>NC_084924.1:26671818-29171818 GCF_958298935.1 Phragmites australis | reverse complement strand
GATTTCGCCTCCGCAAGGGAAGAAATCAAGAGTGGATCGAGGAAAGCGGTTGAAAGAGACCCGGCTCGTTGGAGCTTCCTCAACGGAGACGTAGGATTCACGGTGGTGAATCCGAACTTCGGGAAACAAATCTTTGTGTCTCCTCTCTTGTTTCCTTTCATTTATGTTCTTGCTCAAATCTTTGTGCATATTGCTCGATCTACTTGTTTGTGTGTATTTGAGTGTAGGTTCTTCGTGGATCTACTTGGAATCATCTCCGGGAACACACGACATCACTTGGTTTGAGCTAAAACTCTCTACACATCCATTTCATTCAGTTTCGGGCTCTGTTCTGTACAGAACCCGGAGAATCCGGCCTTTACCGGAGTTTCCGGACCTGTACACACCGGAGTATCCGGACTACACCGGAGTCTCCGGTGAACAGTAATTTCAGGCATATAAACAGTATTTTCAGCCTTTTTCAATTTAAGTTTTATTGCATATCTCTTGCTAGAATTGAGTAATTTTTGTCACCTTAGGATTGTAATTTCCACACTTATTTAGGGTGATTGTGCACTAGTTGAGCCTAGCATATTTAGGTTTTTCTCTTGTGAAAAACTCGTTAGTTTATATTCCGCTGCAAGTTTAGGCCAACGGTAGAAAGGGTTGAATTTTTGTAAAAACGCCTATTCACCCCCCCTCTAGGCGATATCATTGTCCTTTCAGAACCCCTCTGGCCATTGCCTCTCAAAACAAGGGAACTTACTGGTCTTCGAAAGGGATTGTTGGGGGCTGTCTTTAAGGACCCCCGATGTCATTGGCCTTGTCAACCTATACCTTTGAATCTTGGGTCCCCGAAGACCTCTTGGGCCTCCGGGCTCTAGAGCTCTCTAGAGCCCCAGCCTCTAGAAGCCTCAGTTCTCCAGAGCTTGGGCAAGCTCTCCAAAGTCCGAGGAGTGGGCCATCAAACATTGGAAGAAAATCAGCCAGAGGGGGCCCATGAGCCGTCCTTTGCCTGCAAGGAAGTGACCAATATTTAATGTCGGTGTAAGTGGTGGTCATCTTGACATTCGAGATAGTGCGGCGCCGCGCAGCAATTGACGACCGGCCAAGTATCGTATCCTCTGGGGTCACCAATACCACTGTATTTATCATAGTAGATAATATCTTCTAGTTAGAGGTAAATGTATTCCGCTTGAATCCAGACTATGTAATTTGACTATCCTCAAGTCCCTGTAGCAATACGGTAACTTACATCACTATCTCTGTAAGGGCCTATTTATACACTTACACCCTGAATAGCACTATAAATACATACCCATTACCATTAGGTCAGGGGCCAATCTCTTGGTGATAAACACATCGGTATTCCTTCATCTCTATTTCCTCTTCAAGCTGAGTCCCCTCTCTAGAGGAGGCTCTTGCCGCACTTATTCATAGAAGATATTTTCTTGCACCAACATGTGGCTAGTTGAGGATGGGTCGGTCATGCTGGCCCCCAATGGTTAGCCAATGGGGATGGGTGGGTGGCAAAATGATTTTGAATGTTGAACTTTAAATACATTTTTAAAATCATGCTCCTGTTTCCAAATTCGTTTGAACCATGATGTTATTTGAAGATTATGCAACAAAATGATATCCAATTTGGATATATTGTATTAATCTTTTATTCTTCTTGAAAAATCAAACAATTCAAATAGTTTTAACTATTCGAATATACTTTTAACATTTATAATATAATACGTTGAACTTGTTTTTTAAACATTATTGGATTAGGTATTATAATTTGTTGAGTATTTTTTAAAATGCTTTTCAAAAACGTTTTTAAAAATATTGAATGAATATGAAAGGTATTTTTAACAAATTACATATAAAACGTTGAACATGTCATACCAAACTGTTCAATTGGTTTGAGAAACCGTTGAATCAAGTACTATTTGATTTTTCTAATATATAATATGTTGAACTTGTTTTTTTAACATTATTGGATAAGATTTTATAATCTGTTGAGTAATTGTTTTAAAATGCTTTTCAAAGAAGTTTTTAAAAATATTGAATGCATATGAAAGGTTTTTTTTAACAAATTACATATAAAACGTTGAACATGTCATACCAAACTGTTCAATTGGTTTGAAAAACCGTTGAATCAAGTACTTTAATTTTGTGTGTGTATTTGAACATACAAAATCATAAAGTATATGCAAATATTGAATGAATGACAAGGATTAGACCAACTCCAGCAGTGGAGTTATCTAAGTACTACAGTACTCCGCAAAGTACTGTAGCACTGGAAATCGGTCCAGCAGCTACTCATCTAGTACTACAGTGCCCAACAGTGACGCTACAGTGTTGCGGAGAGAGTACCTGTATTTTTCGGGTTACTGTGGCAGGACACATTACTGTAGCACCCCTGTTTTACAGTGGCTGCCAGTGGGTCCGGAAGCAGAAACACGCGCCGGGTTACTGTAGCTGTAATGTTCTCAGAGGCTGACAGTAGGACCGGAGAGAGAAAAAGAGGTGTAGAAGGTAGGAAATGCGGTAGCTGCTGGAGATGAAAAAAATAAAAGATGCTGTAATAGTGATAGAGGATGCTGTAATAATATTTTTAAGGATGAAAATATAAGATAATTGTTGGAGATGATTTTAAGAAACAAAGAAAAAGGGAAAGGGACAGAAAGAAGCTGTACTCGTGGGCCTCCCGCCTCCCAGTGATTGGCACTGAAAGCGATGCCATTGCCGTGCTTGTAAAACGGGAGCTGCTAATTCAAGTTTTTGTGTCACATTATTTTCTTCTTCATCATCCATTGAGTGCAGAACCGATCCAAGCTGCCCGAGACTACTTCTAATGTGTTATTTATTAGGTGATGTTTAAGAGAAGAGATCATAAAAAATTAATGTTAAGAAATAAGATTTCAATATATATATATATATAAAAGATTTCAATATATATATATATATATATATATATATATATATATATATGCCTAGTTAGTTTTTTAAAGTCTCTTCAGACAATTTATTACTCCCTCTAATTGTAAATGTAGATCGTTTTAGCCTCATCAACTATTCTCTAAATATAAGTCATTCTCAAACTTCTATGCACTTTTTTCTTTTTTGTTCCCTTCTTACTCTTGTTTAATAAATGCTACCACTCTCACAAATGAATGCGTTATCTTTTCTAATACAAAATAAATAAAGAGCAACAAGGTCATTTGACCTACTTTCTTAATCTCTGTGCATAAGTCTATAACAACCTACATTTACAATCGGAGGGAGTATCTTACAATCATCTAAGATTGTTCAAAGAACTAGTTTTTCTTTAAAAAACAAACTCTTTCTCTTTCATCTTAAATTTTTTTGACCAAAGATATAGAAAGCATCCTAGTACAAAAGTACACGTTGGAAAAAGAGTTTGTTTTTCAAAAGTACATTGCAACGGAGACGGTGGATATGTAAGTGCTAGTGATGTTGAGGATGAATATGTTCTTGCAGCTAACCTTGCAGGTAAAGAGGACAAACTCGAGATGGATATCGACCATGAGGAAGAATTGAGTGTAGCTGCTACGGAGAATTATTGGACACTCATTATGCAGCGAGTGTTAAGTACTCAAATGGAGCAAGCGGAATAGTTATAACGCCATAATCTATTTCAGATATTCCTCATAGTCAAGGACTTTCGTGTTCGAGTCATTATTGATGGAGGAAGATGCAACAATTTGATAAGTTCAGATTTGATCAAGAAACTTTTCTTTCCGACAAGAACACATCCCCATCCACACAACATTCAGTGGTTCAACAATAGCGGTAAAGTGAAGGTAATGCAAACAGTTAGGGTGCATTTTTCTATTGGTTCATACCATGATTGTGCTGATTTCGATGTAGTTCCCATGCAAGCATGCTCTCTTTTGCTAGGACAACCTGAGAGTTTGATACTGATGCAACACATCATGGTACAAGTAATAAGTACACTCTTATTCATAAAGGAAAGAAAATAACTTTTCTACCTTTAACCTCTGTTGAAATTGTGAAATATGAACAAGAGATAGATGAAAATAAGAGAAAAGAGCTTGAGAATGAATATGAAAATCAGCAAGTAGCGGAAAAAAAAATTTCACCCAAAAAGGAGGAAGCAACAACAACTTCTAAGTCCGCTGGAATTAAACTGAAAGGGTGTGTTATACTTGCCACTAAATCTGGCCTTGCTGAAATTTATGATAATGAGCTACCATGCTATGCTTTGATATACAAAGATGCTTTAGTTTCATTTGAGGATATATCTACCTCTTTGCTTCCTGCTGTTGCTAACCTTTTGCAGGAGTTTGTGGATGTATTTTCAGCTGAGGTACCCTTGGGATTACCACCTATTCAAGGGATTGAGCATCAAATTGATTTGATTCCGGAAGCAACTTTGCCAAACCGTGTTGCATATAGGACCAATCTGGAAGAGACTAAGGAAATTCAGCGACAAGTCGAACACCTTTTGGACCGTGGGTATGTACGAGAAAGTTTTAGCCCTTGTGCTATTCCCGTTCTTTTGGTTGCTAAGAAAGATGGTAGTTGGCGTATGCGTGTTGATTCTAGAGCCATCAATAATATTACTATCAGATATTGTCATCATATCCCTAGGTTAGATGACATACTTGATGAATTGAGTGGTTCTAAAATTTTCACTAAAATTGACTTGCGAAGAGGATACCACTAGATTAGAATGAAATTTGGAGATGAATGGAAGACTGTATTTAAAACCAAGTTTGGTTTGTATGAATGGTTAGTAATGCCTTTTGGGTTAACTAATGCACCTAGTATTTTCATGCGATCGATGAACGAAGTTTTACGTGCTTTTATTGAAAGATTTGTGGTGGTTTATTTTGATGATATCTTGATTTACAGCAAGTCACAAGAACAACACTTTGATAATTTACGTGATGTTTTTAATGCTATGAGAGATACACATTTGTTCGGTAACCTCAAAAAGTGCACCTTTTGCACGGATCGAGTTTCTTTTCTTGGCTATGTTGTTACTCCAAAGGGAATAGAGGTGGATGAAGAAAAAATTGAAGCCATAAAGAGCTGGTCGACTTCTGAGACTGTTACTCAAGTAAGAAGCTTTCATGGTCTTGCGGGTTTCTATCGATGATTTGTGCGGGATTTCAGCACCATTGTTGCTCCATTAAATGAAGTTGACAAAGAAAGGAGTAATTTTGAATTGGGGACCTGCACAAGAAAAAGCATTGAGGTTGTTGAAAGAGAAACTTACCCATGCTCCATTGCTCTAACTCCCTGATTTTGAACGAAAAGCATGGAATAAATATGTGCTGAATGATGGATTGCTCTATAATGCTAACAAGCTATGCATTCCAGCTAGCTCCATTCATCTTTTGTTGTTGCAAGAGGCGCATAGAGGAGGATTGATGTCACATTTTGGAGCAAAGAAGACTGAAGATGTGCTGGCCACTCATTTTTTTTGGCCAAAGATGAGACGTAACGTCGAGCGCTACGTGTTACGTTGCACCACTTGCAATAAAGCTAAGTCTCGCTTAAATCCACATGGCTTTTACATGCCTCTTCCTGTTCCTAGTGTACCTTGGGAGGATATTTCCATGGATTTTGTTTTAGAATTGCCTAAGACAATGAGTGGGAGGGATAGCATATTTGTAGTTGTGAATCGATTCTCTAAAATGGCACATTTTATACCTTGTCACAAGAGCAATGATGCTACAAACATAGCTGATTTGCTTTTCAGGAAAATCGTTCGACTACATGGAGTGCCTAATACTATCGTCTCAGATCATGACATAAAGTTTTTGAGTCACTTTTGGAGATCACTTGGAATAAATTGGGGACAAAGCTGCTATTTTCTACTACATGTCACCCCCAAACTGATGATCAAACAGAGGTTGTCAACCACACTTTATCGACTATGTTGCTGCTAGTTCTAAAGAAAAATTTGAGATGTGGGAAGAGTGTTTACCACATATTGAATTCGCTTACAATAGGTCGGTACACTCCACCACCAAGATTTAAAGCCATATTTGGGAGAAGAAGATGAGCTTGAGTCGATGATGACTCCAATTCAAGAGGGGGAGGATGATGAGCCCATAGCTCCTTTGGATACGATCAATACCACCAATAATCCTCAAATCATACAAGGTCCAATTACAAGAGCACGTGCATGACAATAGACCACCAGGTGAACTCGTTCCTTGCTGTTCATGTTTCCTTGGATGGATTACTACTAAATTTTTGTGATGTTTTATTGGATAGGAACGTGGAAGAAGCACCACAACCTTACTCGGATGTCACTCCTCAAAGGCCAAGTCTACTCGGACTCAAGGCTGAGCTCTAGCCATGGTCGTGGTCGAAGTCGTGGTCGTGGTTGAAGTTGAGTTCCAGGACAGCACGTCAGTAAAATGGGCATAACTCTCTCATACGAAGTCTGTTTTATGCAATCTTGGACATTCTGGAAAGCTTACGACGAGCCCTTTACAATGGATATGAGCTCGACCAAATATTACTTATAGTTTAGTCAAAGTAAAAGGAATAAGATGATGCATCACTGTTTTTAACCCTACCGGGTTTTGTAATCGAGTCGGAGTCGGAGTCCAGGTTGTGCACGCCTTTCTCCATGGTTGCACAACCCTAGGTTGACCTCGTCACGCCCCCCTATATATACATAGTAGCCGTCATAGTTTAGGCTTGGGTTAGCTTAGATTATTCTTTTTAATACAGTTTCACCGTTTATCAGTTTGTTGAACCCCAAACTCGAGTGCTTCATTGGTAATTAGCAATATTCATATTGCATCTACCTATTCTTGCTTGTGTTCTTGATTCGCTTGCAGGAAAAACCTTCTTGGTAAGGTCAACCGCGTCTTAGCACGGTTGATAACCACAAAGTAGTGGTGTAGTGGTTGCGAGGGTTCTTGATCTGTTTTGATCGGAGCCTTTGGATCATCAACATCGAAACTCTACTAATTGACTTATCATATTACCTTCGGAAGATCGGGCAAATGCACATCACATCCTTGGGTGGTAAAATCTCTATCCAAAATACATCTAACAGGGATCTCTTGCTTATTTGTCCAAGTGATCCAAAATACACATCACATTCTTCTATTTTTTTTAGTGCCTCAGGTTTTAGGTTAATAGGAACACCATCATCAGCAACTCTGGAGCTTCTTCTCTGAGCAACCACATGACCCACTCTTCTTTTATATGTAACATGTGTAAATCCCTCCTTAAGACCACCTGTATCCTTTTGAGCAGATGTAAGAACAGACTTATCTTTCATAAAGCAATCCATCTCTACAACTTTCTCAAGTTGAGTCAGCTGAGCATCTTTTTCTAGGATTAGCTTGATCAGTGGAGCTAAAGCTTTATCTTTCTTCCACTTTAGCCTCTAGTCTTAGCATCTCTTCCTTCTCTCTCTCTCTCTCTCTCAAGTGGGTCCACTTCATAGTCCACTTGTTCCTCTTCTACTTCCTCGTCTACAATCAACTGAGTAAATTCTTGAGATTCATTTAGTTCCAAGTGATCATTAATCTCTTCCTGTGTCACCTTTAGCTTGTCTTCATCCTTCCCCACATCCTGAGTCTGTGTTATGTCTATTGTTATCCCATTGGTGCCATTATCTTTATCCTCCACACTTAATGTCTCTTTTTGTAGATCATCAGTCTTCTCACCCCCAACATTGTGTTTTTTACTGCTAGTATTGTTGTTTCTTCCCTTGCTGGTCCCACCATCCCCACCCTGTGTCTGCATCAATCTTGCAAAACCAAAATCATGTCTTCCTCCAGATTCCCCTCTAGAGTCTTCTCCCTCACCATCATCTTTATAATTTTGTCTGTCAAATTTAGAAGGGGGATTATCAGGTGGAGGAGGAGGATTATTCTTGCCAATTGGCTCCACCTGCCAAGTAATATTATGCCCTTCACCATTTATAAAGACCTATGTCTCTCCTCTAATCTAACAAGAATCCCTGCATGCTATCTTCACCCTAACAGGACTAGGGCTACTTAGAGAAAACTCATCTACCTCTATAGGATCACCAACCAATAAGGCTATCTTAGTGATAGCTTCATCAGATTTGGCAAAAGTAGGAATGCCATAGGCTTTAAGCCATATCACCTATACGATACTAGAAGCATTTGCAGACATTTCTGTAGGTTTCACATTGGCTTTGATTACAATATTTTCCACTATCTGAAACTCAAAACCCTTGAATCTAGCCAGTTGGTATCTCATATCATCATCTGGAAAGGTTATCATAATATATTCTCTGTCATTTGTCTAATTTTCCACCCCTTCTTACCTCTAAAAAGGTGAATCATCTCTTTATCAATTATGTTTGAGGTAGCTTTCCCTCTCTCAATAGTCATCACACCCAACAGTTCTTTGTTGTTACTAACCTTTTTCCTAGAGAGAATATGCAGGTTGTAGAAACCCATCCCTAGAATACCTCTTTTTTCTAGACATGATGTGGCTTTGTGTCTAGTCCTCTTGCAACTATAGCAAGGGGTAGGTTTGGTGTAGACAGCTCTGTGATGTCTAGTCTCCTTGCAATATAACAATTCATATCAGAAGAATTGGCACCAAAGTTCTTTCCCTTACCCTCATACCCCACATCTCTGAGAGATTTTGAGAAATCTATCTCACCCTTGCACTTCTCCTCTTGATCTCTTTTGAGCTTGTTGCGAAGCTCAAGCTCCAAATCTAAAGAATTTCCATGTCGCTCATCAGGTCGCCTATTGTTAGTCTAGCGGAAGTCACCCCACCTAGGTCTGAGTGCATAGATCGATCCCCTCCAACCTTCTGTTCTTGATGCATGTCAAATTTCTGTCACCCCTCTCGATTGAAATTTCTCTGACCATCTCCACCAAAACAAGAAAAGCCATCTCTATTGAAGTTGGGAGGGCTATCTCTACCCAGAAAATCACCATCTCTACCATAGTTGGGGTTACCCTCTGGGCGAAGTTGTTGATCTCTGCCAAATCATCATCGATCTTCACCATCTCTACCCATCAGAGGCCCATCCCTTTGATTTGGATCAACTCTCACACTGGATCGAAAGGAGGGACCAACCGTCGACTTCTCCTTCCCTGAGTTACGATTCATCTCACCTATAACCACCACTGCGAAGGGTAAAGAATCAACTCTATGTTGCACTGCTCGAACGATTCACCGTGACATCACCCCAAATCACCAGATCTCCTCTGGCTTTGCTTGGAAACTTAGAACCACCACCTTGAGCACTTTCCCTCTCGGAACCCATGCCACCCTCACGAGTTCGACCAAGAATGCCCATATATGTCATCCACACAAGTACCAAAGGCCATGGGCTAGGCCAAAAAACCAGAAGTATCTGGGCTAACCAATGGGCCTCCATATCGGTGTGAACTCGAAGGTACATCAATGGTGTCTTCCTCCTTTAGCACAGCTAGAGATTCCTCATGCACAGGATCAACTTGAACATTTCTAAGCTCAAAACTTGATTTCTCCCTCAAATCCACTGGCACCGCCGATAAACTTCCAAAAGTGATCGCCATGGATTTTGGATAACTAGCCAACGCGCACCGGTTGACATCTTGCACAACCCTATTCTCACCTAGACAGTCCATCCAAATCCGAGAAATCAGCTGCAAATTTGATGATGAATTATTCTGACTTTCAAACCCTAGCGTGCACTATACCAAAATCAGCCAAAAATGCGCAGCCGGGGTGGCAGGGAAGGCGTCCATCATTGCGTGCCCCACCGTCGACCATTCCTCCACCGGATCTCTAGTAGAATCGCCAGGACTCCCTTCTGTCAATGCTTTCTCTCGTGATGCTAGGATCACCTCGCTAAAAGCCACTCCCCCCATCTTCTCATATGTTCAAAATTAGCATTACTCTTCTTTTGGCCATCTTAAATTACTTGCCACATCATCTTTTTACTTAGATGGATACCTAACTAATGTTTAAAAACTAGCATTGGGAGTGCATAATCCCGCTGTATGTTCAAATTCGAACCAAACCCAGCTCCAACTAGATAGGACTGCACCAAACCCAAGCCAGGTTGGGCTTTGACCGAGCTAATATAAACAAATTTTTAAGTGGTCCAGAACCTATTTAATTCAGTTTAATAGCATCATGAGAACTATCACAGAACCATGCCATCCAATTTTAACCAAAATTAAGCCACTTTAAACCACCAAAATCCTAACTAATTTAATGCTCCTTCATGCATCCAATGCTTTTCCATCTTTCCCCGGAAGCGTCCACTCCTTCGAATCCTTGTCAGTTCGATTATTCAAAATCACTACTACAAAAACTATTTTTGGGACCCAGGATGTCTTTTCACAGACGGCTCATATGACAAACTGCATGAGCAGTTGGTGGGGCCTCCTACGGTTTGGGGCTGCCTGTGGAAATGATTTCCACAGACAAATTCTTATGACAATGCCTATGGTAATGAGATGATTTCTAGAAGCGACCGACATAAGAAGCTGCCTGCGTAAAAGGTTATTTTCAGAAGTGGTTCCTTATGTGAACCACCTCTGGTAATGGGATGATTACCATAGATGGGTCACATAATTAGCCGCCTATTAAAATGTATTTTCAGAGGTGGTCCTTTACGTGACCCGCCTATGATAATCTCTTTATAAACAATACATGTCCACAAGAAGCTCCATTAAAACCAAGCTTCCACTGTCTGAATAGAACAACTCAAATGCGTCTGGGAGATTTGAAAACAAATGGGGAGGTTTTGTTCTTGAATTCCTTGGAGGAGCTTGCTATCTAAGGTAAGAGTATCACATCCCTAGCTAGCATCTTTTTGAAGTTTAGATCTAGATTTAAGGCTTCAGTAGGATTTGAATGTGATCTAGAGATGCACATGATTCTAGCTATTTTGATCCTCGATTTAGCAAAAAATTGTGACCAATGTTGATTCAATTTTGTAGATTCACAAGATTCTAGCATTATATTTCAAAAATGTAGCTTCAATTTGATGTTTTTTTTAGCCTCTAGTAGGTTTTATCATGAATGGAGATTTTTTTGGATATATCTAGATCTAGATGTAGATGTAGAGGGAGAGAGAGAGAGAGTAATGAATCCATATTGTTTTGAGTCATAAATTTGCGCCAATGTAGATTTAATTGCGTAGACATATTATAATCTTAGCAAGCCCAATTTTCCTATTTTTTTAAAAAATCTTTTTTATTATGATTTTTTGTTAATTAATTTATGGATCTAATTTTGTGGTTGGAGTTAAAAATAGATAGAGCATGGATGTACGATGTGCCAAGACATGGAGAAATATATATCAAATGACTCTCTACTTTTATTAAAGCAGTCAAGAAGGACGCTTTGACTAAGAAGATAAAGGAAATACACTGTCCATACTCTAACCGTAAGAACCAAAAATTGTGGGACAAATCAAGCATAATCAAATCACACTTGATATTGAGAGGTTTTGTCGAGGATTACACATGTTGGTCCAAACACGGTGAAGAATGTACATGCGAATCAAAAGACAACATCGCTACTGATCAAGTGGATGGTGATGATGAGGGAGTTGAAGGTGACACTGATGTTATGATGGATGATGATGATGATTTCCATTTGAAGGAAATGTTATGCCATGCAGAAACACATATTTTAAGGGAGAGGAGAGGCTTATATAATTTTGAGATGTTACAAAATGCATCGAAGGAACTTTTGTATGAGGAATCGAAGGGCTGTGATAATGAGTTTACGGTGTTGCATTCGATGCTTGAACTTCTAAGGTTGAAGGCCAGCAAAGGATGATCCGACAAGAGTTTCTCGGATTTGTTAAGTCTCTTAGCAAACATGCTTCCAAAGCTTAACTCCTTGCCCACCACCAGTTACCAAGTGAAGAAGCTTATCTGTCTGTTGTAATTCGATGTGTAAAAAATACATGTGTGTCCAAACCATTGTATCCTCTGCCGTAAAGAGTATGAAGACTTGTATAAATGCCCAGTGTGCAATGCAAGTTGGTACAAGAGGAATGATGATTATGAGGACGAAGATGCTTCCGCTAATGCAAAGAAGAAGAAGAGTACCACTGGTCGTGATGAAGAAGACATTTCTTCCAACTCAGAGAAGAAGAGAAGAAGTCTTGCCATGGTGATGTGGTATCTGTTAGTGATCTCCCACTTGCAGCGTTTGTACTCGAATCCTAGGGACTCTGAATTGATGCATTGGCATTTCGATAAGCGCAAGAAGGATGGAACTAAGCTTCGATACGCCGTTGATGCTAGCCAATGGAGAAAGTTTGATGGCATGTATCCAGATTTTGCTAAAGAACCAAGGAATGCAAGGTTCGTGTTGAGTACCGATAGAATGAATCCTTTCGGTGACATAGCATTTGGACAGTGCCCCTGGTCATCAACAACCTTTCTCCATGGCTATGTATGAAACAAAAAGTACCTTATGCTATCCATTCTTATCCAATAACCGAAATAACCTAGCAACAATATAGATGTATTTCTGGAACCATTGATGGAAGATATGGAGAAACTATGAAACGATGGGGTCCAGGTGTGGGATGAGTTCCGACGACAATACTTCACACTAAAAGCTATGATTTTCATTACCATTAGTGATTATCCCACCCTTTTTTTGCCTATTGGGACAGGTTAAATTGAAGCAGAGATGTGTAGTATCCTTGGATGAAACCACATTTGTGTACCTTTCGTATTCACAGAAGTTAGTGCACACGCGACACCGATGGTTCTTACTCAAAACTCAAATACCACAAGATGAAGAAACATTTTGACAATACGATTGAGCAAGGTACTGGTTCAAAACCTTACAGGAAGGTACTAGTGTTTGAAATGGTTAAGAACATCAAGGTTGTTTTTGGGAAGTCGCAGAAGGGTAAAAAGAGGAAGAAAAGTGAGACTCTGACAGGCATGCTGTGGAAGAAGATGCTATTTTTTTAAGTATTTGTTCTATTGGAAGGACTTCGACATTTGCCACAGCATCGATATCATGCACGTTGAGAAGAATGTGTGAGATAACATCATTGGCCTCTTATTGGACATACCGGTTAAGACAAAGGATGAAATTAAGTCACGTAAGGACTTGGTATATTTTAAAATCATACTAGAGCTACACCCTGAAGACAGACTAAACGGAAAATATTATCTTCCCCCAGCTAGCTACTCTGACACTTGAGGAGAAAAAGGCACTGTGCAAGTGCTTTCGTAGGATGAGAGTACTGACTGGTAACTCATCCAACATCAAGAAACTAGCTTTAATGAAAGATTTGAAGCTAATCAGTATGAAGTCTCACGATTGTCATGTGATGATGACGTAGATGCTCCCTATTGCAATCAGGGGTATCAAGCCAGGATACATAAAGGTAGTCATCACACAGTTGTGTCACTTCTTCAATGCAATTGCACAGAAGGTGATCAAGGCTGAAAACTGGGTGCTCTACATAGTTACTTGATAGAGACTCTGTGCCAACTTGAGATGTGCTTTTATTCATCTTTTTTTGATGTCATGGTTGAAAGGATCGAATGGCCCAAGAGGGGGGGTGAATTGGGCTCTAATTAAAAACTACTTCTATCGAATTCTAGAATGATTAGCAACCTTAGCCTAGATGAAAAAAAATGCAACTACACGGTCAAGCAAGTAATCAAGCAAGCTAGAACACAAAGTAAATGTGAAATTTGAAAGCTTGCAAGAATGTAAATACTTAAAGTAAATGAGGAAAAGTAAAGAGATGGACAAGAAGACACTGATTTTCCTGAGGTATCGAGGAGTTGGCACTCCCCCCTAGTCCTCGTTGGAGCAGCCACCCAGGATATGACTCCCTCTAGAGCCACCAAGACTCAAGTGCTCCATCATGATTACCACTTCTTCATCTTCAGATTGGTGGGTATCAAACTAAGTACATTGCTCTTCTCAGGACCCTCACAAGAACTCCAAGAGCTCACCAAGACACCTTTAATCACCAAAGACTGACTGGGTGTTATCAACCACTAAGAGTAACAAGCCAATAGCTTCACTTGACCAAGATCAACCCTAAACTATAGCTAGATGCACACTTGCTACTCTCTATGCAAAACACTCTAGTGTACTCTCTTGCTTCTTGATGATACATACAGTGTATAGGCTCCTCTCAGTTCACAAGAATACTTAGTGAGATAAAATGAGGGGATATTTATAGGCTAAAGGTCTAAATCTAGCCGTTGCCCAACCACTCACGTCTCCTATGAACACCAGATACTCTGGTGTACACCATCTCACACACACTGAACCATCTGGTGTGTACAAATTTCAAATTTCACACACTGTCAGCTGTCATTAGCCGTTACTACTAAGAAATGGTCCGACGCTACTGTTGTCCACACACCGGACCATCCGGTAAGTAGCATTTCCACTATGACAAACACAATTCTCTTAGAAAATGATTCGGTGTTGCATCCCATTGAACATCGGACCATCTGGTGTATCCAACTCCATCTTATGTGAATTTGCACAAGTCCTTTAAAATACTCTGACGTTCTCTTCAGACTAACACCGGACCATCCGGTGTTAGCTTGTTCTTTTTCTAGACAAAAATGCCCCGGTGAGAGTAACTTGTTGATCACCGGATCATCTAGTGTACTTATCATCCCTCTGACTTGAGCCTAGAATGCTCTGGTGAGTTTAACTCATTGAACGCTGGACCATTCGGTGAGAACAAATTTTTTTAAGCTTGTCCAATTCAAACTTTCTTGAGGTCCAACTTCTTGACATATCAACCATGGGTTTCTCTGAGCTACCTAGTGCTAGAATTTCACAAGTGTGCATCTAATCAAGTCTAGACTCAACTAGGTCAAACTACTATTCTTAGCCCCTCTTTATAGTATGGTCAAAAGACTAAGAAAAGAGATCTATACTACTCAAAGTGTCTTTTATCTCTTTGTGACAATTAGAACTAGAAGATCCTTAATCTTGATACCCACATCCTTTGATTGTCTATAGAATCAACTTTGGGACCAAGAATACCCAATCATCATTACAAACTCAATTTTGATACCCTTCAAAACAAACTTTTTAATCACAATGATATAGTTATCATTAATCACCGAAACAATTACCACTTACCTAGGGGCCTAGATGCTACAATCTCCCCCTTTTTGGTGATTGGTGACAACACAAATTAGAAGATTAAGATATGAATTGAAGTACATCCTATCAAACTAGGCAATTGACAGCATAAAATAATTAAGCAAGAGAAAACCTAACACTAGAACAACCTATCATGCTAGTAGAATAAGAAATAAGCTTAGCATGAAAGAAAACATAATATGATGACAAGCGAAACACATCAATAGAGAGAGCCAAATAGCCTATCATTACATCCGAACAAGCCAAACCTAACTACCCAAGCTCTTAAGCTAAGCTCCCCCTGAAACTAAGAAACTTTCTATACACTCAAACTAGCTCTCTCTCCTAACTCCCCCTAACACTATACACTCTCCCCCTTTGGAATCTAAGAATAAAAAAGAGAACACATCTAAACACCTGGGGCTAGAGGAGACAGAGGAGCCGATGCTACCAAAGAAGGGCGCACCATGAACTGAGAGCCAGTATTTGACTTGGAGTTAGATGCGGAAGAATCGAGCTCGGTGGTAGCAACATCGATGACAAGTGAGAGAGGTCCTGCTGAAGGTTGACTAGAAGCTAAAAGAACAGGAATCTTTAACAACACTGCATCGAGATGGGGGTCGGAGCTGGAAGCTACCATCTCCTGAACGATCTAGCTCTACACTGCTTGAAGCATATGATCTATCTCATCAAACACATGCTGCGAGATAGTGGGATGCACAACTAGCAGCTGCTAAACAAGGATGGTTAGCTACGGTGAGTCCTTAAAATTGAGAGGTCCTGTAGTCAAAGGTGTCATTAATGGAGTAAACACTGGCCTCTGCGTAGTCCTGGCAGGCTGAGAGAAGACTCCAGTGGAGAAAAGTGGTGAGAGAGGAAACCCTGAATCTGTAGTACCCAAAAGACTGCTGACACTTCCTAGGAGAGGACATACAGCTGGAGCAGGTGCTTGAGGTACAACTGGCAACTATATACCTAAAGCCTAAAACAGAGAGCCCAAAAAACCTAAGATGAAGCTGAACATCCTGTCGTTGTTCTCTCTATTGGCCTGAAGTGATGCAAGCATAGCCTGTTGCTGCTGCTGGAGTGACTGCATAAGCACTAACTGCTGCTCCTGCTGGGAAACATATCTTCCTGAAGCTTCACCTGCATCTCTGCTTAGACTGCCTGTTGCTGCTGCATCTGCTAAAGGATGAGAGTGAGCTCAGATGGTTGGACAACAGGTGTCACGGGAGGTACTATCTCAGGTGCTTAAGAGGAAGGCACTGAAGTCTATGGTGCAGCCTGAGAGGAACCTCCTGCCTCAGCGTCGTGTGACCTGGCGACTAGAGGAAAGTACTCAATGTCATCAGAGTCCGAGTCGCTGTCACTGTCAATGTCAAAGATGGCATGTGGTAGCTCTGCCTGAACCTCAGCTAGGGCCTAGTCCTCAACAGTTGCACTCTGTCCTTCGTTGACTGGAATCTACTCCTGAGTATAAAATATAGCATGCTGACCATGGTGTCTGTATAAAGGTGTAGTAGGCGAGTACTACCTAAATATGTCGTCGATAGCTCGTAGGTCTGAAGATACGTAGGGAACCTGATCGAGTGAGCTAGCATATATGAAATAAGATGTGCATAAGGATGTTGGCCACTACCTGTGTAAATGCATTTGCATAGGTGGTTTCTTGCATCCACCGCCTGTGGAAATACATTTCTATATATAGCCCGACACGAGGTTTCGAAACCCTAGCCACCATTGATGAACTTAGACAGTGCCGACAGGCTGCCTATGTGCACTGCCACTGTCGACGCCCTCCCCGGTGCCCTCCAGCCTCCGTTCCATTGCTGGTGCCTACTCTGCGCTTGAGGCCCTCCTATTGGTACCCTCTGGTCTCCCTCTGTGTGTTGTCGATGCTTGAGGGGCCTCCTGCCTCCATACACCACTGTCCTCCTAGAGTTCAAGCGCCGATACCATCTACCACCGCTCTGAAGTCATCCACACTGACACCACCTGGATCCCGCCTCGATGTGGTCCACCATCAACCATCTGTACCGTCGCCATCCACTGGTAAGTACGGCCACCTTCATGCCCCTCCCCTCCCCTCTCCTCCTCGCATGCGTCTCTATGTACTGTTGGGCACATCCTTCATGAGGCTTGTCTGTTGTGTGATGGCCGGTGGCCAATTCTTCTTAGCCGGTGGTGACCTCCTCACATGCAATTTTGTTTCTTCTTCCTTCGTTTGTGTGTGCATTCTTGCTGAGAGGGGGGGGGGGGAGTATGCTTCAATGATGTTAGATGGTGGTTTGGGTATTGACAGAGGACTAGAGGGGTTGTGAAGCTTGTGACAGAGGAAAGGGGAGGGCTGTGATGCACATTTTCTTGCAGGTGATCTTTGGTATTGTCAAGCAGGGGAAAGAAGGGATGGTGCTGTTATTCATCAAGCCACTAGAATTGTGACACCCCTTCCATAAGGGCCATCTATGTGTGTGTGGAGTTTCTACTCAATCTTGTAAAGCTTTTAGAGCATAGTGAAATTGTGAAAATGATATACATAGTCTTACTTACAGTCCCATCTCATAAAACTGCTATACCATGTTATCTATTTTGACATTTGGTAATAAAATGTACTCATTTTTCCAAGCTTATTTCTCCAATATTGAGTGAAAGAAAGAGTTTGTGGTCATTTTTCTTTTCTTATTACATAAGCTAGCTAGCACTGTTCTTGCTTTCTGGGTTACAAAGCTAGGTTATGTGTTAACTAGTTATCTCAAGTTGGACTCATCATATTTCGCTCATCAACAGGAGAAGCCTTTGTAACTATAATCATTGCCAAGTTATTACTCTGTTTGTATAAAAAGATTTCTTGGTGGAAAGTTTGAGTAGCACATGAGATGGTGATAATTGCATGAATGGTTAATTTTAGAGACATATAGTCTGATCCAGTAGCCACACCATATTGTATGGTAGTGAGCATGCCTCTGTAGTCCCTGGAGGCAATACACAGGATCATTGGCATATGCAATGTACACTATACACACTTTAACCCGAATTTGTACTTGTTTTGTATTTTCAAAACAAACATAGTTTTTTAGTTACTATAGATTTTGACCCTATATTGTAGGTTTTCATACATCTTTAGTGCACTCTTAAATTCTTCTCTCTAGTTCGTGTAATACTTGAGAAGTCAACACATAATTTGTGCGATGACAAAATAAATATTGCTAATGACTTGTGTACACCGGACCTTTTCTGAGAGAATATCCAATTCTGAACGCCGGAAGGTCCGGTCATGGAAATTTTGAACTCGCTAGACTATTTTTAGAACTTCTAATTTTGCTGCCACTGACTGAACACTGGAAGGTCCGGTGATGAAAACACAGCACACGCCGTACCTTTTTCTAGGGATATTGCAAAGCTGACAGAACAGAACGCCGAATGCTCTATTGAGGAGAAAGAAAGGAACACCAGACCGTCTGGAGAGAAGAAAAACTCTCTGCTGAACTAAAATCTTTCACTGAGTCTAAACTTCAAATAACCACTCAACAAAAACACATGTTTGGACCAGTTTAAGTGAAGTCCTTACCCAATCAAACACTCATTTGCATCACATGACGTTTGAAGCATCTATCACGTTCAACTCACTTTGCAATCTAATCTTCATCTAGAAGTTTTGTGAAGATATCCGCCAATTGATCTTATGACCTTACACTACTAAGAGAAATATCATTTTTAGCCACATGATCTCTAAGGAAGTGATGACGGATATCAATGTACTTTATGAGAGAGTGTTGAACAAGATTATTTGCAAGTTTTACGGCACTCTCATTGTCACATAGGAGTGGAACCTTCTCTAGACGAATACCAAAGTCTAACAAGATTTTCTTCATATAGAGGATTTGAGCACAATATACTCTAGCGGCTATGTATTTAGCTTCTGTGGTGGACAAGGCTATGGAGTTTTACTTCTTAGAACACCATGAAACTAGGGAGCACCGTAGCAAGTAGCACCCACCTGATGTACTCTTACGATCCACACGATATCTGACAAAGTCCAAATCTGAGTAACCCAAGAGTAAGAAACTAGCGTCTTTGAAGTACCACAAGCCTATGCTAGGTGTATGCTCTCTTAACCACACTAAGATGCGACTCCTTAGGGTTAGCTTGAAAATGAGTGCACAAGCATACACTAAATATAATATCCGACCTAGATGTAGTAAGGTAAAGAAGTGATCCAATCATAGAGCGATAAAGCTTTTGGTCAACCTGTTTACCTATTTTATCCATATTGAGATGTCCATTAGTAGGCATTAGAGTTTTGATTGGCTTGCTATCATCCATCTTAAACTTCTTGAGGATATTTTTCATGCACTTCTCTTGATGGATGAACGTCCCTTTCTTCAATTGCTTTATTTGAAATCCAAGGAAGTAGTTGAGCTCGCTAATCATCGACATATCGATCTCCCTAGACATCATGTCACCAAATTCTTTGCAAAACTTTTTGTTAGTTGAACCAAATATTATATCATCAATATAGATTTAACATAGGAAAAGCCCATTGTCGATGATATTTGTGAAAAATGTAGTATCCACCCGCCCGATCTTTAATTCGTGGTTGATGAGGAAGTCACATATGCGTTCATACCAAGCTCTTGGGCTTGCTTGAGTCCATAAATTGCCTTGTGCAACCTATACATTATTGAGATATTTATGATCTTTGAAACTGAAGGGTTGTTTAACATAAATGAGTTCATTAATGAAGCCATTTAAGAATGCATTCTTCACATCCATTCAATAAAACTTAATGTTATGATTTGAAGCAAATTTAGGAAGGATACAGATGGCTTCAAGCTTTGCCACGGGAGCAAATGTTTCGCCAAAATCCAACCCTTCAACTTTGGCAAATCCTTTCGCGACAAGTCTTGCCTTGTTGCGTACCACCACACCATGTTCATCTTTATTGATGGGAGTATGTTCTTACTCCCTTAGATGGACTCCTAATAATCAAGTCAATTGGGTGATCCTTGGAAATGTGTGTTTGCTTCACTTGTGGTTCTTGAGGTGCATCTTGAGGTGGTCTAACATCTTAAGCTTGAGCTTCCTATTGAGAGATATGGACATCTTATGATAGAAGTGGTTGATCATTCTTCTTATCATCTTGATCAACTTGAGGCACCATGGAGGTGTGTGGAGTGGAAGTAAAAGGTACATCTTTATCCTCCTCCTTTTGTTTGATATCGCCCATTGTCATCTTCTTCATTGCGTCTCTCAAGGGTTCATCACCTACATCATCACATTAAACACCTTCTCCTTGGGCGCCATTAGATTCATGAAACTCCACATCACATGTTTCTTCTACAAAACCAGTGGCATTGTTGAATAGTCGATATGCTTTAGAGTTAGATGCATAACCAACAAGAAAACTAATATCACAATGATGCCCAAACTTCCCTAGGCACTCTATTTTCTTGAAGATGAAACACTTACACCTGAACACCCGAAAGGAGGAGATATTGGGTTTCCTGAGAAGCTCGTATGGTGTCTTCTTCAAGAGTCGGTGGAGGTGCGCTCGGTTGGATACATGACACGCTGTGTCGATTGATTCTGCCCAAAACTTCTCCAGCATACCATACTCATCCAACACAGCTCTTGCTAGAGTGATCAACGTCTTGTTTTTCCTCTCCACCACGCTATTTTATTGAGGGGTGTAGGTTAATGAGAACTCATGCTTGCTGTCTCTATCATCACAATATTATTCGACTTGCATATTTTTGAACTTCGTCCTGTTGTCACTTTGGATATTCACAAGTGTGGCCTCAACCTCATTGTGAGCCCTCTTCACGAACTTCTTGAATGTTCCAACGGTCTTGCTCTTGTCATCTCAAAAGAAATTCCAAGTGTATCTTGTGTAATTATCAATAATGATAAGGCTATAGAGATTACCATCAAGACTTTTATAGGTAGTTGGTCTGAAGAGGTCCGTATGTAGAAGCTCTAGGGGTGTTGATAAAGAGCTTGCAACTTGCTTCCCCACTTGGCAAGTACTACAAAACTTGTCATTCTCAAATACCACATCCTTCAAACCAACCATTATTCCATTCTTGAACACCTTCTTGAGTTGGCTCATTCCAATATATGCAAGTCGCCGATGCCAAAGCCAACTCATTGAAGTCTTGGTGAAGAGGCATGTTATCAAGCTAGATTTATTAGAGGAAAAATCCACAATATAGATATATCCAAGTCTAAATATTTTAAAGATTAGATCATTATGCTTCTTACTATTTATGACAACATCAACACCATTAAATAAGAATGTGAAGCCTAAATCACATAATTGAGCTACGGAAAGCAAATTAAAATTAAGAGACTGTACTAAAAGAACATTAGAGATTTCCACCTTAATAAAACCTACCAAATTTTTCTTAGAATTATCACCAAAAGTAACTTTGTAATGATCATCCACTTCATCTTTTAGTGAGGTGAACATCTTTACATTACTGATCATATATTGTGTACATCTATTATCAAGTACCCAATGCTTTCCACTAGCTTAGTAGTAATCAAGCTTGTTATTTAGATACTCAAACAAGTTTGGTACCTTTGACATGAGATAAAAGAGCTTTAGGCACCCAAAGTTGCCTAGGAAGCTTGTCCTTAGCTTGAATTCCAATGAATTTAGTCATAATTTTACCACTCTTAAGCTTATGCAATAAGAAATGATTGTCATTGAAAGTGGACTTGTAGTTATAAGGCAATGTAGGTAGGTGTTGAGTAGGAATTGGACACTCTTATTTGGTGGCCGGTGACTTCACAATGTTGGTAATATGAACCAAATTCCTTGATGAAACATCTCTTAATTTTCGGTGACTTGGTGATCTTCTCCACTGAGTTTGGGAAGCACCCAAGACCTCTCTTGTTGTAGTACATTGTATTCTTCATAAGAATTTTCTTACACTTGTACCCCCTTAGTCAACCAGGCACACACAAAGTGAGACTTGTAATCTCATCTTTGAGCTCTTGCTCCTCTTCTTGTGATGATCTTCTTGATATATCTTGCTCCTCTTCATGTGATACTATATCTTTTTTATCACATGAAGATGAGCAAGATATATCAAAAAGATCATCACAGGAAGTAGATGCATTGACCTTAAAAATATCAAGAGTAGGCAATTCATTAATTCTAGGATCAATGACATCATAAGCTAGCCCAAATTCTTGATATTTTCATTTCAAGTCTACATGCTTAAATTTTAGCATCTTGTTGTTCTCTTCAAGAGACTTGCTAGATGCAACCACTTTATCATGCTTTTTAAGCATATTATTGCATTTAGCAAGTAACTTATCATGACACTTGGTAATAAAATGTACTCATTTGTCCAAGCTTATTTCTCCAATATTGAGTGGCAGAAAGAGTTTGTCGTCATTTTTCTTTTCTTATTACATAAGCTAGCTAGCCCTGTTCTTGCTTTCTGGGTTACAAAGCTAGGTTATGCGTTAACTAGTTACCTCAGGTTGGTTCCACTACTACAAAAAGGTATATTAATGTCGGTTGAAAAATGTCATCAATGTTGGTTTTCAACCGGCACTCTTTACTCGGCACTGATACTAATCTAGTATCAGTGCTGGTTGTCCACCCAGCACAATTGCCATTTTCAGCAAATAAAAAAAAGAAAATTGGCGGCGGGAGCGGCATCCGAGTCGACTTGGAATCGAGCTGGCTCGGATGCCGCTCCCCAGCCGCTGCTCCGCCGCCACTGCTCCTGCTCCTGCCGCCGATCCACCGCTACCGCTCCCCCGCCCTTTACTCAGCCTGTAGTACGCCTCATCGCTGGCCGCCTGGAAGGCGAAGAGCTTTGGGACCTCCACCGCTATCCTACAGATCAGCTTCCTCGCTAGTCCGGCCTCCACCTAGGGAAACACCGTGCATGTGACCGTGTTCTGGGGCCGGCACAAGGACGAGGGCTCCCTCCACAAGGCCTGTGACTCCGGCATGTATACCATGGTCATCATGGGCTACCACCTTGACCTCTCGGGCCACCCACTCGCCGGCACGGGCAACGACATCAAGCACTGCCAGTACCTCGCCATCTGCGTCTCCCTCTCTGTCGGTGGCTTCGGCGGCGACTACTCTCTCCCCATCAAGCAATCCGCGCTAGAACTCTTCGACTACCTCTGGAATGCCTACTTCGGCGGCTCCAAGAAGGGCGTTAGCCGCCCCTTTGGTGACGCCTGGCTCAACGGCGTCGACTTCTTCCTGGAACATGAGGCCCCCTCCGAACACTACGAGGTGCTTCCCAAGGAGCTTGCAAAGCACAACATCCGTGGCGCGCTAGGGAAGCTGAGTGGCGATCAGCTTCCTCGCCAATCATAGTTTCTCCTTCGATTGGCGTGATGGTCGGCATCGTGGGTGTCGCCGCTATCAGCGCCGTTGCAGGTGGAGATGGAGCCGAGGCCGATGCGGATGCCGGTGGCGAGGTAGCGCTGGTGGTTCCCGGAGAACGTGCTGGGGATGTGGATGGGAGGAGAGAGGAGAGCACGAGAGGATAAGATCAAGAGGAGAGGAGAGCTGCTCAAAAAATATCTGAGCTGACGGACACGAGTGGTGAGACTAAAATGGATTGAATACAAATCTCAAGTCCAATCGCTTTATCAGTGCTGGTTCTTAATACGAACCGGCACTGATACTAGTTATTAGTGCCAGTTTTTGCCTAAATGGATGGATGGATGTTTGATTTTGCTACCAACCGACAGTGATACTCTATCAGTGCTGATTTTGACCGAACTGGCACTGATGAGGTGACACTTATGACTAGTTTTATAGTAGTGTTCCATCATATTTAGCTCCTCATTAGAAGAAGCTTTTGTAACTATAATCATTGCTAAGTTATTACTCCGTTTGTATGAAAGATTTCATGGTGGAAAGTTCGAGTAGCACACGAGATGGTGAGAGTTGCATGAATGGTTAATTTCATAGACAAGTCTAATCCAGTAGCCACACCATATTGTATGGTAGTGAGCATGCCTCTGCAGTCCCTGGAGGCAATACACATTATCATTGGCATATGCAGTGTACACTGTACACACTTTAACCCGAATTTGTACTTGTTTTGTATTTTCAAAACAAACATAGTTTTTTAGTTACTATGGAATTTGACCCTATATTGTAGGTTTTCATACATCTTTAGTGCACTCTTAAATTCTTCTATCTCTAGTTCATGTAATACTTAATTTTTGAAGTCAACACTTAATTTGTGTGATGATATAATAAATATTGCTAACGACTTATGTTATTTGCACTTTTTTTGTTCAAACCCTCTTTTACTAGTCCAACCAAGACTTCTTCGTCAACCTTAGATTTCCCAATCTAATAGGTCTTCGGGTAGCTTGTCTTGCCTTTCGAAGCCATTCTCACTGGGCTTTGGAAAGAAATGTGAGTGCGAGAGTCTTCGTACGAGAGCTACAGCTTCAGGAGATTCAAGTGGTAAAAATTGAAGCGCCAGGTGGAGCGCATTTATAGTGGTGAAAAACAGGGTTAACGGTGGTTGAAACGAGGTGCATTAGAAATTGAACCGTTGTTGTAAAAGACGGTTCAGCATGAGGCGAAGACATTTAGCGTCATCGAGCCCTAACCGTTGTGTGTGGGGGCAGAATGGTCATATATATATATATATATATATATATATATATATATATATATATATATATATATATATATATATATATAAAGAAAAAGGATGATGAACAACATGAGGGGGCTATCCGCTAAAAGGTAAAATGAGCCCCTATGGGTCTTCGACGGGGCGAAGGGGACGGTGTTCAGCTATATCATTAGATGTAGGGGGCTACTGCTGGGGAATGGTCTCACGCGCCCCTTCGGATGGTGAGTCAAAGTCCACTGGTGGCCGTACATTGATGAATAATGCAGTTGTGTTTCAGGAAGCACAGGCGAAACCTCTGGCGGGCCTTTGGACGAAGACCAAAGGTCGACCCGCGGTGCCAAGTATCATCGCAGGCGAAGCCTCTGGCAGGCCTTTAGATGAAGACTGAAGGTCGACCCGCGACGCCATGTAACAGCGCAGGCGAAGTCTCTAGTAGGCCTTCGGACGGAGACCGAACGGTGACTCGGGACACAGCGTCAAGGCTGGTTGAAGGTGTGCCCTGAAGGTCCATTTGCGACTGGCCTTATGGGGGCTCGGGCGAATGCGTCCGTCCGTCGAAATCCATGTAGCAGTCTGGGGTATAATTTTAAATGTGTAAATATACTCAATGATACCAAAATACCTCCGAATATACTGAGGATGTAGCAATTAGGGAGGTAATACCGTAGATTATGGGGTGGTGTGATTGAGTACGGACTATAAATAGTTTGACATTGTAACTGATGCGACACATTAATGATATGACACATTTTCCCATAAACACAAACACGTGTCTCGCCACCTTCGGTTCTCTCTCCTGGTCGAAGACGTTTCTTGATTTGGTGACTTAGCAACCAACAAGGACGTTACCATGTCGCTCTATCTTATTTAATCATACAGTCAATATACACCAAAAGAAACCTTGAAAGAAAAAAAAAGCATGGACTAATACATAGGAAGGAGGACGAGGAAGGAAGAAACGCCATGAAAACCGCTGGACATGCAGGCCAGCGCGTGATAACTATTTCAAACCCGGTCTCCAGCTTGATCTCCTTGGTGATCTTCAGCGGCAGCGACGACGGCAGTGTTGAACCTGAGCCACTTCCTGGACCTGCACAGCCTCATGGCGCCGTGCCAGCCGACACCGAACGCCGTGAGCGTGCCGGCGAGCGCGAACACCTTCCACCTGGCCACCACGCACACGTACGCCAGGAACGCCGACGGCACCGCGCACATTGCCGCCAGAGCCGGCAGCGGGAGCGGCACGCGGTAGGGCCGCTTCAGGTCGGGCCGCCTGCCGCGGAGCCAGAGGAAGGCGGCGAACTCGAGCAACGTCCCCAGGCTGTAGAGGAAGTTGGCGGTGGCGACGACGTCGTCAAAGCTCAGGAAGGAGACGGCGAGCGTGACGGCAGTGGAGGCAGCGATGGCGACCCACGGGGTTCGGAAGCGGGTGGCGCGCTGGGCGAAGATGGCCGGGAGGAGGCCCAGCTCGGCCATGCCCAGCAACTGGTACGCTCCGCTGCTCAGCTGGGCCTCAAACATGCCGATCGACGACAGCACCGCGCCGGCCTGGATCCAGTACTTGAGCCATGCGCCGCCGATGATGCCTGCACGCACAGATCACAGGAGATTTTTTTATTTTTACATTTTCTAACTTAAAAAATTAAATAAATAACTCTCGATGAAAATTTTTATATAAATAAACGTCTACCGCTCTCTTTAAAAAACTGCAGTATTTTAAAAAAAATTTAAGAGTACGGTAAGGATGCCACAGGCCCTTACAGCGGCGGTAGTACTGTTCCCGCGATGAACAGTACTGAGCGCTCAATTTTCTGTTACCATATCCTATATTCAAAATAGTGATCTTCTGTTACTCCAAAAATTATAAATATTTTTGTACATGTTCCATAATCCATGTGCAATCCGTTTTAATTGGATTCACTTAAAAATCATGTGCATAATTTAAACTAAAATTCTCTAAAAAAGGGTACTTTTATAACTTCTAGAAATTGTTAGTGCATGAAATAAATTCTCAAAAATCTAAAAAAAATCACTAATATATTTTTATATAATAGAATAATTTCTAAAATTATTTTCAGCCCTAGGTTATATGGTGAAAAAGTGAGTTCCTTTGTAATGCTCCATTTATGTGTATTTTTATAATTTCATGTGATATTCTTCTTTTAACTCTATTTGAATTCAAACATATAAAAAACTAGTGCTGAAAATAATTTTAGAAATTAGTTCATCATATAAGAAGAATATTAGTGAATTTTTCTAGATTTTTTAGAATTTATTTAATGCCCTAGCAATATCTAGAAATTATAAAAGTACCTTTTTTTTAGAGAATTTTAGTTTAAATTATACACATGATTTTTAAGTGAATCTAATTAAAACGGGTTGCACATGAATTATGGAACATGTACAAAAATGTTTATGATTTTTGGAGTAACAGAAGATTACTATTTTGAACAGAAGAGATGAGAATAGAAAATTAAGCGTTGAGTAACTACCCACCTCTCAGTTGGCTGCAAGGGTTAACCGCTCTTTGAAAAGGCGGTAAGGCCTGTGTTTGTCACCATGGTATTCTTACCGCCCATTCAAAAGGTTGCAGCTTTTTGAGAGGATGATATGTGTCTATTTCTGTAAATTTTTTCATCAGAAACTATTTATTTAATTTTTTAAGTTAGAAAATTTAAAAATAAAAAACTCCAGATCACAGCAACAATTCACAAGTTCAAATGCCAGTAGGGGATATATATACATTTCCAAAAACGGCCCGGCCCGGTTGGAGATTAGCCCTTTTCCAACCTACTTGGGCTGGGTTCAGCCCAGATCGGTTATGGCATCCCGTTGCTCAGTTTTTATAAGGAAACATTTCCCCTTAAAATAAAGGTTTTTGTAAACATTTTTTCAAATAGTCAAGGATGCAGCGGTACGATCCTATAGACAGATCCTGTTTAAAATAGTTCCTAAAAAATATGTTTTAAAATAGAAAAGAAATTGGCAGCCAAATTTGAGTTTTGATGTCTAAAACATCGCCGGTTACTGACTTTAGATTTACTGATTTGGAGTAGTAATTAATTTTGAAGATGTGAGTTTTTCCCTTGATTGATTGGTCCAGAGAACAAGCGCACATCAGCAGAACCCAAGGAATCAAGCATGTCCAAAATTAAGAACATCAACAACATGATACTGATATACGCAAGGCATGATTTTTGTCTCTAACCATACGAGGCAGTGTGAAGATTCTGACAGCTATAAGCATACTACCTACGTACCTGCAGCATCGACCAAGTACCCGTTCTCCCACTCCTCCGGCGGCGCGTCCGTGGCGCCGGTCGCTGCCATCAGTGGCAGCAGGTAGCTGGCGGCGATCAGCACCACCGCTACGGTCAGCGCCCGCGGGAACGTGCGCTCCGGCCGCTCCACCTCACCGGCCATGGTGCTCGCGCTGTCCCAGTAGTTGAGGTTCCAGAACAGTGTGTTGAAGAAGAGCCTCCAGTCCTTCCTCCCCTTCACCTGCGCCGTCCACCTCCGCGGCCTCACTTTTGGCACCGCCATCCCTGTCATGAGCACGAACGGCGCCAGGGACACGAGGCCCAGAGCCACTGCACCCCACCCGATAATGCTCACCCCGGTGTAGTTCAGGAAGGACAGGAACACCGTCATGCCGACCACCGTGCCCGTGCGCGTCCTGCCTGGACTGGCCACGGCGGGGACGGCGCGGCCGAGGTAGTCGGCGACGAGGGAAGGGTACGCCGCGATGTTGATGACGCAGCTGAGGTACTTCCACGTGCCGAGGAGCGAGCCGGCGAGCGGGCCGAAGGCGTGGTCGGCCCAGAGGACGAAGCCGCCGTTGCCCGGGAGCGCGGCGGCGAGCTCGGCGGTGACGAGCGACTCCGGGACGCCCCACGCGAAGGGGAAGACGAGGAATCCGAGGAGCGTGAAGAGCGGGCCGGCCGCGCGGACCGCCCGCTCGGAGCCGTACGGCCCGCCAGCCACCTCGAAGTAGATGAGGAAGACGAGCGGAAGAAGCGTGAGCTTACTCCGGTGGTGATGGTCGGCCGCGCCGCCGCCTTCGCGGCCTTGATCTTGCGCCTGTTGCCGGTCTTGCGATGTGTGATATTGCACGGGCGTGCCATCCTCTCGTGGCAACTCTTGATGCTGTTGAGGCTGCGATGGCTGTCTGGTTATTTGAATCTCTTGGTTCATGGCGAGAGCTCGTTCCGTTCACGAAGCTAGAGTCTAGGGTCTAGAGAGTGGAGCAAGTGTGCCCTTCCTTCATGTGGGCATTGTGCATATATAACTCGAGGTAAAGGGCGCCTAATTATAATTTCGATTCCTCTGTCTTAGTTAATTATAAGCACTGCATGTGTAAATTTAAAAACGCCGCCATTGAATTCTCAAGAATATATGAGATGTGGTTTACTTATTCTTTTTTCCTTTTCTATCATGCATGCTTTGGACAAAAAATTACAAATGTAGAACTACAGTGTGATAAAACAAACGACGAGTGTGACGACAACTTTATTACTCATGTATAATACTTCATCCAATCACAAATAAGGGATGTCATCGGTTGCATGCAGTCAAAGTATCTGACCGTCATTACCATTTTATATATTGTAACTGAACATGAATAGATTTGTCTTGAATAGTAGTTTCTTAGTATCAAAATCTTGCTACACTTTGTAAATATATTATGATAGAAACTAATTCAAATGTATGTTTTGGAGATTGAATTGATGTCTGTTGGAGCAAAAGTTCATCTTGCCTCAGCAAATACGGCGAGAGTTTCTTTTAAGGAGGAGACTCAAGCTTGGAGATGAAGTTTGAGAGAAAGAAACACCACGAGTATATTAATGATAGGAAAAATAGATCGATCTGGGGGAGAATCATAGGTTTGCTGTGATTTCTGTTCTGTGTCCGTCGCCACCATTTTTGTTTGCCATGTCCCTCCCCTTTTCCCCAGACGACCATGACCCCTATTTATAGGGTCATGTGTAGTTTGGCGTACAAGTTATCACAATGTACGAATATTTGGAACCCGACCGAATTACTGGGCCTTATTCCGTATAACTACTGTCTATCCTATCGGGAAGATAAATATCGATCGTGGTAACTATCGTGGTGCCTGTCCCTTGAAGTGCGGTGAGCCGGTCGCCAATTGCAGCCTAGCGCCGTACTGTCAGGGGTGTCAATATAGCCTCCATTACGCCAAGGTGTCAGAGTGTGACACCTATCAGCCTAGGCCTTTAATGCCGGTCACTTCTTGGCAGGCAAAGCACGACCAGCGCTCCCCCTTCGGTAGATCTTCCCAGGGACTGCTGACTCACTCTACTGCCTTCAGGAAGATGGCCCGATCATCCCGAGCAGGGGCCTCGGGAGGCATGGATCCGAGAGATGAACGCTTCAGGAAGCAGGACTCCGGAAGACCGGGGCTTCGGGAGGCTGAGGCTTCGGGGGACCAAGGCTTTGGGAGGCTTAGCCTTCAGGAGACCAAGCCGGTTAAGTCAAGGGAAGGCTTCGCAGGTACGAAGAGGTATCGTGAAGGGACCTGATGTCTTTGGAGGTTGAGCCTTTAGTTGAGGATCTGGAGATTAAGGCTCCGGGGGGACCTGGATAGTAATCTTCAACCATTATCCTCAGACTGCCTTATTTTTCCCCCAACAATACCCCCTCATTCTTGGACCCCGACGTTTCGGAGGGGGGAGAGGATGCAGAGGAAAAATCAACCCCAGCCTGGTGTCGTATCAAGGATGCCCGATGGTGATTCTCTGTACTTCAAAGTCGCTAGAGTAGAGGTTTCGTGTAGGTTTGGAGAATCCTGTATGTTCGTCTGGCGGGGGAGAATCCTGTATGTTCGTCTGGCGGGGGAGAATCCTGTATGTTCGTCTGGCGGGACAAGACGTGCCACTGCTGCGTTTTGACTGGATAATGCAAGAGGTCGCTAGGGTCTTGTGCCCACGATCCTGTCACGTGCCGAAAGAGATTTGGGTCAACGATGTAACAGGACGTTCGCACGAGAAAACGAGGCATTTCATCGTGGAGTGCTACCACATGTTGGAGGGAAACCGGATAGGGCCACGACCCCCTCCCCTAGGAGTCTTAATGGGAGTACATGACGACGTTCATCCAGCTTCATCTTCTGAACCTACGTGGCTGTGTGGCTCGGGTATAAAGCCGGGGTTACCCGGTTGGAGCCTCCACAGCCCATGAGCAAGCAATTATCCATGACTTGAGTATGGCATCGTCTTCCTCCTCATTCTCTTAGGAGACATCGATGATCTCGATGGTCCTTTAGGAGCCGGGCTGTTTCGGTCGTCAGTAGAGGTGTCGGAGGCGAAGCCGAAGGCTGGGCGGAAGAGAGGGTCTGCGACCCCCTCGGCCCTTAACCACTGCCCAGCTCCCGAGGTATTCCATTTGGAGTCTGGTGACGGCGCGTTAGAGGCGAAGCCGAAGGCCGGGCGGAAGAGAGGGTCCGCGACCCCCTCGGCCCTTAGCCGCTGCCCAGCTCCCGAGGTATTCCGTCTGGAGTCTAGCGACGGCGCGTCGGAGGCGAAGCCGAAGGTCGGGCGGAAGAGACGGTCCGCGACACCCTCGGCCCTTAGCCGCTGCCTGGCTCTCGAGGTATTCCATCCGGAGCCTGGCGACGGCGCGTCACAGGCGAAGCCGAAGGTCGGGCGGAAGATAGGGTCTGTAACCCCCTCAGCCCTTAGCCGTTGCCCAGCTATGGAGGTATTCCGTCCAGAGCCTGGCGACAGCGCATCGGAGGTGAAGCCGAAGGCCGGGTGGAAGAGAGGGTCTGAAACCCCCTCGGCCCTTAGCCACTGCCCGGCTCTAAAGCCTGGCTACAGCGTGTCGGAGGCGAAGCCGAAGGCTGGGCAGAAGAGAGGGTCTGCGACCCCCTTGGCCCTTAGCCGCTGCCCGGCTCTAGAGGTATTCCGTCCGGAACCTGGCGACGGCGTGTCAGAGGCAAAGCCGAAGGCCGAGCGGATGAGAGGGTCCGCGACCCCCTCATCCCTTAGCCGCTGCCCGGCTTCGAAGGTATTCCGTCCGAAGCTTGGCGACTACGCGTCGGGGCGAAACCGAAGGCCGGGTGGAAGAGAGGGTCCGCGACCCCCTCGGCCCTTAGCTGTTTCCCGGCTCCAGAGGTATTCTGTCCAGAGCATGGTGACAGTGCGTCGGAGGTGAAGCCCAAGGCTGGGTGGAAGAGAGGGTCCATGACACCCTCGGCCCTTAGCTGTTGCCCGGCTCTAGAGGTATTCGTTCCGGAGCCTCGCGACGGCACGTCGGAGGCGAAGCCGAAGGTCGGGCGGAAGAGAGGGTCTGGGACCCCCTCGGCCGTTAGCTGCTGCCTAGCTCCAGAGGTATTCCGTCCCGAGCCTAGCCACGGCACGTCGGAGGTGAAGCCGAAGGCTGGGCGGAAGAGAGGGTCCATGACCCTCTCGGCCCTTAGTCGTTGCCCAGCTCTGGAGGTATTCCGTCCGAAGCCTGGCTATGGCGCGTTGGAGGTGAAGCCAAAGGCCGGGCGGAAGAGAGGGTTCGCGACCCCCTCGGCCCTTAGCCGCTGCCCGGCTCTGGAGGTATTCCATCCGAAGCCTGGCAACGGCGCGTAGGAGGCAAAGCCGAAGGTCGGTCGGAAGAGAGGGTAGGAGGCATAGCCCCGAGCACTATCTCCCGAGCACTCTTGTATGGATCTTCGGGGAACCGAGCGCTCGGGAGATGCCGCACGCAGCCCCGAGCACTCTCTCCCGGAACTTAGCTCTTCTGATCGTCGGGGGACTAGGGTGCTCGGGGGTGACCGGGCACCCCCCTGAGCACTTTTTTCCCGGTACTTAGACTCTGTTGATCATCGGGGAACTGGGGTGCTCGGGAACCACTGACTGTGACCTCGAGCACCTTCTCCCAGGACTTGAGCTTTTCTCATCCTTTAGGAGGGACGTTGTGGAATGGTGCCATGTGGCGGATGGCTGGCCGGGCCTCGGGACTCAGGGACCCCCGGTTCCTGATACACCAACAGTAGCCCCCGGGCCCATTGACAGGCGATGGCCCGGAGACTGCGGATGGGCCCTTTGTCGCGAACGAGGCCGAGGCCGGTGTGGACACCACATGGCAAGCTTTCCGAAGGTGGCCCCTTCGATTCGGGACTTTGGTACGGCCCAACGGGGAGACGAATGGACGCACGTCCACACAACTCCCGAAGGGCCTGACAACGGGACGGGCGGCACGCGCGGCTGCCGCGCAGATCGAGGAAAATACGCCTGGCAACCGCTGACACCGCACGACCTGTGGGAGATTCGCCTGGTAGTTGCGTCGATCGAGGAAACCGTCCTGCCGAGTGCGCCATGGCAGGAGACGTTTGAATTCTCCGAGGTATAAAAGGGGGAGGGGAGCGATCCGCCCTCCTCTTTACGCCATCTCGCGATCCAGCCCTTGCTTCCTTCACGCTCCTGAGCCCTTAGAATCTCCTAGGCGATCAGAGCACACCTCTCTCTCCACCACCCAGACCACCTCCCCCTCCGACGAAATGCCGAGAGCTGGAGGAAGCCGCCACGATAGGACTCCAGACAGCGTACTGCCGGAGTCTCGCCTGACAAACGAAGAGGCGGTGGAGAAGGTCAGGAAGCTACTGGTCCCCGAGGGCCAGCAGGGGGCCTCGGTGGTGACGCGGGCGAACTTCCCGCCGGCGACGACCCATCCCGGGCGCATTGTTCTGTTCACATCCTTCATGGCGGCGGGGCTGATGCCGCTGTTCTCGACGTTTTTCCTTCAAGTCCTCGACACCTACGACGTTCAGTTGGTGCATCTGAGCCCCAACTCGGTCGTCGTCTTGGCGGTGTTCGCACACTTCTGCGAGATGTTCGTGGGAGTGGTGCCGTTGGTGACGCTTCTTCGGCATTTCTTCGCCCTGGGATCGGCCGGGAAGAAGAGAGGCTACTCCACGGCGGACGTCGCGGGCTGCTGCAATCTCCGGCTGCGGGACGGCATGGGGGAGCGGTACATCCCCCAGGTGCTACGAAGCAAATGGGAGGAGTGGCGGCGGGACTTGTTTTTCGTCGACGTCGACCCCCACGACCGTCTCGCCCTGCCGGAGGTGGCGGCGGAGCCCCAGAAATTGACATGGGAGGTACCGCCGCCGTCGGATGCGAGGTTGGAGCCGGTCTTCGAGCGCATCAGGTTCCTGCACGATGCCGGGCTGACCTCGGTGATGGTGGTGGAGGATTTTTTGTGCTGCCGCCTGGCGCCCCTGCGGGAGCAGGCCCGACCCTACTGGCTCTACACTGGGCCTGAAGACATCACGCGGACCCAGATCGGCGCAAGTTGGGACCTGGGCCCGGCGGAGCTGAGGGGGATGATCTGGGTGGTGACCGGCGTGGAGGACATGAGCCGGGTGGAGCTCCCGTGGCGAGAAAAGGAGCTCTGCGCCAACCCCGAGCGCGCGGTGATGCAGGCGAAGCTGCCGGAATTCGACGCCCAGGGGTTAGTCGACCGGCCGAGGAGCCGGAGCCCTGAGGCCCTCGAGCTCCCTGGTTTGGATGAGGCGGCCAGGGAGGGGGCCGCGAGCAGTCCGGTGCGGACCGGTGGCCCGGGCGCCGCGAGCGGCGAGCCGCAGGCCAGCAGTGGGGCCGCTGCGGGCAGCAGCCACCGCACCGGAGGAGGAGGCACCGCCGGTAGTGGAGTAACGGTGGCGCCGAAGGACCAGGGGAAGCGCCCCTTCATTCCCGTGCCGGAGTCCCCGCCGTCACCATTGGCAGAGGCGGCGTTCCCGGTTCTGGAGCCGCGCCTTGTTCGGCTGGGGCCCGATCCGGCGCCCGGGGACCGCGTGGTGGCCCCACCGAGCCTCCGGCGGAAGAGGAGGAGGGAGGACTCTAGGCCGGCGCTATCGAGCCCGGAGTTCAGGATTCCTGTAGCCAAGTGGTAGTACCGAGGGACTACGACCGCGTAAGTTTCGTCCTTCATTCCTTCTTGGGCGTGCTTCACCCAAACTAAGCTTCGGTTTTGATCTTCGTCCTTCTCCTGCAGGCCGTCTACGGGGGCCGCTGAGGGCCAGGGGCGGCTGGAGGCGCCGAGGCTGGCGCCAGCCCCCGAGCCGAGCGCGCCGGCGGAGCCAGGGCTGGCAAGCGCGGCGGCCGGGCCGAGGCCAGCGGACATGGCGGCGGAGACGGGGCAGACGGACACGGTGGCGGTGCCGGAACTGGCAGACGCTGTAGCAGAGCCAGAACCAGCGGACGCGATGTCCTTGTTCGGACCGGCGGATGCGGCAGTCGAGAGGGTGCTGGCAGACGCGGCGGCTGAGACGGAGACGCAGCCGCCGCCAGAGCGTTCGATGCCATCCGAGCCTACCTCGAGCGTGCTGAGCCCGGGGCGGATGATTGTGCGGCAGTTTTCGGGGACCCCGAGCCCCCCAAGGGAGGCTCGCAGGGGACCCAGCGCCTAGCCACCGCCCAGCCAGCCCGCCGAACCCCTCCCGGTCGCGCTGGGGAGCGTCCGGGAGGCGATAGAGCGGCTGGAGGCGGCCGTAGCGGAGGAGGCGGCGCAACTGGAGGCGGAGCATGCCACGCTGGCCATGGAGAGAGCGCAGCTTATGACTGCTTGGCGCTCCTTCGAATCCCGCCTCGTCGCGGTGCGCGTCGCCAACGAGGAGGAACAACGTGCCATGGAGGATGCCCGCGCAGAGGGCGCGCGGGAGCAGAAGTTTTTGGAGGACACCCGCGTGGAAGTTGCGCGGGAGCGGGAGGTTTTGGAGAGCACCCACGCGGAAGTTGCGCGGGAGCGGGAAGACGCCACCCGCCTGGCTGAGGCGTCGCGGCAGCAGGCTGCCGAGGCCCTTTCCAGGGAGAGGCAGGCGCAGGAGCGGGAGGAGGCGGTTGCGAGCCGCGAGAGGGCGGCAGAGGCCCTCCAGGCTAACCTAACCCGTCGAGAGGGCGAGGCCGACCGGACTCGCGCCAATCTCCAATGTTGGGCAAATGAGCTCCAGAACATTGAAGGAGATCTCTGACACTGGGAGGAGGACGTCGCAATCCGGGAGGTTGACACTGAGATCACAGCGGCAGACTTGGGTGCCCGAGAGGATTCGCTGACCCACCGGGAGTCGGAGGCTGCCGAGGCGGCGGCAGCCGCTACTGCTAGGGAGGAGCAGATCACTAAGCACGAGGCAGAGCTAGCCGCCCACGAGCGGGCCTTGTCCGAGCTGGCAGGGCAGGTGAAGCTGGCCGCCGGCCATGCACCCGACGCCGGCTCTTCTAGCGTGGTCAGGGGCCAGGGGCTCGAGGAGCAGCTGCGGATCGCGAAGGAGAAGCTCGAGGCCACCTTTGTCGCGCGGGCCAGCCTGCAGCAGATGTTGGATTACACACTCCGGCGGATGCGGCGGTCCGTGACGAGGGCCGGCCTTGGGCGACTCGTCGTGGAGACGAAGGGCGACGGTCCCGGCCGATTCGTCCTGGGACTCCAGCAGGTCTGCGAGGGCCTAGAGGCACTGCCCTAGGCCGTCCAGGAACTTGCCGCCCGGGAAGGGCGCGTCTTGGCCCAAGCGGTGGCCGAGCACGTCCTGGCCTGCTACCGGAGCAGAGACTCGAACTTCCCGCTGGAGCCAGCTCGGGAAGGAGTGGTCGAAGCCGAAGAAGAGGCCGCCCGGGAAGTAGTTCGGAGCACCGCTGCCGAGGTGGCGGCCGGCTTCAAGCGGGAAGTGCCGCCGCCGCCAGCCCCCGGGGGTGGCCATGACGATTCCGACTCCGACGTCGACTCCGACTAGGCTTTTTGTAGTTTCTTCTTCTTTCATTTTTCTTTGACTTGATGTAAATACGGGAGTGATCCCTTAGAAATGCTTGTATTCCCTTTGTAAATATAATGGAAGCTTTTCTTTGGGCTCGCAACTCTGGTATTCTCGATTACTTAGTATTGTTTCTGATGTTTTCTCTTGGTGCTCCGAGGAGTACTCAGTCGGACCGATCCCGACCTTTCCATCCCCGAGAACGAAGTCGTCCCGATCATCCTTATCGGTGCGTTCAGCCCCGAGCCCTCGCGAGTTCGCATTGGCTAAGTCAAAAGACAATGGCAGGAGCTTCCTTGCTCGGGAGATAGATCGATCCAGCACGGAGCACGCCATGACCGGTGAACACTTTTCCATCTTGCGACCACTCAGTCAGCAGACCGGAGACACACGCGGGCGGGAATGCGACCAAGAGTCCCCATGGTTCGGTGGTGCCCGGGCTTAGACGGACCGGGCCGAGCACCGACAGCCCGCCCCTGAGGCCTGGGCTTCGGACTACTCGAGCAGCTCGAGCGATAGGATTACCCAGGGCGCCCAGGGACTCGGTAGTGCTCGGGGCCCTTAAAAGCGGATCGAACACCACGACCACCATGAAAGACTTCGATCGGACATTACCTCACGCACGGTACCCCTTTCTACGGACCGTTCTGTCGTTCTAAGAAAAAGTGGACACGCGGTAGGGTTTTGTGCGCGAGGAGACCATCTCACAGGGCTGATTAGAATACGAGGGCCCCCAAGGACGACTCGGGAACAAAATATTATTGAACGTGAATTTGTCTGAATTTAACCACTCACCGGACAGCTGTCGGCCTTTCGGCCAACCGACCCAGGAGGGGCGTGCGCTTCGAGCTCGGGGTGCCCAGGGACTTGGTTCCCTCAGCCGGGGCGCCCGAGCATCAAGGGGCGCGTGAGGAGCTCTGGGTCGGGTGATCTCGACCACTCATGCTTAAGCGGTAGGACCACCCGAGGACCCTTGGGGCTGAGCAGCGACCTAGGCATCGAGGCCCTCGTGGTCGAGCTGCTTTTGCTTTGATTGTCGATCTGTGACTTAAGAGAAAATGGAGAAATTCCTTGTTTGGTGCACTCTGTTAGTGCGGTACTTGTTATAGACTGCTCTCGTTTTCGACCCGAGACCTCTCGAATACCCAGACTGGCGGACAAGAGCAGGCAGGGGCATAACCTAGAGGTCCCATGGTTCGGTGGCGCCTGGGTATGACAGACCAGACCGAGCACCGACAGCCCGCCCCTGGGGCCTGGGCTCCGGACTACTCGAGCAGCTCGAGCGATAGGATTACCCAGGGCGCCCAGGGACTCGGTAGTGCCCGGAAACTTGCCACAACACTGAACACCACAGCCTACCACATCGGACGTAAGTCAGCGGCAACTGCCCGCGCGCATACCGGTCGGGATTCTTTTATCAGCGAGGAAAATGAGAGAGCGAACTTTGCTCGCACAATTGAGCATCTCACCAGACAGATTAAACATATGGAATCCAGAAAAATGAAATTGACACACGATTGCACATTAATATTCATACTGTATTGACAATTTTTTTTACAAGGTTGGGTAACTTACCCAGTTAGTGGTAGCCCCCGGTCAACTTGGGCGGGGGGGGGGGGGGGGAAGCCCCCGGCCTGGTTGACCTGAGCCGCGAGCATGGCCATCTACGGGTAGAACTTGCGCAGGTGCTCGATGTTCCATGGGTTGGGGAGCGGTTGCCCGACTTCTGCAGCCAGCGAGAAGAAGCCTTCTCGCGGGACCCCGATCACGGTGAAAGGGCCTTCCCACATAGGAGACAGCTTATTCTTTCCTTCGCGTGATTGGACGCGTCGGAGAACTAGATCCCCCACCTCGAGAGACCGGGCCCGGACGTGGCGCTGATGGTAGCACCGTAGACTTTGCTGGTAACGAGCTGCCCGGACGGCGGCACGCCGCCAGCGCTCCTCTAAGTAGTTGACGTCGTCGCGCCTCTGCTGCTCCTGTTCGCCTTCAGAATAGGCATGCACCCGAGGGGAGCCTAGAGTGAGCTCGGAGGGGAGGAACGCCTCAGCGCCGTATACGAGGAAGAAAGGAGTCTCCCCGGTAGCGCGGCTTGGCGTGGTCCAATTGGCCCATAGCACGGCAGGTAGCTCGTCGACCCATCCCTTCCCATGCTTTGCGAGCACGTCATAGGTCCAGGTTTTGAGGCCCTTCAGTATCTCCGTGTTGGCACGCTCAACTTGCCCGTTACTCCGAGGATGAGCGACGGAGGCGAAGCAGAGCTTGATGCCGAGGTCTTCGCAGTAGTCCCCGAACAGGGCACTTGTGAACTGGGTGCCGTTGTCGGTGATGATCCAGTTCGGGACACCAAAGCGACTGGTGATGCCGCGGATGAATTGGAGCACCGTGTTCTTGGTCACCTTGATGACTGGGACCGCCTCTGGCCACTTGGTGAATTTGTCGATGGTGACGTAGAGGTACTCATAGCCCCCGATTGCTCGGGGGAATGGACCCAGAATGTCCAGCCCCCATAACGCGAAAGGCCATGACAGGGGGATGGTGTGAAGAGCCTGAGCTGGTTGGTGAATTTGCTTTGCATGGAACTGGCACGCTCTGCAGCGCCGAACTAGCTCGGAAGCATCCTGGAGGGCTGTAGGCCAGTAGAAACCTTGCCGGAAGGCCTTCCCGACCAGCGTGCGGAACGATGCATGGCCACCGCACTCGCCCTCGTGGATCTCAGCGAGAAGCCCACCGCCTTCTACCCGGGAGATGCATTTCAGGAGAACACCGCTTGCGCTACGCCGGTAGAGATCCCCATCTACTATGGCATAGCGTTTGGACTGCCGAGCAACTCTTTCGGCAGACGCCTCATCCCTGGGGAGGAACTTTTCCTTCAAGTACCCTCGGATGTCGTCCATCCACGAGGCATCTTGAGAACATTCAGCAAGTGCAGCGCACTCACCGGATGACGGCACCCTGACGGGGCTTCCCGCTGAGGGCGCCGCCGGGGTCCCCTGAATTGAGTTCGAGGTTTCCCCTTCGCCCTGTTCGGCAGGCAGGACGGAAGGCCGTGTGAGTCTTTCTTCAAAGACTCCGGTAGGGACGCGCGCACGGGAGGAGGCCAGGCAGGAGAGTTCGTCGGCCAGAGCGTTGTCGCGGCGAGGGATGTACCACAGCTCAAGGCCATCAAAGCGCTTCTCCAGCTTCCTGACTGCTGCCACGTACGCCGCTATTTGAGGATCCGTGCACTGGTACTCTTTGGATACCTGGTTGACCACTAGCTGGGAGTCTCCCTTGACCAGGAGGCGACGAATCCCGAGACCCACCGCGGCCCTGAGGCCAGCGATGAGACCTTCATATTTCGCCATATTGTTGGATGCGTGGAACTACAGCTGCACGACGTACCGGAGTTCTTCACCCGTTGGGGAGGTGAGAACCACTCCGGCCCCCGCGCCTTTCAGCAAGAGGGACCCGTCGAAATGCATGATCCAGTACCCGAGCGCATGGTGCCCGGGATACGCAGAAATCTTTTCTGGGATGACCTCGGGGACGGGTGTCCATTCTGCCACGAAGTCAGAGAGCGCCTGGCTTTTGATCGCCGGGCGACTGACAAAGTGCAGGTCGAATTCCGCCAGCTCCACCGCCCACTTGACGACACGCCCGGTGCCTTCTCAGTTCCGGAGGATGGGTCCCAGTGGATACGTGGTAACCACCGAGACCTTGTGCGCTTGAAAGTTGTGGCGCAGCTTCTGGGAAGCGATGAGCACGGCGTAGAGCAGCTTCTGAGCCTGGGGGTACCTTGTTTCGGCCTCCAGGAGAACTTCACTGACGAAATACACCGGTCGTTGTACCCGGCGGGCTCGGACCGCAGCCTCACCCGAGGGGTTGTCGCAGCCCCCAGGCTCGGTGACGTGGTCGGGGCTGACCGGGTGCTCGGGCTCTACTCCCTGGTCGGGAGGAACCGAGTGCTCGGGCTCGACCCCCTGCTCAGGGGGGAGCCAAGTGCTTGGGCTCGACCCCCTGCTCGGGGGGAGCCGCGAGGACGGGTGAGTGCCCGGGGGCGACCGGGAGCTGGGACCCAGCACCTGGCCCCACGCACTCGTTGCGCTCCACCACCAGCACCATGCTTACGACCTGAGGAGTGGCCGATACGTAGAGCAGTAGTGGCTTGCCTTCGGATGGAGCCACCAGCACGGGTGGTGAGGTGAGGTACTTCTTCAGATCGCGGAAGGCCTGCTCGGCCTCCGGCTTCCAGTCAAAACGACCGTTCTTCTTCAGAAGCTTGAAGAGGGGGAGCCCCCGCTCCCCAAGTTTGGAGATGAAGCGCCCGAGGGCCGCCATGCAGCCGGCGAGACGCTGGACCTCCTTGAGTCGAGCCGGGGGTCGCATCTGCTCGATGGCCCAGATCTTCTCTGGATTGGCCTCGATTCCTCGGCTGGAAACCAAGAAACTGAGGAGCTTGCCCGCGGGTACCCCGAAGACACACTTCTCGGGGTTGAGCTTTTGGCGGGTAGTGCGGAGACTATTGAAAGTCTCGGCAAGGTCGTCGAGCAGGGTGGCGTGGTCTCAGGACTTGACCACGAGATCATCAATGTAGGCCTCGACGTTACGGCCAACCTGCGAATCAAGGGTGATGCGGATAGCGCGCTGGAAGGAAGACCCAGCGTTGCGCAGACCAAAAGGCATTGACATATAACAATAAGTCCCCACCGGGGTGGTAAAAGCAGTTTTTTCTTCATCCTCTATGGCCATGCGAATCTGGTGATACCCAGAATTTGCATCTAAAAAACACAAAAGATCACATCCCGCGGTTGCATCTACAATTTGATCTATGCGGGGCAAGGGAAAAGGATCTTTGGGGTAAGCCTTGTTTAGGTCGGTGTAGTCCACGCACATGCGGAGCTTGCCATTCGCCTTAGGGACGATAACTGGATTCGCCAGCCACTCGAGGTGGAGGACTTCTCAGATAAATCCGGCGTCAAGGAGCATGCTGACTTGCTCCCGGATGAACTCCTGGCGCTCAGGCGCCTGCCACCGGACCTTCTGCTTCACCGGGCGTGCGTCCGGTCGCACAGCCAAGTGGTGCTCAATCACCTCCCTAGGGATCCCGGGCATGTCGGACGGCTACCATGCAAACACGTCGGCGTTAGCCCGGAGGAAGGTGACGAGCGCGCTTTCTTATTTGCCGTCCAGGTCACCACCGATGCGGACGACCTGGGAGGCGTCTTCCCCCACCACAACCTCCTTTGTAGGAACGGAGGTGTCGGCAGCGAGTCGGGGTTTGGAGGAAGAGGGCCCCGGGTCCCCCTAGCGGCCCTCGACCTCAGCCTGAGCCGAGGCCAAGGCCAGGTACGACTGCTCGGTGCAGGAAATGGTGTCGCCGGAGTCGGCAGTCACGGAGATGGGGCCTGCTGGGCCCGGCATCTTGATCGTGAGATACGCATAGTGCGCAGCCATCATGAATTTGGCGAGCTCCGGACGCCCGAGGATGGCGTTGTAGGGGAGGGGGAGCTCCACGACGTCGAAGAGGATGTTTTCCGTGCGGAAGTTGTCCCGACTCCCGAAGGTCACGGGTAGCTCGACCTGCCCGAGGGGCAGGGAGTGCCCGGGCGTCACTCCGCAGAATGGAAGCAACGGCTTTAGGCGCCTGGAGGGCACCTACAGCTTCTCGAAGGCCTCCTTGGAGAGGAGGTTAAGGCCCGTGCCCCATCGATCAGCACCCTGCTGACCTTGACATTGCAGATGGTGGGGGACACTACCAAAGGTAGTCGCCCCACGCTTACAGTACTGGAGGGGTGGTCGGCTATACTGAACGTGATCGAAGCATCCGACCACCTCAGGGGCCTGGCGGCCTCTTCGCTCGGAATTGCCGAGCAAACTTCGCGCCGCATGGTCTTGAGGCCACGCCGCGAGGAAGGCGTGTAAGCGCCTCTGTCGATGAAGGCGACGGTATGCTCGGGTTCCTGGAAGCCGAGATCATCGTTGCCGGGGGCGGCGCCGGGATCCCCCCCCCCCGTGGGACTCGTCGTGCTCCCTCTGGCGCTGCTCGATGAGGCCTTTGACCGTAAGACACTCCATGAGATCGTGCCATCTGGTCTGGTGGATGGGGCACCATTTGCCTGGCTCAGGCCCCGCGGGAGCGGGGGCCCTCACTGGAGCAGGAGCCCGGGCGGGTGCCGAGGCTCTTGCGGGCGCTGGTGCCCTTGCAGGTGCCGGGGCCCTTGGGGAAGCTTGAGCCGAGGCCCGCGCGGGCGCAGGCCGCCTGTCGGCGATCGCCCGGGGTTCTTGCCGGCGGTCGGGTTCTTGGGCCGGCCGATGGGCGGGGCCCTGGGCCGGCTCGACAGGGGCAGCTTCACGCCTCCTTCTCTTTTTCTTTTCCAGCCTGTCGGAGCGGGAAGAACTTGGCTGGTCGGCGGCGGGGCGCTCGGGGTGTGGAGCATGCCAAGCCCGGGCCTTCGCTGCCTTGGCGCACTTGTCGACCAGCACGAAGAGTTCCGCAGTGGTTTCGATTTCGTGCGTACCTAGCTTCTCAAGCATCTGCTGGTCGCGGACGCCTTGCCGGAAGACGACGATTACAGCGTAGGGGGCTATCCGCGGGATAGTGTTGCGGACCTGGCTGAAACGCTGAATGAAGCGCCGCAACGTCTCCCCCTCCTGCTGCTTGACGGCATGGAGGTCGCACTCCAAGCTGGGGCGCGTGAACGTGCCCTGAAAATTAGCCACAAACTGGTGGCAGAGGTCATCCCAGGAGCTAATAGATCCTGGGGGTAAGTTCATGAGCCAAGAACGGGCAGAGCCCCTCAAGGCAACATGGAAATAATTTGCCATCACCTTTTCACTGCCACCGGCCGCCTGGACGGCCGTAGTGTATATTTGGAGGAACTCAACGGGGTCGATGGACCCGTCGTACTTCTCTGGCAGCTCAGGGCTGAACTTGGAGGGCCATTTGACCCGGCGGAGCTCACTAGTGAAGGCACGGCAGCAGGTGCCGTACCCTGTGGCGCGGGTGGCGTTCCTTGGCGGTGAGCGCCGGTGAGCCGGGGAATCATGGATATCGTGGACCAGATAAGAGGAAGCTTGGTCCTCAGCCTCGGCCTCCTGCCGGGTCACACGCTGGCGCTCGAGAGTGACACACGCATCTTCGTGGCCCCTCCGCTGTCACCTGTCACCATAAACGCCCTGGCAACGGGCGCCGCGGAGCGGGCCCACCGGGCAGCCGCAGAAGGACCCGGCGTGCCCGCCCTGTCTTGTTCTTCTGCCACAGCAGTGCGCCAGACGGAACACCTTGGTCCTGATGACGTTATCCCAAGACAAACCGGATTACACGAGACGGGACCCGTGCAATTAATGACCCCACGCCTCTCTGCCAAAACATGGCAGGAACTGACGCTGCGGCGGGAGCAGTTGGAGGTGTCAGGCCATGCACGCCCATTAAATGCGGCCTCGGACCTCTGACTGGTGGACACCTCATTGGCGGGCCCCTCGGGGGCCTTTCTGGGTTGTCGGGGCACCGAGTGCTCGGGGGTACTGTTCACCTCCCCGAGCACTCTCTCCCGAGAATGCCTATCCTTGTCCTTGGGGTACCGGGTGCTCGGGGGTACTGTTCACCTCCCCGAGCACTTGTGCACGAACCTTCGGGGAACCGAGTGCTCGGGGGACGCCACGTGCAGCCCCGAGCACTATCTCCCGAGCACTCTTGTATGGATCTTCGGGGAACCGAGCGCTCGGGAGATGCCGCACGCAGCCCCGAGCACTCTCTCCCGGAACTTAGCTCTTCTGATCGTCGGGGGACTAGGGTGCTCGGGGTGACCGGGCACCCCCCCGAGCACTTTCTTCCCGGTACTTAGACTCTGTGGATCATCGAGGAACTGGGGTGCTCGGGAACCACTGACTGTGACCCCGAGCACCTTCTCCCGGGACTTGAGCTTTTCTCATCCTTTAGGAGGGACCTCGTGGAATGGCGCCATGTGGCGGATGGCTGGCCGGACTTCGGGACTCAGAGACCCCCGGTTCCTGATACACCGACAAATAGCTTCCAGAAAATCTAGGCAGTTTTGCCTTCCAGGTGACCTAGGCATGCTACGCCCGTGGTGTGTAGGCATGTCGTGTAACGAGGATTCCTTGCGACAGCATTCCTCAGAGCACCGCAACTCTGCCATCGAGGATATCCCCCAGGGCGTGGCTTCGACACCCGAGGCTATGCAAATGCCTTCCAGGGCACCGTGAGCATAATCTGCCTTACAGGTGACCTAGGCATGGGCGGCGCCCGCGGGTGTGGGCCTCACTGTCTATCGTGACTACGCAATGCCTTTCAGAAAATCTAGGCAGTTTTGCCTTCCAGTTGACCTAGGCATGCTACATCCATGATAATATGAACAAGGGTTCCCGATCTTCCGAAAGGTTCTGGTAACTCTCGATTTGGTGGAAACGAGACACAAGTCGATCCGGCTTCCGAACAACACGATCCGAAACCCCGCAATCGCAGCACCACGTCTCCTCTGGTTATCAACCGGCGTTGCACGGTTGACCTCGCCAAGAAGGCTAAAGTCCTTGCCTGCGAATCGAAGAACACAAGCAAGAACAAGGAAGAATGCAACCAAATTGCAGATGAATGATTAATCTCACGAGTTGGGGTCTCACAAACCGACGAAACGGCGAAACTGTTCTTGACAGAATAATCTAAGCAAAAACCCACCCTAACGAGAGCGACGGCGGCTGATAATAAGGGTCTAAGGGTCGTCACACCCCCTCGTCACGCCCCCCTAATGGGCTCAACGACGATACACGGCCCAACGGACCAAAAACGGTGACGCAACACCGGGACATATTCTGGACGCTGACTTGTTTCGACGTTTCCCGTTGACTCAGAAGTAATTTGGACCTCAAACCAACGCCATTGGTTTCCTTATGAAATTATCTTTCCAACCATATGTGAATCGTCGAAAACGGAGTCCGGATGCGTCCTGGGCGTCCGTTTTAGTGCTCGCTGGTCCTGGAGGTCGAGACTGATTCGGACTCGAGTTGGACTAGACCTCCTGCTGTTGTTGGACGTCCTAGCTGCTCCTCCACGCCTCCAAGCCTTCCTCTATGTGTCTCCTTGTCCTCTCCATGATTCCTAAGCAACACATAATCATTAGGTAGTAATCTATTCTCAAAATTATATAAAGAGTTGCTTAGGAACGAGCTCACCTCTAAATTTAATTGTCGTGCGCGAGCTCTTGTGATTGGACCTTGAAAGTTCAATAGAGGATCATTGTATGTATCCGAGGGAGTGATGTCCTCATCATCCTCCCCCTCTTGAATTGGAGTCGTCCTCGACTCAAGCTCATCATCGGCTCCCAAGTAAGGTTTCAAATCTGCAATGTTAAAAGAAGGACTAACCCCGAACTCGGGTGGCAACTCAAGTTTATATGCATTATCATTTATTTTCTCAATTATCTTATAAGGACCAGCAGCTCTTGGCATTAATTTAGACTTACGCAGCTCTGGAAACCTATCTTTTCTTAAATGTAACCACACTAAATCACCCGGTTCAAGTTTGACTTCTTTCCTACCTTCACTACCAGCAATTCTATACTTTTCATTCATCTTTTCGATATTTATTTTAGTTGTTTCATGCAACTTACGAATAAAATCAGCACGTGCACTAGCATCACTATGTGTTCTTTCAGTGGTAGGTAAAGGCAAAAGATCAATAGGAGCGCGAGGGGTAAAACCATACACTACCTGAAAAGGACTTACCTTGGTGGTAGAATGTGTTGCCCGATTATAAGCAAACTCCACGTGGGGCAAACATTCTTCCCACATCTTCAAATTTTTCTTCAAAATAGCTCTCAACATGGTACCCAAAGTGCGGTTCACTACCTCCGTTTGGCCATCAGTTTGTGGGTGGCAAGTAGTAGAAAACAATAGTTTTGTACCCAACTTATTCCATAGAGTGCGCCAAAAGTGACTAAAAAATTTAGCGTCGCGATCTGAAACAATAGTAGAAGGCATACCATGCAAGCGAACAATCTCTTTGAAAAAGAGGTCAGCAATATAAACGGCATCGTCACTTTTATGACAAGGTATAAAATGTGCCATCTTAGAAAAACGATCCACAACAACAAAAATGCTATCCCTCCCCCTCTTAGTCCTAGGCAATCCCAAAACAAAGTCCATCGAAATATCTGCCTAAGGAATAGAAGGAACAGGAAGAGGCATATACAAACCATGTGGATTCAAGCGAGACTTAGCCTTTTGACATGTGGTACAGCGTGCCACGAACCGCTCAACATCTCTCCTCATCTTTGGCCAAAAGAAATGTGTGGCCAACATATCTTCCGTCTTCTTAGCACCAAAATGTCCCATCAATCCTCCTCCATGTGCTTCCTGCAACAACAAAAGACGAACGGAACCAACTGGAATGCATAGACGGTTAGCTCTAAACACAAATCCATCATTGATCACAAACTTGTTCCACGTACGTCCCTCTTTACAGTTCAGCAATACATCTTTAAAATCAGGATCAAGCACATATTGTTCTTTTATTGAGTCAAGTCCAAAAATTCTATAATCAAGTTGGGACAACAAAGCATATCGTCTAGACAAAGCATCAGCAATTATATTATCCTTCCCTTTCTTGTGTTTGATAACATAAGGAAAAGATTCAATAAATTCAACCCACTTAGCATGTCTACGATTCAGATTATTTTGAGAACGAAGATACTTAAGCGATTCATGATCTGAATGTATAACAAATTCTTTAGGCCACAAATAATGACGCCATGTCTCTAAAGAACGTACAAGTGCATACAATTCCTTATCATACGTAGAGTAATTAAGAACAGGGCCATGCAATTTTTCGCTAAAGTATGCAACGGGCTTACCTTCTTGCATCAAAACACCTCCAATGCCAACTCCACTAGCATCACATTCTAGCTCAAAGGTCTTACCAAAATTTGGAAGTTGCAGCAATGGCGCGTGCGTAAGCTTGTCCTTCAAAGTGTCAAAGGACTCCTCTTGTGCCTTACCCCAATGGAACACCACACCTTTCTTTGTCAACTCGTGTAAGGGGGCAGCAATGGCGCTGAAATCCTTCACGAAACGACGATAAAAACCTGCAAGTCCAAGAAAACTTCTCACCTGTTTGATGGTTTGGGGCACCGGCCAACTCTTTATGGCTTCAATTTTCATCTCATCTACCTCAATTCCCTGTGGAGTAATAACATAGCCAAGAAAAGAGACTCGATCCGTGCAAAATATGCACTTCTCAAGGTTACCAAATAAACGTGCATCACGTAAAGCATTAAAAACAGCACGTAAGTGATCCATATGTTCATCCAAAGACTTGCTATAAATCAATATATCATCAAAGTAAACCACCACAAATCGTCCAATAAAAGCTCTTAAAACCTCATTCATCAAATGCATGAAAGTGCTAGGTGCATTAGTTAAACCAAAAGGCATTACTAACCACTCATATAATCCGAATTTAGTTTTGAAAGCTGTTTTCCATTCATCTCCAAGTTTCATTCTAATTTGGTGGTAACCACTACGCAAGTCGATCTTTGTAAAAATTACAGAGCCACACAACTCATCAAGCATATCATCAAGTCTAGGAATAGGATGGCGATATCGAATAGTAATGTTATTGATGGCTCTACAATCAACACACATACGCCAAGTACCATCTTTCTTAGGAACCAAAATCACAGGAACAGCACAAGGACTAAGGCTCTCACGTACATACCCGCGGTCCAAAAGCTCTTGGACTTGCCGCTGAATTTCCTTAGTCTCCTCGGGATTGGTTCGATACGCAGCACGATTTGGCAATGTTGCTCCCGGGATCAAATCGATTTGATGCTCTATCCCTCTCATAGGTGGCAGTCCTGGGGGTATCTCAGCTGGAAAAACATCCTCATACTCCTGCAAAAGGTTAGTGGCAGCAGGAGGTATCGAACTAATAACATCATCAAGTGAATACAAAACTCGTTTGCAAACCAAGGTGTAGCAAATATCATTATTAGAAATTTCAGCAAGGTCACTTTTTAGTGCAAGCATAACACCACCCTTCAATTTTATGCCCTCTACTTTAGAACTAGGTGCAGACTTATCCTTTTTAGGTGGGTAAAGAGAATTAGCAACTTGCTGATTTTCAGATTTAGTATCACGCAAATTAGCAGCTCGCTCTTTATCAGCTTGTACAATTTCAGCAGGGGTCATAGGAACCAAAGTAATTTTCTTTCCTTTATGCATAAAAGTATATGTATTACTTCTACCATGGTGTATAGCATCATTATCAAATTCCCAAGGTCGACCCAATAAAAGTGAGCAAGCTTCCATAGGTACCACATCACAGTCAACATAATCAGCATAGGAACCAATGGAAAAAGAAACTCTGCAAGTTTGTGTTACCTTAGCTTTTCCAGCATCATTAAACTACTGAAGGTTATATGGATGGGGGTGTTGGCGTGTGGTCAAGCCAAGCTTCTTGACCAAATCTGAACTCACCAAATTATTACAACTACCTCCATCGATGATGACACGTGCTCGCCGATTTTGGATGACGAAGAAAATCTGGAACAAGTTATGGCGTTGCAGCTTCTCTGGTTGTTGTACCTTTGTGCTGAGCGCCCGCTGCACAATGATGCTCCTATAGGTCGCTGTGTCATCACTGCCCAAGATTTCGTTGCTCTCCTCAACAACTGATTCTTCTTCTTCTTCTTCCTCAATGTCAGAGGCGCTGATGTACCCATCTTCCGTTGCAATGTATGCCCGCTGACTTGGGCAATCCTTCTGCACATGACTGAATCCATGGCAGCGACGGCACTGAATGCCAGAGGTGCGTCCCGTTGATGCAACAGAGGAAGCACTCTTGGAAGGTCCCTGCAAAACAGAATTTTTACCTGAGCCTGAAAGTCGTGTAGTGACCGGATTTGGTGCCGTAGCTGCTTGTTGCTTGCTCGCTGGTGAGGGAGCCTTGTAAGTGGATGGTTTGGACAGCCCCAAGGATGGTCCTGTGCGCGGTGTGTATGTGGTGCTGGCCTTGTACTTGCCCTGCTGCTCACGCCCCTGCAACTCCTTCTCTGCAAGCATAGCAAACTGAAACAACTGGTTGACATTGTTAAATTCTTTATAATCAATAATATCTTGGATTTCACGTCTCAAACCCGAATAAAATCGACAAATAGAATCTTCGTTTCCCTCTACTATGCCACAACGCATCAAGCCCTTTTGAAGCTCACCATAATAATCCTGCACAAATTTATCTCCCTGTTCTAAGCGCATCAATTTCTTACGCAGGTCTCTATGATAAGATGGGGGAACAAATCTATCACGCATAGCAACCTTAAGCTCTTCCCATGTACGAGGTGTGGCACCATCTGCAGCTAAACCAGTCCACCAAATAATAGCAAAATCTTTAAACTCACTAGTGGCTTGTCTAACTCTATGTTGTTCAGGTACTTGGTGGGCACTAAATTTTTGCTCTACTGTCATCTCCCAATCAAGATATCCCTCAGCATCATAATGTCCCGAAAAAGAAGGTATAGTAAATTTAACCTTAGCATAAGGATCTTCAGGAGCTCGATTATACATACCTCGATGGTGGTGGTGATGTGGAACGCCACCCATACCTGTGGTGTTAGTGCGAAGACGACGCCGTAATCTGTTTTGCAATGTCGCCGCTGGATCAACATTACCATCGTCATCATACAACTCATCACCGGTGTTGCTTCCATTCACATCTTCGTTGTGCACAGGACGGTTTTCCAAAGCATTTACCCTGTCGGTGAGCTCGGATAACCGTTTGTCCACCCGCTCAACCGCGTTTGCTAGTTTCATCTCAATTATCGCTTCAGTGACAGCCTTGATGACTGTCTCCTTCATCTCCTTCTGAGCATTGTCTACAACAGCTTGTAGCTGCTCTTGGCTGACACACTCCTTGAAGTCCTTTGGCGTTTTATCTCCATCAACTGACATTGTGGAAACAAACACAACAACAAACAGTGAAGGTTATCCCTAATAATCGTACTACAAAGGTGGAGTGGTGCCTCTCAATCAAGATCAGCAAAGGTAGACACCTTACCAAGCTCTTACCAGGGTTCTTACCAGCAAAGCAAAGGATACCTGGAAGGCGTGCGAGCGATTGCAGGGATGCAAACCAGTGCTGTCCAGAAGAATCTGTGGAGCTTGGAAGGCACACAAAGAGAACAAATATGTATATGTGGAACACAAATCAGAAACAGATAGTAATGCTGAATTATAGTCCCAAGTACTTGTTCTCGTTGCTGGCCTAAAGTGTTGCAAGTACCAAGTATGTGTGATAAACAAGGTGGAGAAACAAGTATGATGGATAGCAAGAGCAACAGAAACAAAGAACTAAACAGCACACGCTAACACAGCTCACTTTGCCCTTCTCTATGTGCTCCTCTAGATATTGTTCCTCTTTTGCCCCTCTCTCTTTTCTATTTTTTTGGGCTGTCGTTGTTTTTTTGGGAAAATTCGACTTTTTCTTTTTATTTTTTTGATATTTTTTTTCACTTAGGAGCACACAAGAGGGAACCACAGAAAATTTGAGCTTAAACAAGTGAAAGACTTAGCCTGTAGAATTTTCTGAAGTTCAGCCAGAAAATGAGAAAAATATTTTGAAATTGAAAACTCAAACTTCGGAGGCGAATTTGGGAGTTCTGATTTCGCCGAACCCGACGAAGCGGGGACGAACGGATCCGAAACGCCGTTTCGATGCGAAAAACTCTGTGACTTTTCTGAAAACGGAGTTCGTACGCGAAAGTTATGCCCGATTTGAGAAACGACTCCGAATTAGAGGACAAAACGGGAAGAAAGTGGAGAAAATATGCGACGGAGGCTAGGGTTTGATGGAAACGGTGGGGGAAAACACACGAACTGGACTCTAACACGACCTAACCAGCAACAAGACCTTGACCAGGACACAAACTCAACACGACGGACTCTGAAACTGAAATATGCAAAAGCTAAAGGCGCGGAAGGGTTGTAGGACAGGAAAAAAAAAACCGATATGGCAGTGGACTATGGAACGAAGGCGAGAACACTCGAAACTAAGGGTAGATATGAACCTGATGGTATACCTGAAGCTCTGAATACCACTTAAAATGAACAAGGGTTCCCGATCTTCCGAAAGGTTCTGGTAACTCTCGATTTGGTGGAAACGAGACACAAGTCGATCCGGCTTCCGAACAACACGATCCGAAACCCCGCAATCGCAGCACCACGTCTCCTCTGGTTATCAACCGGCGTTGCACGGTTGACCTCGCCAAGAAGGCTAAAGTCCTTGCCTGCGAATCGAAGAACACAAGCAAGAACAAGGAAGAATGCAACCAAATTGCAGATGAATGATTAATCTCACGAGTTGGGGTCTCACAAACCGACGAAACGGCGAAACTGTTCTTGACAGAATAATCTAAGCAAAAACCCACCCTAACGAGAGCGACGGCGGCTGATAATAAGGGTCTAAGGGTCGTCACACCCCCTCGTCACGCCCCCCTAATGGGCTCAACGACGATACACGGCCCAACGGACCAAAAACGGTGACGCAACACCGGGACATATTCTGGACGCTGACTTGTTTCGACGTTTCCCGTTGACTCAGAAGTAATTTGGACCTCAAACCAACGCCATTGGTTTCCTTATGAAATTATCTTTCCAACCATATGTGAATCGTCGAAAACGGAGTCCGGATGCGTCCTGGGCGTCCGTTTTAGTGCTCGCTGGTCCTGGAGGTCGAGACTGATTCGGACTCGAGTTGGACTAGACCTCCTGCTGTTGTTGGACGTCCTAGCTGCTCCTCCAAGCCTCCAAGCCTTCATCTATGTGTCTCCTTGTCCTCTCCATGATTCCTAAGCAACACATAATCATTAGGTAGTAATCTATTCTCAAAATTATATAAAGAGTTGCTTAGGAACGAGCTCACCTCTAAATTTAATTGTCGTGCGCGAGCTCTTGTGATTGGACCTTGAAAGTTCAATGGAGGATCATTGTATGTATCCGAGGGAGTGATGTCCTCATCACATGATACGTGGGCTTATCACTCCACCCGAAGATGTCCTACGAGTGGCGCAGCAACACGGTCTATCAAGGAAATCCCTTGATACGTGGCAACTACACTTCCGAGGCCACACAATGCCTTATAGGAAACCTGGGCAGACCCGCCCCCCAGGCAACCTAGGCATGATGTGTCTGTGAGAGTGCAGGATTTTGCATGGTTATACTAGCTAAGTTTGGCAGTCTACTGTTGGCAACAAGAAACTATTTGTAGCATGAAACATAGCTAGGTTAAACAACTGCTCATGCTATATGAGAATGTAACTTAAGTTCTACTGCATCTACTTAGTAGCTATCTATTGAAAAAAGACTTCTAACAATATAGTTGGAGGCCCCCAACAGACTCTAACCTTGCTGCATGAAAGACAGATCACTAGGTAAACAACTGGGTAGTTAACAGTGGGCGTACCTTTGTAGGAATGAGGTCTCTATTGTGAGGCTTGCGGCCTCGAAGCTTGTGGCTAGGCTGGGAGAGGCGGAGCTTGACCCCCTCCACCTTTAGCCGTTGCCCGGCTCTGGAGGTAACTAGTCTGGAGCCTGGCGGCGGCACGTGGGAGGTGTGGTCGAAGGCTGGTTGGGAGAGGCGGTCCTCGACCACCTCAGCCCTCAGCTACTGCCCGGCTCCAGAGGTACTTCGTCCGGAGCTTGACGATAGTGTGTCCTCGACTCAGTTCTCATTGCCGGGTATGGTACCATTGATAGTAAGGTTGGTGGTGATGGTGGAAGGTTGAGGGGCCGAGGATTCGCCCAGGAGTTTGCCACAGGCCTCCGAACTCTACGTCGTCCTTCACCGGCTCCTTCTGCGGCCGAGTATTCAGCTTGCCTTCCGAGGTATTCCTCCCAGAAGGTAATGAGGGTGCGACAGTCGTTGGTGTTGTGGCTGCACCCTGGTCCGTGCAGGACGCACTCGTATGCCTCCGGGGGCACCGGAGCTTGGAGTTGTCGTTAGGGTTACTGCCAAAGGCGGTGTGCCCCGGAGCCTGTGGTTTCCCCAGGGTTTCCTTCCCCCTTTGGAGACCATCGAGGCCGCCCGGTGAACCAGTTTTTGGCACCGAAGTGGTTATGACTATGCCTCCCCAGATGAGGCAGGCTTGGAGTTCCCTGCGCGCGGTTGGCATTGTGATGGCGGCATCGGAGGCGCTGGCGGTATTCGCGCCTCTCGGAGCCCTCCGTCTCCTTGGAACCCTTTCTTGCCTGAGAGGCCCAAGGAGGGCGGTGGGTGGACAGACTTTTCGAAGATGTTGGCTCGCTCGGGGTATTCCAGGTGTGGTTGAAGGGGATACCCGGGGACCAAGCCCAGTTGGGAGCATTCCTGGGTTGGACCGCCTAGAACCATTGGAAGGCGGCCTGCTTAGCTGTGGCTTCGGCCACGTCCTCTCCTGAGGTGGTGAGGTCTTCGTTTTGCAGGGGCTGGAAGGCATCTGCGCCGCCTGGAGTTCCTGTACCGACCTAGGGTTCTGGGTTGGCCAAGGTCGGAAGAACGCCGTCCAACACGGCAGCGGGGCTGGAGCATGCATACGATGCGTATGGCTAAGACAGCCATGCATACGGTTGCATCCTTGCAACGATGGGTACGATGGCTTTAGCCGATTCTCTGGTGGTTTTCCTGGTGGACTCCTACCTCTCTTAGCACTTCTGTGTTCGAAGCCCCCACGGACGGCGCGCTGTTGGAGCAAGAGTTCGTCTTGCCCCAGCAAATACGGCGAGAATTTCTTCTAATGAGGAGACTCAAGCTTGGAGACGAAGTTTGAGAGGAAGGAACACCACGAGTATATTAATGATAGGAAAAATGGATCGATCTGGGGGGAGAATCACAGGTTTGTTGTGATTCCTGTTCTGTGTCCGTCGCCACCGTTTTTGTTTGCCTTGTCCCTCCCTTTTTCCCCAGACGACCATGGCGCCCTATTTATAGGGTCATGTGTAGCTTGGCCTACAAGTTATCATAATGTACGAATATCTGGGACCCGACCGAATTACTGGGCCTTATCCTGGATAACTAATTTCTATCATATCGGGGAGATAAATATCCACCGTGGTAACTATCGTGGTGCCTGCCCCTAGAAGTGCGGTGAGCCGGTCGCCAATTGCGGCTCGGCACTGCACTGTCAGGGGTGTCAGGATAGCCTCCATTACGCCAGGGTGTCAGAGTGCCGCCCATCAACCTAGGCCTTTAATGCCGGTCACTTCTTGGCAGGCAAAGTACGACCGGCGCTCCCCTTTCAGTAGATCTTCCTTGGGACTGCTGAATCACCTTGCAGCCTTCGGGAAGGTGGTTCGATCATCCCGAGGCAGGGGCCTCGAGAGGCATGGATCCGGGAGGTGAACGCTTCGGGAAGCAGGACTCCAGAGGCTTCAAGGGACCAAGGCTTCGGGAGGCTGAGTCTTCGGGAGGCCAAGCCGGTTAAGCCAAGGGAAGGCTTCGCATGTATGAAGAGGTACCGTGAAGGGACCTGATGACTTCGAAGGTCGAGCCTTTAGCTGAGGATCTGGAGATCAAGGCTCCGGGGGACTTAGATAGTAATCTTCAACCATTATTCTTAGGTTGGCTTATTTTCCCCCAACAATGTCAAAATGACACTTGTCTGTAACAGGAGGGAGTAGCGTCTTGAAAATAGATTTGTCTTGATATATTGTAATTGTTGGAACTAAATATTTTATCGAAATAACTGCCTTGTTCAAGTTTTCATAGGGTTGTCTAGAAAAAAGAGAAAAACATTGTAATATATATGGTGTTAAATTAAATTGAATTGCATGTATTCTTTGTCATTATACTCTGTAGCATACTCGTGTAATTGTTGCGACTAAATATGTTACCGAAGTAACCACCTTGTTCAATTTTTTCATAGGGTTGTCTAGAAAAAAGAGAAAACATTTTAATATATATGGTGTTAAATTGAATTTTGTGATAATTGTGCTATAAATATGGTGCAGTTTTATTGTGCAGAAAGCAACCGTAGAAATCTATTTGAAAATTCTATTACTCTATATCATAAATTAGGTTAAAGTTTGATAAATTCTGAAATACTTAGACAATAGACATGTATCATATTTTTGTCCACAATCAAAATCCTCAGTTTGTGGTTGTTGCATTGCGCTGTGTGGCGCTTGTTTTCTGAGCTATCTGAGAAAAGTAGTTGTGAACAATCTCGTACTTAATTTTTGAGTCAAATTACATTCAAATAAATTCCGTTGTGAAACTGTTGTTCCTGACACACTTGTTGTGTAATTTCAAATGCATCGCTACTACAGAAATAGCCATCAGTGCCAATTTAAAAATGTCACCACTGATAGTTTTTAACCGACTCTGATTACTTGACACTGAGTCACGGACTATCAGTGTCGGTTTATGATAGTCTGAGTATCAGTGTCGGCTATTGTGACAAGCCGACACTGATATTTCTGTAGACATAAATAAATTATAAATTCAATAATACAATATTCAAAATCCGATCTCAAATTTATATTCAAATATATGTAGGCATTCATCATAGGAAGATATATACACATAGATCACAAATAGTTCATCCCCATCCACACATAATCATGAGTTCATCAATATCTACACATAAATATTATCACAGTTTGCATCATAAGTTAAACACATTGTAAATATACTTATCCCTGATTCTACAGTGCACGTCGAATCATATAGTCTTAATAGTTGACATCTATGATATCAAATTCATATATCTCTTCCAAATGATGTAGTGCATAAACGAGCGCACTATCTCGAGCAAAAAAGGGCAGATCCATCACAGTTCCATAAATAGCGAAACCTCCTCCACCGAACTCCACGTAAGCCTGATACCTATCTTTATGAACTCTCTTGACTTTCGGACCAATCATTGTAAAATCCAACCGCTCCATGACATAATGTAAGAGTGAATCCAAGCCGCTCCATGACATAATGGTATACCTTACATCCTGTTATCTAGTAAAAAAATCCTACAGACAAAGAGCATGAATTTAAAGAAAAAAATTGATAACATATGAAACAATACTATATACTAGAATTTGCGGCACCAACCGTGTCAAGTGCATGTAACCGCGACAGACTACTAGTCATTGAAGCCGCATATTCCATATTCTACTCAAGCGCTTTCAATTTGAAATAGCTGTAGTCAAGTAAAATGTACCCAACTTGATACTCAATCTCTTGCAAAACCGCTGTCACCGCGTTTTTTTAGCCACATGTATCTCAGGCGATTGATGCTAGAGACAATAATATTGATAGATTCTTCATTTGCCGACATCTGAAAACTAATTGATATCTTCCTTGTACCACTATCACCTATAGTGGTAGTCACAACAAGTTGTGTACAACCCTCTATATGAGCGATCATTCTATTTAACCAAACTAGAGGAGGAATCTCCTCTATCAATATATAAATATCTTTAACAACTACACATATTTCAATTACCAGTTGTCCAACCAAGATAGATGTAAAGTATACCATTTTAATCATCCATGAGGATGCCGAGGAGGGCAAGGCATTGAGTTTGTAGAAGAATATGCCGAGAGGACGTGGGAGGCACCACGCGGCGAGATGTAGATGCTACTTCTGATGCATCAACGATACCTGCTAGATCCACGCAACATCTACACAAAGTAAGGCATATAAACCAAAAAAATTTACTTCTCTAGAGGCCAGCCCTGGGCACGGGCATATGTAAACCAAAATGCTCGCTTTCGTTCTTCAACAAACTAAGGGCACAATTGAACTAATGCTATGTAAAGATCATCGGTTCCTTCAACCACCAAATTGTTGTCTAATTACACAACAAAGTAACCACTTTTTTTTACTGAATCGAAGCTAAGTAGCTGCATTTCAGTACGAAAGTTCTCACAAATCTGGGAAGGATCTTGGTTGGGGTGACTCATCGGGCTTGAAGAAGATGGAGAGGCCAAAGTCGATGGCCTTGAGAGGTGAGTTCTCCTTCTTGTTTGCGAAGAGGAAGTTTTTGGGCTTAAGGTTGTGGTGGATCACACCATGGTGGTGGCAGAGCTGCACAACCTCGACGATGGTGTGGGCGATAGGGATGAGGATGAGGCTCTGAGGCAGCGGGGATGAGAGGGCTGGCAACGCTCTGGGGATGAGGATGGCATGTGTGCGACATGGATGAGGACGGTGTGCGGGCTTCGGGGAAGAGGATGGGGAAATGAGGCTAGGGTTTTGGGAAGATGGGCTTCCAGGGACGACGATGGCAGGGAGGCGACGTCGGCTTCGAAGACAGTGATGGCAGGGAGGCGGCTTCGGCTCCGGGGACAGCGACAATGATGAGGAGGCGGCGTCGGCTCCAGGGACTGTAGCGTTAGTGAGACAGCAGGAATTAGCAGGTGCGCAAGGGAGAAATGGAGAGGCTATAGCTAAGTCCAACTTATATAGGGATAGAGTATCAGTGCCGGTTGTGATCTGCAACCGGTACTGCTACTAGAATCAGTGTCAGTTGTATAACCTAGCCGACATTGATAGTTGGACTATCAGTGCCATTTTTGAGCCCCCAGTCAGTACTGATAGTTGGACTATCAGTGCCGGTGTTAAACTCTAGCCAACACTGATAGTTGACCTATAGTTGGACTATCGGTGCTGGCTTTTTCCGAGAACCGACACTAATATTTTTTTCCTTTTTGTTGGCAAAACATGGTGTTGTATATCTAGGTCTGTAATTTATTTTATATTAGGTTTATATTCTACCTATAATTTGTGGAGTACTTGATCATTATTTTTTGCAATAATTAATTTATTATATATTTGGGTTGTAATTTATTGTATATTTGGTAACTAAAGCTTTTTACTTAATAGCAATTAAGACATATTCTCAATAGATACGAATTACATCTCTTGCTTGGTTTATACTAATTAAAGAATAAATGATAGCTACAATTTTTTGCTTAATACATATTAAAGCATATTCTTACTTAATACATGTCATTGATAAAAAATTACAGCGAATCCTGAATTAATTATTACATCAAAGTTGCTTTCAAAATGCATATCTAATTTTTTTAAATTACCTCGCATCTTGATTGGTCCATATTAGATGGTCCATCACCTTCTGCGTAAGAGGGTGAGAACGACATAGTACATGAAATATGCCTTCAAAAAGGTGCGGAAAAGGGTGGCCAGCGTCGAGGAAGCTTGGGGAAGGGAAAGATGTCTTTTATAGACAGTAGACTTATTAGTGCTGGCCCGTAATACGAACCAACGCTGATACTTATTGTCAGTGACGGCTCATGATTTGTTTCAAGAGCAGGCACTGATACTGCAGTATCGGTTCAACCCGGCTCGATCGTTGATCGAGCGCGGGAAGTTATGAACCGGCACTGATACTTCATCAGTGGTGGTTCTATTATAACTGGTATTGATGAGATGGTATGGATGACTGTTTTGTTGTAGTGCATTAATATCTCCGTTCACAACGTAGATTGAAATAAAGTTCATACTTTTTTCGAATGCTTGATTTTTTTTATTTTTTTGGTGACAGCTGCATCTAACGGCTCACAATGGTCTTCAACCTAACGTCATCCGCGTCCGCGCCCACGCCTGCATGTGACCGACGTTTGTTGCCCTCCTCCGGCCGTCTCTGCCCTCCGCTCGCTCCCCCACTTCCGCCCTCCTCTAGCCGTCTCTAGTGGTGGCCCTGCCGTCGGATCCGCAACAACTGCCGCTCTCTCGCTAACCTCGTTTCTGCTTGCTCTGCCCTCGCCCCGTCCAACTGTCATCCTCTGCCGCACGCAGCCGACGGCGGGATCCACCGCCCCACCCTCATGTCTACCTCCTCCGCTGGGCCGGCCTATCTCCCTGGAGTTTCCTCTAAACCTGCTGCCACCGGGAACTTGAATCCTAACCCATCATCTCTAATTCGTCGCACAAAACACTTCCTAAATTTAGGAAGGGTGTAAAATAAAAGCAGATTGCTAAACACTAAAATTTCCGAGAGCAGTTCCACCAAACGAGATTACCATACTCAACGCCTTAGTAGGTGCCTAATGAAGTGCAATTAATTGCTTGTTGATTTGTGTGATAGTTTTTTCCTACCACACGTGGTAGGCTATTACCTTATCGCTTATTTTGTTTTCATTACAAGGAGCATCTATACTCGTCCGTCATGCAGTAAACTCACACATATAGTATGGGCACACAGTTTGCCACCGAAAAAAAAGAACACCAAGAGGTCGTGCCAGCCTCATCTTATTTCTGATGGCCACAATGATCAAAGTGCATACCGCGCATTTGTGTTTCCACAATACGACTGTTGATGAATAGTAAATCGACTGCCCAATATCAAAGTGCATCGTGCGGATTTGGGCAGCTTGTTAGATAGAGCATGGGAATGGGAGGAGACGCCTGCGGGCGCTAGACCTAGATGTTTTAGATCGAGCCGTGCGAGAGATTTGGATCGGGTCAGTAGTAAAATGAAAATTTTGCCGGTTTTTTGGTCCGATTAGTTTTTTTACCAGGTTCACCGGTAAACAAATAAACCGGGTTACCACCAGTAAACCGTCGGTAAAGTTTTCCTTAGCATAGGGATACTTTCTGGTCTCCGATGCGTATCGAAGATAGAGACATATATTTATGCAGGTATAGGCCTCTGTTAAAATAGTAGTCCTATATCTTATCTTGTCTTGATTGACCTCAGAATAAATATTACAATTGGGGGTTACGTAGATCTAGTCCTACGGCTCTGGGTGGATTTCTCTGTATTCTAGGTCCAGGAAGCCCTATACAAATGAGTCTAATCTATGTTATGGATCTTCGTTGGGTGCCTTTGGTTCCTACCCAATTAGGCTTCCTCGGTTCGGTAACTTCGGAGCTCTTAAAGGTATGAGTTGGCTTGTAATGTAAACTTGTGTTGGTGCAAAAAAGCGTCTCATGGACGTACCTCTTCCCTCTTTTTATAGTTGGGGCGAGGCAGACATACCAAATTCGGATTCCTCTGAGCATAAATTCCACGAATTGTATATCTTCTAGATATCTAGGAGAGTTTTATCAAATATGGGAATAATTTTCTTGTTAGATATGATCACTCTACTTTCACAGACAGTTTGTAACTATTTTCATAGTTGGTTGTGGAACTGACCGTAAGAAAGGGACTATAAAAATCGATAACTATTACAATCTTTTTTCGAAAACCTACTATAATAATATTTATTACAATCAGTTTGTATTAGGAAGCTACTGTAAATAATGTACTTTTACCCAAAAAAATGCTAGGTAATTTTAGACCAATTATTACCACTTGAAGGATCATATTAACTAAACATAGCTATATCTATAAAATTGTATACATGTACATGTATACCAAAGCATGCCTTTACTAGTTATATGTATACAAGTGCATAATCATTGTAAAACAAACTAATCAAATACAAATACCTTTACTCAAGCATTCGGTCGAACATCTTGCCTACTCATCATTGAGGAATAAGCTGTCGACATCAGTGGTGGTGCCCATTGTGCCCTTGATGGTGGGCGGAAAGGATCCACTATGGAAGACCTCAAAGTCCCTCTCCACATCCACAGTGAACGCCACGCTGCCCGATGGCAGATCTGCCTCTCGACTGTCACACAAAATCACTATACACATGGTGTTGCTTGCTCCCTCTGGTGTACCTTCACGCACGGTCTGCTTGTTCACTTAGATCTGTATCAAAAAATGAATTTGATCTATGATTCGACCACACCGTGAGATCTGGGTGGGCGAGGGGCACCCTCACGTACCTTTCGGGAGGGTGAGCACTAGGCGCATGCTACAGTCACACGCTGGGCAAACCATAGATCTATATTTAAAAAATAAATCCGTATTAGAACCGACCACGCCTCAACATCTGGGTAGAAGATTGACACATGCACATACCTTCTGGGAGGGTGAGTTGTGGGCGCGCGTTGCAATTGCACACAAGGCAAGCCATAGATCTATATAAAAAACAATTCCGATCTAAGAACTGGCCATATCATGATATTTGGGTGGGAGAGGGGCACCTGCACATACCATAAGGGAGGGCGAGCAATGGGCACGTGTCACAGTCGCACTCAGGGCACGCCACAGGGGAGGAGCGATCGAAGTCACCACGGTCGTCCGCTCCTTGTCGTCATTCCATCATCCGTGGTTCAACTCACCTCCATTGTTCTCAGATGAGGTTGATGAGTTGCCCTTAGCGTAGATCAAGGTGAGGCCTCCGCACTCTCCTCCATGTAAGTGTAGGGTGAGGCCTCCACACTCTCCACCATGTAAGCGCAGGGTGTGACAGAGAGGGAGAGAAGGGGAATCGTGGGAGGTAAAGGCAATCGGGAGTCAAGTGTGGGGATCAAACTCTCGGCCTAGACTATGTACTAGGGTTTTGAGGATGTGTGCCTTCTTGGGCTATAAAGTTGGAATGAATACTAATCGGTCCCGAAATCCCATAATTTTATGCTAAAAAATCCAAAAAATTATGATTTTTTTATCCGTTTTATGGAAGTCGGGTCCACGACCTCTCACCATGTGCGAAGCATCGTTACCATCTCAACTATCACTAATTGTTGAGAGCAATGAGGTGTATTTTTCCTTTTAACCTTTATTGTTTGGAATTTTTGATAATTATTTGGGAATCAAAATGACTTTAAATGAAAATATTATCAACTATAAAATTGTAGATCTTATTGACAGCTTAAATTTTTGTGTAAATTAGTTTTTCATCCAACTCCGTATGAATATTTTATAAATTTTGAAATATCTTGCTAAAAACATGCAAATTAATATATTTTAGTAGGTTCTTGTTTGGAACCGACTTTATTAGTCTAATTATTACAGTCAGTTTATGAAATCAACCCACGGTAATATATTACATTTAGTTCTTACTATATAGCCTATTATTACAGTTGATTCTTGCTCAATGACTAGTTTTAGTCGGTCTAAACTATGGAATCAATTGTAATAGGTTTATTATAGTCGGTTCCAAAAATCCGACTGTAACCACCATCTAAAAAAATCATTTCTGTAGCAGTGGATTATATACCGATATTTATCTACGTACCTTAATTACTCCATGATGGTTATGAGCCATACCAGAACTAGGAAGGGATACGTGCAACGTGAATACCATTTATAGATGTACCATATTTATAAAATATATAATACATAGTTATATATCTCGTCAGCAACAAAATAAGTTAATACATATGGCTAAAAAGGTAAGAATAGATTATTCCCCTATTGTCTACACGAAAGGGTCAGCATTAACACCACCTACTGCAGACAGCTATAACGAATATTACAGATAATTACAAAGCGTGTTCGTCTGCAATATTTACCATAAAACAAATGGCTTAAGAAAAACATTGTCCACATTTACCTCACTAAAGTAGATGGTTTCTATGTGAAACTATCCGAAGTGTAATTTTACCAGATGTCAGGTTTGCTCGCAGGATAGCAGACACTTTTTGTGGAGAAGCTATCTGCAATATGTCTTGTGAACCCGACGGTGAAATTTACTTATCATCAGCTTTGGTCGCAAGATAGAACACGGCTCCTACATTAAGAGTCTGTTTTATGTTGCAGTGTAGCAGGCGGTTTCTACATTAATCCATCTATTATAAACCTACAAACCAAACATTGTTTCCCCTTTTCAGGCGACCCCCGGAATTCGCAGCCATACTGTTTGCAAACAGGTATAAAACACATCACAGACACACACACACATATATATATATATATATATAAAAGAGTGTTAGACTTTCTGCTCATTTACACAAGCATCTCATTAACTTTTCTCTTTTACATCTTCCAATGCATACACGAATGCATACACAGCGTGTTCACACTCTTCCTACCCGTTCACACGAGCATCTCTTTAACTTCCCTCTTTTACATCTTCCCAAACGTACATGAATGCATGCACGGTATGTTAACACTCTTTTGCGTTTTTCTTATGATAGCTTGAGTGCTATATATTTGTAAGTTATAACCCTGAATATTCAATCAATAAAAGATCGTGTGATTCATTCTATTATCATGGTATCACATAGGTTCGCTTCTGCGACCTTACTTCCACAATTCTAAACATTCACCGGCGACATTCATTTGCCAGTCCTCTTCCCTGTCTCATTGCTCTTCAGTATGAGATGTTCACTTCCACTCCGCCGTGCTTTCTCTGCACGCTTTCTTGTCCCTTCCCTTGTCTTTCTTCCATTCACTGCCATGGTTCTGACCAAGGCTGAGCACGTTGAAGCAGCACGCACCGAGACCGCACGCCGTGCCGAGGCCGAGCACCACACTAAGGCCACGCGCACCGAGGCCGTGCACCTGGAGGAGCAATGTTGCCTCGACGCTGAGGCTATGACCACCTGTGCCCTCGCGCTCGCTAACTCCACGACAGCCCTGCACGCATAGGCCGTCGCTGTGCAAAACTTCCGTGCAATGGTCCCCATCGTCCTCGACATTAGCTCCACCAACTATAGCCGCTGGCGCGGCCTCTTCCTCAACACCCTCGTCAAGCACGCTCTTGCTGACCACATCCTCTCCGACGATGAGGAGTGGCACCACATGGACTGTACCGTGAACTCGTGGATCTACCATGGTTTCTCCCGAACTTATTGAGATCATAATGGTCCTCAACGCCACTACTAGGGAGGTGTGGCTTCATCTTGAGCAGCAGTTTCTTGGCAACCAGGAGACACACGCTCTCATCCTCGATGCCGAGTTCTGAAACCTTGTCCAAGAGGATCTCTCTATGATGGACTACTGCCGCCGGCTCAAAGCAATGGCTAACTCTCGCTGATTTTGGTGAACCGGTTGCCGATCAAACACTCATGCTCTCCGTTCTTCGCGACTTAAATGAGAGGTTATCTCATCTGGCTTTGATCCTTAAGTGCCAGCAGCCCTTTTTCGACATGCGCTCGGATCTTCTTCTCGAAGAAATCACCATGCAGAGCAAGCCTGGCGCGCCTTCTACAGCTTTCGTTGCCAGCACCGGTTCGGGCTCCAAGCTCAGCCAACCTAGAGCCAACTGCCAGGCTCCTCGTTCGGCCACGGCACAGGCGGCGGCCCACCCGGCAACCCCGGCGCCCAGTCCAAATCCACTAGTAGCGGCCAGTACATTCTCCTCGTAACCGCCAGCGTGATCAATGTCGCGATAATGGGGTCACCAGCTCCAATTCTGCCCCTATCAACTCCCATTTAGGAGGCTCTCCTCTTGGAGGCTCAGCCAGTCCTGGCCTTCTCAATATAATCCATGGACTGGAAGCATCCAGATGTGGCCCAGTCTGGTGCCACCCTGCGCTGGTCTGCTTGGGCCCCTCCTGCGAGGCCATGCGGGGCCGTATCCACCCACCGGACAGCAGCAGGCTTTCTTCACCGGCTTTCACCAACAGTCGGGCCGTTCCCAGGCCCTCTTCAGCAATAATCGGCTGGGCCCATGGTGCCTGCCCCCAACACTGGCGCCTATGGCTTCTGGGACCAGCATGAGCTCGCCAACTCGTTTAATACCATGACCATCACCCCACCTCCGAACAGTGCATGGTACATGGATTCAGGAGCATCCGCACACATGTCTTCCACCAACGGTAATCTTCAAGTTTCCTCCCTACCCGCCCCCTCTACTCGAACCAACATCATCGTTGGCAACAGGTCTCTCCTTCCCGTTACGTCTGTTGGTTCTACTTCTTTTCTACCTCTCAACGTCCTCTTCATTTATGACTTGTCTCTCTGTATATTATTAAAAATCTCATTTCTGTCCATCAATTCACTACTGACAACAATTGTTCTGTTGAATTTGACCCCTATTGCCTCTCTGTGAAGGATCTACAAATGAAGAACATGATCATCTGGTGCAATAGCTCAGGCCAGCTCTACACCCTATTTGCATCATCGCCTTCTTCCTCTACTATATGGCATTGGTGTTTGGGTCATCTTGGTCATGAGGCCCTCTCCAGGCTTGCCCCCATTGCAGCCATCTCATGTACTAAATCAGAATCCCTTTGTCATGCATGTCAACTTGGTCGCCATGTGCGTCTTCCGTTTCCTAGCTCCAACTCTATAGCCGTCCGGAATTTTGATTTAATACATTGTGATCTTTTGACTTCTCTTGTTGCTAGTATCTTCGGTTATAAGTATTACATAGTCATTCTTGACGATTGCTCTCATTTTCTTTGGACATTTCCTTTGCGACTAAAATCTGACACTTTCTCTACTTTGTTGCATTTTTTCTCCTATGTCTCTATGCAATTTGGTTGCACCATTAAGAGTGTCCAATGTGACAATGGTCGGGAATTCGATAACTCCTCCGCTCATTCCTTCTTCCTCACTACTGGTGTCCAATTGCGTCTCTCATCACCTACACCTCCCTACAAAATGGTAAGACTGAGCGCATCATTCGTTCTATCAACAATATTGTTTGCTCCCTTCTCTTTCAAGCTAGCATGCCTCCCTCCTATTCGGTAAAAACAATAAACAATGCCACCTATCTCATCAATCACCACCCTACAAAGACACTCCATTTTTCTACACCCTATTTCGCTTTACATGGTGTCCATCCCACAATACTCTCATTTACATGTCTTCGGGTGCAAGTGTTACCCCAACCTCTCCGCCACTACTCCCCATAAATTGTCACCTCGGTCCACCCTCTGCGTTTTTCTCGGCTATCCCTAGGATCACAAAGGATACATATGTCTCGACCTTTTTTCCAATTGCATCATCATCTCACGTCACATCGTGTTTGATGAGTCCTCTTTCCCCTTCTTCAAGGTGTCTTCCCCACCTTCATCTGACTTTGATTTCTTGACCGAGCTCAACACTATTTTGCCTCCCTTCTATACTAACCGTGCAGGTACACTCAGAGGTCCCTCCCACGGTGTTGCTGCCCCTACTGGTTTCCCACCACAGGCTGTTACCAGCAGCACCGGTGCTACACCAGGGGGCGCTTCTACTACTATATCTGGTGAGGCTGGCCTTTCTCCTGCTACCCCTGCTGGCCTCTAGCTGCAGGTTGTTGCCAGTAGGTCATGACCTGGCCGCCCACCTGGTTTTCCCCCCGGCTGGACAAACTCACATTCCTCCAACCCATCCAGTGGATGCTTGCTCCAGCCCAGCTCTGGTTGGCAGATCAGTGCCATAGCCCAGTTGGTGGCACTGATCCACACCTCGCGCCTATGTCGAATGAGCTACAGTGCTCACACCTACTCAGGCGGTCGTTCCTATTTCCCATCAGGCGCCAGGTCCCGCGGCCCCTCTTTCTGGTTCGGCTGCCCCAGTGACTCAGGTTGTTGCTAGTCAAACCGGCAAGGAAGTTGCAATCTCCATTCCACTGGTGGCCAACCAGCACCATATGGTCACTCGCGACAAGACCGGGTTTCGTTTGCTGGTTAATCGCATGAACCTTCATGCCTCCACTCTCTCACCGATTCCTAAGATGTACCATGGCGCTCTGTCAGATCCTAATTGGCGCGTTGCTATGACTGAAGAATTTGAGGCTCTCCAGGCAAACAAAACTTGGGATCTCATTCCTTGACCTCGAGGTGCAAATATTGCCACCGGCAAATGGGTCCTTCATCACAAGTTTCAGCCGGATGGTTCTCTTGATCGCTACAAGGTTCGTTGGGTTCTTCGTGGTTTCACCCAACGTCCCCGCTATTGTCATCAAGCCCACTACTGTCCACACAGTTCTCACATTGGCTCTCTCCCATGCCTGGCCAATTCATCAGCTCAACGTGATGAATGCCTTCCTACATGGAATGCTTTCTGAGGCAGTCTACTGTGCATAGCCCTCTGGTTTTGTTGACCCTACTCGGCCTGATGATGTGTGTCGATTGAACAATCACTCTATGGACTCAAGTAGACACCTCGAGGATGGTATAGTCAATTTGCCTCCCACCTCCTGTCTCTTAGTTTTGTGGAGGGCAAGTCCGACACATCCTTATTCATTTTTCATCATGGTTCAAATACTATCTACCTGCTCCTATATGTCGACGATATTGTCTTGATAGCTTCATCTCTGAGTCTTCTTCGTCACACTATTGAGGCTCTTCAGAAGGAATTTGCGATGAAGGACCTCGGACATCTTCATCATTTTTTGGGGATTATGGCTAATCATTGTGATGGTTCTCTTTTTCTCTCACAGCGACAGTATATTCTCGATATCTTGGAGCGGGTAGGGATGTCAGCATGTAAGCCCTGCAGCACCCGAGTCGACACACATGCCAAGCTCTCTGGTGATGGTGCTCCCGTGGATGACCCGACTCACTACCGCAATCTGGCAAGTGCTCTGCAATATTTGACCTTTACTCGTCCAGATATCGCTTATGTTGTACAATAGGTCTGATTATTCATGCACGACCCTCATGAGCCTCATCTTAATTTGCTGAAATGCATTCTGAGATACCTTCAGGGAACTCTTGATTATGGTCTTGCTCTTCACCGCACCCCCACCACTGTTTTGACTATCTACACCGATGCTGATCGGGTTGGTTGCCCTAACACTCCAAAGTCCACCTCTGGCTATGCGGTCTTCCTTGGAGACAATCTTATCTCTTGATCGTCCAAACGGCAGAATACAGCATCCCGATCCAACGTTGAGGCTGAGTGGTGTTGCGAAGGCTTGTTGGCTGCGCCAGTTGCTCATGGAGCTCCACAGTCCACTTCAGCATGCTACTGTGGTTTATTGTGACAACGTCAGCGCGGTCTATCTCTCCAGCAACCCAGTCTAGATCAGTGTACCAAGCATGTGGAGATTGACCTACACTTTGTTCGTGAACTCGTTGTCCTCGGTGACATCCATGTTATGCATGTCCCGATGTCCTCTCAGTACACTGACATCTTCACCAAAGGGCTTCCCACTTCGGTCTTCTAAGAGTTTCACTACAGTCTCAACATTCAGCAAGCTCTGTCTCAACTGCGGGGGAGTGTTAGACTTCCTGCCCATTCACACGAGCATCTATTTGACTTCCCTCTTTTACATCTTCCAATGTTTGCATGAATGCAAGCACGACATGTTCACACTCTTCCTACCGTTCATACGAGCATCTCTTTGACTTCCCTCTTTTACATCTTCCCATGCATGCATGAATGCATGCACGGCGTGTTCACACTCTTTTGCATTTATCTTGTGATATCTTGAGTGCTATATATTTGTAAGTTGTAACCCTGAATATTCAATCAACAAAAGATTGTGTGATTCATTCCACTATCAAAGAGTAACCATATCCATTAACGATAACCACAAATATTAACATATGTACAATAACTAACCACATGTATCATCACCATATAAAACTTAAGATTTTCAAACACGATTCCTAAACAAGGCATAGCAGAAGTTGAAAATGCAACAAAAGATAGTCAAAGCCATAGAAAAAATGAAAATGAAACACAAACCAGCACATGTAGAAGATTTACTCGGCACCGTCCAGTGTAAATGCGTCAAACGTGCAAACAGAATTGGAGACGGCTCTAAGGCTGCATGCTTCGGAGGTGGAGGTAGAGACGTCATCAAGCATGGACCCTTTGGAAGTGGAGACTCTGTCAATTGCGCAATGCTTAGGAGGTGGAGATATCGCCAAGCATGTACGCTTCTGCTTCGAAGGTGGAGACTCCTCCAAACTTGCAGCCTTATGAGGTAGAGACGATGAGCGTGCAACCTTTAAACATTTATTTTCAGATTTAAGCGGTGAAGGGTTGAGTTGAATATCCGCCTTCTTCTACTTGATGAATGAGGTAACAGTCGCCCCAAAAGTTTTGATCTCGTCATTAGGGGGCACCTGCAGCTTGTGGCCAAAGAAGTTTCCATGTACAAAATCTACCTAGACCGCTGCATATCCCTCCAATAATTGAAACCATGAATTAGGGAATTAGATATCATATTAGCTGTTTGAATGGAATTAGAGTTAGTCCTTACCGGGGCAAAGTGAACCTGTCTTTTCTCTAGATGCACCCCCCCCCCCCCCAGAAACCTTTATTGGAACACAAAACCTCACTAGGAGTGCACACTTGGTGGGCTTCACAAGGTCGTGTATGTTGGAATTGATCTCAGCTCGTGCTAACGTTCTCTAACAGAACGGACCGAAAGATAAGAGGGAGCCGTCCCCACCTCAGTGCTGTGATCAGGGGTACAAGCAATATTTGTTGCGGTCCCGTTCCACGCAGCGCAATAATAAAAGGGGAACGCCAGGGCTCGTGAGTTTAATTGATCTCACATAGCTAACACACACCCCCACATACCAAAACCTTTAGACCAATCTAAAGGGTAAGCTGCAGTGGAGCAAAAGCCACCGCCGAACTGCTCTGAAGATCTCTGCCAAGCTCTCCCTCATGCACGGCCACATCTAAATCACCTGCATCACGCTGGTGATAATAGCACTGATGGTCTGCACGACATAAACCATCATCATCACACACGACTACGCCTACATCACACTTCTCAACCTTGTCTGATGGCATCACCAAATTCAGGTACACATTCACGCTTCCGCTGTTATAAGATGCTTGATCCTAGAGCTAGGGAATCATATTAATTAGCTATGGATTAGACCTAATAGTTTATTAGAGCTGGCTATGACTCATGCGTGTACATAAAACTACTCTTATATCCAGTGTGGCTCGACCCCACCACATGCATGAGTCATTATGAAGGTCAGAGCAATTCCCAAAAGCTACATATTTCATCAAACTCCTTCTTGAAGTGAGATTCGAGGTTAGAATGAATTTAATCCATTAACTTCGCCATGTCCACTACTTCTTCTTAGAATTATTCCTATCGGCTCCATCCTTAGACCTTAATTATGTTAGACTATGTTCGGTTGATGTCATTTTATGATCAAACAGGTCTAGTTAGTTTCGGTTTACACCAATTAGCTGTCAATTATGAAGCTTTATGATGAATTAGTCTCGGATCAATGCTCATATTCATGTTCTAGGCTATTTATGTCTTGGATTAATGTTAATTGAGCATGTATAAGTGATAATTAGCCCTAATTAGTGTTGGATTAGATAACATGTTAATGAATTAGGGGTTTTGAGGCTCGACTTAGATGTAATTTATGCATATATGTGTGTTCTTCTGTGCTATTGGATCAGTTTGAGAGCTTAGGGCATGTATAAGTCTCGGGTAGCACATAGAAGGAGGGCATTTTGGGAAATCCAAAAGAACCCTAATGGAAAACTAAGAAAATTCCCCAATTCCCCAAATCCAAGCCCTTTTCCCCATTTCTGAAGACCTAGACCCGTAAATCCCCACTTTGGAACCCCAGAGCAAGCAAGAAAGGGTGGAGGTCTTATGATTTTTGGCACTTTTCGTCGCTGTCACGCTCATCAAAGCCTCGAGCTCTTCTTCTATAGTGGGATCTCCCTTCTTATCCATTGGCTGCGCGCACGAATCATCCAGACCTCCTCGCCTCATTGTCTCCTTTACGACACCTCAACAGATTGGCTCGACAGAGCTGCACGTGACCGTTGTCACACGCGCACACCAGTGAGCCGACCGATGGCAGCATCTTCTTGCCTTCTTCCTCTTCTCTCTCTCTCTCTCTCTCTCTCTCTCTCTCTCTCTCTCTCTCTCTCTCTCTCTCTCTCTCTATCTCTCTATCTCTCTCACCGGATCTAGCTTCGGTGACCTCTCATCTCTCATGGTGGCCGCTTCTCTCTCTTGCTGCAGCCGCATTTTCTAGAGGAGAGGAGGAATGGGGTTAGGGTTAGGGCAACTGGCGCCTCTGCTATTTGATCCAGCGAAAATAGCGGACGACTGTCAATCGTGATGGACTATCGAGAAGCGTCGAGGCCATCGAGCCAGAGCACGCGTGGCTCAGTCCGGGCCAAGCCGAGAGTCCCTTTTGGGATGTTTTCTTTAATTATTGGGCTTTTACTTTTCCTTATGTTTTATCCAATGAGTTTTTAATGATTAACCATTTATTCACTGGATTATGGTCCAAAATTAATGATGATTAATACATAAAAATTATGATTGATTCTCTGGGCGTATTGGAACCAACGGGAAGATTTTTTGGAGAATTTTATGATCAATTTATGTAGGTTCATAATTACTTTCTGACCAAAGTAATTATGTGCCATTTTATGTATTAATTCAAATTATATTTTTTTCTGCCCAACGGTGATGCTGATTAGAGTTTTAATTTTTTTATGATTTTAATCAGATCATGTAGGGTTAGTTTCATGCAAATTATTTAATCATTATAAATTTCTAATCTAGCCCAAAAGTTCTTAACGCTTTCTTTGTTACCGCCACAATTGATGTCATAGAGCAACTTACAGGGAATAACTTTTCCGCTTGGAAAGCTAAGGTGATTGTTGTCCTTGGAGTTTTAGACCTTGACTATATACTCAGGGTTGACGCTCCAACTGCTCCTGCCATTGGCATGGAGAATTATGATAATATAAAGAGAACTTATGATGCACTTTCAGAGAAGTGGGAGCGGTCTAACCGCACGTCACTAATGATTATGAGGAACTTGATCTCAGAAGCTATAAGGGAAGCAATCCCAACCTCAAAAAATGCTAAGACGTACTTGGTATATATGGAGGAGCAATTCAAAGGCACCTCCAAGATTTATGCAAGTACATTGATTTAGAAGCTTCTCAACACGAAGTATAATTTTGGGTCCAGTGGCATAAGAGAACATGTCATGATGATGACAAACATGGCTGCCAAACTCAAGGGCATGGAAATGGAAATCTCTGATGGTTTTCTTGTCTATTTCATTATGACCTCTCTCTCACCTGAATTTTCTCCTTAAGATTAACTACAATACTCAGAAGGAGAAAAGGACCATGAGTGACTTGATCGCGATGCGTGTCCAAGAGGAAGAGAGACTGAAAGATTTTGTTAATCAAGTTTGTAGCCCCAGAAACAAAAGGAAATTCCAAGGAGATTTTAACTCTAAGAAGAAGTTGTATTCCATCGCTAAGCATGACAAGGTAGTGCAGAAGGCGCCCAAGGCACTTGCTACTTCTGCTCCTGCCTCTCAAGAATTTAAGGATGACGGATGCCACTTCTGCCACAAGGACCACTACCAGCAGGACTGTGTTGGTTTTCTGAAGTGGCTTGCAAAGAAGGGTAATAACTTAATAACATTCATTAATGAATCTTTTTATGCTGATTTTCCCCTTAATTCATGGTGGATTGACTCAGGTGCCACTTTGCACGTTACCAACTCCTTACAGGGATTCCTTAACGTGAGAACTTTAAGAAAGGAGGAGCTAAGTCTTAGAGTGGTCAATGGGAAGGAAGCTGAAGTTTAAGCTGTCGGATCCTTTCCATTAGTTCTTGATAGCTGCTTCACTCTTAGGCTGAATAATGTAGTTTATGTTCCATCCATAAGGAGGAATCTCATTTCAGTTTCGATGTTAGATGATGATGGTTTTTATTATAATTTTGGAGACAATAAGTGCATTCTTAAGTTCAATTCAGATATTATTGGCCTTGTCATTTGATAAGACAAACTTTATATGCTTCCTCTCAATGAATCCACTATGTCTATGAATGTCTGTGAATGTGATATACCCTAGAGGTAATCATAGAGATGATTATATCACACGTCTATGTTCATGTACTTATAAATAATGTGTTATTCCAAGAATGACTATCGTTTTTTTATATCATGATGTTATTCTTAGTCGATCCCTGGTCGCATATTATTGTGATGATACATAAGACCAGCACATGTATTGATTGATGATCACGTTTCATGGATCATAGGTATAGAGATACCAAGTCAACAATGTGGACTTTTATGTTGGAGAACATAATGTTGGATAGACCCACCTTGAGATACTGTTGGGATTGTTATTATGATATGCTATCAGTTGTTATCTCAAATGTTGTACCTGCAAGATCCTTAGACCTGAGATCGTCATTGATTCCCAGATATGTAGTGACATACTTTAGGGCTGCCAAATCCTATTCCATAACTAGATAGTCATAAAGGTAGTTTTGGGTTTATCATGAAACATATCATGGGGTATAAGCGATCAAAATAGAATTTGTCCCTCCTTGATAACGTGACAGATATCTCTAGGCCCCTCGAGATAGGTGGATTGAGAAAGTGCATGGTCATGCCAATATGATTAAAGAGTTAATCTTGTTGAATCCACTACTTGATCGAGTGAATGGTCGAGCTAAAACAAGAGTGGCACGTATCTCGCCTTGAGCTTGACTGGTATCATGAGGCGAAGGGATCAGTGCATGTGTATATCAAGGTTCAATCGATATGATCTTTTTTGTATACTCGGGAGTCAACATATCCTGCTAGGGACCGCTATTGATTTTGGTTTGGAAAGGGTTTCTGAGTCATAGTCATATGTACATGAACCTAACAGGTTACACACTTAATGGGTCAAAACAAAACATGCAGATTGGATTTGTATATAGGTTTGATTGGATTGTGATCCATGAGGTCTTAGATTCCTAAAGGGCTTTCAACGTGGAAGCCCATTAGTGAGCTCTATATAAGGAGAGGCATGGGGTGGGGCGTGTAGAGGTTAAGCCAATCCGAAACCCTAGCCGCAACCTTCCACATGATCTCCCAAAACCCTAGCCGTGCGCGAGGTGCTAGCACATCGGCGCTCGGCGTTTCTACCCAGTACATGTGGATACCGTAGAGACGCTGTTGCTATTGCGACGCTGATCTTCTCGATGAGTTGATCGCGACGTGTTTGTGACTGGTCATGAAGCACAATGCGACCACTCGAATCTAGTCTAATAGCACGACATGACCACTCAGAACAGGTCGAGATCGCAACAGACCTGATCGGTAGCTGGTCGAGGAGCACGACCACATGCTCAGAGTTGGTCGAGGAGCATGACCATCTACGTGAGGCTGGTTGCGGTTCTGATTGAGAATCTATTCATGGATTTTGACACGCATGACGTTGGATCGGTCTACCCCAAATCTTCTTCTGCTGCACTGCATGTCGAGTGGTAATGATCTATGATCTCCTACTAGCATGGTTTCCTGTGTGAATGCAATAGATAACTTTTGTTTTAGACTAGCGTAGCCTACCCATTTCCCAAAAGTCTGTGATGTAAGCCATAAGGGAAAGAGAAGTATAACTAATGAGGCTTCTTCGAAACTGTGGTATTATCATTTAGGCCACATTTCGAGGGGGAGAATGGAGCGTCTCATTAAGGAAGAGATTCTCCAACCCTTAGACTTCTCTAACTCTGACCACTGCATAGATTGCATTAAAGGAAAATATGTTAAGCAAATAAAGAAGAGGGCCACTTGGAGCATAGGATTATTAGAATTAATTCACGTGGATATCTACAGTCCTTTTCCTGTGACATCAGTGGATGGTTTTAATTCATTCATTACTTCCACTGATGATTTCTCCCATTGCGGCTATATCTACCCCATTATAGATCGATCTGAGTCTCTTGATAAACTCAAGATATTTAAGGCTAAGGTAGAAAATCAGCACAACCTAAAGATTAAAGTAGTGAGATCGGATCGCGGGGGAGAGTATTATGGGAGACATGCCCCTTACAGATAAATCCCTGGTCCCTTTGCCAGATTCCTTCAGGAAATGGCATAGTAGCCTAATATTCTACACCTGGTGAACCTCAACAAAACAGGTTAGCTGAGAGATGCAAACGCACGCTTATGGACATTATGAGAAGTATGCTCAGCTATTCTAGTTCACCAGTTAGATTGTGGATGGAGGGACTTAAGACAGCCACACACATTCTTAATCAGGTTCCCAGTAAATCAGTTACAAAAACACCTTATGAATTATGGACTGGGAGAAAGCCCTCTTTGAAGTATTTACGTGTGTGGGGTTGTGTAGCTGAAACTAAAGTTTTAGTCTATATATTGGAAAATTAGATCCTAAGACAACTAGTTGTCACTTTATCGGGTATCCCAAGAGATCAAAGGGGTATCATTTTTACTATCCAGATAGGATCACTAAGTTTGTTGAAACAAGACACGCTGTATTTCTTGAGAACAGGGATCTAGAGCCTAGGGAAGTTGATCTCGAGGAAAAGTGGATTTATGTTGCTACACCGTTGATCCAAGAGCCCTATATCCCTGTGCCCCAGGTGGTCCCACCTTCAGTAGAAACTAACATCAGTACACCCCCTGTTGAGGTCTCTAAAATTCCTAACGTTGCACCTAACAATGAGCCTCAGCAGTCCCCTACAGTATCCAGTCCTAGTCCTGTAGTATCTAACGAACTGATCAGAAGATCACAGCGTGATAGGAGACCTACCATCTCGAATGATTATATTGTCTACATGAATGAAGACGTTAATGATATGGGGAAGAGAGAAGATCCCAACGCATATAAAGAGGCCATGATGAGTGAAAATTCGTCTGAGTGGCTTAATGCCATGAAGGATGAATTAAACTCTATGAGCGACAATGATGTATAAGACCTAGTAGAAATCCCTAACAAAGCCAAAATAGTAGGCTGTAAATGGGTCTAAAAAAAGCATGACTCTAAGGGGAATATTGAAAGGTTCAGAGAAAGACTCGTAGCAAAATGCTTCTCACAAGAGAAGGGATTGATTATAATAAAACTTTCTCTCTTGTATAAAGTAAAGATTCCTTCAAAATAATTATGCTTGTAGCGCATTATGATTGAGAGATGCATCAAATTGACATAAAAACAGCATCATAATGGTGACTTGGAAGAAAATATTTACATGCTTCAACCAGAAGGTTTTATCATGGAAGACAAGAAACATTTGGGATGTCACCTTAAGAAATCAATTTATGGTCTAAAGCAAGCTTCTAGGAAGTAGTATCTTAAGTTTATAAAGTTATTAGAAATATTGGCTTTAAGGAAAATGGAGTTGATAACTGCATTTATGTAAAGTTTAAAGGGGGAAAATTCACCATCTTAGTTCTTTATGTGGTTGATATCTTATTGACAAGCAGCGATAAAGATATCCTGTTTGAGACTAAGAGATTTCTTTCCTCTAATTTCGATATGAAGGATCTTGGTGAAGCTTCTTACATTCTTGGCATTGAGGTTCACCGAGATCGGTCCAAAGGAGTATTAGGAATATCTCAAAAGGCATACATTGATAGAGTACTAAGGAAATACAATATGCATAAGTGCTCTACTACGCTTGCTCCTATTGTTAAGGGTGATAAGTTTGGGACATTTCAATGTCTGAGGAACCAATACGAAGCCGATCAAATGAAACTGGTTCATTATGCTACAGCTGTCGAAAGCATTATGTATGCTCAAGTATGTACTCGCCTGATTTAGCTTCTGTGATCAGGATGCTTAGCAAATATCAGTCAAATCCAGGACTAGACCACTGGATAGCCATTAAGAAAGTCCTTCGCTATTTGCAAGGCACTAAAAACTACATGCTCATATTTAGAAAATTTGACAACCTCGAAGTTGTTGGTTATTCGGATGCAGACTTTGCGGGGTGTGTGGATACTAAGAAATTTATGTTAGGTTACATCTTCACCCCCACTGGAGGAGCTATCTCGTGAAAAAACTCCAAACAGACACTTACAGCATAGTCAACGATGCAAGCTGAGTTTGTAGCATGTTATGAGGCTACCAGACAGGCTGTATGGATAAAGAACTTTACCCTGGGATTAAGAATGGTTGGCAGTATTTCAAAGCTACTTACATTATACTACGATAATCAACCCGTAGTTTTCTATACGAGTAACAACAAATCGAGTGGTGTCGCCAAACACATCGATATTAAGTATCATATTATGAAAGATAGAATCTAGGATCAAACAATTAATGTTGAGGATATAAACACTAAGTCAATGCTCACGAATCTGCTTATTAAAGGCTTATCACCCCATATTTTTTGTGATCATATTGCCGGCATGGGGTTATCAAAATGCATATGATTCTGGACAAGAGGACCATAATTGCAAACCAACTCCCATTAGGAATAACGAATTTCCATTTCAAGATGGAGTGGTATACTATGGGTTCTTGGGTTTCAGTGGCATTTCATTAGCCACTGTAATGCTTTGCTTTGGTATGCTATTTCATTGAGAGTGGGCTTATAATGTTAGCCTTACGATCAAAGGGGAGATTGTTGGAATTGATCTCGGCTCGTGCCAACGTTCTTTAATAGAACGAACTGAGAGATAAGGGTGAGCCGTCCCCACCTTAGCGCCCTGATCGGGAGCACAACTAACGTTGGTTGCAGTCCCGTTCCAAGCAACACAATAATAAAAGGGGAACGCCGTGGCTCGTGGGTTTAATTGATCTCACGTAGCTAACACACACCCCCACATACCAAAATCCTAGACCGATCTAAAGGGTAAGCTACAGTGGAGCGAAGGCTGCCGCTGGACTACTCCAAAGATCTCCACTAAGCTCTCCCTCACGCGCGACCACATCTACATCACCTGCATCACGCCGGTGACAATAGCACTGATGGTTTGCACGTCATCAACCATCATCATCACGCGCGATTACGCCTACATCACGCTTCTTAACCTCATCTGATGGTGTCACCGAACGTAGGTACACATTCACACTTCCGCTGTTACGAGGTGCTTGCTGATCCTAGAGCTAGGGTATCATGTTAATTAATTAGCTAAGGATTAGACCTAATAGTTTATTGGAGTTTGCTATGACTCATGCGTGGACACAAAACCACTCTTATATCTAGTGGGGCTCGACCCCACCACATGCATGAGTCATTGTGAAGGTCTGAACAATTCCCAAAAGCTACGCATTTCATCAAACTCCTTCTTGAATTGAGATTCGAGAATTTCATCTGTTAACTTCGCCATGTCCACTACTTCCTTCTTCTTAGAATTATTCCTATCAACTCCATCCTTATCTAACCATACCTTCTTCCAACCAACGTAATTGAATATTGCTCGCACACGTCCCAGGTGCTTAGGTTTTCCTAAAGCTTTGGTGAGTAACTCATCCCCAATTTTCCCTTGGCTAGCTTCGGCACCCTTACCTTCCTGCATTAGGAGATTGGATTGTAGGTACCTCAAAAATGTTACTTATTGAGACAAGAGGCATTTTAAAATCTTATCATGCACTTACACACTGCCTCTATTGAGGGGCCCTTAAAGGTGACCTCCTCGAATGTATGGAGGTGGGTCAAGGGGGGGGGGGCAGGTGGGAGATTTTCATAAGCCTTGAGCGCCTCACTTTCTGCTTCAAATTCAGTTGTCTTCTTTATCTTCACAAAGGCCTCCCATGCATCTCAAATGATATGCACATACTTATCGAAGAGCTCTTGGTCCTTCTTTAGATATGCAGTGTACATTTTGCTCTTATGGTATGTCCACACCTTGTCCATCAATTTAAATGCTTGCGGCCACATTTAACGGCTGAAAGGTCCCAAGATCACCATATATTACCTCAAGTGCCTCTATATTATCCTAAATATTCCCACACCTTGCTTATATTGATCCTTCCACTTTTGCATAGTCAAGGGGGACCTTTGACTTGCAATTTGCTTGCAAACTCTCCATAATCTTTTAGAGTCCCCCTCCAGGCTCGTAGGCATCCCAGTCATGTCAGTTTCCTCGACGGGCATTTTATCCTTGGGCCACTGTGTAATTTTCCTTGGATGCCGAGATCAGCTCCCAGGCATCGTTGCGACAACAAACTGAGCCTCCTCCTCGTCCGACTGATGCTCCTCATCAGAATTAGTCTCCCCACACGTAGACTGATCCACTTCATTAAACTGATTCTCCACATTCTTCGGATCAAATTGACCTATTTGTTGTGAGGTAGCTCAGATTGATCTCCCTTGTCGTCATCGTCATCCTCAGCGCCATCCTCATCACCGCTCTCCTTTTCCTCCTCATTGGAGCCCTCCTCCTCCTTAGAGGTCTTGTCGTCGCTATTATAGCCATCTTTCATCGCCTCCTCACCCTCCTCCTCCTCCTCCTCCTCCTCTTCCGAATCTGCCTCCTCCTTGTCACTGTCCTCCTTCACCAATCCAAATCCTCCTCCTCATCCTCCTCACCTCGGACATCGACCTCCTCCAGATCTTCATCGTCACTCTCCTCATCCGCTGCAAGTAGATCCATTGGCTGCTCTTCCTCATTAAAAGAGAAAGTTGGCAATGGCTAACGGAATAGAGAGGGTGACGGGAGGCCATTCATGGGGCTGTACACGGTGATGGACAGTGGATAGAGACTAGAGTTTTCAGAGTGGAGAGTGAAGAACGTTGTTTCCAGGCATGCCAATAAGTAATTCCCATCGGCTCATATTGCAGATGGGCTTAAAGAAGAACCGTGTGCTACCAGATGACTTTTCTACTTCCACACGTACTGTGGATGCCTTAGGAAAAATGATGAGTGTAAAAGAGATAAGATACAGACATCTGTAGAAGAGACATGCAATATAGTGACATAAAGCAAACAGATCTTCGTACTAGCCGTCTGCAATATATATTGCTAGTGGATCCAATGCCAAATCGTATGCCTTTTCTCCTACATTTGCAGATGGCACATTTCATAAACCGTCTATTATGTGTCCACTAATTGCAGACCGTTTTCTGTTACATGCGTCTTACATTATGTTTTCAGTTAATTATTCTATCTGGGCCAATTTTTGCTAGGTTATTTTCATATAGTCGCCTACAGAGCCATCTAGGATAAGCTTATTGCAAGTGCATCTTAGGAACTGTCTGATATAGCACATTGGTTATATGACATGTTCTATAGTAGTGGCCAACATAGATGTGCACGAGTTATTCATATCTATTTGAATCTTGAGCTACATGTCCTATATATTGGAATAGTTTTTCGGCACATTAGATTAAAGTTTGACGAAGTACAAAATGTTTTAAACAGTAGACGTGCACCATTTTGTTTGGAGCATGCTTCGCGTGTAATGCGTTCATATTCGTGTAAGTCTACATGGCTGCGTGCTGATGCATGTGGGCGGTTTCTCTTTTCTATTTCTTCTTACTATTCATGCGAGCAACGGAGCAACACGCAGCTAACCTTGCTGGCTTGCGGCATATATATTCTGAGGCGCGCAATGATGGAACTGGGTTTATGGTTTGCTTTTCCAGCGTGTATACATGAGGTGAGGGCACATTTATATTAATATTTGTATCTTGAGCTACATATATGCTGCCTTATATATGTTGTAGTAGTTGTTTTGAAATGCGAATCTAGCGATCAAGGTTGTACAACGAGTTCGAGTACGTTTTAATATTAGTTGTGATCTGCTTGCTACCTTGACGGTCCAAATTAAGATCGAACGATCGGTGGATCCGCCATTACGAATTCTTTAGGAAGCTGGATCCGTCGTCATTACTGGAAGGCGGCCGGGGGCCCCCTGGCCCTGGTGGCTGGTGGGTGCACGTACGCTCGCGGTGTAAATGAGCGAGCGACCGAGCGGTCCAGTCCAACCATGTGAGGCCTGCTGCTGCGATCTGACGACGCACGTCTCGCCACAAACGCCCCGGCGTCAGGCGAGCGGTGACACAGGCCGGCGAGGCGGCCGGGCCACTAGGTCGGTGTCGCGGTGACGCCGCCGGGCCACGACATGGTCGGTGTCATTTTATGTTCCTAACGTTCGAACGGATACAATGCAATCCTGCCGAGCGAGGGTGATCGAGCGGATGGGTGATGAACGAGTACAGGAAAACGTATCATGTAGTACATTTGCATGATGTGCCTGGCCTGGCTGAGATCGTGTGCGCCAGTTGTGTTGCCTAGAAACATATATCAACAAAGTCAGTTGGAGATGAGCGCTTACGCCGCATGCTTTCAATTTGTGGAATGCGCCTCCGTCACACCCTATGGATGTTTGCCGCCGGAGCTCAGCTCTTGGCTGATTCGGATGCTAGCTCCATGCGCGCATGACGTGCGCGCGTCCATTAATCCACATTAATCGTGTGGATCAGGACGAGTCGCAATATTTATTTAATTAGGTGAAAAGTAAGCGGCATACTAGCCACCACTATTTCAGAGTTTAACCTGGTTGGCGGCGGCGTCAGCGGTGTTGGTTCATTCACCCCTTTTCTCTCTTAACAAATCGATTTTTTCAAAACTAATCTTATCTCAACAAAACTCGTCGTCCCTTTTTAGTAGTCTTCTCAGTAATCACCATCCAGCGACGATGAGGGGAACCACCTTGCAGCTCATGATCGTCGGCTCCTAATAAAGGAAGCGTTTTACCAGGAGAGGACGTAAGAAAACTTCCGAAATCAAGCCAACCAACAAGAGCACGATTCCGACAACAAGACGTGCCCCATCCCCACTCTGGAAACTAGTGCACGATGTAGTCCTCGTTTTTTTTTGGAGAAATAAGGGAGTTGCTAATTTTCAATCAAATAACAATAAAGGTATGTTTCACTCGATATAGTAAGCGTTGGATAAAGATCTAACGATTAAAAAAATTGATTAACAAGTGAACAATATTTTTCTATAGTATATTAGAGACATATACAATTTTCTATGCATGTCAAATAAATATTCCTGACTAAATTTAGATCAAAGGGCAGACACACGATCGGACAATCGGATGGATAACACGTCGAGTGAAATAAAACCCTAATTTCAGTTGATTGAAGTCTAGTAAATCCAAAAAAAAAAGCTACACCAACAAAACTTGTCATGCAAAGAACTCATCCTCAAAATCCGTCAAAGAGAACTGATCCTGCAAATTTTTTGGGGTGAACGACATGAAGTGGTTAGACGGTGGTGGAGTGTACGTACCTTGAAACAAGGAGATAGAAGAAGATAGATGCACCAACTTGAGAAAGTTCTTGAAGAGGAAGACGACTCGTGGTCCAGTAGAACATCACCTAACGGTTGAGCAAGAGTCGGACTGAGATTTTAAAGAATTTCAGTCGCGTGTAGTAAAGTCGACCCAAAAAAATCCTTCTCATTTCATAAGTTATACTCATTTTCCACAGTTAATACGAGATTATCCTAACATCCCCATCCCACATTGTGAGGAGAGAAACAGGCACTACATGAAAAATAGACAAATAAGATATAAAATTAGTGGCTGGCCTTTCTACAACTACTACATAAAAAACATTCAAATGAGACATGGTTTAGTGACGGATCCTTCTATTACCCATCACTTATATAGGCTCAAGTCAAGATCGAACCATGAACCATCACTGATAACAGGTCATCAGTGGCAGGTCCTAAAGTAACCCATCATTGATGACATTTGTGATGGGTTGTCTACACCCATCACTAATGTATAACACATTAGTGATAGGTCTTCCTGTACTAGTCATCAATGACGGATCATAACATCACCTGTCACTTATCACCTGGCATTAGTGACAGGTTTTTCTGGACCAGTCATCAGTGATGGGTCATAACATCACTTGTCACTTATGACCTGGTATTAATGACAAGTTATGTTATGACCCATCACTGATGACTTGGCTCTGTTATTAGAGCTGGCCAGCTACTGTGCGCCCAGCAGTTACAGAGCTAGATCTTGGTGCCATCTTCTGGCCGTTTTCTTCGGTTCTGCTAGAGACTCGCTAATATTTTGTTAACTTAAAGTTTGAATTGTTGCTAGGTCTTTTGAAGGTTTGCATGTCCCCTTTTCCTCCTCTAACCCCTATTTGGTAGATATTTGTGCTTTAAGTTGTAATCAACTATTTTGCATCTTTATCCAAAATCTTAGTACAAGTGAGTTGTATTTATGTTAGATTTGATACTAGGTTTGCCCGATCTACCGCGAGATGCCACAAATCCAGTGTAATTGTATAGAATTTTTAATCGCATATTTAGTCACACAATTAATGTAATTGTTAATGCATAATGAATGTTTTACATTGTAGATGGTGGACAAAAGTTGGATGTACCTTGAGATTTGGACTTGTCTGGAGTACCTGAGCGGGGTGAAGTATTTCATGAGTGTTGCGTTGGTGGATATGAAAGATTAGGGTAAAATGGCAGTGTATTGTCCATGTCACGATTGCAGGGACGATAATAAGTTCCCGAAACCAAATAATGTCCATGCACACTTGGTGATGCGTGGATTTAAAGAGAATTATACATGTCGGAACAAACATGATGAGGAAGGCCTTAACGAAGGAGAGAAGGATCAAAGCCTCCATTCTGACAGTGTGGATCAAAAACTTACACCCGATAATATGGATCATGATCTTAAGGACGAGGACATATTAGGTTTCAATGATAATGATCTTGTGAATTTTGTGGAGAATATGGACCAGACGGTACGGGATGTCGAGCGGCATGACGAGTATAATAATGATGAGTTTGCTAAGTTCTAGGAATTTGTACGAGATTCCAAGGCATCCCTTTACCCAAACTGAAAGAAGTACACGCGGCTATTTGGGGACCTAAAGCTTCTACAGCTGAAGGTAACTCAATGCTAGACTGACAAGAGTTTCGAAGCATTGCTGGATCTGCTAAGGGATATGCTACAGGAGGGGAACTTGGTGCCCGAGGGCGTCTACGACACGAAGAAGATAATTTGTCCTTTAGGACTAAAAATAGAAAAAAATGCATGCATGTAAGCAGGATTGTATATTATTTCATGGAGAGTATGCAGAGCTGGATCAATGCCCTATTTATAGAACCCATCGATATAAGCATAGAAATGATGATGGTGACGGGGATGGAGGCAAGAAAAGTAAAGGGTCTCCTAGGAAGGTGGTGTGGTATTTTCCTATAATTACCTGTTTAAAGTGGTTATTTGCCAACAGAAAGGAGGCATAATTAGTGTGTTGGCATAAGAAGGGTCATAAGAATGACATAATGATACGACACCTAGTAGTTTCACTTAGCGACGAACCATTGATTCCACATTTGATTGGTTCGCTAAAGAATTGAGAAATATTAGGTTTGTTATGAGTATAGATGATATGAATCCATTCGGTAACATGAGTACCTTACATAGCACCTGGCCTGTTGTATTGTCAATCTACAATATGTCACCTTGGCTTTGTAGAAAGCGAAAATACATTATATTATCGATCTTGATATCAGGACCGAAACAACCTACCAACGATATCAATGTGTACCTCAGGCCTTTAGTAGATGATCTTAAGAAACTCTGGTTAGAAGGTGCCCAGGTTTGAGATTAGTACAAGGAAGAGTATTTTACCTTGCACACCATGTTGTTCATCACCATCAATGATCTACCAACACTTCGTAACTTGTCAAGTCAGAACAAAAAAAAAAGGTGAAGCTTGCCTCTATTGCTTATATGACACATGCAATTTGAGGTTGAATAATTCAATGAAAATAGTGTACATATGGCATTAACGTTTTCTTCCTAGGAAACACTAGTATCAAAGCATGGACAATAGTTCAATGGCATAAGGCAGAAAATATTACCTCCAAAGCATTTTAGCGGGGAAGATGTCCACAATTAGGTTAAGAATATCAATGTTGTCATTGGCAAGTGAAAACGATCCTCCAAGGATGATGAATAAAAAGGAATATGGAACAAGAAATTAAAACTATTCAAGCTAGAGTATTGGGAAAAATTAGATGTTCGCCACTCTATCAACAACATGCATATAAAGAAGAATATCTACGAGAGTCTGATCGGTGCATTGCTCCAAATGAAGTGAAAAGGAAAGGATCATGAGAGATGCACGAGCTGACCTTGAAGAAATAGGATTAAGGCCAGAGCTTCATGCACATGATACTGACAAAGGAAAACACCTAACCCTAGCAGCTATAACTCTCTCCAAGAAGGAGAAAAAAGAATTTTGCGAGTTCTTGCACAGTGTGAAAGTTCCCTCCAGTTATTCGTCCAACATCACAAAACTTGTTTTAGAGAAAGAGCTGAAAATGAATTTCGCCATGAGAAAGTCCTATAATTGCCATGTGATAATGATGTGTTATGGTAGCTATTAGGAACATCCTCTCAATTTAGGTTCGCATGGCTATCCTAAGCCTGTGCTTTTTCTTCAATGCAATTGAACAAAAGGTGCTCGATCCAGACTCGTTGGAGGAGCTTGAAAAAAGACACTTTGAGACTATTTATTCTTGAGGTGTATTTCCTACCATCCTTTTTCGATATCATGGTCCATCTCACTGCTCACCTTGTAAAGGAGATACACTACCTTAGCCCCGTGTTCCTGCATCACATGTTTCCATATGCGAGATTTATGGACATTCTCAAGTCGTACATAAGGAATCGAGCCTTTCCTGAGGGATGCATCGTGCAAGGTTACGAGACGGAGCAGGCATTGGTGTGGTTTGTTGATTATATTTACCCAAATAACCCAATTGGCATGCCTAAGTCTCGCCATGAGGGGAGGCTTGCAGGTGTAGGGGTTCTGGGGAAGATGGGAATAACTCTTGATCCAAAGATATATGATGAAGCTCATTTCCTCGTACTGCAACAAATGAGCAAAGTGTGCCCATATGTCGATGAGCGCAAGCAGATGCTATTTGAAGAGAATCTAGGGCAGACCAAAGCTTGGGTTGCGAGGAAACATATGCAAAGGTTCACCACTTGGTTCTGAGATCGAATCAAACAATCGAGTACTCCTACGAGTGCTCTAATAAAAGCACTGGCATCGGGCCCTATATACACAATTATGACATATCAAGAGTATAATATAAACGGATACACATTTTACATGGTTGCCCAAGATGAGAAGAGCATATACTAGAAGAGTTGTGTTCGTATAGATGCTTATGACAATGACATATAGATGGGCACATACTAAGGTCACATAAAGGAGATCTGGGAGCTAAATTACTCGGGATTCAAGGTAGCCCTGTTTCAGTGTTGTTAGGCACAGGGGACAAAGGGCGTCATTAATGACAAGTATGGATCACTAGCGTTGAGACAAGTCTAAACCCTTCGTACTCACTAAAGATATTCACCAAGTTTTTTATGTGACTGACACAACAAAAAAGGAACGCCATGTGGTTCTCGCTGGGAAAGGATGCATCGTCAGACTTGTAAATGTCATTGATGAGGAGTTCAATAAATTCGATGAAATCCCCCTTTTTCTACTGTAATTGTGCCACACCTTTCACCGACCGAGAAAACTCCATACCTGCGCTCCGACCATAACGAAGGGATCCATATCAAGAAAGCATGAAAATGACAAATTTAAATTTGAGTGTCAAATGTGTAATATTAATGTTAAATTTGTAATATTAATGTCAAATTTGAATTTTAGGTTTCAAATTATTTGAATTTTAGTTCAGCAAAATCTTTTTCTCTTCACTGGATTGTATGATGCTCTCTTTTTCCTCCTCAGTGGATCATCCGGCATGCTATCATAGGTGATGGGTGATACTCTTCACTCGTAACCTTTTACCATCTTCTCCCGTCACTTATTACAAGTCCGACGAGTTGAATTTTATCATCACCGGATTATTCGATGTTCAGAACTCCATGGTCTGCGCAAATTTTCCATCCTCTTGGACTTTTATCCGACATGATCTTCGGTGCTCAGTCATGTTTGCATCAGACCATCCGGCATTCAGTCATAGGTGACGGGTGATACTCTTCACCTATTACAAGTCATAGGTGACAGGTGATACTCTTCACTCATCACCTATAACTTATTATAAGTGACGGATTGTGATCATAGGTGATAGGTGACAGTCTTCACCCATCACCTATGACCATATAACTGTATATACATGCTGAGTCACCGCCCTCCTCTGTGTCATTTTGCCTAGCCCTAACTAGCACCGCCACCTCCAGCCTCCTCGTCCCCGAGCTGCCTCTGAGCACTAGGCCACAGGATCGGCCCTCCCCGCCCCCATGCCGCTGCCCTCCACCCTCCACCGCGTGCCTCCACCACATCGAGCCACACCTCCTCCCGCGTTGCCACCACACCAAAGAGGAAGATGATTGCCACCAGCCTCTTTGTCCTCGAGCTGCCTCGAAGCACCGGGCCGTCGGCCTCCGCCCTCCCCCCTATGCTGCCATAGATTGGAGCCACAAGAGAACATCACCACCAGGAGCTTCGTCGACCGCCATCCTTGTTGTCCACCAAGGTGAAGACTATCATCGTCGACCACCTCCGTGGCAGCACCTTCGTCGCCAAGGACCACATCCATAGTGACAATTTCATCACCAATGACTACTCCACCTTCGCACATCAGTTCATCCCTGCCTTCAATCTCAAGGTTAGTGAGTACGTACTTGAACCAAAGTTGTGTACATAGCAATGTTGTAAGATTGCAGATACTGCTACTTGATCTCATGGTTTAATTACCAATCATATTTGCTAAATAAAGCTTGCTCTAGCTTAGTGAGTCCTCAATCCACCTAGATGCTCATACACATGTTCACGTATCAATCAATTATGATGCATCAAGCTATTGTGTTCAGCTCCTTAATTGAAGTATGTATGAGTGTTTACCTTTGCACTTAAACTCCTATAACCATGAAATCAATATCTCCTATGGAGAGATGTGATGAGTGTGCATTGTATGGTTTATGTCCTGATTCATTTGTGCGCTACCTGAAGCATAGCCTAAAGTTCATTAATTCTGACCATACCTTTATTTTAATAGGAACAGAGCCATACTTGATTAGCTATCCAGTTAAACTAATAAGTTTGATGCTACCCTGTTCTTAACATTGATTCCTTTTCTTTCCTCTATTGAGAATAGAATATACTACACTTGATCCTAGCTTATCTCCTATTCCATTTTAAATGATAGGAATATATACTCCTTTCTCTTGGCTAGCTAAGGATGCCACATAATATATTATAGCAATAATTCAAGTGGATCAAACAAATTTGATGAGATAAAAGAAAATCATACATTATCGCATGTAAATAATGATTAATACACACACATATATATATATATAGCTCAATACATGATCCATATGAGAGTTCCATTCCATCTTTGTCCATTGCCTTCATGTTGCTCATCACATGTAGCTCAAAATGCGAGGCACATCTGAATCCTTGACAAGATTTATTTCTTGAATTATTTCTAGGCAAACAATAATCACTTGAATTATTTCTAGGCAAAAAAATAATCTAGTGGTCGATTAAGTACCATGGAGAAGAAGAGAACATGTACCCCTAAGAAAACACAAGCGCAGAGGATGCTCACACTAGACGGTGTCATAGCACAAGATGGGGCGGATGCTAGCCGGAGGTCAGATAGGAGCCCAAGCTCGCACCCACCGTCCTCCTCCGATAGCAGCAAAAGTGAGCGCTCGTGGCACAACCCGAGTCATGCTTCGTGCGAGCGGGAGAGCTGACGTCGGGCAAGTAGCCCCGACTACGATCTCGCCGAAGAGATATTGGGATGAGTCAATGCTTTCGAATTAAGATGTCTCATGTGGATGATGCAATCATTGTTCTATGCTTTATGTACATTTTGGTGCTATCACTTTGTTCCAATTTGAATGATTCCTATTCTATTGCACTCTTGACATCAGTTACTACTTATCTACTAATTTGCATGGCATCCTATTCTAGCTATATCCTTATCTCTTTTCTCTCTCTCTTTCTTTTTTAATGTCTGCCAATGCATCTTTGACAGCATCCTCTAACCTGTCACATGGCTGTGAGGAAGCGCACTGTCTAAGTCAGACGGCTGGTAGTGGTGCACAAGCCCGAAAGCCAAGAACACAAACACAGTGGCCGATAGACAAGTTTACTATAATGGGAATTGATGTGGATGGGCTGCCTACGGATGAAAAGGCCTTGAATAGATTTTGGAGGGTCACAGGGCTCATTGCTCAGGAGATGGTGCTAATAACGACTAAGTTTGATAACCTTTGTGATGAAGCGAAGAGGGACTTATTCGATAATGTAGACAAAGAGTATATGAAGTACCTGGAAATATGAGTGAGTGTCAAATGAATGCCACAATCAAGGCAACAATGAAAGCGATCGCGAAACTTCATCAAAGCTTTAAGAGCAAGCCTGTTAATCAGTACTTGGCTAATGGGGTGGCGCCTTTTGAGAGCTACGAGCACTCAAAAGTGGAAGATCGCGAAGCTTTTGTGCAAATGAAGAACTCAAGGAAATTCAAAAAAAGAGAGTGAGGAGATGAAGCAGCTTCGGGCTAAGAACAATCACAACCACAGAACCGGCCCAACCAGGTACGTGGGGAAAAGGAAAAATGGCAAGCAGTGGATGAAAAGTTAGTCAAAGAAGTCCACGAGAATCCTTGGTTGCAATTCCCGGGACGATCATAGTCGTATTTGTGTGCAAGGGGTGAGCTGCCTAAAAGCAAAGAAATCACATTTAGAAATAGCGAAACCCGGTCATTTGCAAAAAAAACGTAAAAGAAAAAGCAGCCGAAACTAACCAAGGTTCTTTCACCGGATCAGGGAACATGGTGTTCTCTTAGCGCCACTGGGAACCTAGAGCTTGCTACAATCAAAAAGTGAGCATTCAAATCAAAAAGTGAGCATTCAAATCATCTAATCTGTGTTGCCACCTTAACAAGCAACAGGGGCAACGACCCAGCCAAATCAGGGCCGCCGTTTTGGTCGCCGCCGCCTGGGCCAGATATTGTCCTCCGACCAAATTTTGGCTTGGTACACTGTGGCCTGAAACCAAACACACCCTGTAACTCTCCTCATCATCTTTCACTCGGCTGAGTCAATAGAGGATTCACAGCCAATAAGAACGGATCCAACAAGGGGGCAAGGCGGTGATCGCCCCTCAAAGCTCAGTGCACACATTGGGTGCTCTCGTTAGTGCCCGGACACCATTGGTGCATGGTAAAAGGTCTTGTAGTATAAGGTAAAAGAAACCAGTGAGAATAAACAGTTCGTATGTGAATGAGGTAAAAGAAACCTGTGAGAATGAGTACGTGCCGTGACAATCTTAAATTTGTTACTTGTTTGGTCCATTTGCTTCATGTTAGCTACGCCGGTCAGGCTCAAGAGATGCGCAACGCGCCTTAAATTTGCCACTGCCGGTCAGGCTCAAGAGATGCGCAACGCGCGACACGCCGACACCGAGCCGGCAGGCCTGTCTCCTGTTTCCGCGGATGGGTGATCTATGGACGCACCTGTGAAACCAAGTGCGCGGACGAGCACAGCCATTGCTAGCTCCCAGTCAACCATATATAGCTCTAAGAACCGAGAGAAAGTAACTCAACACAAATTTAGAAGAACAAATTGAGATAAAGAGCTACTCCAGCACGCAACACAGGACCAAATTTTCTCCAGGTAGATGGGCTTCACTTGCTTTCAACTGGGACAGACGGTTTCTGATCTTGTCCATCATTAATTCCAACTAGACGCACTTTCCTCTTCCTTAAAATTTTCCAGCGCTAGAGGACTCTCTAAATTTAACTCCAAAAAATGGACAAATTTGGCTAGAGGACACTCTAAATTGTGGCATTTGCTAAAAGACATAGCAAATTAAGATTGTTTGGCATACCAAATCACGTTTATGCGGTTCTTTCAGAATATGCCACATATTAAGAATGCCTTGTGGTTCGGACAAACAAATGCCGTCCTGCGTACAATCTACTAACTATTTTCATTTTCGGTAATAGGGATCGCCAAGTGGATAATACAATAGGTTGGTGATCTGCCACGTCCGTTCGTATTCATCTCGGTTTTGCCCTGCACTGCACTCTCCTGCTGCGGCAGACAGAGGCGCGTTGCCGCTGCTACCGTCGCTCGCGGCCCAAAAACTCCAGCCCGACCGGATGGATTGGATGTTCGAGCCCACGAGAGTGAGAGTGAGAATGACGAAACCTCCAACTTCTGGATGGAGGACGAAACTAGCTGGGCCCAAGTTTCACGGGTTGGGCGCCGGTGGCTCCGCACGGAATTCCAAAGCGGGCTGGGATTGTCCAGCGAATTTTTTCTTTTCTTTCACGCGTGAGTATCCGCACGGAATTCCAAAGTATGCTTCGTATGCCGATCACGTACACATTCCACTCGGCGACGGCCATGGCGAGCGCCAGGAACGCCGACGGCACCGCGCACATCGCCGCGACCCCCGCCGTGCCCATGGGCATACGCAGTAAGGCCGCGGCAGCGTGGGCACACGGATCCGGAGCCAGACGAATTAGCCATTCCCCCAGGCCTCCGGCGGCGTGTCGATGGCACCGGTGCCTGCCATGAGCGGCAGCAGGTACCCGATCGATGATCCCATGCACACGGCCGACAACAGCGCCGCGGCGAACGTCTTCCCGGGCCGCTCCACCTCGCCAGCCATGGTGCTGGCGCTGTCCCAGAAATTGAGGTTCCGGAACACAGCGTATTCAAGAAGAGCTTCCAGTCCTTGAAAGGAGTGAGCACTCGAATAGGACCCAACACAAATTCTATTCACTGTGTTCGGTCCGTATAAATACATGCGCAGCTGAGATCTAACTGACTAACCACTAGACCTATCCATGCGCGGCTAAGCAGGAGACTAGGCCTGATCTAACTGACGAAACTGATGAAGTCTTGGCGTTGGAGAAGCCCGTGCCGCTGTTGTCAGGCGTTGAACAGGTAGAGGACAGGCAGTAGGCATGAGTTCTCTAACACCCCACCACAGTAGAAGCGCCTCGCGTGAGCCGATGCAGATACTTAGAACAAAAATCTTCAAACAGCGAAGTAGGAAGAACTTTGGTCATTAAATCTGCAAATTGCTTGTTCGTCAGAACGTGGAAGACGTGAATGTCACCCACGGCCACTTTCTCGCGAACCAAATGGATGTCCAGCTCAATGTGCTTGGTTCGGTGGTGGTAAATGGGATTGGCAGCCATGTACACTGTGGAAACATTGTTGCAGTACATGATGATTACTTTGGGCACAGGACACTGCAGCTCAGAAAGCAGTTGCTGGAGCCAGCAACACTCACCGAGCCATCCAGTACTCCGCTTCTGCGTTGGAGCGAGACACCGTGGTCTCGCACTTTAAGGACCATGATATCAGGGAGTTTCCGAGGAAGATGCAGAACCCAAAAATTGGTCGGTGTGTGTCCAGGCAACCTGCCCAGTCGACGTCTGAATAAGCAATCAGTTTAGAGGATGGAGATTAGTGAAGATGAAGGCCAAAGGAGGCAGTTCCCTTGATGTATTGCAGAACGCGTTTGACAAGTGCCATGTGCCCGTCCCTTGGATCGGGCATATGCAAAAAAAAAATTGCTGGATGGCATAGGCAATTTCAGGGCGCGTGAGCGCGTGACGGTGAGGTACTGCAATCTCCTATCAATGCTCCCGTAGATTTGGATAAGACATTTTGTCGCCATGGTTTGACGTCCACGGGTACTAGCAGGCATGCAATTGGACATGCCATCGCATTCTAGGAGTTCGGCGGTGTACTTGTCTTGTGAAAGGAAGAATCCATTGATGGAGCGTGTCACCTGGATCCCGAGGAAGAAGCTAAGTGGACCCATGTACTTCATAGAGAACTTTGCACGTAGAAGAGCGATGATGTGAAGAAGAAGATTGTTGGAGCTGACACTGAGCATGATGTCATCGACATAGAGCAGTAGGTAGGAAAGATCATTGCCCCGTTGTAGTACGAACAACGAAGTGTCTGAACATGTAGCAGTGAAGCCAATGGAGCTAAGGAATGTGGCAAATCGAGTGTACCACACCTGAGGCGTCTGTTTCAATCCATAGAGGGATTTGGATAGAAGACAGACATGATCGGGGTGTTTGTTGTCGACAAAGTCTACAAGCTGTTGGTAGTAGACCACCTCAGATAGATTTCCATGGAGGAATGTGGTCTTCACGTCAAGCTAGTGAGCAGGCCGTTAGCGCGAGGAAGCTATGGAGAGCACTATCCGTATGGACGCTGGCTTGACCATCGAAGAAAAGGTCTTGGCGAAGTCAATTCTGGCACATTGAGAGAATCCATGAAGTACCCATCGTGCCTAGTATCGGTCCAGGGACCCATCTAGCTTCAATTTGTGCTGAAAGACCCACTTGTCAGAGACAACATGGACGCCGCAAGGACGAGGCACCAGTGACCATGTATTGTTGGTGAGGAGTGTGTCATACTCTTGCATCGCGGCGTGCTAGTGTGGGTCACCAACGGCAAGGCGTATAAAGGCTAGGATTGGTGACATCGTTGTTATAGCCGCCAAATGTGCGTACCATGGGTTGGGCATACAAATGCCAGCACGTCCACGAGTGATCATGGGATGGCGAGAGTCGGACGTTGGCGGAGGATGTGCTGGATCCGACAACAGGGCGAAAGGAGTTGTCGTGGGCAAGGTAGTGCTGTCATGCGTTGTGGATCTACTGGAGGGTGCTGAAGAAGTCCTTGTGTTGGCATAGCCATCAATGTCTAGGCCACAGCTTGGCGTAGATCCTGTAGTGGGCAAGGCCGTGACCAAAGCATATGAGGAGTGTTGTGGATGGGCAATAGGCACCTGAATGTCAACAGTGGATGTCGCAAAATCCCTCTAAGGAGACAGCTTCGATAGAACTGGCAACATGTCATCAAAGGGAGCAACATCATGCTAGTGAATCGAGACAGTGTGCAGAAATGGGAAGGATTGTTCGTCAAAAATGATGTGGCGAGAAATAATGACCCAACGAGTGGCGAGATTGAAGCATCTGTAGCCACGATGCTCTGAGGGATATCCGAGGAATACACACATTGCATATCAAGGGGCGAGCTTATGGGTAGCTGTGGGGGATAGATTCAGGTAGTAGAGGCAACCGAATATGTGCATGTGGTCATATGCCAACGACGAGCCAAAGAGGCATTTATAGGGAGTAGATGGCACAATGGCTTGGCACGAGCATTGATTGAGCATATAAGTTGACGTGGCAAGAGCTTCAGCCCCGAAGCATGGAGGCATGTGTGCTTGGAAGAGCAGGACACAAACACCATCGTTCAAGGTGCGAATAGTATGTTCGGCTTTCCTGTTCTGCTACGAGTTGTATGGACAAGAGAGACAGAGGACAATGTCGTGATTGCTAAGAAAGGTGTGAACTGCGGAGTTGTCAAATTCACATCCATTGTTAGTCTGTAGGGAGAAAATGGGGCGTTGCAATTGAGTGCAAACATAATTGTGGAAGGAGAGCAACATGGGCAGAACTTCATATTTCTGACGAAGGGGGAAAGTCCTAGTATAGTGAGTGAAATCGTCTAAGAGCACGAAGTAGTATTTGAATCTTGAATTGCTTAAAATAGGAGATGTCCATACGTCCAAATGCAAAAGCTCAAAAGGAAAAGAGCAAGCTAAAGATGACATATGAAATGGCAGGCGCTTGTGTTTGCCAAGCTGGTAGGCATGGCAGATATGTGTGTCTACTTTATTACAAGAAAAAGAAGAGTTGGCTAAAATGTTTGACATATAGGCTTGTCCTGGGTGTCCAAGTCTCTTGTTCTAGAGATCAACTAAAGGCGCGATAGCATGGAGTCCATTAGGATTCGAGATTGATGATGCGTGTGGAGGGTAGAGATCGCCGTTGTTGTTACAACGAAGAATCACCTGACGCGTCCGAAGATCCTTAACAGAAAAGCCATTAGGGTAAAATTCAACAGAAACCTAATTGTCATGAGTTAAGGCACAAATAGAGACGAGATTTTTAATAAGAGATGGGGAATGGAGAACATTATGGAGAAGTAAGGGCGAGGCATTGGTCAGAATTGAAGCAGTGCCAATGTGAGTAATTGGTAGGCGTGTGCCATTGCCGAAGACAATGGTGGAGCGGTGAGGGGAGGAGAATAGAGAATGGAGGATACCATGTGTTGGAAGCCATGTGTGAAGTCGCTCTAGTGTTGAGGAACCAATCATTCACACTTGCTAGGGAATAGGCAAGGTTGGAGACATGGAGGGAAGCAAGGAGGGAAGACTGATCCCAGCTCGACGGAGCCTGGTACTAGGACTGACCCTGGTATAGTGCGACAGTGTTGATTGTTGGTGGTGTTGACACAAGCATGGCTTGATTTGGAGGCACAGAGGGATGCGGTCCGAGGAGACCAGTGACCAATGCACACCACGGCATTGGCCATGCCTAGAACATGCCGGTCTAGGGATTGAACGTAGGCTACCATGTTGATGGTGGTTGCGATGTTGTGGATGACGAGTTGGAGGAGTTGCTAGTGGACTCACCCTAGGATTTCTTCTTTTTGTTCTTGTTGGATGATTTGCCCCTGCCGGAGCGAGCGATGTCTTGTCCCGCAAACTACAAAGAAGCACGACCGACGATCATTGCTTGAGCGGCCATCTGCTGTGCCGATTGCTCGGTGCGGTGTTCCTTAAGGACCAATAAGGATTGCGCCTCGAGGAACGATGGGAAGATTGCCCGCGATGTCAACTGAACCTAACATACTCCGAACTCAACTAACTACCTACTGAAGTGGATGATCATGCAAGCATTATTCCTATCAATCTCCCCCTTAATTCTTGAACCTACTTACTTGAGCTCAATAATGCCGATCTTCTCGCACTGATCCTAAAACATGACGTGGCTGAGTAGCTTAGTGAGCACATCTACAAGTTGCTTCTCTGAACTGACAAAGCTAAAATTGTAATTACTTATGAGACTGAATACTAAAATTGTAAAAGGCTATTGTGCATGTGGGCTGACTTCAAATAGTGTTAGGCTCGGTCTAATTCTCCCTGGGATCTCCTTTTCTTTTTCTCTTCTCTCTGGGCTGATTGTTTCTTCTCTCCCTCGGTCCAATTGACTGGTTGGGCCTTGGCACAACACTCCCTCGTGGGCTCCTCTCTCATTTCCCCACAGGCCGACAGTCTAACATGCCGGCCCCTCCTCTCCCCTATACCTCACTCTCCTCAGGCCCACCCTTCTTTCTTCTCTCCCACACTCCTCTCTTTCTCTCTCATGCACCCGATCGAACATGCTTAGGAGTTACGGTGGCGGCACTTTGGAGTTACGGCAGCAAATAGTAGAAGGGAGAGAGGGGTGGATGTTGGTGATATGCCCTAGAGGCTTAGGGATGACTGTATCTTGTCTATGTTCATGTACTTTTGAATAATATGTTATTCGGTTTATTTGATAATTATTATTTATATTGATTAACAAGTATGTGACTTGTTTGTGAAGCTCTTTATTTTATTATGTTGTTGTTCTAAATGATACCTAGTTTTATATCATTATGTGAGACAATAATGATTCACAGACTAGTATATATATTGATGGATAACCATATTTCACATATCATAGATATGAAGATATCAAATTAATAATATGGACACATGTTAGAAAATATGGTATTGGATAGATCCATCTTGAGATACTGCTAGAAGTGCTATATTAAGTATCGTCAGTTGTAATCTTAAATAGTATATCTCTTTAGACCTGAGATCATCATTTATTCCTAGAATGTGTAGTGGAACACTTTACACTTGTCAAATGCTACTTCGTAACTGGGTAGTCATAAATGTAGTTTTTGGGTTTGCTATGAAACATGTCGTGAGAGTGTGAGTGATCAAGATAGCTTGACTATGTGTTGAGTAATCATGAGTCGAGTAATCCACTACAAGATTAAGTGAATGGTCAAGCTATCACAAGAATGACATGTGTCTCGCCTTGAGCTTGACTAGTATTGCGAGACAAAGGGATTGGTGTATGTGTATATCAAGGTTCAGCAGATATGATCTTTATGTGTACTTGGAGTCAACATGCCCTGCTAGGGACCACTGTTGATTTTGGTTCGAAAAAGGGTTTCCGAGTCATAGCCGTTTGTACATGAACCTAATGAGTCAAACACTTAATGGGTTAGAATATGACACGCAGATTGGATCCGTAATAGAGTTTGATTAGATTGTGATCCATGAGGGACTAGAGTCCTAATGGGATACCAGCGTGGGAGCTCATAATTGGATCTATATAACGGGAGCTGTGGGGAGGGGTACATATGGTTGAGCCACTCCGAAACTCCAAGAGCGCCCTCTCCACTCAACATCTTGAAACCCTAATCATACTTGCAGTGCTAGCACACCGATGTTCGACGTTCCACCCTAAAATATGTGGATACTGTAGAGGTGCTACTGTTATTACAACACTGATTGACTCGACAACAAGAGCCTGAAACTGCTGCTAGTTTGACTCCTATTCGATTCCAGGTAGGAGACTAGAACGATCCCAACTAGAAAGTTGCTTCCGACAAAGCAATCCTGACAAGGAAGTTGAACCTGAAAGTTGATCCTAACTAGGAGGTTGGTCATCTACGATAACTCTGCTGAGTTCAATTGCTTTCTCTAGATCGACACGCATGACGTTGGACCGGTCTGCTCTAACTCTTTTTTTGATGCACTGCGTATCAAATGGTAACGATTCATGCTCCAACTCTTGCATTATGGCCTCCCAATCCTGTGAGCGCCTATACAAGCCAACCCAACGCCGTCGCCTTCATCCTCCGCTAGCCGTTGCCTGTTCAATAGCCGCCCACCTCATGCCTCCACTTCCTCTCGCGCCGCCGTCTCCTAGATCTGTTGCCCCATTGCGTGCTCAAGCCGCCGCCACCCCGTTGCGCCCGATCCACCGCCGCCACGGCAAACTAGCCACAAGACGACACGACGGTGAGGATCGTGGCACATGGTGGCGGAATTCGTCCGATGGGATGCGATAGTGGCGGCGAGCACAGTTCCATGCGATGGGTTAGGAGCGAGTAAGGTATATTTACTGTTCTTCTTCCTTTTCTTTCTTTTTGATTTCTTTTCTTTTGATGCCATTTTGTCCAGGATGTTACACGTTCACCAACCTTTCAAATACAGTTTCAGTCAAAGATTGTTTAACTCTTTACGAAGTAGGAAGTCATAGCTTCCGGCCTTCCAGGTTTCCTCAGTTTTGAACGTCATCACCTGCTCTTAGGTTCTCTTGGAATTAAAGGATTTACAGAGATAATGATTGCTTGCTGCTGAGCAATATTTTTCTATGTCAAAGTAACCAGACCTTTTAGAACGACCATGGTCTCCGTAACAAGATGCTATTCCAAATTCATTGAAGAATTTCGCATTACGATGTACAGAGCGAAAGGTCGCGTTGTAAGCGACCAGGATGTTTTCTGTAAGAATGTAATCCCCTCTAAAAAGAGCAAGTGAAGACAGCTACCCGAATTTGCTGAAGTTTTCCGGCAAACAGGAAAGAACAGTAGAACACACACCCAGCCACGCTCCGATCACTATTTCCGCCACTCCATGCCTATCCTGCACGTCTTTGTCGTGCCACGACTCTGCCCAAGTAGGGCCCAAGTTACCATTGGGCCATGGCGTCTGCGTAAACTGAACAGCACTGCTCTGTTTTCTCCTTCCACCTATCGTTTTCCAAGAGATAAAATAAAGCGAATTTTTTTACGGCAATTTTAGAATATTGCACAAAATTACAAAAATATAACCCAATCGCATGATGGTTTAGCAAAAATAATTTTTTTTCAGATAGCGAAAATATTTATTTTCGGGGGTCTGTTTAGAAAAAAAGAATTTTCGATTTCGCTATTTGGAATTGTGAAAATTAATTTTTCACACTACTGTATGAGAATTTTTTACTGTAGCTCTTTTTATGGCGAAACTCTGTATATTTAATTTTTTTTTGGTAACCATGATTTGTGTTAATGCATATTTTTGTTCTTTTGCTATCAACCGAAGAAAATAGCTGCTGTGGATCATGCTTTGTGTATTGAAGGCAAAAATCTAAAACTAGATAATATACGTGACTGTATTTACTGAAATAGATAATATGTCATCGTATTTACAAGTTTAGTATTCATATTCGGTATCTCATTTACCGAAAATTAACTATCGATATACCGTACTCGAAAATACGCAGACCCAGCCATATCCGGCACACAGGGTGCTGAATATGGCACTGTAGGTTATATTCGGCACACCGTGTGCCAAATATCAACCGTATTCGACACACGATATGCCAAAAATAGACTACAGTGCCACATTGTGTGCCAAATATGCCCGTCCATAAATAGTGTCGTGCATGAACAGTACCAGCGGTGCGTTGAAATTTGCTTTCCCTCCTCTTCAAAACGGTGGCCTTCTGTTACTCCAAAAATTTTAAAAGTTTTTTTTACATGTTCCATAATATATGTGCAACTCATTTTAATTGGATTCACTGAAAAATCCTTTGTGTATTTTAAACTAAAATTCTCCAAAAAAATACTACTTTTATAACTTATAATAATTGTTAGTGCCTCAAATAAATTCCCAAAAATCTAGAAAATTTCACTAATTTCTAAAATTATTTCCAGCCCTAGTTTATATGATGAAAAAGTGAGTTCCTTTATAATGCTCCATTTATATGCATTTTTATCATTTCATGTGATATTCTCTTTTTAGTTCAATTTGAATAAAAATAAATTTAAACATGCACAAAACCTACAATCAAGGGGTAAGTTTACCAAAAAAATCAGCGGAACCAACTCAACATCTTTCTGACGTACTCCGTGATGGACATATTGCTTTTTATGTTTGAATAGGTTTAGAGATAGAACTCAGCAATAAACTCGGTTTTGTATCCATGTATTATTTCATATGATCAAAATCATCTGTATGAGGTATAATCCGTTTGTAACTTTAGTTGTGGTTCGGAAACTCGTATATATGCATCCACACAGCCTCGAGAGAGGTGACAACGCTTCCTAATATGGTATTAGAGCCTCTCCTCTGAATTTCATTGACTCCATCTTCAATTCTGTGGGTTTTCACCTACTGACTATTTTTCCTCGGTCGCTCGCATACTCCTGGTGCGGGGTGACTTGGTCTAGACTACTCTAGATAGTTGAATTTTGTTCGAATTCAAATTGAATTAAAACACGAATATCACATAAAATGAAAAAAATGCATATAAATGGAGCATTACAAAGGAACTCACTTTTTCATCATATAACCTAGGACTAGGAATATTTTAGAAATTATCCCATCACATAATAAGAATATTAGTGAATTTTCCTAGATTTTTAGGAATTTATTTGAGACACTAACAATTGTTACAAGTTATAAAAGTAGCCTTTTCTGGAGAATTTTAGTTTAAAATATACAAAGGATTTTTCAGTGAATTCAATTAAAATGGGTTGCACATGGATTATGAAACATGTAAAAAAAGTTTTAAATTTTTTGGAATAACAGAAGACCACCGTTTTGAAGAAGAGGGAAAGCAAAATTCAATGCACCGCTGTTACTGTTCATGCACGACACTGTATTTATATCGAGCACACCGTGTGACTAATACGGTTGATATTCGGCACATAGTATGCCGAATATGCGTTACAGTGACATATTCCAATGCCCTTTTCTCTAGCATGCAAATTAAATCAACAAATCATTTTGGGATCAAAGAGATGAGGAAATTGCCTATGTATTCCTCTTGTTTCTGATGTATTGGAGAAAATGCTCCGAGAATTGGCATGAGATCTTGCATTTGGACATTTTTCATGCCTCAATTCACTATGGTGGTGATGTATTTTTTTCCTGCTACGTGTAACCAAAGAGTATTATCCTAACCAAGGGAAAATGCATAACCATAGAAACAATTCAGATGAGTAACTCAGACTAGTACATTTTTTGTTTTTTATTGCACAAAATGTTGTTCAAGCGGCATTTCACAGTTTCAATAGGGAGGTGTATTTGGTACTGAGACTGATAGACAAAGCATGAAGCATGTCAAAATTTCTTGTGCATATTCATATCAAACATTTAGTAAAAACATGCTTGATTATCCTGGGAAGATTTTCCTTCAAATTGTGTCCCTGAACCTATTCATACCCTTATCCCTTCCCCACTTGGCAATGTCAATTTCATCTGAAAGTCATGAATATCCTGCAAAAGTGCAGATGATTAAGCGGCAAAAAGCATCCATGCACAATGCACTCACCTTGAGGTAGCTATCGACAGTGCGGTATAGCTCATTGTCAGTTGCACGGCTCGGGCTTCAGTGCCACCTCTGTCAGGTTCGCATCCACCAGCCTCACCACCCCGGCGGCCACCGGCGGCGGCCTTGGCATCCTCTCACAGGAATCCTCTCACAATGGGTGTGCACTTGCATGGCGGTGTGTGGATGAAGGTGGTGGCGGCGTGCTGCACACGAGGGTGCGTGGATGGCAGCAACGGCGCACAGTGCATGGGGGTATGTGGATGGCGGCGGCACACAGTGTGATAGGAGAAGCGAGGAAAGAGTGATGGAGTGGGGAACACGTGAATTGGGTAGAAGAATGAGAACAATATAGTAAAACGACCGATACCTTAATTTTCTCAAACCGGTCGGGAGCGTCAAGTATAAAAAAACCGGAGGAAGTAGTTTAAATCTCAAGGAATCCTAGAGATGAGATGTAAGCATATCGGAGAGAATAATCTTATCCTATCATAATAGTTCACACTTACTAAATCTCAAGCACCTTAGAGATTTCAGGTGCCTATGTGAACACATCGTCATCGGATCACACCACCGCTAGATTAGGGGAGGAGGGTTTTCGGGGTGGATGGTTTGGGGTGCCAGATTTAGGGAGGCTAGGGGCGGCGGCCAAACTAGCGGTGGGCGGCAGTGCAGTGGTGCAGAGAGGAGACGGCGGCGACGGCGTTGGTGTCGTGGGTGGCAGGCAGGCGATGGGCAGTGTTGGCGCCAGGGGATTGCGAAAATGGAGTGGTTAGTGAGGCAGAGGTGGCGGGTGCGGATTTGATGGTAGGAACGCCATCGGAGATGGCTGCGGGCAAGTGGGAGGTGGGGACACGGCTAGGCAGGGCAGGATGGGTGCGGGTGTGAGGTTTGAGGTTAAAGACAGTTGTGAGCCATTGGATACCCATCCAACGGCTCACAATCGTTGCCTGAAATTTTTTAAATTCAAGCGTCTGAAGAATAGAATCACCCATATTAGTCAGATCCTTACCATATACTCTAACAGGGAAATTAGTTATTTTTTCCTTCCTGTGTATGGGGATTGTACTTAATGGCCTTCGTGAGTATAAGTGTAGTCACGCAGATACACCCACATAGGTGTGTTCTAGTATATGTCTAAACTAGATTGGATGACTAACATAATATAGGCACACGTTTTGTCCACTGAATGCACCCTCGTGTGCATGTATCGAGAAAATGTGAGCATAAACCGAGCCTGGAACTATAACCCAAATGGACAGGGGTCTACCACCAGAATCTTAATCAATAGAGTTGTGCTTAGTTCTTAAGTAGTATAGGATCTTGGTGAGTGTGAAACATCCTATGGTCATGTGAGTCGATATAAGGAGGTGGCTTGCTCTTGCCATGGTACCATAGAAGCAAGATTGGAGAAAGTGATGGCAAATTCGTACTTGAACGTCATATAGAATATCACAATTTCGTTGCCTGCTGTCATGGCAAATTGGCAATGCTTTATCTTCTTTTGTTCAGAAATGTAGAGCTATGTATTTGTTGATTTTTCATATTTTCGCAACAAATTCAAGGTTTGGAGGTGGTTCTCGGAGAGCCTCAGAGTAGTTCATACTAGAACCTCATATAAAATTAGTACCAATGCGTCACATGGCCAACTGATGTCGCGCATGTACAATCATTATCGTCACTCAATTTCACTTTTCATTCGAACTTAAGAGAAAAAAAAAATCATTGCACTTACACCAATGGTCTTACGCAAAATCAACTAAATAAGTCATCATTCCCTATGGTGCATTCCAAACATTTTGCACTCAGATCAAACAAGCAGCCCATCCAAAAGCTAGACTGATAAGCACCTAGCTCAGCTCAGGAAGCCAACTGAGCCCATGTTAATTTTTATCGTGCATTGTTACAATATGGATTCTGTGGAGAAAATTCTTCTCAACAGATTATAAATTATAGAATTTCGTAAGTATAACTTGACTCGTAGATTGTGAGAATCAGCTTTTGGTTTAGGATCATTTATTTTTTTCTTTTCCTTTTGGGACTAGAACCTATAATTAAAATAAAAAACAAACCGGGTCTGAACAGGCCTAGGTATTATCAGTTTTTCTCCTATTGGTTTCAAAATTTTATTGCTACCCGCTAATAGGACCATAGGTCGATGTATCACTGGTTTTCAGAAAAAAAAAAGTGGATGAATTCGTTTGAATTCAAATTAAAATTCAGAGTTAAGGTTAAATAAATTTAGAGCCATTGTGAAGTTATTTCTATTTCCGAACGTGGCACCCGCATGTCAGTTATGCAAATTATTAAAAAATCAAGCTGGGTACATATATCGAACCCAAGGCCTAGCGGCATGGTGGCTTTATCAGCGTGCCAGCAGTGTGTTAATGAGTAGGATCAACCCTTTTCCTTATTACAAATAATTCCCAAAATAACTAACCGACCATTTACCAGGCCACACCGATAACACCGGTAATCGCGATATACCGTCGATATTGTGAACACTGAATTCTGGAACTCTGTCAAATCCTATGCATTTGTTGACTCTTGCAAGTTGCAACATGTCAGAACTGCAATAACACATCAATCTCAATCCCAAGAAGATCTCATGGTGCCGATCATGCCATTTAGTACGAGATCAAGCGCTGCCACCTTGTTGTTTTGACATCTCCAGAAAGCGCACACTTAGCACGCTCAAGCAAGAAAGAGCTCCCATCTGTGGAGATACTGAACATACAATTGTTGTGTTCACTAATCTTGAATTAGCTTGCAATTTCAGCAAGCAGAGGCTTCCAACAATTAGCAAAGACACTCGAAGAGAATCATGGATTTCATGAACAATAAAATAACACAATCAATTCCTATGCAAACGTACAGCTTGCAAGCAACATGTCAGGACTCAAGCAAAAGATCGTCAGACATGGCCATTTCTGCTGTCCTGGCGATGGTACGCCATCACCTCGTCGCCGGGGCTGAACTTGAGGCAACCCCTGGCCTTGCAGAACCGCATGAGGTAGTACACCCCGACCCCGGCCGCGGTGAAGGCCGCGCTGATGGCGTACACCTTCCACCCTGCGATGGCCATGACGAAGACGAGGAACGCCGAGGGCACGAGGCACAGCGCAACGGCGCCGGGCAGGCGCGTCGGCACGCGGTACGGGCGCGACAGGTCCGGGCTCTTGATGCGGAGCCAGATGAAGGCGGCGAACTCGAGGAGCATGCCGAGGCTGTAGAGGAAGTTGGCGGCGGCCACGATGTTGTTGAAGCTGAAGAATGACATGCCCAGGGTGATGGCGCTGGTGACCACGATGCTGACCCAGGGGGTGTTGAAGACCGGAGCGCGCACGGCGAAGGCGCGCGGGAGGAGGCCCAGGTCGGCCATGCCCAGCAGCTGGAACGCTGCGCTGCTCAGCGTCGCCGAGTAGAGGCCGATGGAGGACAGCACCGCGCCCACCTCGATCCAGTACTTGAGCCACCGGCCCGCGATCATGCCTGCGTGCGTTACGATGCAGCAGGTGATTTTTACAGTCACGTCACAAGAAGCCATGATGGATTAATCATTGTCAAATAAGTAGGGACTGGACGTGAACTGTATATGGAATTTCAGTACGATTCAGTTGTGCTACTTGTGTTGTGAGCTCGTATGTACCTTCTATACCACATTTTCTTCTATGACAAAGAAAGCCATAACAGTAACTTTCACAATCCCCCAACTCTATGTAAGATTTTTAGCTTAATTTCCAATTGAGCATAAACTCAAACAGACACTCCCAAAACTGTGCAGAAAGGTGCCTCTATTTCCATAGCTTGAAACTCTGAGAGAAGCTTTGAAAGTTGTACTAGCGGATAGCGGATAGTACTATAACAGTGGTCCCTTCCCTTGTCTCTCTCATAGTCATTTGCCCAGGCAAGCAGAAGTGCAGACCCCGTGTTGCTCCCGGGGAGGGGCGACTCGGGTGGCCACCAGACCCGCCGCACCGCCAGCCCTCTCCCTTGGCACCCCTGCCTCGTCGTCGCCTGAGTGTGCCGCAGGAAGTTCGTGTGGCTACAAGAACGACGGCGGCAGGGCTATCTCCCATTTGCGCCGTGTTTCTCTCCCTCCCGATGTCTTGATGGATGGTTGCGTGGCGCCCATGGAGGCTCGGGTGCCTAGGGTGGCTAGATCCAACGCCGATTCGGCTGGATCTGCCGGATCTGGCGACGCTGAATCGGTGATGGCCTACTCTTCGCTGGGCTAGTAAGCATACATGAGGAGCAGTGTGTCAGGGCCCCGGACGGTGATGGCGGCGTCGGTCCTATGAGCACATTCAGCGTGTCGAGGGAGGCGGCAAAGAGGCAGGCACATGGGGCGAAGTTGGGGAGGAGGAGGCCCGACATGACCTCCTGGCCTCCCAGGGCAGTGCTTCTCGGGCCCGATGGTGTTGGTCAGCGTGGCTGGGCGGTTCTGGCTCTTGGTGTTGTTGCGGTGGTGTTGTGGTAGTGTTATGGAGGCTGCACATCTAGCGACTATGGTGCCACCCCGTGCGGGCGCTAAGTCCTGATGGGTGTGGCCGTGGCCGGGGATGGTTGTCACGGTGATGGTTGAGGATGAGGAGGACGACATGGTGCAGATCCAGAATCTTTCAATGTGGTGGCGTGGTATGACGAGGCAGTTGCATTTCGAGGTGTTAGGCGCCCCGCTCATGTTATTCGGCGATGCTTGGGAGGGTGTGATTCAGCGTTTGGTGGCTAAGGCAGATGAGGGTGGTGTTCGCGCTCGACAACCATGGGCGACGACATGCCGACGATCGACAGGCTCTAGGCTGTCCTGGGTGTGGAGGCTATAGCGGGTGAGCGGCCCGCATGTGGCAGTTGTGCGATGGCTAGATGCTCAACGACAGCTAGACCCGCATGGCAGCGTCTAGTTCGGTCAGAGGTGGCCTAGGCCATGCGGAAGCCTAAGGGAACCCTGGTCCTAGTTTGGATGCTCTTCTATGTTGTCGCAATAGTAGGATAGCAGCTAGTCCAGCATGGCTGCGGCTAGTGCGGTGAACTGGCATGGTGTCCGAATCTGCGCAGGTCCTGGGCAGTAGCAATGGTTGGTCTTGCATAGCAACGGCCAGTCCTACCCAGCAAGTGTCGGGTCGGCAGTGGTGCCTGCTCCTCGCAGTGATGTGCAGCAACACACCGCGATGGGGGTCAGTTGTGGTGGCTTACCCTGCATGGCAGCGGTAAGTGTGGTGTGGTACAACTCTTGCTCTTGTGCTGGCAGTGGTGGGGAGTCTGATGGTTCTGCTGGTTTCTACGCTTTGGAGCTGTAGGGCTCGTCGGCTCGGTGGTGATCAATCACGCTTAGCAATGGCCGATTTCAGTGCAAGGTGACTATGCTTGACGGTTGCGAGGTCGGCATGGTGGTGGTTGAGGGCCGTGCTTTGGAGACCGCAGGTGAGGGCATTCCTCGTCCTCTAGTGGTGGGTCTACAGAGCATGACGGTTCGGCAACGACCATTCCCGCATGACGGCGGACGGTTTTAGTGACGGACAATCACTCGACTTTGGTGCGGTGGTGGTGGCCCTGTCGGGTGCAGTGGTGAGGCTTGTCATCGATCGACGTAACGTCCGGATTCAGGAAGCTTGTGTGAAGTGGCCACGTGAGGTTGGGTAGTGTCCCATGAGTTGCGATGGCGGTTGCATGTGGTGGCGATGTGGGGGGCGATCCATGAGAGTGGTGTTGGTGGCAGTGAGCGGTGGCTAGCAATGTATGGCAGTAGCTAGTTCGGTGTGATGGCCAAGGACGACATGACGACAAGACGACGGGTGATGGATGCGGTGGCTAGTCCTGCTTAGTAGCCACTAGTTCGGCGTGGTGACAAGTCGGCGTGTCACGGGGCATGTTGGCTAGCTTTGCATGGTAGCGGTTAGTTTGGTGCGGCAGCCAAAGTCACCATGGTGGCAAGGCAGCGGGCGACATCCTAGTTCGACACAGTGGCAGTCGATCCCTCTTAGTGGCAGCCAGATTATTGTGGGGGCAACGTGGCGTCTAAGGCGATGAGGCGGCCTCGGAGGTAGTGGTTGTTGGTTCGGCAATGTGGCGAGTAGTGTCGTGGTGATTCGATATAGTTGTCGGCTCGTGTTTTGGTCATTTGTCCAACCAACTAAGTAGATAGTTGCTTTAGTTGTTTATTATTTTGTTGTTGTGTTTGTTGTTTTTCTTTTTTCTGATTATAGTCTATCAAAACTATACTCTTGTATTTTTTTTTCTGCTATATCAATAGAAACGGACGTTGTCCGGTGCAATTTGTTTTTAAAAAAAAGTGCAGACCCACTCTAGCTCAAGGTATTCCTCCAAGGGGAAGGTTTATACTGTACTTTCTAGAAACAAGCGCTGTCCCCTACCCTTCGTTTAAAAAAAAAGTGCAGACCCACTCCAGCTGAAGATATTCCTCGAAGGGGAAGATTTAACTTGCTAGATATCATTTTACTCTTTCTGCCAAAAGTGGTCGCATCTAACCCTACGTGACTAATCCTGTGTCATGGCAACTTGACCAACATAACAAACTCAACAACTGTTAAATAGAAAAACAGAGGATATTGTAGAGCGCCGATCAAGAACGTGGCGTCCTTGCAATTGCAAGCAACACGATTCGCAAGTAAACAGAGTGTGTCTGTGTTGATTCGACTCACCTGCGGCGTCGGCGAAGAATCCGTTCCCCCAGTTCTCCGACGGCACGTCGATGGCGCCGGTGGCAGCCATGAGCGGCAGCAGGTACCCGAGCGACGTCATGCACACGGCGGACACTAGCGCCTTGGGGAGCGTCTTGCCGGGCTGCTCCACCTCGCCGGCCATGGTGCTGACGCTGTCCCAGTAGTTGAGGTTCCAGAACAGGGTGTTGAAGAAGAGCTTCCAGTCCTTCTCCCCGGCGACGCCGCCCCAGCGGTGCGGGCGGATCTTGGGCAGCGCGATGCCGGACATGAGTAGGAAAGGCGAGAGCGAGGCGAGGCCGAGCCCGACGGCAGTCCATCCCACGACGGTGAGGCCCGTGTAGTTGAGGAACGAGAGCGCAACGTTGAAAGACACGATGGTGGCGACGCGGGGCCCGCCCCCCGCGACGGCCGGCACGACGCGCGCGAGGTAGTCGGCGCAGAGCGCGGGGAAGGCGGCGCCGTTGATGGCGCCCGACACGTACTTCCAGGTGCCCATGAGGGAGCCCGAGAAGGGCCCGAAGGCGCGGTCGGCCCAGAGGACGAAGCCGCCGTTGCCCGGCATGGCGGTGGAGAGCTCGGCGGTGACGAGCGCCTCCGGGATGGCCCAGATGAAGGGGAAGATGAGGAAGCCAAGCAGCGCGTAGAGGGGACCCGCGGACTGCACCGCCGGCTCGGCGCCGTAGGGTCCCCCCGCGACCTCGAAGAAGATGAGGAAGATGAGCGGCACCAGGGACAGCTTGTTGCGGCCGCCCGTCCCTCCATGGCCGCCGTCCGGCGCCGGCAGGGCCCCCGGGTCGCCGGCATCGGGGTTCTTGGCCTTGGGCGCGGCGACGGCGTCGGCGTCGGCGCCGAGATGGGTTTCGCGAGCCATCCTGCTGGTCTTTACGCGAGGGGGTCTCGTTGAGCAGAGCAGGGCAGCAACTAACCGTAGCGTGGATGGATGCGTGCGCCCCGCGGAGTCGGAGGAAAAGAGGAGGTTCGTGACTCATGCGGCCGCGTTTTTGTACTAGTAGTGTGATTGCTAGCGTTTGATTCGCTCTAACCGCTTCCCAATGGTTTTCGTGCGGTTGGTGTAGCAGCAGTACCAGCATGTTAATCACCTTCGCCTCTTTCTGGTTTATCATGTTAATGTGTAATGTGCAGTGCAACAATGTCAAGCATAAACTTAATAGTTTTTGTTTTAAAAAATCACACAAGCATACAATTCTTTTTTTGTGCGTGTCATTCTCGCGTCCGGCCATGCTAATATTCTTTATATTGTTCTAGTTTTATCGGATGTCTCCGAAGAGACATAAGCATACAATTCTTATGCAATGCTACAGAGGTTGATGTGTCTCCAACCACAATATCCACACAAAAAAAATAGAAACAAAGTCGCATTTAGTTACGCATGACAAGAGTTCGATACGAAGAAAATAGCAAACAAGAGAAACATTTTGGTGATTTTAAGTGGGACCATGTTGTTAAGGTCCATACTCTGCCGTTGGATTATTCAGGCACCAGATTCTCTTACTGACTGGACTTGAGAATCACTCATCTAACTATAGTTGTCGACTGGAATCACTTCACAGTTCCAGCCGGAGAAAATGAGACACCAAGAACTCTGGATTCTGCCGTCGGCGCAAGCATTGGTCTGTGTGATTTTTATTTATAATTCTAAAATTTCACAGGCTGCACACGAGAGTGTGGTTCATAAGCGCCCGGTGCATCCCACCAATTTGGGAACTTTGGGAAAATTGCCCATGCATCTCTCTCGCCTTCTGTTGACTTTCCAGCGTGCAATCAGGATCGTCTTGACTGATAACAAAAAAAAATTAATCTAAAAGGAGGAAATCACGAGGAACGTGAATAAGATTTCAGATAATATGTAGGAGTATTTGTTTTGCGAGGATTCTGTCCATGTGGGAGATAATAACATATAACACAAATATGCGCCCAATTCTTTATATCCTTTTATAAAAAATATCAATATTCAAGAGGTAAAGTTTGCGTTAGCACACAAAGTTGCCTGTATGTGTTCCAAGCATGTGCTGCTTACAAATGGTCAAAACGGATCGTTGTCATCTTGCGATGATTCTGTCCCTTCATGCAAATTTCTGCACGGTGGATCCATCAAGTTGCTATCCATATGACCAGCAATATCCGATGATAAACCTTCACGTCAGGTTTTCTTTGACCTGTTTTGTTACTTCTTCCTAACGAATCAGTATAGGTGTCCTTCCACTTACAATGATTTAACTCTTGAAGATGAAGATGGAAGCGTGAGAATTTTCCTCATCCATCCGTCAGATCTTCAGTTGTTTGATTAGCACAACTTGGACAGATTTGGAGTATAATAAGCCAAAGCCCTATGCGACTACCAACAGATTTGGTCGTCCAATGCAATTTCGTGAATTAATTATTAGTATTGGACGATCTTCTGTCAGAAAGCAAGACATCGGTAGCCATGATTTCGTTAGCTCTGAAAATTCAGCCAATGCAATGCACTGCCTTAGTCAAACCATCGCGTTTATATATTGTAGTCAATCCGATGCCTTTTTCAGTGTGGCATGTGTTCCCGCACGAGGCAATATATTAAATTTGTGAGCACTGGTGGCTTTGTCCGTTAGCTTCCTCCATTTCACATGCAATTATTTCAGTTTTATAGTAGTACTAATTCAGTTAACTCGGCTGTGTTATCATTCAAATTCCGTTTGCACAGCTTTTTTTTAAAAGCACAGGATCCCCTTCTCTTAAGGTCTTCTTTAGAGATCTTTGAATGGGGATGCAAATCCGAGGTTAGAACTCGGACCAATGAAGATGAAGACATGCTACTGGTGAGTCACGCTCTCGTTTGCAACCATTTGCACAGCTAAGCTAGCTTTCCTGAGGCGTTAGTGTAACTTGGTATTCAACTGTCCCCCCCAAATAACTTATTTTAAGCCAAAATTTGATATTATATGGTCCATTCGAAAAGGTGAGCCTTTCCTATAAAATGGAAAGGAAGTGAGAAAGCAAAGGCACCTCAGTTAGTAATAGCATGTAAAGAGAACATGCAACACATGAATATAAATGAAAAGTTCAGTGGCTCACCTTTTCACTTTTCAGTCGCTGAAACTGTAAGATATTCCGGTCTTCAGGGCGTTCTGCCTCGCACAATTAACTCGTGTCCTGCCTGAACATAATAAATCAGCATCATGAAGTACAGGCGTTAGTATATCCAAAGTTTATAGTAGTAATTTCCACCAGGAATTCAGGATCCAGGTTTTGATGCACCAACCAGAAGTAACCAACTTCAAGATTTTTTTAATAATTTATTGAAAAATTACAAAAAAATAGCTAAATTCATTGAATTACAAAAATAGCTAAGACCATATCGGCACTCTGCGTGCTGACTTCCTATGTGTCAGTGCGCCTAGAGAGGTGAAACAGTGATGCCATGGAAGATTTTGGTAGATCGAGGAGATCTGTCGGTACTCAGAGTGCCGACAGGTACCACGTCATGGCTTAGCGGTACTCAGAGTGCCGACAAGTACCATATCATGGCTTATCGGTACTCCGAGTACCGACAGGTGCCAGCTCAGGCCTATCGGCACTTTGCCAGTTGAGGCATGTCGGCACTCGGAGTGTCAACAGGCCTATTATTTATATACGGCTGCCGAACGGTTCGTCTTCTTCAGAAACGTTCGACACTCGCGACCAAGAGCAATGGCGCGTGGAGGAGAGAGAGAGGGGTGGTGCTGGGCGCGTGGAGGAGAGGGAGCCACAGTGCGCAGAGGAGAGGGAGCGGCTGTGTGTTCGGTAGCGCGTGAAGAGAGGAACCGGCTACATTCGCGGTATTTTTTCTTTATTTTTTTCTTTTTTATTAAGATTAGAATAGGAATAGTAGTAGGTAGAATAGAAAAAAAAGTAGGTAGAGTAGAGACAAATTCGGGTAGAATAAAATTAGGTTAGAGACATAATTATGTAGAATAATAGATAGAAAATTTAGAGTATGATATTTAGAGTGGCTAGAAATTTTAGTGTATGATTTTTGCGGTATAGATAGAAAATTTAGAGTAGAATTTCAGCAATATAGATAGAATGTTTCGTGTTGATTGTTAAGAATATTTAGACTAAAATTTGTAGGTAGAATATGTAGAAAGTTTTAGTAAAATGTTTAGAATTTTGCGGTATATGTAGAATAGGAAATAGTGTAGGCCTATAATTTAGAAAATTTTGGTATATTTAGAGTAGAAATATTTGATGCATTTAAGATATGCAAGATTCGATACAATGTAAACTAGGTTTATTTATTTAAAGAGTTGGTAGAAATTTGGTAGTGTTTGATAAAACATTTTTGAGGCATATTATTGATTAGGTGCGGCTTATTATTAATTTATAGTTTTGGTTAGATTTGGTAATTTTATGTAGCATTGATTCTATAATACAACATCAATGTTCATCGATATATTATTAATTTATAGGTTCGATTAGATTAGGAAATGTATATACAAAATTTAGGATTATAGAAATTTAGATACAAACATAGGAACAGAGACATAGACTTACAGTAAAGGAAATGTAGAATATGTAAAGTAGAATAGTTGCAATAGAGTATGTTCAAAATGTTGAAATTAGAGGATAATTTTTAGAGTAGGAATAGTTTTGATATGATATAGTAGAATATAAAGGAAATATATTATTTATAATGTATTATGTAGTGGTACTTTATTTTGATTTAGTAGAAATTTAGATTACAATATTTAGGGCATTTTAGAAAACTAGAGGAGAATGTTTGTAGTAGATGTTGGTGAAAAGTATAGATATAGAATATAGAGAGTATATAGGAATATGCGATATGTTTAAAAATGGATTTGTCAGTTGGAATATTTAGGTAGCTGGACACAATATTTTTTAGCATTTTATAGTTATTTTAGTATACTGTGTAAAGTAATTAGAGTAAATTTAGCTGATAGGATATTGATATTGCATATTGAATCAGGGATGTTGACTGTAGTGAGGTTTAGGGCTTTTTACGGTATTGGATATATCATGTATTGTGACAGTAGGGTGGATTTGAGTAACTTTCAGTATGTGGACACAAAATTGAATAGTTCGGCAGAGTTAGGTTGGATATATAATTTGCTGCAACTTAGTCCGGCATATCAACGGTTGAAGGTGAAGGTTCTGATTCCTAGACGTCAAGAAACTGGCTGGTAGTGGGAGCTCTGGGAGCTTACATGTTCGAAGCAATGGCAATAATTTATGTCACTGAGGTTGAGACGGGGGGTTTTCCACTGCATCCTTGTATAAACGAGTGATTTTGGTTTGACAGAAGCCAGGCCTAGAACCGTAGAAGCTGTAGGTGAAAATGTTTTCCATGAGGAGATGCAGGAGACTGTGGTTCCAAATGTACCTCTGCAGACTAGTTCACCAGTTGAGATACAGACGACAAGAGAAGAACGTAACGATGGAGAAGATAATCAGGCCATGATGCATGTTGATTAAGGGGAGTGGGACGAGGCACTTGTGGACCAGATGAAGGCAGATGACAAAGAGTTCCGCACATTTGTGGACTCAGGTGTAGGAATCCTGGAGGAATGGATGAATTTTGCATTGGAGAAGTTGACGGTGAACGATGGACATGAGTTGGCATGGGAGTATGATTCCATCATGGTGACCAAAGACCAGATGTTTCATGACAAGGTCCATTTGCAGCATGCAGTGAAGAGATGGTGTTTTTCGGAGAATAGGGAGTGCAAGGTGGTAATTTCCAATCCTCGGACATATGACGTGAAATGTTTAGGTAAAGGTTGTTTGTGGTGAGTCCATGGATTCTTGCTGATGTGTGACACTGTATGGGTAGTGTCTATTATTGAGCAGCATACTTGCAACTCAAGCTGACCTCTGCGTGCACATAGGAACATGAGCGCTAATTTTGTTGCAAAGGAGATGTATCTAGAGATTGTGAAGAAGGCTAGTATGTTCTCGTTTGGAATTATGAATGCTATCAACAACATATTTGAGTATGAGATTTCGTATGACATGGCATGAAGAGCGAAGCAGAAGGTCTTAGAGAAGAGGTTTGGCACATATAAGGACTCATACCACAACCTACCTTCATTACTAGAGGTTATTTAGGGAAGAAACCCGGGCATCTGTGGTACTCACGATTTTTTCAATCTAGATGGAGATCGAGTCCTTCAATGGGAGTTCTGGTCATTCGGCTGTATGATCGAGGTATTCCGACATTGGTGGCCAGTGATGTGTATGGACGGGACATTCCTCACAGTCAAATACAAGGGAAAGATACTCACAGCTATCGAGGTATATGGTGAGAATCAGGTTGTGCCTTGAAGCGCCCTGGGTTATCCGCGGTGCTTAAAACTATTATTATACCAGTCCTTGAATCAGCCGCTGGTAAATAAGAGTCTTACAACAGATGATATCTTAGTCATACACGCGGGGAATGGTGATCACGACCCACCATCCCAGAAATACATAAAGGAGTCCAGCGATCAACAGGATCCACGTTATCAGAGAGCACAACAGGAACGACATGGAGACCACGCCACTCCACAGGCAACTCGGGTGCGGACGCGATCGAGACCTATTCGTCAGTCTCACCTTCTGCTTCGGTGAAAGCATGAGCAAGGGTGAGTACAAGAGTACTCAGCAAGCCTCAACTCTTGCCCTACAACAGGGATAAATGTACATGCATATGATATCAACAAGGATAGAGCTGTATGGTTAACTTTGCAGAAAGGCTAAGTTTACACATGCACGGTTTATTTTCCATTAGGCAAGTTTTATGAAATCAACATATCATCGTTAGTGAATGAAGGGGGGTTTTGGCCACGGTGGAAAGTCACCAGGGACCAAGTTTTAATGTTACCGGACACCCCGTCCACGGCAACCCATGCACACGGCCGAACCTATCTTCCAAAACGGGCACTCCTAGCCCACTCACATTCCAAGGAAATGCATAAAACCCATGCTAGTTGCTGTGACCGAATCATAGTTCATCCATGACCGTGGACATGGCTATTCAAATAGTTTGACCTCTGCAGAGTGGTACACTTTACCCACAAGCTGAGTTTGGCGGCATACCACTGTCGTGGCAATGCGGCTCAACAAAACCATTACCCACCACACCATCATCACACTAGCCGCCTACGGGAGCTAATTAGGAGTTCATGACCTTTAATTAGGCCTCCAATCGGGTCGCCAAGCCTGCATCACCTGCACCTGTTCCATGATTTCCTGTTGCACACCTACCTCGAGATGACAGTAGACTAGCTGGCGGGGTTTAGGCTAAATCCTGCCCATATAGGGTCTTGTGGCTGTACTATGAAGACTAGGTAGGATGTCACGTCAACTTGGTCCTTATGCGAACCAAGGCAAACATCTCCACATGGAACCTGCCACACAAGCAACACTCCTTACGAAGCCTGCCACGCAGGGAACACTTCAACTCCCAAGGTGTCCCCAACGAAACCTTGATTTGCCCCAGCTCTAATCGGTTCTCATTTGTTATCATCATCCGACAAGTTATCTCATCCCATAACTCACTCAACACCAATCACCAAGTTTTACATAGTTCATAAAACTATTCTTTTTTAAGCACGAAGTAACCATAGTGGTTACCATCCTAAGTATACTAGCAACAAGGTAATCATCTTAGCATATTTACAATAGCTGAGACAAAAATCCTAGGGTTACCAAAATTGTAATCAGGGTTGTCGGAGGATGAACTCCTGTCGCAGGGATCCCGAGAGACCCCTTTTTAGAGATTCGGCCTGGGGGATGATCCTGAACGAGCTTGCCGGGGAAATAAATGGGAACAGAAATAAATGCAGTGGCTGGTGGTGGGAGATGATCGACCTAGTGCAAGAAAGATGGGTGCACTGGGGTTTAGACAGGTTCGGGCCGCACGGGGGCGTAACACCCTACTCCTGTGTGTGTTATATCTCTTCTTGAAGGGAATTCTCCAAGGATGTATCTGGTTACAGGAGTGAGCTATCTACAGAGAGCTTGAGGCTCTCATGTTCTAGCTTGGCTTGAGTTTGTTCGTGACGTTCTCCGTCTTTTGATCTGGGCTTCGGATGCTTCTTGAGGGCTTCCGGATCTGAGGCGGAATTCTCCCAAGATGAGTCGTGAGTGTGTGCCTCTTGAGCTGTCTGTCTTGTGAGTTGTGAGCCCCTTTCCTTTTATAGGCGTGCCGACCTTGACTTATCCTGAATGGGAAAGAGGGGGCGTACGTGCCGAGGTGCCACGGAGAAAGGCGTCATCATTCCGTCTCGGCGAAGTGACAGGGGCGGTGGAAGATTGCGGCGTGTATCCGACCACCCACCACTGCGGAGGTCCTCCGGCGCCATTAAGAGGGCCCACCGGGCAGCCGCAGAGGTGCCCGGTGCGCCCACCCTGTCTTGTCCTTCTGCCGGGGCAGGGTGGCAGGCGGAGCGCTTCGATTCTGGCAATGTTATCCCGAGGCACCCGGGCGAAACGGGACGGGACCCGTGCATTTAATGGACCCACGCCCCCTGCTAGAACATGACAGGGTCTGACACTAGGGAGTGGGCAGCTGAGAATGTCAGGATGTCTGGATGTCAGGCCGCGCGTGCCTATTAAATGCGGCATTTGCGTCTTTGACTGGCTGACACCCCGGCAAGGGGACCCTTCGGGTCGTCGAACGATCTTGCGCGAACCTTCGGGGAACCAAGTCCTCGGGGGCTGCCACGTGCAGCCCCGAGCACTCTCTCCCGAGCACTCTGGTGAGACCTTCGGGGAACCGAGTCCTCGGGGGCTGCCACGTGCAGCCCCAAGCACTCTCTCCCGAGCACTGGGGGAAACCTTCGGGGAACCGAGCCCTCGGGGGCTGCCACGTGCAGCCCCGAGCACTCTCTCCCGAGCACTGGGGGAAACCTTCGGGGAACCGTGCCCTCGGGGGCTGCCACGTGCAGCCCCGAGCACTCTCTCCCGAGCACTGGGGGAAACCTTCGGGGAACCGAGCCCTCCGGGGCTGCCACGTGCAGCCCCGAGCACTCTCTCCCGAGCACTGGGGGAAACCTTCGGGGAACCGAGCCCTCGGGGGCTGCCACGTGCAGCCCCGAGCACTCTCTCCCGAGCACTTTCTTCCCGGTACTTGGACTCCGCGGATCATCAGGGAGTTGGGGTGCTCGGGAACCAGAGGTGGCGGTCCCGAGCACCTTCTCCCGGGACTTAGCTTCTTCTTATCTTGCAGGGCGGACCTCGTGGGATGGTGACGCGTGGCGGATGGCCGGCCCGGTCTCGGAACTCAGGGACCCCTGGTTCCTGATACACCGACAGTAGTCCCTGGGCCCATTGGTAGGCGACGGGACGGAGACGGCGGATGGGCCCTTCGTCGCGGCCGAGGTCGAGGCTAGTGCAGACGCCATGTGGCAGGCTTTCGAGAGGTGGTTTTTACGGACCCAGACCTCAAGTACGCCCTAACGGGAAAATGAGTGGACGCATGTCCACACAACTTCCGAAGGGTATGATGACCGTACGGGCGGCACGCGCGGTCGCCGCGTAGATCGAGGAAAATAGCCTGGCAGCCGCTGACATTGCACGATCGGCGGGAGATTCGCCTGGCGGTTGCGCCGAACGAGGCGACGCTTCGCCGAGAGAACCATTTCAGCGGCAGTTTTTGAACTTTCGAGATATAAAAGGGGGATATGATCGGTCCGTCCCCCTCTTTATGCTTTCTTGCTCTTGCGCTCTTGCCTTCTGTGTGCTCTGAAGCCCTTAGGAAATTCTCAGGCGACCGGAGCACTCTTCCTTCTCTCTCTTTCCACCGCCAAAACACCTTTCATTCTTGTTGAGATGACGAGGGTTGGAGGAGGACGTCGGGACAAGGCTTCGGACAGCATCTTGCCGGAGTCTCATCTGAGGAACAAGGAGGCGGCGGACAAGATCAGGAAACTGCTGGTGCCGGAGGGGTAAGAAGGTGCTGTGGTGGTGACGCCGGCTAGCCTGACGCCGGCGACGACCGTCCTAGGGCGGATCTTCCTCTTCACCTCCTTTGTGCCGGCAAGTGCTGGAGACATACGGCATTCAACTGGTGCACCTAAGCCCCAACTCTGTGGTGGTGTTGGCGGTTTTCGCGCATCTCTGCGAAATGTTCGTGGGGGTGGCGCCGTCGGCGTCGCTGCTTCGCCATTTCTTCGTCCTTCGGCCGGTGGGGAAGAAGAGGGGGCACTCCACGACGGACGTCGCGGGGTGCTGCAACCTTCGGCTCCAGGACGGCCTGGGGGATCATTACATTCCCCAGGTGCTACACAGCAAGTGGGAGGAGTGGCGATGGGACTGGTTCTTCATCGACGTTGACCCCCACGAGCACCTCGAGCTGCCAGAGGCGGCGGCGGAACCTCGGCGATCAATGTGGGAGGCGCCGCCGCCAGAAGACGCGAGGCATCCTGGAGCTGCGTGAGTGCGGGCTGACCTCCGTCATGGTGGTTGTGGACTTCCTGCGTCGTCGGCTGGCGCCTCTGCGAGAGCGGGCCCGGCCGAGCTGGTTCTATACCGGGCCGGAGGACATCACCAGGACCCAGATCGGCGCGAGCTAGGATCTGGGGCCGGCGGAACTGCGGGGGATGACAAGGGTGATCACCGGAACGGAGGACATGGGCCGGACGAAGCTCCCATGGCCGGAGATGGCGCTCTGCGCCAACCCCAACCGGGTGGCCATTATGGCGGGGCTGCCGGAGTTCGACGCCCAAGGGCTTGTGGACCAGCCAAGAAGCCGAAGTCCCGAAGCCTCCGAACTCCCCGGGCTGGAGGAGCTACTTGGCGAGGAGGTCGCTGGCAGCTCGGCGCGGGTTGGCGAAAGGGTCGCCGCAGGCAGCAACCGCCGTGCCAGGGAGGAGGGCGCCGCTGAAATCATCGAGGAGGTGGCGCCGGGAGACTGGGGAAAGCGTCCCCAGGCCCTGATCCTAGTGCCGGACTCTCCGCCGTCGCCAACGGCAGCGGCGGCATTCCCAGTGCTGGAGCCACGGCTGGTGCAGATGGGGCCTGCGCCGGCACCCACGACCCGCATGGCGGAACCCGAGACCCGTGCGGCGGCACCCGAGGCCCGCGCAGCGGTTCAGCCGAGCCCCCAGCGGAAGAGGCGGCGGGAGGAGTCCGGAACGACGGCGCCGGACCCGGACATCAGGCTCCCAGCGGCTAAATGGCAGTATCGGTGAGTCTCATTTCTTGCTTTTCCCTGGGCATTTCTGGCCCGAACTAAGCTTTGGCATTTTTCATTGGTCTCCCGTAGGCCGGCCGCAGGCGCCACTGCGACGGAGAAGGTGCGGGCGCCGAGACCAGAGCCGAGCCAGCCGGCTGCTTCGACGGAGGCGGGCACAGGAACGGCGGAGGCGCCAATCGTCGTGGCGGCCACCGGGAGAGAGGCGGAGGCGGCGGCCGAGAGGAGGGCGGAGCGACCGTCCGGATCCTTGGCGCCGGCGGAACCTACCTCGGGCGCGGAGAGCCCGGGGCGGATGACGGTAGAGGTGGAGGCTTTGCCGGGGCCGGAGGACAGGGCGGCCGATGCGGGAATGCGGCCGCCGTCCGAGTCTTCGGCGCCGGCGGAGCCTACCCCTGGCAGGCAGAGCCTGGGGTGGATGGCGGTGCAGGGCCCTGCAGAGAGCTCGAACCCCCTGGAGGCACTCTGTGGAGAGGCCTGGGCCCCACCGGCGTCCGGCCAGCCTGCCGACCCTTTCCTGGCCGCCATTGAAGGCGTCCAAGTAGCGGTCGGGCTGCTGGGCGCAGCGGTGAACGCCAAGGAGGGGGAGCTCGAGGCCGAGCGCGCCCGCCTGGTATTGGAGAAGGCGTAGCTGGTGGGCGCCTAGGAGGAGGCCCGTGCAGCGGCCACACGGGAGCAGAAGCTCCTGGAAGATATCCGCGCGGAAGCAGCGCGGGAACAAGAAATTTTGAAGATCGCGCGGGCAGAAGCCGCACGGGAACGAGAAGACGCTGCCCGCCTGGCTGAGACGTCGAAGCAGCAAGCTGCCGAGGCCCTTGCCAGGATGGGGCAGGCGCAGGAGAGGGAGGCAGCAGTCGCAGCCCGGGAGCAGGCGGCGGAGGAGCGGCAAGCCGAGCTGACCCGCCGGGAGGGCGCGGCCGAGAAGACGCGCGCCGACCTCCAACGCAGGGAAGACGACCTCCGGAAGATCAGGGAAGAGATCCGCTACTGGGAGGAGGACGTTTCCCTGCGGGAGGTGGACAACGAATTATCGGCGTCAGAGCTCGGTGTTCGGGAGGATTCGGTGACCCAGCAGGAGGATGCGCTGGCCCGGCGGGAGGGCGAGCTGAGTCACCGAGAAGGCGAACTGAGTCGCCGAGAGGGCGAGGCTGCCGCGGCGGCAGCGGCCACTGCTACCAGGGCGGAGGAGAACGCGAAGCATGAGGCGGAACTAACCGCCCATGAACACGCCTTATCCGAGATGGTGGCCAAGACGAAGCAGGCCGCCAGCTCCGCAGCAGTCGGCGGTTCTTCCGGTCCGGTCGGGGACCAGGGACTTGAGGCGCAGCTGCGGGCCGACAAAGAGAAGCTCGAGACCACTTTTGTCTCGCGGGTCAACCTGGAGCATATGCTGGAAGACATACTCCGGCGGATGCGGCAGGCCGTAGAGAAGGGTGGTCTCGGACGGCTCGTTGAAGACAAGAAGGGCGACGGCCCCGCACGATAAGTGTTGGGGCTGCAGCAGGTCTGCGAGCGCCTCGAGGCCCTGCCTTGGGCAGTCCAAGAACTTGCCGCTCGGGGGGGACGTGGCTTGGCACATGCAGTGGCCGAGCACGTCCTTTCCTGCTACCGAAGCAGGGACCCGAACTTCTCGCTGGAGCCAGCGCGGGAGGGAGTGGTCGAGGCTGAGGGAGAGGCCGCCCGGGTAGCGGTCCGGAGTACCGCCACCGTGGTGGCGGCCGGCTTCAGGTGAGAGGTGCCGCCGCCGCCAGCCCCCGGGGACGACTCAGAGGACTCAGCCGACGCCTCCGCCGCTGACTAGATCTTTTGTAGCTTTTTTCTTTCTTTTGTTGTCTTGATGGATGTAAATATAGGAGTGAACCCTTGAAAAAATGCCTTGTATATGTCTTGTGAATATAGCGGCAGCTTTTCCTTGGGCTCGCAACTCCAATGTATTTGAGTGTTTGATGCTTCTTCTGATGTTTTGCCTGGAAGTCCCGGGGAGTACTCAGTCGGGCCGTTCCCGACCTTCCCGTCCCCGAGAACGAAGTTGTTTCGATCGCTATTGCCGGCGTGGTCGGCCTTCGAGGTCTCGCGAGTCCGCATTGCCTAATGTTAAGAAACAAAGACACAGACTTCCTTGCCCGGGAGATAGATCGATCCCGCTCGGAACACGCCGTGCCTAGTGAACACTTTTTCACTTTGCAACCACTCAGTTAGTAGAAGGGAGACGCGTGCGGGCGAGAATGTGACCAAGAGTCCTCGTGGTCCGGTGGTGCCCGGGCTTAAAAACGGGCCGGACCGAGCACTGACATCCCGCCCCCGAGGCCTGAGCTCCGGACTACTCGAGCAGCTCGAGCGATAGGATTACCCAGGGCACCCGAGGACTCGGTAGTGCTCGGGGTCCTTAAAAGCGGACCGAACACCACGACCACCACGAAGGGCTTCGGTCAGACATTACCGCACGCGCGGTATTCCTTTCTACAAACCGCTCTGTCGTTCTGGGAAAAAGTAGACACGCGGCAGGGTTTTTGCGTGCGAGGAGACCACCTCGCCGAACAGATTAAAGCGCGAGAGCTCCCGAGAATGACTCAGGAACATAAATTTACTGAAAGCAGACTTGTCTGAATATAACCACTCACCGGACAGCTGTCGGCCTTCCGGCCAACCGATCCAGGAGGGGTGTGCTTCCGAGCTTGGGTGCCCGGGGACTTGATTCTTTCAATGGAGCTTCCGAGTGCCCAGAGGCATACGAGGCTCCTGGGGTCGGGTGATCTCGACCACCCATGCCTAAGTGGTAGGACCACCCGAGGACCCTTGGGGCCGACCAGAGACCGGGGCATTTAAGCCCCTGCGGCCGAACTGCTCGTGATTGCCAGCCTGTGACTTAAGAGAGAATATAGAATTTCTTTGTCTGGTGCATTCTGTTAGTGCGGTACTTGCTATAGACTGCTCTCGTTTTCGTCCCGAGACCTCTTGAATACCCGAACCGACGGACAAGAGCGGACAGAGGCATAACCCAGAGGTCCTATAGTTCGGTGGCGCCCGGGTGTGACAGACCAGACTAAGCACCGACAGCCCGCTCCGGGGGCCCGAGCTCCGGACTACTCGAGCAGCTCGAGCGATGGGATTACTCAGAGCACCCCGAAACTTGGTAGTGCCCGGGAGCCTGTCACGACACCGAACACCACAGCCTACCATGTCGGACTTAAGTCAGCGGCGACTGCTCGCATGCATACCGATTGGGATTCTTTTATCAGCGGGGAAAAAGAGAGAGAGCGAACTTTTTCTCGCACAACCGAGCACCTCACTAGACAGATTAAACACACGGAATCCAGAAAAAATATTTCAACATAGCGATTACTTATTGAAATACCGAATGTAGAACATTTACAAGGTGGGGCGACAGCGACTTACTCAGGGGGCGGAGCCCTCGGACTGCTTGGGCGGGGAGAAGCCCCCGGCCTTGCTGACCTGAGCCGCGAGCACGACCATCTACGGGTAGAAGCGCCGGAGATGCTCGATGTTCCACGGATTTGGGAGTGGCTGTCCTTCCTCCGTCGCCAACCTGAAAGAACCTGCCCGCGGGACCGCGATCACGGTGAAGGGACCTTCCCACACAGGGGACAGCTTATTCATTCCTTCGCGCGACTGGACGCGTCGGAGAACTAGGTCCCCCACCTCGAGAGACCGGGCCCGAACATGGCGCAGATGATAACGCCGCAGACTCTGCTGGTATCGAGCCGCCCGGACGGCGGCACGCTGCCGGCGCTCTTCCAGGTAGTCCACGTCGTCGCGCCTTTGTTGCTCCTGCTCACCCTCAGAATATGCATGCACTCGAGGGGAGCCCAGAGTGAGCTCGGAGGGGAGGACTGCCTCGGCGCCATAGACGAGGAAGGACGGAGTCTCCCCGGTGGCGCAGCTTGGCGTAGTCCGATTAGCCCACAGCACGGCTGGCAGCTCGTCCACCCATCCCTTCCCGTGCTTAGCGAGCACGTTATAGGTCCGGGTTTTGAGGCCCTTCAGTATCTCCGCGTTGGCGCGCTCGACCTGCCCGTTACTCCGAGGATGAGCGACGGAAGCGAAGCAGAGCTTGATGCCGAGGTCTTCGCAATAGTCCCCGAATAAGGCACTTGTGAACTGGGTGCCGTTGTCGGTGATGATCCGGTTCGGGACGCCAAAGCGACTGGTGATGCCGCGGATAAACTGGAGCGTCGTGTTTTTGGTCACCTTGATGACTGGGACCGCCTCTGGCCACTTGGTAAACTTGTCGATGGCGACATATAGGTATGCATAACCCCCGATCGCTCGGGGGAATGGACCCAGAATGTCCAAACCCCAGACCGCGAAAGGCCATGACAGGGGAATGGTATGAAAAGCCTGAGCTGGCTGGTGAATCTGCTTTGCGTGGAACTGGCACGCCCTGCAGCGCCGAACCAGCTCGGAAGCATCCTGGAGAGCTGTAGGCCAGTAGAAACCTTGCCGGAAGGCCTTCCCGACCAGCGTGCGGAACGATGAATGGCCACCGCACTCGCCCTCGTGGACCTCAGCGAGAAGATCGCCGCCTTCTGCCCGGGAGATGCATTTCAGGAGTACACCTCCTGCGCTACGCCGGTAGAGATCCCCATCTACTATGGCATAGCGTCTGGACTGCCGAGCAACTCTTTCGGCAGACGCCTCATCCCCGGGTAGGAACTTTTCTTTCAAGTACCCTCGGATGTCAGACATCCACGAGGCATCTTGAGAACATTCGGCGAGCACAGTGCACTCGCCAGACGGCGGCGCCCTGACGGGGCTTCCCACTGAGGGCACCGCCGGGGTCCCCTGAATTGAGTTCGACGTTTCCCCTTCATCCTGTTCGGCAGGCAGGACGGAAGGCCGTGCGAGTCTTTCTTCAAAGGCTCCGGCAGGGACGCGCGCACGTGAGGAGGCCAGGCGGGAGAGCTCGTCGGCCAGAGTGTTGTCGCGGCGAGGAATGTGCCGCAACTCCAGGCCATCGAAGCGCCTCTTGAGCTTTCTGACCGCAGCCACGTACGCCGCCATTTGAGGATCCGTGCACTGGTACTCCTTAGACACCTGGTTGATGACCAGTTGGGAGTCTCCTTTGACCAGGAGACGACGAATCCCGAGCCCCACCGCAGCCCGGAGGCCGGCGATGAGACCTTCATACTCCGCCATGTTGTTGGATGCGCGGAACTGCAACTGCACGACGTACCGGAGCTCTTCATCTGTTGGGGAGGTGAGAACCACTCCGGCCCCTGCGCCTTTCAGCGAGAGGGAGCCGTCGAAGTGCATGACCCAGTACCCGGGCGCGTCGTGCTCGGGATAGGCAGAGATCTCTTCTGGGACGATGCAGGGGACGGGCGTCCACTCTGCCAAGAAGTCGGAGAGCGCCTGGCTTTTGATTGCCTGGCGACTGACGAAGTATAAGTCGAACTCTGCCAGCTCTACTGCCCATTTAACAACGCGCCCGGTGCCCTCCCGGTTCCGGAGAATGGGCCCCAGTGGATAAGTAGTAACCACCGAGACCTTGTGCGCCTAGAAGTAGTGGCGCAGCTTCCGGGAAGCGACGAGCACGGCATAGAGTAGCTTCTGCGCCTGGGGATATCTTGTCTTGGCCTCCCGGAGGACTTCGCTGACGAAGTACACCGGTCGCTGCACCTGGCGAGCCCGGATGGTGGCTCCACCCGGGGGGCTGCCGCAGCCCCCATGCTTGGCGGCACGGTTGGGGCTGGTCGGGCACTCGGGTTCGACTCCCTGGTCGGGAGGAGTCGCGAGGATAGGTGAGTGGTCGGGGGCCTCTGGGAGCTGGGACCCAGCATCCGGCCCTGAACACTCATCGCGCTCCACCACCAGCACTACGCTCATGACCTGAGGTGTGGCCGAAACATAGAGCAGTAGGGGCTCACCTTGAGAGGGAGCCACCAGAACGGGTGGCGAAGTGAGGTACTTCTTTAGATCGCGGAAGGCCTGCTCGGCCTCCGGCGTCCAGTCAAAACGACCGGATTTCTTCAGAAGCTTGAAGAGGGGGAGCCCTCGCTCCCCGAGCTTAGAGATAAAGCGCCCGAGGGCTGCCATGCAGCCGGCGAGACGCTGGACCTCCTTGAGTCGAGGCGGGGGTCGCATCTGCTCGATGGCCCGGATCTTCTCTGGATTGACCTCGATTCCTCGGCCAGAAACCAAGAACCCAAGGAGCTTGCCCGCCGGTACCCCGAAGACACACTTCTCTGGGTTGAGCTTGAGGCAGGTAGAGCGGAGACTGTTGAAAGTCTCGGCAAGGTCCTCGAGCAGGGTGGCGCGGTCTCGGGTTTTGACCACGAGATCGTCGATGTAAGCTTTGACGTTGCGGCCAACCTGCGAGTCAAGAGTAATACGAATAGCGCGCTGGAAGGAGGATCCAGCGTTACGCAGGCCGAAAGGCATTGACATGTAGCAATAAGTCCCCACCGGAGTGGTAAAAGTAGTTTTTTCCTCGTCCCCTACGGCCATGCGAATCTGGTGATACCCAGAGTTTGCATCTAAAAAGCATAAAAGATCGCATCCCGCAGTTGAATCTATAATTTGATCAATGCGAGGTAAGGGGAAGGGATCTTTAGGGCAAGCCTTATTTAGGTCGGTGTAGTCCACGCACATGCGGAGCTTGCCGTTGGCCTTCAGGACGATGACTGGGTTTGCTAGCCAGTTGGGGTGGAGGACTTCTCGGATAAATCCGGCGTCGAGGAGCTTGCTGACCTGCTCACGGATAAACTCCTGGCGCTCAGGCGCCTTCCGCCGGACCTTCTGCTTCACCGGGCGGGCGTCCGGACGCACCGCCAAGTGATGCTCGATCACCTCCCTAGGGATCCCGGGCATGTCGGACGGTTGCCAGACAAACACGTCTGCGTTAGCCCGGAGGAAGGCGACAAGCGCGCTTTCCTATTTGCTGCCCAGGTCACCGCCGATCCAGACGACTTGGGTAGCACCTTCGCCCACTACGACCTCCTTCATCGGAACAGAGGCGTCGGCGGCGAGTCGGGGTTTGGATGAAGAGGGTCCCGAGCCCCCTGGAGAGCCATTGACCTCGGCCTGCGCTGAGACCAGAGCCATGTATGACTGCTCAGCGTAGGAGACGGCGCCGCCGGAGTCGGCGATCACAGAGATGGGGCCCGCGGGGCCCGGCATCTTAACCGTGAGGTATGCGTAGTGCACGGCCATCATGAACTTGGCGAGCGCCGGACGCCCGAGGATGGCGTTGTAGGGGAGAGGGAGCTCCGCGACGTCGAAGAGGACGCACTCCGTGCAGAAGTTGTCCCGGCTCCCGAATATTACAGGCAACTCGACCTGCCCGAGGGGCAGGGAGTGCTCGGGGGTCACTCCACAGAAGGGGAGCGACGGCTTTAGGCGCCTGGAGGACACATGCAGCTTCTCAAAGGCCTCCTTGGAGAGGAGGTTGAGGCCGGCACCACCGTCGATCAGCACTCTGCCGACCTTAACATTGCAGACAGTGGGGGACACTACTAGAGGTAGTCGCCACACGGCTGCAGTACTGGCGGGGTGATCGGTCATGTTGAACGTGATCGGAGCATCCGACCACCTCAAAGGCCTCGCGGCCTCCTCACTCGGGGTTGCCGAGCACACCTTGCGTTGCATGACCTTGATGCCACGGTGTGAGAAAGGCGTGTACGCGCCTCCGTCGATGAAGGCGATGGTGTGCTCGGGCTCCTGGAAACTGAGCTCGGCATTGTCGGGGGCAACCTCAGCATCGCTTCCTCCGCGGGACTCATCGCGCTCCCTCTGGCGCTGCTCCACGAGTCCTTTGACCGTACGACACTCCGTGAGGTCGTGCCATCTGGTCTGGTGTATGGGACACCATGTACCTGGCTCGGGCCCCGCGGGAGCGGGGGCCCTTGCTGGAGCAGGAGCTCGGCCGGGGGCCGGGGCTCTTGCGGGAGCCGGTGATCTAGCTGGTGCCAGGGTCCTCGTGGGCACGGAGGCCCGAGGAGGAGCCCTAGCAGGGGTCCTTGCGGGGCGTCGGTCGACGCCCGGCCGGCGCTCTTGCCGGCGGTCGGGCGCTTGCGGCGTCGTATGGGTGGAGCCTTGGGTCGGCTCGATGGGAGCGGCCTCGCGCTTCCTTCTTCTCTTCTTTTCCCGCTTGTCGGAGCGGGAAGAACTTGGCTGGTCGGAGGCGGGGCGAGGAGCATGCCACGCCCTGGCCTTCGCAGCCTTAGCGCACTTATCGGCCAATGCGAAAAGCTCCGCAGTGGTCTCGATCTCGTGCGTACCTAGCTTTTCGAGCATCCGCTCGTCGCAGACGCCTTGCCGGAAAGCGACAATAATAGCATGGGGGGCCACTCACGGAATAGTGTTGCGGACCTGGCTGAAGCGCTGTATAAAGCGCCGTAGCGTCTCCCCTTCCTGCTGTTGGATGGCGTGGAGGTCGCACTCCAAACCGGGGCGCGTAAACGTGCCCTGGAAGTTGGCCTCAAACTGGTGGCACAGGTCATCCCAGGAGCCAATAGACCATGGGGGTAAGTTCATAAGCCAAGAGCGGGCGGAGCCCCTCAAGGCAACATGAAAATAGTTTGCCATCACCTTTTCGCTGCCTCCGGCCGCTTGGACGGCCGTCGTGTAGATCTGGAGGAACTCGACGGGGTCGATGGACCCGTCGTACTTCTCCGGCAGCTCGGGGCGGAACTTGGAAGGCCACCTGACCCGGCGGAGCTCGGCGGTGAAGGCACGGCAGCCGGTGCCATATCCCGTAGCGCGAGCAGGGGTCCTCAGTGGCGAGTGGCGGCGAGCCGGGGATTCCCGGTGGCCTTGGGACGGGAGAGAGGAAGCCTGGTCCTCTGCCCCAACCCCCTGCCGGGTCTCCCGCTGGCGCTCGAGAGTAACTCGGGCGTCCTCGTGGCCCCTCCATTCGTCAAGGCGCAAGCGGAGGTCCCGGGCTTCGGACACGGCCAGGGGGACGGCACTCCTCCTGGAGGCCCCTCGGCCCGTGCGGGCGTTGCCCGTTGAGGAGCCGGCTCTGGCGGCACCACGCTGAGAGGTGGTGCGAGGACTCCCGGCCTGCACCTGACGACGGGCAGTGCCAACCAAAGCGACGACATCTTGGATCCACCAGCCTTCCAGAGTGTTCAGCGTGGCCTGAACGGGCGGGTGCCTGAGGAGAGCATGTGCTGCAAGCAGCGCGCTCCCCAGGCCGGCCTCGCTGAATGCGAGCCTGCGCCGGGATGGCACCCGACGTGGTCCAGAGGCGGACCTGGCGGCCGGGGTCCCGACCTCTCGCTGGGGGTCGGAAAGTGCATCAGCAGCGGTGGCAGCGGCCCTGCTGGGCCCAGCGCCTTGATCCCCTTGAGCGGGAAAAACCGCGCACGTGGATAGGGGCTGCTGATGGAACGTAGCAGCGACTGGGCTCTCCCGAGCGTTGGGCAGCACTCCGTCACTGGAAGTGGAGCCGGAATGCTGGAGACGGTGCCCACCAGCCATCTTTTCCTGTGAAAAAAAAGCGAAACAAACAAATCCAGGGATATTCCCCCCTACCTGGCGCGCTAGCTGTCGGAGGATGAACTCCTGTCGCAGGGATCCCGAGAGACCCCTTTTTAGAGATTCGGCCTGGGGGATGATCCTGAACGAGCTTGCCGGAGAAATAAATGGGAACGGAAATAAATGCAGTGGCTGGTGGTGGGAGATGATCGACCTAGTGCAAGAAAGATGGGTGCACCGGGGTTTAGACAGGTTCGGGCCGCACGGGGGCGTAACACCCTACTCCTGTGTGTGTTATATCTCTTCTTGAAGGGAATTTTCCAAGGATGTATCTGGTTACAGGAGTGAGCTGTCTACAGAGAGCTTGAGGCTCTCATGTTCTAGCTTGGCTTGAGTTTGTTCGTGACGTTCTCCGTCTTTTGATCTGGGCTTCGGATGCTTCTTGAGGGCTTCCGGATCTGAGGCGAAATTCTCCCAAGATGAGTCGTGAGTGTGTGCCTCTTGAGCTGTCTGTCTTGTGAGCTGTGAGCCCCTTTCCTTTTATAGGCGAGCCGACCTTGACTTATCCTGAATGGGAAAGAGGGGGCGTACGTGCCGAGGTGCCACGGAGAAAGGCGTCATCATTCCGTCTCGGCGAAGTGACAGGGGCGGTGGAAGATTGCGGCGTGTATCCGACCACCCGCCACTGCGGAGGTCCTCCGGCGCCATTAAGAGGGCCCACCGGGCAGCCGCAGAGGTGCCCGGTGCGCCCACCCTATCTTGTCCTTCTGCCGAGGCAGGGTGGCAGGCGGAGCGCTTCGATTCTGGCAATGTTATCCCGAGGCACCCGGGCGAAACGGGACGGGACCCGTGCATTTAATGGACCCACGCCCCCCTGCCAGAACATGGCAGGGTCTGACACTAGGGCATGGGCAGCTGAGAATGTCAGGATGTCAAGCTGTCAGGCCGCGCGTGCCTATTAAATGCAGCATTTGCGTCTTTGACTGGCTGACACCCCGGCGAGGGGACCCTTCGGGTCGTCGAACGATCTTGCGCGAACCTTCGGGGAACCGAGTCCTCGAGGGCTGCCACGTGCAGCCCCGAGCACTCTCTCCCGAGCACTCTAGTGAGACCTTCGGGGAACCGAGTCCTCGGGGGCTACCACGTGCAGCCCCAAGCACTCTCTCCCGAGCACTGGGGGAAACCTTCGGGGAACCGAGCCCTCGGGGGCTGCCACGTGCAGCCCCGAGCACTCTCTCCCGAGAACTGGGGGAAACCTTCGGGGAACCGAGCCCTCGGGGGCTGCCACGTGCAGCCCCGAGCACTCTCTCCCGAGCACTGGAGGAAACCTTCGGGGAACCGAGCCCTCGGGGGCTGCCACGTGCAGCCCCGAGCACTCTCTCCCGAGCACTGGGGGAAACCTTCGGGGAACCCAGCCCTCGGGGGCTGCCACGTGCAGCCCCGAACACTCTCTCCCGAGGACTGGGGGAAACCTTCGGGGAACCGAGCCCTCGGGGGCTGCCACGTGGAACCCCGAGCACTCTCTCCCGAGCACTTTCTTCCCGGTACTTAGACTCCGCGGATCATCGGGGAACTGGGGTGCTCGGAAACCAGAGGCGGCGGCCCCGAGCACCTTCTCCCGGGACTTAGCTTCTTCTTATCTTGCAGGGCGGACCTCACGGGATGGTGACGCGTGGCGGATGGCCGGCCCGGTCTCGGGACTCAGGGACCCCTGGTTCCTGATACACCGACAAGGGTATTCACAAGCAGGCCAGCTAATCTACAATAGGACATAACTAGCTCAACAGTTTAACTTATGCCAATAAGTAATACATCATGCAATTAGTCAGTGGAAAACGGCCACTACGAGATGTGGTGATAAAAGTGGGTTCAATATGATCAAAGGGAAACAGATTGAGACTTTCCTTCGTTGAAGTCCTCGAGGGGGTCCTGCATGAAGTTTGGCGTTCTCAACTCCTCCTTCTCCTCCTCGAACACTCCGGTTTCTAAAACACGGCACACAAATAACAGCACAACACACAAATAAATACAAATAAAATATAAATAAATTTGTAATAAATATGAAATTGGTATGAATATATAGAGCTTGAATTTAAATGAACATCGGCGAAAGAATTGTTGAAATCGGAGATGAAACGAAGGAGATACTGGCTTCGGAAGTTGGTCGGGAGTTTCATTCGGGAAAATGAAAAAAGGGGGAATATTCCCTGGAATATTCTTTTAAAAGCCAGATTTTCTGGAAATTAGGAAAAGCTTCTGTGCTTAGGTACTATTCATTTAGGCTGCGTGCTGTGCAGTTGGGCTACTGGTGGGCCAAGGCAGCCCAACTCGGCCCAGGTGGGGGGGGGGGTGACAGTCGGTGGGGACGGCGTTACTGCGGGCCCACCCATCGGATTACACATAGAGAGGAGGGAGAGATGGCAAGCGATGGCAAAAAATGGCGCTACGGCCAGGCGATGCGGGAGCGGCGGCGCGAGGCTGCCACGACGAAAGCTCACCGCGTAACTCACCGCCGCCGGCTCAAGGTCTCGGATGGGACTGAGAGGAGTACTACGGTGACCGACAAGAGGTGATGGAGCTAGTGGGGAGCACGTCGTCGGCGAGAGGCGGCCGGAGTAGAGATGATTTTTCACTGGAGATGGGTAAGGCGGCGACCGAAAGGGAAACTCATGGAGAGTGACTTGGAGCTGGGTTTTTGGGCACTGGGAGTATGTAGGTGGCACGGGGAATGCACGTTGGTGCTTGGCTTGGCCGGTGATGCTTTGATGGTGGCTGGTGATGGAGAGAGAGCTCGGTGGCCATGGCGGCACGACACTACCTCGGGCCAAAAGGAAAGAGGCCAGGGAGGTGGAGGATGGTGTGATGAATCTTGCCACGAGGTCCAATTGGCCAGTGGCAGCTCTAGACAGTGGATCAACGGTGGTGGCTATCGAAAGGGTGAACAAATCGAGAGTGCGAGAGGGAGAGAGAGAGATGCTTGCCTCGATGCGCTCGGTGAGCGACGGTGAGGGGCAGCAAGACGAGTTGGCTGGCTTTTATAGGCGGGCGGAGGAGCGACAAAGCCGGTGGTGGGGTCCGGCAGTAGTGTATGTGAGAGCAGCTCGGCGTGCACATTCATCAATAATGATAAGGTGCTGGTGGTGTAGCGGGTTGGACTTCATAGGCGTGCGGCGGGAGAAGTCGTGCTTGGCAGTCGAGGCAACGACGCGCATGTTCGTGCCAGCGATTTTGTCGGTTATGGTAGCCGAGTGCGGTGGCAGTGGGAGAGGAGAGCGGCGAATGGCAGTGTGAACTGGAGACTCTGGCTAGGGTACGGTGCGGTGGTGATAAATGCAGGCGGTTGGTGGTTGGCGAGCGGCGGTGGCCGGTGGCTCAGTGCATTGCGCGCGTGTAGGCGCGTGTGCGAGCAGTAGGGGAGGGAGGAGGAAGAAGTGGGGGTCTAACGGGTTGGGCTACCGCGCGAGGGAGAATAGAGAGGATGGGAACGGGCCAGGAGAAGAGGAAAGAAGGCTCGGGGGAAAAACTGGGCTGGTGAAAGAAGATGGGCCGACCGGGAAATGGGCCAAAGGGGAAGGTGGATCAGAAGGAGCCCAAGGAGAGAGGGAAAACAGAAAAGGTTTTGATTTGATTTCTTTGCAAAGAATTTTTTGAAATTCAAAGTTTGGCAAAAACTGGGATGTTACACACCTACCCCACTTAAAAGGAATCTCGACCTCGAGATTCAGGATCTTTCTCGAACAAAAAAGGGAACTCTTTTCTCAAGGCATCTTCTCGCTCCCTAGTAGCTTCTGCTTCGGTGTGCCTACTCCACTTCACTCGACACAAACGTACTGTTGATCCTTTGGTCTGAAGGGTGACTACATCCAAGATCTTCACTGTAACTTCTTGATACCAGAGATCATCCTTTAGGTCCATTGTTTCCACGGGGACCTATTCTTCTGGTAACCTCAGACATTTCTTCAGCTGGGAGACATGGAAGATATTGTGTACATCTACCAACTCTTGCGGTAGCTGTATCTTGTAGGCAACTGTACCAACTTTTCTCTGAACTTTGTATGGTTCAATATACCGAGGAGCTAACTTTCCACGGACTCAAAACCTTCGGGTTCCCCGTATTGGTGAGACCTTAAGATACACATACTCGCCGACTTTGAAGTCCAAATTTCTTCTTCTTTTGTCTGTGTAGCTCTCCTGACGGGATTGAGCTGCCTTCAACTTTTCTCTTATTTCTGCAACACTGTCTTTTGCTTCTTTGATGAGGGCTGGTGCAAGCAAGGTATGTTCCCCGACTTCAGACCACATCAGAGGTGTTCTGCACTTTCTGCCATATAGAGCTTCAAAAGGGGACATCTTTAAACTGGCTTGGTAACTATTGTTGTATGAGAATTCTACATAGGATAAGCTGTGCTCCCAATCCTTTCCATAGGTCAGTGCACAAGCTCTCAACATGTCTTCTAGGATCTGATTAACCCTTTCTATTTGGCCATCAGTCTGCGGGTGATAAGCAGTGCTGAAGTCTAGCTTGGTTCCCATTGCAGTGTGTAAGCTTTTCTAGAACCTTGAGGTGAACTGAGTACCTCGGTCTGAGACAATCCTGTTGGGGATTCCATGTAGCTCTACTATGTTGTCGATATACAACCGAGCTAACTTATCTCCACCAAAATTGGTTCGTACATGTAGGAAGTGAGCAACCTTGGTGAGGTGGTCCACTATTACCCATACTGAGTCATTTCCCTTATTTGTCTTGGGGAATCTGACTATGAAGTCCATGCCTACTTCACCCCATTTCTACACAGGAATTGGTAGGGGTTGAAGTAATCTGGCAGGTTTCTGGTGTTCTACCTTGATTCTTTGGCAGATGTCGCACTGGTCCACAAACTTGGCTATGTCTGCTCTCATTCCATTCCACTAGTATTTTTCCTTCAGGTCCATGTACATCTTTGTGGCACCTGGGTGGATGAATATGTTGAGTTGTGGGCCTTATCCAAAACTGTTTCCCAGAATTTCCCTTCTTGGAGCACACAAAGCCTATTTTTATACCATAAGACTTTATCATCATTGTCGGAGGGTTAACTCCTGTCGCAGGGATCCTAAGGGACCCCTTTTTAGAGATTCGACCAGGGGGACGATCCTGAATATGTTCGCCGGAGAAATAAATGGGTATGAACGCGATGGCCGGTGGGGTGGAATGATCTAATGCGAAACAGAGTAAATGCGCTGGTGTTTAGACAGGTTCGGACCGCACGGAGGCGTAACACCCTACTCCTGTATGGATACTATAAATGCCTTGAGAATGTACCTCAAGGATGTTGCTGGTTACAAGAATGTCTATCTATCTTAGAGCCTGGGGCTCCTTGCTCTTCGGTCTGCGCTTCTCTTCGCTACCTCCAAAACTTCTCAGGGATCGTCTAACTTGTCGAGCTTGCTCAGAGGTTTCAATGCTTCAAAAAGAGTAACTTCGAAAAAGACTTCTCTTTCTGCCCGTGCTGCCGGCGGCTTTAAATATCCACCGGCAGTAGCATGCCCCGAACGGGAGGGGGGCACGAGTTCCGAGACACCATAAATGGAAAGGGCGTCATTATAGCCTCTGTGCAAAGTGACCGGGGGTGGAAAATGCGTCCCACGCCCGGTCATCCATCACCATAAATGCACTGGCAACGGGCCCACCGGGCAGCCACGGAGCGGCCCGGCGTGCCCGCCCTGTCTTGTTCTCCTGCCACAGCAGCGCGGCAGACGGAACGCCTCGGCCCTTACGACGTTATCCCGAGACGGGCCGGATGGCACGGGATAGGACCCGTGCATTCAATGACCCCACGCCCTTCTGCCAGAATGTGGCAGGAACTGACACCGAGCGTAGCGGGAGCAGTTGGGGATGACAAGCCACGCGCGCTCTTTAAATGCAGCCTTGGGCCTTTGACTGGCTGACACCACATCAGTGGGCCCCTCTAGGGCCACTGTCGGGGGGCTCTCTGAGTCGTCGGGGAATCGAGTGCTCGGGGGTCACTGCTCACCTCCCCGAGCAATCTCTCCTGAGAATGCCCTTTCTTGATCCTCGGGGAACCGAGTGCTCCGGGGTACTGTTCACCTCCCCGAGAACTCTCTCCCGGGCACGCTTGTACGGATCCTCGGGGGACCGAGCGCTCAGGGGCCGTTGCGCGCAGCCCCGAGCACTCTCTCCCGGAGCTTCCTTCTGTGGGTCCTCGGGATACTTGGGTGCCCCGGGGGCCACCGCTCACGGCCCTGGGCACATTTCTCCCGGTACTTAGCTTTCATGATCGTCGGGGGACTCGGGTGCTCGGGGGCCACCGTATACCTTCCCGAGCACTTTCTTCCCGGCACTTAGACTTCGTAGATCATCGGGGAACTCGGGTACTCGGGGACCACTGACTGTGGCCCCGAGCGCCCTCTCCCGGGACTTAATCTTTTTTACCTCGCGGAGGAGACTCCGCGGGATGGCGCCATGTGGCGGATTGCTGGCCTGGCCTCGGGATTCGGCGACCCCTGGTTCCTGATTCACCGACAATCATCTACTCTGAAGTTCGGGGCCTTATCTTCCCCGGTGTGTTGTTGGATCTTCATCAAACCCGGATCCTTGTGTTGAGTATGTTTGATCTGTTCATCCAGAGTAGGTTGTACACTCAAGTTATGAAGGTTAGCTTGATGTACTATCTGTAGGTTCAGCTTTTGTATTTCTAGCTACAGTGGGGCACTCTGGGCCTCCAAGTGATGGCAGTAAGATTTTTAGCTTAAGGCATCTACTACAACATTAGCCTTGCCTGGGTGATAAAGGATTTCCAAGTCATAATCCTTAATCAACTCTAACCATCTTCTTTGCCTCAAGTTCAAGTCTGGTTGGGTGAAGATGTACTTCAGACTCTTATAATCTCTATAAATTTCACACTTATTTCCAATTAGATAGTGCCTCCAAATCTTGAGGGCATGCACTACTTCCGCTAGCTCCAGGTCATGGGTCGGGTAGTTCTGCTCATGCGGTTTGAGGTGCTGAGAGGCATATGCTACTACCCTACCACCTTGCATCAGGACACATCCCAGGCCTTGCCTTGATGCATCACAGTAGACCACAAAATCTTGATGGATATTTGGTAAGTCAAGCACTAGAGTAGTTGTCAATTTATCTTTTAACCCCTGGAAACTCTTTTCACAAGACTGGGTCCATTCAAACTTCTTTTCTTTCTTGAGTAACTCGGTCATAGGTCTGGCTATCTTTGAGAAACTTTCAATGAACCGGTGGTAATAACCTGCTAATCCAAGAAAGCTTCTAATCTCCGATACATTGGTCGGTTGAGACCAATGGGCAACAGCTTCTACCTTCTCAGGGTCTACAGCAACTCCTTCTGTTGTTAGGATATGACCAAGGAATGCCACCTTGTCTAGCCAGAATTCACACTTACTGAACTTGGCATACAGTTTATGGGCTCTAAATTTTTCCATAATTACTCTCAAATGTTGTTCATGCTCTTGAGCACTTTTAGAATAGATCAGTATGTCATCAATGAAGACAATGACAAACCGGTCTAGCTCTTCCATGAATACCTTATTCATAAGATTCATAAAGTATGTAGGTGCATTGGTTAAACCAAATGACATTATGTGAACTCATATTGTCCATATCTGGTTACAAAAGCTATTTTTGGGATATCTCTCGCTCTTATCTTCATCTGATAGTAACCTGATCTTAAGTCAATCTTAGAGAAAAACTTAGCTCCTTTCAACTGATCAAAGAAGTCATCTATTCTGGGCAAAGGGTATTTGTTCTTGATGGTGACTTCATTCAGAGATCTGTAATCCACACACACCCTCATACTTTCGTCTATCTTCTTGACAAAGAGAACTGGTGATCCCCAGGGTGATGAACTGGGTCTGTTGTATCCTTTCTGCTGAAGTTCACTTAACTGCTCCTTTAGCTCGACTAGCTCTCCGGCTGCCATGCGATAAGGCCTCTTTGCTGTGGGGGCTGTCCCAGGGATAAGGTCAATGATGAACTCAATATCCCGGTCTGGTGGCATACCAAGTAACTCTTCCGGAAAGACATCCGGGTATTCATTCACCACTGGTACATCTTATACAGTGTTAGCCTCCAGGTTATATACTATGGGGTTTGGCTCACACCTGAGTGTATGATAGGTCTCTCATGTCCCTTCATGGTTGGTCAGGGTTACTGTCCTAGCCGTACAAGCTATGGTGCTATCATGTTGGGTTAACTAGTATTCCAAGGATTACATCTATCCCTTTCGACTTAAGCACCACTAGATCTGCTAGGAATACTACCCCACTTAGAATGATCCTTACTCGAGAGCATCCCAAATGACATTGAATGTCAGCTCCGGGTGCTCTAGTTATCAAGGGGGTTTTAAGTAACACAGCAGGTATATCATGCTTTTTCACAAAACTTGATGATATGAAAGAGTGTGATGCTCCAGAATCAAACAATACTGTTGCAAGTACAGATTCAACTAAGAACTCACCGAGCACAACTCCAGGTGCATCCTGAGCTTCTTGCACATGAATGTGGTTGACGCATGCTCGTCCGAAGGATTTCTGTGACCTTGCTTGCTGGTTAGAGGCATGAGAGGCTCCACGGTTGGCCCCAGTCATTGCAGGTTGGGGTCCATTCATAGAATTGGACTGAACGGATGCTGCCTGCTTGGCTTTGTGGGGGCAGTTGGCGATGAAGTGTCCAGTGTCACCACAGTTGAAGCATGCCTTGTTGGAGTTGATCACCTGGCTCCCACTGTATTGTTGAGTCTTGGTGTTGCTCTAACTGCAGTAGGAAGGGTTGGGTTGTTGTGAAGTAGAGGCGGGAGTCCTGTACTGCATGGTGGACTGTGCCTTCTGGCCAGAGTAAGCAAAACACTTGAACCTCTGGGACCTTTCTTGTTGATGACCCTTGTGAGAGGTAAACTTGCGCTTCTTGTCCTCATACAGCTCTGTCCTGGCTTCTTCTATTAGAATGGTCAGGTTCATCAGAGTGTTGAAGTCTGGGTAGATGTGAGGGGTCAGTTGTGCCTTCAAGTTGCTTTCTAGTCCTTTCTTGAACTTGTTTTGCTTCTTCTTGTCGGTGGAGACTTCTTCTAGTGCATAGCATGACAGCTCAACAAACTTAAGAATGTACTCATTAACACTCATCTTGCCTTGCTTCAGGCTCCTGAATTCATCTACCTTGAGTTCCATAGTCCCTTCCGGGACATGGTACTGGCGGAATTCTTCCATAAACTCCTCCCAGGTGATAGTTGCAGCATTATTTTCAGCCTCATAGCAGTTCTCCCACCATGCCAAGGCTGTCCCAGCTAGCTGATGGGATGCTAGGAGAACTCGATCTCTTCCCACATAGTTGATAGCATCTAACTTCCTTTGTATGTTCCTTAGCCAGTCATCTACGTCCATGGGATTATCAGAGCTTGCAAAGGTGGGTGGCTTGATTCTCACGAACTTAGCCATCTTATTAGGAAGTCCTTATGCTTGCTGACGGGGTTGGTTGAGTCCTTCAGCGAGAGCTGCTAACATTTGGGTCTGTTGTGCCATAACTGCCACCAAGTCATGGACTGGAGGGTCTGGCAAACTTTGACTATTCTAATTTCCTTGATTTCTTGCTTCACTTTCATCCTGATGTTCCTCATCTTCTCTGTGGTTGTCTTGCTGCTGCTAGCTTCCGACGGTCCTCCTGGGGGCCATCTGCTCAAGAGGGGAGAGGGGAAGCATATGCTAAGAGCAAAGAGACTAGGGTTGCTTTGTTTGAAAATTCTGTTTAAAGAAAGATCACAAGGCCTCAGGCCTTGCTTGCACTCAAGAGAAAATACACTCAAGGGCAAATAAACACATGACAAACTAGCTTAATCAAGGGGGAGAGGGGGTACAACACTGGGGGTACTACAAGCGTCTACACCATGATACTTGGGGGGTACATAGGCATGACTCAAACTAAGTTCGGACCACAAGGCTTCATCCCACTTCTTCCGGAGTTCTAGGCTTCAGAGGGACTAGCAAGGTCTTCATTCTCCTTAGGGAGAGGGTCCTTTAGTGGGGTGAGGGGGTTTATTCATCATTTTCTTTGGCGCCGGGGGATTGCTAGGTCAGCAGGAGTGGTGCTTCTTCGTTGGGAGCTTCTTGAGGGGTGGGTGGTGGTGGAGCAAGAAATGCTTCTAAGAACTTCCTCTTGATACTCCCCATGGGGCAGATAGGGAGTCCTTCAAGCAATGGATGACTTCCTACTCCCAGGAGATGGAGGGTCCTCCAGTTGGCACGACCAGTGAGGTAGGCTTCACCGATCAGTTTATTATGGCGCTCTTCTGCTGCCTTTGCTGCTTCCTCAATGGACATAGCGCGACTTTCGGCTTTTGTAGCTTGAGCTTGTGTTTCAACGAGTTGGACACGTAGGGTCATCCCACGTGTTGCTGCTCCCTCAGCTCGGCGGATGCACCTCCTTAATTGCGCTGCCTGCTGGTCATGCAGCTCATCCAAGGCCAGCAGGCAACGTGTCATGGCCACCACAGTGGGGTCATTCTCAAGCATACCCAGGTCTTCTAGGGTCTTCATCCGGGCCATCCAGGTAGAGCGACTTCTTTCCACTAGGGGAAAGAACCTTATTGAAGTGTGGACGATGGGTTTCTCATAGATCTAGAAGAGGTGACGTAGGGCCTTGCGAGCGACAGTCTGGTAGGTGTTTGCGAACCTAAACCCTGTGGTGGTCACACTCCACGACATCTTATCAGGGTAGTCCTCGCTGCCTCCAATGTGGATGGTGACTTCACAGCGCTCGGTGCCGTATTCCTCATACTCCCTGCCAACATACTCCGGGTGCTCCATGATACCCAGCCTGGTCATGGCAGCATACAACACCTTCAGGAACCCAGGGGTATCCAAGCAATACTCGGTAACCCATCCTTGATCTTCCATCTGCAGAGGGAAGGACATCGCTTGAAAAAAGAAGGGGTTTTCAATGGATGAGAGAAGAGCAGAAGGTTTCATAACATAATTTTTAAGAAATTTTTTTCACCTCCAGGTCAATGGTCTCGTCCTACAGCCAAGCATGGCTCTGATACCACCTGAAGCGCCCCGGGTTATCCCCGGTGCTTAAAACTATTATTATACCAGTCACTGGATCAGTCGCTATTAAATAAGAATTTTACAACAGATCATATCATAGTCATACACGTGGGGAGTGGTGATCACGACCCACCATCCCAAAAATACATAAAGGAGTCCAGCGATCAACAAGATCCACGTTATCAAAGAGCACAGCAGGAACGACATGGAGACCACGCCACTCCACAGGCAACTCGAGTGCAGACACAACCGAGACCTATTCGTTAGTCTCACCGTCTGCTCCGATGAAGTTCGAATCGTCCTCAGAAAGCATGAGCAAGGGTGAGTACAAGAGTACTTAGCAAGCCTCAACCCTTGCCCTACTGCAGGGGTAAATATACATGCATATGATATCAACAAGGATAGAGCTGTATGGTTAACTTTGTAGAAAGGCTAAGTTTACACATGCACGGTTTATTTTCCATTAGGCAAGTTTTATGAAATCAACATATCATCGTTAGTGAATGAAGGGGTTTTTGGCCACGGTGGAAAGTCACCAGGGACCAATTTTTAATGTTGCGGGACACCCTGTCCACGGCAACCCACGGCACATGGCCGAACCTATCTTCCAAAAATGGGCACTCCTTGCCCACTCACATTCCAAGGAAATGCACACAACCCATGCTAGTTGCTGTGACCGAACCATAGTTCATCCATGACCATGGACACGGTTATTCGAATTGTTTAACCTGTGTAGAGTGGTACACTTTACCCACAAGCTCAGTTTGGCGACATACCACCATCGTGGCAGTACGGCTCAACAAAACCATTACCCACCACAGCATCATCACACTAGCCGCCTACGGGAGCTAATAAGGGGTTCATGACCTTTAATTAGGCCACCAACCGGGTCGCCAAGCCTGCACCGCCTGCACCTATTTCATGATTTACCGTTGCACACCTGCCTCCAGACGACAGTAGACTAACTGGCGGGGTTTAGGCTAAGTCCTGCCCATACAAGGTCATGTGGCTGTACTTTGAAGACTAGGTAGGATGTCACATAACCTCGGTCCTTATGCGAACCAGGACAAACATCTCCACATGGAACCTACCACATAGGCAACACTCCTTACGAAGCCTACCACGCAGGCAGCACTTCAACTCCCAAGGCATCCCCAACGGAACCTTGATTTGCCCCAGCTCTAACCGGTTCTCATTTGTTATCATCATCCGACAAGTTATCCCATCCCACAACTCACTCCACACCAATCACCAAGTTTTACACAGTTCGCAAAACTATTCTTGTTTAAGCATGAAGTAACCGTAGTGGTTACCATCCTAAGCATACTAACAACAAGGTAATCATCTTAGCATATTTACAATAGCCGAGACGAAAATCCTAGGGTTACCAGAATTGTAATCAGGGTATTTACAAGCAGGCCAGCTAATCTACAATAGGACATAACTAGCTCAATAGTTTAAATTATGCCAATAAGTAATACGTCATGCAATTAATCGGTGGAAAATGGCTGCTACGGGATGTGGTGATAAAACTGGGTTCAATATGATCAAAGGGAAACGGATTGAGACTTGCCATTGTTGAAGTCCTCGAGGGGGTCCTGTATGAAGTCTGGCGTTCCCAGCTCCTCCTTCTCCTCCTCGAACACTCCGGTTTATAAAACGTGGCACACAAACAATAGCACAACACACAAATAAGTATAAATAAAATATAAATAAATTTGTAGTAAATATGAAATTGGTATGAATAGATAAAGCTTGAATTTAGATGAATATCGGCGGAAGAATCATTGAAATCGAAGATGAAACGAACGAGATTCTGGCTTTGGAAGTTGGTCGGGAGTTTAATTTGGGAAAATGAAAAAAGGGGTAATATTCCCTGGAATATTCTTTGAAAAGCCAGATTTTCGAGAAATTAGGAAAAGATATTGTGCTTAGGTACTGTTCATTCAGCTGCGTTGCTGTGCAGTTGGGCTACTGGTGGGCTAAGGCAGCCCAACTTGGCCCGGGTGGGGGGTGATAGCCGGTGGGGATGGTGTTACAGCCAAGCCCTCCCGTCGGATTACACACAGAGAGGAGGGAGAGACGGCGAGCGATGTCGGGAAATGGCACTACGGTCGGGCGGCACGGGAGCGGCGGCGCGAGGCTGCCACGGCGGGAGCTCGTCGGGAAACTCGCCGCCGCCGGCTCCAAGCCTCCGATGGGACCGGGAGGAGTATTACAATGATCGACAAGAGGTGACAGAGCTATTGGGGAGCATGTCATCGGCGAGAGGCGGCTGGAGCAGAGACAATTTTTCACCGGAGATGGGTAAGGTGGGGCAACGGGGCAAACTCGTGGAGAGTAACTTGGAGCTAGGTTTCTGGGCACTGGGAGTATGTAGGTGGCATGAGGAATGCACGTTGGTGCTTGGCTTGGCCAATAATGCTTTGATGGTAGCTGGTGACTGAGAGAGAGCTCGGCGGCCATGGCGGCGCCATGCTAGCTCAGGCCAGAGGGAAAGAGGCTAGGGAGAAGGGCCAGGGAGGTGGAGGATGGTGTGATGAAGCTTGCCACGAGGTCCAATTGGCCGGTGGCAGCTCTGGACACTGGATCGACGGTGGAGGCTGTCGAAAGGGGGAAGACACTGAGAGTGCGAGAGGGAGAGAGAGATGCTTGCCTCAATGCGCTCAGCGAGCAGTGGTGAGGGGCAATGAGACGAGTTGGCTGGCTTTTATAGGCGAGCGAAGGAGTGACAAAGCTGGCGGTGGGGCCGGCAGTAGTGTATGTGCGACCGGCTTAGCGTGCATGTTCGTCAATGACGATAAGGTGCTGGTGGTGTAGTGGGTTGGACTTCATGGGTGTGCAGCAGGAGAAGTCATGCTCGGCAGTCAAGGCAACAACACGCGTGTTTGTGCCGATGGTTTTCTCGGTTGTTGTCGCCGAGTGCGGTGGCGGTGGGAGAGGAGAGCGGATAGCGGCATGAACAGGCGACTCCGGCTAAGGCACGGTGCGGCGGTGATAATTGCAGGCGGTTGGCTCGGTAGTGAGCGGTGGTGGCCGGTGGCTCAGTGCGTCATGCGCATGCAGGCGCATGTGCGAGCGGTAGGGGTGGGAGGAGAAAGAAGGGGGGTCTGCCGGGTTGGGCTATTGTGCGAGGGAGAACAGAGAGGATGGGAACGGGCCAGGAGAAGAGGAAAGAAGGCCTGGGGGGAAAACTAGGCTGGTGAAAGAAGATGGGCCGGCCGGGAAATAGGCCAAAGGGGAAGGTGGATCAGAAGGAGCCCAAGGAGAGGGAAAAGAGAAAAGGTTTTGATTTGATTTCTTTTGCAAAGATTTTTTTGAAATTCAAATTTTGGTAAAAACTAGGATTTACATGCCTTTGGCTTTTGCATTCGTCGAACGTGAGTCTAGGATTGTTGGATGTGATTCTTACAGTGGGTAAAGAGAGTTGTTGTTGGTAATAGACTTAACATGTGTGTCCTCCATGACCGCCATGCAGGCTTGCTGAACGCTATCAACACATTGTAGAGTGGTGCGGTCGAGGTATTGTTGTGGCCAAATTTGCATAGCCATTGGTGCATACGGCATCTTAGAGCAAACTTCTATAAACAATTCAGAAGCGAGAGGTTGATGGATCTTTTTAAGAAGTTGTGCAAACAGAACCAAAGGAGGAAGTTTGATGCTCTGTGGGAAGAGCTGGATAAACCAACTGGTAGGCACATGGATGAAGTTTTGAAGAATCCAATTATACCAAGGGAGGAGGAGCCCAATGACCTAGAGCCTTTACCACTTCAGCCACAAAGTGTAACCAGGAGAAGGAAGGGTGAAAGGAGGGTTAAGTGTTTATTCAACTGGATCAGACACGAACCATTTAGAAATGGACACTCATTGCGGATATTGATGGTTCATGTTATGGAATTATGATAACTAACCTTGTCAAGGTTTACAATTGGGTAATAAAGGGGAATAGGTCACTGCCATTGGTGGTAATTGTAGAGGGAGTCACTTGTGAAACGCAGCGGTATCTCTGAGAGCATTACAGTAAGGTCGTGCTACATATGGGTAACCTGCAAAGGGTGTACACAGAAAAGATAACATCTTACATTAAAGAGAAGAGCAGAAAGAGCAAGTCCCACAGAGTTCATGTTGTTGGTAACCGTCAGGACTAGGTATCGAAAGACTTGAAATTACAATGGAATACGGGTTATGGCTGGTGGACAACAAGTGCGAGTGCGAGTGCGAGTGCACATGCAACAATCCATCACTGATGCATTTGCTTTCAGCTTGTTGTGCGAAGAGCAACATAGAGTCAGAGTATTTTGTGTCACCGTACTACTACAACAAAGCCGTAGAAAGTACTTGGGCCCGCGAGTTGCTTGGTTGGCAGGCGGTAAAAGACTTCACGAAGCCACCTAAAAATGGTCCGTATTGGATTCTAGATCCAAATAGCAAAGTCGACACAAAGGGGTGACACAAGACTCTATGTATCAGGAACAATATGGACGATGCTGAGGGAGCATGAGCCTACAAGGAGTATCTAATATGCGGAGGTCTGCATTCGAGGGGGTGGTGCGATCAATATCTGGTGGACACTCTGGCGTCAAGCGAGCAGGTTAGGCATGTCTCGATACATAAGCCAAAGACGAAGAAAGACCCTGCAAATGAGACTCGTACTTGAAGCATGGTGTGACTATTTCTATGTTGTATTACTAATTGGATAGTGCCCTATGTTTGTAATATTCATTAGATTATGTGTTGAACTCTTGTAATATTGGCATATTATTTTATTATGAAATATTCGAACAACGTGAGCATGTGTTGTAATATTTGGAGTATGTTGTATTATGTACTATTTGGAGTTATCGGACAACCTGGGTATGTGATGTTATATTTTGACCATGTTGAATTTGGACCATGTTGTATTATGTATTATTCAGAGTACCGGCCAACATTACTATGTGGTGTAATATTTGGACCACGTTGTAATATTTGGACCATTTGGGTTATATTATATTCGAACTATCTACCTGTTTGTTGTAATATTGCGAATTGTTGTAATTATTCATAATTTGTTGTACTATATGATGTTTTTGAACAACTTGGTACGTTTCTCCTCATATTGTGTTTCATTTATGCATTATTCTTTATGTTTTATTTCTTTCGATTTCAATTTGTATTTTGCATATTTTGCATTACAATACTATGTGCTTGCCATATTCATTATGTTATGCAATAGAATATTTTTTCTTCTAGGTATGGAGCTCATCGACCTGGTGATCTATGCGACGCATGGAATACACTTGGAGGGCACTCAGTTGTACCCTACCTTGCATTTACATACTCTGTACCACTTCAGGAGGCTTGACCAGCGCTGGATCCTGAGGTAATAAGTTCGTTCATTACATGTTTGTTCTAAATCACCCAATATTTTACTCTCATTCTTTATTTTTCGTAGGTTAAGGGCATCGAGTCTCCTTTTGGTGGTGTATCTCCTCGACCCGACTAGGGACTGGGCCCCCCGGATTACCCTTGACATGGCATTATTGGCTGCACTTGTCGACCATTGGAGGCCGGAGATGCACACTTTTCAACTGCCCGTAGGTGAGATGAATGTGACATTGCAAGATGTCTCCATGCTACTGGGTTTTCTTGTAGCAGGGATTGCATTACGGGTCTGACTTGCACATCGGGTGGAGGGACGAGCTGCTTGCTAGGTTCACAGAGTCATCCCTGATGGTCAGCAGCCAGAGCAGGTGGGCTTCAACTCAAAGCACGTCCCGTCAAAGGCCTGGATCGAGCAGTTCCAAGCAGACCACCTCACATCTGAATTAGTGGACTGGAGAGTGCGATAGCACCTAGAGGCATACCTGTTGTGGCTGTTCAGGTGGGTCTTCTTCACCAACATGCACTAGGACACCGTCGACAAGCGGTTCATCTTCTTCATGCAACAGATTGTGGATAGCCCCCTGGAGCAGGTTCCTCAGTATAGTTGGGGCTCTGCGGTCCTAGTGTAGACATATCGGGCCTTATGCGAGGCCTGCTGCAGGAGCAGTGTCTTCGCATCGATCACAGGTTGCCATTTGCTCCATAACCTGTGGTTGTACGAGCGCTTCAACATAGATCACCCGTAGCTAAGGTCGTACGATGAGTACAATGGTTCTTTCTATTTCCCTGATGAGTTTGGGTTGCACGACATAGTGGATAACCCTGTGATGGGTTCTCTCTAGTGCAAGCGTGATGTAAGTAATACAAATTCACACATTTGTTTTAACTACCATTATTTCATTACACTTATATGCTTTATATTTTAATTTTTCATATAGCCGAGGTGGGCGACAGCGATAACACATGCTTCATACCCTCAGTTCGTGGCCACATTCGACCAGTTGTAGATGGATAGGGTGCGCTGGACGCCTTACGACCATGAGGCAATCACAATGTGCACGCCTCTTGGCCTCTCCAAGTTGTGCCACAGAGACCAAGCTCTGTGGCTTACGAGGCAGTGGCTGGTCTTCGATGTCACAGTCGAGCCCTACTACCCAAACAGAGTATACAGACAATTTGGGTATTACTAGCACTTCCCCATCCAACGCTGACCCACGAACGACACTCACTTGTAAATATTTATTGTTACAGGTGCTTTGCTAATCATGTTTTCAGTTCTATAATGGTAACTTTGTCTTGCAAGATGATAAGGAAGAGTCAGGGTGTCGTGTACAATGCAACTTGGACAGGTAAGATGCAGTTGTGGGTGGAGCAATGGATGGAGGTGGCTGCAGATGTCCACATCCCCAGTGGCCCTTACGACCCTACAATGGAGGCCACGTACCTCCGCTGGTTCCACATGGTGATGTGAGTTAGGTGCATCCCAGTGCCACCAGAGCCACTGCGGCATTACCTGAAGGTCACCGACACTTTCACTATGGAGCCAGTGGCGGCATACCATGCCATGGTATGTGAGGCTTGTTACATTCTAGTAACTTGCATTCTTATATTACATGTGTTTTCTCATGCTTTCTAGTCAGACATGTGCAGGGATATCGACACGGAGCTACTAGACTTTGTGGACCGCTGAGAGTTGGTCCCACCTCGGGTTGACCTAGGTGAGCTGGTGGCTGAAGATGAGGCTACATGACCTCAATGAAGAGTGGTGAAATAAGTACCTCACTACATGCGGTAACATGCAGGTTCCTCCACAATACGTGTGTGGCCTACCAGCTGTGTCAGGGCCTATGGTATGTGAACTAGCACAAGGGTACGTGTGCAGCAAGCCCTACCCTCATGGATGCAACTTTCAAGAGATCCGCTGGGAATATTTGATAAGAAGCCTCCACCTTTTCCACCAACCCAGTAGAAGTTTTCTTGCATCTAACAATCTATCTTTCCATAAGGTATGCTTCATTTAGCGATGTGGTACTACATACCATTGTAACTTATCATATATTATCTAAGGATAGGGTACGAGTTGGTGCATGTTGCCTTATGTGTTGTAGCCACATACAAGTAATGAATGTGATATACTTTACTTTCATGAATGAAATGACTGGTATTTATCATTATGCCAATACGTCTTTTCAACGCCTAGTGGTTTCATATGATTCCTTACCTTCCATGCAGAGGCAATAATAATTCCTTGCTGAACTTTTGCAGAATGAGATGACCACACCAAGCAACAGCTTTCATATGAAATCTCTACCAAACATCAATGGCACAACTTTCCCAGCTTTCACAGGGAATCCCTGTTCATTTTCCTTGTGCACAATACTCCCATTCTTAAACCACAAACCATGACAATACACTCAGTCCATGCACTAGCCCCCAGCCACCAAAAATAACCCTACCCTGAACCATGAGTACACCATCCCTTCCTCACCTCTCTCGATGGCAATTTCTTCCTCAACTACACCAAGCCCACCTAAGAAACAATTGATGACTTCCACCCCCAAGGGGTCGAACTACTGATGTGCTTCTGTAGCAACCCTTGTAGGCTTCGTGAGTCCCAGGACATCTCCTACACTAACCACGGATGCTTCTTTATGTATGCCAACTACCAGTACGACGCACCTCGACATGGACCATATGACTACCCATCGATATAGCGACATAGATCACTCTTGTGGCAGTTTCATACGATTTCATGCACCGTCATACTAATCTTCCCTCTTGTTTTATTTGTCCAGTCTCCTCTACCTATCTATGACTTAATGGGATGGTTGGATATGGAGCAAACTGAGGACTAGAAGCGATGGGTTGACATGAGCATGCGGTGGAGGAGGCAAGCTTACGAATGCTGAGAGTACGAGCAACAGCAGGAGGAACTATGGCTGAAGCGTCAGGAGAAGGAGCGCATGAGGAAGGCAGCGAAGGAGTGCACTGCGACTAAAGCATGTAAAGGAAAGAGAGAAATGAAGCAGGATAGGGTCCATCGCGCTAAGGCGGCAGGCCCTAATACCCTCACGAAGGGCAAATAAACTATGTGCACTCAGTAGAGCATCTGTTGTAACCTGGCCTATTTTCATTTCCTAAGGCATGTTATGTTAGCAGCGGCACGCTATTAGATTAGTCTTTAAGTGTATCGTACATGCCAGTGTTTGTTGTCATCATCTCTTTATGGTTAGAGTTTATTCGCGTAGCGACGAAAAAATCATGCCCCATGTAATGTGTTTATAAGCGTATGTAACATCCATGCTAGGTTTCATGATAATTGTGCTTCACAGCTACTATTGTTCAAAAATTTATACTTTGTATCTATTACATACAGACATCCTTTAGTTTGATAAACATGTGATCAATTAACTATCATTAGCAGTTAATCATGTAATTAGCAGTTGCATGGTGAAGGACACCCGTTAGGGAAAACCGACCTCCCCAATGGGTGCCTTGCCATCCCTTCCACCTGTACAAATATGTAAACATTGTTGATTATTAATACAAGTTTTTCACTCTCTACTTTCTAGTCTACTGCTCACCAATTTCCTAACGAAACATGTTATCAATCACTTTGTTCTACCACTGATCGAGAAGCACAAGGACCAATCAGCCTCAACAATGCAGTCAACAAAGAGGCACAAAGGCCTCTCCCACAAGGTAACCATGGTGAATCCATTTTTCCCCATTCATGTCATACTTGCATCTTCCTTCTTCATTTTCACCGTTCGGCAACATCATCCACACCATTGTCCGCGTCGTGGTGCTGCTCATCACCGTTTTGGCCTCCACAGCAGCACTGTAAGTGTCACACCTCATACGGAAGCCTCTCCCGCTGTCTGGCCATCGCCCTCACCATCACCAGCCTCGCCGCCCTTATCTTTTGGAGTTCGGGCACCTGCAGTGCCGGCCACCAGCGTGGGATCCTTCACGATGGCAGCTACCACCACGATAGCAATTGGCTCAGGACCACCACCCACTATGGAAGCCCGCCGAGGTGTTGTCCTTGTCTTCAACAGTCCAATGGTGGTGGTGTCCTCCTCCTCCTCGGAGGATCCAAAGGAATACACCTCTCTTACTCCTTCAACGGACGACACTGCACCACTGCTCCCTCCTTCGAGATGGCAACACTGGTTCTGGTGCCCTCCGACGCGACAATCACCCGACCCAACTGGATCTTCAGGATCCATCGCGGTAGAAGCCTCCTTAGAGCCATGGCGAACCATGGCCCCGCTTCTTCTTCTCGCAACTTCAACCTAGATGTGTCGGCTTTCATTGACTCCAGCCTCGAGGTCAAGGAGGTGCCCTCCGACGTGTCCTCCACCTCAGCCTCCATTGACGCCGCACCATCCACATTCGCATTCGGCACCGACGGTAGCACAACATGGTAATCTGGTGTTGACCACCGATGCGACTGCCAGATCCTCTCACGGCAACACCGAGGTCACCCCTTGTGCTTCAGCCCACCACATCCTCTTCTACTTTGTGATAGCAATGGCCAACCATCATCCAGGTGTTCGCCTAGGGATCGTGGACTCTAGTGGCCCTCGGCCTCCCCTCTGACAACGCCTAAGCACGCTCGGGCGTGCACGCATGCATGGGGAAAGGGGTTTTCGGACCCCTTCATGAGCATGTGTGTGGGGAGGGGACAGCACACCCCCAACGCTAGCGACCACTGACGGCATGACGACATGGCTCTGACGCGACTTCACGGCAACTCTCCATCGGAGATAGCCCCATCTATGGCGGAGGCTCCTAAGCAACTCTGGTGGCGGCCAGACGTAGCACCAGGAGGCGTGGCCTCCATCCTAGCGGGCGGCGCTAGCCCATGTGGAGGCTCTCCAGTGACTCTTCGGGGATGTGGCCTCCATCCCGAATGGCTTGGATCTAGCCCTTCATAGGCGGCTACTGCGGTACAGTGGGGCAGTTAGGGATACAAACCCTATATCCCTAACCGCCAGTTGCCTCCTCTCTTATATGGAGAGGGAAGGGGGGAGCCCAGCCGGGCCTTGGGCCCAAAGGCCTAAAAGGCTAGAGCTAAAGTTGTCTCGATCCATAGGTCGAGAACTTCAGTGGACTGGCTATTTTTCAAAAAAGCCCTGGTTTCTTCATAATTATAGCCATGTCTACTATTTTTTGTATACAGTACTATCAATTTATGTTTTAGCCTTTGTCTTTAACTGTAATTGTATTCAGTGTTGTTTCATATTGTACATTGATATTCCAGACCCTGTTTTATCTAGAAATTTGTTATGTCCCATATGTTTACCCTTGTGCATTCCCTATAATATACCATTATGTTTTCAAATTTGTATTTTTTGTAATTGAAATTCTAATTCTTGCAAAACACTTATTAATTGAAGCAGAATTGAATAATGCAAACTAAGTGACTACCACCAATTAATATTTGTGAAACACAATGTGATGGAATCAAGCATCTATTGCACCTTTGTAGATTATGCTCCATGACTATGAGGTCTACATAATGTCATTTTGACATTATAACTACCTTCAAAGTGTTCATCTAAATATTCAATTTCGCATAACACAAGGTAGAAGTAATATAGGCATCTACTGACCATTGTCAAACTATGCTTCCTACTACTATGAGATCTACACCACATTTGATGATTATCTTCAACGTGTTAGCTACAAAATTTGAGGTCTACACTACGTAATTCAAGTCTCAACTTGATTTTACAAATTTTGCATTATTACAACATTACCATGATTGTTCAATTTACCCAAAGTGTAAATTCATTCAATCATTGGTCATTTTGTAGGACAAAATGTCCAACGCCGAGTTCAACAGACTCAATTTAGATAGTTGAAACTATCTAACTTAGGCAATGGATATGAAGATAAGTCCATCGTCTTGTGGACTAATAATAGCAATTAATCCTCCTCAAGGAGATCTGCCTCTTCAAGATCAAATCAAGTATGAGATTTTATATTTCATAAGGTACCATCTACATTCAGATTTAAAATCTGAATACTTAATAGATGAGAATCCATATGATCTATGAAACTCGATCAAAGAGCGATATGAACAGCAAAAGGCAAACATACTACTTGAAGCACAACGCGAGTGGTCCAACATTCGCCTCCAACACTTTAAGTCCATTAGAGAATAGAATCATGTTGTTCACAAGATCTACTCTAGGTTGCTATTTTTGACAAAAACTTTATCTACAATGTGTCTTATCCATAGAGTATTGCAACAACAATACCGTGCTAGGGTACTATTCTGAATTAATTCAACCTTTACTTCAGGCTGAAAAGTATGATAAACTTCTTTTGAAGAATCATCACTAGCGCCCTGCAGGTATAGCTTATTTACCTGAAGTTAACTCTAATATTCATAATACCAAGAAGTTCAATTGCAATAAACGACGCCCCAAGAACTTCAAATGCAAGAAAAATCGCAACAAGAAGCAGGAATTTCATGAACCCAATAAGAGGAAGAGCATTTTCAAGAACAAAACTAATATTTATTGTAAGTGTGGTTTCTACAGTCATACAACTAATAAATACTGCACCCCAAAACACTTGATTGATCTCTACCTCAAGTCCGTTGGATGAAGCCGACCAGACAACGAAATTATTCTACAGCAGCAAGAGGACTTAAGAACATGGACAACAAAATCATTGAATTTGCTTCTAATGACTTTTGAAGACCTCAATTAGTCTCTCACTTAATTAGATATTGTTATATCTATGTACTATATAGTGTTGTAATAATTTATTTTTATCTTATATTATAGGGGCAATTGTATTGTTATAATAATTTATTGTTATCTTATACTTTATGGGTAATTGTATTTTTGCCGCTGCTTTAAATCGTTAAATTGTGAATCTACATTATAAAAGGCACATCTGCACAGTTGCCATTACAATAGCTGGAATCCCCTCAACCCTGCCATAGGAATCACGGACTCGACCGACGCCGTCCACTTGCCACAAATGCCCCCATATGCCGCTCATCTTCTCCAGCAGCCCCGACGGAGCCACCGTTCTCCTGCTCTCCGTCGGTGTCGCTCCTCCAATCAGTGCCTCTCCTCCGGCGGCGGCTTGCCTGTGTGCTAGCTATCCTCGCTGCAAGCCAATGCGAGAGGCCGGACTTTTGACGGGGAGCGCAGGAGGGCGCCCTGCTCGCGGGACGGCTTGATGGCCACAACGGCGATGGAGTTGTCGGCCACCCGACTGACGCTACCTCGGCCGAAGGTCCTCCCTCCGTGCCATCGAGGATCGTCAACCCGCTGCTGCGCCTCTCTCCACTGCACAAGGTAGTTCACAGGGTAGGTCGGCGGGAGGAAGAAGATGAACATGGCAAAATAATGGATGGCCGGCGACGCTCGTTCCTGCCGTGGCCCAGTGGCCGAGCCCAAACTGCGGTCGCCTGCTGATCTCAGTGGCTGAGTCTCAGAAGCCGCAGCCGCCAACTCTAAAGCCGCAGCCCCAATGTCCTAAATCCCCACTGCAGCTGCTCCTCCAACAAATCCAACTCTACAGACCACATCTCCTACTCAATTGCGACCGATTTGAGAGGATTTGCACTGAATTAGGGAGAGGGAGAGGGAGAGAGGGATTTGGGGATCTAGGGTTTGGGCTAGAGGAGAGAGTTCGAGGTCCAGAGAGATATGGATAGGGTATGGGCAATTCTGTCTTTTTATGCTCTTGGGATATTTTTTTTATTTTCGTAATTTATTTTGGTGCCCCAAATGTATCGATAGTAAACTGAACGAATGAGCAGTAGCAAACGGACCGAATTCAAGCGCTTTCGGTGGCAATTTTGTAGTTTGAGATTTTTTAAATAATCCGAATTCAAGTGTGGAACCGGTGTCAAATAGGCAATTTATCTTATATTATATTGTATATTTTAATAATATTTTAGTATATTGATACTCAATAAAATTGTATATATTCTATATATATATGAAAAATTTTACTTTAAAATTTTTATTTTTATATATAGACGTTTACGAGGGACAATTTGATAAAAGAGGAAATATACTTAAGTAGATAGTTGTATATTAACTCTATACTTAGAGAAACTGTATATTTCTAATTTTTTAAAAAGAGTAAACAAATAGTATGATAATTGTTGGACGCGGTGATATGATTATTAGCTCTGGTTACGTCATAATTATACTCCTTATGGGTATTTAAATCATAATCGACGATACACTATTATATTTCAATTCAACTCGTATCCTACTAAGTAATAGAGATATTCATTAAAATAATTTTCATATCGAAACTTATGATGATAATAAAGAAGAATATCTCCACATTATAAAAAAGAGCTGAAATGCTAAATAAATACTAGATAAAATTCTCTCTTTATTTTTAGGATTGTAATATATACATCAAATCTGTACCACATGTTGTATATAAGGTAATTTTTTAAAATGTACACACATTCCAAATATGGCATGATTATCTTGGTCATCCTGGTGTCGAGATGATACGAAAAATTATCAGTAATTCAATTGATCATAGCATAAATACTGTCAAATTCCCACTATCCTTGAATTTTGTATGTACTACATGTGCCATAGGGAAATTGATTTTAACGCTTTTTTTACCTTAAAATTTGAGCTGAACCACTCAAATTCCTTAAACACATTTAAGACGATATATGCGATCCAATCTAACCATTAACTGGACAATTCAGGTACTTTATGGTTCTAATTGACGCATCTACATGATGGTCACATGTGTGTCTTTTATCCACACGAACCATACTTTAGCCACAATAATTGCTCAAATTATTAAATTACGAGCATATTATCCTGAACATAGGATACAATCCATTCGAATAGACAATACAGCCGAATTCTCCTCACGTGCCTTCAATGATTATTCTATGCCTATAGGAATTCAAATCTAGCATTCAGTACCATACGCCCATACTCAAAATAGTTTGGCCAAATCTCTCATCAAAAGAGTCAAGCTCATCGCACAACCATTATTACATCATTGCAACTTACTAACTTAATGTTGGGGTCATGCAGTCTTACACGTTGCTGACTTAATTCAATTGCGACCAACTGCATATCACATAGCTTCACCGCTGTAGTTAGTATGTGAAAATCCTCCTAGAACTTCCCATCTGTGAAAGTTCGGTTGCGTTGTATTCGATTGCGTTGTATATGTACCGATCTCACCATCACAACGTACATCAATAAGCTCATATAAGAAATTAGAGATCTACATGGGGTATAACTTTCCGTCGATCATAAAATACCTCGAGACCCTCACAGGGGACCTATTTACAGCCCTGTACGCTGACTGCATATTTGATAAGGATCATTTTCCAGCATTAGGGTGAGATTTCAAGTACCAGAAAGAATGCTAGAAAATCAATTAGAATGCCACAGATATTTTCTCCTCAGATCCACATACTTAAGAATCTGAACTCTAAGCTCAAAGAATCATAAATTTGTAACATATTGTAAATAACCTATCAGATGCATTTATTGATAACAAATGTGTCACTAAATCCTACATTCATACTAGGAATATGCCTGAAAGACTGGATATACAAAATAAAACCACTCAACTCCCAAATCAAAACAAGAAAGAGAGAAATATGATCACAAAGGATAAAGCTTCTTGCAAGCTACCGCAGAAACAGAGGAATCCATCCTCAAAATAGTAAATACAAATTAACGTCAAGTTGAAAGACACCCAAAACCTTTGGATACTATACATCCAATGGATTATCAACATCCACAACCCAGCTCAACTATGCACACAAATACTAATGTTGGGACATCGGAATATCCCGACTCTATCATAATAGGAAATCATGATGGGTCAGAAAGGGTAGATAAAATTTTCATTAATTATATTGATTCTAGAGAATCATTTGATAGAAAGACTACAATTGTCGACACTTACTTCTCCTCAAAGATTGCAAACGACTTTCACAATGATCGAGATCCCAAGACCATGGTAGAGTGACGCAAGTGCTCATACTCGCTCTTCAAAAGAGAGGTATTCACATCAGTAATACTTACTCCTCATAACATCTTCCCTATAGGATACAAGTGGGTTTTCGTCCGCAAACAGAACGAAAACAACAAGGTGATGAGATATAAAGCGAGACTTGTGGCACAAGAGTTCATGCAGAGACCCAATATTGATTTCAATGAAACCTATTCTCCAGTAATGAATGGAATCATGTTCCGATATCTAATTTCATTGGCAATTCAAAATCATCTATCTATACAGTTGATGGATGTAATGACCGTATACCTATATAGGTCACTTGATTCAAACATATATATGAATATCTCCAAAAGACTAGACATTCTAAATCCAAACACAAACCGCAACATATATTGTATAAAGCTTAAAAAGTCACTATATGGCTTAAAGTAGTCAGGAAGTGGTACAATAGACTAAAAGAGTTCCTTCTACATAAAGTGTACTCCAACAATGATGATTATCCATGTCTCTTCATAAAGAAGTCCTCAACAGGATTTTGTATCATCTCTGTCTATATTGATGATCCGAATATCATTGGAAATACAGAAGATATAGATGAAGCACGCAATCATCTAAAGACAGACTTTCAAATGAAGGATTTGAGTAAAACCAAATTTTGCTTAGGTATACAACTCGAGCATCTTCTTTCAGGTATTCTAGTATACCAAGCCACATATACCCAAAAAATATTGGAGACATTCAATATGGACAAATCATATTCATCTAAGACTTATATGGTTGTTCGATCTCTTGATTAGAGAAAGATCCATTTAGACCATAGGAGTAAGGAGAGGAGATATTGAGATTCGATGTTTCTTATCTCAGTGTCATTGGAGCGCTTATGTATCTTGAAAATTACATCAGGTCTGATATCGCATTTGTAGTGAACTTACTAGCTAGGTATAGTGCTGCTCCAACTAAACGTCATTAGGTGTGAGTCAAGAATATCTTTCGACATCTTCAAGGTACTATAAATCTTAGTCTTTTCTTTCAAAGAAAACAAGAAATAAATATGATTGGATATACTGATGCTAACTACTTATCAGAATCCCACAATACTAGATCACAGACATGCTTCGTGTTCTTACACGGTGAAATAGCTATTTCATGGAAGTCTTCGAAACAAACTCTAGTAACTACATCCACAAATCATTCTGAAATAATTTCATTATATGAAGCATCACGTGAATGCATATGGCTTCGCAATATGATAAACTACATACAACAATCATGTGGTATTGGTTCTATTAAATCTCCAACTATTATCTATGAAGATAATTCTGTATGCAATGCTCAAATGCAAACAAGTTACATAAAGAGCAATATAACCCCTAAAATGTTTTATCTTCATGAATTGCAAAATAATGGGGAAATAGAAATCTTGCAAACTAAATCATGTAATGATCTCACTAATTTATTCACTAGTTCCTTACCAACTTCTATATTCAAAAATGTATTCATGAAATTGGTATGCAATGACTAAGAGATATGTAAGGTTCAAAGGGAGTTGATCCCTGAATAATAACTTGTTCATATTATATTGCACTATTTTCGTTTATGAGTTTTTTCATATACGGTTTCTCATATAAAGTTTTTAATTATGCAATATCTTCATTATTTCTCCTATTTTTTCAAATAGTTTTTCGAGAGGTTTTAATATGATCTATAGATCATAGTTATTATTCTTTAAACTCACCAATATGTTTTTCTATTTAGTAATTTTTTTGCAAAACTTTTAATAGCTCAATACATCATATCCCGTTACAGGGATGTCAACGAACCACATGCCTGTGCTCCAGAGGTCAGTGACTACTAGTCAGTTTCTTAGTGTGTGCAGGGGACGCGCAGTATGCGTACATTGCGAGTGAGGCGTGTCTCGCCTTGTACCTCGTAAAAAAAGGGGGCGTTCCGTATCATCTACAGCTCTTGCCACGACAAGACCAACAACAACAGATAACGCAATGTCGGCACATTGTGCACGGCGTCAATTGTCAAGCACAAGGCAGAGACGGATTTCCGGATTTAGAGAAAAGATGGAATTTCTGGACATTCACAGAATCCTCAAGTGTCACGAAAGAAAGAGTGCAATTCTTGCCCTCCAAATAGACACCAGAGGCAGCAGCTCATACGACATAACCATGAGACAAAGCTAAAGAAAACCTACAGCATGTGACCAATCAACTCAAATTTGACAAGTATTGAGCACCAAGTTCAACACTACATCCTGCAACAACCGCTAGACTCCAGAGAGTCCGATTATTGAAATTACAAGAATGGATTGAGCAGAAGGGAGAACATTTATTCGCAGCCATCGGCTCAAATATCACAGTTCTCAACAAATCCAAGACAAACATGATTAGACAGATTTCTATAACGTGATCGAATCAAGTGCTTAGATCTTGTCGAGGGCCTGAACAACATCGGTCTTCAGATCCTCGAAATCCTCCACACCAATACTGAACCTGATAAGGTTGTCCTTGATCCCATAGATGTCTCTCTGCTCCTTCGAATCCCTGTTCAGGAATTGCAGCTCAAAACATAGCACAACTCCACAAGTATATCACTTATTTTGAATAAATGAGTATGACAAATATTGAATTCTTACCAGTAAGACATGATGGCAGGCTGATCAATTATGCTCTCACAGCCTCCAAATGAGGGGGCATGATATGGTATCCTAACAGAATCAATGAACTTCCTTGTAACATCAAAGTCTCCAGCAACCTACGCAAGAAAGGAAATTTAGAATTAAACTATTCTATGTTCTCAACAATTCAATACAAGGCATATCTGACTGAAGAAAAACAAATACCTCAAAACTGACGACACCACCAAAGCCAGTCATTTGACTCTTGGCAATGTGATGTTCAGGGTGACTTGGCAAACCAGGATAGTAGACACGTGCAATCTGAGAACCAAGAGATAATATCATCAGTTAAAACAATGAAAACATGGAATACCACTAGTTTGTAGTTGAATAAAAGAAACAAAGTTCACACCTTTGGATGTTCCTCTAAAAACTGGGCCATCCGCAGTGCGGTGTTATTCTGACATTGCACACGGAGATGCAGTGTCTTCATGCCTCGAAGGATCAGGTAGGCAGCATTCTAATATCACAACACAATCCAATGTTATGAACCAGAGAACAAAACATTCAACGGTCTATATAGAAGATATATATTGGAGAAAGAACAGTGATGTGAAACAAGAGTAACAATGGAGACAAAGCTACAAATTCAGTATTCAGCAGAACAAGCTCCTAAATATATGGGGTGTGCTGTACTATAAAACTAGTGACCACAAAATACAACAGCAACCATTTCATTTTGACCCATGTATAGCATGGGAATATCTAGTAAAGTGCTAGATGAATTATTGCACATGCATTGCAGTGAGCATATTCAATTTTTTTCCCTTTCCAGTTCAATTCACTTTATGGAAATTTACAGGGCAGTGCAGCTTGTAATACTCGGAAGGGGCAGAAAAAAAAACTAAATAGATGCAATTAAAGAATTACACATTTTCTAACCATCACAAACAGAAGCTTGTAACCATGGCAAATCTAATACCTCCAGCCAGTGCAAACAAGATGGAATAAATGGAGAAATTTCACCAATCAAAACTTACTGGGTTTAGAACGCCACCAACTACATGGTGATAAACACGGACTTTGGAAACTAGCTCATCTCTCCCACTGACACATCCTCCAATAACCTGAAAAATAAAGTACTCTTGTTAGTGCAAATACATGCCTTTAATGAGAGGAGACGGGGTTCAGTACATCTACTTACATCATTGTGCCCAGCAATGTACTTTGTTGCAGAATGAATAACTAGGTCAGCACCTAAAGTTAGTGCCTTCTGATTGATAGGGGAAGCAAAAGTGCTATCGATACAAAGTAATGCTCCCTTGCTATGGCACATATTTGAGACAAGCTCAATATCAATGCATCTGAGAAATGGATTAGTAGGAGTCTCGGTGAAGAAAAGAGATACCTGAACATGATCATAAGATAAGGCTATATATTAGTATAAATAAATTTTGCCAAAATTGGGGGTTAAGGAAATAGTATAGATCACACTCACATTATTATTGTCCAATGCATTTTGGAGAGCATCCATGTCAGCAGGCGTAATAATAGTCATCTGAACATAAACAGTACCAAAAAATAAGCAAAACACGATAAACATTGGTACACAACAGATGCCACAAATTGTTCTGCCCACATTTCAACAAGTTGATATTATGATCATGTAACAGAAGCTTATTGGGCTAGACTCCCAAAATCCTGGATCTTTACTTATGCTAAATCCTTTTGCAGGTATCCCACTGATATTGCAGTACATTTTTTATGGTTCTACATAGTTTGAAGCCATATTATATTCCCATTAACTGGACAGTGTACATACTATGGAATCATATATACAGTCACGCAGATGCGGAAGCAATTGGGTGTTACTAGTCAAGTAAAGAACAGCACAAGTTATACTGGTGGTCTGATGTAATTGTTGAACAATAGGAAACTGGACTTAACAGTTCAATTGCTGTGGGCATTAAAAAGTGTTAAACTATATATTCGTATTAGCACAAAAGAAATCGTGATACATAGACTACCAAATAAAACATTTTAATTGATAATAAGCCACACGATACTGTAGCGATGACAAGCCATCTCCACATAAGAAAACCATAATAACTTGAGCAAAAGTCTTATTCTGCATCACTAAATACAAGAAGCTCAGCTTGAAGGATAGCACTGTATTACCGATATTCCCCTCTTAGGGAGCTCAGTTTCCATGTAAATTCTAATCTTGTGGTAGCAATCGGTGGTGGTCACAATGTGCCCACCTGCTGGGACAAGTGCGCTGAGCACAGCCACACTACCATACATCCCAGACGCCACAAACACAGTGGACTCAGCTTTCTCCAGTGCGCTGCACCATCAGAACACGCAACTACAAGATTCTCATCCAATGCAAACAAGGTATCGACATTTCCACTACCAAGGAGCAAAGTAATTAGGGGTGGAAATGGATGGCTGTGTATCCGAATTATCCGATATCCGTATCCGTTAAAACACGAATATGGATATCCGTATCCGTATTCGTTTATAAAATGGATACATCCGAATTCGTTTTCGAGATTTAGATTCAAATGTGGATATCCGAATTCGAGATATATCCGATTCGTATCCGTATCCACCAACCAGGGAACCAAATTTTGTTAAAGTTTTAGAAATTTTAGAGGTAAGCGAAATTCTGGCCCAATCAAATTGGAACAAATTCCAGTCAAATTTGATCAAATTCCAGTCAAATTTTATCAAATTCTAGTCAAATTTGGCCAAAAGTTTAAATTTTCGACATGAATTTCGAACCAAATTTCTAAAATTCTATCCCAATCAAATTAGAACAAAATAGTCAAGTTTTACCAAATTTCATTCAAATTTTATCAAAAATTTAAATTCCAGACAGGAATTTCGAAGATTGAGTAGATATCCGAATGCGAATTCGAATTTGGACTTTCCATTTTGTATTCGCATCCGAGAGTATCCGGATCCGTATTTGCATTCAGATTAAAATGTGGTAAATTGTACTATCTGAATTTGATTCCATACGTATTCGATCCGTTTCCACCCCTAAAAGTAATAGACTTTACCTTATCTTCTTCTCCAGTGCCTCTGTGGTCGGGTTCCCATACCTCCCGTACTCGAAGCTAGAATGCCTCCCCTCCTAACGAACAGAAATATTGACATTTCCATATCAGATCTATCAAATCCGACAACTGCAGCCTAGAATATTTCGAAAAGGGGGGACTTTTGGAACCTTGAAGTCGATTAGCTCCTGCGAGTTGTTGAACCAATAGGCTGAGGTGTTCACTACTGGCGTGGTGATCGCGTCCGTGGCGATCCTTCTTCCCAGCCTCTCGCCTATTTCAGATCAAAGCAGCAAAGCCCAAAGGAATCATCAAAGGTAATTCTCCGTATGTAGGAGATGCAGCTAGATCTGACGGGGAGAGGCAAGCGAGCATAGTAGGGTACCCGCGTGGACGGCGAGGCTGGCGTCGGAGCCGAGCAGGTTACGCTCGGCCAATGTGACGGCGGATGGTTGCGCAAGCTTAGCGTTGGGGATTGCGCTTACCTCCCCCGCCGCCGCGGCGGCGGCGGCCGATTCGGCCGCGGCGTGGGAGGAGGCCACGCCGCGGGCGCGGCCGCCGCCGCCGCAGTTGGAGCGTCCGGCGGGGCAGTCGGACCACGCAGCGGCGACGATCTGCGCGACGCCGATGTTGCTGCAGTTGCGGCGGGCCTTGGTGCTGAGCTGGCGGACGAAGTTGGGCGGGAAGCGGAGGATGGTGGCGGAGGTGAGGGCGCCGCCGGACTCGGTGGAGAAGACCGCTTGCGGGGAGAGGGAGACGGTGGCCATGGCGGAGGAGCTAGCGTTTGGGTGGCGGCGCGGGGTGCTCGGCTCGATCGGTCGCGGCGGCTTCGAGGGTGGCGAGTGGGTGGCGCTCGTGGGGCCTTTCGAAAATGCGGTGCAGCTTATTTGTAGTGCAGTCGTGTCGTCGGCGTTCATTAGAGCGCGTTCATCGCTAGGTGCACCAAGGGAAACGGAAAAACAATCGATTATTCGGATGGTGAAAGGTGTATCACTAGCCTAAATTGACACGCTTTCTAGATTCACTTTGAAGGTAAGTTCGTCAATTTAGCTCCATAATTGTACATTACCACAAACCCTAAATTGTATTTGCTCCCATTAAGTTGTAAAATATGGTTGCATGGGATTTGATCTCATGCCAGTGTCCGCCTTTTACACTCAAAAATGGAAGTCCTCACTTCGATTAGGCCGTCGCGCTTGACTTCACTTCTAAGAGTTAGTTTATTTGGGTTTCTATTTTTAACTTGTCTGAAAAGTTGTACTTTTAATTTTTTTTAAAAATATTTTTTGATTTTAGCTATTAGATTTTACAATAATTATTGGCTTTTCAGCACACTACTTCTTAGAAAAGCTATTTTTTATCAGTTTCTCAACTTCTAGTTCATTTTCTCATAAGCAAGTTTCTAAATTCTGCAGAAATCACTTTTTAGCAAACTTATTTGTTTAAGTTTTTAGTTTCTACGCTTCTAACAGAGGCATTTGCTAATCTCCCCTCATCCCTCAACCTTACCCTGAAGTGGAGCTGCTCACTGCTGCTTGGCTCCTAGGTCACGTGACGAACACCATCGGCAGATGGAAAACAAAAGTAGGTCCAACTCCCAGCCATTGCTGTATGCAAAGTATCCTTCAGCAAAATTCCCATATTTTTTTTTTCAAATTCTTCAATATATCCATTTTGGTTTCGTCAGTGCTGTTCAAGAGGTCGTGATGGTTCTCCTCTGATTCTTGTGTTGTGTGGTGAAGCTTTGGTCTTTACGTTAGAAGGATGGATGCATGCCATTATTGTCAATTGGCTCAAAAAAGAGAGGATCTAATGTGTTGACCTTTCGATATGCTCATCCAACTTACTTCCTTATCGTTATAGAGAGATGAACTAACCAAATATATCCAGATGACTGCATTTGAATATGTGTATGTTTGCAATTACATGAATTTAAAATGATCTGCATGCTCCGATATAACGAAACAATCTCAAACCATATGCATACACAGCTATGCGTATAGGATTATATCGTTAGTTGCTAAATTAGAGCGTGATGCAGTTAGGTCACACAAACCAAGTTTAGCCGGCACTTGTTCCTAGAGGAAACTATCAAAATCTAGCTATACAACCAGATTTAGATTGCACCTAATTTTACCATAAGACTGTCCACACTGACGTCTTCGTTTAAATCCCTTACAACATGTTTGTCAATAGCGATAATCAATGCAAAAATGAAAACAATAACTTATTAGTGTTGGAGTAAATACATGCTTGCACTTAAGGAAATAGTAGAAAAATAGATCATAAAGCATATTTAGTTACCGCAACAGACAAATAATTTGAGACAGATATTCCCAAGATTATGGACAAACATTGTGAAGTGGAGAGAGTAGCAAATGTATTTGACTACACATTTTGCTAGCCAATACTTTAGTAGCTACACTAGGTATTGTTTGGTCTACTATAACAAATCTACACGGCATCAGGTGATGATTCCAAGGAATACTGAAATCGAATGAAAAAATATATAGAGATGACCATACTACTCATAATCAATACAAGAATAAAAACAAGTAACTCATTAGTATTGGAGTAAATACATGCATACACTCAAAGATATAACAGAAAAATAGACCATAAAGCATATTTAGTTACCGCAATAAATAAACAATTTGAGATAGATATTTTCAAAACTATAAACAAATATTGTAAAACAGAGAGATTAGCAAATGTATTTGACTACATATTTTACTAGCCAATACTTTAGCAGCTACACTAGACATTGTTTGGTCTACTACAACAAATCTACACGGCATCAGATGATGATTCCAAGAGCCACTAGAGAGTGACCGCACAACCGGACTCAATTGCCCGGCTAGTGGACTTAAACCACATAAACATGATTTATGCTTGCTAGACTGAGTCTAATACACCACGCATGCTATACGTCGGCAACAACTATCGGTGTCTAATGCGCCTGGTGTAGGTAACTTTTTTTCTCTCGGACTCTGCCTGGACCTATCAGCTTCTGGGCCCACGCTTACACATGCATTGTCACGCACAGAAAGGCGTGAAGTGGGCGAGCAGGGGCGTCCTTTTCCTCGGACAACTTGTCGGCTGACTTGGACGGAAAACAATTTGGTTTCTCCGTTCCAAGAATATTCCAAACGGATGACATACGAAGATTTTTTTTAATAATACTATTTCATTGAAAAATTGTAAAAATAATAGTTAAATTTACAAAATTGTAATAATCGATACCTATCGGCACTTTACGGGGGCTAAAAAGGACGGTCGGCATTTGGAGTGCTAATAGACCCCGATGGAGACTGATACGTTTGTCAGGCTAGGCGATAGTCGATCGGCCTGTCGGTAAACGACGTGTCGACGTGTGCATTTCAGTAATATTTAAATTTTTAAGTAATATTATTTTTAATTTAGGAAGAATCATGTACTCAATAAGGCACTGCCAGAGCAAAAGTTAGTATACATCCATATGGTCGAGTTAGGTATATGTGGGCACTAAACAATACCACTTGTAATATTAAAATATTAAAGTGCACGAAGCATCACAAGCCATATAGCGACACTAGATAGTGGCATGTTCGGTATATTTTTCATTTCATCATAGGCATTTACCGATGACAAACTTAGACCCCGTTTGGCACAGTTTTAGATCCAATATTTCTTAGAGTTGGTCAAATCTAGCTCAAAAAATCTTGGATCTAGAGTTGTTAGTGGATTAAGGGTATTTAATTGAGTCATCTGATTTTTATTTTAGACTAAAAATAAAAGTTTAAACTATTTTATTTTATTATACAAACTCTAAATCCAACATGGATCTTAAAGCTAGAGCTATGTCAAATATATCCCTAATATGTCTTAGGGAATTTTAAAAAGCCACATACAGAAAGAAACGATGATATTGATATGTATGGTACAATTATGAAAGTAATTTAGAAATGTACCGATTTTAAACTTAACATACCTTAATAATTAAAACTAGTTGATTACTAATGATACTCTATTGAGTGCAGCATGAGTACTTTATCTTCCTCGTCACCTCAGGTCCAACTTCACGAGTCTGATGTACCCTCTCGCGCTTCCACTTCCTATCTTCCTCACGCGCCTCCCCTTTGAAGTGGTTTGCTCCTCTCTCCTCTTCTGCTCTTCCTCCTGTAGATGTTTGCGGGTCATCTCTCTCCTCTCGCCGGCTTCTATTTTATATAATCATCTTCATGCTGCCTAGTGTTGGGTATGCATGAGAAACACATTTGCTTCACGTTGCTCATTATAGGTCAACTGTATGAAGTCGCATAGTGGTGACGAAGACTAGCAGAGAAGGAAAAATTCATAAGTGCTAATCAACAGATTGTTGTGATTTAGTTCTACAATATGTGAGTACCTAGCTACGGTAGCCAGAACAGATGTTTTCCTCATGTCGGATGAACTCATGGTTGGAGCACATGAAGAACTTCTTATCGTAGGTGTTCAAGAAGTGGTTGGACTTCCTAACACTACAAAGGTCTCCACATCAGCATATTGGAACTTCGACCTTAGCAGGCAAAAGATCCAGCATTGACGTTTTTGGGCAAGGATCAGTTGTCATTTTGTTAAGAGGAGAAGGCTTTTGTTTATTAGGACAAGCAGTCTCCTGGGCTACTATTTATAAAAAAAATCAATGGTGGTTCACGGACTGAGTCTATGAAGATTTTGCTTGAAAACCTGAGTTTGAAAATGCTACTTCTGAAAAGGCTACATCTAAGAAATCTACTTCTGAAAAGGCTACATCTAAAAAGTCTACGCCTAAAAAGCCTATATCTAAAAAGCCTACGCCTAAAAAATGTATTTCTGAAAAGGCTATGTCTAAAAAGACTACTTCTAAATAGCCATCAAGTTCTGAAAAGCCTACGTCTGAAAATATTATATCTTAAATCACTGGATTAGGGTTAAATATTATGATAAACGTCATACGTAAGGCTGAATGGTAATGTGTAACGAACCGTTCAAACAGTATTCTAATTAATCATTAAATGAATCATTTACTTTAATCACGACTTCAACGATTAATCAGAATAGTGCTCTGGTAGTCCGGTCACGTGTTGCCCAAGATCGAAACACATGGCTTTTTAACATATCACATCACAACAAAGCTTAACAAAGAGCGAGTAATTTAATTATATTACAAGTTCTTAAGCATCCACAATTTTTTACAATTTACAGCAAAAGAGAGCTAGGAGGAGACTGAAACTAATCAACTCCTAGACAAAGAGAACTATGTAGCGGAAGCTAAAACTATAAAAAACAAAAGGAGGATGAAGCCAAATACCCTTAGGCTCCATCACAAAAGCACGACCTCCGAGTAGATACCTACTCATGCCCGCCCTCGGCGGGCGTGAAGTAGCTAAAACCCAGATCCTTCTGGCCGGTAGCATCTAAAAGAGCAGTGTGAGTATGAAGTTACTCGCAAGAATTAATCCATATCGGGTACTTATATAAAACTCGACTCCAACGATTATGAATTGGAATGATAGCAAGAATACGACCACATAGTTAAGTAAATTTATATGCAAAAGGAAAATATGACAAAAACATGTGTGAGCATCTAGACTTAACCAACACAAGTATCTATTTTTATTATTCTAGCATACGGAATTGCTTTGATCCATGGTACATCCGGTTTTCCACGTGTCTCAATTAAAGAAGGGAATCTTCGAATCAACTTTGGTTGGGGGGTTCATAACCATCAACTAAACATATATGCAAAAGGAATCATAGTAATAATTTATATAAAGAACCATCTCAACGCAACAACCACCTCAAACTAAACTCGAAACTTTACGACTGCTGTAAATGGACAAAAGCTTGTTTATGACCGAGAGCGCGGCATTTTAAAATATTTTTACACCCTGTAGGGGGTATAATTTTACCCAGAAGACTCGAGGACCATACGACTTGAGTGACCATACAGGTCCACCCAATGGGGTATTCATGTCAACTTTTCCCAATAAACCCCAACCATTTGAATCAGGCATCGCTCAGTGCGAGTCCACTTAGGTTAACTTCCAGAGCAACCTCAAGTATCTCTTACAAGCCCGGTCGCTCACACCATCGATGTGTAAGCTCAAATGATTATAGCTATAGAGGTATTCAGCTTATCTTATCATTAGATTGACATGTGGTAAGTACGATAAGTGTTAGAGCCAATTGCAATAATGATTTGCGCTTAGCGACACAAGTAGTCTACGGTGTCCGAGTTCCTCTCCCAACCTACCCTGGGGAACTCCACATCAGGTTGGAGAAACACCCATGACACCGCCCACATCTCGCCTCACCCTTGCTACTCAACCAACCAACACCATCGACCGAACATTGTGATGTGGGGATGCCTGATGTTCTGTAGGTAATATGACAAGTCGATTTGGTGGAGTCAACGTTGATGATCCAAAGACTCCGATCAGAACAGATCAAGAACCCTCGCAACCACTATACCACTACTCCGTAATTATCAACTGTTCTAATACACAGTTGACCTCATCAAGAAGGCTTTTCCTGCCAATGAAGTACTCAAGTTGGAGTTCAACAAACCGATAAACGATAAAACTATCTAAAATAGAATAATCTATGCTAAACCAGAACCTAAACTATGACGGCTATTGTATATTTATTGGGAGATGTGAGGAGGTCGACCTATGGTTGTGTAGCCATGGAAAGAGGAGTACACAACCTGAACTTTGACCTCGACACGATTGCAAGACCCAACTAGGTCCAAAACGGTAGTACATCATCTTATTTATTTGACTCTGACTAAACTATAAGGAATATTTGTTCGAGCTCATATCCATTGGAAAGGACTCATCGTAAGCTTTCCAAAATGTCCAAGATCGCATAAAACGAACTTTGTATGAGAGAGTTATGCCTATTTTACTGACGTGCTGTCATCGGACTCGACCACAACCACGATCACGACCACGACTTCGACCGTGACCACACCTAGAGCTCAGCCTCGAGTCCGAGTAGACTTGGCCTTCAAGGGGTGACGTCTGGGTAAGGTTGTTGTGCTTCTCCCACGTTCCTATGCAAGAAAATATTACAAGAATTTAATAGTAATCCATTCAATGAAGTATAAACAGTGAGAAACAAGTTCACCTGGTGGTCTAATTGTCATGCACGTACTCTTGTAATTGGACATTGTATGATTTGAGGATTATTGATGGTATTGCTCATATCTAAAGGAGCCATGAGCTCATCATTCTCACCCTCTTGAATTGGAGTCATCCTCGAATCAAGCTCTTCTTCTGTTCCCATGTAGGGTTTCAAATCTAAAATGTTAAATGTGGGACTAACCCTAAAATTTATAGGTAGGTATAATTTGTATGCATTGTCATTGATTTTCTCAATTATCTTAAATGGTCCATGAGCTCTAGGCACCAACTTTAATTTTCTTAGTTCTGGAAACCTATCATTTCTCAAATCCAACCAAACTAAATAACTTAGTTTAAATTTTATTTCCTTTCTACCTTTACTTCTAGCAATCCTATACTTTTCAGTCATACTTTCTATATTCTCTTTAGTTGTTTCATGCAACTTAAGTTTTTTGTGGTTTTATCGATGACATTCTCATATACTCCAAGACTGATGTAGAGCATATAGAGCACCTCCGTATTGTTCTTGGCTGACTCAGAGATCATCAGCTTTATGCTAAGTTCAACAAGTTTGAGTTCTAGCTCAGGGAGGTAGCTTTTCTGGGTCATGTTCTGTCAGAAAATGGTGTTGCAGTTGACCCAAGTAAGGTGCAAGATGTGCTTAAATGGGTACAACCCAAAAATGTCATGGACATTCGGAGTTTTCTCGGACTTGCGGGCTATTACCACTGGTTCATCGAGAATTTCTCCAAGGTTGCCAAGCCAATGACTGAGTTACTGAAGCAAGGCAACAAGTTCGAGTGGTCAAGTGAGTGTGAGTACGCTTTCAGACTTTGAAGAAGTTGCTCATGATCACTCCAGTTCTCGCTCAGCCGGAGATGAGCAAGGGTTTCGATGTCTATTACGATGCCTCTCGCATGGGCCTCGGATGTGTCCTTATGCAAGAAGGTAGTGTTGTCGCTTATGCCTCACGATAGTTGAAGCGCTACGAGGAGAATTATCTGACACATGACTTAGAGCTGGCTGCAGTCGTGCACGCTTTGAAGATCTAGCGTCATTATCTGATGGGGAATTTGTGCCGTATCTATACGGATCACAAGAGTTTGAAGTACATTTTCACTCAAACCGATCTGAATATGAGGCAGCAAAGATGGCTCGAGTTGATCAAAGATTACGAGCCAGAGGTTCCTTATCATCCAGGCAAAGCGAATGTGGTTGCCAATGCACTAAGCCGGAAGGCGCATTGTCATTGCCTTAGAGTCGAGCCCGGGAATACCACACTTTGCGATGATTTTCGCCAGCTTGGGCTCAAAATGGTTCCGGATGGCTTCCTTGCCAATTTGGAGATAAAATCCAGTCTCCTGGATGATATCAAAGCAGCTCAAAAGGATGATAAGGGCATGGCTCGAATCTGGGAGAAGATGAAGATCAGCAAGGCTGTATGCTTTTCTGAAGATGATCAGGGCGTACTGTGGTTTGGGAACCAGCTAGTGGTTCTTGAAAGTACATCTAGCCCCTATGTGTGGTTTTGGTAATTAATGACAATACCTATGCACTAACAATGGTGTTGAGTTTGTTAGTAGGTTGTTTCATAGGTGATGCATGGATGAGAGATATACATGAGCTCTAGGTGAATGGGGAGATTGAAAATGCATCAAGATGAATGAGCTTTAGGTGATACTCGGGTAAGTGATGACAATGCCTATGGACTAACAATCATATTGAGAATTGCTATTAGGTTATTCCATAGGAGATGCATAGATGATGAAGCATAGATTCTTTGAGAAATGCCATGGGTTCAAAGAATTGCATCAAAAGTTATCGAGATTTTTGTGATGCTCATAAGAAGAAGAAGAAGAAGCTCAATAAGATTGGCAATAAGCTTGAATGCTAAGTTACTTGTGGAGATCAAGTAACTAAAGGTATGATACTATCAATAGAGTTTTATGGACTAACCCGTGTGCTATGTGTTTAAGCATGAGTGGGGTTAGGTTCTATATGAAGATTGACAATATGCATGAAGGCTAATAAGTTACTTGTGGAGATCAATTAACTTAAGGTATAAAAGTTGTACCTTAAGTCGAACGATGGCACATCTGTTGTTCACGAGCATAGGACCTTTTTATGATTACATACACTTGTTGAGGTTGAGATGGTTGTATAAGTGGTAACTATGAGACGAGGTGTGAGCGATGCTAGGAGGTGTTTTGTACTGCATGGATGTGGAGTTCCCCTGGGTAGGTCGGTAGAGGAAACCGAACATCGTAGACCACTTTGCGCCGGTTAAGCACTGATCGTCGGTGTTGTTGGCTTTAACACTTACCTTACTCACCACATGTCGATCTAATGGTAAGACAAGCCGAATACCTTCACAGATGTGGCTTTTTGGGTGTGGATATCGACGGTGTGAGCGAACGGGCTTGTAGCGGTACTAGTTTGCTCCGGGAGTAGTTCTAATACCGCCGCGCCGAGCGATGCATTATCCAAATGGTTGGGGCTGGTTGGGAAAGGTTGTCACGAGTACCCCCTTGTGTGTACTTTGGCCGATGGCACAAGCCAAATGGTCCTCGTGTCGTGTGGGCCTAGGAGTATCCCCTGCAGGGTGTATAAACGGTTTGAACTACCGTGCTCTCGGTCATGAGCATGCTTCTGTCCATCTGCATCGGTCGTAGAGTTTCGAGTATGGTTTGTGTTTTGGTACGTGGGAGATGGTGATGTTGGTACTTGTTACTTATTGATATACATATTGTTTACAGTTGCTTTTGTTCAGTTGTTAGTTGCAGGGTAGTTTTCATATGTTTTGATATAGTTTCAGTCGCTCACACATATGTCTAGGGTACTTAGTGCATTTGTTTTACCTAACCTGTGGCTCCTCCTTGCTAATGATCAATGCATAATCCTTGGAGTCGAGTTATGTATATGTGCTCTATATGGTTTAAGTCTTGCGAGTACCTTTGTACTCATGCCTGCGCTTTTAGGTACTCCTGCTGCTAGAGAAGAGGCTATATTTGGCTACTTCGTGCCTGCCTATTAGAGTGGCGGGCAAGAGTAGTGCATCCTACTCTGAAAGTGGTGTTTTGGAGAAGGAGCCTAGGGGTATGCGGCATCGTTCTCTTTTGTTGTTTATAAGTTTAACCTTTCGCTGCGTAGTTCTTTATGGTTAGGAGTTGAGGGGTTTTTTCTCCTTCTAGCTTACTTTTGTTGTAAATTATTGAAATCAGTTGCATGCTTAATACTTGTAATATAAATGTTTATTACTCGCTCTTTATTAAGCTATGTTGTGATGTACATGTTGGAATGCATGTGTTTCGATCCTTGGGCACAAAACATAGGCTGGGACTACCGGGATGATATTCTGGTTAATCATCGAGATGATGATTATGAATAATGACCTTCCTGGTGATTAATTAGAATATCATTTGGACGGTTCCCCACAGATTAGTGCTATTAGGCCTAAAGAGAGTTGTTGCTAGGTGTTGCTGCCTAGAGAGTGTATCAAGGAGTGATCCTATATTGTTCCAAGTGTTACGCCGATACCTTGGAGTTTTGATGACTCACGGAAACTCTGAGCTTTGGTGGCTCATGCTTTTTGACCTTCCAATTTGGTGTGGAGCGGCAGCAAAAAGTTTGTACGAGGATGCAGAGACCCTTACCTTGGTGGATCAAGCTCTAAAGTAAAGACAACGGCATGCAAGTGATCGGAAGAGAGGCTTGTGGTGAGTCCTTGCCTTGGTGGCTTGGTGGCTCAACCTACTTGAGGCCTAGGTTGCTCAAGGATCGTGACCTAGTGCTGTCTGGGTGCTATAGTTGGGGTGGCTGCTGCAACGTGGGCTAGGGACAACGTTTATGCTATTGATACTGTTGGTGATATGCCCTAGAGGCGATTGAGTTTGCGGATTGGATCTGCTAATGGGCTTTAATATTGATTAAAGGACCATTAGGGTTTAGAGTCATAATGGGCTTTAATATTGATTAAAGGCCCATTAGCGTGCTCTATATAAGAATAGGCAGGGGCCAAGGCGCATTGAGTTTTTCAGAAACCCTAGCCGCCTCCTATTCCCGAACTCCCTTCGAAACCCTAGCCGGGCGCGCGGTGCTAGCACACCGGCGCACGGCGATTCCATCCTTGTACGTGTGGATACCGTGGAGGCGCTGCTACTATTGCAGTGCTGATCTGCTCGGGAGTACTCGGGACGTACCCGCGAGTACTCGGAAGGTGCTCGGGACGTGCTCGGGACGAGGTTGACGATCGACTACTTGACGCGCACGACGTTGGATTGGTCTGCTCCAACTCTTCTTCCGCTGCACTGCTCGTCAAGTGGTAACGATTCATGATCCCCTACTCGCATGGCTTCCTGGTTGAATGCGGTAGAGAAAATTTATTTTGTGCTAGCGTAGCCTACCCGCAACCCTTCAGATACTATGGGATAAAAATCATTTGTGTCGAGTTTGCTCTCTCTACCTTCTTTATGTTTTCGCATTTACATACTTACAATCTATTTGTGCATGTTTACCTTCCTAGAGTAGTTTGGTAGGATTGACTATATGTTGCAAACTTTTTTAATGGTAGAGTAGACACACTAGATAAACCTAGAGCATTTTTAGATAAAAATTGATATAGATTTATCTTGTGACGTTTTTAGAGCCAGATTAGTTTTAAATGTCCCAATTCACCCCCTTCTTAGGACATCACCGATCCTCCTACAAGTGGTATCAGAATCTTGTGCTATTAATAGGCTTAACATCCTAGAGTTGTGATGTTTGAGTATGGATATATACCAGCGGTACTCTATGTTTTGATGGCACTGATTTTCCCCGTTGGAAACTTTTAATGACTTGTTATTTGAAAGCCAAATGTTTGTATATTTGGAGAGTCACCGAGGAGGGGATGAACCAACGTGTCATAAATAAGGAGAGGTAATTCGATGCTTTAGTGAAGAGTATCCTTTTATCATCTCTAAGTATTGATGCATTTAATCGAGTGTATTCTCTCACCAATGCTCATGATATTTGGACTAACTTTATTGAAATACATGAATGCACAAAAAGATGTGTGCAATGAGAAATATATTATGCTAGTCTCTCAACTCAATAGCATTAAACAACGTGCTCATGAAAGTGCTAATGGTATGCACTCATATTTTAATATTCTTGTTAATGAGATCAATGGGCTAGGTTTGATGCCAATTAGAGACGATCAAGTGGTGATAAGAATACTTCAAACTCTTCTTCCAAAGTACAAATTGATAGTCTCCTTCATCTTCGACAATAGCAAGATTAGGAAGATGACTCTAAGCCAAGTTCTCGGCAAAGTCACCACCCATGAGATGACCATGAACAGGAAGGCTGAAAGTTCATCCTCATCCGACACCATGAATCTTACCATCACAAGCAAGAAAGCTCCTTGGCCACACATGCAAGAGAAGATGAGAAGGCAAGAGCAAGCGTAAAGCTCAAGCAAAGATGATGGTGATGAAGATGAAGAGAGCGATGAAGAAGATGAGTAAAATACTTCAAGTGATGAAGAGATGGATCCCAAGTGTCGAATATCTAACTATAGGGTATATACATATAAGGAGTACACCACCTATGGACATGATACATTGTACATATCCTCAATGACTAGAAATTGCAAACTCAAATCTGCAGGACTCGGTATACTCGGGGATTTCCAAAACCTATACTAGGAAGGTTTTGATCGGGTTAACCGACCCAAGTATGACTAATATCCAGGTTGGCTTCAGTTGCCTTGCCTTGGCTGACAAGACAAAGGAATCCCTATTGACTATGGCTAGATCCAGGGCAGTGCCAAGACCTCTATATAAGATGGAGACCCAGACCTCATGGAAAAAAGGGGAGACAACAGAGAACCCAACTGGCAAACCATCAACTTGATGCAAGCACCAAGACCATAGCTCCTAGAGATACTCGGTGACTTCATGCATATATTAGTTTAGATCTGATCTATTCCTTGTTATAGGTATAACTACATTGCTTGTACTTGAGACAATACATATACAACAATATCTATACAGGACGTAGGGGGCCCAAACCTGTCTACATCGTGTGTCTTTTTTTTTACTCGATAGATGATCTCAAAGGTACCCCAGTTTAATTACGAATATATTGTTTCAAAAGCCAACGTGCCAGCCCCCATTAAAAGGCTCCACCACCTGTCTGACACGTGGGATGTCGATAGGACCCAGGTCTATTGTCACATAGGATGTTAGTATACTGAGTGCATAGGTCACTAGTCGACACTCTGCGTGCCAACATGTATATATTCCTGCAAATTTGTGAATTTGACTATTATTTTTTAATTTTCCAATAAAATTATATTATTAAAAAATCGACATTCGCACTGCAAGAACCAATTAGCTCGTGTGTAATGAATGGATCGTCCCAAATTGATACGAGGATTGAACTGTTCTTTTACGAGGCTTTGACAATTTTTATTGTGAAAGTCATGTGTTTCAAGAGGGCCTTTACAAGCTTTCCAAATGTGAGTTGGTTTAGCATCTGTTTTAGATTTTGACCATATAGATTAAAAACATAAATTGATATTGGTAGATTCATCGTTAAATGTACTTTAATAATATGCAATTCTTTTATTTGAAATAACATATTTTTGTATAGATGACTAGTGAAAATGCGAAAAACCTTCCAATTACCTTCTTAATTAAACACCTGCGTTTAGAATTTAGAATCAGAGAGAGCGGTACTGTCCAGTGATTATCGCGTTTTTTAATTAGTATTTGCTGCGTCAGCTTGCAGGACAGCGACACTAAACCCGACGAGTTACGAGCGGCTGCATCTAAAGCCCAAAGAAACAGCATAAATTGTTTAAAATGTGTCCATCGAACAAAATCTTAAGCTGAAGTGACCTTGGATTCTGCGGGGCCTTTGTCAAAGGATGCTCGGCGCTTCGCGCTAAGAATGGTCATTTTCACCGAGAGGGAACCTACTTCGTCGAAACGCTTGCGTCGTGCACTGTTGTCCTGTCGTGTCGGACAACACACGAACTGTTTCGTTTCGTTTTTCTCCGTGACAAGTTCGTTCTCAACCGGCGTGATTCATCAGAGCTTTCATTCTGAACCAAGCAAAAGGAATCGCGGTGGCACATGGTCCTCCTCTGCTCCCGGCTCCACCTGACAATAACTCAGCTCATCGTGTACTCCGGCAACGCCTCTAGACAGCAGCAGCTTGCCCCAGACATGTCTCACTCGACTCTGGAAATTGTCACCGGATGACCGGCGACGGTTAACTCCACTCATTAGCAAATCCGCTGTTGGAAAAATTAGCATTTTTAGATCTAATTTAATTTAATTTTTGATACTATATGAACCAGAACAGAAGCAAATAACTAATTTCGACTAGCACCGTTGAACTCCGACTAGATGTGACTAGTTTCGAGTAGAATTCGACAAGCTCTGACGAGTCTCGACTAGATTTTTGAGTAGAAAATGAACCCCGACAACACTCAACTAGCTTTTTGAGTAGGAGATGAGTCTCGAGTACACTCAACTAGCTTTCGAGTAGGATTCGACAAGCTATCTAATATAGATTCAATGTACATACCCGATGATAGCGTAAGATGCAAATACCCCCTGATGTCGATGCAGTAGATGATGATGAAGATGCAATGGACGAAGCATATCGTGATAATGTAGAGGTAGCAGATCGTGAGCAGTCACGCCAAGCACTTCCCAAAAACCTTATTCGTCCTCTCCCGGTGTAGGATCTCAAAAGCGACGGGTTTCGGAGACCTACTCTCTCATTCGTCGATGCATGCCGATGCAGTGGGATGGAGTAGAATACATGTGACGGCGCAGCTGAGAGAAAAAGATCAAAACATAATTGCATATTCTTTTGGGAGTTATGGCTGGCAGATATATAAAGAGAGAATCACGCGGTTGAAATGTGTCACGATCAGACACTTAACCGATACAATTTTCATATCTTTATTTGTTTTCCTATGCAACAAAAGAATAAAACTGTAAAAAGAGACCGCACATGTACTAGCAACTAGGCCCAATTTTAGTGGACCATTCATGCAGGTGTCGTGCGCCCACGCCCACCTCCACGGCCACAGCCCAGCTCGTCGAGGCAAGCGAGGACGCGTGTTCTCCTAATGCTCTCATCCTCACATGCTAATTGAGTGGAGGAGAGAATCCCTAATAAGTTGGTCTCATTCCACCTCCACTAGCAATATGGGACTAAACGATACACACCTACCTTCATATGGTTTGACCTTTGAGATTTATTTATACTTACACAAATATAATAGGTCAAGCCTATATATTCTAACAATCCCACCAGATCTCAAAGTCCTACGGAGATTTGCATTTTTCTCAATACTATTTGATATACCAGTCTTTCGATGGAGACTTGTTAGAGTTGAACATCCACCTAGAATATTAAGCTACACTTATTCACAACTTGGACAATAGACTATGTCTTAAATTGCAAGTTTTGTGCAAACAAGTTTTACTTAAAGTCATAATTGATATTTGGCTGCTAGCATATAAGTCATATTCCATGGTCTCTTTATGAGTTTATTAGAGATCACCTAAATCTCATAGACCACGACAAACAACCAGACTCATATAGGTGTATTCTTTCAAGAATGCACTGTAGGTTAGCATCATCGCTAATTAAAGTGAACCAAACACATTAAGGCAATAGTCAACATGCCTTATAGATTTCTAGGGTATTGCATCTTTACTCGAGTAGGTTATGCGGTACAATCCTTTAATTCACCAATAGCTTGTTCTTTCCAAATCCTAATCCACAGGATCTTCAATCATGTAAGTTAGGTTACCACTATGATATAACTTACATGGGTCTCATACCCATCTCCTTCGATGCATTATCTGTCACATTCTATGATAGTCCCTTTGTATATTGATCTACTAGATTCTTAGCTATTTAGATATAATCCAACGCTATCATTACGGAGTTTCTCAATTTTTTGACAGATTTCAATCGTCTCTTGACATGTCTTGAGGATTTCATATTGTCTTTAGAACTGTTCACTTTGACAATAAATGTTTGATTATCACAGTTTATAAGGATAGCCTCAAAGTGATATGCCCTAGAGGCAATTATAGAGATAATTGTATCGTCTATGTTCATATACTTCTGAATAATGTGTTATTCTTTGGATGACTATTATTTACATTGATTAGCAAGTATGTGACTTATTTGTGTAACATTTTATTTATATCATGATGTTATTCTAATTTGATCCTTACATATCATTGGATGATTCATAAGACCAGCACATGTATTGATTGATGATCACGTTTCACGGATCATAGGTATAGAAATACCAAATCAATAATGTGGGCATTCATGTTAGAAAATATGATATTGGATAGACCCACTTTGAGATACTGCTAGGATTGTTATTTATGATGTGCCATAAGTTGTTATCTCAGATGTTGTACCTGCAGGATCCTTCGACATGAGATCGTCATTGGTTTCTAGAATGTGTAGTGACATAATTTGAGGCTGTCAAATGCTATTTCGTAACTAGGTAGTCATAAAGGTGGTTTTCAAGTTTTTCATGAAACATGTCGTGGGGTGTGAGCGATTAAGATGGAATTTTCCTCTCCTTGATAACAGGAAAGATATCTCTGGGCTCTTGAGGTAGTTGGATTGAGAAATTGCATGGCCATTCCAATATGATTAAAGAGTTAATCATGATGAATTCACTACTAGATCGAGTGAATGATCGAGCTATCATAAGGGTGGCACATATCTTGCCTTGAGCTTGACTAATATCATGAGGCGAAGGGATTGATGTATGTGTATATCAAGGTTCAGCCGATATGATATTTGTGTATACTTGGGAGCCAACATGTCCTGCTAGGGACCGCTATTGACTTCAGTTTTGAAAGGGTTTCCGACTCGTAGCCATTTGTACATGAACCTAACGGGTCACACACACTTAATGGGTTGGAACAAAAAAAGCTAATTGAATTCATATATGGGTTTGATTGTATTATGATCCATGAGGTGTTAGAGTCCTAAAGGGCTTCTAGCATAGGAGCCCATTAGCGAGCTTTATATAAGGAGAAGCGTAGGGTGGGGCGTGTAGGAGAGAGCCACTCTGAAACCCTAGCTGCAACCCTCCACACGATCTCCTAAAACCCAAGATGCGCATACAGTGCTAGCATATTGGCACTCGGCGATTCCGCCAAGTACATGTGGATACTGTAGAGGCGCTGCTGCTATTGCGGCGCTGATCTCCTCGGCTTGTAGATATTAATGCTACTGCTCGGCTGGTCGAGGACCTACTCCACTGGTCAATATTCTTGCTCGACGTTGGTCGCGGAGCGTGATGTGACCACTCAGATCTAGTCAAGGACACAAGAGATCTGCTCAGTGGTTGGTTGAGGAATAGGTCGAGGAGCACGACCACATGCTTGAAACTAGTCGAGGAGCACAACACCTGCTCGAAGTTGGTCAAGGAGCGTGACCACCTGCGGGGCTGGTCGTGGACTTGATTAAGAAGTTGTTCGAGGAGTTTTACGCACATGATGTTGGATCGGTCTACTCCAACTCTTCTTTCGCTGCACTGCGCATCAAGTGGTAACAATCTATGATCTCCTAATTGCATGGTTTCCTGGGTTAATACAGTAGATACTTTTTTTTTAGGCTAGCATAGCCAACCCATTTCCCAACAGTGGTATTAGAGACTACATTCATAGTTTTTGATTTGGATCAATAACATATATGTGATATGTGGTACTAATAGATTGGATCTATTATTATTCTTATGATTAGTTCATATGATGGATTGGTCGATGCACGGTTTGGCGAAATAGCGGTCAGATGAGATGTGAGTCGATGAAACCATGTGGCCAAAAGATCAGCTCGATCTCCCACTTGGCCACACATGTGAGTTGCCCCTGCCGGCTGGAATCACCATCGGGGCTAATAGCGCGTGCTGCAGCATTTTTGGATGAGTAGCATATCAAGGTTGTATGTGTTGTCGTCGTTTGTGAATGATACATGTGTGTAATTTTCATAGCCTGCGTGTCATGGTTAATTGCAACCAAAGGTTGTCATGTTATTGTATAACAGTCTGCATGCTAACCTGTGATGCTTCATTTTCTCATGTAATTTGACTAATGCTATTAGGTGTAACAGACTAGTACATGATCATGGAGACTTAAAGTGTGATGACCCAGAGGATAGGGACCATGGCAATGAAGATCACCATGTGAAGGGGCCATAATATGTCATTGTAAATATGATTGTCTGTGATGTCTATCTATGTTCCTGTAATGCTATTTTATTCATGTTTTCTATGAGATGGATATGTTTACATGATAGAATAGTTTCCCTCAGAAAAATTTAAGAGCAATTGATGCCCTTCCAATAGCTGTACCTACATAGATTTTGATCATTATTTGGTAGATCTACCAATACAGGGTGTCATCATTTATCTTAACCAGTTAGGGTGGATATCAGACATCTACACGCATAGTCTTAGTTTACTTAACAAGCTATCAAAACGGTTTTGGGCTTAGTGCATGGTGTTGGGCGCCAGAGCATTCGATACCACCTAACAAATAAGAGTCACATAGATTTGTGATTAGCAATGTGTTGCTTACCTATGTCACCTAAATTCTAGCAGTGATGCCAAAGCTCACTAGAATTTAGTCGAATATGGATCTTGTTCCACTATATGTTGTAAGAGGGAAACAGTTTCAAAACATATAGTGGGAGTATTTTTTGTTAAATTTTTTAATGAAAGGTTTACATAAACATAGTGCTGAACTTTGCATATTTATTTCTGTTGTAGATTGTGGCACCTACTATGAACACCAATTCTAGTTTTAATTTGCGTTCAATTCTTGAAAAAGAAAAGCTATCTGGAACAAACTTTATTGATTGGTATAGAAATCTGAGAATTATTCTCAAACAAGAGAAAAAGGAGTATGTTCTAGAGGTTCCCTATCCTAATGAACTAGTCGATAATGCATCTGCCTCTGATCAGAGGGCTTGCAAGAAGCACACCAATGATTCACTTGATGTTAGCTGTCTCATGCTTGCCACTATGTCCTCTAAACTTCAGAAGCAATATGAGAATGCGGGTGCTCACGATATGATTATGGGACTCTTAGGCATGTTTGAGAACCAAGTTAGGGCCGAGAGGTTCAATACCTCCAAGTCCTTGTTTGCGTGCAGGTTGACAAAAGGTAGTCCAGTCAGTCCTCATGTGGTCAAGATGATTGGTTACATTGAGAGCCTGGAAAAACTTGGTTTTCCCCTTAGCCCTGAGTTGGCTATAGATGTGATTCTTCAGTCACTCCCTGCGAGCTTCGAGCTGTTCATTTTGAATTTTCATATGAATTGCACAGAGAAGAGCATAGTTGAATTGCATGGGATGCTTAAGACTACTGAGGAAAGCATTTAGAAAAGCTCTAGTCATGTGATGATGGTTTAGGAGGATAGCAAGAAGAGAAAGCGCAAGGCTAAGGCTAAAGAGTTAGATGAGATCTCAAACCTGTTGGAAAGTCCAAGGCTGGCTCTGCTGCTTCTGATGGTTGCCACCACTGTCATCCTAGCCATTGGCGGAGGAACTGCAAGCTATACTTGGAAGAACTCAAGAAGAAGAAGGGAACTAAGACTTCAACTTCAGGTATAAATGTTATTGAAATTATTCTTGCTACTCGTCCTAATGATTTATGGGTATTTAATACCAGATCGCTGATTCATACATGCAAATCATTGCAGGGACTGAAAAGGACTATGAAGTGTGCGAGATGCGAGATGGATGCTCGTGTCGACAATAGTGCAAAAGTTGTTGCGTTAGCTATCGATGTTTATTCCTTATTGCAACCCTCGGGATTAGTTTTGGAATTAAATAATTGTTATTACATTCCTTCCTTGTGCAAAAACATTATCTTCTCTTCATGTTTGGAAGAAGATAGATATGAATTCATAATAAAGAACAAGTGTTGTTCAATTTTTTTAATGGTATGCTCTATGGTAATTATTGGTGAATGGATTATATATTCTAGATCTTGAGGATGTCCCTGTTTATAACATTAATACAAAGAAGCCTCGGCTAAATGATTTGAATCTCACTTTTATTTGGCTTTGTCGCTTGGGTAATATAAGTGAGAGGCGCATGCAGAGGCTCCATAAAGATGGTCTTCTTGATTCATTTGATACATGCGAATCTTGTTTACTTGGCAAGATGACTAAGGCATCTTTCACCCGTCAAGGAGAGAGGTCGAGTGAGTTGTTGGCCCTTGTACATACGGATGTATGTGGACCAATGAGCTCTATCACTAGAGGTGGTTTCAGTACTTTATTACTTTTGCTGATGACTTTAGTAGATATGGTTACATCTATCTAATGAGTCAAAAGTTTGAGTCATTCGAAAAGTTCAAGGAGTTCTATAAGGAAGTACAAAATCAACTTGGCAAGATAATTAAATTTCTATGATTTGATCGTGGAAGTGAGTATTTGAGCCATGAGTTTGGTGATCATCTAAAGCAATGTGGAATTGTTGCACAATTGACTCCGCTGGTGATGCCTCAATGGAATGGAGTGTCTAAACGGAGGAACCGGAATTTGTTGGACATGGTCCGGTCCATGATGAGCCAATCTGATATTCCATTATCCTTTTAGAGATACGCTCTACAAACTGCTACATTTACTTTAAATAGGGTTCCATCTAAAGCTGTAGAGAAGGCACCATATGAGATATGGACCGGGAATCATCTCAAATTGTCTTTCTTTAAGATCTGGGGTTATGAGACCTATGTAAAATATTTGATGTGTAATAAGCTTGCTCCCAAATCTAATAAGTTCTTCTTTGTGGGGGTATCCTAGGGAAACCAAAAGATATTATTTCTATAACTGTGAAGGAGGCAAAGTGTTTGTCACCAAGAATGGTGTCTTTCTGGAGAAAGATTTTTTTTTCGAGGAACCTTAGTGGGAGCACAGTGCAACTCTAAGAGATTCGAGAACCATAGAAAATGTTTAAGCTTCTAATGAACCACAACTGGATCTTGGAGAACATGTTGTGGAGGCATGAGCTTCACGTCAGTCGGAAAAGGTCAGTCACGCACCTAAGAGGTTTATGTTCCTAACCACGGAGCATCACGATATATTATTGTTGGACAATAATGAACCTAAGACCTACTCGGAAGTGGTGCTGGGACCGGACTCTGAGAGATGACTTGGAGCCATGAGATCCGAGATCGAATTCATGCACGTTATCAAATTTGGAACTTGATTTATCCACCCAATGGTGTTAAAGCAGTTGAGTGCAAATGGGCTTTGTTAAGAAAAAGATAGACATTGATGGAAATGTTCACATCTATAAGGCACAATTGGTGGCGAAAGGTTTTAGGCAAATTTAAGGTGTTGATTATGATGAAACTTTTTCGCTCGTCGCAATGCTAAAGTCTATCCGGGTCATCCTAGCAATTGTTGCATATTATGACTATGAGGTATGGCAGATGGATGTCAAAACGGCTTTCCTTAATGGAAATCTAAGTGATGATGTGTACATGACATAGCTTGAAGGTTTTGTCGATTCGATATATGCTTGGAAGATATGCAAGATACAAAAGTCCATCTATGGGTGAAGCAAGCTTCTCAGAGTTGGAATCTTCATTTTGATGAAGTGGTCAAAGGGTTTGGTTTCATCAAGAATGAAGAAGAGCCTTGTGTTTACAAAAAGGCTAGTGGGAGCGCACTTGTGTTTCTGGTCTTATATGATGACATATTGTTGATCGGGAATGATATTCCAATGCTTGATGTTGTCAGATGTTCGTTGCAAAAGAGTTCCTCAATGAAAGATCTAGGAGAGGCAGCATACATATTGGGCATAAAAATCTATAGAGATAGGTCAGGAAGGTTGATCGGATTAAGCCAGAGTACATACATCAACAAGTTATTGAAGAGGTTCGATATGCAGGGTTCAAAGAAAGGTTTCTTGCCAATGTCACATGGCATCACTCTTAGTAAGAGTCAGTGTCCTTCAACCATTGATGAGCTCGAGAGGATGAGTGTGATCTCGTATTCCTCCGCTATCGGTTCCATCATGTATGTCATGCTTTGTACACACCTAAATATTTTCTATGCTCTAAGTGTTACGAGTAGATACCAATCAAACCAGGGTAAAGGTCACTTGGTAACTGTAAAGAATATCCTCAAGGACTTAAGAAGAACTATGGATATGTTCCTAGTATATGGAGGTGAGGAGGAGCTCATTATAAATGGTTATACCGATGCTAGCTTCCAAACTGACAATGATGATTTGAGATCTCAATCTGGTTTTGTGTTCTGCCTCAATGGAGGAGCAGTGAGTTGGAAGAGCTGCAAGCAAAAAACGGTGGCCGATTCCACAACAGAGGCCTAGTATATCGTAGCTTCTAAAGCTACAAAGGATGCTATTTGGATTAGAAAGTTTGTCTATGAGTTAGGTGTGGTACCTAGTGCTTCTAGTCCAATGATCTCTATTGTGATAATAGTGGAGCCATTGTGCAAACCAAATAACCTAGGTCATATCAGAAGTCCAAGCACATACTGCGGTGCTATCACCTCATTTGAGAGATTTTAGATCGAGGTGACGTGAATATACGCAAGGTGCATACGAATTTAAATATTACTGATCCATTGAGAAAGCCACTCCCGCGGCCCAAGCATGAGGTGCACATGAGAGCTATTGGTATTAGATACTTATATGATTTACTCTAGTGCAAGTGGGATATTGAAAGTGATATGCCCTAGAGGCAATCATTGAGATGATTATACAACACATCTATGTTCATGTACTTCTGAATGATGTGTTATTCTTTGGATGACTATCATTTACATTGATTAGCAAGTATGTGACTTGTTCGTGGAACTCTTTGTTTATATCATGATGTTATTCTGATTTGATCCCTGGTCACATATCATTAGGATGATTCATAAGACTAACACATGTATTGATTGATGATCACATTTCATGGATCATAGGTATAGAGATACCGAATCAATAATGTGGGCATTCATGTTAGTGAACATGATGTTGGATAGACCCACTTTGAGATACTGCTGGGATTGTTATTTATGATATGCTATCAATTGTTATTTCACATGGTGTACCTGCAGGGTCCTTAGACCTGAGATCGTCATTGGTTCCCAGAATGTGCAGTGACATACTTTGAGGCTGTCAAACGCTATTTCGTAACTAGGTAGTCATAAAGGTGGTTTTCGGGTTTGTCATGAAACATGTCGTGGGGTGTGAGCGATCAAGATGGAATTTGCCCCTCCTTGATAACATGAGAGATATCTCTAGGTCCCTTGAGGTAGTTGGAATGAGAAAGTACATGGCCATTCTAATATGATTAAACAGTTAATCATGATGAATTCACTACTTGATCGAGTGAATGATCGAGCTATCACAAGGGTGGCACGTATCTCACCTTGAGCTTGACTAATATTGTGAAACGAAGGGATCGGTGCATGTGTATATCAAGGTTCAGCCAATATGATCTTTGTATATACTCTGGAGCCAACATGTCTTGCTAGGGACCGCTATTGACTTCAATTTTGAAAGGGTTTCCGAGTCGTAGACTTTTGTACATGAACCTAACGGGTCACACACTTAATGGGTTGGAACAAAACATGCGAATTTGATTCGTATATGGGTTTGATTGGATTGTGATCCATGAGGTGTTAGAGTCCTAAAGGGCTTCCAACGTGGGAGCCCATTAGCGAGCTCTATATAAGGAGAGGCGTGGGGTGGGGCATGTGGGAGAGAGACACTCTGAAACCCTAGCTGCAACCCTCCACACGATCTCCTAAAATCCTAGTTGCACGTGCAGTGCTAGTACATCGGCGCTCGGTAATTCTACCTAGTACGTGTGGATACCATAGAGGCGCTGCTGCTATTGCGGCGCTGATCTCCTCGGCATGTAGATCTTAATGCTACTGCTCGGTTGGTCAAGGACCTACTCGGTTGGTCAATATTCTTGCTCGGTGCTGGTTGCGGAGTGAGATGTAACCACTCAGAGCTGGTCAAGGACGTGACAGATCTGCTCGGTGGCTAGTCAAGGAATCGATTGAGGTGCATGACCACCTGCTCGAAACTAGTCGAGGAGCATTACCACCTGCTCGGAGTTGGTCGAGGAGCGTGACCACCTACGCAAGGTTGGTCGTGGACCTGATCAAGAAGCTGTTCGAGGAGTTTGACACACACGATATTGGATCGGTCTACTCTAACATTTCATCCGCTGCACTGCTCGTCAAGTGGTAACAATCTATGATCTCCTACTTGCATGGTTTCCTAGGTGAATGCGCTAGAAAAGTTCTATTTTAGGCTAGCATAGCCAACCCATTCCCCAACATAGCCTGTATCGATTTTCAACCACAAGCAAATCTATCAAGAGCTCATGCAATTATTCTGCCATAATAGTAGTTATGTCTAATGTTGTGAGTTCTGCCTCCATGGTTGACCTCGTCAATATGGTCTATTCACAAGACCTCCATAAGACAGCAACATACCTAAGAGTGAATACATATCCACTTGTTGCATTGATCTCATCAATATCGAATATCCAATTCGAATCATTATAACCCTCTAATACTGATGGGTAACTGGTATAGTGAAGTCCATAATTCATAGTGCCTAGCAAGCAACCCTTGACTCACTCAAGCGCATGCCAATGGTCATCACTTGGGTTAGAAGTAAATCGGCTCAATTTGCTCATAGCATAGATATCACGCCTTATAGCACAAGCTAGATACATGAGTGATCCAATTATCTAGGAGTATCTCAGTTGATCCCTAGCAATTTTTTTATTCTTTCGAAGTATTAAGCTAGGATCATAAGGTGTTGGAGCGATCTTGCTGCCATGTAGCCAAAGCGGCTTAAGATTTTTTCCACATGATGGGCTTGAGAAATTGTAATCCCATTCTCACCTCTGATCAAATCGATGTTTAAGATGACATCAACCTCTCCCAGATCATTCATATCAAAATTTTTAGATAGGTATGACTTAACCTCATTAATCACATCAAGATTTATCCCAAAAATCAGTATGTCATCAACATACATACATGTAATAACTCTCTCACCTCCGCCATGATGATAATAAGCACATCTATCGGCTTCATTAACTACATAGCCCATAGATGTTAAAGTTATATCGAACTTCTCATGCCATTGCTTAGGAGCTTGTTTGAGACTATACAAAAATTTTAGCAACTTACAAACCTTGTTCTCTCGACCTTCTAATACAAATCCATCAGGCTGATTCAAATAGATTTCCTCATATATCCAAATCTCCATTAAGGAAAGATGTCTTAACATCCATTTGATGAATAAGAAGATCATGTGAGGCAGCCAAGGAAGCTAATACTCTTATCGTGTTCAGTCTAGTGACATGTGAATAAGTATCAAGGAAATCTTCGCCATCTTTTTGGGTATAACCCTTAGCCACAAGCTGAGCCTTAAAATTTTCGGTAGCACCATGGTGTCTAAGCTTCTTTTTTAACACCCACTTGCAACCCACAGGTTTACAATCATAAGGCCGATTTGTGACTTTCCAAGTCCCGCTGACAAGAATGGAATCCATCTCACTACGAATTGCCTCCTTCTAGTAGTCTGCATCTGGAGATGCATATGTTTCTAAAATAGACTTAGGAATGTCATCCACAAGGTACATATTGAAATCATAATTAAAGGATTTTATTGTCCTTTGTCTCTTACTCTTTGGAGCTTCACTATCATCCTCCCCAGGAACTAGCTCATGTGGTTGTTCATAATACTCAAGTGGTATGGTAGGCTCAGAAATTATCTCAGAAGTTTGGCTAGAAGTGTTATGTGTATCTTTCATGGGAAAAATATTCTCAAATAAAGTAGTATCTCTAGACTCCATAAATGTATCAACAAGCATGTCGGGTACTTCAGATTTAACTACTAAAAACCTATAGGCAATGTTGCGATAAGCTAGAAAGACACAATCCATTGTTTTAGATCACAGCTTGAGTTTTTTAGTTATTGGAGCATTAACTTTCGCCAAGCATCTCCAAGTGCACAAATAATTTTCTCCCTTCCCATTCTTCATATGGGGTTTCTCCTTATTCTTAGTAGGAACTCTATTTAGAACATGACATGAAGTCAACAAGGCTATCCTGTTTGATTGGGACGAATAGGCTATCCCACCATGCCTTAGATAAACTCACAGTGTCTAACATGGCATTAACCAAGTCAGTCAAGGTGCTTTTCTTCCTCTCAGCTATCCTGTTTGATTGTGGCGAATAGGGATGCGTTCTCTCAGAAATAATTCCATATTCCTTATAGAATAAGTTAAAATCACTAGAGAAATGCTCTCCACCACGATCTAACCTAAGTCTTTTGACTTTTTTTTTTCCAATTGATTTTCAGCTTTTGCCTTATAGATTTTAAAGTAGTCTAGAGCCTCATCTTTAGATTTCAAAAAATACACATAACAAAATCTGGATGTATCATCAATTAAAGTTGTGAAATATCTTTTCTCCCCTTCGTTAACACACCATTCATTCCACAAAGATCTGAATGTATGAATTCTAACGGTGTCAGATTTCTCTCCTCAGCAGCCTTCTTGAGGCTTAGAATGTTGCTTAGATTGCACACAACTTTGACACTTAGAACCTTTGATAATGGAAAAAATCAGAATTAAATTCAAGCTAGAAAGCTGAGTCATACAACCAAAGTTTATGTGATATAACCGTGAGTGCCAAACTCTAGCCTCATCCCCACTAATATTGCCACAAATATGGTTCACAGATCAATTACAAAAATCATAAAGGGAAAGGCGGAGCAAGCCTCCACACTCATAGCCTTTACCAATAAAAAGTCAATGCTTCGACACAACTACTTTATTTGACTCTAATACTACCTTAAACCCGTCTCTACGGAGAAGAAAACCGCTAACTAGATTCTTATTTATCGAAGGGACATGCTGCACGTTCCTCAGCTGCATGATCTTTCATAAAGTAAACTTCAGATCTATTGTGCCAACACCATAAACAGAAAGCATGAGACTCATTCTCCATTAAGACGGAAGAATCCTGAGTGACCTTATAAGAAGATAACATCGAAATGTTAGCACATACATGTACATTAGCCACAATATCAATCAACCAACTGGTAGAGTGATTCACAAAAAGAACAATAAGTAAATTACCATACCCACTAGCTCCATCTCCAGTGTTGCCAATGGTCATATTGACGAACCTGATGTTCTTTCCTTGATTAACCTTCTTCCCTTTGCATCGTTCGCAATCTTTAGCCAATTGGCCAACCTCGCTGCACACTAAACAAGGTTTATCATCTTTGTTCATCTTCTTCTTCTTGAAATTGGTGGTTTGTTTGGCCTTGTTATTTTTCCTTTTGAACTTGCCGTTAGAGGAATGTTGCACCACATTTGCAATAGATTGTCCATCGCCTCTTTTGTTATGCACATCCTTAGCCAGAGCTTTCTCCTCAACATTAAGAGACGTGATCAGACTCTCAACAGATATTTCTTATCTCTTGTGTTTTAGATCAGTGGCAAAATTACTCCACGAGGAAGGTAATTTGGCATTGATGCTTCCAGGCACAAACTTGTCGGGTAAGTCACACTTTAGGAGTTCAAGTTTCTTTACAATGCATTGAATCTCATGAGCCTGCTCAATTACCAACCGATTATCGGCCATTTTGTAGTCATGATACAGCTCCTTAACATACAATTCACTACATGCATCTGACGCACCAAATTTTGCATTCAGTGTGTCCCACAACTCCTTTGCATCCTTTATGTGTATGTACACGTCACAAAGACGATTGGCAAGACCACTAAGAATACAACTTACAAAGAGTTTCTTCAGGCCTGCTAGATGCAACCCAATAGCAGTCTATAGCCACAGAGTGACTTCAGCCTATCATCTCTTAAAGTGCACACCGGTAAACTTATTCGGCCTCAGTGCATCGGCAGAACCAACATCGTTAAATCAAAGTGCCTACAGTAAGGTTTTTGGATTGTTGTAAAAAATAACACTTTCAGATTTAATTTAATTCAATTCTTGATATATCATGAACAAGAATAGAGGCAAATAACCAATTTCGAATAGGTTTTGACCAGCTCCGATGAACCCCGACTAGATTCGACTAGTTTCGAGTAGGATTCGACAAGCTATCTAAGATAGATTTCAATGTACATACCCGATGATAGCGTGAGATGCAAAGACTCCCATAATATCGATGCAGTAGACGATGACGAAGATGCAATAGATGAAGCAGATCATGGTGATGTAGAGGTAGATCGTGAGCAGTCGCATGAGCGCTTCTCAAAAATCTTTTTCGCCCTCTCCCGGTGCAAGATCTCGAGAGCGACGGGTTCCAGAGACCTACTCTCCCGTTCGTCGATGCACGCAGGTGTAGCGGGATGGAGTAGGCTACGTGCGACAACGCAGCAGGTATAGCGGGATGGAGTAGGCTACGTGCGACAACGCAGCAGGTATAGCGGGATGGAGTAGGCTACGTGCGACAGCGCAGCAGAGAGAGAAAGGAAAAACCCGTACAATAGCAACTGGATCCATCTTCAGCGGACCATTCATGCAGGTGTCGTACGCCTGCACTCACGCCCACAGCCACTATCACGTCCTGGTCTGGTGAAGCGAGCGTGCGTTCTCCTAATCCTCTCATCTACACATGCTAATTAGGTGTGGGAGAGAATCCCTTATAAGTTAGTCTTCCTTCACCTTCACTAGCAATGTGGGACTAAAAGATATATACACACCTCTACAAGGTTAGACCTTTAAGATTTATTTAGAATTACACAAATATAATAGACCAAATCCACATATTCTAACATCTGCATCTAGCAGGCTGTTGGTGTTCTTCGGCAACAGCCTACCCTAACATTGACGGATGCAGAAGAGTCAGAGCAGAGAGACTCATCCACCTTTTCTCTCATTCTTCTTCCTCGTCCTATTTCTCATCTTTTCCCTCTCCATTGGGCTGGGAAGCGGTATTGGGCTGTTGCAATCAAACTACGAATACAAACTTAGGAAGCGTTTCGTAACTTTCTGTAACCGATGTCCAGTATAAGTACAAGGTAGGAGTTGACCTTATATGCCTCCTTCCATGCAAATACGTAATTGGAACGGTAAATAGATGCTTGCGTTGCAGGTGTGTTCGGATCTTCTGGACAGACGTTTACACATTCATTGCGTAATTGGAACGGTAAATAGATGCTTGCGTTGCAGGTGTGTTCGGATCTTCTGGACAGACGTTTACACATTCATTGATATCCTTTCAGCGTGTACGGTAATTCTGTTAATTTCGACCATCACCATGGATAGCCAGGCTGAGCGCCCCATTGAACCGGACCAATTAGAGAGGCTTATAGCTGAGCTGACAAGTGCAGACGTACTTCTGACGCACAGGTGAGTTCACTGCTTTACTTGAGCTACATTTTCTACCAAATTCAAGCTGGTCAAGACATGCAAAATCGGACACTACACAGTGCAGCCAAGTTGGTGTTAAGGGCTATCGAACCTGTAATTCTGATACACAAATATAGTAAATCAACGAACCTTACATAAGAAGATTAGAAGAGCGACCAAGGTCAACACCAAATCATAAATGTCTCATTGCCAAAATCAGTCTTTTCAACAATATGTTTGGGGGTATTGTCTTTTAGAAAGGTGTATGATTGGAGATATTACAGCTACAATACCTGAAGAATAAGAATAACGGTGCTATAATTCATATTTGGGCTAACGATAAGCTTAAATAAACCATATAAAATGGGATCTCAGTATTGTCCCCTAGGTGGTCTTGATTCTGCTACCGTGACACGGATCTGTCTGCCATCCAAGTCCTGCACAAAGATAAACCAATTTAGCGCACACACACGAAAAGAAGAGTAATGTAAAAACTTCAAAGGAGCATAACAAACAGCTTGCATGTGTGAAAACTCACAGTGCCATCAAGATTCGATATTGCATTCTCAACCTCTTCGTTGGAGCCATATGTGACAAAACCAAACCCCCTTGACCTGCCACTCTCCCTGTCATAGATGACCCTGGCTTCCAGGACCTCCCCTTGCTCCTTGAACAGGTTAGCGAGGGCTGAATTGTCAACACCCCAGGACAGGTTACCCACATAAACCCTGTTGGCTTCGCCCCTGGGTGCTCTTGGTGAGGACTGCTCCCTGGGTGGTGCTGGGCCTGCATTCACCCTCAAACTCCTCCCATCAAGTACCTATTTTTAATCAAGGGATCAAATTCAGAGCAGTGTGTAACACATTATACTCGATCAAGCAAAGCAAAACAGGTTCAGATAATTAACTTTAAATTTACTTAAGTCTGAAGTGTACTAACTCAAATTAGTCAATGCAGGATCAACTAGGAAACTAGGAACATCAAGAAAACATTAAACTCCATTGTAAAGATCACAGTTATAGGTAATAAGCTGTCGCCTATAGAGAATGGTTTATGCAGTAAAACGTGTTAACAAACAGTTTTCAATCGGGAAAGCATACTCACATAGCCATTGAATTGCTCAACAGCTGCCTCCACTTCTTCCACTGAAGACATTGTCACGAACCCAAATCCACGGCTTCTTCCAGTCAATTTGTCATAGATGACCTGAACAAGATGTAACTTCATTAATTGAAGGGAAAATGTGAAATCGAATTCCTTTTCTTTTACAGGCTTAACATGAATTCCTTCACACACCACACCTTTCCTATTGATAAAACTTAAGGACCCGTCTCATCGTGTTCTTAAATACCTTCCTTTCCTACCACACTGAGCATTACCAAGATTTTGTTTTCCAGAAACTGTGTTTGTTAATTTCCCAGCACAATGAGAATTGCAAATTTAATAAACGTCAGCTAATTGGGACAAAATGAAACCTCAAGGACCGAAAGCCCCAAAGTTTCTTTTCCTCGGTCAGGAGCAAATGTAAGGCAATTAGGACAAGAAATGGGGCCTCTTTAGCCTATGGAGCATAGGCATACCTCGACCATCTCGACGGAGCCGGCCTGCTCGAAGAGCCCGGCGAGCTGGGCGCTGTCGACGCTGAATGGCAGGTTGCCGACGAACACCCGTAGCTCCTCCGAGAACTCTTCCTCGACGCCGACCTGCCCCTCCGCGCCAACTGTATCGAGCTCCGATGTCACAGCAGCAGCCGCGCAGACGGGCGCGAGCTGCCTCCAGCCCGCCGATGCGGAGAGCGCGCGGAGCTGCGGCAGCACCGAGGGGAAGGAGGCAGCGGCGGAGGGGGTCGGCTTGGCCGAGAGGGAGAGGAACTGGGGCGAGAGGGAGGTGGAGAAGAGCGTGGCCGCCATGGGGAGAGGAGGGGGTTGGACTGGGGGCTTCGGGTTGATAGGGTTTTGGGGATAAGGCGGCCAAGCAAACGAGGCCGCGAGGAGTTTCAGGGGTGAAGACCGAAGAGAAGGGTTTGTTTTTAGGGTTAATTAGATATATATCATTACAAATGGTACGGTTTAGAGAAATATCATTATAAATCATAAAAGTTTTGAAAATATCATTATAAATCATAAAAAGTTTTGAAAATTTCATTACAAAAGTTTTGAAATTGGTACCATGTCATTACCTATGTTTTCTCGCTGCCTTGTCCTGAAAGCACTTGTGATCGGACAATTTTGCCCTTTGCTTGACTCCGGTCCAGGTCGTGCGGTCGTGTCGCTGCTCTCCGAGGCGCTTTAGCTATGCGTGCCGGTGCCTTTGAGGCAGCAGAAGCTGACCAGTGACCAGCGGAATCAGCAAGGGAGCTAGTAAGGACCCCCCTGGTGGTGCCCTCATAGCTAGAGGTGGCTAGAGCTAGCTGGACGGCAGTAGCAAAGTGGTGACAGCAGCGGTTCAGGGTGGATGCACGTGTTAGGGTTGTTCCTGCTGAGTTTGAACACAGGGGCATGCTTAAGGTCGTGCTGTGGTGCGCATAGCTTTGCCGTAGGGAACAACGGTCGCTAGAGGCGTGCCAGCGGGGTGTGAGAGCGGCGGAGCCACGGCCGGAGTTGGCAAACTTCAGCTCCAGTCATGCATGTGCTTGAGAAAGGAGTTGGGAGTGGCTAGGAACCTAGGTGAAGCTTATCGTGTGGTCTGCAATGCCATTAAAACTCCGTCAAAGATCATATATATAGAAGTTATCAAAAAATTTGAAAACATTATTATCAATACTTGATGTCATGTTACGGTTCCATACAAAATTTTCAAGACCTAACTCGATCATATTTGTGAGATAAAAAGACAAATATTGAACACATATGCACAAAAGGACAAAATTAACATATTTTTTTTCCCTTTGCGCATCTATACCCTAGAATTTTCATTTTTTAATCTCCTAAAGAGTATCAATTTTGGTCTTGATTTTTTGTGTGGAGATGTAATATGACATTAACTATGGATGATAAATTTTTCAAATTTTCTTTAGAACTTCTACATATGTTTTCACTGGATATGCACCCTTAAATCGGTTCGTTTCTTACCCTTGTAATGGGTTGGCTGAAAGATGAGCTGGCTAGGTCAGAATATTTCTCCTCTCTACAGGTGCATTTTTATCCATCCAAATACTATCATTACTACGGTGGAATCGCTAAGAACTGGCACTGATTCCTGACTATTAGTGCCGGTTCGTGTTACAAACTGGCACTGATACATTAGTGCCAGTTTGTAACATGAACTGGTACTAATAGTCAAGTACCAGTGTCGGTTCGAACCACAACTGTCACTCCTGGTTTCAAAAGAACAAATCAGATGCATTCCACACGTATGCCAGGATCAAGTTTTATATATGCGGTAACTTTATAAGTGATAACATAATAGTGTCATTACATAATGACAAGATTCATTACAAAAGGACTTGTATGTTTTAAAGAAAACACTAAGATAACTTCTAGTGGTAGTGGATCTTTCATCCATCCACAGGCGTGGGGAGCATCAACCTAGAACATGGTCTTCAGGTCAAAAGCTTCCTTCGTCTAGAACTCAGCTCCATCGACAGCGATATCCTCATCTTCTGAGCAGCATCAAGAGGTTGGGAGAAAGCAAGCGTGATTACATGGAGTACTCAGCAAGTGTGGGAAAACATGACATGAAGGCTTAATGTAAGAAGGTTTGACTCAGATTTACTGCATCTATAACATCCTAATCTAGGACTAAAAAATGACTTAGTAATCCTATTTACTTTGTGTGATGACACCAACATTAAAGGAACAGCTTATTGGATTCCATCCGACTACTAGACTCACCAGATATCCCATATCTAGCTACTAACTCATCGGGGTACCACCACCCGACTACCCAAAACCAACCATCCAAGATCCCCACTAATTATGAAGAAGTCCAAACCCACTCTTGAGCACGGCTGATCGATCAGTTTTATACTCTGCAGAGTCTGCACACTTTACCCACGAGTCGTGATCAACTCTTTTGCCAGTACCCGTCGGTACCTTACACACTTCCAAGGTGTGCGCCGAGAGATCACTACAAGGCCTTTACAAGGTGCCTCCAAATCCGTAAACACCCACTAAGGCTTCACCGCTAACAGAGATTCCATCCACTGCATAGGCCTCCTCTTGTGCCACTCAATCGTCCACTAGTGCGTACAAAATAAGGACATCCAATTAATCGGCCAGGCCGTACCATATAAGCCTCACAGTTGCGCTGTTATACTGGGTTACATGTCCATGAACCGGTCCTTAGGATCTAAAGCAGGTACTTGCACATCACCCAATGTGCACACAACAGCCATACCAACCAAACCAACCTACCTAAATCCCTATGTTCCATGTTGATACAAAAGATTACCCAAACTGGTTCATGTTGCATAGAACATTAATCAAATTAACATTTATCCTACTCGACTTGACATTACAACTAAGCATTTCTATCCTTGACACCCAACTACAACACCGACAACAAGAATAATCATGGAAAGTACTAATAAACCATAAACATGGGATTCATATTGACAAGCATGCATTTAGAAAGTAAAAGATACACTTTCCTACAATAGGATCAATGTTATCAAGGACACTTGCCTTCAACAGCGGCTTGCTCAAACTCTTCAAAGATCTCATCTTGCAAGCTCACGTACTGCTCGTCTCTTATTGCAATCGCGCACAATGGAAACAAGTAAACACAAACATTTAAGAATAGAACACTAAACAAAAGCAAGGCACTCTGAAAAGCCTACTAACAAATAGTACTCACTGCTATGATCGCGTGAGCACAAGAATCGCTTAAAACGGAGCTATAACGAAAAAGATATGAAGGTTTAAAGCTACAGGGGAAGAATAAGGGCTAATTTGTATAAAATAGAAAGTTACAGGTCTTATTTGTAAAACTTAGGGGCCTATATGCAATTAAATAAAACTATAGGGGGCTAAACTTAAAATTACAAGGGCTAAAAAGGGCCTTTTTGAGGAAACAAAAAAGTTTGGGGGGCTAAATGTAAAATTACCTAATTTCAGAGAATAAATGATTTATTTTTGAATTGAAAATCCTAATTATTGCATCAGCAAGCTGACTGGGCTCAAACAAATGATGTGGCTGTGCCACGTGGGACGAAGGTGCACGTGTGGCACACACACGTGGCAAGGCTGACTAGGACTATGGTGACACGTGGCGTGATCTTACTGGTTTGTGAAGGGGTACAGGCTGGTTTAATCGTGGCCACTCATCTACGATCGGACGACTGGGGACAAAAGGAGGGGGGGGGGTTTGGCGCCTGACGGTGATAGGAAAGCAGCGGCTCCATCACGGATTTCATCTGAGGGTTGCCAGTGACACGCGGGAAAGCGCTACAGGGCACTAGGACCTACAGTGAGCGGTAGAAAACGAATAGAGGCACACGAGGATCCTTACCGAGGGTTCGCGATGGTCGGAGAAAGCTCGGAGGTCGCTGGCGACGGAGAGCTATGGCAGCGGAGATCGGAGCTCGACAGGATGACGATCCTGATGGCAGAGAAACAAAATTGAAGGTCGGTGAAGCTTCCTCGGGGTCCTGCGATGCCAAAGAGGCGGTTAGCGGGCTTCACGGCACAACTGGAAGGGCTGGCGACGGAGTGGTGACAACGGTGCTCATCGGAGCTCAGTAGGAATGGTCGTGCGGCAACAGAACAGTGTCGAGGGGCGGCGGAGAAGATTCCTCATGTTCCTACGAAGTCGATGACGACCTCAGAAGCACCGTAGAGGGCTCGGCTGCGGTGGTCAATGCTCGATTGAGCTCTGCGGCTGACAATGGTGCTCAAGCTGAATGGGTGACGGGGCTGAGGGAGAACGGGAGAACGGTGGGGTTGGGGCAGCATTTATAGGCACGAGGGAGAGCAGAGTGGTTGCAGGATCGTAGGCACGGGCGCAGCGTGGGCAAAGTGGAGGAACGGGGATGACAGGCGGGCCTGAGCTATCAGAGAGAAAGAGTTGGGGAGTGGGTTGGGCTTTAGCGCGCGAAGAGATGGGCTGGGCCAACGAGAAAATGGACGTCACAACAACCGGCACTGATACGAATGTACCCAAAATTTTTGTTAAATGGCGTTTTGTCTCAACTCACATCCTTTATCTCTTCATCTCCTCCCTCCCTCTCTCTCCACCTTATCTCTTCCTCTCTCTCTCTCCCTTTGCCTCCAAAGAGCAATAGCCCACTCATCGAGCCCATGCTTATTGAGAGCACCAAGCTCTGCGAGCTCCTAGCCGCCACTCCAGCCTCCTCTCTCTCTCTCTCTCTCTCTCGAACTGGATCTCCTCCTCTCTCCTGATTTGGGGGTGCCGTCGTCCTTCTCCTCCTCCTCTCTCTCCCTTACCTCTTTCCTTTCCTCCATAGTCACAAGCTCAGGCGTAGAAGAGGGTGGAGGTCAGCCTCCGAGCGACGTGTGGCTCGGGTGCAGGAGCGAACGGAGGTTGACCTCCGAGCGGCGGCCTCTAAGCGGCATGCGGTTCAGGCTCATACTGGATCTCCCTCTTTGTATTCTTTCCATTTGATTGATTGTGGTCTTGTGTTTGAGATGAGTATATGGATGAGATTGTGTTCTTGTGTACCAGTAGAGATGAGTATATGAATGAGATTGTGTTCTTGTGTACCAGCAGAGATGTGTATATGGTGAGATTGTGTTCTTGTGTTTGAGATGAGTATATTGTCAGAGCTGGCGACAGGAGCGGTGACGACAGTGGAAGCGGTGGGAGCGGCATCCGAACCAGCTCTCCGAGCTGGCTCTGATGCCACTCCTGTTGACGCCATTTTTCTCTTTTTTTATTGCCTGAAAATAGCATTTGTGCCGGGTGGGCAACTGGTACTAATAGTTGGCACTATTAGTACCGATTTAAGAGTGCCGGCTAAAAAAAGGCAGTGAAGCCATTTTTCAACTGGCACTAATAAGTCTTTCTGTAGTTGTGTATGGACAATGCTATTTACCAGTTGGCTAAAAATAACGGTTCATACCGTCGATGTTTTCAACCAGATGATATGCAACGGACGAATGATATTGCTTCTTCTTCCTCTCACACAGTGTATTATTCTTATGCTCTAGAGAAATAACATTGCTCGCTCCCCCACATAGCCCATCTCATTTTGTCTCTGCAAGTCCCTGTCACCGAATATGCTCCTTCCACCCCCGCCGCGCTAAATTGGCTCCGCCAGGTGGGTTCCTTGATGCTCCTACTGCCGGCACCGTCCACCACCTGCATGCCGCCCATGCATTGCCGTCGCCTTGCTACACCGCCAAACTATAGCCCAATCAGTCCGTTTGTCACCCTAGGGATCCCATGAAACCCTTGAGAACCTCCAGCACCTTAAAACCCCTAAACCTAACCCTCACAGATGGCGTTCAGTTGTTCGTCGACTGAAATCCCTCGTGTTTTCAAGCAGTTGAAGAATAGGAAGGCGAGAAATACTATATATTGCATTGTTGTACAATGTTTGCATCAACGTGATTGAATGGGTGAAAAATAGGATTTAGATGAAAAATGTAAAGAAATACTGAAATACAACAAGGGATACATAGAAATACGGGGGAAGGAAATTCAACAACCAATTAGTCTACTTGGGCTCTTGGCAAAGCCCTAGTGTGGACGAAAATTAACAAACTCAACTATGCTGAGATACCAATTAGTCTAATAATAGATTAAGATATTTAGTAATGAACAACTATGTAGTCCTCTACAAACGGTTTGGCAGTTAAAGTTTGAAAGTCTCTATAGTTAGTTAATAAGTTTTAAAGGTTACTAAAAAGTTCCCTTATTTGTTCGAATATGTCCAAAGGTTACGGGCAAAAGTTCCAAGCGTTCTAAAGGTTACCGACAAAATTAGTTGAATGAATTTTAAAGACTGTTGACAAAAGTTACGTGTGTTCCAAAAGCTATGGACAAAGGTTTCCATATTTGAATAAAAAAGTTCCAAAGTTTAATGACAAAAGTTCCATAAGTTTCAAAGTTCACTAACCAAAGTTCTAGTAATTGGTTGATGATGTTTCAAAGAAAATTCACAAAAGTTGCATAAGTTTAGAAAGAATTGCACATTAGAAATAATCATATAGGGATATATATAAAAGAAAAGAACATATGAAGAGGGAAATGAGGGTGGTAAACTAGATGCTACATAGTCATCAGATGACCTGATTGAACTCACCGGTGAGGCAGACGAGGGGGAAAAATCCCTTCTCTAGTAGAATAGATGGAGCAGAATAATCTTGAGGCCAATAAAGCTCCTGAGTATGACATGTCGGATGATGAGAATGATGCTCATGTTTCCACAGACTAGAACAATCCCAACTTTAATAACATTGTGATGAATGAGGGGAATCAGGTGGTCTGGGATCAGTATACATAGAATGAGGTGACTGAGGGGGCTAGGTATCGTACCAGTCAGGCCATGAAAGATGCTATGATTCAATGAGCGACATCAGTTTGACGACAACTGTATGTTGTCAAGTCAAACAAGAAGGAATATGATGTGAGGTGCATGAAGAAGGGTTTCCTGTGGCAGGTACACGACTTCAAGGGGAAGTGGGTTGAGTATTAGGAGGTGAGGATTGTGGTGGACCATACTTGCTTGCTGGAAGAACTTGAACCTAGCCACATGAACATCACCTCAACCTTTATTGCTAGTGTGATGTACGTCTAGATTGTGAACAACCTAAACTATTAATTAGGGTCCATAATCAGGGCAATTGATGAGGAGTATAAGTACACTATCATCTACAACAAGGCATGGAGGGCGAAGAGGAAGGTAATTGAGATTAGGTTCGGGACCTACAAAGCGTCATATGACAATCTTCCACGCTTACTGTAGACAATTACTCGAAGGAATTCGATGACATATTATGACTTTGATAAGTACCCATTGTTGTCCCAACTTGGCAAATATGTCCTGAAGCAAAGCTTTTTTGCCTTAGGACCATGTATCAAAGCTTTCAAGCATTGTCGGCCTATCCTCTGCATCGATGACACTTTCCTTATCAGCATGTATAAGGGTCAGATCCTGATTGCAATTGGGGTTGATGGGAACAACCAAATGCTATTATTGGCCTTTGCATTTGTGGAGAGTGAGAACATCAATAGTTAGTATTAGTTTCCTGTATAGTATCAAGATGATAATTGTTGGTGCTCGGCCGAACGTGTGCCTTAAACATTACCGACATGTAGATATGCTCAAGGCTATTCAAGGTTTGCATAATGGTTCAGAGGATGGTATGGTGGGTCATGTGTGGCCAGATCTACAGAGTAGGTGATGCATGAAGCATTTGGGTGCAATCTTCTTCCGCCAATTCAAGAACAAGAACCTCATAAACATGTTCAAGAGGTTATGCGGTCGAAACCAGCAATGAAAGTTTGATGCTCTTTGGAAGACTCTGGATGAGTTGACGAAGAAGCAAACATAGGAGCATGCAAGGAGGCCTATGAGGGGACCAGAGGACGAACCAGTACCTCTTGAGTCACTACCAATAGATAATGAAGCTGGCATAATGCGGAAGACCGGGTCATCTACCAGGTCATTTAGTGATTGGATTGAGAATGAGCCGAATGAGAAGTGAGCTCTGCTCTATGACAGAAATGGGGCTATGTATGGCATTATAACGACAAATTTAGCAAAGATGTACAACTGGGTGATGAAAGGTGTGAGAGGCTTGCCGTTAGTGGAGATTGTAGAGTTCATACTTTAAGGAACCTGCAACTATTTCAGGGACCATTATCCATTAGCACATCCGGTGCTAAATGATGCATGTCTAATTTATGGGACGAAGATGACTAAGTCCATGGAAGACAAAACGAAGAAGGCAAAGATGCACCGGGTGAAGACCATGGGAACTGCACAGCACAGATATGAAGTTCTATGTAGGGACAAAGGAAGTGGAGGGGGGGGGGACAAGCATGAGAGAGTTATCCAAGAATGCACCCTCTTCGATGATATGTTCGTTTGCAGCTTCTACAAGCTGATGCTATTGCACAAGCCATGCTCACATGGGATTGATGTATGTGTTGTGATGGGCATAAGGACTCAGAGGTATGTCTCTGACTACTTCAAGAAGGAAGTTCTGTTCAACACCTGAAATGATGTGGTCTATGGTTTTGAGATTTATGGTTTGTTCATGAAGGATCTTAGGCCTGATTGTGTGTTCATCCCTGATCTCTAGAAGACAAAGCATAAGAAGGGACGATGCAGGACAACGATGCTCTGTAATGATATGGACGATGCTCACTGGATCCCGAGGTTTATACCATTTTAATGTAATGTTGTCTATGGCTTGTTGTCACAATGGTTCTCTAACTATATTTTGTTTGTAGGTTGCATGCTGCTGGGATTTTTTCGTTGTGTTGGATGGTGGAGGTGGACGCGTTGGTGGGGGACACAAAGTCAGCCATGCACTTTAGCTATGATAGGGCCCTGCTCGCAGTCGTTGTGGACAAGTTGCATTCTAAGATGCACACGTTCCACCTCCCATGCAGCAAGATGGAGCCCACGCTTGAGGACGCCTCCCTGCTACTGGGCCTGCCTTGAATTGGTGCTGCTGTTGAATTGAGGGACGTGGGCATGGCATGGTGCGATGAGTTGCTACGCCGCTTCTCCATCGATCAATGAAGGGATGACCTATCCATGTTCAGGGCTTTTTCGAGGTCCAAGAAGCATGACTCGACGACGGCTTTTCTTGTTTAGTTTGTGGTAGATCCTTCTTGTACTATTTTTCATGTCCTTTATGTTACTAACCGATAAACCAATCTATAATAGTTTCTTCATTGACAGACGGACAACATCCACCCACCGGCAGGCAATGAGGACATATCCCACCACTTGGAGGCATATCTACTGTGGTTGTTCAGGTGGATCATGTTCATCGAGATTGATGTCAACATGGTCTTGAGAAGCATGATCCCTTACACTAGAGATCTTGCAGAAGTCGGACCGAGGGAGGTGCCACAGTACAGCTGGGCTCCTACTATGTTGGCTTCGACATACCGCAAGCTTTGCGACGCCTGCACAAAGACTGACGCAACCTCGATTCTCACCGGGTGTCCCCTACTGCTTCAGCTGTGGTCGTACGAGTGTTTCACCATCAGCAAGCTCATTCTCGATGACAGCGCGTACCAGTACCCTTCCGACGGCGTTAACGGCTCGACCATGGGCTCCTTGTGGTGTAGACATAGGGTAAGAGCTATGAACTTTTCATGTATTTGTTAAATCCTTGCATTATTTTGTTTCTCTAACTTAGTTTAGTTGCACAATCAACTTGATCTAGTGTGCAGATCCACTGCGCATACCCGGATTTCGTTCACAAATTCGTTCACAAGACCCATTGCAGATCCACTAGCACGAAACCGTAGTATAAATAGATAATCTCCTGGCCACATGTAGAACAGAACCACTAGCCTCAACCTCTACAACTCCAACCAAAATGGTGTCCGATCCTTTCCCCAATAAATACTTCCTAGAAACTATGCCTGATGGGGTTGAAATGTGCATGTGCTAGTGTGGAGACCTTTGTAGGGTGATGAAGTTCTCTGAGTTCTCCGACACCTATAGAAGGAGATTCTTCATGTGCCACAACTTCGAGTACGATACACCCCAGGGAAGCACCAATGTTGGCTCCTGCTGCTAGGTAATCACTTCTGGCCAAACTACTCCAAATACAATTAAGAATTACCACTGAACATTTTGGTCCCCGTTGTAGTCTCCGCCACCACTATGTGACTTCTTATGATGGCTAGATATTCAACAGTGGCAAGCGAATGTGTTGCTTCTTCACACTCAGCACTACGCTTCTTGGAGACGCTTCCATGAGATGGAAGCCAATGAGAGGACGAAGGCTACACACAAGTGCTTTCAGGAGGAGCAATAAGAAGATGAGGGAGGAGCATAACCGCATGATAGTAAAGGCTTGTGAGGTAGAGAATGAGAGGAAGCGTAAGAGGGCAAGTCAGGTGGGTGAGGCAGGACCAGAAGTGGCAGAAAGAAAAGTACCCACGTTGCACTCAGTAGAATAGATGTTTTAATCCGGCTATTTTCATTCCCTAAGGCATTTTAGATTTAGATGTGGTACATGTATAGATTAAAATGATCGTGTACCATGCGTACCACCGTGTATGTCGCAGCTCCCATTAAAATCACCATGTTCAACCTTCCATTTCTATCAAATCTGGGTACCCAAAATATCTCAAAAACATCTAATGCATTGGACGAATTGACAAAAAAAAAATGGCGGCACACGGGCATTGCCTATTTTGCTGCAAACAAAATCAAATTAGGGCAAGGTGTCTCCCTCTAATTAGGTGACATAATGGTGTCATCCAGCTAGGGGATGACAACAAGGTGTCACGTCTAGCTAGTGAATGACAATAATATGTTGCCCTTGGGCGACACCTTCTGTGCTAGGTCAGCGGCCAGCTATGCTGGCCTGCCACATCAAGGTGTCACCCAATAAACGGATGACGATAGCCTAGTCTTGCAAAAATTTCAAGGTGCATGTAATTTTCAAACAGACCTTATGTCAAATTTGGTTGTTGCGAGGTAGCATTTGTAATATCTCCTAGAGTGGTTTGAATAAGCCCATCATGTTTTAGGTGCTGATTGCAAACACTAGTTGCCGCTGCCGATTTAGTTCAATACAGAATTTGTTATCATTTCATGAAGCACAATAAAATTATATATTCCGCTATGTAAACATACGAAGTATGGGGATTAAACCTTCATTTTCCTTCCCAAGTGACGATAAAGGAGGCCATTGTCCTTGTTTCTTTGACATGATCGACCGAACGATAGGCGGTGATATAGTGAGGCCCCAAGCAGATAGCAGGGTGGCAAGCACTTAATGTGTTTCTTTTGGCTATTCAGGGCATCTAAAACTCAACAAAATAAGCAACCAGATTATTGTTTTTTCTACGTGGCCTAGAAGGGAAATTCAAATGACATGGCCACCTAATTAATCAGATAATATTGGGTAAACTATTTGTTCTCCTAGGGTAAACAATGATCGACTTGTAGTCTGATCAAAACACCAAAGAGAAACTGAACAATGTCTAATGTAGGAAACTGAGATTGTATTCAAAGTTTGATGTTTAGTAACTATACGCTCCTTGATTTCATGAAAAGAAATATAGAGCTTCCTATGCATCCTAGAAGGGTAATTCAAAAGATATGGCCACCTAATTAACCTGAAATTAATTCAGCTATTTACACATTACACCATATGTCAAATGGGCTAGATGAATGAATTTCAGTCCTAATCTAGGGGCTAAAAGCAACACAGGCGCATTTCACAATGAAGAGGGGACACAGTTTGCTCAGAGAACATATAAAGTGAGACTACTACACACAAAGTATATGTTGCTGCATCAAATTTTTGCCCCACCACAAAATTTCCTACTAAAGGCTGCTAGATCACCCTTAGAGTTGTTTATGTTGTCAATTACTAACCAAAATAAACGGAATGCACTGAGCCATGAGTACATAAAGGAAAATATCTGAACAACCAAAATTTCCTACTTAAGTGCTCGATTTAGCCCCACACTTTGTTCGTTAATAAACATGAGCTAAACCAGATGAGTGTGTTCTGGAAAGCAATCAAGATTTAGAACTTGGTGAAAATCCAACCGTAAGTTGCGACAAAATTGCTATTTATGGAGGGATCACTTTCAAAAAGTTCCATCAAAATTGCAATTTTAGTAAGTTGTGAAAGAAATAGCATGGAGGCTACTTATGTAGAACTGATAATGCAAAGATCATGTGCAATGTAGGCTCCTGGTTGTGCAATGTAGACTCCCTAGAACTGATCATGGGAGAGTACCAAGAGCTGAGAGCCGGACTATGTTGCTGGAGTTCACAGTCCAAATGTGAATGGATCTGTCGACGATGCCGGAGTAGAACTTATCTCAAAGAGATCCCACTGATAGCCTGCGAAATTCAGGGTTATCCATAAGAACCAATAATCACAACAACTGGACCACTGAATAACTCAAAAGATCATAGTATACCAAACTGCAATTGCAATGAAAGTCTATGCATGTGTGGTATTCTACTAATTTCACAAAAAAACATTTTTCTTCTATTGGCTGATCTTATGATGAGAACTTTCTCCAAAGGAACTACATTTGCTGTGGGCATATGCACTATCAGGAAATACCACCAAACAACCTTGGCTACATATTCTTTCTGGCATATCCCCCATCATGACAGATTGCTTACTATGAATGCATGAGGCAACATATACAATCTGGTAGCCTACTTGATCCTCATTCTGAAATAAAAAGTAGAGACTTTCAACCGCACCATAGATCAAACAAGAATTTCATTTTTTGTTCAGCCTACATTAATAAAAAAAAACTTGCCTCAAAATTACAAAGCAATCTAGAAACTGTCCATCAATACATGAGGACCTCTAAACTGTAACACTACATTTACTCAAAATAAAGTTTGTTCCCCCTGTAAACAGCGTGCTCCCACACACAAAGATCAAAACCAAAATAAGAGCTCTCCCTACTTCATCAACATGTGCAATACCAAGTCGAGCAATCAAACAAGCTAAAAGAACTAAAACATTCATCGCATGAAATTCAGTTCTTGTGTTCGACGTTCTGAAGAATAGATAACTTCACAGGGCCATAACTATTTCTATACAACACCGTTTTCAACAAATGAGTACAATAAAACATGTACTCAGAATTTTCTACAACTTCTGTATTGACCAAAATTTTAATTTTTCATTTATTATGTGTGGGAGTCCAACAGACTCAAAGAAGACGCTGCAGGGTAGATAACCAAAATCTTCAGGGTAATTATGTTAGGTTGAAGGTTCAATGTCATAGCCTACACCTTTAACTGAAAAGAAACTGTTGAGACAAGAAAAAAAGAAAGCAATTACACATGGCACATCACCTTATCACTTTTTTATAACTGAAAGTAAATTTCTTTTCTGAACCAATCTTATGGCTCCATCTTAATGTGCAACTACAAGCAACCAATCATAAATAGCTACAGTGTCAGTCTCATAAGCCTGCATGGCATGGAAGTGCACTGCCTGAACATGTTAGGTCTCGATCCAACCTTTTGCAAAAAAAAAAAAAAAAAAAAAAGATATGCACCCACCTTGCATATCAATACAAATATGGCTTTCATAAGTGCTATGAAGGACACACCTATATGTGCATGCTTAAAATATATAGCAAAACATAACGACTATCACCAAGAAATTTTCTCCTTATTATTCTTCTTTGTGGTCACTTTATCAAGCTTGCACATACACAAAAGCTACGGCGCCAACACTATAACACTACTTTCTCTTAGAAAACTCAAATCTTAAATGAAGGGGTGGAGGGTGACCAAAAGATGGGATGCGTTATTCAATATGATGGCATCAAATTAGATTAATCTCCTTCATCGGTAATTCACCATTTACTGACCTTGCATGCCACCTGCAAGCTTGACCTGCATGCTCTTATCGTCTTGGTCCAGCGCCCTCCTTGCACCCTGATTGCTATATAGAACACCATCGTAAGCAAGAAGACAACCAATGATCAGAATTGGATCAAGCACCAGCTCTGTGTGTAGGAGAATACCTCATATACAATGTCACACCCGGTTTAACGGACAAAACCAGATACGGCTTATATATGCTCAGGATATTCAACACACATAAGGACGTCACATGCGAAGTAACAAAATCAATACTTTTATTAAATAAACGTTAACTCTTACAACAATTAATATATATTATCTTCTACATAGATATTTGCAGTAGAACAGACGCACTGGTGCCCAACAACACTGCAGGCAACTGACCGGGAGACACGCGCCTAGAACGTCACAACCTCATCTTGATAGTCTTCAACATCTTCACTCACTGAGTAGCACCACACATGTCGCATGACATAGGGAAAATAACAAGTGTGAGCACATGACGCGCTCAGCAAGTGTACAAGAGAATAATGATATGCAGCCTTATATCAAGAATAGGCTAAGACAAGGTATATTTGCGTATATGCGAGTAAAAAAACAATTGAACTTTGAAAGCATTGAACAATTATTAAGTGAATGTATCCGAATTAATCCAACCGTTGGACTTCACCAAAACTAACCATCTTGTAAACCATAACCATCATCATAACCATAATCATGACCAAACCAAACCCATATAATCATGTGAGGATCCAAGTCTCCCATAACTATGGACACAACTGTTATAACAGTTTACACTCTGCAAAGGTTGTCCAACTTTTAGCCAAGAGTCGTGATTTTCATGTTCCGTGTTTGCAAGACACTTAACATATACCAGTGGTGTGCTGCCAGGAGAATAACTACGAAGCATGGTCCATCAATTAGGTCCTGGTACTCCAATGAATACCAGCCAGGTGTCTATTCAATATGCTAAGCCTTACCCATATCGGCCTCGTGTTTGGTACGGTATTTCTTGGGTTTTTGCTCTACGAACCGGTCCTTTTATGTGACATTTAGGCAAAGACTACTCAACAGGGAGATACCATCGTAAATCAAGGGGGAGGGAAAACATATGTCACAGCCAACCTAATCAAGAGAAACTACCTACTTAAAACGTATCCACAAGCCCACCATATCTACCATTGAATACACTTACCATTACCATCCTACCATTCTTTGCCCAAGTCTTAGGGTTTCATGTTACTATATCAAGTTTATCATCATCATTGCATATGTCCACTAATCATGTATAAGACACTTCCCAACATCTTGACAGCATGGCTAAGCAAATCTACCCATGAATGACACCTAACCATAACCCACTTAGGCTTCAAGGGATGCTAAAAGAAAAACTATGTACACCCTAACATAGGTGACTACATGTCATATTAATAGACACTGCATGCAATTTGTGAAATAGAACATTTAAAAAAACATAGGCTCAAGATGATCAAGGAGTACAATTGTCTTTTACCCAATGCTGCTTAGTGTTGTTAAAATCTTGGTCTTGAAATCTCTCGAACAGATGCGAAGCATTGTCTACTAATCGCGGATTCTATCTACAAATAAAAGCAACATCGAATAAACACCAAATAAACTCCAAGTTGCAAACACAAAAAGGAATAGAATAATAGACTGGAGTCTTTGATTGAATTAGGTAAATAGAACGGAATTGACTGGACTTCTTTTGAAGAAAGATAAAGAGACATGAACTAGGGCTAAGGTTTCGCATGAAATGGTAGAAATGATTGACTGAAGCATTAACATATGTGACCTACAAAATTAATATATTATTTTAATATTATAAACTCATGTTTGTGATACAATGACATATATTTCTGGCCAAGACTTAGACGTCATTGTGACAACCATAAATTTACTAATCAAAATAACATCTTCATGTTGTAGGGATCTAGATGTTAATGAGGGATAACTACTATAAAGATATGTGAATTGGTACTTGAAATTGGCATGATTGAATAGATCATGATTTTAGAAAATTAGAGCGCAAGAATCACTCAAATCGGAGATAAAACAAAGAGGTTATGGCTAAAACAATTTTAGGGTTTAAATCTAATAAGAAAAGAGCTTAATTTGAATAAAATAGAAAGTCTAGGGGCCTTTTGTAAAAACAAAGGGATCTATTTGTAAATATGAAAAAGTTCAGGGACTGATCTATGAAAATAGGGGTTTTAACTGTAATTACAGAAAATAGCAGGGCCTAAATGCAAAATAGTTATTCTCTAGAATTTCTAGAATTATTTTCATACTAGAAAAGATGAATTTCTAACCGGACATGATGACTAGGCATATTGGTGATGTGGCATGGTGACTGAGTTGACATGTCAACAAAGATGCTGACGTGGCAACCTGAGATGGCAAGCATGGCTGACTAGATAATGTATGAAGATGTGGCAACATAGAATTGGTTAGTAAAAGGGTAAGTCTTGGATCTAATTTTGGGCGTTTAGATTGGATCCGACGGCTGAGATAGAGGTCAGAGACTTAGGTAGCCGGCGATGGGGAAAAACGTTGGAGCAAGCTCGGGACGGTGGTGACCTCGTCTGAGCAAGCTACGGGAGGGCGCGAGGAGTCCATTTAACGGCTTACCTTGGGCGAGGCGGCATGGGAAGAGGTTCAGCAATGACGGAGGTGGCGAAGGCGTACGGGAGCTCGACGATGAGGTAGTTCCGGCGGCCGGGAAGCCAAAGAGATGGTGGAAGAAGCTTTGGTGGGTGGCGGCGGAGCTATTAGGTGGCTCGGGTGGTGCTAAGCTGTGCTAGGGTGGCTTGGCGGCAATGGCGACAACAGTGGGGAATTTCGGCGAGTTGGGCTTGAATCTCTGTGGGTTTGCTTGATGCGAAAAGCCGATGGCGACGGTGAATATATAGGAGGGCGGAGAGGCTCGAGGTAGGGCAGGACTCTTGACCGGTGGCGGAATCCAACTTGGACACGGCGACGCGTTCGAATCGGAGACGGAGACGTCGAGGTGAAGGCGAAGGCGAAACCGGCTCAGGTGCGTTCGGGCGGCAGGCTGGCGAGCGGGCGAGCAAGCGTGAGGGAGTGGAACGGGGCATGGGTTGCGGCCTAGGTGACAGACAGGCAGGCGGCAGGGAGCAACAAGCTGAGTGAGAGGGAGAGCGGCCTGAGCGGGGTGATGGGCTGGTTTCAGCCGGCCCGGGTGGAGAGGGAGGGGCTCGGGTTGGGCTAGGATGGAGGCAGAAGATGGGCCAATTCGGGTTGGGTTTTAGGCCAAGTTGGATTTAGTTATTTCTATTACTCAGGCCAAGTTGGATTTAGGTATTTCTATTACTTGGAGATTTTCAGAAAAAGAGAAGGCAATTAAAATCCAAATAAAATACCAAATGAAGCCTAAAAATTCTAAAAGATTGCAACAAGCTTTTGAAAACTTTTAGAAGCTAATTAAAAATATTTTGAACTTATGAAAACATTTTAGAACTTTTGAAATTTTAAATAACTCAAAAGAACTCAAATAAACTCCAAAGAAGTTCAAATAAAATCTAGAGAAAATCAACAATTCAAAATAAAAACTAAATGCCTATTTATCAGCATGAATGTATTCAAACAAATAATAACCTTATTCAAATTTAAATTTGAATTTAGAAAATTAGATTTTCCCTATTCTAATTATTTAATCTATAAACTAATCTTGAAAATTTTTAAAAATTTGAAAAATCTAAAATTAGGGTGTGACATACAGTGATGTGCCGCGTCATGCGGCTCTCCCTTTCTGACTTACAATACGAAAGGAACAAACACAGATTATCTAGTCAGAAGCTCAAGAATGTTAGCTTTATTCAAACAAAATGTCGAACACATGTGTGCACGGCATTCCATCAAACATATGATATGCAACCCCTTCAGTGTCCTTCACATGCAGCTGCAGTGAGAAATTTTCATGCTCAGCTGAACGCACAACAAAAGAATTTGCAAAGATTGGTAAAAAAAAAAAAAGATCATATCAGCGTCTCTTCCATGCACAACGGAATACAAAAGCAGACATGCTCAGAAGTTGCAGGCTTCTTGCCTTACCTTTTTTCCTAAATCCTACTCCCGCCGGGGTCGCTCGTCCGAGCGGAGTGGGGCAGCACAAGATTGGCACTGGTATCTGGCTCAAATTGGAACGAGGGGTGTAACACCTGATTTTTACAATTTAAATTTTTTTAAAATTTTCTAAGATTCCTGAATATCTTCATCAGTAGTATAGGTTTAAAATCTATTTTCTTAATCAATCAATCAATATAGATTATTATTTTATGTGCATTGTATGCTGAGTTTTGTTAGTAGGCAGGTAAATACATTAGAATTCTTTTTCTTTTTCTTTCTCTTTGGTGTTTTGAGTGAAAAAGATTTTGAAAAAGTTTTTACAAAATTTTGTAGTAAACTAGTTAAGGATCTTAATGGTTGGAATTCAAAATCTTTGAATTCATCATCTATTCAATCCTTGATTATACATGATCCTTCTTTAGTTCAATTCAAATCTTATTCAAATCCTTGTTTAAAGCCAATATCTCCTCTTTATCAAATTCTACCCAAATCCAAATTCAAATTCCTTATCTACTACTATTCGTGTTCAACCTTATTTTTCATTTCTCATTATGATTACGGCGTACATAGGGAGGTTCGTCGGTGTCTTCCATGGAACCTAGGTTGACATCCTCTCTGAAAGGAGGTAGCACATCGAATTGATTGTAGTCTTACTTGTCAATAATATTATCCACTCTGATAATCCTTCTTTTTCCTTGAAGAACCACATGGTGTTCCTCCTTATTAGCCGTGTCTGGGTCCTTTACATAGAAGACTTGCATAACATCATTCACAAGTATGAATGGTTCTTCTCTATGTGTAACGAGTTTTTGGTCCACTGTAGTCATATCGTATTTGTCAATCTTCACACCCCTAGGAGTCTGACCCATTAGCACCGAAAAAGAGGAACCTTTAATATTCCATAGTCGAGCTCCCAGATCTCCTCTATGAATCCATAGTAGGTCTCCCTATTTCTATTGTACTTGAACGTATTTATACGGACACCACTATTTTGGTTGGCACTCTTATTATCCTGAGCTCTCGTGTAAATTGTATAGCCATTTATATCATATCCTTAGAATGTGAGGGCTGTAGTTGATGGTCTGTGAGCCAACACAGTCCACTGAGCACTCTATATCGCTTATAAATCACCTGCCTACGTAACTAGACACCAAAATATTCTTGGTGCTCTCGTGCGATCCAAACATCAGACTTCCCTAGGTTTCTAGTGCGTACCATCTTTTGGGTATGGGTCCACTACAACTGGTTGTTATAGAACTGCGAAATGTGCTTGCGTGAATGAAATGAGGTCATTAGTGCGGAATGAGTTTGCACCTATCGTCCCTTTTCCCTGTAGCCTCCCCTCATGGCGAGAATAGGCACACCAATCGATTTGAGATTCATGTAGTCGACATAGAAATCAATGACCTCCTCAGTTCCCTAGCCCTTGGCCATGCAGCCTTTTGGTCAATTTCGGTTACAAACATATTTCTTCAAAACTGCCATGAACCTCTCGAAAGGGTACATCTAATGCAGAAACATGAGGCCAAGAATTTGTTTCTCTTTCACAATGTGAACAATAAGATACACCATAATATCAAAAAACGATGGAGGGAACAATGCCTCAAGCTGGGATAGAGTCTCGACCACATCTTCCTATAGCTTATCTAGCTTGGTCAGATCAATGGCCTTCTGTGATATCACATTGAAGAATGAACATAGCTATATGATTGGGTTTCGGACCTTCGGTGGCAGAATACCTCTTATTGCAATTGGAAGCATCTGTGTCATTATCACATGACAATTATGAGACTTCATGAAAGTTAATTTCAAATCTTTCATGTTTACTAGTTTCTTTATGTTGGTAGAGTAACCAGATGGAACTTTAATTCCATGCAAGCACTTGCACATTGCAATTTTCTCCGCCTTACTCAGATTGTAACTAGTAGCATCAAGATATTACGCTTTCTTCCATATCTTTGGGATGTAGATCCTATCTGAGTTTCAAACATTTCAGGTCCTTCCGTGCTTCAAGTGTATCCTTCGTTTTGCCAGGTATGTCTAGTAATGTATCAATCAAGCTATCACACACGTTCTTCTCAATGTGCATGACATCAATTATGTGTCGAACCACCAAATCTGACCAATAAGCTAAGTCATAAAAAATAGATTTCTTTTTGAACATAGGTGCTCTAAGATTATATTTCGGAACCGGTGTACTCCTACATCCCTTTCCATTGATAACCCAAAGTCCCTTACCATCTCATATACCTATCTCCTAGTGCGATGCTTAGGAGGTGATCGAGTCTCAACTTTCCCATCAAAAGCTCTCCTGTTGCCACGGTACGGGTGATCCTTGCGAAGAAATTTACGATGACATAGGTACACCATATTTCAGCTATTCTTCAACCACAAGTTCTCCATTTCATCCAAACAATGCATGCAAGCACAGTAGCCTTTGACAGTCTGGCCCGATATGTTGCCAATGGCTGGCCAATCCTAGATTGTTACGAACAACATTGCGCGTAGGGTGAAGTTCTCTCGTTTGTATGCATCCTATACCTACACACCTTCGTTCCACAGTATTACAAGATCTTCTATTAATGGTTTTAGGTAGATATAGATATTGGTTCTAGGTTGCCTCAGCTTGGTATCAGCACTGGCATCATAATATACTTCTGCTTCATACACAACCAAGGAGGAAGGTTGTAGATACATAGAGTCACTGGACAAGTGCTATGACTACTGCTCATGTTGCAGAATGGATTCATCCCATCCGTACTCAACCCAAATCTTATATTCCTCACATCTTCTGCAAAGGGCTCCTTGTATTTCCTATTGATGTTTCTCCTACGCATAGAATCAACAAGGTGTCTCAGCATTCCATCATCATTGCGCTCCTCGGTATGCCATCGCATCAGTTCGGCATGCCTTTTGTTCACGAATAAACGCTCCAAACAAGGGACTATAGGAAAATACCATATCACCTTGATAGGAGGCCTTTTATTCTTTCCTTCACCATCGATGTGTTCACGGTCACGCTTGTACCGTGATGCACCACAGACGAGACACACTTCAAAGTCTACATGCTCTCCTCGATACAACATGCAATCATTTGGACATGCATATATTTTCTGCACTTCCAACCCCAATGGGCACACAACCTGCTTGGCCTAGTACATGTTTTCTGGCAGCACATTTATCTTTGGAAGCAATTTCTACAAGAATAGCAACAACTCTATGAAGCTTGTATCTGATCACCTGTTGCTTGCCTTCAATTGTAGCAGTGAAAGCACAGTACGCAACTTTGTATGCTCCTTCTTGTAGCCTGGGAACAATGGTGTTTTAGAGTCCTCTACCATACGCTGGAACTTTTGAAACTCTCTCTCATTGGTGAAGTTCCCCTCCCCATCGTGCAACATCTGCTCCAGATCATCGGCGTTGGCATCGAAGTCGGCGTTGGCCAACATCTCCTCTAGATCATCATCGACCAACGTATCTCCAGTGGGCGGCATATCGGTGTATTCGTTAGCTAGTATATAGGTGCACAAGTCTTCGTCTTCTCTACCAATGTATTACCCTTCCTATATGAACTCAGCTTCACCGTGCACGGTCCAATGAGTATAGCCAGGTATAAAGCCCCTTGGCATCAAGTGGGAATATATCTGGTGGGTGGTGAAAAACTGCTTATTGTTCTCGCAATCAATGCATGGAGAGCACATGTATTGAGATTGTGTATTTGACTTGTGCATTGCGGCTTGTAGCAAGAAACAATCCATGTCGTTCTTGTACTCTGCGCTCAAATGGCTCGCATCATACATCCATATTATGTCCATCTATAATTATATCATTCTTGTAAATCGAAATTCATAACATCTAGAAGATTTTGCGATCACCAACAAATAAATTACCTCATCATCTTCTACCGGTAATTGGCTTGGGTTGAATGAGCTGCCTTTTGCATGCTTTCGCGTCCACTTTCAATGAGTATTTGTTGGTGCCATCCCTAGAAACTTTCTTTATTATTCAACCCCTTATCTATGACTCATTAAGGAAACATGAAAAATAAATACGCTCATACATAAAGTTTCTATATTGGAGTTGTTAGGGGTCATTGTTAAGGAGCTCTGATGCCCATGGGCCCACGCCTCCCGAAGGCTGCTTTCTAACTTCCGGGCTTCAGAGTAATGATCTCCCGTAGCCATGACTCTCGAAGCTTCCATCTCCCGAAGCCATGTCTCCTGAAGCCTCCATCTCCTGGAGCCATGCCTCCCGAAGCCTCCATCTCCCGGAGCCATGCCTCCCGAAGCCTCCATCTCCCGGAGCCATGCCTCCTGAAGCCTCCATCTCTCGAAGCCATGCCTCCCCCCGGAGCCCCCATCTCCGGGCTCGGGCAGGCTTCCCAAAGGCTACGGGGTAAGCCATTAGGCCTCAAGAAAGATTTGCTAAAAGAGGAACACCGGTCATCCTTTGCCTGCAAGGAAGTGACCAGCATTAAATACCTAGGCTAGTGCCCGTCGTCCTGACACCCTAGTACAATGGAGGTTATCCTGACACCCCTGACATCGCGGCGCCGAGCCACAATTGGCGACCGGCTCACCCCTCTGGGTATAGGCACCATAGTAGTTACCATGGTAGATATTTATCTTCTATGTAGGGTAAAAAGTAGTTATCAGGATAAGGCCATGTAACTCGGTCATATCCTAGATATTTTGCACATAGCGGTAACTTGTATGCTAAGCTACGCACAACCCTATAAATAAGGGGCCATGGTCATCTGAGGAGAGAGGGAGGAGAACGCTCAACACAGCACGGAGGAGCACAATCACAAAGTTTTCCTGTGATACTCCCCCTAGCCCGGTCCATATTTTTACGATCAATACATTTGTGGTGTTCGTTCCTCTCAAACATCGTCTCCAAGCTTGAGTCTCCTCCTTAGAAGAGACTCTCGCCGTACTTGCTGGGGCAAGATGATCACCTACCCAACAGCGCGCTGTCCGTAAGGACTTGAACACAGAAGTGCTAAGAGAGCTAGGATGCCACCCAAGAAGAAGACCACCAAGGCCGCGCTGAAGGCAGCCGACCCCCAGTCATGCATGTGCGATAGTCCAACGACCAGGCGCAGGTCGCGCTGACGATGACCCCCCAACCGGGGGAAACGAGGGCCTTACGACCACCACCGACCAAGCCATGACCATAGCTATGGCCGGCACCGAGGGGCTCCCTACCCTGGAGACCCAGCAGCAACAATAGCAACAAGGTGAGGTCCCCTCTGCACCCCCGCGGCCGACGGCACTGCCAAAAACACCATTCCACCCGAGCGTCAATCACGCCTGGCGGCACTCCTGACCCATATGGAGGAACTACAAACGGCCCTGAGAGTCAAGCAGAAGGCTACCCGCATGACCATCACCACCCCTGTGATGACCGGCACTGTTCCGATCCAAGCTCCATGGGTCGATGAACTCTTTGACGCCAGGGCCCTACACGTTCAGCCTCTGGAGTCCCAGAGCCGACGTCGCAAGGATCCCCTGCAAGACTACGACTCTCCCCTACAGGCTAACCTGTAGAGGATGCCCTTCCCAGAGGGCTTTCGGACCCCAAAGCTACATAAGTACAAGGGAGATTCAGACCCTGATGAGTTCGTTCGGTCCTACGCTCTCGCCATAGAAGCTAGCAAGGGTGGACCGGCCACCATGGATAAATGCTTTCCTCTCACCTTGGAAGGGGTGGCCATACGCTGGTTCTTGGCACTGGACCCTAGCACTATTCGTGCCTGGTCCCAACTCTGAGACCTATTCTGCAGCAACTTCCAGGGCACTTTCATCGGGCAAGTAAGCTCTGGAAGCCTGTTCACTATCAAACAGGTGTCAGACGAAACCCTCTGGATTACTTTCGAAGGTTCTCTCGGACCAAGACCCAGATTAGGGGCATATCAGACTATTCGTTCATCGATGCTGTGATCCAGGGCCTAGCCGAAGGCCTCCTATATGATCGGTTGAACTGATGTCCCATACTCACCATGGATGTCCTCATGAGCAAATTCGAGGAATATGCATGAGCAGAGGAGGAAAAACTCCACCGAAGGTGCTCGCAAGCTACTGAGACTTCCCATGTCAACCCCGAGAAGTCACACTCGTATGAGGGATCATCACATGCCCCCTCTCACCCAGCGAAGAGGGGCTTTGAGGAGGCTCATACCTCTGGGTCCCAAAGGGAGCGGCAGTGACAACGGCGAAACATCAACAACATCAGCCCCAACCGTAGGGCTCCAAACCAAAACCAACCCAGGGGACGCGGCCGAGGATGCCTCGGAGGCATCCCAGTGCGAGGCTGTGCTCCGAACTGGTGTTCTGAGTAGGAATCCTGGTGCACTCTACACGGCGCAGGATGAGGACACAACACCGACAGCTACCAGACCCTCACATCCTTCCGAGAAGAATACCTTTGGAGGTACGCAGCCTTTGCCTCAACTGAGGAGGCCACCAAGGAGCAGTCCTAAGATCGCAGGCTATCAGCCAGCCAGCGAGTTGATCATCTGGCCTTGTAGAATTCTCCGCAGCTAGCCCTACCTTCTCTGTCCTGATCATTCGCAGAGCGATACAACGATGAAGAGGCACGGGGCAAACAGATCGTCCTCGCTATGACCAGCGGAGGGAGCTCTGGCTGCACTTTGAAATAGTAGTGGTGAGACTACGCATGTGGGGAGCACCACATTGGAGCAACTAGCATCCATCGACAGGCCCCCAAATGGACCGGCACCCCCGTGACATTCACCGTCGATGACTCCGCGGGGGTGAAATTTCCCCACTCCGATGCCCTGGTCATCTTAGCCAACATCGCCGAAGTCGAGGTCCTGAGAATACTGGTCGACGGAGACAACTCGATAGACCTCCTATTCATATATGCCTTCGACCATCTTCGTGAGTACGGGCACCCTCTCCACTCCCCAGTCGCGACATCCATGTAGTAACCCAGGAGGGCTCTAAGGACCCTCCGTCGGCATATCCCGGGCACCGAGGCCTTCCGAGGCCACAACTAGAGGGAGACATAAAGCGTGTCCCCATACATCCGGACCAACCCAACTGGCCCTTCCAAATAGGGGTAGACCTCACCTCCAAGTAGGATGCCCAGCTTCTGGCTGTCCTGCAGGGTAACCTCGACTCATTTGCATGGTCCCCGCAGGACCTCCTGGGAGTTGACCGCTGCATTATCGAACACTCTCTCCAGGTCGACCCGAAGGCTTGACTCGTATGCCAGGGGCTTCACAAACTCTCCCCAGAGCGGGCAGAGGCTGCAAAAGAGGAGGTCCAGAAGCTACTAAAGGCTGGTGTTATCCGAGAGGTAATCCACTCCGATTGGCTCTCCAACACCGTCTTGGTCAAGAAACACAGCGGAAAGTGGAAAATGTGCATCGATTTCACATCGCTAAACAAAGTGTGCCCTCGGGACCCATACCACCTTCCTCGCATCGACCAGCTAGTAGATTCCACCGCCAACTACGAGCTGCTAAGCTTCCTAGATGCCTACTCTAGGTACTACCAAGTGTGGATAGCGATAAAGGATGAGAGCAAGACCAGCTTCATTACCCCCTTCGGGGTGTACTACTACGTTCGGATGCCTTTCGATCCTCGAAATGCTAGGGCCACCTTCTCTCGCCTAGTGTACAAGGTATTGAAATAGCAACTGGGCCATAATGTTGAAGCCTACATGGACGATATCATGGTAAAAAGCCAGCTTAAAACCAACCACATCGTCGACCTGCAAGAAACATTTGATAGCCTCTAGGCTGCAGGCGTACGGCTGAACCCGGAGAAGTGCGTATTCGGCGCCAAGGTGGGAAAGATTCTAGGATATCTCGTCTCCCGAAGAGTCATTGAGACCAACCCTAGCAAGATTTGTGCCATCACAGAGATGTCACCTCCCACCAATCCAAAAGAAGTACAACGCTTGGCCGGTCGCCTTGCAGCCCTTAGCCGCTTCCTCGCCAAATCCGCCGAGCATAGCCTCCTCTTCTTCAAAACGCTAAGGGGCTCTGAACCATTCACTGGAATCCGGAGTGCTAGGTGGCATTCGAGGCCCTCAAGACCCACCTTTCCCGCCTCGAAACACTTGCAATGCCCCTCTCCAGTGAACGGCTGCTCCTATACTTGTCCGTCTCTGCCTCTGCCGTCAGTGCTGCCTTGGTACGGGAGGAGAACAGTGCTAATCACTCTGCTCATAGGGCCATATACTATGTCTTGGAGGCCTTAACCGGGGCCAAGACACGCTACAACAAGCTCAAAAAAATAGCATACGCCCTACCGATGGCCTCACGGAAACTCTAGCACTACTTCCTTGCCTACAACATCACTGTCCCAACCTTTTACCCACTTGGCGACATGTTTCGCAACCGGGAGGCAACGGGACGCATCAGAAAATGGCAGTAGAGCTAGCCCCCTTCGTGGTAAGGTTTGTGGCCCACACCCTATCAAATCCCAAATCTTGGCACACTTATCTCCCCCACAGACTAGCAGGTCCTCATCTCCCCCACAGGCTAGTTTGCTACTCGTCTGGATTTCAAGACAACAAACAACATAGCCGAATACGAAGCCATCCTCATGGGCCTCCGGAAGGCCTGAGCTTTGGGGGCAGCCATAGTCATCATCTGGACTGACTCTCAGATCGTCGTCGGCCACATCGACAAAAGCTTCAAAGTTCGACATCTAGACATAGCAAGATACCTTGAAGCCATTCGCAAAGCCGAAGCACACTTCCGCGGCATATCAATACGCAACATACCACGAACGGACAATGGCTAGGCAGATGCCCTGGCAAAAGCTACCGCCATGGGCAAAGAGCCACCGTTGGGCATATTCCTTGAGACTCTACACCAGCCAGCTATTGAAACTCTTGACGAGACAGCCGCCACCATCCTCCCTATTGAGACCACCAACTGAAGAGCTCCCCTCTTATCCTTCATCAGTGGAACAAAAGAGCCGGAAGACTCGATTGCGCTCCACCACATAGTACATCGCACCAGGGGCTACCGTCTCATAGAAGGCGCCCTTTACAAAACTGGTGTCTGCGCTCCCCTCCTTCGCTGCATCACCAGACAAGAAGGGGCCAACCTCATCCGGGATATACATGAGGGCCTTTGTGGCAACCATTTGGCACCTCGCGCCCTAGCTGGCAAGGCTCTTCGCCAGGGGCTCCATTGGCCTACAATCATGTCTGATACAGAAGACCTCGTCCACACCTCCCAAGGATGCCAATGGATGGGATGCAAAGCCACCGGCCCCCAGCTCCCCTACAACCAATCGCTCCCATCTGACCCCTAGCTTGTTGGGGCATGGACCTTATCGGACCATTCCCGCGTGCCAAAGGCAACCTACAGTACGCGGTGGTAGCATTGGAGTACTTCTCCATATGGATCAAGGCTGAACCCCTTAAAATGATTACATCAAAGAATGTCCAGAAATTCTTCTGGAAAAACATAATCTGCCAGTTCGGCATCCCACGACAACTCACGGGCGACTATGGCACACAATTCGACTCTGGGCCTTCCAGATAATTCTGCGACGACCTCGGCATCGAATTATGCTTCGTTGTAGTTCGACATCCTCAGTCCAACGGGGCCATCAAATGGGCCAACAGCAACATTCTCTCCGGCCTAAACTGCCGACTCGTCAGCCTAACTCTAGGCTTGTGGGTTGAGGAACTCCCCAAAGTTTTATGGTCCCTCCGCACCACTGTCACGCGAGCCACAGGGTTCACCCCTTTCTGCCTTTGATATGGCGATGAAGCCCTGATCCCCACCAAAGTTAAGAGATGCTCGCTCAGGGTGCAACTTCCACAAACTACCAAAGAAAGAGAACTCTCCCTCGTTCTCACTAAAGAAACGCGGCTCCGTGCTATCCAGAACCTCGATCACTACATCGCGAAAACCATGGCCTGGTATGATCCTAAGGTTGCGCCACGAAACTTCAAACCCGACGACCTAGTACTTCGATGTACCCTAGCTATAGGGAAACTACACAACAAATGCTAAGGCCCATACCTGGTCCTCAGGTCTAATAGGCCCGGCTCCTACCACCTGGTCGATAAAGAAGGAACCCCCCTCCAACACAGTTAGAATGCGGAGACCCTCCGCAAATACTATGTGTAGCAGCACCCAAGCTCTGCCCTCTCCAAAGGTCCAAGACAAATAAAACCATAGATTACCCACCCAAAAATAACCACCATACCTAGAGGTATCACCTCCCAGAAAACACCTACCCTGCAAAAACAAACCCACACAGAGCCTACGTGCTGAAGGGGTAAAACTCTTCGGCATCTTGAAGGCACTGCCTCCATGCTGCAGGGGTAAAACCCTCCGGCATCTTGAAGGCACTGCCTCCCTGCCAAGCGAACAAAATCCCTCTAGCATCTTGAAGGCAGTGCCTCTGTGCCGGATAAGTTTATCCCTCCACCATCTTTAGGGCTTGGCTGACCTACGTGGCAGAGAGGCAAAGACCGCTCCAGCATCTTGAAGGCTTAAGCCTCCATGCTAGACGGGCATATATCCCTCCGCCATCTTTAAGGTCTAGCTAACCTATGTGGCGGAGAGGTAAAGACCACTTCGGCATCTTGAAGGCATTGCCTCCGTGCTAGACAGACACAAGACACTCTGTCATCTTTAAGGCCTGGCGGACCTATGTGGCGGAGGGATAGCCTCCCCGGCGTCTTGAAGGCCTAGCCTCCGTGCCAAAAAGGATTCAGACAAAATATTGATCCTCCGGCACCTTGTAGACTAAAAGTCTCCGTGCCAAAATCATCTCACCCCTACGGTATCTTCCTTGCTCACACCTAACGCTACGCAGCACCCTTGGATCTCGCACCCCGCGGCCACTAACAAATCGCAAAATGCGAAGGGGCTGAGATAGGGGGCATAGGTGAAGCATTGATACAATACAAAGCATTGATGCGATAAATTATAAAAACACCACAAAAAAAACAAAGCTAACACAACACAAGTTTATTCATACACGGCATACAAAGAGTTTGCATTCAGCTAACTACTGTACATTGATTATATGCCTAGCAAACTTGCTAACCTATTATGCCTCCCTGGAACACTACGAGAGGATGAGGGCACCCGACCGCCATGCCTCCTTGAAATACCATGGGACCTGGAGGATTGAACTCGGTAGCTGCGCACAAGGTGTCGACGATAATCCCCTCTACGGAGGGAACCACTGCCTAAGGCGAAGCCCCCTCGGCCTTGGGAAGATGAAGGATCCGCTAGAAAGGGACACGAGTCAAAGGCTGAGAAATCCAGCTCGTCCTCCTCCTACTCTTCTGGTGGGGACTCCACAGCCTGCACCTCCTTCACCTTCACCTCGGCCAGGATAGGCTCAAGGATTTCCGAAGGCACCCTTCCATCAGAATCCCGGGGGAGGACAAAGCATTGAAAGAAGTGTGAACTGGCAACCTCCTGCGCTGTTCGAGCTGCACACCAGTCATCCTTTGCAACAAAACATACATCCGAGGTAGATACAAGGGGGTCCTCTGGCTCAACCTTGACCAAGACATCGGCGGCCACCTTCGGATTCACTCACCCATCGGAATCACGGGGCATAACAAAGCGACTCCACCGTCGGACAAACGGAGTGGCCCCAAACGCTCCGGACATACTCGATCCATCCCCGGAGGCACCATCCTAGATACGAGCAAGGCCCCCTTTGGCTTCAGATTGCCACACCTATACACGCAGATCAGACTCCAGTTAGCCTCAAAGGAACGTACACTCTAGAACAACACAGGCGAACCACAAGAAGGTAGACATGACTCCATTTAGATAAGAAGAAAGCCCAAATATATAAAGTAGAAGGGAGTAGTCAACATACTAAGACTTTGACCCCCTTCGGAAAGAAAGAAAGCAAAAAACAGACAGCCTGTGAAAGAGCTACACCTCCAGGGTATCCACACACGAAGACTGCTCTTACGGAGCAATGACGCGAAGAGAGAGGCCTCCAGAGGGCCACATCGCACCTGCAGGCTCCAGATGAAGGACTAGACCTCCCGACGAAGACCTCCCAGGGCACCTAGAGTCACTTGACCTGCCATGTAGAGCCGTCACGCTTCGGTCATGCCTCGCCCACAAGTTATGACAAAAGTTCTCCAGAGCCACATGAATTGAGCGCCGCGGCCACACGTGTGCTGGACCTCTCATATGTCTCCGCAGCTCTAACCATGCTCTTCGCGGCAGACCGAAGCTAGAAGAGTGGAATCACCGACATCTCCAAGTTAGAAGGTAGTGGCGGACACCTGGCCCCAAGGCCGCTCAGGGCGTCGGACGTGATCCGGGCAACCTCTGACGCAAGTGCAACTAACCGCTGGCACTACGAGTGTAGTGCTCCCTCCGATGCCTGAACCTCCTTCAGCTCTCATCGCGCCTCGCCCACCGTGGCCCGAAGGGTCTCAACATCACCTTCGGCTAACACCCGAGCCACATTGGCCACATCGACGAACTCCCTTGCCTCCCAAAGGTCTTCGGCAGCCTTCCGCGTGCTCCCGATTCAATACCTCCTCCCGTCGGAGACCCTCCTCACGCTCACGGAGCGCCATCTCCTCCTGAAGATGACCCTCCCAATACTCCACCTGCTTCCAGGCCTACTCCAAGGCTTGACGAAGGCCATCAACCTCTCACGGGCCGCGACAAAGGCCTGGCACCCCACATCTCCCAGTGCCCTCGTCAAAATTACTTGCTATGAGGCACAACAGAAGAAGGAAAAGGACAAAAAAAAGCTACTCAGAACCAGACACCGAACCTGATAAATCAGGACTAAACCACTGACCTGCAGGGCCGCCGCTACTAGATGCGCCTCCACTTCCTCCAAACGACGCTAGGACAATGATCGCTTGATCTCTCCACTCCGAAGAAGAGAGGAGGCCATGACAAAGGCCCATGACACCTCTGGGTGCAGCGCGAAGTCATCCAAAGTCAATACTCCGAGGGAGGAGTCAAAGACACATCCACCTCGACAATCGCTGCGAAATACCAAGAAACACAAGGTCAAGATCCCGGTGCACGACCCAAACAAGATATAGCTAACGAAGCAACGATGCCTCACCAAGTCCCTCAAACCCTCTCATAGAAGGGCCTGTAACGTCATCGATGTCCGAACCGATGAACCCAAAATCATATTCCACAGAGGCCATGCCTCCTCTCTGGCTTTGGCCATGGCCGACAATGTCCGGATAGGCCAGGCCCTTCCCCCGATCACCACTGCCTAGCTGACCCTCAGCTCCGGACTGGTTGTCTACACTCCCGACCCATCTCTGACGCTTCCTATGGGCCAGCAACACCTCAAACTACTTAGCCATCGAGCCAGTATGTGAACCTCCAAAGATAGAAGGCTGTCGGGCCCAGAGCGACTTCACATGGATCACGGGAGTGGCGCGCGCTTATTTCCTGGTAGCCTTAGGCTCCAGCAGATCCCGCCACACTGGAGCCCCACTTCGAGATAAAAGCAGACGCGGTTTTACCGCTCCCAACTCTGTGTCAGGATCACCTCGGCGATCTCTACTGCGCGCTCCAGTGGAAGGTAGCTCTCTGAAAGAAAAAAGGCAGCTCACATCTGCCAATCAAAAACCAGACGATAAAGAGGACTCACCAGAGCTGATGGGGGGGGGGGGCGGAGTACACCTTTGGCCACCCTTCTGCACCTTGCTTGAAGGCGCAGTCCCAGCAAATCTGAAGGGGCCGAATGCGCAACATGGTGAACTATCACAACCAGTTTTAGAAAGGAACAAAACCAGGTGTAAACCACATGTATGCCAGGATCAAGTTTCATACATGCAGCGACTTCATTAGTGTATCACATGCAGTGTCATTATTACAACATTTAACTTGAATAGAAATAGAAAGACCTCAAAGTCTTAAACAAAATCACACAAACTAAACATCGCAAAGCTCCAACTTCCACAGGTAATTGACCGGGGAAAACGCCAGCCTAGCAATCTTCATCTTCATCGACGAAGTAGTCGGGTTCTCCTTCAATGTCTGAGTAGCGCTTGGAGGACATTTGGAAGGAAACAGTAAGTATGAGTACAACATGTACTCCGCAAGTGTGGGAAAATAAAATGCCATGCAAGCTTAATGAAGAATTATAAAAGCATCCTACTTGACTAGGTGAATCATCTGTAGACTTTCAACTGCTAGAAACATTTCCACATGTTTCCCAACCACCTGAATCCCACATTAGGCTCCCAAACCAACCAAACCAAACCAAACCCATCCAACTAATCATGTGAGGATCCAAGTCTCTCATATCCGTGAGCACAGCTGATATATCAGATTTTACACTCTGCAGAGGTTGTCCAGCTTTCAAGACGAGTCATGAATTTCCTTTTTTCTGTGTCCGTGAAACACTTACACACGCCAGCGGTGTGTCGCTCGGAAAGTCACTACAAAGCCGTTACAAAGTTTCATCCAATATGTGCATGCCCGCTAGGTTTCACCGCCATCAAAGTTGCATTCACACCACCCAGAAGCCCCCTTTTGCGCTGTCGGAGGGTTAACTCCTGTCGCAGGGATCCTGAGGGACCCCTTTTTAGAGATTCGACCGGGGGGATGATCATGAATATGTTTGCTGGAGAAATAAATGGATGTAAATGCGATGGCAGGTGGGGTGGAATGATCTAATGCAGAAAAGAGTAAATGCGCTGGGGGATTTTTAGATAGGTTCGGGCCGCACTGCGCGTAACACCCTACTCCTGTGTGGATGCTATAAATGCCCTGAGAATGTCTCTCAGGAATGTGCTGGTTACAAGAATGTCTGTCTATCCTAGAGCCTCGGGCTCCTTGTTCTTGGGGTTCTATGCTTGTACGAAGATGTTCTTTGATCTCTGAGCAAGAGTCTGAGAGTTCGAGCGCCCTCTGTTCGCTTGGATTCACCTTCGATTCGTGTTGGATTGTCTCTACCTTGGATTGTCTTTGTCCGTGCCTGCCGGCTGTCTTAAATACCCGCCGGCGGTAGCGTGCCCTGAAAGGGAGGGCACGAGTTCCAAGGCGCTATAAATGGAAAGGGAGTCATCATGGCCTCTGCGCGAAGTGACGGGGGGTTGAAAACGCCCCCCCCCCCCCCGCCGGTCTTCGGTCACCATAATGGCACTAGCAACGGACGCCGTGGAGAGGGCCCACTGGGCAGCCGCAGAGTGGCCCAGCGTGCCCGTTCTGTCTTGTACGCCTGCCACAGCAAGGCGGCAGACGGGGCGCCTCGGGTCCTGCGAGGCTATCCTGAGGCAAGCCGGATGACGCGGGATGGGACCCGCGCATTAAATGTCCCCACACCCTTCTGCCAGAATATGGCAGGGACGGACACCGAGCGTGGCGGAAGCAGTTGGAGGTGACAGACCCCGCGCGCTCTTAAATGCGGCATCGGGCCTTTCACTGGCTGACACCTCATCGCTGAACCTCTGTGGGGGCCACCGACGAGAAACTCCTTGGGCCGTCGGGGAACCGAGTGCTCGAGGGTCACTGTTCACCTCCCCGAGCACTCTCTCCCGGGAACGCCCTCTCTTGGTCCTCGGGGAACCGAGTGCTCAGGGGTCACTGTTCACCTCCCCGAGCACTTCTCCCAGATTTGACTGTTCGGGTCCTCGGGGAACCGAGTGCTCGGGGGCAACTGTTTACCTCCCCGAGCACTCTCTTCCGATACTCGGCTTTCCTGGTCGTCGGGGGACTCAGGTGCTCGGGGGTTACTGTTTGCCTCCCCGAGCACTCCCTTCCCGGTTACTTGGTCTTCGCAGATCATCGGGGAACCTGGGTACTCAGGGACCACTGTTTGTGGCCCCGAGCGCCCTCTCCCGGAACTTAGTCCTTTCTACCTTGCGGAGATGACCCCGCGGGAGGGCGCCACATGGCGGATTGCTGGCCTAGCCTCGGGATTCAGGGACCCCTGGTTCATGATTCACCGACATGTACCTTGTTGTCTCGAGGAAGTTTTCACCCTTCCCTTCCACTACCCATCTCATACCACTAACCAAATGGTTCTGACCTTTGCCGTCCCCACACAACCACTCTTCTGTTTGGCACGAACAAAATTAGAATCCACTAATTTAATAGGCCAGGCCTGTCCCATAACAGGTCTCGTGGTTGGTATGTAATATCTTGGGTTGTCGCTCCACAAACCGGTCCTTACTTAGGTTGCCTGAGCAAACACTAACCCAACAACATAGCCACCAACATCAACAACACCACTTTGCTCAAGGCCTAAGGTTGCATGTTGCTATACCATCATTAGTATTCCCAACTCGTAGTTGCATAGTTCATTAGTCTTGTATAACCATTAACCCTTCCATCCCCTTGTGCAAAGCTAAGCATAACTACTCATCATATCCATTACCAACAATTAGGCGACAAGGAATTATATGGAACAAGAAATTATAAGTACATAGGATTCAGAATTAACAGCATGCATGTTTGAAGTAAAGAACGCATTTAAAAAAAACAGGATCAAAATGTTCAAGGACACTTGCCTCTCCCAACTTGCTGCTCAGACTCTTCAAATACTTGGTCCTGGAGATTCTCGAACTGCTCCTCGTCTGCTCTCGAAACACATCAAAAAAACACACAACAAAACTAACTGAGAATAGTACACCAAATAATAGCTAACATCTATGAAAAAGGTACTAAAAGATAGTACATGTCGCTACCAACACATGAGCACAAAAATCATCTAAATCGGAGCTAAAACGAGAAAGTTATGCTATAAACAAGATTAGGGTTAAATCTGAAAATAAAAGGACTTAATTAGAAAAAACAAAGAGGTTAGGGGCCTTTTTGTAAAAATAGAGGGACCTATTTGGAATTATGAGAAAGTTTAGTGACTAAACTGTACAAAGATAGGGGCTTTTATTTAAATATAGGGAAGTCTAGGGGCTTATTTGCAAAATTGCTATTATTCCCAAATTAAAACAAATATGAATAATGACTGGATAAAGGCGTGCTGATGTGGCATTGCCACGCGGGCTGATTCGCTGAGGTGGCCGGCTTATGTGGGCGATGACGTGGCTTGATTTGCTGACTAGGATTTAGTGGTCATGTGGCATCATGTGATTGGATGTTGAAGGGGTATGTGTGGCTTCTAATCTTGGCCATCCAAAATAGATCCAATGGCCACGGGAGAGAGAGGGCTTGACCGGCCGGCTCCAGAAAGGAGAGGTGGCGGCGGAAGGCTCGGGCGCGGCGGCGCCTTCGCCGGAGAGGCGGCGGACCTCATCGCCGGGCATGGGGGTCGACGGCGAGCGGCGGCGGAGAAAGAAGAGGACATGGGGAGTCCGTTTTAGCACGTACCTTAGGCAGTAGGGATCCGAACGGCGATCGGCGGTAGGGTAGATAGTGGCGACATCGGGTGAGCGTCGAGGAGGAAGCTTCGGTGGCCAAAACGCGACAGCGAAGTCACCTGCGGGCGTGGAAGGCGGTGGAGGTGCTCAAGGGTAGCTTGGCTACAGCGAAGCTCGGCCGAGCGGCTATGGCAGCGAGAGAAGGAGCTCGAGTTTATGCCAAAAATAGATGAGAAAAGAGGGGGTGCTCGGGTGTTTATATATGCGGGGGCACGTGGCTTGCGGATAGGCTCGAGTTGGTTGGGATTTGGGTTCGAAGAGGAGGCGGTAGACGGTGCTTGTAATCCTTGCGGGCTCGGCCGACTCGGATACGTGCACGAGGAGAGAGATGGTGCATGCGGGGGGGGGGTGCCAGCGCTCGGGCGGAGATGGCTTCAGCCAGGGACGGCAACTGGAGTGGCTCGAGCGCTGGCTAGGCCGTGGTTATCCAACTTTCCCCACGGGTCATGAAATTTCTTTTTGCCGTGTCTGCGAAACAGTTACACACACCAACAGTGTGTCGCCCGAAAAGTCACAACAAAGTTGTTACAAAGTTTCATCCAGTATGTGCATGCCCACTAGGTTTCACCGCCGTCAAAGTGGCATTCACACCACCCAGAAGCCCCCATTTGCGCCTTGTAGTCTCCAGGAAGTTTTCACCCTTCCCTTCCACTACCCATCTCATACCACTAACCAAATGGTTCTGGCCTTTGCTGTCCCCACACAACCACTCTTCCATTTGGCACGAACAAAATTGAAATCCACTAATTTAATAGGCCAAGCCTGTCCCATACCAGGTCTCGTGGTTGGTACGTATTATCTTGGATTGTTGCTCCACAAACCGGTCCTTACTTAGGTTGCTTGAGCAAACACTAAACCAACAACATAGCCATCAACATCAACAACACTACTTTGCTCAAGGCCTAAGGTTCCATGTTGCTATACCATCATTAGTATTCCCAACTCGTAGTTGCATAGTTCATTAGTTATGTATAACCATTAACCCTTCCATCCCCTTGTGCAAAGCTAAGCATAACTACCCATCATATCCATTGCTAGGAACTAGGCGACAAGGAATTATATGGAACAGGATACTATAAGTACATAGGATTCAGAATTAACAGCATGCATGTTTGAAGTAAAGAAACATTTAAAAAAACTATGATCAAAATTGTTGGGACCGAGATCCCAGACGATATGGACCCTCGGTTATGGGAATGTCAAAGGGTCCTCGGGGTGACACATGTTTGGAGTGGAACAGTTTTTCGATCGCTCTTCCAGGTACAGTATGGCCCTATTTATAGCTCGTACTCGACCACTCCATGCGTGGTTTACAAGTCCTACCCCTTTTCCTGCTACAAGTGAGCATATTTACATAATTATAACCCTACTGTCCCGCCATGATCTTCATCTCTGAAGATCCGCCGAAGTCTTCTCCATTCCGTCGTCCGTCCGATGGCCTTTGGCCCCCGAGCGAAGATCGGCTTCTACCTTCGCCCGCCGCGATCGCTTAGGACTGCTAGCATGGACTTCATCCTTCGGTCGAAGGCTCACCTCCATCTTTGTCGACATGGGAAATCAGGGCTGCGGGCGCGCCTACACCCTTCGACCGATGGAGCTTCGTAATCTTCGCCACCTTCAGATGAGGTCCCTGAAATGAAATTGCAATGACAAGCATGCGATCTTTCCAGTAGACTTCGAGCTACCCTCCGAAGAGGGGGGGGGGAGATCATCCCCAACAGTAGCCCCCTATTGGTAAGGTTTATCTTCGATGGGCCGAACCTATAGTCTGTAAGATGTATCTCAACGCCATCCCCTTCGTGGATATATATAGCATGTCCATGCGGTCCCTTGGTAACTGTATCGTTGATATGCATTTAATATCCTTGATGTATACCGAAGCATAATTTTCCTCGTCGGTTCAAGTTCCAATGTGCGTAGTTTTAACCGTCACCCCCCTTGCTATAAATATCGCCCCGCGATCACTTGTTTTTACCGCGGCTTTGCTGAAGCTTTCACTCTTGTACGAAGCCTCTTACGGTCTTCTGAGTCTTTCTCGAACGAAGCCCCCTTTCAGCTCTTCGCGTAATTTCCGGTTTAAGGCATCCCCGTTGAACCGAATGGCACCGAAGGCAAGGTCTTCTCACCTGAAGACGTACTGGATTGGGCAGTCCAAGGTGGATGATGAAGTGTTAGCCAGCCTCGTGAAGGAGGGGTTCATTAACGATGTTTCCAAAGTTCAGCTCCCCAGCGAGCAGGAGACACCGGAGCCCGCTGATGACGAAGCGGTTGTATTTGACCATGCGATCATATGGTTATTAAAGTGCTGAAATTATTCGAAGTTTATCTCCACCAGCTGACGCCCAATGCGATAGTAAGGATGGGGCTTATCGCCTAGGCCGCTCGGTCAGAGGGAGCGAAAGCATCCGCGAGGGCCTTCGCTGTCACTCATCATCTTCATCACCAACCAAAATCGGTCTTCGCCCGGGGAGTCCAGAGCGAGGCTCATTACGGTTGTTTGAACTTCGTGTACCACGCTGGATTAACTACGCCCGTCGTCGTGTACAAGAACAAATGGTCGAGCGACTGGACTCAGTGGTGGTTCTACCACAAGGTGGATGCCGAAGAGTTTCTTGTGTCGAAATGTGAGGAGGTTAGGGAAAACCGCGCACTAGATGTGCGATTGAAAGCATCCCAACAGACAGCTCTTGAGGCCTTCACCAGGTGCACGAAGTATCTATCCACCCACGACCTGGTAGAGGAATTTATAGCTGCTGGGGTTTGGCCCCTTAGCCGTGATTGGAGTATCCCAACATTTGGGGAGAAAGGGCCTGAGGGCCTTTGCCGACCTCGTCCTCCCATGCACGGCTTCATGGGTATGCAATTATCTGTAAAACATCCATATATAATTTTTAAGTTCGGCGGCATTTGCTTACGCGTATTGATCTTTTCCAGATTTGTTGGTGTCTGAAGTTGAGGCCAGAGCTATAATGCTTGTTAGCAAATTTACACCGGGCGAAGCACAGTTATGCGCTGAACAAGACCTCGTTCGAAGACTCAATCGAGTCTTGGAATACAGGGGCCTTTCTTACCGGGAAAGGCCAAAGGCTTGCGTAGTGCTGCAGGGTGCCAGAGATGGCTCTCCGGCAGAAGATGTCGGCGAAGAGGTTGCCACTGGCCCTCTAAAGAAAAGGAAACAGTTCGAGCGATCACCACAGGGTGGTCGGAAAAAGAAGGCGCTTGCCCTTTAGAAGAGGCCACGCGAAGTTGCCTCCGATGTTGCCCACGAGGAAATGTCTCCAAAGGGTTCGGCTGCGCCGGGCGACATGCCCAGGCGGGAAACTCCAGAAGGCACCCAGGAGGCCCGGCCTCTGAAGTCATTGTTTTGCTCTCACGTGGACCTCCCCACGCTAATTCTAAGTGACGACGAGGAGTTAATAGAGACGGGAACCATCCCCGAGGTTACCACCCGGGAAACCGAAATCGATGGAGCCAAAAATATTGAAGTGGTAGCCTATTCTTCTCCGTCGTCGCCTTCGAGTTCCTCTTCCGGGACTGAGGCGTCGACCCCGAGCGCGCCACACTGTGGCGGAAAAGGGTTGATGGGCCATGGCGGGCTACTTGACGCGAAGGCCATAGCGCCTGAGGCATTCAAGGCTTCTTCCTTCAAACCAAGCGCCGGGGAGGTCAATGATGCGAAGAAGATGTTAGTACCTTTGTCCTCCCCGACCATGAAATTTCGCTCGGCCGAAAGCCCGTCGACGAACTTCTCGACACTTCCGATGTGGCAATTGCAAAGGTATACCAGCAGGTTCCATTATTATTATTGTGTCCTTATGGTAATTGCTCATATCCGTGCGACATCCCAGGCTCTGTTTTTATCACGGGCTCAGCGCAAGCAGGCAGAGAAATCTGAAGCCCGCGCCTGGAGCGCAGACACGCAAATTGATATGCTACAAAAGTGTGCCGAGAAAGTCGAAGGCCAGAAATGCGAGTTCTTGTGCTGAGCGAGGGAAGCTGAGCCACGCTTGGAATAGCTTGAGAAGGAACTCAGCGCCCTTCGCTCGGAGAAATAAGTGGCTGAAGAGAAGGTGAAATGTTTGCGCCAAAACCTGCAATCCTCTGTGGCGCAAGTATGTGACCTACAGGCGCTTTGCGCCTCAGAGAGTGCTAAGGCACAACAGCTGCAAGGTGAACTGAGCAAGGCGAAGGCTCTCTCCGAAGATGCTCTGAACGCGCATGGGGAGCTCGAACTGAAGGTCGTCGCTGCGTGCGAAGCTATCAGCAATACCTTCAAAGGTATTGGTGCCTCGGCGAAGCCCCCAACAATCGATCTTGTCGGGCTGGGCAGACTTATAGGTTGGATTAGTGAAACCAGCAGGAGCCTTCTTCCGGCCGCTCAGTTATACGGCGACTTCTGTGCGATGGTCGCTTCCCAAAGTCTTTTGCAGTCAATTGAAATGACGGGCTGCGACCATCATACCGCGCTTCAAAATCCTACCTTCCGGTACCCGACGGACATGTCAACTTCGGCCATCACGAGGGCGTCGAAGACCAATCGTTTACCACCAACTATTGGTGCAAATAGGGTCACGAGCTCGCCCTCTGAGAGGCGGAGATGAACTAGCAACGAGTACGTTGCTTCATATTACCTGTTTTGTTGTCTTTTTGGTTGTACCATATATATTTTTTTTATGAAATGTTTCTTTTGCAGGCAAAGGTGAGGGATGATCCCTCGTCTAAAGGTACAACCGCGGCGGCTGAAGATACCTGGAATGTGGGATGATTCAGCATGAAGCATCCTTTTGTTTTGAGTTTTCCTTTTACGATGGGGCAATGTATTATACATTGGTGACGTTGAGTTTTCCTTTTACGATGGGGCAATGTATTATACATTGGTGACGTAATATATTTTACATTTGTTACAAAATGTTCTTGACTTGTTGCGCTCCCTGCGCAGGTCCTCCCTTCGGACACTACGCAGGTAGCCGAAGAGGCTGTCCCCCTTACCATGATGAGGGACAATTTTTTTGTGTCTTGGTCTTGTTGGGAGTCTTTTCGCCGCTGTCATCCCGATGTTGAACTTGAGCGGTATTGGCATGCGAAGTGTACAGCGTATGATGCTATGAATACTAGGACCAAAGCGTTTTGGAAGTTTTTTAGCCCTTCGACACTAGTTAACCGCCGAGCTGAGCGTGACTTGCACCATACCACGCGCGAAGACGTCGAGGGTCCGGCTATGCTCCTTGAGCCCAAAGACAACGATGAGCTTCCACTTTGCCGGGCGTAGCTTTGCTATTGCCGCAGCCCCTCTTCACAACTAGTTGAACACACCGGTGATGAAGATGATCTTCGAGCGCCTCCATCGACTTCGACTCATGTTGGGTCCCCATTGGCCCCAACCATGCGTTTTCATGCAAGTGAAGGCATAGATTTTCAGTTTGTTTTTAGTCGGTGGTATAAGGATTTTATTGATCCTGATGTTGACCGCTTTGCGGAATAAATTTTGCATTTATAGTATTACTTCTTTCCTTTTTTGGGCACTTCGGCGGCATCACGCTTGAAGTGATATTGGCGTTTCGCGATGTTTTCAGATGTTAGGAATGCCTTATCGCTTACTCGAGCAGGGTTATCTTCAGCGAATGATATTCTCGATTATTCATGTGGGGCGTCGCTTCGGCAACAATGTATTAAATAACATCGTCCCCCCGATTTTTGGCCGCAGGTACCTGCGACTGCCACAAAACAGCTTTTTCGAAAATGCCACCCCCGATTTTTGGTCACGGGTAACTTCGGCTAATAGAAATTTATTTTATTGAAGGGACGCTCTTAAGGCGGTTGTTTGAGGTTTCTTTTTTCCTTTGGTGCGGGGGCAGGCACTCTTAGCCCCCGGCATTAGCTTGAAGTGTGTCGCCTTTTCTTAGGTCGAGCGACACTTCGGCTTCTCTTCCGAAGGTTTGTTTTTCCTTCGGTGCGGGGGCAGGAACTCTTAGCTCCCGACTTTGGCTCAAAGTGCGTCGCCTTTTCTTAGGTCGAATGACACTTCGACTTCTCTTACGAAGGTTTATTTTTCCTTCGGTGCGGGGGCAGGCACTCTTAGCCCCCAACTTTGGCTCGAAGTGCGTCACCTTTTGCTAGGTCGAGCAGCACTTCGGCTTCTCTTCCGCAGGTTTATTTTTCCTGTGGTGCAGGGGCAGGCACTCTTAGCCCCTAACTTTGGCTCGAAGTGTGTCACCTTTTCTTAGCTCGAGCGACACTTCAGCTTCTCTTACGAAGGTTTGTTTTTCCTTCAGTGCAGGGGTAGCCACTCTTAGCCCCCCACTTTGGCTTGAAGGGCGTCGCTTTTCTTAGGTCGAGCGACACTTCGGCTACTCTTACGAAGGTTTGTTTTTCCTTCGGTGCGGGGGCAGGCACTCTTAGCCCCCGACTTTGGCTCGAAGTGCGTCGCCTTTTCTTAGATCGAGCGATACTTCGGCTTCTCTTACGAAGGTTTGTTTTTCCTCCGGTGCATGGACAGGCATTCTTAGCCCCTGACTTTGGCTCGAAGTGCGTCACCTTTTCTTAGGTCTAGCGACACTTCAGCTTCTCTTATATATATATATATATATTGTTTCTTAAGGTCAAAAGTGTACGTCTTTTTTCGTTGACACTTTGCACCTCTATTTGCGCCGTCCACTTGCAGCCCTTCACTCGTCGATTGGTGTGTCACCCCGCTCTTAGGCTAGCGCACTTCGACGACGAGTTACCAATACTCGGAAGAAGCAACATTTTCTGGGGGTACTACTATATCGATGTTTACAAGGGTTCCTGCCTCGTTAAAAACCTCACCCCCTAACGAAGGGGTCCCCCTGTGAGAAAAAGAGTGCAGTTCCCGTACAATTTGATTACATGATAGGAAAAATTGCATAAAGAAAAATTACACAAGAGCCTTCGTCTTGGTCGCCATCGCTGTCACGCATAGAACCTGCGAAGGTTGTTCGTATTCCAAGTATGTGGAAGCTCCTCCCCCTCCATATTAGCCAAATGATACGAGCCAGGTCTTAATGACCTTTTGACTAAGAAAGGACCGTCCCATTTGCTCTGTAGCTTTCCCACTGATGATGTATTACCGAATCTTCGCAGCACCAAACCTCCGGGGATGAATATCTTTTCGGATATATTCTTGTCTCTCCATTTTCTTGTCTCATGTTAATATCTGCCCAGATTTTCGGCGGCTTGCAATCTCATTTCCTCAAGGGCGTCCTTTGATGATGGCTCTTCGCCTTTCTCTGGTTCATTCACGATGCTAAATGATTTGTTTTTGCATTCCTCTGGCGTCATTGCCTCTTCGCCAAAGAGGAGGTGAAAGGGCGTGAAACCGGTTGGTCTTGCTACCGTTGTTCTTAATGACCATAATACTTTAGGCAACTCTTAGACCCATTTCCCTTTTGCCAATCCCTGTAGACGCTTTGCGACACCAGCGAAAATGATGTCGTTCGCTCTCTCGACGGCCCCATTAGACTATGGGTGGTATACAGATGCGAAAATCACTTTGATCCCTAGACCTTCGCAAAAGTGCCTGAATCCTACACTATCAAATTGAGTACCATTGTGTACTGTTACTTCGCGCGTGACTCCGAAGAAGCATATGACATTCTGCCACAGGAATTTCTGTATATTTCTTGATGTTATGCTTACGAGTGGCATGGCCTCCACCCACTTGGAGAAGTACTCGATCGCAATGACAGCATATCGCAAATTTCCTGGAGCAACCGGCAATTGGCCAACAATGTCAATTCCCCACCGTCTTAACGGCCAAACCGGTGGAATTAGCTGTGTCTTAGGTCTGGGCTTATTTTAGGGTTTTTATTTGTTTTGGAATTTTGAAAAATGCAAGATAGCAAATGAAATCCAGATAAAACTTCAAATGAAACCTAAAAATTCAAGAAAATTTCAACAAGCTTTTGAAAACATTTTGGAAGCTAATAAAAACATTTTGGACTTTTGAAAGCATTTTGATATTTTGGAACTTAAAATTTAACTCAGAAGGATTCAAATAAATTCCAGAGGAGCTGAAACAAAATCCAATAAAATCCAGAGAAAACCAACAACCCAAAATAAATCCTAAATGCCTATTTCGGCATGAATGCATTCAACCAACTATAACCTAATTAAAATTTGAATTTGAATTTAGAAAATATGATTTTTCCTATTCTAAGTATTTATTCCATAACTATTCATGGAAAATTTTAGAAATTTGAGAAATCTGAAAATGAGGGTGTGACAAATCTACCTCCCTTAAGGAATCTTGCCCTCAACACTCGAGTAGATCGGAGAAGAGATAAGAGAACTTGTTCTTCAAACTTTTCTTCTCCCTTTCCAAACTATTTTTTTTTTCTTGGAGGTGACCTCATCGTGCTGACATTATGTGATCACTTTGCTTTTGACGGCCTTCTCAACTGTCTCAATAAACCTTGATTGATTTTTTTTTGGAGTATGCAAAATTTTCCCAAATATCTCATTCCTGGTATCTTCAACGGTTGTAGCTATCTCCAATGTACTACTTTGATCTTTTAGCAAGTATCACATAGGGCTACATACTCTGCAACATTTTCCTTCATTCCATACCACCAAAAGTGATCCTTGAGATCTTGATACATCTTCGTGCTTCCAGGGTGAATGGAATATACTGAATCATGAGCTTCTCTTAGTACCAACTCCTTAATGTCCTTTTGATTAGGCATACTGATTCTTTTCTTGATTAGGCATACTGATTCTTTTCTTGAACCACACAGTACCTTAACTATCTTCTATGAAGCCTGGTGCTTTATCATCATTGACTGGGTGTGGGATGTTACGAACCATTGATACTTCATCAGTGTCGGTTTTGGCCCAACTGACATTGATGACTCGGCGTGGATGACCAGTTGTGTTGTAGTGTGCGCAGATGTAGAACCAACAATGGTCACTTATGGGGCTTATGGAAACTTGTATATTATTTAAAATGTTGAGTTATGGAAACTGATGATAATTAACTGGTCACTTCTGGGGCTTATGGAAACTGTTGGTTATTAATACTAACTTCTGGGGCTAACTAACCAATTCTATCATCTTTGAACTCATGAGGTCATGTAATAGCTCATCTGTTTTTATTTGCCATTATGATATTATTTGATAGTAATTGAAGTGCAAACGATATGCATGGATGAGACCTGAAAATATAAACACGTGATGTTTAATAAGATGCATGTCAGAATTATTGTATTTATGTGTTTTTCCGCTTGCAAATGAACATCACAGTCGGTTCCTTATTGGAACAGACTATGATAATGCTTTTTCGAGTCGGTTCCAGCACTGACTGCGACATTGGCATATTATCACATTCGCTTTGTTTTAGTCACTTCGAAAATCAACTGTAATAAGGGTTAGAAACCAATTGCAATTAACGATTTTGTAGTAGTGGTGTGAAATAAGGTTTTGCGAACCGTGTGAGATGAACCTCTGTGTGGTAGTGTAATTGTGGCAAACAAAGATTAATCCATTAGTATATATTACACTTTCTCCTTGATATCTAGTTGTATTTTTCTTCCAAATAATGGAGTCTAAGTTACACACAATATACATAGACAGACGAGGTGCAACCTGCTGCGCAAGACAGCCATCTCCAATGAGGTATGCCATTATGCCAACGATGCTCCTCGGCACCTGATGAAGATCGGTTCCATCTTTTATTTGGCTGTCCGGTCAGCCAGTGAGTATGAGCGAAGCTGCACATCGACTGCCCGGCGGAAGAGCTCGACATTTGGACGATGAACACACCTGAATGGTGTTGAGAATCCTTTGGCACCTCTGGGACTCTCGCAATCTCAATGTTTTCCAAGGCATCGAGGAGAACCGGCGCTCTGTCCTCTCTAAAATAGCTCATGGTCTAGCCCATCGCATCACCAAGCTAGTGAACGGATCGACAACATGTAACGAAGTGGCGTGGCCATGTTGGGGCATGCATGTATGTAGAACAGGCAAAGCGCCAAAGAGAAGAGAGGTACATGGTGCAGGAGAAGCCAATCGATCATAGCCTAAGGGACAAGTCGAGCTCGTCGGCGCTCTCAACGTTGCGTCGCCGGTCGGCAGAATGCCCAGGCTGCGCCTCCAGTGGCCTCGCCCTATCAGTCTCAGGCTCAGCTCCAGCAACGTCGACGATTCTGGATCCCCCCAGCTTGGCGTCGACCTTGCCGGCGCCCTCCACGGACGCCCGGTTCGCGCGCATGGCTGCGGCGATCTCCCGGCGGCGCTTGGCCAGGGTGCGCTCGTACTTGTGCGCGTTCTGGTGGCCGCCGAGCGCCTGCGAGCTGCAGAACTTGCGGCCGCAGTACGTGCAGAGGAAGAAGCCGAGCGGCTCCTCCGGCGCGGCCCAGGAGGGGTGGAGGAGGCTGAGCTCAAGGTCGAGCTCACTTTCCATTATAGCTAAATTTGTGACAGAAATCATTGTGCTAAGCGAGGATTAAATAGGAGTGCTGGAGAAGTGGAGAGTGGAGTCAGTGGACGGAGGTCGCGCACGTTTCTAACTGTGGCAGCGGAATAACTCGTACGAGGCCAAGTTGCACGACCATAGTATTGATTCAGATCCTATCTGGGGAATAAGGAGGGTTGTGGTCATTCAAACAGAATGTCACGCGGGGGGGGGGGGGGGGGGGCTTCTTAATTAGGAAATAAATTTGGAAAACCCTAGAGAAAATATCAAAAAATATGAGGACACAAGAGTGGTTTGAAAATCCCACCGTTTCCTAATATCGATCGGCCTATATATGTAGTATGGCGGTGCATATGGAAATCGTTCATAAAAGAAATTAAATTCTTATAATATTTACGATCACACAACCATTCATCGTTTTCTATATCGAGTTGTACACATAATCAATTTGGGGTTCGCTGTATTTTATTTAATTTTCGTGTCATATACTATTAGGATAAAAGATGAGAGGTATATATCACTTATATATACTAGCAATTGTACGCATGTTTCACTCACATAAAATTAATCTAGGATATGGTAATCCGAAGAAGTAAAAAATATAGCATAATAAAAGAGATTCGTATCCACGAAATTCACAATATGATCATGTAATTTCAAAAGTGAGGAGAACGACGAGTACTTGAACAGGATGGTGGAGGGGACCGTATCGTCCATATTTACCCGTCCATAGCAACGCTATGAGTAGAATCAAAATAGTGACCAATTTGTGAGTGGATGAAAATAAGTCTCACATAGTACCTTAGTGTAAAGATAGCGTGACGAAGGTGACCTCCGCGGTAGACGGCGGTGGAGGTAACGTGCGGATGATGGGACACTGTCTACAGAAGCTAGCGTCGTTGTAGGCAAAGTACAGGAGGTGGAACAACCGCTGGAGAAACCCGGTGTTGTAGGCAAAGTGCGGAAGGCGGCGCACCATATGTAGAAACCCAACGTTGAATGTATGGAAGACAAATATTAGACGTCTAGGTATAAAAGATAAATAATATAAAATTAAATGATTATTGGAATGTATGGAAGATAAATATTGAACATGTAGCTATAAAAGATAAATAATAGGAGATTGTATTTTTACAAGGAAAAACGAGATCTAGCTTTACACAATAACCGTTTGATCAACTCAAGCAAATGGTGAAGATCGATCGGATCTGTCACAACTCATACATTTTATAGAAGTATAAATATATATAAAAAGAAATGTAAAGTTATATTTTTTAACAATATGAAAAATTAGCGAGTAAAACAACAAACATGTTTTACTATTGAGCACAACTACCTATCGGCCATGGAAAAGAAACAAACCACAGCGAATAACACGAAAGCTGGCGAGAGGTGGCTTGCCCCCACCATATGTACCAGTAGGACGTCGCAACAATCTGTTTTGCTAGTACATATCGGTCACGACGTTGCGACAAAAAAACGAAAGAGATACTAATATTATTTGTTTCTTCGTCCAGTGACTGGATGCTCGCCATCTCATGGCTCCCACTACCATTAATATCACGATCGCCTCCAAGTGGCTAGTGGTGTTCCATGCAAAAAAAAAAAAAAAAAAAAAAAGCTAAGGTTGTACTCTCTCTAATTGCAAATTCTCTGATTGCAACTGTAAGTCGTTTTAGCCTTCTTAACTATTCTCTAAATATAAATTATTTTTGAATTTCTATGTATTTTTTCTCTTTTATTTCTTTCTTACCTTTACTTAATAAATACTATCATTCTCACAAATTAATGAGTTATCTTTTCCAACGTAGAATAAATAAAAAGCAACAAAATTATTTAATCTACTTTCTTAATTTTTATGTACAAATATAAAATGATCTACATTTATAATCGAAAGAAGTATTTTTTCTTTTAATAATTGTAGTACAAAGTACACACACATCCTTGTATCACTACGCGCATTCACACGCGTAGTAGTCGTGGCAATAAATCATGTAGCCATCACAACCATCTCGTACAACGATGCAACCAGCGGCTCGGCCCGCACCCTTGCAATTTTGGCATGTGAGTATTATCGACGCACATCTTGTCTGGTGCACACGCCTGTCATTTCCATAAGATTCGCAAACCATTCGCATACGCGTGTCAAGGCTCTCGATTGATTGGCTAGCTCCTGCAATTTTGCAACTGCGCATCTTGAATTTTTACTCCAGTAGTAGGCAAGCGCTAGTGTTAGTGTCGTTCGTGGACGGGAATTAATCAAATCAAATCGTTACTTTTGGAAGCTTAGGTAAAATATGCATAAGAACACAGCCACATCTCAGATGGCTGTGAAATCCTCTTCTTATACGGTTCCTGGGCCGTCAAAGCTATAGCTAAGTGATAACGGCCGATCATCTCATACGCTTAAAAAGTTGTTTGGATAAAGTTGTTATCTCATATAGTTCTAAGCTGAAACTGTCGGATATAATAGTTGGCTCCACTATCATCAGTGTTTCACCGTTTTCCCACTTTTGTTGCCAGTGCGGACTCGAACTCACGACATAGTGGAAATGACACAAACCGGCATACCAACTGAGCTAGCCGATGTTTCATGCTTGGGATCTAGGATATATTCTGTTTAACCTGTAGATGATGCATTTAATTGACACCAAAATTTAATCACAGGAAATTTAAACACTTAGCAATTTAACTTTGGAAATAGCAATTTAGGCTAAGAAATGAACTGATAAGGAACACAATTCTTATTTGTGTTGAATAATCTCGGTCCCGTAGAGAAATTAAATTCATAAACTCATATGCATATGGAAGAGAATTTAAACACAAGAAAAATTAGGCTAAGAAGTTAACTGATCTTTTCATTAATGTACATAAAAGAAAGATTAGTTACACATTAACACTAAGCCAATGCCTTTTTGTTGACAAGCAACAAAGGGTAACCGATGTTTTCACACAAAAGAAAGATCAATAACTAAAAAACAATATTTGAATTAAAAAAAATCTGAATCACAAACCACTGCTAAATCTGAATTGTAAAATTTTGATTAACATGCATGCATCCATCTACACACTAATACTAAGCTTATGCTAGTATATGCCTTTTCATCGCCGGACCACCGTGGGTGACAGCGTGGCTAATGACAATGCTGCTATTGTCATCGCCAGAGTTGGAGTCCTCCTCCTTGCCATTGTCACCCTCCTCCTCATCAACGTCATCATCCTCATCACAACCATTGCCCACACTAACCTCGTACTTCTCAGATCATCCTCATCATCATACGACAGACTGTCATCCCATCAAATTCAATGGTCCTCATTACTAGCCTCCTCCTCATCGAATGAGAAGTTAGAGATGGTCTTCTCGAAGGAGGCCACCATTGCCTCCTTTGGTGATGACTCCAACGAGGACCAATTAATTGACGACCATGCCTGGAGCGGAGGATATGGTGGAGCGGTGGCCGGTGGCTACAATGAGGTGTGGCCATGGTGATCATAGCGAAAGAAGGCAAAGGACAAGGAGAAATAGGGAATGCGGATGGGATTTTTTAGGGAGGAGAGAGTGGCCAACCGGTGAAATAATATTGGAGTCAGTGCAGGAGTTAAGAACACTTATTACAGACGGGGACAGTGGAGTGGAACTGTGTGCGTGGGATAAGATTAGCCCTTGGTATTCCATATGTTCTATAGTATTTCACACGATTCCTATGTGAAATCGTTTGAAATATTTTCCTAGACGGCTCTACGTTGAAACCACGTGGGATACTACTCTCGGATAGCTCTCATCATGTGAGATACTCCCTCTGGTTGCAAATTTAGGTCGTTTTAGCCTCCTCAACTATTCTCTAAATATAAGTTATTCTCGAATTTCTATGCATTTTTTTCTCTTGTTCCCGTCTTGCCCTTGTTTAATAAATGTTACTACTCTCACAAATGAATGAGTTATCTTTTCCAATGCAGAATAAATGAAGGGCAACAAAGTCATTTGATCTACCTTCTTAATCTTTGTGCACAAATTTAAAACGACTTACATTTGCAATCAGAGGGAGTATTTACCTAGAGGTTTCCAAAACGTTCAGTCCTCGTGCTACGTGCAAATTAAGTGAGAACCAAACCATTGTGGTGTAAACCCATATGTGAAGAACCTAGTGTGTATAAGTTTTCAAGATTACAGTGTTCGATCATGCAAAGGGACAGATGTTCCGTGATGCTGCAAATTTTTCATACTAAACTCCGCGGCATTTGGAAAATGATAGAAACAGGCAAGGAATAAAAGGGTACTTGGCAGTGCTCTAGCTTCATATTTACGCCACAGATCCACATATTTACAGTGAAGCAGATCTATTAGTGGAGCGATGACAAAAACGAGTAATATCCCCCAACTAAATAGGGTGGTTGATTTTCTACGGGAGGATCTATATTTGGAGCAATGTTTTGATCGCTCTACAAAATTACACAAGGAAGTAGAGAGATTTATGAATCAGGCTGCTCCAAAAAATCGTTTTGTAGGATTTTTTGCCTAGATCTACAATAATCCTAGATAGAGAGCCCTACCAAACACCACTAAGCTACACCTCTTGTACACAAGGTTCAATTCGTATTATTATTTGCACATGGTATTATACATGTTGTGTTCTTAGTGGCCCTATATATGGTTTTACTACTGTTTGTAGGGAAAATGACACTATTAGATGATATTTATGATTTTAGTGATTAATAATAACATAGTCAGTGGGACTAACACATTTGTTAAGAATATATATTAGTAGGTCTTATGGATGTAATACATGAAGAAGCCATCGAAATAGGGACAAAGTTTGGTTGAAATAGAGAAGTCCTAGAAGTTTTGTTCTTAGTGGATGGTCCGATGTTGAATGTATTGCATACACCGGACAATGAACAGTACATACAGACAGAGGCAACTTTGCCTCACCGGATGGTCCGGTGTCAAATGGGCAGAAGCATCGGAGCAATTCGAGCAGAGGAAGTTTAAAGAGTTGAAGTTGAAGATCAACTGACTGGATGATTTGGTGTTTAAAAGCAATACACACTGGAATATTTGGTTTTGGGCAGAAGATGTTTGAGGCATCAGATAGTCCGGTGATGAAGCAAGAGTACATCAGACAAATACACCGAACAATGAACAATACAAAGAGATAGGCGAAGCTCAAGCCAACGGATGGTTCGGCGATGAAGTCATGTGTACACCGAAGCATATTTTCTAGAGAGGGTTGCATTTGTCTCGACTGGCTGAGGATTGCTCACTGGATAGTCTGGTGATGAATTCATAAGCACCAGAGAAGGCACCAGAGCAATTTACACAAAGAAGATGTTGGCTCGGATGGCTAAGGTATACTCATCGGAATGTCCGGTGATGATGTTGCAGTATACACCGGAGTGTCTAGTGTTCATAGTGGCTTGAGTGGGGTTCCAACAGCTAGTTTGTGAAAGTGTACTCACCAGATGATCTGGTATTAGTACTACTGTTCTCACCGGATCATCTGGTGTTAACAGCTTTTCAGAGCCAGTGGGTTAACGGCTAGTGCGTGGGTTTGAGGTTATAAATACCCCTCCACTCAGTCATTTCAAGGTGTGGCGTGCTGCTGGAGTCTAGAGAAGTTCATATACACATCCAAGCCACCAAAGTATCTAAAGTGATCATTCAAGGTAATTAAACACAAGATTAGGTAGTGATTAGTGCTTATAGGCCTAGACAGTGGATTGTTAGGTGTGATTACTGCCTAGAGAATGGACCAAGAAGTGATCCATGCTTGTACCTCTTGGTGTGCCGGTACCTTGGAGTTTTGGTGACTCGCTGGCAACTTGAGCCGGAGTTGCTCAAACTTGTTGACCCTCTAACTTGTTATGGAGCGGCGATGAGAAGCGTGTACGGGGACGCGAAGACCCTTACCTTGGTGACTCAAGTTCCGAAGTGATCAGGGTGGCAAAGAACCGGAAGAGAGGCTAGTAGTGAGACTTTGCCTTATTGGCTTGATGGCTCATCCGGGTGGAGATCTTGTCTTTGTGACTCGGTGGCTCAAGAGCCGTGGTCGGGTGCTGACCAGAAGCATATCCTTTGTAGAGCTTCAACGTGGATTAGGGGTGGCATTCATGCCATCGATACAACGAAAAAAACCCTTGTACCAAATTTGCTCTCTCTACCTTATTTACCTTTCTGTATTTATTTACTTACAATTTTACCTTCTTAGATAGGTTACAAACGTTTTGATCTGTAGAGTAGACACACTAGATAAACCTAGGGTATATTTGGATAGAAAATGATATAGAGTTATCTTGTGTTGTTTTTGAAGCCGAAATAGTTCTAAGTGTCCTAATTCACCCTCCTCTTAAGATGCCACCAATCTCTATAGTGTTACAAATGAAAAAGGAAATAAAATATTCCAGAAAAGGAAAATATATGTACTCCACATTTTAACTTGGTACCATGGATGGCTAATAAATCACTTGTGCACAAAAATGTATCCACTATTAGACATATCACTAAATATATTTCTTATAATTTCATATAGTCATCTTTTAAGTGAATAAAAAATTGTATATAGTCCTAAAAGAATGGAGTATACATATTTTGCTATTTGTTCTTTGTTTTTATGTTTTACTTGCATTATGAAAAAAAAAATGTTCTTTGTTTGATTCAAGTCACAAGTCGCAAATCTGATGGATGACATTCCTACAGATATTTGTCATTTCCTCCGATGCGATCAAAGATTTGGCAGTCTACGTTATGAGCCCCTCTGTGCTTTGTCGGGCTCACTGCTTCTCGGCCACCGTATTGTGCCGCTTTTGCTGACAGAAAGTACGTGGCCCCTGGTCCATGCCCAGATTTATACATCGCTATCCGATTGTGTTGTCGAGGCCACAACGCGAGGCGGCTGCGATTCTTTTTTCCCCTTCATATAATTCATGTTGCGGCTACCATGCATATCATTGTGTTGTTGAACTAGGCTATAGGTTATATTTCTGAACACCTGTATAGGAAAATAAATCAGTATATATAACACTGCCCGTGATCGTTCAAAAAAAGGATAACACTGGCGAAAAAAAGTTTTTAGCTCGCTTCTTCAGAATAAATAAAGATGCAAGTTTTTGATTTCGTGCATAAGTTTTTTGTGGCTTGATTACAAGCATGCATCGTCGGCTTGTTGTTTCGGGGGAAAAAAAAAGATGTGGATTCAGACGTATGGATGGGATAACCCCGATTTCGCCTTTGTGGACTCTGGATCGTCCATGCCAATTCTCATCCACAAACATATGCGCTCGTGAAACATATGTTGTAGGTCGGTCGCTGCAAACGCGCACCTAGTTGTGACTTGTGAGAGCAAGGCCAACAGCTGATAGGAACATAGATCCAATCCATATATATGTGGCACTCGGAAGTCCTAAACGGAGGAGCCGTGGCCACTGTTATGTTCACTGGTTAAAGTTTTGTGGTAGAACATGTTTACTCGAGTTTGAGTTCTAGATTTGAACACGTGCTCGTATTTTTTTTACATTAAATCTCGAGATAAATGGTACATATATATATGTGTTTAGTGATCAAAATACGTATCCGCACTTTGAAAAGTTATGCCTCCAATCTTATTTAAACGTGGGTTAGAACATATCCACGTGAGTGTGCGTTGATATACGTGTGATGTGTCTATGTGTGCGTCCAACTTATAATTAAGAAAAAAACTCAACATTTACTCCTATGTTCACACCTCTAGGTAACACGTTTCATCACAACCAAATATCAAGGCGACTGCAAAAGTCTGATGACTGGAATCTAGGACACACATATGTTAATGTGAAAAATGTTGCAAAAAAATGAGTCGCTGCCAACGCGCATCTAGCTGTAAGAGCATGGGCGGTTGGTACCGCATATGTGTCCCTTAAGACCTACGGTCACTCATATATGTTCACCTGTCCATATATCTATATGTATAGTAGTTATAAAATTACAGATTTAAAAAAAAAAACCCGTGCAACAATTGTTCACACCTCTAAAAGTGATAGGTACGTTTCATCTCGGCCGTCAGTTTGTTTATGCGGTTATGATTCATATATCCTTTAAATGTTGTCATTAATACGTTTAATGTGCACATTTATTGTCTTTCTACCATCTCAGATCAGTGCAATTGTTGGATCGTTGAGATGAAATGTTTTGATGCAATATTTTAATTACTTTTATCCCGTAAAGTAATAAAATGTATAAGTTTGCATATTTATCATCTTAATATGATGGCCCTCTCATTTTGCATGTATCATCCTGGTATGTGTGCACGTACGACATCCTTCTAATCGTAAAAGATTCTCCTCTTGTGCGTTGTCTATTTCCAAAAAGCTCATGGCCGATCCACGGCGCGCCACTATATCCTCACCATCTATATATACATCCATGATAGCAGATTATTGTTAAACTAAAGATGGTTGGATATTTTGTATATATATAATCGGAAACGTTCTTATGTTGTTATCTTGGCTTGATTTTTGTTAAGAACCAATACATGTGATCAATAGTAACCAACATTTGCGGTTGCTTGTTCGTTCGGGAGGGGTGTCTCCTCAACGGCAAGCACCCTTCATCTTGTAAAAATCAATCACTAATCAATGAAATGAATAACATATTCATTCTCTACTTAGTTTCCTACTGTTTCAATTCAATTGTTATACAACACTTTATCAGTCGCGTTAGTTCTTCGAGGCTAATCGGCCACAACAGTGACGACGATGGCTGAACACCACATCCATGGGAAGAACGCAAAAGAAGAACCAAAGAAGGGTAAGAACAATCATGGCTTCTTCTAATTTGGCTGATGATCAACGCAATGGAGTGAGGGACATCCTTACCGAACTAATGGCATTGAAGGTTGTCATCTTTCGTCCCCTTCCCCCCATGGCGTCACAACAGCTGTCGACACCATCGTCGCCATTCACACCTTACTGGATGTCGTCTCCGTGCACAATCTGGTGGCCCTCGTATCTCATCACACATCAACAACGGTGGGCAGCTAGGACTGGAGCATGCGCTGCCTCTCTAAGGCGGTGGCCGGCTAATCGAGCAGCCTTCAATCGACGGTGCCAATCCCTCCAGGAGATGGCGCTGCATCTTCTCTATGGATGCACCCAGTCCTCCTTGCCGTTGTCCTCTCTTCCTAGACATGGTCGCACCCAGCAGCCAGCCGATTGATGATAGCGGCAAGCCGAGGAGGTGACCAGCCCTAGGGGCGGCGGTAGCAAGCCAAAGAGGCATCTTAGTGTCACACCTCAAAAATCCTAATCCAGGTTAAGTGAGCATAATCACCATAGTTTTATGTTTTGCGCAAATTTTGTCACATGTATATTTGTACTTGTGAGCGGAAATGGTCTAGGGCTAATTAGAAGTACCCCCTAGGCTTTGGAAAAGAAGAAGAGAAGGAGAAAGGGGAAAAAGAAATAAAGGAGACAAGGTTTTTCAGCACAAAACCACACCCCCACAGTCTGACCACCATGGTGCAGAAGGTTTTGAGCACAAGACCGCTCCTCGCGGTCTGACCGAGACCCCTTGTGGTCTGACTGGCATAGTGAGCTCCGGTTTAAAGCCCATTGACCGACGTTCATTCCTCTCTCTCCACTCGCTCACTTCGTCAAAAGAGAGAGAGAGAGCGGGAGAGATCACCCTGACATCCCAAATGGCTAGAGATCGATGGAGAGGACTCCCTAGAGCTTCCCGAGGACTTCCCCAAGTTCCTCCCCCTCTTTCTATCACCGGAGGCGCTTTTCCCTCAGTTTTCTCCATCTCAAGCCTAGCTACCACCTCAAGGCCCAATCCGCAAATGAGCTTGATCGAGGTGAACCGATCCAATACAAAGCTCCCCTACGCCAAGGTGAGCATCCCCTTACCGTTTTTCCATCGTTCCCAAGCTCTAATCAGCCTCCATCTTGAGTTGGCTGAGTTCAACCCAAGCTTTAGATCCCGTTCATGCTGTTTCTCGAGTTTGGTCCGGTTCATGTTGTTTAAACTACCCTAAAAACACTCCACTAGTGTCGTACCTTTTGTATTCGAAGGCGTCACTGGAGCCTTTGCCAGCAACCTCGCTATGGTGGCATCGGCAAGGTCCCATGATCTGAGAGCTAATAGGGTTGGTCTGATCGCCAGTGAGACTAAGTCGCATCAAACTGACTCTATAGTTAGGAGTCAGACCGCCATCATGGTGGATCTGACCGCTAGTCCTGGTCTGACCATCAAACCTACTCAGTATCGTTTTTCCCTCTGCTCAATTCTGACGGTGTGACCACCAACTGTCCAGTACCTAGTGAACTTAGAATGTCTTAGATGAGGTTCAAACCTTTCATCTCTTATGTTGTTGGCTTTCATTTACAAATGCTTTCGAGACATGATGCCTTCCATGTCAATTCACAAGCATGCATCATAAGCATATTTCATTTTTTTTCATTCATACATTTATTTGGTGCATTCTTGATTGTTTAGAGAGTGACACGCGAATGGTTCACGTGGTTGAAGCCGACACCGAACTAGAATTCATGAGAAAAGCGGAGGAGCAACTAGGCAAGCATCTAAGCATATTGTACCTTATAATTTAGATCATGTGGAGTCTAAATTGATAAATTATTGCTTATGTATGTTATGCATGTTAGCGATATATGTGTCAGGTTTGTGGATAGAACCTATATTAATGCATTACTTCTACCTTGAATTGTTGATGATCTCTATCCTTGTAGCCTTTGTTTAACATTGTTGATGTCCAACGTAAATGCTATCTGAAGTGCTTAGCAATGGTGGTTCGACCATTGTTCGCGAGCTTAGGCCTTATTGTTGTTAACAAAGATAAAGATGATGTTGGAAGGTATGAGATTGTGAGGATGAGGCAAGATTTGGGCAGACAATAGCTATGGCTCGAGAACCTTCACCGGAGCCTTCGCCGGTGATCTCTCCAAGGTAGCGTCAGTAGGGTCCCATGGTTTGACCGCCAATAGGGCTAGTTTGACCACCAGTGAGACTAAGTCATTTCAGACTGACAAATGTTGATGCATTACTTCTACATTGATTTGTTGATGATCCCTATCCTTGTAGCCTTTGTATATCATTGTTGATGTCAAACTTAAATGTTGTCTGAAGTGCTTAGCAATGGTGGTTGACCATCATCCGCGAGCTTAGGGCTTATTGTTGTTGACAAAGATAAATACGATGTTGGCAGGTATGAGATTGTGAGGATGAGGCGAGATTTGGGCGGGCGATAGGTATGTCTCAAGAATGGAGTCTCAGATGCTATAGGCCTGCCTGAGTCGATTAAGCATCGACATGTATTGCAGTTGGTTTTAGCACTTTTCGTACTACCACATATTCGGATAATGGACGAATGAGCTGATTATTGTATGTTGTGCTGACATTTGTTGTGCGTCCCTATGATGCGTAAGAGAAAAAAGAATGGGAGAAGCAAGGTAGCGAGGAGCCAGAGGTGTTCGAGACATGCTCATCGTAACCTCGATGTCATGGGGGCATATGCAAGTGGGTAGTTTTAGGTACGAGAAAGGTTGTCTCGGGGACCGAGAGGATGGACTTGAGTCGTGTGAATAAAGATATACCTCCCTGCAAGATGTAAGAATAATTTGAATTGTCGCCCTCTCAGTCATGAGCATGCTTTTGTCCATTTCATCAATCGTAGAGTCTCAATGGGAAATGATGTTATGAAGTGTTGGGAAGTGGATAGTGATGGTTGATGATGTTTCGAGTTAGATCAAGTTATATACATGTTATGTTTTTTATCTCTGGACAGAAGGGTATAAGCGGTTAGGTGTAGCTTCTCACACACTCCAGTCATTTGTTTTGCTTTTGCAGACAAACTCATTTAACCTTATAGCCGATCCCCTGCTAATTCATCCAGATGCATTATCCTTGGAGTCAGGTTATTATATGTACACATTATGGATTAAGTCTTGCGAGTACGTTCGTACTCACATTCCTTTGGTGAGTTTTGCAGGTGAGGAAGAGATAGTTTTTTATTACTTCATGTCCGCTGATGTTTGCGACGGGTGAGGGTAGCACCTTCTACTCGAATGATGTCATTTTGGGGTGATGCCTCAGGGAAAAAGGCTCCACCTATCTTTTGTTATTCATAGATGTGAGTAACCGTCCAAATAATATTCTAATTAATCACCAGGAGAATCATTATTCATAATCACAACCTCGATGATTAACCAGAATATCATCACGGTAGACCCGGTACGTGTTTTGTGCCCAAGATTGGAACACATGCCTTTCCAACATGTACATCACAACAAACCTTAAGAAAGAGCGAGTAATTAACATTATATTACAACTTCTTAAGCATGCAACAAATTATCATAATTTACAGCAAAAGAGAGTTAGGAGAAGACTACAACCTTCTCAACTCCTAACCAGCAAAAGAACTAAGCAGCGGAAGACTAAAAGCTATACAACAAAAGGATATGGAGCCACATGCCCTTAGGCTCCATACCAAAACACTGAGTTCGGAGTAGAGTGTGCTACTCCTGCCCGCCACCCTAATCGGTAGGCACAAAGTAGCCAAACACCGCCTCTTCCTCGCCGACCTGTGAACCTGCATCAACTTAAGGGCAGCACCCTGAGTACGAAGGTTCTCGCAAGTCTTACACAATATAGAGCACATATACATAGCTCGACTCCAAGAATCATGCATTAGCTAGTAGCAAGGATTAAACATGGTTAAGTTAATTAAGCGGTAAGCATCCTAGACATAGGTGTGAGAACTAACTTAACCAACTTATATGAAACTACCTTGCCATAACCAACAACTGAGCATATGTAAATGTAACAACAAGTATAAGTGTGAACAAGTGCCAACTCGAACCACCCACCACCAACCACCATACCCAGACCATAAACACATGCCCAACCATCAACCTCATGCCATCATCCACAAACCACAACGAGAACTCTATGACCGGGTGCAGATGAAATAATAGCATGCTCATGACCGAGAGCGCGGCAGTTTGAACTATTTATACACCCTGCAGGGGGATACTGCTGGACCCACACGACACGAGGACCATTCGGCATGTGCCACCGGTGAAAGTGCACACAAGAAGGTACTTGTGACAACCTTTCCCAACCAACCCCAACCGTATGGGGCATGCATCGCTCGGTGTGGCAATACTTGAACTACTCCCGGAGCAAACTAGTACCACTTACAAGCCCGCCCGCTCACACCGTCGATGTTCATGCCCACAAAGCCACAGGTACGAAGGTATTCGACTCGCCTTACCATTAGATCGGTATGTGGTGAGTAAGGTAAGTGCTAAAGCCAACAACCCCGACGATCGGCCTTAAACGATGCCAGCGGTGTATGGTGCTTGGGTTTCCTCTCCCGACCTGCCCCTGGACTTTCCACCGAATCAGATGACACCCCTAACACCGCCCACATCTCATCTCATACTCACCACTCACCAACCATCTCACCATCAGCATGTATTTGTAATCATTAGTAATCCCTATGCTCGCGAACAACGAAAAACATCGTCGTTCGACTTCTACCGAAAGACCTAAGCACTGCTAAGCATATATATCGTACTCGTACCTAGACATAACACCATCTCTAGGCTACAAGGAAATTACTTGAACAACTGGCCAAGGTAGAAAGATGCAATCGGCATAGGTTCTACTTAAGTGTGCCCGCATACATACATAAGCATATTCATCAATTGAGACTTTCAAATTTGACATGGGTGAAATATGTTAGTTGCTTGCCTTGCTACCCTACATCAGAAAGGTGGGGTGCCTCCAGACCGCCCTCGCTCGTCGAAAATGTCAGATCGGCGCTCTCTAAAAAGAATAACGCGTGCAATGCCATGAGTATAGATGAAATGCAACAATGCATGCCATATGATGCGTAAAACATGATAAAAGTGCAAACATGCGAATTAGAACAAAATTGGGACTCAAACCCAATTGAAAAGTTACTGAAAGTGCAAAACCTTTGGAGAAATATCCAGAACCTCTAGACATATGCGGACTATCCACAAAATTCTGCGGAACATCCAGACATTTGCGCAACTCAGGCAAACTCCGGACTATCTAGACTTTCCTCTGGATACTCCGGACAAGTGGGGACCCTCCAGACTTGGCTGAAAATGTGTCTTTCGATGATTTATCGATTGATTCAACTCCAAACTTGAATCTATGCTACATACACCTGCGCATATACCATACCAAAGGTTCTAGACTAACTTTGCAGCTTAAACCTAGGAAAATCTTGAATACAATTCAAAATGCCATTTTTCCAAAAAGTGCGGATCCTCCAAACTTTAGTGCGGAACCTCTGCACATGTGCGGACTATCCACACTTTTATGCAGATACTCTGCACTTCCCAAAACTCTCCTGATTTGGGGAAAAACTTGCCAAATCGAAATATGATCATTTCCAAACTACATAGGAACTTGTTTGTGATGGATTATGGAGTCTAGAATCCATTCATCAACCTAGTGACTCAATTCCTCGCTAAAAACTCATCTAAATCCTCATTTTGGTCCAAAACCTCAAGAACTCATGAATTTTGCTAAAACTTGAAATCGATCAACCAAACCATGAATTCGTGCCACGGGAAGCCTAAGAGACTTACTCAAGATGCTTGTGGAGCTGGGTGACCGTTGAGGAGTGGACGAAATGGAGGGAAATCGAAGAACTCTGGTTTTCCTTGTGCTTCAACCAAGAACACCAAAAGACATCAAATCCAGCTCGAATCTTTCGAGAAAACGAAAATGAATTGGATGGATGAGTAGCTTATGAGCTCTAGATTGCAATGGCACCACATGCATACCTCCAAACCTTCACTTGAGCTTGGATTTCGGAAAAAATGAAGAGAGGGAGTGAGAGGGGAGTGAGAGCTCTTGCTCTCCTTGCTTAGGCCGGTTGGAGCACGGGAGTGAGGGTCGAAGAGAGAGAGAGGGTAGGTGAGCTGCCCCTTTGCGGTGGTTGGAAGGTGGGGCCACATGTGGGTCCCACATGTTAGAGAGAAAGCAGTCCATTTTCGCCGCGAAATCAATTCTTTTCTCTCCCTTATTTCTTTCTCTCATCCAAATGATTTCATACGAATGCATTAACATTCCGAATTATAATTACGCAAAAAATTAAACATAATGCTTAAAAAGCATGATTATACTTAATTGTGTGATTAAGAATTTGGGACGTGAAAAACCTCCCCCCTTAAAAAGAATCTCGCCCCGAGATTCGGTACGAGTCGAGGAAGAGCACGATGAGTCTAGAAACCACGCTGTGAGAGGTACCACACGGTGAGAGGTACCACACTGTGGATACTTTCACGTGGTGAGCAACGGAACCCAATGCAATGCTTTTATTTCACATAGCGACGAGCATAGATATGCAAGAGGTCCCAATTGTACAAAACTCACACAACGCTTACAAGCTCGCAAAGAGCTCGGGATACCCGGAGTGGATTTTATCCTCACGCTCCAAAGTTGCCTCGTCTTTCGAGTGGTTGCTCCATTGGACTTTGATGAATTTGATGAAACTTTGCCGTGTCTTGCACTCGGCTTTATCCAAGATTTGGATTGTCCACTCACAATATGTCAAATCCGGCTGCAACTCCTGAGGTGCAACATCAATGATCTCTATTGGAACTCGGAGGCATTTCTTCAGTTGCGACACATGGAAGACGTTATGCACGGTGGAGAGGGACGGAGGCAAGTCCAATTGATAGGTCACCTCTCTATGTCTAGCAACAATCAGGAATGGTCCCACGTATCAAGGCACTAACTTGCCTCGGACTTGGAATCGATGAACACCCTTGAGCGGTGAAACCTTGAGATACACATGATCTCCAATTGTGAACTCGAGGTCTCAGCAGCGACGATCCGCATAGCTCTTTTTGCCGGGATTGAGCTGTGAGAAGACTCTTGCAGATATTCAGAACATGATCTTCCACCTCCTTGACCAAATTCGGACCTAGGAAAGCCCGTTCGTCGGATTAGGACCAATTTAGCGGTGTTCGACATCTCCGGCCATAAAGAGCTTCAAACGGAGCCATCTCAATACTAGCCTGGAAGCTATTGTTGTAAGAGAATTCTGCGAATGGCAGGCGTATGTCCCACTTCTTCCCATAAGTGAGAAAACAAGCTCGGAGCATGTCTTCTAGAATCCGGTTCACTCTCTCTGTCTGACCATCCGTCTGAGGGTGATACGCTGTACTGTGGAAGAGCTCAATCTCCATAGCTTCTTGGAAGCTCCTCCAGAAATGAGAGGTGAACTGCGTGCCTCGATCAGAAATGATCTTCTTCAGAACTCCATGAAGGCACACAATTCGGGTGAGATACAACTCTGCATAGTGCTTCACATTGTACTGGGTCTTGACGGGCAAGAAATGGGCGGACTTAGTGAGCCGGTCCACAATCACCCATATGGAGTCATAACCATTCGAGATCTTTGGCAAGCCGGTAATGAAATCCATGCCGATCTCCTCCCACTTCCATAAAGGAATGGGCAAAGGCTGGAGTGTATCAGCGGGCCTGAGATGTTCAGCCTTCACCCGCCGGTAGACATCACACTTAGACACATACCGAGCAATTTCTCGCTTCATGCGAGTCCACCAGAAGCGGGGCTTTAAGTCTTGATACATCTTTGTGCTGCCAGGATGAATAGACAGCAACGAGTCATGAGCCTCATCAAGAATATTCTTCCTCAAAGCCTCAACCTTCGGAACCACAAGACAGTTCCCAAACCACAAAATGTCCTGCTCATCTTCAGAAAAGCATAAGGCCTGATCGATCTTCATCTTCTCTCGGATTCAGGCCATGCCTTTGTCATTCTTCTGAGCTGCCTTGATCTCATCCAGAAGAGTGGATTTGATCTCCAGATTGGCAATGAATCCATCCGTGACCATCTTGAGCCCAAGCCAGCGGAACTCATCACACAGTGTGGAGTCCCCAGGCGAGACTGTAAGACAATGGTAGTGAGCTCTCCGACTCAAAGCATCGGCAACCACATTTGTCTTGCCGGGGTGGTAGTGCACCTGCAGCTCATAATCTTTGATCAGCTCGAGTCACCTTCGCTGCCTCATATTTAAGTCTGCCTACATGAAGATGTACTTGAGACTTTTGTGATCCATGTAAATCCGACACAAACTACCCATCAAGTAGTCGCGTCAGATCTTTAGAGCGTGCATGACAGCGGCAAGCTCCAGATCATGAGTTGGATAATTATCCTTGTGGCGCTTCAATTGAAGGAATGCATAGGCAATGACCCGGCCCTCTTGCATCAGAACACACCCGAGGCCTATGCCGGACGCATCGCAATACACATCAAAACCCCTGCTCACATCTGGTTGGGTGAGCACTAGAGCGGTCATGAGCAACCTCTTCAAAGTATGGAAAGCGGACTCACATGCTCCTGACCACTCGAAGACGTTGCCTTGCTTCAACAACTCGGTCATTGGCTTGGCAACCTTGGAGAAGTTCTCGATGAACCGGCGGTAATAACCCGCGAGTTCGAGAAAACCCCGTATATCAGTGACACTCTGGGGCTGAACCCAATCGAGCACATCCTGCACCTTGCTCGGATCAACTGCAACCCTGTGCTCTGACAGAACATGACCCAGAAAAGCCACCTCCCTGAGCCAGAACTCACACTTGCTAAACTTTGCATATAGCCGATGATCTCTGAGTCTGCCAAGAACAACACGGAGGTGCTCAACATGCTCTTCATCTATCTTAGAGTATATAAGAATGTCGTCGATGAAAACCACAACAAACTTATCCAATTCCTCCATAAACACCGTGTTCATCAAATACATGAAGAATGCTGGCGCATTCATCAATCCGAAGGACATGATAGTGAATTCATACAGCCCGTAGTGGGTCGAGAAAGCTGTCTTTGGAATATCCTCTGGCCAGACTTTGATCTGATGATAGCCCAGTCTCAAATCAATCTTCAAGAAGACTCGGGCTCCGATCAGCTGATCAAACAAGATATCAATCCTAACCTGTTCTTGACAGTGACCTCATTCAACAGACGGTAGTCCACACACATCCGGAGAGTGTCATCCTTCTTCTTCACAAAGAGAGCCGAGCATCCCCAGGGTGAGGAGCTCGGACGAATGAACCCCTTTGATAGCAATTCCTGAATCTGCTTCTTCAGTTCAATTAGCTCAACTGGCAACATCTTATACGCCTTCTTCAAAATTGGGGCCGCACCGGGCATGAGATCAATGCAGAACTCCACTGCTCTGTCAGGCAGCATTCTGGGCAACTCATCCGGAAAGACATCCGAGAATTCCCACATCTCAGGAATACTCATCATGTCTATGGTGGGGACAGCCTTCAAGGCGAAGAGACAAGATTTGACACCCTCCAGCTTCAATTGAATTCGGGTGCCGGACGGACCATTTAGAGTAATTGTCCATTGGGCACAATCTAACACGGCCTTATTCTTGGAGAGCCAGTTCATCCCCAATATGATATCTATCGTTGACATGGGAACCAAGGGTCCCCGAGTCCCGAGGCCAGGAAAGCAGAATACCACGTGGCACCTTCCCTCGGGGACTATCTCCCCGAGGTCCGAGAAGACCCAGTTCCGGGAGAGGGCGCTCGGGGCCATGAACAGTGGTCCCTGAGTACCCAAGTTCCCCGAGGACCCTAGAAAGCAGTTCCGAGAGAGGGCGTCCAGGGCCATGAACAGTGATCCCCGAGTACTCGAGTTCCCCGAGTACCCGAGAAGGTAGTTCCGGGAGAGAACGCTCAGGGCCATGAATAGTGGTCCCCGAGTACCAGAGTTCCCCGAGGACCTAAGAAGCCCCTTGTCAGTGGACCCCATAAGGGCTCAGCAGTGAGGTGTCAATTGGTGAGAGGCCCGATGCCGCATTTAAGAATGAGCGTGGCCTGTCACTTCCAACCACTCTCCCCACGCCTGTTGTCAGTCCCTGCCACCACCCATCAGGGAGGTGTGGGGGCATTTAATGCAACGGGTCCCATCACACGTCATCCTGCATGGCCTGGAGATATCGTCACTGGGCTCAAGGCTTATCGCCTGCCCCCCTGCTGTGTCAGGCCTGCTCTAACCTAGCGGGCATGCGGGGTGGTTCGGTGGCTGCCCGATGGGCCCCCCTCCTGCAAACGGCTAAAGCCGTGCGTAATGCACGACAAGACCAGCCGGGGACGCACTTTTCAACCCCTGTAACGCCGAGCTGCAGCCCATGATGGTTTCTTTCCATTTATGGCTCATAGGGACTCGTGCCCTCCTTTCTGGGCACGCCAAGCCTTCCTGGCGGTATAAGAAGGGGGTGGACACCCCGGAGAAGAACAAGTTCAAGAAGTTCAACGGACTCAGACAAACTGGAACAATCTCAGAGAGATCGGCACTCGAAGACCGAAGCTCTAGACTTAGACAAAAATCCTTGTAACACAAGAGATCCACAGAGAGGCACTCCCAGAGCAATAATAGCATACACACAGGAGTAGGGTATTACGCTCCGTGTAGCCTGAACCTGTCTAAAAATCCCTTGAGCATTTACTCCCATTAGCAGTCGATCGTCCGTCCCGCCTACATCTCATATACTCGCATTTAATTCATGTATGAGGTAGATTCAGAATCATCCCCCCGGCCGAATCTCAAAGGGGGTCCCTCAGGATCCCCGCTTGAGGAGTTCATCCTCCGACAATATCAATTCCCTTTGAGTTCATCACTAGCAGATTTACCCCAAAAGACATCTCGTTGATGATCACTGAGGCGTTGGACATGCATTGCTTAACAAGGACCTTGGCTCCTGGTGCATCTATGAGGTAAGGCGTGGGAGTGGTGCTAACTGTCAACCCATGACACCAAACATAACTTGCCGCTATGAAGCAATGAGAAGCTCCAGAATCGAAAAGGACAACTGCAGGTGCAATGACAGAGTTAGAACGCATATGCAACGTACCCATCAGGACAGTGTCACCCTCTTGAACGTCATCGGTGGTGGTGTGGCGTGCTCAACCACGCTTGGGGACGTGGGTCGCCTGAGAAGACTGAGGCGCCGACCTGTGAACCTGCATCAACTTAAGGGCAGCACCCTGAGTACGAAGGTTCTCGCAAGTCTTACACAATATAGAGCACATATACATAGCTCGAATCCAAGAATCATGCATTAGCTAGTAAAAGGATTAAACATGGTTCAATTAATTAAGCGGTAAGCATCCTAGACATAGGTGTGAGCAACTAACTTAACCAACTTATATGAAACTACCCTGCCATAACCAACAACTGAGCATATGTAAATGTAACAACAAGTATAAGTGTGAACAAGTGCCAACTCGAACCACCCACCACCAACCACCATACCCAGACCATAAACACATGCCCAACCATCAACCTCATGCCATCATCCACAAACCACAACGAGAACTCTACGACCGGGTGCAGATGAAATAATAGCATGCTCATGACCAAGAGCGCGGCAGTTCGAACTGTTTATACACCCTGCAGGGGGATACTGCTGGACCCACATGACACGAGGACCATTCGGCATGTGCCACAGGCCAAAGTGCACAAAGGAGGTACTCGTGACAACCTTTCCCAACCAGCCCCAACCGTATGGGGCATGCATCACTCGGTGCGGCGATACTTGAACTACTCCCGGAGCAAACTAGTACCGCTTACAAGCCCGCCCGCTCACACTGTCAATGTTCATGCCCACAAAGCCACAGCTACGAAGGTATTCGACTCGCCTTACTATTAGATCGGCATGTGGTGAGTAAGGTAACTTCTAAAGCTAACAACCCCGACGATCGGCCTTAAACGATGCCAATGGTCTATGGTGCTCGGGTTTCCTCTCCCGACCTTCCCCTGGACTTTCCACCGAGGCAGACGACACCCCTAATAGCGCCCACATCTAGTCTCATACTCACCATTCACCAACCAACTCACCATAAGCATGTATTTGTAATCATTAGTAATCCTTATGCTCACGAACAACGGAAAACACTGTCGTTCGACTTCTACCGAAAGACCTAAGCATTGCTAAGCATATATATCGTACCTGTACCAAGACATAACACCATCTCTAGGCTACAAGGAAATTACTTGAACAATTGACCAAGGTAGAAAGATGCAATCAGCATAGGTTCTACCCAAGTGTACACGACACATGCATACATACATAAGCATATTCATCAATTGGGACTTTCAAATTTGACGTGGGTGAAATATGTTAGTTGCTTGCCTTGCTGACCTGGATCAGAAAGGTGGGGTGCCTCCGGACTGCCCTCGCTCATCGGAAACATCGGATCGGTGTTCTCTAAAAAGAATAACGCGTGCAATGCCATGAGTATGGATGAAATGCAACAATGCATGCTATATGATGCGTAAAACATGATAAAAGTGCAAACATGCGAATTAGAACAAAATTGGGACTCAAACCCATTTCAAAAGTTACTGAAAGTGCGGAACCTCCGGAGAAATCTCTGGAACCTCCAGACATATGCGGACTATCCGCAAAATTCTGCGGAACATCCGGACATTTGCACAACTCAGGCAAACTCCGGACTATCCGGACTTTCCTCTGGATACTCCGGACAAGTGTGGACCCTCCGGACTTTGTCCGAACACTCTGGACTTTGCTGAAAATGTGTCTTTCCATGATTTATCGATCGATTCAACTCCAAACTTGAATCTATGCTACATACACCTGCGCATATACCATACCAAAGGTTGTAGACTAACTTTGCAGCTTAAACCTAGGAAAATCTTGAATACAATTCAAAATGCTATTTTTCCAGAAAGTGCGGATCCTCCGAACTTTAGTGCGGAACCTCCGCACATGAGCGGACTGTCCGCAATTTTATGCGGATACTCTGCACTTCCCAGAACTCTCCTGATTTGGGGAAAAACTCGCCAAATCGAAATGTGATCATTTCCAAACTACATAGGAACTTGTTTGTGATGGATTATGGAGTCTAGAATCCATTCATCAACCTAGTGACTCGATTCTTAGCTCAAAACTCATCTAAATTCTCATTTTGGTCCAAAACCTCAAGAACTCATCAATTTTTCTAAAACTTGAAATCGATCAACCAAACCACGAATTCGTGCCATGGGAATCCTAAGAGACTTACTCAAGATGCTTGTGGAGCTGGGTGACCGTTGGAGTGGAGGAAATGGAGGGAAATCGAAGAACTTCGGTATTCCTTGTGCTTCAACCAAGAACACCAAAAGACATCAAATCCGGCTCGAATCTTTCAAGAAAATGAAAATGAATTGGATGGATGAGTAGCTTATGAGCTCTAGATTGCAATGGCACCACATGCATACCTCCAAACCTTCACTTGAGCTCGTATTTCGGAAGAAATGAAGAGAGGGAGTGCGAGGGGAGTGAGAGCTCTTGCTCTCCTTGCTTAGGCCAGTTGTAGCACGGGAGTGAGGGTGGGAGAGAGAGAGAGAGGGCAGGTGAGCTGCCCCTTTGGGGTGGTTGGAAGGTAGGGCCACATGTGGGTCCCACATGTTAGAGAGAAAGGAGTCCATTTTCGCTGCGAAATCAATTCTTTTCTCTCCCGTATTTCTTTTCTCTCATCCAAATGATTTCATACGAATGCATTAACATTTCATACGAATGATTATGCTTAATTACGTGATTAAGAATTTGGGACGTGGGAATAGACATATTATTCCGCTGCATAGTATCTCTAAGCAGCTAGGAGGTTAAGTTGTGCTTTTGTCCTCATGGCATACATTTAAGTAAATGGATGAAAATATGTAATAACTTAAAGACTTGTAATATAATTTCATTACTCGCTCTTTATTATACCTTGATGTGATGGTTCATGTTATAAAAGCTCGTGTTCCTATCTTGGATATAAAACACTTACCGGGAGTTCGGGATTGGATTCTGGTTAATCATTATGGTCTTAATTTTGTAAATGATTGTCCTAATTAGAATACAATTTGGATGGTTCCTCACAGCGTGGTACCAGAGCTTAGTTTGATGAGGTAGCCTAAATACTTAGGAAGGGTTAATAAAACGTGTCAACCCCACTAAAGTTGTTTTTGTGTTCTAAGTATTGCTCTAATTTATTCCTTACCTTGTCTTAGAGCTAGTCATACCTCTTCTTGTTGTCAATATGCTTAATTTGATCTCTAACTCGTCTCCTTCTTAGTGGGTTAAAGATGGCCACTTTTGCGATGGTGACGGCTACTCGTTCCGAGAGTGTGGAAGGTTTTCCTGCACTCATCCACAAAATATTATGGTGTGCAAATTTCACCTTTGTACCCAAGTATGCAATATATGCTCGTGGAGTCAGGCCTGACTTGATGGATTAGTATGCAATATATGCTCGTGGAGTCAGGCCTGACTTGATGGATTACATGATGACCGTGTACATTTGAGCATGTATCATTGAAGGCGGAGACAACCCTGACTTCTTTGAAGCAATTGAAACTTCAGAAGAAATGGTCGTTCAAGCAGTGGCGTACAAGGCGATGGCTGCCCTTCGTGGTGAGTTATCGGTTCTACGTGGATGGTCATTCATCTATTTTCCCTCTCGGGGCAACAACATCAACAACTTTGAAGATGTTCCGGATGCAGCCCCACTGAATGAGCACCGTATGGTAGAGTTGGTTCGCTCCTTGGACCAATCCTACCATTGCGTGGTGGTTGAGCTATGGGAGATGTGAAGGCGTTACAACAAGCTACAACATGAGATGGAGTTACAAGTGCACTGTGGACTGGTAAACAACAAGGTGTTGTATGGCGAGGGCCATATGACACCGTATGGCATAGCAATTTCATCTTACCATTTTCCGATGGTGATAGGCATGTGGGTACCCCGTCCCCGTGGCCAAGGTGTGAGAGTATCCAATGGTTTGCAAGTGCCCCAGTTCCCTAGTTCGGACGTGATGAGGGAAATATTGTTAGGTGAAGCACATCATCTTACGCACTCCAATGCTCCTGACGATACGAGTTCTCCTCAAGCTCACCTTTTGGATGAATTCCTGGAAGACTTTGTTTGACATTCATATCACGGGTGGTTCTAAGTTAGTCAAGCTAAGAACTTTGGTACAATTAAGCTAGCTACATTATGCCCCGAAGTGTAAGGTGTTGTAACCCTATTACACGGACAATCGTGTGTGTTGAATAAAGTGTTTGCATGGTTAATCCATTTCATTTTGTGTGAAAGGAGGTGGTGTAACACCCTGATTTTTAGATTTATCAAATTTCTAAAATTTTCCTAGATTATTGAATAGCTTCACCAGTAGTATAGTTTAAAACTTATTTTCTTAATCAATCAATCAATCAATATAGGTTATTATTTTGTGTGCATTGCATGTTGAGATTTGTTAGGAGCCAGGTAAATGCATTAGAGTTCTTTTTCCTTTTCTTTCTCTTTGTTGTTTTGAGTGAAAAAAGATTTTGAAAAGGTTTTTACAAAACTCAGTAGTGAATAAATTAAGGATCTTAATGGTTGAATTCAAAATCTTTGAATTCATCATCTATTCAATCCTTGATTATATCTGATCCTTCTCCAGATCAATTCAAATCTTATCCAAATTCTTGTTTAAAGTCAGTCTCCCCTCTTTCTCAAATTCTACCCAAAATCTAAATTTAAATTCCATATCTACCCTATTCTTGTTTAGCCTTATCTTTTGGTTTCTCTCAAATTCACTCCAAGTTCAATTCAAATTCAAAGTCTATTCAAACTTTTTTGCAAAAGTTTCTTTTCTAAACCCTAGATATACCTAAAGATTCTTTGGACTCAATCTTGCTCAAGTCCAAACCCTTAGCCAAGTCATCTAGAAGGCCCAACAAAGGATCCATGAAATCTGCAAATTTTCGCGGAGTCCTGGACAACCTCATCTTCTCATGAAGTTGTGGAGTTCAAAATGGCCTCAAATGCAAATCTTGACAATACCAAAGTTGTAGGTCTCGTCGAGAGATTCGATTTGAACCTATGGAAGTCTCCTTTTGGATAATGGAGCTAGGAGTTATGACCCACGAAATCAGTGCTGCGTAGAGAAGTCCGAGTTCAAAAAGTTTATCTTGTGGCGCATTTTTGGAAATCAAGATGACGTTTTCATAAGTTCCGATGACTACCAAAGTTGTAGATCTTTTCGTGTACTACAATTTAGAATCAAGAAACGTCTGGACGATGGAGATATCATCCTCAGAATAGAGAGCTACGAAAAAGGAAATCGTAACCGACTTGAACTCGAACCCGATTCGTGTTCGGTTTGGACTCTACATCAACCAGCCGCCCCTAGTCCTATATATGTGAGTTGCACACCCTCTCCTACCTCTATTCCATGCCCCCAAGCCCTAGAAGTCACTGCTGCTCTGTCCATGCGTCGCCGGAGCCGCCGCCGCCGCCGCCGTCGCCCGTGATGCGCTACGTCGTCTTCTCCGCGAATCCTTCTTCCTCGACCATCAAAGTAAGATGAGGACCCCTTCTTCTCCTCCCTTACTACTGTTTTAGCATCATATTAAGTCCCTAGTCAAGCTTTAGCCCTGGCCAAAGCTCGATCTACGCCGTCACGGTCGTCGCCGTCGCGGACAGCCGCGGGATAGCAACGCTGTAGCTAATTGTCATCGATGTTCCCGACCGACCAGAGGTCAAATCACCAAGCCCTTTCATCGGTGCATGTCCCATGATGTTCCCCACACCCTCACCAACTGGTTTGGCCAGTAGATTAGCCAAACTATCGAAATCAAGGTCGATATACCCGCTGTCCGCTTTCTGGACACATTCTGTGCGCGCACCAGATTTGCATTCGCGTCCCCCATCAATCCGAAAGCCGTATGGATGCACCAACCACGTCACGGCGTGTCCCATGGAGTCTTCTACGTTACCCTAGGAGCCCATCTCCGTTTGTGCAGCGGCACGACCAGGACGTCATTGCCAACCACAGCATGTCGCAGCCATCACCCGTCTCATCTCCGTTGATCGTTCTTCCTCTCAGTTGACTACCCAAAACTATGTCATAGCATTGTGTTCATGGGATATATGAACATCTCTATTCAAACGGTTTCTCAAATTTCATAGGCAATCTCTGGGAACGCTAGCATCTTCGTTCTTGAATCTGTTCGCGGTCACCACCAAACCTAGAAGCAGTCATCGCTGTTTTGCCGCTACCTCGGATGACCCCTTCCAAAACCAACCATACCTCTGAGTTATTTTTTCTGCGTTCTATGCCATGCTTCCCTCGTTTCACTGAAACATCACTAAAGCCAACATCGATGTTTGTGGGCACATGCCCGATCGCCATCTCCGATGAAACCTAAACCACCACCACTACATAGAGTGACCAATAGTATCCTTAACCTAGAAGCGCAATCTTTGGCCTTTTTGATCCATCATAGGTGGTCGAGACTAGATCTCCGCATATCCTCGCTTTAATCCAAGATGGTACTTGCATAGCATGCCAAGTCAGCGCCACATCATTATCCTTAGCCTAGTCAGCGAAGTCTAGTATGCCCTACACTTCTTGAATCTTGCGCAATGATGTTGTTAAGCCTGACACAGTGATTGTGAAATAAAGCCTTTCCTGTAGGAAGATAGTTCCGAAAAATCAATATTTTCTTTTTAGTCTAATCCATCTCTCGAAAGCTGTTCTCTTTTTATCTTAACTCCGATTTAGACGATTCTTGCGTCTAAATATTTCTAAAATCATCCCTATCCAACCATAGTGTTTTTAAAGTGTTTTAATGATGTTTGGTATGTTGTTCTTAGTGTTTGCTTTGTGTTGTTTGTCAGTAGTTCTCGCGATTAGTTGATAACGTTTCGGAGCAGTTCGAGGGACATCAAGACCAAGATTTCGACAACACTGAGCAGCATTGGGAAAAAGGCAAGTGTCCTTGATCATATTGAACTTATGTTTTTAAATATTTTGTTTTACAAAATTGCATGCAATGTCTGTCAATATGATGGGTAATCACCTATGTTAGGGTTTTCCCTAGATTTTCCCTTATCATCCCTTGGAACCAATATGGTTTATGGTTAGATGTCTTTTATGGGTAGATTGGTTAGCCATGCTTTTGGGATATTAAGAAGTGTCATAATCTTGACTAATGAACATATGGAACAATGGTTGTTAATTTGTTAATGGTCTAGCAACATGGAACCTTAGGCCTTGAGCAAAGTGGTTTTGATGGTTGTCATGGTTATGATGTTGGTTTAGTGTTTGCTCAAGTAACCTAAGTAAGGACCGGAGAGCGACAACTCAAGAAGTAACGTATCAACCACGAGGCTGATATGGGTAAGGCGTGACATACTGATTAGAGTCTATCCAGTGTGTGTTGGGTCAGCACAAAAGGGGGCTTCTGGGTAGGAGCTTAGCTTGCGTAAAGCCTGGCGGTGAAACCTAGTAGGCAGACACATACTGGATTAGTCTCTAGTTAGTGGAAAGTGTCATACAGTGATTCTTGGTGGCACACCACTGGCGTGTGTTAAGTGTTTCGTGAACACGGCAACATGGAATTCACTGACTCGTGGGGAAAGCTGGACAACCTCTGCAGAGTGTAAAACATAACATTCGTGCTCACGGATATGAGAGACTTGGATCCTCACATGATTAGTGGGTTGTGATTATGGGTTGTGGTTATGAGTTTGATTGTGGTTATGAGTTTGGTTGTGGTTATGATTTTGGTACAGGGAGTACTAGATGGTTGTGGTTATGGTTCTGGTATAGAGAATACTAGATGGTTGTGGTTTGGATATAGTACAGAGAGTACTAGAAGGTTATGGTGTGCAAGGTGGGGAGTCTTGTATGCTGAGTGTTGGACTGTATGGGTTACATTCACTTAATAATTGCTTAATATTTTTTAGTCCAAATGTGTTTTCATTACTCGCATTTACGCAAAAATACCATGTGTTAACCTATTCTTGATATAAGCTTGCATATCATTACTTTCCCCCACTTGCTGAGTACTCTTTGTGCTCACACTTGCTATTTTCCCTATACCATACGATATATATGTTGCTGCTCGGTGAGTGAAGATGTTAAAGGCTATCAAAACGAGGTTGTGACGTTCTAGGCGCATGTCTCTCGGTCGGTTGCCTGCGGTGTTGTTGGGCACTAGTGCTTCTGTTCCGCTGCAGATATCTTCATAGAAGACAATATATATCAATTGCTATAAGAGTTTAACGTTTATTCTATAAAAGTATTGCTTTTGTTACTTCACATGTGACGTCCTTATGTGTGTTGAACATCCTAGGCACACATAAGCCGCATCTGGTTTTGGCCGTTAAAACCGGGTGTGACAATTATCCTCATCCTTGTCACCTCAATAATATTGTTGATGTCTAGCCTTAGAGTTATTCGATATGCTTAGCAATGCATAGGTCCCCGGTAGAAGTCGAGCGATAGTGATACTGTTGTTCACGAGCTTAGGGCTTACTTAAAGTTTCACACTATTGATTATGTTGTTGAGATGGTTGAGATGTGAGAATGAGATGAGATGTGGGCGGTGTTAGGGGTATCATATGCCCTAGAGGAGGTTCCCGAGGTAGTTTAGAGAGGGAGCTCGGATACCGTAGACCGCCTTGCATTGGTTAAGCACTGACTGTTGGCCGCACTTGGCTTTAACACTTACCGTACTCACCACATGCTGATCTAATGGTAAGGTAAGTCCAATACCTCTGTAGTTGTGATCATTTGGGCCTGAACATCGACGGTGTGAGCGGGCGGGCTTGTAGAGGTATCTAGTTTGCTTCGGGAGTAGTTCTGGATACCTCCATGCCGAGCGATGCATGTATCAAATGGTTGAGACTTATTGGGAAAGGTTGTCACGAGTAACCCCTTGTATGGACATGTGTTGTCATGCAAGCCGAATGGTCCTTGTGTTGTGAGGGTAAAGGAGTATTCCCTGCTGGGTGTAAAAACAGTTTGAACTGCCGTGCTCTCGGTCATGAGCATGTCTTCTGTCCATGCGCACCATCATAGAGTTATAAGTTGTGGTTTATGGTTGGATATGTTGGTCATGGGGAAGATGGTTTGTGTACATACATGTTTGTGATGGTTCTAGTTACATTTATGTGCAGTTGGTCATTGCAGGGTGTAATGGCATTGTTGTTAGTTAAGTTTAGGTGCTCACACATATGTCGAGGTTGCTTAAGCATATTAATGTACTCAACCTTAAGGTCTTTTTCTTGCTAACAGCTCAATACATAATCCTTAGAGTTGAGCTATTTATATGTGCTCTATATGGATTAAGTCTTGCGAGTACCTTCGTACTTAGCTGCTCTACAGTTTTTGCAGGTGAGGAGGAAGCGGTGTTTAGCTACTTTACGCCTACCGAGGGTGGTGGCAGATATGAGTAGTGCATCCTACTCAGTTGGCGTGCTTTTGTGATGGAGCCAAGGGCATATGGCTCTATCCTCCTTTTGTCGTTTATAGCTTTAGCTTCCGCTGCGTAGTTACTTTTGTTGGTTAGAAGTGAGCAGGTTTTAGTCTCTTCCTAACTCTCTTTTACTATAAATTATAATAACTTGTTAGTGCTTAAGAACTTATAATATAATATTAATTACTTTCTCTTTCCTAAGCTATGTTGCATGACAGGATTACTGGGATGATATTTTAGTTAATCATCGAGGTTGTGATTATAAATAATGATCCTCCTGATGATTAATTAAAATATTATTTGGACGGTTTCCTCACATTATTGACCCTCCAACTTGGTGTGGAGCGGGGTTAAGAAGATTGTGCAGGGACGCGGAGGTCATTGTCTTTGTGACTAAAGCTCTGAAGTGAAGACGACACACAAGTGACCGGAAGATAGGTTAGTGGTGAGACCTCGTCTTGGTGGCTCATCATGCTTGAAGCCTTGTCTTGAGGATTTAGTATCTCAATAGCCGTGACCAGAAGAGACTTGGTGACCAAAAGTATATCCTTTGTGGAGCTTCAATATGGATTAAGGGTACTTTGTGTGCCACTAATACCACAGGATAAAAATTTCTAATACCGAGTTTGTCTCTTTACCTTTTTTACGTTTCCGTATTTACATACTTGCAATTTACCTTACTAGATTATGTTACAATCCTTTTGAGCGGTAAAGTAGACATATTAGATAAAAATATATTATATTTAGATAGAAACTGAGATAGATTTATCTTGTAAAGTTTTTAGAGTCATTAGTTTTAAATATCCTAATTCATCTCCCTCTTAGAACGTCAATATTCCTCACAATATAGTTTTTGGAGATATTATTTTAAGTATCTTAATTCACCTCTTAGGACGTCATTATTCCTCACATCAATAATAATTGATATTGACGGTTGTTTATCCGTTCGGGAGAGATGCCTCCTCAACGGTAAACACCTTTTCATCTTATATAAATTAAGCACTAATAGATGAAATGAATAAGAGATTCATTCTCTACTCAGTTTCCTACTATCTCTATTCGATTGTTATTCAACAAGTTTTACGTGCACAACGTGTTACTAGTCCAAATGGAATCGATGTTGTGTGTGACGATTCGAAATCATTCTTTCATATCTATTCGATTATTATTCAACAAGTTTTACGTGCACAACGTGTTACTAGTCCAAATGGAATCGATGTTGTGTGTGACGATTCGAAATCATTCTTTCAATCAACGTGGATTATATGTGCCTTATCAGATGCGCATTAGAGCATGAAAAAAACAGCATATCAGTTAAAAGAAAAGAAAAAAGTTCAAGGAAAATGGCAACGCAATCTTCTTCAATCAAAAGTAAGAATTAGTGGCCCATGCAGGTTTCGAACATGCGACCTTCACGTTACTAGCACGCTCTAACCAACTGAGCTAATAGGCAGCCGTTGAAACGTCGCTGATTTGTTTTCTTAGAATGTATAAACCTCTCTGTTTGGTTCCCTGCCAAAATTGATGTCCTGATTTCACACATGATTTTTTGTGCAGCATAAACCAAATATATAGTTCTTTTCCTAACGACTCATCTAGAGAGATATGACTTCTAAAACTATGCTTAATACTTCAAACATGTGGATCCCACATTTTATTGGAGTCGCCCTTCAAACTACATGGCAAGGTTTGATTGAAAACTTACAAACCCGTCCGGAAGTTTTTAAGATCCCGTTTAGTTCATAACCAGCTTGAAAGTTCTGAATGATTTTGAGAGCCTATTCTTGTTGGTTGGAAGTTCTCAAAGATGTTTTCGAAAGTTTCTTACCCCAACTCAAATGTTTACCGGCTGGAAGTCCAGCTGATGTATGCCATGAAATCTTCAAACTTCAAATTTGAGAAGCAGTGCTGATGCAATGGCTGGTTGTCGACGCGGATGCGGTCGGCGTTGCAGGACGCGGCTGCCGGTGGGGTAGATGATACGGACGAGACAGTTCAGGCGAAGTGCCCTATCGTTGTGTCCCTTGCTGTCAACCGTCAGATCGCATGCAGTATCCAATCGTGGGACAGCAACCGTATAATTAATGTCGTGTACTACTAATTTTAAATGTAAACGTTGCATATATTGTGAATCTTGATACAAACTGGTAGCACGGTAAATGCAGTAAATAAACTGACAAGCACTCACCATAGCCCAGGTGATCAAATTGAATGAAACTAGATATGTCAAAACACATTCTAAAAATAACATTGCTGATCATATTCTAATACTGGTAGAAATTACATACAGATACGGGCTAGGAAAAACATTAAAGACAAACAATTACAACAGGTGTCCCGCTTCGGCGCTACCGGCCATTTCCAAGATTGAAAGTGAACTATTTTACTGATCACAGAACGGTAGGCATGATGTGCAACTCCAGGAGTAGTTCCTTCCAGCCAAGAACAAAATCTGCAATAGCTGCTTATTTTGTATGTTCCTGCACCTACCTGGTTAACAAGATAACAAAAAGACTCCAAACACAGGAGCTCAAGCTTTGATAAGAGTATAGGTCCTGTAAACTTAAGAACTTCTGCGTAAAACAAAGGGATCCCTAAAATAAATGGTGAACCTGCAAAACTTGGGACTGCAACCTCATCCATGCACTTCAGCAAACTTTGGCATACAGTTTATCCGACATGGCAGTGCATAATCATGACTTTAGAAATCACCAATACTCCATTTAAGGATCAGAACGACACATGTGCATCAGGTCAAAGGGTCTGGTACGAGCACTAGCGCGTTTTAAGGCCAGTGTGATCTAAATCAACACAAGCAAAAGCTTCCAGCTAACTACAACTAGGATATTAGTTACTCACACCTAAGTGCATCTACAACCAATTAAAAAGGTCATACAAACTAGTTTAAACAAACTAGAATTCATGCTGTAGAATATTTCAAGCTCATTGAGGATCATACAAATTGTAAGTTGCAGTGCTGTAATTCTCATGAAATGTTTGCAGACAGGAACAAGTTTGGTATATGTGATCTCTGATGCTAGAAAGCCTAGAATGGCATTTGGTTCTGGTGTTACTTTGAAATGGCAATCACATATCGCTGAGAAAGTGAGAAGTAACCCAAATCTTCCAAGGAAAGGAAGGTACCATCTCCCTAGTTTTTTCAAGTAACCTTTTCCTGGCTTTTGGATGGCAGATAGGACAAGTATTTCAACACAAACCACTAAACTGAAGCAGGTTTCAAACGACCAAATACACTCAGTCTCAAATGTGACCTTTCAATACATAGGCTCGGAACATTTATGGCAGGGCTTCAAACATAGGCCCGGAGAAAAATATATGTAAATGTAGTGTGTGAGGGAAATTAGATGGTCTATGGCATCCAGACAGGTCCTCTTAAGCAAAGCTTCCAGGTTCGGCCATACTCTTGGTCATCTGGTTTGGGAAGGGGCTCCAATAAGCAGGCTCCAAACTTCATTGTCTTGGCTGTTTATAGTACGGGAGGGGGCAGGGGGGCAAAGGTGAAAAGAACAGGTCCATCAGAAGATAGCTGAGCTGGGTTAAATTTGTTCAAAAGGCAGAAAAAAGATTAAGGCGAGCAAGGCGCGATCACATAATCACTCTGACATGTCAAGACAAGGTTGAGGAACCATACCTGTTTCATTCGACGATCTAGATCCTAATAACCATGACGCTTTCCATATGAAAGAGAACTATGACCAGATAACCTGATGAAAGTTTTTGTCAATTAGAAAGTATTCAGTGTGAGCACAATGTGCAATAAAAGATCAATGAAATGTTAATTAATAGGCCTTAGATACTAAGGTACTGAGACATTAACAGATGTAATTATTTATGTATCAGGTGAATTTCTAAACTGGTGAGTCAAAAGAAAATATATAGCCATCCTTACCCACTGGCGCCAGAGCGACTACTGTACCCACTGTAAGCCCCATATCCTCCTCCAGGGGCCTAGAGAAAGTTTCAGTTGATGTTATGAATGAAAATCTTGAGAGTAAGCTGTCAACAGGATTAGCAAAGAAGACAGTGTGACATATGATATACCTGGGAGCTGCTATAGTTAGCATAACTGTTGGCAGGAATCATATCATCCAATGCACGATATCCACTTGAATACAAATAACCATGTCCAGCAGGCTTAGTGTCCCTGCTTAGATACTTTGGTTCATCCGAAACACCAGCAGGCAAAGGATGGTAAGGGATCACAGGTGGAAATGCTGATAAAGCGCCCTCTCTTTCAAAGAAATTGGCTTTCAGCCTTGTAGCTATTTGCACAAGGGCATGCCTTGCAACATCAAGGTCTCCACTGATCTGGGGCACAGGCAAATCACTACGATGAAAACTTTCCGTAGCACAAGAGACTCATAAAAATGAAGAATATCAGAAAGTCCGAATTGTTACCTGAACCATCTCCTCATCTTCTGCTGCCACTTTTGGAACATTTTCCTTAGAAAGGATGCGTATGTTTGATCTTGATGATCTTCGTATCTCAGTAATGATTGAACCACCTTTGCCAATCAGGCACCCAATACGTGATGTTGACACCAACAAGCGTGATGTGTACGATTGCTCCCCTGATTCTGCATCACTTTTCTCACTGCATCTAGGCTGCAAACGAACTGCAGCATCAATTGTTGGAGAAACAGGATCTTCAAAGAACTGCATGGAAGAAAGAAGCGGTTGGTCAGGAAACACAACAAAAAAACAAGCAACGAGGCTTACTGAAAGCATATCAAAGGAGGAAGAAATCACCTCTTTGGCAGAAACTGTAATTATGCAGTCATCTTCAGCACCTGAATTGGAGCTATCCACTTTAATAAAAGCTCCAGATTCCTGCCTAATCTGTTTGATAATTCCACCGCCCTTCCCAATTACACCTCCCACATTTGCAGCAGCACAAAGTAAACGCAAACTAAATTCCTTTGCAGAGCTCTCATCCCTGCGTGATTGGTATATAGAAGGCCAATCTCCTGCCACATCACCTTTGTATCCACCATAAGGAGGAACTACAGGAGCAATCCCTACAACCGGTGCAGTAGAGGAACTACCAAGGTGGGAGCTCCCTGGATAAGGTTGGGTCAAGCTGGATGCAAGAAGATGCTGTGACCTAGATGGGTTATCATGGAGGCGAGATGACACTTGACGAAGAGCCTTTCTGACAACTACCGCATCCCCAGATATCTAGTGTCAAAACAAGATCGGAAGCATTATTATTAAATTACTGACCACATGTACAGATGGTAAAGCATAAAACTAGTATATCTTTCAAGTTTGAGTAAAAGTTAAATGCTGTCCACATATAATAAAGCTACAGATACCACCAGCATTATACAAAAAGTCACGATAGACAGACATGCCTACAGAATTACAGCCTGTACAGGTAATGTAGGAATTGATGTGAGTCATAACCTGAAGCAGTTCGTCGCCACTAATGGCGCATGCAGGGATATGATCATTACTAAGCACACGTATTTGTGCACCAGTGTCACCACGGATTCCTTGGATGATATTCCCACCTTTTCCGATAATGCATCCAATTTGATCTGATGGCACAAGCAAGCGAACAGTAACTTGAGGTAACATTTCTTCATTGTCTTCGTTCCCAGGACCCTCGTCAGTGGCAAGCCTCTCATGAACTCTAAAGAGAGCATCCTGAGCAGGGCAAACCTTATCTTCAGCATCGTCAATGGTATTAGTTTCCCTACTTGAGCTAAATATTGTGATAACCCGCTCATCACAGCCAGGAACACTCTCACCAATCCTAATCTTAGCTTGAGTCTCGGCCCTCAACTGCTTTGCAATCTCTCCACCCCTGCCAATTATACTCCCAATTTTTCTAGAGGCGCAGAGGTAGCGATACGCAGTATCATCTGGACCAGGAGCATAGGTATCGTCAGCAGGATTTCTTCTCTTACCGCCTCCATTTTCTGCATAATCAGAGTGTCGCTTTCCATAACTGTTTCGGTGGCCCGTCATTATCTGGAGGCAAAACAATCAAACAACACAGAATATTGCATCAAATAAACGCAAAACTTAAATACCAATCTGCAAAGCCGTTAATAGCAGAGCATGCCATCTGGTACCATTAGAACAACCTTTTTCGATAGGGCAATCTTTTATGTTTTAAAAAAAAAAATGTTTTGCACATCAAACCCCTCATGAAATCTCTGGACTGCAAAACTCCAATACCATCCAACAGAAAAAAGATGTTAACTTTCCTAACTTACACATTCTCGGTAAAAATGCATAACAGAGCTATAGTATCGTGGCTAACATTTGAATTAGAAAGTTCAGGTATTCCATTATCACTCGGTTAAATTTTGCATATTTTCGAACTGCAGAACCGCCGTTTCTAAGAGAAAATAGCACCTTTAAAAAAAAATCCAAGACCTACACAAAACTACCACAATCAGACGCATCCAACAGGGGCTCACACATGCATCTGTCAATAGTCAAACGCAGACAGATGTCCTATCCCAACAAACTAAACAACTCCCGTCACAGGGCCACATCCCTCAGGCAAGAAATCCCCAAATAATTGGCCCCCTTCACCTCCCCCAGCCATATCTAACAAAACCCAACAATTCGCGCGAAACAGCAAAGCCCCAATCCAGAAGACCCGGGCAAGACACATGCTTGGCACGAAACTGGGGCCCTAGCGCACGGATCTACGCGATGCAGATGCCAAATTAGAGAGTTGGCGCACGGATCCACCGGGCCGTGCGGAGACGAGGATGGCTTGGGGAGGGGCACTGACCTTGGCGCCACGGGCTCGGCGAACCCTAGGCGCGAGGGACCTGGGTTGGCGTCGCGAGGAAGACCAGCGGCGGCGAGGGATCGGGGAGGGAAGGAAGCCGAGGGAGCCAGAACAGTTACTACGCGATGTGACCACGGACATATATCAGAGCTCGTGGATTTCGGGGTGGATACGTGCAGCACGAGCCGGGCCGAGAGATCTGAAAGCCCAGGCCCAGACTAGAGACCGGTTGCTGCGCGATGCAAAGAAAAAGCGAGTTTTTTATTTTTATATTTTTTATTAAATTTTTAAATAAATATATTTCTTGCCGAAATAATTGCACAAATAAGCGCCTGCAACCGCCTAAAAGGGCTGCAGCCCTCTGAAAGAACGATTAGGCCTCCTTACCGTCCTCTGAGAGGGCAGGTGGTCTAACCACCCCTCAGAGGGCAGCAAGGCTGTTAACCGCTCTCTGAGGGGGCGGGTAGGGCCTGCCGCCCAGTGGAAGGGCGGTTAGCAGCCTTACCGCCTTTCTAAAGGGCGGTTATTTAATGTTATTTTGTAAAAGTTGCAAAATTTAATGTATTTGCTCAAATTTTGAAATAGGGATTTTGCAAAATTTGGAATTAAAATGGTTGAAGAGTACTGAAAACGGTATAATGAGGAAGCGAGAATTTAGAGTAGATTATGTATTATTCGGAGGATAAAAAATCAATATTTGTGAACAAATTGTATATGTGAATCACTCGCAGCATATTACACGAGTATGAGGTTACGAACGGCGACAAACATAAAATTAAACATATGGTGGAAAATATTACATCAGACTGTAACCACGATGATACGACGAGAGAAAAAAGGTGACATGTACGGTTCGCACAAAGACCTACTCATTAGTACACACACTCACTCATCAAGATGCATGCACTAGTAAAAAAGGTTATGCCTTCGCATGTTCATGATCGTGGACATAGCTATTCGAATAGATTTACACTCTGCAGAGGTTGTACAGCTTTACACATACGATATGCTCAGCCTCCAACCTTTGCAAGCAGAGGAGCGAATCATACCGAGACTCTTCCAACACCTTTCCTGCTGGTTTTTTTCACGAGACATGCCAAGTCCCAGAGCTGCATGTTCCGAAGGGCAGCATCCCTTTTTAAGCCTAAGCCAGTCCCTGAAATCTCCAAACAACGTGACAGATGGACCCCTAGCTGCTCGTTGCTTTCAACCTCCTGGTATGATGCCCAACTCAGTTCGGTGAAGAAAAGTCAAGTCCTGCTCATATAGAACCCTTGCCTACTCATTGCTCGAACTCAGGATGTTATAGAGCACAAACAGAGATTGTAACAAAAGTGAAAGTCCACACCGAAATATACTTTAGAGTACCCAAAACACAACATATTGAGTTGCGAAGTTAAATAACGTTTATCGCACACCTTTATTTAGGACTAAGCCAACGGTTGCAAGAGGCACATATGCTACAATATTAGGCTTGTATAGGCAACAATTACACTGTTTGAACAAATAGACTCAAATGCTTCCAATGTCAGAACCCTTAGCATCCACTTTGAGGTCAAAATGCTTTAATTCAAAATCTTCTCTGACACTCAATTTAAAAGAGTCAATTTTCATTCCCATTTGAAGTCTTGGTAAAAACAAGAGGATTTGAGGAATGCTGATGATGCCCATCTTACTCTATAGAGAGAGATCTAGGAGTTTTTTAGCAAGATGAATATGAGAAGAAAAATATATCTGTATTACATAGCACACGTTGTTGAAATTGGAATAGATGACATGTACATTGGTGGAATGATTGCTTTTCTAGCAAGTACCTGCACGATGCTATGTTTACCTTGCAAAACTATCTCATAGATGGTTTCGTGTGAAGGGACTGAAACGAGCCAATACCAATACATGTATATTTTAAAATTTCTACCTTCCAAACAAGTTAACAGGTTAGAAACTCACTTCAGTTTGTCTAGACAAATACAACTAACTAAATATTGTTCTTTTTAACAAATATGACTATACTTAGTTTGCTTTATTTCAGCATGCATATACAATATAGCTCTATGAAATCTCATCTGATGAACCAAACACACCTCAAATCAATGAAAGATGCACGTCACAGAGAGCAGGGGTAAGTCAAATATAGTTGGGGATGCATAGGTAACCGTAAAGCAAAATTGTAGTAGAAGCTAGAACATTTTGACTATAATATGTGCACCTCTCTAAACCCAAAATTATGCTTCCTAAAATAACTTATTTATATATATCGAGTTAAATGTATAGTGAAGTGATGCACTTATACCACTTTGCTCTAGCTCTGTCCCTTAGAGAGAGCTTGTGGAAAGGAGCGCAAACAAAGATTGTAACAAAGGTGGAAATCCACATCGAAATATACTTTAGAGTAAAAAACACAACATGTTGAGTCACGAAGTTAAATAATGTTCATCGCACACCTTTACTTAGGACTAGGCCAATGGTTGCAAGAGGCACATATGCTATAACATCAGGCTTGTACAGGCAACAATTACACTGTTTGAACAAATAAACTGAAATGCTTCCAATGTCAGAACCCTTAGCATCCACTTTGAGATCAAAATGCTTTAATTCAAAATCTTCTCCGACACTCAACTTAAAAGAGTCAAAAATTTCATTCCCATTTTTGAAGTCTTGGTAAAAACAAGAGGATACGAGGAATGCTGATGATGCCCATATTACTATGTAGAGGGGGATCTAGGAGTTTTTTGGCGGGATGAATATGAGAAGAAAAATATATATGTATTACATAGAATACGTTGTTGAGATTAGAATAGATGACATGTAAGTTCGTCAAATAATTACTTTTCTAGCAAGTACCTACACGATACTGTGTTTACCTTACAAAATTATCTCATAGATGGCTTCGTGTGAAGAGCCGGCCATAATACCAATGCATGTACATTTTACAATCTAAAAATTATATCTAATCCTCTAGAATTGGCACAAAAAATATTTTTATTTCTTTATATATAAAAAAATTATATGTAGTATTATTGTGGATGCCTCTTATAGCATTGTATAGATAAATGAAATATGTCCTCACTCGGAATCTTAAAATGATAGACGAATCCACTCGATATTAATTATATATGTTAAGTAATATGTAAGATTTTTTTATTTGAACATTTTGATAACTAAGTTGAAGATAAATGGCAGTCATCCGATGGCAACATACAATTTTATTCCCCACGCATCGTGATCTAAATTGGAGATGAATGACAATCATCCAGCAAGTATCCGGCACCCACACGGAACCACTAGCTCCGACGTAGCCTTCCTCCCCTTGCCAAACCCTAGCTTCGTCTCTACGACCTCACCCTTGCCTTTCCGCGAACCAGGCTACCTGTCCAATCCGGCGAGATGTCGTCGTCGGGCGGTGGCGGAGGGCAGCAGTTCCGGTATGCGCAGGCACCGTCGAAGGTGCTGCACCTGCGGAACCTGCCGTGGGAGTGCGCGGAGGAGGAGCTCGTCGAGCTCTGCAAGCCCTTCGGCTGCATCGTCAGCACTAAGTGCGGCGTCGGCGCCAACCGCAACCAGGCCTTCGTCGAGTTCGTAAGCCCCTCCTCAACCCCCTCACCTCCTCCTCCCTCCCGACCCTCCCCCGTCGATCTCCTCCGCGATCCGGTCGGGAATTCGGAGTTGGTGTGCCGTTGGATGACCTGTACGGATTCGCATCTACATGAAATTGGTACTAGCAGCTGATTAGTCGTAGGTGAATCACCGGATCTAGCTAGCCCCGCGGATTTTGTCAGTTCTGCCGATTTGGATTGATATTGCAGCGGGTCGTAAAGCCTTGTGCCTGTTCAGCTATACTGTAGATTGTAGATGATAAACTGCAGCCGCTTGGTCTGTTTTGCCTACACATCAAGTATCCTTGGATTAAACTTGGTCTGGGGATTGATCATTGTTTGAAGCTGTACAGTAATGGTTTGTCGGGTTGCATAGATCAGGCATAATGAGGGGATTTTAGGCATAATGTTTGAAGGTGTGCAATAATGGTGTCTGGTTTTTCTCCATGAAAAAAAAATGGTGTCTGGTTAGCTCTGGCCTGTGGGACCGTTTAGAGAGTTGCTACAGGATTTGAATGAGCAGAAAGGTTGTTTGAATGTGGACTTTGTGCATGGCTGACTCTTGTTTTCTTGAAACTATCCGATGGATTTTGTGGTTGGTGATTTGGCTGCTCTGATTGGAGGTAATGGAAGTCAATTGCGTAGTATTAGAATAATATTTTTGTACCATTCTCTTGGGAATCGATGTGTACAAGTGTCACACTTTATTTTGTTTAATGGTATGATGCTCTGCAGGTTTTAGTAATTTTGATGGCTGGTAGAAAAAGTGTTTTTATTGGGGGGCTGTAGTTCAGGGCGTCAGGCAAAATTGGGAAACTCTCTGTTACTACAAATCGAATCACTGTGTAAATCTAATGTAATTTTTGTTCTATTGCTTTTGTGCTAAATGTTCATGCCAGGGTTACTTATATAAAGTTATTCTTCTTTGCAGACCGACATTAATCAAGCAATCTCAATGGTTTCTTACTTCGCTTCATCTTCGGAACCAGCACAAATCCGAGGCAAAAGTGTTTACATTCAGTATTCAAATAGGCAAGAAATAGTTAACAACAGGAGCCCCGGAGAGACTGCTGGGAATGTGTTGCTTGTTACCATAGAGGGTGTCCAAGCTAGTGATGTCACCATAGATGTGATCCATATGGTGAGTCCTAAAATTCATTTCTCCCCTGTCTTGTAAACTATTTATATGATTGTTTTAGTATGGTAATGACAAATTTAAGTGTGCCTGTTGCTGTCTTGGTTGGCATTGACTGAAGGGATCCAAGGGAGTCTACCTGACCTGATCCTTGTAAATCAAAGATTTTACATGGTTGTTCATCTCGTAGTAACGTATTCTGCATGAATCAGCAGGCCCATGTTAACACGGAGAAATTGTCGTTTCAGCACCTGCAATTGGAGAGATACCATGTTTGTTTTGCTGCCTCTGTCTTCTAAACTAGTGCATTCGAAGTTTTCATGAAATCTCATCTTGAGGATGCAATTTCCTAATTATCATCCATCATCGCGCTTATCTCCGGTGTAGGGCACCTCCCATGTTTATCCAAGTTACTGATGAAAGGTTAAATTCCAAACCTTTAGACAATAAGTATCTCCGTGGTGCTTCTTTTTGGATCATGTTTGGTGGTATTATGCATTTCAGCCAGTTTTTTTACACTTGCATTTAATTTCATTCATTCATCTCTCTCTCTCTCTCTCTCTCTCTCGCTCTTCCCCCATTTTTCTTGGGGTGAGGGATAAGCTTCAAGAGTTTATTTCTTTGTTTGGAAATAAGGTTCATGGCTTCATGCACCATTCCATTATGGAAAATATTATGTGCAATTGTTGCATACTTGTACTGCAATTGTTGCATACTTGTACTGCAATTTTTTTACATATGCCGCAAGATTGATTTGCATTTCCTAGACTAATTTTGTCCTTTTCCTCCCATGTATAAGTTTTTTTTTGTATCAACTTTCAGGTTTTCTCCACTTTTGGATATGTTCACAAAATAGCCACTTTTGAAAAGGCTGCAGGTTTTCAAGTCAGTTCAAGTTCATGTTTCAGATACTTAGTTGTTTTGAAATGGAAGGCAAAGGCCTCATCTTATTCTCTCTTGCAGGCATTGATCCAGTACACTGATGAAGTCACTGCTTCAGCTGCAAGAGAAGCCTTAGACGGAAGGAGCATCCCAAGGTGTTCTATCTTCTGTGGTCTTTCCTTGTACTGTTATCCATTGTTGGATATGGTTGTACCTTGTTATGCTTCTTATAAACGGAATTGCTTTTTCTTGATGTAGTTACTTGCTTCCGGAGCATGTTACATCATGTTGCTTGCGAATTTCTTTCTCTGCACATAAAGATTTGAACATCAAATTTCAGTCAAACCGCAGCAGGTAACACTTATGCATTTTGTTTTAACTGAGTTAGTTAGTCATCATTATTTCTGATAAACAAGTCATCCCTATATCACATGTCCTCCCAAATTATTTTATCATTCACTGGTTTATGTTGTTCCTAAGCGAGCAGTTTCCTAATGTAAATGCCACAAGATCACTTGTTGGCAACACACGATATTATGTTGATCAGATTGCATGTGTGTATGAGATGCCTATGTTCACATGTTTAGAAATTTCATATAATCGATATGCTAATATGTTTTGTTAGGCTGACGGCATCATGCCCTGCTTTGCTAAGTCCTAAAAATTGCCTACATTTGCACATTTAGAAATTTTGTAGAATCAATACACCACTGTTGAGTATTTTTGAAGTAGAAGTATCATGCCCTGCTTTGTTGAGGAAAGCAAATTATGAAAGTACAACAGCAAAAGAAATAACAGGAAATAGGAAAATCTGGGCTGTTTAATGTTCATGTACCTAAGACAAACTCAGGTAATCTTCAAATTATGAAACAAGTATTGGAACTACAAATTGACCCCCTAGTATGTTCCTACAATTTGCTCGGCCAGTATCAAAAGAAATCCTTATCCCTTCACCTTGTGGTGCACACCCATTCTTCTCCGCAATTGCTTGACCATCCTCTTATCAAGACCTTAAGCAAATAAACATCTGAAGGGTGCAAGTATCAGTTTTTTTAAAGATTAAATTATTTATGAACCCTAGCACATAATTTCATAATCCTTAAAGAGCTTTATTTGGTTGTGGCAAAAGTAGTTGACAATCAATGCTTTGCATTGTATTGATAGCTGAAATTTTTGCTTGACTATCTATGTTTCCTACTATAGCTGGTGAATGGAGCTTCTCGTTCTATGGGATCAATATAGGTCGTTATACATCATATTACCGCTTGGAGTTTCCCTTTTAAACTCTGGGATTATTTTTCTGAAACTTTGCTTGGATGCTTGGACCTATGGTGCGAGAAAATAGCCACAAATCTGCACTTATCATGTGATTTACCTTTTCATATTTAGTTCCCTTTTTTTGTTCGCGCAAGTATATGCCAAATTACTTAATATGGTATCTTGTTGGAAACATGCTTTTGTTTCAGTCTGCAATTATTTAAAGCTCATTTTCATTATTATTTCTCAGAGATTACAACAATCCTTATCTTCCAATTAATTATTCTGCCATGGATGGTAGTACATTACAGGTATTTACTTTCTCAGAAGACCACAAGGATTCCAACCTTTTAGTTGTCTGTTTTGCCGTTTTATATGGACTTGCTGTTTCTGCCTTGGCAGCCTGCTATTGGTGCTGACGGAAGGAAAGTGGAGGCTGAAGGCAATGTTCTTCTTGCATCGATTGAGAATATGCAATATGTTGTTACAGTGGATGTTCTTCATACTGTAAGTCCAATTAGGAAATCACTTCTAGAACATGCTCCATGATTTGTTGTCTTCTTGATCTGTTCTAATTATGATTAATCAAATTCCAGGTGTTCTCATCATTTGGTACGGTCCAGAAAATTGCTATTTTTGAGAAGAACGGGGCAACACAAGCATTGATTCAGTACCCTGGTACGAGCCTAGAAATAGATCATCACATGTTTTGAATTACCTATCAATCCCACCAGTTTATTCTTTGAACTAGTGATTTGATCTAGCATACACCCCCTTGAAAGCTTGAACTTCTTAGTCTACTTCTGCAGTAATTATTTACCAACTGCCAAATCTGTGGAGGTGCAGTCCTTATATCTCTGTGAAAATAATATTTTCTAGTTATCAGATGAAGTTCTGCCCAAAAAAGTTCTGCCCAAAAAACAATGTACTTTTCCTGAGCTATAACCAGAAATAAGATGATTTTTCATCTTTAGGAGTCACTGCATCTGCTGTGACTCCGCGCTCCTTACTAAATCTGCTTATATTACCATTTACCTCTGTCGATTAAACATGCAACATATTCTGTTTATTTTTCCATGTGCTTTTGTAAAGAAATAATTCATGTAATCTGATTAAATCTTCCACTACACTTTAGATGTAACTACAGCTGCAGTTGCGAAGGAAGCATTGGAAGGGCATTGCATCTACGATGGTGGCTACTGTAAGCTTCACCTGTCATACTCTCGTCATACTGATCTGAATGTAAAGGTATAATAGGTGCATTTTGTTTAGTGTACTTTGGTCGTAAAAACAATCTAGATGATACATGTACCCTCTCATAAAACCCTCAGTTTATGTAAACACAATGCCTTAATTTGAGTTGTCCGCCGTATGATTCGTACATTCCATTTGTCTTTCAGGCACAGAGTGACAAGAGCAGGGATTACACAATTCCAGCAGGTGTAATCCAAGCAATACCACAACCACCTGGTGTATCGGCTACATACTCTGGGTGGCAAGGTAATCCTCACGCAGCCAGTCCATATGCCCCACCCGGCGTCGTCGCTCAAGGCCACAACACCAACAGACAAGTGCAAAATTGGAATCAGGGCAACTCAGGGTTTCCCCCAGTCCCAGGAGCATACCCATGCCAGATGTACTCATCCCCAGTGCAGTACACATCATCAGGGGGCTTCCCTACCCCTCCTGCTCCGCGGCACGAGCTGCAAGCTTCGCAGCAGATGCCTCCACCATACCATGGAAATCAACAGCTCGGACCCACAGGTGCACCTGGAATGGGCCAACCACCACCACCACCACCATACTACCGTTAAGTTGATTCTTATTCCGTAATTGTACTTGGCTGTTTGATTGAGTTTGTTTTGGCATCATGTTATACTGTGATACCGCCATCCCAGTTATGTTAAAATGGCGGTGATAGCAGATAGATATGATGGATGAATACATGACTATGGTTTTTCCCCTTTTCTCCCCATGAGTTTGTGTCAAAAGAGGTTCTATTCATCCTCAACTGGCCGTGTTGTTTCTTGTTTATCATCGGCATGCCCTCGAACCCGGAATGGTTAAGCTGGCTTACTAGTAGCCAGTGATGGAAGTGTATGAACAGCAGAGCTTAGTAGATCTGTTGACCAACAATGTTACCGCAGTACTATGATTTCCCAGCTGTACGCGGACCAACCTATTCATCATTTTTTGTTTCTTTAGAGAGAGAGAGAGAGACTGCTGCTTCGTTTCTGGAACGTGCCAGCAACTGGCCAAGTAGCCGCGAAAGCTGACGGCGGCACACCTGGATTAAGGGTATTCCATTGGAAAGTTTTGAGATCCGAGTTTAGATTTCAACTAAATAGGAATCCCTCGTCCAAAGGGCCCGTTGCAAGTCACCCTACGATAACAAGTGACTGCGTTCTGCCTATGCGTACTTGGCTTCAGCTATCTCTGTTGCTCAGTTGTAAATTTTTGTCGCAACCCTTCAGTTTGGAAGAGCAATGACTATTACATGAAACAAAAAACTGCAAGTTGAAACAAACTTGATAAGATTACAATCTACCTCACGATGTTTAATCACCAAAATAAAATACTAACTAAAAGTCGCACTTGGCCGGATCGAGCCAACAACCACCTTGCTATGCAGCGAGAATAGAAAATGAAAGATAGAAAGCAGAGAATAGAATTGCTTAAGTTGTTATTTCATTGATGTATGTATGTGTGTATATATATATATACACACACACATGGTGAATAGATGTCTGTTTGAGAGGCATCCCTCCCGAACCGGTTGATGTCATTGATCACTCGGTTTTCAACACTCCCTTGATCAAAGCTGCTCCATATATATACCATCTTGAGAACTCCTCTAAAAATTATATGAAAAAAATATAAGAAGAGTAATAGTGATATGCTGTTAAAACTCTTTTAAAATTTCAGTAAAAAAATAAAAAGAAAATGATACAATATATATTGATTATTGTCTCATTGTAAAATCATATGAGAAAACTTTTAAAAGAAAAAAAATCCATAAGTGAGTTAAAAGAACAATATATTTGTCTTTGATACCTCCTTTAAAATTCCGGAGGGGAAAATAGGAGATATGATATATTATATATGTTCTTGTGTAGATATTACCTCATTAAAGACCTTTTATGAGAAATCTTGTAAGTAAAAGTCATAAAGAGAAAATAGTACAATATGATGTATGAGCGGGTTAAAATTCACGAGGAGACTCCCCTGATCCTTGCAAATCTCGAAGTCATTGCATACTAATACCATGAGTATATTTTTGGAATGTCAAAGTTGGTAAGAATTTTTGAATAAATATGCGAGGTTATCACAAGATTTAATTTGCAAGATGTTTATCTTCCCACATTGTTGTAACTCATAAGGATAAAATAATTTAGGGGTAATATGTTTAGTGATATCGCTCTTTATGTAACCCGTTTGTTTCTGGGCAACACAAGCAGCATTATCTTTGTAGATAATAGTGGGTGATTCAATGGAACTAATGCCACATAACTGTTGTATGTGATTGATCATGCTGCGAAGCCGCACACATTCACGTGATATTTCATATAATGCAATTATTTCAAAATGATTGGTGGATGTAGCCACTAGAGTCTGTTTGGAAGACTTCCATGATATGTTTGTCCCATCATGTGGGAACATGAATCCTGTGTGATATGGCATTATGGGGATCTGATGAGTAGCCAGCTTCAGTGTATTCAATCATGTTTGACAAAATTGAAAGAATAGATCAAGATCTTTGGTACCTTGAAGATATCTTAGCATACTATTGACTCCCGTCCAATAGCATTTAGTTGGAGCAGTTGAAAGGATCGAATGGCCCAAAAGAAGGGAGTGAATTGACCCTAATTAAAACTATTTTAACCGAACTCTAGAACAAATAAACAATCTTATCCTAGATGAATATTAAAGTAACTACAATGACTAAATTTGATAGAATGTTGCCATGTCCCAAAATACTAATTACGTAATTAAGTATACATGATCATCATCACATGTAATTATATGTATTTATTTATCAAGTTGAGTCGAAATGTGTTTCAAATACTTTATAGATAGTTTAGAGCACTTTGGAGAAGCTTCAAATATGTAGAAGGTGGAGAGTGAAAATAAGAGGACACTTAGAAAAATTCAGCCAAAATCACCCTAGCAGTCTGACCAGGCTTACCCGCTGTCTGACCGCCAGGTGTGCAGCTATGTGGGCTTACCACATGGACTTACCTCGGTCTGACCGAAAGCATTGGCAGTCTAACCGCCAGAGCACAGAGGCTCAATTTAAGTGAATCAATCACTCTCTCATGCTCTCTCTCACACCCACTCCCTCACTCTCTTCCCCACTCCACCTTATATAGAGAAGGAGAGCTCCACCTCAACGTCCCCAAGCTTTCAGAGGACTTCCCCGAGCTCCTCCCCTCTTTTCCCTCACCGGAGGCACGCTCATCCAACCTCAAGTCCGCATACCACCCCGGAGCCCGATCTCCAAATTGAAGCTTCTCCGGAGTGGATTGATCCACTAGGAAGCTGCCATACACTAAGGTGAGACATCCCCTACCATTTTCCTATTGTTTCTGATCTCCAAATTAAAGCTTCTCCGGAGTGGATTGATCCACTAGGAAGCTGCCATACACTAAGGTGAGACATCCCCTACCGCCCCGACGGACGTTACCGAAGTCATTTTCATGGTTGTCGTCGTCACACCGGTGTTAAGGATGGGCTCCGCGGGGGTGGTCATCACCATCATGCCGACGGCCGAGGTCGCTGTTGTTGTCAGATGGCAGGCGCGGAGGAAGTGGGTGCCGGCCGAGCACCATTGAAGGGGCGTCGGCCGGTGCCCTGTCGACAACACCGTAGTGTGGGAGGAGCAAATGAGCTGAAGGGGTACGTGACCGGATTGATCTTGGCTGCTTGGTAATCCTTTATGATCTCCAGGTGGACGATTACACGGTACTTGATGCCATGCTGCCAGTACTTTGGAGGCGCAGTTGTGATGAACACCGTTTGAGCTGCGTCGGTTGGCTGGTGAGTGAAGAGAAGCCACACTGACTTGTGAATGCTGCTCGAATTGGAAGTCCAAGCTCACAAGTCAATCGTGCGAGTGTCCGAAGGCTCCACCAGATTGGTCTCGATGCAGTGCAGGGCGCACGAACGGGAGACAATGCATTCCACAATGTCAGGGGACCAAGCGTGGATGGGAACACCGTCTAGCCACAGGAGCACCCTGAAAGGGAGTTCAGCACCAGGGCCAAGCTTAGGGAGCGCTAGGGGCAAAGGCAAAGCTCAAGGCCGTGGCGCTTGATCTGCCCTTGGTTGCGGGCCGTCACATAGTGAGCACGATGCTGGAACCTGATGAGAAATGGCTCGGGTTGATGCTACGTGACGGTGACATCGCCTCGTCGAAGTTGTTGGTCAGCGAGTATGGCATCCTCCACATCTCGAGCAGTGGTGCCGGCGGGTATGCTGATGGCACAAGGCACCAGCGTCGTCCCTTCCCATTCATGAAGCTCGTGATCGAGGTTGAAGGACATAGGCACAAGGCAAGAGTCCTCGTCCGGTCTTGTTTCTGGGTCACCAACGGCCATCTTCACCGAAGCTTAACGGCTTGACGGGGGTAGAGGCTTGGCGGTAGTGAGCTTTTGAGATGCAGGGAGCTTGCGGTCGCACTGCTTGTGGTCGGATTTGCAGCACCTCAAACACTTCATCGGGTCCTGGCACGAGGAGGCTCTGTGGTCTTTTGCTAAGCAGCAGAAGCAGCGCCCAGTCACTGCCTTTTGAATGCTGGCTGAGGGGTTGAAGCAGCAATCGGCCGGTGGCCACATTGAATATTTGGTTGAATGTCCATCTTGTCTCCTTGAAAGATGGCGCTGCTAATGCACTAATGGGGACGTGCGCCTTTGGTCATTTCACGAACGGACCGCTGTCCAGCCCGGTTCCTCAGTTGGCCACAACATGGCCATAGGCCTAGCACACGGAGGAGACCTGGCCGAGGCTGCAGCCGAGGTCATGGAGGCGTCGTAGGTAGCCCTAGCGAAGGAGTAATGGCCGTTCCCCTTTCCAGGAGCAATTATGATGGACTTGAGGCGTGTCGGTTGGTGAAGGCCAGTTAATGGTGGAGCTCGGGTGGCGTTAGCATAGCTGTGTGGCGGACCAGTCGCCTCGGGTGTCTCCAGGACAAAATCAATGGATACCGCCCGAGGTACACCGGATCTTGGTGGAGGCAGCAGAGCCTCCGTGAAGAGAAACTTGCTTGGAGAACAGTAGATCCGGCTGTTTGGGTGAGGAGGGGAGGTTGAGAGATGACCGTCCGGCATGGATCGGTTGAGGATTCGGAGATTTGAGGTGGGATTTGGGGGAGGTGCGGCGGATGAGGGAGAGTTTGTGAGTGGATGCGTGGGAGTTTGGCATGGTGAGGACGGCGGGTTGGCTCCTACGACGAGAGGAAGAACTTGGGTTGATTTGGTGGTGGGGAACCCGGGGGTGGCGGTGGAGGGAGGAAGTCAGCGACTGCGCGTCGCCAGAGCGGGGACGCGGGGTCATGACTCCCTTCTTCGGTCCTACTGATTTCGTTTACCTTTTTCTTTTCATTTGTCAAGTTGGACTTTACATTATACAAAGAGAAGTACTGCACGATGACGACTCTGATTCGCCATTAGGCAGGAATGAGTCGCCATTGGATCTTCCTCATTTTGAACAGCTTCACTATTCTCCGGTATTTTGAACGGCTTCACTATTCTCCGGTTGCATGTTCCCTCGACGTTCATTTGTGCATTTCTGAATCTCTTGGGAATTGATAACCAAGTCCACATTAGCTTACATACACATACATGGCATCAAACATCGAAGTAAAACTAATGGACATGCTTACCTTGATAGCAAATCTTGTGTAACTATTATAGATAGCAGCTAGTATATATGTTGTTGTAGGTGCTCTTATGCATTACTAGTAGCTAGTACTAGAAGAATGGCCGGCTTCTTAGGGACAGCGGACGAAGGAAAAAGTAAATGAGCAGGAAGAGATAAAAAGCTGAGGTGGTTAGGCATTGGCATCTAACGCTACAGTAAAGCGACAGAGTCGGTTGCACACGGTTGACCAATAAAATAGAAAGGCAAAATGTTTACAGGCCAATGCTGAATACAACTTCTGAACTTATGCATACGAAAAGGCACTTAAAAGAAAAAAGTTTATTTGTCCGACATTAAATATGTTTTTTTCCGAGTTTTTTCCCCTCTGATAGATCGAGTCGAGTTACCGAGGTACAAGCATCAAAATTTCTGCAAATCTTGCCTCGGTTCACACTGTTTGTTCTGACAAGACAGCAAAAATGTCAACTCTGAAACAGCGCTGTGCCTGTATCAATTACCAATGACATAATAGCAAAAATCTACATGGGTGCTTCTGGTTATTCCAAAACATGGATGCTTCTGAGATCCACTCCACAGCGATTCCATTGATGAAGACTGAAGAGGGCTGTACATGTACCCCTAAGATTCTGTTCTTTAGTTTGAGTGGATCTGCACATACAGTCCCCTCTACTAGACGCCAGCAGGCTGTAATCTGAATCTTGATCCTCCATCAGTCCATGGAATGTGTATGCCTTTCCATAAATATGCCTACAGGTCTTGGTCTCATTTCACCCACCAAATTGTTGGTTACTGGTTGCAACCGACAACCGAATGCAGAAATGGAATGGGTTATTGTTGCCGGAGAAGAACACAACTACCAGTTGCACCGACAGACTGAACATTGTTCACACTGCAAATACTCCTAGTCTCCTACTGAGAAAGAACACATGAGGAGGATTGCAAGCCTGCAATTTCAGAACCTCACAGAGGTAGCTCAAGTTGCTGCCATGGATCAAAGCTCTGCCTATCTTGCCTGCACATTTAGTGCCCCCGCATGCAACCTCCGTTCCTTGCAACCCTTTTCCTTTTTGTGAATGGTCTCGCAGTAATCTTGTTGGAGTCTAGATATCTTGGCATCGTCATGGGATGCATATGTGATCGTCCTATGTGGCCATGCAGCATTCAATTCGGCCTCACGCGTGCAAACACAGGGGAGCTGCTAACTTGTTGTCAGACATATTGGAACAGTAATGGGTCTCATGTAAATTCCATGGCAAATGCAAGCAATGTGTTTTTCTACAAACTGAAACAAATGCAGACGAGGTGAAGCAATGTTCTCTTCATTTTGGCCGAAGGAAATAGTACGTATTTCATGTGTCCAATGCTCTTAAAGCATCATTAACGACTCTAGCTTGATACTACCTCTCTTTTTTACTTATCGTTTAGAACATCGACACGGTCTCCAACAAACATGTTTAACTATTATTTTTGATAAACTAGCTTTTGATAAAAAACTGATAAAAATTAAATGATATTAAAGTATTTTTCATAACAAATTCATTACTATCATTTTTATATGTTAAATCTTAATAATTTTATATATATTAGTGATTAAAATTTAACTACATATATTTTAGAACGATATCTATTTAAAAATAAAGATAGTAACTACTCTATCTTGCACTAATTAGAAGAAATGGTTCTGATTTGTTAATTCGCCTGCCCTGAGTTACCAATAAGCGCGTGCATCACCATGAAATGAACACAGGGACAATGCATCCGCGTCTTTGCTGTAGGCTACAGGCCCCTCACAGGCAAATGAACAGCATTTTTATGCTGCCACATTTACTATTTGTGCATTTAAAAACTGTTCACAAGTCGTTTCCAGTCAAGCTCGCGCGTACACTTGCACAAAAATTGTAAATTCATTTTACATATGTACTTTTTTTTGTTAAGACTTACTGAATAAAATATTAAAAGCAAAAATACCTATAAAAAACTAGGTATTGTTATATCTAGAAGAGATAGAAACTTAAATTCGAGCCTACCAACTACGCTAGACTATGTTACTGATTTAGTACTAGTGTTCTCTTAGCCATGTTTTTTCTAACAGTCTGAACTGTGAAGGCTTTTGAGCCAACAAAGTTAGTATAGCAGGTACAGAATCAGCCTCTAAATTTTTGGTCTGTTTAGTTGGTTATCAACATATTTTATTAGGTAAAATTTGTCACTTTTTAGCTATCAGATCTCAATCTAACATCACAAATCAGACTATACTTTATATAAAAAAACAAACCCTAATCCCCTCACCCATTCCTGTTCTCCGCCATCGCCCCCTCATCTTCCTCCGCTAGCACTGTCCATGGTGCCAGCATGATCCGCCGGCCACCACCTTCGCCGCCAAACTTCCTCCACCTCCTCTCCCCCTCCGCACGCTCTTTCTTCCATGTCGACAACTATGGATCCGCACTCCTTCGCCTTCACCACCGCCCCGACCAGCAACACCACTGCAACCGGAGTTGGTGCCTTCGATCGCCGCCAACCCTAACTACTATGAGCAAGACACCCTTGCTGCAAACTCCGTCCAACCGGTCATCCTCCACCAATGCGACAGACAATGCCTCTACTGCCTTGCCGTCCCGCCTACCACATGCCACCACTACCGGTTTGGCAACCTCCCTGACTATCCCTCTGCAACTGGAGACCAACAAATCCCCTTGAATCCCAAATCCTAAGCTCAAATCCTGATCCTTGCCAGAGAAGGCTAGAACTTGCCAGAGAAGTCTTCACATAAGAAGACCGCTCGAATCTTGGAGCAAATCCTAATGTTGGAAATTCGATAGATTTTTACCCCTCGTTTCTGTCAGACAGATAAATAGCGATTCTTAATTTTTTTACCTTGTCCAAGCATCTCTCTATTTAAACCCACACGCGAGCCCCTTCTCGTCTATGCACTCTCGAAGTAGAGAGCTTCGCTTGCACTTGCACGGTTGCACGTGCGTACGGACGTTCTGCGCTGCACACGGACAGAAGATGGCGTCATCGCTAGCGATGGTACTCTTGCTCGCCCTGCTCTCGCTTTCCTCTTCAGCACAAGGCTATGGCGTCGGCCGCTGGATCAACGCCCACGCCACCTTCTACGGCGGTGCCGACGCCTCCGGCACTATGGGTTCGTAGTACTGTCTCGAGCGTCCATGAGCAGAAGCATTGCGATTTTTTTTTTACGTGGGCATTGTTCATGCGGCTAATCAATTGCTCCGGCGTGCGTGGCGTGCAGGAGGCGCGTGTGGGTACGGCGACCTGTACAGCCAGGGGTACGGCACCCAGACGACGGCGCTGAGCACGGCGCTGTTCAGCGGCGGGCTGAGCTGCGGCGCGTGCTTCGAGCTGCGGTGCGCCGGCAAGCCGCGGTGGTGCCTGCGGGGCTCCATCGTGGTGACGGCCACCAACCTTTGCCCGCCCAACTACGCGCTCCCAAGCAACGCCGGCGGGTGGTGCAACCCGCCGCTCCACCACTTCGACCTCTCTCAGCCGGCATTCCTCCGCATCGCCAGGTACCGCGCCGGCATCGTCCCCGTCACCTACCGCCGGTGAGTGAGCAACCAACCAACGCCATCCAGCGTTCTTGGTGATCATGCACCATCATCAATGGCGCGCCGCGTACTTGAGTGCAGGGTGGCGTGCAGGAGGCGGGGCGGCATCCGGTTCACCATCAACGGCCACTCCTACTTCAACCTGGTGCTGGTGAGCAACGTGGGCGGCGCCGGCGACGTGCGCGCGGTGGCCGTGAAGGGCGCTCGGACGCGGTGGCAGGCCATGTCCCGGAACTGGGGCCAGAACTGGCAGAGCGGCGCGCTCCTCGACGGCCAGGAGCTCTCCTTCAGGGTCACGGCCAGCGACCGCGGCTCCATCGTCTCCTACAGCGTCGCGCCGGCCGGATGGGCCTTCGGCCAGACCTTCACCGGCGGCCAGTTCCCGTAAGATCAGGCCAGAATGCTGCCACGCATGGCACGTTTGGTGTATCGATGGTACGTGTACGGTGTGCTTCAGTGGGCATAACTGTGTGAGCTGCTAGTACTTAATAGCCGTTTTTATGTTTGGAACACAAGAATTTCACGGTGAACTTACAGTAAACAATGGATATTATATAACATCTTGTACGATTAGTGTATTCCAAACGGGGTGTAGTGTATGATTTGCAGTCGTAGCAGTGTAGAGCTGAGTATCACTACTGCAGAGTGTGTGATGAGTCAATACTCTGTTCATCACGGGTGGACGACACTGGCATCATGTCGCAGGTCCCGTCCAAGGGCCTCATATCCCTCATCATCCTCGTATGTTGAGAGATTTAGAAGGAGCATAACACCTGTACATTCAACAATGCAGAGCAGTCTGTTACCTTGGTGATCAACTATATTAAAGATGAAGCGATCTGTTGGGATTTTGCAGATGCACGACACTTGGCCGTTTCATGAGGGGAGAGTAGTTCTGTACCAGCTGTTTTTCTTTTGTTTTTTTTTCTTGTTGCTTTGTTTTTCTTATCGGGTTCTCCTTATTAATATAATTAGGCACTCTCTCGCTAATTCTACTTAAAAAAAACAATCAACTAAAAAATTCATATTCTAAAATTTCAGGTTCTGTTATTCATCTCTCGACATATTCCTTTTCTTCTATATCAAATTTGAGTCTGACGAATTTGCTACGGGATTCGCTAATTTTTGTTTAGTCCACAAGGAGTATAGACTAAAACATTGGATGACACAAACTTTAAGTGATACTGTATTGTGTCAACAGGACGTGACATTTTGCTGGTATTCGGATTTGCATTGCATTTCGCTAATGCACGATTCTTGACTCATGCTTGGATGGTCAGGATTACACGTACACACGAACTCAGGTGTAGAGTGTTAGGAAATTAGCACCACGGAAGCGACAAATTGATCTATCGAGACGTGCACACGAAATCATAGACAATACATGATGCATGATAGTTTTTAACAAGGTTCAGCTGAAACCTACATCCTCAGTGCATGACTACGGGTGCTCATTCTCACAGTTGCAATACCGGTTACTCTGGGTCCTGGTCGAACCGTCGCTGCCCCCTACGAGCTTGTCGTTATCATTGCAATAGCAGTCCTCCTCTCATATTTTTTATGAGGAGATCATGTTACAAGAGTCATATTCTAACTTTGTCATATACTATTAATACAACTTCAAGTCCAATAAGTAACCTACTTTGTATATAATATTCGACACATATTCAACAAACTTCACCTTAGTGAATATTCCGCCACCTTGAAGTTGTCATGCACAAACCTTCATATACACCGAACTTGAGTTGGTGCCTTTGCCACTCAACGAGAGATGCCTGATAAGTTTGACTTTACTTAGACCCACCACCTTCCAGAGACACTGCTATCCTTCCAACTCCAAACTCTATGACTCCACCTACAACCATGCATCTTTCTCTCCTATCAGCGCAATCTCTTCGAGCAAATCAAATTCCTCTTTAGCCTTGACATATGTTTGACCCCTTGAAGTACACAACTGCATTATAGATCTTGATTTTGATGACACCTACTCCAATAGCGCAGTAGCTCATTTCATCAACCAAGTAGATAAAACAAGAATCAAACTTCCTGAAGAGAACCGTTCCCTGTTGTGTGTCATATGATAAGAACCAACTAAATCCAACATCAACACTTTAGTATTGTTCATAATCCAACTAATCTATACCTGTCGGTGTATCACGAACCAGGGGTCCCCGAATCCCGAGGCCAGGCCAGCCATCCGCCACATGGCACCATCCCGCGAGGTCTCTCCTGTAGGATGAGAAAAGATCAAGTCCCGGGAGAAGGTGCTCGGGGCTACGGTCGGTGGCCCACGAGTACCCCAGTTCCCTGATGATCCACGGAATCCAAGTACCGGGAAGAAAGTGCTCGGGGAGGTATACGGTCACCCCCGAGCACCCTAGTCCCCCGACGATCAGAAGAGCTATATTCCGGGAGAGAGTGCTCGGGGCTGCACGTGGTAGCCCCCGAGCACTCGGTTCCCCAAGGGTCCGTGCAAGAGTGCTAGGGAGAGAGTGCTCGGGGCTGCTCGCGGCAGCCCCTAAGCGCTCGGTTCCCCGAGGGTCCGAGCGGGAGTGCTCGGGAGAGAGTGCTCGGGCAGGTGAACAGTACCCCCGAGTACTCGGCTCCCCGAGGACAAGGAAAGGCATTCTCGGGAGAGAGTGCCCGGGGATGTAAGCAGTACCCACGAGCACTCGGTACCCCGACGACCCAGAAAGACCCCCGAGGCGTCTACCGATGAGGTGTCAATCGGTCAAAAGCCCGAGGCCGCATTTAATGAGCGTGCGTGGCCTGACGCCTCCAACTGCTCCCGCCGCGCTCAGCGTCAGTCCCTGCCATGTTTTGGCAGAGAGGCGTGGGGTCATTAATTGCACGGGTCCCGTCCCGTGCCATCCGGCTTGTCTCGGATAACGTCGTAAGGATCAAAGCGTTCCGTCTGCCGCGCTGCTGTGGCAGGGGAACAAGACAGGACGGGCACGCCGGGTTGCTCTGCGGCTGCCCGATGGGCCCTCTCCACGGCGCCCGTTGCCAGGGCATTTATGATGACGGGTGACCGGGCGTGCGACGCATTTTCCACCCCCGGTCACTTCGCCCAGAAGAAATGATGACGCCCTTTCCATTTATGGTGTCTCGAAACTCGTGCCCCTCCTTCCGTTCGGGGCATGTCTCGGCCGGCGGATACTTAAAGCAGCCGGCAGCACAGAAGCAGGCCCCTGGACCGATCGATCGATCGACGACGAGAAATAGCGACAGAACAAGAGACGAAGAATAGCAAAATAGAGACCAAGAGCCGACACGAAGAACACAGCGCAAGAGAAACACTGTGAGGAAGGCTGAGCCCAGTTCCAGCCGAAGAACAAGGAGCTCCAAGCTCTTAGATAGGCCCATATTCTTGTAACCAGCAACATCCTTGAGGGACTTCCTCAGGACAGTTATAGCATCCATACAGGAATAGGGTATTATGCCCCCGTGCGGCCCGAACCTGTCTAAATTCCGGTGCATTTACTTCTTCTTGCACTAGGTCAACACCCCCACCACCGGCCGTTGCATTCATTCCCATTTATTTCTCCGACAAAGTTATTCAGGATCATCCCCCCGGCCGAATCTCTAAAAAGGGGTCTCTCGGGATCCCTGCTACAGGAGTTAATCCTCCGACAATACCTCACGCCTCAACATCAACCAAATTGGCTGCATTCTTTATACTAAGAACTTCATTGTCGCTGTCTTAGTCACACATAGAAATTGTCATATTAGTATTGTTCTTCTACTTGGTTGTTATATTACGATTATTTGACATCTTACACTGTAGCATCCTCCAGCCTCAGACAAACTGAATTACTCCAGTTGCAAGTAGAGAACTTTTTAATCTCAACTTTCTTCATATTCAGCCCTTGATGTATCTTCACGCCTTTCGATCCACACTTCAGAACTCGTGCGCACAACTTGAATCAATCCATGCCCTTACCGATTTGGAAACGTGCAATCCCTCTTCAATGCAAACATGCACCTTGAGGCTCGCACAGTTGCCACGCCACAGAGAACGTACACCACTTGCCGTCACATTCCTATGTCGTTAACGCCAGTCTCGTCACCATCTCTACCACCCACGTACGATTGGCATGTCACTGTCAATTTGTCTACCTTGGGCCACGATATGCTCACCCTCCAAGTGAACTATCCATTGATCTTCACTAGATTGTCTGCCATGTGCCCGTAAATTGTCCGTCTCTGGTCTGTCTGCATCATATTGACCACCTGTAGATTGCTCTTTCTCCTGGACTACGCCGACCTGCTGAGCACCCTCCTGAAAACACCATCGTCGACCTCCAATCGCCATGTGCACCACGACCAAACAACCTCTGCTTATCACCGAGCAATGCAACACCAACCTGAGGTTCAGCCAACTGGCCGACTAACTCCCCTCCTTCACTTGTTGCAATATTCATCAACGCATGCAACCTCTTGTCATGATCAAACACCCGTGCACCTTGTGCGCATGCTCGGACAACACCTCATCACCCATCTTGCCATGGACTGCCTACCTAGGTTCGTCGCAAAACCCGCCTATCTTCGTCCTCTCAGCCCACTCACCACGCACTCCCACCGAGCCGATCACCCAGCTGATGCTCCACTCGGCCTACTCCAGTCTGCTCCAAGCCACAGCGCTCAGCTCACCTAGGTCTCTGACTTTAACGTGGCCCATTGCGAGCTCACCCATGAGCGCCAACGTCGCCCAAACACCACATGCTTGCTAGCACACACCAGGCCACCACATCACTTCTGGTCAGTTCGCCTGGGCTGCACAGTACCAGCTCCCACCACGCCCTCAGGTGTCTCACTTGCACATGTGCTCCTACCACCAATCGGGTCGGTTCCCTGGACGTGACGCACCCACTTGGGCCGACCGCACCAGCTGACCGAGCGTGCACCCACAACTTCTCCTACTTTATGTAGCCTGGGTCATCCACCAATCCAAGCACAATGCCCATGCACATTGTGCCACAGGCTCCCACGCCGACCTACCAAGCTGAGCCTTGCCCAGGCCCACAACCAGGTCGAGCGCCAGCCCCTACCTACCCCGAGCTGGTACACGCTCCCCTCCTGGGCTGGTCAGCAGCCTTAGCCGCCTAGGCCACCTGGCTGCCTGGACTTGGCCAATATGTTGCCGCTCCTACACGGGTCGTGTGCCCCGTGCCTGGGTTGCTCCCTCATGCGCATGCACTGCCACCCACGTGTGATAGCCCAAAATTCTTAATTAGGTAATTAAGCATTCATAAGCATCATTAGCATCATAATTGAAGTTTTGAACAAGTAATTAATGTATTTGAAAATTAAACAAGAATTGTTAAAGTAATTTTAAGTGATGCTTTGTAAAGGAACTCACAAAATCACTATTCAACTTAGGATTGGAAACAATTTTAGAAATTAGTCCATGATAAGTGAAGAATATTAGTGATTTTTCCCAAAATTTTGGGAATTATTTTGAAGGCATAAAATTGTAGCAAGTTAGAAAAGGTTGCATTTTTGAAGAATTTTGATTAAAATTTGGCTCAAGATTTTTGGGTCAAACAAGTTAAAATGGGTTGCACAGGAATTATAGAATTCAACAAAATTTGTCCCATAATTTTTGGACTAGAATACTGGTTTTTGGATTTGAGAAGTGGAGGGGATATTTTGCTTCAGTAGGTTACTGTTCATGGGCCACCGTCATTCTCTCTACCTATCTGTTGCCGCCGTTGTGGACTTTGGAGGTCGGCCAACGTGCCATGCCATTGAGTCATAGCCACCGATCTGCTTCTAGGGGTTTCGACCGGCGCCCTTATCTCCTCGTGGCCTCTCATCCCTTTCTCTCCCTCACTTCTCTATCGTGTGCCCAGAGCATCCAAGAGTAGAGCACGCACACACGCAACTGCCAACCCAAATTCGTCGAGGCCGAGCTCATGTCCTCTGGGTCTAAGCCCTGGGAAGCCAGGAGGGAGGCTGCCGAAGGTGCCTCGAGCTTCTCCCCACCGGATTCCTCTCCTTTCCGGTCGAATCGAGCGCGCAAATGCCGTCTTCCCCAACACCGACGTGTTCCTCCATCACTCACTGTCGACCCGCTGAACCACTGCCTCTCTGGCCCAACCAAACCAGTGATGAGCTTCCCCAAGATCCCATCTAGCGTTAGCGCGCGTCAATTTGGGCTTAGCCTGTGGCTGACGCACTCCTCCTCATGTGATCGTGCACCATCAGTCGAGCCACCATCGGGCTCGTCAGCCAATAGGCGTGCCATTGGATCGGCAAGCTTGCGTAGATGCTCTAGATGTACTCGTCCGGGACGATTGCGCCGCCATCTAGCTGCTGGCGTGTTGGACTGAGTCGCCGCTGTGGAGTTGCCACCGTGCGTCGTCGCTGACCGCCCTCCGGCCATCGCCGTTGATCACATGTGCCACCAGTGTGTTCTCCGTGCCGCACTGGTTCAGCTTGCTGCAATAGCTACGCCGCCATTTGCCAGCAGCGAGCTTGCTAGTGTCGGGTGACACTATACGACTCCGGCCGGCTCAATTTTGACCTGAGTCAAATGAGCCCGGGCCCGTTGTCAGCCGCTGAGGTTAGCTCGGTCGCGGCGCAAAAAGTATTTAGGGATTTTAATATTTGGTTAATTCAGAAAATGCGGAATAGGATTATTGTTGCATTGTAATTTGGCTGAAAACTTGTAAAAAGCATAGAAAATTTAATATAGCTAAAAAATGATGAAACCAATCTTGTTAGCTTTGTTTTATCATACTCTACATGTTAAAAATACTAGGAGTCATGAAATATGTACTGTGATAGCTTTAGTTAATAAAATAGGTTTAAGTATTATTATTCATAATTAATTATTAGTATAAATCTTCTTAATTTATTCACTATTCATAAAAAATAATCACCCTCATGTTAAGTATAAATTAATTTTCTATTTAGGTATAAGCTTTGAGCTAAGCTTAATTAACCCATAAATTGTTAAAGGGTTAACCATAATCCAGATTCAAGAAAATCTTTAAGGTTTTAAACTCATGACCTAATGCATTGCATCTCCAGTTTTTTCATGCATTGTGGATCATCGTTCGTTGCATGCTATCATACTTATTGCAATGCATGTTATTTATTTAGCAAGCGATGTTTTGGAGAGTCCCGAGTTTGAACACGAAGGCGGACCAGTTGAATTCGTGAGTGAACAACAGGCAGCACCAGGCAGGCATCTATCATTTCTCTCCTATGTTTTGATGAATAGTTGGTCAACCTGTTAGATTTTGCTATATGTCGTAGATGTATAAGATAAAGAGTCAATGTCGGGAATTGGGTAGAACCTATTTGTTGCATCGTACCTACCTTGATGAAGTTGTTAATCCTGATCCTTGTAATCTGGATATTTTCATGACATGGTCCAACTTAAAAGTGATACGGTAATTGCTTAGCCTTGCATAGGTCATCGATAAAAGTTGAGCGATGGATATCACCGTCGTTCGCGAACTGCGGGAATTTCAACTACAATTACAAAGAAATGATATGTTGGGTTGATGAGTTGGAAAAATTGAGACGAAATGTGAGCGGGTGCTAGGGGCAGTTCAGGAGAGGAGACCCGGGTGTCATAGACCGCTTGCAGCGTTTAAGCACCGTTCGTGGTTTCATTTGGCTTAAGCACTTTCTGTACTTCCACATATCAATCTAATGGTAAGATAAGCCGATTATCGTATGTTGTGCTGATGCTTGCCTTGCGTCCCTATGACGCGTAGAGAAAGTACGAGGAGATGAAAGGTGGTAGGGAGCCAGAGGTGTCCAGGACACGCTCGTTGTAACCCCAGTGCCATAGGGGCAAGTGCAAGTGGGTAGTTCATGGTATGAGAAAGGTTATCTGGGGGTCAAGAGGATGAACCCGAGTTGTGTGGGTAAAGATGTACCTCCTACAGGGTGTAAGAACAATTCAAATTGCCACGCTCTCAGTTATGAACATGCTTATGTCCATTGGGCAATATCGTAGAGTTTCATTCAGTTTGGGAAATGAAAAGTATGTGGGCTTCTGGGAGAAGCATGTGCTGGTACTTATTTGAGTTAAGCAAGTTTATTTTATTGAGTATTATGTTTATTATCAGTCAATGCTAGTTGTTCATACCAGTATATTGGTTAAATTGCTGTTGTGTTGAGTAAACTTAACTTTGTGGCCATTTTCTTACTACTCAACTCAATGCATTATCCTTGGAGTCGGGATAGTGTATACCCATATTGTGTAACTCTTGCGAGTACCTTCGTACTCAGGGTGCTGCCCTTAAGTTGATACAAGTAATGAAGAACTGGTTTATGATTACTTTTATCCCACTTGTGCTGGAGATAGCCAGGAGTAGAGATCGAATGTCTGAATTATTCCCAGTGGTGTCTTACGGGCAATGGTGCCACTGGTCTTTTCTTTTATCAATACCTTTCCGCTACATTATGAAACCTCTGATCTAAGTAGAAAATAGAACATGGAGCAAGGTCTGTAATAAAAGTTAAAATTTTTGTACTTTGTTCATATCTTGTGATGAAACTATGTTGTAAACAGTATATGTTGTGGTCTTGGACTTTGTTGAGCATATATCGGGACTGTCGGAATTACTTTCATTTTAATCAACTTAATTGTCAATTAAGCTGGGTGTTATTTGGACGAGTCTGATAGTGCGGTATCAGAGCTAAGGTGGATAGAGTTAACCATAGGTTAGTTGAGCCAAGGTTGATAGAGTTAACCATAGCTTAGTTAGTAAGTGGGTTAATTAAAATTTGACAACTTCACTAATTGGAGCTAAAATTTGAAATTTAGCATGGTTTCTCTATTTTATTCCTTCTCTATCCTAGAGCTGTTCTCGTCTCATTGCTTCACCCTTAATATGGGAAATTCTTGATCTCTAACTCACCTTTTTTTTCATGGGCTAAGTATGGGTATATTCCCAAGGTGTATGGCTCCCGTATTCAGAAAATTAGGTTGATAAGGGATAGTTAGGTCTTCCCTGGATTGTCCACCATGTGCCCGTAAATTGTCTGTCTCTGGTCTGTTTGCCTCACATGGAACACTTGTAGATTGCTCTTTCTCCTTGACTAAGCCGACCTACTAAGCACCCTCCTGAAAACACCACCGTCGACCTCTAGTCACCATGTGCACTTCAAACAAACAGCCTCTGCTCATCGCCGAGCAATGCAACACCAACTTGAGGTTCAGCCAGCTGGCCGACTACCTCCCCTCCTTCGCCTATTGCAATATTCATCAGCCCATGCAACTTCTTGTCATGTTCAAACACCTGTGCACGTTGTGTGCATGCCCGCATGACACCTCATCGCCTGTCTTCCCATGGACTGCTCGCCTAGGTTCATTGCAAAACCCGCTTATCTTCGTCCTCTCAACTAACTCACTATGCGCTCCCACCGAGCCGATCACCCAACTGATGCTCCAACAGCCTACTCCAGTTTGCTCTCGACCACAACGCTCAGCCCACCTAGGTCGTTGACTTTAACGTGTCCCACTGCGAGCTCACCCACGAGCGCCAACATCGCCCGGACACCACAAGCTTGCTAGCCCACACTAGGTCACAACATCACTTCTGGTCAGTCCACCTGGGCTGCACAGTACCAACTCCCACCACGCCCTCAGGCCTCTCGCTTGCACATGTGCTCCTGCCACCAATCAGGCCAGTTCCCTGGATGCGCCATGCCCACTTGGGCCAACCACACCAGCTGACCGGGCGTGCACCCGCAACTTCTCCTACTTTCTGTAGCCTGGGTCATCCACCAATCCAAGCACAATGCCTGTGCACATTGTGCCACTGGTTCTCGCGTCGCCCCGCTAAGACGAGCCTCACCTGGGCTGACAACCAGGCCGAGCGCCAGCCCCTGCCTACCGGAGCCGAGCCACGTGCCCCTCCTGGGCCAATATGTTTTCGCTCCTACACGGGCTGCGTGCCTTGTGCCTGGGTTGCTCCCTCATGCACCCACGTTGCCACCCACGTGAGCATGCACAACGCCAGCCCGCTCACTGGCTTGACTACCTGGGTCGATCGCACCCGGACTCCACACGAACCTCAACATGCTTCACACAAGCGCGTGTCCATGGGCTACAGTCGACCAAGTCAGCCCACCTGACTGAGCGTCCTGTTGCCTATCCTGAATCTCTTGATGTGCCCGTCCACTACTCCGCGTTGTGCGGGCCTTCGTGCCGCTGAGCGATCATGGCGCTACTACAAATCACACCTAAAGCCGAGCCATGTCGAAACACCACTGATTTTCTCCTCAGCCACACCTTCTCTCAACGACAACATCCAGCTAAAAACCCTAGCTGCTGCCGACCCTCACATCAATCTGCCACGATCGTACGTGCATTGCTTGTGGGCACCAACCACTGCCATACTCCACCTCATGCCTCCACATGATCTTCCATTCACCGCCTCTAGATCCAATTAAAGATGGCCAAATGGGCCTATCGGACCGGCTCGGCACGGGCCCGTCTAGGCACGGCTCGAATGGCCCGGCTACTGTAATGAGCCGTGTTGTGCCAGCCCGCGTGCCTTCCCCTCGGCCCAAGGCATGGCCCGTCAGCCATAGTGCCATGCTAGGTCAGCCCGGGCACGATTGCTTCCTGACGACACGGTTGGCTCGACAAGTACGATAGGATGGCGGGCACGACGCCACGAGTGACCCGGCGGCGCACGGTCGACCTGAAAAAATAAAAAATAGCTACAAAATTTTAAAAATATATAGAAATAGATAAAAATGAGATAAAATATAAAAAATAGATAAAAATTAGCTACAAAGTTAAAATATATATAGAAAATAGAAAATAGCCGGGCCTAGATGTGTTGAGCCGGATCATGCTCGTCCGTTCTTGTCTGTGTTGTGCCCGTGCCAACCCGGGTTGGGCCGTGCCTGTGCTGGCCCGACTCAGTCATGTTGTGTCGCGTTAGCACACCGTGCTACGCACTCGGCCCAGGCACGACCCATGGTGTCATGTCGTGTCGTGCCTGGGCCGTGCCTACAGTGTTGTGCCTCGGGCTGGCCCAGTAGGCACAACCCATTTAGGTATCTTTAGATCGAATCCAATCCTTGTTAGGAAATTGGTCCTATAGAAATGATATATTGATCTACTGAGATAATACACACGAAATCACAGATGACACCAGAGGTGCAATATTTATTAACGAGGTTCAACCAAAGCCTACATCCTCGAGACGTGACTACGAACGCTACTCCCCACAGTTGCAACACTGGTCACTCCAGGATACCGGCCAAACCGCTACTGCCCCCTGCAAACCTGCGCTATGTCATTATCGTTACAACAACTGACATCCTCTCATATTTGCAAGGACGGGTTACAGTAATCATATTCTAATTTCAGCATATACTGCTAATACAATTTTAAATCCAATACATAACTTATCTTGTATAATATTCGACATATATTCAACATAGAGAGTCCTTATTGACCTGTGAGAGTCATATTATATACAGATATTGTCAACACCATTCCTGAGGCAATCTAACAGCTCTAAGTGTTTCCTGGAGAAATTCAAATAACACAGAACAATAACAGATCAAATACAAAAATACTAAAACAAATTGATTGCTCATAAACAGCAACGACAAGTGCCAATTTAGTTGAGCCCCAGAAGGAAAAAGGTTAATCCTTGCAGATAGAGATTTATGTAGTAGCTGGTCCTTCCATGGAAGATAAGGTTGTAGGAAGCACAGCTGAAGAGGAATAATGAGAATCCAATCTCAGGAAGGTTGACTCTGCAGCAAAGATGGCATTGTTTTTTTAAGTACAGTTACACTTAAAAAAATCACGTAATCAGGAAACAACATTCAATTAATCAAGGAAAGGGATAACAACATGTGAGATTTCCTCTCTAAACAAGAAAATAATCTTTGGGTAATCAAGAAAAGTAAAAAAAGTAACCATATATATGATGTTTTCCTCAGGATATTTATTTTTTATTGATGTGGTCATATATATGATACATGAAATTACTTATTTATTATTTTAATATCATGAAATCACTTTTTTATTGCTATTTCCTTTTTATTTTTGGTTATATTTTAGATTATTTTTCTTGACAACTATTTCATTGTTTTCTGGTTCTAATGATTATCTTTTCGGGTTGAGTAAAAGACGACTTTGAGTCTGTTTGGATCCTCAGGCAAGACTTGCCTCTCCTAGTGTCGGTGACATGGGAACCAGGGGTCCCCGAGTCCTGAGGCTAGGACAGCAGAATGCCACGTGGCGCTTTCCCTCAGGGACTATCTCCCCGAGGTCCGAGAAGACCCAGTTTCGAGAGGGGTGCTCGGGGCCATGAACAGTAGTCCCCGAGCACCCGAGAAAACACAGTTCCGGGAGAGGGCGTTCGGGGCCATGAACAGTAGTCCCCGAGCACCCGAGTTCCCCGAGGACCCAAGAAGACACAGTTCCGGGAGAGGGCGCTCGGGGCTATGAACAGTAGTCCCCGAGCACCCGAGTTCCCCGAGGACCCGAGAAGACACAATTCCGGGAGAGGGTGCTCGGGGCCATGAACAGTGGTCCCTGAGTACCCGAGTTCTCCGATGACCTGAGAAGCCCCTTGCCGGTGGACCCCACAAGGGCTCAACGGTGAGGTGTCAACTGGTGAGAGGCCCGATGCTGTATTTAAGAGGGAGCGTGGCCTGTCACTTCCAACCACTCCCACCACGTCTGTTGTCTTCCCTGCTATCGCCTAGCAGGGAGGCGTGGGGACATTTAATGCGACGGGTCCCATCACGCGTCATCCGGCACGCCTTGGAGATATCATCGCTGGGCTCGAGGCATATCTCCTACCACCCTGCTGTGTCAGGCCTGCTCCGACCGGGCGGGCACGCGGGGTTGCTCGGTGGCTGCCTGGTGGGCCCCCCTTGCTGCACCCGCTAAAAAGTGGCATGATGACGACAGGACCGGTCAGGGACGCATTTTTAACCCCCCGTAACATCAAACTGCAGCCCCATGATGGTTGCTTTCCATTTATGGCTCATGGGGACTCGTGCCCTCCTTTCTAGGCACGCCAAGCCTCCCTAACGGGATATAAAAGGGGGAGTGCACCCCGGAGACGAGGGAGAAGTTCGACGGTTAACAAGTCATGACATACGAAGCACGAAGCCAAGAACAAGCTCAGAGAGATCAGCACTTGAAGACCGAAGGTCTAGACTTAGACAGAAACCCTTGTAACACGGGAGATCCAGAAAAAGGTATTCCCAGAGCATTTATAGCATACACACATGAGTAGGGTATTACGCTCCGTGCGACCCGAACCTGTCTAAAATCCCTTGAGCATTTACTCCCACTAGCATCCGATCATCCGTCCCGCCTACATCTCCCATATACTCGCATTAATTTCACGTACGTGGTAGATTCAGAATCATCTCCCTGGCCGAATCTCAAAGGGGGTCCCTCAGGATCCCCGCTTGAGGAGTTCATCCTCCGACACCTAGTTGAGCAAGAAATTGAAGCTGGCTGAGTGTTTGGATCTTTGGCGAGCTTTCCTCGAGGCTTGTGCTGGCAAGATTTTTCCTTGCTACCTCAAGCTAGCAAATTTGGCTCTCCTCCCCTGGCAAGTCAAGGCTTGCTCATGATAGCAAGGCAAGGCCAAGCTTGCTTGGGAACCAAACTGACCCGAACATGTTCAATAGAAAATTTTCATCGTTTCATTGATATTTTTTCGGTTCTAATAATTATTGTTTCTGGTTAAGTAAAGAACATAAAGATAAAAAATATAGGGAGAACATGAACTAAATGATTTGTTTATTCAAAATTGAACCAAACAAAGGTGAAACAATCATCACAATCTATGATTCAACAGATCTCTTTATGTACTAGAAAAGATTTCAGAAAAAAAAATTGTACACAAAAGAAATTCAACGTTTGGACAAAACCCACGCTGGTGCGACCGAGTACATCAAGTGGATTAACGGTGGAGATTGGAGAGGCGTGAGCAATGGATGGAGGTGCTGATGGACATTTCACGTGTACAACCGCGCTTGCACCAACGGATAATGTCATGCCTTGTCAGCAAACATCGGGAAGTGAGCTCAACGAGATGGAGTGATTCACAACCCTCTCAAATCGTCTCCACCGACACTGGCTACAAATACATATCTGGAGATTTTCAGCGGTTTATGGGGGATTAGAGGGGAGAGAAGAAAATAACCACTATTTAAAGGCTTGCGGGATGACTTTTTTCGGTTGCAGTAGTAGATGGGGCATTGAATACTTATTTAGCACATTGGGAGTTAAATAGGAGTTATACATGTACGTATGTATATATGTATCATCCATTATTGGCTTTTGTCTGGCGGCCAGGCTTCCTGGGCACGGTCGCCGTTCATGCTGCGGGATGTGATAAGCTAGGGCAGAGGGAGGGGCAAGAGGATGGCATGGCGTGCGGTAGAGAGGGGGGGGTCACCTGCGTGCGGTGGCTGGGCGAGCTCCAGCGTACGCGCGCATGTGCCGCGTGGGCACGGCGCTGTCTCGGGGAGGAAGAAGGAGGGGTGCGCGGGCTGGGCTGGCGCAGCACGGAAGGAAGAGAAGGGGAGGGAGAGGAGCTAGGTGGGCCGGCGCGGTGGAGAAGGCAGAGCGGCCCAAGGGCGAGAGCGGCCAGGCCAGGAGAGCAAAGAAACGGGCCGGCAAGTGAGGGAGGGAAAGAAGGAGGGGAGAAAGGCTGGACCGGGCCGAGAAAAGGGAAGAGGGAGGAGTGGGTTGGATTCAAGAAAATAAGGAGATGTTTTGAGATGGTTTTGAAGTGATTTGAAGGGTTTTTCAAAGTTGAAATTTGATTTGTTCAAAACTGGGATGTTACAGTAAGAACGCGCAGTACAATTAAACGCGCACGTATGTGTGTACACTAGTCTAACCTGAGCTAATCCTAGGCGCCACAACTACTTAAAAAAACAAGTGGGCACCCGCATCAAGCTTAGCTCGAACGTGGGCAGGCTTGACGCTCACCTGGCGTGTTACCACCCGAGCTATCCCTCGGTCTCATAAGGAGGTGGTGAGTTAGAGGGGCAGAATTCGTGGAGGGGCTAAATCAATGAACCATGGGTATATCCCATTGAGCAGCACATTCATGAGAAGCAAGAGGAATTTGGAGGGGATTTGTCCAAAAAAGCAAATGAATGTTCTTACTATACCGTCCTTCTGATCCAATGGCTGGAATCTCTCTCTCCCTCCTATATTACTGAGTACAAGACGAGCCTTCCCATTAAGCCACATCATCAACAAATAAATAGCTTTTGGATCAAAACTGTTTGAAATATCACAGTATCTAGGAAAACCCTTTCAGTATCGGTTCTAAACCACCTATTAGTGTCAACTGCACCCCGTAGTAAGAATTCTTAGGTACTAAGCCTCTCTCTCTCCCCAAAGTATAGCATTAAGAAACCATATACCCAGAATATTAACTTTATTTCCGAAGTCATCAACATTTCCCTAGCAGATCCCTTTTCTTGAAGGGAGAGAAAAATGATAGTACACTTTCCATTTTACAAAATTTAAGCATGGGAGCACATACATGTGTTGTAGCACATGATACATCCTCAAATATTATGGCTTACCATGCCGAGCCATTATAAATTCCTTGGTGCAGGATTATAGAAGCAATTTTCTTACCCCAAGGGCATGTGCCCCTATACACATCACCATTGGATGTGCACTGATATTCGTGCCCTGCACATTTGCACCTTATTGTCTTGGTCAGTTTTCAAACCATCACAAAAACATCAAGGAAAAATTACAAAAAACTCCTTGCAAGTTTGGGGATTTTAAAAGAAACACTCATATATCTATTTTGTTTCAGTCTCACACCTGCAAACACTACCTCAGAACGTATTATTACATATGAGTTTTAAATTTTATCGCAGATGGTTATAGGTTTCGTCTCCATAAAAAGTGTTTGTGATATCGATCTTGTTTACAGACATCTGTGAGTAGTAAGGATCACAAATGATTTTTTTTTTAAAAATCCGTCTATGAGTATTAAGAGTCATATACTATATTTTGTTGAAACCCGTCTCTATAAAGTGTCACAGATGAAGTTTTTTAAAAACTGTCTGTGTGACCCTTTCCCCTCTATATGCATTTTTGCTTCATTTCTACCCTCATGATATGACATACATATTTTATTATTCACAAATTAAATAACATCACAGACATTATTCATATATTGACACATATTTTAGAACATCGATCACACATTGTTCAGAATTTCAACACAAGCATTTACATATCACAAAAATTAAGAACATCACACAGATACACATTGACACATTGTTTATAACACATAAACCTAACTAGCTATACACAATCCCTAGCTATTACATATTTTGCTTCGAGAAGGATGAGATGCTTGACATCATTGGTGATGTTGTCTTCTAGAAGGACGAGATGATCAATATCATTGGTCGATGTCGTCTTCCAAAAAGACGAAATGATTAACATCATCTCATCCTCCTGCGTTTCAGCACAACATCAACCCAAACATCATATTCAATGAGCATCTCGCTGTCATCTAGATCAGACTCCATCCTAACTATCTCATGCATGAGTCAGAGCCAAACTGCATTACTACTAAACCACGAGCCATACTTAAGTAATAAATGCGTGTTCAAACCAGTCTTGCAATTCACGAAAATGTCTCTATTGTGACGAACAATAATAGAGAAATTTATATATGCAAAAACAAAATAGAGAATGCAAATCATAACAAAAACATGGTCCATTGAGGGACTCTTCTCAGCAGCGAAGAACACGAAGTTCACACGACTGAAACATGAAGATTTTTGCGAAACATGAAGATTTTTGCACCTGATTAAGACTCAAGAGAAATTGTGAAACGTGAAGTTTTTTTGCACCGAAGAAAAATCATGAAACATGAAGATTTTTGCATCGAAGTAAGTGTAAAGTTCAGTCTGTATATACGATCTGGATTACTTTTCTACATTGTTATAACTTATATATCAATCAACTTTGTATTATCGAATTGATTGTTGTTCTATTGTAAAGTATGTGCTTCACCCATCAACTATTTTATCTTGTAGATTTTTTTACTTTTGTTACAATGTACGGACTAGTAGTTAGTAAATCGTTCACAACCCAAGTCGAAGCCCTGCTGGAGATCAACGCGCCGCAATGCAGCCAATAAAAGAGCCCATGGGAGGGAGCACCACATAGGTTTCTTGAGCGGCGCGTTGGGTTTCTTTGAAACAACATAAAAGTTGCAGGTTCGAGACTGATAAAAAAAACGAATAGTTGTAAAGGAGTTTTCGGAAAATCCCGAACATGCAAGGAGATTTTTGCAATTTTCCCATACATCAAAATAATCACTCTGGGGCTGATGCCAGCGTAAACGACCTCATCAAAAAGCACACCCAAAATGTTCGTGAGCAAATATTTGCAAATTTGGCAAGATTTACAGAACAACGGCCCATAAATCCGATCCTATTAGCACGATCGAGCCAGGATTTGTTTCCATGCATGGAGATCACGGCAGTAATTAGCACGCGCTGGATGGTTCAAATCTTAGCATCATCCACCACGCTTGCCGCATCGGGAATCCGGGATCCGTTTATGGAGGAGCAGAAGTGGAAGGAATTCACGCGGAGCGTATCTCAAATTCATTCGCGTCAGATCGCCCCTGGAGTCAATGCTGAGATACAGCTCGGTTTCCCGATCAAGAATGGCGGTGTCACCCTCATATATATAGCAGCGCGCGTACGTGGAGGACGAGATGGATGAGCGGTAGCTGGCCGATCGGGTGACGATCGATCGATCATGGTGAGCGGCGGCAGCAGTGGAGGGAGCGGAGGAGCGGGGAACAGGAGGAAGGCATCCGCCGGCGTCGCCGCGCCGGCGAAGCGGGAGCCGCGGCGAGGGTTGGGCGTGGCGGAGCTGGAGAGGATCAGGGTGGAGCTCGAGGTGGCCGAGGGCTGCTACGTGGTGCCGTCTCTGTCGGCGCCGCCGGCAGTGCCTCTACCTCCGCCGCCGCCGCCGCTTCCTACTCTGGTCGCACACCATCCATATGTACGCTAGCTCCTGCTGATGCAACAATGCCATCGTGCATGCATGGTTCCTAGTTCATATTTACGAGCGAATTTTGTTCACTTTTCACCGCAAGAATTTCCCAAGCCGCCCATGAACGAAACATGCACGCATATGATTCCAATTCTACTGCAGTAACCTGCTGTGTCTGTGTGCATGCATGTAATACGCACAGCAGGCCGGGAATGGAAATGGAGCTGTGCAGATAGAATATTTCAGTTCGTATTACCACGCTAATGATTCTTTCACCAGGTATTATATTACAGTTAATGTTCTGCTTGATCAGCATTGCTTGATACTGCAAAGATCTAGAGGACCTGGATTGCGTTGCACTCATTCGATCTCGTTTTCGTGTGCATCAGCAGGTTCCTTGCATCCAACGGCCATGCTTTCCCACGTCAGAAGAATCAGGTCCATCAGATTCAGAGAGCCGCCGCCGCACTTCCCGTCTCAGGACAGGCTGCACCATCTGGCATGCAGGACCACCGTCGAGCGCAGCCATCACAGCTTGAGCTTGGCCAGAGGACGAGGCCCCAGGTTGCTTTTGTAGACCTCGTCGACTCCGACGACGAGGGCGGTGGCGGCGTCCAAGAGCTGGACCTGGAGCTCAAACTCTAGATCGAATTAATTTTCCTGAATTCTTTGTTCAACCGATGTCTAAATTCTTTTGCATAGAAGCTGTAAAAAATTCTTTGTATCTTCGGTCTCGACGGTCAAGAGAGTAATGGAACTCCTAATAAACAATGTGGATATGAATTACGCCTTTGTGACGAGTTAACATAAACTAAGATAGCGCCTTTACCTCCCTCGCAATTTAAAAAGAAACCATGTAAAAAATTTAAAAAATATACAATAAAGCTCAACATCGTCGCCACCTCTCTCGTTGTCGACGAGTCACGGCGGCGGTAGTGGATGGGATCCCCGGACGCTTACTACCATGCACGAGCCCACTACCAAACCCCCCTCCCCACGCCCCGCCGCCATAGCCTCTGCGGCCTCTGCCTAGGCACGTGTTTCTCGTCCTCATCGTCCTCGTTGTCTCCGCGCTCATCCACCTCGTCTCCCCGACACTGCGTCCCACCCCAACCTCCGCCGCACGCTTCTACGTCATCATAGACGGCGGCAACACTGGCACCCAGGAGACGATCTTGGCATCCTGTAGGGACGTGCTCCGGGCCTCTGTGTTCCGGTTCGAGGATGCGTGGGCTAAGGTGATCCCAGGTACCGCTGGCCCCTTTGCCAGTTTCTACCTGTGAGAAGTGATTGCAATTTAGCTCATTGTCAGTGGCTGATTGCATTGTGGATAGGGGATTGTGTGTTTAACTGAAATGAGGAATATTGCAGAATTGGACATGTTGCCTGATTTTAGGTGGGTATGTAGAGAGAACGCTAATTGCTGCTCATCATTTGTTGCAATAGATGTCAGTTAGTGAATTCGGAAATGACTTGCTGAAATATGTAGTGGAGATGCAATTTGCTGCTAATGCCTTTATAATATGCACTGGGCTGTGAAAACCCCATATTCACGTGTTCTATTCAGTTTTGAGATAGGTTCCTTTGAGGGGTTGCTAGATGTTTTTGTGTTGCTTTAGTAACAGAACAGCAACAAATTGACCCATACATCCAAAAAGGAAAGCAGCGGTCTAAAACACGTAGGCAGTACGAATTAGTCATAGAAGTTATTGGGCTCTGATATATATGTACGCATTTTGTGTCATTAGCTGAAATACTTTCGATTTGGATGCTTACTCCAGCTGTTACCTGTTTTTACAGGCTCTGATGAAGGTATCTATGCTTGGGTTGCAGCAAATTATGCTCTTGGCACACTTAGAGGGGATCCTCACAATACCATTGGAATAATTGAACTTGGGGGCGCTTCAGTTCAGGTTGTCTGATGAACACAAACTCAGTTTTTGTTTTGCTCCCAGATCTTGCATCTTGTTTAACCACAATACATGCTACTAAACTACTAATGATGAATTAAATTTCAAAATGACTCACTTTCCTGAGATGGTGATTTCTATTAGCTGTCTAAATGGCTTCAGTAATTAGGAATGGCCAAATTCCACTAATACTTTCTCGATGTCAGTACACCTAACAGCTTAACTTTGTGGTCATATCCAAGAACTCACAGTTTACTGACAATGTTACTGCTGCTGTTTTGTTTCAGCTGACCTTTGTTTCTGATGAAGTTCTTCCTCCTGAACTGTCAAATAATTTTACTTTTGGTGAAACAACATACACTCTATATACCAATAGCTTTTTAAACTTTGGCCCAGTGAGTATATCCACTGAATCCTCTACTTGATGCAATACTGTTAATTCTACAATGCGTGACCATCTGGTTTAATAATTTACTTTCACAGAATGCAGCACAAGATTCGCTCCATGAAATTTTAAGGTCGAGAGGTATTTATTTTTTTAATCTTTCTTATTCTAAAATATAATCAGTATAGACTTTTGCCATCCTTGCAATGGTGACAAGGGGATCCGGTATCTGAATATCTGATGGATTAGGGAACACTAAGTCTCTAAAATGGATACTGTAAATGGGAATTGTATTAGAAAATCACATAGCTATCCAAACCGTTACCTCAATAGAATGTTAATGATTATTATGCCCTAGACTGGTATGCTACGTACAAATGTGCCTGAACTGTAGTTAAAAACAACAGTAGTGGTTTTTCTAGCTTGATGAACAGTAAACAATGTGTTGAGACGTTGAGTGTTTGTTGAAGCAGTTACATCCCTTGTTACATCTGTTTTACAATACGCAAAATGTGTAGGAAACCAGAAGTGTTGAAGAGATGCTGCTATTATATTTTTTCTGATTAGCTTATAAATCTAGTAGTCTGTAAGTACTAAGTACTAAGTACTAAGCAGAGTATCTCGTCGTGATCATGACTCGTGTGATTGCAGGCTCTAAAAATGGTACTGTTAGTGACACAGGAATCAGGGGTCCCCGAGTCCTGAGGCCAGAACAGCAGAGTTCCACGTGGCGTCCTCCGACGGGATCACCTCTGTAAGGTACGAGAAGATTAAGTCCCGGGAGAGGGAGCTCGGGGTTATGAACAGTGGTCCCCGAGTACCCGAGTTCGCCGATGACCCGAGAAAACCAAGTGCCGGGAAGAGAGTGCTCGGGACTGCGAACAGTGGTCCTCGAGCACTCAAGTCCCCCGACGACCAGAAAAGCCAAGTACCGGGAAGGGGGTGCTCGGGGCTGCGAATAGTGGCCCCCGAGCACCCGAGTACCCCGAGGACCCAAGGGAAGTCAGTTTCGGGAGAGATTGCTCGGGGCCGTGAACAATAGCTCCCGAGCACTCGGTCCCCCGAAGACCCGAACGGTCAGTTCCGGGAGAGAGTGCTCGGGGAACCAAGTGCTCGGGGCTGTGAGCAGTGGCCCCCGAGCACTCGGTTCCCCGAAGGCCTAAGAAGTCCTTCGCCGGTAGCCCCTACAGAGGTCCAGCGGTGAGGTATCAATCGGTGAAAGGCTCGATGATGCATTTAAGAGGGCGCGTGGCCTGTCACCTCCAACTGCTCCCCCACGCTTGCTGTCAGTCCCTGTCACGTTCTGGCAGGGGGGCGTGAGGACATTTAATGCACGGGTCCCATCGCGGGACATCCGGCGCGCCTCGGGATAACATCGCGAAGCTCAAGGTGCCCCGCCTGCCATCCTGCTGTGTCAAGTGTACAAGACCGGGCGAGTGCACCGGGCCGCTCGGTGGCTGCCCGGTGGGCCCTCCTCGCGACGCCCATTGAAGAACGGCATGATGACGAACAAAACCGGATGGGGGCGTGTATTCAACCCTCCCCGTCACCTCGCGCAGCAGCCCATGATGGTCGCTTTCCATTTATGGTGCCTTGGAACTCGCGCCCTCCTTTTCTGGGTACGCTACCGCCCCGGCGGGTACTTAAGGCGAGGCGGGCTCCCGGGAGAAAAAGGAGTTAGTTACAGCCAAGTGAATGAAAGCTAGGCAAGACTGAGACTCAGTATAAGCACAGAAGCTCGGATCACCGAAGAATAAGGAGCCCAAAGCTCTAGACTAGACAAATATTCTTGTAACCCAGCAGAACCTCTGAGAGACATTCTCAGAGCATTTATAGCATACACACAGGAGTATGGTGTTACGCTCAATGCGACCCGAACCTGTCTAAAAACCTCCTAAGTATTTACTGCTTTCTGCATCCGATCCTTCTATTCCACCTGCATCACATTTACGCCCATTTATTTCACTCGCAAAACAGATTCAGAATCATCCCCCGATCGAATCTCAAAGGGGTCCCTCCGGATCCCTGTTTAAGGAGTTCACCCTCCGACAGGTACACTTGTTGATCGTTGCGCTCCTAAGGGATATCCTGGTAATGAAGAAGTTATGGTGAGGACAAGCGATGTTTCAAGATCTACATGGGAGAATCAATGTGTTGATAACGGGAATGGAAACTTTACAGAGTGCAGATCTTCTTCGTTGATGTTTTTGCAAAAAGGAAAGGGTAAGAATATATGCAAAACTGCAAACTGTATTTTCACTCCTTATGTTGTCCCCCAAGGTATATCCTCTTTCAGTTATTTACATCTGTAAACACATTTACTCTTTTATTTAATATTCCTCTGCTTAAGAGTGCCAATGTGCCATAAATTATCAGCTGAAGATGAGAAAAGTTGGCATTTTCATCATGCAATGCAGATAATTTTACCTAAAACTATAGTGGATAAGAAGCTATTCTGTATTTCTTTGATGGCAAGAAAGATGGAGTTATTAATTGCATTGATTTGATATCTTTTGCATATCTTGTGCATTTTAAATATTTGCTCCACTATTTCTTAACCCTGACTGAACAAACTCATTGAGCATGTTGTCTTAGAGGTTAGTACCACTTTTATCTCTTAAATGCAGAAAAGTGCCAGTATCAACAATGTCACCTGGGATCCACTTTCGTACCTGAGCTACGTGGGCATTTCCTGGCAACTGAAAATTTCTATTTTACATCAAAGGTCCTCTACATGTTTCCTTTTTTCTTTGTACATGCCAACCTTTTTCTTATGACACTTCTAACTCCTGTACTTTCTCTATCAGTTCTTTGGACTTAAGCAGTCTTCATCACTATCTGATTTTGCGCTTGCTGGAGAACAATTTTGCAATCAAGATCTATCTGCTCTTAGAAAAAAGTATCCTGATCAGTCGGATGAAGCTTTTTCTCGGTACTGCTTCTCATCAGCGTACATTGTAGCTCTACTGCGTGATACTCTTGGTGTACCTATGGACGACAAGAGGCAAGTATATTGGGCACAGCAATATGTTCTTCAGTGAAATTTACTGTCGAGTAATCTGTATGCTTAGCTACTTTGATTTCTTTTCCTGAGCAAGATTGAGTATTCCAATCAGGTCAGACATTCAGGTTGAATGGGCCCTAGGAGCTTTCATCTCACAGATGCGAAGTACAACCTTACAGCCATCACACACTGCTGCAACATCAACCCATATCAACAGACCATTGGTTGGTGTGCTCGGTATGCTTCTTTTCTGTGGATTGTTTTTGTTGTCAAGATGGAGGAAGCCCAAGACAAAAATTATATATGACTTAGAGAAAGGCCGATACATCATAACACGCATCAGCTGACGGTGACCCTTGTGCAGAGGAACCATATTTATACGACAGGAATAGATGTTGTTCTGTTGTACAACAATGTACAAGTTCAATTATTTATATTTGTGCTCTTAGGTAACAGAGCTGGGTGGAGCATATTTGTGTCTACAGAAGCATTTGTAGAACATTTTGTCATGTACTAATTGTATTCATTTGATGAATAAATATAGTAGTTTTGGCTCATGTGCGGCGCATCCGTATGCACTGTCATCCTTGAGAATGGATTCATAGTTGGTGGTGCTCGGTGAACCCATCATGGAAACTAGGCTCTCGGGCAATGTTCACCTAGACGTAGACGGGCTGGAATGCAAACCCGCAGAACTATATGGTGATACAATGCTGCTTCTATTTGCCTCCTAGATTATGTGTCTATATTGATATATACGTAATGTTTGCAACGACGCCAGCACGTCAAGATGGCCGAGTTGGTCTAAGGCGCCAGTTTCAGGTACTGGTCCGAAAGGGCATGGGTTCGAATCCCATTCTTGACAGAACTATTTTTAATATTGTACTAGGTTTGTTAGTTAACCCCCTCCTTTGTTTTTTTTCTCTTTCCTATATGTGTTACTGAACGTAGTTTCAATGAAGGTGTAATTAAACTTGCTAAAAAATTACAGTTCATATTTTTATTTAAAATTTTGTCATAACTTTAAGATATTTGAGCAACGCGAATGAGCATCTTTGACCGTTGGAATCTCATCTCTTAGCGAGATATAGTATGTAAAAATCATAATGCATATACTTGTAATGGCTCCTTTTCAACAAATCCAAGTCAAAGCTTACAGTCTTTACTTTACAGAACTTCACATGGATATTCTTCTCTCAAAAGAAAGAAAAAAGGGCTTAAGAGAGTTCATAATACAAATCGATTTACCTTTTTTTTTATCAGGGAAACAAATGAGATAACTTAAGTCCTTAACTTGGCCGACAACCAAGCCTATGATTGGATGATTAGTGAAGGTGGTTTACTCTCTACTTACGAGGGATTAAACCTTAGATTTTCTCTTTAGTGTCTCATCAAATCTAGGTGCTTGTGATGACTTCATCAATCTTCAAACTTTATATCTCCAATCTTTAATAGACGTTACATGAGTGTCTACGTATGGTTATGTGAATATGTGTGCATCTACGAAGTTGTACCGGTGTTTTAAAAAAACTCGGTTGATAATAGGCCTAGGCCAATCCAGACTTATTGGACTTGCTGGCCCATAATCTCGTACGGACCAGGTAATTAGGCCTTGCAGCCTTTGGGACTAGATCTGGGCCAGATTTGGGCCATGCCACGTGTGAAATAGATTTTGCACTTGGAGCTTCCGAAGGCTCGCGTCAGGTCGCCGCTGTTCCCGAAGCACACGCATCGCCGCCGCCCGCCGTTCTCGTCGCCCCTTCCCTTCCCTTCCCCGCGCGCCTCGACGCCGGCGATGGATGACCTCCTCGACAAGTCCCTGAACCCCAACAAGCTTCTCAAGGAGCAGTAAGTCCAACGTCCCCAGGCCCTACTTGAGGCATGCGCTCCCTACTACTCCCTTCCCGCCCTGCAGACTCTGAGCGTTCTCCTCCTCCTTTGCCATGCAGATTCGTCAGCAACCTGACGGGGTCCTCCCTGCCGGAGATCGCGGCGCTCTCCACCATCGTGCCGGTGACCGATCAGTTTCCCCTGCCAATTTTTCGTTATGCGCGCGCGCGCGGTGGAGTTGAGATCTGACTTCGTTTTTTTACTTTTTGTGCGCAGGCCTTGGTGGTTCTCAGGAAGTGGAGCAGCGGAGGTCAGTTCGCCAGAAATGCTGTGAATTTTGAACTTTTCTTACATTGTAGCGTAAGACCTAACTGAATCGGTTCGCACCACAAATGAGCAAGTGAGCTTCAATAGTATGATTGGAATATCAAATTACCAGTATGCTGCGTTTTAGCAGATTAGCATTTGCATCTGTTTTGTGTAAGTTGCGAGATTCAACAATCTAGCCCAAGTTCTTTGGCTGTATCAGCATATAATATAAATAAGCTTTCACTTGATATTGAGAATTTTGTAATGTCCCCCCTCCATTTTCTAACTTGCTGGTAAATCTGATGCTATAGATGCAATGCCATCATTTTGACTTCACTGCGTGTTTTGTTTTAAGAATGGCCTTTTAAATTTTCTAGGATTGACAAATAAAGAAGTCTCTTTTATTTTCCATGTACGGAGTATATCTGACAGAGCATTATACTTCCTTGTTTCATCATGTTTTAGATAATACTAGGTGGGATTCAGCAAAGAAAAATGATGATGTTTGTCCTGTTCGTAAAGATTGGATGCACTACTTTTCTGTGCTGGTTGTAGATTATCTTGCAGTTGTATTGCCAATCCTTTTGGTTTTCACAGTAAGTACCCATTTACTACATTATGTTATCGCTTAGATGTCAGTGTTTCTAAATCCAAAAAAATCAGTGAGCACGTAGATAAACAAACTTTGCAATACAGAGCATATCTTAACACTTGTAAGTTGAAAGCAAAGTGAAACAGTTATCCTTGAGTTATTCCTTCCTTGTTTTTTGCAGGTATTAGCTGAATGGGCTTATACTTGTGCAATTTCTCTTGTAATCCTCATATCTATCTACATCATGATTAAAAGGTATTTGGTACGAATTATTACACCTATAAACCTATTTTTAAAAAAGAAACCTTTTTAGTTTCTGCAATTTGAAATTCCACTTTTGTAATTCCTTCTTGCAACACACAATCCATGATGTTCTGGAATTGATGTAATCCTGTACCCTCAGGTCTCAGTCACATCTTAAAGCTAGACTCAATCAGCTGCCTTCATTCAGGGCAGACATATCTTCTTACCGAGTGTCAGTGGTATGTAAAAGTTTATTGATTGGAGCAATTACTAGTCCTTCAGTACTAGAGATATAGCAGCATTATAATTATTAAAACTGATTGCATAATCTGTAGGTTCTAGTAACATGTTTGTGCATATTGGCGGTGGACTTCAAAATCTTTCCAAGACGCTATGCCAAGGCTGAAACATATGGTAGTGGCATCGTAAGTCATATCTTCAGGTTTTTTTTCTTGCTTATCTTTAGTTCCTTGTCATCAAGTATTGCAAATAATCGTGAACCAGCTGTGCATACATGCCACAGCTGCAAATTGTGCATTCAGTTATAAAAATGTTTGGACTGCCAACGATATTTGACTTTATTAGCTTGCTTTAATGAATGGAGTGTTGGTCGTGGAATCATGGACTGATAATCATCTGTTTTATCTTTTGCCGTTGTGTTCTATATTGACAATTTATCCTCACCTCACCCCCTGGTTAGGTTGATTGTTTAGTCTGTAACTACCTGTATTGGTCAGTGTCTTTTAAGTTTTTTTTCCCTCTAGAAATGACACGAAAGAAACATCTATTAGCCAACTTACTGTTGTATCTTAAGTGTTATTCAAATTACTTTCAACCTCTTGTTTAAAAATCATTATTGCTTATTGTTTTCAACCTATGCTGTCATGCATTTGATTTAGAATGTATTTGCTACTATTTTTGAAAGTTCAGAAGTTGCAATGTACAATCTGATATCATCTTCCCCATTTAATGATATTAAGAATTTGACGCATGGTCTAACAGATGGATCTTGGGGTAGGATCTTTTGTAGTGGCTAACGCACTGGTTTCTAGACAAGCGCGAAGCATAACCTCAATGTAAGTCTTTAACTACGATGTGATCTGATTTATCTTAAACCAGATATATTTAGGGATACTTAAAGACATTTGGATTCATCGTGGTGCGCTGCACAACATATGACCACTGGTTCCCATTTAGTGCACTGACAACTGATCCTGCATTTGTCTAGTCTCATCACTAAAAAGTAGAACTATTTTCACAGGCCTCACTGTTTGAAATTTGGTAATTTCACAGCATGATCACAGTAATTTCTGTCTGATAGGTCTCCCAATACATAATAGTCTACCACATTCATATGCTGTATCTTACAATATGCCTGCCTGTGTTCCTTAGGAGCCTCAAGGCAGCGCTGAGTTCCATAAGTCCACTGGTATTTCTTGGCTTTGCTCGCATCATCTCCACATCAGGTGTTGATTATCAGGTAGTTTTCTTGTTTCTTTGTGTCAATTACCTACATTATTATTTACTCGTTCTGTCATTCATCATAATTATCATGTGCACCGACATGGAACTTACTTTGTGTCTGTATGCCATTTGTGGAAACAAAACTTTGTGTTTGTATTTTGATGCCTCGTTTCCTCTTTTCTGGACACTGAAGCCATATTACACAGAATTAGATATACTGTACAATAGCATATTTGCTTTTCAGTAATACTGGAAGTGGAATGATTGGATATTAATTTGCCTGGCACAATAGAAAAATTATTCACTGATTCCATATTATAATGCTGTATTATGAAGGTGCTACTTCTATTTGTTATCTTGTAGGTTCATGTAGGAGAATATGGTGTTCATTGGAACTTCTTTTTCACCCTTGCAGCAATTTCTATCCTTACATCTATTTTCAGGATTCATCCAAAACATTGTGGCTTAGTTGGTCTGCTTATCCTTGCAGGTACAAACTATTCCAGTTTGGTTAGAAGGACTTTACATTGCAATAATCCTTTTTTTTATGGGTTCATTTTCTTCTTTTTTTAGGATATCAGATATGGCTATCTTTTGGATTGAATGAGTACCTCATTTCTGATGAAAGAAGTGCTGACATAATCAGCCAGAATAAGGAAGGCATTTATAGCATACTTGGTAAAAAAATATTTTTATGCACAGTTTGTCATTTCTTTGCTTAAGATGCTGAGAAACATATGGCCCTCCAAGCTTGTCAGCATACAGATGCAGGCATACATGAAAGTTTTGTACATGCATCTTACTAACATTTGTTTTCTTTTTTATCCTATGTGATGTGTGCTACACCCCCAACTTGCTTGGGACTAAAGACTTTGTTATTGTTGTTGTTGTTGTTGATGATGATGTATGCTACACATTTTTCTTACTTTGCTGAGCTTAAGTACTCTCATTATCTTTAGCTATTGGATCCTTTTCATAGCTGAACGCCATGAATTTGGATGCACCTTATTTCTAAATTGCTGCAACATTATGCAATCTACTAATCGATTCCCTCCCCTTGCACAGGATACTGGGGTATGTTTCTAATTGGTGTTTCTCTGGGTTACTACCTGTTCGTTGACACTAGTTCAAAAGGCAAGAGGAGGAACACTCAAGTGGTAAAAATCTGGGTTCTTGCTGCATCTTTTTGGTAAGAAACAATAACCACATGCATAATTACTGGTTTTAATATTTCCTGATTACTAAGATTTCATCCCATTCCATGTTCATAGGTTTTTGGCAATCATCCTTGACGGCTATATTGAGAGAGTCTCTCGGCGAATGGTAAGATACTAAATAACTTTGCGCTTGGATTGATTTCTGTGGTGTGTACTATGTAGGGCAGAATGTTGTGGTCTTAATAACGGAATGGCAATGCTATGTTAGTCAGGAAAATATTTATGTGGAAATGGATGAGTATGGTGTAAAAGGAGCTGTAGCATTTAAATTTAGAGTAAGTACACATGATATAAAAAGAGTAATAGTATTTAAACTTAGTTAATTAAACCCATCAGACAGTTATGACATGTCCAAACAAGGTAGATTTCTTGACATATTCTCTTGAGAAGTTTAGGAATTTATTTTTATTTAGGTTTCTACTGCAAGCAGGCACTATCCCTAAGTCCCAAGTTGCCGATGAAGCTTAACCTTTTCTGCTCGTAGTCTTTAGATTCAATCAGAAGTTAATTCATATAGCTTAAAGCCTTGTACACATATGTGCGAATGAATATTGTTTTCTTGAAGACGGAAGTGAAGGGACTTAGGTCAGGTTGTTACAAACACTTGCACATTTTTTTCCAATACAGAAAATCATGTATAACAAGGATGAATGATAAAGTAACACCTGGAACCTAATTCGTGCCCTTTTACTTGCGGTATAAAACATGATCAGAGCATTCTATTTTGCAGTGCAACTTCGCTTATGTTATGCTTGTTTTTGCCCAGAATTTTCAGGTACTGTTCTTTGCTATCTTGCTTTCACAAAATTATAATAGGCATTTATTGTCACATCAGAACTCTCAGTTTAGTCAAATTGGACTTCCCTTTAGCATTTTGGGAATATCTCTTTGCATGTCGAGCAGTGGATAAGCTAGGACCGCATCATGAATCAACGATACAAGAACAATATGTATTTTATATGATAATACCTACAAATTATCCCACAATGAGGCCGAAAAAAGGCAAGGAAAGTGTTAGCGAGAAATTCGATATGTAGTCTTATATGCTTTGCATATTTTTGTAATCTTTCTTAAGGGTCTACCAACCATGGTCCAAAATTTTCTGAAGGATATAATGTGCACAGCATGGTCCAAAATTTCATTTGTACCCTTTATTTTCATAGCTTGCCAGCCGATGTTACTGTTTGATGATTCAGGAGCAACTCTCATATCATCAGACCCAAGAAAATTAGCAACGGTAGTTGCAAAGGCCACAAAATTCACTACTTACCCAAGTAAATGAGCATGCTTTCTTAAGGGTCTACCAACCATAAAGTTTGTCTAGTTTTTTTCTGGCTTGTTATTAGCTCTCTATTTTTTTTAGGCTCTACTGTTGATGCTGACTGTTGTGATTATCAAACAGGTTTTATCAATCCTCACATTAGCGGGGTTTGTTTCATATGAAAAGAACTTGGTTCTTGAAGATGCATTCAATCAAAATATGCTTGGTTCATTCCTTCTGGTAAGATCATTGCTTGCTTTCTTTAGACTAAAAAATGGATGTTATTGACTAATTAAACCTCACTGAGAATTTCTAGCAGATTTGGATGTTGTTTTCAGTTAGTCAGGTTAAATGAACTGAAACTTAAGTGTCTTAGTGTTCCTGCAGGCAAATATTCTAACCGGTCTGGTAAATCTCTCAGTTGACACGCTCTCTGCCTCTTCCCTCACTTCCTTCATGATTCTGTCAGTATACACCTTTACTTTATGCATGATTGCTGGTCTTGCCCATTTTTGTGGTGTTAGAATGAAGTTCTGGTGAATTGTAAGCTAGTGTCTGATATGTTTTTTGTATTCATTAATTCGCCAGCAAGCTAGTAGCTCGATTGGAATAATGCCAAATTTCTAATCTAATTAGTTGCTCCAGTCATTAACTCTGCCTACACTCTGGATCTGACTTGGTTCTGACTTGTTCACTTCTTGAAACCATTTCCAAGAGAAGTGGCTCAAGTTTCCTTGTGTCCCATCAGAAGCCTCCGAATTTCCCTTCATATTATAGCACACCAGGTCTACCGGTATTAATACTGCCGTTTACTTTCAATTTGAAGACGACACATCCACCGTAGACATGTTGACAAATTGAAGACGGTCTGTTGAGAGTTCGCTGTTTCATTAATCATAGGTTGATACCACTATAGTTTCCACTTGTCATGGATAGAGTTGAAAGCAGGATTCAGGAAAGCAGCGCTGCACTTGAGAGCAAATTTCTAGCGTTCTGCGGATGATGAATATTAGAACATGATGTCACTTGTGACCTGTAAATGGCATTTTCTCAGATGCAAATCACTTGTTCTGCATCGCAAGCAGAAAGAGTGCAGCTATCGTATGTACTGTTTTTGGGACGATGCCCGGGGCCTGGGTTCATGGAAACCCCATACGATCATATATGATTCTGTTGGTGTTGTGTCAACTTGTCTGCTACAAGGAACATAGGCCCACCCTATTTATCATTCATTGACTTTTGAGTAGTAGCAAATTCTAAGTTCTCTTTAGTAGGAAACATAGGCCCATCTCTCTCTCTAGTCTATCTATATCTATCTATGTGTGTGTGTATATATATCATTTTTCCATTTTGTTCTTGAAAGTTAGGCTACAAATAGTTAAGCTTCAATACTCCAATGTGAGGCAACCTGAACTCAGGCTGTTACTGCGGGAATTCTTTGTTAGAAAATTGGTTTTCGTTTGGATGGTATGCACACGAAGGGTTGCAAACCCACGAGGATCGCAACCGTGCATAGGGTAGATGGCAACAAACACATGCATGCTGGTTACCAGTTCCTTGACATTACATCTCGGCCTTACGAGTTAAAACCTACCCAAACGAGAATGATACTAGCATGTAAACACACTTGTCTAATTCCAATTTGCAAGCTGACCTTGAAGGTGCATTGTTTCCGAATGGGGCTGAAACAGAAGTCTTAGTAGTCGGAAAAAAAGAGTTATCGTGGTCCAGAATCCACAATTTGCGTTTGACAGCTTTTAATGGCGGGTCGCTGTTGCATTAATCTGCAAGAGGGACTTGTGAATTCTGTGATGCTGATGAATTGATGCATCACATTGACCTAATTGGAAGTCCCCCAGGGTGGATTAACTATTGTAATTGTCGTCGGATCAGACTTCAACTCTGCTCTGCTGCGAGTTGGATACTTGCTGCCAGCAACATCTGCTTGTTTCTTTCGACACAAGCAAAACATCTTAGCAACTCCTAGCAAGTGCAGATCGTACGCACATTACCCTACTTGCTGCCACTGCTTCGTTTCTGGATCAGTACACATGCACATGGTTTGCGCCTGAGCTTGCTTGCCGCTTCATTAAGAAATTCTGATGCAAAAGAGAGTGCAAGGACGCTTGGGTACGGCACGAACAGGTCACCATTACTGATGAGCCTTATTGTTAAGATCTCAAGTTTCGCTGGAAAATGCTAAGCCGGTGCCGGTACCGGTGGGATCACATTCAAATTCACAGGCGTATCATATATATCACCGTTGTTGCACGTATATGGATGGAGTAGCCAAGTTAATAAACCCTGTGTTACATTACACCATATTAAATTGTGTCGATATATATTTAGACAAAATTGCAAAAACTACCTCAAATATCACTTGGATTTTGACTTTCCACCCTATAACTGATTTTGTTGCAAATGTTACCCTGCTAATTGTGTACATATATATTACTGCTATTTAACTACCGGTGCATTAAATAAGTATTCAACCTGCTCCCTAGTAACCGGAAAAAGCATTGATCTAGCTAGTCTTTAAATAGCGGTTGTTCCTTGTCTCTCTCCTTCAATCCTTCATAAATTGTTGTAGATCTCCATATTTGGATTTGTAGCTGGTGTCGGTGGGGTGATTTGAGAGGGATGTTAATCTCTCTGTCTTGTTGTGCTTGCTCCTTGATGTTCACCAACGATCTGATATGTCGTTTATCGGTGCAAGTTCGGTTATACACGTGGAATCTTCATCGGCACCTCTGTTCACTGTTCACACCTCTCCAGTCTTCACTATTGACCCAATCGATATACTCGGCGGTGGCATGGCTATTGCGTGCGCTACTTAGTCTTGTCCACGCTCTTGGACCTCGGCAAACACCATTGTGGTAGTACCATCCACGGTCCTTGTGGTGCTTGCTGGGCATTGACGTCCATCATCAGCACAAACGGTGGCATGGTGGTCATCATCCCCTCAAATCAGAAGGATATTATTTTCTTTGATCAGCTAAAGATTATTTCCCTAATTATGTGATTTCCTTATTTACAGAGGAAATCCCACAAGCTATTATTCCTTTACTTGATTAGCTGGAGATTATTTTCATGATTACATGATTAGCTTCCTTATTTAGAGAGGAAATCATGTATGTTGTTATTCATTTTTTTGATTAGCTAGAGATTGTTTCACTGATTACGTGATTAGTTTTTTTTATTTAGAGAGAAAATATCGCAGGTTGTTATTATTTTCCTTGATTAGCTGGAAATTGTTTTCCTGATTATGTGATTAGTTTTCTTGTTTAGAGAGAAAATCTCGTATGTTGTTATTCCTTTGTACTCTATATTTGTTGTTGCTGTCAAATGAATCAATAAGTATGTATTTTTTGTTTCGTTCTTTGTATATGTTTTTGTTTTTTTGTTTTCATATTCAAATGAATTGATAAGAACGTGCAAGGAAATCATCGGATGTATCCAATAACAACTCACGAAGACGCAACCAATTCAAAGACGTATATTTTAGAATCACGTCAAACTATGTTTTTGGTCACACAATATATATTTTTCGGTCACTCCGACATATGTTATTCGGTCACGCCAAGCCATGTTTCCGGTCACGTAACATGTATTTTCTGATTTTAGAATGGTTGTTTTCCTGTCATTGAATATGGATTTCCCAATCATCTGTTTTCGGTAAAGGAATATGAATTTTCCGGTTGTGGATTGATTCGACGAGGTTGAGTTGACCAACGCGTTAAATACTTATTTAAGGTTTAGTGTGTTAAATAGCGTGTCCCTGTATATGTATATATGTGTGCGTGTCGTGGGCGCATATTGTCTATTTGGCTTAAGGAGTATATATGTGATGGAGAATGCATATCACTTTTCCATACACTCATAAAAATTCCAGAGTGTAATATGGACTTATTCAACAGGGAGGAAAAAAACACTTTTCCATCAAGTCATCCAAAAGGGACACAGATCCTCTGCAGCTGCCACTGGCAACTGCAGAGAGCTACAGTAGAGTGCATTAGGAGCACTCCACAGTCCTTGATTTGGAGGTGGATGGATTGGATCAATCGCTACAGTACGCTATACTACCTGGTGCTACAATACGGATTCGTGCTACAGTAGAACCGAACACTGTTTTCTACAGTACCTACAGTACAGTGATTAATTAATACAGGGGACTGTAGCAGAAGACTCATATTACTGTGCACACAGTAATTCTCTGCATTAATCGTCATTAATGCAGAGGATCCGTGTCCATCCAAAAGACGATCCTACCTAGTATCTCGAATTCTCGTTCCTGACAACCGATCGCTGGTACCGCTATTGTAGGCTAGACTATACAGAGCAGTGAGTACACTTGTCCCATTGTTACAACTTGCCATCTATTCAACTATTTTCACTGGCTCGTGCTACACGTAGTTTCAAAATTGTTATAGATTACTAGAGACGGCGTGAATAACGTATGATCTCACTCTATCCGCGACTTCGCTTGTGGCGCGTGGCAGCGTTAGCTTAGTTTTTTTTTAAAAAACAAGGTCAGCTCTCGCCACAGGTCACCTCTTGCCGTCTAGCTACGTATACTCCATCCCCGGCACGCCGTGTATACAGATACAGCATCTCTACGAGCTCCTGGACCCTTGTCCATATATTAGTACTCCACGCGCGCCGGCCTTGCATTGCTAATCACCATCGATATAATCACACACGCTAGCTGCAACACTGCAAGGGCACAAGCTTCCTCACCAGGCCACTAGCTAACAAGAAGCTCAAATCTTCTTTCCTCTCCTCTCTCGATCGGTCGGTCGATCTGTGTGTTGCTGGCTGGCATCGACCGAACGGCGATCGATGGGTCGGCCGCCGTGCTGCGACAAGGAGGGCGTGAAGAAGGGGCCGTGGACGCCCGAGGAGGACCTCATCCTCGTCTCCTACGTCCAGGACCACGGCCCCGGCAACTGGCGCGCCGTCCCAGCCAACACAGGTGGGTAGGGTGCCTCATGCATCTGCGTTTGCTTCATCGATTTGCTGCTTCGTCAGTACGTACATGTTTGCATGAATGGCTTGATTACTTCCAGCTGTGCACGCGTGCAGGTCTGATGCGGTGCAGCAAGAGCTGCCGGCTGCGGTGGACCAACTACCTCCGCCCGGGGATCCGGCGCGGCGGCTTCTCCGACAAGGAGGACAAGCTCATCGTCCACCTCCAGGCGCTCCTCGGCAACCGCTGGGCCGCCATAGCATCCTACCTACCCGACCGCACCGACAACGACATCAAGAACTACTGGAACACACACCTCAAGAAGAAGCTGCTCGTGCCCCAGCAGCAGCAGCAGCGCGCCTCGCCGCCAACGCCGTCCAAGGGGCAGTGGGAGCTCACGCTGCAGACCGACATCGACCTCGCCAGGCGCGCCCTGCGCGAGGCTCTCTCCGTCGACGCCGCCGGCCCGACGGGGAGGACCACGAGCCCGGCGTTGTCGGCCGACGAGCAGGCAGTACAGGCGTACGCGCGCAACGTCTCCAGGATGCCGGACGCGTGGTCGGTGCCAGCTGGGAAGAGCCGCGGCGGCAGCCCGGCGACGCCGACGCCCCGCGCGGCCGAAAGCGCGTCCGGGTCGACGTCGGACCTCACCGAATGCTCCGGCTCCAGCGCGCCTACCAACTGCGCTGCACGTGTGGCGGAGCCGCTGTTCCGGCGCGAGGCGGACGCGGCAGCCGGGGATGTGCCGCTGTCGGCGATCGAGTCGTGGCTGCTGGAGGACGAAGGCGGCGAGCACCAGCCGGCGCAGGAGGGCCTGCTGCTCGATACCGCGCTGCATAATTTCGCCCTCTAAAGTCTAATAATTAATGGGATGTCATTAATTATGCGAATTAATTTAGACTCTCTATGTTGCTTAATTTATCCTAGGTAAGAGTCGTTGCTGCATTTCATCCGTACAAGAGTACGCGGGTGACTGATCATTTGTATTCCCAAAGTAAGATCACGATGAGAGCCAATTTGAAATGTCAACAAAGAATTTGATGAAATTTCACGGAAAAACCATGCTATTCTGAAATTGAAAGGCTTAGACACCGTGTCCTCCTTCCGGCCATTTACTCATTTCATTGCATCCAGTAAAGTTTTGGCTCAGATGGTTAGTAAATGTGGTTGTATCATATACCCATTAAGGATCGAACTCTAATGGTAGGCGACGTACCTGTTGACAGTGAGACGTTTGTGGTGACTTTATTAATTTTCAAGTTCTATATCTCCGATCTTCGGTAGACGCTGTGTGAATATATATGTATGGTGATGTAAATGTATATATATATATATATATATCTATAAATTGTACTAGTGTTTTAAAAAAATATGTCGAGGTGTATGCTTAAAGACAGCCGTCATCGTGTTCCCTTCTCCAAAAACCATAGACGCACAAGACGGGTAAAATATAAGTATTTTTTTTATCAAAGTTGAGATCTGAGTACAATTATCAGTCATATGTATTCAAAGATTCATTTTGCTTGAGTTCGTGGTAGAGTTGTGCATCCTGAAGCAGCCACTTGTTTGAGTTCTTCAAAGTTGAAATTCAGGGTTAGAATGCGAAAATTAGGTGTATAAAGTTGCAACTTGTTTGAGTTTGAAATATGTAATGTGGTTGATCTCACGTGTTCAAAGTTCCTTTCTCGTAGTTGTGACTTTGGTCTGCTTCTCTGTTTGCTCGGTTCAAAGTTGGAGGTGCTGCCATGACTTGAGGAAATCACGGGCAAACGACATACAAATAGTGAAACCGATATGATCTTTGTATACGTATTGAAATGGGTTTCCAAATTTTGATTGTGTGACAATGCGGCTATCATTTTCTGCGCAGAATTTCTGGAAATTTGTCATTTACCACCAGTTTAAAGAGACAATAGTCAGTAAGAATGGACGTGAAGATTACGCAGTTTTTGTCACGGGATATTTTTTAAAAAAATCGTACTTCCGGTCCTCCTTTGCAGTGCTACTGTACTTGCTGGCAGCATTTCATGATGCAATCAAAGCAAGCACAGTGACATCGTTCTACCTCCCTTTGCGAAATAGGTGTCCGAGATTAGCAATACAATTAAGCATTCAAGTTGAGTTGATGTTCAATATATGTCGAATATGGTATATTAGTGATATACGGTGGTCTTAGAGTAAGACTTCTGTAACCGTTCTTCCCATAAATATGAGAGGATCGTTGTTATAACCACGATGATATATGTAACACCTAGTTTTAAATAAATATAATCGGGCACAACGTATATATATCAGAATCAAGTTTAATACATGCATTTACATCATCAGTGTATCATCAAATATCATTATTACAATAACGTAAATAACTTAATACAAAAGGACTCGAGAGTCTAAAAAAACACAGTGGAACTAAAGATCTTCAGCGTCAGTGGGACTTCTATCTTCCACAGGCATCAACCGAGGGCACTCCAGCCTAGAATAGCAGCTCCGGGTCGAAGTCATCTTCATCAAGGGTTATAGCTTCATTGACGGCTTCTAAACAACGGTAGAATGCAAGAGAATGGACAACGGGTGCGAGTACAAAAATATAATCTGCAAGTGAAGGGAAAACATACTATGGGACTTAAGTCAAGGAAAGATTAGACACGATTAACTACACTGAGCAAACTTTAACCTAATGACCCTAACAATAGACATCCTATTTGCTAAGTGTGAAGAGACCACTGTAACAAAAATATTGACTCATCGGATTCCATCCGACTATCAAGACTCACCAGGTAATTCCATTACCTAGCTACCCAACCAATCATACCAACCCTGATCACATCTAATATTGAAGAAGTCTAAGTCCGCTCTTGTCTGTGAGCATGGTTGATCGATCAGATTGATACTCTGCAGAGTTTGCACAGTTTTCCCCACGAGTTGTGATTCCCGTGCTGCTTCACACTTCTTGGGTGTGGAGTCAGGGTCTCACTACAATGTCTTTACAAAGCTTCTCCCAACTTGCACAGACTCACTAAGGTTTCACCACTAACAAACGATTACATCGCTGCAGAAGCCCCCTCTTGTGCCACTCAACCATCCAATGATGCCCACAAAGTTAGAGAAGTGACTAATTAGTTGGATAGGCCGTACCCATATAGGCCTCGTGGTTGTGCGGATTCACTTGGTTACATGTTCAAGAACCGGTCCTTAGGACCCCACACAGGAACAAACTCAAGCCTATTATATAGCACCACCTCAAATCAATCATCCGTTATGATCCCTATACCATGTTTCTACAAAAGATTACCACTCCCGATTTATATTGCATAAGCATTAGTTAAGATTAACATTTTCTCCAACTATAACTACACTAGCATATATTACCGATTTTAACCCATGATTAAACAATGGTGACAAGGAATGATCATACAAAGCTAGTAAACCCTAACATAGAATTCCAATTTAAACTAGCATGCATAGAAGGAATAAAATAGCTACACATGATTTTTAGAACAAGGTCAAAACGTTCAAGGACACTTGCCTTCAGTGGAGGGTTGCTCAAAGTCCTCGAAAGCTTGATCTTGAAGATTCCCGAACTGCTCACCTCCTAATCGACATACCTGAGAAAGTACATAATAGAAACTACTAATAATAGTACACCAAATAGTACTAAAACTAGGTAAAAACCCTATAAAAAGATTCTACATGACGCTACGAGAATTTGAGCAAGAAAATGGCCCAAAATAGAGCTACGAGCAAAAAGTATTGAGCTTTTGAAGTTTTAGGGGCTAATCTGCAAATTTTACTTGATTTCTTAGAATAAACCGAATTGATTTTATACTAAAAATTCTATTTATGATGTCATAAATCAAATACCGAATTATTTTTGAATTGAAAAACCTATGGAAATGGTCCATGGACCCATGGACCACGGCCTAGTGGCCGGTCCAAGGGTCTACGGTGGGATGGTTATGAAGACCAAAGGGGTACGCGATTTGGACCGATGGATGAAGATCGGAAGGCCGGGGCGAAGGGGGCTCGGACCGGGCGATGCAAACAAGGGCGGCGGCCAGCCGACAACGACGGGGGGGGGGGGGGCAGAACTTCACCGAAGTTGCACAAAAGTGCACCACCGGCCATGGATCGTAACGGGACAAGGTGCAAAAGAGAGAGGGAGACATGGGGGTCCTTACCACGGGCTTCACGTCGTCGAAGAAGGGCGGAGGGAGGCCGACGATGGAGAGGTGTTTTTGGAGGAGCTCGGTCACAACGAGGATGGCACTCCGGCAGCGGAGGGAGGCCGAGGAGGAGTGGGAAGCTTCTTCGGTGGCCCTACAGTGCCGTAGAGGGGAGGAAAAGGGGTTAGAGGAGCTCGGCCACGAAGAATTGTGGCGGTGGCGGAGCTCTCATCGGAAACTAAGAAGACAACGATGCAGAGGACAAAACCGAGAGGGAAATGAGAGGAAATCGGGTGGAATGTGTTCGAAACGTTGCAAGGAAGTCGATGGGTGACTTATATGCACGAGAGAGGGAGAGAAATGGCCGGATTCAAAGAGAAATAGCCGGCGGCTTAATGGAGATGAATGCAGTGGTTTCTGCATTTGAGAGGGGTTATGGAGGGGAAAATGACCAGGTATAAGTGGTTAAGGGGCGGGGATCACGGCTACGAACTTTAATTAGAGTGAAATGGCTTGGGGAGGCGGGATTTGAACCAGCGGCAGAGGAAATTAGGGGCGGTCTCCACGGGCCGGAGGTGGAAGAAGATGAGTCGGACGGCAGCTCAGCTTGGGTGGCGCGGTGGCTCGGCTCCTGCCAGGCCCGCTTGGTGGCGAGACAAAGGACGGAGGGGCCGGCTCAGCCTAGCGGCCAGCCCGGGGGAGGGGGGGAGAAGGAAAGGCCAGCCCAAGCGGGAAAAAGAGAGAGGGGAAAGGGAGGAAATGGCCCGAGGAAAAATAATTTGGCCTGGGAATCTTTAATATTTTTTAAATCCCTTTTCTTTTTAGATCTTGAGCAAAATTTCAAAAGAGGTTTCAAACGAGCGACTTCTAGCGATCTTTTTTGCAAATCTTTTTCACACATAAAAGCCTATTGCAACTATGACAGCATGAAAGTATCAACCACAAATATAACCTATGGCAATTTAAATTTAGAAATTGATTTTGATAACCTATGGGAATCTTTAATATTCTTGAAATACCTTTTCTTTTTAGATTTTGAGCAAAATTTCAAAAGAGGTTTCAAATGAGTGACTTCTAGCGATCTTTTTGCAAAGTTTTTTCACACATAAAAGCCTATAGCAACTATGACAGCATGAATGTATCAACCACAAATATAACCTATGGCAATTTAAATTTAGAAATTAATTTCTTCTATTGAACAAAATTGCAACTCCTATTTAAAATTCTAGCAACATTTTAAACTATTTCAAAAATTAAAATTTAGGGTGTTACAAACCTACCCCCCCTTAGGTTAAATCTAGCCCTCGAGATTCGGAAGGATTAGAAAAGAGATGGGGAAACTCGGCCTTTAGATCATCTTCTCTTTTCTATGTTGTTTTCTCTTCTGAGTGATGCTTCCACTGCACCTTGCACATACGGACTCGCCTGTTTCTGGTAACCTGTTTTGACATGTCAAGAATCTTGATTAGATATTATGAGTAGGAGAGATCTTCTTGCGCATCCAGTTCTTCTACTGGTAGCTCCTCTTCAGGAACTCTCAAACGCTTTTTCAACTGTGACACATGAAAAACATCGTGTACTCCTGAGAGTTGAGGTGGTAACTCAAGCTGGTAAGTTACTTCTCCTCGTCTTCCCAATATCTTGTACGGAGCAATAAATCGAGGTGAAAGCTTGCCTTTGACCTTGAATCTGCATAGACCTCTGATCGATGATACATTGAGATACATGAAGTCTCCTACTTCGAAAGTTAGTTCTCGATGTCGATTATCTGCATAGCTCTTTTGTCTTGATTAAGCAGTCTTCATATTATCTCTGATTTCTTGCACTTGTCTTTCTACTTCTCTCAGAACTTCAGGACTAAAAACTTGGCTTTCCCCAGTCTGGTTCCAGAACAACGGGGTTCTACACTTCCTTTCATATAAGGCTTCAAAAGGAGACATCTTGAGGCTAGCTTGATAACTATTATTGTACGAGAACTCCGTATATGACAGATTCTTATCCCAACTGCTACCGTTCTTTAGTGCACACGCTCTCAACATGTCTTCAAGGATTTGATTCACTCTTTCTGTCAATCCGTCAGTTTGCAGGTGATATGTTGAGCTGAAATTCAACCTTGTATCCATAGATTCATGTAGATATTGCCAGAACTGTGAGGTAAACTGGCTACCCCGATCAGATACAATTATCTTAGGTACTCCATGTAGACACACAATCCTGGACATATATAACTCAGCTAGTTTCGGACCTCGATAGGATTCTTTGACTGGAATGAAGTGAGCTACTTTTGTCAACCGGTCAACTACGACCCATGTGGAATCACATCCTGACTGAGTTCGAGGTAGAACCACTATGAAGTCCATGCTAATTGCTTCCCACTTCCATTCAGGTATTTTCAATGGCTGTAGTAGACCTGCTGGTCTCTGATGCTCGGCTTTGAGTCACTGACATATATCACATAAAGCCACTCATTCTGCTATTGCACGTTTCATTCCGTACCACCAATACTGATCTTTAAGATCTTGGTATATCTTGGTACTCCCTGGGTGAATGGAATATACCGAATCATGAGATTGTTTTAAAATTGTATCCTAAATAGCCTTTATGTCCGGAACACATATCTTGTGCTTGTAGCACATTGTACCTTGCTCATCTTCAGTGAAATATGGGGCTTCGCCAACTTTAATCAGTTGCTTGATTTCTAAAATCTTTTCATCCTCAAGCTGACCCTTCCTTATATCTTGTTCAAGCGTTGAGTCTATTTCCATTGCAACTTTCTCAGTGTTACACACCATTCCCAGATTCTACTTCTCAAACTCCTTGCATAGCTCAGGACTCATCTCTTGAAGAGTTATAGCACTGATCTGAGATTTTCTGCTCAAGGTATCATCCACTACATTTGCCTTTCCTGGGTGATAGTTGATCCCAAGTTGTAATCCTTGATGAACTCTAACCATATGCGTAGTCTGAGGTTAAGATCTGGTTGAGTGAAGATATACTTCAAGCTCTTATGATCTGAATAGATCTCACATCTTTGACCTATCAGATAATGCCTCCAGATCTTGAGTGCATGAACTACCGCGGCTAGCTCCAAGTCATGTGTCGGCTATTTCTCTTCATACTTCCTTAACTTCCTAGATGCATATGCTACAACATGACCTTCTTGCATGAGCACACCACCCAAACCTTGACGAGATGTATCACAATACACAGAGAATGGCTTTTGAGTGTCAGGCATGATCAATACCAGAGCTGAGGTCAATCTTTTCTTCAACTCATTGAAACTAGCTTCTCGAGCTGCGGTCCACTCAAACTCAGCTCCTTTTTCTAGCAGTTTTGTTATTGGCTTCGCTATCTTGGAGAAACCGTCTATAAACTGATGATAGTATCCTACTAGACCCAAGAAACTGTGGATCTCCGAAACATTCCATGGTGGTTCTAGTTAGGAACATCCCTTATGTTGGATGGGTCCACAAACACACCTCCTACTGAAATAATGTGACCAAGGAAGAGAGCTTCCTTCAACCAGAACTCACATTTGCTCAACTTAGCATACAACTGGTTTTCTCTGAGTTTCTACAATACCATTCATAGATGTTCCTCGTGCTCTTATTCGTTCTTGGAGTAAACTAGAATGTCGTCAATAAATACCAAGACAAACTTGTGGGCTCCATGGGCTCAATTGCCTGAGAGAAGGTGGGTAGCTGAGAGCTCAAGAAAGTTCTAAGCATGGATTGTGGCTGCTGCAGCGGTGCTTGCTGGCCTTGGGGTTGCTGGTTGATAGCCTGGACTAAGCCTTGGAGAATGGTCATCACTTGATTGGCGGCCATCAGAGGGGGCGGGGGTGGAAGATCACGCTGGTTGGCGGTGTTGTCATTGGCGTTGTAGTTGACGTTATCATTGTTGTTGTCGCCATGCCTGGTGTTCACAATCTATTAGTAGCCAAGGTTCGAGCGGGGAACATAAGGGAAAAGCAAGGGTGGATAAATAAGACAAGAATAGAAAAGAACAGATAAGCACGAAAGAAAGAAAGGAAGAGACTCCTAACTATTATTATATTATTAACTGATGCAATGTAGAAGGGAAACCCTCACATTACACCAACACTCATGCAAAGATCCAACTAAAAACAAGGTTCACACTACAGACACAAGCACAAATGACACAAGACAACTAGAACACACAAGACTAAATGATTTATTTAGCTAGGGATATCCTCCTAGCTCGACTCTACTCCTTGCCTGCTGCATCTGCCAGACGAAGCTTCTTGCGTGGAGGGGAACGGGGCGGTGCAGCCATGGGTGCCACGGGAGCCTCCTTGGGAAACTGATCGGGGTCCTCCAGCAGAATCTACAACTCATGAATGCTCTGCTCTTGCTCTGCATAACGTTGATGCATATCCTCCAGCTCGTCGAGAGCTCTATCAAGCTCGGCATATAGGGCGGCGGTGAGGCGAACCTACTCTCTCAGACAGAGATCTAGCTCATTGTTGACGGGCGCGAAGATGACCTCTAGGTCGTCGGACGGGCGCAGCAGGAACTTCCCAAATTGAGTGTGGCAGAGGTCCTGTCTGTTCTCTCGACAGAGAACAGCCAGAGCCTAGCGGGCAGCGTCCTTGCTCCTAGCCTCGAAGGTAGCTCTGAGAGAGTCCTTGCTCCCAGCCTAGCAGACACGGCAAACTCGGCGAAGATCGTCGTCGGTGGGCTTCTCAAACATGGTCACCTCCAAGTGGAACTTTGACTCCCTTGTAGAGTGAAGTGACGTGGTAGCCCAAACCCTGAAGCAGGTACCACAGCGTACGGGTGAAGTAACAGGCGAGCTGTCCGTCGGATTAGAACTTAGCAGCGGGTTGGTGCGCCTAGACAGCATTAGCAGGGATCTACAGCTCAGGAACCAACACGCGCTTGCGTGGGGTGATCTTCGTGCGAGCCATCTAACATTTCTTAAAGAAGATAGGAAATTAATAACAGTTTATAAAGAGCAATAGACAGAGTAAGAAAAAACTTAAAGAAAAATAATTTTACTAAAGTAGTTTATACAAACATAAGTCCTTAGCACGTCCTTTCTATCTAGGTTGCATCCTACGGTTAACACGGCTCTGATACCACTTCTGTAACACCCAGTTTTAAAGGATTGGGCACAACACATGTATACCAAGATCAAGTTTCATACATGCGTTTATATCATCAATGTATCATCACAATGCCATTATTACAATAACGTAAGTAACTTAATACAGAAGGACCCGATGGTCTAAAAGAAAACACAACGGGACTAAAAATCTTCAGCGCTAGTGGGGCTTTCATCTTGCACAGGCGTCAACCGGGGGCACTCCAGCCTAGAACAACAACTCCGGGTTGAAGTCATCTTCATCAAGGTCCAAGTCCTGTGAGAAGTCCAAGTCCGCTCTTGTCCATGAGCACGGCTGATCGACCAGATTAATACTCTGCAGAGTTTGCACAGCTTTCCCCATGAGTCGTGATTTCCATGCTGCTTCACACTTCCGGGGTGTGGAGTCGGGGTCTCACTACAATGCCTTTACAAAGCTCCCGCCAACTTGCAGGCACCCACTGAGGTTTCACCGCTAACAGACGATTACATCGCTGCAGAAGCCCACTCTTGTGCCACTCAACCATACAACAGTGCCCCCAGTGGCTAGTTAGTTGGACAGACTGTACTCATATAGGCCTCGTGGTTGTGCAGATTCACTTGGTTACATGTTCAAGAACTGGTCCTTAGGACCCCACACAGGAACAAACTCAAACCTGCTATATTGCACCACCTCAAACCAATCATCCTGTTATGATCCCTATATCATGTTTCTACAAAAGATTACCACCCTCGATTTATATTGCATAGGCATTAGTCAAGATTAACATTTTCCCCAACTATAACTGCATTAGCATATACTACCCATTTTAACCCATGGTTAAACAACAGTGACAAGGAATGATCATACAAAGCTAGTAAACCCTAACATAGGATTCCAATTTAAACAAGCATGTATAGAAGGAATAAAATAGCTACACATGATTCCTAGAACAAGGGCAAAATGTTCCGAGGACCCCGGTCAGCGTGTGGTGTTCATCATGAGATACGACCTGGATGAGCCTGGTGTGCCCTAGGTGCGGGACTCCGAATCGGAGTCCGAAGGCTTTGAGACTCAAAGGAAAGTTTGCATGACATTTCATGCAATGGGGGGCAGCAAAGGCTCCCGTCTTTCGGGTGCTGGTGATGATCCCCAGGCCACATGCCCCGAGGGGAACCAGATCGGCACCAGACACGAGGACGCTTTGACACAACCCCAACCACCACAGCATCGCTCGGAGGAGCTACCGTAGAGGACATGGTCTTTGGTGGTTTCATCGCTAAGACCGTTATGATGTGCGAATGCCTGGGGCTCCCCCCTCATGACATGAAGCCAAATTGTGGCGACAAGCACCATGTCCGTCAGTAGGACTGGTGATGGTCATGATCGCCAAGAACGATGGCAGGCCCTACGATAGGAGAGATCTCATCTTCCCTTGGTAATGGGGATGCTCGGAGATCCTCACCACGTTGGGACAACCAACCCTCAGACCTGCGCGACTCCCTGTGCCAACGCAACCTCTACAATGTGATCTAGAGCCATCAGCTAGGCAAAGTCCCCAAACAGGTAAGAGGGTACACTGAAACTAATTGGGTGTGTGGCCTTTTGGGCAAGGTCATCTCGAGGACAGGAAAAAAGGCCTTCCGCTCTTCAAGTTCCTAATAGAAAGAATGGCCACTTCTGGTAGATACCAGGAATGAGGGCAGCCTTCCAGGATCTCAACAGGTGACCATTTTTCTCCTCCTGTACCGACCACTCCTCAACTAGATGAGGAGTTGTTGCCCAATTTGCAGCTATCCCCACAGGTCGTGGGAGCAGTACTGGTCGTCGAGCAGTGAGGGTTTTCTGCGACCAGAGACGAACAGGCACAGGACCACACATGTCCATAAGTCATGCACGTTGATTGTACGAGAGGATGGAGCGATCTCGACCCCACACTCCAGCAACATCTTTAGGTACACATTTCAATTAAATTTTTAGGCCACCAATTATTGTTGTGGAGTGGGCCTCTTATCTGGAATGCGAGCAACATCAGCACAGGGGGTAAGACACCCACTAGCGATAAGGGACTCGCTAATAGCCGTAAGCTAGGTGCGGAGGGATTCCTGAGCTTAGACCAGACGATGGTAACATACCTCTCCAAAGTGAGAAAGCTAGAGCGACGCTCCTTCGATTTTGAAGTCTAGCACGTCCCTCGTAAGGACAACTTTCTAGCCGGTGAGATAGTCTGTCTAGTCTCTTCTTACACACATGTCCCGGTCAGAGTCTTTAAAAAAAGATTCACATGACCACCCACTATGGTCTTGGGCCAACGTGGAAGGGATGCTTCGCTTGGAAAACGTAGCACTAGAGGCAACACATTTGGAGGTAACGCCACCTATTGTTGACCTCGAGTGGTTATCATGTGGTCACTCTGCTCAATTTGGGTATGGCCTAGATGGATCAGATCTTGAACTACCTTTAAAATCAAGCAGCTCTTGATGATGATGGGTCAACAGAAAGGGTCACGTGGTAGGACCACAAGTACTGCTACGTAGGGGGTTGCCTCTACTGTCAAAGGAGCAACGTCCTTTTACTAAAATACATCACTCAGGAAGGGGGAGCATAGTGTTCCCCAACATTCTCAAAGGCATATGTGGTGGCCGCGCTTCATACTACACTCGGGTTGGGAAAGAGTTCTAGTAAGGATTCTATTGTTCCACGACCCTCCAAGATGCTTGCGAGTTGGTGAAACGATGTGGGTTATGTTAGAACCATGGCCGATATGCCAAACTACTGCCCTGAGCATACCAAACTATACCACTCTTTAGTTCTTTCATTGTTTGGGGGCTCACTATCATGGGATTGTTCCCTAAAAGCCCCAGGCAGTTTTGTATTCCTATTCATGGCAATAGGTAAATTTACTAAGGGGATCAAGGCCAACCCTGTTAGGAATTCTCCACCACAAGCAACGATTAAGTTCATACGAGAAGTGGTAGTGTGATTTGGCCATCCAAATCGTATAATGACAAACAAACGACATTCAATTTGCTAGTTGAAGAACGCACGTCGCCTCGTATGACCAACTATTCATGCGACGACCAGGAGGCGCAAAGAGAGGACAATACAAACCTTAGCGAAGAGTCCCGTGAACGTGCTCAAAATTTAGGCAGCCCGATTCAAACAGAGCCTCAGGTGCTACCGCTACCACAGGGTACGGAAGCAGACACTGGTTGTAGATGACCTCAACCTCAGACGAGTCTAGGAATAGGGCAGGTCGTAACAAGCTCTTCCCCAAGAGGGAGGTGTCCTACAAAGTGGTCTGCTTTTCCTGACATGGCATGGTTGACGTGGCCAGAGGCTGGCCACAAATTACACAAACTCGTGGAATACGGTTTCTATGCGTAAGGCTGCTTGAAGACGAGCCTATTTTTCTATTTTGCAGCATCGAGTATGGAACATGGCTGTGAGTTTTTTCAAATTAAAAATAAACTCTATTTTGCAGGATAAACAGGATATGAACGGTCTCAACAAATGGTAAGTTTTTCCGGTTCATAGGATTGATCACCTAGTCGGCAGTGTTCTAGCCATCCAGATGATTGGGGGCTATAGCTTTTAGGATTGTAGTTTGTTTTTTTGTGTAGCGTACATGTTTTGTTCTACTCGATCGATCCTTTTTGTTGGGGTGGGATTCAAAATTGGTACTCGTGCAGTGTTGAGGGTATGGACGTCTGAGGGATGTCGACCGTAAGGCCATGAGTCCTAAATCTGGTTGAGCGTTGGTCGCCCCCAAAGGGCTCGTCGTGCTAAGGGCCATACTAAGTGCCAGGAACCTTACTAGCGAGTACCCCGAACCTACTCGTCACTCGAACACAGGAAAAATTTACATGAATACTGGTCCTTTCATTACAAAGCGACCACCCGGGTAGCTCTCAGGGGCTAGATCTAAACAATCTAGTACACGTGAGACCCGAAAACATATGACAATGGATCATATGGGATAGACTAAAGGGAGCAAACAGTGGGCAAATATGAGTCTATGAGTTCATGGAGCTCCTCAGTGGTCTTCATGGAGCTGACAAAGCCTTCAGAGACTGCCGGGGTTAGGTCTGTATCTGGAAGGTGCTCGTGGATGCAGGCTAGGGCAAGATAGGCACCGGTGGCTTTGACATCCAGCAAGTGGTCGCCCAACATCGCTCTTAGCATATCCTTAAGGCTACTCGCCTCCTCTGAGGCCACCAAAATCTAGTCGACGTGACCAGTCATGGTGCCTCCAGGCGTTGGGTGTACCTGAACACCGGCGGACGGCAGCAGCGAGTCGAAGGGTGTAAAAGCTCAGCTGAGGAGATCGTAGAAATATTTCCGCCGCTGGCCACTTTCTCTGGCCATCTGTTCCAGGTCTCTTCACGCCACGAGCAGCTCCTCTCAACAAGCTGGTCAATGAAACAAATCGCAAATCACATAGAAGCCAACTGATCGGGTCTCACTCAGCTAGCCTAGGACTAACGCATGGCTAAGTTGTGGTAGGACCGACACACCTCGAAGATCACCCTGCAGGTTCTCTCGCTTGTTCGCAAATCCAAGCTCACACTTGGCCACCAATTCCCGGATACGCCGGCCAATGGATTCTTCAATAAGTGTTGTTAGGGGCTCACGGTGGGTGGGTGGGCGGACCAGCTCTGGTCGCGCCACTTCCAGCCAGCATTGGTCGTGGGCGTTGTTGGTAGGTGTGGTCGAGGGCTCAGAGCTGGAGGGAGTTTCATTCATTTTAGTGCTTCTACGGTCAGGGCGACAACAACAAAAACCGTCAGAGAAATAAAAAAATTTCATCCAAATATAATGTAAAACATAAATTACAGTTTGATATTTACTCCTCAGCGGCCTTCACCCAGAAGATGGATCCCACATAGTCCACCGCCCCTTGGCACGCCTCCTGTAGTCTCTCCTCGGCTTTGGGCCTGGTTACCGCAACCTCCTCCCAAATTAGGTCAAGGTTGAAGTTGGGATCGTGGATGCGATAGTACCAGAGGACGTACCCTGCCACATCCCTCACCGCCTATGCCACATCCTTGGCATCCCTCGCCACTAGAATTCCTGGGAGATCAGAAGTTTTTTTGAGAGAACCTTAGTGGCATATGCCCAGGCCTGGGTTGTGCGTGGGTCCTTCAGCTCGATGATCTCCAGTTCGAGGCTCCTCAGGGGCTCCTTGAACGCCTTAAAAGCATCTTAGAGAATGCTATGAGTTGTTCTCTTGTTCTCCTTGAGCTGGGTATGTTCAACGGTGAGTGTGGCTTTTTCTCGTTGGAGCTCACCACATTTCTACTGGAGCACAAGTCGCGCCTCCTTTTCTTCGGTCAGCTGCCTCTCCAGTTCAGCTCAGCTACTGGCCACCTCTTCCTTATCATCAATCAACTTACGGATAGAGGCTGGAAAGCGGGTGGCTAGGGAGAGCAGGTTGGAGGCCAAAACAGGCTCCACGACCGGCTCAGCAGGCGCGGGAGACATGATCAATGCTCATGAGGTTAGAGCTCCTACAGTCTTGGGGGCCGAAACATGTTTCTAAGGTACTAGTGGATGAATTACGACCGAGGTCGTGGGTGGGGTCGAGGACCAACAAAGACAACAAATTTACAAAATCAGGAAAAGAAAGAAAACTCGAGGTATCTGTGCCTAACCAGAAACCTTACCGTGGTGGTGGAGTGCTGAGCACAAGCCTGGACCTTGTAAAGCCACTAGGTCGGCTGGTCGGGGAGGACAGTCCAGCAGTCAAATCACCAGGGCTCGACGTCCCACGAGCACGTTTGGACGTCTCTGCGGTAGACAAGCCCTCCGTCGGTCTCTTCCCCCTTGTGTCAGCATTGGGCCAACAGTGGCCTGACCACTCCTGGTCTGGTTAGAGCACGCCTAGTCAGAGTGAGCCTGGTCGGAGCATGCCTGGTCAGAGCGAGCCTGGTCAGAGCGTGCCTTGTCGGAGCAAGTCTGGTCGGAGCGAGCCTGGTCAGAGCGCGCCTAGTCAGAGTGAGCCTGGTAGGAGTGGGCCTGGTCAGAGCGAGCCTAGTTGGAGTGAGTCTGGTCAACCCTCTGTAGATCAGTATTGCTAACAAAACTGCCGCCCACGGCCACTACCTGGCTCTGAGCAATTTGGTCGCCTTCTTGACCAGTTGGGCCAACATCACGACCAGATGGGTGGCCGCCCTGGGATGCGCTGGGCGGCGAAGAAGGCATGGTATCAATGAGATCGACTTCACAGGCAGTCTCTGCGATTTCATCAATTATCGAACACAAGACATCGACCTCGGGAAGACCCTGCGGCGACGCAAACCATAAAACCCTGACCCAGGAAAAGACTTGAAGATGGAAGTTCTGAGAAAAGACCAAACATACCAATCTGAGTCAAGCCCTCTCCGACGAAGAGAGGTCACACAATGGAGAAGCATTTCACAGCGGGCCATCCTTCCTCGGGGTTGCTGCCATGAGGAATTTGACCTGCGACTCAAAGGACTCGTCAGAGAGATCTGCATAAGAAGGATACTTAAGGTACCACTCGAATAAACAAAGAGCGCCATAGAAACGGTTGCGATGTAACCTAGAGAGCTCTCAATGGTGACATAGTCACTCCTGGTATACATATATGCTAGATGTGCTCTTTTCCGCAAAGGGCACAATCGGTGCTTGATAAAGTCATGAGAAACATCTGATTCCATCAGCCAGCGTTCACGAGGTTTTTGACCTAGGTTCTGAGGCTCAATAGCTCCGGAGTGGTCGCAAGGGAGTTCTCCCAGCTCTCGAAGACCTGTGCCGGGCTGTTCGGCACGCAGCTGTTCCCTCTATCGCGTGGAGCTCAGCCGTCTCGAAATTTGAAAGGCCACGCTTTGGGGGCTGAAATTTCCTCAGGTCCAGCGGAAATCAATGTCTCTCTCTCGCACGATGTTTCTCTCTCTCTCTCTCAAGCGTTATTCGGAATGATTGGGCGTAAAGCGTCTCTCTCTCTCTCTCTCTCTCTCTCTCTCTCTCTCTCTCTCTCTAGAGGTTTAAAACCTTCGCTTGAGATGCGTTTTTGTGAGCCCACCACGAAAGTGGATTGCGTCGATGGTCACTCCTAGGGTGAACTTGTGTTAACCTAGGGCCCATATGGTACGACAAGGTCCATCCACAATCACGCGGTGAACCACTCTGACCACCACCTCCGCGAGGGAGCTTGGGGGCTACCGTCAGTGTATAGAATAGGCGGATCCCCAGTTCTGAGGGCACACACCAGCTAATACCAGTTGGCAGAAGATTCTTTCTTGGACCAGAGTCCCACAGCACAACTAGTCTGTGCGACCAGCCTGCATCTTCATGACCAGGATCCTTATCATGTAAGGGATTCCCGTGACCAACCTACGCTGGTCGTGGGATATGTACTCATCAAACTAGTCTATTCTCGTTAAATTCATTCCACTCAAGTGTGTTCCTTCTCTAGTCACTCCTCCCCAGTGGACAGGTCGTGGTCAGTGGTGCCATGCCCCGTCCCGTAGCATTAAACGTTACAGGATGGGATTGCAAGCGTGTTAGACTGCTTCATAGACGCGCATGTGTGACTGGTGATGGGATGGGGTAGACCAGCTGATCGAGATGACGTAGGCATGGAGGTTGCCCAGCGAATGGGATGGGCTCGACAGCTTCATCAGAACAAAAAGGAGCACATGCGCCGCCCATTCTAAATAACCTAGGGGTGAAAGGTTTAGCTAAGGTATGAGTCAGTGGAAAAGGGTCCACTTGTAAGTTCTCCTTCTCTCTAGCATATAAAGAGAGGAGGACCCAGTTTGACGGAGAAGGGAGAGCCGAGAAAACTCATCTGTAACCAGTCCACAAACATTGATAACAAGATACATAAGACGTAGGGCTGTTATCCTGAGCAAGACATGAACCTGGATAATCTCGATGTTCTTGAGTTCATCACAAACACATGCACACCGTAAGCGTTGTTCACATGTCCATCGACCGGTATACCCCAGAATCATTGTCAGTGATTAACCCTCTACATCATCTAAGTGAATACACTCTGGTGTGTGCAATCTCCTGAGCACCGGACCTTCTGCTAAGTATAATCTAATTTCAACTCGGTTTTCCATCTTTCTTGAAAATGCACCAGTGTGTATAACTCTGGTAACACCGGGCATTTCGATGTAGTCATTGTCCTGAAACTTCTCCAATTCAATCAAACTTTGTCCCGACTTTAGTGGCTTCTTCATGTATTACATCAATGAGACCTACTAACATATATTCTTTATAAACATGCTAATCCCATTGATTATGTTGTTATTAATCTCCAAAATTAAAATCCTGGCCTAATAGCATCATTTTCGCTACACCGATGTTGCAATCATGGGGAGGAGCGCTCGTAGTCATGCTCCAGGGATGTAGGCTTCAGCTGAATCTCGTTAACAAACATCGTGCATCTAGTGCCATCTATGATCTCGTATGCATCATCTCAAAAGATCAATTCATCGCTTTTGCAAGGCTAAATTTCCGAACAGTTGAAATACCACATTTTGTAATGTGGTGGGCTTGCTGACCATACCCTTGTAGCTAGACATGCCTAATGCTGCGTCACCGATCTGGTTGTAATATTATGGAAGCAGTTATCTCCTTTTGGAGGCCATTTATGAACTGCACAAGAAAAAGTTTAATGGGTAATCTTGAAAATTGATTTCGAGAAAGCCTTTAACAAGGTGAAATGACCCTTCTTGCAACAAATATCGAGAATGAAAGGATCCTTAGATACTTGGTGCGCCTAGATTCAGGGCTTTGTATCTAGGGAAAGTGTGAGGATCAAAGTTAATGTTGATGTTGGTACCTATGTTGCCTTCTTTAACAAATGGTTGTGTCAAATGAAACTTCCCTTCAAAATAAAGATTTTTTTAAGTACCTAGGTAGAGGTGTGATCTTGACCTAGGATAACTGACATGGCTCAAGGCAGCTAATTAAGCTTATAGCATCTTTTTGTGCGCTTGGTAGTCCGATAGGATGGACGTGCTACTTGTGAACCGTATATTTGTGGACCGTGTGATCAGTAGCTTAAGGCCACCTTTCGACGGAGGGTGCTAATTCGCGCGCCCCAGGAGGCTAGCTCATGGACCTCCCGATAAGCCGCACTTCTTTATGTTTTTGGAAATTTTTCTTCCCCCGTGACTTTCTTTTTTGGAAAGTTTTCTAAAAAAACTTTTCTAGTTTAAAAGTTTGAGAAAAAATTTACTGAGAAAGAGTTTTTAAAGAAAAGTTACAGAGAAAAAGTTATCTATAGACCGTGACTTGGGCTGTTATGTGAGCCGCGCGTGTTGCGTGAGTTGGGCCGCTGGCGGATGAGTGTAAAATACAAATTTCGATCCTTCGACATTACTTAAGAGGTTAGGCCAAACATACTTTTGGCATCATTAAGAAATAAAAGTAACAACTCACTACAATGATAAATGAGCTAAATAAAAGGCAGAAAATAATCTTTAACACCTAATGAAATAATATTTAAGTATTACCTTAATGAAACGTTAGTTTATATGCTAAGAGAAGAAGAGCTTAAATGGTATCAAAGAGCTAAGGTCAAACAGCTATTGGAGGGAGATGAGAATACAAAATTTTTCCACCTAGTGGCCAATGGTAAAAATAGAAAGACAATGATATGCAAGCTGGAACAAGAGGATGTAACCGTAATGGAAGATATCAACCTTAAAAAAATATATAACAAAGTATGTTTTTCTGTGCAATGGTGTGGCTAGATCTAAAGTTTTGTATCTGGGGACTATGTAGGAATTAAGGCAAATGATGAATTTGGACTTTATTTTCTTATCACTCATTCTTTTCAATATTATTATAGATATGCTTGCAGTTTTAATATCTAGAGCAAAAAAGACGGGCAAATCACTGGAGTTGTTCCACACCTGGTAGATAATAACTTATCTATTTTGCAATATGCAGATGACACCGCCATTTTCATGAATCATAATATCGAGCAAGCAAGAAATATGAAACTCTTGCTATGTATGTTTGAACAACTATCTAGGTTTAAGATTAACTTTCATAAAAATGAAACCTTTTGTTATGGGGATGCTAAACAGTGTGAAGACCAGTGCACACAATTATTTGGTTGTGATATTGGCTTTGTACATTTTAGATATCTTGTCATTCCGATGATTCACATGAAGCTAATAAATAGTGATTGGAAGGGGTTGAAGAAAAGTTTGAAAAGAAACTAATCAGTTGGAAGGGAAAATTTATGTCTATTGGAGGTCGATTAGTATTCCTAAACTCAGTACTAAGTTGTCTTCCCGTATTCATGATATCCTTTTTTGATGTCTTAAAAGACTAGATTATCTTAAGTTTAAGTTTTTTTGACAAGGGGGTTACTTTAAAAAGAAATATCGACTTGCTTGATGGGACATTGCCAACCAAAAAGACCAGGGTGGATTAGGCAGTACTAATTTTTTGGTTTTGAATATTTGCCTCCTTAGTAAGTGGCTTTTTAGACCGCTTAATGAGGATGGAATTTGGCAATAACTATTCAAAATAAATACCTAAGCGGTAAATCTATCCCACATGTAGAGGGCAAACTAGGAGATTATCACTTTTGGTCTGGACTAATGAAAGTGAAACATGAGTTACTCAGATGAGGGACTTTACAGGTTAAGGATGGATGTCAAACTAGATTCTAGAATAATATTTGGTTGGAAGATTCCACTTTGAGTGAACAGTATCCATTACTGTATAATGTTGTTAGAAGAAAATAAACTATAGTGAGGGAAGTCATGAGTTCTTTACTGCTAAACCTCTCTTTCCGTAGACCTATTATTAGGGATAAAGTAATTGCTTGGTATAATATGGTGTCTAATTTATTACATATTCATTTATAAAACGGACGGGACATCTTTAAATGGGGGTTGAACATAAATGGAAAATTCTCGGTTCATTCTATGTACAAATAAATGATAGCACAACCTATATCCGCCACAGTAAAAAGGTCTATGGAAGCTCAAGCTTCCGCTAAAAACCAAGGTTTTCTGATGGTACTTATATAGCGGTGTTATTTTAACCAAGGATAATTTGATCAAAAGAAATTAAAAAGGTAGCTTAAAATGTTATTTTTGCAACCAATACTAAAGCATTCAACATCTATTTTTTGAGTGTCATTTTACTATATCTATTTGATATATAATGACTATTGCCTTGAGAATCTAAAAATCAAGAAGTATGGGTCATATAATGAGATATTGGCTAAGAACAAGAGGGGCTATGTCGGAGGATGAACTCCTGTCGCAGGGATCCCGAGAGACCCCTTTTTAAAGATTCGGCCGGGGGGATGATCCTGAACGAGCTCGTCGGGGAAATAAATGGAAACGGAAAGAAATGCAACGGCCGGTGGGGGGGGATGATCGACCTAGTGCAAAAAAGAGATAAATGCACCGGGGTTTAGACAGGTTCGGGCCGCACGGGGGCGTAATACCCTACTCCTGTGTGAGTGCAATATCTTTCCTTGAAGGGAATTCTTCAAGGATGTGTCTGGTTACAAGGGTGTATTGTCTACAGAGAGCTTGAGGCTCCCGTGTTCTAGCTCTGCTCGAGCTTGCTTGTGATGTTCTTCGTCTCTTGTGGTCTCTTCTCTTGATCTCGTCTTGTCTGGCTTAATTGTTTCTTGGCTTCGCTGTTTTCATGTGTTCTCCATCCTTTCCTTTTATACACACGCCGACCTCGACTTATCCCGAATGGGAAAGAGGGGGCGTGAGTGCCAAGGCGCCACGGAGAAAGGCGTCATCATTCCGTCTGGGCGAAGTGGCAGGGGCGGTGGAAAAATGCGGCACGTATCCGACCACCCGCCACTGTGGACGTCCTCCGGCGCTGTTGAGAGGGCCCACCGGGCGGCCACAGAGGCGCCTGATGCGCCCACCCTGTCTTGTTCTTCTATCAGGGCAGGGTGGCAGGCAGAATGCTTTGATCCTGGCAACGTTATCCCGAGGTACCCCGGATGATACGAGACGGGACCCGTGCAATTAATGGACCCACGCCCCCCTGCCAAAGCATGGCAGGGACTGACACCATGGCATGGGCAACTGAGAATGTCAGGATGTCAGGATGTCAGGCCGCGCGTGCCCATTAAATACGGCATTGGACCTTTGACTGGCTGACACCCCGGCGACGGGTTCCTTCGGGTCGTCGGGGTGTCAGGCGATCTTGCGCGAACCTTCGGGGAACCGAGTGCTTGGGGGCCGCCACGTGCAGCCCCGAGCACTTATGTAGGACCTTCGGGGAACCGAGTCCTCGGGGGCTGCCACGTGCAGCCCCGAGCACTCTCTCCCGAGCACTTCTGTAGGACCTTCGGGGAACCGAGTCCTCGGGGGCTGCCACGTGCAGCCCCGAGCACTCTCTCCCGAGCACTCCTTTAGACCCTTCGGGGAACCGAGTCCTCAGGGACTGTCACGTGCAGCCCCGAGCACTCTCTCCCGAGCACTTGGTTGTTCGGCCCATCGGGGGACTATGGTACTTGGGGACGAGGGGGAACCCTTCCGAGCACTTTCTTCCCGGTACCCTGACTCTGTGGGTCATCAGGGAACTGGGGTGCTCGGGAACCACAGGCTGTGGCCCCGAGCACCTTCTCCCGGAACCTAGATTTTCCTCATCCTACAGGGGGGGACCTCGCGGGATGGTGACACGTGGCGGATGGCCGGCCTGGTCTCGGGACTCAGGGACCCCTGGTTCCCGATACACCGACAGTAGCCCCCGGGCCCATTGGTAGACGATGGCACGGAGACTGTGGATGGACCCTTCGTCGTGGTCGAGGCCGAGGCTGGCGTGGACGCCACATGGCAGGCTTTCGAGAGGTGGCCTTTCTAGACCCGGGCCTCGGGTACGACCCAGCGGGGAAACGAGTAGACGCGTGTCCACACAACTCCCGAAGGGTATGACGACCGTACGGGCGGCACACGCGGCCGCCGCGCGGATCGAGGAAAATACGCCTGACAGCCGCTGACACCGCACGATCGGCGGGAGATTCGCCTGGCAGTTGCGTCGATCGAGGCGGCGCTTCGCCGAGCGAACCGTTGGGCGACAATATTTGAACTTTGAGATATAAAAGGGGGAGGGGATCGGTCCGTCCCCCTCTTTACGCCTTCTTGCACTCCTGCTCTTGCTTTTTTCGTGCTCCGAAGCCCTTAGAAAATTTTCAGGCGACCGGAGCACTTTTCCTTCCCTTTCACCACCACCAAAACACCTTCACTTTTGCCGAGATGCCGAGGGTCGGAGGAGGCCGTCGGGACAAGGCTCCGGATAGCATTCTGCCGGAGTCTCGTCTGAGGAACGAAGAGGCGGCGGCCAAGATCAGGAAGTTGCTGGTGCCCGAGGGGCAAGAGGGAGCTGTGGTAGTGACGCCGGCGACGACCGTTCCCGGGCGGATCGTTCTCTTCACGTCTTTTGTGGCGGCGGGGTTGGTGCCGCCGTTCTCCACTTTCTTCCTTCAAGTGCTCGAGGCCTACGGCATCCAACTGGTGCACCTGAGCCCCAACTCCGTTGTGGTGTTGGCGATCTTCGCGCACCTCTGCGAGATGTTCGTGGGGGTGGCACCTTCGGCGACGCTGCTTCGACACTTCTTCGTCCTTCGGCCGGTGGGGAAGAAGAGAGGGCACTCCACGGCGGATGTCGCGGGGTGCTGCAACCTTCGGCTACGGGACGGCCTGGGGGAGCACTACATCCCCCAGGTACTGCGCAGCAAGTGGGAGGAATGGCGATGGGACTGGTTCTTCATCGATGTCGACCCCCACGAGCACCTCGAACTACCAGAAGCGGTGGCGGAACCTCGAAGATCGACGTGGGAGGCACCACCGCCAGAAGACGCGAGGCTGGAGCCGGTGTTGGAGCGCATCCGGCTCCTGCGTGACTCCGGGCTGACTTCCGTCATGGTGGTGGTGGACTTCTTGCGCCGTCGTCTGGCGCCTCTGCGGGAGCGGGCCCGGCCGGTTGGTTCTACACCGGGTCGGAGGACATCACCCGGACCCAAATCGGCGCAAGCTGGGACCTCGGCCCGGCGGAGCTGAGGGGCATGACGCGGGTGATCACTGGAGTAGAAGACATGGGCCGGGCGGAACTCCCGTGGTCGGAGATGGCTCTCTGCGCCAATCCCTATCGGGTGGCGATCATGGCGCGGCTGCCGGAGTTCGACGCCCAGGGGCCCATGGACCGGCCGAGGAGCCGGAGCCCCGAGGCATCCGAGCTCCCTAGTTTGGATGAGCTGCTCAGCGAGGAGGCTACAAACAGCTCGGTGCGGGCTGGCGACGGGGCCGCTGCAGGCAGCAGCCGCCGCTCCAGGGAGGAGGGCGCCTCCGATACTGCCGTGGTGGTGGAGCCGGGGGATCGGGGAAAGCGTCCCCGAGTCCTCATCTCGGTGCCGGATTCTCCGCCGTCGCCGTCTGCAGCGGCGGCATTCCCGGTGCTGGAGCCGCGGCTTGTGCGGATGGGGCCTGCGCTGACGCCTGAGGGTCGCACGGCAACCCCGCCGAGCCCCTAGCGGAAGAGGCGGTGGGAGGACTCTGGGCCGGCGCCGCCGGATCCGGACTTCAGGCTCCCGGCAACCAAATGGCAGTACCGGTAAGTTTCTTTCTTTGCTCTTTCTTGGGCGCTTCTTGCCCGAACTGAGCTTTGATTTTGATCTTCACCTATCTCCCGCAGGCCGACCGCAGGCGTCACCACGACTGAAGGGGCGTAGGCGCCGAGGCCAGAGCCGAGCCCGCCGGCCGTGTCGACACAGGCGGACGCAGGGACGGCGGGGGCGCAAACAGTCATGGCGGCCACTGGGAAAGCGGCGGAGGCGGCGGCCGAGAGGAGGACAGAGCAGCCGTCCGAGTCCTCGGTGCCAGCGGAACCTACCCCGGGCGTGCAGAGCCCGGGGCGGATGATGGTGGAGGCAGCGGCCTTGCCGGGGCCGGCGGACGCGGCGGCCGACGCGGGGATGCGGCTGCCGTCCGAGTCTTCGGCATCGGCGGAACCTACCCCGGGCAGACAGAGCCCGGGGCGGATGGTGGTGTGGTGTCCCATGGAGACATCGGACCCCCCGGAGGTGATCTGCGGGGAGGCCGACGCCCCACCGGCGCCCGGCCAGCCCGCCGACCCCTTCCTGGCTGCGATCGAAGGCGTCGAGGTGGCAGTCGGGCCGCTGGGCACGGCAGTGGGCGCAAAGGAGGAGCAGCTCGAAGCTGAGCGCGCCCGCCTGGCTTTGGAGAGGGCGCAGCTCGCGAGCGCCCAGGAGGAGGCCCGCGCGGCTGCCGCGCGGGAACAGAAGCTCTTGGAGGATACCCGCGCGGAGGTCGCGCGGGAACAAGAAATTTTGAAGGCCGCGCAGGCAGAAGCCGTGTGGGAGCGAGAAGACGCCGCCCGCCTGGCTGAGGCGTCGAGGCAGCAGGCTGCCGAGGCCCTTGCCAGGATGGGGTAGGCACAGGAGAAGGAGGCGGCAGTCGCAGTTCGCGAGAAGGCGGCGGAGGAGCTGCGGGCCGAGCTGACCCGCCGGGAGGGTGTGGCTGAGCAGACGCGCGCCGACCTCCAACATTGGGAAGACGACCTCCGGAAGATGAGAGAAGACATCCGCCACTGGGAGGAGGACATCTCCCTTCGGGAGGTGGACAATGATATCTCAGCGGCGGATCTTGGTGCCCGGGAGGATTCGGTGACCCAACAGGAGGACACGCTGGCCCGGCGAGAGGGCGAGCTAAGTCATCGAGAGGGCGAGGCTACCGCGGGAGGAGAACGCGAAGCACGAGGCAGAATTAACCGCCCGTGAGCGCACCTTGTCCGAGCTGGTGGCGAAGTCGAAGCAGGCTGCCAGTTCCGCAACCGTCGGCGGTTCTTCTGGCCCGACCGGGGACCAGGGACTTGAGGCTCCGTTGCGGGCTGCCAAGGAGAAGCTCGAGACCGCGTTCGTCTCGTGGGTCAACCTGCAGCATATGTTGGAGGATATACTCCGGCGGATGCGGCGGGCCGTGGAGAAGGGCGGCCTCGGACGGCTCGTTGAAGACCAGAAGAGCGACAGCCCCGCACGACAAGTGTTAGGGCTTCAGCAGGTCTGCGAGCGCCTCGAGGCCCTGCCCTAGGCTGTCCAAGAACTCGCCGCCCGGGAGGGACGCGGCTTGGCCCACGCGGTGGTCGAGCACGTCCTAGCCTGCTACCGAAGCAGAGACCCGAACTTCCCGCTGGAGCCAGCGCGGGAAGGAGTGGTTGAAGCCGAGGGAGAGGCTGCCCGGGAAGCGGTTCGGAGTGCCGCTGCCGAAGTGGCGGCCGGCTTTAGGCGGGAAGTGCCGCCGCCGCCAGCCCCCGGGGACGACTCAGAAGACTCAGCTACCGCCTCCGCAGCCGACTAGACCTTTTGTAGTCGTTTTTCTTTCTTTTGTTGTTGTCTTGACGGATGTAAATATGGGAGTGGTCCCTCAGAAATGCTTGTATGTGCCTTGTGAATATAATGGTAGCTTTTCTTTGGGCTCGCAACTCCAGTGTTCTTGAATGCTTGATGTTCCTTCTGATGTTTTGCCTTGAAGCCCCGGGGAGTACTCAGTCGGACTGTTCCCGACCTTTCCATCCCCGAGAACGAAGTTGTCCCGATTGCTGTTCTTGGCGCATTCTGCCCTCGAGCTCTCGCGAGTCCGCATCATCTAAGTTGAAAGACAAAGACACAAATTTCCTTGCTCGGGAGGTAGATCGATTCAGCACGGAACACGCCATGACCGATGAACACTTTTTCACCTCGCGACCACTCAATTAGTAGATGGGAGACGCGTGCGGGCGGAAATGTGACCAAGAGTCCCCGTGGTCCGGTGGTGCCCGGGCTTAAGACGGACCGGACCGAGCACTGACAGCCCGCCCCTGAGGCCTAAGCTCCAGACTACTCGAGCAGCTCGAGCGATAGGATTACCCAGGGCACCCAAGGACTCGGTAGTGCTCGGGGTCCTTACAAGCGGACCGAACACCACGACCACCACGAAGGGCTTCGGTCAGACATTATCATACGCGCGGTACTCCTTTCTACGAACCGCTCTATCGTTCCAGGAAAAAGTAGACACACGGTAGGGTTTTGTGCGCGAGGAGATCATCTCGCCGAGCAGATTTAAAATGCGAGAGCCCCCGAGGATGACTCGGGAACATAAAATTATTGAACGCAGAGTTGTCTGAATGTAACCACTCACCGGACAGCTGTCGGCCTTCCAGCCAACCGATCCAGGAGGGGTGTGTGCTTCCGAGCTCGGGGTGCCCGGGGACTTGGTTCCTTCAGCGAAGTGCCCGAGCGCCCAGAGGCACGCGAGGATCCCGGGGTCGGGTGATCTCGACCACTCATGCCTAAGTGGTAGGACCACCCGAGAACCCTTGGGGCCAACCAGAGACCGGGGCGTTGAAGCCCTCGCGGTTGAGCTGCTCTTGACTGTCGACCTGTGACTTAAGAGAGAATAGGGAATTTCTTTGCCTGGTGCGCTCTGTTAGTGCGGTACTTGTTATAAACTGCTCTCGTTTTCGACCCGAGACCTCTTGAATACCCAAACCGGCGGACGAGAGCGGACAGAGGCATAACCCAGAGGTCCTATGGTTCGGTGGCGCCCGGGTATGACAGACCAGACCGAGCACCGACAGCCCGTTCTGGGGGCCTGAGCTCCGGACTACTCGAGCAGCTCGAGCGATAGGATTACCCAGAGCGCCCCGGAACTCGGTAGTGCCCGGGAGCCTGCCACGACACCGAACACCACAGCCTACCATGCCGGACGTAAGTCAGCGGCAACTGCCCGCATGCAAACCGATTGAGATTCTTTTATCAGCGGGGAAAATGAGAGAGCGAACTTTTTCTCGCACAACCGAGGACCTCACCAGACAGATTAAACATACGGAATCCAAAAAAAATGAATTTGACATAGCGACTGCCTATTGAGATATTGAATTTACAATTTTTACAAGGTTGGGTGACGGTGACTTACCCAATGGGTGGAGCCCCTGGTCAGCTTGGGCGGGGGGAAGCCCCCGGCCTGGCTGACTTGAGCCGCGAGCATGGCCATCTACGGGTAGAACATGTGCAGGTGCTCGATGTTCCACGGGTTCGGGAGTGGCTGCCCATCCTCTGTCGCCAACCTGAAAGAACCCTCTCGCGGGACCCCGATCACGGTGAAGGGACCTTCCCACATAGGGGACAGCTTATTCATTCCTTCGCGTGACTGGACGCGTCGGAGAACTAGGTCCCCCACCTCGAGAGATCGGGCCCGGACATGGCGCAGATAAAATCGCCGCAGACTCTGCTGGTACCGAGCCGCCCGGACGACGGCACGCCGCCGGCGCTCTGCCAGGTAGTCAACGTCGTCGCGCCTTTGCTGCTCTTGCTCACCCTCAGAATATGCATGCACCCGAGGGGAGCCCAGGGTGAGCTCGGAGGGGAGGACCGCCTCGGCGCCGTAGACGAGGAAGAATGGAGTCTCCCCGGTGGCGCGGCTTGGCGTAGTCCGATTAGCCCATAGCACGGCGGGCAGCTCATCCACCCATCCCTTCCCGTGCTTGGCGAGCACGTTATAGGTCCGGGTTTTGAGGCCCTTCAGTATCTCCGCATTGGCGCGCTCGACTTGCCCGTTACTCCGAGGATGAGCGACGGAGGCGAAGCAGAGCTTGATGCCGAGGTCTTCGCAATAGTCCCCGAACAGGGCACTCATGAACTGGGTGCCGTTGTCGGTGATGATCCGGTTTGGGACGCCAAAGCGACTGGTGATGTCGCGGATAAACTGGAGCGCTGTGTTTTTGGTCACCTTGATGACGGGGACCGCCTCCGGCCACTTGGTGAACTTGTTGATGGCGACATATAGGTATGCATAGCCCCCGATTGCTCGGGGGAATGGACCCAGAATGTCCAACCCCCAGACCGCGAAAGGCCATGACAGGGGGATGGTATGAAGAGCCTGAGCTGGCTGGTGAATCTGCTTTGCGTGGAACTGGCACGCCCTGCAGCGCCGAACCAGCTCGGAAGCATCCAGGAGAGCTGTAGGCCAGTAGAAACCTAGCCGGAAGGCCTTCCCGACCATCGTGCGGAACGATGAATGGCCACCGCACTCGCCCTCGTGGATCTCAGCGAGAAGATCGCCGCCTTCTGCCCGGGAGATGCATTTCAGGAGGACACCTCCTGCGCTACGCCGGTAGAGATCCCCATCTACTATGGCAAAGCGTCTGGACTGCCGAGCAACTCTTTCGGCAGACGCCTCATCCCCGGGAAGAAACTTTTTCTTCAAGTACCCTCGGATGTCAGACATCCACGAGGCATCTTGAGAACATTCGGCGAGTGCAGCGCACTCGCCGGACGGCGGCGCCCTGACGGAGCTTCCCACTGAGGGCACCGCCGGGGTCCCCTGAATTGAGTTCGAGGTTTCCCCTTCGTCCTGTTCGGCAGGCAGGACGGAAGGCCGTGCGAGTCTTTCTTCAAAGACTCCGGCAGGGATGCGCGCACGGGAGGAGGCCAGGCGGGAGAGCTCGTCGGCCAGAGTGTTGTGGCGGCGAGGGATGTGCCGCAACTCCAGGCCATCGAAACGCCTCTCCAGCTTCCTGACCGCAGCCACGTACGCCGCCATTTGAGGATCCGTGCACTGGTACTCCTTGGATACCTGGTTGATGACCAGTTTGGAGTCCCCTTTGACCAGGAGGCGACGAATCCCAAGCCCCACCATAGCCCGGAGGCCGGCGATGAGACCTTCATATTCCGCCATGTTGTTGGATGCGTGGAACTGCAACTGCACGACGTACCGGAGCTCTTCACCCGTTGGGGAGGTGAGAGCCACTCCAGCCCCTGCGCCTTTCAGCGAGAGGGAGCCGTCGAAGTGCATGACCCAGTACCCGGGCGCGTCGTGCCCGGGATAAGCAGAGACCTCTTCTGGGACGATGTTGGGGACGGGTGTCCATTCTGCCACGAAGTCGGAGAGCGCCTGGCTTTTGATCGCCTGGTGACTGACGAAGTGCAGGTCGAATTCCGCCAGCTCCACTGCCCACTTGACAACACGCCCGGTGCCTTCCCGGTTTCGGAGAATGGGTCCCAGTGGATATGTGGTAACCACCGAGACCTTGTGCCCTTGGAAGTAGTGGCGCAGCTTCCGGGAAGCGACGAGCATGGCATAGAGCAGCTTCTGAGCCTGGGGATATCTTGCCTTGGCTTCCGGAGGACTTCACTGACGAAGTACACCGGTCGCTGTACCCGGTGGGCCCGGACGGTGGCTCTACCCGGGGGGCTGCTGCAGCCCCTAGGCTCGGCGGCATGGTCGGGGCTGGCCGGGCACTCGGGCTCGACTCCCTGATTGGGAGGAGCAGTGTGCTCGGGCTCGACCCCTTGCTCAGGGGGAGCCGCGAGGACGGTTGAGTGCTCGGGGGCCTCTGGGAGCTGGGACCCAGCACCTGGCCCCAGACACTCGTCGCGCTCTACCACCAGCACCATGCTCACGACCTGAGGAGTGGCCGAAACGTAGAGCAGTAGGGGCTCACCTTCGGAGGGAGCCACCAGCACGGGTGGCGAGGTGAGGTACTTCTTTAGGTCGCGGAAGGCCTGCTCGGCCTCCGGCGTCCAGTCGAAACGACCGGTCTTCTTCAGAAGCTTGAAGAGGGGGAGCCCTCGCTCCCCGAGCTTGGAGATGAAGCACCCGAGGGCTGCCATGCAGCCGGCGAGATGCTGGACCTCTTTGAGTCGAGCCGGGGGTCGCATCTGCTCGATGGCCCGGATCTTCTCTGGATTGACCTCGATTCCTCGGCCAGAAACCAAGAAACCAAGGAGCTTGCCCGCCGGCACCCCGAAGACACACTTCTCCGGGTTGAGCTTGAGGCGGGTAATGCGGAGACTGTTGAAAGTCTCGGCAAGTTCCTCGAGCAAGGTGGCGCGGTCTCGGGTTTTGACCACGAGATCGTCGATGTAAGCTTCGACATTGCGGCCAACCTGTGAATCAAGGGTAAAACGAATAGCACGCTGGAAGGAGGATCCAGCGTTGCGCAGGCCAAAAGGCATTGACATATAGCAATAAGTCCCCACCGGAGTGGTAAAAGCAGTTTTTTCCTCGTCCCCTACGGCCATGCGGATCTGGTGATACCCAGAGTTTGCATCTAAAAAGCATAAAAGATCGCATCCCACAGTTGCATCTACAATTTGATCAATGTGAGGTAAGGGGAAGGGATCTTTAGGGCAAGCCTTATTCAGGTCGGTGTAGTCTACGCACATACGGAGCTTGCCGTTGGCCTTCAGGACGATGACTGGGTTTGCCAGCCAGTCGGGGTGGAGGACTTCTCGGATAAATCTGGCGTCGAGGAGCTTGCTGACCTGCTCGCGGATAAACTCCTGGCGCTCAGGCGCCTGCCGCCGGACCTTCTGCTTCACCGGGCGGGCGTCCGGACGCACCGTTAAGTGATGCTCGATCACCTCCCTAGGGATCCCGGGCATATCGAACGGTTGCCAGGCAAACACGTCTGCGTTAGCCCCGAGGAAGGCGATGAGCGCGCTTTCCTATTTGCTGCCCAGGTCGCCACCGATCCGGACGACCTGGGTAGCGCCTTCGCCCACCACGACCTCCTTCGTCGGAACAGAGGCGTCGGCGGTGAGTCGGGGTTTGGATGAAGAGGGTCCCGGGCCCCCTGTAGAGCCATCGACCTTGGTCTGCGCTGAAACCAGAGCCATGTATGACTGCTCAGCGCAGGAGACGGCGCCGCCGGAGTCGGCGATCACGGAGATGGGGCCCGCGGGGCCCGGCATCTTAACCGTGAGGTATGCGTAGTGCACGGCCATCATGAACTTGGCGAGCGCCGAACGCCCGAGGATGGTGTTGTAGGGGAGAGGGAGCTTCGCGACATCGAAGACGACGCACTCCGTGCGGAAGTTGTCCCGGCTCCCGAAGGTCACGGGCAACTCGACCTGCCCGAGGGGCAGGGAGTGCCCGGGGGTCACTCCGCAGAAGGGGAGCGACGGCCTTAGGCGCCTGGAGGACACCTGCAGCTTCTCAAAAGCCTCCTTGGAGAGGAGGTTGAGACCTGCACCACCGTCGATCAGCACTCTGCCGACCTTAACATTGCAGACAATGGGGGACACCACCAGGGGTAGTCGCCCCATGGCTGCAGTACTTGCGGGGTGATCGGCCATGCTGAATGTGATCGAAGCGTCTGACCACCTCAGGGGCCTAGCGGCCTCTTCGCTCGGGGTTGCCGAGCACACCTCGCGTCGCATGACCTTGATGCCACAGCGCGAGGAAGGCGTGTAGGCGCCTCTGTCGATGAAGGCGACGGCATGCTCGGGCTCCTGGAAACTGAGCTCGGCGTTGTCGGGGGCGACCTCAGCATCGCCTCCTTCGTGGGACTCGTCGCGCTCCCTCTGGCGCTGCTCGACGAGTCCTTTGACCGTACGACACTCCGCGAGGTCGTGCCATCTGGTCTGGTGTATGGGGCACCATTTGCCTGGCTCGGGCCCCGCGGGAGCGGGGACCCTCGCTGGAGCAGGAGCCCGGCCGGGGGCCGGGGCTCTTGCGGGAGCCGGGGCCCTAGCTGGTGCCGGGGCCCTTGTGGGCACGGGGTCCCGAGGAGGGGCCCTGGCAGGGGTCCTTGCGGGTGCGGGCCGTCTGTCGGTGCCCGCCCGGCGCTCTTGCCGACGGTCGGGCTCTTGGGCCGGCCTATGGGCGAGGCCCTGGGCCGGCTCGATAGGAGCGGCCTCGCGCTTCCTTCTCTTCTTCTTTTCCCGCTTGTCAAAGCGGGAAGAACTTGGCTGGTCGGCGGCGGGGCGGGGAGCATGCCACGCCCTGGCCTCCACAGCCTTGGCGCACTTATCGGCCAGTGCGAAGAGCTCCACAGTGGTTTCGATCTCGTGCGTACCTAGCTTTTCGAGCATCCGCTCGTCGCGGACGCCCTACCGGAAAGCAACGATAACAGCATGGGGGGCCACTCGCGGGATGGTGTTGCGGACCTGGCTGAAACACTGTATAAAGCACTGCAGTGTCTCCCCTTCCTGCTGTTTGACGGCGTGGAGGTCGCACTCCAAGCCGGGGCGCGTGAATGTGCCCTGAAAGTTGGCCACAAACTGGTGGCAGAGGTCATCCCAGGAGCTAATAGACCCTGGGGGTAAGTTCATAAGCCAAGAGCGGGCAGAGCCCCTCAAGGCAACATGAAAATAATTTGCCATCACCTTTTCGCTGCGTCCGGCCGCTTGAACGGCCGTTGTGTAGATCTGGAGGAACTCGACGGGGTCGATGGACCCGTCGTACTTCTCCGGCAGCTCAGGGCGGAACTTGGAAGGCCACCTGACCCGACGGAGCTCAGCGGCGAAGGCACGGCAACCGGTGCCGTACCCCGCAGCGCGAGCGGGGGTCCTCGGTGGTGAATGCCGGCAGGCCGGGGATTCCTGGTGATCATGGGCCGGGAAGGAGGAAGCCTGGTCCTCTGTTCCGGCCTCCTGCCGGGTTTCCCGCTGGCGCTCGAGAGTGACCCGGGCGTCCTCGTGGCCCCTCCGCTTGTTAAGACGCAAGCGGAGGTCCCGGGCTTCGGACACGGCCAGGGGGACGGCGCTCCACCTGGAGGCCCCTCGACCCGTGCGGACGTTGCCCGTTGAGGAGCCAGTTCTGGCGGCGCCACGCTGAGTGGTGGTGCGAGGACTCCCGGCCTGCACCTAGCGGCGAGCAGTGCCAACTAGGGCGACGACATCTTGGATCCACCGGCCTTCCGGAGTGTTCGGTGTGGCCTGAACGGGCGGGTGCCTGAGGAGAGCATGCGCTGCAAGCAGCGCGCTCCCCGGGCTGGCCTCGCTGAACGCGAGTCTGCACCGCAATGGCACCCGGCGCTGTCCAAAGGCGGACCTAGCGGCCGGGGTCTCGACCTCCTGCTGGGGGTCGGAAAGTGCATCAGCGGCGGCGGCGGCGGCCCTGCTGGGCCCAGCGCCTTGATCCCCTTGGGAGGGAAAAACCGCACACGTGGATAGCGGCTGCTGCTGGAACGCAGCAGCGACTAGGCTTTCCCGGGCGTCGGGTAGCACTCCGTCACTGGAAGTGGAGCCAGAACGCTGGAGACGGTGCCCACCAGCCATCTTTTCCTGTGGAAAAAAGCAAACGAACAAATCCAGGGATATTCCCCCCTACCTGGCGCGCCAGCTGTCAGAGGATGAACTCCTGTCGCAGAGATCCCGAGAGATCCCTTTTTAAAGATTCGGCCGGGGGGATGATCCTGAACGAGCTCGTCGGGGAAATAAATGGAAACGGAAAGAAATGCAACGGCCGGTGGTGGGGGATGATCGACCTAGTGCAAAAAAGAGATAAATGCACCGGGGTTTAGACAGGTTCGGGACGCACGGGGGCGTAATACCCTACTCCTGTGTGAGTGCAATATCTTTCCTTGAAGGGAATTCTTCAAGGATGTGTCTGGTTACAAGGGTGTATTGTCTACAGAGAGCTTTAGGCTCCCGTGTTCTAGCTCTGCTCGAGCTTGCTTGTGATGTTCTTCGTCTCTTGTGGTCTCTTCTCTTGATCTCGTCTTGTCTGGCTTAATTGTTTCTTGGCTTCGCTGTTTTCATGTGTTCTCCATCCTTTCCTTTTATACACACGCCGACCTCGACTTATCCCGAATGGGAAAGAGGGGGCGCGAGTGCCAAGGCGCCACGGAGAAAGGCGTCATCATTCCGTCTGGGCGAAGTGACAGGGGCGGTGGAAAAATGCGGCGCGTATCCGACCACCCGCCACTGTGGACGTCCTCCGGCACCGTTGAGAGGGCCCACCGGGCGGCCACAGAGGCGCCCGATACGCCCACCCTGTCTTGTTCTTCTGTCAGGGCAGGGTGACAGACGGAATGCTTTGATCCTGGCAACGTTATCCCGAGGTACCCCGGATGATACGAGACGGGACCCGTGCAATTAATGGACCCACGCCCCCTGCCAAAGTATGGCAGGGACTGACACCATGGCATGGACTGACACCATGGCATGGGCAGCTGAGAATGTCAAGATGTCAGGCCGCGCGTGCCCATTAAATGCGGCATTGGACCTTTGACTGGCTGACACCCCGGCGACGGGTTCCTTCGGGTTGTCGGGGCGTCAGGCGATCTTGCGCGAACCTTCGGGGAACCGAGTGCTCGGGGGCCGCCACGTGCAGCCCCGAGCACTCTCTCCCGAGCACTTCTGTAGGACCTTCGGGGAACCGAGTTCTCGGGGGCTGCCACGTGCAGCCCCGAGCACTCTCTCCCGAGCACTTCTGTAGGACCTTCGGGGAACCGAGTCCTCGGGGGCTGCCACGTGCAGCCCCGAGCACTCTCTCCCGAGCACTCTTTTAGACCCTTCGGGGAACCGAGTCCTCGGGGACTACCACGTGCAGCCCCGAGCACTCTCTCCCGAGCACTTGGTTGTTCGGCCCATCGGGGGACTATGGTACTTGGGGGCGAGGGGGAACCCTTCCGAGCACTTTCTTCCCGGTACTTGGACTCTGTGGGTCATCGGGGAACTGGGGTGCTCGGGAACCAGAGGCTGTGGCCCCGAGCACCATCTCCCGAAACCTAGATTTTCCTCATCCTGCAGGGGGGGACCTCGCGGGATAGTGACACGTGACGGACAGCCAGCCTGGTCTCGGGACTCAGGGACCCCTGGTTCCCGATACACCGACAGGCTATTACTAAATCATTTCTCAGAGGAGTGACTACTTTTTTTAAGTCTATATACCTTTGCTGTAATGATATTATCTTTAATAAAAAAATCTACTATGATTATGATGAAAAAAAATTTCAGAGTATCTTTTAGTTGCGTTTCTAAATGCTGCTAAAAAAAGAATCGAAAAGAGAAGATATCCTAAAGGCTTGTCACTGTTTGGAGGTGGTGGCTATACCAATCGTCGTTAAGAATGAATGACCGTATAATTATAGGCTATATGGTTAATATTTTATAATCTCTGTACTTTTGTTTCTTTGCATTTAGGCGTATGCGTTGGAAGATGAAAAAAGCCGAATTTTTTTTCCTTTATCCAAAAATATAGCTTACGGCTGGCTATGGAGCTACCTTGGTACGGCGGGCGAATGGGCAAGCCAGGTCCTGCTTAATCCTGAGCCTTCCGGCACTTTAATTCAGAGCGATTACGCCGCGAGTTAATGGCTGATGACGGCCAAGGTCGGGCCCTGACCCCTCCTGAGGCCCTGACGGGCAGCGCAGCTTGCGACCCTGCTGTTTTCCAGTCCAGTCGCCTCCGTGCGGTGTATTTTCTGCTGCCTGTCGCCGCGGCGATGAACGAACACCGAACACTGAAAACGAGCTTCGTAACCGTACGTAGTTCCCCATCAGGCAGGGCGGCGTAGAGGATCGGAAACCACTGGCGTCGTCGTCGGCACGGCAGCAGCTGGCCTTACGCTAACGTCGCCGGCGCGGTCGATTCCGATCTGCGGGCGCGTGGAGTCCACAAGACAGGACTCCGTGCCATTAAGACCTGCACCTTGCACGGATTGCGACAGCTTGCAAGGATCGATCGTGACAACATCTTCACGTACACAGAGAAGAAAAGAAACAAGAAGCTAGCGTTGGACTAAAGCATTGCGAAAACAATCATTTCTAGCATCTGCTTTGTGGTTTGGAGCATGGAGAAGGTGGCTTCCAGTTTTACATTCATAGCCAATGCATCTGACTAGGACAGTTTCCAATCGCTCAGGGGGCAGGAACATCAATCAAATTGTGATGAACATGCAAGGAAGATAAGAATCCATCTTAACCTCTGGTGAGAAATTACTATATTACACTCTGACTGAATCAGCTACATTACATGGATCTGCTACCTGCTATCCTAAAACTAACGAAACGAACTCTACCATCTTGCTCATCCTTTCATTGCCCACAAATCTCTTGCAGACTACTCGATTCATTTCTGACTACATATATCAAGGAATGGACGACACCTTAAAACCTGTTCAGAGCCCTGCTTCGACCTCAAGATGGCTCAGAGAAGCGCATTTGCCCGCCTTCTCAGCCTCAAACTCCCCCTTCAGAGGCATCACGAAGCAGCCGGAGCGTCAGCTCCGGTTGTGTATCGGGTCCGAGCCCCGCCGGACTCTCCACTTGCTCATCTGCACCGCACCAACGGTCGTTGCCGTCGCTACCGCGAACTGCTTCCTTGTTGCGCCAACACCAACAACATTGGCGCTGCCGCGGCCTCCTGCGGTTGGTGCCACCGCTGGCACCGGTGCTGTATCAGGCCCCAGCACGAGCTCCTCCCTCCTTAGGCCATTCACCATTGCAGCTGATTGCACCACCAGGAGGCAAACAAGGGCTGAGAGGGCAAAGAACCTTGACCACCTTCTTGTGCTTGCCATGTTAATTTCCTTGCTTCTCAGGTGGAGACATGCAATGATGCAAGTCCTGCCTGCGCTGTATGAGCTTTGGTTGTAGTACAATGATCAATCACAGCAATGTCTTGTCTGTAGATATAGCCCAGGCATGCTGAGTCCAAAAGCACAAAGGGACAAGGGAAACATGTCTAAGACTGCTATAGAAGGTTCTGAGACCCTGACAGTTGAGGCACAGGTAGATTTTGGCAAAGTCATTGAAGTGGAGGGGGTGCCATCCAGAGTCCAGACAGACAAACCTAAAGTGCCAATGTAGGGGATAAGAGCAACAGCAAAAACCAAAGGCTTGCTTTAGTCCCTTGTTTGTCATCTTCCTCTATTCCAGTCTTCAGTAAAACTAACACTGAGGCACCCATAGATAGAGGTGAATACAAGTGAGTAGTGGTAAGCAGCAGACAGCAGTACAACGTAAGGCCTTGTGCTTTTGTATGCTTTTCATTTTCTGTGCTTGCCGTTCCTGCTAGGGTGCACCCTTTTCACTTTGAATCTAACAAGGCCATCAAAGTTAACCATTCAAACTTCTTTCCTCACATTTTTCCATGTAGGCTAACATCCAATGCTTTACCTGCTTTAGTGCAGAATGCAAAGAGTGGTGAATCTTAAAGCATCAGCAAGAGTTTTCGGGATCCAACGGGTGTGATTTCTTGGAGCTGTGTATGTGTGGACTGGTCATGGTCCAAGGATGGCATTTTATTGGTGCCAAAGTGGAAAAGATAAAAAAAAAACACAGCAGCTAGCTTCTTTTAAAGTAAAGACAGGGACACCTTAGCTGCAAATATATTTATGTTACATGACTGTTGAATGTTGAGCATTTAGATGCAGAAAAAACAGAAGAGAAATCATTATAAAGAGCTGCAAGATTATGCGAAGATCCCTGCTTGTTAAGTGGGTAAGGGAGCCCACATCATCTTCCTTGCTGCAAAAGAAAAGGAGGAAAATTAAAGGTGCATGAAGGAACTTCCATGATTTTTCCTTTTCTTTGGAGAGATTCTTAAAGTGCCCGTTCAACTATTTTATTTTGAAAGCTAACAGATTTCTACATTTATCTCTTGCTAAAGTGCCCATGAACTAACAATTGAAAGGCTTTCATTTAGGATGGCAAGTTGGCTACCTAAAAATTGGGATCCCATGAGAAAAAGAGCAATCATAACATGCTAGTTTATGGGAAAAAAATTAGGTCTAGAAATCCTAGATCAAAAAAGGCACCACACAAAAAAATACTTCTCTGTTAAGAAATTCTTAATGCAACAAAGCAGGAATTAACACATGAAAAGCACTATGATCTTAGAGCAGATAACATATTGATCTGATCAGAGTAATGATGATGCACTGATTAAAGTAGCAACACCATTGATTTCAAATGGCACGGTTATTTCTACTTTTGGTCATAGTTACTTGCAAAGTTATATGCTAGTAAAGACATACAAGTACAGAACAAGCATACTTTTACCAAAGTTCATCAGAACTAATAACATGTTCTTTCCCCTCTCTTTAATATGAGCTGTTATGAGATGTTGTTTGCATTTACTATCCATAGATAACGTAATATGAAACAAGTAATATTGACTGTGAAACAACTTATAGCATTCGATGGTCATCTAAGATATCAAACAAAGTGATTTGCAACACAATACTTAATTGCTCACAATTGTATATGACGATCCGGTACATATGATCAATCATCCATATCTATCTAGGTAAATGACACAAGAAAGTTTGAAAATTTTGGAGGGAAATATCAGTTGTGGCTTGTGACTGTGCGCAAAGTTGGGGTACATGCTAATTCTTAGTTTACCAAATTATACTACGTATTCCATATGATAACATGTATTATTCCTGAAGTACTAAATGAAACACAACTTTGTGATCGTTTAAAGTTCTATGAATGGATCAAGAAATTTATCTCCTTTTCCTTTTAGGAGTTCATTTGTTGTACTTCTATTTTCAGTTAAAAGAGTAATTGAGACCGAGTAGTACCACCTTAGCTACACAACTTAAAAATTGTAGCTGGTGCACAAACATAAGAAGTTCCACGAAACAAAAAAAGGTAAAAGAGAAAGCACATGTTCGAACGGACCTCCATACACTTGCTCCTGCGAAAAGCGACCGATCTGTTCGGGTATTGGCCTTGTCTAGTCCATACCAGTAAAAGATGTCACCAGAACACCTGATGAGATTATATGATTAGTAGCAGGGCATTAAATCAGGATTTTCATTGGAAAGATCGCTTCATGATGTTCTATGTCATCATCAAGCAAACCGGCAACTTAAGTGCGGCGCATTGAGTTAAACCCACAGCTCTTCAAGCTAAGGAAATGTTCTTAGTTAAGTGCATAGCAGGCGAAAACAGCATGTCCTATCAGGCATGAAACATCCCCAGAGCACTGCATTCCTTGGTGTTTGATGGAAGCAGAGACTTGCTAGGGTGCTTCGCAGACCATGATCAGAGACCTTGGCAAGCTTGATCAGTACCTGCAGAGCATACTCTCTGCCGTTGCGAGATCGAGACGTGTGCATCATTCCATACATCAAGGCAGCCTCATCCGAAGTGCCGCTCTCGGTGGTGACTGGTGAGCCAAAGAACTCAAGAAATCCACAGAATCTGCACAACCAGGCAACACCATAACCTGTGCGATGCATGCTGCGAGAAGCAGCAACGGCTGCAAGCCTGCAGCAGCCCCATGAGCCTTGCCGTGTCCCCCACCCTTCAACGACTCATGGCTACTCGACGAGGCATTCCAAAGAGCAGAACAACGACACTCCATCACCATAGGCACACGGCCCTGTCGAATAAACTCAGTTGTTCCTGGGTCGCTAGGATAGTTAGGAGTCCATTTCTCCCGTTTTGATTCAGCCTGGAGTCGCTGCGCAGTGCGCGGATTGTGCGCTCGTGAAACAGGATGGTCGCCACGATCTGAGGCCATGGGATGGCGCGGTGATTTCGGATCGTGGTGCATGTATTTTGTTACCTCGTTCGCTTATAAGTAGGAATGGAAAACCCCCAAAAGCTACGAGGATTCAAGCAGCGCAAATTGTCTATTCTTCACTCTACTGTTCATCATTTCGCAACTACCGGATTTTGTTCAGTTTCCGCAGCCGAGCGTCTGAGTGATCGAGTGCTTGATTCCAACAATTGGCATCGGAGAACCAAGCTGTGGTGGTGGTGATCGCGCCGTCCGACCCGGCTGCTGCACCCCGCTCTGCAAGAGAGGCAGGGCTGATGACCTCATTCCCCGTGCTCACCTATACAAATTACGGGGACTGGGCGCTCCTGATGTGAGTAATTCTATAAGCACAAGGCTTGTGAAACGCGGTGGAGACGGCCGTCGCGGAGTATCAGGAGTATCAGGATTCGAATGGCGCTGAAGGCTATTCTCCGAGCAGTTCCGTTTGGTATGCTCGCCGTGAAGAAGATAGCAAAGGTGGCCTGGGACACACTCAAGACCATGTGCATGGGCGCTGATAGTTTGTGTCAGGCCAAGGCCCAGACACTCCGCAAGGAGTTTGAGCAGCTCAAGTTCAAGGACGGCGAGCGTGTTGACGACTTTGCCATGCGACTGACTGGTCTTCTTAGCAACCTATTAGTCCACAGCGAGGAAATCTATGAGAAGAGCGATGTCCTCAAGTTCCTCCGCGTACTGCCGCGCCACTACTCCCAGTTGGCGGTCTCCATTGAGAGTATGGGGGACCTCAACATTCTTACTATTGAAGATCTAACCAGTCGTGTCAGGGCCGCTGAAGGTCGGTTCGAGCTCGATGGTGAGGAGGACGGCGGCAGCGACAAACTACTGCTCACCGACGAGGAGTGGGTCATGCGCTCAAAATGGCGTGATCATGGCAATTCCTTCGGTTTTGGTGACAGTAGCTCCTACAGCAACTGGCGACGAGGGAGAGCCCTGACTAAGCACCAAATGACCTCAGGCGCTTGGACGGTGTATATCTGGAGGAACTCAACGGGGTCGATAGACCCGTCGTACTTCTCCGGCAGCTCGGGGCGGAACTTGGAGGGCCATTTGACCCGGCGGAGCTCGCTAGTGAAGGCACGGCAGCCGGTGCCGTACCCTGTGGCGCGGGTGGCATTCTTGGGCGGTGAACGCCGGCAAGCCAGGGAGCCCCGGCGATCATAGGCCGGCAAAGAGGAAGCCTGGTCCTCAGCTTCGGCCTCCTGCCGGGTCTTCCGCTGGCGCTCGAGAGTGACGCGCGCGTCTTCGAGGCCCCTCCGCTCATTGAGGTGCAAGCGGAGGTCGTGGGCTCCGGAAGCGAGTGGGGGAGGGGGGGAACGCTCCACCTGGGGGGGCCCGGCCAGAACAAACGTTACCCGACGATGGGCCGGTTCTGGCGGCGCCACGCTGGGTTGTGGCGCGAGAACTCTCGGCCAGTACCTGGCGGCTGGCAGTGCCGACCAGGGCTGCGACTTCCTGGAGCCAACGGCCCTCCGGGGTTTTCGCTGTCGCCTGGACAGGCGGATGTCTGAGGAGAGCGTGCGCTGCAAGCAGCGCGCTCCCGGGGCTGGCATCGCCGAAGGCGAGCCTACGCCGGAGAGGCGCCTGGCGCTGTCCAGACGCGGACCTGGCGGCAGGAGTTTCGACCACCGGCTAGGGGTCGGATGGTGCACCGGCGACGGCGGCAGCGGCCCTGCTGGGCCCGGCGCCCTGGTCCCCTTGGGAAGGGAACGCCACACGTGCAGATCGCGGCTGCTGCTGGGACGCAGCAGCGGCTGGGGCCTCCTGTGCGAGGGGCTGCATTTCCCCGCTGGAACTGGAGCCAGAACGCAGGAGGCGATGACCACCAGCCATTTTTTCTGCAGAAGAAAATAAACAAACAGATTCAGGGATGCTTCCCCCCTACCTGGCGCGCCAGCTGTCGGAGGATTAACTCCAGTCGCAGGGATCCCGAGAGACCCCTTTTTAGAGATTCGACCGGGGGGATGATCCTGAGTCTATTCGTCAGAGAAATAAATAGGAATGAATGCAACGGCCGGTGGTGGTGGTGTGGCCTAGTGCAAGAAGAAGTAAATGCACCGGAATTTAGACAGGTTTGGGCCGCACGGGAGCGTAACACCCTACTCCTGTATGAACTCTATGAATGTCTCGAGGAAGTCCCTCAAGGATGTTGCTGGTTATAAGGAGGATCTCCTATTCTAAAGCCTGGAGCTCCTTGTTCTTCGGCTGGGACTGGGCTCAGCCTTCTCTGGTCTTCCCCTCTCTTGTTTTTCTATCCGTTCCTCTCTTTTCTGATGTGCCGCCGGCCCCTTCTAATACCTACCAACGGCGATACGCCCCGCACAGGAGGGCACGAACTCCAAGGCACCACAAATGGAATGGGCATCATCATTTCCTCTGGGCGAAGTGACCGGGGGTGGAAAAAGCGGCACACGCCCGGTCATCCGTCACAATAAATGCCCTAGCAACGGGCGCCGTGGAGAGGGCCCACCGGGCAGCCGCAGAGCGGCCCGGCGTGCCCGCCCTGTCTTGTTCCCCTGCCACAGCAGCGCGGCAGACGGAACGCCTTGGTCCTTACGACGTTATCCTGAGATGGGCCGGATGGCACGGGACGGGACCCGTGCAATTAATAACCCCACGTCTCTCTGCCAGAACGTGGCAGGAACTGACGCTGAGCGCGACGGGAGCAGTTGGAGGTGACAGGCCACGCACGCCCTTTAAATGCGGCCTCGGGCCTTTGACTGGTTGACACCTCATCGGTGGGCACCTCGAGGGCCTCCACCAGGGGACTTTCTGGGTCGTCGGGGTACCGAGTGCTCGGGGGTACCGAGTGCTCGGGGGTACTGTTCACCTCCCCGAGCACTCTCTTCCGAGAACGCCCTTTCTTGTCCTCGGGGAACCGAGTGCTCGGGAGGTACTATTCACCTCCCCGAGCACTCTCTCCCGGGCACACTTGTACGGATCCTCGGGGGACCGAGTGCTCGGGGGCTGCTGCACGCAGCCCCGAGCACTCTCTCCCGGAACTTCCTTCGGTGAGTCCTCAAGATACTTGGGTGCCCAGGGGCCACCGCCAGCAGCCCCGGGCATGTTTCTCCCGGTACTTAGCTCTCCTGGTCGTCGGGGGACTGGGGTGCTCGGGGGCCACCGTACACCTTCCCGAGCACTTTCTTCCCGGTACTTAGATTTCGTGGATCATCGGGGAACTGGGGTACTCGGGGGCCACCGACTGCGACCCCGAGCGCCCTCTCCCGGGACTTGACCTTTTCTCACCTTGCGGGAGAGACTCCGCGGGATGACGCCATGTGGCAGATGGCTAGCCTGGCCTCGGGATTCGGGGACCCCCGGTTCCTGATACACCGACAGTAGCCCCCGGGCCCATTGGCAGGCAATGGCCCAGAGACTGCGGATGGGCCCTTCGTCGCCAACGAGACCGAGGCCGATACCGACGCCATGTGGCGAGCTTCCAGAGGTGGCCCCTCTGGTTCAGGTCTTCCGGACGACCCAACGGGAAACCGAATGGACGCGCGTCCACACAACTCCTGAAGGGTGTGACAACGGGACAGGCGGCACACGACGACAGGGCAGGCGGCACGCGTGGTAGCCACACAAATCGAGGAAAATACGCCTGGAAACCGCTGACACCGCACGACCCGTGGGAGACTCGCCTGGCGGTTGCGTCGATCGATGAAACCGTCCTGCCGAGTGTGCTGCGGCGGGCGACGTTTGAATTTCCCTGGGGTATAAAAGGAGGAGGGGAGCGAACCGCCCCCCTCTTTACGCCATCTCGTGATCTAGCCCCTGCTCTCCTTGCACTCCTGAGCCCTAGACTCTCCTTAGGTGATCAGAGCACCTTCCCTTCTCCACCGTCCAGATCATCCCCCGCCCCGACGAAATACCAAGAGCAGGAGGAAGCCGCCGCGACAGGATTCCCGACGGGGTGCTGCCAGAGTCCCGCCTGTTGAACGAGGAGGCGGCGGGGAAGATTCGGAAGTTGCTAGTCCCCGAAGGCCAGCAGGGGGCCTTGGTGGTGACGCTGGCGAGCATCCCGCCGGTGACAAACCGCCCGGGGCGCATTGTCCTCTTCACCTCCTTCGTGGCGGCCGGGCTGGTGCCGCCGTTCTCAACGTTCTTCCTCCAGATCCTCAACACCTACGGGATCCAGTTGGTGCATCTCAGCCCCAACTCCGTCGTCATCCTGGCAGTCTTCGCCCACTTCTGCGAGATGTTCATGGGGGTGCCGCCGTCGGTGACGCTTTTCCGGCACTTCTTCGCGCTGCGGTCGGCCGGGAAGAAGAGGGGCTTCTCCACAGCAGACGTCGCTGGCTGCTGCAGCTTCCGGCTGCGGGACGGCCTGGGGGAGCGATAAATTCCCCAGGTGCTGCGAAGCAAATGGGAGGAATGGCGGTGCGACTGGTTCTACGTCGATGTTGACCCCCACGACTGTCTGACCTTGCCGGAGGTGGCGGTGGAACCCCAGAAGGCGACCTGGGAGGTGCCGCCGCCGATGAACGCGCGGCTGGAGCTGGTCCTGGAGCGCATCGAGTTCCTGCGCGAGGCCGGGCTCACTTCGGTGATGGTGGTGGCGGACTTCCAGCGTCGTCGCCTGGCGCCCCTGCGGGAGCGGGCCCGGCCTTGCTGGCTTTACACCGGCCCCGAGGACATCACCCGGACCCAGATCGGCGCGGATTGGGACCTGGGCATGCTGGAGTTAAGGGGCATGCTTCGGGTGGTGACCGGGGTGGATGACCTGAGCTGGGCGGAGCTCCCGTGGAAAGAGATGGCGCTTGCGCCAATCCTGACCGGGTGGCAATTCAGGCGAAGCTGCCAGAGTTCGACGCCCAGGGGCTGGTCGACCAGCCGGGGCGCCGGAGTCCCGAGACCATCGAGACCCCCGAGGTGGATGAGGCGGCCGGCGAGGAGGCCACAAGCGATCCAGCGCAGACTGGTGGCCTAGGCACCGCAAGCGGCGAGCCGCAGGCCAGCAGTAGGGCTGCTGCGGGCAGCAGCCGCCACACCGGAGGAGGAGGCACCACCGGCAGCGGGGCGGCGACGGCGCCTAAGGACCGGGGAAAGCACCCCTGGCTCTTTATTCCTATACCGGAGTCCTCGCCGTTGCTGTTGCCAGGCGAGGGGGGAAGCCGGGACGGCCAGTCGTCCAGCGCGGGGTCGTCGGCGGGGGCGGCATCTGCGGTTCTGGAACCGCACTTTGGTCTGCTTGGGCCCGATTCGGCGCCCGGAGACCACGTGGCAGCCCCGCAGAGCTCCCGGCGGAAGAGAAGGAGGGAGGACTCCGGGCCAACGCCATCTAGCCCGGAGTTCAGGATTCCGGCAGCAAGGTGGCAGTACCGAAGACCCACAGCCACGTAAGTTTCGTCCTCCATTCTTTCCTGGGCGTGCTTTGCCTGGACTAAATTCTGAGTTTTGATCCCATTCTTCTCTTGCAGGCCGCCTACGAGCGCCGCCGAGAACCAGGGCGGTCAGAGGCACCGAGGCCAGCGCCAGCCCGCGAGCCAAGCGCGCCCGAGCCGGGTGCACCGGCGGAGCCAGGGCTGGCGAGCGCGGTGACAGAGCCAGGGCTAGCGGGGGCGGTGGAGCCGGGGACGGCGGACGCGGCGGTCGAGACAGAAACGCAGCCGCCGCCCGAGCGTTCGGCGCCGTCCGAGCCCGCCCTGAGCGCGCCGAGCGCGGGGTGGGTGACCGCGTGGCAATTTTCAGGGACCCCGAGCCCCCCGGGGGAGGCTCGCAGGGGACCCAGCGCCCAGCCGCTGCCCAGCCAACCCGCCGACCCTCCCCCGGTCGTGCTTGGCAGCGCCCGGGAGGTGATCGGGCGGTTGGAGGCGGCCGTAGCGGGGGAGATGGTGCAGCGGGAGGCGGAGCGTGCCGCGCTGGCCATAGAGAGAGCGCAGCTTACCGTGGTTTGGCGTGTTTTCGACTCCCGCCTTGCCGCGGTGCGCACCGCCAACGAGGACGATCAGCGCGCTATGGAGGAGGGGCGAAAGGCCTTGGAGGAGGCCCGCGCGGAGGTCGTGCGGGAGCGGAAGACTCTGGAAGACGCCCGTGCAGAGGTCGCGCGGGAGCGAGAAGACGCCGCCTGCCTGGCCGAGGTATCGCGGCAGTAGGCTGCCGGGGCCCTCGCCATGGAGAGGCAGGCGCAGGAGCAGGAGGAGGCAGCCGTGAACCGCGAGAGGGCAGCAGAGGCCCTCCAGGCGGACCTAGCCCGTCAGAAGGACGAGGTCGACCGGACCCGCGCTGAGCTCCAATACTGGGCAGAGGAGCTCCAGCACGTTGAAGGGGAGCTCCAATGCCGGGAGGAGGACGTCGTGATCCGGGAGACCGACGCCGAGATAACGGCGGCGGACTTGGGCGCCCGGGAGGATCTGCTGGCCCGCCGGGAGGCGGAGGCTGCCGAGGCGGTGGCAGCCGCTGCTGCTAGGGAGGAGCGGGCCGCCAAGTCCGAGGCAGAGCTGGCTGCCCGCGAGCAGGCCCTATCCATCCTGGCGGGGCAGGTGAAGCTGGCTGAGGGCCAGGCACCCGGCGCTGGCTTTGCCAGTGCGGCCAGGGGCCAGAGGCTCGAGGAGCGGCTGCGGACCGCGACGGAGGAGCTCGAGGCCACCTCGGTCGAATGGGCCAGCCTGCAGCTGATGCTAGAGGACGTCCTCCGGCGGATGCAGCGGTCTGTGAGGGTGGCCGAGCTCGGGCAACTTCTCGTGGAGGAGAAGGGGGCGGGCCCCGACCGGTTCGCCCTAGGCTTCCAGAAGGTATGTGAGCACCTCGAGGCGCTACCCCAGGCTGTCCAGGAACTCGCCGCCCGGGAGGGGCGTGGCTTGGCCCAGGCAGTGGCCGAACACGTCCTGGCTTGCAACCGGAGCCGGGACCCAAACTTCCCGCTGGAGCCAGCTCAGGAAAGGGTGGTTGAAGCTGAGGAGGAGGCCGCCCGGGAGGCAGTTCGGAGCACCGCCGCCGCGGTGGTGGCCGGTTTCACGCGGGAGGCGCCGCCGCCCCCAGTCCCGAGGAGCAACAGCGAAGGCTCCGACTCCGACTAGGCTTTTGTAGTAGTTTTTTCTTCTTCTTTTCTTTTTTTACTTGATGTAAATATGGGAGTGATCCCTCAGAATAGCTGTCCTTTTTGTGAATATAATGAAGGCCTTTCTTTGGGGTCGCAACTCCGGTATTCTTCTGAGTGCTTGATGAAGTTTTTGCTGTTTTTACTTGATGCCCCAAGGAGTACTCAGTCGGACCGACCCCGACCTTTCCTTCCCCGAGAACGAAATCGCCCCGACCGTCCTTCTCGGTGCGTTCAGCCCCGGAGCCCTCGCGAGTGCGCAACGGCTAAGTCAAAAGACAAAGGCGCAAACTTCCTTGCTCGGGAGATAGATCGATCCAGCACGGAGCACGCCATGACCGGTGAACACTTTTTCACCTTGCGACCACTCAGCCAGCAGACTAGAGACACGTGCGGGCGGGAATGCAACCAAGAGTCCCCATGGTTCGGTGGTGCCTGGGCTTAGGATGGACCGGACCGAGCACCGACAGCCCGTCCCTGGGGCCTAGGCTCCGGACTACTCGAGCGGCTCGAGCAATAGGATTACCCGAGAACCCCAGGGACTCGGTAGTGCTCAGGGCCCTATAAGCGGACCGAACACCATGACCACCATGAAAGACTTCGATCCGACATTACCGTACGCACGGTACACCTTTCTACGGACCGTTCTGTCGTTCTAGAAAAAAGTGGACACGCGGTAGGGTTTTGTGCGCGAGGAGACCATCTCATCAAGCAGATTAGAGTACGAGGGCCCCCGAGGACGACTCGGGAACAAAATATTAGTGAATGTAAATTCGTCTGAATTTAACCACTCACCAGACAGCTGTCAGCCTTTTGGCCAACCGATCCAGGAGGGGCACGCGCTCCGAGCTCGGGGTGCCCGGGAAATCGGTTCTCACGGCCGGGGCGCCCGAGCACCAGGGGGCACATGAGGAGCCTGGGATCAGGCGATCCCGACCACTCATGCCTGAGCGGTAGGACCACCCGAGGACCCTTGGGGCCGAGCAGCGACCTGGGCACGGAGACCCTCGCGGTTGAGCTGTTTTTGCTTTTGAGTGTCGATCTGTGACTTGAGAAAAAATAGAGAGACTCTTTGCTTGGTGCGCTCTGTTAGTGCGGTACTCATTATAGACTACTCTCGTTTTTGACCCAAGACCTCTCGAATACCCAGACCGGCAGACAAGAGCAGGCAGAGGTATAACCCAGAGGTCCTATGGTTCGGTGGCGCCCGGGTATGACAGACCAGACCGAGCACCGACAGCCCGCCCCTGGGGCCTAGGCTCCAGACTACTCGAGCGGCTCGAGCGATAGGATTACCCGAGAACCCCAGGGACTCAATAGTGCCTGGGAGCCTGTCACGACACCGAACGCCACTGCCTACCATATCAGACGTAAGTCAGCAGCAACTGCCCGCGCGCATACCGATCGGGATTCTTTTATCAGCGGGGAAAATGAGAGAGCGAACTTTTCTCGCACAATCGAGCATCTCACCAGAAAGATTAAACATATGGAATCCAGAAAAATGAAATTTGACATAAGGATTGCACATCGATATTCATACTGTATTGACAATTTTTTTTTACAAGGTTGGGTGACTTACCCAGTTAGTGGTAGCCCCCTGTCAACTTGGGCGGGGGGAAGCCCCCGGCTTGGTTGACCTGAGCCGCGAGCATGGCCATCTACGGGAAGAACTTGCGCAGGTGCTCGATGTTCCACGGGTTAGGGAGCGGCTGTCCATCTTCTGCTGCCAACCGGAAAGAGCCTTCTCGCGGGATACCAATCACGGTAAAGGGGCCTTCCCCACATAGGGGACAACTTATTCCTTCCTTCGCGCGACTGGACGCGTCGGAGAACTAGATCCCCCACCTCGAGAGACCGGGCCCGGACGTGGCGCTGATGGTAGCACCGCAGGCTTTGCTGGTAGCGGGTTGCTCGGACGGCGGCACGCTGCTGGCGCTCTTCCAAATAATCGATGTCGCCGCGCCTCTGCTGCTCCTGCTCGAGTAGGCATGCACCCGAGGGGAGCCTAGAGTGAGCTCGGAGGGGAGGACCACCTCAGCGCCGTACACGAGGAAGAAAGGAGTCTCCCCGGTAGCGCGACTTGGCGTGGTCCGGTTGGCCCATAGCACGGCAGGCAGCTCGTCAATCCACCCTTTCCCGTGCTTTGCAAGCACGTTGTAGGTCCGGGTTTTGAGCCCCTTCAGTATCTCCGCGTTGGCGCGCTCGACCTGCCCGTTGCTCCGAGGATGAGCGACAGAGGCGAAGCAGAGCTTGATGCCGAGGTCTTCGCAGTAGTCCCCGAACAGGGCACTTGTGAACTGAGTGCCGTTGTCGGTGATGATCCGGTTCGGGACACCAAAGCGACTGGTGATGCCGCGGATGAACTGGAGCGCCGTGTTCTTGGTCACCTTGATGACTGGGACCGCCTCCGGCCATTTGGTGAACTTGTCGATGGCGACGTAGAGGTACTCATAGCCCTCGATTGCTAGGAGGAATGGACCCAGAATGTCCAGCCCCCAGACCGCGAAAGGCCATGACAGGGGGATGGTGTGAAGAGCCTGAGCTGGCTGGTGAATCTGCTTTGCGTGGAACTGGCACACTCTACAGCGCCGGACCAGCTCGGAAGCATTATAGAGGGCTGTAGGCCAGTAGAAACCTTGCCGGAAGGCCTTCCCGACCAACGTGCGGAACGATGTATGGCCACCGCACTCGCCCTCGTGGATCTCAGCGAGAAGCTCGCCGCCTTCTACCCGGGTGATGCATTTCAGGAGAATGCCGACTGCGCTACGCCGGTAGAGATCCCCATCTACTATGGCATAGCGTTTGGACTGCCGAGCTACTCTTTTGGCAGAAGCCTCATCCCCGGGGAGGTACTTTTCCTTCAAGTACCCTCGGATCTCGTCCATCCATGAGGCATCTTGAGAACAATCAGCAAGCGCAGCGCACTCGCCGGACGGCGACACCCTGTCGGGGCTTCCCACTGAGAGCGTCGCCGGGGTCCCCTAAATTAAGCTCGAGGTTTCCCCTTCGTCCTGTTCGGCAGGCAGGACGGAAGGCCGTGTGAGTCTTTCTTCAAAGACTCCGGCAGGGACGCGCGCACGGGAGGAGGCCAGGCGGGAGAGGTCGTCAGCCAGAGTGTTATCGCGGTGCGGGATGTACCGCAGCTCCAGGCCGTCGAAGCGCTTCTCCAGCTTCCTGACTGCCGCCACGTACGCCACCATTTGAGGATCCGTGCACTGATACTCTTTAGATACCTGGTTGACCACTAGCTGAGAGTCTCCCTTGACCAGGAGGCGATGAATCCCAAGGCCCACCGCAGCTCGGAGGCCAGCGATGAGACCCTCATATTCCGCCATGTTGTTGGATGCGCGGAACTGTAGCTGCACGACGTACCGGAGTTCTTCACCCGTTGGGGAAGTGAGAACCACTCCGGCCCCCACGCCTTTCAGCGAGAGGGAACCGTCGAAATGCATGATCCAGTACCCGGGTGCATCGTGCCCGGGATATGTAGAGATCTCTTCTGGGACGACCTCAGGGACGGGCGTCCACTCTGCCACGAAGTCAGAGAGTGCCTGGCTTTTGATCGCATGGCGACTGACAAAATGCAGGTCAAACTCCGCCAGTTCCACCGCCCACTTGACTACACACCCAGTGCCTTCTCGGTTCCGGAGGATGGGCCCCAGTGGGTACGTGGTAACCACCGAGACCTTGTGCGCTTGGAAGTAGTGGCGCAGCTTCCGGGAAGCGATGAGCACGGCGTAGAGCAGCTTCTGAGCCTGGGGGTACCTTGTTTTTGCCTCCCGGAGGACTTCACTGACGAAGTACACCGGTCGCTGTACCCGGCGGGCCCGGATTGCGGCCTCACCCGAGGGCCTGCTACAGCCCCCAGGCTCGGCGACGTGGTCGGGGCTGACCGGGTGCTCGGGCTCTACTCCCTGGTCGGGAAGAGGCAAGTGCTCGGACTCGACTCCCTGCTCGGGGGGAGTCAAGTGCTCGGGCTCGACCCCCTGCTCGGGAGGAGCCAAGTGCTCGGGCTCGACCCCCTGCTCGGGGGGAGCCGCGAGGACGGGGGAGTGCCCGGGGGCGGCCGGGAGCTGGGACCCAGCACCTGACCCCGTGCACTCATCGCACTCCACCACCAGTACCATGCTTACGACCTGACGGGTGGCCGATACGTAGAGTAGCAGTGGCTCGTCTTCGGACGGGGCCACCAGCACGGGTGGTGAGGTGAGATACTTCGTCAGATCACAGAAGGCCTGCTCGGCCTCCGGCGTCCAATCGAAACAACCGGTCTTCTTCAGAAGCTTGAAGAGGGGGAGCCCCCGCTCCCCAAGTTTGGAGATGAAGCGCCCGAGGGCCGCCATGCAGCCGGCGAGACGCTGAACCTCCTTGAGTCGAGCCGGGGGTCACATCTACTCGATGGCCCGGATCTTCTCTGGATTGACCTCGATCCCTCGGCTGGAAACCAAGAAACCGAGGAGCTTGCCCGCAGGTACCCCAAAGACACATTTCTCGGGGTTGAGCTTCAGGCGGGTAGTGCGGAGACTATTGAAAGTCTCGGCAAGGTCTTCGAGCAGGGTGGCGCGGTCTCGGGACTTGACCACGAGATCATCGATGTAGGCCTCGACATTGCGGCCAACCTGCGAATCAAGGGTGATGCGGATAGCGTGCTGGAAAGAAGACCCAGCGTTGCGCAAACCAAAAGGCATCGACATATAGCAATAAGTCCCCACCGGAGTGGTAAACGAAGTTTTTCCTTCAACCTCTACGGCCATGCGAATCTGGTGATAACCAGAGTTTGCATCTAAAAAACACAAAAGATCACATCCCGCGGTTGCATCTATAATTTGATCTATGCGGGGCAAAGGAAAAGTATCTTTGGGGCAAGCCTTGTTTAGATCGGTGTAGTTCACGCACATGCGGAGCTTGCTGTTGGCCTTCGGGACGATAACTGGGTTTGCCAACCACTCGGGGTGGAGGACCTCTCGGATAAATCCAGTGTCAAGGAGCTTACTGACCTACTCCCGGATGAACTCATGGCGCTCATGCGCTTGCCGCCGGACCTTCTGCTTCACCGGGCGTGCGTCCGAACGCACAGCCAGGTGGTGCTCGATCACCTCCCTAGGGATCCCGGACATGTCAGACGGCTGCCATGCAAACACGTCGACGTTAGCCCGGAGGAAGGTGACGAGCGCGCTTTCCTATTTACCGTCCAAGTCACCACCGATTCGGATGACCTGGGAGACGTCTTCGCCCACCACGACCTCCTTCATAGGAACGGAGGCGTCGGCGGCGAGTCGGGGTTTGGATGAAGAGGGTCCCAGGCCCCCTGGACAGCCTTCGACCTCGGCCTGAGCTGAGACCAAGGCCAGGTATGACTGCTCGGTGCAGGAGACGGCACCGCCGGTGTCAGCGGACACGGAGATGGGGCCTGTTGGGCCCAGCATCTTGACCGTGAGGTACGCATAGTGCGCAGCCACCATGAACCTAGCGAGCGCCGGGCGCCTGAGGATGGCATTGTAGGGGAGGGGGAGCTCCACGACGTCGAAGACGACGCTCTCCGTGCGGAAGTTATCTCGACTCCCGAAAGTCACGGGCAGCTCAACCTGCCCAAGGGACAGGGAGTGCCCGGGTGTCACCCCGCAGAACGGGAGCGACGGCTTTAGGCGCCTGGAGGGCACCTGCAGCTTCTCGAATGCCTCCTTGGAAAGGAGGTTGAGGCCTGCGCCCCCGTCGATCAGCACCCTGCCGACCCTTACATTGCAGATGGTGGGGGACACTACCAAGGGTAGTCGCCCCACGCCTGCAGTACTAGCGGGGTGATCGGCCATACTGAACATGATCGGGGCATCCAACCATTTCAGGGGCCTTATGGCCTCTTCGCTCGGGGGTGCCGAGCATACCTCACGCCGCATGATCTTGACGCCACGCCGTGAGGAAGGCGTATAGGCGCCTCCGTAGATGAAGGCGACGGTGTACTCGGGCTCCTGAAAGCCGAGTTCTGTGTTGTCGCGCTCCCTTTGGCGCTGCTCGACTAGGCCCTTGACCGTACGGCACTCCGTGAGGTCATGCCATCTGGTCTGGTGGATTGGGCACCATTTGCCTGGCTCGGGCCCCGCAGGGGCGGGGGCCCTTGCTGGAGTGGGAGCCCGGGCGGGGGTCGGAGCCCTTGCGGGAGCCGGAGCCCTAGGAGGGGCCCGGGCTGGGGCTCTCGCAGGCGCAGGCCGTCTGTCGGTGGCCGCCCGGCGTTCTTGCCGGCGGTCGGGCTCTTGGGCCGGCCTACGGGAGGGGCCCTGGGTTGGCTCGACGGGGACAGCCTCGCGCCTCCTTCTCTTTTTCTTTTCCCGCCTGTCGGAGCGGGAAGAACTTGGTTGATCGGCGGCGAGGCGCTCAGGGCGTGAAGCGTGCCAAGCCCGCGCCTCCGCCGCCTTGGCGCACTTGTCGGCCAGCGCAAAAAGTTCCGCAGTGGTCTCAACCTCATGCGTGCCTAGCTTCTCGAGCATCCGCTTGTCGCGGACGCCCTGCCGGAAAGCAACGATGACAGCGTGGGGGTTATCCGCGGGATAGTGTTGCGGACTTGGCTGAAGCGCTGAATAAAGCGTCGCAGCGTCTCCCCCTCCTGCTGCTTGACGGCGTGGAGGTCGCACTCCAGGCCGAGGTGCATGAACGTGCCCTGGAAATTAGCCACAAACTGGTGGCAAAGATCATCCCAGGAGCTAATAGACCCTGGGGGTAAGTTCATGAGCCAAGAACGGGCAGAGCCCCTCAAGGCAACATGAAAATAGTTAGCCATCACCTTTTCGCTGCCACCAGCCGCTTGGACGGCAGTGGTGTATATCTGGAGGAACTCAACGGGGTCGATGGACCCGTCGTACTTCTCCGGCAGCTCGGGGCGGAACTTGGAGGGCCATTTGACCCGGCGGAGATCGCTAGTGAAGGCACGGCAGCCGGTGCCGTACCCTGTGGCACGGGTGGCATTCTTGGGCGGTGAACGCCGGCGAGCCGAGGAGCCCCGGCAATCATAGGCTGGCAAAAAGGAAGCCTGGTCCTCAGCTTCGGCCTCCTGCCGGGTCTCCCGCTGGCGCTCGAGAGTGATGCGCGCGTCTTTGAGGCCCCTCCGCTCATTGAGGTGCAAGCGGAGGTCGTGGGCTCCGGAAGCGAGCGGGGGGGGGGGGGGGAATGCTCCGCCTGGGGGGCCCTCGGTCGGAACGAACGTTACCCGACGATGGGCCGGTTCTGGCAGCGCCACGCTGGGTTGTGGCACGAGAACTCTCGGCCAGTACCTGGTGGCGAGCAGTGCCGACCAGGGCTGCGACTTCCTGGAGCCAACGGCCCTCTGGGGTTTTCGCCGTCGCCAGGACAGGTGGATGTCTGAGGAGAGCGTGCGCTGCAAGCAGCGCGCTCCCAGGGCTGGCCTCGCCGAAGGCGAGCCTACGCCGGAGAGGCGCCTGGCGCTGTTCAGACGCAGACCTGGCGGCAGGAGTATCGACCACCGGCTGGGGGTCGGATGGTGCACCGGCGACGGCGGCGACGGCGACGGCGGCCCTGCTCGGCCCGGCGCCCTGGTCCCCTTGGGAGGGGAACGCCGCGCGTGCAGATCGCGGCTGCTGCTGGGACGCAGCAGCGGCTGGGGCCTCCTGTGCGAGGGGCTGCATTTCCCCGCTGGAACTGGAGCCAGAACGCAGGAGGCGATGACCACCGGCTATTTTTTCTACGGAAGAAAACAAACAAACAGATTCAGGGATGCTTCCCCCCTACCTGGCGCGCCAGCTATCGGAGGATTAACTTCAGTCGTAGGGATCCCGAGAGACCCCTTTTTAGAGATTCGGCCGGGGGGATGATCCTAAGTCTGTTCGTCGGAGAAATAAATGGGAATGAATGCAACGGCCGGTGGTGGTGGTGTGGCCTAGTGCAAGAAGAAGTAAATGCACCGGAATTTAGACAGGATCGGGCCGCACGGGGGCGTAACACCCTACTCCTGTATGAACTCTATGAATGTCTCAAGGAAGTCCCTCAAGGATGTTGCTGGTTATAAGGAGGATCTCCTATTCTAAAGCCTGGAGCTCCTTGTTCTTCGGCTGGGACTGGGCTCAGCCTTCTCTGGTCTTCCCCTCTCTTGTTCTTCTATCCGTTCCTCTCTTTTCTGCTGTGCCGCCGGCCCCTTCTAATACCTGCCAATGGCGATACGCCCCGCACGGGAGGGCGCGAACTCCAAGGCACCACAAATGGAATGGGCATCATCATTTTCTCTGGGCGAAGTGACCGGGGGTGGAAAAAGCGGCACACGCCCGGTCATCCATCACAATAAATGCCTTGGCAACGGGCGCCGTGGAGAGGGCCCACCGAGTAGCCGCAGAGCGGCCTGGCGTGCCCGCCCTGTCTTGTTCCCCTGCCACAGCAGCATGGCAGACGGAACGCCTTGGTCCTTACGATGTTATCCTGAGATGGGCCGGATGGCACGGGACAGGACCCGTGCAATTAATAACCACACGCCTCTCTGCCAGAACGTGGCAGGAACTGACGCTGAGCGCGACGGGAGCAGTTGGAGATGACAGGCCACGCACACCCTTTAAATGCAGCCTCGGGCCTTTGACTGGTTGACACCTCATCGGTGGGCACCTTGGGGGCCTCCACCAGGGGACTTTCTGGGTCGTCGGGGTACCGAGTGCTCGGGGGTACTGTTCACCTTCCCGAGCACTCTCTCCCGAGAACGCCCTTTCTTGTCCTCGGGGAACCGAGTGCTCGGGAGGTACTGTTCACCTCCCCGAGCACTCTCTCCCGGGCACACTTGTACGGATCCTCGGGGGACCGAATGCTCGGGGGCTGCTGCACGCAGCCCCGAGCACTCTCTCCCGGAACTTCCTTCGGTGAGTCCTCGGGATACTTGGGTGCCCAGGGGCCACCGCCGGCGGCCCCGGGCATGTTTCTCCCGGTACTTAGCTCTCCTGGTCGTCGGGGGACTGGGGTGCTCGGGGGCCACCGTACACCTTCCCGAGCACTTTCTTCCCGGTACTTAGATTTTGTGGATCATCAGGGAACTGGGGTACTCGGGGGCCACCGACTGCGGCCCCGAGCGCCCTCTCCCGGGACTTGACCTTTTCTCACCTTGCGGGAGAGACTCCGCGGGATGGCGCCATGTGGCGGATGGCTGGCCTGGCCTCGGGATTCGGGGACAAGAAACAGTGTTGTTCAACCTTCGCAATGGTGAGCACAGTGCTTTCTCGATGTGTACTTCATCCTGAGACTCAAGAGCAACATCCTCAGCCTCGACGAGAATGGCCATGACACGTGCACTGCACTCATGACGGCGTCATGACATTTTGAGATCGCCAGAACAAGCTTCTCGCCTAGGTGCGCTGATCTAGCAACCGCATGTACACGACAGGCTCCAGCTTGCTCAGCCGGTGCACTTATCAGCCCGCTATGATAGTGCGACATGGATATGGCACAAGCGGTTGGGTCACCGGAGTTTCCAGACGATCCACAAGATGGCATGGGAAGGCATCGTTTGCGGGCTGCTGGAGATCGAGCACATTGAGTAGTTGTGCGACGCATGTTTGGCTGGGAAGCAACATCGCCACTCATTTCCATAGCAATCTTTGTACTAGGGGGTCGATCCTCTCGAGTTGGTTCACGGTGACTTCTGTGGCCCCATCTCGCCACCAACTTCGAGTGGAAAGCGACACTTCCTTCTCCTTGTCAATGACTTTAGTAGATACATGTGGTTGGTGCTCTTGGTGACAAAGGACTAGGTCGAGGACACGATCCGTTGTTTCCAAGCTAACCCTGAGCTGGAATCCAGGTGGAAGCTACGCATAATTCGGATGGACCGAGGTGATGAATTCACGGCGGCCACCGTTGTTGAGCACTACGTATCATGGAGTGACGCATCATCTCATGGTGTCATACTCCCCGCAACAAAACAACATGGTGGAGAGGAGGAACCAAAGCATCGTCGGGATGGTGTGAAGCATGCTGAAGGCCAAAGGCGTGCTGAGCTTCTTCTAGGGGAAAGTAGTGTCCACAGCCATATTCATCTTGAATTGGTCACTTACAAGAAGTGTCGATGGCAAGATCCCGAATGAGGCCTAGTACGGTCGGAAACCTGATGTTGGCTTCTTCAGGGTGTTCGACTACGTCATGCACGTGAAGATGGTGAAGCCGGGGCTAAAAAAGTTGGACTATCTCAGCAGGACAATGGCTTTCATTGGCAATGAACTAGGTGCAAAAGAATACAGGATGTATGATCCGAACACGAGGTGCGTCCATATCACTTGGGACACCGTGTTTGATGAAAAGGCAACTTGGTATTGGGGCACAAATGAAGATTAAGATGCATCGCAGATGTTCACCGTTGAGCATCCAGTGTGGTCATCAAACTTCTCCAAAAAATCTGCAGCACATCAGCAAGGGGGAGTGGGTGTTCCTGCATCGACAACAAACACTGCACCGGAGGCAAACACAATATCTGCACTCATTTGGAAATTTGCCAGCTCCATCTAGCTGCAGGAGAAGATCTGGTGACATTCTCTGAAGCTGAACCGCATGAGAGCTGGCATGCTGCCATGGTGGAGGAAATGAAGTCAATAGAGGAAAATGGGACTTGGTCCCTCATTGTATTGTTAGATGGACAATGGGCAATCGGGCTCAAGTGGGTGCACAAACTGAAGAAAGATGCACTCGGCAACACCGTCAGGCACAAGGTGTGGTTCATGGCAAAAGGATATGCACAGCGCGCCGACATCGACTTCAACAAGGTCTTCGCTCCAGTGGCCCGTTTGGATTCTATGCACATTCTTCTTGCCATAGTAGTTCAGAAGGGATGGGAAGTTCACCATCTCGATATTAAGACTGCTTTCCTCAATGGAGATCTCCAAGAAGAAGTATATGTGGTGCAACCCCCCCCCCCCCCTCAGTTTTGTGTGCACAGGTGAAGAAGAGCACAAGGTGTATCGCTTGCATAAAGCACTATATGGTCTTCGGCAAGCCCCAAGGGCCTATAATGCCAAGCTTGTTGTCAGTTGGTTTCTAGAGGAATACATTTGAGCACACAGTCTACACACGTGGTGAAGGTATAGGAAGACTACTTCTAGGGGTCTATGTTGATGACTTGATTGTCACCGGGGCAGACATGGAGGAGATTGGCAAGTTCAAGCAGCAAATGCAAGAATGCTTCAGCATGAGTGACTTGGGATTACTCAACTACTATCTTGGCATTGAAGTTGAGCAACAAGCTAGCAAGATCACTCTTTGTCAGTCAGCCTACGCCAAGAAATTGCTTAAGAGGGTAGGAATGCAAAATTGCAATCCAGTGCAAGCACCCATGGAACCACGACTGAAATTGAGCAAGGTCAGTAAGAGTCATTCTGTAGATGTTACATTCTATAGAAGTGTAGTGGGGAGCCTTCGATATCTGGTGCACACTCGGCCAGATATTCCATATACAGTTGGGTATGTCAGTAGATACATGGAAGCTCCCACAACTGAACATCTAAGTGATGTGAAACATCTCTTGCGCTATATTGCTGGTACTGTGTCACATGGATGCATCTATGTCAAGCCTAACACTGACAACAAGTTGATTGGATATAGTGATTTAGATTTTGCTGAGGATATAGGTGACGGAAAGAGCACATCTGGTGTGCTATTCTTTGTTGGACAAAGTCCTATCACTTGGCAATCATAGAAGCAAGGTGTGGTGGCATTATCATCTTGTGAAGCTGAGAATGTAGCAGCAAGCACAACAACGTGCTAAGGAGTTTGGATCAGATGATTGATCACTGGACTCAAAGGAAGTGAGCCTAAAGTTGCCACAGTTCATGTGGACAACAGGCCAGTGGTCCAATTGTGCAAGAATCTGGTTTTCCATGATCAGAGTAAGCATATAGAGACACGGTTTCATTTCATCTGTGAATGTTTCGAGACCGAGAAGATCAGTGTTGAAGTCATTGGCACTAAAGATCAGCTCGTGGACATACTGACGAAGCCCCTCGGGAGGATCAAGTTTTAGAGCCTACGAGCTAGAATCAATATTGTAGATGTTAGGAACAACGGATTTTGGGGGGAGGGGGTATGTTGAATAAACTCAGTCATTCTTGGGTCATTAGGATAGTTAGAAGTCCATTTTTCCCTTTTGATTCAATCTGGAGTCACTGCGCAGTGCGCGGGTTGTGCGCTCGTGCAGCAGGATGATCACCACGATCTGAGGTTGTGGGATGACGCGGTGATTTCAGATCGTGGTTCATGTATTTTGTTACCTCTTATGCTTATAAGTAGGAATGGAAAACCCCTGAAAAACTGTGAGGATTCAGGTAGTACAAATCATGTAATCTTCAGTCCACTACGTCAGAACAACACATTAGTGACGGCGCGATAACCATCATTAGTGATGGGTCCTATAACCTTCACTTCGAACGCATCACTAATGATGACACATTATGGACTATATTTATAATCAAACACTCTCAAACAAGAAACATAGGTTACACAAACTAAATTCACTTTTAGGAATATAATTAACATAATTGCACCATAAACATATCAAGATTTGAAAGAAGGAGAAATTGTGGACTCTAACTCAAACCCTATAATCTAACAAATATGAGCAAGATGAGGAGTAAAGGGGATGCAAATCTTCAAATGCCAATGGGGACAACCATACGTATCAAGATTTAGGAGAATCCACCATATATGAGCAAGAAGAGGAGAAAAGGAGAAGCAAACCTTCAAAGGCCGAGGGACAATCTCAACTTCAAGTCAACAAGATTTGGTTGGTCTTAAATAGAATCGCCAAAAAAGCGTCATTTGTGCCAAGCAGTCAGTGGACAGACACTATCTGATCGAGCTGCTCAGTGCAGAAATAGTCCTACTCATTAGTGATGGATCTCAGCCTAAGTCATGCATTAGTGACGTATTGTCGCTGGAACCATCACTAATAATATATAGTGATGTGTTTTGGTCAGCTGTTACTAATAGCGGTTTCTTACGTGGTGTCTATTATTCATCATTTCGTAATTGCCGGATTTTGTTCAGTTTCCGCAGCCGAGCATTGAGCGATTGAGAGCATCAGGGAGCGATCGAGTGCTTGATTCCAACAGGCCCCAGGATCAGCACGCGACTGAAATCAATTTGTCCCCAAGCACAGCGCATGTAGAGCAGCAGCGTCGCCCAGGAAGGGCATCTCACTCTTCAGCCGGATCGATTGGGGACGCGGCGGCTTAAGCAGCAACCACCCTCTCAGAAATTGGAACAAACGGTGGAATTGGAACCAACAATTCCATGCAAATTCTAGCGGGGTGCTTTGTTTGGAAAGGGCTTCCGAGGCCAGCAGCAACAGTGCAGGCCGGCCCAAGTCGGCAGCCGGGAGCCCCAAGGAAAACGATCTCCCTCCACGTGTCCGATCCGACGGACCAGATGGAACCACAGAAACCGCCGGTCCCGGTCCCAGCCTAGACGCGCCGGCCCGATGCGGCACCGGCGGGAAAGGGGAGAGAGGAGAGAGACAGGAGAAGCAGCCGCCTCCCCCGGCTCAGCCTCGCTCACTCCGCCGCTGGTGATTGGTGAAGTGCTCCACTAGACGAACAGCCAAGGTATATACATTCTTGTGTTTCATAAATTTTGGGCTCGGTTCGTTGTGGTTCTCGCAAGGTCCGCCGATCTGTGCCTCGCTGTGGATCTCGAGTTAGTTTTGTTGACGGAGGAAGTGGCTGATTTCTTCTAATTTTATTGGATTATCAGTTCCGTCTCTTGTGATCTCCTGGTTCTTGGTGTTATCCTGCTATCTTGGCTCCTTGCAGCAGCTCCGCGCTCCGGTGTCTGTCCCAAGAGGTTAGTCTTTTTATTACTCTGGGTTCCTCTATTGAATCTTGGGGTTTTGGTATGAGTTTAGTAGGATAACACCAATAATCACGAATAAATTCAGACGGATTCCTTCTTGTTACGTCCTGAAGGACGCAAATTGAGGTCCTTTAATCAACGATCCATGATTTCTGGCATGAAGTGGTGCAGTTTTGGTTGTGAATTGCGATGTGTTCAGATAGTTGGGCTTTATTTTTGTCCTTTTTGGATAATGCTTTGAATAGATATGCTGCTCTATAAATTCTGCAATCATTGATGATCGACACTTCGGCACTCCATTAGCTAGTTTTTGTGATTCCAAAAGGCGTTTGCCGGATGCAACATTGAATACTACTAATAATTTTTTAATTGTTTCCCCAAGAGTAGAGAAGATGATGTGGAAAGAAAATATTTTAGTAGCTGAGAACGAGTGGTTAAATTTTCAAGGGGTCATATTTTCTGCATAGATACCCGAAGTGCTTTGTAAAATATAATTCAATTATGCGACACGTTAATGGCTTTTTGATGAAATCTGGATTTTAAACTCCATGAGTTCATTTCCTTTCCTGCTTACTTTTTGCTATACTAACTAAACAGACTTACTGAATCTGATTGTCAAATCTGTTAGGGCGTGGTATGGCTCGAACCTTGACTGAGAACAGGACCAGAAACACCCTACTTGTAGTTGTGGTCTTTGGCCTCTGTTCCTTCTTCTATCTCTTGGGTCTTTGGCGGAGAAGTGGTTCTGGAGGAGGAGATAAAATACAAACTTGGGTGATTGAGCAGACTAAATGTGCACGTCTCCCAAATTTGAATTTTGAGACCCATCATAGTGCTTTGGACCTCCCTAATGATACTGTCACTTTTGAAGTTGAAGCTTTTGAGCCATGTGATGAGCAGTACACCGATTATACTCCTTGCGAGGAGCAAAAGCGTGCAATGACTTTCCCTAGGAACAACATGATATATCGGGAGAGGCATTGCCCGCCTGAAAAGGAGAAACTTCACTGTATTATTCCAGCACCAAAGGGTTATGTTGCTCCTTTTCCATGGCCAAAGAGCCGTGATTTTGTTCCTTATGCCAATGTACCTCACAAGAGCCTTACGGTTGAAAAGGCTATCCAGAACTGGGTGCACTATGAGGGCAATTTGTTCAGGTTCCCTGGTGGTGGAACACAGTTTCCTCAGGGTGCAGATAAGTATATAGACCAGCTTGCCTCTGTCATCCCAATTGTTGAAGGAAAAGTGAGAACTGCACTAGATACTGGCTGCGGAGTACGTCAAAGTCTAAACTCTAAAGCTGCAAACATATGTTTACTGAGCAATGCAGCTGCTGTTGTTCTTGCTGTGTCATAAACTTTAATCTTTCTTTTCTTTATTTTTTTGGTTACTATCTCATTTAGGTTGCCAGTTTGGGCGCTTACCTGTTGAAGAAAAATGTTCTGACCATGTCATTTGCACCAAGGGATAATCATGAGGCACAAGTACAGTTTGCATTGGAGAGAGGTGTCCCTGCATATATTGGTGTCCTTGGATCAATAAAGCTGCCATTCCCGTCTCGTGTCTTTGACATGGCCCATTGCTCGAGATGTTTAATTCCATGGAGTGGAAATGGTAAGAACACAATGTGAACTTTTTTTTATGATATAAATAGTTCATAGCATGAACATCTGAAACATGGTGAAACTGTCAATTCTCTTGTTCTGCAGATGGTATGTACATGATGGAAGTTGACAGAGTACTAAGGCCTGGCGGATATTGGGTACTATCAGGCCCACCCATTGGCTGGAAGATTCACTATAAGGGGTGGCAGAGAACAAAGGAAGATCTTCGGAATGAGCAGAGAAAAATAGAACAATTCGCAGAGCTTCTTTGTTGGAAGAAAATATCTGAGAAGGATGGTATCGCCATATGGAGAAAGAGATTAAATGACAAGTCGTGCTCCATGAAGCAAGATAATCCAAAAGTTGGCAAATGTGAGTTGACGAATGACAGTGATGTATGGTAAGTGTCATTCCTCTGCAGTCCTCCCAATAGAATATTTGAATTTTGTCCATAAGATTCTTGTTTGTTCTTCACTTTCCAGCCTATACTTCTGATTCCATTCGCTAAATGCAGGTATAAGAAAATGTCAGTTTGTATAACCCCCCTTCCCAAGGTTAATAGTGTATCAGAGGTTGCGGGTGGTCAATTAGAGCCTTTTCCCAAAAGGCTCAATGCGGTACCTCCTCGGATAGCCCTTGGTTATGTGCCTGGGTTCTCGGTTCAGTCATATGAAGAGGACAATAAACTTTGGCAGAAACATGTTATTGCTTACAAAAAAACCAATAACTTGCTTGATACTGGAAGGTATCGTAATATAATGGACATGAATGCGGGTCTTGGTAGCTTTGCTGCTGCACTGGAGTTCAGGAAGCTGTGGGTCATGAATGTTGTTCCAACAATAGCAGATACTTCCACTTTAGGTGTAATCTACGAGCGTGGATTAATTGGAATGCATCACGACTGGTATGTAGTACTATTATGTGTTGCTCTCCTGGGTTCCCATTTTGTCCATTCCATTCCATTTTCTTATTGTGAAATTGTTTCCGTAGTTCTGCCTTTCAGAAGAGGCCCAAATTACTTTTGTGATCTGGAGGGCTTATCCCTTTGCTATTAATATATTTGCTTTAAGAAGTGAGAACAATGTTGGAAAGGGTAGACTTGTTTACCATTCTATGTGATGACTGAGGCTTCACGGTGAAGTTATATTATAGCAGAACTATTGTCAAGCTTGCTTTGTGAATTCTTTGCATTTGTGCTTTAGTCACTTGATGGATCCAGTGCTAGTTTTGATCCGTTAAGAAATGCCTTTTTTAAATTGAATGTTTATGTGGTCATTATACTTCATTATTGGTCCAGGTGTGAAGGATTTTCTACTTACCCGAGGACATATGACCTCATACACGCTAATGCCATCTTCAGCTTGTACCAAAACAGGTAATCGACATACACAAAACTGCACTGTGATTCTATGTTTTTAATAGATCTTCCTGACTGACATTATGTGTTACGAAACAGGTGTAAATTTGAAGATATACTCCTAGAAATGGACCGAATCTTACGCCCGGAGGGCACAGTTATAATCCGTGACAAGGTTGATGTTCTCGTAAAGGTGGAGAAAATAGCCAAAGCTATGAGGTGGGACACCAGATTGGCCGACCATGAGGGTGGCCCTCATGTGTCTGAGAAGATACTCTTTGCAGTTAAGAAATATTGGGTCATTGCAGACAAGAGCAGTTAATGATGTTCACATTATATTTCTCAAGTCATGTGGATAACTTGGCCCCTGGCTGTGTTTATCGAAAGAACCCTGTTAGGTATAGTTTGGAAATCAGCATTCCGTGTTGAGTTCTGGAGAAATAAAACAATCACACGGGTGAGAGTAAATTATGGGATACCTTGTGATTTGATTTTTCCACTGGTGCGTAGCTGTTGATGGATGTAGCAAATGATCAATGGCCTGTTTGCAAGTACATTGGGACAGATGCAGCTCTTATAATTTACGATCTTCTCAACAGTCCATCAGCAAGACATGAACTAGGAGTGTGCTGATTTTTTTTTTTCAGGCATAGTTGTTAGATAGTATTTCTCTTCCTTCACCCACATTTTGTTGTTGTTGTATCTTAGAATTTCTTGAACTGGATAGTGTATCAGAACCTCTAGGGTTGCTCCCTATTTGATTTGAATAACATCCATTTCAAGCCCAGGGACATTTTGTGTAACCTTAATGAGAAGCAAGATTGCAATGAGTTTTTCGTATTCTTGAGAGAACCTAGTACATGAGTTTCTTTCAAGTTCTCTTTTTAAGGTTATGGGAAGTGGTTTCATGGAAGCACATTTTTATTACTTCTTTGAAGATTGGCCGACTATGCAGGGTAAAAATGGGGGAATAATACTGTCTTGGTTCGACAGTTGGCTGGGAATTTTCCCTGGTGTGCAATTTAAGTCTCTGTTTTAAATCTGTGCAAATCCAGAGGCCACATTTGCAGTTATGTAACCAGGAAGTTACTTGGCACATGAATTTCAAAGGTTTCAAAGCTGATGTTGTCAGGAGGAAGTTGAGAAACTGAAGTAATTGAATTATATGGCACATATGGCTCTGAGTTTTACATGGTAACGTTAAACTGATTTGTGTGCGCCTAAGCACAGGTGCATGCTTTCACTTAAATGGGTGCATCTGACCATTTTGTTCTACCACTTCGGATCAGTTGCAGATTTGAATATCAATGGAAGACTTGCTTTGATGTTTATGGGATATCCAAGGACAAGAAGGTTATCTTCAAAAAAGGACAAGAAGGTTCTTAAGTCAATCAAAGGGAATGCAGATTCTGTAGAGTTGTAGTCGTACATCGTCAATTGCTCATGTATTCTTCTTTTTATTAACAGAATATGGTTATAGCTTGCACTTGATGTACTATGTCCTGCTTGATGCGAGTGGCATTATTTGTTGTTTCCGGCAGAGTTGTTAGATGTTTTTTGAATTTTTTAACCCTTTTTAATCTAACATTTTATTATCAACCCATCACAGACTATATTTTCAAGAAATAACATTTTTGATCACGTAAAATCTCATGGCGTGATACGAACATACTGTTACACAATATTTTGTGTTGTGACAGTACATCACATTAGATCGCGTCGGAGAGATATGCTATGGAGGACCATAAGTGGCAGTTATGTGACGTGATAACATTATCCTTCAGATAATTATAACTTTTTCATACGATGTCGGACGATGATGACCTTTATATGAAAATTATAGCTCTTGATGAGATCTACATCTTTCTAATGTGGGTTCTTTCGTTTGAAGTATTTAAGATATCCAAATGATTAGTATAAACTTTGGACGGCATATTGAGCACTGTCGTACTTTGGACAGTATATTGAGCACATTACAGTGGTAGCTTGACAACAGATTTGTTAGGGCTATTCTACGAATTATTGTGAGTGTACTGTAATCACAAAAATTGCACCGTATCTTCCCGGGTAGACCTTTCCAACTCGCTCCAACATATTGCACCCTATTACGTCATTGCATGTGGTGTGACAGTGTGTTCATGTCACGCCATGCGGTTTGAAGCAACAAAGGAGCTACTTCTTAAAAATATAATCTAGTACGGGTTAATAATAAAATATTGCATTGAAAAGGTTATAAAAATAAAAATAAAATCGATGGTTTTCCAAACGAAAGGAGAGATGATGATGGAAATGACTTGTCCAGTGATCCGCAAGCGATGGCCTGAATGAACTGCATGTCATGATGCTACCATTGGAGAGCTATTATAGTTCTATCATACTCATAGGGCTTATGCTGCAATTGTTCCAACTAGTTTAACAACTGCTACTAAATGACATGGTTCAGCTGCAAGAGTAATCTAGTTATAACGTCAACTAAATCACCTGAAAAGTTGGTTAATTCTAATAACTTGCTGTTTTTTTCCTGTAACTGGGCATAATTATATTGAGAGTTCCATCAAGGCTCGAAAGTTGTATTCCCAGTATAATGTACTAGCAGAGTACACATGGATGCTGTGCAGTTGTTAAACTAAACCAGTTGGAACAAGTGCAGGCCACGCAGTTGAGTGAGGTTTCAGGCTTTTAGCTCGCTCTGTATATGCTGTAATCACAGTCTGTCTCTATTGAATGTCGTCAGGTCTTCAGAGGGGCTGGTTTACTTTTGTGTCGTTTTATCTGGGACTGCAACGCGCTCTTTAAATGACAAGCATATCATGTCACCGAATTGGCACGTTGGAGTCGTCACAGATGATGCGACTATTTGATCAGCGTGTGCAGTACATTGCACGTTGGAGTCATCTTCTTTCAAGTTACGAGGATGAAGATGAAAATATTGAGATGGAGTTGTTAAGAGCTTATCCTTCGAGGTGGTGAATCAAATATTTGATATTTATAGAACATTGATTGTAATTTAGATACTTAATTATTCAGTGCTGGCTATCAATCTTATTTGTGAGATTTTGAGTTAATGCATTGTTATCTGGTGAAGTTGAGCTTAAAAGACCAATAAATCATATTTATCTATTTTTATTGATAATATTTTTTTTACTACTATATGTCTTATACTTTATCAATGAGTTTTATGTGTTGTTTAGTAAATCTCACTATATAAAATTATAGTAAAATAGACATTTATAATATATTTTAACTTTTATCAGCTCATATATCATGTTATAACGCTAAACACTAAAAGAAATCATGCTACTGTCGCTAAGCGCCACTATAACCTATTTGTAACCTTATATGTAACAATAATAATAAGTGGGAAGTAACACAGAAGAGGGGGTGCAGACGTTGCGTGATGTGAGACGAGACGAGATGCTCGTGGTCCTTGGCTCAGTCAGACGAGACGAGGCGAGAGCGAGCTCACGAGTCACGACGAGACGCCACCAGTGGGCACGAGGCGGCCCCGCGCGGCGTCACGACTCACGAGCCGGTCGACCCTGCGTCGTGTGCACACCGTGGTGGGCCCAGAGTGCCAGCATGGAGGCTCGTGGCCGCCGCCCTCTTCTCCCGCGCGCACACGTCATCCGTCCAAGCTCGATCCGCAGCCGTGTGCTTTCTTTGCATGCGTCGTCCAAGAATACGACGTGCCCGGCCTCTCGATCTCTGGTTCGTTGCAAGGAGAGACTTGTTGCAACACAAAAAAAAACTAATTTTGTACCCAATAAAACAAAAAAAAAATGCAGTTTATGCTGTGACGTATATAGTATACTTGGGTTAGGTGACAGCTAAAACAACACAAAGAACACAAAATCAATTCAGAAAATGTTGAACAGTAAAAACAAGCACGCATAAATATGGATAAATTAACTTGGAGATGAGCGAGTGAACACGAAACAAAAAACAAAATAGAGAGAGAGAGAGAGAGAGAGTGACGTGGGATCGCATGCGCCGGGCGGTGGAAGGCCACGCAGCGGCACGCGCCAGGCCGGAGTGCCGGAGGGCGCCGCCCACGCGCGCCCGCGTCCCGCACCGGTCCGCCCCACCCACTACCACCGACGCGTGGGCCCCGAGTGTTCTCCGGCCCACGGCTCACCATCCTACACCACCGGCGCCCAACGGAACGGAACGGCACGAGCCATTACGTTACGTGCCCGCGCAGGGGGACCCACCGCCACCCTCCTCCTTTTTCTCTCTTCTCCGTCTCGCGGTCGCGGCCCGCAGAAGAACAGCAGAAGAACGAGGAGAAGGGGGTAGGGGCGGAGGCCAAGGACTCCCAACCCGCACGCGCCCTCAGAGACACGGCGGGACCCGAATCCGGGCAAGCGCCTGGTAGCCTCGCTTCCGATTCGAGGTAGCTCTTCTTTCGCTATGATCTTTCGTTTGTCAGGATTCAGGAATCGGGAGAGATTGACTCAAGCGCTATTGGTTCGTTGCTATCTGCAGGGGAGCGGGGAAGAGGTTGGGACCGAGATTTTTCTGGCCGGCATGGTGCCCTCCGACAGGGGAAGCGTCGCCACCGCCGTCAGCACGCCTGCCGCCGACAAGCTGCTCCATGGGTAAGAGAGTTAGTTCTTGGAGAGGGGTTGCAGTTTTCTTTTGGCTGGAAGGGAGGTCCTAAATTCCATTCCATTTCAATTAGCAGTACGTTTGGGTGTTCCTGTCTCCGTGGACGCAGAATATTGATGTCCTGGATTAAATTGATTGTCTCATCGCCTGACAAATTAATGCATCCATATAGGTTAATGTGTTCAATGTTTCGGTACTCTAGCAGAAAATTCTAGTAACAAATTAATGGGTTGATGTAGGCACAGGCACAATATAAAGTTGAGTTGCCGAGTAACAAGTGTCGTAAAGTTCTACCTTGTCTTAATAAGTTCGATCAGTTAGGTTGCTCTTGACTCACCCTGTTTTCTCTGTCGATTCATTCTTCTTTTTTGCGGGGATCAAATAGAAATGGGAATTGTGCCTGTTTTACACTGTTGCTGAAGATGCAGTTCCGTTTCACCTTGCGCAGGCCTGTCTCCGGTAAGAAGATCCAGAAGAAGGCCCCGAGGAAGGTCCACAAGGCTGAGAGGGAGAAGCTTAAACGCGACCAGCTAAATGATCTCTTTGTCGAGCTGGGTGACATTCTTGGTGAGTAGGTACACGCTAACATTCAGTGACAGCATTGCCACCTGAAGCAGCGTTGCTTGAGGTGTGCTTTGTAAAAATCCTGTGGCATCAAATTAGCATTGGGTGTAACTGGTCTTTTGATCTATTGCTTACCGTCATGTTTACCCTTTAGTCCTGGCATGTACTTTGATGAAGTCGTTTCATGTAACCTACTTTTGCTTTGTATCCCTAAAAAATTTATATTGATTGAGTTTGCTACCGGACATTTCCCTGATCAGATGAAACATCTTTTGCAGACGAAAATAGGCAGAACAATGGGAAGGCGTGCATATTAGCCGACACCACTCGAATACTAAGAGATTTGCTTTCTCAAGTAGAATCACTTCGGAAGGAAAACGGCACCCTGCAGAATGAATCTCATTATGTAAGCTCATCTAAACTGTGAACTATGTTCGATTCATTTCAGTAGTAGCACTCACAGCAAACTTGGTGATTTGGAATTGGTATATGAAAATCCACTGCTAAATGCTTTCGTATGAAGTTCATACATAGGAAACAAGATGCATGCCAATGTCATCATTTCGAGAGAGAGAAAAAACTTGTCGTCGCACTACATTTTCTGCATCATCCAACGTGATTCAACAGTTCTTGATTAGCTATCTTTTTTGTTCCACAAACAGGTTACAATGGAGAGAGATGAGCTGCGGGATGAGACTACTGTGCTCGGCAAAGAAATTCTGGAGCTTCAAAACGAGCTGAGGATGCGGCTGTCAACCAATCCAGGTTGGGGCCATGGCACTGCTGAATCGGACTCCGTAAGCGCAGTTTTTCCATCGCAGCAGCCAGTGCAGCCACCAAGCATCGCAAGCACTATAATCCCCTTGCAGCAGCCACTGGCACCACCAACAGTGATTGAACTGTCGTATGCTGCACCACCACGGGAACTGAAGCTCTTCCCAAAAACGGGCTATGAACCATCCAAAGACCAGGAGGCTCCCAACCATGTGGCGCGACCGCAGGCAAGGTACCCGACGCAGGCGAGTTCTTGGCCTGTAAGCCTGTTTTCTGGCCTTCCAAGGATGGAAGATGAGCAATGCAGCAGCGGCACAATCGGCACTAGCATGGAAGCTAGCACCGGTAGAGACTGAGTGGGTCTCCTCCAGCAACTAAAGGGTATGTTTGAACGTAGTGAGTGTACTGACAGCAGAAGCCGCGTGCATGTAAATACGAATCTTCATTTTGGATCTCGGTGCTTAGATGACACTGATGGAAATAGGAGTATAGTACCCTTTTCAGTTTTCACCTCATGTTGCATCTTTTGTTGATAAATCTCCGCAAAAGCGGATTGATCTTCTTGGTGCTGAAGTAACAGCTACGAGACTAGGATGCTCAACATTTCGATACAGCTTAGCAGAGCTTGGCCATCAAACCAGAATGTTGTATGACGTCTGATAATGTGAACTACAGCATGATAATAAGCTTAAACGTATCCGTTACCGTTAATTGGAAAGCATCAGTACACATATGACCTTGAAGGAATCAGAAAATTCACCATGTTCTCCACAAAGCCACCAATACAACTTTCGAAGCAAAAGAACCCTAGCCTATGTAAATCGATGAAAGAGAGTATATTGGAGATTGTTATGGCCGGTTTCCTCTGAAAGAGGAACCAGAGGCAATTGCATGTGTGTCTTCCCTGTACGGCTGGGTTGTGGGATCAGTCACACTCGGTAGTCTTTGCACACTCCCCTTTCCTTTTCTCGCGTTAGGGCCAATTTCTTCAATCATGTACTTCCATCCATCAATAGGACGCCTCCGACTAAAAATGTGGGTTTTGATGAAGCTAGCAATCTGCAGTAACATTTTTAAAATCATTAGAGAAACAATATCAGCAATAGTATTGGGTGAGAAAAGTATATGTTTTGGACCTGTTGTTTACTGAAAGCGATTCTCCTTTCAAATTCCTGGAGAAGGATGTCCTCTTCTCGCTGTGAGATCTCCCATATATTTCCATCCTGACCTCTCGAGGTAGTTTCCCAACCGACAGGCTTGGTTTTGATCTCAGTAGTGCTTGGGATCTTAGAATTGCCAAAATCAGTGTTGCCAGAATCAAAGATACTGCATTTAACAAGGACCGTAAGCAAATTAACAAAATCAATCAAACACAGAATATAAGCAAAAGTGTGCGCAACACAAAGCCCAATCAGTCATGCACTATAAATTTGCTACCACAGGAAGACAAGTAACTGTTAGAAATGATTGTATAGTATGCAAAGCTTCTACATGAACCAAGTGATACTGCCCAGCTTAAAAGATACAATGCATCATGGGCAAGGTTTGTCAGTTTAAGCAATAGTAGCACAGCATAAGAAATATTGCAGAAAAGGTGTGCATTGGTCAATCAAATCTGTTAGTTTTATGCTGCCCAGTGCCCGCTCCTGCCAACTAGATGATGAGCAGCAATATCTGAAGTCCGAACAAAACTGGCATATGTTCGGTATTGAGCAAGAGCAGTAGACACTCAACTGCAGTACTTATTAGTACCTAAACCAAAAAAAAAAACTATTCAAATCTGACAAAGAAATGTCACATGTACTAGATCCAGGATAAACCTCCAAAGTACATAATTTGTGATGTCATACTGCTAGATTGTAAGTTTGGCAGCAAATGGTATGAGTCATATGACCGTGATTGTAACTTCACCAAGCGCGTAAAGACAATAACACAACGTGTAATCTGTCCATCAGGATTCAGGCAGTGAACCGGTTTAACATGTAATTTGTGCATCAGGATTGAGGCAGTGAACCGGTTTTCACCAAAATCTCACTTGAAGTATCGCAGTTAAAACACTTCAACAGATTCTAATTTGACAACAGATGCTTTCAGGCCCATATTATACAGCAGCACAGTCTGCTTTAGCAAAAAATTATAGTGTCCCATTGAATAGTCCACCAACAATCAACAGGACCACGGCAGAATCACATAACAATGAGATGCCAATAATCTTCCTCGCTAGATATGTGCCTGATACATTTATCATGATTCCTATTGCCCATGCATTTGGGACATCTTTCATAATTTATCCAAAGGTTGTAATCTTCTTGCAAAACATAGGAGAACTATAGGCAAATACTACAGTTTCAAAGTTTTGCCAAGATCCCGAAAAGAAGATCCTTGAGCATAAACTTTACTGCATGCCATTTAAGTTAAGTAGTTAAACAATCAATGTAATCATACGAATCACAAATATAACTGATCTTGCAATGTTAACAGAATTTTCATCAATACGGCCTTCGTTTGGGACCTGGGAGGATAATGGCAAACCTTCCACCAACTAATGGAAATTTAAGCAAGCAATGCGATGGCATGAAGAAAGCAACCAAGCTAAGGGTCGCAACTCTGTTCAAGAACAAAGACTGAAGATACTGGAGTAGCAACGCACTCTGAGCACGAGTCGAGGAGCCGGTCGATGTCGTCGGCGCCGCCTCCCCCGCTGCCGAGTCGCACCTCCTCCATCTTCTCGATCTCCTTCACCCACAGCGCGGCGTGCACGCGCTGCTTCCTCGTCCTGTACTCGTCCGCCTGAGCCTTCTTCTTCGCCACTTCGCCGGCCCCTCCCTCCGCCGAACGAGGCGCGCGCTGCGACGGACCCCGCCTCGACGCGGCGCGGCGCTCGGCCCAGCGCTCGTCCATGTCGGCCACGAAGGCCTTCGTGTCGAGATCCACCTCGGTGCAGATGGCCGGGACGGCGGTGGCCGCCGAGGCCGAGGAGGCAGGTGATTCCCACGGAGCGGCGGGCGCCGGGGTGGAGGCGCGAGAGTCGCCCGGGAGCCACGCGGTCTCCCACGCGTCGTTCCACTCGTCGTCGCCAGTGATCGCGGAGGGAGCCTGCGGCGGCGGCGCACGGCGGTGGGACGACAGGCCTCGGAGGCCGGAGGCGGAGGTGGTGGGGATGGGGACGCGGAGGGCGCGCCGGAGGGAGTGCATGGCGGGTGCTCGGCGAAATGCCGCGGAGAACGTTGGATTTTAGCGAATTAGTGATGCAGGGGAAGTGGAGAATGTCAATTTGTTGGCTGCAGCTTGAGAGATTGCCGAGTACTAAATTTAAACTGGAGTAAAAGCATAGATGTTCTGACAAACAAAAACAAAGGTCTAAATTTAAGTATTTTATTATAAATTTGTACATTGTGTCAATACACAATTGTATTATAGAACTATAGATATTCTTAATCTAGTATACGATAAAGGGGCTTACTTACAATTATATATTCCCTCTCTCCCAAAAAATCTTGAGCCAAATCCTAGAGGCGGCAAAACGGTCCATACGGAAATATGGCAATGAGAAAACATATGAAATGGAGCTGGAGACGTTGGTAATGGCACGAATCCAATATCAAAAGATTTATAATGATATATTTCTAAATACCGAATTTATAATGACGTATTTTAAAAATGTGACATTTATAATGGTGTATATCTAAATTTTCTTTTTTTTCTATTATGCGCATGTTAAGTTTTACTGTTCCATCATTGTATTTGATGTTTTTGACTAAGGGCACATTAGTGAGCATGTGAGTCTTTTGATGTTATTGACAAGAGCGGTAGCCTAGACACCCTTTGCCACACCTAAGGGCACATTAGTGGGCATGTGAATCTTTTGATGTTATTGATTAAGGGCATCATCTGATGCGGACATCCTAACTAGTCATGTAAACTAAGATGTTTCATCCTTAATCCAAGGGCCGATTACACGAAGTCGTGTCAAAAAGATACAACAAAAGGTGAACTCGCTTCTTACTGAGTTAAACTTTAATAATGATGAGAATTTTATACTACCTAAATGTTGTATATTTATTTTGTTAAGGCTTACACCTGAAGAGAAGGACATTGCTTTGGATACAAAGGCCTACGAGCAGCACCACGTAATCCTCGACCAGCTTCGAGTAGTGTCGCATACTCCTCGATCAGTTCCGCGTAGCGCCACGTTCGACCAGCTCTGAGCAGCACCGTGTGATCCTCAACCAGTTTCGAACAGTGCAGCAAGATACTCGACCACGAAGAAGAAATAGCGACCATGAAGAGGAAGTGGTCGATCTCGTCGACCACTTCCTCTTCATGCATAACTACAAATGGGGATATACTAGTATTCTTAACAATATCTGGGTGCATCTCCTTTGCAACAAAATCAGCGGTCATGTTCCTGTGTGCGCATAGAGGCTGGCTCAAGTTACATGTATGCAGCTCAACAATGGGCACTAATCATACAGTGTCACACCTCAGCAAGAATCCATGAACTCGTCAAGTGCAACCTTCAGCTAAACATTTCACATCGTATGTCCGATGATTGGAAATTACCACCTTAAACTCCCTCTTCTCCAAGAAACACCATCTCTCACTGCATGCTGCAGATGAACCTTGTTGTGAAACATTTATCCTTTGGTCACCACGATGAAATCATACTCCCATACCGACTCATGTCCATTGTTCATTGTCAACTTCTCCAATACAAAATTCGACCATTCCTCCGGAATTTCGGCACTTGAGCCCACAAATGTGCAGAACTCATCATTATCTTCCTGCATCTGGTCCACAAGTGCCTCATCCCGCTCCCCCTGATCAGTAAGCATCGTGGCCTAGTTATCTTCCCTGTTATTATGTTCTTCTATTGCCATCTGTAGCTCAACCAGTGCACTAGTCCATAAGGGAACCTCCAGAACCACACTCTCCTGCACCTCCTCATTGATAACATCTTCACTAACAGTTTCTACAGTGCTAGGGCTAGCTTCTGTCGAATCAAGATCGCTCACTTCAACAGGGATGCTGTGGGAAAACCCCATCTCGACCCCAGTGACACAAATAGCTACCATTGCTTCGAATATGTAAGCTCCCAGAGCTCCTATTTGCTAGCTGGTTTCTCAACATCTAGAAATCAAAATTTTCACCATCAACTGATGATGTGCTGGACTAAATTACAGCAGATTATACAGCCAACCTTACAGTTGAGACCACCACATCTCTTCTGAACCATTCAATTCTATGTCCACATACTGAAAATTACTCAAATCCATCATACTGTAACAACGTATGATATATCCAGGGCCGTAAAAAACCCTGAACCTAACTACAATCAATATCCTTGATTCAACATACAATACAAATATTCCGCAAGCTACGTTTACTGTAATTACCTTACAAATTATACTAATATCACTATAAAACGCTAAACAATCTTATGTCCAGCTACCTAAATATTCCAATTGACAAATCCAATTTAAAATATATCGCGGGTTCCTATATAGTCTCTAAATTCTATATCTATAATTTTCACCAACATCACCTATTGCAATCATTCTCCTCTAACTTTCTAAATTCCATTAAATACTGTAACCCTACATTTTTACTAAATCAAAATGAAGTATTATTACATAATAAATTCCAAATATGCAATCCAAATTTCTACTCTAAATATACCTCAAATCTAATCAAAATTCATATTCGACATATACCACATTTTCCGAAATAATAGGCCTACATTATTTCCTATTCTACATGTACCGTAAAATTCTAAACATTCTACTAAAAATTCCCAACATATTCTTACTACAAATTCTAGTCTAAATATTCTAAACATTCAACTCTAAATTTCTAAACATTCTATCTATATAGCAGAAATCCTACTCTAAATTTTCTATCGATACTGCCAAAATCCTAGTCTAAAATATTCAAACACTCTAAATATCCTATTCTAAATATACCACAGAAATACTACAGTGCAATTTCTAAACACTCTAAATATCTAATTCTAAATATACCACACAAATCATACTATAAATTTTTTATCTATTATTTTACACAACTATGTCTCTAACCTAATTTTATTCTACCAAATTTATCTCTAATCTAACTAGATTTTTCTATTCTATCTTCTACTACTATTATTCTATTCTAATCAAAATAAAAAAGAAAAGAAAGAAAAACAACTTACCGGTGAATGTAGGAAAAAGAATGTAGCCGTACGCCGCTAGTTCCTCCCTCGGATCTCTCCTCGCAGTTCCCTCTCCTCCACGCGCCGCTGCTCCCTATCCCTCAGCGTGCCGTCGCTACCTCTCATCTGCGCGCCGCCGCTCGCTATCTTCGCGCATCGCTGCTGTTCAACCAAGCGCTTGTGAGGAAGACGAACCGGTTGGCGGTCGTTTAATTATTATAGACCTGACAGCACTCCGTATACCGACAAGCCTGAGCTAGCATCTATCGGTACACAGAGTGTCGACAAGTCCCTCATTTCCACCAAAAACCTTCGTGGCAACATCGGTTAGACAGGCCAACAACCTATCAGTACTCTGTGTGCCGATAGGTCATCGGGCCCACTATTACGTGGGAAGTCGGCACACGGACTGCCGATAGGTACCTAGTCGATATTTCACGTGCTGACAGGTATATATTATTGCAATTTTATAAATTTAGCTATTATTTTTATAATTTTCTAATAAAATAATATTATTAAAAAAACCAAATATATCCAAATGAATTGAATAGAAAAAACATACCACTAATGAACCACGAAGCTCTCAGTCTACCAAACAACCGCTTTTGCAACCTTTATTTAATCCACAAAGAACAACTGAACAAAATTTCATAGACGATTTCCTTTAAATCATTAAGCCTAGCGGAAATTTTAAAGAGCTAGATTATAGTATCCTTTATATCATACATTTTTTCAGGTTTTTTAATAACTATTTCAATAATATTTTGAATTTTAAGAGCAATGTAATTCAATATTTTTTAAACCTGTCGTTTGTTAGAAGGATAGCATGTTTATTTTTTAAACCTAATGCCACTAGATTTGCAATTTTTAAACAGGTTTATTTTGAATTTAATGGACGACAGTAGTCTAGACGTGGGATTTTTCGAAATGAATATTTATTAAATTTCGATTTAAGAAATATAAGCATTAAAAGGTTCGTAGATCTGTTCCTTTGGGTGTAGCACACAGGGCCCGTAAGGGTAGGGATGGCCCATCTTCACATTAAAAAGCCCACAAAAAGTCAGCCCATAACACCTCAGGCTCTAGGGTTAGGGTTTAGCTCCTCCTCTATAAGAACGCCGCCTCCACGATCCCTCTCGCCTTCCCCACCTCCCCCTTGACAAGTCACACACACCTCGCGGCGGCGGCGGCCATGGTGCATGTCAACTTCTACCGCAACTGTAAGCGCCCCCTTTACTCTCTGTACCGTGATCCGTTTGATCCCAAGGTGTCATGGCACTAGCATCTGATCTCGAGGACTAGCTGTATTCATGGGCCTGTTTTCTTGCGCATTTGAGTCTGGAAGACTCTCGTCGTACGTCATGTTTGATATATTAGGAGATTTAATCCTGATTAGAAATTCCTTAGTGTTGGATGAATGAATCTAAATAAAGTCTCTGTATTTTGATTGTTATTATTGTTTCAGAGCTCAAGTGTTTGTACATTTTGCTGATGCCCAGAATGTGTTGGTTGTTTCTATTGCTTATTCCGGCAATGTTTATGTAATGCAGATGGTAAGACATTCAAGAAGCCAAGGCGTCCGTATGAGAAGGAGCGTCTTGATGCTGAGTTGAAGTTGGTGGGCGAGTATGGCCTGAGGTGCAAGCGTGAGCTGTGGCGTGTGCAGTATGCCCTCAGCCGCATCCGCAATGCTGCAAGGGAGCTGCTCACCCTCGATGAGAAAAACCCCCGCCGTATCTTCGAGGGCGAGGCACTACTGCGCCGCATGAACCGCTATGGTCTCCTCAGTGAGGACCAGAACAAGCTTGATTACGTGCTTGCGCTCACCGTTGAGAACTTCCTGCAGCGTCGCCTCCAAACCATTGTCTTCAAGAACGGCATGGCAAAATCCATTCATCATGCTCGTGTACTCATCAGGCAACGCCACATCAGGTATAAATAACGGCATTTCTTCTCCTAGAGAGATGATGTTCTTGTGATCTGACTAGTAATGCATTCACTTGAATTGGCTAATGTGATTGGTGTGTAGGCATATTTTACAATTTGTTTGTAACTAAATTGTAAAGTTGGGGTGAATTTGAATGTGTTTATATTCATTGTTTTACAGCTTGAGTGCTGCTACAAACTAAACCGTCTCTTGTCTGTTTATTATTTGGGCCATGTGATGAGAAACCTTATGCAACTCACGACGGTCGTCTGAGACACTTTGTGTGTAATGTTGCAGCCATTTATTCTCTGATGCCCCTTTCACTTTACTTTTGAAGTATTTAACATTGTTGCAGTTCTTTCTTCATTTTTTGCGCTTTGCTCTGACTTTGTGCACTTGGCATATTTGGTGGCACAGTGAGGAATTCATTTCGCTAATGTATCTATGAGGTCCAAAGGCCAATGACTCGAAATGTCCTTTTCATTCTGAGTGCCCATACATATACTTTTCCTTAACTCTTTTGTGAATTGTTCTAGGCTCTACTGAAGGGCAATGGGTAGTAATTAGGCAACTGAATGATATGAACCTGTTGATTTTCTGCTTAGCTTATTTCTAGGAATTCTAAGCCCGTGTCATTCAATATAAGATTTCAACTTCCGTAATTTATTGTTTATGCTTGAGTTATAGCAAATGGTGCTGTTATGCGAACAAAACCTTGTATACATTCATCTTGACTATTTTCAAGCAATTGTTACTTAGAGTCTTCAATGTTTAACTAGTTGACATGTATGATGCATTAATCATCTTATTTTTTAATGTACTTCCATGCTGCATGCTTGATTTGTGCACAGCAGCTTAAAACACAACGGTTTAGTAGTTGGAATCCACACTTGATTTGTGATTTAAAATTCTGTGCACCAATTTGGTGATTTGTTTAAACCAAATTTGTCCCAATTATGATTTTGTCTGTGCTCTTGGATGCATTGATAAAGTTCTTCCTTTGTTCATTCACATATGGTTATATGCCCCATAGCATGTTCTTAATGTAATCCAATAAATTTCTGTAGAGTTGGGAGGCAGCTTGTCAACATTCCCTCATTCATGGTGAGAGTTGACTCAGAGAAGCACATTGACTTCTCCCTTACCAGCCCATTTGGTGGTGGTGAGGCTGGAAGAGTGAAGAGAAAGAACCAGAAAAAGGCTTCTGGTGGAGGCGGTGGTGATGGTGATGAGCAGGAAGAGTGATCTTGTGATGCTAGCTCCAGATTTTGTTAGGACCTAATTTTGCGGTCTTCGCTAGGACCTAATTTTGTTACATGAATCTAAACAAAAGTTGTCCATTGAGGTTTGTCTAAAATTGCTGTTAAGTTATTGAATTTGTCACTGCTGAGACTTGGTTTCATCATTGAAGTCGCCTGATGAACATGCATGTGAATTCTTCGAGACTTAAGAGGAGATTTCCTCCTGTTGCTTAAGTGATCACCATAAGCTTTTGTGTCAGGAAGATACGATGCCTGTGATGCTACTAGTGAAATCTGGGTGATGTTGTTGCTCAAGTTATCGTTATTCCCTGATATTTTGTGTGATTTTCCTACTTATTCTTGTACTATTTTTGAAAGTGTTGTAAAATGAAACCCAAACTGATACTGTGTTAGCGAGGACTGTATTCTTTTCCTTATGATGACGATTTTATAAGCATACCACCTTTGTATGTCTAGAATTTATACTGCTCCAACCAAGCCGTTGCAGAATGCTCCTAGGCTTAAGATGTCAGTGGAGTAAATCGTTTTCCCAATTCATTAGTCCAAAAGAGAAAATAAGATCTGCAATTTGGCAAGCACATTTTTTTGAATCATAAATTGCATCGTGGCTTTCATCCAAGCGAGTACACTTGGCCTTCAGGAATTTCGCGAAAAAAGCTGCTAGACTTAAGAGGAGATTTCCTCCTGTTGCTTAAGTGATGATCACCATAAGCTTTTGTGTCAAGAAGATACGATGCCTGTGATGCTACTAGTGAAATCTGGGTGATGTTGTTGCTCAAGTTATCGTTATTCCCTGATATTTTGTGTGATTTTCCTACTTATTCTTGTACTATTTTTGAAAGTGTTGTAAAATGAAACCCAAACTGATACTGTGTTAGCGAGGACTGTATTCTTTTCCTTATGATGACGATTTTATAAGCATACCACCTTTGTATGTCTAGAATTTATACTGCTCCAACCAAGCCGTTGCAGAATGCTCCTAGGCTTAAGATGTCAGTGGAGTAAATCGTTTTCCCAATTCATTAGTCCAAAAGAGAAAATAAGATCTGCAATTTGGCAAGCACATTTTTTTGAATCATAAATTGCATCGTGGCTTTCATCCAAGCGAGTACACTTGGCCTTCAGGAATTTCGCGAAAAAAGCTGCTAGACTTAAGAGGAGATTTCCTCCTGTTGCTTAAGTGATGATCACCATAAGCTTTTGTGTCAAGAAGATACGATGCCTGTGATGCTACTAGTGAAATCTGGATGATGTTGTTGCTCAAGTTATCGTTATTCCCTGATTTTGTGTGTGATTTTCCAACTTATTCTGGTACTATTTTTGTAAGTGTTGTAAAATGAAATCCAACGTTCTTGTGTTAACCAGGACTGTATTCTTTTCCTTATGATGACGATTTTATATACATACCACCTATGTATGTCTAGAATTTATACTGCTCCAACCAAGCCGTTGCAGAATGCTCAAGGCTGAAGATGTCAGTCAAGAGTCAATCGTTTCCCAATTTGGTAGTCCAAGAGAGATAAGTGGAAACAAAAAGAAAATAAGATCTGCAATTTGGCAAGCACATTTTTTTTAATCACAAATTGCATCGTGGCTTTCATCCAAGCGCGAAAAAGCTGCTAGTCATCTCGCCATCTCCAGTGCACCAGTTAATGGTTGAGACAAAGTTGCTCTCTTAATCACAAAAAAAGGTGGATATTTTGAAGAACGTGCTCAATCGTTTTTTTGTTTAACATCTTCGTCTGTATTTTGGAGGTTTCACACAGAAATGGTATTTATAGGTTCGTCTTAGAAATCTATATTAGCATAGCTCCTTTGGCACAAAGGTTAGCTAGACAGATTTTGGAATCCTTGTTGCAACTTGTAAACTGAGCAGAGGCGAAACCTGCTTAATCACACAAGATTAAGAACCCTTATTACCTGCTGCAAGCTACTAAACTTGACCAAACAATCCCCAAGCTGATGGATATGAAGCTGAAGCTACTTGCTACTAGTTGCGGAGTGAGAACTTGTAGAGCATGTAGTGCTTGTACAGCTGCCCCGGGCGGTACACCTCTCTGGGGAAGCCCGGGTTGTGCACGGCGTCGGGGTAGTCCTGCGTCTCCAGGCACAGGCCGCCGTGCTTGGCGTACACCGCGCCGCCTTTCCCCTCGTCGCCCTTGAGGAAGTTGCCCGTGTAGAACTGCACCCCGGGCTGGTCCGCCCACAGCTCCATCACGCGCCCGGAGGCCGCCTCGCTCACCACCGCCACCTTGCGCACCCCCTGCCCGTCCGTCTCCCCGTTCAGCACGTAGTTGATGTCGTACCCTCCCACCACCTCCGCGATGCGCGCGCCGGGGGCCGCCGGGGACCGGAAGTCGAACGGCGTCCCGGCCACGGGCGCTACGGCGCCCGTCGGGATGAGGTCGCCGCCGACGGGCGTGACGGCCGACGCGAAGATCTGGACGGCGTGGCCCAGGATGGTGCCGTTGCCGTGGCCGCGCAGGTTCCAGTACGTGTGCTGCGCGAGGTTGACGGGGGTGGGCTTGTCGAGGGGGCGGGCGTACATGGTGACGCTGTAGGAGTAGTCGCCGTCGATCTTGTAGGTGACGAGGACGTCGAGGTTGCCTGGGAACCCCTGCTCGCCGTCGTAGCTGCGGTAGGAGAAGGTGATGTGGGGGAACTCGCCGGTGACGCGCTCCCGGACGGCCCAGAACACCTGGTTGAACCCGCGGTGGCCGCCGTGGAGCGTGTTGTTGCCGTCGTTCCGGTACGTGTGGTAGGGGCGGTCCTTGATCGTGAAGCGCCCGCCGGCGATGCGGTTGGCCACGCGGCCCACCAGTGCGCCGAAGTAGGTCGTGTCGTTCTTGCCAATCAAACACGCGCAAAATTTACATTTCCATTCGACTTGCAAGAAGACGAAGAAGAAACGAAGAGGAGAGATAATCATGCATGGAACCCAATCAATCTCACCACGTAAGATCCGATGTTCTTGTAGCCAAGAACGACGTCATCGATGTGCCCTGCAGCCAGAAACAGAACGCCGACGACCAGTCAGTCCCAAGATCAACTCGCGAGAGCATCAGGTCGAAATCGTAGAAGAAGGATCGAGCAGGTAGGCGCTCACCGTTCTTGTCGGGGAGCCTGACGGAGAGGATGGTGGCGCCCCAGTTGGTGAGGACAATCGAGAACTCGCCCCGCCGCAGCTCGTAGAACCCCAGGGACTGCTTCCCCCGCTTCCTCGCCTCCGCGCCGCCACCTCCCAGCGCCAGCAAGACCACGGTCAGGCACAGCAGCAGTGTGCTCTTCCCTTCCGCCATTCTTGATCGATCGATCGATCGGTGCTTCAACTCAACTGCTCCGTATCCAACCTAATCTACTCCAATCCAACTCCTATACCAGTTTCTGCTGCAGTTCGACGCAATCTCGCTGAGATGTGATTGCCTATTTATAGGGGAGGATCTTGTAGGAGCGAGAGATGACTCTCCTAGTCAACAGGATCTTATCATTCTCATCTCCTCCTTTCCGTCCGGAGCCCAAACAAAAATTCGGACTGATCAACTGACGCCGGATGTAAGATAAAAAATAACTATAGCAACAAATTTTTATAACGTTTGATCATTAAAGTAAAATATCTGAAATATTATAGATACGAAAATATAGAAATTAACTTAAATAGATAATTTTTCAGTCTAAATCAATCGGATACCGGACTAACCGACACCGGATGCAACATAAAAAATAACTATGATAACAAATTTCTATAACTTCTAAAATATTAAATTTAAACGTCTGAAATATTGAAGATGCGAAAATATAGAAATTAACTCAAATGGATAGTTTTTTTTTTTGTCCGGATCAATCGGACGCCAGACTGATCGACTGACGCCGGGTGCAAATAAAAAATAACTATGGGAACCAATTTTCATAACGTCTAAAACATTAAATTTGAATATCTGAAATATTAGAGATGCGAAAATATAGGAATTAACTTAAATGGATAATTTTTTTAGTCATAGTCATTTTGATGCATATCTTTTGATGTTATAAATAGTCATTTCGATGTTGCAGACGTTATTTTTAGATGGATTGTTGGAGCTTCTAATCCATCGAACGTCCGGGCACTAGCATTTCCGGGATCCTTGTAGGTAAACGTCTCTCTAGTTCCTCCAAAGTTCCTTAGATCCGGCTCCCTCCCTCCCCATCTCCAATGAGCTCGCCAATGGGAGGGAGCGGGGCCACCCCTAATTCCGTAGCTTGTATAGCAACCTCAATAAAATAAGTTATAGTTCTCAGTTGTGTCTTCCTCCTTGGCTCCTCGTCGGTGTGACTGCAACGACGGCCAATGTCATCTCTACCGACCAACTTGTAGTGGACAAGGTGACCTCCAGTCCCCTTCTCCCTCCCCTTTACCTGCCGAATTTTTTGTTTCTTTTTGCCTAGCAGGGTTGTTTGGGGGTGACGCTCCGTCGATCCCGCCATCCTTTGGATTGGGGGCCTTCGCGGCAACACTGGCCTTCACCAGAGCACCACCATGGTGGCTTCAAGCAGAGGCTCTATCAGGCCAACATTCATTGGTACGGTCGCTGTTGGCGACACCAGATGGTTGCAACTCCATATTTGACCAAATCTTGCAAGAATGGAGTTCAATTCGTTTTGGAGGAGACAACACATCCCTGTGTTATTTTGTCAAAAATTGATGACTTGTGGTGCTGCTATCCGATCCCCAAATCTTGTCATGGCAATGTCGATGGCAAATCTTCAATTTCAATATTAGTATGAATGCAAGGTTTCTCAAATCGCTGAGTTCATAAGAGTTGGTACACATAGTGATGGCAATGTTTATGCCTGCGTTCAGGTTGATCACAGTCGATGATTGCGATTGGGTTTGTCAATCCCCATATTTGACAACCGTGGTATGTGGTCATGAGCTTGAGCCTGGTGAAAGGAAATTGGTATCTATGGCTCAATGCATTTAATCCTCAAGTATCTAGGCGGTCAGACAGTTGCAGGGTGCGCCAGCTGTTCTATCGGAGGGCATGCTAGAGGACCCTGTGATGTTTTCATCGTGGCCTTTTGATACCTTAGTCAAGGTTCAACGCCCCCCGACGACAGCATCGGCTATGTGAACTCCTTTTCGGACTCAGTCGTCTCAGATGGTTGTATTCTCGCCATGTTCTTGTGCGTCGGATTGTTTTTAAGCGGTCACCAAATCCTATTGTTTTAAATTTTGTAGCTGTGCAACTATTTTGGTGTTTGTCAGGACTTCCTCCAGCTGTACTGTATTTGGCTGTGGTATTTAATATATAAATCCACTGTTTATAAAAAAAATAGATAACGGGCGCCTTAATCCCCTGCAGGTAATTCTAACCGTCGCAATTTGACCAGTCAAAGCTCTCCGAATGCCCTTAGCGGGTCCGACTTCGTAGGCCCCGCACTCCACCTAACCCGATCCGCCAAGCCAATCAGTAGTACTCCTACCGGGCGCGGCTAGGGCTCCGACGAAGAGGCCGCCATGGCGACGGCTGGCGGCGAAACGGAGGCGCTGCGGGCGGAGGTCGCCGCGCTAAGGCTGCGCGTGCAGGTGGGCAACTCCAGCTACAGCTATGAGTTTTTCTTGCTTTCTTTGCCTAATTGTTTCGATCGATTGGGTAAATTTGCTTCTTTTCTTTATTATTAAAAATGGCGGGTTGGATGTGGCTAGGAGTTGGAGAGGGAGAACCAGAGGCTGGCCAAGATTGCTTCCAGCTGTAACTGCAGAATCAAGGTGATGCTCTTCACTTTCTTTCGGATGCCAGAAATGAGAGATTTGAGCGCTTTCGTTCATTAAGCTTCATGCATTTGAGCTGATTAGTTGTTTTCTTACTACCTTTTACCATGTTGAATTTTTGGAGGGTAATGTATAAAATATCAATGTTATTTGCAATTGTTGGTCCCAGGCCATAACTGGAAATTGAAAGCCTTGTAGTCTAGTTGCATTCTTGTTTCGTGCGTGAAAGATAAGGTCACAAGACATGTGTGAGGAAAGATGATAACTGTCTATAACGATTCGCTCATTACCAGATAGGATACTAGTTTTGTACTTGAGAGCAGAGCCCTCCACATGGTGATTTAGGTGCAGAGAGTAAAATTGCCACTGTGACTTTATGCGAGCAAGTTGTATCCTTGCTTGCAGGCTTTGACAAACAAGACTTTTTTCTTCTATGAATTGCATACTGTGTTCTACTCTTATTGTGAGGCAAACTTGTTTGAGAGCACAGTGGTAATCCATACCTGTCAATTTTTTTCAGTTAATTAATGTAAGGTCATTGCCTATATATTGTTATGACATGTTAATCATAGAACACCAGTTTTCTGGTGACATAAAAATGAGACTTGAGAGAATTGTAGTGGTTGTTTGCTGCCAGATTTCTTTTGTACTAAAAGGAACTTCCCATTTTTTGTACCTGTGTAAGATTAGTGTCCTGATTATTCCCTGTGGGTATGTGAAAAAGAATTTCGATACATCTATATGCCAATGCTTGGTATTATCCTTACATGCACACTCAAACAAATTTGTAGAACTCAAGTGCGACTGGATGATGCACACAAAATTCAAAAATGGTTTAGGATAATTCATATGCATATGTAGGATTCAAATTATTTTGATGTTGATATCATTTGCGTAAGTAAGTCAATGTACTGTTGAACTTTTATCATTAGCATGAGAATCTATCTGTTGATGTTTTGCCAAACTTTGTTCTTCTACAGGAAGACACCATCGTGTCCTTTCCAGTTGCTAGTACAGGTTTATATGGCAGTAACCAAGAAGCACATCTGAATGGAAAATTACATGAAAGTAGCACTTCAAAGAAAGATTTGAGCTTTCCATTTGATCACATGGTAATATCTAATGAAAATGAAGTGCAGGTGCATATTTTCAAACAAATTCTTATCTGATCTAGTACATGATTTTCTATTGAGAGGGTTATCTAATTAATGTATTTATGCTTGATCTACAGTGCAGTAAAATTGCGAAAGGCACTGGTTTACCTGATGATTCAAGCAAACGTGCTAATAGAATAGGTGCTGACTAAGATACGCCAATTGTATATGTTCTCTTTATTTATTTATTTTTGTTATGAGAAACCCTTTTTGCCTTCATTTTCACAAATGTTCAGTGTGTCTGCATCGATACCAATGGAATAACACTTTTCAGTCTTCCCCATGACTATTTGGAAATATTAACCAGGTTAAAACAATTATGAATTTTACTGAAATTTTCTGTTTAATGCGCAGGTAGACAAGTGGGGATTGTAAGTCAGTGCACAAAACGACTAGTGGCTCTCAAAGTCATGTACTTCGGCCAGAGGTATGTTGTAATAGAACATACATCTTCATTTAGTCTGATTATGCATTCTTCTATACATTCTTTAATAGTTTTTGATGAATTATTTCATTAGAATTCTACTGCTCTCAGCCAAGTAGAAGTGAACTTCTATATTGGTGCATGTCAAGAGGGTTTTTTTTTTACTGAACCTTTTCGCCAATCAAACTTTGTGTAAGTACTATTAAAACATTCATATTCGATGTGGCTACTAGACTGCTTAAGTTTATCCCAAGCAAATAAAATATTAAATAAGGCTTCCATGTTCTTTCTCTAATATTATTAACATTATTTTTTCAAATGTTGGGCCTTCTCCTGGCACCTGCATTTGCGCTCAGTTTTTTGCTGGTTCACTATGTAACTCGTATTGCTTGTGATTTCTCTTTTTATCCCACCTTTCCATATGACTGTGCTTGTTCTTGTGCAGATTCTATGGATTTTCTTCAGAAGGTCAAGCGGAGCCAACAGTTGAGGTAATTTCCCAGAGGAGCTATTTACTTTGCTATTTTCAAAGTCATCGAAGGTTTTCTCAAGAAGCTCTTATCATTCTTCTGCCAGTCTGAGATATTTAAAGCATTTGAAAGAGCAAAACTTCTGGTTGGCAGTAGGAAAGAATCATGTTATTCTAGGTGTGGAAGAACTGACAAAGGAGTTTCTGCTACTGGACAGGTAGCTGCAGAATCCCTGTTATACCTGCGAGTAACTCAAATGCTATATGTTAATGAATGATTATTTGGTTATGTGCTTTTATATGCTTGTAACTCATGGTACTAGCTCATACGTGTTCTGGAGTAATGCTTTGTTTCTGATTTTAATGTTACAAAGAGCACTTTTCAAGACTCATCTGTGTTCTGGAGTAATGCTTTGTTTCTGATTTTAATGTTATAAGAGCACTTTACAGGACTCATGTGTGTTCTGAAGTAATGCTTTGTTTTCCTTAAAAAAAGTCATGCTTTGTTTCTGATTTCAATGCTATATAGAGCACTTTTCAGCACTCTGTCGCAAGAAGTGATGTCTATTGAATTAATAGTCTGTTGCTACTGATCATAGAAGTAATTGGTGTGCAACTAGGAAGATCAAGAAAAAAACAGCTTACTCTGACATTAAACTCAGTTCCCCCTTTCATGCCCTGAGAACTTGAAAAAAACATCCTCCTTTCTTTTCTTTTCAGATGTAGTCTTGGCTTCTGGTCTTCTAGATGCAATTTGACCTTAATTTTGTATGAAACATTGTTATATGTAGAAGTATAATTTTATCTAAATAATTTAGTTGGTCAAAGATAAAAAAGTTGGTTGCATACATTCCACTGCTATATTATTTTAAGAATGGAGATAGTATCAGATGTGCCTTTACAATTTATTATTTTGTATTGTGCCAAAATTGGAGCAATCTGGAATGTGCAACATAGCACTATGCATCAAAGAAAAGTTTTTACCGCTTCTGCAACATGCAGGTGATTTCCTTATATCTGCGATCAAACATAAAGGATGTAGGAGGGGACATGTTAGATGAAAGATCTGGTATGCTTTCCCTTAATATTCATATAGTGGTGCAAACCACAAGTAATTTAATGACATGAATACAGTATCCGATTTGTTGCTTAATTGAGCTGCTACTTTTATAAGGGGAAAATTCCATGATCTTCCCCTGTCAGTGGCATGTCATATGTTCCTTGTATGATATTTTCCTACTAGATGTCTAACTTGCATCTTAGCTATGCTTGCAATTGTTCTCTGTCAGACTAAGGTATTTTTGTCACAGAAATTGATTATGTGAAGGTATTGAATAGAATTCTTCCACGAGATATACGTGTAATAGGTTGGTGTCCTGTTCCAGCAGATTTTCATGCAAGGTCAGCTCAAGTTTTATGCTTATTGTTTTCTTTCTTCCTTTCTTCTTGCAAGTGTAAACATACTCTTACGCAAACGAGCATCATACTATTGACAAGTGTTAGTTCTATTAAAGAGATCACATATTTGCTGCTTTCTTTCTTTTTTTTTTTAAAAAAAAAGAAGATAAAGAGCTCCCTAATTTTTTTTATCAGGTTTTACTCGATTATCATACATTATACTGTTGTGTTGCTTTGTGATTACTGATCAGCATTCGATTTTCCCCCCACTGCTATTTTACAGATTCACCTGTGTGGGCAGGGAATATATTGTTGAGTTGCTTTGTGATTACTGATCAGCATTTGATTTTCCCCCCACTGCTATTTTGCAGATTCACCTGTTTGGGCAGGGAATATAAATACTTGTTTTGGAAAAGGGGCTTAAATATATTGGTACTAATGTTACCCTTGATTTCTATAGTTGCTAGATGAGTATAGACTTGTCCATGCCTACTGAGCTACTGACTTTCATTTGCAAACAGGAAATGCAGAAAGCTGCATCTAAGTTCATTGGAGAACATGACTTCAGGAATTTCTGCAAGATGGATGCAGAAAATGTGAGTAACTACAGGCGGCGCATTACAGAATTTAATATTTCTTCATGTGACAAAAGGTTAAATTTACATTTTAGTTGAACCCTCTTTTCTTTTGGCTATTAATATCCTGCAATTCCTAGTAAAAAATGCTTCACATCTTCTAGGTCCAACAATGATGAGCTGTGCTCCATGACAATCAAGGGTAGTGCGTTTCTGTGGCATCAAGTTCGCTGCATGGTAGCCGTGCTATTTCTAATTGGTCAAGGCCTTGAGTCACCATCTGTGAGTAAAATTCACCCTTAAGCTTCTTTTTGTTGAAGAGTCAATTGCACCACAGATGTTCCCTTGGGTCCATGAACCATGAACTCTCAATACTTATGTCTCTGTACATTATGCTGTTACGATGCAAATGTGCAATTGTAGCTGCATATTCACATATGCAAGTTTATAGACCTGATGTTGAGTTCCCAAATACATGGATATGAGTGGAACATCCATGCAAGAACCTGGCGCAATGTGCTCTTGACAGAAGCATGCATGCAGTTGGTTTTGTAAGGATTACTTACCTTCTCTGGATTTTTCTTATTTTGCCACAGGTAGTTGATTCACTATTGGATATTACTAGAACTCCTAGAAAACCTCAATATAAAATGGCATCAGAGCTTCCGTTGATTTTACGATCTTGTCTATTTGATAAAGCCAACTTTATGTGTTCATCAGGTATGTCTTGTTATTCAGAGATCATTTTTAGTCATGAAAGTATTGAATTACCACTGCAATCTTTGCTATGTACTTAAAGCAAGTGGTATCCCTTGCTTAGCAGACTGTATAATCTACTTCTAGTTCTTGATTTAACTGTGAAAAATGGCTAATTTAGATGATCCATTTTTGCTGCATATGCTTTGGTGTTAAATAGGAGCAACAGAATATAGTTATTTTTGAAAATGTTTGGCCATGGCCTGATATTTTCAGCAAAATTGAGCAAGTAATTTCTGAAAAACGTATTGTCAAATCAGTTCTCTTTTGAGTATAATGCTAGACTCCACATTGCATGGTCTTCAGTATCCGGTCATCAAGTTTTTTGTCGTTTGCATGGATATTAATTGTGATGCAATATTGTTCCACTTCAGATGCCAGTCGATCTCTGATTGAGCACTTGAAAGATGAATATCATCATTATATGCTCCAAGCAGCAATATTTCACGAGGCATTGCCCTGTTTACCTTTCCAAGGTACCTACATGCAAATATTTTCTTAGTTTTGTTTAATATCCTAATGATCTAAAAGTGACATACCACTGCAGAATCTAATCCATTGGAAACACTTCAGAAGAAGAGGACTCATATTCCTCTCATGTCACGAGAAACAGAGCGTAAGTTTGTAATATTTTTTACAGTCTGAACTTGCAGCACATTTCTTCTGTTATGTATTTCTGTGGACAAAACAATGTTTTTTGTCTGACCAGTCTCCACTCGCCTCTTCATATTCTGGCATTTCATTTGATAGTTCCTGGCCATTACTCTACGATAAGATTATTCCATTATGCAAGTATACCTAATGTCCGTCCCTTGATAAGGGCACTGCAGTGCATTTCCATCTTCCGATGCAATGCCTAGTTTCAACTTTGCTCTTGAACTTTCATACATCTGAAACTACATTTCCTGATTTTCCTCTTGTTTCAGCTTCTTATGAGGAACGTATAGCAAAAGTCAAAACAAAGTTGGCTGATAATATCTAGTAGAGTGACCGCCTTGAATTAGTAACACCAATACCTTTTCTTCGAACGGAATAGCACAAATGCTTTCAAGATAATGGATAGAATCTCCGAAGATCAGTTTTTCGTAGTGCAAATTCTGCCACAACTACAATCTACAGGTATGCTCATATATTTTACTATTTATTCCATTTCAGAACCATGCCTTCATTCCTTAAAATTTTCAAGCAGCAGTTTACTAAAATTCTTTGATAAGAGGCAATCTCTTTACGTCAATTGATGCTCCTTAATGCTTTGTGGTTTCATGATGTGTACAGTTTCATGGCAGATAATTGGATCTGTTAACATGTGGAGATGGAAACCGGCAGAGAACAAGAACGAGTGGATTTCATCATTTCGAGACAGTTTTATATCAGTGCCTTTCTGCCTATTCAGGCCGTTCAACAGTCCTCGACAATTAGAAAAATTAGAACATACAACATACAGACTAAAATAGAGTATGAGTGCATTGTATTCTGAATATGTTGTATAGCCTAGAAATCATCAAAATGTCACTTGCTGTTGTACCAAAACTGTAGCAAGTCCTGGATGTTTTTTTTTTTAATAAAAAAATTGAGTTTTGTATTTGCAGCCTCAAACTTTGGTGGATCATCTTGGTTTGTATTGAAGATTGAACTGAGTTGTGTCTAGCTCCTATGGTCGTGTCCCAACGCGGCATTGCAAAAAGGTTACTTGCACTGACATCTAAGCAACATTATTTTTCTGTTACTACTACGGGTGGGCAGAACCGTTTGATGATTTCCCAATCAAGTGGCCATCCTTGCTTCCAGGGTGGTAATTTGGTAGCAAGCTTTATTTCGCACCGGTCAGTGTCATGTGGTTGTTGGCTAATGCTTATGCTGCTGCTGTACAATATCAGCTGATGATGATTAAGGGATAGCAATGGCTCGTTGGGGTAGAAAAGTATTCTGCTATTAACTCCTTTACTCGATTGAAATACCCTCCTCCCTCAGATCTCACCTAGCACGCTTTGTGATCATTCGATGTAGGTCGATTTTTTTCCCACTCAGTCATCTTTCTTTTTTTCTTCTCTCTCTCTCTTTGGTGCATTCATCTTCCTCCAATTGTGTGATATTGACAGCGGCGGATCCACGGGAGGAGAGTACCTCGGCGCACTTAGGAGCTCCCAAGTCTCCTTTAATCTTTGGGCATGGAAGAGTAAATTGAGGAGGAAGAAGAAAGAAAAAGAAAAAAAAAGAAGAAGGGAGAGCCTTCTACTTCATGGCTCAATCCGCCACTGGACATGAATGTAGCACCCACTGCTACTGGGCATGGTTTAACTGACCGATAGCCCAACGGTTACCGAGCTCCAGTGGTTACCGAAAATTCACGATAACCGTGATAACCACTCAAAATTTGAATAAAATTCGGATAAAATTCGTTTGATAAAATTTAAAATTTGGAAAAAAATTCGTGAAATTGACCTCTCAGTAACCGATCGAATTGGACCGGTTACCGAGCGATTTTGTAGATTTATCGAACGGTTTTCTCGATTTTCAGTTAAGGTCAACAAAAAAACCAAAGATTATCTCAATCTTGTAAAATCAATAACTAATTCATCTAAGCTTCAAATCAAGTGAAACAAATTTTGTTGGTTTTCTTGTAACATGATCTACATGATAAAAGTATTTATACTCATAAAAAAGTTAAAAATTTTCTATGAGAAAATGTATTTGTTAAACCAAGTTAAATGCATAGTTTACTCTTTGCTAATCCAAAAATCATGAAACTAATTTTGTTAGTCTTCTTACATGATACTATGTATTTTAAAAATACATGAACTCATGAATTAGTTATTTTAACATGCATGATTGTGTAAATGTGTTGCGACTAGATTAATTCATAACTGACGCATCACACCTCAAATATTAGTGAAACCACTTTTATTAGTTTAATTATACTATGATTTACGTAGGAAAAATAATAGTAGACATGAAAAAGCTAATTACAGTGTTGTTTCTTAACATATTCACTTTATGCTTGTGAACTTTGTAAAAATTATAGAGAAATTAATAAAATTCTAAATAAAGTGAAATCAATATTAAAAATCCTTCTAAGATATGTTCTACACAAGAAAAATATGTGTTTGCATGTTAAACTTTTTCTTAATATGAGTTAATAACTGAGCCGCACGCTTCAACCTTTTGCATTTTTTTTAAACTTCCTCCCTATAGAATATGATGCAAACGATATTATTTTTTGAATTTTTTTCACATAAGGTCTTATAATTGTGTCTAGGTTTTTTAGGATTCTTTTGATTTTTTAATTTTTTGAATTCAAATTCGGTTACCATTTAGTTTCTGAAACTGAGCCGGACCGAGATGCCCGGTTATCACGTATTTTGGTTAGTTATCGACGAATTTTTAAACCCTGCTGTCAGGAGTCTAGGAGCGTAACTGCTCATCCCTTGCCACCTTAAGGGAGGGACCAACGCTCTTACCACCGTTGGCATAAATAAATAGTCCATGGAACCGAAAGCTTTCATAAGATTGAGGTGAAAGTTTTGTAGAATTTTAGCTGAAAGTAGAGAATTTTGATTCAAATGCTGAATTCTAACGACTAAAAGTGGAGTCAGTTTTAATTTCAATGTTCCTCCAAAAAATTCACATGCACTTAAAAAAACTTGTATTCGGTATAAGTTCTCATCAAAATATAACCTCACGAATAATTTGAAAAAGGACATCACAAAATACTTTTGATGGTTCTTCTTTTGAGATAATATTTTTGATGGCTTCTTTCGCAAAAAATATATTTTTGATGGTTTCTTACGAAAAAATATATTTTTGATGGTTTAGAAGATTGGTGGGTGGTCGTCGTGGGGCTGGTCCTCCTTTCTAAACCGTCAGGGTGGCCATTTGTTTGCATTGCACAGAGAGCTAGAGTTTCAGGATGAGCAACTAAAAGCCACAAAAGCAACACATACAAAAAAAGTAAGGGCAATCTAAAAGCCACAAAGAAAAGATCAAAAGAAGACAGGGAACTGAATTAGGACGAGAGCAAGAAGCCAAAAGAGGGGAGAGGAAGGAGAAGACGACGACGACGCAGCTGGAGAAGAGAGGAGGGATCTCCGAGAGGAGGAGGAGGAGGAGGAGGAGGAGGAGGAGGGGGCACAACGCGCATGGAGGCGGCGATGGATCTGATGCGGCGGATGCCGCCGGGCAGCACCGAGACAGCGCTCAACGCGCTGCTCTCCCTCCTCCCCGACCACTCCCTCGACCTCCTCTCTCAGGTTGATCTCCCGCACCAGGTACACACCCGCCGCCGTTCCTCTGTCCCAGTCGCTCCACCACCGCCTCTAGGTCCTTGGTTCGCATACGGATTGAACTGCTCCAAGACATTTGCCTTTCCCTTTTGTCTCGAATTGATTGGAAGCTCCGCCGGCGGTGCTGTTCTTGATTGTGTTATGTTCTGTTCACCAAAAAATGCACATTTCTTGGCGCCTTTGGTCCCTGCCTTGCGTGCCACCTTTGCTTGGCTTAGATTCGGTTCAACAATGGGTCCTTGCTTCCCTTACATTCGGTTGAATCAAAGTCCAATAGAATCGCGCTGTAAAACGGAACCGGAATCGAAGATAAGACGGCTGCCCGTCAAATAAGCCTAGGTGAATCCAAGTATGCAACCTCCACGAGTAAACAGTATCGTTATAGGCAATGTATTTATCAGTCTTTTAACGTGGAAGCATCGGGTTTCTCAGGAGATCAGTTTATTAAATCCTTCGTTCCCTTTTCTCGTCTCATTTCTCCGTGCTTCCAGTTTCTTACTAATAATACATTAGGAAAAATGGTGTAAATTTTTGCAGGTTTGCATGGATAAGGAGAGCATGAAGGAATACATTCTATGCGAGTATAACCGTGATGCTGACTCCTACCGGTCAGTAATTCATCTATATCCCATGATTCCTTTTACTTATGTACTCCATAAGCATTTGAAGAATTGAACCTGCAGCCAACTTATGAAGAAAAAATTGAAAAAAAGCGCAAATGGAAATGATGCAGTACGGCACATAACATTAGATTGCCTTTGTTTGTGGTGCTTGTTGCAAAAATAGTCTTATGTACTGCACTCAACGAAACATCTTTACATCATTTTCTAAGGAATCCCTTACCCTAAACCTAACCTTGCTAAACATCCCCAGTCATCCAATGAATGTATGCATCAGCAAATTAGCACACAGATCTGTATATGCGTTTAATGAATCTGATTCATTTGGGCAAACTTCGACTCTTAGGGGTTTATTTCTTAGTTCACAGTTTTTGATTGTGAGGTTGGCTTGCAGATCACCTTGGTCGAACAAATACGAGCCTCCTTTGGAAGATGGGACAGTTCCCTCTGAAGAGATGAGGAATCTTGAGATTGAGGCAAATGAAGTCTTTTCTGTCTACCGTGACCAGTAAGATTCATATTTCATCCTACTGCCCCTTCTATGCAGCGATGCTAAGTAAATGCAATATGAAAGAAGGCTATGATTAGTAGTAGCATGATTCCTCAATTTAGTATTTGATGTAAAAAAATTAATACAATATCTATTGTTTTGATGTAAAAGAATTAATACAATATCTATTGTTTTGATGTAAGCAAATTAATACAATATCTTCTATGGATGCTTAGGTACTATGAAGGTGGGATCTCATCTGTGTACATTTGGGAAGACGAAGATGATGGTTTTATTGCATGCTTCTTAATAAAGAAAGGTCCATACGAATGCTTGATGTGATCTTGTTTCTTTAACCATTAATAAATAACCAAAAATTCAGTTTACTAGAATTCCTGTTATGTGGTTACAGATGGACAAGGAAAAAGAGGGTACATGCAGATAGGTTCATGGGATGCTATCCATGTTATTCAGGTGACTCATGATAACATTGTTCATAACCTGCCAAATGTCAGGCTCGGTTTTTCTCCCTGCTGCTTCTTTTAAGTTTGGACTTAACAGGTGAAAATTTATGTGATGTCAATAGGTAGGTCCTGAGGAGGAAGGATCAGCACATTACTGCTTGAACAGCACTGTGATGCTGTCATTGACAACAGACAACAAGCAGTCTGGAACTTTTAACTTGTCAGGATCGATTAGACGGCAGGTTATATCTCCTGGCCCTTCGCTCTTCGTTGAATGTCGTCCAGTCCAATGTCATGCTATGTTATTAAGGTGCTATACTGCTATGTGAGGGATAGAACTAACTGGCATCCCTTTTTTCCACCATTATTGTTGTCTATTTAATACAGCTCAGAGTTTGTGCACAAAACAGTATAGACCATCAAGAAAATTCACATTTGTAGTAGTCTAGCTATGAATTGAAAAACAAAGGTACACTTCAAACAAATTAACTGCTAAGTTAATGCCAGTTTTAGTTATGGCTAGGGAGCTGATTGAAGCATGATATTATGTACCAAGCCAAGCAGCCAATAATTTCACATGTTGATGGAGCTATTTTGTTGTAATATGTTGATCAGTTACATAGGCAGTATTTTACCTCAAGCCACTTTGCTTTGATTAGAAGCACCGTGGAGATATAGAAAATCAGAGCAGGCTAATACAACAGGTATCTGTTTCTATTTGCAGATGAGTATGACTCTCGCTGTGGCAGATGGTCATCTTGTTAATATGGGGAAAATGATAGAAGAGATGGAGGGCAAGCTGAGAAATTCATTGGACCAGGTAACAGTTCCGCATTGCCAATGACAACTTTGATAGATATTGAGATCGTCCAAGTTGTCAACATCAGTTGCAACTTGCATTGACAACTTGTAAATCCATTAGTCTCCAAGGTTAATACTGTTGTGATGGCAGGTTTATTTTGGGAAGACCAGAGAAATGGTTTGCACTCTTCGGCCGCCACCGGAAGTACTTAATATGAGACTACCCGACAGCTGAGCTAATGTATAGAGACGTCAATTTAACAAAGGAAGATATGTTGTCTTGACAATTATTTCCATAGGCATAGTCAGTTCGTGTTTTTCCCCTTTTCATATGTATCGACACCTTGTTGAGGTACCATAGGAGTTTCTTGTCCACCGATCTGTGATTAAATGAAAAAGATTGAGCGAATCGTGTCAGCTGTATCCGAGAAGTTTAGACGAGAGCAAAAGTTGTATCTGCAGAAGTCTGTATGACTGCCAAATTCGTCTGCAGTAACATTCTGCTATTGGCGTTCTGTATTATGAAGATCTGGTGTTCTTGTGTCCTTACAATTTGCTGAAGCATGGATGGAACATGTCTCTATAATAGATTGACCAAAGTGAGATCTGAAGGATTTTTGGTTCCCATGCCGGTCACTACGCTGTAACAGGTACGAACAATATGGATTTGAGCTAAGTGGGAACAGTAGGGTGCTTGGACACTGCAGGCTGCAGTGGCGCGGCAGCGGCTTGCAGGGGCCCGGCGGCAAGCTCTGCCGGCCACGGCCCCAGACAGCCGCCGGTCAACACAGCCGGCTGCCGTGGCCGCTGGTTTGGACTACGAATTCGATGGTGTCGATCAGCTCCGGGAGGCATACAGCTGATCGATCAGCTCCGCTGACCTGAAAATAGTTGCAATCCGCTTCGTCTTTTTGATGTAACATAGGTTAGTGATCAACCATGTCTACATCAGCGAACCGATTGATCTAGTCATTTTCACGCCAATTACCCTCAAGGTCAATGATCAAGAATGTAGTTTACGGGGAAATAATTGGAGTCTTTTTTAGCTCTTGCCAGAATTGGCACTTGATTCAACAAAAAGAAAAAGACTACCGTAGTGCTCTAAGACGCTGCTCATCACATGGACACGTAGCCAATCCTATGACTATGCTACTGCATAAAAAAGCGCATGCCACAAGCGCTACAAAAAACGATGATAGCGTAAATCCAGTCTAATAGCTCGGGCTTCCCTGAACTGAACTACTAAACAGCATGACACAGGCAAACATCACACGATGGCTCAAATAAAAATCAACATGGAATCATACAAACAAGATGATCTTCTATGGCAGATGCAAATAAGCTTTGGCCAAATATTAATAACAGTAGTTCACAAGGTTCGGCCAAAAACTACAACATGACTGTTTTTCTTTACTTCATAGACAATGAGTGATCCATTCTCCAGATTTTACACCAAAAATCTAACGGAGCATCTAGCTAAAGACCATGCGCAGTCATCGATGGTGTTGAGCTAAACTCGGAGGCTTTTCATGGCTTCGCTTCCTCTGCAGCTGCTGCTGCTGGGGCTTCCTCCCCCTTGCTCTCCTCTGCCTTACTGCCTTCTTCATCTGCATTTTTCCGGTAAGATAAAATCAGTTCAGTGATGCCTTCAAGTCATGAAATGAAATGGAATGTCCCCAGAATTCACAAGGATAAACTATTTACACAGAGGGATGGAGCTAATCAAGGTTGAAATGATCCACAAGGGCCAAACAACCTGGACTAAGATGATTCAAGACACTCCTCAACGCTTGACCGCTTACTGTGAATTAGACTACAGCACTGGGTAGAAATCAACACTCACAACTGGCAAATGACCGTTTCTGGCAGCTCCAAATGTGGAACCATCCAAAACAGACGACAGCACATTTAAGGATATCGTTGCCAGATTTTTTAGCAGCCAAGCAAGAGAATAACATGCAAAGACTAAGGAACTTCTCATTGCTGGTTTCGTTCACGTGTAAGGGTGAAAACCTTTTGTCCACTAGTATTATACTGTGGGTTATTGTTGATATCAATTAGAGAGAATCATGTAACAACTACTTAGACTATGGTTGGAAAATTTGGCTAAAAGGAAAAACATCGAGCTTATAAGCTACCTATGAAAGATTCAGGATACAAGTATAGCTAAACTGTTAAATAGGATTAACAGACAAATCCAACATTTGAGTCAGCCCACATACTAGAATTTTCGGTTGCACATTTATTCAGAGGTGGTAATGCCAATATGTGACGGTCTTAAAGCAGCAGGAACAGGCTTCATCCCCAACTAGGTCATTGAGATGAGATGGAGAATGGTGTACCTTTGTTAGTGCTTTCAATCACATCGTCTTCATCATCATCCTCGATATCATCATCAGCACCTCCCATGTCCAGTTTCTGCAAACACAAAGTACCATAAGAACCTTTCCTCCCATTTTCTCTATCACCAAAGAAAGCTTTCAATAGACACTCACCGAGAAGTCCATATCACCAAAGTCATTAACTGCAACATGAATAATACATGTCACTTCGAGCAAAACCAGATCGTATTATGAAAATCAAAACAACCAAAACTGAAAGACTTACATCCAACATCCTCATCGTCCTCATCCTGCCATTTGTCCCAGTCAACCTTCAAGAACACAGGTGGCTTGCCCTCCTTCTTCATCAGCCTTGGCCACCATTTGCTCTCAGCTTTTTTGATAAGGTAGCATATGGTCCTTGGGGCAACAGCTGCCTTGCTCTCCTGCAAACAGCAAGGCCGGTACAATTAGCATCTAGAATGGTACATACTAAAGACAAAACCTGTCAAAAGTCACACCTACCTCCACATTCACAGCATCAAACAACTCAAGGTCAAGCTCGTAGGGCAAGTCATCAGCGCCCTTTGCCGAGAAGTTGAAATGGCCTTCAGGCTTCAAGTTCAGCTTCACATCCTTGGCGTCGGGCAGCTCGATTGTCAAGAACACCTTGTTAGACCTCTGCGCCCACTTAGTGCTCGGGTGACGACTGCAAGTATAGTTGGTCCCAAGACTTTATTCAAAACAATGCCAAAACAGCATTTCCCAGCCTGCAATTCTAAGCAAGTACTACACAATCACAGATGGTACACAGGCTACCCCCAATTACTTAATATAGCAACATGCTGGTTAAGGACAAAATCATCGCATGATTCCCTACAACTAAGCACATGGAGCATAAATAAGCACTAAAGCTGGCTAAAAAGATTTGCACCCCCAAACAGAGTATCCATTTTGAAGAAACCTAGGATTGCAGGTTGCAGCAAAAACTAAGAATTCGTGTATTTTCATATCTCTATCGATCAGTTGACTAAAATTTCTACGCGGCCATGCTAAACAACAGGTCAACAACTAATTTTCCCCGACACATCCGTGTTTCCGAGTCTATTTTCCCCACCAAACTTGAACAAGAGACTTGCAGAAAACCGACAGGCTAAATAACACCCAGATAGATGCGCACAATCACACACCCCAAACCCCACAAACTACCAGAGCACCACGCTGCCACACCACGGCTCATGAACTTGAGAAGTACGGAAAGATCGCGAGAGAAGTCGCAGCGAGTTACTACCTCATGATGCCTCCTCGGGAACTCCGGTGTGAGACTTGTTCGTCGCGTCGGGGATTTGTTGGGACTAGGGTTTAGACGACTTCGGGGAGACCGGCTATGGGGGACGGATGCGCGTGTGGTGGGGGAGGAAGAGGGTAGAAGAAGAAGCAGCGGACTGAGAGGGCAGCGAAGGCGACGGGGGCAAACTAGTAAAACTGCGGGTGCTACTGCTGCTTCCAAAAGGCTCTAGTTGCTTCCATTTCCTTCCGGTTACCGTGCCATGTGGATTTTTGTTCTTTTTTTAATCATTTTTTTCCATGTCTTGGTACGGCACTAGTTATCCTCCCTTGAGTTAATTATCTCTCTTCCTAGCAGATTACTGTTCATCATCTAAATAAGAATAAATTTTGCAATATATCTATCAAATGATTTTCCCCCTTATCCTTCAAATTTGTGTCCGTTCGATTTTCTTTTAAATTCGCTGATTCTTGTTGTGTTCGCGAGGACATCCACGTCGTCATCTGCATTCGAAACCGTCCGATTAGAGCACGGGCAATTGAAGGCCGTCCGATTTGGTATTGTACCTCTTGCTTCCTGCGAGTTCAGAAATATCTTTCCCCACCTCGCCCGTTCCAAAGAAATCCCACTCCAGTCTCCGTGTTCTTCCGACCCTCGCTCCTTCGATCGAACCCAGCCTCACTACCACCAACACTTCTGCTCCACCGCTGCCTCCGGTCCCTATGCTCTCACCACCAGAAGGAGCACCAACTCCTATGACGCTATTACTTCAGCACCACCAACGCCTTCGCATTGCAAATCCCAAACACGCGCTCACGCCATGACCACCCTAGCGTCGGTTCCGCTCCACGCACCATATCCGACACCGCTGCCACCGATATCTCCGCTCCCCGTGCTGTCATCGTCACCACCAGCACCACCTCCTCCAGCACCGGCACTTCGGCGTCACAAGTGGCTCCGCACTCTTATGTAACATCCCAATTTCATAACAATTCAAAAATTTATTTTATACAAAGAAAATAAAAGAATAAGATAATTAAAATCCTCAAAGAGTAAATATACGTATATATAAAGAAGGTTTTAATTTTGCTTGCAATTATTTGTTTTATATAATATATATATTTTATATTTGTTTGAAATTGTTTGTATATAAGTGCCTGTTTTAGAGCTATATTATTTAATATACATACAATATATGCGTATAAATATCCAAATACATGTATGTATATGTGTATAGAAATACAAGAAATTGAATGGAAAAGGAAAAAGAAAGAAAAAGGAAAGGAAACACATCTCGGGCAGAGCCATCAACGCAACCCATCTTCCTAACCTCTCTTTCTCTCTTTCCACCGACCCGGTCATGTCATTTCGGCGCAACTCGCCTACTCTCTCCCCTCTTCTCTCGGTTTGGGTCACAACCGGTCAAGTCGACTTGTCTCCACGCACGTCATCTCAGTCCATCTTGACAACCTTCTTCCTCCTCTCGCTCATTCGCTCTCCTCTCTCTCTACTTCCCATTCGACATAAGCATGACAACGGGAAAACCATGTTGGCACTGCCGTGTCCGAGCCGAACTATACCGGGAGGTCGTTCAATTGAGTTCGCCTGAGCTTCTAGAAGATGTGATCCATCTTATCTCAAACAGAGCCCGATTCAAATTTGAATTGGAGATAAAGTCCAACCCATCGACCGAATTCAGTCCTGAGAAAATTCGAACTAATCTAGAAGGAAATCTTTCTAGAAGGTCATCAACAAGAATCAGTGCGGTATCCACCAACTTTTGCCTAGTTAATCTTCATATGAGCACGGCTTAAACTCGAAAATCGATTTGGAGGAGATCGTGTTGCCGTCGAACTCCTTGAACCCTAGATTGAATCGATTCGAGAGTTCTAGCGCACTCGAGTATAAATAGTAACCCTTATGCCCTCTTCAAGCCATACCAAGAAAAACCCTTCACTTTTTGGCAAGAAACTGAAGTCGGAACCCCTATTCCGTCGAGCTCTGAAGAACCTCGCTGCCATAACTCATCGCCAAGTTCCAGAGAAGGTCGCTGATGACAATACATCCCCTAGGTAAGATCGCCCTCACCTCCTCTCTCTATTCGGCCGCTCATAATCAAGAATCAAGCCATGTAGCGTAGATCTCGAGAGATCGGTTTAGTAAAAGGATCCGCCACCATATTCCCTGTCGGAATGTACTCTAAGATCACCTCCCTCTGTGCTATCATGTCTATAAAAAAATGATATCACATCTTTTTGTGTTTGGTTTTTCCAGGATAGGAACAGAGGTCAGGAGCTGCCAGCAGGGCGCTGCATTCAATCTGACTGATGGCTCAAGATAAGTTCCAATGAGAAACCGGCCATCCTTCGTCGTGTCTAAACCATCGCCGTTGGAGTCGCCGGAGCCAAGCTAGAAGCACCAGTAGTCATCCGATTCATGTTGGGCGATCGCGATTAGATCTAAACATACCCCTTCACCTATTAGATCATAGACATTCAACCATCAATGGACGATCTAGATTTAAATAGGTTCAATACAGTTAGCTACCCACGTCAGTGTCCACATCATCAGCATTGTCAGCTGCTTAGCCGACGTGTGAACCAGTCAACAAGCCTAGTAAACGTTTTCTTTTTCTTTTTAATTTTATCTTTTTTCTGTTGCTGATGTCATAATGTGTTTATTGCGCAATAAATTGGATTTCCAATATAATAATTATGATAATTAGAATAAAATTGTTAATAGCTTTAATAATGTTTTATAATGTCTATTAATTATGATTAATGTTTCGATATGGTTTAATATTCAAATAGATGTTAATAAATTCTGAAAAAATCCTAGAAAAAAAAAAATCCAAAAATCATAGATTGCTTTGGAAAATTTAGAAAATTCCTAATAACATAGTTTCACATGTAGTTAATATTTTTGCTCTGTTTTAATCTTTCGAAAGCAATAACTTGTCAACCGTAGCCCCGATTTGATCCGTTCTTTTGCCAAAATTTCTAGAAAAATCTAATCTATTGTGTGATGTTGTTTGTTGTGTGCTATTTAATTTATTTTAGATCTTGGTGTTTATTTGTTGCCTTTTTGCTTATGTTCGCAAGTAAACGTCAATGTTCCGGATGAGCTAGAAAGACTTCAGGATCAAGACTTTGAAGACCCAACTAAGTATTATGAAGACAAGTTGTGTTCTTGATCATATTGATCCCATATTTTCAACTGCTTTGTCTTATAAACATGCATGCTAATAATATTACTGGGACTCCCAAGTTAGGCTTTACCGTAGCTTTCCTCTATCATCCTTGTCGCTATAATTATGGTTTTGGTTTTGGTTTTGGTTATAGAATGGTAGGTTATACTTAGCCTTGCTTTGGGATAGGGATCATGATAATGACTTGATTAAATATGATAATGGCCCTATGCAAGTATGATAAAAGATGATGACCTAATTTTTGTAACAACATAGAATTATAATTTGAGCAAGTGGTTTGGACGAGACTGGTACATGTTGTACAATTGGGTTCGTGGTATTCTTACTCAAATATAATGACCGGTTCATGGAGTGATCATTCCTAGTTAACAGTACAACCACCAGCCTAGTATAAGATAGGACTAGCTGATTAATTTGCTTTACTCTCAGTATGGTGTAAACCATTTGGTTGTATGGAACAAAAGGGTGTACTTCTAGGGTTTCCATAAGGTGCAAAAGAAGGCTTTCGTTGTTGAGGTGTATTCATGTGACGGTGAAACCTCGATATTTATGCACATGTTGGGAGGGACTTTGTAAAGGCTCTGTAGTGGTTTTTCGACGCACACCTCAAAAGTGTGTAAGTACTGCTGTAACAACCCAATTCTCCCCTCTCTCTCTCTGTCGCTGCCAACTGTGCCCACATGTTAGAGTCTTCCTCCACCCTAGACCCCTTCCAAATACGACGGCGCCCGATTCAATTTTCCTTCAATTCCATAAGAATTAATGTCATTAACCATCGATGGGTGCCTGGAAGGAAACCGCAAGCAATAGAAAGGAAGGAAAATTGAACAGGCCAATCAATTTCGCAGAGGAGCTAATCTAAAATTGTGGAAACCGCTGCCCTAAGCTAGCTACCATTCACCTGTCTTCTTCCTCTCCTTTCTTTCTTCCTCAAAGCATCTCCAGCCGACATCACTTGGCATCGCTAGAAATAGCGATACAGGCCAAAATACCCACTCCAGCCAGCTCCCTACCTCCCCTCGCTATTTTCTCGGCTTGGCATCTCATCCCATCACTCCCCATTTCGGTCTGACCGCAAGGGAGCTTGTCATCACAACTGCCGCCATCTGGAACCTCCCGTGCAAGTGTGTGCACGCCATCCCCCACCCATCTCTGTTTTCTTGCATTTCTCCGAGCAGTTTGGTGATGCGATTTTTGTTTGGTTCTATCCTTGCAGATCTGCAGAAGGGTAAGGAATGGCGTCGCCCACCTCGCCTCCACCAGAATGGTGCGGTGAAGAGCCGGACCGGAGAGAGTAGGCACCGTCGTTGCTACTACTGCTGCTGCAACTGTGTGGAGGTGGAGGTGGGGATCCTCCAGCAGGGCGAGAGGGGAGCGGAGCCATGGCGAGTGACATGCCCATGAGCCCCGAAATCAAGTAGGTGGACGGCGAGATCCAGGACATCTTCCGCGCCCTCTAGTGAGTCAGATCTCCCCGCTTTTGTTGCAATGCCCTTCTCGTTTCCACCGATTTGGTTCACGGTCGCGCTCTTGATGTTCGACTGCTGAGCAAATTGGAGTGAACTGAAGAACTCCTTGCAACTCTGTGGACTGCGGTGGCGTTAGATTCTACCAGCCCATGCTCTAGTCACAGCCTGTTGCTTTACAGATACTTCCTTACTAGTAAGGTGCCTATGCGTTACAACTGTTTCAAAAAGTTTTGCACCCAACATCTATGATAGTTTTCATATGAAACAAGCCATTAATCAAAAAGATCATGGTACATATATATATGTAAGCTTGTATTAATTATTAAAGTGTTTCATTGTACTTTGCATTGTAGTAATGTGCATTTAATTATCAAAAAACACTTTTTGCATTACAACAGGAAGCCCAAACTGCAAGAGCAAGTCAATGATGATCCATATATCTATAACCCAGTATCAATTGATTATTGTCTTTGCATCTATTCAAATAGTATAGTATCATGGTTTTAATGTTCTCCCATCGATCAAATCAAAACACCATAAAACTACCATGCAAAGCTTATGAAAAGATAAAGTAAATAAATACTGTATGCATTATTATCTTAGTGAAGAGTAAGAATTGCTGAATTGAAATAAAGGTGGGAGGAACTATATTCATTGAATAATTAATTACGCAAAATCGGAAATTTACCAAACAAATCTACAAACACTGACATGCAAATTTTAAGTGATATCATGCAGCACATATGCAAACATCACTTGCGACGCGATAAAATTAAATAGCCAGGGCAAAAACTCAAAAACAAAGCTTAGTCTTCTCCAATTATCTCTTAACTTTGCTCGCGTTATAATAGTGGCACTGTACTTCATACAGTAGGTTAACTTTAATAGTTCATGCGAACCTTAAATTGCAGTTTCTTACAAACGACTAATCTTCTAACTTGACTTTTAGTTTCTTGGAGACTTGGAGCAAGCTGCAGAATCATGCGATGCTCCAAAAATATTTCTTTATGCCAAACTAAATGATCAAATTACTCCAGTGATCCATTCAAGCTTAACCATTTATGGCCCAACCAGTGTGGACCAAAGCGATGTCCAGCCTTTGACTGACCAAAAACTGTATGATCTATATAGCTCTTGAGTTATCCTCAAATCAAGTTGTTGGGGATGATCTCTCGCGCCCCCCCCCCTTTGTATGGCAAGTCGAAGTCTACCGGTGGCTGAACACTGATGGGTGTTGCAGTGGTGTTTCAGGAAATGCAGGCGAAGACCATGGCGGACCTTCGGTCGGAGCTCGAAGGTTGGCCTGCAACCTCCCCCATCCGTGCAGGTGAAGGCCACGGTGGACCTTTGGTTGGAGCCTGAAGGTAGGTCTGCGAACCCTGCCGCCCGGGTAGGCGAAGGCTGCGGCAGGCCTTCGGTTGGAAGCCAAAGGTTGACCGGTGATTCCGCTCATCAGAGCGGGCGAAGGTACTGGCGTGTCTTCGGCCGGAGGCCGAAGGTCGACCCACGGCGCCGGAGGGTAGGAGTGAAGGTCGTGGTGAACCTTCGGTTGGAAGCTGGAGAGGGGCCCTCAGCGCAGTCATGAGACTGGCCGAAGACCACAAATGGACGTCGATGCCCACTTAACTACCCAGGGCACAATTGTAATTATGCAAATGTACTTGATTGTACCATAATGCCCCCAAATATGCCGAAAATGTGGCAGTTGAGAGGGTTAAACTGTAAATCCTAGCGTTAGGTAGTTGGGTACAGGGTATACATAGGGCCATACTGTACTTGAAGTGATGAGATAAATCAAGATTATTTACTCATAACACGTGTCACACCCTGGAGCCTTCGGTTTTCCCTAGAACGAAGGCCTTCTTTTGTTGGGGTTAGCGGTTCCAACAGTTGGTGCCGTCCGTGGGGATCGAACGGACCGAAGCTATGCCACCCAAAAAGAAGACAAAGCCACTTGGTACATCGGAGACGTTACCGGAGCCTTCGGCTGCAGCCGGAGCTTCGGCCGAAAGGCCCCCTTCGGCGGTACCAGGCTCAAGCAACGCTTTGGCCGGAGGAGCTTCCGTTGAGTGTGAACAACACTACGGTGTTGATGTCGTGCCCCCAGGAGACAACGAAGACAGGCACGGAGCGACTGTCCAGGAAAATGCAGCAGCAGTGCGGGTCATAGAAACTAGCGATTGTGCCCGCTTCGAGGCTTCGGCAGAAGAGCGAGGAAAGGCACAAGATGAAGAGTGGGAAGACCTGGATGACTTCGCAGAATACAAAGATGAAGACGAGACACAGGAGGAAAGAACAGCCAGGCTAGAAGCTGAAGAACTGGAGAGGCAGATTGCACAGAAAAAGCGCATGTTAGATAGCCTGGTGGCAAGTTGAAAAGCCGCGGAATATCGCAAGCGAGCGGAGGAAGCCAAGAAAACACTGGAGAAAATGCAAGAAGAGATCGATATGCTGCATCGTGTGGAGGAAATAGCTCGCCACGTGATGCCGTCGAAAATCACAACACGACCAGCACAGGACCTTTGGCGACGGTCATGCGTATGCGATCCAGAGTCTTTGCTCTCCATTGGCTTGCAGAACCAGCCGTGGACTTCGGGCTTCAAGATGTCTAGAGTAGTAATGTTCGACGGAGAGTCAGATCCAAGAGAATTTGTAATGAGTTTTGAGGCGGCAGTCGAATCCGCTGGAGGAGATGACGCAACACTGGCGAAGGCCTTTGTATTGGCTATAAAAGGGATAGCAAGGTCGTGGTACTCCGCGTTGCCTCCAGGATCCATTTATTCATGGGAGCAACTGTGCAACACCCTATACAACAATTTCCAAGGAAATCGGGCAGATAAGATTACCACAAGCGACCTCATCGCACTGAAGCAGCAGCCAACAGAGACATTGCAGAGCTATATGCGTCACTTCGTACACATCCGTTGTCAGGCGAAAGGGTTGAGTGAAGACACAATCATCGATGCCGCCATACAGGGCATCAGAGGGGGACTTCTGGCAGGAAAGCTTACAAGAAAGAGGCCAGGGAGTATACAAGAGCTGCTCAATAAGATGGAAGAATACACAAGGTCCGAGCTCGATCACCTTCGGAGGAAGAATGAAATGGTAGCCTCGAAAGCACTAAAAATAAATACGTCGGCCAGGGAAGCAGGTACTGGCCACTCAAAAGACCGATTGAGGCATGTGAGAAAAGTCGAAGCATCCAAGTATACAATAAAGCAAAAAGAGGTCAATCAGATAGACTCTGGGCCAGTCGAAGTTGCTCAAGCGATAAGCGAAGGGCAAAGTGGGGCTACTCGAGGAGACCGAAGTGGCAGAGGCCGAGGCCGAGGAGGTCAAGGTGGACAGGCTCCGCAGAATCCGGCCACGTTCTACTGCGAGTTACATGGCGAAGGCACCGGTCATAGGACTAAGCAGTACCCACAGGTCATGGCCATGAAAGAAAGCTTAGCGAAGCAATCCTTCGATCAAGCAAGAATCATGCACCACGCCACACAGTTCAGGCACGACGAAGCATGGGAAAACAATTAGAACCGCAATTCAGGCACAACGTTCGCTAATCAGTGGCGACCAATGCTCGCGCCGGCACAACAATATGTTCCCATAGCCTCAACCCAGCTGGATCAGACGACTGGACAATTGGCCTTCCAAGGAGAGCTACCTCCACCTCTACCAAGACCAGCGATCGAAGCACCACTGGAGACCAGCAGGTCGGTAAACACAGTGAATCATGGATACAACGTAGTGTTGGCAATCTCAGGAGGATCCAATCAGGAGACAGAATCGAAGAGGCAGCAAAAAGAATATGTGCGAAGGGTTAACCACGTTGGTGTAGGGCCAACTTATGTTCACTCAAGGTGGTCCAATGTGCCCATTACATTCTCACAGGATGACATGAGGGTTCTAGATTACCCACACACGGACGCCTTCATGGTTACAGCAAATATTTTGAGAAATGAAGTGCATAGAATCCTGATAGATGGCGGAAGCTCGGTAGATATCATCTTTGCGAATGCCTTTGACAAAATGGGTTTATGGCGAAGCAACCTTGACCATGCTGGGTCTCCACTACTAGGCTTCGGCGGAAATGCAATCAACATTTTGGGAAAGATAACAATCCCAGTGTCATTTGGCGAAGAGTCAAATTTCCGGATGGAGGACATTACCTTCGATGTGGTCGATATCAACTATCCCTATAATGCAATATTCGAGCGAGGAGTCCTGAACATATTCGGAGCAATACCGCACCATGTATATTTGTGTATGAAGATGCCGAGTCCCAGAGGCGTCATAACAGTGCTCGAAGATCAGCAAGTGGCCCGTAGGATCGAAGTGGGAATCACTCCAGGTCGGTGAAATGTCCATGCGGTGACGGGACCTTCGACGGATCTCAGGGAATGTGAGGACTAGCCGAAGGTAAAGAAGGTGGCGAAGGCTGTACCGGAAGGGGAGACCAAAATAGTACCGCTGTGTCCAGATAAGTCAGATAAAAAAATCATTATCGGGGCGGAGGTCCCAGAGGAAGACCAGCGAGAATTGATAATGTTCCTTCGCAGCAACGAGGATGTCTTCGCCTGATCTCCAAAGGATCTGCAAGGAGTCAGTAGGGAAATTATTTAGCACACTTTAAATGTAGACCCCAGTACGAAGCCAAAGAAGCAAAAGCTTCGGAAAGCTTAGAAAGAGAGGGTAGAAGCAGCGAAGGCTGAAGTAAAGAAGCTGCTCGACGCTGGCGTGGTACGTGAAGTGTTACACTCAGAGTGGTTGGCAAACCCGGTGCTAGTTAGGAAAAGTAATGGCAAGCGGAGAATGTGCGTAGACTTCACAGACCTAAACAAGGTCTGTCCGAAGGATGATTTCCCACTACCAAGAATTGATCAGCTGGTGGACTCTGCTGCTGGTTGTGAAATATTGAGTTTCCTAGATGCATACTCTAGGTACCACCAAGTTTGGATGGCGAAGGAGGATGAAGAGAAAACAAGTTTCAGAACCTCCTTCGGCATATACTGCTTTGTAAGGATGCCCTTTGGCCTTCGAAATGCTGGTGCTACTTTCACCAGGTTGGCGCAAACAGTGTTAAATTCACAAATAGGGCAAAATATCCTGGCATACGTCGACAACATAGTGGTCAAAAGTGCCAGAAAGAACCAACATCTCGAAGACCTACGGGAAGCTTTCGGAAACTTGCGAAGCCCAGGCCTAAAGCTAAACCCCAAAAAATGCGCCTTTAGAGTACAGTCTGGGAGGCTATTGGGGTTCTTGGTGTCGAAGAGGGGCATCAAAGTAGAACCCTAAAAAATTCAGGCAATAATTGACATGAGACCTCCGCAGAGAAGGAAACAAGCACATCACCTGGCAGGCAGGTTGGCGGTGCTAAATCGGTTCATTGCAAAATCCACATAACGAAGCCTACCTTTCTTCAAGACGCTAAAAGGCTTTGACCCATTCAAATGGGGTGCGGAGCAGCAAGAAGCCTTCGATGAACTGAAGAATTATCTAACGAAGCTTATAGCCCTGTCCAGTCTCGATCCCGAGGCTGATTTGTTGTTGTACATAGCAGCATCCCCTTCGGTAGTAAGTGCCGTACTTGTGCAGGAGAGGCAAGAAAATAACAAGCTACAACAATTTCCAATATATTACATGACGGAGGCTCTTGCGGGCCCGAAGAGATTCTACACCGAAATGGAAAAGATGGCATACGCACTGGTAATGGCATCGCGCAAGCTTCGCCATTACTTTACGGCTCATAAGATTACAGTGCCAACATCCCTATCCCTTCGCGACATGTTTGAAAATTGGGAAGATACAGGAAGGATGGTAAAATGGGCTGCAGAGATCGCTCCACTCATGATAGTTTTCGTGGCAAGAACAGCGATGAAGTCCCAGGCATTAGCGGACTTCGTAGCAGAATGGACGCCGCATGCCAAAGCCCCAGCAGAAGAACCGTCAGACCCGGTCTGGATCGCATATTGTGATGGGGCCTGGGGGGCTTCAGGAGCAGGTGCGGCGACGGTACTATCTTCGCCTTTGGGGGTAAAATTAGGATATGTTGCCAGACTAGAATTTTGATCAACAAACAATGTCACGGAGTACGAAGTTATCCTCCTTGGCCTTCGCAAGGCGAAAGCTTTAGGCGCCCAAAGGGTGCTGGTTAACATGGACTCTAAAGTAATAGCAAGCCAAATTGACAAGACATTTCAAACAAAAGAACCAGAGCTTGTTAGGTATATGGCAGTAGTCCGAAGCATGGAAAAGTACTTCCTAGGATTCACTATCAAGAGTATATCAAGGAATGACAACTTTGAAGCAGATGACCTCGCGAAGGCCGCATCACAAAATCTGCCAATACCTCCAGATGTATTCTACCAAAAGTTGAGTATGCTGGCTGTAGAAGACTCTTCGCGGATGACACGGTCGGTTGCTATAATTGAAAGCGAAGATTGACGCTCTCCCATAATGGCTTACCTTCATGGCTATTATGAGCCCGAAGATAATATTGAAGCGAAGCGCATGGCCCAGAGAGCCAGGAACTACAAAATTGTGGAAAACGATTTGTACAAGGTCGGAGTCTGTGCACTTTTGCTGCAATGCGTATCTCAGGAAGAAGGGCAAAGTTTACCGAGAGAAATACATGGAGGACTGTGTGGCTCGCACGTAGGCACTCGAGCCCTAGTTGGAAAAGTATACAGACATGAATTCTTTTGGCCGAAGGCGGTCAGTGATGCGGATTACATAGTTCGAAGTTGTACGCAATGCCAGTACTGGGTGAAGGGATCAAACAGGCTGCAGGCTGCCGAAAACTTGAACAAATACAAGGAGGAGACTAGAAGGTGGAGAGACAAGAAAATATCCTTCGTATGGCAAGTCGAAGTCTACCGGTGGCTGAACACTGATGGGTGTTGCAGTGGTGTTTCAGAAAATATAGGCGAAGGACATGGTGGACCTTCGGTCGGAGCCCGAAGGTTGGCCTGCAACCTCCCCCATCCGTGTAGGCGAAGGCCACGGCGGACATTCGGTTGGAGCCCGAAGGTAGGTCTGCGACCCCTGCCGCCCGCGTAGGCGAAGGCTGCGGCAGGCCTTCGGTCGGAAGCCGAAGGTTGACCGATGATTCCGCTCACCGGAGCGGGCGAAGGTACTGGCGTGTCTTCGGCCGGAGGCCGAAGGTCGACCCACGGCGCTGGAGGGCAGGAGTGAAGGTCGTGGCGAACCTTCGGTTGGAAGCTGGAGAGGGGCCCTTAGCGCAGTCATGAGACTGGTCGAAGACCACAAATGGACGTCGAGGCCCACTTAACTGCCAGGGCACAGTTGTAATTATGCAAATGTACTTTATTGTACCATAATACCCCCGAATATGCCGAGAATGTGGCAGTTGAGATGGTTAAACTGTAAATCCTAGCGTTATGTAGTTGTGTACGGGCTATAAATAGGGTCATAGTGTACCTGAAGTGACGAGAGAAATCAAAATTATTTACTCATAACACGTGTCACAACCTGGAGACTTCGGTTTTCCCCTAGAACGAAAGCCTTCTTTGGTTGGGGTTAGCGTTCCAACACAAGTCACCCGACATGGAAAATCACAGGCATATGTCTCTCCCGAGTATAACTGTGACATGAATGGAATCATTGGCGGAGGGGGGGGGGGGGGGCTTGCCTTACCTGGGCACACTTAAGAGCCTCTACAATTTTTGGACATAGAAGATGAAGAGGAGAAGAGGAGGAAGAGGAAGAAGAGAAAAAAAAGGAAAAGGAGGAAAAAGAGGGAAAGCCTTCTAAATTTTTACTCTGAATCCATCACTGAATAGAATGTTGTCATGAAAAACATAATAGGAATAAGACTACAACATGTTCAGCACGTCTATATATATTTCACCTGACAATGACATGATGCTCTTTGATGGCTCCATGTAGTCTTTATTTTGGTTATGCGAGACCCGTCATCTCACTTTCCATTCATTGTCCTGCTTTTCATGTCCTTGTTCCCATTCTTAAGATACGATGCTACAACTTTTTACACAAAATATACTGGTACAAACTGGAGTTCCTTGCAAAACCAAGTATTACAATTGTTCGGCTTCCCACCAGATAAGCACTGAAAATGAAAATGAGTTGCGAACGTGGCAAACAGCGAGATATTGGTAATCTTCAATTGTTAAGTCAAAACATAAGCACTTTATAGGGAAAGAGAACAGAACAACAATTAGGAATGACATGTGAATTATTAAAAATAATAATAATAACACAAATTTGCTTATATGGTGAAATTGTTTGAGGCAAGTCAAGACGATTAAAAGCAGTGATATAATTTACCCCGGTCTTCTTTCAGTATCCTTAACAGCATGAAACAACTTCACATAAGTACCTGATTGAAGCCTTTTGACATCAGGGTTTGAGATCTGCTTCACATCAAGCAAAAAACTGTTTGCCACCTGAAACAAAATCATTTCCGTCAGCATCAACTTCTACTTAGGACTAATAAAGACGAATTGTATATAAATTTCTGCAAAAGTCACAACCAAAATTTCTCTGTCCCCAAATGTACATGGGTATTTCCATTTCTAATAATCTCTTAGAAGCATGATAGAATTTTTTTTAGAACTGTGGGCCACATAGTGCTTAGCTAAAGAACTGGCAAGTCTGCTGCCTCTAAGAATGAAACAATGCATAAATCAAAGGGTCTGAACTTAATTGTTGAAATACAATGAGGAATGTTAAACCTAACCCACAACACATGCACTTTTGAAACCTGTCATCACCCTACCATTCTTTGTCAATTCAGTTATGGCATGTACAGTAGTTCAAAAATATTATTTCCACTGAATAGAACATGTAGGTTACACTACAGCGTGAGGAAATTTTCCAAAGGAACATATTCACGTCTCTAATCCAGCTATTTATTTTCCTTATCTAGCAAGCCAAAACAGAACAAGCAAATAGCTATACAATATAGTTATGTAAACAGGGGGTACCAAGCTACGGGTTATTACCAACAAATTTGTGCCTTTTATCACCACAGATGTATACTTAAGTTTTGGAGACAAACTAAAGGTTCTATCCTTAGAATGATTTAGCTAGTTTGAAAAGGAGTTAATTTATAATAGCGTGAGCAAATTGTCGGGCCAACTAAATGAATTAGGACTAATTCTTGCTTTTAAGAAATGATGAAATAAGTATAGCATAAAACATAGGATTCCATAGGATTAATCATGTGCTGGAATAAAGTTAGGGAGAAGAACAAAATCGCCACCTCATCACTGTTCTCCACTTGCAAGTAGCCATCGCCATCATTGCAGGTATGATAAGATTTTACTGAATTTGCCCACAATCGCCATCATGTTCCTGATCGGTATGTTGCTGCGAACCAAAAGGTCGAAGACAAATTAGCTTCCCTTTTCTCTTTGTGTAGCTAATCCCCACATATTTTTATCTTTTCTTTATAAGCCTACCTGGGAAAGATTTTAACCTGAAAATATATTTGGCTGTACCACAAGTGCTGCTTCCTATTATTAATTACAATCTCAACAATGACTTGTATCGATCAAGTTGATGAATACAAATTGACAGTGGGAACACTTTAAATAAAATTGATGTGGAAATGGTACTGAATATGAATCAGGGAGTTCTACATTGAACCCATTTAAATCATCTGGATTTATAACCGTTGCGATAACATTCTGCATAAGTCTAAAATTCATCAAACATACCTTGTAAGAATTCAAGTATATCACTGATAGTTTTAACATCTGACCAGTCAGTGCAGCGATTTTCTAAGTCATTATGGAACTATGAATATAAAGGAGAAGACCATACAGCGCATTTCTTTGAGGATCTTTTGTTACAGAACAATTCACGGGCTGCTATAGCTAACTGTAAAAAAGGTACAGAAATAGATCACCTACACAAATCACCTGACTAACGGTATAAACAGCACATTTCTTTGAGGGTCTTCTGTTACAGAACAATTCACTGGCTGATATAGCTGACTGCAAAAAGGTACAAAAACAGACCAACTTTCAGAGATATTTCAAAAGTACTTAGTGTCAGATGGTCCTAAATTATCAGTGGACCACCGAACTTCTAATCATCTTAAGGCCACCACGGTCTGTACAAACTTAGGTAAGGTTAAATCTCCTAACATGACAATAGAACATGCTATTGCAGGTATGCTACTATGACGAAACTTCAGAAGCTAGTAGTACCAACTAGCTGCATCAAACGGACCATCATATAGATTAGCGTCTTTCTCAATAAGGTGTCGAGACCGGTCTAATAAACTGATCAGTCTTATCTGTGTATTAAGCCCAGTAATCAATCTCAATACAAAGTGATTTTATTAGTGATAATCATTATTGTGACTATGAATCTTCTCATGAATGTAAGGAAGTTTCAAATAAGTGTTTGACCTTCGTTTCTGGTGACTAGCTTAGGGAGCTTTTGGGGTTCCATATCGGAATGTTCATCGCAATCATCTTAGATCAGACTTTGAGTGAAAAACGTCTTAGCTTTCACGCACTTCAGGGACACGATAAGATTTTTTGCGGTTCCTAAAGATATTTTTTTCCCTTCTCGTCAGTAATATGGCGTGCACAACAAGTTTGTAGTCCTAGTGTACGTGAAGCCCCTGACTGGTTATTGGGGAAGGATTCCCTGATTGATAGTCTTAGAATCCCGAGTGAGCGTATGGGCGTAAGTGCCCGAATAGCAGCTTATCTCAGTATTTTTAAGGCATTGCCTCAAAATAGGTAAAAGACATATATTGATAATATCACAACTAATATTTATAAAATATATCCTAAATACTTACACATAAAACTTGCGAAGCTGATCGATATTCCAAATTTTTTTAAGGAATTGATCATCCTCTATAGCTAACATATACGACACTGTTCGGTTAGATTTGACCACCTTATAGGGACATTCCCACTTTAGAGATAGTTTGTTGTTTTTTTTCTGGCTTTGTACGAGTCCAGATCCCTAGGTTCGAAAGATTTTTTATGGATGTTCTGGTCATGGTAGTGCCAGAGAGATTGTTGGTACCATGCTAATCTTATCAACACTCGTGTCCTTTTTTCTTCAAGAACATTGATGTCATCATGTCTTATTGGGATTTCATCCTTGTTGGCACAAAGTTCGACTTAAGGAGATTTGATTTTTAGTACAGGGCAGCATTGCTTTGGCCCAATAGACTAGGAAGAAAGGTGTTTCACCTGTTGCCTTGCTGGATGTCGTTCGAAGTGCCCAGGGTACGTTAGGCAATTCGAAAGCCTAGGCTTTTTTTTCCGAACACGCAGGAGATCTGCGTATCATTTCATTAAGAGAGAGAATAAAAAGGTGCAGGGTGTTAGGGAAAAAACCTCAACACCCAAAACACCCGGGTCTTACAAGACAAAAAAACACAAACACCGCCCAAACTCACCCACCCTGAACACACTAATGTGCCAGCACTATCACCCTAGCCGAGAACTCATGAAGTTTGGAAGCTCCTACTAAGCACCAAAGGGCACCCTCGCTAGCAATAGCTTGAAGAACATCAGCCACGCTCGGGGTAGCACCATTAAACACACAGTTGTTTCTATGCTTCCAAATCCCCCATGCAACCAAGATAACTAAAGAATTGAGACCCTTCTTCTCGTTCTTAGACAGGCGTCCCACCATCCTTGACCACCATCTAATAAAACTAGTAGTGTCTTGGCTTGGCAAATTTGAAGAAAACCCAAGCTGTTGGAGAACCAAATACCAAACTTGCCGGCTGAACACACAAGTTAATAGGATGTGATTAATAGTCTCCTCGGTTTGATCACAAAGGGGGCATGCAGCCGGGTGTTGTAACCCACGTTTGGCAAGCCGTTCCGCTGTCCAACAACGATTTTGGGTTGCAAGCCAAATAAAAAATTTGCACTTCAAAGGCGCCCAGCTCTTCCAAATTTTCCTCCAAGGGGCAAACTTTACTGTCCCAACAAAGAAGGCCTCATAAGCAGACTTAGTGGAATACACTCCAGAGTTTGAGAGTTTCCAAACCTGCTGATCAGGAATATCAACCTGAAGGACCACCCCATCCATTAAGTCCCAAACCCGAAGATACTCTACAATAACCTGCACCGTCAACGGCCCTTTAATGTCTGTGATCCATTTTTGATTAGCTAAGGCTTGGGCCACCGTACACTGCCTAACAATCCTTTTGGCAATCATGTTATATAAATTAGGGGCTATCTCACTGACAGAATTCCCCTATAACCATCTGTCCTTCCAGAACAAAATAGATTGCCCATCCCCAACACGTGACTCCATCGCCATACTGAATAACTCCCGAGCCCTGCCAGGCACCCGCACGGGTAGACCTTGCCAAGCCCGAGCACTATCTGTCCTCTGAAGCCAGAGCCAACGTATCCAAAGTGCCCAACTCATATACTCCAAATTAAGCACTCCCAAGCCGCCATAAGCAAGAGGCCAACACACTCTATTCCAAGCGACCATACAGTTGCCACCATTAGCCTTTTCCTGCCCAGACCATAAGAAACCTCTCCTTTTTTTGTCAATAGCTTTGACCACCCATTTTGGGAGATCCATTGCGATCATGAGATAAATCGGTATAGCTAAAAGCACTGCTCGCACTGATATTAGACGACCGGCCCTATTCATGAGCGAGGCCTTCCACAAAGGGAGGTCATCTGCTACTCTGTCAATGAGGGCTAGAAAATTCGCTTTAGATGGCTTCTTAACATTTAAAGGAAGACCCAAATAAGAGCAAGGGAACTCCTTCAACTCACAAGGCAACGAGTTAGCAATCACTTGTAGCTCATCATCAGAACACCCAATGGGAGTAACCGAGCTCTTCTGCATATTTGTAACTAACCCTGAAGCATGACCAAAGATATCCAAAATATTCCTGATGACCGACAGGTCATTAACTGTTGGTCTAGAGAAAAGGACCACATCATCTGCATAGAAAGAACACCGCTGTTGTGTCTGTCGGACTGCTAGTGGCTGCAACCAACCCTCATTACCCACTTGGCTGACAAGCGAGTTCAGCACATCCATGATCAAAATAAATAGCATTGGCGAAAGCGGATCTCCCTGCTGAAGTCCCCGCCTGTGAAAGATCACCTCTCCTAGCACACCATTAACTAAAACCCGAGTAGAAGAGGTAGAAAAAATCGTGCATAGAAGGTTGCACCAATGGCAACCAAAGCCCAAATGCTTCATAACTTCCAAAAGGAAAGGCCAGGAGACCGAATCAAACGCCTTCGAAATATCCAGCTTAAGCAGAACATGAGGTTCCTTCTTTGCATGTAAACACTTGGCCATTTGCTGCACTAGGAAGAAATTATCATGAATACTTCTTCCTTTAATAAAGGCACTCTGATTGACTGAAACCATGTTAGGCAGAAGCGGAGCAAGACGATTGGCTAGCATCTTCGTGACCAATTTCGCAAAGCTATGAATGAGACTTATCGGGCGAAAATCTTTGACCCGACACGCATCCACTTTCTTGGGCAGCAGGGTTATGAAAGCCGAATTCAAAAGCTTAAATTTGGAAACACGCCCTTGCTGAACTGCCGAAAGAGCTAACAAGATATCTCCTTTGATAATCCCCCAACAAGTCTTGTAAAAGCGGCCTGTAAACCCATCTGGCCCTGGGGCCTTGTCAGACGGCAAGGCCTTAATGGTGGCCCAAACCTCATCTTCAGTGAAGGGCTCATCAAGAGCCAAGAGATCATACTGGTGATTATGAAAAGCGATCTAGAACTTCAACAATCAAAACTTGCGCCTTCAACCGCTTATCTGTATAGTTGAGCTTGTCCTTAAGGATCATGTAGGTGGGACACTTAGGCTGCACATCCATAGAACTCTCAGTACTCTCCAATCTAGATTCTAGCTCTTTTATGCGTTTGTCTTTCACTTCAGCATTCTTTGAGAGTAAAGGGCAATTGTTGCAGGCACCTAAGAGAGTAGGTCTAAGCTTCTCCTCAAGGAGCTTCTTATCGGCAGTCTCAAGCCGACTGGTAAATTGAGCATGCACACTTTGAAGCTCTGCAAGCTCACTCATGACAACCAAGAAACTCTCACAATCCTCATTATCAACCGTGGCCCTAGACCTAAGCAACTAAAGCTTAGAAGAAACAGACTCACACTTAGGCCTAAGCTCCTTTAACTCACGCACAACTTTGTTAAGTAACCTATCCTAGCTAACGAGAGAATCATTCAAGGCATCGACTTGAATGGAAAGCTAATCGTAGGAAGGTAATACCTCGGATGGATCAAGCTTGGAGTCGCTGTCATTGTTTTCATCCGCCATAAAGCAGAGGCCGATGAAGTCCTTTGCATTTTTCTTGTTCTTCACTTGCGGTTCCTCCTCCTCGGAGCTCTCTTTCTTGCTTGAGGTGTTGATGTCACTGAGAGCCGCCACAAACGCCCTAGAAGCTGCCTTGTTGGCCATCTTATCGCGGTTCTTCTTGAAGAAGGATTTCTTGTTCTTATTCTTATGCTTGTTATAGTGTGGTCGCTGTCCTCCCTCTTCTTGAGCTTGGGGAAGTCCGCATCAGAGTGAGTGATATCACCACACTCAAAATAAGTATTAGAGCCCCCTCTCCTCCGGTCTCTCCTGTTGTTGTAGAAGCGAGTGAACTTCTTCAATATGAGAGTAAGGTCCTCATCATCCAGTGCATTAATCCGCTCTTTTGTGATAGACACTAAGGAAGACAAAGCAAAATCACTCGGTGAAGTGTTAGCACAAGAAAAGCTAGCTTCAGCCTGATTGCCACTATTTGGCCCATAAACCAACGTCATATTCTGAGACAGAGGGTTTTCGAGGCCAATCCGAACCGTCTTGGCTATCTCGGTGGACTTGAGCTTGCTGAAGAGTTTATCATAAATTAACATGTCGTAACTTGGTGACTCTTCAATGCTCAAGATCTTCACTTCCCATATGCTACGGTCAAGAGCATAGAGAAACTTGATCGCTCTCTCGTGGTCATAATAGGGCAAAACTCTAGCTGATCTAAGATTGCTAACAATCCTCAAAGCGAGAAAACATGGCATCCAATGACTTTCCGGGGTCTTGCATAAACATTTGATATTTTTGGTTGTATGTGCTTTGGCTTCTAGCCTTAATCTGATTAGTGCCTTCATAAAAGGCACTCAGAGTAGTCTAGATCTCTCGGGCAGTACAGATGTGCTGGACTCTGATAAACTCATTCTGACTCAAACTTATGAACAAAATGTTTCTAGCCTTGTTATTGGCCTCATATTGTTTGATTTAAACATGAGTTATACAAGCAGTAGGGATCTCGTAGTTGAAATCAACTACCTCCTAAATTGCACTTCCTTGGCTTAAGAGATAAGCCTCCATATATACCTTCCAGTATGAAAAATAATGCTCATTAAACAACATAATCTTCCCATTTCTCTCTATGTCGCCTACGGATCACAAAGCCGGTTAAGGTCAATAAGTGATCAAACCGGCTCTGGTACCAATTGTAGAAACGAGACTGACAACTAGCGGGGGTGAATAGGTGCCTCAACAAATTTCTTGTGAAATCGATGACCTTCTCCTATTTAGATCACCCAACACAGCTCAAAACTCAAGCGAAAGTAAAAATAGAGAGATGTTTTAACAAAAGAAAATCGAGGCAATACAACTCCACTGATGGTCTATGAACCATAGATTCCATTTAAGATCAATCCATATGTCTCAGCACTCGAAAGATCATAACTTACAAAGAAACAAGAAAAGCTGAACACCGAGCAACGAAAACTCTCCAAATTGATTGTATAGAGGCAAGTGAATTCAAAACCCCATCACATAAGCGTGTGTATGCAAATTTTATGCCTCTAGTAACAAAAAGAATGACCTCAGAAAATGCTAAAATTTCTGTCCAAAAACCAAAACAAAAATAAAATCTGGAAACTGAAAAACTTACAAACTTGCAAGAGAACCAATAGAGAAAAATTAGAAGAATATAAGCACAATAACAAGAAGAAAAATAAACTTCATTGCAACAGATGTCAGCCCTATTTTAGACATATTACAAATATTTTTTCTCACAAAACTCTCACCTAATACATAGGCTAATCACTCCTCTTACTCTCCTCTTACAAGAGAGAGGTATTTTGGGGAAAATACATCTCTCTTGTAGTACACTCCTACCTACCACTGAGGGTATTTTGATCCATTTTCTTCTCCATTCATCGGACGGCATCGGCGCCTTCATGACTTAGCTTCGCCTCGACACAAACTTTATGATGGTGCCACGTACTTCTCTAGTCCTCTCACAGTTTTGAGACCAAACTATGAAACCCTAGCACGTTCTCAAAGCGTGACTAGCCGTCACTTGCTTCCACATGAAGCAAGCGCTCTGATAATGACGCGTGTCCTCCGTCTTGCGATCTTAACCGCCAGCAAGTCTCTCCTGCTTCCGATCCCTCGGGCCGCCTTGTCATACTGGTATCCTCTTCGCTTGACTTTGTCAACACATCATCTTCATCCTCTGTTTCATACTTTGCTAGACCTCCATGTGTATAGCTAGGATCACCATTAACTCTGTGCCGGCCCTCCTTGATTGTCCGACACCAAGCACACGTTTAGCCTCGATCACCCGTCGTCGACCGCCAAATTGCATCCGTCACTTGCACACCATGAAACAAGCAAACACATTTCTCTACACTCCAAAACATCTCCAGGTTAGCACAAAATCAAAAACTTCAATTCAGAGCATATCCTGCAGAAAACGTGAACACCGGATGTTCCGATGTGTCTTGTTCCTGAACACCAAACCATCTGGTGAGTGTAGCACTATCTATTCCAGAAAAATTTTGTTCTCTACAAGAAAAGGTTCGATGGAAGCTTCCGGTGAACTCATGTCTATCATTGGATAATCCGGCGTATGCTAATCCACCAAACCACCTTTCTGCAACAAAAGGTCCGGCGTATTCTCCGGTATTCACAAACTCAGCACCGGACTATCCGGCGTACATATTCAAACTTGGCGCTAAAAATCTCCTCTCTACAGAAAATACTATGGCGCTATCTAATTCCATCGTTGGACCATCCGATGTTTGCTTTTATTTCTGCTTTAGCACTGTAAATGCTCCGGTGCTCATTTCACCGTAACACCGGACTATTCGGTGTGATAAAAAACCCACACACCAGATGTTCTGGTGATGTATAATTTTTTGGACTCTGAAGTAGTCTACTCCAATTCAAATTTTGGTTAGTCATAAACAAGATCACATACAAATAAGTTCATACCAACCAAAATCTTTTCAAATATAATATTATTAATGATTCATCACATACAAATCAAGACATATTTTAACTTGATCTCTGAAAACTGCCTCTCGCTGTTTATTCAGTTCTGAAAGTACAGTACAGCTTTTGTTACCCCGCCTTATGTCATTTTTGCCATGTTTTCACATCTCTCTTTCGACAGACACAACCTATGTAATCTGCCCAACAAACAGACTCATCTGTCCGTGACTTTTTAGCCTAGAACTCGTGCCCATGGTACGACAATGCCGCGGGGAGACCTAACGCGCGATCCGTTCACCAAGAGCTGCATGCATACAACCTAATGCGCAAAGCTTCAAAGAAACTAAGACGGCATGAGACGAGAGAGCTAGCAGCCTAGCATACACATACCGAGGCTCATCCAGGCCAGATTCACCGACGTGCGAAACGCGTCTAGCCAACTGTTTGAACCCAGGGATGCCGACCGCATGCTCAACAGGCTCGGTGCGCATGCTCTCCTCCTCCCCACCACATGCTCCCTCCATCCGCTTGCCGTCGTCAGCCTGCGGCGACGGCGTCATCAGGAACGCCGCGACGGAGGCCACTGGCAGTACGAGAGCACGGACATGGTAGTGCCCCACTTCACCACGGATGGTTCTGTCGCCGCCGTCATCGCCTGTGGTGGTTGCGACGCTCCTAGTGTCGGCCTCGGCCACGGATTCAGCCATTGAGGTGTGTATGGGGATAGAGATTACCCGACTGGTCAGCGTTCGCAGCTGATAATTAATTGCACGGTAATGCTCCTCATCTTACGTCCGGTACAGGGGAAAAATCGGACGCTGGCTCTTGAGTGAATCCCACCTCAAGTGAAGGAAAATCCTCACGAGTTTGCATCATGGGTCAATGTGAAATATCGCCCGCGCTCGCCCGTCTGCTCGTGGTCTCGCTCGCGGATCGCATGATCAGTGCACTCGTTCGCTCGCAGGTTCGCTCGGCATGCGTCTACGTTTCCAAAGCCTCTTATACATTTTTGTTGGTGATGTTGCAAGAATGTATTTTTGTTGTTGCAGTACATATTTTTATTTGTTGCAGCAATAGTTTCTTCTAAGCATAGGTGACGATGAAAGTCCAACAGTGCAGTGCCACGACAACAGTGCTGCTCGTCGGGTGAATCAAATTGGAACTTCTGACTAGGGAGGTTGAAACTTCTGGTTCTTCCAGGGAGGTTTCAATTCGATTTACATACGAGGTGATCGATACTTGACGTGACAACTTTTCGCATCAACACAATCCCTAGGTGTTCGATGGCTCCATCCATGGATTTGGTACGGTGGCCGGTCTCGACCAAGAAAACTTTGTAGGAGGAAGATGCAATGAGCTCGAGGACGTGGGATTGATCCCGAAGTATCCCCATGCCTTCTTGTGTGCCAGTTTTGAGTAGGCATGTTACAGTAATGTTTTTGAGTTGTTCCAATATGTGTTTGATATTTGAGCACCGTCCTTCAGATCTATATGTTATAGATGTTGCTTGATGCATATGTTTCAATTTCTGTTCTTAGATGATGCAAGTACTATTTTTTAATGTTGTCAATTATGTTTTGAAATGTTGTAATGTTGCATAATCCTAAATTTGTTTATTTGGGATTTTTAAACTGTATTTCAATATATTACACCAGTGTTACTTTTATGTTTCATTAGTTATTCTGAAACGTTGCAATCATATTTTCTATTTATTATAATCTCTTTTGTTTTTGGCACTTGTTGCACTAAGCTTTTTAGTATGTTGCAATAACCATTTGTTTATTGTTGCACTTCAAATGTTGTTGTTTCAGTGGAAGGGTTGCGTCATCTATTTAAGATCCTTCGCATATGTCAGCGGTTAGTGATGAACTTTTGATATTATTCACATTGGCCGAGAAAGATAAATCAACGGTAATGCGTGTGCCTGGCCTATCCAAACCAATTACGGCCCACTAACTTCACAACGATGACGGAGGAAAATCCTACCATCGAGGACCATTGGGCTCAGAAAGACCGTCTCAGAAAAACCCACGAAAATCTCTGACGCTGACATCAACTTAAGAGCCATGCAATATGGGTGTGATTAGTTCTCTAGATTTTATACATATTTTTAAAGAAAATAGATTGAGTGTGGTCATATTTATTGAAAAGAAAAATGTTTGATTGATTGTATTTATCTGGATAAGTTGAGCTAAATTTCTGTTTGATTGACTGAATTTGAGATCACATGAGTAGATGTAAGAGATGAGATTCTGATTGTTACTTATATGAATGTGATTTTATGATACTGACAAGTACATCTATCTACATAAGCGTCTGTATCTGCTAGATTAGGTTGCGGAGGGAAGCTTTACCGAACCATACTGTGGGCGTATATTTGTATCCACTGAACCGGACTAGAATAGTGTACGCAGATAAACAAATATGCTTCTCTTTAAGATTAAACACATCTATCAAACCAAGATCTATTTATACGGACAACAAATCACCTCTGTATTTCAAAAGAGCTAGCTATTTGTTGGATATGTTAGTAGAACACTATTTTCTCAAAAAGAAAAGAAAAGTAGAACATCAGAACTAAACTAGCTCCGGTGCTAAATTATGAAAAAAAAAAGTGGTACGTTTTATAAACATGCGCAGCCAATAAGGTTTGGTTGAAGAAAATAAAGTGAAATTCTAAGTATCTCAACAAGAAACCAAAAAAAAAATGTGCAGCCAATGCTACTGCAATATAAAATAAATCAGATGCAACATTCTAACATAAAATGCATTTTTTGAAGATTTGCTACTACAAAACAATAAAGGGTAATTATACTCTTATCCCTATTTTAAATTATAACTGTGATTTTACTCTTATTTTATAATTTTGTCTTTCTTTCTTTTTGGAACAAAGAGCCGTTTACCCTGATTTCAACTGAGCAACCCGATCAAATAAATTAAAAAAGAAAAATAATAGTTAAAAATAACTAAATGACTGTAGTGCCCTTCTTCCCTCCCTTCTCTATCCCGTGCCCTCTCACTCGTCCCTCTCCCCTTCTTATCCCTCGCTGGCATTGCGCTACCGACAAAGAGCTACGTGCCGGCGCAGCCGCCGCCCGGCTCTACTGGCTCCCGAGCTCTGGTGCCTCGCTCTCGCTGTGGCCAGCCCCTGGATGCGCGTCGGCCAGGGAGGAGGTTGCGGTGGTAGGCTTTGGGGCAGAGGAGGACGGGGATGAAGGGAGCGGGATGGGGCTCTGGGTGGGGCTGGTGCTGGGGATCGCGGTAGGCGTCGCGCTCATCGTCGGCTTCACCCGCTTCGAGAACCCACGTGCCGCCCGCCGCCGGCAGCTGGTAAGCGCTACGACACCCGGTCCCCATTCTCGAATTCAAATATACTCGATGCGTGGTGCCTGCTTAGGACTATAGGATTGGTTGTAGCTTCTAAGAAATCACGTTGCGTATGAATCGAAGCGAATACGAATCGCTTGCCTTCTATTCGCGATTTGTGGCCTAGCTCTGACCCCTCGTTTGCCCTGTCGGCATGATTTTCCACTGATTCGGGAGGGTAGATTTGGCTCCCTGGGCACCGAAAAGGCACAGATGTTGCCTTTTGGGTTTACAATTTACAGAAATACTCTCGCGGCTTGTTACAATGGGAGCTTTAGTAATTGAAGAGAAGAACTCATTTTGGAGGGGGCTCGAGTCTTGCACAGTGATAAGCTCAGGAAAAAGCACTCCTCAGCAAGACATCTACCCCATGCAGTGCAACGCTGGCTTTCCACCGCTCGAGCTTTTTGTTTTGTGCACATATGGATGCTTGCTGCCGTGGCTGACAGCATCCACAAGCTCATTGTCATGGTCACTCACCCCCGTCACTGGGCAAGTGTGCATCATAAACACATACAACAGTTGTGCTACTGTTTGCCATGGGCTTGTGCTCTGTCCTGATGCTTTCCATTGCACTAGTTTCAATCCAGGGGGTTACTTTGGTACACACCTTAAACTTTGAATGGTCCACTTTGTGAGTGTTTTGTTCGGAGATTGCAGCCTTTCCTTAATAAACTAAGAGGGATTTCCCTGTCTTGATGCAGGCTGTTACGGTTGCTAGTTTCTCTAAGATGACGATCGAGGATTCACGAAAGCTACTCCCAGCTGATCTGTACCCTTCCTGGGTTGTTTTCTCATCGCAGCAAAAGGTATTTGGCTATCTTTAGTGGGCGCTCATGCTTCTGCATTATATGTCAATGCATGTATGTTGGACATGTATGTTTAAATGTGATGTGGTCTGGATATGTAATAACTAGCTATATGATGTCTATGTATTATGTGATGTAATATGATGGTTATAATATATGATTTCTGTTTAAATATATGCAAATTATGTCGTGTTAAAATGCTATCAAAATTTTGTCAAAATTTGGTCAGATTTAAAATATATACAAATTTGATCAAGTTTTGCTGTAAAAAATTCTTTCGAAATCTGTCAAAATGATTGATGTCAAAACAGGGACAAAATCATAAATTACTTAGAAAAATAGGAGCAAAGTTGCAAAGGCATACATATCTTTTTACAACTAAATTCACACTGTTAAGTGCCTTTAATAAAATAGGAACAATTGTAAGTTTTAGTTTGAAAAAACAGGGGTAAAATCACAAAGTCAAAAGGGGGCAAAAATCACAATTGCACTTCAAAATAGAGGCAACCATGTAATTGCCCCCAAACAATAATTGCTGTAGCACCATGATCGAATAGACACCACCCCTTTTTAATTCCCCGGCCTATCTGTAAGGGTGTGATTGGTTGCCCATGTGGGTTTTGCTCGTATGAGATGTATATGTAGGTTGAGGAGAAGCAGATTAAGTTGAGTTATATTTATTAAAAAGAATAGTATTTGGTTAGTTGTATGTGTCTGGATAGGTTGAACTAAGTATCTATTTGGTTGATCGAATCTGAGATCGCATGAGCAGATGCAAGAGTTGAGACTGTAATTGGTGTTGGAGAACGGGTTGGCTAGGCTAGCCTAAAAATACAAATTTTCTGCCATATTCACTCAAGAAATCATACAAGTAGGAGATCATAGATCGTTATCACTTGACGCACAATACAGCGGAAAAAGAGTTGGAGTAGACCGATCTAATGTCGTGCACGTCAAACACCTCAAGCACCTAATCAAATATGTGATTAGCCCTACACAGGTGGTCACGCTCCTCGATTAGCTCCAAGTAAGTGGTCGTGCTTCTTGACCAGTTCCTCGACTAGTTTCTTGAGTAGATCTGTCGCATCCTTGACCAGCTTCGAGTGGTCGCGTCGTGCTCCACGACCAGCCGAGTAGGTCCTTGACCAACCAGACAGAAGCATCACAATCTTCATGTTGAGGAGATTCAGCGTCGCAATAGCAGTAACGCATGTACGGTATCCACACGTATTGAGTAGGATCACCGAGCGCGGATGTGCTAGCATGACGCGCGCGGCTAGGATTTTAGGAGATCGTGTGGAGGGTTGCGGTTAGAGTTTCAGAGTGGCTCACCTCTCCATGCAACACCTCATGTCTCTCCTTATATAGAGCTCGCTAATGGGCTCCCACGTTGGAAGCCCTTTAGGACTCTAACATCTCATGGATCACAATCCAATCAAACTCATACACAAATCAAATTCATATATTTTGTTCCAGCCTATTAAATATGTGACCCGTTAGGTTCATGTACAAATAGTTACAACTCGGAAACCTTTTCCGAACCGAAATCAATAGCAGTCTCTAGCAGGATATGTTAACTCCAAGTATACACAAATATCATATCAGCTGAACCTTGATCTACACATACACCGATCTCTTTGCCTCACGATACCAGTCAAGCTTAAGGTGAGATACGTGACAATCTTATGATAGTTTGACTATTCACTTGATCAAGTAATAGATTCATCACGATTAACTCTTTAATCATATTGGTATTGCCATGTATTTTCCTAATCCAACTACATTGAGGGCCCCAAAGATATCTCTCCCGTTATCAAGGAGTGACAAATTTCATCTTGATCGCTCACACCTCACGATATGTTTAACGACAAACCTAAAAACTATCTTTATGACTACGCAGTTATGGAATAGCGTTTGGTAGCCTCAAAGTATGTCACTACATATTCTAGGAATCAATGGCGATCTCAGGTCTAAGGATCTTGCAAGTATACTATCTAAGATAATAAATGATGTCACATCATAAATAACAATCTCAGCAATATCTCAATGTGGGTCTATCCAACATCATATTCTGTAACATAAATGTCCACATTATTAACTTGGTATTTCTGCACCTATGTTCTGTGAAACGTAATCATCAATCAATACATATGCTGGTCTTATGAATCATCATAATGATACATGACTAATGATCAATTTAGAATAACATCATGATACAAAGAAAGAGTTTTACGAATAAGTCACATATTACTAATCAATATAAATGATAGTTATTTTTGGAATAATACATTATTCAAAAGTATATAAATATAGACGTGATACAATCATCTCTATGATTATCTCTAGAGCATATCACCTTCAATTAGTTGCTCACATGAAAATAATTTTATGACACTAATAAGTTAACTTGTCTGCATGAGCAGATACAGGCTCTCCAAAAAGACCTTAAAGACTAGGCTTCATAGATGAGTCACTCCAAAAATTAGCTTCACAAAATTACCACTCAAAATATTGTCTATTTAATTCCTTTGCCATTATGTCAATTCATGCTATGTATAATTGCATTCGGAATATTGTTTTAGAACTACATAATAGTAAGGAAATCAAAGAGTTAATATTTTGAGTGGCAATTCATTGAAGCCAATCTTTAGAGTAAAAAATTTTTGCAAAGCCTATTATTTAGAGTGGCAAAAATCCAAATTTATTTAGCCACATCGTTGCTACGTATCCAACTGCTCCTCCCGAATTCCAACTTCATTCTCCTGAGCAGGATTGTATTTAGTTCGTTGATGTTTTTTCTTCTTTTATTTTGGAGAAGTAGTTTCTGTTGTGGAACCCTTAATTAGAGTTTGAATGGCTTAATACCGAAACTACTCCTGATGGATTTTCTCCCCTCTACATTAACTACTAAGTTATGTACTAACATGATGACTGATGAGAAAAAGGACCGATGCTCCACATCTTCTTCACGCCTATTTCTGGGATCAGAAATTGGGAAACAGATCCGTGACAACGCCAATTTGCAGCTTCCATGGAAAACCTGCATGTTATTTTCTTTTCTTTTCTTTTCTTTTCCCCTTGAGGAGAAGATCTAGATGATTGATGTATTTGTAAGCCACAAACATAAATTATCCTACCAGGCCTATTGTTTAGCAAGTCTGAATTTTAATGTGATCTGGATACTCGGGATGTATTATAGCGTGCACGGAACATCCGATAATTTTGTTCGTGGGAGACTTCACAAAAGGATGACTCCGTATTATTATTTGTCTCAATAGATGTGTCTTCAGACGAAGCCAAATAACATCACAGCCATTGGTGCAACAGTCTATCTTTCTTGGGCATGTCCTATATATCAATGTACACAACAAATATTCATATATACTTGCGACCAATTTTAATATGTCAGTGTGTTGATAACAAAAATTGATAGATCGAATATTGTATGTATGTGGGATCAGCATGACAGATATTTACTTTTTTCAATTGAAAATCAATTTAGATACGATTAGACACTATAAGTCATGAAGACGACCGATTGACGACCGCGCAAAGCCAAAACATAATAGTACTTTCCTTTTTCTTTAGTCTAACTTTAGGGTAGTACGTCTTTTTCTCTTTGTCTCGCCGCTGCTCATGGCCCCGATCCGCGCGCATCCCTCCACCTGCTGCCGCGCGCTACTGTGCGACGCCAGAGAGCCAGCCGCGAAGTCTCCTGCACGCCGGGGCCCGCGATTAGCAACGTGAAGAGAGCCTGTCAAATTGTTCGGTACTCGGTCAACAGAAGCATCACGTGAACAGTTCGCGTAAGCAGTGCTACTACAATTTTGCTACTAGTATAGTATTACTACAGTTACTGCTACACAATCAAAGCTCCCTGGCGCTGTGACCATCACATCACATAACATCACCGTTTTTTCTGATGCTTCACATCAAAGCTCAACAGTAGCGCATATACACAAACAACAGCAGCGGTAATTCCTGTTCAACAATCGGCCAGCAGAAAGAAGCAAAAGGGGGTGTTGCACAAAAATCGTGCCAACACAGTGTAAAGAAAATTGATACTGTTCGCACACGCTGCAGTCATTCGACGGATGCCGCCCCTCCACCATGGCATAGCATGCCACTCACAATCACTTTCCCTCTCCTCAGACCCTGCAAGGCGGTCACTTGCCTTTGATCTTACCCGTGCCATCGAAGCTCCATTCCTATAGCCAAGAAACCACAACTACCACCAAACTTCGAAATTAAAAGATCGCACGGGCGCCCTGCGCAAGGGGGAAAAGAAACTACAATAATGCCTATCTATTTCTTGAGAAAGAAAGTGGTCCTTATGCTTGACGATAAGGCAGTTTAGATAATTAACAAACATGGATATTTCATAAAGGCTTTTCTTAGTTATATTTGACTGAGTGTAACAATCCAAGTTGAGCCAATTGAATAGGGAAAGAAAATAAAATGATCTGAAAAAGAGAAAGCGACGATTGCTCAAGAGCATTTCATCATGTTCATGTCCCACCCTCCAAATCGCGCCAACAACATAAATTGGGAATCATTCAACTTTTCGAACAATGAGCTTTTGCTGGATGCCCCTTTTATTATAGAAGAAAACACGTGATGCGATCTTCTATAAATTCACAGAGCATGGTGAGTACATAACGGCTTCAGTCTACAAAGCACATTTTCTAGGATCAGTAGATACGAACTTGTAATATCTAATCTTGAAAGCTTAGGCCCTACGGAAATACAATATTTTTCCTAGCTAGCAAACAAAACAGGTTATGGATCTCAGATAGGTTGACCACCAGAGGATGTCCCCACAATCCTCATTGCTTGTTGTGCAGAAAGGATTCTGAGACTTGTCACCACCTATTCACTGAATGCAGGTTCACCAAGCGCGTGTGGTCATTTCTTTCGGAGTGGGTGTTGCAACCGTCTCTTGAGCCAATTGCCTGGCCACACAGCCACTCTGTTCACCAATGGTGGACAATCCTTTTCTCACGGTGCCCATTATCGTTTTCCGGGTCCAGCAATTTGCACTGGATCGATGTGGCAAAAGCGTATTTATTTCATCAAAACATCAGCAACAAGTGGAGTATCTTGCAGTAAGGGTAGCTAGACACTTGGACAGGGTCTGATTGGAGGCATATATATATGGTCAGCATGGTTCAATGTTAGGGCTAGAGTTAAAGCAGATTGTGGTTGTTTGGTTAGTAGCACATTAAAGTGAAATATGGTTGGATGGAAAAGTGTTCTTTTTTTATAAAAAAAGGAACGAGGCAGGGGGAGAGTTGTCCTAGCTTCCTAGCGTTCGCTTAGTAGATTTTGGTGACAATAGAACCAACCGGCTAAGCAAAGACAATGTCAAAATTAAGCCAGAAAAACTGAAATGACTAGGTTGAAGATGGTGATAATAAAAATGATGTGCCTGCCTTGGTCATCTCAACCTTAAATACCAAGTGGGGGATAAACACATGATGGACTGTTCAATCAATGAGTGGGTGTGAAGAGAATGCGGCGGACGACGAGCCGTCACAAAATTAAGAAGGGTCAATCCAACAGTAATTAGTTTGAAGATGGTGAGGATAAAAATGACGATGGGAATAAACAAATGATGACTTTTCAACCAAATGTCGTAACGTAGATAGACTTGCTACCTCGTATCTGTTTTACTTACTTTGGACATGTACACCGTTCCTATACACTAATATCAACAAAAGAAAATAACGTTATAATGATATAGAACTATTATTGATGATGAATACGCTAATAAGATCATTCTTATGTGAGAAATCGAAAAAAAATGATGTATAATATTGGTAATTTTTTAAAAAATTTAACTTTGCACATTATAACATGATATCTGTTTTGGATTGAAGGTAGTAGTAAAAATTATTTAAATTTAGAGTGAAGTTTAAGTTTAAATTTTTTCTAACTGGAATTTAATTTGTATCGACACAATATATATGAAGACATTGTTTGTCTTCTTTGACAAGCAAATGAAATCCTTGCTCTAATTAATTGGAATGTTTGAGCACAATCTTATGTTAACTCGTCTACTTTAGCCAGAGTTTAACCCACTACTACAGAATAGTTTTTCATTGTCAGTTCCAAACTGGCTTTCACTGTCGGTTTTAGAACCAGTAGTATGTAATGGGTAGTGATAATGGGATTACTATCACTGCTGGCTGTTGTCCACCGGCAGTATTGGTATTTTTAGGAAAAAATGAGCTGGTTGCCACCACCTCGTGCCGGTGCGCTCCGCCGTCGTCACGCCAGCTCGGCCTTGCTCTGCCCTGCACAAGAAACGCGGAGGCATGAATGCCACCACCATAGAACACACCACCATCACTGGCGTCGTCATGGGAGTTGATTCAGCTTCCTCTCAAATCCAAAACTGATTCAACTGGAGTTATGAGCTAAAGCAAACTAACTTCAACATCAAACTGATTTGACACTAAAGCAATGAACGAATTCAACTTCAACAACAAACTGATTCCTCGGAGCCATGAAGAACCGATTCATTGGAGCCAAAATTACAAAAAGAAAGAACATGTAAGATAAAACAATATGATTCCTGATTGCGAATTCAATCCAAAGAAGAATTACAGCACAACCATGCAAATCAACACTTTAGGATGACAACATCTCACAGTCAAATAAAAGATAGAAAAAAAAAGCAGCATGACAAGGTTTTACGGAGCACTTGTATTCAGACACACCTTGTCACTTACCTATATCACAAACAAATCGGAAAGTAAGCCAACCGAATTCAGCCAAAGGGGCAGTGATTCAAGCACGAAAGCTACAACGCACGCCTCTGCTTCCGCATTGAGAGAGAGAGAGAGAGAGAGAGAGAGAGAGAGAGAGCTACATACCGGAGGGGGAGAGGTTGAAGGTGAAGGCCCCAATGGTGCGGCGCAGGAGGAGGGGGCAGCCTAGAGGAGGTGGAGTGTGGCGGTGCGACGCGGGAGGAGGGGCTAGTGCAGAGGAGGATGCCGTCATCGGGAGGAGGAGCTGGCGCGGAGGAGGCCGCCGTCATATATAGATGGTAGTTTGCAAGTGTTTTCATATGTTTGTTATCATTTTGAGTGCTAACAAACGAGAAAAATCCTTCCGCACAGAAAGCACCCATCCCATGCCCAATTTCTCTGCTCAGACCACTCCATCGTTCCTAACCCTATTTTCCATCTTCTCACTTTGCCAGCTCATTAGTCCAACTAAGTGCTCTAACTTAAAACTTGAGACATCAAAGTTGAAAGTAGGTAAGTCGTCCCCGTTGCCAAACCTCAAACACTCAGCAGGCAACCCACATAGCAACTTTCCTAACAAGGAGGCAATGTCAGCTACCCCAGCGGTCATGCACAGGTGCGCATGCTACCCATGCCGGTGCTAGAGCCATCACACTTGTGCTGGAGCGGCATCTCACCACCGAACATCAAAATTTCGGTACCGCCCCATCCCCCACGTCCATTATGCTATTCTCCAATTCTTCACTAGCACTATAAGTTCTCAATTTTATAAATCCTCTATTTCCTTTTCTAAAAGTAAATAATTATATGTCTCACTTATTTTGATGCTATTCTAATGGTCTAGAAAATAGTGCAAGTGTCTGGTCGAACTTTTGAAAATTACTCTAGTGAATTTGATGTTCTAACTCATTTCTTGGCCTGGTGAACTAGATCAAATTGCAAATGTTCCATATGTATTAACATATTGTGTTTCCTTCGTTAAGTACTGGACAATCAGTTGGTACAAAAAATTTTCTTTGCACTACCGTGCACTCATCGTATAGTGTATTACACTAGATTTAATAAAAATAGTTTATTGCGCTAAAAGCTATGGTTAACGAAATTTTTTCTTTGCGCTATCGCGTGATCCCTCTATTAGTATTTAAATTAGAGTTAACCATTTTTTTAATAACTTCGAATATCCATTCTTAAATTCTAGCTCCGCTACTAAAACATATCATGGAGAAAGGCAAACAAATTAGAGGCAATAGGCTAGTCATACCGTTATTGTAATAAGCAACGGCGAGACCAACGACAACGACATAGGAGCATGAAAGCTTGCTGCGTTCGTGCTATGTGGCGTGGGCAAGTGCTAATCTTGCAATTTATAAGAGTAACTCAGGCAGGGACGATGATCTTCTCCTGGTATCAAATAACAAGTAGTCAACTGAAGCGTGGATGTTGGATTCAACAAGCTTTTTTACGCAACACACAAAAAAGTGAGTGATCCTCTTCGTACAAGTCTGATGATTTTGGCATAGACTATTTGGGAGATGGGTTACCGTTCTATTCAAGAATTTTTTCATGAAAATGTCTTGTTGATTTTTTTCTGGAATTGTTTAGCTGAATTTTTTTGGAAAAGGTTTCATAAAAATGTTCTCCCAACAAATTGTGATTTTTCGTCCTCGGTTTTTTTATGGATGGATTTTTATGGCACCGTTGAAAGTGGGAGAAGGACCGGGGCTGAACCATCCCGCATATCGAATGATGGGTGTTTTGCGCATGATAATGGAATACAGATGGCACCACGGACAGAGTCCAAAACAGAACCCTAGCAGGAACGTGATTTTCTATAAACCGAATGTGTCCGCTAGCTTTCTGATCGTACGAACACGGATTATCTAGTCCTGTTATTTCGAAGAAAATTTTATAAAACTTTTCACCGAAAGATCCCTACAAGATCCTGATCTATACCGTCTTTCTCTGATCCAACGGCTGGTACGTACAACTGAAAGATAGGAGGAGAACACGTAACATACACAAGAGAAATATTTCTATGAGACATCTCGTAGAATTTCCTTTTCAACACCTAGCCCTTGGGATTTGAATGGTCACAGTCTCACGCCCTCCCGGTCCTGGATCTTGAGAAAAATGCAAAGCATAGGCAAAACCTGCAGATTTTTCAGTAGACACACCATTGCACAAAATGCCAGTAGTGTGAGAATTGATCCGCCTTGCCCAATAGTCCATGTCCTTCTGGAGGCAGTCAGATTGCCCATGGTCCTCCCATCTCCAACATACGACATCAAACTTCTCAAAAGTCATCTCTCTCTACCTCTTCTTGCTATTTCCCCATTAGCTCGTTACAGAGTATCTATAGAGTACACACCTACCTCACCAAAAACCCAAATTTCTACTGATATATCACTGAATATATATCCCAGGAGCATTCCTGGTACAGTGAAAGCGTTGCTTTGCCTGAGTGTTTTTCTCGCCTGTTGTTTGTTCCCTTTTTGGTCGCTTTTCTATGCTTAGGGGAGCGCTTGTCTGCGTTTTGTCCCTCGCTATGTGTTTTTCCCGGCTCTGGGTTGTCTCTGTTTCTTATTTTTAAACTCTTTTTTTATTCTTAGTCTAATAAAATGATAGATATCCTGCCGCATTTTTAAAAACATTCCTGGTGCAGTTCAACAATGTTCACCGATCACCTCTAAACGTCAGTGTTAACTATAAAATGAACGATTCTCTAACAACGGAAATTAAAAGTTCTGCAGATCCAGCCGTGCCTTATACGGAGGTCAATTCAGCAGTGGTTGGAAAATTTCTATTATGTAACTGTCAATTTGTATAACCAATTAACCAAAACCCAATATTAAGGGTTATAAAAAATCCAACAAAAATATGATAGTATAGAGCATGCTATCATCTAACATCTCATGAAATTTGAGCTCAAATAACAACTTGTATAGGGAGAAAAAAAGAGAAAGTTCTTCTCTTTTTTGTTTCTCTTTATACAAGTTGTTGCTTGAGATCAAAATTTATGAGATGGTAGATGATAGCATGCTCTATATTATTATATTTTTATCAGAATTTTGGTTACATAAACTGATTTGTGTAATAGTTACATAATAGAATTTCTCCGGTGGTTGGCTATGTTTATCTGCTTAAACTATCTACATGCATGAACCTGTAGAGCCGACAGTGCTAGCTATTTTATTTTTCGATAACGACGGTGCTAAGGTAGCTAGTAGCTATAAAGCATTCATTTGTGAGAAAAATGAGTGCGTGGGTGGAAGTATTAGGTATGTTTGTTAAGAGAAACCGATTTATTCTGGATAAGTTGATATATCAAGGGATTATCCACTATTGACTTTTAAGCAGCATGCCACCGGGGGCAGGCTGTATATATGACTTAAGAATTTTACCACTAGGCTAATAGTGGTTGACAGCATAATGAAGTCATTTAAGATATACTGCGATAATAAAGTTACAGTATTATTTGTGTAATCGTTACCACCTAATATATTTAAAGAACATAGGTTTAACTGATAGCCTATAATTTTGAGATAATTAGTTTAAAGATCTCAGTTTCATAATCCTGGATATAAAAGATCATAAGAAAAAAACTAACTCGAATGACATAAGTTTTATCCATATCGAAATGAGATTGTGTACTATATATTATGAGGTCTAGTAGTGTTTTGATAGTTGTTGTGATCACATTGTCTTGGTGTGACATTTTGTTAAAGTATGAACTAATGATGATTAGCCATTCAATGAAGCGAGAGAATATTAGTTGTGATTTTTGGCCCTAACAAACCTGACCGTATTAAGGGGATAATGGCCCCACTAATGCGCCTGTGATCGCTGAGCTCCACCTAAATTGGTTTCGGTCCTGATTACCTAGCGCCTGGCGGCCAAACGATAACTAATATCCCTTAGGCTCGTGTAAACCCCAAAATTCCGATCTAAATCATGGCACTACTGGTGGCCAAAGGCCGATGCTGACACCGGTGAATTGCCGGCGACTTCTACAACGCATCTGTTGTATCTACTACACCTTCTCGGCTCATCTTCACCTAAGTACAGAACCCTGTGGCAGCTCTACTCCGATCCGTCAAGACAATCGACTAATGTCTTGGCCTAATCAAGGTTAGATCATGTTGATCGTGCTATTCCGCTGCTAATATATGGTGCTTAGTGATTGGGTTAATCATGATCACCTAGTTTAGGTGTTTAATGATAACACTCTAAACGTCAGAGTTACCTATAAAATGGACGGTTCTCTAACAACGGAAATTTAAATTCCTGTAGATCCAGCCCTGCCGTATACGGAGGTCAATCCAGTAGTGGTTGGCTATGTTTATCTGCTTAAACTACCTGCATGAATCTGCAGAGAGCCGACAGTCCTAGCTATTTTATTTTTCGATAACGACGGTGTTAGCTAGTCTCTATGCAGCATTCATTTGTGAGAAAAATGAGTGCGTGGGTGGAACTATTAGGTATGTTTGCTACGAGAAACCAATTTATTCTGAATATTGATATATATACATCAAGGGATTATCCTTAAATTATTGTGGGATGATCTACTTCACTCCTCGTATTTATACTATACATGTGTTATACGTTGATAGAGAATGAGCAGAGAACCATTGACTTGACCAAACTAAAGAAGGGAGTTCAGGTTCGAAATTACGATCAGATGATTCATCACCGTCCCGTTCCTCAAACAACTAGTCTGTCTCATTTTGGACGGTTCTGAAGAAATAACCAACGTTTGATCATCTCATGGACGGCCTTTGGACGGTTCAGAAGAGAAATAACCAACGCTGATCATCACCTTTATATTTTCGACGTTTCCTCGCTGGACTGCTAAGCGGCTTGACAGTTAATGGCGACCTACTAGCAACTCCCCAAATAGAATTTCTTAGAGTCCCACGAATATGACCTGATCAACGCTCATGTCAAAGTCCATGCCAATTAATTCGTGTAGCATCATGGGCCATGCTAGCTAGCTCTCGCAGAATATTAAACGAGAAGGATTTGAGCAAATTAAAGCTCCAAACTAGCAACTAAAAACCAGATTCTTTAACGCGTTTCCAGCAGCATCTACCAGACTGTCTCTCGCTGTCATGCCGTTCCTGGCATGGGCCACCTTCTTTTCCTCGCTCCTCCACGCTTCCGGAAGGCTTCGCAATCCAGGCAGCCATGGTCCTGTTTGCAAGGTCCGGCTTTAGCTCTAATGTTTTTACCTATAGATCTTATGGCGTGTCCAATGTTATATGAAAGTAGGGTTTGAATAATAATTCTTTTGTCTTTTAGAAGGGCGTGAACATTGGAGGGGTAGACTCGAGGCATGCACAAGCGGAATGCATGCCCACCATTACATCACTTGGAGACGGAAGGAGGGCAACCTCATCTCTAACCTTAAAGCCGCATGCCACAGAGCTCATCGTTGTCAATGCGTATAGCCTTCGCAATAGGCTTCCGAGCTTGCAAACGATGCCATGGTATCACGTACCTCCGCTTGGCAGCTAGGGTTCGACGGCAATGGTGATTCATGTGGCGGTGGCCAATCCACTATTACGAGTGGATAGTAGATCAGGTTCAGATGAACATGTAGGGTGGGTCGATGGCGAGGAACAGTTGGGTTTTTTTGGGCGAAATCTCGACAGCATTGCTGATCATTTTGTGTGAGAAAGAGATCGAGTCAAACAAAAAAGACAAACAACCGAGGAGGTTTCAGTGGATGGAAGAGGAAGGTGTTTTTTTATAGTTTAATTTGAACCATTGACGCAGAATGTAGGCCCTTAACTTTGACTTTGGAGATGTACTTAGATCCAACTCGTACAGAAAACGGGCTAGCTATCTGAACATGTTCCATCCATCCATCCATCCAGAAAAAATAAAACTCTCCAGGTCCGCTTAGCCCCGGTTTCAGAATTCCTTGGAGGTAGACCGTTTGGCCCAGCCAGCTACGTACTCAGAGAAGCCAGGAGCCGGGCCGAACAGGCCTGCCTATATATAGCAGACGCCCCCGGCTGGTATAAGCATGTGCAAGCAACTACACAAGTAGCTTAGCTCTCTAGTAATTAGATCGAGTAAGATCCATCGATGGAGCTGCTTCCTCTGCTCACGGTGCTCCTCCTGGCGCTCGCCGTGGCCATCCTGGCCAGGATGGCCATTGCGCGCCGCCGGTGCTCGCGGTGCTACCTCCTGGACTACGTCTGCCACAAGCCGTGTGACGAGCGCAAGGTCACCACGGAGATGGCAGGCAACCTGATCGAGCGCAACAAGCGGCTCGGCCTGCCCGACTACCGCTTCCTCCTCCGCGTCATCGTCCGCTCCGGCATCGGCGAGGAGACATACTGCCCGCGCAACATCCTCGAGCAACGCGAGGACTCCCCAACCCATCAGGACGCCCTCAACGAGATGGACGCCTTCTTCGGCGAGGCTATCTCGGAGCTCTTCGCCAAGAGCGGCTTCGGGCCGCAAGACGTCGACGTGCTCGTCGTCAACGTCTGCATGTTCTCCCCGGCGCCGTCGCTGGCCTCGAGGATCGTGCGACGCTACGGCATGCGCGAGGACGTGGCGGCGTACAACCTCACCGGCATGGGGTGCAGCGCCGGGCTGATCGCGGTGGACCTCGCGCGGAACGCCCTGCGGACGCGGACGCGCGCGCTGGCGCTCGTGGTGTCTTCGGAGTCGATCGCGCCCAACTGGTACTCCGGCACCGACAAGTCCATGATGCTGGCCAACTGCCTGTTCCGCTGCGGTGGCTCTGCGGTGCTGCTCACCAACGACCCAGCGCTCCGCGGGCGCGCCAAGATGGAGCTTCGCTGCCTCGTGCGCGCCAACATCGCCGCCAACGACGATGCGCACGCGTGCGCGCTGCAGCGCGAGGACACCGAAGGCCGCGTAGGGATCAGCCTCAGCAAGGCCCTCCCGAAGGCCGCCGTGCGCGCCTTCGCCGTCAACCTGAAACGCCTCGCGCCGCGCATCCTCCCCGTCGCCGAGCTCGCGCGGTTCACCGCACGCCTCCTCTCCAGGAGACTCCTCTCACACCTGTACGCCAGTAAGAAGGCCGACGGCCCCAAAGTCAACTTCAAGACCGGCGTCGACCATTTCTGCCTCCACCCCGGCGGCACGGCCGTGATCGAGGCGGTGAAGCAGAGTCTCGGCCTCAACGACGACGACGTGGAGCCTGCGCGGATGACGCTGCACCGTTGGGGGAACACGTCGGCGAGCAGCCTGTGGTACGTGCTGTCGTACATGGAGGCAAAGGGGAGGCTCACGGTCGGGGACAGGGTGCTGATGGTGACCTTCGGATCGGGGTTCAAGTGCAACAGCTGCGTGTGGGAAGTGACCGGCGACATGGTCGACAAGGGTGCGTGGGCGGACTGCATTGACGCCTACCCGCCGGAGAGCATGGCCAACCCGTACATGGACAAGTTCGGCTGGATCAACGACGTCGAAGGCGACAACTTGGTCATCTAATTGCCACATATCCATACTACTCAAATTGTAAACGCCGAAAAATGGAACAGTTACTCTAAATTACAGTCTTGTGCGTACTTAAGTACGTCACTTAGTGTCAGAAGCTTTCAGAATTGAAGTTGCGTGCGTGTTTTTCTTCGTAAGTGGAGTATAGAACAACGTATATTGGTTTGTAAGGTGATCCGGTCGACATCACAAATGTTTGGAAAAAGGTGTAATTTACCCCTGAAATTTGATGCTTTTGCCACGTAACCCCTTGAACCGTGATACCTGGTGACTAATCTCGCCAGGTTGTAAGAGCATTTGAGGATTGGAAACCCCAACAGTTGACATCCTCCACCCCATCCCGTGTGCCACTTTATGTTGCCTCTCTAGCGCTACGAGGTGTGCCAAAGCCCCTCTGGCAACCAATGTAACCACCTCAAACCCCTTGCACCTTCCCCTCCATCTTTGTCCCTACACCTCGCACCTTCCTCTCGATCTTTGCCCCTACATCACCTCTTCTTGGCCACCGTGCCACCCCTTCTTTGTTGTCTTCAAGGTTGGAATAATTGCTACTTTTTCTGATTCTAAATATAAGTTTATTAGGATATCATCAGAATCTCTAATATGACGTCTTGATTGATACTCCATTTCGTTTGTTTTTTTTATGGTTAATTACATATGAAAAAGTCTTTAAAAGTATACTTTGACCATTAATTTCTTTTATAATACAAATCTTATTGATACAACTTTGACTAATTGTTGGTTAAAATTTACAAAGTTTGACTTTCTCAAATTCTAATACGCCGTATAAAAAGAAACAGTTGGAGTAATATCTATGGAAATATATTATTTCAAGAAAAAATAGTTATATATTATGAAAGTACTATTCATGATGAATCTACTAAAATGAATATTATGTTATGAATCTATATGATAATTTAGATATTTATTATCAAAGCTTATATGAAAGTATTATTCATGATGAATCTAGTAAAATCAATATTATGTTATGAATCTATATGATACCTTAGATATTTAATTTATTATCGAAGCTTAAAAGGTTTGACAAACCACAATATCTTAAATGGACACGTCGCAACCCTGCTATCAATCTAATTCTAGAGTCATAATGGCCCCCGCACTGACTCTTCGGCGCACCCAACAGAATCGCAATCCTACGTCGACAAGTTCGAAAATTCGACTGAATTGCCAAACTTTTGTGCGGTGCATACATGTTCAGCAAACCTGAATCCAACACTCTTCCTGTGCCGGGTGTCCCGTGCCGTGCCGTGCATGGTCCATGCCGCAAGCTGCGGGCAACCAAGCAGCGTAGCACTGGCAGTCGTCCGCAAAGCGACACTGCGTCTGCCACCCCGGCTGAAAACAAGTGTCGGTCGGTCCGATCTGGGCTGCGCTGCCCCACAGTCCAAATCGCCAAGCATGCATGGAGCCCAGTGGAATTGAAGGCAAGTGAGCTGTGGAAGAAGGGAGACGGCCGCCCGGCCCCGGCCCGGGCGCGCAACTTGCAGCGCCGAGAAAGGATGCGCGCGCATGTGCACCGCGGATAGGGAGACGCACACGCAAGCAAGCACATGCAAAGGTGCCCATCGCCTCGCCGGCCGGTTGATTGCTCGCCGTCGACGTCTCAGCCTCCTTGTCCATCCGGTCGAGGCGTGTTGTGTTGTGTGAAACAAGACAAGACAAAGGATAGATAGTTAAACAGAGGAGATCGGGTCGGCCTGTCTAATACACAAATTTAAGGATTGGGAAGCATCCTTTGGCAGTTTGCAGCATGCCGAGGCAGGAGGATCTTGCCAAAAGGAAAAAAAAAGAAAACTAAAAAGAGAATCAGGATTAGGATAGGGGGCATTTGAACCCGATGTGAATCCAACACGCAACATTCTGATCTGGAGTCAGACGCGCTACCATTGCGCTACGGATCCGGTTATGCTATTGAAAGTTATAAGTTTTATATAGTGGATATTACGTTGCATATTCTTTTGATCACCCGACGCGCCGGTCCTCTCAATTAATAAGCGGCGGGCGTCAAAAAAAAAAGAAAAAAAAAGAAAAAAGAAAAAAAGCGGCGGCCGGCGGTGTCCACAAACCGGAAGCTGCCAACTACACATACCGGAAGCTGCCAACTACACATACCGGAAGCTAAAGGAAAATTTTCATTTGGGGATGCATGCCTAGCGAGATTTTGCTTGGAGACTCTTCAGTTGCCTGTGTGTTGTGCATTAAACTTGCATGCATGTGAGCATGCGTGGGCGGCAGCAATATAATGCCAAGAAAGAGTATTAACTAGGGGCAAATGAGTCAATTTATGTGGCTCCTTGGTTTAGGTGCTGAAGAGAAACACGCCTTATACTTTTGGACGGAGGGAGTACTTTGCACGCGCATGGCAGCTACGATCTCCCGGTGGCGCTTGGCTAGGGTTCACTCGTACTTTTGATACGCACTACTGAAAAAATCATTTTCACAAACGGTTCAAAAATCTTGTGTGGGATAATTTTTCGAACCATCTTTGAAAAAGAGTATTTACAAATCAGATTTGTACAGACAGATTTTGAACCGTCTGTATAAAACTTTTGTACAGACGACTCTAATTATTAGCCGTCTGTACTATAGAATATCATAGACGACTTAGAGTCATGAGCCGTCTATGATATAGTAATAGTACAGACGGCTCGAAACAAGATCCGTCTGTACTATACAACAGAGGTCGTTATAAAAAACATTTGTACAGACGGTTGTATTTCTAAAACCATCTGTACTGTCATATATACAGTACATAATCAATATATTACTGAATGTAACTGACATATCAACAACAAAATATACACAACAGTATACCATACACACAACAGATCATCTACATTAAAACTCCATACACTTTATAAATCGAACATCTTCATTCAATATCACAAAGTCAATTTTACAAAGCCTCGCAACATTACAAAGTCACAAAGTTTTCGGGATCATAAAATTCACTGGTCTCCTTTATGATCTCCACAAGTATGAAGTGGACGAGCTGTTTTTGAATATACATTAGACTGTCCTTTATGAGATTACCTGTAGAAAATTTATACGTCTGTAGAAAAAAATTTAAGTAGTTAGGCACAACGATGAAAAATGCATTTTAATATATTATAATTACACTAACCGACGGATATACTTGTGCACTAGAGTCAACAATTTGCAGTATATATTGGGCAACAAAGAACCTATAGAGGCTGGTGCCCTGTGGCTGCATGTGACACTGCAGAAATTTATAGACAGTATATTTAGTTCTATGAAATGCATATTATAATGGTAAATTGATGTGCGATGGAGGAATTATTATCAGGAACTGATGTTGGTGGGTCGTCGAGGGTTTATATCTCCCTACAATCCTGTCCATCAAAACATACTTCGTGAATGCCCTTATCAACAAGTCTGTCAGATCTGAATACCTCTCTGGGTCGTAGTACATCGAGTCGAGGTATATGCAGTGTTGATTGTGTGTATAGATACAAACTAGCATCCAATGGTCTCGATAGTTATACGGTAGAAGAATAAGGTCCTTCAATCCACAGAGAGCGACAATGGCCTCCACGACGTACTTCTCGACCTCCTCCAGAGACCAAGTGATCGTTGACCCACATACGACCTGTGGGTCGAGGAATTCGATTCTCGGATTCTCTCTCCTGGCTTCTTGAATCATAAGTCTACATATAAGAGTAATGTAGATGAATGAGTGTATGAATGAGTTAGGCGGTTCATTACGCGTAGACCATGATTAATAACACTTATAGTGTCCAACACCTCGGAAGACCAATGTCCAGCTTGTCAAGACGGTAGAGGAGGAATAAATCCTTGAATGTCATGAGGAAGGTTCCAGCTGTTTGCAGAAAATGTTGTCGTTGGTACTTGGCACTGAAACAAGGAGAAAGATGTTTCTCCTCATAGAACCTCTTCATGTATAGGTCGTGCAGAATCATACTTGCCCAACCCGATTGCTCTAACGCTTTCTTGCTCAGTAATGGCTGGCCAGCCACGTACGTGTTTGATAGAGGTTCTTCTTATACCTCCTTCTTGTCTTTCTATTTGCTGGCTATGCGCTTTCCGTGAGGTGCCATTTTGGCGGACTGTTGGCCAAATTTGCTGGAAAATTTTTGTTGCTCATGTGGTGAAGAAGGAGATTTGACCTTCCGTGGAGCACGACAAAAAAGAGAAGTCGCTGCCATCGTGTACTGGAGATAGAGGCTGCAGAGGTGGTGGAGGGGCAACCAGTGTTATGAATTTCTTTGACCACTGGATAAAGGAGTGGACGGCCTCCCTAAGTGTCCTGATATCATCCTCTGGGGAAATAGGAAGTGGGAGGGACGTGCAATTCGTGTACACCAAGTCCACTGACACCCTCTCCGCACCAGCTGTAGTGGGGGTCCGTGAATCGCCAGTTCCCCATCACATGGGAATGCCAAGCATGTTCCAACCTCAATGATGTTATCGGAGTAAACAGTGGTGGGAAGTAGGAATTTGCACTTGGTGGCAGCCTCTAGGTCGTCGATGGGGTATCTCTCGCTAGGGACCTCTTTCTGAATGTTGTCAACATGGGGGTCACCTTCAAATCTGCCGATAGGGAAGTCATTTTGATCAAACATGTTATCTAGAGCTTTATCTAGTGCAGATGCGCAGCTGCTCTCGTACCAAGCTGATGGAGATTCAAGTGTCGTGGCTGCATCCTACTATCTCATAGCCTGTAAATGCTCCTCGACCGGTTGTTCCATCCTTTCTACAAGCATATCCATATATTCTTTCATCCTTGCTTCAACCTCAGCGACAATCTCCATTCTCATCCATCCATGCTCAGCTGTTTCGCACTCAGCTTTATTTCTCCTTCGACTCCTATATGAATCAACGTCGTTAGGGAATCCCAACTTTCATGGAATGGAAACACCTATGCCACGTATGTGACCCAGGTGCTCTATGTTTCCAGAGCCGAGGTTAGTATATCTTCTTCTCAAGATGGCTGGAATGATCCTTGAGTGGATTCTTCTGAAAGTTGCAGGATCCTTTGAGCCACTTGCTCGGGTTTTTCCTCCTTGAAGGTGACGAAACCATCAGCCGGGCGTACAACCCTTCCTCGGAACCAGTTCTGAGCCCACCTCTCCGGGATCTGTGAAAATGGTGTGGAGCGATTCTCCCGAGCTACCTGCTCATCCTCCCTGTCCCAGTCTAACTCCTTGCTCACGTACCCACCAGTGCAGAGTTTGTGGGGGTGCATGTTGCGTTACTGACGTGCCTTGTTAACCTGACTCTGCTGTTGAAATTCCTCAGACTGGCACATTGCCACAAACTCTGCCCATTGATCCACCAAGTACCCATAAGCAATATTATTGGGTACGAGATCCTGCTTCACATATGCATTATACAGCTCACTCTTGAAGGTCTTCCATGCCTTGCCTATCTTGGCTATTGCCTGTCTTTCCATGTCCTCCAAGGAGAATCCTTTAGGGAAATCAAATTGGGCTTTAATTGTTTCCCACAAGAAGTTTTTCTCGCTCTGTGGCACGGCCTTCCAGTTTGGGTAGGTTATCCTAACCCTTGTCCGTCCAAGTGAGGCGCATGCTCTACGGAATGCCGCCTGAGCTTGTTGAGGGTGTGTTGGCACGCGCGCCTCATTGACGTGAGTTATGGTATAGTGACCCATGGGCATTTGATTTTTTTCCTCGGACACCTCGCTTTCACTTCTGTGCCTGAGTTTCTTCTGCTTGCTCCTGAGAAGTGGCCTTCATATCTTGTTGAGCAGTAACCCCCTTTTGTTGTTTAGGAGAAGAAATCGGAAGCAGTTCAAGTTCATCTCCAGACATCATTTTCAAAATAGGAAAAGTAACATGTTTATTAGGAACTTGTTATAATGGTAGAAGATTATTCACATAAATAGAGGAAAGGAAAGGAATTAAGGTATGTGTATTAACTAGGTCCATCTCTTTTGTAATGTTCCACTTCCAACTTATTAGGCTTAACTAGGTCACTTCTAGCAGCTGTATCATGGATAGGTCTCACTGAGGCTAAGGCACATCTCCCTCTCTCTCCCTCTCTCTCTCTAGTCTTTAGGAGCTGTATCATGAAAAGAGGGATTTTAGCAGCTGTATCATGAAAAGAGGGATTGTGGATTTTCCCATTATAATTAAGATGGCCTATATTCTATAGATGCATTCAATCTTCATTTATTTAGATCATAAAAAAAGGAAGCAAAGGTATGTTTCTTATCTATCATTCTAAATCTTTGTGCTTATTAACAATTTAACATTACAATAATGATTCCAATTCACATTTATATGTTCATTTCATCGGTAAATATTGTTTCATAAGATAAGCCAGATGCATGATATTGCTCCTCTTTACCAAGAACAAACATTTATACATTGAAAAAGTCTTAGCCACCATGATTGTTTGAGACTTCGAGCCTATCAGGCTACCATGCAACACTAGTTGACTTGATCATATATCTCTAGAATTCTATACATATGATATGGAAATAATAGAACTATAAAATAACAGTGACATCAATAGACATCATGTGTACCTCAAGGAGCTGATAGTAAGCATTAAACATGTATAAAATTGCCCTTAGATTATGTATAACAATTGGCCCCAAGACATTAGGTGTCCTGCCCCTAATTATTTTGTTGAACTCATCATCGATTGGGCTATTATCTAAGTTCTCAACTAGCAAATAGAGCCTAGACACAGATCAAAAGATTAATGAACAGTGCTGCTGTGATCAACAAAGTGCACAAACATGAACAAACTTAGATAACTCAAACTGACAGTAGCTAAAGGAAATGAATCAGTATCAACATCATACATAAAAAAAATTAACAAGCCTCCTCTGAACCACAGCAGCTCTGAACCACATGCTTAAATGCTATCGTACTTAGATAAAAGACCCAATCTTAATTCAACTACTCATAACAGAGTAATACCTGCAAGCAACTCACGGCACGAAGGCTGGTACACCACAACAAGCCAACACGGCACGAAGGCCGACGGAACACAACTAGCCACACCTCTCCAACAAGGCACGAAGGCCGGTGGACCATAGCAAACCAACATGGTACGAAGGCCGGTGGACCATAGCAAGCCACACCTCTCCAATAAGACACGAAGGCCGGTGGACTACAGCAAGCCAACACGGCACACTACTAAAAAACTATTTTTTGAGACAGCTAGAGTGCATTTTCATAGGTGGCTCATTTGAAAAACCGTCTGCGTAGTAGCGTAGGTCCGCTGTGGTTATGGACCGCCTGTGGAAATATATTTTTACAGACGGTTCCTTATATGAATCGTCTCTAAAAATATGATGATTATCATAGACGGTTAATATAAGGAACCGTCTGTGTAAAAGATTATTTTCATAAGCGATTTCTTATCTGAACCGCCTACGAAAATAGGTCATTTCCATAGGCGGTTCACATAAGGAACCGCCTGTGAAAATGAGTGACCGGTTATCTTGAAAAAATTATATCCTTTTCATATGAATTTGGATGAGGACAAACTTTATATGAAAATTGTACCACTCAACAAGATCTACAACTTTGTAGTTGAAAAGTTTTTCATTCGAAGGTTCGTGTGAGCTGTGAGGTCTCGGGTTGGAGTGCTAAGAACCGTACGCGCGCGTATTTCACGCGAAAAATCACGTGACTTGTGACTTGCGAAAAATTTGCTTTTTTTAATAAAAAAATATCGATTCAGGGACCAATTATTATAGGCGGTCCGCTTAAGGAACCGTCTGTGAAAATTGATTTGTACAGCGGTTCGCTTAAGAAACCACTTGTGGAAATCAGTTTTTACAGGCGGCCCGCTTAAGGAATAGCCTGTGGTAATAGATTTTCACAGGTGACTCTTTTACGCCTTTGATGACAGACGGATGTGCTAAACGCATGTAAAAACGAGTTATCTACCGCCTCTAAAAATAGTTTTTGTAGTAGTGGCATGAAGGCCGGCGGACCACAGCAAGCCAACATGGCATGAAGACCGGCGGACCACAGCAAGCCAACATGTCATGAAGGCCGGCGGACCACAACAAGTCAACACAGCACGAAGGTCGGTGGAACTCACCGGGGAGTTGCACGGTCGTCGGGGAGCACTTGTAGGAGGAGGGTTGTCGAGGAGGAGGGCCGTCGGGTAGGACTCGCTGGGGAGGAGGGCTGTCGGGGAGGAGGGCCATCGGGGAGGACTCGCCAGGGAGGAGGGCCGACAGGGAGGAGCATGGTTGCTGTCACTCGTCGGGAGGAGGGTCGTCAGGGAGGACTCATTGGGGAGGAGGGCTGTCGGGGAGGAGGGCCCTCGCGGAGGACTCGCCAGGGAGGAGGGTCGACTGGGAGGAGCACGGTCGCTGTCACCGACCAGGAGGAGCACGAGAGCGGTTAGGGTTTTCTCGAGAACTTGGTGCGGCGCAGGTTAGACAGAATGGTATATATAGCGGCTTAAGTATAGACGGTTCTATAGTAAAAGCTGTCTGTACTAATATATTACAGACGGGTTATAACTTCAACCCGTCTGTACTAATATATTAGTATAGACGATTCTATAGTAAAAGTCATATGTACATATCAAAGATGGTTCTATAGTTATTGATAATTTTATGTTTAAATAGCAAAAATCCAAAATGTATCTGTAATACTAGATTAAAGCTAGTCATTTATAGTATCACATAATTAAACCTTCATCTATACTTTGAGCTTCATAATACCTAGAAGAACTCATATATTCTAGATTATCATGAAAAAAAATCTAATTCTAGATGTAGATATATTTGATCTCTCAATACTAAATTAGAATTCAAATCTACATCATTTAGTGAATAGAACAAAGCTATATCATTATGGAAAAAATCTAGATCTACATCTAGCTAGCTCTCTAAACAAAAATCTAGCCCATCTAAACCAAAATAGAATATAATGCTTACCTTAGAGAAACAAATACCAATAAATCTTCAAACTTTCATCGAAATCTAACAAATATTTTGGTTAAAATCGCCCTCTCCTCCAAAAGCTACGCGCTGTTGTTCGGCGCCACTGCTCTGCTTTGATATGGAGGTAGGGGATGATGTACTGTTCTAATAGTACATACGACTTCATGTTTGGAGCCGTCTGTAATAAAGTGTCCCACGTCCGGTTATTTTCTCAGACAGCTCCAAATACGAGCCATCTATATTAATTATACGGACGATTCCTGTTTGGAGCGGCTGTGATATCCTTTTTATTACAGACAGCTCCAAATACGAGCCGTCTGTATTAATATTATGTCTGTGATATTGATTTTATTACAGACGACTTATAATTAGAGCCATCTATAATATTAATACCGACAGTTTCTAATAGGAATTGTCTGTACTAAAAGCATCCTATCACTTCTAGAGAGATCTTGTTATTATTACAAACGGCTTTTGTTTAGAACCGTCTATGATAATCTTTGTATAGACGACTTCATAAAACCGTCTGTTAAAAAACGTTCCACTAAATTATTTTTTTAGTAGTGACATCTCTGAGAAGCTAACTGTTGTGCTCATTAAGCGATCGAGGATTAAATACACAGCATCAATTGGACGGGTGTGGCGCACGAAGTTCTGCACGTGTTTAGGGCACGTGGCAACGGAATAACTCATGTCAGGCCAAGTTGCATGAGCAGAGTACTGATTCAGGCCCTATTAGGTAAGGAATAGGAGAAGATTAGGATGCGTTTGGTTCCGTGGGTCTTCCTCATTTTGGCTCAACCGATATGTAGAATTCTATAAAAAAGCTTATTTATTGTCTGTATTTAATGTTGCAATTTGTTCAAGCAATTGCAAATATACGGTTCCATTCCGAGTCAAGAGTAAAGCCCGATTCAAACTGCACTATAAAGTCTGGCTTTATGGATACATGTACTTACATAGATAGATCTATTTATCTGTATCATAAAATAATCTTTATGTGAGTAACAATAATCTTTTTAGATAAGTGAGTGTTAGAACTCTCTTAGCATTATTTTTTTAAGAAATAGTATATGTAAATCGATCATCATTTGTACATAAAAAGAGAAAATATCCAAAGCTTGAAACATTTTAGAGATGGAACTGAGATTAACCTGTGGCATGCCAATATTAGGTACGGAACCAAACATGCAAAAGTTAAGAGACGCACATTCATCCGATCATGTGCCATCTCTCGCTAGCTGCACATGTATTGAGAGATTAATATATTACAGGGGTGGTTTAGTATACGAAAATGATCTTGTTAAATCACGATTATGATTTTGATAATTATATAATATAGTTAATAAGACTAATATGTTTGTCAAGATTACATGTTAGTAGGTCTCATGGATACAATACATGAAGAAGCCACCACAGCCGTGAGAGACAATTAGATACATTGGACAAGAGTATCCTTTTATCATCTATATATATATATATTGATGCATTTAATCGTGTTTATTCTCTAACTAATGCATATGATATTTGGAATAGTTTTATTGAAATACATGAAGACACAAAGAATATGCGTAATGAGAAATATCATGTGTTTGTTACTAAGGTTAATGGCATCAAGCGACTACCACATGAAAGTGCTAATGATATGTATTCTCGTTTGAATATTATTGTTAATGAGATCAATAGATTTGGTTTGACGCCAATTGAAGATGTTCAAGTGGTGAGAAGAATATTTCATGCTATTCTTCCAAAGTACAAATTGATTATCTCCATCATCTACGACAACAATGACATCAAGAAGATAACTCCAAGTCAAGTGCTTGGGAAGATTACCACCCATGAGATGACAATGAACATGAAGGTGGAAGCTTCTTCTTCATTTGAAGCCAAGAACCTTGCTCTCAAAAGCAAGTAAGCTCAATATCAACACATGAAGGCAAGGATGAGGAGATAAAAGCAAGAGTCAAGCTCAAGTGAAGATGAAGATGAAGAAAGCTTTGAAGAAGATGAGAAAAGTACCTCAAGTGATGAAGAGATACATCCCGAAGTCGCCAAGCTTATCTCACAAGTAGAGAAGAACATCAAGAAGATCAATGTAAAGATTGATCACCCAATCTCCATGAAGGACTTAGTCAAAACAATTGATCACATCAAGAAGGAGAAGAAAAAGACCAAGAATAAGAGGGAGACAAGAGGAAGAGCCAAAGTATTCACAAGCATAGGGAGATAAGTGAGTGATAATGAAGATTCAAGCTCAAACGATGAAAGCCTCACTATCCACTCCTCCAAGAGAAGCTCTTCCTTAAGGTCGTCATCACATAAGTCGTCATTGTGCAAGTCATCACACAAGTGTCTTGTGGCTAAATGTATGGATAGCGATGTAAGTGATGATGAATCCGATGAAGATTGTTTCTTAAGGGTCCTTTGTTGCTTATTAATCAAATGAAGGAGTTCAACATAGGAAGAAGTGGAGAAGCTCAAGGTGGACTTAACGAGACTGAAGTGCAAAGGACATGTCCAACCTCCTCAAGATAAACGTGTTTTCATAGTGAAGAAGATTGCGGAGGGGTCAACTATGACATGCTTCAAATGCCATCAAGAAGGCCACAAGTCCTTCCAATGCAAGCAAGTGAAGAAGAAGACTAAGGAGAAGAAAAGATGATAAACCTCTCCAACAAGATCTCCAATCTCTACACAAAGCCCAACTACAAGAACAAGATAAAGAGCAATCACTACAAGCTCAAGGAAAAGGAAAATGGCAAGTTGGTTGCACACATGATTGGGAGAAAGGATTGGAGGCGGAACCAACCTATTTGGGTGTTCAAGAAAGTCATCATCAACATGAAGGGGCCTCAATCGGTTTGGGTCCAAAGAAGAGTTGAAGCCCGAGGTGGCTATGGGTATTTGGAAGCTTGGGTTACAAGATGGAGTGAAGATTAAAGCAAAGAAGCCAAGTGTAAAACATGGGTGCATTGATGAAGATTATGATCATCACATACCTAAATCCCCATCCAAAGGTAAAAGAGGTAATGAAGCTAGATACAAAATCCTTTCATTTGATGTAGCTCTTTTTACCAATTCCTACGATTGCATGTGCTTATTTTAATTTATTGCAATGTCTAGTATAAGTCTCATATGGTAGGTTTCTTATGTTTCTCTCTTATCCATGAGCAACTTACATAGTTTATTAGTTGTAGGTTCTTTTCTGAAATTAGTTTTACAATTGATAACTTTTATGTACCACGATCCAATCTTTAGGATAAATCTCCATTATTATCAATAACAAGTGCTTATATCTCACAAGTATTCAAGACTTATATGCACATATTTAGGGGGAGTATATCATATAGGTTGTGATTTTGAGACCAATATGTGTTGCCAGTGACATCTTTGATAATCTCATGGAGCAATCAACATGTCCCCGAAGGTATGCAATGCTCAAATGTTTCAATTGGTGTCATTGTCAAATCTTTGCTCATTTGAGGTACCTCTATGCATAATATAGCTTAAGCTTCCTATCTTGACATATTGTTTCGTTGTGCATATGTTTTATTCTCATCATATGTATGCACACATATAGGAGGGTTTAGACTATATTATGTGAGTTTAATTAATTATGATCCATGTGCTTTCATAGCTTACAATTGGTATAATTTATTTGTAGTGATATCCATACAATTGTTATTCTTTTATTGTATCATGATTTTTGAAGCTTTCTCCCATGTGCTATAATATTTTTTCCTTGAGTTTAACATGTGTTTATAGTCTTTTTTGGATATTGTTGACAATGGGGGAGAAGTTTGATGACTAAAATATGATGAAAGAAAGATGAACAATGCGAGGAGATTGTAGAAACAAGCAAGACATTTAGAAATACTGAAGTTGACAAAGGGGGAGAAGAAAATATGCTAGGCGCTTACATTGATAGAAGAGAGGCTTTTCATAGGTCGTTTATGGGAGATAGTGGCAATAGAGAGAAGGAGAGCCATAACAAAGGAGGTCTAAGTGGTAAGAACATGCATCCAAGCCATGTGGTAAGACTTTGTTGTCGCTTATGACCTTTATGTTTGGTATCATTTATTATTTGCCACTTGCTTTGGTTGTTTTGTCATCAATCACAAAAAGAGGAGATTGTAGCGAAAATAGTCCTACTAGACCATGATTGTGATTTTAGTGATTAATGACAATATAGTCAATAGGACTAACATGTTTGTCAAAAATATATGTTAGTAAGTCTCATGGATGCAATACATGAAGAAGCCATCACAGCCGAGAAGTCACAGGAAGATTTACCTCATCAGATGGTCTGGTGCTCTAGGTGTTGAACTCACCGGAGCATATTTGACAAAGGAAAGAGAGGCCTAAAGCCCTCACCAGAAGGTCCGATAATCAGAGAAGATGCACACTGGAGCATTTTTTCCAGAGAAGGTTGCAACCATTGAAGTTAAAGATCAAAGCACCGGACGATCCGGTGATCAATGTGTTATACACACTAGACAATGAATAGTGCAAGAGGCAGAACAAAGTTCAACTCATCGGATTGTCCGGTGATGAAGGTTGTGCACACTGTAGCATTATTTTCAGAGAAAGTTGCATTGACTTGATTGGCTGAAGTCAACTCACTAGATAGTCCAGTGATAAAGTGATGTGTACCGGATGCTTACACCAGAGCAACTTACATAGAGATCCAGCTGGCTCGGATGCTAAGTATATACTCACCGGATAGTTCGGTGATGGAGATGAAGTATACACTGATGTATCCGGTGTTCACAGAGGCTTAAGTGGGGTTCCAACGGTTAGTTTCTGAGAGTGTACTCACAGGTTAATCTGGTGTTAGTACTATTGTTTTCACCAGATCGTCCGGTGTTAACAACTTTCCTGATTTGTTGGGTTAACGGCTAGGGCGCGGGTTTGAGGCTATAAATACCTCTCTACTCAGTCATTTGAAGGAGTGGTATGCTGTTGGAGTCTAGAGAAGTTTATGTACACATGAGAAGATATCCAAGCCACTAAAGTGCTTAATGTAATTATCCAAAGCGATTAAGCACAAGATTAGCAAGTGATTAGTGCTTATAGGACTAGAAAGAGTGTTGCTAGGTGATTTCTACATAGAGAATGAATTAACGAGTGATCCAACCTTGTACCAAGTGATACGCCGGTACATTGGAGTTTTAGTGACTCACCGGTAAGCTTGTTGACTCTCCGACTTAGCGTGGAGCGACGACAAGACGATTATACGGGGACGCAGAGACTCTTACTTTGGTGGCTCAAGCTCTGAAGTGATCACGCCTGTAAGGAACCGGAAGATAGAATACTGGTGAGGCCTTCTCTTGATGGCTTGGTGGCTCATCTGAGTGTAGACCTTATCTTTGTGACTTGATGGTTCAAGAGCCATGACCGGGTACCGATCGGGAGCATATCCTTTATGGAGTTTCAATGTAGAATAGGAGTGACATTCATGCTATCGATACCATGGGAAAAATTCTTATGCTAAGTTTACTCTCTACCTTATTTACGTTTCCGCATTTACATTCTTGCAATTTGTCTTTTTAGATAGGTTGTAAACGCTTTGATCGGTATAGTAGGCACACTAGATAAATCTAAGCACATCTAGATAGAATTTGTTATTAATTTATCTTATATTATTTTTAAAACTAAAATAATTTTAAATATCTTAATTCATTCCTTCTTGAAACATCACCTATTCCTTCGTTTAGTTTGAAATTGAATGAAGTTTCAGCATGGGTCACCCATGCAATTATTACACATCGTCGATCGCCACATCACGGGGAGGCGTCCTACCTAGTACTGTACTTGGTGATGGAGATGCAGACATCCAATCCACTCCGATCCTTTGTCTCAATCGTCTTCCATCATCTTTCATTGCACACCATTGCTAGCTGCCATCTGCAGTCTCCCCACCGAACATGGCTGATTGCTAGTACGATAGCATGCAAATTAAACATGGGACTATAGACTAGCAATGGCAAACGATCCTGAGTTGCGCACTCCTCAATAACGACGGTGTGAATGAATGACCGCGACGAGGGGACAAGAGCCAGCGGCTCGCTTCATCACTGCCGCATGCTCCATGGCTCCATATATGAGAAAACTCTCAGAATCTTTGTTTCAGACTTCACACTTGTGCTGTCAAGGGACAATGTTTGAAAAATTTCCTGATTAAGCTTCTTTTTGCACCTTGAAACACGCTTGAGTCATAAGTTTATCTTTGAAACTAGATACTGCAGCAGAACATCGCTACTTCGTTCACTCCATTTCTGAGCATTGTGAAATATAGCCACTATGACGTCACAATGACAAACTTAGAAGAAGCCATCATTACTATCAGTGTTGACTCTAAAACCCTTTTCACTATCAGTTTTAGAGCCGATATTGGGCAATGAGCAGTGTTATCACTGCCAAGGAACCAATAGTGAAGGAGATTATCACTACTATCTCAAGGCTTGAGCCAACAGTGATTCACTGCTAGTTTTGGAGCCAGCAGTGAGAAACGAGCAGTGCTATCCCTGCCCGAGGAACCAACAGCCAAGGAGGTTATCATTGTTGGCTCAAGACGTGATCCGGCAGTGATGCCCTAGGTATCACTGCCGGCTGGTGGTTTCGGCCGGCAGTGATATTAGTGGAATCACTGCCGGTTGAATTCTTAAACCGGTAGTATTTTGCCTCTTCTCTCCTCTCTCCAACCTCTCAGTCCTCTCCTCTCTCTCCTCCCCCTCTCTCTCCCTCCTCTCTCTCTCAATACATGTATACAATGAGACACATATTTAATGTAAATCAATAATAAAGACACCTTCATTAATATATAGTAAGTAATATTCTTCATTAATAAATAGTAATTAATGTTATTTATTAATATTGTGTCATTTGAATATATATACACTGTCTAAGCCCCTGGTAGACTTATTCTTTATCGCATACTCTATACTAGAAGGTATGGTGTCATCTAAAGGTCTCTCATACGCCGATGGTACAATCGATTCATGAAACTCGCTATTTGGGTTGATAGCATGTCCAATGAAGAATTTGGCGATGTTTTTGAATGGCATGTATTTCCGCAGAGAGTATCACACTTGTGCATTGTTTGAAACGTTGCATTTGAAGAATCAAAGAATTAGTCCTTGAATATGTATAAAAATTGAAAAGAAGACATCAATATATAATTTCATACCTCAACATCATTAAACATGATAGCGTCTACATCACTGCTGAATGCGTTCTTGAAAATAAGAACATAGAATCCCTAGAGATTATTGCCGGCTGACGGCCTCATATACTTCAAGAGAAAATGATTTGTCAGTGGAATGAATTGAACCTTTTTATTTAGTAGAAAATACAAGACATGAATATTTCCTGTGTACCGAAAAATCAATTTTTACATCATACTGTTTCTTGTATGGACAGTAGATATCATTCTTTTTGTAGTATCTTGTGTATGCCCTATATGTGAATATGAATACCAATTAAACTTAGATGCAATCGATATGAACATTAAATGTCGAGTTTACCTATTTAGCATATCTATGAGGTCTTGGTAAATTGCCTTATCTCTATTTTGTGAGTCCAAGACAATAATCTTGCTCAAGTCTGGGTGGATGATAAGAAGGATCTAATTAAAATTGCAGAAATATGTCACACCATAGCAAATTAGTACTAGAATCGAGTTGCCCATAAAAATAGAATGTCTTGGTGCGTAAACACGTACTCAAATCTGTAGGGTAAGAGTACGAAGGTCTTTTATTGGTGGTGAAGTAGACACTTTAGTATGTAGTTTTCAGTGAAGTCTAAATTCTTATTTACATGTTCCTCGTTGACAAGCCTAGGATCGAAGAATCCTATTTTATTATCTAATTCTTGTCTGCATACGTGGATCTCCATTCTACGAAAGAGAGAAGTTAGCCATGCAATTTCAAGGTACAAGATCATATATTGTGAATTATATGCATAAGTCACTTACAGAGTCTACGCTTTGACTATGGCAATGCCGATGACATCTTCCTTGTATAGTTCATATAAATATTCGAATTTCACCCAGAAGGAGCTGTCCCTGTTGATGAAATATTCATCTCTGTATCTTACAGGGAACACCTCTATACTCTGCCTGGACTGCTCTAAGTACCACAAATGTAATTGACGTATTTGAGTTGTAAGGTTATTTTCTTTATATTGTGTGACCAAAGATTTGCCCAACTCAAACTGCCATGTAACATTGAATTTTGGGATTTCCCCTCCCGCTACAAGCCATGCTAGTTCCTGTATTGTTAATCTTGAATCAGCTAGGAAGTCCCCAATGCTTGGAGCATCCTGAATGATTGGACGTGATATCCTCTTGGCCAACTTCTTGATAATGTATTCGTAGTTAGTCGGTGGCTTACTTGAAGCCACTCTTGTCTGTTTAACTTTACTATATTCATGAAAAATTTCATGGTATCTTTAGGCATAACAAGCTTCAGTGGAGGTGTTGGAGGATGGAAATGAGCCGTTAGACTAGCGTTCACAATCTTTTTGGTTTGGTCAGGAGTAAGTGAATAGACATCCTTAGGTTCTGCCAACTTCTTATATGGCATCGACTTCTTAGATGATGTTGTATTCTTAGATGCTGCGTGACATGATCGTGTTTTCTGATATGATGGCTGGCTTCTTGATGGTGCTAACTTCTTGAGCGGTGGACTTCTTCGAGGCGATGGCTGTGGAGGTTGACTTCTTCTGGGAGATGGTTAAGGAGAGGGAGATCTACGAGGCGATGATGACTCAGGGTGTCATGGAGGGTAGAGGTTCTCAGGAGCTATTCCTGGTGGAAACACTATATAGGATGTCTTCTACGCGATGAATGTGTGTTCGTTCTCTCCTATAGTGTTCACCCCCTTCTCTACGAGGTAGTCCACCTCACCATGAAGGTAATGGTCAGCTGCCTCATCTATTTTAGCCATGGTGTAGTCCTCTGGTATCGGATGTCCATGTAAAAGTTCATGGGCGCCACAGGATAAGCCATGCCAGACGCACCTTGATGGTAATGTTATTAACACCAATATGTAGTTCACACGGTATCTGTGCTATGATGTGGTCCACGGGATAAGTGATGGAGTCAGCTCCTAGAACTCCCATGGACGCATAGCTTTTCCAACGACTACCAGGGCTCGAGAGCACAACATTAGGATACGACATCGGATGTTCCTGTTATATACCAATGTCGCCCTGTTGAAGCCCAATGACTTTATGTACTGCTTGTCTTATTTTTGCGTCTGTCTCTTCCCTCTCACGTTGTAGTGCAATTTCTAACATGTTCATCATCCTAGCTCGTTCTGCCTCTCATTCTACATCTTGCTCTGCTTGGGATCTGTTTCGACTCTTGTAACTGTCGACGGCATCTGGGAATCCATATTTTCAACCCATCACACTAATGCCTCGTGTGCGACCACCGTGCTCCTTATTCCCCATGTTCAAGGTGAGCTCGTTCCTATCCCTATCTGGCTTGAAAGAGCCTTATGCAAACTACGTGTGGGTATCTGCAAGCCTTTTTGCATGAGTTTGTGTCACTTCTTGGTCTTTGGAGGTTGTAAAGTATAAGCTTCCATCAGCCGAGTAAGAAGCACCCCTCCCACAAAGGAAGTGCGTCGATTGTTCGCTCCAACCCTTCATCTCAGGTGTGACACCTCTCTCTCACAATTCATCTAGTTCTTATTGCCACTCCATTCTTTCATCACGTATTGATAACTGCCGACTTTGTGAGGGTAAATGTTCTTCTTTGAGTTTGCTTTGTTCACCTCACTAAACTTCTATGCTTCTTCCAACAACTTGTTCTCCACAAAGGCTTGCCAATGATCTTTCAATTTTGGTTATTTGCTGAAATCTAGCGTTGTACCTTTCTGCACATAAGTTTTGTTCAGTGTGCCCTTCCAATTCTTAAATGGAAGGCCCATGATCATTAGCACCTTATGCTTAACTACTTCCATATCTATCTCTTCAGGAAACTTGAACTTCCCTAATATGATTGGCCACAAGATGTCGTTAATCAAGAATCACATGCGGATCACCTTGTTCTCCACATTCTGTAGCTGATGGACACGTGATCCTTAATACTTATTCCGAAAATTGACTTGTACAGCCCCAGAACTTTCTCTGGTGCAGTAGCTCCTCAGCTGGTGACACCTCTGTGATGATAAATCTTCCCCTAGGCATCTTCGAGGGACCTCGGACACGACGCCACTCCTGGGATTGATCATGGCCGTGACCCTTTGGAGGTTCAGACATCTGCACATAATCGAAAAAAGTATTGAGAACCTATACGATCATATGTACAACATTTGCATTCATCTCCTTATGAATTACTCATCGCCTGCACTGTTGTCTCTTTGGTCCATGTTGAGGTAGATGCTCGGGTTACCTTCTTCAATATTTCACGGTGGCACATCTCCTTCCTACACCTGGGCCGGATCGGAGGAGCCACCTTCCTGAGTGTTTTGCATATGATGGCAACGAGCAGTTGGTAATGCCATCCCTTCTTTAGAGTGCTGCATACGATGGCGACAAGCGGTTGAGTATTCTACGGATAGAGAGCTGAGGAAGGAAGGAGATAGAGAGAAAGAAGACGAGGGAGGAAGAAGTGATGTTGAAAGAGTGAGATAATCGGGAGAGAGTCGATAGATAGAATGATACACATACAATATTGTAAATGAGTACATGATGACCACATTTAATAAAAAAGTCACATCTTACATAGCAAAATAGGCACAAATAGGCAAAGGTCAACAAGCACAAACATATTAAATTATGCTTTCATTTCTTGCATGACTCAGCTCAACAGGTATCTCATTTTAAAATTGTGGCACTAATCATGCAAGATATGATCAGATTCACTAAAGCACAAATGATGCAGCCATGTAGGGAGATAACGATAATTTGATTAATATTGGACATTTTCACAGGTAGTGCGCAGGAGTTAGTGGGTGAAAATGTTACTGAACAACAGGTAATGAGCCAACAGATTGAGCTATAGACAGTTCGCTATGAGCTCACCATATATAGATCATAGCTAGCATTGTCTTTGGTGTATACATTAGTAGTTTATGTCAAACAAGATAGCTTGACGTCTCATGTAATTTCAACAAACACTACACTCCAACATATAAAACTTCCAAAAAACTACAAGGCAAAAAAACCTTCCATTATTCCATAAATTGTTAGAGCTAGATTTCATTTGAGTTGTTATTTCAATGTTAGAACACCATATTCTTCTGTTTCTAATTTTTGAAGAAAACTCCAATAGGTATTCCATTTGATATTGTGAGCCCCATTTGTTAACCAAACCTGATCATATCACTTTATGAAATATATATTTTTAGACCCTTAACTTGGTTCATTAATTTCACATCTATCCTTATCTTGGAGTATGTAGATGGATTGCCCAATGATTTAAGTTCTCATTAAAAAATATGCATATGTGAAGGATGGTACATGGGATAAGTTCAGTGTATATGACATTGTACCAATTCAGATTTCGGTTATCCTTCACCATAGACCATAGTAGACCAATCAGAGCATCTTAGGTACTTTTGGCACAAGGCATATATCAGTTTTTATTTGAATTGTTTTTTGTGTGAATGATATAATAACAAATGAAAGTGATTGCCCAATCAACATATCATTATGTTATAATGGGACATCCAACATGGTAGGAATGATTGACTAATGATACGGAGGGTGTCCCGATCTTCACGATGTAGGATCATGAACAAGATAACTAACTTCAATGAAGCTAGATAACTAGCTGCAAGCAGCTAGATAGCAGTGTAACCTGGCAAATAAAACTCGAAGCCAACCACCGCCTCAATACGGCAACCTGAATCGAGGATTCACCCAACTACTCTCTCAAAGAGCCAACCAATACAACCTAGAATTAATGGACCAAGAGCACCAATTGGGAGCTGGTGATGCAACCGCTTATGTAATCCCACGAGGAAACCACAAGAGCAAAGTGGTAGAGATCACTCTTTGAAATTGTTAGCACACAGCTAAACAAGGAGTTTTCAATTATCCAAAAGTCATGTCATAATAGTGATACAAGGGGTTTTTATACTAGGAACAACCTTCCTAGCTAGGTGTGAAAGGTTGCTAGAGTTTCCTTGTAGGTAAGCTAGCTGAAAGGTCTAAAGTCGAGGAGTCTCACGTAGCCTGTTTAGCTTATGGTAATCCTATATAAATTGGCCATTACTCCTTATTGGGAAGTCAAAATGACTAACCATTTGTTGGGTGTGAAAGTAGACTTGATTATCTTTCCAACCATATATATTATGCATGCTGAATTGTCGCAGGCTTGGTCGCATGACGCATGGAAGTAGAAGTAGTTGTTAGAAGACTAAGAGTGTTGAAGGTTGTGGAGGAGGTCGAGGCCTTCTCTTCGTGGTCGACGAGATCAACCACTTTCTCTTCGTGGTTGCTATTTCTTCTTCATGGTCGAGGATCTCACAACACTGCTCAAAGCTGGTAAAGGATCACGCAACGCTACTCAGGGCTAGTCGAGGAGCATGCGACGCTACACAAAGCTGGTTGAGGATCACATGGCGCTGCGCAGAGCTGGTCGAGCCCCTTTGCATCCAGAGCAATTTCCTTCTCTTTAGGTGTAAACCTTAGCGAAACAAATGTACAACATTTAGGTAGTATGAAATTCTCGTCAATTTTAAAGTCCAACTCAGTTAGAAGCGAGTTCACCTTTTGTTGTATCTTTTCAGCACGACTTCGTGTAATCAGTCCTTGGACTGCATATGCACCTTCATTTGGTTGGTTTACATATGAAATGACTTCATTTGTGCTTGGACCAACTTGGTTTACGTGTGAAGCATCTTGGATTACATGACTAGCTGGGATGTTCGCATCATCCTTACCTTCTTGAAAAAGAGTCGTCCTTGACTCTGACTCGTCTCCATCGATGAAGGGTGACAAATCAAAAATATTGAATGTTGTGCTTACACCATACTCTTCAGGAAGCACAATCTTGTAAGCATTGTCATTGACTTTGGCCAAGACTTTGAATAGTCCATCTACCCACGACATCAACTTGGATTTACGCTTGTCTAGAAAGCGCTCCTTGCATAGATGTACCCAAACCAGATCACCTGGTTCAAAAGTCATATTCTTGCGATGCTTGTTGGCCTTCACAGCATAACATTTTGCTTTCTTCTCAATTTATTCCTTAGTATTTTCATGTATCTTCTTGACATATGCAGCACACCTTGAGGCTTCTATGTTACTCCTTTCCTGCAATGGTAGATGCAACAGATCGATAGGAGCAATCGGATTGAATCCATATACAATTTCAAATAGACACATGTTAGTGGTACAAATTGAAAGAGTTCCACATGTTATAAGCAAATTCCACATGTTGTAAGCATTCTTCCCACTCTTTCAATTTCTTCTTGATCATCGTTCGCAATAGCATTGAAAGAGTTGTATTCACCACCTCAGTTTGCCCATCCATTTGTGGGTGAAATGTTGTGGAAAATAGCAACTTTGTTCTAAGTTTTGCCCACAATGTCTTCCAAAAGTAGCTCAAAAATTTTGTCACGATCAGAAATAATTGTCTTTGGCATCCCATGTAATCTCACGATTCCCTTGAAAAATAGATTTTCTATATGGGAAGCATCATTGCTCTTATGACATGGTATAAAATGTGCCACCTTTGAGAATCTATCAACAACAACAAAAACAGAATCCCTTCCCCTCTTAGTTCTAGGTAATCTCAACACAAAATCCATGCTAATGTCCTCCTAAGGAACACTCGAAACTGGAAGTGGAATATATAAACATGGGGGTTCAATTTTGACTTCGCTTTGTGTCATGTGACGAAGCGCTACATGATATAAATGGTTGGCCAACGGCTCATAGGCCTTATACATCCAAAGTGGCCCATCAATCCACCTGCAAGCGAAGAATTTGGAACACACAACTTGTTAGTTCAAAAGAAGAACCCATCATGCAAGTGATATTTTCTCCCATCCTTTTCCATTTCTACATTGAGCATATGGCTCTGAAAATTCAGAGTCTCCACCATACAAATCTATAAAACTCTCTAGGGCAGACACCTTCACCTCTAGCTGATTCAACAAGATATTTTTATGAGACAAAGCATCAGCCACTAGATTGTCCTTACCTTTCTTGTATCTCACAATAGATGAGAAAGTTTCTATGAGCTCAACCCACTTGGCATGTCTACGATTCAGTTTAGCTTGGCCCTTCAAGTACTTTAAAGCTTCATGATCTGAATGGATAACGAATTCTTTTGGCCACAAGTAATATTGCCAAGTTTTAAGCACTCGAACCAAAGCATACAAATCTTTGTCATACACTGAATAATTCAGTTGTGCACCTCCTAATTTTTCACTGAAGTATGCTACAAGTTTTCCTTCTTGCATGAGCACATCTCCGATACCAATCCCACTAGAATCACATTCAACTTCAATAGCTTAAGTAAAATTAGGTAAAATCAGCAAAGGTGCTTCGGCTAGACATTTCTATAGTTCTTGAAAAGCTTGTTCTTGTGATCCTCCCCATTCAAATGCAACACCTTTCTTTGTCAATTCATTCAAGGGTGTAGCTATGGTACTGAAATCTCTCATAAATCTCCTATAAAAACCAGCAAGACCATAAAAACTTCTCACCTGGCTTACATTCACAGGAGTTAGCCAATCCTTGATTATCTTCACCTTTGATTCATCCACTTCAATTCAGGTGAGGAGGCGGCAATGTGGTGAGGAAGAGACAGTGTGGGGAGCGTGCGTGATGGAGTCATGGGGTTAACAGTATCGTGGTCCTTGGTGTTGGGGTGGATGGGCATGACGGCGCAAATGAGGGCGAGACCATGGTGGCGGTGGTGTGAAGGAAGGGTGATCTATTGGATTGAGTGAAGGGGGAAAGTAGTGGTACCCTAATATAGAGATAAGGTATCACTGTTGGATCAAAACTTGACCCGACAGTGATACTCTATCACTACAAGCTAGAGAACATAGCGGACAGTGATAGTTTACTATCACCGCTGGCTTAATTTACAAACTTGTAGTGATAGTTGACAATTACTGTTAGCTCAATTTACAAACCGACAGTGATAGTGCTTAGCCTGACCACATGGTGATCAAGCCCGACCACGTGGCATGGTGAGCCTAACCACATTGTGAGCCCGACCACATGGTGCAGGGCCGACAGTGGTATTTTTATTTGTAGAATATAATTTATATGGTATTTTTTGTTTTCAAATAGTATTAAATAAAACATTAATATGTATATTGAAGCATAAGTATATTATATTAATTACACTATGTTAACTAAAATTTTAAAAAGGTATAATTAATACAAATTAACATGGTCTTTAATTAATATAGACTAAATCAATCCTTAATGAATGCATTTTACAACACCTCCTTAATTAAAACAAAATACATCACGTCATTAGTAAATATAAATTAAAGCATGTCCTTAGTTAATACAAATAAATAACTAATACAATTTAGCTACTTTGCCTTAACGATTCACCCTTCATGATGATCACAACAAATGTAGGGAGGTTCCTCGGTGTCTTCCATAAGACCTAGATCAACGTCCTCTCTGAAAGGAGGTAGCGTGTCGAATTGATTGTAGTCTTTCTCATCGACAACATTCTCCACTCTGACAATTATTATTTTTCCTTAAAGAACCATGTGGCACTCCTCCTTGTTAGCTGTGTCTGGACCCTTTATATAGAAGACTTGCATAACATCTTTCGCAAGTATGAATGTATCCAACGAATTTTCGGTCTATTGCAGTCATATCATACTTGTCGATCTTCCCCCTAGGAGTCTGTCGGTGTATCAGGAACCAGGGGTCCCCGAATCCCGAGGCCAGGCCAACCATCCGCCACATGGCGCCATCCCACGAGGTCTCTCTTGTGGGATGAGGAAAGGCCAAGTCCCGGGAGAAGATGATCGGGGCCACGGTCGGTGGCCCCCGAGTACCCCAGTACCCCGATGATCCACGGAATCCAAGTACCGGGAAGAAAATGCTCGGGGAGGTGCCCGGTCACCCCCGAGCACCCTAGTCCCCCGACGATCAGAAGAGCTAAGTTCCAGTAGAGAGTGCTTGGGGCTGCGTGCGGCAGCTCCCGAGCGCTCGGTTCCCCAAAGATCCGTACAAGAGTGCTCGGGAGAGAGTGCTCGGGGCTGCACGTGGCAGCCCCCGAGCACTCGATTCCCCGAGGGTTCGTGCAAGAGTGCTCGGGAGAGAGTGCTCGGGGAGGTGAACAGTACCTTCGAGCACCCGGCACCTCGAGGACAAGGACGGGCATTCTCGGGAGAGAGTGCTCGGGGATGTGAACAGTACCCCCGAGCACTCGGTACCCCGATGACCCAGAAAGGCCCCCGAGGGGCCTGTCGATGAGGTGTCAACCAGCCAGAGGCCCAAGGCCGCATTTAATGAGTGTGCGCAGCCTGTCACCTCCAACTGCTCCCGCCGTGCTCAGTGTCAGTTCCTGCCATGCTTTGGCAGAGAGGCGTGGGGTCATTAATTACACGGGTCTCGTCCTGTGCCATCTGGCTTGTCTCGGGATAACATCATAAGGATCAAGGCGTTCCGTCTGCCGCACTGCTGTGGTAGGGGAACAAGACGGGGCGAGCACGCCGGGTTGCTCTGCGGCTGCCCGGTGGGCCCTCTCCACGGCGCCCGTTGCCAGGGCATTTATGGTGACGGGCGACCGAGCGTGCGACGCATTTTCCACCCCCGGTCACTTCACCCAGAAGAAATGATGACGCCTTTTCCATTCATGGTGCCTTGGAACTCGAGCCCCTCCTTCCCGTTCGGGGCATGTCTCGGCCGGCGGGTACTTAAAATAGTCGGCGGCACAGAAGTAAGGATCGAGCCATCCTGAGGAACAACGAGAAACAACGAGAGACAACACCAACAACGGCGAAAAAACCCCAACCCCACAACGAACCAGACCCACAACGAGAGTTCGGGAGTAGACACGAAGAACACAGCGCAAGAGAGACACTGTGAGCAAGGTTGAGCACAGTTCCAGCCGAAGAACAAGGAGCCTCAAGCTCATAGTTAGGCCAACATCCTTGTAACCAGCAACATCCTTGAGGGACTTCCTCAGGACAGTTATAGCATCCATACAGGAGTAGGGTATTACACCCCCGTGCGGCCTGAACCTGTCTAAATTCCGGTGCATTTACTTCTTCTTGCATTGGGACGTCACCCCCACCACCGGCCGTTGCATTCATTCCCATTTATTTCTCCAACGAACTTATTCAGGATCATCCCCCCGGCCGAATCTCTAAAAAGGGGTCTCTCGGGATCCCTGCGACAGGAGTTAATCCTCCGACAGAGTCTGACCTATTGGCACCAGAAAAGAGGAATTTTTAACACTCTATAGTAAAACTCCCAGATCTCCTCTATAAATCCATAGTAGGTCTAACTATTGCCATTGCAGTCGTATGTATCTATATGGACACCACTATTTTAGTTGACACTCTTATTATCTTGTGCTCTCGTATAAAATGTATAGACATTTATGTCATATCCATAGAATGTGAGGATTGTAGTTGACGGTCTGTGAGACAACACATTCAACTAATTACACTCTATCTGCTTATTCATCACCTGTCTACGTAACTAGGTGCCAAAATGATCTTGGTGCTTGTGAGGAACTGTTCAAATTGTATTCCAATTAATCATTAGGATGATGATTTACACAATCACACCCATGATGATTAACCATTATTTAATCCCGGTAGTCCCGACAAGTGTTTTAGCCAGTTGTAACGCCTTCGCGTCTCTCATAGCTCAGCCACCACGCAACGTTAGAATTGATCTAAGGAGAGAACCAACTCTACCATGCGATGCTCATTCAGTGGGGCCACATCTGGAACATCTTCAAAGTTGTTGACGTTGTTGCCCCAAGAGGGAAAATAGATGAATGGCCATCCATGGACAACCAGTAACTTGCAACGAAGGGCAGCCGTCACATTGTACGCCACCGGTTGAACTTCCATTCTTCCAAAGTTCCAAATGCTTCAAAGTTATGAGGGTTGTCTCCGCCTTCGATGATTCATGTTCGAATGTCCACAGTCTCCAAGTAGTCCACCAGGTCAGGCTTAACTCTCAAGCATAAACCACATACTCCGGCGCAAAGGTGAAATTTGCGCCACAACATCTCACAGAGGAGTGCAGGAAAACCCTCCACAACCTTAGCACAAGTAGCCATCACCACAACAAAAGTGGCCATCCTTAACCCATTAAGAAGAATGAGACAAGTTACAGAGCAAGTTTGAATCGATTAATATTAAGCAACAAGATAAGGATAGCCTAAGGTAAGGTGAGGAATAAAATTGAGCAAACACTTAGGATCCAAACATAAACTTTAGTAGGTTGTTCTAGTGGGGTTAGCATGTCTTATTAACCCACATCCTAAGCATTTTAGGCTACTTCATTAAACTGAGCTCTGATATCACACTGTGAGGAACCATCCAAAAAGTATTCTAATTCATCATTAGGATGATCATTTGCACAATCACACCCATGATGATTAAGTAAAATCCAATCCCGGTAGTCTGGGAAAGTATTTTATACCCAAGATCAGAACATGAGCCTTTACAACATGCTTAATCATATCAAGACATAATAAAGAGTGAGTAATGAAATTATATTACATGTCTTTAATTTATTACAATTTCACAAAAATTTACATAGCACGAACATTAGGAGACAAAAGACAGTTTAAACTACTAGTTGGTTAGAGTTACTATACAGCGGAAAATAAATACGTGAACCACAAAAGACGGGTAGTGCCATGTGCCCATAAGCACCACCCCAAAACGACATCTCACGAGTAGATAGCACTACTCTCACCCGTCTCCAACATCGGCATGCGTGAAGTAGCCAAACACTAACTCTTCGTCACGTGCACATCAAATCAAGGTGAGTATGAAGGTATTCACAAGAATTAATCCATAATGGTACATATAATAACCTGACTCCAAGGATGATGTATTTAGATAAATTAGCAAGGACTCAGCCTAAGGTTAAGTGAATTCATGCAAAATAGTTTTGACACAAGTATGTGAGCACGTACAACTTAATCAATTGTGCTGTCCTATCCAAGGGTCAACATCACAGACATTGAAGGTGATATGTCCTAGAGGTAATCATAGAGATGATTGTATCACTGACGCGTCGTCACCAGGCTTCGGACAGAATACCTCCGAAGCCGGGCAGCGGCTAAGGGCCGAGGGGGTCGCGGACCCTCTCTTCCGTTCGTCCTTCGGCTTCACTTCCGACGCGCCGTCATCAGGCTCCGGACAAAGTACCTCCGGAGCCGGGCAACAGTTAAGGGCCGAGGGGGTCACGGACCACCTCTCCCGCCTAGCCTTCGGCTTCGCCTCCGACGCGGTGTCACCAGGCTCTGAACGGAGTACCTCCGGAGCCGGGCAGCGGCTAAGAACCGAGAGGGTCGTGGACAGCCTCTCTTGCCTAGCCTTTGCCTGCGCCTCCGACACATCATCATCGCCTTCAGCACGGGCAGCTGCTAAGGAACCCGAAGGGTCAAGGACCACCTCCGGAGCTCATCTCCAAAGGTTGCAGAGGGACTTCACTGAGTCAAAAACCTGGAACAAATTAGGAAGGAGTACGTAGTAACTAGGCCTAAGGAGTATGCAGTTACCAGGCCTGAGGAGTACGTAATAACTAGGCCCGAGGAGTACACAGTAACCAGGGACGACGAGGTCACCACTATTCCACCCGGTTCTCCTTAGTTACCCTATGTATCCACCGGTCATCAAAAAAACTAGCCGTCGCCTTCGAAAGGGTTGAAGAAGTACGGTTTGGAGGCACGAAAGCACGCACACATGCAGCCATCCATTCGAAAGGTCCTCTCGCATTGCGATACAGAGGGAGACATGACTGTTCCCGATGATCCACATTATATTATTAAACAACCAGTACATCCAGGGGATATAAACTAAAACAACCATATAGAAATTGCCACGAAGAAGATGGATCCCTACGGAGCAAAACAAGGCAAGAAAGAGTACAAGGTGACTAAGTCCAACAGTGACATGGATATATCACGGCGTCACCAAGTATGTCATCCCGATGAACCGCCTTCACCTCCTACGAGTCCCGACTGGGGCCACGCATGAGACGGCGTACACGCCTCATCTGCAGCCTGCCATTGTGGAAGCCGATACAGTAGCTAGCTGCCGAGCTATCGGAGGACGCTGAGGAGTCCGAGGTGGTCACCGGTGAGGCCCTTTCCCTCGCCTTCCCGGCCTCTCCCTGCTTCGCCGCCGGGCCCACAGACACTGGCTCACTCTCCCTTAGCAGGAGATCCCAGTCGATCTCCTTATCATCATCGGAGATATCGATGATCTCGATAGGCATGCCCTCCCCAACCAAAGGTCGGGCCGAAGCAGCGGACAACTGCCTCCCCTGCAGAGGTGGAATCCGTTCCACCTCCGACACCTCTACCGACGACCGAAACAGCCCGGCTCCCGAAGGAGCCATCAAGATCATCGATGTCTCCGAGGAGGATGAGGAGGAAGACGATGCCATACTTAAGTCAAGGTTAACTGCTGCTCAAGGGGCTGTGGAGACTCCAACCGGGTAACCTCGGTTTTATACCCAAGCCACGTAGCCACATAGGTCCGGAAGATGAAGTGAGGCGAACGTTGTCGTGTCCTCCCATTAAACACCTAGGGGACAGGGTCGTGGCCATATCCGATTTCCCTCCAACATGTGGCAGTGCTCCACGACGAAATGCCTCATTTTCTCACGTGGACGTCCCATCACATTAATGACCCAAACCCCTTTCGGCGCATGACAGGATCACGGGCACAAGACCCTAGCGACCCCTCACATTATCCAGTCAGAATGCGGCAGTAGCACGTCTTGTTCCGCCAGGTGAACATGTGGGATTCTCCAAACCCACACGAAACCTCTACTCTAGCGACTTCGAAGGACAGAAAATCACCATCAGGCATCCTTGATATGATACCAGGCTGGGGTTGCTTTTTCCTCTTCATCCTCTCCCCCCTCTGAAACATCAGGGCCCGAGAATGAGGTATTGCTGTTGGGGGAAAAATAAACCAGCCTGAGGGTAACGGTCAAAGATCACCATCCAGGTCCCTCCAGAGTCTTGATCTTCGAACCCTTTGTTAAAAGCTCTATCTCCGATATCATCAGATCCTTTCACGGTACCCCTTCGCACCTACGAAGCCCTCCTTTAGCTTCGTCGGTTTGACCCCCCGAAGCCTTCCAAAACACGGCCTCCCGAAGCCTCGGTCCTCCGAAGCTTCGGCCTCCCTAAGTCTCGGCCCTCCGGGGTCCCGCTTCCCAATGTCTTCACCCCCTTGTTCTATGCCTCCCAAGGCCCCGCCTCGGGATGATCGGGCCACCTTCCCAAAGGCGGCGAGGTGAGCCAGCGGGCCTTGGGAAGATCTGCCAAAAGGGGAGCACCGGTCGTGCTTTGCCTGCCAGGAAGAGATCGATATTAAAGGCCTAGGATAATGGGCACCGCTCTGACACCCCGGCATGATGGTACCTATCCTGACACCCCTGGTAGTGCGGCATCGGGCCGCAATTGGCGACCGGCTCGCCCCCTTCAGGGGGCAGGCACCACGATAATGACCACGATGGATATTTATCTCCCGACAAGATAGAAGGTAGTTATCCGGGATAAGGCTTAGTAATTTAGCCGGATCCCGGATATTTGTACATTATGATAACTTGTACGCCAAGCTATGCATGGCCCTATAAATAGGAGGTCATGGTCCTCTGGAAACGGGAGGAGAAAAAACCCAAGCTCACAGCAAAAAAGAACACGCATCACAGCGAACGTTGTGATACTCCTCCTGGAGTAATACATTTTTCTATCATCAATATATTCGTGGTGTTCCTCCCTCTCAAACTTCGTCTCCAAGCTTGAGTGTCCTCCTTAGAAGAAACTCTCGTCGTACTTGCTAGGGCAAAATGAACCCTTGCTCCAACAATAAGCTTGTGCAATGCATTATAGTTCATGTCCTTCAGATTCAAATGAGAGCATATGTCATGCATCATCATAAATTGTATGACTCCATCATGACAAACACATCCATCATACCACAATCCAATTGTATGTAGAATACTTACAATTGCTTCCTACACATCATCACTATAACCCTTTGTCTTGATATAGTTGGTTGCCTTAAAAAGATCATTGGAATCAGTTTCTTCCCCATGTTCTTGGTCCTTATGCAATATAGATTGCATTAGTTCAGAATTCTAGGACTAGCTGTGTAGTGCAATAAAGTGTTGTACAATTGAGGTTACCAAGGAAAATGTTTGGGCAACATAACACCGAGAGCCCGTGGTTTGGTGAAGCCTGACTTTTCCACGATTACGTTTGCTCTTTTGAGATGTTTCCTAGAAAGGGGTGTTGCCCTTGTACCAAACTTTGAGAGGTACAAATTTCACTAACTTCCATTATTTCATATATACCTAATGCCTCGGATCAGTCCACTTCTCCACAAGCTTTGCCCAATCTTCTTGACTAACACCTGGTGCTTTCCTCAAGAGCACTTCATTCTCTGGAACACCATTGAAATATTTCCTTTTGAGCCTATTACGTTGCTGACGTAGCCCACTCTTAAGCAGGTCAGAACATACTTCTTTTTTTTGCAGCTGGATCATCAACATTCATGTCAAACTATACCTATTTAAGTAAAACCCTAGCATGAACTTAGTGTGCTGAAAACAGCCCAATGAATAAGTTATTTAGAAACCAACATTGAAAAAAAGGTAACTCACAGCAAGATAGCTCATGTGATCTTTCACAATGTTTCTATCAGCATCCTTGTACTCCTTCCAACGTGTGTACATTGGTACATGGTTGCACACCACAATGCCATACTCTAAAGCTAGCTTTGCTGCCTACATTGGTTGCTCTGGTCGTTTCTTCCCTTCAACAAAAGAGATGTGCAATTTACAACCTATGGATCTGGTAAGCCTATTAAGCCCTCTCCCCCATGTGGGCTTCTGGTGGTCCTTGTGCATTGGTGGTGCAACTAACACAACAAATGTACAATGGACGAGAAGTAAGTCTACAAGTTAGACAGAGTAATGAAAATAAGTGGTAATTTCATACCTTCATCAAGCAGTGGCAACTCCTCATTGTGTTTAGTGCAATGGTCAACATTCATGCTGCAAGATCCCTCATTTGTTGTTTGAATTGTAGAATCTGGTTCCTACCCTTCTACTCCACTTGCACTCCTGCATTCTAAAGCGCTTGTGCTGGATGGGGGTATTGTAGGTGCACTCCATTGTCCTGAATCATTTGCACCCGTTGGTGGTACATGGTCTTGTAGCCTAGCTTCACTCTGTTGTTCAGTGACAGGCGTGTTGGTTGATGGTGCAATCTCATAAACTGTTGCTGGATTCACTGCTTCATGAACTTGTGTGTTGACTGGTGGAGAAGGTTCCCTAAAATATGGAGACTTTCTTGCTGCCTTTGGGTTCCTTGATCTGGGTGCCATTGAAGCAACTTTGGAGGCATACATAACAGAAACAAGAATAGGCATTACATCATCAAACATTTGTAATTTTGTCAACTTAAGGAAAAGAAGCGCATAGATAGTACAAATAGTGATGTGCAAGACATACACAAAATTGACTAACGTGAGCACCCAATATCCATGCAAAAGTTTATAAGAATTAGTAACTAAACCTTGGACCTAGTAGATATTTTCAGTGTCATCGGCTTTTCATCCTCTCCTAAAGTGGAATCACTTTCTTCTGACTCCTGGTTGTCATCATCACCAGGGTCATAGTCTGATGTTGATTCACCACTGTTAATTTTCTTGCTGGGCACAACTCTGTAGTTGTTTTTATTTTTCTTTGAGGTGACCATTTGGTTGTATTTAGTCATTTTTCTTTTTCTTTAAGGTGACCATTTGGTTTCATTCACATGTTGTCTGAAGCATACCTAGTTCTTACATTTTTGCAGTGTTCTTTGCAATAGTGTTATGCTGTTTGACCTCATATTTACTTACTAGCATTGATACTAAGTTCAGTAATTAAGAAACCTAGTTTAGCATATGACCTGAGCTATTTATGAAATTCTATTTTATATTAGCATATGACCTGAGCTATTTATGAAATTCTATTTTATATTCTTATAAAGAGATAAGTGATAAGAATAATGAATAACGAGTCAATTTTTCAAGGCATTATTGTGTTACTTTTGTTCTCCATCAGTACCAACACCAGAAATAAATGCTAATCTACTGGTAGCTCACAATCAGTGGCAACTAGTAAGAGGCACTGCTTCGCCCGCCACTGATGGCCATCCCCTAGTGGCCTCATACCGGATCTAGGGTTTGGGACTAGGGTTTGCGCTGCCACTTGCCATTTGGTGAGGGAGACAACAACTCTAAGGTTTGGGACTAGGGAGGAGATGATTTGGTGAGGGAGGAGGTGAGAGCGGGGAGCAGGTAGAGGGAGGAGGTGAGACGAGGAGAGGCGCTTCAGTCTGCGGGAGAAGGGAGGGGATTAATTAGGATGGGAGAGGACGATAGAGGGGAGGGAGGGATAAAAGTACCGAGAGCCAAAAAATTTGGCGTGGTCAGCGCCCTTTGCGTGTGAGGGCCAAAAATCTCTGAATTTTTTTGTAAATTGTTAATTATATTTATATAATTTGGAATGAATTTGTTAGGCTACGAAGAAAGTTTGCAAATATTTTGTAGACTTTATTGGGATTTGACATGGCTATGTATGTACTAACATCAAAATCATGAGAATTAGATGAATTTGTTTGAACGTATGAATTTTGGTCAATCTCTGAGATGGTTCTTCACATCTATGGCAAATGTATTCGCGCCAAGTGTTCCATGTCATTACATCATTAGGGCTCATACACTTGTACTGAGGGGGTCGAAGAAGCAAGGCACCGTACGCCGTAGATCAGTGACTCAGTGTTAGCGCCGTAGGTCAACGGGGAAGGACCAGGAGGAGAAGAGAGGGTCGACGGATTAGGTGTAAGGTCAAGCTCTAGCATGTATGAGATCAATGACAATATGTTGAATGGCCCGGCCATCTGACTATGACATGATGGACCTACTAAGGGCGTCTCCAATGTGACTAGAAACTTGGTCCTAAGAGATCGAATAAAACATGGTCCTATACATTGCAATACTCGGTCATATGAAAAAATATTGTAGGACCAACCCTATGTATGGAACCTAGCCTCAAGGAATAAAAAAGTCCAGTCCTTGGTGCTACCTTCAGAAAGTCGAGCCTAGGGATCATCGGGGCAGTTGGTGTTATGTGTTTTTTAATTAACACATGGGCCCCACCTTAGATCTAGTCAGGTTCTAAACATTGGGTGGGTGAGTTTCAACAAGAAAATATCAGTACATGTATGGCCCATCTTAGGACCATCCTCAGTTCCATACATTGGAGATGGCCTAACAATGACTATAACCCTACAGGAATGGTTTGGACCCAAGCAACAGCATATCCATATGGTTGTAATGAGTTTTCAACCCTTGAACCTTACAACTGTTAACACATCTTGCCAAGTTAGCGGCATATCCATCTAGGAACTTAACATATCTAAGAAATTTACATAATAAAATACTTTTATCCTTTGTCAATGTGTAGCAAGCATTTGGTATGTTATGTGTATAGCCATTAGACAATAAATGTAGCTCCTTCCTAGTGCCAAGATCTTCCAAATCAAGCCTAGCACTAATAGTGTCCTTTGTCTTACCCTCAATACATAGTAATGTCCCAAGAATGTTATCACATATGTTCTTCCCAATGTGCATTAAATCTAGATTATGCCACAGCTTCAATTGTGACCAATAAGGTAAGTCAAACAAACTAACCTTTTGGTTCCAGATTGCCTAATCCTTCTCTATTCGCTTCCTCATCCTATGGAGAGGATGCTTTCCAGGTCAAACATGTTTAACATATTCCAATTTTTGCAATAACTCTGATGTCGAGAATTCTATTGGTTTAACTCGATTTTCATGCTTCCCATTAAATAATGTACTTTTCCACCAAGGATGGTCCATTGGAAGAAAATGACGATGACCAAGATAACCAATTTTGTTTCACAAAGATTGAGAACACATATCTTTGTCACAATGAATGCAAGCAAAGTAGCCTTTTGTGCAACACCCAGACAAAGTGCCTAGAGCTGGATAGTCATGTATACACCAGAGCACTGCAGCATGTAGTGCAAACATTTCTCCAATAAATCCATCATAGGTACTAACTCCCATCCATAGTTCAAGTAGATCTTCAATTAATGGCTACAAGAAAACATCAAAATCCTTTCCAGGAGCTTTTGGACCCGGGATAAGAAAGTCCATTATAAAATTAGATTGATCCATGGATTCCCATGGTGGTAAATTGTATAGGACAGCAAACACAGACCACATACTATAGGAGTTGCTCATGTTGCAAAATGGGTTAAAGACATTAGCGGCAAGAACAAGTCTCAGATTTCTAGCATTTTGTGCAAATCATTCAAACCTTCTGTCAAAATCTTTCCAAGCCTCACCATCAGCGGAATGGCTCATCTCATTCTTAACAATCTGTCGCTTTGACTTGTGCCACTGAGTGTTCTCTGCTAATTCTTTAGACATGAACAATCTCTGAAGTATTTCCTTCAAAGGAAAATAATGTATAACCTTCTAAGGAACATACTTTTTCCCTTTTGGATCTTTCCACCTTGACTCTTCACATACTGGGCATTGATCATGTTTGGCATATTCCTTCCAAAATAGTACACAATTATTAATGCACACGTGAATTGACTCGTACCCAAGCCCTAAGGCACGAAGAAGACTTTTGGCTTCATTATATGATCTTGGTACTGCATTCCTATCTAGAAATGCCGAGGCTACCAACTGAAGAAGTGCATCAAAGGCATTCTTGGTGATTCGGTAGTACGACTTGAGATGACGTAGCTTGATAAGGAAAGAGAATTTTGTATATTTGGTACACCCAGGGTAAAATTCGCACCTCGCATCTTCTAAGATGTTTGCAAACATGAGCTAACTTTTATCTTTCTATGTGGCTAAGTACAGGCCGTGGAGTAGTTCTGGTGTTCCATCATCATTGTCATAATCATGTGTACCAATGGCATATATAAAATCATCGTCCATATGATCAGCAGCCTCACTTTCATTTTCAACATTCAGTGGTTCTACATGATGTATCCATCTAGTGTATGTACTACACATACCATAAATATATATATGATCTTCCACTTGACCGAGGAATCCACGTTTCTTGTTGCTGCAAACTAAACATGGGCATAAAATTTGACTACTCACATCACACAGTTCTTGAACAAACTACATGAAGGTCTTCACACCTCTGGTATATGCAGCAAAAAATTGCCTATCATTTATCCAAGACTTGTCCATCTATTGAGAGATAACAAATTTGATAGAGAATTAGAATTTGACATACACATGGCACAAAAAATAATAAATAAATGACTGAAATGGATACTACATTTTGTTTCTTATGTCATCCATCACAACAAGGATTAAAACACAATAAATAAGCAAAGATTCTAATTGCATTTTTGCTACTTAGATCTACAAGGATTAAAACACAATAAATACTTGTTGTTGCTTGCCGCTGCCACCTACTGCTACTTACAATGGCCGCTCTTCGGTTTGTCTTGCCGTTGTCCCTGCCGTGGACCTGGCCTTGTCCGCCTGGTCCTTGTGCCGCTCAGCGCCAGTCATTTGGTTCTCATGCCCCAGCCGTGAGCTCGCCTGGTCCTCGTGACCTAGCCACGCGCTCACATGGTCCTCATGCCCCAATCACGTGCTCGCTTGGTCTAGCCGTGCCCCAGCCTCGCGCTCACTCCTGTGCTGCTCAGTGCTGGTCACCTCGCCTTATTGCAGTGCCGCTTCCTTCATGCTCGACTGCAGTGCTACCTCCTTCCTGCTCAAGTATAGCATCGCCTCCTTGCTGCTCTTCTGCAACGCCGCCACTAGTGACCCAGAGCAAGGTGGAGAGGAGGAGTGGGTAGAGGAGCAGCACTATTTTGACCAATTTTGACCACTGTTGTATGTTGGGGAATATTGCAAACATTCGGTGACAAAAAAACATTTGTCACAGATGTGAAAAAGGATGCAACACTATGTTGCATGACAATTAATAAATTGAGCATCACTAAAGAGGTACCATTCCATGACAAAAGTGGAACTACACTATGACGACTGCAACGTATCGTCACCAATTACTACCAATTTTGTGATGAAAATGTTATATAATCACGGAAAGACATAACGACTCAGGCCCCACTATTTCTAGTTACGAAATTTCTGATATCATCACAAAATGATGCATATTTTGTGATATTAGGCATCATCACTAGCCTTTTCATCATAGATAAGTAAATTTTTTATAGTGTTAGCAATGCATAGGTCCTCAGTAGAAGTCGAGCGACGGTGCAATCATTGTTCGTGAGCTTAGGATTTAATTATTGTTTACAAACACAATGATAATGATGTGGGTTGTATGAGATGTGAGGATGAGGTGAGATGTGGATGGTGCTAGGGATAGGTCGGGAGAGGAGCCCGGATGCATTAGGCCACTTGCATCGTTTAAGCACCGTCCATTGGTGCCGTTGGCTTTAGCACTTCCCGTACAACCATATATTCAAATAATGGATGAATGAGCTGAGTATCATATGCCGTGCTGATGCTTGCCTTGTAGCCCTATGACGCGTAAGAAAAATAAAGGAGAAATGCCATGTCCCAATTTCTTAATCATGTCTTTAAGCATAATTATGCATCATAAGCAACATAGGCATCATGTTAATTGTTAAGCATTTTGGATTTGCTTGTTGTTTCAAATAGTGGTTTGATGTTTGCTTTGCATTTTGAGAATAATCTACGTTAGAGTTTTCGTTTAGTTTAAGTCTCTCCTAGGCTTTTGGGTGAATCCAATTTAAATTGGTTCATCTCGTTTTGATATCGAGGCACAAAAATTTCTAGTATTTTTGGAGTTCTAGAACACCTTTGGAGTTATTATAAAAGAGAGGAAGAAAAAGGAAGAGAAAGAATAATTTAGAAGCAATTTTTAGCTTATCTCTCTTACAAGTGGGGCTCATCTTGAGCTGGCCCACACCCCCTCCCTATCTCTCATCTGCAGCCCCACCCCTTCCTTTCTCGCCCACGCCTCCTATCTCTCTTGCTCTCTCCAACAGCCAAGAGCAAAAGAACACAGCACGAGCTCCCTTTCCCTCTCTTAAACCCTCTCATTCTCTACTTAAAATCCAACTCAAGAACAAGGATTTGAGGTATGCATGTTATACCATTGCATTCCTCTCCTCTTTAGCTTCTCATCCATCTAATTCTTGCTCACATGCATGAAGCTTTGGAGGTTTTCCGATTCAAATTCGTCACCTCCCTTTTCTCTGAAATTTCAGCAGCTGAGTCATCCTCTCCGCCGAGCTTTTCCTTCGATTTCTCCTTCACCAAAGGTCACAAACTTAGGCAAGGGATTTTGGGTAAGTACCCTATGGTTTCCTTGATAGCATTGCACATTTTAGCTCGATTTTGGTTGGATTTGTGAGCTACAACTCGAGGTTTAGCGAAGCAATGCTCGTTCTTGAGGCTATGGAGCTAATGGAGATGTTTGAATGAGTAGAGATAGTGATTCATATTTTTGGAGTGGATAAAATAGGTCTAGAACCCTTGTTTTAGTGCATATGCATGTTTAAGTGGTTGAGAGTTCCACATGCAAGTTGAATCAGTCGAAAAAATATCGCAAAACTTGTATTCTGTAGGAACCCGAAAGTTCCGGGTCACACCCCGACGGTCCGGGTGATCCTAGCCAAAAAAAACCCGTGGACTCCCATTTGGAGGATCACCCGGAGGGTCCGGGTTCAACTCGGAACATCTAGATTATACTCTTAATCAGGCTTTTTCTTTTTGTGCTCATAGCTTGTAAATTTAATAGTTAATTCATACGAACTCTAAAAATCATGAGACCAATTGCGTTAGCTTTGTATGAGTATGAAATACACGTTAAAAATGTTTGAATTCAATAAATACTTTCTTATATTTGATTAATTATTTAAATGCATTTCAACTTAATTAAATTACTGTTTATTAATGCCATGTCCTAAAACTATGGAACCACTTGGAAAATTCATATATGATCAGTGCTATCTTGGAAAAATATAATTTTGTATGAAAGTTCTGTTTAAATATTGAAGCTCATTTAGTCTTGATAGCAAGCTTAATTAAGATCCTTTTTGGATAGACCTTAAATAAATCATTTTTACCATGAGCTTATGTATTTAAATTCGAGTGTTTCTTGCTGCATTATGTTCATTACCCAGTATGACATCCCCACTAAAATTTTGTAGCATTTAAATTGGATCTCTTTCATGCTCATCATTGCATGCGATCTTCGTTAGTGAATGAAGGACCGGAGGAAGATGCAGGCGTGATCGAGGGTGATCTGAAAGTTGTTTCCATTGCTTGTGAAGCTGATCAACAAGGCAAGCATTTAAGCATTTTTCATTGCATTACTTTGGATCATATATTGTGTCAATTGATAAGTTATGCTTTATGTATGTTCATGTGTCAATGAGTCTTATGTCGGGTTATGGGTAAGATCCTATTTATTGCATTACCCTCCCTTGACATTGTTTATCACTTGATCCTTTGTAACATGGGTTGTTCATATCACATAATGGTCTAACTTAAAAAGAATGAGTTATGCTTAGTATGGCATAGATCCTCGATAGAAGTCGAGCGGTCGTTCGATCGTCATTCACGAGCTTTGGGCTTACTTTATATCACAAAGATAATGATGATGGAGGATGGTGTAAGTCAGTGAGGATGAACCGAGATTCAGGCAGGCAATAGGGATGGCTCCAGAAGGGAGTCTTGGATGCTATAGGCCCGCTTGAATCGATTAAGCACCGTTCGTTGTTGTAGTTGGCTTTAGCACTTGTCCGTACTTACCATATATCCGTATATGGGATGGATGAGCCGAATACCTTATGTAGCTATGATCTTTTGGCGTGCTAGTCTCGAGCGTATCTAGTTTGCTCTGGGAGTAGTTCTAGATGACCCTCGCATGTCGAGACGTATGTTCCAACGGTTGGGGCTTATTTGGAAAAGGTTGACATGAGTACCCCTTGTGTAGACCTGTGTGGTCATGCAAGCCGTATGGTCCTCAAGCCGTGTGGATAATGAAGTACCCCCTGAAGGGTGTAAAATAATTTGAATTGTCGCACTCTCGGTTATGAGCACTCTTCTATCTATTTGTATCAATCGTAGAGTTCCGGTTGTGGTTGTGATGGTATGCTGGGAAATGTATGGTGATATTGTTGAAGTTTTGATATGGTTCAAGTTATAATTATGGTATGGTAATGATCTCAGGATAGAAGGTTGTTTATGGTTAGGTATAGATGCTTACACTTGAGTCGAAATTGCTTTTGCATATGAAATTCACTTAGCCTTGTGATCGAGTCCTTGCTAATTATCCAAATTGCATTCTCTTTGGAGTCGAACAATTTATAAGTACCCATTATGGATTAAGTCTTGCGAGTACCTTCGTACTCATATGCTTTTTTTTCTTTTCAGATGAGGAAGGTTTAGTCTTTGGCTACTTTACGCTCGCCGATGTTGGCGATGGGCAGGAGTAGTGCCATTCTACTCAAGTGTTGTTATTTTGGGGTGGCGCCTCAGGGCAATGGCATTACCGATCTTTTGTCATTATGTAACTCTTTCCGTTGCATAGTTACTCTAACAATATTTGGTTTAAGCTTTTATTGTAAAGTTAATCTACTTAAAGACTTGTAATTTAATTTAATTACTCACTCTTTATTATGTCTTGTGATGATGTGCTTGTTGTAAAGGTGTGTGTTCTGATCTTAGACACAAAACACATACTGGGACTATCAGGGATATATTCTGGTTAATCATTATAGTCGTGATTACACAAATGATCAATATAATGATTAATTAGAATATTATCTGGATGGTTCCTCACAAGAAGCAAGGTGGCGGGGAGTCGGGGGTGTCAGGGACACACTCGTGGTAACCCCGATGCCATAGGGGCATATGCAAGTGGGTAGTTCTGGGTTTGAGAAAGGTTGTCTCGGGGGCCAAGATGATGGATCTAAGTTAGGTGGGTAAAGTTGTACCCCCTATAGGGTGTAAGAACAATTCGAATTGTCACACTCTTAGTTATGAGCATGCTTCTGTCCATCCACATCGGTCGTAGAGTTCTTGGATTTGCGTTAATTGGTATGGTATGTCGGGTTTGGTCTTTGATGTTTATTGATTATATGAGATGGTTCCTTTTACATTTATATGCAGGTTGGTATTGCAGGGTAGTTGTGCCTTGAGTTAAGTATAGATGCTCACACATAGAAGTCTAGGTTGCTTACGCATATGAATTTACTTAACCTTGTGGCCTACTCCTTGCTAATAACTCAATGCATAATCCTTAGAGTCGGGCTATTATATATACCCATTATGGATTAAGTCTTGCGAGTACCTTTGTACTCACGCTGGTCTTTTAGGTTCTACCGGTGAGGAGGAGCTTATGTTTGGCTACTTCACGCCGGCTGATGTAGGTGGTGGGAATGAGTAGTGCAAACTACTCGTGGGACAAGGCTTTTGGGTGGAGCCTAAGGGTATATGGCTTCACCTAGCTTTTGTTAGTTCATAGATGTTAATCTTTTGCTACATAGTTTTTAGTTGTAGCTAGGAAGTGATATGTTCTTCATCCTTCTAGCTTCCTTTTGATGCAAATTGTTGTAAATAATTGAATGCTTAAGAACTTATAATATAATTTAATTACTCGCTCTTTCTTAAGCTTTGTTCTGATGCTATATGTTGGAAAGATATGTGTTCAGATCTTGGACATAAAACACATGCCGGGACAACCAAGATGGTATCCGGTAAATCATCGTGGTTGTGATTAAGCAAATGATCGTCATGGTAATTAATTGAACGGTGATACTATTTGGACGGTTCCTCACAGCTTATATCAGAGCTTGGCTTAATGAAGTAGCCTAAGAACACTTAAGACGTGTGTTAGTAGGGTGTCAACATCAATAAGCAACCAACTAAATTTTCTTTTGACCTCTTTATGGTAATATGTATAAACTTATTATATTATGCCCCTACGTATAACGAATGATTGTTTGAGGCATTGAGTGTTTATTTCCGCATGGTGATGTCTTTATGGATCTTGTTGTATTAACGGAAGGGTTAAGGAACGCATCCCGATGGTGGTTAATATCTGGGGCCCAACTAGTGCGAGGCAGGGGCCTGTTGTGTTTCGTACGGTGATGGTATGAGAAATAAATATGTTAGCAATAACATATAAACATCCACCATATGATGGTAGTTATGGTCGTCTACCCATGTGACAATTACATTTGGTGTCCCTTAAGGCAACGATACGGGGAGTGAATACGTTGGCAACAACATATGAATGTCGCTTGTGTGGTGAGATGCACAAGTACCGTTCACGCGAGAAAGAAGAAGCAGCGTGAAGGGTGATGATTGGTAGTCGTGGTATGTGTGAACGCTTGTGATCTTGATGTTTGTTGCAGAGAGGTATGCTTGAGAAAGAAACATGTAGATAAGAATCGAGTCGTTTCCGTTGTTGAGAAGCTCGTCGTGTGTAGAAAGCAATGGCAAAACTACTACTAGTGCCAGACTCCCAGCAGTTTGACCGCCAGGCATGTAGCAGTTTGATCGCCACATTGCTTGCGGTCTGACCACCAGGTGGCGATCTGACTGCTTGCATTGCACATAAAATGTTGCGAGGGTGAGCTAGGCTACGTCCTCGCTTATGTTGCACTACACTTTTGATCATATATTTTCCTTATATTATGATGATCTAGTGTGCATCATTTTCTTGTTTCGATTGGTGCCATTTCCATCAGGTCAAAGTTTAACCTTTTGCCATTTTCCTTTCTGCCATCTCTAATAGGATGAGAACCCGCCAAAGTCTGGAAGATCTTCTTGAGGGTTCCAATGAGAACAATTCTGTACAGCCTCCGCCGCCGAGTATGGCGGATGTCTTAATGCAAACTGAACAAAACCGTCAAGCTTAGAAGGCCCTATGACGTGTAAGAAAAATACAGGAGAAGCAAGGTGGCAGGGAGCCAGAGGTGCCCGAGACTCGCTCGTGGTAACCCTGGTGCTATAGGGGCATGTGCAAGTGGGTAGTTCTGGGTATGAGAAAGGTTGTCTCGAGGCCATGAGGAAGGACATAGGTCATGTGGGTAAAGTTGTACCTCCAGCAGGGTGTAAGAACAATTCGAGTTGCCGCACTCTCGGTTATGAGCATTCTTCTATCCATTTGCATCTGTCATAGAGTTTCTGAATTTGGGTAGATTGGTATGGTATGTCAGGTTTGGTCATTGAGGTCTATTGATTACAGGAGATGGTTCCTTTTATATTTATGTGCAGGTTGATATTGCAAGGTAGTTGTGCCTTGAGTTAAGTACATATGCTCACACATAGAAGTCTAGGTTACTTACACATATGAATTTACTTATCCTTGTGGTCTACTCCTTACTAATGACTCAATGCATAATTTTTAGAGTCGGGCTATTATATGTACCTATTATGGATTAAGTATCGTGAGTATCTTCGTACTCATGCTTCTCTTTCAGGTTCTACCGAAGAGGAGGAGCTCGTGTTTGGCTACTTCACGACCGTTGATTTAGGTGGCGGGAATAAGTAGTGCAAGCTATTCGTGGGGCGAGACTTTTAGGAGGAGCCTAAGGGTATATGGCTTCACCTAGTTTTTATTGGTTCATAGATGTTAATCTTCCGATGCGCAGTTTCTAGTTTTGGTTTGAAGGTGATCTATTTTTCATCCTCCTAGCTTTCTTTTGATGTAAATTATTGTAAATGGTTGAATGCTTACGAACTTGTAATATAATTTAATTACTCGTTTTTTTCTTAAGCTCTATCGTGATGCTATATGTTGGAAAGACATGTATTCTAATCTTGGGCATAAAATACGTACCGGGACTACTAGGATGGTATTCCGGTTGATCATAATTAAACAAATGATTGTTCTAATATTTAATTAGAATACTATTTGGACAGTTCCTCACACTAATATCTTGGTGGCCTTATGTTTTGATTGAAACAAAGCTACTTCTTTATAACTTAAAGGGCCTGATATCTTTGTGGCCTCATGTTTTGATTTAAACAAAGCTACTTGTTTATAACTGAACTTGTGCATTTGTGTAGTCTTGCAACAAGAACTTGTAAGCTAGCTAGCTCTGTATGTAGCTGCCTATAGCTTTGCGCACTACTATAGAACATTATATATATAGCGTTTCATCGGTACTGGTTCAACGGTAACCACTATTGAAGACGTATCAGTATCGATTCTTAAATTCCCACATGCGAATAACGTCTGAGGAACTATGAACCAGCACTGATAGTGATTGTATCAGTGACGGTTCTAGTCACGAACCGACACTGATATATTAGTGTTAGTTCTAGTTATGAACTGGTACTAATAATTAGTATCAATACCGGTTCTAGCCACGAACCGCCACTGATAGTAAGTATCAGTATCGGTTATAGCCACAAACTACCACTGATGATTGTTACTGTCATAGCTCATCTTAAAAATTTATAACCTTTTCACATGAAGTTGGATGAAGAAAAACTCTATATGAAAATTATAGCTCTCGATGAGATCTACAACTTTATAGTTGAAAACTTTTTTAATTTGAGATCATTTAAATCCTCAAATAATTATAACAAAATTGCAACAGTGGTCAGATTGAGATTAATTTTATGTGAACATCGTACAACTTGACGAGATGTATAACTTTGTAGTTGATAATTTTTTCATTTGAGGTAATTTAGATGTCTAAATAGCCATTCAAACATTCGATTAGAAGATGTCAAAAAGATTTATTTTGATACTATACTCATGAATGGACGATAGCTGAGATGGTTTGAGGGGTCATATGTGCGCACCTGCTGTGAGGTCGTGAGTTCAAGTCCTAGTTGCTGCATGCGAGCGAATATCGCGTAACCTTATGAATGTTGAGCGTGGTCGGGTGAGTAGCCTCTGGTCACGGAAAAAGTTTTGAAGCTTTTTTTTCTCAAAAAACGTTGAATCGGGATCAACTATAAGTGTCGGTTGGATCCACCAACCGATACTGATAGTGATTTTTAGTGTTCGTTCTATATCCATCATTGATAGTCAGTGACTATTAGTGTTGAGTAATCAGTATCGGTTTAAAACCCGTCACTGATAGCGATTTTAAACTGATACTGATGAGAATTTCTGTAATAGTGACATATATAATAGAAGTTTTTATACAATATGTTAAACAGTTTGTAGAAAAAAACATAGTTGTTGTGCCAAATCGTAGCGATAGTGAGCCAGTACGTGCTACCTTGCCTAATCAAATGGTGCATGGAGCAACAGTCTTATACTCTTACTGTGACAATAGTTTCTACTTATGTTGCAGGTAATCTTGTACTCTACTTAGAGATGTATATCCAGTTAAACCTTGGTTTGGGGAGTTTCTTGCTTGTGCTCGTCTTTCGTCAGTTCCTCTTTTGCTAGTTGATTCTATAAAATATTATAGATTTATTGCACACTCCTACCTTGCAACGGGCCAATGACGTATTATTTTCTAGTATGTGTTACTAAACGGAATTCAGATTCTACTGAGGTTGCTCCCATCAGACTTCCAGATAATAAAAAATGAAAATGTTTGTAGCTGGGAGGAGACATAATAAGACCATGGAGGTGCACAGTACTCAATTTTCTCAAGGTAACTCTTCTATTAAGTTTGCTCAAGTTCCATTTGACGTCCACAAACTATGCAAACAACGAAGCGAAATGGTTAAATCAAACCAAGCATCTGTAACACCGACATTCTCCCGACTAATTAAAATAATTCCTGTATCGCAGCAGTACTCAATTTTGTCAAGGTAACACCTCTATTAAGTTTGCCCAAGTCCATTTGACATCCACAAATTATGCAAACAATGAAGCGAAATGGTTAAATCAAACCAAGCATCTGAAACTGTGAAACACCAACATTCTCCCGACTAAATAAAATAAAACCAGTATCTCAACAGTACCTGGCAGCATAAATTAATACAAGTATCTCAGATAATCCAAGTAACAGACATACACTCTAGACGGAGTCATCAAACCAAAACTAATTTCTGTAGAAAATACAAGCTGCGGCTTCTACACTAGTCCTTTTTCACATAACAGCGCTACAACTACTCTTTGTGGCAAGTATCAAGCAGCAGTCACCACCACCTGTTATTTCAAATTAACTGCAGCAGTAGCACCTGCCACCTGCCGACCACAGCACATCATGTTCCTGTGAAAGGAAAAAGAATGAGATCTCACCATTATTCTGAAAAAAAAAAAACTTCAGTAGAACACATGGCAAAAGAAATATGGGCATACCGCAATAGACTACCACACTAGCCCTGAAAAATGGAGGCCAATACCCCTATTCTTTTTTTCCTTTGCCCGGTTCGGCAAGCTTGGCTGCCACCTCCTCTTCTGATAAAGGCAGATAGTAAATCCTTGGAGAGGATTGTGTCTTCCTGAAGAGATCATCAAGTGTCACGACAGGAGGTTCGGGCTTCTTTGGAGTGGGTGGAAGCCTCTCCCTTGCTGATGCCGGGTCAGATGTAGGGGGCTTAGCAAGAGGCAGCGGTGGTGGCAAATGCTCCCTTGGTGTAGCAGCCTGGCGTGGCACACTTTGATTAGCCTGAGCTTGTTGAACAGGAGGCACCTTTGCAGCAGCTGGGCTAATAGGAGCTGCTGGCGTGGGAGGGGATTCAAGCTTGAGCCTCACGTCCTGAGGATCAACAAATTCAGCAACCAAATGATTGCCATTGTTCAGGGGCCACTGTAGGTTGTAGACAGCATTCCTAGTAGCCACAGCTTCATCCACCGAGGAGAACTGCAAATTAGAGGTGCAAAATGAGGCAGAGTCAGTGTAACGATGTAGTCAGAATATACACAGACAGTGAAACAAACATCACACAAGAAATGTTTTCAACTAAGAGTCAGCTAGGGGTATTACATTCTCAAGCACACATCCGTTGTTGGCATCGTGTATGAAAAACTAAAACAGACTAATCATTTATCAGTACAGTTTTGATTCAATAAAGCCAGACTAAAATGCAATTAGTCCAGTATCAGGATCGCTCATGGCAACAATTGAATGATCCGTTAAAATATGCTTAGCACAATTTATTACTTATTGCACATCATTAGCTTAAGAATGCAGTAAAAAATATTATACACCCTATGCATGCTGAATCTATTTTGGTAATATAGCATAAAAGAGGATGAGTTTTGTTTTGCATTTCAAGGGTTCGCAATAAGCAACAAAGTAAATATAAGAGCGCAAGTCTTGGAACTGCAAAGAGAACATACTGTAACATAGCAATGGGTCTTGATATGATCCATCCAGAAGTTTTGTACTGATCCAGTTTTACCAAGAAGCTCTTGCACAGCTTTCAGGGTAAACGGGCGTACAAATCGGTCAATTCTCAAGGAAGTTGTTGCAGGTTTCTGGGGCGGTGGCACTGGAACAGAGAAGCAAAGAAAAAACATTAGGTTCACAGATATTCACTGATGAAGCATATAGACAACAGAGGATCAGCAAGGAGCCAAGGTCTCACCAATCCGCTCCTTCGGAGAATCTTCACTAGCCGTTGAATCAGACCTCCCAAAAGAACGTTTTAAAGCAGGCTGAAAAACATCCTTAGGAGCATCAGAATAAGTTTGACTTAATGTTCGTCTCTCTGGAACTTTGCCACTGTCTGCAGTCCATCGGCGCTGTCGTTTGATCGGTTCAATGTTTGCAACAATTTCTTCAGCTGTGCATTCAACCAGGAGTTAAAATATAATTTAAAGACCTTGTACATTTAATTCAGTAATCCTACTTCACTTGCAAATTCAATGACCATCCAAACTGTAAGTAACTTGATGACCAATTGATCATATGCTCATTACATTGCATGCATAAAGAAAACTTATGAAGGATGGTAAAAGGATTGAAGTAATAATGATAAAAAATACAAAAACTACAATAACTTCAAGCTTGATGCAAGCTATACAATTAGATAAAATCATCTAGTGTTGAAGGCTTTAATTCAACAACTTAACAAGAATACTAAATGAAAAATGTGTAACACCAAATTTCTCCTAGAGAGAAGGAATGTCCTTGCATAAACAGTAAATTCAGAAGTAAGCATTTTCCTTGTGGATGATCTGATGATGTCCCCACAAATTACTAGCCCCATTGAAGAATACAAGGTGTATTTTGTTTTGGTTCGGTCTTCAAAGTTTGACTTTGGCCACTGTTTTCTCACAAAATATATTTATAGTTACAAAACCAATAATTTCAAAGCATTTTGAAGTATGAATCTAGTGGTATAATTTTTATACACTGAACAAACTTATAATTTGTCCCAGTGTTGGTCAAAATATATAGTTTGACTTTTCCATAATAAAAGATGCCTCATTTTTTAATGGAGGAAGTATTGCTTAAAACTTCCAATGAAAGCATAAATGTCCCTCATGGCTGCAAAGCCACTGCAGATCAAAGCAAAGTCACCAAGCTGGTATAAATATATGTGCAACATTTGCATGTGGTCAGAATTGCAAGGATCATATGACTCAAGATGTGAACTTTATGCCAGGTAAAGCTATGATGTATGCACGCAGAAATATGTGTTCAAGGCACTCCAGGCAGAATAAAAAACTGTAAGGTAGTTTAAAGATACATTACAATAAAACAAAGCAGAAAGGAATTGTAATAGAGAAACAAACCTTCAAGTTTCCTCTTTTCTGCTAAAGCTGCTGGCTTTTCTTCAGCTATAACATCCTTGATATCAACAGAGGAAGCCTCAACAACAGAACCAGGGAGGGTCACCTCTTTCACATCTTCGGAGCTAAGGTCAGTCTTTCCTCTGAGATCATCAGATTTCATATTGGACTCAACTTGCTTAATCTCCATGACATCCTCCTCCATTGACTCGTCACCTGAACTCCTATCTAAATTTAATTTCTCTGGAGAACCACCTTCAGGACTATCTTTCTTGTATGAGTCCACATTAGCTGTGGAATCTATGTCTTCCAAAGATGACTGGTTCTTAACCAACTCTTTCTCATCATCCAGTGGTTGCAAATCTCCACCTAAGGAAGTAATGCCGGGTGATGGTTCGACCATCATCGGCTTAACCTCTAACTCTAAATCAAAATTATTAGCATTCAAGTTATCCTCTATATAATTCTTTTTGTTAGTTGATATATCATCGCTAGAAATCAACTCACACTTAATTTGAGACCCTAAATCTGGGGTAACCTCAGGTACCTGATTATTTGGTTTTGATACAATGGGCTCCCGGTCCTCGTTCACAAGCTTAGAATCTTTGCGCTCTTCGTCAGACATTGAAAAACTGTCACCCAAATCATTGTTAGGTACCATTTTCTCTCCATCATTACTTATTGGTGCAGCTGGGGCAACATCACTATCCATAGGATCAGTATCTGATGTGAAGGCATCCACACGTGCTGGTGCTGAATCCTCTTGTTGAATTTTGCTTGCTTCGGTGACATCAGAGTTGACTTCAGAAGGGGTCAGGTCTGACTTCACATCAGTACTGGTCGCATCATTGACAATGATTGTCTCATTATTGCGAACCTCTGAGGTCTTCTCGAGAACAGGCTCAACATTAGTTTCAGTATGAGGTTGCACTTCTTGAAATGCCGAATTTTCTACATCAATTGATTCTGGTGCTTCTCCTTCGGCTGCTTCGGCCTCACTTAAGGAAGCTTCAACATCAACACTGGGGAGGGCTCCAGTGGCAGGAATCGTGAATTCGTGACTAACTTCGGTGCGAGGAACTTCAATTTGCTGAGTGACGTGAACCACAGTTTCCTGAGGAACTTCTGTAATAGTAACTGTAGTTTCCTGGGTAACAATTGCATCAGACAGCTGATCATCTGCCACATTCACTCCCACATCTTCAACAGCTTCGTTAGCTGCTTGTTCACTCTGAATGGAGTCGCAGAGTCGCCTCACAAGTTCCTCTTTCAAACCTTTAACAGGGAGCCTCCTCTTACGGAGTTCATCTTTCAGATCAGTAACTCTCCACTGATCAATCGGTCGGTTGTTTAGCACAGGATATGATGACATGGTAACTGCCAATGGAAGAAAACAATATAATCAAGTCAATATTATCAGATCTCAGTAACACAATTGCTTTAACTCCACAGAACTCATGGAATACTAAACAGTAAGGGCACTATAGAATTCCCACTAATTAATTGGTTGCTTACAATCAATCAATTTTACAGTTGAGCAAAAGCAAGAACTTGACAATGTGTCTTGTGGAAACATAGCAGCTATTCATTTCATAACACCAAGAACTTTCTTGCCTTTCAATATTTATTAAACAAAACAATGGTCATAATGCATGATAATAGGACGCAACTGTCAGCCACAACATAGCAGAGCGAAATTATAAAAGTTTGATCACAGATTCCGCGCTACATGGATCCCACACTACATTCCACCAAACACACATCCAAAGCAAGATATTTCACTCTAAGGGGCACCAAAACCATCTCACTAACGCAGAATTCCATGAGGAAACCACGTGAGGTGTCAAAATCAAAGAACATATCCACATATTTTTTCCAGAACGGGTTATCCCCGGATTTCATTAACAAAGGCAACGAAATTACAACCAGTTTTGTCCTCCGCAACGAATTTACAACGAACATATCCACATATATCGCGGAGCTGACCGTACACTACTCCTAAATCCCTCGCCATCGAATAAATCGCGCAAGACGCGGAAGGTAAAATATAAGGGCATCGGAGTAGCGCTAACCTGACAATCCTCGCTCCGAGATATCCCACGGCACGGACGGCGCACCACCCTTCACTGAGAGGCCAAAACCCTAGCCCTAGAAACACGGACCCGTCAGATCAAAACCGAAACCCCAAACAAAACCTACCAAAAAATCGCAAAACGCGTGAGGGGAGGAGTCGATTCCACGCACCAGCCGCCGCGAATCCTCCGAGACCACGCGCTCCTGAAAGAAACAATCAAAAAAGCACCGAAAAATTCCCAAAAAAAATGTCGAAAGAAATACAGACGGATAGCGGAGGGGGGATAAGAGACGCTAGATTGGAGGGGATTGACAGGAGAATTGGGGAAAGTTATCGGGGGGATTGGAGCGCGGCGCAGTTCGCGTGATGCTGGGGCGAGGCGAGCAGGAGAGGAGAGGGTGATGTGGTGTGCGGGCCACGGCGAGGCGATGGAGAGGTTTGGTCTTTTGTTGCAGCGTGGGGTGTAACTAGCCGGATTAGCGCGCGCCCCTTTTTTTCACCGAGCATGATAAAAAAAATACTGAAAAAATTAGATTCGCTAATTTTAGACATCTTAATATCTATTTATAAATTTATCGATATTGAACACATTTAATTATATAAGAAAAATAGTAGTACTTTCATATATACATATAATTTTAATATGTAGACGACAGTAATACGAACCTAACAACATTTGTTTCATATCTTTTTGAGTTTTATATATTTTTATTTGCATTTTAGATTATTTCAACCGATTTATTAATATAACTAATATTAATTTTGACATTTTTCTAGAATTTCCCGAAAGTAAAATTATATTATACATATCTATATGTATATATATACTTATACATATATATATATATCCATATATACGTACATATATGCTAGACCTATATAAACAGTAGCTATAATATTTGCCCTTGTTGGCCTCCGATTCTTCGCCTTTAATCTATTAACTAGCCGGATTGGTGCGGCGTAGAGCATAACAAAAGAGAACTTAAAAAAATTGAGTTCATCAATTTTGGATGTCTCAATATTTATTTATAAATTTATCAATATTTAATACATTTATTTAATTATGAAAAAAACAATGGTACTTTCATCTATGCATATAATTTTAACATGTAGACGATAGTAATACGAAGCTAACTAAATTTATTTTATATTTTTTGAGTTTTAGATATTTTATATGCATTTTAAATTATTTCTACCGGTTCATCAATATAACTATTTTTTTTGCTATTTTTCTAAAAAATTTCGAGAAATATGTGTATATATATGTATATGTACGTGTATGTATATATAAATGTGTGTGTCCGTATATATATACATATATATGCATATGTATACATATACGTGCGCATATGAGACTCATATTAACAGTAGCTTGCCCTCTTTAATATATGTAATAGATGCCAGTGAAACGTGGGGACCACATTGACGACTGGAACAAATGCGCCTTTCAACTTGGATAGGAACAAACTACGCTTTCGTGATTTGGACACGCATTGCTCTCGCATGTTTCTGAGTTATGTTGTTTTTAAAGGTTCGGCACGTACAATACAATGATGCTTAAATAGATGCTTAAAGACTGGGAATGACAAATCAACTATACAAGAGTCTCAAGGTCTAATGGAAAATGATCTTACAGATGCTTATTTAGTTTGGCAAAACTAAAGAGTTCTTAAGCGCCTGAAAACCCCAACGGTAATCAAGCATAAAAAGCTAACTTCCAGTGCTAATCACGTTGGAAACCGACGGCCTGGAGCACACGCTTCCCCTTCCGCGCGTGTGGTCACTCCAGGCGTCGAACGCCTCGTCAAAATCATAACAAAGCATTGCACTGAGTTCCACGGTGGCACGAAAACGATGTAAGCTACCTATAAGCGTCTGCCATACCACTGCATTGTGCATGGCCTAAGAGCAACTCCAATCCAATCTTTATCTAACTTGCTACTCTAATTTTTAACAAACAGCAACTAAAAGCAATCTCTAACTGATTTGCTACCCACATCGCTATTGTGAGGGTTCCTCATCCCCACGACTTTGGTCGTCACATCTGGCAAAGGACGCATTCTCGCTACCAAGCAACCGTCACCACAAATCCTCCCTTCGCGCCACCACCCGGTAGGTCCGTTTTTATCTCATCCCCTTTGCATCTTTCTGATTTGTGGATGGTCAATTTGAGGGAGGCTCGCCGGATCTGCTGATGCGCGTTTGTCCGATCTTCTGAAGGTAATATAATAAGTCCATTAGTGGAATTTCGACTTTAATGATCCAAAGGCTCCGATCAGAACAGATCAAGAACCCTCGCAATCACTACACCACTACTCTGTGGTTATCGACCGTGCCAAGACACGGTTGACCTCGCCAAGAAAGCTTTTCCTGCAAGCGAATTGAAAACACAAGCAAGAACAGGTAGATGCAATCTGAATATTGCTAATTACCAATAAAACACTCGAGTTTTGAGTTCAACAAACCGATAAACGATAAAACTGTATTAAACAGAATAATCTAAGGTAAACTCAAACCTAAACTACGATGGCTAATGTGTATATATAGGGGGGCATGAGAAGGTCGACCTAGAGTTGTGCAACTGTGGAGAGAGGCGTGCACAACCTGGACTCTGACTCCGACACGATTACAAAACCCGGCAGGGTTCAAAACGGTGATGCAACATCTTATTCCTTTGACTCTGACTAACTATAAGGAATATCTGGTCGAGCTCATATTCATTGGAAAGGGCTCGTCGTAAGCTTTACAGAATGTCTAAGATTGCTTAAAATGGACTTTGTATGAGAGAGTTATACCCGTTTTACTGATGTGTTATCCTGGAACTCGACTTCGACCATGACCACGACTTCGACCACAACCACGACTAGAGCTCAGCCTTGAGTCCGAGTAGACTTGGCCTTTGAGGAGTGACGCCCGAGTAAGGTTGTGGTGCTTCTCTTATGTTCCTATGCAATAAAATATTACAAGAATTTAGTAGTAATCCATCTAAAAAAACATGAACAGCAAGGAATGAGTTCGCCTGGTGGTCTAATTGTTGTGCACGTGCTCTTGTAATTGGACCTTGTATGATTTAAAGATTATTGGTGGTACTGATTGTATCCGAAGAAGCTATGGGCTCATCATCTGCCCAGGCTTGCTAGATCTGAGGAGAGAGACGTACCAGAGGAGTTCGCCAGCCACTGCGCTCGCGCCACCCTTGGTCTTGCACTCGCACGCCATCGCTCCTACACTCGTGTCGTGGTCCTCCTTGTGCTCGCTCACCCGCTAGGCCACCACGCCGCTCGAGTGCCCGTGTTCGTGTGCTTTTGGGGTGTTGTAACGCGTGTAGTTTGTAGGCTTGTAGCCGTTTAATTCGTCGTGTGGTCAGGATTTCTATGAAGATACCATGCTTGTCCTTCTTTTCGATTGGGTTTTATTTATGCATGAATGGGGTCATTAGGTTGGAATCCATCACGAGTACCAGTGTTGCAGCGATTTTCCCATTTGTGAGATTATCGTTTTGCATGTGGTTAGAAATTCATCACGCGATCAGAAATTGTTAGAAATTCGTCATGTGTTTGTTTTCCCCCATTGCCTCCGATCATGAATGGATGATGGGGAACAAGCGATTTAGCATGTTCTGGTGTCCAAATTATTCTTTTTTTTTTTACCAAACATGGTGATGGTATTTTGTTCGAATCCATCTCAGCTACTAGTGTAGCAGGGATCAGTGAGATTATTTTATCAGAAATTGTTGGAAGGTGACGATAGTGTTTATTTTTCCTATTTTCTCTTGAGCTTGAACGGATCATTGGGAATGGGCGATTTAGCATGTTTTGGTGTTCAAATCGTTCTGGTTTATTTTTAGCAAATATGGTGATGGTATTCTGCACTGTTTAGCGAGTCTGCGTGAGAAAGTTTTTGTTATGCGGTTGGAGACTTGGAGTCCATCTCAGATACTAGTGTAGCAGCGATTAGTGAGATTATTTTTGCACATTTTTTCCCACATGGAGAGGAGAAGCATGTGGATTGTGGAATGTGGTCATGTGGAGGTTGATGATGCTAGTGTCTTGGTTATTTTGTGATCATCCATGAGGAAGAGGGAATTGACATGTACTTCTAGTAGCATGAAGAACTAAAGATTAGTGAGTTTGCACTACTTATATTGAGTACTGCCCATTGTTTGTTCAGCAAGCCTGCATTGATTTTTTTTCACTAGTGAGGTTTTCATGTACGACTTTTTTTTGCATGCTAGAATATGTGCTGTTAGATTCTGAATCTTGGCATGCATGATCTCCCTATTTTGCCTATGATATATTGGATAAGCTTGCCATGGACGAATTTGTTTAGTTACCCTTTACTGTACATTTGCATCACTACAACAACTCTAATATATGTACTCTCTATTTTTTTCATTGCAGAGTGCTCGTTTTAACGAAAAGCTATATGAAATTACTGAGTGGGCAAAACATAGGTACCAATGACAATTATTGGAGGGACAACCAATTTGAATGTCTACCTAAGGAACAAAGAACTTGGGGAACAACCACACGTGCAAGCTACACCACCCATAAAATCAAACAAGAAGAGAACCAAAAATTTTAGTGAGAAGGTGGACAATCTGTTGGTGTCAGCATGGTTAGAAATTAGTATGGATGCCGTTCAAGGCAATAAACAATCTCATAGTACGTATTGGCAAAGAATTCATGATTACTTCCACGTACATAAGGACTTCGAATCGGATAGTACTAGCAACTCTCTCATGCACTGGTGGTCTACTATACTAGAGAGTGTTAACATATTCTATGGATGGTATGCTCAAATTCAAAATAGAAAGCAAAACAGGGTGACCGAGCAAGATAAGGTATAAAGTTTTCTTTTGAATTTGGTTGTAACTTCATATGATGTGTGCTAGTTTAGTTTTCTTTTGAATTTGGTTGTAACTTCATATGATGTGTGCTAGTTTAGTAAGATATATTTATTTGTGCAGGTACAACAAGCATGTGAATTGTACAAGACAAAAGACAAGTATGGAAAATCGTTCGGTTTTTAGCATTGTTGGAATATCTTGTAGAATGAGTAAAAGTGGAAGGATAGGTGCTCCCATAAAAAACAGTAGACATGCTCTAATGCAAGTTCAGGTTCATCTACTCCTAGAAGCAACGGGAGCCATGATGTTGAGGAAGGTGAGGATATTACTTCGGAGACCACAGAGAAAGAACAAAGGCCACCAGGTAAGAAGGGGGAGAAAGAACGACAATGTCAAGGTAAAAGTTCAGCCTCTCTAGGAGATAATCTTTACATGGAAGCATTGGAAAATATGTGGACCAAGAAGAAAGAGGCCAAAGCCTTGAAAGAGATTAAAAAAAAAAGAGCACAATGATGAGAGAATTGCTCTAGAGAATAAAAAAACTTGAACTAAAGGAAAGAGATATAGAGTTAAGGCAAAGGATTGAAGATGATAAAGTGATGAATATGGATCTTAGTGCTATGAGTGAGTGACAACAACAATACTATATGAGAATGCAAGATGAGATCATTGCTCGATGGTTTGGCGCAGGCTCGAGTTGAGATGCTTTACGATGTGTGGACTTTTGTTATGAGTGGACTCTAATGGAACTTAAGAAGTGGTAATACTAGGGTCCGGACCATCTGTCTATATGACGGTCTAGCTTGTCTAAGTACGTCTTTTCTTAGCTTTTGCATGACACAACTGTATGTAAAATATGCTATATGTACCTCTTGTTTCAAGTGCAAAACGTCTGTTTCTTGTGTGGTAATGATATCTTTTTTGTTTGAAATGTTGTTTTCTTCTTAGAGCAACTCCTGTAGACTAGCCAAGGAGTGTGCTAAATCGCCCATTCCTAGCCAACACGTGTGCTAAATAGCAGACTAGCCAAGCTACCAGTAGGCTACGGCTATTTCTTATGTGGTAACTCCTCTTACAACCCGTGTGCTTGTGTGGTAACTGCTCTTATAACGTCTGTACTTGTATGGTAACTGCTCTTATAAATTCTTACAACGTGTGTACTTGTATGATAACTACTCTTACAATTGTGTCCTTGTGTTGTAACTACTTCTTATAATGTGTCTGTTTGTGTGATAACTACTCTTACAATGCGTGTACTCTTACAATGAGTGCCTTGTGTGGTAACTACTCTTACAACACGTATACTTGTATGGTAACTGCTCTTACAATATGTGTACTTGTGTGGCAACTACGCTTATAATACGTGTGCTTGTGTGATAATTACTCTTATAATACGTGAACTTATGTGGTAACTACTCTTATAGTACGTGTACTTGTATGGTAACTACTCTTACAATGCAGTCAAACGTGTGTCCATAACACATACGATCCCATATAACTTAGGGTTGTCAATAATTTTCGAAATCAGTACATTAGCTTATATGAGTATTCATGAATTTTTCAAGATCTTTGAGAATTAAATTTATGCCCTAAAAATTCAAGCAATTTTTGGAGCTCTAGAAGTTCATCAATTAGAATTAGGAAATAAAATGGAAAAATAAACATACACACACATACTTTATTAAGATAATACCGATTACATGACAAAGACAATACTTATTACATGACAAAGACAATACCGATTACATGACAAAGACAATATCGATACATGCTACCTATTAGTATAACAATACCGAGTACATAATTAATTATACTTGTCTCCATGTCATTGCCACAGGTGCTCCACGAGATCATCTTGAAGCTGTGAGTGAGTCTCCCTGTCTGTAATATTATGAAAGTTTGAATAAATTCATCAACTTCACGCGTGCAGCGATAGGAAACTCACCTTTTCTCCCATCCCATCAAAACTGAAGTCATCTTCTTCACCATGCTCATCTTCAATGATCATGTTATGCATGATGACACAAGCTATCATGATTTGGTTGAGTGTGTGTTGATCCCAGAAACGGGCTAGTCCATGAATAATGGCAAAACAAGACTATAGAACTCTCGAGGCTCATTCCACATCCTTTCTAACTTCTTCTTGTGCCTTGGCAAAATATTTTCTCTTATTGCCATGTGGGGATGGTATGGTCTTCACAAATGTGGCATAGTTAGGATATATGCCATCTGCAAGGTAGTAACTCATTGTATAATTATTACAATTTATGGTATAATTCACTTCTAGAGCCTCCCCTTTAGCTAACTTTGCAAATAGATGGGACCAGTGAAGAACATTAATATCATTGTGAGGCCCTGGTAAACCAAAGAAGGCATGCCAAATCAAAAGATCTTATGAAATAGTAGCTTCTAAAATGATTGTGGGCTCATTCACATGACCAAAATACATACTTTTCCATGTTGCAGGGCAATTTTTCCACTTCCAATACACGCAATCTATACTCCCAAGCATTATGAGAAAACCTCTTTCCTCTCCAATTGTAAATAATCTAGCTGTATCATTCTCATTTGGAGCTCTCAGGTACTCATCTCCGAATACTTCAATAATAGTTGTGACAAACCTTCTAAGACTCTCTATGACAGTGCTTTCTTCAATACAAACATATTGATCAATAAAACCAGCTGGTACTTCATAAGCTAGAATCATGAATGCTACGGTAATCTTCTGCAAAGTAGATAAACCCAAGTGTTCATTTCTATCTCATTTTTGAACAAAATAATCATCATGTTGTTCTATAGCTTGCACTATTCAAAGAAACAGAGGACAAGCCCTCCTAAACCTAGGCGACAAAAGAGGAATGAGGTGTAACCAAGACGATCAACAGACAAGATGAACAAGCATAAATGGAGTAATTGCAAACATGTGTCGACAAAAAGTTGGGCCGTAAGTAGGAGCATTTGAGAAGTAGGCACTGTACAACCTCTAATGCCCGGTTTCTCTATTGCGATGAATATACTGACACTCAGGCACATAATCGCCATATCTTGGAGCATTCATAAGCTGATATTGCATGTGTGATTGGTGTAATGTAGCAAGAATGAGATCATCGTCATCGTAATCCAATCACGATGATGAATCTAACAGAGACCGATGACTCATTTCAGGTAGAGAAGGAACTACAAGGCGAATGACTTAGTCTAGCAACCAGGTGAATGGGCATACATATATAGAACCGAAAAATATAGCTGTTGAAAATATGGCCGTTGGAAATATAGCCATTGGGAATATCATCGTTTGCAATGATGTCATTTAAATTTGAAACAGTGGAATATAGGGAGCCAAATTTAGGGAGCCGGTTGGAGTGTGTTGACAAATAAGGAGTGAAATCTAGATAGGGAGCTCCATATATAGCATAACAGGGAGCCAAATTTGACAGGCCGGTTGGAGATGCTCTAATTCTCTACACCAGGCGTCTAGCACGAGCCAAATATCAAACACTTCGCTATGCGTGCACGTAACCCATGGAGGAAAAATGGCTTCATTCACCAATTTGTTGGCCTTGTCCTTTTCACTCGAGTATACTGTTGGGAAACAGTAGGCTACGCTAGCGTGAAATAAAAAATTTATCATATTCAACTAAGTAACTATACAAGTAATAGATCATAGATCGTTACTACTTGACGTGCAATGCAGTGGAAGAAGAGGTGGAGCACTCCAACGTTGTGCACGTCGATGTAGAGGAAGCATCCAACAAGCTCCAAAAAGCTCCCCGACAAGCTTCAATAAGCTCTGAGCTTCATCTTTGCACTTTGCCGTCACTGATCTAATTAGCATTGTAATGGAAACATCGTCTCTATGGTATCCACACGTACTAGGGTGGAACGTTGAATACCGGTATGCTAGCACCGCACGTACAACTAGGGTTTTGAGAAGTCAGGTGGAGAGGGCCTGATTAGGGTTTTAGAGTGGCTCAACCGTATGTGCCCCTCATCACGCCTTCTCTTATATAGATCCTGCTATGGGCTCCCACATTGGTATCCTATCAGGATTCGAGTCCCTCATGGATCACAATCTGATTAAACCCTCTTACGGATCAAATACATGTGTCATGTTTCAACACATTAAATGTGTGGCTCGTTAGGTTCATGTACAAACGGCTATGACTCATAAACAACTTTCTAAAATGAAATTAACAGTGGTCCCTAGTAGGAATTATTGACTCTTGAATATATATAAAGATCATATCAGTTGAACCTTGATATACATGTGCACCAATCTTTTTGTCAAACTATATCATTCAAACTCAAAGTGAGACACTATGAGGAACCGAGCAAATAGTATTCCAATTAATCATCAGGGTGATCATTTGCTTAATCACGATCATGATGATTAACCAGAATACCATCCCGATAGTTCCGGCATGTGTTTTGTGCCTAAGATGGAAACACATACCAACACATAACATCATAACAAAGCTTAAGAAAGAGCGAGCAATTAAATTATATTACAGATTCTTAAGCATTTAACCATTTACACAATTTATAACAAAAGGAAACTAGGAGGATAAAGAACAGATTATCTCCTAACAAAAACTAGAAACTACGCAGCGAAAGATTAACATCTATAAACTAACAAAAGTGAGGTGAAGCCATACGCCCTTAGGCTCCACCCAAAAGCCTTGCCACAAGAGTAGCTTGCACTACTCATTCCCACCACCTACGTCAACGAGCGTGAAGTAGCCAAACACGAGCTTCTCCTGGTAGAACTTGAAAGAGTAGCGTGAGTACGAAGGTACTCGCAAGATTTAATCCATAATGGGTACATATAATATAGCCCGTCTCCATGGATGATGCATTGAGCCATTAGCAAGGAGTAAGCCAGAAGGTTAAGTAAATTCGCATGCGTAAATAAACATCTATGTGAGAGCGACTAAACTTAACCACATATCCCTTTATACTCTGTAACCATTAACTTGCATATAACGTAAATGGCCATCTCATGAACATAACTGTAAAATAAACCATCTCAAACTCATCTCAACCAACCATACCACACATCTCACATTCGCAACTCTACGACTGTTACAAATGGACAAAAGCATGCTTATGACCGAGAACGCGGCAATTCGAATTGTTCTTACACCCTGCAGGAGTACAACTTTAACTACACGACTCGAGGACCATACGGCTCGAGTGACCACACAGGCCCACCCAAGGGGGTACTCATGCCAACCTTTCCCAATTAGCCCCAACCATTTGAATCGGGCATCGCTCAGTGCAGAGCCTACTTAGGTTAACTCCCAGAGCAACCATAAGTGTCTCTACAAGCCTACCGGCTCACACCATCGATGTGCAAATCCAAATGATCATAACTATAGAGGTATTCAGCTTATCTTACCATTAGATCAACATGTGGTTAGTACGGAAAGTGCTAGAGCTAATTACAACAATGGACGATGCAGAATATACCCCTAACACCGCCCACAACTCGCCTCATTCTCACATCTCATACAACCTGTATCGTTACTATGTTTGCAAACAACAAGTAAGCCCTAAGCTCGCGAATAGCAGTTGAACTATTGCTCGACTTCTACCGAGGACCTATGTGTTGCTAAGCATTTCAAATAACTATTAAGTTAGACACCAAAATTGTTATCAAGGCTACAAGGATATGGATAATTAACAACTCAAGATAGAGGTAATGCAATTCATAAACATAGGTTCTACCCACCAAAACCTAACAATGGACTCGCTACTGATGCAAACATACATAAAGCTTAATTTATCAAGTTATACAATACGAGATCCAAAGTAGTAGGTTGAGTACGCTTAGATGTTTGCTGTTTCGGCGGTTGCTTGATGCTCCTAGCGTATCACTCACATAATTATAGGTGGCGCAACGCTCTCCAAATAAATCAAGAATGCATTGCATAAACAAATGAATGATGAAAAAATGTGCAAATGATGCATGCTTGGATAACAATAGAGCATCGTGTTTTAAAAACATTTGCAAAAGACCACCAAATGATTAGGGTTCTAAAGTTTGAAACCCTGGATAAGGTAACCTAAGTACATACAACCTTGAAGGGTTGGCGGTCAGATCGACATGGAGGTAGTGGTTAGACTGTCGGACTGCAGAAGGTTTTGGTGCCTGGCGGTCAGACCGGTGGTATGTCAGCGATCAGACCGGCCCTAGTGGTGGTCTGACTGTTAGACCCTGCCGGCACCATTTTGCGAGGCTGTCAACGAAGGCTTCAACAAAACCTTCGATCACGAGGGTACCAAAATGCTCTATGGGACTAGTGGAATGATTCTAAAGTGATTTGGACAACATTCACCAAGATAAACTTAAAGTACCCCATAGGTAAGCCCTAGGCTAGGGTTAAACTTGGGTCTAAACGATATGGGGATTGACTCAAGCTTAGGAATGACGGAGAATCGGTAGGAGTGCCTCACCTTAGTGTAGGGAAACTTTCTATTAGAGGGGTTCACTCCAGGGAAGCTCCAATTTGGAGACCGGGCTCCGGGGTGGTGTAGGGCCTGAGGTGAATGAACTCACGTGGATACTTCACCAATAATGAGGGTGAAGGGGATGAGCTCGAGGAAGTTCCCTTCGTCTATTTCCGATCGTCATGGACGTCGAGGTGGTCTCTCCCTCTCTCTTGGTGTGGGTGAAGGAGTGAGTGAGGGTGAGAGTGTGTGAGAGAGTGAGTAAGAGAGAGTTGGTCAATTTCCTTAAGTGGAGCCTCTGCATTGTGACGGTCAAACCACGGGAAGCCCATGTGGCAAGCTTACATGGCTGCCCCGAGGTGGTCAGACTGCGGGGAATCTCTCGGTCAGACCACGAGAGTGGTCTTGTGCTGAAAACTTGATTCAATTCACCTTTTCTATTCTTCTTAATCTCCAAGGTATTTAGGGCTTTCCTAAAGGGCTCTAAATGACCTCCAAGTACTTTTGAAATATGTTTAAACTTAAATTATCAAACGAATACGCATAAATATAATACCATGATGATTATGAATGCTTAATCACATGATTAGCATTTTGGGACGTGATAAACCTCCCCCCTTAAAAAGAATCTCGACCCGAGATTCGGCAAACTTAGGAAAAATATGATGGTGATGAAGTGGAAGGGAATCTCCCATAAATGGAAAAGAACATTGACAAAATTCCTCGATGGAACAAAATTATTGTCATTGGGCCTTCACATGAGCTTGCGGTCAAACTGCAACTAGGCTCGGTTAGACAGCGGCTCATTAGACCACGTGGATTGTGGTTAGACCAAAATCCATACAGAGAGTTCTGGGATCTGGTGGTCAGATTGACGTTATAACGGCAGTTATACCGCCAACCAACCATCAGACCGTGTGCCTGGGGTGATTAGACCGCCTGGGAACAGAGAGTTTTGGGTTCTAAACGCCTCTCACAGCCAGTCCGGCAAACCAAAAGCGGTCAGACCACTAGGAGTATGGTTCTCCCAGTTGGATAGTATCTAAGTACAATCCTTTGGGAACAAACTTTCCATTCAACATGGTGATGATTATAGACATATGAGATGATCCAATTATGCAAAATTACAACAAAATTTACAAGTTTTCAAAAAGTTTGTGATATTCAGAGCGGATTTTATCCTCATGCTCCCAAGTTGCTTCATCCTCGGTGTGGTTGCTCCATTGGACTTTGATGAACTTAATATTGTGTTTTGCGTTCCGCTTCATCCAATATTTGAATTAGTCGCTCGCAATATGAGAGATCTGGTGGCAATTCTTTATTTGCAACTTCAATGGGTTCGGTTGGAACTTGAAGGCTTTTCTTTAGTTGTGAGACGTGGAACACATTATGAATAGCAGAGAGGGACAGAGGTAGATCCAATTGATAGGCCACCTCTCCACGCCAAGCAATGATTTGGAAAGGCTCTACATATCGGGGTGCTAGCTTTCCTTTGACCTGAAAGTGTCGAACTCCTTTGAGTGGAGAAACCTTGAGATAGACAAAGTCCTCAATATCAAACACAAGTTCTCGTCGGCGGTGGTCCGTATCTCTTCTGTTGGGACTGAGTCATGAGAAGACACTTGCGAATAGGTAGAACATGCTCTTCTGCCTCTTTGACCAAATTCGGGCCTAGAAAAGCCCTTTCGCCAGATTTGTACCAAATCAACGGTGTTCAACATCTTCGGCCATAGAGATCTTCAAACGGTGATATTTTAATGCTCGACTGATAACTGTTTTTGTAGCAGAACTTAGTGAATGGAAAGCAAATTTCTCACTTCTTCCCATATGTGAGAGCACAAGCTCGCAACATATCTTCTAGAACTTGGTTCACCCTCTCGGTTTGACCATCAGTTTGAGGGTGGTAGGCGGTGCTATGGAATAGCTGAGTTCCCATGGTTTCATGAAGTCTCTTCTAGAAATGTGAGGTACAACTCCGCATATTGCTTAACTGAATGCATGGTCTTGACAGGAAAGAAATGTGCAGACTTAGTCAACCGGTCCATAATGACCCAAATTGAGTCATAACCTTGAGAGGTCTTTGACAATTCGGTAATGAAGTCCATTCCGATCTCCTACCACTTCTAGGAGGGAATAGGCAAGGGCTAGAGCGTACCGGCCAGCTTGAGGTGCTCGGCCTTCACTCTTCGACAAACATCACACTCAGTAACATATCGAGTAATTTCTCGCTTCATGTGAGTCCACTAGAATGGTTGCTTGGGGTCTTGGTACATCTTGGTACTCCCTGGATGAATGGATAACAAGGAGTCATGACCTTCATCTAGAATCTTCTTCCTCAATGCCTCAACCTTCGGAACTACTAGCCTCTTCTAAAACCATAGGATGCCAAGATCATCTTCAGAAAAAACATGTGGCCTTGCCATCCTTCATTTTCTCTCAGATTCAGGCCACGCCCTTGTCATCTCTCATCCAGGAGGGTGGATTTGATCTCCAAGTTTGCAAGAAACCCCTCCGAAACCATTTGAGTCCAAGCCTTTGGAATTCATCACAAAGTGTGGTATTTCCGGGCTTGACCATAAGACAATTGCATCTAGCCTTTCGACTCAGTGCATCGGTGACCACATTCGCCTTGCGATGATAATGAACTTCTAGATCATAGTCTTTGATTAACTCGAGCCATATTCTCTGTCTCATGTTCAGATCAGCTTGAGTAAAGATGTATGAGACTTTTCTGGTTCGTATAGATACAGCACAGATTTCCTAGCAGCTAATGGCACCAATTTTTTTGAGCATGCACAACTACTGCAAGCTCCAAGTTATGGGTTGGGTAGTTTTCTTCATGGTGCTTCAACTGGCATGAGTCATACGCAACAACCCGACCTTCTTGCATGAGGACACATCCAAGGCCTATGCGGGAAGTGTCACATAGATGTTGAAACCATTGTCCACTTTAGGCTGAGCCAGAACAGGAGCGGTCATGAGCAGTTTCTTCAAAAAGTTTAGAAAGCTAACTCACATTCACTCAACCACTCAAATACACTTTCTTGCTTTAATAACTCAGTCATTGGCTTAGCAATCTTGGAGAGTTCTCGATAAACCAGCGGTAATAACCCACAAGTCCAAGAAAACTCCAGATGTTGGTGACATTCTTGGGTCGAACCCAATTGAGGATTTCTTGTACTTTACTCGGATTAACGGCAACACCGTTCTCAAACAATACATGACCCAAAAAGGTGACTTCCTTGAGCCAGAACTCACACTTGCTGAACTTGGCATAGAGTTGGTGATATAGAAGTTAGCCAAGAACAACACGGAGATGCTCAGAATATTCTTCTTCAGTCTTGGAGTATATAAGAATGCCATCGATGAAAACCACGACAAATGTGTCGAGTTCCTCAATAAAAACTGTATTCATCAAGTACTTGAAGAACACCAGTGCATTGTTAAGGACGAAGGACATGACAGTGAATTCATAAAGCCTGTAATGGGTAGAGAAAGTCGTCATTGGAATATCCTCCTGTCGGACCTTTATTTGGTAATAGCCCAAACCTCAAGTCAATCTTGGAGAAAACTGGGGCACCGATCAGTTAATCAAATAGAATATCAATCTGAGGAATCAGATACTTATTCTTGACAGTGACTTCATTCAACGGATGGTAATAAACACACATGAGAAGAGTTTAGTTCTTCTTCTTCACAAAGAGCGTCGTGCATCACTAGGGTGAGGAGCTCGGACAAATGAAACCCTTTGAGAGAAACCCCTAAAAATACTTCTTCAATTCTGCTAATTCATTCGGCGACATCTGATAAGACATCTTTGAAATCGGGGTCGTACCGGGCAAAAGATCAATAGATAATTCCACCGCTTGGTCTAGTGGCATCCCTGACAGTTCTTCTAGGAAGACATCGGAAAACTCACACATGATGGGAACGTTCAGGAGATCCATGATTGCAACAACCTTTAGGGCATAAAGACAAGGATCGACGTCCTTAAGCTTCAAATGAATTGGGTGTCAGACAGACCATTAAGGGTGATGGTCCGCTGAGCACAATCAATGATAGCCTTATTCTTGGTGAACCAATTCATCCCTAATATGACGTCTATCCTTTTGGACTCAATTACCAATAAATTTGCAAAGAGGGATATCTCATCGATAACCATCGATGCTTTGGACACATATTGATTAATAAACATACTGGCTTCAGGTGCTTCTATGAGATAAGGTGCAGGGGTAGCGCTAACTTTCAGCTCGTGATGCTGAGTATAACTCCTCGCTATGAAAGAGTGAGAAGCCCTAAAATAAAAAAGAATGACCGTAGGAACGATGACAGAATTAGACTACATAAGCAACACACCCATTAATATGTTGACACCCTTGTGAGCCTCCTCGATGGTGGTGTAGTTGACTCGGCTGCGCTTGGGGACTTGCACGGCCTTGGAAACTTGGGGAAGGGGTTGAGCTGACTGTGAAGGCCTTGGACCAGTTGCCACGGTTCTTGGCTTTGGGAAAGGGCAATCCCGCACATAGTGACCAACATGGTCACAATTGTAACACAGGTTACCGGGGCCACTTGTCACACTCCCCTGAGATATGGTAGGTCTTAGAGGTTGTCCTTGCGGAGCGAAGAAAGATAGACACCGTACTATCCACATTGGCCGTGAAGCAGTTGAGGCCGATTTGTGAGATGAAGGAGGTTGACTCTCCATCTGTGTACGTTGAGAGCTCCCGCCCATAGAAGGCGACAAAACCCTCTTGCGCTTTTTCTCCTCTTGGTGGTTCTTCATCTTGAACTCGATAGTGAGGGATGTGGTCACCAATTTGTTGAAATCGGTGAACTGATGAGCCGACAAGCGGTTTTGCATCTTGGAAGAGAGACCATTCACAAAGCGGTATTACTTCCACTCATCGGTGTTGACCTCATCCGCCTCATACTGTGCAAGGTGGTTGAACACCTGTACATACTCCATCACTGACTTGCCTCCCTACTTGAGGTCTAGAAACTCCCGCCTCTTGACCTCCATAATCTCCTTGGAAATATGATAGTCGTGGAAGGCTTGGCGGAACTCCACCCAAGACACCCAGTGGTTGGCGGCATGCATGGCCAGAAAGTTGGACCACACACCGGAGAAGCGCAAGCTTCTGCTCGATGGTTTAGAGCCATTGGTCGACATCAAGAGGATCCTTAGCCCACATGAAAGTGGGCACCTGAGTCTTAAGGAAATCCGAGAAGTCATCCCGGCATCCGGCTCTACCTCCACCGTGAAGTGTTACGCACGAGAGCTTTGAGGAGAGACGTCTGAGCTTGATGGTTTTGCTCAATTTGCATTAAGACATCCGCCATACTCAGTGGTGGAGGTGGTAGAGCGTGGTTCTCATTGGAACCCTCTGGAAGATCTCCCAAACTTTGGTAGGTTCTCATTCTATTAGAGATGGTAGAAAGAAAAAAATGGTGAAATGCTAAACTCTGACTTGATGAAAACGGCACTGATCGAACCAAGGCAAATGATGCACACTAGAGCATCATAATATAAGGAGAATGTATGATCAAAAGTGTAGTGCAACTACTCTGACAATGCGTGTGCTTGTGTGGTAACTACTCTGATAAATACGTATGCATGTTATTTTCGACGGCTATATTTCTAACTGCTCTTACAATGCGTGTGCTTGTATGGTAACTACTCTGTCAAATACGTGTGCATGTTATTTTTGACGGCTATATTTCTAACTGCTCTTACAATGCGTATGCTCGTACGGTAACTACTTTGACAAATTCTTACAACGCATGTGTATATATGGTAACTACTCTTACAAAACATGTACTTGTGTGGTAACTACTCTTACAACACGTGTGCTTGTGTGATAACCGCTCTTACAAATTCTTATAACGTGTGTGCTTGTATGGTAACTGCTCTTATAATACGTGTACTTGTGTAGTAACTACTCTTATAACACGTGTGCTTATGTGACAACTGCTCTTACAAATTCTTACAACGCGTGTGCTTATGAGGTAACTGCTCTTATAACGTGTCAGCCCTCACCTGCTCTCTCTCTCCCCCTCTGTTCTCCTCACTTGCGCAAGAGCAGCAATAGGTGGATAGGGAACCTCTCCCATTTACTAGATGTGGAGAGAAAAAAGGGTAAATACGAAGCCCAAAAATAAGGAGTTGGATAAGGAACCAGTTGGAGAGATTTTTTTAGCTGTTTTTGCTAAAATTTAGAATAAAGAGGGGAGCAGAGAGCCGATTGAAGTTGCTCTTAGGTCCCATCTTGATGCTTTAAAAGCACCAAAGCTTAATTAAGAACCGGTTCTGAAAATTAGCACATTATTTAACCTAACGTCGCACAAGAAACTGATTCTTGCTGTAAATATCTCTTCAAGCACCTTCGTTGGACTGCTCTCCGGGCAAAACACTCAAACACTGCCACACCACCTTCCGTCCAACATAAAGCATGGACTTGTGAGTATGAAGAAATAACTTGCGGGTTTTGTTTTAGGGTGTTACTATTTTTTCAAGTACTTAAAACCAACTTATTTTTCAGTTACTATCGTAGAGCGGTGATTGAAAATAAATTAGTTCCATGCACTGGAAAAATGGCAAAACTAATTGTTTTATTTAGGAACAGAATACAAGCGATTATATGAGGAAGCCTGCTCCTGCTCCTGCACACTATACTGATCACAACAAATTGAATAGCAAAATAAAGGAATGTCCATCCCATGGCATTCACTGTCTGAAATTGAAGTAACAAATTTATAGATACGACACAAGAAGATACCGAGTGTACTCGAATATCAGGACCTGCTGATGCAATCAATGAGCATATAGAAACAAAGCCTCCCCAACAGCGGAAAAGAATACCGAAGATATGAAAACTGATAATACCTGAAAATAATCCATCAGCCACTTGTTTGAATCCGTATAGTTTAGAAAATCAAGTAACAATAGAATTCAGATTCTGTCCGAGCACATCACACAATCAAAGGTTTAAAACAATTTGTCATCGTGGTTGCAAGATTATTACATGAAACTTAGCTGTTGAACGAATTCAGACTTCTCCAAAGGACATCGTAACACTACAAAAACCGAAAAGATGGTGCACATCACTTAATTTTACATGTACAATTTCTCTTGTGTCAACAGCAGTCGGACATATAATACAAGCCAATAATGAAGTGTAGTCACAGGAGGAAATACAAGGCAAGGAACAATGTGTAATACTCCTGCAGGATAAAGAAATAACAGAATAAACTCATGAAAACTAGCTCAAGGGAATCACGACCTGCGAGAAGGCAGCGTTGAGAGCTAGCTCTTCAGAATCCATATTGATCACAATTTGTTCGCCCATGCCATCGTCTGACACCAGGCCATCAATTTTAATTAGCTTCCGTCCACCTCCACACTCAACTGCAACTGAAGGGCATGGACGGTCAATACCCCGATCAGCACCACACTTCTCAGCAGTATCGATAAACTTTTGGAAACACCGTTGACTAATCTGATAATTTAGGTGGGGTCAACAATCTGATAAAGTTTGCCCACCTCCTTACAACGCAATGCCCAATTCAACAAGTTAACTTAATTCATCGGAAGATTGCGGTCCACAACAGGCCCGGCACAGAGGATCTGAAAAAACACGGCACCAAAAGAATAGACATCTGGTTTCTCAGTCAACTGGCCGGTGCAGACGTATTCAGGGTCCAGGACACAATAACTGCCCCAGAAAAATTCTCATGCCACTAGTTGGTATTCCAGTCTTGGACAGACCGGCATCTGCAATCTTGGCAACCCAATTATCATCCAGGAGAATATTTGTTGACTCAGGTTGTTGGAAGATATGCTTAGAGATAGGATAGTATCTTCTGAAATCTATTGTAATCTTCTGTAATCTTCTAGTTTGTTATGTACTTGTCACGGTGGGGGTTTTTTCTGTCCTATATTAACATGTAAAGCGGTCTGGAAGGGTTTAACTCTTCCTAATAAGTTTTTATGGTAATCAGAGCCTAGGGTTCTTCCTCCTCATCCATGGCGGCGGCAGCTCTCCCATCCGAATCCTCCATGGTGGATCCCTACTCATCTGGCTCCCCTCTCCTTGGCCAATCGGTCACTGAGAAGCTCACGAAATCGAACCATGCCATTTGGAAGGTGCAGGTTCTCGCGGCTCTGCGCGGCGCGCAGATGGCCGGCTTGGCGACAAGGATACTGAGAAGGTTCCGAATCCTGCGCTCGAACGATGGATGGCTCAGGAACAACAAGTTCTGAGTTTTCTGTTGTCTTCAGTGTCGCGCGATATCCTCACACAGGTCGTCACCATGCCGATGGTTGCTGCTGTGTGGAGTGCGATTGAAGGAATTTTTGCTTCACAATCTCGAGCGCGAGTCATCAACACTCGCATGACGCTATCGACGACTCAGAAAGGCGCCATGACTGTTGCAGAGTACTTCGGCAAGATGAAGTCCTCAGCAGATGAGATGACATCTGCGGGCAAGAAACTTGATGATGAAGAATTGGTCTCCTACATCCTCGCTGGCCTCGACATCGACTACAACCCACTGGTCTCAGCTATTGCGGCTCGGGTGGAGCCCATCACAGTGGAAGAACTCTATGCGCAGATGCTCTCTTTTGAGATGCGCATGGACCTCCTTCATGGCAGCTTGCAGTCCTTCGTCAACTCCGTGTCGAGAGGACGTGGTGGACGTGATGGTCGCGGGCGTGGCGACCGTGGTCGTGGCAATAGCCGCGGCCGAGGCGACTACTTCAACAATTGATCAAGCAACAATGGCGGCGGCTACTCCAACAACTCCAACCGACCGATCTGCCAATTGTGCAACAAGATCGGTCTCACTGTCATCAAGTGCTACAAAAGGTTTGACACCTCTTTTATAGGAGAAGAAAGGAGTGCTGCTGCAGCCACCACTTCGTACGGTGTTGATACAAACTGGTACACCGATACGGGGGCAACAGATCATATCACGAGCAATCTTGACAAACTGACTGTGAGAGACAAGTATACCGGCAATGATCAAGTCCACACAGCCAGTGGTGCAGGTATCAATATTAATCATTGGTCATGCTATTGTTCATACCCCTAGTTGCCGTTTACATCTAAATAATGTTCTTCATGTTCCTAAGGCCAATAAAAATCTTGTTTCTGTTCACCGTCTTGCTAATGATAATAGAGCTTTCTTTGAATTTCATCCAAATTTCTTTTTGATTAAGGATCAGGCAATGAAGAAAACCCTTCTTCACGGCAGGAGTAAGGGTGGCCTCTACCCGTTGCCGCCCTTCTCACCATCTAGTCAAAATCGACAAGTTTGTGGTGCCATCAAACCTTTGTCTACAAGATGGCACAGTCGTTTAGGCCATCCATCATCATCTATCGTCCAACAAGTCATTAGTATGAATAATCTCTCATGTTTAGATGAGTCCAATAAAAGAGTCTGTGTGTGATGCATGTCAGAAGGCCAAGAGCCATCAGTTGCCTTATCCTAAGTCTACAAGTGTCTCTAGTTTTCCTTTAGAACTTGTGTTTTCAGATGTTTGGGGCCCTGCACCCAGTTCTGTTGGACGAAAGAAGTATTATGTTAGCTTTATTGATGATTACAGCAAGTTTACATGGATTTACTTGCTTAAAGAAAAATCTAAAATTTTTCAAAAAATTCATGAGTTTCAGAATCTTGTAGAAAGACTCTTTGGTAGAAAGATCATAACTATGCAAACAGATTAGGGAGGTGAATATCAAAGGCTAAATAATTTCTTTCAGAGGATTGGTATTTCACATCATGTTTCATGTCCTTATGCTCATCAGCAGAATGGCTCGGCAGAAAGGAAGCATCGTCATATAGTTGAGGTTGGTCTATCTCTCCTTGCTCATGCTTCTATGCCATTGAAATTCTGGGATGAAGCTTTCATAACAACCACCTATTTGATCAATCGTCTTCCCAGCAAAGTCATACAATACTCTATTCCTTTGGAACGTTTATTTCATGAAAAACTAGATTATAATTCTCTTCGCATTTTTGGTTGTGCATGTTGGCCAAATCTCCGACCATATAACTCTCGAAAGCTTCAATTTCGTTTTAAGCAATGTGCTTTCCTTGGGTATAGTCCTCTCCACAAGGGGTTCAAATGTCTAGATATATCGGAAGGGCGTGTTTATATCTCTAGGGATATTGTTTTTGATGAAAATGTTTTCCCATTTGCTCGCCTTCATCTTAATGCCAGTGCTCTTCTCCGTTCAGAAATCTCTTTACTTCCTGTTGGCGTCCGAAATCCATCAAATATTGATCAAGGGGGTGTAACAATAGGTGATCAATCTATGATTAATAATCCTGCTAATATTTCTTGTGGAGATGTAGTGTTAAACAATGAAGATTTGCTTCTGGACGTGCATGGCATGGACATGCATGGTGGCAGCAGCATTAATCAAGGTGCTAATCCCGTTGTGCATGACGGCAGCGGCACAAATCCCGGTGGGGTCTCTCCTGGAGCTGATGCATATCCTTCTGGAACCGGCGGTGGCAGCATCGTTAATCCAGATGCTTATTCTCCCGGGCACAGCCCATTGGCTGGAGGCAGTGCGCACTCCCCTGGGCGTACTTCTCTAGGTGATGGCGCCAGTACAGTACCACAAGTTGACGCCATCAATTTCGAGCATGTACAAGGAATCCAACTCAGTGCAGAATCCTCTCCGTCACCAGAGCCAGTACAGTCCGGACCGGTAACCAGACTAAGGAAAGGTATTACAAAACCAAAAATTTATACTGATGGTACTGTTAGGTATGGGCTTTTAACTGCTACTGGTGAGCCACAAAGTATACAAGAGGCTTTTAGTAGTAAAGACTGGAAGGAGGTTATGAAAAATGAATTTTCTGCTCTTATGAAAAATGATACATGGCACTTAGTTCCACCTTGCAAAGGAAGAAACATCATAAATTGTAAGTGGGTCTATAAAGTTAAAAGAAAGGCAGATGGTACAATTGATAGATACAAGGCTCGATTAGTTGCTAAAGGATTTAAGCAACGATATGCTATTGACTATGAGGACACTTTCAGTCTTGTAGTCAAAGCTGCTACTATTCATATTATTTTGTCTATTTCAGTATCAAAAGGTTGGAATATTCGCCAATTGGATGTATAGAATGCGTTTCTTCATGTCGTTCTAGAGGAAGAAGTTTATATGAAACAACCACCAGGTTTTGAGGACAAGTCCAAACCACATCATGTGTGTAAGTTAGATAAGGCTTTATATGGTTTGAAACAAGCCCCTAGAGCATGGTATTCTAGATCGAGTATGAGGTTACAAGATCTTGGTTTTATTGCTTCAAAGGCTGATACTTCATTATTCTTCTTCAACAAAGGCAATGTCACTATTTTTGTATTGGTATATGTTGATGATATTATTGTTGTGAGTTCATCTCAGGATGCTACTATGACCTTGCTTCGTAATTTGGAGAAAGATTTTGCTCTCAAGGATCTTGGTAACCTCCATTATTTTTTGGGTATAGAAGTAAAGAAAGCACACGATGGTCTGTTATTAACTCAAGAGAAGTATACTCCAGATATATTAAGATTTGCATGTATGTATAATTGTAAACCAGCATGCACACCTCTGTCTACTATAGAAAAACTTTCGGCCCGAGAAGGAAATTCTCTAGGTCCCGTTGATGCTACACGGTATAGAAGTTTGGTTGGAGCACTTCAATATTTAACTTTAATAAGACCTGATATTTCTTTCTCTGTAAATAAAGTATGTCAGTTCTTGCATGCACCTACTACTCTGCATTGGACTGCAGTGAAAAGAATTTTGAGATATCTCAGAGGCACTCTAGGCATTGGTTTAAACCTTGGAAGGTCTTCATCTATGCTAGTTAGTGCATTCTCTAATGTAGATTGGGCTGGATGTCCAGATGACAGAAGATCCACTGGTGGTTTTGCAGTGTTTCTTGGCTCTAACCTTGTGTCATGGAGTGCCAGAAAACAAGCTACAATATCAAGATCAAGTACAGAAGCAGAACATAAATCTCTAGCAAATGCAACTGCTAAAATAATGTGGGTACAAGCACTATTACAAGAACTTGGTATTCCTCATCCTTCAGCAGCATGTCTTTAGTGTGATAATATTGGTGCAACATATTTATCATCTAATCCAGTGTTTCATGCAAGAATCAAACATATTGAGATGGACTATCATTTTGTGCGTGAACGTGTAGCACGCAAAGTTCTAGACATTCGGTTTGTATCTTCTAAAGATCAAATAGCTGATGGATTTACAAAGCCTCTTTCTACTCGACAGTTGGAAGATTTCAGGTGTAATCTTAACTTGTGTAAGTTATGATTGAGGGGGGTTGTTGGAAGATATGCTTAGAGAGGATAGTATCTTCTGAAATCTATTGTAATCTTTTGCAATCTCCTAGTTTGTTATGTACTTATCACGGCGGGGTTTTTCCTGTCCTATATTAACACGTAAAGTGGTCCGGGAGGGTTTAACGCTTCCTAATAAGTTTTTACAGGTTATGGTGGATGATGGTATGTTCTGCACCTCAGTGAAGGTAGTGCAGGCCACGAGCTGCACCAATGCAGATCGCTAGACGCTGCTTCCAGGTAAGGTGGGGCTTCTGGAAAATGTACAAATGCTCACTCATACTTCCACGGGCCATGTAATCGTAGACCAGGATCTTCTCGTCCTTCTCATCGCAGTAAACGATCAGTGGCACAAGTTGACGGTGATGGAGCTTTGAATACATCCCTATTTCAGTATGAAACTCATGTGAACCGTGCATAGACGATGAATGGCGACGCTTGATAGCCACCATGGTTGATCCCCCATCGGCCCATCAACCGTACCATGGTAAACTTTATCCAATCCACCCATACAAATTAGGAGCGAGCCATCAAAGTTTCTTGTCCCAGTCTTCATCTCTGCAACGAGAAATGGCGGCACAAGTCTGTGTTGCTCAAGCATCCTGTAATCATGTCAAATATGTATCGTGCATGTAGTTGCATTAGCTAGGTGTTTGATTTTGTTACAAAACATAGTGTAATTGCGTAGAATCGTGGGTGGGACGGAGACTGCCCGTTGCCACGCCGTGACCGCGTCTTCAGGGCTGACTCCCGCCATGGTGAGCACGCAGTGCATGTCGCACGGTTGTTCGCAAAAAGAGGCGCACCGTGCAGCTGCGCATCGTGGCGGGGAATGCGGATCAAGCCCGGGATTAAATTCAAGCAATGCATCAGAAAATGTGTGTGCGATTGGCACTGAAAAGAACTCTCTCTCTCGCGTGTGTGTATCCGTGTTCTGCGCATTCGTGGTGATCGCGTCCACCGTTTTCTCCTCTGAGTTCGCCGGTGTTGATCGGAGCTCGACGGCCACCGTCGGTTCCAACAGTCTGATGGTAATGTCTTAGTAGGGATTGTGACTACAACTGCAGGTGCTCGCTTGCTCTTACTTACCCAAGAGAATGAATCTACCCGTTCTTGTTCATGATGTGAAGCTTTCTTTAGCATACAAAGACGGTGTGCCACATCAATCATATTAGGACGTTTAAACCTTTCCATCCTCAAGCATTCACCTGCTAGCTTTCCAACCTCTTCAAGAATCGCCATGTTATTCTGGTTGGCAATTTCGGTATCAAACATCCCTCTCACTCCTCTGATCCCCCATGCAAGAGCTTGAGTACATATATCGACGATACTGACTTTCCTGGTGAACAGTTCCAAAAGGACGATTCTAAAGCGGTAAACATCACTCTTCACAGTGAGATGCCCATCCCGAGCAAACGGAGGGTCCATGAAACCTATGCTCCCTATTACGTTACCCATGTATATTGTCTTGTTTGTATTTACTAGCCTTGATATTCCAAAGTCCAATATTTTTGCATTAAAGCTGCCATCTAACAGTATATTAGCAGGCTTGATGTCCCTATAAATAACCTGCGTATACATGTGAGAATGCATGTACATCAATCCCTCTGCATAGTCTATGGTGACCTTAAGTTGTCTATCCAAAGGGATGGGAATGTTGTCACGGTGAAGAACATCACTCGGGTTTCCATTAGGGATATATTTGGTGACCATCATTAGAGCATTGTCCTCTACACAGTAACCAATAAGCCTAACAGCGTTCTTGTGATTGATGTCACGGTGACTCCTTGTGATTGATGTCACGGTGACTCTTTAGAAAAGTTTTCTTTCACAACGTGGATAAACTGCTTCAATGCAAGCATACTTGTGTCCTTTAGGACTCCTATGTAAATTTGTCCGAAAGCACCTTTCCCGAGAATAGTTATGTATGTTAGACTTCTTACCTATTCACACGAGCATCTATTCGACTTCCCTCTTTTACATCTTCCCATGCATGCATGAATGCATGTACGGCGTGTTCACACTCTTTTGCGTGATAGTTTGAGTGTTATATATTTGTAAGTTGTAACTCTGAATATTCAATAAACAAAGATCATGTGATTCATTCCACTATCATGGTATCAGATAGGTTCGCTTCTGCGACCTTGCTTCCGCCCTTCTAAACATTCATCGGCAACATTCGTTCGCCGGTCCTCTTCCCCGTCTCGTTGCTCTCCTGCACGAGACGTCCACTTTCCACTCCGTCGTGCTCTCTCTGCACGCTTTCTTGCCCCTTCCCTTGTCTTTCTTCCACTCATTGTCATGGTTCTGACCGAGGTTGAGCACGCTAAAGATGCGCGCGCCTAGGCTGCACGCCGCGCTGAGGCTGCGCGCACCGAGGCCTCGCGCTTGAAGGAGAAACGTTGCCTCGACGCTGAGGCCGCGGCCGTTCATGCCCTCGTGCTTGCCAACTCCATGGCAGCCCTACACGCACAAGTCATCATCGTGCAAAACTTCCGTGCAATGGTCCCCATTGTCCTCGACACCGGCTCTACCAACTATAGCCACTGGCACGGCCTCTTCCTCAACACGCTCGGCAAGTACGCTCTTGCTGACCACGTCCTCTCAGACGACGTTCTAGATGATGAGGAGTGGCACCGCATGGACTATACCGTGAACTCGTGGATCTACAACATAGTTTCTCCCGAACTTCTTGAGATCATAATGGTCCTTAACACCACTGCTAGGGAGGTGTGGCTTCGTCTTGAGCAGCAATTTCTCGGCAACCAGGAGACACGCGCTCTCATCCTCGACGTCGAGTTCTGAAACTTTGTCCAAGGGGATCTCTCTATGACAGACTACTGCCGTCGGCTCAAAGCAATGGCTGACGCTCTCGCTGATTTGGGTGAATCGGTCGCCGACCGAACACTCGTGCTCTCTGTTCTTTGCAGCTTAAATGAGAGGTTCTCTCTCTGTTCTTTGTAGCTTAAATGAGAGGTTCTCTCATCTGGCCTCGATCCTCAAGCAATAGTGGCCCTTTCCCACCTTCATCGACGTGCGCTCGGATCTTCTTCTCAAAGAAATCACCATGCAGAGCAAGCCTGGCGCGCCTTCTACAGCTTTTGTTACCAGCACCGGTTCGGGCTCCAAGTTCGGCCAACCTAGAGCCAACCGCTAGGGCTCCTCGTTTGGCCACAACACAGGCGGCGGTATGCTCGGCAACCCCAGCGCCCAGTCCAACTCCATCAATAGCGACCAGTACATCTACGGCAGTGGCGGCTCAAATTCTCATCATAACCACCGACATGATCGACGTCACGACAATGGGGTCACCGGCTCCAATTCTGCACCTGGCAACTCCCGCTTGGGAGGCTCTCCTCCTGGAGGCCCAGCCTAGTCCTAGCCTTCTCTGTATAATCCATGGACTGGAAGCATCCATATGTGGCCTGATCCGGTGCCGCCCTCCGTTGGTCTGCTTGGGCCCCGCTAAGAGAGGCCAAGCTGGGTCGTATTCGCCCACCGGACAACAGCAGGATTTCTTCGCTGGCTTTCCCCAACAGTCGGTGCCGTTCTCGGGCCCTCTTCAACAACAATCAACCGAGGCCATGGTGCCTGCCCCCAACACTGGCACCTATGGCTTCTGGGACCAGCATGAGCTCGCTAACTTGTTCAATACCATGACCATCACCCCACCTCTGAGCGGTGCATGGTACATGGATTCAGGAGCATCCTTACACATGTCTTCCACCAATAGTAATCTTCAAGTTTCCTCCCTACGCACCCCCTCTACTCCAACCAACATCATCGTTGGCAACGAGTCTCTCTTTCCCGTTACGTCTATTGGTTCTAGTTCTTTTTCTGCCTCTCAACCTCCTCTTCATTTACGACATGTTCTTGTCTCTCCACATATTATTAAAAATCTCATTTCTGTCCGTCAATTCACTACTAACAACAATTGTTCTGTTGAATTTGACCCCTATGGCCTCTCTGTGAAGGATCTACAAACTAACAACGTGATCATCAGGTGCAATAGTTCGGGCCAACTCTACCCCCTGTTTGCTTCGTCGCCTCCTTCACACGCACTTCTCGCCAACACTCCTTCCTCTATTGTCTGGCATCGGTGTTTGGGTCACCTTGGTCATGAGGCCCTCTCTAAGCTCACCTCCATTGCAGGCATCTCATGTACTAAATCAGACTCCCTTTGTCATGCAAGTCAACTTGGTCGTCATGTGCATCTTCCGTTTCCTAGCTCCAACTCTAGAGCCGTTCGGAATTTTGATATAATACATTATGATCTTTGGACTTCTCCTGTTGCCAGTATTACTTAGTCATTCTTGACAATTGCTCTCATTTTCTTTGGACGTTTCCTTTTCAACTAAAATCTGACACTTTCTCTACTTTGTCGCATTTTTTTCTCCTATGTCTTTACGCAATTTGGCTGCACCGGGAATTCGATAACTCCTCTTCTCGTTCCTTCTTCCTCACTATTGGTGTCCAACTGCGTCTCCCATGCCCCTACACCTCCCCACAAAATGATAAGGCTGAGTGCATCATTCGTTCTATCAACAATATTGTTCGCTCCCTTCTCTTTCAAGCTAGCATGCCTCCCTCCTATTAGGTAGAAGCACTAAACACTGCCACCTATCTCATCAATCGCCACCCCACAAAGACACTCCATTTTTATAAACCCTATTTCGCTTTACATGGTGTCTAGCCCACATACTCTCATTTACGTGTCTTCGGGTGCAAGTGTTACCCCAACCTCTCCGCCACTACTCCCCATAAACTGTCACCTCGGTCCACCCTCTGCGTTTTTCTCGGCTATCCCTCGGATCACAAAGGATATAGATGTCTCAACCTTTCTTCCAATCGCATCATTATCTCACATCACGTCATGTTTGATGAGTCCTCTTTTCCCTTCTCCAAGGTGTCTTCCCCACCTTCATCCGACTTTGATTTCTTGACCGAGCTCAACACTATTTTGCCTCCCTTCTATACTAACCGTGCAGGTACACTCGGAGGTCCCTCACACAGTGCTGCTACCCCTGCTGGTTTCCCATCATAGGCTATTGCTAGCAGCACCAGCGCTACACCAGGGGGCGCTTCTACTACTGTATCAGGCAAGGCAGGTCTTTCTCCTGCTACCCCTGCCGACCTCTGGCCGCAGGTTGTTGCCAGCAGGACACAGCCTGGCCACCCACCTGGTTTCCCCCCCTGGTTGGCCGAACTCATATTTCTCCAGCCCATCCAGTGGACGCTTGCGCCAGCCCAACTCGGCTTGGGCCAATTGTACCATGCCCCAGGATGTCAGCCCAGCTGGTGGCGCTGATCCACCCTTGGCGCCTGTGTCGAATGAGCTACAGGTACCTGCGCCTGCTCAGGAGGTCATGCCTGTTTCCTATCAGGCGCCAAGTCCCGCGGCCCCTCTTTCTGGTTCGGCTGCCCCCATGACTCGGGTTGCTGCTAGTCGAACTGGCAAGGAAGTTGCTATCTCCATTCCACCGATGGCCAACCAGCACCAGATGGTCACTCGCGGCAAGACACTCGCGGCAAGAACGAGTTTCATTTCCCGGTTAATCGCATGAACCTTCATGCCTCAACCCTCTCACCGATTCCTAAGACGTACTGTGTCGCTCTGTCAAATCCTAATTAGCGCGTTGCTATGATTGAAGAATTTGAGGCTCTCCAGGCAAACAACACTTGGGATCTCATTCCTCGACCTCCAGGCGCAAATGGGTCTTTCGTCACAAGTTTCGGCTGGCAAATGGGTCTTTCGTCACAAGTTTCGGCCGGATGGTTCTCTTGATCGCTACAAGGCTTGTTAGCTTCTTCGTGGTTTCACCCAATGTCCCAGCATTGACTTTGATGAAACTTTCAGTCCTGTCGTCAAGCTCACTAATATCCACACAGTTCTCACATTGGCTCTCTCCCGTGCCTAGCCAATTCATCAGCTTGATGTGAAGAATGCCTTCCTACATGGAACGCTTTCTAAGACAATTTACTGTGCGCAACGCTCTGGTTTTGTTTATCCTGCTCGGCCTGATGATGTGTGTCGATTGAATAAGTCACTCTATGGACTCAAGCAGGCACCTCGAGCATGGTATAGTCGATTTGCCTCCCACCTCATGTCTCTTGGTTTTGTGGAGGCCAAGTCTAACACATCCTTATTCATTTCGGATACTATCTACCTGCTCCTATATGTCAACGATATTATCTTGACAGCTTCATCTCTAAGTCTTCTTCATCACACTATTAAGGCTCTTCAGCAGGAATTTGCGATGAAGGACCTCAGACCTCTTCATCATTTTTTAAGGATTATGGTTAATCATTGTGATGGTGCTATTTTTCTCTCACAGCGACAGTATATCCTAGATATCTTGGAGCAGGCAGGGATCTTAGCATGTAAGCCCTGCAGCACCCCAGTCGACACACATGCCAAGCTCTCCGGTGATGGTGCTCCTGTGGATGACCTAACTCAATACCACAGTCTGGCAAGTGCTATGCAATATTTGACCTTTACTCATTCGGATATCTCTTATGCCGTACAACATGTCTACTTATTCATGAACGACCCTCGTGAGCCTCATCTTAATTTGGTGAAACGCATTCTGAGATACCTTTAGGGGATTCTTGATTATGGACTTGCTCTTCACCACACCTCCACCACTGTTTTGACTGTCTACACCGATGCTAATTGGGCTGGTTGCCCTAACACTTAGAGGTACACCTCTGGCTATGCGGTCTTCCTCGAAGACAATCTTATCTCTTGGTCGTCCAAACGGCAGAATACAATATCCCGGTCCAGCGTTGAGGCTGAGTACCGCGCTGTCGCCAATGGTGTTACAGAGGCTTGTTGGTTGCGCTAGTTGCTCATGGAGCTCCACAGTCCACTTCAGCGTGCCACTGTTGTTTATTATGACAATGTCAACACGGTCCATCTCTCCAGCAACCTGGTCCAGCATCAGTGTACCAAGCATGTGGAGATTGACCTACACTTTGTTCGCGAACGCGTCGGCCTCGGTGACGTCCGTGTTATGCATGTCCCGACGTCGTCTCAGTATGTCGACATCTTCACCAAAGGGCTACTCACTTCGGTCTTGCAAGAGTTTCGCTCCAGTTTCAACATTCGGCAAGCTCCCGTCTCAACTGCGGGGGAGTGTTATACTTCCTGCCCATTCACACGAGCATCTCTTTGACTTTCCTTTTTTTACATCTTCCCATGCATGCATCATGCATGGTGTATTCACACTCTTCCTACCCGTTTATAGGAGCATCTCTTTGGCTTCCCTCTTTTACATCTTCTCATGCATGCACGGCGTGTTCACACTCTTTTGCGTGATGGCTTGAGTGCTATATGTTTGTAAATTGTAATTCTGAATATTCTATCAACAAAGATCGTGTGATTCATTCCATTATCACTGTAGTTATTGGTTATTCTTTCTATCTCACCTAGCATTGTATGTTATGGTTGCTATGTATTATCCACTTTGATCTATCAGCCCCTTGGATCAGTTCCATCACTTTATTTCTTTAGGACTCCTCCTGTGAAAGTGGTAAAGTAGTAAATATAACCGTTAGCTTTGACTAAAATGCTGGATAGCTGTAGAAGATGATTGATGCAGCATAATTCAGTACCTTGGCTGTGAGAAGACACTTGCGAATAGCTAGAATATGCTCTTCTGCCTCTTTGACCGAATTCGGGCCTAGAAAAGCCCTTTCGCCGGATTCGGACCAAATCAACGGTGTTCAACATCTTCGGTCATAGAGAGCTTCAAACGGTGACATTTTAATGCTCGACTGATAACTGTTTTTGTAGCAGAACTCAGTGAATGGAAAGCAAATTTCTCACTTCTTCCCATATGTGAAAGCACAAGCTCGCAACATATCTTCTAGAACCTGGTTCACCCTCTCAGTTTGACCATCGGTTTGAGGGTGGTAGGCAGTGCTATGGAAGAGCTCAGTTCCCATGGCTTCATGAAGACTTTTCTAGAAATGTGAGGTAAAACTCTGCATATTGCTTAACCGAATGCATGGTCTTGACAGGAAAAAAATGAGCGGACTTAGTCAACTGGTCCATAATGACCCAAATTGAGTCATAACCTTGAGAGGTCTTCGATAATCTGGTAATGAAGTCCATTCCGATCTCCTACCACTTCCAAGAGGGAATAGACAAGGGCTGGAGCGTATCGGCCCTCTTGAGGTGCTCGGCATTCACTCTTCGATAGACATCACACTCAGTAACATATCGAGTAATTTTTCGCTTCATGTGAGTCCACTAGAATGTTGGCTTGAGGTTTTGGTACATCTTGATACTCCTCGGATGAATAGATAACAAGGAGTCATGAGCTTCATCTAGAATCTTCTTCCTTAATGCCTCAACCTTCGGAACCACTAGCCTCTTCTAAAACCATAGGATGCCATTATCATCTTCAGAAAAAACATGTGGCCTTGCCATCCTTCATTTTCTCTTAGATTCAGGCCACACCCTTGTCATCTCTCATCCTGGAGGGTGGATTTGATCTCCAAGTTTGCAAGAAACCCCTCCGGAACCATTTGAGTTCAAGCATTTGGAATTCATCACAAAGTATGGTATTTCCGGGCTTGACCATAAGACAATTGCATCTAGCCTTTCGACTCAGTGCATCGGTGACCACATTCGCCTTGCGATGATAATGAACTTCTAGATCATAGTTTTTTATTATCTCAAGCCATATTCTCTGTCTCATGTTCAGATCAGCTTGAGTAAAGATGTATGAGACTTTTCTGGTTCGTATAGATACAACACAGATTTCCTAGCAGCTAGTGGCACCAAATTTTTTGAGCATGCACAACTACTGCAAGCTCTAAGTTATGGGTTGGGTAGTTCTCCTCATGGCGCTTCAACTGGCATGAGGCATACGCAATAACCTAACCTTCTTGCATGAGGACACATCCGAGGCCCATGCGGGAAGCGTCACATAGATGTTGAAACCCTTGTTCACTTTAGGCTGAGCCAGAACAGGAGCGGTCATGAGCAGTTTCTTCAAAAAGTTTAGAAAGCTAACTCACATTCACTTAACCACTCAAATACACTTTCTTGCTTTAATAGCTCAGTCATTGGCTTAGCAATCTTGGAGAGTTCTCGATAAACCAGCGGTAATAACCCACAAGTCTAAGAAAACTCCAGATGTCGGTGACATTCTTGGGTTGAACCCAATTGAGGATTTCTTGTACTTTGCTCAGATCAACGGCAACACCGTTCTCAAACAATATATGACCCAAAAAGGTGACTTCCTTAAGCCAGAACTCACACTTGCTGAACTTGGCATCGAGTTGGTGATATAGAAGTTAGCCAAGAACAACACGGAGATGCTCAGAATATTCTTCTTCGGTCTTGGAGTATATGTGAATGCCATCAATGAAAACCACGACAAACTTGTTGAGTTCCTCAATAAAAACTATGTTCATCAAGTACTTGAAGAACACCAGTGCATTGTTAAGGACGAAGGACATGACGGGGAATTCATAAAGCTTGTAATGGGTAGAGAAAGTCGTCTTTGGAATATCCTCCGGTCGGACCTTTATTTGGTAATAGCCCAAACCTCAAGTCAATCTTGGAGAAAACTCGGGCACCGATCAGTTGATCAAATAGAATATCAATCCGAGGAATCAGATACTTATTCTTGACAGTGACTTCATTCAACGGACGGTAATCAACACACATAAAAAGAGTTTGGTTCTTCTTCTTCACAAAGAGCGTTGGGCATCACTAGGGTGAGGAGCTCGGACAAATGAAACCCTTTGAGAGCAACTCCTGAAAATACTTCTTCAGTTCTGCTAATTCATTCGGCGACATCCGATAAGACCTCTTTGAAATCAGGGTCGTACCGGGCAAAAGATCAATAGAGAATTCCACTGCTTGGTCGGGTGGCATCTCTGACAGTTCTTCTGGGAAGACATCAGAAAACTCACACACGATGGGAACATTCTAGAGATCCATGATTGCGACAACCTTTAGGGCATAAAGACAAGGATCGACATCCTTAAGCTTCAAATGAATTCGATGTTAGACAGACCATTAAGGGTGATGGTCCGCTAAGCACAATCAATGATAGCCTTATTCTTGGTAAACCAATTCATCCCTAATATGACGTCTATCCTTTTGGACTCAATTATCAATAAATTTGCAAAGAGGGATATCTCATCGATAACCATCGATGCATTGGACACATATTGATTAATAAACATACTGGCTTCAGGTGCTTCTAAGAGATAAGGTGTAGGGGTAGCGCTAACTTTCAGCTCGTGACGCTGAGTATAACTCCTCGTTATGAAAGAGTGAGAATCCCTAAAATAAAAAAGAATGACTGCAGGAACGATGATAGAATTAGACTACACAAGCAACACACCCATCAATACGTTGACACCCTCGTGAGCTTCCTCGATGGTGGTGTAGTTGACTCGGCTGCGCTTGGGGACTTGCACAGCCATGGAAACTTGGGGAAGGGGTTGAGCTGACTATGAAAGCCTTGGACCAGTTGCCATAGCTCTTGGCTTTGGGAAAGGGCAATCCCGCACATAGTGACCAACATGGCTACAATTGTAACATGGGCTATCGGGTAGTGCAGTGTATATGTGCCCGAGTCTCCCAGCTAACCCACCCAGCTAACCCAGCTATACTAATCTGTAACAAAAAGGAGTTTTTCCATCCCTCTTCAAGGAATGAATTGCAGCACTCCTGATATTTCTTCCAAAATATATTAAAATGACGGAGCCATCTTGACATAAAAAATATTTTCCAGTGTTACATGCAGTTTCAGTCTAACACATATTTTAACGGAATGTCTCTTCCTCAATCGCCTGAAAGTATTATCTCTCTCAGTCACCTGAAATTACATATTTCTTGGTCTAAAATTAGTACAAGTCTAGTGTATTTTTTAGTTGCCTATAGAAATAACACATGTGAGCATTGAGCTATTGGATGTTGATCTAATGGACAGGGATGAGTGACTGAGAGTACTTTTATTTTTAGGCATTTGAGAACAAAGATTTTTTAAATAATATTATTTTATTGAAAAATTGCAAACAAATTAGCCAAAATCCAAAATTTGCAGAAATAGGTGACTGTCAGCACTCCCCAGTTCTGTTGGCAAACTGGGTACCGATAGGTAGTGGACCTAGGGCCAGCATGGCACCATGTCAGTATTCAGCCCATCGCGGAGGCTTGTCGACACTTGGAGTGCCGACAGGAGGACGTGTAGCACCTATCGGGGGACACACAAGGCCTGTTGGCACTCCGAATGGCTATTTCTTCTTCGTCTTCCTCATTTCCAGTCGACGCTCAGTCTCACAGAGCGTGGCGGTGACACGATTCGCAGAGGAGAGACGCTTGGAGGAGAGAGAGAGAGAGAGAGAGAGACAAAGGCGGCGGGGAGGGAGAGAGGTGGCGCGCCAGGAGGCTCGGCTAGCGGTGGGGAGATCGGTGGTGGCCTGCTCTACGATAGGACGATAGCGGCAGCGCATGCAATCGCGGGAGCGATAGTGAGTTTTCTCTCTCTTCTTTTTACTTGTTCAATTTAGAAAACACTAGGAAAATGTACTTACAAAATTTAGACTAGATTAGAAGATTTAGAGTATAAACTTTAGAAGATTTACAGTAGAAATTAGATTAGAAAATGTTGGTAGAAATTTAGAGACCTAGTTTGGTAGCAGAAAATTAAAATAGGAAAAAATAGAGAGAAAATGTAGAGTAGAAATTCCGCGGTATGTTTAGGATATGACATTTAGAAATTCTTCGGTTAATTTAGAGTATGATATTATAAGTATGTAGAAAAATAGAGGAGAATGTTTAGAAAATTTAGAGGAGAATGCTTATAATATTGTAAGGATCGGTGACGTTCTAAGGGGGTTGAATTATGACACTTAACACTATTTGGTTCCAAAACCTTCATAAGATAAACCTATATCAATTTCTATGTAAATATGCTATAGTGTTATCTAGTGTGTCTACTCTATCATTAAAAAGGATCACAACCTACTCTAGGAAGGTAAATTGCAAAAATATAAATACGAAAATGTAAATAAGGTAGAAAGAGCAAACTCGGTACAAAGAATTTTTATTATGTGGTATAGATGGCATGAATGCCACCTTCAAACATTTATATCATCAGAAATTGATTCATGAAGTAGAGGTACCGTTCTGGAACTCAAGAAATAAACTGTCGTTTGATGAATTAGTGAGGTTGAAAACGTTTAACATTTTGTACATTTTATATGTTAACTAGAGCAAATTTGACACTAACCATAAGGCAATGAAATAGCTTCTTACCTAGTTAAGTAATAAGTGGAAGAAGTACAAGCGGCAATTGAAAACGATATTTTACAAGCCTAACTCACCTATTGAACGAGTACTACAAACTGTTCCTGAAACTGTTGATGAATCTCAGTGGGCTACGCTTGTTTCCTATTGGTACTAAGATGAGGCTAAGGTAAAATATTTCCTTAGAATTTTGAAAAAAAAAATTCATTGGTCAACACATGTTAATGGTATGCTATTTAATTAGGCAATTCAGCAGGACGAACCAAGAGAATGTGAAAAATATTAAGCACCCGCACACATTAGGGAGGAAAAATATTGCCAAAAAGAGAAAATATTCGTAATTCTCTAGTTCTAATATTTTTATTTCCTACAGTTGAATCATCATAAACTAATTAATAAATGTAGGAAAATGCTCATGGAGAAGAGGTAGATCAGGCAACTTTATTTGATGGAAGTCATAAGAATAAGGAGGGCGCACATATCCACTCAATAACTAAGGAAAAATGTTATCGACTTCTGTAGTATATCAATTGTTTTTACAACCAAAATAGTTCACTAATTCAAATAATTGAATTGTACAATATGTAGGACCAAGTCTATATGATATTGACCGAGAAAAAGGTACAGGGTCATGACATAACTGAACATGATGTTGAAAGGACCACAATGGTCGGGTCAAGGGAATGGGTCAAACAATTACTCCATCAAATTACTATGGTGTAAAATTTCAAAACTCCCTTGCACGCATTGAACCTGGAACTCGCTCTAGTAATTGGAATGATGCAAATAGTTTCATGAAATTTATGTTATCATTTTTCCGAAAGAAGTTTCCTGAAAAGGTTTTCATGTCTCAAGTACCATCATTTCTATGAGAGGTATGTGCACTTTAAAGATGTTCTTTTTGACTGGCATGCTAACAAATGTGAATATTATTTATTTATTTATTTATATATATATATATATATATATATATATATATATATATATAGTTGATTGCAAATTTACTCGTCTCCGTATTCTTATATGTTTCATATCTTTCAGAACTAAACAATTTACCTTTTTTGCATATCATATTTTTGAATGAACATCTACCTTAATTGCAAACTAACATACTTTATTTTGTATTTCTAGTTCGGCGAGAACCACGCAAGTCAGTTAGCACATAATGATTCATCTTCAGCCGGTGGAGAGTCACTTGGATCTTCGTACAAAGACTAGAGAAAAGTTATACATAGCAGTTTCATCAAGCTAGCAAGATATTGCACTGGACATGTTAGCTAGATCTTGTAGACATATCATTAATTTGTCACTTTTCACTAGCTATTGAACGTTATATCATCATTAAGAACATTCTTTACTATGTTGTTTTTCTTTGCATCAAATTGATGCGTGGACCTTGGTGATGAGAGAATGATTGAACTTTGAATTATTATATTGTTGTGTTTGATCATTCAGCAAATTTAAGATATAAATATGATCTATGATATAATAGTATTGATGGTTGCGACCGTGTACATAAAAATAAAATCTGTCCATAATAGAAAAACTATTAACATGGTCTAACAAAGTAGCGATGGGTAACTGTGTCTAGTACTATGCTAACCGTATATACATGTAACCTTTAGATGGTGTGAACCGTGTCTACTATAATGTTGATCGTCTCTACATGCAACTATCAGACGGGTCAAACTGTATCTAGTAGGGTGCCGATCGTCTCTACTATTGAGGAAAATAGGAATTTTAATATTTTTCTTGGGCCTTTTTTCTCTGCTGGACCAGCTGGCCCTTTTGTCTTTGCGGTGCCCAAGCTCATGCGGTGGGGGTACTTGGTCTGGGCAATGGTCCAGCTAGGGTTGGCGAGGGGAAAGGAGAGGGAGCAGGGAAGAGAGAGGCGGCGACGGCAGCTTAACCATATCCTCAAATCCTATGGGGTTGTGGGGTGCTGGAGGGCATCGCTACGGATATATGTGTGCTGGCTCCCTCATCTACGGGCGTAGATTGGAAAATCCCCTTCATCTTCTTGCTTTCTTAGCGGTTTTCTCTTTCGATTTTGGGGAATCACCTCCTGAGTTGGACTCGAGTGGAGCTCATGCTTTGACTTAGTTATTCAGAGCTGCAAGGGATTGGGTGGAGGAACTCTTTTGTTGGTGCTCATGGGAGTTATGATTGCAAAGGCTTGCCCACATGAGCCAATGTGGTGCGGTGAGGCTTTGTATCTCCATCTTCCTCACTAGCGGCAATGGCGGTGAATAGGATTTCTAGGACAGCGGCAGGAGTGTTGTGCCTTACCTCGATCCTCAATGCATATTAGCAAATCACTTTGTGAGTATTTTCCATTCTTCTATTATGAACAACACCAGTACATATAAACACATGCTCGATGATGAATTGATAAACTGAGTCCAGGCAATTTATTGAGTACAATAGTTTAGAATTGTGATACTCTAGTTGTCTCATATATGTGATGGCCCATGGTGATACTTGTTGATAGTTCTTGCTGTTCTGTACTTGTATACCAAGACATATTGCTTGTGTTGTCTCTCCAGTGGGCTAGCTATTGCATTTTGATTCATGGATGGTATGATGCTGTTAGTTTTGAAGTTGTTTAGCATATCAGATTCTGGATAAGGAAGTTGATGCATCCTTTTTGCTTCTATCATAATTTGTTTGAATCTTGTTGTTATGTCTCTCTGTGTGTCTCGATAGCAAATTGATAGTCCTATTCAAAATCTGTGCTCTCAGATTTTGTACAATAGCAATGTCCATGATGATATTATTTGTTTTTGGGAACTTTGACCAGGTTCTAATAACTAGGTGATAACTTAGTAAATTGTCCAGTCTATGATGTTTTCAATAGAACAATTAGGGTGCAGGACCTTGATAGTTCTGTGTGAGGAATCAGCCAAATAGTATTCTAATTAATCATTAGAGCAATCATTTGCCTAATCAGGACCACGATGATTAATCGGAATGCCATACCGGTAGCCCCAATATGTGTTTTGTGCCCAATATTGAAACACATATCTTTCCAACATATAGCATCACAACAAAGCTTAAGAAAGAGCGAGTAATTAAATTATATTACAACTTATTAAGCAATCAACCATTTACAACAATTTACATCAAAAGGAAGCTAGGAGGATAAAGAACAGTTCACCTCCTAACCAAAACTAGAAACTACGTGGTGAAAGATTAACACCTATGAACCAACAAAAGCAAGGTGAAGCCATATGCCCTTAAGCTCCACTCAAAAGTCTCGCTACATAAGTAGCTTGCACTACTCATTCCCGCCACCTACATCGATGGGCGTAAAGTAGCCAAACATGAGCTCCTCCTCACCGGTAGAACTTGAAAGAGCAGTGTGAGTATGAAGGTACTCACAAGATTTAATACATAATGGGTATATATAATAGCCTGACTCCAAGGAGAGTGCATTGAGGTATTAGCAAGGAATTAACCACAGGGTTAAGTAACTTTCATAAGCGAAATGCAACTTGACATATACATGTGAGCATCTATACATAACCACATGTACCATTCTATCCCATAATCACTATAAGAACATATGTAACTGGAACCAAAATAAGCATATCTGTAAATAGAACCATCTCAACCATAACCCAACATGTCCTACCACAAAATCCCACATTCGTGACTCTACGACCAATGCAGATGGACAGAATCATGCTTATGAACGAGAGCGCGGTAATTTGAATTGATTTACACCCTACAGGGGGTACATCTTTACCCACATGACCCGAGTCCATTTTCTTGGCCCCAGAGACAATCTTTCTCATACCCGAAACTACCCACTTGCACATGCCCCTATAGCACCGGGGTTACTGTGAGCGTATCCCAGACACCTCTGGCTCCTTGCCACCTTACTTCTCCATTATTTTTCTTATGCATCATAGGTCTGTAAGGGAAGCGTCAACACGACATATGATACTCATCTCATTCGTCCATTATCCGAATATGTGGTTGTACGGAAAGTGCTAAAGCTAACGACACCGATGGACAGTGCTAGAACGAAGCAAGCGTTTTATGGCATCTAGGCTCCTCTCCCGACCTACCCCTAGGACCACCCACACCTTGCCTCATCCTCACATCTCATACAACCAACATCATTGTCCTTGTGTTTGTAAACAATAAGTAAGACCTAAGCTCGTGAACAACGGTTGAACCATTGCTCAATTTCTACTGAGGATTTAAGCATTGCTAAGCATTTTGAATAACTCTTAAGTTATACATCAATAATGTTATCAAGGCTACAAGGATATGGATCATCAACAACTCAAGGTAGAGGTAATGCAAATCAATATAGGTTCTACCAATCTAAACCTGACAATGGACCCACTACTCATGCAAACATACATAAAGTATAATTTATCAAGTTATACAATATGAGATCCAAAGTAGTAGGTTGAGTATGCTTAATGCTTGACTTGCTGCTATGGCAGTTGCCTATTACTCCCGGTGCAACACTCACAGAACTCAGGTAGCTTAGCGACGCCTTCACTCGCTTGGACCTTCAGCATAACGCTCTCTAAACAAATCAAGAATGCATTTAAAAATAATCAAACGATGGAAAAGTGTGCATATGATTTGTGCTTGAATATTAATAGAGCACTATGGTTCAAAAACATTTGCAAAAGACCACCAAATAATTAGGGTTCCGAAATTGGAAACTCCAGACAAGGTAACCTTGTCTGACCGTTAGCCTGTAGAAGGTTTTGGCGCCTGACGGTCAGACCGACGTAGAGGTGTCGATCTAAACATCAACCTATAAAGGTTTTTGGCTCCTTGCGGTTAAACCGATGGTATGTCGACTGTCAGACTGCCGTTTGGTGGTCAGACAACCTCTAGTGGCAGTCTGACCGTGAGATCTTGTCGGTGCCACTTTGCGAGGCCGCCGGCGAAACCTTCGACCACGAAGGGTACCAAAATACTCTATGGGACTAGTGGAGTGTTTCTAAAGTGATTTGGAAAACATTCACCAAGATGAACTCAAGATACCACATGGATAAGCTCTAAGCTAGGGTTAAGCTTGGGTCTAAATGGAATGGGGTTTGATTAGAGCTTGCAAAGATGGGAAATTGGTAGGGGACGTCTCACCTTAGCGTAGAGAAGCCTTCTATTGGAGGGATCACTCTGGGGAAGCTTCAATTTGGAGATCGGGCTCAGGGTGGTGTAGGGGCTTGAGATGGATGAATTCGTGTGGAAACTTCACCGACAATTAGGGTGAAGGGGGTGAGCTCGAGGAAGCCTTCGGGGGGCTCGAGGAAGTCCCCTTCATCGATCTCCGGTCATTGTGGACGTCGAGGTGGTCTCTCCCTCTCTCTTGGTATGGGTGAAGGAGTGAGTGAGAGTGAGAGTGAGAGTGGGAGTGTGAGAGAGTTAGCAGATTTCCTTAATGGAGCCTCTATGCTATGGCAGTCAGACCGCGGGAGGGGTCGGTCAGACCACGGGAAGCCCACATGGCAAGCCCACGTTGTTGCCCCTGGCGGTTAGATCACGGAGAATCCCGGTCAGACCGCGAGAGTGATCTTGTGCTGAAAACTTGGTTCGATTCCCCTTTTTTATTCTTCTTCATCTCCAAGGCATTTAGGGTTTTCCTAAAGGGCTCTAAACTACCTCCAAGTACTTTTCAAACATGTTTAAACTAAAGTTATCAAACAAATATGCATGAACATAATGCCATGATGATTATGAAAGCTTAATCATGTTTTTAGCGTTTTGGTACATGACAAACCTCCTCCCTTAAAAAGAATCTCGTCCCGATATTCAGAAAACTCATGAAAATGGTGATGGTATGAAGTGGAAGGGAATCTCCCACAATTGGAAACATATTTTGTCGAAATTCCTTGATGGAACGAAATGATAGTCATTGGACCTTCATGTGAGCTGGTGGTCAGACTACAGCTAGGCTTGGTCAGACCGCGACTCGGTTAGACCATTGGGACGACGGTTAGACCAAAATCTATATAGAGAGTTTTGGGCTCTAAACGCCTTTGGCGGTCAGATCGCCAGGAGTATGGTTCTCCCAGTCGGATATTTTCTAAGTGCAATCCTTTGGGAATAAACTTTTCATTGAACATGGTGATGATTATAGGCATGTGAGATGCTCTAATTATGCAACATTACAACGACATTTACAAGTTCTCAAAAAAGTTTGGGATATTTAGAGTGGATTTTATCCTCATGCTCCCAAGTTTCTTCATCCTTGGTGTGGTTGCTCCATTGGATTTTGATGAACTTAATAGAGTGTCATTGAGTCTTGGGTTCTGCTTCATCCAAGATTCGAATTGGTCGCTCGCAATATGAGAGATCTGGTTGCAATTCTTGATTTGCATCCTCAATGATTTCGGTTGGAATTCAAAGGTATTTCTTTAGTTACGAGACATGGAACACATTGTGGATACCGGAGAGGGATGACGGTAAGTCCAGTTGGTAGGCCACCTCTCCACACCGAGTAATGATTTGGAAAGACCCTCATAGCGAGGCACCAACTTCCCTCGGACTTGAAAGCGTCGAAGTCTTTTGAGAGGAGAAACCTTGGGATAGACAAAGTCCCCAATATCAAACACAAGTTCTCATCGGTGGCGGTCCGCATGGCTCCTTTGTCAGGACTGAGCTGTGAGGAGACACTTAGTGAATAGCTAGAACATGCTCCTCTGCCTCTTTGACCAAATCTGGGCCTAGAAAAGACCTTCCGCCAAATTTGAACCAATTCAACGACATTCTGCATCTTCAGCCATAGAGAGCTTCAAACAACGACATTTCAATACTCGACTGATAACTGTTGTTGCAGGAGAATTCAATGAATGGCAAGCAAATTTCCCACTTCTTCCCATATGTGAGAGCACAAGCTCGCAACATGTCTTCTAGAATCTTGAGAGGTCTTCGGCAACCCGTTAATGAAATCCATAGCGATCTCCTCCCACTTCCAGGAGAGAATATGCAATGGTTGGAGTGTACTGGCTAGCTTAAGATGTTCGGCCTTTACTCTTCAATAGATGTCACACTCAACAACATATTGAGCGATTTCTCGCTTCATGTGAGTCCACTAGAACCTCAGCTTGAGGTCTTGGTACATCTTGGTACTACTCCTCAGATGAAGAGACAACAAAGAATCATGAGCTTCATCTAGAATCTTCTTTCTCAGTGCCTCAACCTTTAGAACAACTAGTCTCCTCTCAAACCATTAGACCACCTAATCATCCTCAGAAAAAATAGGCGGCCTTTCCCTCCTTCATTTTATTCCAAATTCAGGCCATGCTCTTGTCATCCTTTTGAGCTTCTTTGATCTCATCCAGGAGGCTGGATTTGATTTCCAAGTTTGCAAGAAATCCCTCCAAGACCATTTTGAGTCCAAGCCTTCAGAATTCATCACAAAATGTGGTATTTTCGAGTTTGACCATAGGACAATTGCATCGAGCCTTTCGACTCAGTGCATCGGCGACCACATTCGCCTTGCTGGGATGATAATGAACTTCTAGCTCATAGTATTTGATTAACTCGAGTCATATTTTTTGTCTCATGTTTAGATCAACTTGAGTGAAGATATATTTGAGATTTTTGCGGTCCATATAGATACGACACAGATTTCCTAGCAGATAGTGGTGCCAAATCTTCAGAGCGTGCACAACTGCTGCAAGCTCTAAGTTATGGGTTGGGTAGTTCTCCTTATGGCACTTCAACTGTCATGAGGCACACGGAAGAACCCAACCTTCTTGCATGAGGACACATCCGAGGCCTATGCGGGAAGCGTCGCAATAGACGTTGAAACCTTTATCCACTTCAGGCTAAGAAAGAACATGAGTGGTCATGAGCAGTTTCTTCAAAGCTTGGAAAGCTGACTCACATTCACTTTACCACTCGATACACTTCCTTGTTTTAATAGCTCAGTCATTGGCTTGGCAATCTTGGAGAAGTTCTCGATGAACCGGCGATAATAACCCGCAAGTCCGAGAAAACTTCGGATATCGGTGACATTCCTCTGTTGAACCCAATTAAGAACTTCTTACACCTTGCTCAGGTCAACAACAATACCGTTCTAGGATAAAACATGCCCCAGAAAAGCAACTTCTTTGAGCTAAAACTCGCACTTGTTGAAACTTGGCATAGAGTTTGTGATTCCAAAGTTAGCCAAGAACAACACGAAGATGCTCATAATGCTCCACTTCAGTCTTGGAGTATATAAGAATTTCATCGATGAAAAACATGACAAATTTGTTGAGTTCCTCCATAAAGACTGTGTTCATCAAGTACATGAAGAACGCCGGTGCATTAGTCAATCTAAAGGACATGACGGTGAACTCATAAAGCTCGTAGCGGGTAGAGAAAGCTGTCTTTAGAATATCCTCTGGTCGGGCCTTGATTTGGTGATAGCCCAATCTCAAATCAATTTTGGAGAAAACCCAGGCACCGATCAATTTATCAAATAGAATAGCAATCCGAGGAATCAGATACTTATTCTTGACAATGAATTCATTCAACGGAAGGTAATCAACACACATACGAAGAGTTTGGTCCTTTTTTCTTCACAAGGACCACCGTGCATCCGCAAGGTGAGGAGCTCGGATGGATGAAGCCCTTTAAGAGAAACTCCTAAAGCTGCTTCTTCAACTCTACCAATTCATTTGGAGGCATCTTATAAGACCTCTTCGGAATCGGGGCCGTACCAGGCATAAGCTCAATAGAGAATTCCACTGCTCAGTAGGGTGGTATTCTTGGCAATTCTTCTGGGAAGACGTCAGGAAACTCATAGACCACAAGAATATTTAGGAGATCTGTGGCTGTAGCAACCTTCAAGGCATACAAGTGGAGCCCACCCTCTCCAAGATGAAGAGAAATCCCACACCACTTGAATTCTTGAGAGATACCACCCTCTTGGCGTAATCAATACAAGTATCATATTGGGTTAACCAATTCATTTCTAACATGACATCCACTCCTCTAGTAGCCAGGAGGATCAAATTTGTCAAGAACAGAACTCCCCCAATGAGTATATTGGCCTTAGGAATAACCCAGTTAGTTTGTAGCTTAGCACTGGGTGCTTCAATGTGAAAAGCAGTAGGTAGGGTCTCGGTGACTATACTATTACTCAAAACATAACCCTCCTTGATGAATGAATGAGATGCACCCTAATAAAAAAGAACAACTGCGGGGTGAGAATTCACAAATAGCGTACCGACTAGCACGATGTCGTCCTCCCGAGCTTCGTCGGTGGTGACGTGGTTCATTCGTCCACGCTTGGTAATGTGCGTCATCTTGGAAGCTTGGGGAAGGGGTTGAGCTGACAGTGACGACCTAGAAGTAGTCAGCACGGCTCCTGGCTTTGGGAAATGGCAATCCCATGCATAGGGATCAACACGGCCACAATTGTAAAATGGGCCATTGGGGCCACCTGTCACACTCCCCTGAGATATAGATTGGCGTCACATTATCCACATTGGCTGTGGAGAAGTTGAAGCCGACATATGAGATATAGGAGATTAACTCTCCATCCGTACGTTGAGAGCTCCTACCCATGGAAGGCGATGGAACCCTCTTGCACTTCTCCTCCTCCTAGTGGTTCTTCAACTTTAACTCAACCATGAGGGAGGTGCTCACTATCTTGTTGAAGTTGGAGAACTCATGAGTCAATAGCCGATCTTGCATCTTTGAGGAGAGGCCATTCACAAACTGATATTGCTTCTTCTCATTGGTATTAACCTCATTCATTGTCAAGGTGGTTGAGCACCTGCATGTACTCCATGACAAGTTTGCTTCCCGGCTTGAGGTCTAAAAACTCCCGTCTCTTGATCTCCATAATCCCCTTGGGAATATGATAGTCACATAAGGCTTGGCAGAACTCCGCCCAAGATACCTGATGGTTGGCAGTGTGCATGGCCAGAAAATTGGACTACCACATACCAGCAGCACCCTAAAGCTAATGGGCGGCGAAGAGAGCCTTCTTGTGGTCCTCACATTGGAGAAGTGCGAGCTTCTACTCAATGGTTTGGAGCCAGTAGTTTGCATCAAGAGGATCCTCAACCCGCGTGAAGGTGGGCGGCTGAGTCCTAAGGAAATCTAAGAAGTCGTCTTGGTGTCCGGCTCCACCTTCTTTGTGAGGGTCCGTGTTACGTACAAGATCTTGAAGGAGAGCCGTCTAAGCTTGACGGATTTGTTCAATTTTCATTAAGGCATCCGCCATACTTGGTGGTGTAGGCAGTACATCATTTTTCTCATTGGATCCCTCAGGAAGATCTCCCAGAATTTGGCAGGTTCTCATCCTATTAGACATGACAGAAAGAAAAATGGTGAAAGGTTAAACTCCGACTTGATGGAAACGACACTGATCGAACCAAGGAACATGATGCACACTAGAGCATCGTAGTATAAGGAGAATGCATGATCAAAAGTGTAGTGCAACATATGCGAGAACGTAGCCTAGTTCACAACTCACAATGCATTCTGCGCAAGTATCAACAATCAAACCGTCGCCTGGCGGTCAGACCGTAGGCAATGGGGCGGTCGGACAGCTGCCTGCCTGGCGGTCAGACCGTGGGAGTCTGACGCCAGCAGCAGTCCGCGCCACCGCTTTCCACACATGACGAACCCTTTCAACTATAAAAGTGATTTGATTCGTCAACCATGACTTTCACTTCGATACATCTCCGAATACAGTACACTTAGGGGCATAATATAGCAAGTTTATACATATTAGCATGAAGAGGTAAAAAGAAACTTTACTGGGTTGCTTAGTGATGCTGACACCCTACTAACCCACATCTTAAGTGTTTTGGGGATACTTCATTAAACCAAGCTTTGATGCCATACTGTGAGGAAGCATCCAAATAGTATTCTATTTAATCATCAGGGCAATCATTTGCCTAATTAGGACCATGATGATTAATCGGAATGCCATACCGGTAGTTCCAACACGTGTTTTGTGTCCAATATCAGAACACATGTCTTTCCAACATATAGCATCCCAACAAATCTTAAGAAAGAGTGAGTAATTAAATTATATTACAAGTTCCTAAGCAATCAACTATTTACAACAATTTACATCAAAGGAAGCTAGGAGGATAAAGAACAGTTCACCTCCTAACCAAAACTAGAAACTACGTAGTGGAAGATTAACATCTATGAACCAACAAAACCAAGGTGAAGCCATATGCCCTTAAGCTCCACTCAAAAGCCTCGCCACATAAGTAGCTTGCACTACTCATTCCCGCCAACTACATCGGCGGACGTGAAGTAGCCAAACATGAGCTCCTCCTTACCATTAGAACCTGAAAGAGTAGTGTGAGTACGAAGGTACTCGCAAGACTCAATCCATAATGGGTACATATAATAGCCCAACTCCAAGGAGAATGCATTGAGGTATTAGCAAGGAATCAACCATAGGGTTAAGTAACTTTCATAAGCGAAATGTAATTTGACATACACATGTGAACATCTATACATAACCACATCTACCATTGTATCCCATAATCACTATAAGAACATATGTAACTGGAACCATAATAAGTATATCTGTAAATAGAACCATCTCAACCATAACCCAACATGTCCTACCACAAAATCCCACATTCGTGACTCCACGACCAATGCAGATGGACAGAATCATGCTTATGAACGAGAGCGCGGCAATTTGAATTGATTTACACCCTACAGGGGGTACATCTTTACCCACATGACCCGAGTCCATTCTCTTGGCCCCCGAGACAATCTTTCTCATACCCGAAACTACCCACTTGCACATGCCCCTATGGCACCGGGGTTACTGTGAGCGTATCTCAGACACCTCTGGCTCCCCACCACCTTACTTCTCCTTTATTTTTCTTATGCATCATAGGGCTGTAAGGGAAGCGTCAACACGACATAAGCTGCTCAGCTCATTCGTCCATTATCCGAATATATGATTGTACGGAAAGTGCTAAAGCCAACGACATCGATGGATGGTGCTTAAACGATGCAAGCAGTCTATGGCATTCGGGATCCTCTCCTGACTTACCCTTAGCACCGCCCACACCTCGCCTGATCCTCACATATCATACAAACTGCATCATTATCATTGTGTTTGTAAACAATAAGTAAACCCTAAGCTCATGAATAGCGGTTGAACCATTGCTCGACTTCTACTGAGGAACTAAGAATTGCTAAGCATTTTGAATAACTCTTAAGTTAGACATTAGCAATGTTATCAAGGCTACAAGGATATGGATCATCAACAACTCAAGGTAGAGGTAATGCAAATCAACATAGGTTCTACCCATCTAAACCTGATAATGGACCCACTACTCATGCAAACATACATAAATAATAATTTATCAAGTTATACAATACGAGATCCAAAGTAGTAGGTTGAGTATGCTTAGATGCTTGCCTTGCTGCTCTGATGGTTGCCTGATAATCGGCGTAGCGCTCTCTAAACGAATCAAGAATGCATTGCAAAAATAATCAAATGATAGAAAAGTGTGCAAATGATGCATGCTTGAATATTAATAAAGCACTGTGGTTTGAAAACATTTGCAAAAGACCTCCAAATAATTAGGTTTCTAAAGTTTGAAACCCCAGACAAGGTAACCTAAGTATACACAGTCTTGAATGGCTGGCAGTCAGACCAACGTGGAGGCTACAGTTTGACCATCAACCTACAAAAGGTTTTGGTGCCTGGCGGTGAGACCGACGGTATGTTGATGGTTAGACCATCATTTTGCGGTTAAACCAGTGCTAGTGGCGGTCTGACCATGAGACCCTGTCAGTGCCACTTTGGGAGGCTACCGACGAAGGCTCTGTCAAAACCTTTGACCATGAAGGGTATCAAAATGCTCTATGGGACTAATAAAGTACTTCTAAAGTTATTTGGACAAAATTTACTGAGCTGAATTAAAGATACCCTATGGATAAGCCCTAGGCTAAGGTTAATCTTGGGTCTAAATGGAATGGGGATCGATTAGAGCTCGAGAACGATGGGAAAATGGTAGAGGATGTTTCACCTTAGCGTATGGAAGCCTTCTAATGGAGGGGATCACTCCGGGGAAGCTCCGATTTGGAGATTGGGCTCTGTTGTGGTGTAGGGGCTTAGGTGGATGAACTCGCATGGAAACTTCACTGACGACGAGGGTGAAGGGGATGAGCTCGAGGAAGCCTTTGGGGAGCTCGAGGAAGTCCCCTTTGTTGATCTCTGGTCATCGTGGACGTTGAGGTGGTCTCTCCATCTCTCTTGGTGTGGGTGAAGGAGTGAGTGAGAGTGAGAGTGTGAAAGAGTTGGCCGATTTCCTTAAGTGGAGCCTCTGCGCTATGACAGTCAGATCGCGGGATTGGTTGGTGAGACCTTGGGAAGCCCATGTTGCTGCCCCTCTGGCGATCATACCACGGGGAATCCCGGTTAGACAGCAAGAGTGTAGGATCTAGGATACCGACTAGAGGGGGGTGAATAGGCGGTTTTAAAAACTAAATGCTAAAAGATCAAGAAAGCTTGCGAAATTAAATTAAAGATCACTAGAGCAATATGAAAGCAACTAAAAGCTAAGTCAAGGTTCGTAATCCTAAGGTGACAAGCAACAATTTATATTCTAGAAAGATAAATTGCATAAAGTAAATTTTCTCAAAGTAAATTGCTCAAAGTAAGACACAAGAAATTTATCCCGTGGTATCGATGATTTTCCAATCACCCCTAATTCACGTTGAGGTGAGTTCAAGCTTCTAACTGTGTCTCTATCAAGTATCCAATTCTCACAAGAGAAAGGGCTCACATCGAGCAACTTGATCTTAAGCCGGAATAGAACAAGAACTACTCAATACCTTGATTCCACTAGCGTAGCACTTCATGGCTCCGGCAATGCGTGCTCAAGCCTCTCACAATCACCGCCGTGGCTCCTTCACAATCTTCCTTGAAAGGCTCAACATCGCAACAACCTCCAAGCTGTCTAGGAGGCGGCAACCTCCGAGAATAACAAGTCGATGACACTTGCTTCAAGGATCACTAATGCCTTAATGCTCAAACTTTTCAAAGTTATGCAGTAGATGCTCTCACACTCTCAAGAATGCAATCACTAAGCCAAGAGAGTGAGAGAAGGAAGGCAAGTGCTCAAATGGGTTGTAATGGAATGCTTGCTTTTTTCCTTGAACCAGCCAAGCCTCTATTTATAGCCCACATTCCAAAATGTTGCTCTTGCTATTGATAAGACAGCTCTGCGACTCTGACAGTCTGATTGCAAATCATATGGCAGTCGGACCGCCACTTTTACAATGGCTACAGAAAGTGTCATGATGACCCTGACACACGCTGGTGGTCAGACCGTGACCACTCACGGTCAGACCGCGAGCAGGGAACAGAGTGCCAAAACTCTATGTTCCCCAGACGGTCAGACCAGCCAATCTTGCGATCAGATCGGCCAAGCCAGCCATCAGACCGGAGGACCCAAAACTCTCTGTATGATTTTCGATCAGACTGGCACACCCTTCGATCCGATTGGGACTTGGTTCTACTCAGCATTTGAGGAGATTTTGTACAGTGGTCAGACCGGCCTCTCCAGCGGTTAGACCACGACTGGGTTCAGCTCAGCATAGATGAGGCTTTATACAGTGGTCAGATTGGCCTCTCCGGCGGTCAGACTACCAGTACACAGAAACACCCCAAAGATGAGTTTTTATATTTTCTCTCAAACTAAATTTTCCACTCTATATGAAATGCAAGTTTGAGCAATTATGGCACTACAGATACCTCAAGTAGATGCACATTAACCCCTCTTTATAGTACGGCACTTATCCTATCAATCCGGTCAAATTCTCTTCTCTAATCTTTTTATAGAGTATTATGAGAAATATGGGGACTGTGTAGTTTTGGCACCACATACTTGACAAACAAGTATAACATGCCCTTTGCGCCTTTTATCCAAATTACAAGGCATGAATTGACTTGCATATTTAGTTGTGCATTAATATCAGATGAAACTTCAGAGACATTCAAATGGCTATTTACCATATTTGTGAAAGCAATGGGAGGCAAAGCACCAATATCAATCATGACAGATTAGGGATGGGGCATTGAGGTCAGCAATAGCACAAGTTTTTGAACATGCAAATCATAGAAACTGTGTGTTTCATATAAAGAACAAGGCATAACAGAAAGCAAGGAAATCTTTGTGAAGAATTCAATGATATAATAGATAATTCACTAACAATGCATGAATTTAAACATTGTGGTAGCAAATAATAGCAGAACATGATATTCAGCACATCAAGTACTTGCAGGACATATACAATACAAGAGGAGCACCGATGTATTTCAAACAATATTTCTACCCTTTCATTAACAGTAAAGGACGGAGCGAAGGCACAAATGCAAGATTCAGAAGGAATGTGGGACCACAATACAACATAACAAGTTTCTTAATGGAGTATGAATAGATTCAAGACACAATATATGATAATGAGCTGCATGCAGATCATGAAACAAGAATAAAGACATCATCAAAACTATGGTCATCATACTGCATTGAAGCACAAATCCAACACAAAGATTTCAAGAAATTCCAGTGGCAGCTTAGGCATGCAACAAACTACATGCAAAAGAGCTAGAAAAGAAAAGAATGTATGAAGTTGCAGTAGCACCTGATCACCCAAACAAAGAATACAGGAGGAGAACTTACATTGTACATGTAGATAAGTAGGCTAATAACTACTCATGCATATGTGCAAAATTTCAAAAAGACAATATGTTGTGCAGTCACATCCTGAAAGTCATGACAAAAAATACCATTGATAAGATACCAGAAAAATATATACTTGAAAGGTGGAAAAAGAAAGAAAATAAACTGGCCTTCAACAAGCCTTTGAACACTCAACCAGAAATAGCAGTCATCAGATTCAATATTCTGTCGTGGTTGGCTACAAACATTTTTGGTCAGATGGAGTGAAAAGAGCACGCAAATACAACTACCTTATGAGTGAGTATGAAAGGTTGAGACAAGAATTGAAGGCTAGTGATGAAGAAGAAGCTGAAGTTGCCTAAAAAAAGTGCACTGAAGACAATGAACACATACACACACACACAAAAAGGCAGGAATCAGAGTCAAATATAATTTTACATTTAGATGATCCAAAAGTTGTCAACACTAATGGAAGACCACCATTATCAAACAAAAGGCTTGTGCCTATTGCGAAATGAGACAAAAGAAGAAACAGAAATGCGAATGTGGACAGTGCAATAGGGGCAAATCACAAGAGGTCAACATGCGAATTCAGGCTGCCCCCTCCACCCCCCCCCCCTTCCGCCTTAGCAAAACAGTAGGCTACACACAAGAAGGCAACATGTGCGCCAAAAAAGGTACAATATTTTGGGTTAACTCAGCATTTATCTTATATTAAACTGACAAATTGCATAACTAAGGCAACAAAAGCATTTTATATTCAGCTAAGGGAGGGAACAATCACAAAGTAAATCAGCACTAAGAAACAGATGGAGAATAGAGATACTAAGCATTACAAATATGCAATGTTATCAGAACAATTTCAAATTGAAGACAAGATTCGCCACAACATTACAAATTTTATAAGAAGACAAGCTCTGCACAAGAATGTTAAAGATTAATAGAAAAGTAACACAATACCAAACATGTATCTTGCTCTGTACACAATACAAGGGTCCATTTTTGGATGCTACATTATGTGTGTCACTACCAGAAACATATATGTAACTTGTATTCGTATCTAAAAAAGGAATTCTGAACAAGTCTTGATCTTTGTCTTCAGTTGGGGATAAAAAAGCCACATTCTAATATCTACATCTTTTAATAGCGCCCTACTCTTGTTAAGCCACTCTAACAAAAAAAAGGAACAATATTTCAAAATAAATACTTCGGGACTACCATAAAGGGAATACATGACTACTGATTAGACAAGAAAATCACTAACTCGAGCATAGTTCTTGACAAGACTGATATCAACAGAATTGTGCTCGCTAAACAATAAGTTGTTGGTGATCTGAACCCAAATGTTACGAATATCAACTTGAGAGAACATGCCAATCAATTGAGCACCAAACCTCCATAGCTCCATGAACTTGATAACAATTACACCACAATCAACACTACAAATAATCAAAAATAGTTTGCATAACAAAGAATTAATCATTGGGAAAAAGATTTAACACACACACACGACTACTAATTAGAAATGAACAACATCAAATTTAGCATGAAATAAAACTTACTTATTGTTTTGTTTTGGAACATGTGGGTAACCAATTTTGAACCTATAAGAGAGAGATATAGATAAATAGGCATAGGTAACAAACAAAGAGAAAAAAATAGATAGATAAATAGGAACAAGTGCCATACAAAAAGAGAAACAGAGAGAGAGAAGTAAAATATATGTGAGAAAGAGAGAGAGAGAGATACAGGTGCCATATAGAGAGAGACAATAAGAGAGAGACAGAAAGGGAGAGATATATAAAAAGAAAAGAGAGAGAGATTGATATATATATATATATATATATAACAAGAGACAAAGAGAGAAGAGAAAAGATAGAGAGAGACAGAGATAAATATAGATGGATAAACATATAGATTCATATATAATGAAACATGGAGAGAGATAAATACATAGGTGACACATAGGCAGGGGGGAGAGAGAGAGAGAGAGAGAGAGAGAGAGAGAGAGAGAGAGAGAGAGAGAGAGAGAGAGAGGAGAAAAATAAGCATATAGCTGCATACAGAAAGGAGGGAAATAAACATGGAGAGAGATAAACATATAGCTGCATAGAGATATAAAGAGATACAGAAAGAGGGGAGGGGGGAGAGAGAGAGGGGAAAATAAAACAGGAAAATATACCTATAGATGCAAAAGAGACATAAAAAGAGAGAAAGAACTAAGAAACATTACCAACTTCCTCCTTTCATAAACTTGATAATTCATCATCCTATGAATAAAAAGAGTCTAGGAAAAGAAAAAGCTTGTGATTCAAATCAACAAAGAATAGAAACTAGTGATTATCATGATAAATGGGGAAAAACAGTTGCATATATAATGAACCATAATAAATTTATGCTAGGGCTATTAATGGTTAATTATATCAAAAAGGAGCGAAAACATACCATGTTGACAATTCGAAGAGGCATCACTGATGCAGCGCCATCAAAGCACTTTTGCACATAGGAATAATCGGAAGTTTCTTGCATTAAAACATCCTACAATAAAAAGTAAGTATTACAAGAAATAGTAACATGAATAAAAAATAGAAGTTGTGAGGCATTCTTCTAAGAAGAATTTTTGGCAATATACATTGACAACAAAGGATCCAACTTTACCACAGAAACCATTGAGTGCCCAAGAGAACTATACTTGACATGATAACCGCCAATAGTCATAGCATAAAGACTGCAAAAAAACAACAAGGATCAGGAAAATAATTGAAAAGAACCTAACTGATATAGAATAAAGGTGTCAGAACAAAAATTAAATTTGCTCATGGTATGCTTCGCTACTCAAAAGCCTGAAAACAGCCATGTAGTGTAATATCTCTTGCTTCGTGACAGGGAACTTGAATTGCTATAAAACAGCTATAGGACTATAATATTCTGACTGGGGCAATAATGTTCATTAACAAAAGAACAATTGCCAATAATGTTGTCATTCAAACGCTCTTGAGCTTCATTGATGCCCCTACTAGAATGTCAATAACTGTGCTTTAGAGATATCAAATTATCATTGTACATCACATTGGACTAGTTGCACAAAATCTTGAGCTTATCTTCAAACTTCCACTCACCAACAAATTTAACTTTAGGGGAATTTTGGAGGGAAGGGAGTAAAAAAAACAAAATAAAATATAATACATAAAAGAGTAGTATGTGAAACAAAAAAGGTTCACAAAATAGCACAACAAAAATAAAGGAAACACAAAAAAATAATTGACTTACAATAGTAATCATTGGTGAATGTCTATCAATCAAATGTTGGGGAGTCTTGTTAGTACCAACATTGGATATGTGGCGACCATCATCGGTATCATCTAAATTGATAACATCAATAGCAGCCTAAAAAAAGAAAATTTATACAATCTTCGTTTCGGACATAGCAAAAAAATAAATATCTATGTGCATCAAAAGAACAAAAAAAGAAACTTAACCTTTTTGGGAACTTTAGAAGGAGCATGATCACAAGTTGATAACACACGCAATGTGGGCTTCATAGGGGGAGTTGAAGAAAAAGTATCCAACACATAATCAACATTTCAGACACCCAATATATGGTACTGAGTGTGATCTTTGTCAGCAAGTTTGGTGCATGAAGGGTCATTAAGATTGACAAATGAAACTTTCTTCTGGATATAAGAATTGTGTTAAATACACTTGTCCTTCACAAATAAACCAGTGCCTATAAACAAAAAATTAATGTGCTCAATGTCACATTTAGCATAAAATAGTAAAATACTAAAAAAGAAACTGACCATTCACAGACATTTTCTTCATCCCAACATCATCATTCACTTGAATAAAAAATATATGTGATTTAACAAAGTAAGGAAAAAGTGATGCGATATTACAAGAAAACATATGGAAAAAGTACAAAAGAATGACTGAAAGATCACTAAATATTACAAGAACATACCTTGTGCATTGTCAAATGTTTCAATATGCTGTGCATCCTTGCCATTCACTTGATTATGTAGCAAGTGGCTTCCATCATCAATATGAGTTCTTGGAGATGACCCATTGTTAAACAATTTTATAATGTTGAATATTAAACGCTTAGAAATATTATGATGCTTTGGGGGCATTTGCATACAGTGATCTTGGAAAAGACGACAAACACCGTCTTTAACCTAAAAAAGGCAAAAAAATACTACCAATATATGTTAATAAAGGATAGAACAAAAAGAATACGCTATGAACAAAGAGGATATATTACCTAAGAAGGCAACATTTTCCCATAAGTCTCCTCAAGTTTAGATCTAAAAGCAATAGCCGCTGGATAAAAAGCAGGAACATCTTCTTCACAATCATAATTAGAACAGTGCTCGAGTGACAAACCATCTCAGAAGATAGACTCAAACAGTCTTTATGCCCTTCACCCGTTGCATCTTTATTCATCTGCAAAAACACAAATGAACAAAAAAAATACATAAATAAAAAACATAAATACATGCTAAACTCAATCAAAGCACAAGAGGAAAAAAAGTATAGTAGAAAGCGTACTTGTAACTGAATAATGTATGTACCTTCATTTGATTCAAATCATTCATAGCAGCAATATTGCACTTCATTTTCAACGCGTTTACTTTCAGTGATAACATATAATTAAAAAATATAAGTAATTATGTAATGTTAACAATGCATAGCAAATACTTAAAAATAACAAAACATGTATGTTGCTTGTAGAACTCAAAAACAGCAAAGTCAAGTCCAGATTCATTAGATGTTATATTTCCCTAAAAAATATTAACCATTTATAAAAAAAAATTCAAACACTATGAGAAAAAAGAAAATAAGAAGATACAAGTACACATGCAATCCAAATTTGAAGCCTTACGAGAGACATCATCGCCTAAAGCACCAACATTGAGATCAAAATGGATGTAGTCTGGAGCCATTTATAGACCAAGACATATACATAACCATTAATAGACAAATAAGGATGATCATTAATGAAAAAGAAAATAAATAATTATATACAAAACATTGTTCTAATAAAATAGCATGTAATAGAACATATCAATATATTAAAATATTGTTCAGAATATATAACGGCTTAGGCCACTACCACACCCCCGGCCAAAAAAACCAATGGGTCACACACAATTAAAAAGCAAAAAAAATGTGTAAAATACTACATAAATAAAGAAACCTATACCACATGATAGCTAACACATCTACTCTATTACATGCCAACACATCTACTTGCTCTCAAACAGCTTGAATGTAGCCTCTTCCATGCTTAGTGATCTCATGAACATTCATGAAAAATAAGTGTCAAAAGTATCTCAAATTTCGCAGTGACTCTAGAAAGTAGAGAAATCCTGATCAAACTTTTTGATATTTTCAACTCTTTCAGTAAAAATATAAAATATCTCTAGCAGCTGAACAAGTAACTTTTGTACTTGTTGTTATCATGAGAACCAAACACAATCGCATTATACATAAACTGAGTGAGAATTCTTGACAGGAAGAATACATGGATTCTTGATGGAATTGAAACCCTGAAAAATAAATTTTTTAGACAATTAGAACAGTAGCATTAGGAAAAAGACATAGAAAAGGTCAGCATCAGAAAAAGAACACATATGATCCTCCCAGCAACAACAATAGGGACAAATAAAAGAGAACAGTCCACAAAAATAACTTAATCTGAGTCATGTACCATCCTTATTGGATTCTTCATTTGCCACAACTAATGAAACAATTATTCCGTAAACACATAATCCCTTGTTCAGTAAAATAATGGAAGTTAAACACCGGCCTTGCAGTTCAAAAAGACATAAAAAAAAATTATGGCAAACACTAACTGTAAGATCTCCCTAAGAAAAAGAAAAGAAAAAGAACACACAACATGATTCACTACATAAAAAAAGTGTTCGACAATCATAGCCTACACAGCAGAAAAGAAATATGCCACAAGCACAAACCAAGCACCAAGCTGTTGCACAGACAATGCAGTCATGGAAAAAAAAATGCCGTTATCCAAGTGTTTAATATCTTTTGAACGATGCCATTATAACTACCGAAAAAACTACACAGATGGTTGCTACATTCATGTCACTTTTACTTTCATAAAAATTAAATATTGTTGATTACATGAGTTCATATATATATATATATATATATATATATATATATATATATATATATAATCTTTTCGACATCTTCAACTCTTTCTGGAAAAAAATATAAGTATGTCTAGCAGCGGAACAAGTAACTTTTGTACTTCTTATTATCAACCAGACAAAACTACACTATATATTAACTGGCCGAGAAAACTTTACATGACAAATACAAAAGAGAGACATAGAGAGAAAACAAAGAGAGAGAAATAAAAAACAGAGAAGACAACATCATGACAAGAACGAGTGTATGTCCTCACATCAAAGGAAAAAAATTGGACAGATTAAAAAAAAAAACTGTCGACAGATAAATAGCAAATTTGATTTCTTTGACAGAGCAAAAGACAATGACAGGGGAGGCTGCGTATGTGCACAATTCTGCGCTCTCTCTATTAACCCGTGCAAACCGATTCTTGTTGGACCGACCAAATTAAGGTTTCAATGAAGCGAGTCGCTGCTTCCGGAACGATTGCGACACGGATTGAATCGTAATCCCCGCTCCACCGTCGGCTGCCGCTTGGAGGAATAGCGGGACGCCGCGTGGGCCGGGCAGCTCACCCTCTGTTCCCAGGCAAGAATGAAATTGGACGGTCTCAGTTTTCCGGCCGCGTGGCCGGGCACCGAGCCGGCAGCTGGTGGAACCCTTGCAAACCCACGTACGATGGCCCTGGCGCCGCCCAGGACGTTTCGGTGGGAAGCCGTGCGGGTCCCGCCTCGATTGGACGCGCGGGGACACCTCGCCACCTCCCCGGCCGTCGCCATCAGGAACGGCAGCCACGTCGACCGCCGCACCGTCTACGTAAACACCGCAACGGGGAGGAGGGGAAGCCTTCTCTGCAACGCTTCCCTCGTTCTCCGCTCTGCTCTGCGCACTGCTTCGTCGCTCGGGCTACTCACAGCCAAACTCACAAGTAGTCAGTCCGCTTGGAGCTCACCTCGCCACTCACTGCACCGGTCCCTGCGCTCCCGTCGCAGCCAGCCGGAGACGACAGATGGCGCACGACTTGAGCGACGACTTGGAGCTCGTCGCCGCCGACGGCGACTACTACTTCGACGACCTCGATGACGGGTTCCGGACCGCCGGCGCCAGTGAAGAGGGCGGCGCTACCGATCCGGTACGGCTCCCCCTGTTGTTCCCTCCCTGTTTTTTTTTTTTCCTTTTGTAACGGCAAGATTCGTGAACATAGCATGGCAAACATCTCCACTCCAGCTTTTGCATCCCGTGCCGTCGATCCGGGTTACAGTTCGCAATACGGAATGATATGATAGACTCCAGCTTTCATGCAAGATCTTGTCCGTTTACCAATACCCCTCGCATAGATGGGCCGAGACGTATTATTGCTCATGCAAATTAGTCAGGTACCATTGCAAAAATCATAAAAATTGAAAAATACTATCGGTGTGAGAACCTCATAGCTAATAGTATTTTTCAATATAGATATTTTTATGATAGTATCCAGCTAAATTTAGCTAAAAAAATGTTACAATCATTGTTACGCAGAATATTTAAGCAAACTGTTGCAATTGATCAGCGTGATCTAGTATACGACATGACTCCTAATATAAACCGACTTATAATTATGATATACTAATATATCTTAGGGAGACTTGTTTGTGATATCACATAAAATCCCACAATCATGGATTAGCCATCGTAGTTCAGGTCTACTAAATAGACTGAGGATAGAAAAGATCAGATACTTGGATTAGTCCTCATAGTCAGGTTTACCGGATTGACTGAATATAAAAAAATCTGATGGTTCAAGGTATTGCTTATTGCACTATAGACAATATCAAAATGTCGGCAAGTCAATAGCAGCAACAGAAAACTCGTTAACTGAGACCAGCTATCCTTGTCAACAAATCATATAGGAAGCTGAAATGAGAAAATAACGATCTAGTACTTTACACGAAGATGGTAAAATTGGGTGTTCAATTTCCTGTGACAAAATTTTAGTTCATGTTCCAAGCTATAGTCGGTCTCTAGTTCTTATTTAATTATCTGGGTGTGCTGCACAAGGTGCAATTTCTTCCACAACCCCGCAACAAAGATAAACAGACGCCATAGGACTGTTGGAGCTTCTTCAGTTTGCTCTAGGACCTACCTGGTAAATAAGTTGTTTTATATCTGATGAAACGTCCTTTTACTATGGCTGAATGAGCAGATGGATGATACTTCAGCTTCGGAATACAAAGAAGGGAAAGACATGCAAGGAATACCCTGGGAAAGGTTGAATTATAGTAGGCATCAGTATCGTGAGATGAGGTTGAAACAATACAAGAACTATGAGAGCCTTAGAAGGTCGCGCAGCGGACTAGAACAAGTGAGAATCCCTTCTTTTTCACTTCTTTCGTGCTCGCATTTCCAATTTAATTAACCCAATTAACTTTTGTTATGTAATGCCTGGTATATTCCTTTTGTTTCTGAAGGATTGCAAACAAGTGGAGAGAAAAGATACTTTCTATGATTTTCATTTGAATACGAGAGTGGTCAAATCAACGATAGTGCATTTTCAGGTACAATTTGACTCCCATTTCGTTCAGAACTCGCATGCATATCAAAACTGGCACTGGCATAGAAAGTATTTTTGGGTGAGGCTGCAAAGTTGTTGTTCGATTAACACTCAAATTTATAATATTTTCACCTCAAATTATTGAAGTCTGCACTAACAATTGTAGTTCAGCTGTCAGTGTTGATAGTTATCCCAAAATGGGCATCTGCATTCATAAAGTGTCAGGACCACAGTAGTGACTTATTTCCTTTCGTTGGTTGTGAGTCGCTACACAAATCATTACCTTAAGAGTTGTCATATCAAGATGCCATAGTGCTCCTTGTGGGTTACTGCACAGTTCATTACTTCAGCTTTCATCACGATGCACTTTGCTTTCATGTCTGGAGTTGCTGTTTCTTTCTTGGGGACTTGTTGTAAGATGACTCCTAAAGTCCTAAGGGTTGATAGCAAGGATGGATTCCTTATACCCATGACCCTCTATCCCAATTTCGGATGGTACAATCCAATCGTCCTTAGCACAGCTAGGGCATGTTTCTTCATTGGGGATTAAAAGTAGAAATATCTAACTGAGATACTCTTCAGGTTCCACAGAGTCTACTGTGTTCCCTTCTTATACTTTCTTATTGTCAAGTTTAACAATTTAACAGTAGCAGCTCTAATTTTGAAGTCACCACTCTTAAACTTCCTTGTTTGGCAGTTTGACTACCCTGCAACAAACAAATGCTCTTTTCCCTGAAATATTCATCTAGCTTGTTTATGATGATATGATGCTGAAATAGCTTTGAAAATATTTTGTACTGCTGTGCATATCATCTTATATGAGTTATTAACTTGCATCATTCTGTGTTAAATGATGTTGCTATTCTTGTGGCTTCTTTCTGTATATAGATATAACACTCAGTGAAGGTCATATGACGGGTTGGGTCCAAATATTCTAAGCTGAAGCTATAATTTTGATGTCAGCAATTAATCTTGTGATATTAGGACATCTGCAGTATCTTGTTCCATCAGGTCCATAAGCAGGTGGATGAGCATCCAGCAGCCGGAGCAGTAACTACAGGGTTGGATTATGGTATGATAGGATGTTTTATGATAGGCAAAGCTGTTAAATGAATCACCTGGAATTCCATTTTTGCAGGTTGGGTGCAAGATCTAGAGTTTCCGAAATTATATGCTGCATGATCATTTATTGTTAAACTTTACACATTACTGTGTTTGATATGCTTTCATGCTAATGGAAATAGTGTGCAAACTTATGCTTCTTGTTACGGTTTATGGGTGTATATTGTATAATATCATGTTCTTCATATGGGGCTATTGTGTGGCTAACCATTCTGAATGGCAATGCTAACATGGAGCTTGACAACTGAAAGCTCAGACCGGCCTACACATCATAATTTACAGATTGTAGAAATTTGGAAAACCGAATATTTCATTTGGTCTTATATATTGTTCATCAAGAGAGCTCCATGCTAAAACTAGCATGTCTGTAAGACTAATATCGAAACCGGCAACAGGAGGGTGACTGTTGAGAAATTTGCATGGGAATATGGGTTTTTCTGATTTTTTATGTGTTCAAGATCTTCTAGATGATGTTAGTTGGGTCAGTGTTTGTGATATTGTAAGGTGGTACTAGTACATTTGTGAGATCACACACAGAAACATAGAAAAGTTCGGTCTTATTTTGTCCCTCTGTGGCACCTCACTTGACTGTTATAAAAAACCCCCAATGTCATCAGCATTTGGTTGCTGGATAATTGAATGGATGAAAGAATTAGACGTCCTGTTTTATAACAGGAAGCACATTAAACTTCGCGTGGTAGCTGCTAAAATAGTTTCACTGGCTACTATTATTATTTTTTTCTCGAACACGCAGGAGAGCTACATATCATTATATTAAGATAAAGAACTCACAAATATAGGAGCCGAACGGGCGGCCGGTTTAGAGTTTAGTTACATACCCGCCGGTTGCCAAAGAAATGACCTCTAACCAGCCTACTGCAACAGCGATCTCAACCCTATAGCCCCCGCCACACCCCAAAGGGTGGCTTCCTCAGATATATCACGCAAAAGCGTTGACACCGAAGGGACAATCACCATGGAAAACACACCGATTCCTTTGCTTCCAAATGCTCCAATCCACAAGGATTACCAAACTGTTGAAGCCCTTTCTTGAATCTTTTGGAGCTCTCCGGTATGCCTTCCTCCACCATTGCTGGAAGCCATTCATTGCTCCAACCGGCGCCAGGACTTGGAGACCTACTCGATGGAGATACTAGTGTCACTGGCTACCATTATGAAAATACTAGTGTCACTGACCTGCATCCTTGCATCATCACATCTTGTAAATGCTACATCAGTATCGTTTGCATTCTCCGTGACATCTATTGCAAATGTACTGACCATGCTCTGTGAAACACCTGCAGCTGAGGAATCTCCTGTGGGCTGCATCGAAGCATGACGTGTACTTGGTGCAGAACTACTCTGTAATGCATTGGTCTCCGCTGCTTCAGAGAGGAAAAGAAGTGCTCAATGTGGCCGGCCAATTGGTCCCAACGGAGGTCTGCATCATCGTGGCACGAGATTATAGATTATTACCAGATCTACCCTGCCCATCAGTCCCTGACCTGCAAATGCTACCTGCTGTGCAGAATGTCAATGGGGCTCGGCCGTTGTCGAGGGTGCAGATCAGCACCATGGCGCTGAAGGACAACCTAATGGTGGCCGGTGGCTTCCAGGGAGAACTCATCTGCAAGGTAGGAGGAGAAGTGCACCTAGTGCAGATTCGTCAGTATTTTCTGAATGTCATTAGCTCACAGGTTTCCCACTCCTGTTTCAGTATGTTGATCGACCCAGCGTGGCGTTCTGCACGAATCAGACCGGCAACAACAATTCCATCACGAATGCCGTGGATATCTACGAGTCGCCCGAGTAAGCAACTCGGACGATCAATTCAGCTTATGATTTCTAATATGGGTGAGGAGCATATGTATTGAGAGTTTGAATTTTTTGATGCAGCGGAGCCACTCGGGTGATGACCGCGAACAACGACTGCGTCGTCAGAACGTTCGACACCGAGAGATACAGCCTGCTTGCCCAGTTCACCTTCCCATGGTCTGTCAATGTGAGTATCCAGTACTCTGAAGCTAGCAACCTGTGCTGCTGCATGGCGTTCTTGGTTGCTCGTGTACTGAATCACTGACACTGGCGATGCAGAGCACGTCGGTGAGCCCTGACGGCAAGCTGGTCGCGGTTCTTGGCGACAGCACCGACTGCCTGATCGCCGATCCCCAGTCAGGCAAGGAAATCACGGCCCTGCGAGGCCACCTGGACTACTCGTTCTCGTCGGCGTGGCACCCGGGCGGCCACGTCCTGGCGACGGGCAACCAGGACGCGACGTGCCGGCTGTGGGACGTGCGCAACCCGTCGCGGTCGTTCGCCGTGCTCAGGGGCAGGATCGGCGCCGTCCGGGGGCTCCGGTTCTCCCCCGACGGCCGGTTCCTTGCCGCGGCGGAGGCGGCGGACTTCGTGCACGTGTACGACGCCGCGGCCGGGTACTGTGTAGAGCAGGAGGTGGACCTCTTCGGGGAGATCGCCGGCGCGGCATTCAGCCCGGACGGCGAGGCACTGTTCGTGAGCCTCGCCGACCGCACCTACGGCGGCCTGCTCGAGCTCCGCAGGCGGCGGTCGTACGGCTACCTCGACTCCTAAGTCCTATCTCTCAAGTGTGAAGTAGAATGAATATTGGTTTTTGTCGTTCCTAGCCTTCGAAATGGCAGGTGATGGAGCACCATCTTTTTTATTGTTTTGGTGAACACTTGCAATTGCATGTTGTAGGTATCGTGGTTTGCCTGCTGTTTGCTATAGATCTATAGATTGTAAATCGGGTTGTTGATGAGCGAACTGTAACTCAGGTTTTGGTTATGTAATAACACCCTTGATCATGTACTGTAAAATGCTCCCCAAAAAAGAACAAAAAAAGTTAGTGTAAAAATGGCAACATGAGCTCATCGGAGAACGAAGGATTTTTTGTTCCACGATCTCAGCTTCATCTTAGCCTTGCAGTAATTCGGACCTTCGATCGGGGTAGGTTGGCTTGGAGAACTGTATCCTGTCTTGCATCGACCCGTGACAGTGGAGGCTGAAAAATGAGATAATACCTGAGCATTATTTGGGTTCGAAAGCCCAACCGTATGATACCCTGCAGGCAGATGGGCATGATCCATCTGGTGCAGTATGCACTGGATGGATTGCAGTACGTAGTGTTGTTCCGCGGAACTAGCCATCGGATTGGAATGGAGTCCTCAAGCTTGACGGGTTATTCTATATATCCTAGGTGCAAATTAATGAATCTAAGCTACCGCACATCTTTTTATTTTAACTAACAACACTATTTTTATCAAATTATACAAATTTTTAGAAAATCAATATAATTGATTGAATAAAAAAAGTTAGTTGCACCCGTAATATATTCTGCTCAGTTGTATTCTATTCTGTTCTTCTCCTAACGAAGTTTGCAAATGTCAAAGCATCTCTGATCCTGACCAGATCAGTCCTCTTTCGAAGTTTCGAGTCCTCCTAAGGGCAGGAAAACTGATTACCACACGCGTGAGCTGGGGAAGTCGTGGCCCACTGCCGGTCGTCCGTGTCTGATTTGGGCACGTGGCGGGTGGGCCACGAGCTCGCGCGCCCGCGCGCTCACGTGCAGGTGTAGGCCGGCTGGGCCATATTGGTCCGGATGGTCTTTTAAGTTTGGGCTAAATTTTTTGTTGAGAAAATTTGTGCTGAAAAATATGTTTGAGAAAGTTTGTGCTGAAAAAATTGTCAGAAATTTTTTTCTCGATAAATTTTTGTGCTAAAAAAAATTGTGCTGAATTTTTTTTCTCGGTAACTTTTCCTTAAAAACTTTTTCCTAAAAACTTTTCTTCAAAAACTTTTTCCTAAAAACTTTTCTAAATAATTACTTGGTACTTTTTGAAAACGATTTCTCGATAATTTATTTAGAAAAGATTTTTTGAAAACTTTCTAAAAAAAAGAAAGATACGGAGGAAGAGAACTTTCCAAAAAAAGTTACGAGTTGGCTTTCATGAAACGCGCGTGAATTAGTGCCGTCGTCCTAAGGCTGGCTTTAATCCGGTCAAAGAGAGGATGAAACGAGCATGAGCAGCCATGCACGTACACAAGATCGATGCAGCTGCTGCTGCCTTTGTCTGATGACCATCTCCATCGATCGATCGGCACGAAGGCGACGTACGTGTGCCTTTAGCTGTTCGTTTCTTCTTGTTTCGTGATGCTTAGGCTTGCATCTCGCCTAATTGGAAGCTGCGACCAAGGAACGGAGAAGGAAGATTAAAAAGCAGCAACGGTCCCCTACATCTATCGCCGATTCAAGTAGGCGTTATTCTACAGTCTTCGCTCCGTCGCAGTGGTCGTGGCATCCTGATTAGGCTAGCTTTACAGCGCATCTAGCATTGGTGCCGATCGGAGGCCTCAAGAAATCATCAAAAGCGACGATCATATCACACACTGCTACCTCTCCGCCTTACGCTGATCAAAGGGGAAATACAAATACTACTTGTAGTACTAACGCACATTTGGTCTTGGATGCACACGGCTTTCTGCGCCAAATCTGCTGTGCGAGCAAGCGTGCGGTTAGTTGCTGGTCAAAGCAAGCAAGCATCGGCCGCCCAGAGATCCATGTTCCTCGACGAAAGATGCTGAACTGCACTGCATGCGAGCGTGCGAACTTTCGGACATGTGATGTTTGTGTGTCCGCATTTGCACTTGCACTTGCATTTGCATCTGCGGCTGCCTGCCCAAGATTCCAAGCCAAAGGGCCAAGCAACTGCAGTCTTCACTGCATCAGCTTAACAATATAATGTCACTTGCATTCACGGAATAGAATTGTTTCTGGAATAAAGCGCTGGCACACATGACTGCATGCTCTGATTGTTTGTTTGACGTGCCTGCCTCTGCATGCCGGAATCAAAGCGTAACTAGCTTTTCTGGGACAGTGTATCTACGTCCATAATTTATGCATGATACTCAATGCAGAATGGATTATTTCTGATCTAGTTTCCCTGATCCCTGGTCAAAAGTTTTAGGTTAGGAACAAGCTAATGGCAGTATTATGTTTATTAACATAAGTTACTAAACTAGCTTGAGACCATATTGATACCCTACATCCAATCGGTAGTTCCAACGTTTTAATACTGTGTTTTGAAAGTACTAGGGTGATGACACTTTGGTAAGTATGAACATCATGTGGTCAGGAAATCCAGCGTTTCCTGGGTACAACTGAAGTTGTCAAACTGTAACACATTCTTTAATCTTTATTATGAAGAAACAATTCTATAACATTTACTGTAAAAAATATAAGCCACATTAGGATTCCTGACGGTTAAACATTTTAACTTTGATCATAAATATATAAAGAGTTAGGTAGAATGGGAACATAAGATTGATGTTAGTATTATGAAATGTACTTTCATAACATATATTCCTTTTTCTCGTAAATATTATATTTTTATAGAAATAACCGGTCAAAGTTGCACCTCGTAGATCATAACATGTCCTCATGACATATTTCTAATCATTAGAGGGAGTAATATTCTTTTTTTTAACGGTGTTTGTCGCTGGTGCTCACGCTTGGGGATCAAACCCAGGCGGTGCACTCCTGCGAATTTAACATTTGCCAAAATATGAAATGAAGAAAAATAATATATGCAGGACAAGACACTTCTTCTGTTCAGCATTTTATTTTTGCTGTTAGACAAGACACTTCTCTTGATACCATACCATACGTAATATGATTATTACATTGACCAAATATGCTAGCTGATTTAGGCGTGATGCTACTCCGGTACTTGTCAAGATAGCACATTTTCTGTTTATATCATTGCATATAGCATGATTTGAAATAATCTAGACCAGAAAATCTCACGCCACCATATTTTAGAGATCTAATCGATCCCAAAATATGTGCAATTCTACTTTCTTCAGCTCCATATATTCTTCTAACCAAGGCAACAATGTATGTGGAGCGCATATGCAGATTTGATATATAGAAAAGCTTCGCCGACCAAAAGGCTAGGAAGGTCTTCCCAGCCAACGAATGATCCTCTGCTGATGAGTTATTATAACGATCTTTAAAAATTTGGCCACAAGAAGTTCATTAACTTTTGTCCAATGGACGAAAAATACTTGCAAGTTAGGAATATATTCCCACTTCTTAGTAGTTCTCTGCATTCCCAAACTAACCTGCAAAAACCAAAACTTCCTTCTCTCACATAGCATGCATTGTGCTCCCTGCTAAATTTTTATAAGCAGAATGATGCTCACAAATCCTACAAATTAGTTTGTTATTTTTAACTAAACAAGTGGTAAATCGCTACAGCAGCTTCAATTGCATGGCTAGATACTATACATTGTAGAATGTAATATCTGTAGTACGCTATAGTTGTCTGGGAATCCTAATGTTACCAGTATCAGATTATATTTAATACATTTATATATAAAGTACACTATGTTTTACCTAACCAATAATATAGGTGATCCTTGCTCCAAATATGTCATGCCTCCCATTAAATCAGTTTTAATTCCTTGCAAAATAATCAGTTTTAATTGCATAACAGATATGTGAAGCTTGGCAACTTAACGCCGAATTGCCAGTCGACATGCAGTTACCAAAGCCTCCATCTAAAACAACATATAAGGCCGAAAGCTTTTCCAATGTAAGATCAAAAAATGACACTGTGCCTTCTTAACGTATGAATATCAATGACCCTAGTATTGAGTCAATATGATTTGGATGATTCATATTAACATAGTTAATGAGACTAACATAGTTTGTTAGTATGTAATGTTTAGTCTTATAGATGTTATGTGATGAATTTGAGGTTCCAAACACATAAAAAAATGATAGTCAAGGCCAAAGAAGAGGTTTATGAAGATATAAAGACTTATTGTTTAGACAAGTGATCATGGTGTTGAGAGCATCACTTATGTAAATATGTTTGTTTTCTTTGGTCATACTATAAAGAGGAGTTTCCATTTAGTAGCTTGATATAGTGTCTTTATGTTAGTTAACTAGTAGGTGATGCACACTAGATTCGACTAGCTAGCTCTAAAAGACCAGAGAATTCCTTTGAGGGAAACTTTTTTATATAGACGGTTCGGAAACCCCGTGCAAGATACTTTTTTAAACCATCTGTGGAACATCTGTGGAAAAGAGTATGTACAAATCAGATTTGTACAGATAGTTTCTGAACCATCTATATAAACTATTTATACAAACGGCTCGTTATTGGAACCGTCTGTACTAAGTTTTTTGGAGCTAAAAAAATCTATATAAGATATATGCTAAAAACAAGTGGAACACTATTAGTACAGACGGTTCTAGACTTAAAACTGTTTGTACTAATTTAGTACATACGTTTCTAAGTGTAGAACAATCTGTACTATTCCTTTTTTATAGACGGTTCTAATTTAGAACCGTCTGTACTATTACTACCAATAGTATAGATGGTTCTAGTTTAGAATCGTCTATTGTTCCTTTTAGTACAGACGGTTCTAATTTGCAACCATCTGTACTGTTAGTACAGACAATTGTAGTTTGTAACTATATGTACTATAGCATTCCGTTTTGTTACAACTACTCGTGCTATTTTCTCATATGGTTCTAGTTTGGAGTCGTCTGTGGTATCATTTCTACAGGAGGCTCCATAGGTCCGTCTGTACAGGAGCGTCCCACTAAATAGATTCTGTAGTAGTAGAAAGACTGGGACTTGAATTTAACTGAATTGGACACCGTATTATATGAAGGTAGTATGAGGTCTCTCTACTATCAGACAGAGAGTTTGTGGCTTGAAAACAAAAGGCCATCGTATCATATAGCGGTCACCGTATGAGGTACTGGCAAGCCCCATCGTTTGAATTTCTGACTGTTGGAAGGAGGCCATCGTATCATACGGTGCTAGTCGATCACTATATTATCTGGTGACTGGAGTTTCTACATCCCGAGCTCCAGTGACTAGTTTTTTGACTTGGGGCTATAAATACCCCACCCTCCAGCCATTTGGTGCTACTGAAGTTCTAAGAAAGACACACACTCATCTTGGAGAGTTTCATGGCCACCTTTGAGTTGAAGTTGAAGATGAAGGCAATTAGCACTAGATTAAGAACTTGATTTTTACTAGTTTAGGCATAGTGTGCATCTAGCTAGTTGATTAGCTTAGAGTTGGATCAGGTGAGTGATTCATACTTGTTACTCTTGGTGTTTAATCTATCTATACCTAGACGGCTTGGAGGCGGTGAGCCTTGCAAGACCCGCCAACCGAGTTTGTGAAGTGATCACAAGTGTTGTAAGTGGAAGGAGTGACCTATTTTTGAGTAGCAAAGCACTAACTTAGTGAAAACGGCAGTGAGCATCCGAGTACGCCTAGTAAGAAACCCACTAGTTTGTGGGGTGCTCTAATGGCAAGAGCCACGGATTTATCCGACCAGGAAGCTTGGCCATTGAGAGAAGCTCCAATGTGGACTAGTGGTGAGAAGTAACTCATCGATACCACATGAAAAGTCATCGTACTGAGTTTGCACTCTCTATCTCATTTACATTCTACATTTACTTATTGCATCATTTACCTTCCATATTTACCTTTCCTAAAATTGCATGTGTAGTTGCTAGGATTAAAACCTAGAGTTCAAACTTTGTGAGTAGCCACACTATGAAACCTAGAGGATATTTAGATAGAAGTTGATTTAAATTTATCTGATTGAATTTAGCCAAATAGTTTTTAGAAATCCTAATTCACACCTCACCTCTTACGGCATCAACGTTCCTCAATGCCTAGTGAGAAAGTGATATATGGGGATAGGGTAGATATTGGTAGGACTCCTCATCTTGACGGCAAAAACTTCCCTCACTGAAAGTGATATATGGGGATAGGGTAGATATTGGTAGGACTCCTCATCTTGATGGCAAAAACTTCCCTCACTAAAAGATCTTCATGTCTTTGCTATCTTGAGGCAAAAGGTTTAGATGTTTGGAGGATGATCAATGTAAGCATTAACCCCTTGTGTAGTCCTAACAACCCTACAAAAGTCAACAAAGAAGAGTTGCAATTTAATGTTATAGCTAGAAGCATTTTATTCTCATCTTAGCATTGATGTTTTTAATAATGTTTATAGTCTAACAAATCCTAATGATATTTGGACCAAGCTCGTAAAAATATATGATGGTACAAAAGATGTGTCTGAAGAAAAATATCATGTTGTCAAGTCTAAACTGAATAATTTTGTCATGCTCCCTCGTGAAAATGCTAATGATATGTACTCATGTTTAAATGTTATTATCAATGAGCTCAATGGCATAGGCTTTACATAAATGTAAGATCAAGATGTGGTGAGAAAGATGCTTCAAGTTTCACTCTCGCAGAAATATGACAAGATCATCACCATCCTTCACAACCGTGAATATTTGATCAAGATGACTCTCACAAGGGTTCTTGGGAAGCTCACCACACATGAGCTTTACATCAATGAAGGACCTTCTTCATCAAGCAACAAGAGTCTTGCTCTTTCAAGCAAGCAAGAAAAGCTGAAGAAGAAGAAGAAATAATGGTCAAGTTCATCTTCAAGTGAAGAAGAAGATGATGAATATGATGATGATGATTCAAGTGAAGATGAAGTTGATCCCAAAGTTCTTGAAATCATCAAGACTTGAAGAAGATCAATTCCAATGGCATCCCAATGACAATCAAAGATGTCACCTTCACACATATGAGGAGAGAACATAACAAGAAGTGTCTTGGATGTAACGAAAGTGGGCACTACATTGAGTTTCACCCATATCTTTCCAAGAAGAACAAGCTTAAGGAAGAAAAAGAGAAGAGTAGGAAAGGGAGAGAAAAAGAACTCACTAGTGTTGGCAAGTGGGTAGGTGTGGAGGATGATAAAGCATCAAGCTAAAGCTTAAGTGATAATGAAGAAGCAATTTTTAGCAAGAAATTGACCACACTCACTATTAAGGAATCAATTCCTCCACCACCTTCTTCATCACACATGTGCCTCATGGCCAATAATATTTTTTTTTAAAAATGTAAGTGATGATGACTCCGAATATGAATTTCCTACTTATGATGAGTTTGTTAAAATAATCAATGAGCAACATAAGGCTTTACAAAAACTAGCTAAAATTTTTAAAATTCCTAAACATGCCCATGCTCCATTTGTTACTAATTATGAAGAATTAGTTAGAAAATATGAATTGCTTAACAAGGAGCATGAAGAGCTTAGTGGAAAATTTAAAAATCTTGAACAACTACCTAAGGCTCGAAAGAAACCATTCATCTCGCTTTATCATGTTAACTTTAAGATGGATGTTTCTACTTCTTGTGAGGATTTAATTGATATATCATTCTCATCTACTTGCACTAACCTTGCAAGTGCGAACGATGAGCTCAAGCAACAGGTAGAGAGCTCAAGGACATGGAATAAATGAAGCAAAGAAATGTCAAAACTCCTCAAGATATTGAAAGGAATGGGCATGAGCTTGAGTCAGCAGTTCATGTGATTGACTCAAGGGGAGGGAAATGGTTCACCGAAAAGAAGCTTGCAGATAGAGCAAATGTGACTTTCTATCTATGCCATGAAGAAGGCAACATGTCCTATTTTTCTAGTTATGTGTTGGCAAAAATTCTAAAATAATATATTGTTATGAAACTAATTTTGATGATAAATCTAATATTCCCCCACTAAAACTTAATTGAGTTTGTGATGGATGCAATAGAACTGTGGCTACTTGCTAACTTGAGAAAATATGCTTCATGACCACCAAATGGACAAAACTAAGAAGTGCAAACTACTACATAAAAAAGGCTATCAGTGTCAGTTCATAACCGACACTAAACAAGCGATATTGATAACTAGCTGATTATCACTGTTAGTTCAGAACCGGTGGTGATAATCGGGCCCTGAATTCAACTTTTTATGCAAAAAAATGGAAAAAAGTTCTTGCATCCGGATGGGAATTTGTTGTTCAAGGGATTTGATCCTTGGATCTCTCATCTCGCGCTAAGCTACTTGACCATCCCACCTCATAGTGTTTGTTGATAGCAACAGAATATTTTTTTCCTTTTGATATGTCAGACTCGGTTTTAACGGACAAAACCAAGTGTGGCTTATATGTGCCCAGGAAGTTTAACACACATAAGGACGTCATAGGTGAAGTAGCAAAAATAATACTTTACTTAAATAAACGTTCACTTCTTACAAATAAAAGACTTCACCTAAACAACTTGAAAATTAGCCTAAACGACAGCATCTAAATGACGACAGCGGGACGAAAACATTGGCGACTAACACTCCACAGGCACCGACTGGAAGACACGCTCCTTAGAACACCAGGTCGTCGTCTTGGAAATCCTCAAAGTCTTCCACTGAGCAGCATATATTTTTGTAGGAGAAAGCAAGGGTGAGCACATAAAGTACTTAGCAAGTGTGGGAAAATAATGACATGCAGGCTTATATCAAGAATAGGCTAACACATGGTAATATTTGCGTAAATGCGAGGAATGAAAACACATTTGGACCCAAAAACATTAATCAAGTATTAAATGAATGTAACCCAAACAATCCATCATCTAGCATACAAGGTTCCCCACCCTGCATACCACAACCGTCTAGTACTCCCTGTACTATGACCAAAACCACACCATCTGGTACTCCCTATACCAGAACCAAAACCATCCATCCTCTAATCATGTGAGGATCCAAGTCTCTCATGTCCGTGAGCACGGCTGTTATAACAGTTTTACACTCTGCAGAGGTTGTCCAGCTTTCCCCACGAGTCAGTAAATTCTATGTTGCCGTGTTTGCAAGACAGTTAACACACGCCAGTGGTGTGCTGCCAAGAATCACTGTATGACACTTTCCACTAACCAGAGACTAATCCAGTATGTGTCTGCCCACTAGGTTTCACCGCCAGGCTTTACGCAAGCAAAGCTCCTACCCAGAAGCACTCTTTTGTGCTGACCCAACGCACACTGGACAGACTCTAATCAGTATGTCACGCCTTACCCATATCAGCCTCGTGGTTGGTACGTTACTTCTTGGGTTGTCGCTCCACAAACCGGTCCTTACTTAGGTTACTTGAGCAAACACTAAACCAACATCATAACCATGACAACCATCAAAACTACTTTACTCAAGACCTAAGGTTCCATGTTGCTAGACCATTAACATATTAACCATCATTATTGCATATTTCATTAGTCAAGATTATGGCACTTCCCAATATCCCAAAAGCACGGCTAAGCAATCTACCCACAAAAGACACCTAACCATAAACCATCTAGGTTTCAAGGGATGATAAGGGAAAATCTAGGGAAAACCCTAACATAGGTGACTACCCGTCATGTTGACAGACATTGCATACAATTTTGTAAAACAAAGCATTTAAAAACATAGGTTCAATATGATCAAGGACACTTGCCTTCTCCTTGCTGCTGCTCAGTGTATTCTTGCTCCTGGTCTTGATGTTCCTCAAATTGATCCGGGACGTTGTCAGCTAATCGCATTATAACCGGCAAATAAAAAAATAAGATATACTAAGAACAGAGCACAAAACAAAAGAACAACAAGATAAAAACTGGTTAGAAAGAAAGAGCACTGAAAAACAAATCCATCGGCGCAAGAATCGCTTAAATCGGAGCTACGATAAAAAAGTTAGGGCTAAAACAAGTCTAGGGTTAAATCTGGAAAAGAAAAGGGCTTATTTTGAATTAAACAGAAAGTTCAGGGACCTTTTTGTAAAAATAGAGGGACCTAAATGTAATTATGAAAAAGTACAGGGACTTAACTGTAAAAAGATAGGGCTCTTTTTGTTATTTCAGAAAAGTCTAGGGGCTAAATTGTAAAATTACTAATTAAAGGAATTATCAGATTTATTTTTATACTGAAAAAGCTTGAAATACTGACTGGGCTGCTTTGGTTGACGTGGCATGGTGACAGAGACGACACATCAGCAGAGAGGGCTAGGTGGCAGCTGAGGTGGCTAGATGACATGGCATGGCTGCTGACTGGATTAAGTAGCGACACGTGGCAGCCTCGGGTTGGTCAGCGAAGGGGTATAGATGCGATCTAATCTGGGCCGTGGGTTTCGGATCCGACAACTGAGCTCAAAGGGGACGGTCGGTGGAGGGGTTCTCGGCGGAGCTGAGCTCGGCACGGTGGCGACACGCCGGAGCAGGGGGAAAAAGGTCGTCGCCGGCCTCAAACTTCGACGACGAGCGGTGGAAAAGAATCGGGGGAGCGCGGGGTATCCGTTTTGAGGCTTACCGAAAGCGGCGCGGCACCGAAGAGGCTTGGCGACGATGGCGGTGACTTCGGGCGGTCGGAGTTTCGCGGGGAGGGCGCTACGGCTTTAGGAACTCGTCGATGAGCTGGGGAAAAGTTGTGTGGTGCTTCGGGGGAGGCGTAGGGGCGCACATATATAGGCGGGGAGGCTCGGGTTGGCCGGGCGAGTCCGAGTAGGGTTCGGCGGCGGTGAGGCCAAATCCGAGCTCGGTTTTCCTCGTTTAAACGCACAATTTTTAGGGATAAGGCCGGTTAGAGATAGAGGAGGTCTAGCGCTTTAATTTGGCAATTTTTTAGAAGCTCTAGGGTTCAGGATGGCTCGGATTTGAACGGGAGGCGGCTGCCGGCGCGTGTTCGTGTCCGAGTCGGAGTCCGACCGAAGGAAGAAGAAAGGCCTGACATGCGGGGCCCGCATGTCGGCGGCTCAGGTGAAGGCGGCTCGACGCGGGCGTCTTCGGCGTGTTGGCTGGTGCGCGCGAATGGGCCGAGGCAGGGGCGCGGCCCAGGTGGAAAAGAAGGCCGAAGCGGCTGCTGGCTGAGGCCGAAGAGATTCGGACCGGGAAAAAGAAAAGGCAGCCCGAGAAAGGATTTATTCTTTTTCTTTTCTTTCTAAATTCAAAACCAAGCTTAAAATTCAAAATCAAAGCAAAATCTCTTCAAATAAATTTCATCAAAAATCAAATAAAAATCCTATTTGCCTAATTCAGCATGAATGCAAAATAATCATTTATATCCTATGTCAAATATATATTCTTTCATATAAAATAGGATTTTCTCTCTTTTAAATTATTTAAACTCATTTTAAAATTTAGCAAATTTTAAGAATTTTTAAAGGTGGAAAAAATTAGGGTGTTACATGATATTTCTGATCTACAATTTTTTATAATTATTTGGATATCTAAATGACTTCAAATAAAAAGTTCTAAACTAAAAAGATGTAGATCTCATCGAGAGCTATAATTTTCATATGTCTTCCTTTGACTCGATATGATAAGTTATGAATTTTTGAAAATGAGATGCAAAAATTATTATTAGTGTCAATTTAATATGAACCAACACTAATACTAACTTTCTTATTATTATCTGTTTTTAATACGAACCAACACTAATAATAGTTTTTCACTATCGATTCTTGATATGAACCGTCAGTGATAGTATTAGTGTCGATTCTTTATTTGAATCAACAATGAGAATTGATTTTGATTGTCAGTTCTTTTCGGATAGACTATCACTATCGATGTTTGACATGAATCGACAATGATATATTATTACTTTCAGTTTTTAAGAAAACAACAATGATAAAGGTTCATGGATTGGTGTTTCTGTAGTAGCAAAACAAGTAATTATGTAGGATTTAGGTTCAAATAGCACACTACTACAAAAACATCATCACTGCCGGTTTCTGAACCGGCAACGAATAAGCGATAGTGATACTTAGTAGTATCACTGTCGGTTTTGGAACTGATAGTAACTGAGTCATCACTGCCAGTTTGTGTTACGAACCAACAGTGATAATTGGTCCTAAATCCGATATTTTGGGATTAAAGAAAAAAATCAAACTCAATGAATGAACCCCCACGGCTTCCTGGGGGCTCTTCTAACTTGTGACGACCCCTCACGGCTCCTGTGGTCGCTCTCACTAGAATATAGCAAATTACGCGCTTATGCATTTTGTGGGATTTGAAACCCCTTGTGCGGAAGCTTCGTTACCATCTCACCTTACAATCTTATCTAATTGCTATGTTGAAATTTATTCTTTTGACCTTTTGAGTATTTTTCACATAGTGTTTGTGGCTACTTACGACAATTGTCTGTCGAAATAGGTTAATTATCACAAACGGTTCCTTACATGAATCGTCTATGTAAAAGATCATTTTTAGAGTAGGTTTTTTTATGTGAATCGCCTGTTTAAAAGGTTACTTTTAGAGGCATTTTTTTATGTGAATCGTCTCTAGAAATGAGATGATTTTCACAGGCAGATCCTTATGTGAACCGTTTTTAGTAATGGATGATAACTTACCTTAAAAAACTTATAACTTTTTCATACAAAATCGAATGAGAACAAATTTTATATGAAAATTATAGCCCTTAGCAAAATCTACAACTTTGTATCTTAACACTTTTTTCATTCCAGGTCATTTACATGTTAAAATAATTGTTACAAGTTTCAAACATAAGAGATCAAAATGATTATATATGCTATTACTATCCTAGTACTGCTGTGGTGGAATGGTACGGATGTATCGCCGAGCTGATAGGTCTTTGGTTTGAGTGCCACGAGCCGCACACACGCGTATTTTATGCGAAAATCGTGTAACTTATGACTTGCGATGGTGCGGCTGCGACGGGGGATGCCTGGTTGGACAAAAAAAAAATTCTGTTTTTGGGGAAAAAAAGTCGATTCGGGGACTGATTAGTAGATATGATTCGCTTAGGGAATCGTATGTGAAAATCGTCTATTTTCACACGTCTTCTATCAGAGACGGATGACTAAACATCTATAAAAATATGTTACCACCCGTCTTTAGAAACTATTTCTATAGTAGTGTTTAGATATGCTGATCCGATATACAATAGCAATAAAAAACTAGAATTGCTAGTCCTATATTTTCCGGATGCATCCCAATTTCCATGTTCCACGTTAAATCTAAAATAATAATCCTCGATCGGAACGCATAACACAGTTTCTTAATCTTATTACATGACATAATAATCTGAGCATTTCTGGTACACTAACTTGTGCAGATGAGATGTAGAATAGAAGAGAGACACAATCACACAGGTGAGAAACTAAAGAAAAAAAAAAAGGATGATGTGCTTTGCCAGCAGATCACCTAGCCTTTCCATATCACCCAATCATACACTCCAGTCACCGCCCATTATATCACCTCCTGCACAGCAACTGGATCAGCTTGCTATCCCTTAATATCCTTTATTTCTCCTGCGCACTAATGATCAATCGACACGTAACGACGCGCATATGCAACACGCGTGCATGCCTTGGCTCGCCCGACATTCTCAGGTCACACTACCAGCAGCGTCTCGGCACACGTCCTCTTCTCCGTGCCGGTCACCATCTGATTGCCCACCATGCACCCCTAATGCCTAGCTCGCCACTCGACCTCGTCACCATGCACCATGCACCTCGTCGCCCCTGCCCATCATGACCGTGCCAGCTACCCACTAGCAATCCCGCAGCCAATGATATACCACCCATCTAGTGTTATTGTCACTTGTCAGAGATCCTATGGTGACCCATAAATATTATTTTTGACTGTTCATCAGCCACTGCCTTTTTTTTATACTGAACAAATCCATGGTATGTTTTTATAGTTTGTTCTGATGGGTTATCAAAAGTGGACCAATCTAAGATTGTTATAAATAATATTGCGTGTAGGGTAAAATTCTCATGTCTGTACTTATCCTATTCTCGTTCACTATCTTTTCACAATAAAAAAGATCCACAACCAATAGTTTGAGGTACAGATCGATATCGTTGCCTGGTTGATTCGGCCCGCTAATCTACAAAGGCATCATAAGGTACTTCCGCTTCATGCACATTCAAGATGAAAGGTTGTAGATACAGAGAGTCATGGATCAAGTGCTATAATTACCTCTCATGTTACCGAAAGGATTCATCCCATCTGTACTCAACCCGAACCTTATATTCCTCACTTTATCTCTGAATTCCTTATATTATGAATCGAATCTCCTCCATTGGATGCCATCAGCAGGATGTTTAAGAATTCCATCTTTCTTACACTGTTCAGTGTACCATCACATCAACTCGGCTTCGCTCTGTTAGCAAACAATTGCTTCAAATAGGGGATTATAGGGAAATACCAAACCACCTTAATGGTGGTCTTTTCTTTTTTCTCTTCACCCCCACACCATCTCTCTCGATATCATCAACGTTGTGCTTGTACTATGGTGCATTGCAAATGTGACATGCTTCCAAGTCTGCATCCTCACTGCGAAACAACATAGAGTCGTTTCCACATGCATATATTTTCTCTACTTCTAATCCCAACGGGCAGACAATCTGCTTGGCATGATATGTACTTTTGGGGAACACATTCCTCTTGGAAGCAATTCTCTCAAGAATTCTGACAATTCATTGAAGCTCTTATCGACCCAACAATTACTAGCTTTCATTTGCATCTGTGTCAGCACCATATGCAACTTATTGTGCTCATCTTTATAGTTAGGGTAAGATGGTGTTTTAGAGTCATCTACCATGCGCTAGAACTTTTGATGTTGTCTTTCACTGGTGAAGTCCCCCTCCGCATCGTGCAATATTTTCTCTAAACCATCTTCAAAGTGATGCGCATTTGCCCGATCTTCCGAAATGTAATATGATAAGTCGATTGGTGGAGCTTCGACGTTGATGATCCAAAGGCTCTAAACAGGATAGATCAAGAACCCTCGCAACCACTACACCACTACTTCGTAGTTATCAATCGTCCCAAGACACGATTGACCTCGCCAAGAAGGCTTTTCTTGCAAGCGAATCAAGAACACTAGCAAGAAAAGGTAGATGCAATCTGAATATTGCCAATTGTCAATGAAGTACTTGAGTTTGGGTTTCAATAAACTGATAAACGGTGAAACTATCTCAAATAGAATAATCTAAGCTAAATCCGAGCCTAAACTATGATGGTTACAGTATATTTATAGGGGGACATGAGGGGATCAACCTAGGGTTGTGCAGCCGTGGAAAGAGGTGTGCATAACCTAGACTCTAACGTCGACACGATTACAAAACCCGATAGGGTCCGAACTGGTGATGCAGCACCTTATTCCTTCGACTCTTACTAAACTATAAGGAATATTTGGTCTAGCATAGATCCATTGGAAAGGGCTCGACATAAGCTTTCCAGCAAGTCCAAGAACACCTAAAATGGACTTCGCCTGAGAGAGTTATGCCCGTTTTACTGACGTGCTGTCTAACTCGACCATGACCACGACTTCGACCACGTCTATGACTTCGAATAGAGCTCAGCCTCAAGTCCAGGTAGACTTGGCCTTCAAGGGGTGACGTCCAGGTAAGGTTGTAGTGCTTCTCCCATGTTCCAAAACAATAAAATATCACAAGAATTTAATAGTAATCCACTTAAGGAAACATGAACAGTGAGAAACGAGTTCACTTGGTGGTCTAATTGTCATGCACGTGCTCTTGTAATTGGATCTTGTATGATTTGAGGATTATTGGCGGTATTGATCGTATCCAAAGGAGCTATGGGCTCATCATCCCCCCCCTATTGAATTAGAGTAGTCCTCGACTCAAACTCGTCTTCTTCTCCCAAGTAGAGCTTCAAATCTGAAATCTTAAATGTGGGACTAACCCCAAAATCTACAGGTAGATCCAATTTGTATGCATTTTCATTGATTATCTCAATTATCTGAAATGGTCCATTAGCTCTAGACATCAACTTTGATTTTCTTAGTTCTAAAAACCTATCCTTCCTCAAATACAACCAAACTAAATCACCCGGTTCAAATTTTATTTCCTTCCTACCTTTACTTCTAGCAACCCTATACTTTTCATTCATGCTTTCTATATTCTTTTAGTTGTTTTATGCAGCTTAAAAATAAATTCAGCACGTTTCTTAGCATCTAAATTAAGTCTTTCAAAAGTAGGCAAATGTAGTAAATTAATATGAGCACGGGGATTAAATCCATACACTACCTGGAATGGACTTACATTGGTGGTGGAGTGTACCGATCTATTATAAGCAAATTCAATATGCAGTAAACACTCTTGCCACATCCTCAAATTTTTCTTTAAAACAGCCCGTAACATGGTCGATAATGTACAGTTGACAACCTTTGTTTGAGCGTCGGTCTGGGGACGACACGTAGTAGAAAACAGCAGCTTCATCCCCAATTTATTCCAAAGTGGTCTCCAAAAGTGACTCAAAAACTTTGTGTCACGATCCAAGACGATAGTATTAGGCACTCCATGTAGTCGAACGATTTTACTAGAAAAGAAAAGGTATAAAATGTGCCAATTTAGAAAATCTATCCACAACTACAAATATGCTATCCCTCCCCCTCATTGTCCTAGGCAGTCCTAAAACAAAATCCATAGAAATATCCTGTCATGGTGCACTAGGAACAGGAAGATACACGTAAAGACCATGTGGATTCAAGTGAGACTTAGCTTTATTGCAAGTGGTGCATCGGGACATGTAGCGTTCGATATCTTGTCTCATCTTTGGCCAAAAGAAGTGAGCGGCTAGCACATCTTCAGTCTTCTTTGCTCCAAAATATGCCATCAATCCTCCTCCATGCGCCTCCTATAACAACAAAAGACGAACAGAGATGGCTGGAATGCATAGCTTATTAGCACGGTAAAATAATCCTTCATTCAATACATATTTATTGCATGTTTTCCCTTCTTTACAATGTTCAAGAACTTCTTTAAAATCCAAATCAGTAGCATATAAGTTCTTAATGGTCTCTAAACCAAAAATCTTATGATCAAGTTGAGATAACATGGTATAACGCCTAGAAAACGCATCAACAATCACATTGTCCTTTGCTTTCTTATGTTCTATGATATGTGGAAAAGACTCAATAAATTCAACCCATTTAGCATGTCATTTATTCAATTTAGCTTAACTCCTAACATGTTTCATCGATTCATGATCAGAATGTATAACAAATTCTTTGGGCCATAGATAATGTTGCCAAGTTTCAAGCACACGAACTAAAGCATACAATTCTTTATCATAGGTAGAATAATTCAGACTTGGCCCACTTAATTTCTTACTGAAATAAGCAACAAGTTTACCTTCTTGAATTAACACACCTCCAATTCCAATCCCGTTAGTATCACACTCTAGCTCAAAGGTCTTACCAAAATTACGGAGTTAGAGTAAAGGATCATGGGTAAGTTTCTCTTTCAACAACTTGAATGCTTTTTCTTGTGTAGGTCCCCATTTGAAAACCATTCCTTTCTTCGTCAATTCATTCAATGGGGGTAGCAATGGTGCTGAAATCCTGCACAAAGCGCTGATAGAAACCCGCAAAGACCATGAAAGTTTCTCACTTGAGTAACAGTAGTAGGGGTTGGCTAGCTCTTTATGGCTTCAATTGTTGCTTCATCCACTTCTATTCCCTATGTAGTAACAACATAGCTAAAAAAAAGAGACTCGACCCATACAAAAGATTCACTTTTTGAGGTTATTGAACAAACGTGCATCTCTCAAAGCATTAAAAACAACACGTAGATAATCAAAGTGTGACTCATGTGACTGGCTATAAATCAAGATATCATCAAAGTATACCACCACAAATCTTCCAATGAAAGCACATATAACTTCGTTCATCAATCGCATGAAAGTACTAGGTGCATTAGTTAACCCAAAAAGTATTACTAACCACTCATACAAGCCAAATTTAGTTTTAAATACAGTTTTCCATTCATCTCCAAGTTTCATCCTAATTTGGTGGTATCCACTTTGCAAGTCAATTTTAGCGAAAAGTATAGAACCACTCAACTCATCAAATATATCATCTTACCTAGGGATAGAGTGACGATATCTTATAGTAATATTATTAATGGCTCTACAACACACATACGCCAACTACCATTTTTCTTAGAAACCAAAAGAACAGGAATAACACAAGGACTAAGACTTTCTTGTACGTACTCGCGATCCAAAAACTCCTGCAAAAGGTTAGCAACAGGAGGAGATAAAGAACTAGATATATTCTCGAGTAAAACTAAAGCATCTTTGCATATCAAAGCAGAGCATGGTAGCTCATTATCACAAATTTCAGTAAGATCAGATTTAGTAGCAAGCATAACACACCCTTTTAGTCTAATTCTATCGGACTAAGAAGTTGTTGTTGCTTTCTCTTTTTTGGGTGAAAAACCTTTTTCTGGTACTTGCTGATTTTCATATTCATTCTCAAACTCTTTTCTCTTATTTTCAGCTATCTCTTGTTCACATTTCACAATTTCAACAAAGGTTAACGGTAGAAAAGTTATTTTCTTTCTTTTATGCATAAGGATGTACTTATTACTTCTACCATGATGTGTTGCATCAGTATCAAATTCCTATGGTTGTCCTAACAAAAGAGAACATGCTTGCATGGGAACTACATCGAAATCAGCACAATCATGGTATGAAACAATAGAAAAATGTACCCTAGTTGTTTGCAACTTCAACTTACCACTGTTGTTAAACCATTGAATATGATATGGGTGAGGATGGTTTCTTGTCGGCAAAGTAAGCTTCTTCATCATATCTGAACTTACCAAGTTGTTGCAGCTTCCTTTATCAATAATGACTCGAACACTATAATCCTTGACTATGAGGAATATCTGAAACAAATTGTGGCGTTGTAGCTGTTCCGTTTGCTCCATTTGAGTACTTAACACTCACTGCACAATGAGTGTCCTATAATTCTCCGTAGCAGCTGCACTCAATTCTTTCTCATTGTTGATATACATCTCATGTTCGTCCTCATCGCCTGCATGGTTAGCTGCAAGTGCACATTCATCCTCAACATCACTAGCACTTACATATCCACCGTCTACTGTTCCAATGTACGCGCGCTGACTTGGGCAATCCATAATGACATGACCCATTCCCTTACATTGATGGCAAATAATCTCGATCATGTGACCAGTCGAGGCAACCGAAGAAGAGCTCTTCGCTGGGTCCTGCACACTTACGAATTTGCTTACCTCGGAAGCATGTGACGGTATCGAAGGTACTGTTGAACGCGCCCTACTCGAGAAGGGGGTAGCAGACCGTGTAGTTGAACGTGGGGCTATTTTGACTTGTCCCGGTGTTGATTTGGAAGTAGTCGTGGTCCCAAAATTACTCCTTGGCCTCTGTTGTCGTCCTTGCAATTCTTTTTTGCGCCAAACACGCAAGTTGGAACAATCTAGGAACACTAACGTATTCTTTGTAATCAACTATGTCATGAATTTTACGCCTTAACCCTCCATAAAAGTGTGACATTGCAGCCTCTCCATCCTTATTAATATCACAATGCAACATACTAATTTGAAGCTCCTGATAATATTCTTCTACGGATCTATCACCTTGGTTTGAGCACTGTAATTTCTTACGCAAATCACGTTTAAAAGAGGGTGGAACAAATTTGTTACGCATAGCAACCTTTAAAGCATTCCAAATATTAGGCGCTAATCCGTCAATGCATACCCTATTCCACCAGATGATTGTAAATTTTTTTAAATTCACTAGTGGCTTGCCTAACTCTATGTACTTCAGGAACTAAATGAGCACTAAACTTCTGTTCTACCGTCATCTCCCAATCTAAATACCTTTCAGTGTCATCAGCACCCTCAAAAGATGGTACAGTAAACTTAACCTTAGCAAATGGATCATCATTAATACGTGGGTTGTGTTGCCGAAAATTATTACCTCTCATACCTTCACGGTTGAAGTTCAATCGGTTCCTTTGTTGTTCATCAAAGGCGTCACATTTTTGTCTCAAAAATTCATCATCTACGACGGACTGCTCTTGTTCATAGGCTGCACCATGAGGATCCACTCGACCATTGTTCGGTGGCAGATTAACCAATCGATCAAAACGTGTATTGAGCATTGCAATGCATTCATTAAGTCGTTGCAATGCGGTATTGGTTTCGGCAAGCTTCTTGTCGACATCGTCATTAATAGTTTGTCTATGATCATCCAACAATATTGTGAGTTCTTCTCTCAAAACACACTCTTTCGCATCAGATGCTTCTCCTACCATGGTTAGTCGAAGATAGAAAACAACGAAAGATAAATTATCCCTATCGACTACTAGGTGGTGGAGGTGGAGTCACACACTCTCAAGCGTCTTACCACGCTCTTGCAAGTGTTCTTACCAATCACCGCAGTTGGCGCAACTGGTGGCTGGTTCATGATACCTTATCGGGTGCGAGTGAGGTAGTTGTAAGGAGAGAAACCGTTCTGATCGAGAGAAGATGTAGCTTGGATAGGCAACATTTAGAGCAAAGAATGACAATAATTGAAATTAGATTACAAAGCTGAATAAAAGTCCACAATATCGTCACAGTTGCTAGCCCGAACACGTTCCTAGAACTAGCTCAAGCAAGTCAAAAACTATAACAAACACAAGCACAATGGAACAAAATTTGCAATGCAAACTGATTCTCTAGCTCCCCCTTTTTTTGCACTCTTTGCTTCTTCTTTTTTGCACTCTTTGCTTCTTGCTTGTTTTTGTTTTTTGCGAATGTGACACAAACTCAAAACTCTTCTACTGAGTTTTCTAAGTTGAAAGAGGTATATGTGTCACAAAATTTTTCCGGAGAGTAGGGGTATAAAGTTAAGAAAAAGATTCTCTCTCTCTGAACTTTGGCTACCTCTGTTTCGGCTATGGTGGTCAGATCCAAGAAGGTGGGTGACTCTGACTAAGTGGTCAGATCCGAGAAGGTGGGTGAATCCGACTAGGTGGTCGCAGCGACTATGTGGTCTGACTCGAGTGGGTGGTTGAAGTACCTGGTCGGACCCCGAGTGGGTGGTCGGAGTGACTAGTGGGAACCCCGAGTGGGTGGTCGGAGTGACTAGTGGTCGAACCCGACTAGATGGTCGACTCGACTAGTGGTCGAACCCAAGTAGATTGTCGAATTCAAGTAGATGATCGAACGTAACTAGTGGTCGAACCTGAGTTGATGGTCGAACCCGACTAGTGGTCGAAGCGGAGTAGGTGGTTGAACACAACTAGTAGTTCAACCCAAGTTGATGGTCGAACTTGACTAGTGGTACACACGGCCTATGACACAATCTCGACTAAAGCAGACAAGGGCAAATCGAGATAAACAATGACTAAGACAGCAAAGACTCGACACTTGAAACTAGAACCCGATGACTCGACCAGCAACAAAGACACTGATGATGGACTCATACTCAACAACGCGAAAACTGACAAGCTCAAAGTGGTTTGGACAGAGGAAAAACTGTGATCTAAATATTTTTGTGTGGGAATTTTTTTGGACCCTAGGTAATGGAACAAAACTAAACAAAGGGGATAACTAAGAATACCTAACAGGCAAACAAGGCTCTGATACCACTTGATACACGTTTGCTCGATCTTCCGAAAGGTAATATGATAAGTTGATTGTTGGAGCTTCGACGTTGATGATCCAAAGGCCCCGAACAGAACAGATCAAGAACCCTCGCAACCACTATACCACTATTCTGTGGTTATCAACCGTGCCAAGACACGGTTGACCTCGCCAAGAAGGTTTTTCTTGCAAGCGAATTGAGAACACAAGCAAGAACAGGTAGATGACCCATGGGTACTCGCTAATCATGTCGCATAGGTTTTCTACATAATCGACCCCACGAATGAAAAGAAGCACATACTTGTTGCCAGAAAACAAAGAGTTGTTAGAATTGAGAATGTGGAGGATGAGGAAGAATACAATCATTTTGATGACATGCCACCTTTCGAAGATCCAGAAAAGATCAGCTTGTATAAGCAACCCTCGATAAATCTGTGATGCGCTACATGTGCCTTGATGGTGTAGGAAAAATAGTTAAAGGCAAATAGTGTCATGTTATGTAACTTAGTTTCTAATGTGACATTAATGTTATGTAATTTAATTTCCAATGTGATTATTGATTCCCAAAAAGTGGCAAAGAATTATTTCCACATGTGATTCATTAAGTCAACCGCCTGTAGAAATCATTTCCACAGGCGATTCATTAAGTTAATCGCTTGTGGAAATGATTTCCACATGCAGTTCGTTAAGTAAACCACCTATGGAAACATTTTCTATATATAGGTTGGCGCTCGGCCCCAAAACCCTAGCCACTTAACAAACACCCACAGTGCTGTCAGGCTGCCTCAAAACCCTAGCACCTGCTTCCTCTGACTCCGGCCGCCTCCTCCCCTAACTTTGGTCGCCTCCTCCCAGACGACGATCACTGAAGCCCCAGCCTACGCTCCTCCCTGACGCCGGCCATCTCCTCCCTCGACTTTGGTCACCTCCTCCCTTTCCTACGCAACCTCCCCGACACCGGCCGCCTCCTCCCCCGACTCCGGCCACCTCCTCTCCGGCCCGCGCTCCTCCCTCGACTCCGGCCACCTCCTCCTCGGCCCGCGCTCCTCCTGACTCCAGCCACCTCCTCCCTAGCCCATGCTCCCTAGCCCGCGCTCCTCCACAACTTCGGCTGCCACCTCCCCGACTCCGACCGCCCCCTCCCCGACTTCGGCTGCATCCTCCCTGACAACGACCGTCGAAGATGTGGTGAATAGCCATCCCCCTCCCGACCGGGCCATAGCCGATGCTCCAGCAATGCTGTGTGATGTCCCTCCCTTCTTCTCTGTGTGATGCCGGCCATCGTGCTACTCTGATGCCTGGCCATCGTGTCGCTGTGATGCCCAGCCATCGTGTTGCTGTCATGTCGCATTGTGCAATAAGGTGCATTCATATATCACATTTGCTCATATTTTTCCTAAATTCATGGATATCTATCACTTTGATCCTAGTGAGCTAGAAGGGCTAGATTATACAAACTTGAACATAATGGAGACTAAACCAGGAAAACTAAATTATAGTGTCTTCCTTGCAGAAGTTTGATGGCCTTATGGGTTTACATTGGTTTCTTTTTTCATGTAAGGTGTGGAGATTCTTCTCTAGTTTATTTCTTTGTATGTTTTATTTGTTTTGAAATGCAGTGAGAATGGCATGTAGATATAGAATTACTAACATGGAGTTATGCTAGGCGCAACTATTTGGATTACCAAGCTTGTCTTCATCCTGTTTGGATTTCTTTGATGGTGCTATTCAACCCAATTATTCCTTGGGAAAGATGTATTTGTTTTCTACATTTCAACTATCTGGTTGAGTTTAAATTGTATCGACTTTGTACATTTGTCCTATTGATATGCCTAAAAGAAACTCTCAAACTCTCTGAGATACACAAAGCCACTATTTGTTTACTGCAATCTATGGTTGTGAGCTTAGCAGCATGTTCAACAGACAAAAATAGAGATGATTTTATACATTAGAGGACAGAACACTATGATATATGTCATTTGGCCACTGAGTCGTACTTGCATGAGATCATCTAAGGCAGCTGATAGTATTTATGGTTCCAATACAAATAACTAGGAAGAAGCACTAAATATAGTATTTCTTTCTGTAGTTGTGTTAGAAAATATTACCTATAAACTTTGAAGTTCTAGATACACAGTAATTGTATAGCAATGCACTGCTTATATTATTTTGGGTCGAACACTTGCAATTTGGCAAAGCTCAATTTTTAAAAGGAAAAAATGGCTTACATCCTTTCGTTTTGCAATTCATATTCAAGCAATACCTTGGAAGATGGTTTCTTAGACAACAATAGATGTTTGGTCTACAAAAATTCAGAGCCCATTTTGCTTATGTTTGTATGTATATGATTGCAAATCATATTCAAGTTGTACCCTTTCTAGTAAGCAGTGGAGATCTTTTTTCTAGTAAGCTAAGGAGATTCTTCTCTAGTTTATTATAGAAATTTAATGTTATTTGGAAATTGGAGTTTCAGTTTATGTCATGGATTATACTGTGATGTATTGTGATCAGGCTTGAGGTTTATCTAGTTTATTACTTTTGTAAAGATCTGCTTTTTTGTTAGATCAGTGGGCATGATCTATTTATAAACATCAGTAGATTGAAGTTAAAACCTTTTCATCGTTGGCACAAAGATTGTTTTTTTAGATCCAATTCATAGCTGGCACAAAGATTGATTCTTGGGTTTAGTTAGTTGATCTCCATTTAGATGTGCTCACGAAAAGTTTAAAACACACACCTTGATTCCTTTTCTTTCCTCTAAAATAATATTACCCATTGTAATTTGATCTTTATTCCATATTGCTTCACAATGATATATTTGGATGAGAAATTTCATTGATGAACCATTACATACTTGTCAGTTTTTTAGGCAACAATAATCCAGTGGTCGATTAAGTACCATAGGGTAGAAGAGAGCAGTAACCCCTAATAAACCAGAAGCAAATAGGAGATCAGATAGGAGCCCAAACCTCCCCACAAGAAACCAGAAGCACAGAAGGTGCTCGTAATAGAGGCCTCCCCAGCAATGGAGGAATATTTTTTGTTTATGTCAACTCTCCTTTTTTTCTCTCTAGAGGGTGAGGGTGCAAAGATCTTCACGTCGATCATCTGCGCCACAACCTTCCACTCCCTCTGTGTCCAAAACTTCAGGTCCCTCTGGGGGTACGCTGAAATGAAGATAGGGTGAGCGAAGCAGAAACAAGATGTCATCTGACACTTATACAATAATGCAAGTCGATGTTGAAGGAGAGCCTGTTGCACCTCGTAAGGCATGCCCCAGATTCCGCAACAGCTGCAAATTTCTTGTCAAGGAATACGTCCCAATCACTATAACTAATTGGCAGTTGCTGCTGGATGAGACGAAGGAGTTCCTGTGGGAAACGTTGCATAGATGCATCTGATTCCCCTCGGGAACAGAGGAAGCCGCCAAACAGAACACATTGAAAACTATAGGAAAGAGCGTTCGAGGCTGGAAGGGTGAGCTGAATAAGGACTTCATGAAGAAGAACATGGCACCCTTTAATAAATACAGAAATATTACGCCAGACCAATGGGCAGAGTTTGTTAGGAAGAAGATCACACCTGAGGCCATCAAACTGGGTGAATTGTTCAAGCACCTTGAGAAGAAGAGCAAGTACCACCGTCACCTGGGCTCGTCTGGGTACGCCCCCAAAATTTCAAAATGGAGGAGGCAAGGAGAAGAGGTTGCCTGGGCTGGAAAACCCAACCCTTTCAAAAATTGTGACGAACGAAGCAGGAACTGGGTCTACACTCAGTAAGAATTAACAGAATCTGCGGACTTAGCCTTCAAAAGCCCTGAGACCATGGAAGTGACTGCTAACAAAGGGTCTCTAGAGCTCGACAAGAAGAATGACCTCTAGTGTCTGCGCCTCCGGCACATTCACCTGAGCATTTGAAAGTCCTTATCATGGTTACCCTATACGGAAAGACTCTAACATACCCAACGAAGAGGTGACTTCTGTCCTCAAAAGCAAAGGCATGATCTGCTTAGGAATCTCCAGCGAAAGGTAATCGCACGAAAGAGACCGGCAAAATATTAACTATTCCTCAGTTGGATTTCTTGCCTACACCGGATGTTCCTGAGAAATATGAGAATGGCAAGCCATTTCTGCCATTGTTTCAACACCAAGAAGGACCATGGGAGATGAGGAGATTCCGTGAATGGTACATGAGGGCATGTCGAGCAGGGTTCTCCATAATCACTACTTCTGTCCTTGTTAACATTTTTTCTAAGCAAAGACTCCTATCTCATGGTGGATTTTAAGGATATACATGCTTTGTTCCATCAAGATAAACTTGACATCAATCTCATAAGTGTGTGATGTCTGTAAGTGCCTACAATCTACCACTACGTCTATATATCTACCAATATATGCTATAGAAGCTAATAGTTAGTGACTTGTTCTATAGGACGCAATTTAACAATGCGAAAAACTTGTAGTTATCAGTCGGTTTCATTAATCCGCAATGAATTTATCAGCCCAACTTGGTCATGAAGTTGAGGATTGATGACACCCAGATTAAAGGAAAAAGTAACAAGGAGAAAGCAAGGATCATAAGAGAAATAACCAAAACACGTAGGCTTCAAATGTCAACCTACATACTATGCTAGAAATGCAAGACAAGAACTACATCATGGCTACCTATAACCTTAAGAAAGTGTTCTACATCAAGAATCTAACATAACTATTCAACTTAATTGGTCGATCAAGAACCTAACATAAAGATTCATGTAGCGACCACTTTATTTGTATAATGCTGATGCCAAAGTCGAGCAGACTCGTAGTCCTTGACTCAGCTGATCTCCCCCAAAAATCCTACCAATATCTTATTGACGTTATACAGAGGTAAAGAAAATCCCCATACATAAAATTCTTATAAATCATTTATGAAGTGATAATTACTTATTGGCATTCGAATATGGCCTACAAGTGGTAGATAACGAAAGGTAGGATACACGATACGGCCAAGCCGAATGCGATAGTCGTTTGTACACACTTTCCGGTGATAACACGCCTCTAATGCTTTTATCAAACTATTTATGAGGAAGAGTCTTATTGAACTAACGAATATATTGTGTTTTTTTGAAGTGCCACAAGCAAGGATTCGATACCGTTCTTTGTGGACATTATGTTTGCAAGTTTTTTAGGGTAAACGAGAGGCACAAAACGAACCCCGAGGACGTAAATCATCATTGTGCTTGCATATTCTTATTCGGTTTTATTTCCGTTGTCAGTAGTGTTTTAACTCTTTTAATTGTATTTTCATTTCAGGCACGGATGATCGAACGTACCAACTCCTCTCTCACAGACAAAAATATCCAAAACGTCCAATGTGACCTGTGACGGTTCATTATGCATGAAGTCATGCACAAGAGTGATAGATTCTTTGATCTCGGAGGCGAATTAGCTAGCCATCCAAGGCTTTGTGAGTGGGAGAGGAAAAAACTCTTAGCAATGTTGGATTGTGGTGTAAATTGACTTGTGATGTAAAAATATTATACTTGTGAATATTATTGTACTTATGTTAAATATTGGATTTGTGTTTATTCAAACGCTGTTGAAATCTATGATATTTGAAATCTATCTTTAAAATATGTTGAAATTTGGAGGGAATAAAATATATGGTCATTATTAATTATTGAATGAAATACATACCACATGCAGGTTCTTATGTCACCTGTCCAGGAAAATCTATCTATCTATAGGTAAACGCTAAAGGGCGCCGAGTGTAAAACCATTTCTATAGGCGGTTCACTTAAGGAACTACTTGTGAAAATAGCTTTTCACAGACGGTTCCTTAAGAGAATCGCCTATATATGAAAACCATTTTTACATGTGGTTCTCTTAAGGAACCGTCTGTAGAAAACTATTTCCACAGGCGGTTCCTTAAGTGAACAGCCTATGAAAATAACGGTCTATTTTGCGCCTGTAGAAATTGTTTAATTCCACAGCCTTCGATCACAGGCGGTTGCGCTAAACGCCTGTGAAAACCAGTTACAAACCACATTTAGAAATAGTTTATGTAGTAGTGACATATACAATACTTCCCCATAAGATGCTGCCAAAAGGGTAGAAGATATATAGTTTAATTTTGTTGTATATGAAAAGATGCCTCAAGAAAATAACTTTATTAAAGATGCTCATGTTTGCTTGTTCCAGATATTTGCTGACTCGGATATCATTGAATCCCATACAATATAAACGTACGTTTATAAACTATAAGAGCACAAATAATATTGCTACAATCATTGACATAGTTCAATTATATCATTTTTTAAAAGTTTAAATTGTATGTTGTCCTGTTTTACATGTCATTACCGGTACAGTCTCTAATACACATATAGGTTTGACCACTATTTTTCTAGTTATGTATTTGTAGAAATTCTAAAATAATATATTGTTCTGAAACTACTTTTAACCATAAATCTGATATTCACCCACTAAAAAAAGGAGGATGTACTTTGCCAGCAGATCACATTGCCTTTCCATATCACCCAATCATAAACTCCAGTCACAGCCCAGTGTACTTCCTGCACGTACAACAACTGGATCAGCTTTCTATCTCCTGCGCACTAATGACCAATCGACACGCTAACGACGCGCATATGCAACACGCGCGCATGCCTTGCCTCGCTCGACATTCTCAGGTCGCTACCAGCAGCGTCAAAATCCATCCATGCATGCCTCAGCTTTATTTGCACTCAGGGGCGCCTTTGCGCTGCGATGAGCCGATGATGAGTTTAAGTAGAAAACGACCTGGACAAGTTTGCGCACCTAACACCGGGCTCATTGTGGACGTAAAGACTTCTAACTCTCTCTATTTAATTGGTGCCGTGTAGCAAACATATTCTTAAAGATGGTAGCGGAATATCTTAGATATGTATGTGATTTTAGTAATTAATGATAACATAGTTAATAGGGTAATATATTTGTTAAGTATATATTTTAGTAGCTCTCACAAATACAATACATGAAAAAGCCACTATATTTGGAACAAAGTTTGATTGTAATGGAGAAGTACTAAAGAATTTGTTTTCACTGGTCCGGCGCAGAGTTGTACACACCGAAGAATTTTGTCCAGAGACCGTTAGCCTCACCAGATAGTTAGTGCTCTATGTGTTGAACTCAACGGAGTGTTTTTGATAAAAGGGGAGAAGACTGAAGGACTCATCGGATAGTCTGGAGAACGGAGTGTAAACACCCGATTATTACACCGGAGCATTTATTTCAGAGAAAGTTGCAGCCAATGAAGATTGAACGTTAACTCATCAGATGGTCCGATGCATGAATTGTAAACTCCACATTATTGCACTGGAGCATTTTACACAGAGAAGTCAGGACAAAGAGAGGAATAAATTGAACTTGTTGCATGAATTTTGATGTGATCAAATGGAATAGATTTCTATACAATCATGAATAGCACAAGCTTTCCATAGAGGCTAATATTTCAAAATCGGAGTTCAGAGAAAAAGTTATGCACAAAATACATATTGTTGTTCTGCTGAAATCTGCATAACCGGATGGTCCGGTGCTCACAACAAAAATAGTCTGGTGCTAACAGAAAGTCCAGTGCTCACAAAGAAAAATAGTCCGATGTTCACAGAAAATTTGGAGCGGAGTCTAATACACACTGGATGCTTCGATGCTCACAAAATGATCACATCGGATTATTTTTTTCCAGAGGGCTCTAAAATGAATATATGCACATACGATGATCTAGTGCATGTGTCCGTTGCTCAGTGAGTCGTCACTGGATTATCCCGTGTTCATAGATGAGTTTGAGAAGGTTCCAACGGCTAGTTTCTACCGCTGTACACAATTGATGGTCCGTTGTTTGTACTACTATTATCACTGGATCATCTGGTGTTCACAATTTTTCTAAACTGTTGGAGCAACGGCTAATTAGTGGGTTTAAGGCCATAAATAATCATTAACTCGACCATTTGAAGATGTGGTTGTCCAGAGAAATCCATATGCACTTGAGAAGACATCCAAGCCACCAAATTTCTTAAAGTGACCATCCAAAGTAATTAAGCACAAGATTATAGAGTGTTTAGTACTTATAGGCCTAGAGTAAGTTGTAGCTAGATATTGTAACTTGAAGAAGGGATCAAGGAGTGATCTTGGCTTGTACCAAGTGGTACGCCAATGCCTTAGAGTCTTGGTGACTCACCAGCAACTTGAGCTGGAGTTGCTTAAGCTTGTTGACCCTCCAACTTAGTGTGAAGCAGCGGCAAGACGCTTGTGCGGGGATACAGTGACCCTTGCCTTGGTGGCTCAAGCTCCGAATTGATCACGGTGGCAAGCGACCGGAAGAGGGGCTAGTGATGAGGCATTGCCTTGGTGACTTAGTGGCTCATCTGGCTTGAGGTCTTTTCTTGGTGGCTTGGAGACTAAATAGTTGTGACCGGGTGGCAGCTAGGAGCATATCCTTGGTGGAGCTCCAACATGGACTAGGGGTGGCATTGATGCTATCGATACCATGGGATAAAAATCACTTATGCCGAGTTTACTTTCTCTACCGTCTTTACGCTTCCGCATTTAGATTCCTGCAATGTACCTTTGTACATTTACTTCTCTAGAGTAGTTTGCTAGGATTGGGTATAGGTTGTACCTGTTTGGTACACCGGCACCTTGGAGTCTTGGTGACTCACCGGCAACTTGAGCCGGAGTTGCTCAAGCTTGTTGACTCTCTAACTTGGTGTGGAGTGGAGACAAGAAGCGTGTACGGGGACGTGGAGACCCTTGCCTTGGTGGCTCAAGCTCCGACGTGATCACGGCGGTGAGGAACCAGAAGAGAGGCTAGTGGTGAGTGTTGGGGAATGGGTAGTCTACAGTAGCCTTAAACAAAAAATTTCTACCGCATTCACCTAGAAAATCATGCTAGTAGGAGATCATAGATTCTTATCACTTGACGCGCAGTGCAGCGGAAGAAGAGTTGGAGTAGACCGATCCAATGTTGCGCGCGTCAAACTCCTCGAGCAGATCCTCGATCAGATCCGCAACCTCGATCAACTCCGAGCAAGTAGTCGTGCTCCTCGACTAACTTCGAGCAGGTGGTCGTGCTCCTCGACTAACTCTGAGCAGATGATTGTGCTCCTTGACCAACTCCAAGCAGGTGGTCGTACTCCTCAACTAACTCCGAGTAGGTGGTTGTGCTCCTCGACCAACTCCGAGCAGATGGTCGTGCTCCTCAAGCAACTCCTGTTCAACTCACCGAGAAGATCAGCGCCGCAACAGCAGCAGCGCCTTTACGGTATCAGCGCCGATATGCTAGCACTGCATGCATGACTAGGGTTTTTGGGAGATCGTGTGGAAAGTTGCAGCTAGGGTTTCGGAGTGGCTCAACTTTGTCATGCCCTACCCACGCCTCTTCTTATATAGAGCTCGCCAATGAGCTCCCACGTTGGAAGCCCTTTAGGACTCTAACTACTCATGGATCACAATCCAATCAAAACCCATATACAAATCCAATTTGTATGTTTTGTTCCAACCCATTAAGTGTGTGACTTGTTAGGTTCATGTACATACGGCTACGACTTGGAAACCCTTTCCAAACTGAAATCAATAGTGGTCCCTAGCAAGACATGTTGACTCCCGAGTATACATAAAAGATCATATCGGCTGAACATTGATATACACATGCACCGATCCCTTCGTCTCATGATACCAGTCAAGCTCAAGGCGAGATATGTGCCACCCTTGTGATAGTCTGACTATTCAGTCGATCAAATAGTGGATTCATCATGATTAACTCTTTAATCATATTGGTATGGCCATGCACTTTCTCAATCCAACTATCTCGAGGGGCCCAGAGATATCTCTTCTGTTATCAAGGAGGGGCAAATTCCATCTTCATCGCTCATACCCCACAACATATTTCATGACAACCCGAAAACTATCTTTGTGACTACCTAGTTACGGAATAGCGTTTGACAACCTCAAAGTATGCCACTACACATTCTGGGCATCAATGACGATCTCAGGTCTGAGGATCCTGCAGGTACACCATTTGAGATAACAACTAATGGCACATCATAAATAACAATTCCAGCAGTATCTCAAGGTGGGTCTATCCAACATCATGTTCTCTAACATAAATACCCATATTATTGACATGGTATCTTTATACCTATGATCCATAAAACATGATCATCAATCAATTTATGTGCTAGTATTATGTATTATCACAATGATATACAACCAGAGATCGACTAAGAATAACATCATGAAAGAAACAAAGAGTTTCATGAACAAGTCACATACTTGCTAATCAATCTAAACAATAGTCATTCTTGGAATAACACGATATTTGGTAGTACATGAACATAGACGTGTGATACAATTATCTCTATGATTGCCTCTAGGGCGTATCACCTTCAATCTCCCACTTGCACTAGAGTCAATCATGTAACTATCTAATACCCATAGCTCTCATGTGTGCCTCATGCTTGGGCCGCGGGAGTGGCTTTGTCAATGGATCAGAAATATTCAAATTCTTGTGAACTATTCCTTTCTGACAGTCGTGGGGCTGGTGTCTCCACAACATGTTCTATAACATCCAATTGTGGTTCAATAGGTGCTCAAACACTTTCTAATGGTTCCTGAATCTCTTCAAGTTGCACCGTGCTACCACTGATATTTCTTGAGAGAAACTCTTTCTCCAGAAAAACACTGTTCCGGGCGACAAACACTTTGCCTTCTTCCTGGTTATAAAAGTAATATCCTTTGGTTTCCCTAGGATACCCCAAAAAGAAGCATTTATTTGATTTGGCAGTGAGCTTATCTGATGTCAAATATTTTACATAGACCTCACAACCAAAATCTTAAGGAAAGACAACCCGGAACGCTTCCAGGTCCATATCTTATATGGTGTCTTCTCTACAGCTTTATATGGAACCCTATTTAAAGTGAACGTAACAGTTTCTAGAGCATATCCCCAGAAGGATAATGAAAGATCAGGTTGGCTCATCATGGACCGGACCATGTCCAACAAAGTCCGGTTCCTCCGTTCGGACACTCCATTCCATTGAGGCATCCCCGGTGAAGTCAACTGTGGAACAATTCCATATTGCTTTAGATAATCACCAAACCCATGGCTCAAATATTCACCTCCACGATCAGATTGCATAAATTTAGTTATCTTGCCAAGTTAATTTTGTGCTTCATTCTGAAACTCCTTGAACTTTTCAAAGGACTCAGACTTGTGCCTCATTAGGTAGATGTAACCATATCTACTAAAGTCGTCAGTAAAAGTAATGAAGTACTGAAAACCACCTCTAGCGATAGAGCTCATTGGTCCACATACATCAGTATGTACAAGGGCCAACAACTCACTCGACCTCTCTCCTTGACGGGTGAAAGGCGCCTTAGTCATCTTGCCAAGTAAACAAAATTCGCATGTATCAAATGATTCAAAATCAAATAAATCAAGAAGACCATATTTATGGAGCCTCTGCATGCGTTTCTCATTTATATGTAACACCCTAAATTTCAATTTTCGCAATAGTTCAAAATTTTGTTAGAATTAAATAGGAGTCATAGATTTTTGTTCAATTTAGATGAAAAATTAATTTCTAAATTTAAATTGCCATAGGTTAAATTTGTTTGATGCATTCATGCTATCATAGTTGCAATAGGTTTTTATGTGTAGAAAATGTTTGCAAAAGTTCGCTAGAAAGCGCTCGTTTAAAATCTCTTTTGAAAATGGTTCAAAATAATTTTAAAAGCAATTTCTAAAGTTCCTAAAACATTCCGTGCCTTTTTCCTCTCACAAGTCTAGACCAAACATCACCTCTCCCCCTCTCCCTCTCTCCCTCCCACATTCTTTTTCTGGCCCGTTCTCCCTCTCTCCCCTTACTCTCTTGCAGGCCAAGTCCACCAACTAAGCCGACATGTTCCTCGCTCAAGCTTCCTCCCTCCTACTACCTCTCACCAATGTGTGGGCCTAGCTCATGCCCAGCTGAGCCGCACCGAGCCGCCCGAACCACCCCGCCAGAGCCGGGCTCCCCTTCTTCCACCTCCCGCCAACTCGATCCCCTCTGCACTAGCCGCTCAATCCCGTGCCTCCCCGCACCTCCCTCGCTCGGTAACAGGCAGATCCGAGGGCCTAATGCCCATCACTCCTTCCCTCATCAATCCCTCCTTCAAACCCCTCAATCAATCGTGACACTGACGCCATTAAGGTCATGGCCACCGGCTATTTCTCTCCGAGCCCCGGCTACTCCGCTCGCCCTCGCGCCCATATAAGAAACCCGTGGCCTTCACAGTGAGGTTCCGTACATTTTCCATCTGCTCATGACCTTCTTCTTGCTCGGATTTGCCCTCGGCACCATCTCCATCTTCATCTCCGATGAGGTTGCACCGCCACCGCTTTTCTTCATGTTTGTGCACCAATTAACCCCCTCTCCGGCCCCGCAGGTTCCTCTGGAGTCAAACCAGTGGCTCATCATTGTCAATTGGCCACCGAAGCACCTCCCTCGTTTTCGCACTAACCACCGCTGCCACCAACATTGTCGCTCGGCCGCCTATACCCCTCTCCAGCGTCGTTCTCACTTGGGGTGAGTTCGTCGTCGCCGCCTCCATGTTCCGCCGCTCGTCGGAGCTCCCTGGTCATCGGAACACCGTTACAGCCACTCTCCGGCTGTCCCGCCACCGTGCATAGCCTGCCGGTGCCTCCGATCCATCTTGGGCCGATGGACCGAGCCCCCCTTCGGTTCACAAGCCGTAGACCTAGTCCACCGCCTTTCCAATAACAAAAATATTTCAATTTGATTTATGATGTCAGCATGCGCAATAATCAAGATTTTCAGTATAAAAATTAATTGGTTTATTCTCTGAAATTAAGCAAAATTTCCAGATAAGTCCCTAAAACTTTAAAAGCTAAGAACTTTCTGCTCGTAGCTCTGATTTGGGCGATTTTCACGCTCAAATGTTTCTAGCGACATGCAGAATCTTTTTATAGGGTTTTATCTAGTTTTATTACTGTTTGGTATACTATTCTTAGTGGTTTCCCTTGTGTGCTTTTCTGGTCTGCCGTTTAGGAGGTGAGTAGTTCAGGACTCTTCAAGATCAAGCTTTCGAGGGCTTTGAGCAACCCTCCGCTGAAGGCAAGTGTCCTTGAACATCTTGCTCCTATATTAGGATGTATATGTTAGATGTTTATCTTTCATTGCATGCTTGTCTAATTTGGAATCACATGATTAGGGTTTTCTAGCTTTTGTATGATTATCCTTGTCGTCGTTGATGGGTCAGGTGTTATAAAGGGTAGATATGCTAGTCACTGTCATGGTCAGGTTATGAGTTAAAAACTTGATTGATGTCTATGCAACATGATCGGAAGTGGTAATCCTTTGTAGCAACATGGTATAGGGATCCTAACTGGATGGTTGGTTTGATGTGGTACTGTACAGCAGGTTTATGGTTGTTCCTGTGTGGGATCCTAAGTATCGGTTCTTCAACATGTAACCAAGCTAAACCGCAACCATCAACGGAGCCTATATGGGTACGATCTGGCCAATTAACTAGCCACCCTCCGGTTCTGTGAGCACCATTGGATGGTTGAGTGGCACAAAAGGGGGTTTCTGCCACGATGTAATTGTCAGTTAGCGTTGAAACCTTAGTGGGTCCTTGCAGGTCGGCGAGAGCTTTGTAAAGGTCTTGTAGTGATCTCCTGGTGCACACCTCAGAATTGTGTTAGTGCTTGGCCGGCACGACAACATGGAGACTGTCACCTGGTAATGCGGGTGATGAAATCACGACCCGTGGGGGAAGATGGGAAAACTCTACAGAGTATAAAACATGATCGATCAGCCGTGCCCACGATCAAAAGCGGCTTGGACTTCTTCTTGATTAGTTGGGATCAAGGTTCTAGAATGAATGGTCGGGTAGCCAGGTAATGGGCTTACCTGGTGCGTTTGGGTAGCCGGATATGGAATATCTGGTCAGTTTTGTAGTCGGATGGAATCCAAAGAGTTATTATTCTTGTTTAAGTTGTGTCTTCACACTTAGTAAATAGGATACATGTGGTAAGGTCATAGGTTAAAGTTTCTTAGTACAGTTTACCAGTGTCTAACCTTTTCATTACTAAATCCCTGTATCATGCTTTCACTACACTTGCGGAGTACATTATGCACTCACACCCATTGCTTCCCCTCTTTTGTATTCTTCTGTTGTTCAGAAGCCGTCAATGAAGCTGCCTCCTTTGATGGATATGACTGCAACCTGGAGCTCCTTTTCTAGGCTAGTGTGCCCACGGTTAACACCTGTGGAAGATAGAAGCCCCGTTGGCGCTGAAGATCTCTTTTTCTGCTGTGTTTTGTTTTAGACCCTTGGGTCCTTTTGTAATGAGTTAAATACGTTATTGTAATAATGGCACTGTGATGATGCACTGATGATGTAAACGCATGTATGAAACTTGATCCTCGCATACATATGTCATACCCGGTTTTGTTCCTTTGGAACTGGGTGTTACAGAAGTGGTATCAGAGCCGTGTTGACCGTAGGACGCAAGCCTAGATAGAATGGTCGTGATATAAGGACTTATTTCAAATCCTATTTTGAAATACTTTCTCTGTTGTTTTCTAGCCTCTCTGATATTTCCCCTCTCTGCTTTCAGATTCCAATCTATTGAATAAAATAAATTTCCAACACTCTCCCTTTCAAGATTTTAGATGTTGATCTAGTCCCAGCTACCCTGATTAAGGAGGATGCTCTGAACAACTCGCTAGACGCGTCTGCCTCATATGAAGATTCTGATGATGAAGTGAAGACTCTTCACTACAAGGAGGAATCATCTACCACAACATTGAATGCATGAAGATCTATCTTTGCTTTCCTCCCAATTCTCGTTTTTCGAGTCATAGGAGGACTTTCCCCTTTTCCTCAGAAACGTAAGAACGATGTTGGTAGTGTGCCTTTTCGTGTTGTGTCTTGAGTGATTTGGATTTTTTGTTTGAGTGCTTGAGTGCATTGTGGATGCTTTAGCATCTGGTAACAACGACATTCCTTATATATCTATATAGTTAAGAGTATAACTGGGTTTTCTCCTTCTAGCCCTTTCTCTTGTTGCTCCAACCTTTCACTTCAATCTTGACCAAATGGTAAACACAAAGAAAGACCAACATGGTGAGGACATCAACCCTAACAACAACGGCAACAACCAGTATACGCCGTCACAGTTCAACAAGGAGCAACTTATAGCAACACAAACTCAAATCCTCCAAAGCATGGCTCAGAATATGGAAAGGTTGCTACAGATCACTAAAGCTCTGAGTGGAGAAGACGAACATAGCCAGTAGGACAACATGAAGAAGAGGAAAATACCATTCCAAGGATATGGAAGCAATGCATGTCCCTGTGTGTCAACTCAAGCTTGTCAGTAAGGGCCTATGCTCCATCCCAATAATCAGTACATGCCTCAACTCCAAGCACCTGTTCAACACTCCGATTATCAGACACCCCGTTCTACTCTGCTTTCCATTCCTTAGTCAAGAATAGCCCAGCTACTCCTGCCTCAAGCAAAGAATGTTTCCATTGTGGAGATGAAGGGCACTATGTGAATAGGTGTCCTAAGAAGTTTCCAATTCAGGCCAACACCAACACTCTGAAGTGTACTCGGTCTCAACCCCAAGAACGTAATGGAAGCCAGATTCTCATCAAAAAAACTGTGGACAGCAGGACACTAGGATGCAAAATGATCCTTGGGATCTCAATCTTAGTGATTGGGCAATTACCTACAGCGAATTTCAACTGAACCGGGCAAAACGTTCCAAGAAGTGTAAAAATCAGGAAGGCAATCCTATCAGTCAAGCTCAAAAGAAACCAAAAAAGAGGAAGATGTCACTCCAAGGATAGAATCAGCAGCAATGGCAATCGCAGAAGATGCCCAATCAGGTTGCAGGTGTATACAAGTAGCCAGTACAACAGCAGTCATGCCTTAACTACCAGCCGCAGTGACCCAACAATAACAACCATCAGCAGATGCTGCTTCAGAATACAAAAAGTCACATACATATCAATGAAACTTTCGGAAGTGAGTATCGTCCACAGGGCAATGACAAGAAGAAACTTCTCAAGAACAAGTAACCAAAAGTTCTCAGCAATGTTCCACTCCTAAAGATGCACTACAAGCTGCTAACCAAGAAGGCTCTCGGGTCAGCAAAACCCAGAATGCCCCTGCAAGAGAAACTTGCTTTTGTTGTGGAGAAGAAAGACACAATGCCAATTGGTGTCACCTGAGGTATTTGTCTCAAGACAATAAGAGGATGTGTTTACACTATGGAGAAGAAGGACACTTCATTAATAAGTGTTGTAAGAGGTACCGTGCTCCTCCCAATGAGAGGGCATGTTTCCACTGTGGAGGACCCCTACATCGAATCTACAGGTGTCCAACAATGTATCCTACTATGGATCAACCTGACCTCAATACTCGGAGGAAATTCTCAACCTAGCATAGGAATTCTCAAACTCTGACTTAAGAAAGACCAATTCAACCAAACTGTGATGAGTATCAGCTCAACGGCATCAAGACTAAAGAAGCTTAGCATTCATAAGAACATCCCTTATGATGTATTCATTGATCAACTCTGCAATAAAGTTTCCAGAATGGATCATGTTTTCCTTCATAGAATCAAGTTCTATTGTAAGTTTCACCTTATCAATGTTAGTGATAAAGTTTTTGAAAAGAAACAAGAGTAAGATGTGTATGCTTTAGTTCAATCCTTTTTAAGGGGGGTAGAATTTTTAGCCAATCTATTGGCTCTGGAATCTAAAGACCCAGATGTTGTTCTTGGAAGCGGCTAGTTAGCAAGAGTAATGGAGTAATACGATGTCCCAAGAAAGGACAGTACTCAGAGGCTACACTTCGATCCCAGAAGTGACTATCCAGAATAAGTACCATCTTCCCAGGATCGATGACTTGTTTGATTAGCTTAGAGGTGCATGTGTATTCTCCAAGATCGATCTTCGCTCAGGATATCATTAGTTGAAGATTCGAGCATCAGATATCCCTAAGACAACTTTCATCACCCATTATGAACTATATGAGTGTACGGTCATGTCTTTCAGATTGACCAAACACCCCTGCTTAATTCATGTATTTGATGAACAAGGTATTCTTAGGGTACTTGAATAAGTTTGTAGTAGTCATTATCGATGATATCCTGGTTTTCTCTAAGAACAAGGAAGAGCATGAGGAACACCTAAGGATAGTATTGCAGAAACTCAGGGAGAACCAGTTGTAAGTTAAATTGAGTAAATGTGAGTTTTGGTTGAAGGAAGTTCTTTTCCTAGGCCATATTATTTCAGCAGAAGGTGTATCTATGGACCCATCCAATATGAAGGATGCTCTGAACTGGAAACCACTATAGAATGTTTTGGAGATCTGTAGTTTCTTGGGTCTAGTAGGATATTGTCGTCGGTTCATAGAAGGTTTCTCCAAGATAACGAAGACAATGATAGAACTGCTAGAAGGAGTAGAGTTCAAGTGGACAGCCACTAGAGAAGCTAGTTTCAATGAGTTGAAGAAAAGATTAACCTCAGCTCCGATATTGAGAAACCATTTTTAGTGTATTGCGATGCATCTTGTCAAGGTTTGGGTTGTGTGCTCATGCAAGAAGGTCATGTAGTAGCATATGCAACCAGGCAGTTTAGGAAGCATGATGAGAACTACCCGACAAGCAACTTAGAATTAGCCGCAGTAGTGCATGCACTCAAGATCTAGAGACACTATCTGATAGGTCAAAAGTGTGAGATCTGCTCAGACCATAAGAGCTTGAAGTATATTTTCACTCAACCGGATGGTTAGAGCTTATCAAGGATTACAACTTTGGAATCAACTATCACCCAGGTAAGGCTAATGTAGTGGCTAATGCCTTGAGTATAAAATCTCAGGTCAATGCTATAACACTCCAAGGGATGAGTCTCGAGCTATGCAAGGAATTTGAGAAGTTGAATTTGGGAATGGCATGTAACACCGAGATAGTTGCAATGGAAATAGACTCAATGCTTGAACAAGATATAAGGAATGGTCAGTTTGAGGATGAAAAGTTCTTGGAAATCCAGTAGCTCATCAAAGTTAGGAAAGCCCCAGATTTCACTGAAGATGAGCAATGCACAGTGTGGTACAAGCATAGACTATATGTTCCAGACATGAAGGCTATTCAGGATACAATTTTAAGAGAAGCTCATGACTCAGCATATTCCATTCACTCAGGGAGTACCAAGATGTATCAAGATCTTAAAAATCAATATTAGTGGTACGAAATGAAACGAGCAGTGGTAGAGTACGTGGCTTTGTGTGATATTTGTTAGTGAGTTAAAGCTGAGCATCAGAGACCAGCAACACTGTTACAGCCTTTGAAAGTACCTGAATGGAAGTGGGAAGAAATCAGCATGGATTTCATAGTGAGCCTACCTCGAACACTGTCAGGATATGAATCCATATTGACCATAGTCGATCGGTTGACAAAAGTAGCTCACTTCATTCCAGTCAAGGAAACCTATCAAGATTCAAAACTAGTTGAGTTGTATATGTCCAAAATTGTGTGCCTGTATGGAGTACACAAGATAATTGTATCTGATCGTGGTAGTCAGTTTACTTCACGGTTCTGGTAATGCTTACATGAGTCTATGGATACAAGGTTGAATTTTAGCTCAGCATATCATCTGCAAACTGACGGACAGACATAAAGAGTAAATCGAATCCTTGAAGACATGTTAAGAGCGTGTGATTTGAAGAATGGTAATAATTGGCTTAAGAATTTACCTTATGCAGAGTTCTCGTACTATAAAGTCTATCAAGCTAGTCTCAAGATGTCACCTATAAGAGATCTATGCAGAGTTGAAGTCAAGGGCAAGCTTTTACCTCAATTTATTGGTCCGTACAAGATATTGGAGAGACGAGGAGAAGTAGCTTACCAGCTTGAGTTACAACCCTAACTCTCAGGAGTGCATGATGTTTTCCATGTGTCATAGCTAAAAAAGTGTCTGAGAGTTCCCGATGAGCAGTTACTGGTAGCAGAACTGGATGTATGTGAAGATCTTTCCTATTCAAAATATCCGATCGAGATTCTTGAGATGTCAGAACGGGTTACATGGATTAGGCGAAGCTGTATGTGCAAAGTACAGTGGAAGCATCATTCAGAGGAGCAAGCTACTTGGGAAAGAGAAGATGATCCAGAGGCAAAGTTCCCCATCTCTTTTCTGATCCTTTTAAATCTTGAGGGCGAGATTCAACCTAAGGGGGGTAGGTTTGTAACACCCTAAATTTCAATTTTTGCAATAATTTAAAATTTTGTTAGAATTAAATAGGAGTCATAGATTTTTGTTCAATTTAGATGGAAAATTAATATCTAAATTTAAATTTCCATAGGTTAAATTTGTTCGATGCATTCATGCTCGTAGTTGCAATAGATTTTTATGTGTGGAAAATGTTTGCAAAAGTTCGCTAGAATGTGCTAATTTAAAATCTCTTTTGAAAATAGTTCAAAATAATTTGAAAAATAATTTCCTAAATTCTGAAAACATTACGGGCCTTTTTCCTCTCCCAAATCCGGACCAAACATCTCCTCTCCCCCTCTCCGTCTCTCCCTCCCCCTTTCTTTTTTCGGCCCGTTCTCCCTCCCGCCCGTTACTCTCTCGTGGGCTAAGCCTACCGGCCAAGCTGACCCATTCTATGCTGGAGCTGCCTCCCTCCCGCCACCTCTCACCAACACGTGGTCTCGGCTTAAGCCCAGCTGAGCAGCACCAAGCCGCCTGAACCACCCTGCCCGAGCCGGGCTCCCCTTCTTCCACTTCTCGCCAGCTCGATCCCCTCCAAACCGGTCGCTCAATCCTGAGCCTCCCCGCCACCTCCCTCACTTGGTAATGGGCTGATCCAAGGGCCTTAATGCTCATCACTCCTTCCCCCATCAATCCCTCCTTCAAAGCCCGCAATCAATCGTGAAACTGACGCCATTAAGGCCATGGCCGCCAGCCATTTCTCTCCGAGCCCTGGCCGCTCCGCTCGCCCTCGCGCCCATATAAGTCACCCATGGCCTTCATAGTGAGGTTCCGCACATTTTCCACCCGCTCACGCCCTTCTTCTCACTTGGATTTGCCGCCGGCGCCATCTCCTTCTTCGTCTCCGGTAAGGTTGCGCCGCCACCGCTTTTCTTCATGTTTGTGCCGTCTCCAGCCAATTTAACCCCATCTCTGACTTCACAGGTTCCTCCGGAGTCGAACCAGTGGATCATCGTTGTTAATTGGCCACCGAAGCACCTCCTCGTTGCCACACCGATCACCGCCGCCACTGTCACTATTGCCCAGCCGCCTCGACCCCTCTCCAACATCGTTCTCACTTGGGGTGAGTTCGTCGTCACCCCCTCCCCATGTTCCACTTCTCGTCGGAGCTCCCTAGTCACTGGAGCACCGCTCTGGCTGCTCTCCGGCCGCCCTGCCACTGTGCATAGCCCGTCGGCACCTCTAGTCTATCGTGGGCTAGTGGACTGAGACCCCCCCTTCGGTTCACAAACCGTAGACCCGGTCCACCGTCTTTCCAATAACAAAAATAATTCAATTTGATTTACGATGTCAACATGCGGAATAATCAAGATTTTCAGTATTAAAATTAATCGATTTATTCTCTGAAATTAAGTAAAATTTGCAAATAAGTCCTTAGAACTTCAAAAGCTCAAAACCTTTTGCTTGTAGCTCCGTTTTGGGCGATTTTCGCGCTCAAATGTTTGTAGTGAGATGTAGAATATTTTTTAGGGTTTTACATAGTTTTATTAATGTATGGTGTATTGGTTTTAGTGGTTTCCCTTGTGTGCTTTTCCAGTCTGCCGTTTAGGAGGTGAGCAGTTCGGGAATCTTCAAGATCAAGCTTTCGAGGGCTTTGAGCAACCATCCGCTAAAGGCAAGTATCCTTGAAACTTTTGCTTCTATATTAGGATGTATATGTTAGCTGTTTATCCTTCATTGCATGCTTGTCTAATTTGGAATCCCATGGTTAGGGTTTACTAGCTTTTGTATGATTATCCTTGTCGCCGTTGATGAGTCAGGGGTTATAAAGGGTAGATATGCTAGTCGTTGTCTTGGTCGGGTTATGAGTTAAAAACTTGATTAATGTCTATGCAACATGATCAGGAGTCATAATCCTTTGTCGCAACATGGCATAGGGATCCTAACTGGATGGTTGGTTTGAGGTGGTGCTGTACATCAGGTTTGTGGTAGTTCCTGTGTGGGATCCTAAGGACCGATTCTTGAACATGTAACCAAGATAAACTGCAACCATCCACGGAGCCTATATGGATACAGCCTGGCCAATTAACTAGCCACCCTCTAGTTCTCTGAGCACCATTGGACGTTTGAGTGGCACAAGAGGGGGCTTCTACAGCGATGTAATCATCTGTTAGCGGTGAAACCTCAGTGGGTGCTTGCAAGTCGGCGAGAGCTTTGTAAAGGCCTTGTAGTGATCTCCTGGTGCACACCTCAGAAGTGCGTAAGTGCTTGTCCAGCACGACAACATGGAGACTGTCACCTGGTAATGCGGGTGATGAAATCACGACCCGTGGGGAAAGATGGGAAAACTCTACATAGTATAAAACCTGATCGATCAGCCATGCTCATGGTCAAAGCTACTTGGACTTCTTCTTGATTAGTTGGGATCAAGGTTCTAGAATGGATGGTTGGGTAGCCAGGTAATGGGATTACTTGGTGAGTTTTGGAAGCTGTATATGGAATATCTGGTGAGTTTGGTAGTCGGATGGAATCCGAAGACTTGTTACTCTTGTTTAAGTTGTGTCTTCACACTTAGTAAATAGGATGCCTGTGGTAAGGTCATAGGTTAAAGTTGCTTAGTGTAGTAAACCAGTGTCTAACCTTTTCTTCACTAAAGCCCCCATATCATGCTTTCCCTACACTTGCGGAGTACATTATGTACTCACACACGTTGCTTCCCCTGTTTTGCATTCTTCTGTTTTTCAGAAGCCATCAATGAAGCTGCCTCCTTCAATGGAGACGACCACGACCCAGAGCGGACTTCAGCGGCAAAGGCTGGGAAGAAGCGGGAGGAGGACCCAACGGTGGCTCCTTTGGTTTCTTCCTCATCTTCTGACAGCTCGGGGGTCGGCTACTGCATTAGCTTCCGTGGTGGCAGGCTGTAGATGAGGTGTACACACCGCTCCATGCGCGGTCCCTACCGGGATCTGTAGGAGGCGGAGGCGGCCTTTGCGGGTGCTTAGTGGATAGCCCTGTTCTACCATTCGACTATGGCCCTACCGCGGGTCATAGTTGTCTTTTACCACCTTGCACTCTTTCTCCCTTTGGTTTGCTCTCTCGGGGTTTGCCTCCTCTGCAGCGGACTTTGTACTGTTTGCTACTTTGTACACGTCCTTCAGATGCATGATTTGTTTAATAATATAATTTGGACCCTTGGGGGCGATTGTATCTCATTTTGGGGTGAAGATATGAGGTGGTCCTTCGAGCAGGGGACCGCGTGTCTGTCTGCCTTCGTGCCTTGGAGCCACTTTTGTCCGTCCCCTTCGTTGTCGATGGCTAGTTTTTTGGACGACCGGCATGCCAAGCCTTCACATAGATCATCTCCAGTTTTGTTCATTCTGGGGGATAGGTTGCCTCAAGAATCTGGTGGTGGTAGATACGCAGGGTAATTAAGGAGGTCCAGGTGAACCGGTGGCGACCTCATTGTTTCTGGTTATCACGTGCTCCTCGGGCTCGGTGTTGGTAGGGTCTTCTTCCAAATTTGTTCCAGATTTCTGACCCAGCGAATTCCATTTGGAACATTGGAAGAAAAGGTTCAAAAGTGGTCTTCGACCCTTTTAGCCGCTACCCGGCTCCAGAGGTAATTCACCCAGGGCATGAAGACGGAGTGTTGGAGGCGAAGCCGAAGGCTAGACAGGAGAGGTGGTCCTCAACTCCCTAGGCCCTTAGCCACTGCCTGTCTCTGGAGGTAATTTGCTTGGAACCTAGCGACGACGTGTCGGAGGCGAAGCCGAAGACCAGACATGAGAGGTGGTCCTCGACCCTCTCAGCCCTTAGTCGCTACCCGGATCTAGAGGTAATCCGCCCAGAGCCTAGCGACGGCGTGTTGGAGGCGAAGTCGGAGGCCAAATGGGAGAGGTAGTCCTAGACCCCTCGGCCCTTAGCCACTGCCCAGCTCCCAAGGTAATCCGCCAGGAGCCTGGCAACGGCGTGTCTGAAGCGAAGACAGAGGCCAGACGGGAGAGGTGGTCCTTGACCCCCTCGGCCCTTAGCCGCTGCCTGACTCTGAAGGTAATTCACCTGGAGCCTAGCGACGGCTTGTCGGAGGCGAAGGCACAGGCCAAATGGGAGAGGTGGTCCCAACCTCCTCGGCCCTTAGCCACTGCCCGGCTCTGGAGGAAATCCGCCCGGATCCTGGCGATGGTGTGTTTGAGGCGAAGCTGAATGCCAGACGGGAGAGGTGGTCCTCGATACCCTCGGCCCTTAGCCGCTTCCCAGATCCTGGTGACAACGTGTTGGAGCCCTTAGCCGAAGGCCAAACGGGAGAGATGGTCCTCGACCCCCTCAGCCCTTAGCTGCTACCTGGCTCCAGAGGTAATCCGCCAGGAGCCTGGCGACGGCGTGTCAGAGGCAAAGTCGAAGGCCAGACAGGAGAGGTGGTCCTCGACCCCCTCGACCCTTAGCTGCTGCCCGGCTCCAGAGGTAATCTGCCAGGAGCCTGGCGACAGCGTGTCGAGGTGAAGTCGAAGGCCAGACAGGAAAGGTAGTCCTTGAACCCCTCGGCCCTTAGCCGTTGCCCGGCTCCATGGGTAATCCGCCCAGAGCTTGGTGACGGTGTGTTGGAGGCGAAGCTGAAGGCCAAATGAGAGAGGTGGTCCTCGACCCCCTCAGCCCTTAGCCATTGCCCGGATCCTGCAACAACCAGCTGGGGATACATACTATTTTCCATTCCATGCAGAGTGGGCTTTTACTTATTGTTAGCATGACCTTCATAAACGACGTATGAACCGTGTCTTTAGATGAGACTACCTGGTAGTGACTTTACCTGTTACCATACGTGTCTGAGTCATGCAGGTCATACCTCTTCGGTCTGTTGGTTGTGCCTATCGGGGGCTAGTCAGCTTTGCATCCTTCCGGCACAGAGGTGTTTGCCTTCAAGATGTTGTGGGATTTTGTCTGATAGGTTTTTTTCGAACCTCTACATCTGGTGGAGCTTTTGTGAGACTATTTGGTGGAGGTTATTGTAAGACGCTCTGCCTCGTGGAGGTTTTCGGAAGTCTCTCCATTTGTGCCAGAGCTTTTGCAAGACTGTTTGGCAGAGGTTTTTGTAAGATGCTCCACCTCATGAAGGTTTTTGCAAAACTCTCTGCTTTTGTTGGAGGTTTGGTAGGACTCTCCATCTTTGCCGAAGGTTTTGTAAAGGGCTCTCCGTTTTTACTGGAGGTTTTGTAGGGCTCTCCGCTTTGTCAGAGGTTTGGTAGTCCATTTTTGTCGGAGGTTTTGTAAAGGCCCTCCATTTTTGCTGGAGGTTTTGTAGGACTCTCCGCTTTGTCGGAGGTTTGTAGGACTCTCCGTCTTTACTGGAGGTTTTGTAAAGGGCTCTCCGTTTTTGCCGGAGGTTTTGTAGGTCTCTCTTCTTTTGTCGGAGGTTTGGTAGGGCTCTCCATCTTTGTCGGAGGTTTTGTATCCTTTTGTAAGACTCTTTATTTTTGCCGGAGGTTTTGTATCCTTTTGTAAGACTCTCCGTTTTTACCGGAGGTTTTGTATCCTTTTGTAAGACTCTCCATTTTTGCAAAGGTTTTGTATCCTTTTGTAACACTCTCCGGCTTTGCCAGAGGTTTTGTATCCTTTTGTAAGACTCTCCATTTTTTCCGGAGGTTTTGCATCCCCTTTGGCATGTATTAACGCCGAAGGCAATACACACTATCGAGGCTATGCAATACCTTACAGGAAACCTAGGCAGCCTTGCCTTCTAGGTGACCTAGGCATGCTACACTTATGGTGTGTAGGCTCGTCGTGCTCCCGAGGAAATACCCCAGGTGCACCGCAACACTATCCACCAAGGGTGTGCCCTAGTGTGTGGCATTTATACGACCGAAGCTATGCAATGCCTTCCAGGAAACCTAGGCTTGATGCCCTCACGGTAACATAGGCATACTACGCTCGTGGTATATAAGCATGTCGTGCAATGAGGATTCCTTGCGACAACATATCTCTGAGCACTGCATCCTCACATTATGTTAATCCCTTGATATGCGGTGTCCACACTACCGAGGCTGTGCAATGTCTTCCAGGACATCCTGGCATAATCTGCCCTCTGGGTGACCTAGGCATGCTGTGCTGCTCCACCTGTGTGGCCTCCAATGCCTACCAGGGAAAAGCCTACCCTCCGGGAAACCTTTTCAGGTGACATTAGGTTTAGGCAAGCAATGCCTACAAGTGTGTGGGAGTGTCACGCCTCCCAAAGAAATCTGTCGAGGGCGTCAGAACTACATTACCAAGGAAGTTCCATGATAACCGACATCTACAAACTATCGAGGCTATGCAACATCTTTCAGGAAACCTAGGCTTGATGCCTTCGTGGTGACCTAGGTTTGCTATGCCCGTGGTGTGCAGGCATGTCGTGCAACGAGGATTCCTGGTGACAGCATTCCTCAGAGCACCGCATCACCACCCCGGGGACATCCCCTGGGATGTGGCTTTGACACTGCCAAGGCTATGCAATGCCTTCCAGGACACCCTTGTAAAATCTACCCTCTGGTGCCCTAGGCATGCAGCGCAACTGCAGGCGTGGATTTTGTATGGTTACGTTACTAGAAGTTTTGCAGTCTACTGTTGGCAGTAAGCAGCTAATTGCAGTATAAGATATAGCTAGGTCGAATGAATACTCATAACTCATGTCAAAGGAAGATGTAACTTAAGTTCTACTGCTTACTACTAAACAGGGACATAATCTAGATCAACCATTCTACCTAATGGCTATCTGTTGTAAAAGCTTCCAGCAGTAAGGTTGGAGGCCTCCAACATATTTTTTATCGTACTGTACTGAAGATAGATCAACTGAGTAAACTATCTATAGGTAATAGTGGGCATACCTTTTTCAGAGTAAAGCCTTTATTATGAGCTTGAAGGCCATGACGCCTATGACTAGGCCAGGAGAGATGGTCCTTGACCCCCTTGGCCCTTAGCCGCTACCCGGCTCCAAAGGTAATCCTCCCAGAGCCTGGCGACTACGTGTTAGAGATGAAGCCGAAGGCTAGTCAGGAGAGGTGGTTCTCGACCCCCTCGACCCTTAGCCGCTTCCCAACTCCGGAGGTAATCGACCCAGAGCCTGGAGACGGCGTGTCGGAGGCAAAGCCGAAGGCCAGATGGGAGAGGTGGTCCTCGACCCCCTCTTCCCTTAGCCGTGGCCTGGCTCCGGAGGTAATCCGCGCGTAGCCTGGCGACAGCGTTCTTGACTCAATCCTCGCCACTGGGGTATTGCGCCGTAGGTAGCGGAGTTGGTGGCGATGGAGCGAGGTTGGAGGGCTAGGGATCTGTTTGGGAATTTCCCCTAGGCTTCCGACCCATGTACCATCCTTCGTCGATTCCTTATGTACCCAGGTATCCTGCTTGTCTTTCGAGGTACTCCTCCCAGAATGTCGTGAGGGTCCAGCAATGGTTGGTGTTGTGGCCATGCCCTGGTCCGTGTAGGATGCACACGTATGCCTCCGGGGGTACCGGAGCTTATGGTCGACATTGAGGTCGCTGCCGAGGCTCGTGTGCCCTAGAGCCTGTGGTTTCCCCAAAGCCTCCTTTTCTTTGGAGAGATCGTCAGCGTCGTTTGGTGAACCGGTTATTAGAGCCGGAGTGGCTCTGACTGTGCCTCCTAGGATGAGGTCTTCACCATGTAGAGGCTGGAAGGGCTCTGTGCCATCTGGAGTTTTCGTACCGACCCAAGGTTCTGGGTTGGTCAAGGCCGGAGGAGCACGTATGGTTTCTTGGTTGTAACGGTGGATATGGAGGCTAGCGCGTAGGTAGTTTTTCTGGTGGATTCCTACCTCTCTTAGCACTTATGTGTTCAATGTCCCCACAAAAGGCAAGAGATCGTCTTGCTCAACAAGTACGATGAGAGTTTCTTCTAAGGAGGAGACTCAAGCTTGGAGATGAAGTTTGAGAGGAAGGAACACTAGGAGTGTATTGATTGTAAAGATATAGATTAGGCTAAGGGAGTATCACAGGAAAACTCTACGATTATGCTCCTCTATGTTGTGTTGTGCGTGTCCTCTTTTTTCCCTCCTTCTTCCAGGTGACCATGACCCCCTATTTATAAGGCAGTACGTAGCTTAGTGTACAAGTTATCACGATGTACAAATATCTAGGACCTAGCCAAATTACTGGGCCTTATCCTGGATAACTACCTTTTACCCTATATAGAAGATAAATATCTACTGTAGTAACTAACTTGCCCCCTAAGGGGTGAGCCAGCTGCCAATTATGGCCCGGCGCCGCTCTGCTGGGGTTGTCAGGACGACTTGCATCATATTTGGGTGTCAGGATAAGCACCACTTGCACTGGCATTTATCACCCATCACCTCGCGTCAGGTCGGCGGCAGAGGGGGTGTCATTTCTTCCCCGATATTATCTCTAGAGGCCGGCCGCACTTTTAGGCTTCGGAAGGCCGCATGGGCATCGGAGGGGCGGCCCGAAGGGGTCCGCAGCCCCTGGGGATAAGGCCTCCTATTGAGTTCAGAGGCCAAAGGCTCTAGGGGTACTTGTTGTAGCTCCGAGTCTTCAGAAGGCCACGTTTGAACTAGAGAGGTGGTCCGAAGGGACTTGCAGCCTCTGGTGATGAGGCCTAGAGGGACCTTTGATAGCGACCACCAACTATTATCCTCAGGCTGGTCTATTTTCTCCGAACAGTAAGTCTTATGGATGCAATACATGAAGAAACCACCACAGTCGAGGTAAAGTTTGATTGAATTGGAGAAGTTACGGAGAATTTATTCTCATCGGATTGTCTAGCATAGAGGAGTTCTACACACTGGTGCATTTTCTACAGAGGCTGTTAGGCACACCGAATGGTTCGTTGCTCTGCATGTTGAACTCATCGGAGTGATTCTTTCAGAGAAGGCAGAAGGACTCACCAGATAGTCCAGTTATACACGTCGGATTATTACACCGAAGCATTCCTTTCAGAGAAGGTTGCAGCCAATGAAGAGTGACGGTTAACTCATCGGATGGTCCGGTGCATGGATTGTAAACACCGGATTATTGCACCAAAATTTTTTGCATAGAGTAGTTGAGACAAAGAGGAATAAATTGAGCTTATTCAATGAATTTTGATGTGATAAAATAGGATAGATTTTTGTACAATCATGTAGAGCTCTTCACAAGCTTTTCATAGAGCCCTAGATCATCAAAATTGGAGTTTGGACAAAAAGTTATGCTCAAAATATATATTGTTGTTCTGCTGACATTTGCCTAACTGGATGGTCTGGTGCTCACAACAAAAATAGTCCGGTGCTAACACCGAATAGTCTGGTGCTCACAAAGCAAAATAGTGTGATGTTAATAGAAAGTTTGGAGTGGAGTCTAATACACACCAATGTTTCGGTGCTCATAAAATGAACACCGGACTATTTCTTACAAAGGGCTCCAAAATGAACATATGCACATAGGATGATTTGGTGCATGTGTCCGTTGTTTAGTGAGTTGTCAGAGGATTATCTGGTGTTCACAGATGTGTTTGAGTGGGCTCCAACAGCTAGTTCCTACTGTTGTACACGTCAGATGGTCTAGTGCTTGTACTACTATTATCACCGGATCATTCGATGTTCACAGTTTTTCTAAGCCATTTGAGCAACGGCTAATTAGTGAGTTTGAGGCTATAAATACTAATTCACTCGGCCATTTGAAGGTGTGGTTGCCCAGAGAAACATATATACACTTGAGAAGACATCCAAGCCACCAAAGTATTTAAAGTGATCATCCAAGACGATTAAATATAAGATTAGAGAGTATCTAGTGCTTATAGGCCTAAAGTGAGTTGTAGCTAGGTGCTGCAACAAGAAGAAGGGATCAAGCGTGATCCTAGTTTGTATCAAGTGGTACGCCGGTACCTTGTAGTCTTGGTGACTCGTCGGTAACTTGAGCTGGAGTTGCTCAAGCCCTTTGATCCTCTGACTTGGTGTGGAACGGCAGTAAGACGCTTTTACAGGGATATGGAGACATTTGCCTTAATAGCTCAAGCTCCGAAGTGATCACGATGGCAAACAACTAAAAGAGAGACTGGTGGTGAGGCCTTGTCTTAGTGGTTTGATGGCTCAAGAACCATAACCGAGTATCGACTGGGAGCATATTCTTGGTGGACCTTCAATATGGACTAGAGATGGCATTCACGCTATCGATGTCAGGGGATAAAAATCTTTTGTGCTGACTTTGCTTTCTCTACCATATTTATGCTTCCACATTTACATTCTTACAATCTATAGTTGTGCATTTATTTTTCTAAAGTAGTTTGCTAGGATTAAGTATAGGTTGAAATATTTTAAACGGTAAAATACACACACTAGATAAATTTAGAGTATGTTTAGATAGAAATTAATATAGATTTATCTTATAAAGTTTTTAAAGTCAATTAGGTTAGTTCTCACTCCCTCTAACTTAAAGCCGTAAGGACTTTTACTAGAGTAATTTTATAAGCTATTAAGAGAGTTTCCGTTCTAGTGTTATTATGCTTCCAACTGTCAGCAGAGCAGAGTACCTGCATGACAAGCTAGGTCAAGAGATGCACGTATACCTTGCTAGTTAACAATATCGCAGGAAAAAATTTGGAAGTTGAAACTTGGAAGAAATTATTACCAGCTTAGCTAGATTATCTGTCTTTTTAATCGTACATGGAGGACACGAATGGTTGACTATGTAGAGGTGATAGGAGCCGGTAAGTGTAGTTTCTTCTTAGTTTTGTACGAGGAAGGTTATCAGGGGCCGAAATTCACCTAGTTACGTGGTCAGGGCTTGAGTGAAGAACTCCATAACCCCTAACCAATTCACCATTAATTGGTCACCACCGCCGCTGGAAATGAATACTACACGGAGATGGTAGCACATAGTCTAATACAAATCCTGGACGGAAATGGAGCCCTCCCAGCGCTTCCCGGAGCTCTCCGCAATTCCGCAAGCGACGTGTGTCCCCCACAACAGGTTCCTACTGGTTAGCGCATTCATGAGCCGATCCGGCCATAAAAAATTGCCCGTGTCTAAATTTATCCAAATAGATCGTGTCTATTGGATCGATCCAAAGCACGATATTATAAGCATAGTTTAAGCATGATCCGGTCCGAGGCTAGATGGGTTGGACTATACGGTATGAGGTCCCGAGCCGTGCATGGGTCGAACGTGCGGCACTGCCCAGCCTAAGCAGGCATGAGCACGGCCCGAACTAGCCCGGGCACACGGCGGCCCAGGAGGCACGGCCGAAACAGCACGGCACGCGGCACCCCAGGCGGCACGACCAGTCCGTTGTGCGTGGGCTCGACACGCGGAGGCACGCGGTGCACGGACGGTATGCAGGGTACACGGGTTTAACGGGTTAAATGGGTAACCCGGTATTTTTAAATTTTATAGCCGTTTTGTATCCACTTGAGCTCCAAAAAATTTGAAAAAATTGCAAAAATCATTATTTTTCACCTATAATAGATGATCACCTTGCCCTTTCATTGCACACCAGCAACACCATTTACTCTCTTATTTCCTCTTCTCTTTCTTGTCTCAAAATTATTGAGAATTAGCAATGATTTGACAAAATTAATTTGAATTGTTGTCAAAAATCCGAGCAATTCCAAAACTGTCATCCTGGTGTCTTAACATTAAAGAAATCTTGGTGATTTTTTTGCATCGTTGTTCATTCGTGTTTTATTATTAGTTTTATTAATTGATTATTTCTAACTCTGAATATTTGTATTTTTTTAGTGCAATTAAACATTGATCATGGATATCGTTGATCATGATCATAATACATCCATTGATCATGATTTTTTTCTCAAAGGACTTACAGGAAATTACGACCTCTTTGATACCAGTGCTGCAGGTGATGATGGACCCGACGGTGAACCTCCAGTTGGTTCACATGTAGGTGGTGCAGCAGCACTTCCATCGTCAGGCTCTACAAGTGCACACGTATCAGCAAGCACCGGCTCTAAAAGATCAAGAGCCGGTACTTCTGAAGTTTTGCAAGACTTTGAAAGGTTCTACAGAGAGGAAGATGGGGTAAGTGTCAGGTATGTTAGGTATTATATTTGCAAACATGAATTATCTGCAAAACACTCAGGTGGAATAGGACATTTGAAGAGGCACACCACAACTTGCAAGCGAAAGAGTAGAACAGCCATAAAGCAGATGTAGCTGCAGTATAACCCCGATGGCTCTGTTCGTCATTAGGAGTATGACTCTGCCAATGCTCGAAAAGAGTTATGCCGCTTCATTGCAAGAGCGGATCTACCACTCAACATCGGTGAATCTCTTGCATTTGAAGATTACATTAAGCAAGCTCATAATCTTAGGTTTACGTATGTTTCTAGACACACAACTAGTAGGGATATGGTAAAATATTACAATACGTGTCGTAGTAAGCTTAAAGAAATGTTGCAAATATGTACATTTTCAATTACTTTGACCTCGGACATATGGTCAGGTAGGGCTATAGAGGATTATCTTAGTGTTGTTGCTCATTTTGTTAATAATGATTGGGAATTAGAAATGAGAATAATAGGTGTCAGGTAGATTGACAACACGCATACTGTGAAAATTTTGCTGAAAAAATATCTCAAGTAGTTGAAGACTTTGATCTGACAAATAAAATATTTGCTATCACTTTAGATAATGTCGGTGCAAACTCTAGAGCTGTGGATATTGTTACTCTATTATTTATATGCTGAATCTTTCTTGTTACATCAACGATGTGCTTGTCATATTATCAATCTTATAGTAAAATTATGAGAACGTGTATTTTTTTAATTTTCTGAGCTAGGTTGTACTCTTTTTTCCTTTGTTAGAAAGATTTTTAATGAGGCAGCGTATCGAGAAAGCTCATTTTTAGAATTAATTATGTTTCCTTATTATTTCTAAGTTTTTATTTTATTAATGATTTTTCTTTATTTTTTTTAAAAAACGACCAGCCAGCCACCTCTCGTCTTGGCCTATAAATACCATCTCAAAATCCCTGTGATCCTATCTACCACTTATCTCTCTTTTTCTACTTGCTAGCCAGTAGCCACTTGCCAACTTCAAGAGATCAACTCCATATTTCCATTCATGGATCAAGACATCGAGAACTCGCGTGCATGGTCATGTGTGTTGCAACATTTTAAAAAGGTTTTTAGAGAAATTAACAGGAACATGTAAAATTTGCTAAGTGTAATATGCATCCATGAATTATGTGCCAGATCTCCAAATAGAATGGTATACTTGAGAAAGCATATTAAATATTGCAAGCAAAATTCTGGGGTTTCTAATGAAACCATGATATTTTCGAAGTATAGCCATAGGTTGTACTCTTTTTTCCTTCTAGTAGAAAGGTTTTTAACGAGGCAACCAATCAATAAAGCTCTTTTTTTATTTATTTTCTATAATTTTTTTTTTTTTTTAATTTTGTAGCTATTATTTTTTAATTTTTTCTATTTTCGGAGTGCTGCCGAGCTGAGCGTGCCTCCACCGTTCCCGCTAGCCCGGCTGTGCGCCACCGTGTCACCGGGCCGCCGTTCCACCTACCTGCCACCATGCCCGCTGGACTTGTCATGCTGACCGTGCCGTGGGCTGGCTTGGCATGGCACGGTGGAAGATGGGCCGTGTCGTGGGCCGAGGGCGCGGCACGCGGGTCGGCACAGTATAGCCCGTTACAGTAGTCAAGCCTATCGAGTTGTGCCGTAGCCGGGCGGTGTCGAGCTGGGCCCATACCGGGCTGGCCCGAGTGACCCATTTGGTCACCTTTGCCCGTGCCCAAACAACAATTTTGCCACCCCTGACTGCTCCACATGCCCGCTTAAATGAAGTCGCCCGTGAGCCGAGAAACAATTGAAAGGGCTGTAGTTATGTTTGGTATAATTTTAGATCTAAGATTTTTAAATTAATTAAATGTGTTTTTAGAAAATCTTGGATCTGGAGTTGTGAGTGGATTGAGGGTATTTAATTTAGCTATTTAATTTTATTTTAGATTAAAAATAAAAATCTAAACTATATTATTTTATCATATAAACTCTAGATTCAGTATGAATCTCGGAACTAGAGCTATGACAAATAGGCCCGTAGTTCAACACTGTATGCTTATGTAGTTCTTAGCAGCATATAAAAACTAAATAACTTTAAAAGCTAATTAGTATACAAACTCATTTTAGAGTATTATATCTTTTTTGGAACATATTTTAGGTATTACATATCACTAAGTATAATTTACTATATATGGTTATTGTGAATGCATGTAATAAAGCATTTTTTCTTGTCAAATTATATTAATTTTAAAGTTTTTGTCCTTAATAGTCATGATTTATGTTACATTACTGTACTCTTTATTAACCTGGGCTTTAGTTATTATTAGTTATAGATGTTTTTTTCAAAACTTCTATGGTATGCCAATATTGAACTAGAAAAAATAATATCCAGATGTTGAATGGATATAATATCATCTATTATAGGAAATGTCGTACATTTATTATTGTGAATGGATTTGTGTATAAATAAGAAAAAAGATGTTTTCAACTGATTATGGAACATGAATTTATCACAACACTTGTATTTTATTTTTCTAAAAAATAAAAAATATATTAACCAGTATAAAGAGAAAATTATGTGTTTTACAATGATCAATTTAATAGCTTCTAGAACCAATTTAAATGTGTCTCCCATCAGCCCCCTATTGTCCAATCTTAGCTCCACCTCTAGCCACCATCACACGTCCACTCCCTGTGACCCCACCATCGTCGGCCATTACCTCTCCACCCTCCTTGCCTCCAAGCGCTTGTATCCAATTCCCTCGACCCAACTACCACCTGATTCGGCACGCTCGGCCCTTGCCACCATGAGATATTGTGATCCACTAACGGGAGTCACTACTACATAATCCATTTAGTAGGACACTCCTGTACAATCAGATATATGGAGTCGTCTATACAAAGGATACCACAAATGGCTCCAAACTAGAACCGTCTGAGAAAATGACAACGAACAATTCCAACAAATCTGGATTGTATAGTACAGATGATTACAAACTACAACCATCTGTATTAATAGGATAGATAGTTCCAAACTGGAACCGTCTGTACTATTCAATTTGTACAATACTATAGACAGTAATAGTATAAACGATTTCAAACTAGAAACATCTGTACAAATGGAATAGTATAGACTGCTCCAAACTTAGAACCATCTATACTACTAGTGTCCCACTCGTTTGGAACATATCTATTATATATATTATTTTCATGTAATGTTCAGCATTCAATGATAGGTGAGATGGTAAGGAAGCTTCATGTGAGGCTAGAGATTGTGAGGATAAGGGTTGAGAGAGATCCGGCTCTTTATGAGCATCTCAACAGAGACGTATGATTATTGGATCCGAACTTCGGGAAATAAATTTGTGTCTCCTTTGCTTTTATTGTTGATTTAGTTGATTTTGGGCGATTTGCCCTGATCTACGTGATTGTGTGTTTCTAGCTGCCTGTGAAGTGTCAAAAGGCTCCATACAACCTTAGGAACCTATGGAATCACCTATTCACTCCTCTCTAGGTGACATCACGTACATTCAATTGGTATTAGAGCCTAACCTCCTACTAGGCTTCGCCTCTTGGAGGATTTGAAGATGTCGTTGTCCGAGGAGAAGAGTTCGAAGAGCCCGACGAGTCCAAAGGTGATCTTTTGACATCGGGTAATGGTAAAGGAAAGGGGGTCGCAATCAAGTTTGATTATGATAAATTGAATGATTCCATGTCATCCGGGTGTGCACCATATTTTGATGGCATGCACTATGCCACTTGGAGTCATAAAATAAAATTACATTTAATATCTCTTCATTCAAGTATTTGGAAGATTATTTGCACAGGTTTTACGTTGCTGGATGAAGACAAAGAGCTCACTCCTAATCAAAGCAAAATCTACACCGCAATGCACAAACCGCAAGTATGTTGCTTGGTGCCTTGAGCCCTAAGGAGTTTTAAGGTGGATGGGCTTGAAGAAGCCAAAATGATATGGACACACTTCAAGTCACACATGAAGGCACCACAAGTGTGAGAGAATCCAAGATATAGTTTCTTGAAGGCAAATTAGGAAGATTTGTTATGAAGGATGATGAAACCCCTCAAGCCATGTATGACCATATAATGGTGCTAGTAAATAAGATAAGAGAGCTTGGAAGTGAAGAGCTAGATTACCACAAGGTGGTGCGAAGATTACTAAGAACCTTTGCACCAAGAAACGTCACCTTGGTCACTCTCATCTGAGAAATAAGAGATTACAAGAGGCTCACACCAAGTGATGTGCTTCGTAGAATACCTGCTCATGAGCTCGATAGAATACCTGCTCATGAGCTCACGGAGGAGGAAGCAAATGAAGTCTTGAATCTTGCTAAGCAAAGCTTAACCTCAAATAATAAAGGGGTAGCATTCAAGGCAAGCAAAAGCAAGCAAGTTGAAGAATCAAGCTCAAGTGAAGATGAGAGCTCGGATGATGAAGAAATAGCCTTTTTTTTAAGAAAGTTCAAGAAATTCTTTAAGAAGGGTGGCTATAGTAAGTACAAAAGACACATGCCCAAGAAAAGAACATCCAAGAGAGCATGCTATGAGTGCGGTCAAATTGGGCACTTCATCGCCGAATGTCCTAACAAGAAAAGTAAGGATAAGGAAGAAAAGAAGAACAAGCATTTCAAGAAGGACAAATACAAGACCCACAAGAAGAAATATTCGGGTCAAGCCCATATTGGCGAGGAGTAGGACTCCAACTTTGACTCTAACTCTGATAATGAAGGGGTCGCCACCATCGCCATCCACTCCTCTACACTGACAAAGTCACTCTTTCGCGAGATGAGCGACGATGACAACACTCCTAAGTGTATCATGGTAAAAAAGGTGCAAGGCAAAATCACAACCCAAGTTCCTAGATAGTGAAAGTGATAATAGTTGTGAAAGTATACCTAAAGGTCTTAGTAAAAATACCATGTCTAAGATAAAAGAGCTAATGGGAACAATACAGAGTCAAGAGGAGAATCTTGAGAACCAAGAGGACTTGCTCATCCTTCAAAAGGAGAGAAACCATGAACTCGAGGAGCTCCTTGCTAAAGAGAAGGGGAAAGTTGAGAAATTGACCAAAAATCTTGATCTGGCCAATGTCTCAATTGCTAGTCTTGAGGATAGAATTTTCACACTTCAAGAGAATTTCAAATGTTTGAGTAACTCTCATAAAGCTCTTGAGTGCAATTTGATGTCCTCAAGAATAGCACTCCCACATCTAATGATACAACATCACTCTCTATTGCTTCTACTAGTAATGGTTTTTCTCGTTGCTACAATGTTGATATAAATGCTTGTGCTACTAATGTTCAATCTTTGCAAGCATTACAAAAGGAAAATGAGAGGCTAAATGTCTTGGTTAAGTATGGATGCATAAAGACATACAAATCGAAAGATGCACTCTACAAGACCATTGAGGCCAAGGACAACAAGCAAAAGAGAGGCCTTGGGTTTGATATGCATACAAGCAAGCAAAGTGAGCGTGTGGTGATAAATGGTAAGGAGTGCCTAAAGTTTGTCAAGGAGAATGGAAAACCACATGCTCACACAACACAAGCCAAGCAAACCAAGGGCCATGCACCTCAATCTATATTCTATGCCTCTTATGTTTTGAAGAGAAACCACCATGGTAAAGTGGTTGCTCTATACGTTAGTGCCCGCACAAAGGACCAGGTTGTGAAAAGAAATGTGTGGATACCAAAAGTGCTGTGACTAACATGAAAGGACCCAAACAAATTTAGGTACCTAAATCAAAAGCTTAACTTCTTTTGTAGGCATACTCCTCGGTGGATCAAGTTGGGTGCTTAATAGTGGATGCACCAATCATATGACCGGAGAGAAGAGCATGTTCTTCTCATTTGAAGAAAATGGAGGACAACATGAAAATATTGTATTTGGGGATGATGAAAAAGGAGAGGTAATTGGCTTAGGTAAAATTACTATTTCCAATTATCATTCAATCTCAAATGTCTTGTTAGTTAAATCTCTTAGCTACAATTTATTATCTGTATCACAACTTTGTGAAATGGGCTACAACTACCTTTTTACTAATGAGAGCATGGCCGTCTCTAGAAGGGAAGACTTTTCAATAGCTTTCACTGGTCATTTGAAGGGTAAGCTTTATCTTATTGATTTTTCAATGGATGAAGCGAGGCATAAGACTTGTTTAATTGCTAAGTCTAGCATGGGTTGGCTATGGCATCGTCAACTAGCTCATGTTGCTATAAGAAACTTATCTAAATTTCTAAAGGGGGAACACATCCTAGGAGTAACAAATGTGACTTTTGAGAAAGATAGATTTGGTAGCGCATGTCAGGCGGGCAAGCAAGTTGGAGCTCCTTATCCCACCAAGAATGTAATGACGATCACAAAGCCATTGAAACTTCTTCACATAGATTTATTTGAACAAATCTCCTACATAAGCATTAACCGTAACAAATATTGTTTGATTATTGTTGATGACTATTCTCGTTTTACTTGGGTATTCTTTTTGCATGATAAGAGTGAAACACAAACCATATTGAAAAAGTTCATGAGAAGAGCTCAAAATGAATTTGATGTGAAGATCAAGAGGGTGAGAAGCGATAACAGTAGCGAATTCAAGAACACACAAGTTGAAGAATTTCTTGATGAAGAAGGATCAAGCATGAATTCTCGACACCATACTCCCCTCAACAAAATGGGGTTATCGAGAGAAAGAATAGAACTCGCATAGAGTCGGCAAGGACTATGTTTGATGAGTACAAGGTCTCATATCAATTTTGGGCAGAGGCCGTTAACACTGCATGCCATGCAATCAACTGCTTGTATCTCCACAAGATCTTGAAGAAGACCGCTTATGAGCTTCTAGCCGCTAACAAGCATAATGTTTCATACTTTAGAGTCTTTGATAGCAAATGCTTTATTTTAAATAAGAAATTAAAAATTTCAAAGTTTGCTCCTAAAGTAGATAAAGGTTTCTTGCTTAGTTATGAATCAAATGCCTACGTCTACCGTGTTTTCAACAAAACCACCGATTGAGTTGGAATCGCATGTGACGTGCCATTTGATGAATCTAATGGCTCCCAAGTGGAGGAAGTTGATCCTAGTATTTTAAGTGATGAAGAAATTCTAAGCGAGGCAATCAAGAAAACGACAATAGGTGAACTCAAGCCTCAAGAGTCCCAATAGCAACAAGTGGCCAATAATGATCAAGTACATCCATCTTCATCAACTCAAGTGGCGACACCTTCATCATGTCAAGATCAAGATCAAACTCATGATGACTCCAACAAATTGCTTGATTATGATGAATTAGAAGACATTCAACCCTAATCCTAAATGCCACATCCAATAGTTCATCAAAGCATCCAAAGAGATCACCCAGTTGATAATATTCTTGGTGATATACAAAAGGGGGTAACTTCTAATTCTAAAATTGCAAATTTTTGTGAACATTACTCTTTTGTTTCCTCTTTAGAACCATTAAAGGTGGAAGATGGACTTGGTGATCCGGATTGGGTGATGGCCATGCAAGAAGAGGTCAACAACTTCAAGAGAAATGAAGTCTGGTCCTTGGTGGAGAGGTCAAATCAAAACATGATCAGCACCAAATGGGTCTTCCGCAACAAGCAAGATGAGAATGGGATCGTGACTAGAAACAAGGCACGATTGGTTGCTGAAGGTTTCACGCAATTAAGGTTTAGATTTTGGTGAGACTTATGCTCCCATAGCTATGCTTGAGTCAATTCGTATATTACTTGCATATGCTACTCACCATGATTTTAAGTTATATCAAATGGATGTGAAGAGCACTTTTCTTAATGGACCAATCTCTGAATTGATATTTGTGGAGCAATCTCTCAGATTTGAAGATCCCAAGCATCCTCATCATGTGTACAAACTCCATAAGGCGCTCAATAGGCTTAAGCAAGCACCTAGAGCATGTATGAATGTCTTAGAGATTTTCTTATCAAGAAAGGTTTTGAAATAGAAGCTTATTTTACTCTTTTCACTAAAAATGTTCATGAAGATTTATTTATTTGCCAAATATATGTCGATGACATTATATTTGGTTCTACTAATGAAATGTTTTGTGAGGAGTTTAGTAGGATCATGACAAAGAGGTTCGAGATGTTAATGATGTGCGATTTGAAGTTCTTTCTAGGATTTCAAATCAAGCAACTCAAAGAAGGAATATTCATATGTCAAACCAAGTACATCAAAGACATGCTTAAGAAGTTTGGCATGGAGAATGCCAAGCCCATCAAAACCCCAATGCAAGCTAATGGACATCTTGACCTAAATGAAGATGGAAAGGCCATAGATCAAAAGATATATGGTTCTGTGATTAGTTCTTTACTTTACTTTGTGCATCTAGGCCTGATATTATGCTTAGTGTGTGCATATGTGCAAGATTTCAAGCCACTCCAAAAGAGTGTCATTTAGTGGCCGTTAAGAGAATTTGTAGATATTTGGTTCATACTCCTTACCTTGGCTTATGGTATCCTAAACATTAATTCTTTGACCTTATCGGCTATTCGGACTCCGATTATGCCGGTTGCAAAGTGGATAGGAAGAGTACTTCTGGGACTTGTCAATTCTTGGGTAGGTCCTTGGTGTCTTGGTCCTCAAAGAAATTAAATTTTGTAGCCCTATTCACCGCCGAAGTCGAGTATGTTGTCACTGGCGCTTGTTGTGTTCAACTACTTTAGATGAGGCAAACCTTGAGAGACTATGGCTACAACATAACCAAAGTGTCACTTTTGTGTGACAATGAGAGTACCATCAAAATGGCCAACAATCCCGTGCAACACTCAAGAACCAAACATATATACATTCGACACCATTTCTTGAGAGACCACTCAACCAAAGGGGATATCGATATTCGCCAAGTGAGAACCAAAAAACAACTAGCTGATATCATTACCAAATCACTAGATGAGCAATGGTTTTGCGAGTTGAGAAGTGAGCTAAATATCCTAGTTTCGTGCAATGTGGTTTGATATGTTGTATACAATTGATTGTTCTAGTCTTATGGCTTTGGTAGCTAGAAGTTTACGAATATCTTTTTTTTAGTGTTGTTTTCCAAGATATTTGATTCTTTGATCTTATGATCATATTTTGCTACTTGTGATCATTGTTATGTATTGTTGTTTGTTGGCTAATCACAAGTGGTAAAAATATTTTATATGTCCAACTATCCAATCTCTCAAAAATCCGCGTTGAATCTCAGCTCAAAATCAATTTTTTTGTCATCTCCAGGACCCGAAGAGTCCGGCCTAGCCTGGAGTATCCGGATTCTGGAGGTCGCCTGTACTCTATGGGCTCTGTCGAGTTAATAGAACCCGGAGTCTCTGGGTCCACCCAGAGTATCCGGATTCTGTCACTCAACTTGGAGAGTCCAAGTTACCCTCCGAGAGACCAAACAAATATCTAACTATGGGGTATATGTGCATAAGGAATATATCATGTAGGAACATGGTATGTTCAAAACATATTAAGAAACTTTAGATATCACAGAACCGAATCAGCGGTACCTGTTACACCCGAAATCAAGGAAGTACATATCAGGAAGGTTTCAATTGGTTACCTAACTCGATACGATTAGTACTTAAAACAGATTTATCTACTTGGATGTCAAGGAAGACAACTCCCTATCGACCACGACTGGATAGGAGCTGGTACCTCACCCCTATATAAGGCGAAAAGGCTGGAGGGAGGGAGAGGGGAAAAAACAAGAGACAAGAAGAGAGAACTCAAGGCAAGCATCCAGACCCTAACAGAGAAGATACTCGGTGACCTTAGCTATAGGTTAGATCAGATCTAATATACTCTATGTAATAGATTTAGCCTCATGGCTTATACTTGAGATCATCAATATACGATAGCAATACCCCCACAGGACGTAGGGTATTACTCCAATCGGAGGCCCGAACATGTATACATCGATTGTCCCATCTCGTGATTAATCCTGACACTCGAAGGTACCCAGTCAATTTACGGACACATTGTCAGGAACTTGTAACACCCAGTTTTAAAGGAATAAAACCGGGCACAACACATGTATGCAGGATCAAGTTTTCATACATGTGCTACATCATCAGTGTATCATCATAGTGCCAAGATTACAACGCTATTTAATTTATTACAAAAGGACCCGAGGGTCTAAAGAAAAACACAGCGGAACAAAAGAGATCTTCAATGCCAGCGGGGCTTCCATCTTTCACAGGTGTCGACTGGGAGCACACCAGCCTAGAACAACAACTCCGGGTTGAAGTCGTTCTCTTCGAAGGTAGCAGCTTCATTGACGGCTTCTGATCAGCAACAGGGATGCAAGAGAAGGGACAACTGGTGTGAGTACAAAAATGTACTCCGCAAGTGTAGGGAAAACTTGCTATGGGCTTATGTCAAGGAAAAGTTAGATATGGTTAACTGCACTAAGCAACTTAACCGATGACTCCAACATCAGGAAAACTATTTACTAGGTGTGGAGACACCACTACAACAAAAGGATTGACTCATCGGATTTCATCCGACTACCAAGACTCACTAGATAATTCCATTACCCGGCTACCCAACCAACCATACCAAACCCTGATCCCATATAATCCTAAAGAAGTCCAAGTTTGCTCTTGTCCGTGAGCATAACTGATCTGCAGAGTTTGCGCAGCTTCCCCACGAGTCATGATTCCCATGTTACTTCAAACTTCCGGGGTGTGTAGTCGGGGTCTCACTACAAGGCCCTTACAAAGCTCCCGCCAACTTGCAGGCACCCACTGAGGTTTCACCGCTAACAGATGATTACATCACTGCAGAAGCCCCCTCTTGTGCCACTTAACCATCCAACAGTATCCACAGAGTTAGAGAGTGGCTAATTAGTTGTCCAGGATATAGCCATATAGGCCTCGTGATTGTGCGAATTCACTTGGTTACATGTTTAAGAATCGGTCCTTAGGACCCCACATAGGAACAAACACAAGCTAGCTGTATAGCAGCACCTCAAACCAACCATCATGTTAGGATCCCTATACCATGTTGCTACAAGATTACCATACCCATTTTTTTGTTGCATAGGCATTAGTCAAGATTAACATTTTCTCAACTATGACTGCACTAGCATATACTACTCATCATATCCCATGGTCCATCAACGACGACAAGGAATTATCATACAAAACTAGTAAACCCTAACATAGGATTCCAGTTAGACAAGCATGCAATTGAAGGATAAAAACTACACATGAATCCTAAAAAGGGGGAAAATGCTCAAGGACTCTTGAAGATTTTTGAACTGCTCACTACCTAATCGACAAACCGGAAAAAGCACACAAGGCAAAACCCCTAAGACCAGTACACCAAGAAGTACTAAAACTAGGTAGAAACCCTATAAAAAGATTCTACAACTCTCTACAAACATTTGAGCGCAAAAATCGCTCAAAACGGAGCTACGAGCAAAAAGTATTAAGTTTTTAAAGTTTCAAGGGCTTAACTGCAAATTTTACTTGATTTTAAGAGAAAAACCTGAATTGATTTTATACTGGAAATTCTAATTATGACGTCATAAATCAAAACTGATATAATTTCTAATGGAAAAGTCCATGGGTCCACGGTGGACCGGACCGAAGGGGTATGCACCCCTCTAATTTGAGCCATCCATCTGAGACTGGACGACCGGGGTTCAAATGGGGCTTTAGCCGACAGTGCTAGAGGGGGGGGGGGCGATGGCGGCGGAGTCACCGACGCTTCACCGGAGTAGCGCCAAAACACGCATCCGAAGGTGGCCGGCGGGCTTGGAGCTCACTAAGGGCAGCATCTGGCGGCAGAAGAAGCAGCGAGGAGCATCAGGAAGCCTTATCGGGGTCCTGCAACATCAAAGAAACAAAGGCTGAGGTCAAAGGAGGCTCGGGCATGGGGAGTTTGGGCGGCGATAGAGCTCTCACCAGTGACAGAGAGGAGACGGCGACGAGGACGATTCCGAGCAAAAAAATGAGGGGAAATGGGTGTATTGGTTGCAGAACCTCGCAAGGAAGATATTGAGAGGCTTAAATACACGACAGAGGAATGGAATCGGGCGGATTCGAGGAGATTGGCCGGAGCCCTTAATTCCATAAAAGCTTCGGTTTCCATCGTTATGGGGGGAAATTGAAGGGGAAAACGGTCAGGGAGGAGTGAATAGGGGGCAAGGGTTTCGGCCATGATGTTTAATCGGCGAATAAAGGCGTGGGGTGGCTCAGATTTGAAATGGTGCACGGGATTTGGGGCAAGTCGGTCCGATAGCGGAAGGTGGAAGAAGCGGAGCCACGCCTTGGGCGCGGGTGGCTCGAGGCTCGGCTCGACTCTAGCCGGACCCACCTGGCAGCGAAAGAGAGTGGGGAGAGGGCAGCTCGGGAGGGCATAGCAGGCCAGTTTGGTGCGGCCCAGCCCAGGAGGAGGGGGAAACGACCCACGCAGGAGGAAAAGAAAGAGAGGGGGAGGGAGGAAGTGGGCCAAGGAAGAAAGGAATTCGGCCCAGGAGAACTTAACAATTTCGAAATTGCAGATCTACAGGACGGGATGGTCAGCATGACTCCCCTACTCAAAGAGGCAGGCGTGACAGTCCCCCACCAGCTCCTCCTGATGAGTTCGACGGAGGCTGTGAGGCTTTCGTACACAAACTTCGATCAATTCGGTGGCTTGAGAAGTTCAAAGCGGGCCTAATCCAAAAATATGATGGGAAAATCAATCCCAATGAGTGGTTGCAGACCTACACCACTGTTATTCGAGCAGCCGGTGGTGACAATCAAGTAGTAGCCAATTACCTGTTAACCGCCCTTGATGGACCCGCAAGGTCCTAGTTGCTAAACTTGCCGCCCAACTCGATTAGTTCATGGGCAGAACTTAAGGCTTAGTTCATAGCAAATTTCCAAGGCACGTTCGAGCGTCCAGGAATGGAGAACGATCTCCACCAGCTACACCAAGGCAACAATGAATCTCTTCGAGATTTTATCCGCCGGTTCAACGACAAGCGTAACATGATCCCGGACATCTCCGATGAGTCGGTAATCATCACCTTCAAACGATATGTTCAGGACACAGATTTATGTGGAAAGATGGCTACTTGGAAGATCCATAGGGTCAAGAACTTTTTGATAGATCGCTCACGCTCTTGATGGATCGCTCATGCTCCAGGGCTCGGGGGCTGGCATTGTGCTAAAATCTCCAATGAGCATCAAACTCAAGTACGTTGCTCAATTAGACTTTAAAAGCCTCTAGTAATGTTACAAAATATGAAGGACTGGTAAACGGGCTCCACATAGCTGCATCGCTTGGGATTAAATGACTTCTTGTGAAAGGGGACTCATAGCTAGTCGTAAACCAAGTTCACAAGGAGTATCAATGCTTGGACGACAACATGGTCTCCACTTACTCAAGGTACGAAAGCTTGAGCAAAAGTTTGAAGGGCTAGAAGTGATGCATATCAGAAGGATTGATAACTCTGGTGTGGATGAACTTGCTATACTCGCTTCTTGTCGAGCACCAATACCCATAGGGGTTATTGTTGAGAAACTCCTTAAGCCATCTATTCTGACAGTTTGGCAAACGGATGTTGCCCAACTTGACCAGTAGTCTGGTCAGGTAAGCGAGGCAGAACCCGCAGACACGAATGCTGCACTACTCGAACGCAACCTAACTTGGATAACTCTGTACCAAGCCTATCTCGAGGGTCGAGACATCCCTGATGATGATGCGTCTACAGAGAAAATTGCTCGTAAATCCAAGCTCTACATTTTGGTAGACGGCAAGCTCTACCAAAAGGGGAGTAACAAAATCTTGATGAAGTGCGTCACTCAGGAAGAGGGCAATAAAATATTGCTCAATATCCATGGAGGCACATGTGGTAATCATGCATCTTCTCACACCTTGGTTGAAAAAAATTTCCGCCAGGGACTCTATTGGCCGACTGCCCTCCAGGATGCTTCCGAGCTGGTCAAAAGTGTGAAAGATGCTAATTTTTTAGAAGGCAGACCACTCGACCAGCCCAAGCTCTGCAAACAATCCCTCTTTCTAGACCTTTCTCTGTCTAGGGTTTGGATATCCTGTGACCATTCGCAAGGGACCAAGGTGGTTATAAGTTCCTATTTGTGGCTATCAACACATTCATCAAATGGATAGAGGCTGAACCCGTAGGAAAAATAACCGTAGAAGCAGCCAAGAAGTTCATGAGGAGCATAATTACTCGATTCGGCATTCCACATCGGATAGTTACGGATAACGGTAGCCAGTTCAGAAGTAGAACCTTCATTGCATTCTACGAAGAATCCAGCATTAAGACTTGTTTCGCCTCAGTAGCTCACCCGTAGAGTACTGGTCAAGTTGAGCATGCTAATGGTATAGTCTTGTAGGGTATCAAAACTCGGGACTTCAATAGGCTAAATGCTTACTCAAAATGCTGGGTAAAAGAGCTTCCCTTGGTACTATGGGCCATTCGTATGTTGACTAATAGGGCCACCGGTGAAACTCCTTTCTTCTTGGTTTATGGAGTGGAAGCGGTGCTCCCGACTGAGTTGCATTTTGGATCACCTCGAGTGGAATGTTACTCTGAAGAAGGGTAGGAGCACTTATGAGCGGATGGCATAAATTTACTTGAGGAGTACCGAGATCAAGCATCTATTCGAGCGGCTAAGTATCAGCAGGCGTTGCGTAGATATCAAAGCCAGAAAATTCAACCTAGGCAACTCGCTTCTGGGGACTTCGTCCTATAGAAGGTGCAAAAATAGGCTCAGCGCCACAAGTTATTACCTAAGTGGGAAGGACCTTACATAGTAGTCGAGGTCACTTGACATGGGTCGGTATGGCTATCTACTCCAAACGGCAAGATACTCAAGCACTCGCGGAACATCGATCAACTCTGAAAGTTTTATTCATAGAAAAGATAGGTTAAAGGTAAGTCGATTACACCTGATTCAATTGGCTACTCGATTACATAGTTTTTCTTTTTCACTCTAATCCATGTGGCTAGTGCAAAATTTACAGAAAGGATCAGCTTAGATCTTTCAAAAAACCTTACTCGCCATTGAAAGAGTCGAGGAACCTTTTATACACCTCCCTCAGATGGCAACTGATCATTCCAGGGACCGGCCGCAGACCAGCATAAGGACCAGGGAGTGTGGACGAGGCGAAGACACTGCTAGAGCTGCTGGCCGAGTGGTCTTCTGCATGGTGCGAAGGTGATCTTCTGCATGGTGCGAAGGTGATCTGGCAGTTGTCAACAGAGAAGACAACCGCACCTCCCCAGCCAATGATGACCTGAAGGCTCCACTGCCAAAGACCTTGATGGCGGCTTGGTCGATGATCCGGTCAAGATCACCACCATCCTCAACCCTCCCCTGTGAGGAGTGTTGCACTGTCTAGCTTGAAGCATAGGTCTTCATGTAATGGCGAACATGCCGAATGAGGGGACGACGATTATTTGTGGTGGGTGCTTCTTCCCTCTCTTTCTTAGGCCTACCACTCGAGTCCTCATCATCGGAGGAAACGATGATGATTTTTCAGGAGGGACCATGGCGAGAGGCCTAGGGGAACGGACTTCTGGGATTAGTTCACGAGGAGGAGATGGAGTGGAGGGCATGGCTTCAAGCTCTACAAATACTAGAAGCAATGGGCAAAGGAAACAAAGGGGGGCAATATGAAAGATAGATGGCTTCTAGTCCCCTCTAGATATAGAGGGGGGAACGGGTCTTATTGTATAAACGTAGTCGTCAAGATCCGAAACGATGGCGTCGCCTCGAACGCATAGCACGTTTGGCGAAGTTGAGACATCATGATGGCATTATGGCTTGTTTCATCTCTGCAAAGAGGGATGGGCGGTCATTATGACGCGTCAAATGAAGATTGCGGTGAAAACAAGCACAAATGGGAGTGGGTTTTTAATGCCCACCTACCCGACATTTTGAGCTCACTCGGTATTCACATCGCAGTTAAAACAATAATGCTCGGGGGCTTGCACTCTTGAGTATTTAGTCATGGATGGTGTGTTGATGCATATGCTCTACTCTTTGTCTTGAGTGCCACATCAAACAGAGAGTCGGGGACTATATCGCATACCTTCTATGCTAGAGCTTTACTCTTTGTTCGACTACATTATCGACCAACGCTATAGGTATGTCCTTTTTTACTCTCTGATCAAGTAATTACTTCCTCGACCATAGAGTCGGGGGCCACATCATAATACCATATTTTTTGCAAAAATTTATCTAGCTCTGCGTCGATCACATTCAATAGAACCAATGGAGACATGTGTTGGGTCGATGACGGACAATTATACCTCAGGAGGCATAACAGCACAGAGATTGTCACACACCTCACACCTAACTGCCAAAAGGGTTCTTAAGTCCTAGTTTGCCTCACGTATGCTCTCTATCGAGTTCATGTTTATGTGTTGATTGAATGCGCAAGTTGATAAAGTTCGCATAAAATCCGATATGCTCTAAGCTTTGTATTAGTCTTTTTCCTTACTATTATGGTCTTCTCGAGTACTCGAGGGCCGTGCATCTAATGACTTGTCTAGCTATGATTTTAGGCATCACAGATATACCATTGATCAATCTCGAGAATAACGATAGCACGCTTTGATCAATTTTGCATCTATTTGTGCTAAACTCTATTTCATAGACAAGGAAATAGTAGTTATAGCATATTAGACAGGCAAAATATCAGCAGCGCCTCTAGTACAATTATCAACCAAGAAGAAGCCTACTACATATTTAAGGGAAAAGCTTAGGAGATATCCACCTACAAGAACGCCACTTAAAATTCCCTTCAAGGGATTTGACTGTCCTAGAAACAGCGTCAGGGTGCGAAATCTCGAGCACTGAGTATTGGTCGTAAGCTGAACTTGTCCGATGGAAGCCCAGAGTTTGACCAGGGTTGGTAATCCCTGGTACTAGAGGGACAACCTCAGAAGTCAAGCCTAACAGAATTGTTTTGTCCTTCATCCAAGGGATAACTTTCAATTCGAGAGGCTCCCAAATGTCATCATTCAAAGCATGAATGGAAACTAGCGTCTGAGCATTGTGTTCAGCAGGATCATCAATTTGCTCGCCCCAAGATTTCAAGAAAAACACGCAAGTCTCGTCCAAGATAAGTCGAGTGCCGCATAGACCAGGTTGCCAGAGTTCGAACTCTGGCATCGACTGTTCCAATGCTGCAATGACTCCAGATGGATCCTCTGAAGCAATCCCATCTAGGAAATCAGCAATGCGTCACCAGAATTTGCTACTAGAGACTTAGAACCAGCACAATGGACCATCGACAAGAAATACATGCACACCCTTTGTCATCTGAAGATGAAAACATGGCATTCTTGGACATATGATGAAGAATAGTCTCCCGTCCTTTCGCACCACACATGTAACACCCAAAAATTCAATATTTGCAATAATTTAAAATTTTGCTAGAAATTAATCAGCTGTTGCAACTTAGATCAATAGGAAATTAATTTCTAAATTTAACTTGGCCTAGGATAATTGTTTGAATGCATTCATGCCGTTGTAGATGCAATAAGGTTTTATTGGGTGGAAAAAGTTTGCAAAAATTTCGCTAGGATTCGCCGCTTTAATACCTCTTTGGAAATGTGTTGAAATTCATTTGGAAAAGGTTTTGAAAATAAAGAAATTGCGCTTGGGCCGAATTCCTTTTCCGGCCCAGCTTCCCTTCCTCCCCCTCCCTTCTTTCCCCTCCCGCGTGGGCTGGCCTTTCTCTCAGCGTCAACCCAAGTCGGCCTGCTCCGCCGAGCCGATCCGCCTCAACCCGCCGTTCTCACCGCCCGGTGGGCCCAGCTCTGAGCCGAGCTGAGCCGCCGCCTGATCGGCTCCTCTTCTCCCTCCTCCCGCCGCCGGACTCCCGAGCTCCCAAATCCCGCCGCCGCTTCAAATCACCGCCTCCCCGCGCATTGATTCGGCAATCAAAGTACATGGCCGCATTCCTCTCTTTCCTTTACCCCCAGTCCGACTGTTTCCCCCTTGATTCCCCCTCTCACTTGCATGGAAACCGAAGCTTTGATTGCATTTGGAGCCGCTGGCCAATCTTCTCGAATCCGGCCGTCTTCCACCCCTCTCGGCTATTTAAGCCCTCCTTCAGCTTCCTTGCTTCATTCCCCAACCGAACCACCCCTTTCACCCTTGATTTGCACACGAATTTGAGCTCTCCGCCAAGTCCGCCATTGTTGACGGTAAGAAGCTCAGCCGCTGCCCATTTTCTCCATGGCCGAGCCTCAATTGACCATGTTCTTCGCTCAATCGGTGTCGCAGGGTCTCGGTCAACGTCCCTCGGCGCTTTTTGGAGTGTCTCTCGTAGCCGGACACCGTTTCTGCCGTGACCGAAGTCGGCCGTCTCTGGAGCTCCTCTGCCACCGTCGAACCTGCGGTGAGACTCCACTTCCCCCCCCCCCTTTCTCTCTTTCACCACTCGCCGTTGAGCTCTATGGCCGGATGCGGTGTTTGGCGCATCGCCGGTGAGCTCGCCGCCACCCCTGCCACTCCCGGCCGTCGCCCCCTCCGTTGAAAGCTACCGGCACCGCCCCTTTTAAATCTTAGCTGTTGGATCTCTGACCAACGGTCCGAATTAGACCTGCCGATACCTTACCCCTTCAGATGACCGATGCTCTTTTAGTGGTCCACAAGCCCCGTAGACCATTTTCATGTCTTTTTCTTTTGAGAAATAAATCTGGTTTCATTTTATGATGTCATAAATCCAATTTCCAGTATAAAAACAATTCGGATTTTCTCTGATAATAAGTAAAATTTGCAGAAACACCCCTAGAACTTCAAACGCTCATAACGTTTTGCTCGTAGATCCGATTTAGGCGATCTTTGTGCTCATATTCTCGTGGCGACGTGTAGATTCTGTTTATAGGGTTTTCCCTAGTTTTAGGATTGTTTGGTGTACTGTTCTTATGTATGATTGTGTGCTCGTGTAGACAATTCAGTCCAAGAGTTCGGGAACTTTCAGGAAGAAGATTTTGATGGACCTATGCATCACTTCGACGAAGGCAAGTGTCTTGACCATGTTGCAAACCCAGTTTTTACATAAAGATAGTCTTTATCAAATATGCATGCTATTTCACAAAATGGGTAGTATAGCAAGTACTATTGTTAGTTTTAGATGTTTTATCCTTAAAATAACATCATGTTTATGCTTAGCCATGCTTTTAGATGAACATGTAGTATGTAGGTGATGAACCATGAGTTATGAACTAAAAGTTGATATAGGAAGTATGACATGGAAACTGATGTTGTTAAGGGAGTTAACAACAAAGATAATTGGGGTTTTAGGCAAGAAAGGGGTTATTTCGCGGCATGGTTGGTTGATTAGAAATGTTTGGTAATCTACCCTTATGGGGTTATTGGCGGTCTTCCCCAGACCATTTTAAGGACCGGTTCGTGGAGCGACCATCCATGGCAACAGAACAACCACGAGACCAATATGGTACGGCTTGGCCTAGTAATTAGATGTTCTTCTAGTGTTGTATGAGCCAATTGGATGTGTAGATAAGGAAGAGTTACTTCCCGATTCTACCCAGTACAAGAGGGGGCTTCTGGGGTGGAGGGTTACTCCACTTATGTACGGCGGTGAAACCTCAGTGGGCAAGTGCATACTGGGAGACTCTTTGGAAAAGCCTCGTAGTGATCTCTTGGCGCACACCCCGGAAGTGTGTAAGGTACCGGCAGGTACTGGCAACAGAGAAGATCACGACTCGTGGGTAAAGTGTACAAACTCTGCAGACTATCAAACTGAATATTTAGCCGTGCTCATGGTTATGAGCAGCATGGACCCTCACATGATTAGTCGGGTGGACGTCTTTTATGATTGAGAACTGGTTGAATTCTCGGAGGTTAAAGAAAATCTTTTGTACACCTTTTCCTTTTTAAAAATAAAATTTGCTTTTCCCTAGTTCAGGGATAAAATTGGCTTTTATGCAAATGAAACCCTTGAGAATAGGAAACCTTGGTTCAAGCCACCATGTCAAACTTATTTTTTCCCCCACTTGTTGAGTATTGGAAATACTCACGCTTGCTGTTTCAGAAGGTGAAGCTTTTGAAGAATTCCTTGAAGATGATTTCCCTGAAGATGATGCCGAGTTCTAGGCTTGTGGAGCTCCCGGTCGGCTGCCTGTTGGTGTGGAGCTGTGTTGTTCTGTTCCGCTATGGTGTATTTTTCCTTTAGACCCGTGTGTGGTCATTTTGTAATAAATAGTGTTGTAATGAGAAGCACTGTGTCTGTTATGCACTGATGACGTTGCTATATGTATGAATAAACTGATCCTGGCATACATATAGTTTACATCTGGTTTTGGTCTTAAAACCAGGTGTGACAACACATCCCTCCAGGCTTACCCAAAACACATCATAAGAGAGTGGCGGAAGGTCGGAGAACCATCCCGTCACTGGGTTGATTACTTTGCCCTTGATCTAGTGCCCTCACTTGATAAAGATCAAGAGCCCGCTTAAGGCCCTGACTATCTCCCAACTGTTATCGACTAAACCTCGAAAACGAGGATCAAAAATTGCTTCACTCCCCAGACGATGCACCCTGACCAAGCCATCGTTGTGCACAAATGGTCCTTTCAAGATCCATGGTGCAAACTCTGCCACCCTGTGCACTTCACGCCAAGAAGTGCAGACATAGCTGAAGAAAGTGAAATCCTCCAGATGCAGCAGCTTGTTGGAGATGGTATCTAGTACTCCGAATGGCAGAGCAACCCAATCGGGATTCTCGGCCATGGTAACTCGGGGGGGGGGGGGGGCGACGAAAATCCTTGAGCAAAAGTAGATGATGCCAAAAACCTTTGGAGACGAGATCGAAGGGTAGGGTTGTAATGGATGTCATGAGAGTAGGACGATAGAGCTTTCTACTCAGATAAATAGGCCCTGCCTCAAGGTATGACACGGAAGTCGTTCCGCTTCAGAAAGGGAAAATTTACCATCTCTTCGACAACCACGCCCATTTTTACCCTGCTTCGACTAACGTGAAAAGCAGTATGATGACAATGTGCGAATCTTTGCTCATCCTTCTGCCTACATTAAATGTGCCTACACCCGTCGTTTCAAATTGCAAAAGGTTTTTTAACTCTACTCGGAGTCGGGTGTTGATCATTTGAGTTCTTTAGTTTTTTCCTTCATGTCTCAAGTGCGGTTCGCCGCAGGGCGCTCGACCCGACTGACCTTCCACTCGACACTCGAGGAAGGACCCACCTATGCTCAATTCTTTTGACTATGAGACTGATCCACTTTACTCGACCAAGCTTAAACTTGGCTATACTCGAGTGGGCACTTATGGAAACCTTTCCTCCTGAGTAGAGTTAGGGGGCTACTGTTGAATATATAACTATGGGGTATATGTGCATAAGGAATATATCATGTAGGAACAGGGTATGTATAATACATATTAAGAAACTTTAGATATCACGGAACCGAATCAGCGGTACCTGATACACCCGGAATCAAGGAAGTACATATCAGGAAGGTTTCGATTGGTTACCTAACTTGATATGATTAATACTCAAAACAAATTTCTCTACTTGTACGTCAAGGAAGACAACTCCCTATCGACCACAGCTGGATAGGAGTCGGTGAAAGGCTGGGGGAGGGAGAGGGGAAAAAACACAAGATACAAGAAGAGAGAACTCGAGGCAAGCATCCAGACCATAGCAGAGAAGCTACTCGGTGACCTTAGCTTTAGGTTAGATCAAATTTGATATACTCTCTGTTATAGATTTAGCCTCATTGCTTGTACTCTAGATCATCTATATATGGCAGTAACACCCCCACAGGACGTAGGGTATTACTCCAATCGGAGGTCCAAACCTGTATACATCGATTGTCTCATCTCATGATTAATTCCTACAGCCGAAGGTACCCAGTCAATTTACGAACACATTGTCAGGAACTAATCTTCAACAAGGCCCCTTCGGTTTGGTTTTATATCTCAATTCGGACAGTCCGGGTTCAACCGGAGTCTTCGGGTTATGCAGTCTTTAACCCTAACCGGAGGAGTTAGCCTTTCACTCTATCTATTTCACCTCCTTTCTCTTGCTCTCACCATGGTGATCTCCCCTCTAGCGATTTCAAGATTCCACTGTGAGATTTCCATGTTTTTAATCAAGTGACCTCATCTCTTGGTCGAATTCTCCGACCGTCCCTCCGGATTGACTTTGGGTGCTTCATTTAACCTAAAGGTACATCTCAAGACCAATTCACTCGATTTCTCAATGCCTTGCTCTAGTGTCGAATCTCTTTGGTGAAGAAGGTCCTTACCCTTCCTGGTATCTTATATATTAAGGGTTTGCAATTTCCTTTGGTTAATCTATCAAACCCTTAACTTCTGCCCCAGGGTTGGGCAACTTGGAGTATCCGGGTTGGCTCAGATAGTCCGGGCTGTTCAGAAGTTGTCTTTCCGAGTTTTTGTTCTTATTCTCAATTATTGTGCAAGCTGTCTCGTATCCCAAGCATATATTCCTTGTGTTCATCAGGACTTGTTGAGATAGAGCAGATAAAGTTCATGCTTATTAGGGGAGAACAAGATCAAGCACAAAGTAAAGTTCCATCTTAGCAGACATCTTTAGAAGGTAGTGGCAATGGCAGTGGCAGTAGTGGTGATCATGGTCATATCCACACAGTTGTCTGAAAGGAACCAGCTTCACAGGCCGGCAGCATTAGGATTAGTGAGGCGACACATACCACAAATGTGCCTTGTGGCACTACCTTGCCACAGAGAACAAAGATGGCAACATGCAGGGGGAGAGGCAAGGGAAAGGTTGTGGCCACAGGCTCTAGAACTCAAGCGCAAGAGGAGATAGAAGAAGAAGAGGAAAGTGATATCTTGGCTCCATTGAAACTTCACCGACCTCAGAGGACTTATAATCCAGTATCTTATATGCCAAAAGCCGTGGTTGATTACATGAAGAGGTCTGGTAAGGTGAAAAAGAAAGATATGAAGATCTGTTTGTTTATGAGAAGAATTTGACGGATCATCAGTTTTGGAATGATTTCCAAGCAGATTTTTATGAAATCATGATCCTTTCAAAGAAGAAGACCATCACTCCCATGTAATGGATTGATTGGAACTACATGGAAAACAAGGATGATCCTACCTTCAATGAAGTGATTGCGGCTTGTGAGGATAAAAAGATTAAGAACATCATGGGGTTAAAATGTGATTGGAGTGATGAGGTCATAGCGCAGTTTTATGCCACTCTTTACTATGACCATGAAGAAAACAAATCAATGTTTTGGATCATCGAAGGAGAGAAGTACAAGATTACATATTGGTCTTTTGCTCATGTGTTTGGATTCAATATCCAAGACACTAGCAAGACAAAGATTCATATTGAGCAATAACTCTCCTTCGAAGAGATGGACTTGATGTATGAAAATCATGGTGAGGTGACTTTTGGCAGGACCAAAGCCTTGAGGCCATTTTACAAGTGTCTAAACTTCTTGTTCCGTCTCACTTTAGCTCCAAAAAGTGGTGATGCCACTAATGTTCAAGGGAACACAAGGAATTTACTTGCTAGAATGTCCAATGAGGGTGATCCCTTTAGTGTGGTGGACTTTCGTTTGGAGGAAATTCACACTACTTCTCACACACCTAACAGAAGTTGTGCCTACGTGTCATATCTCATGTACATGATTGAGAAAGTCACTAAGAAATTTTTTTTCAAGGAAGTGAAGCATGAGGCTTATAGGATAAGGGTGATTATCTCAAAATCATCTTCATATTTGCCACCTTTTCCTGCAAGGACAACACCTAGCGCAACTCAAAGGACTACACCGAAGCGTGCGCCTTCCTCTCATAGCTCATCATCCTTTATCAAGAGTACCCTCAAGGCTATTTTCAATTTTTGCACTCATAATGCTGTGAAGATAAAGGAACACAAAGACAAAATAAATTTGAGATTGAGGAAAATTGAGGAAAGGAAAAAGGCTATTCATGCACATTTGAGGATTGAGCATCCTTGCTCTCCAATTGCCTCCGAAGAAGAAGTAAGCGAGTCCGAAGCTTTTGAAAATCCATAAGCATGGTATGATCAAGCTCAAGCTTCTGCAAAGGGTGCAAAAACATCACATGCTCAAGGTGATGATGAGGAAGAGACTGAGGAAGAGGACTTGGGAGGTGCCAAGAAAAGCTCGCAAGATGATGATGGCAACGACGACAGAAGTGGTGGAGATGAGGACTATGTCGAGGGCAGCGATTAGATCTTTATCTTTGCTTCTCTTTCCTTTTTGGTGCTTAATGTCAAAGTGGGAGAGAATGTATTGGTTCCTTTCAAGTTGTAATCTCTGCCTCAATCCGGAGTATCCAAGTTGATCCGGAGTATCCGGGTTTTGGCAAAGTCGTCCTATCTCTTTATTTACTTCAAACTCTTTATCATTCATTGTTGGACATGTAAGACCTATTTTAATGTGTGAAGAACTATGTGTGGTGTGCTAGTTGTCAATTTTTAAATTTGTAATAGCTTAAATTGTTGGTGTGATGCTATGTTATGCGATGGTGTAATGTTTGTTTCTCTCTTTCTTTTATTATGTGATATACCATGCCATATGCATTACTATGTTTTATGTACACTCACACTCTTTACACCCCACGGATGCTAAGATATAGTGGGAGGTCTTGCAAAATTCTTTTAAATATGTGCATTTGATCTCAAAATTATATTTTAATCAATGCACACATTTAGGAGGAGCTCACCATATATCTGCAGAATTCAAAATCTTCAATTGAATTATCTTTATGTAAGCTTTAATCAGGTTGTCATCAATCACCAAAAAGAGGGAGATTGAAAGTGCATCTAGGCCCCTATGTGGGTTTTGAATAATTGATAACAAATGATTGAGGGACTAATGAATTTATTGAGTTTATGAACAGGATTTAGCCCTATTGTTGAAGTTAAACAACGTTGGCGTCCCTCAAAAAGAAAAGAAAAGGGACATGTAGTTACTTAATAGGTTTTAATTGATTTTATTTTATTATTTAAAATTGAGTTTAGGTATGTCGTACTATCAAGAGGGATACGTGAGATGGTTTTGATGGTGTCTCAGCGCTCAAAGTACCGTTGTTAACCTAAAAGTTGAGAGACACGATCACCCACGAACACTAGGGAGGTTCAAGTGTTGTCTGAACCCGGAGTCTCCGGGTTGACGTGGATACTCCGGATTCTAGTGTTTCGGGTGGAGTCTCTGAGTTATGCTCCGTGCCAGGCTCTCAGTTAAGGGTTATGTGTTTTAGCTCGGAGTCTCTGCGTTGACCTAGATACTCTGGACTCTAGTGTGCCATCCAGAGCCTTCGAGTTAGGCTACGAGCCAAGTGCTCGGTTAAGACCTTTTTTGTTTTACTCGGAGTCTCCGGATTGACCCAGATACTCCAGGATCTGTTGACCATCCAGTCCCTCAAGGTCGCGTTCCAGACAGGGCTCTCGGCTGAGAGTTAAGTACTAACTCAGAGTCTTCGAGTTGACTCGGATACTCCGGGTCAGTACAAAAAATACTGTAATGACTAGTTTTTGGGGGGGAGGGTATAAATACCCCCACCCCTCCCTTCTTCATTTGCTACTAAACTAACCAGATACAAAAGCATTCATAGCCTCTTTAAAGCCCTCCCACTCCTCTAGTGCATTAAATCTTGCAAGGTTTTGAGAGTTGAGTTGGGAAAGTGAGATTGAGTGCTTGTGAGCATAAATCCATATGTTGAGCACAAATTCATGTCTCCTTTACTTTCATTGTTGTTTTAGTTGATTTTAAGCGATTTGCCCCAATCTACGTGATTGTGTGTTTCTAGCTACAGGTGAAGTGTCAAAAGGCTTCCATACAACCTTAGGAACTTGTGGAATCTCCTATTCACCCCCCTCTCTAGGTGGCATCATGTACATTCACTTGTTAGATGAATCTAATCGTGACTCGAATCTGTTGTTGATCTCAATTGATTGTTTCTACTTCTATCCGACTAAGCTCTTTTTCATATTGCTTGTTCGTCTTCTGGCATGTCTTGGTCCTCCCTCCTTATATAATTATATCGGGGAGGCGTACCACTTGAAGTCTCAAGCGTAAACTTCTCAGATTGTATTATTTGAAAATTCATTCCTAATATGTGGATAGTTTATATGTAGAACATGATGAACTATCTGGAATATCGACACAAGCCTTATTTATTTATTGACGGTGTCAAGGGTTAATTCTTGATAATATTTCCAGGGTGTACCGGACAACGAGCACATGATCAACATTTTCGGTGAATGTGTGTGCGTGTGCGTGTGTATTGAAGGAAAATCAAGAACAAAAGGAATTATCTAGCTTCAAACCTCCTGTGGGATGACAACCCTATGTCTTGTGTATTTTTTTATGCCTGGGATGAACTTGCTACAAAATGAGTTTTGTGAATCCATCCCCCTCTTTATAGGCCCGATCTGCCCCCTTTATATAGTAGGAGGAGAGGGGTATATATAAACAGACTGTGCCAACCCTGAGACCAGTCAAACATTGACGGAGCAACTACTTCTAGCCTATGATGATGAAGGGTAGGCAGGGTCACCTACTCTGATCAACTGGTACACCTTGTCTCGTCCCATGTGCCATCACTGCATGTCGCACGCTCACTTGTGAGACCATCCCACTTGCCTGATCGTCCTGAAGGGTCACGATAGGGCACTGCACCTCTGCGCTAGTGACGACTTTGTTGGTTGAGAGGAGATGCTTAGAGAAGAAAAATACTTGAGTGGATGATATTAAATAAGATTAGGTGAGTACCTACCTCGCGACCAGCGAGGGCTGGTCATGGAGGTTTTCTTCAGTGATCAGAGGACAGATTGCGCGAGCGGCGGAGCCACAGTCTTAATAATATCAACTGCCAACTGATATTTGCTGGTGTGGACCCCTTGACAGGACACCCTTATTCTTTACATCGATAGACAATTATGGAACATACCCTCTCGAATTATCAATACGTGTACAATAATAATCTATCTTCATAATACATCATATTTCTAGTATATTCTTGATTAATAATTATAAATCCTCATGTACTTATTAGTTACTCTTTCGTTTCTTTTATAAATTGTTTATAGTTTTACACTATAAACTAAGGAAGTCAATGAAATTATTAGGGTAACTCCAGTGGTTGTAGATAGCAGCTAGTTTTTATTACTGAGATATGTAGAGAGAAGAAAAATAGATGGGAGCGGAGATGAAGTTGACATAGAGGAAAAACTTACTCACCGGCTAGCTCTTAAAGAAGATAAAATAAGAGATAGCTCTAAGCATTATAAGGTATAAATTTTTTTAAATAAAATCTTTTAAAAAATATACTAAAAGAAATAAGAGATAATAATTAGAGATAACCATAAAAATACTTTTCTCGTATCATACACGATCGTTCAACACTTGTTATCTCTGTCTAGAGCGCGCACATTGAGGAAAAGTTTTTATTCTATCGTCTAAATTCTACCGAGTTCCTCCAGAAACAAAAGAATAGTCGCAGTGCTATCTCCCCTGTTCAACCAGCGTAACAGTTCCAGCCCGTTGTGTCATAGGATTATTTTACTATGGACCCCACACGCCTGGCATCACGATGGCTACTGGAAGGATAGGAAGTAAATTCTACATGTTATTATTTAGAAAAAAATTTATTTATAGTATTTATCTTGTAATTTAATAGCTAGCTGAAGAGAAGAAAAAGTTAGTCAACATATTTAAAAAAAGAAGATTTTTTTATAGAATCAAATCTTATAAAACTTACTTTCAAAAGGTAACATCTCAATAGAATAAAATAAGGCTGGTGGTTTGTTGGTCCAACCGCGGCCCGTGAGACCCGCGGTGCGACGCGACTACTAGCCCACAGTTGACTTCCTCTACGTGCATGTGTGTACCAAGTAACCGCGGCCACATGTGCATTTCTGTACACAACCTTTCCATCCATCCATGCAGAACACATGCAGTTTTGTTCATCGTCTGCCTACACCGTTCAACGCAAGCCAGACCAATATTGTACGCAACCAAAATAGGTGTAAAAATAATGAGAATACACGGAAGGACGGTTGCATCTTTATTCTCTTTAAAAATACAAGAAAGCTGAAACCCGCTCCAGTATTTTAGCCCTCCCCGGCACATGATTTTGGGTTTGTCCAATGTGAGCCACGTCTTTTTCAACTCGGCGAGGTTAGGGTTGTGAGGTTTAGGGGTTGGTGATATGATCAAGACTGCACTACCGGAATCCCCATGTTTGCCGAGTGTCTAAAACATTGCCGAGTGTATTTTATCGTGCACTCGGCAAACCACCCTATACGCCGAGTGCAAAAAAAAAAACACTCGGTAAACAAGTAGACACTCGGCAAACCAAGAGAAAAGCACTTGGCAAAAAATAGCACTCGGCAAACTCGAGAAAATACACTCGGCAAAGTCAGGCACTCGGCAAACACCGCGCCACGTGTCCCTCCTCACGGACTCTGGCGGCGCGTCCGTCCTTTGCCGAGTGTCGTCTAACGGACACTCGGCAAAAAACTTATTTGCTGAGTGTCCTCTATTTGACACTTGATAAATAGTGAAATATTTTCCTTACCGACCAAAAATTTCGGATTTTTTTGAATTTACGCCCGCGCAGACTGTGCCTTCTACGAGTGGCTCGGCCCACAGCCCAAACCCCAGCACCCACCTCCAACCCTAGCTCTTCCAATCCCCAATTCCCCATCTCCCGTCCCGCTCCACTCACATGCGCCGGCGCCGACGCCTTTTCCGCCTGGCCGCCGCCCCTCACGTCCCCTACGCAGTCGGCCGCAGCGGCTCACGGCCCCTACACAGTCGGCCGCCGCCCCTCACGTGCCAAGCTCGGGCGGGCAGCGGCGGGCGCGGCCGTGCGGGCTACGGCTGCGGCGCGTGCCGTGCTTGGTCGAGCGGAGGGCCGGAGCTGTGCCTGGTCGCGTCAGCGGAAGACGCCAGCCATCGGCAAGCCACAGCCTCTCAGCACGCCAGCAGCTCGGCGCCTCGGCCAGCACGTCGGCGGAAGACACTCGGGCGACCAGCAGGCAGCAGCACGCCAGCTGCAGACCTCTCAGGTGGTTTCTCTTAACTGCATCCTTGCAAACATCGGCTTCATTTGTCCATTTGCGTGCGTACCGTGGTGTAAAATTTTGATGTGCCAAATTAAGGAAGAGTTAATTTGCAGAGAGATGGAAAGTGGGATATGTACATGTACTGTAGTTAATTTGTCTGGCAGTTCAAGTGCTGAATTGCTCGCTACCTTCTGTGATAACATTCTGAAGAAAGGCTGTAGTGAAAAGCTCAGTGATGAAGCCATTGAAGATGCCCTTGAGAAGGTACATCTTGTCTTTTCTTTTGCTGCTTTTATTAAATTATGAATGTGAACTTTTACATTTGCTATTGGCTATTTTTCAGGTGGTAAGATTGCTTGCATACATCAGTGATAAAGACCTCTTTGCTGAGCTATCTTCCAGGAAGAAACTTGCAAGAAGATTGCTTTTCGACAAAAGTGCTAATGCTGAGCTATCAGTGATAAGATTGCTCCTGTGGTGGCTTTTTTTTTTCCTCTTTTTTTAATGGTTTGCCGAGTGTATTTTAAGGGCACTCGGCAAACCCTCCACTTTTTGCCGAGTGTATTCCCTCGACACTCGGCAAACTAGCGCTTTTTTTTGCCGAGTGTCGGATTTCACTCTCGGCAAAATAGTTTGCCGAGTGCGCGATAGAAAACAGTCGGCAAACAATTGTTTGCCGGCACGTTGTACGCCGACTGCTGTTTGCCGAGTGTTACATTCGGCAAACGATTTACCGAGTGTTTTTAAGCCTTCGCCGTGTGCCCTGGGCACACGGCAAAGTCACGAAATCCGGTAGTGCTGCAACCGTATCAATTCCACAACTCTGTATTCGAGTTGTGTTTATGTGCTACATTATTTTCAGTTCGGATAAAATATCAAAACTGAGTCAAATTTAGAGAATTTACCACATGCAAAATATACATATTCATAAATCTGGTGAAGTCTTCTATCTAGCAGATCCATCGGTGCATGATTTGGAGCATCCGTGAAAGATATGCTTTTTGAACAAAGATGAAACGAGCAGTCAAAAACGTCGCGCGACAGTTTGTAAATATGATTAATCCGTGGCTTATATAGCATACTTCGATGAATCCGTGTGGTCTCAAGAGTTTCCAAAGGCTTGGTAGCCTTTCATATCTGGTTCTACATGAATTTGGATGCAATTCATACAAGGAAATAAAAAGATATGAAGTCGATTCGGATTAGGATCGTCACAGCTAGAAATACATTGAGTAAAAAGTCCATAAAACGCACAAATAAAATCCATTTTAAACATGTGAGTACTCATTGGAAACTTACTTAAATACCCACGTGATAGTTCTAATCCTAACTTCAATTTCTTTCTGGATGCATCGCAATTTGAGCAACAATCCAATGGTTCTACAATTAGGTTTCCTGTTTTCTTTTAGTCAATGTAATCATTCGAATTCGTTTCCTACTTTAGAAGTTGTAGAGTCTCTATATAATGCTAATGTCACGTCCACGTAAGGGCAGAGTTGATTATGAATTAAATTATGCCATGATGACTTGAGGGTAGACCCCTGTTATCGAGTTTGAAAGTTTTTGTTAAAAACTTTGCATCCATTGAGCAAAATTGTGTGTTTGTTTTTAGTTTGTAGATCAAGATAGTTCTTGGGTCGTATGCTGAATCTTTGTGATTTCTCCTACTAGTTTGTGTTCAATCAAGATCACAAGTTAGTGGTGTTCTTGGGTGCAACATTGCATTTGTACTTCAGATTGCAAAGTTATGCAAGTTATCTCCATATTTTCGCTATTCCATCATGAAAGATCAGGCCGATCCTCATAAGTTGGGGTTCACTAGAGTGATCCCTAGGCTTAGAGGGATATCTGGGGCAGCGGACCAGCACGATGGTGGTGGTGGACAAGGGATTGGGATGATGAGGCGGCAGGGATGCCACCAGCCATGAGAGGTGGAGGATCGCCAGTTGGGTGATGCCGAGACGGTCACTGCTACAAATGTTATTTTCAAAGGCGGATAGTAACCCATTTGCACTAGTGTTTAGCCACTCACCTCTTGTCGAAGGCCTCTGGAAATAGATGATTTTCACAGGCGCAAAAGATGAAAACATATTACCAGAGATGGTTTACTTAAGAAACCGTATGTGGAAACCTATTACAACAGACGGTTTCTAGAACCATTTATGGTAATATTTTTTCACATGTGGTTACTTAAGCGGACCGTCTCTGATAATTCAATTTCTATAGGCGGTTCCTTAAGCGAATCGCATCTGCTAATCAATTTCTATAATTGATATTTTTTGGCAAAAAAGGGACAAAAAAATTGCACCCGAGGAAGTCACATGTCACGCATTTTTTCACGCAAAATACGCACGTGTGTGGTTCTTGGCACTCCAATTTGGGACCTCTCAACTCGTGCAATATATCTTTGCCATCCCACCATATAAGTACTAGTGATACTAATAGCATAATTAATACTTTTAATCTCTTTTGTCTAAAACTTCAAATGTTTATTTGGACATCTGATAATGACTTTAAATGAAAAAGTTTTCAACTACAAAGTTGTTGATCTCGTTGAGGGCTATAATTTTCCTATAAAGTTTGTCCACATCTGACTTAGTATGAAAAAGTTATGAATTTTTGCAACCGATTACCTCAGGCGATTCACATAAGTATTTACCTCTAAAAATCATCCACATTACACAGAGAATAATGGGTTGCAAAAATTCAAAAGTTTTTCATACAAAGTAAGATGAGGACAAACTTTATATGAAAATTATAGCCCTCAACGAAATCAACAACTTTGTAGTTAAAAACTTTTTCATTTAAAGTCGTTATCAGATGTCCAAATAATGACAAATCAAAACATGCATCTTGGTCTGATCTTAGTGAGAAGACTCCTAAAAAGGTCAAAACTGATGCTAGAAAGGGAGTTATTTCCACTAATGTTTCTACTAGTGGAGATAAAACCTATCACAAGAGTGCTTCCTTTTTTAGGCTTGTGCATGATCATTCTCAGTCTACTCTTCCTAAGGTTTAAGGTTCTGGACAGACCTATATGAATATGGCTCAAACTATTGATGGGTTGATCTCACCATCTGATAGTGTGAAGGGAATCGAGAACATCCTAAGAGGGGGGTTAATTAGCACACTTAGAAACTATTGGCTCCAAAACTTTTACAAGATAAGCCTATCTCAATTTCTATCTAAATATGTTTTAAGCTTATCTAGTGTGTCTACTCTACCGCTTAAGAGAATTGCAAGGTAAATTGCAAGTAAGTAAATGCGGAAACGTAAATGAGGTGGAGAGACAAACTAGGCATAAGGGATTTTTATCCTATAGTATCGGTGGTACTCAAGCCACCCCTAGTCCACGTTGGAGCTCCACAAAGGATATGCTCCTGGTCGTCAAGTTTCTTCCGGTCACGGCTCTTGAGATACCAAGTCACCAAGACAAGGTCTCAAGCGCAGTGATCCACTAAGCCACCAAGGCGAGGTCTCACCACTAAACTCTCTTCCGGTCACTTGTACACCGTCTTCACTTCGGAGCTTTAGTCACAAAGATAAGGGTCTCTGCGTCCCCGCATAATCCTCTTGTCACCACTCCACACCAAGTCGGAGGGTCAACAAGTTACCGGCGAGTCACCAAGACTCCAAGGCTCCGATTTACCTCTCGATACACTTTTGGATCACTCCTTGATTAACACTCTAGGTTGCAACACCTAGTAATTCTTCTCTCTAAACTTAAAAGTACTAATTACTCATTAATGGTGTGCTTAATCACCTTGGATGAACACTTTATGCTCTTGGATGGCTTGGATGTCTTCTTAGGTATACAAGGGTTTCTCTAGACTCCAGCTACTCCAAATGAATGATTGGAGGGGTATTTATAACCTCAATCCCGCGGACTAGCCGTTATCCTAATGGCTCACAGATTCTTTGAACATGATCCGGCGTTAACAGAGGTACAAGCACCGGACCATCCGGTGTACATTCTCAAAAACTAGCCATTGAAACTAGTTCTTCTAAACACCATATTGTCCGGTGTATACTTCCTATTCATCATTGGACTATCCGGTGAGTTATCCTGAGCTAGACAACGCTAAACTTCTTCTCTGCACAAAATGCACTGCTGTGCATTGTCTTCATCACCGGACCTTCCGGTTTGTAGAACTTCTCCTTTTCTGGATTTTTCACACCTTCTGTTAAATGCTCTGGTGAAGCCTCCAGTGTGCATTACTTCATCACCTGAAAGTGCATCTAGCCCCTATGTGTGGTTTTGGTAATTAATGACAATACATATGGACTAACAATGTTGTTGAGATTGTTAGTAGGTTGTTCAATAGGTGATGCATGGAGAAGAGACATGCATGAACTCTAGGTGAATAGGAAGATTGAAAGTACATCAAGATGAATGAGCTCTAGGTGATGCTCGGATGTGATGCATAGAGGAGAAATATGCATCTAGATAAATGAGCTTTTAGTGATGCTCATAAGAAGAAGAAGAAGCTCAATAAGATTAGCAATAAGCTTGAAGGCTAAGTTACTTGTGGAGATCAAGTAACTAAAGGTATGACTTGTTAATAGAGTTTTATGGACTAACCCATGTACTTTGTGCTTGAGAGTGAGTTGGGGTTAGGATCCATAAAAAGGCATAAGTTGAATTGAAATCATATATGCCAAGAGTGAAGAACAAGAGTAGACTCCATATATGAAAAAGTGAATTCTTTGAAGATGTCGAATACAAAGTGGTTTTCTATGGCAAGACGGTGAAGGGTAAGCAAGACTCGGCTGCGATGGACCATCCGTGGTGAAGGGCAAGCAAATGGCTTGGCGCCGAAGGACCAAGGCGGTGGTGAAGAGCGAGTGAAGGCTTTGCGCCGATGGACCGTGCGAGGCCATGGGAAGCTATGGATGATTCACATCAATCATATGAAGAATCAAGAAGAGATGGAGTAAAGAATATATGGAAGTTGGCAACCCTCAAGGTTTGAAAGAAAAAGAAGCGGTACTTGAAAGTTTTCAAATGCTCAAAGTGGTTCAAACGAGTTTTATCTTTGAATTTGAGTATAGGTATGCCGCACTATTAAGAGGGATGCAATGTGAGCTAATTGTCGTGTCTCAGTGCTCAAGAGTTCCCAACCAAACCCAAAGTGAGAGTTTGTTGTTAAGAGTCCGGAGCGGAAAGTGCGGAAGTGTCCAAAATGGGTTTTGGAGTGTTCCTAATTTGATCCTATGTGTTTTAGGTCATGAATTCAGTTGGGATGTGTAGCCCTCTGAATAAGCTTTCCATAGAGTCCAAAATCGTCGAAATCGGACTCCGGAATCAAAAGTTATCGCCGTTTTTCGGAGGTCAGCTGTGCTGTGGCCGGAGACTCCGGTGTAGGCCGGATACTCCGGTACCTGGAAAGGCCGGAGACTCCGGTGAAGTCCGGATACTCCGGTACCTGGAGTGGCCGGAGACTCCGGGAAGTCTCCGGGGGTGTTTTCTGGGTTAAGTGCCGACCGGAGACTCCGGTGTAGGCCGGATACTCCGGTAAAAGTCCAGAAAAGTGCGTAACGGCTAGTTCTGACACATTCTGTGACCGTTCTGACGCCGTATTTGGATTTAGGGCCGGATACTCCGGTGTTCACCGGATACTCCGGCCAGTTCTGTCAAAAACAGTAACGGCTAGTTGTTTGGAGTGGGCTATTTATACCCCACTCACCCCATCCTTTGGGGCTGCTGGAAGGGCACGAAAAGAACACATTTTTAGAGCCAAAAGAACCTCTCCCACTCCATTCTAGTGTGTGATTTGAGAAGAAAAGTGAGTTGGGTTGAGAGATTAGAAGATTGAGTGCAAGTGAGCTAAAATCCATTCTTGAGCACTTGAGTTCTCGGCAAGAAGTTCATCGTCGTGTTTGTTACTCTTGGAGGTGAAGCCTCCTAGGCGGCTAGGCGTCGCCGACGAGCACCCAAGGTTGTGGGTTGCCGCGGAAGTTTGTGAAGGGCTCGATTTCGCCTCCGTAAGGGAAGAAATCAAGAGTGGACCGAGGAAAGCGGTTGAAAGAGACCCGGCTCGTTGGAGCTTCCTCAACGAAGACGTAGGATTCACGGTGGTGAATTCGAACTTCGGGAAACAAATCTTTGTGTCTCCTCTCTTGTTTCCTTACTTTTAAGTTCTTGCTCAAATCTTTGTGCATATTGTTCGATATACTTGTTTGTGTGTATTTGAGTGTAGGTTCTTCGTGAATCTATTTGGAATCATCTCCGGAAACACACGACATCACCTGGTTTGAGCTAGAATTCTCTACTCATCATTTATATTCAGTTTCGGGCTCTGTTCTGTACAGAAACCGGAGAATCCGGACTTTACCGGAGTTTCCGGACCTGTACACACCGGAGTATCCGGACTACACCGGAGACTCCGGGGTGAACAGTAATTCCAGGCATATGAACAGTATTTTCAGCCTTTTTCAATTTAAGTTTTATTGCATATCTCTTGCTAGAATTGAGTAATTTTTGTCACCTTAGGATTGTAATTTCCACACTTATTTAGGGTGATTGTGCACTAGTTGAGCCTAGCATATTTAGGTTTTTCTCTTGTGAAAAACTCGTTAGTTTATATTCCGCTGCAAGTTTAGGCCAACGGTAAAAAGGGTTGAATTTTTGTTAAAACGCCTATTCACCCCCCCTCTAGGCGACATCATTGTCCTTTCAATTGGTATCAGAGCCAAATCTCTCTTTTCGGGCTTTACCGCCTAGAGAGTAAAGATGTCGACTAGTGGATTAGTGCACGTAGAGCCACTCCTTTTAGATGGTTCTAATTATTGTGATTGGAGTACTCGCATGCTTAATATCTTTAGGGCCATGGGTCCTCAAATAGAGCGAGTTGTAGATGTGAGCATTTCTCCTCCTAATGATAAACTCATATCACCCGAAGAGGAAGAGAAATGCATACATCTCAATGCTCAAGCTACTAATGTCTTATTTGATGATTTGAGCATAGATGTTATTGAATCAATCTTGCCGCTTGAAGATGCTCATCTCATTTGGACTACTCTTAAAGAAAGATATGACAAGCCCAAATGTGATGAAGAAGAACTTCTTCCGGAGACATCATTTGGAGAGTGTTCCACTTCATCTTCACATCATGAAGAACTCCAAACGATTTTCTCAATTGTCCAAGAGGATTTCAATTTGTTATCCACCTCACCGATTGATAAATCCGAGCAAGATAATGAAATGGTGAGTGTGATAAGTGAGTGTCCAATCCCTCCTTTGGACTTTAACAACACTTGCAATGAGCTTTCTATTTCTAGTAGTGTTGTTAACCCTTGCATATCATCTAGTGCAAAAATGCCTACTTATCATGATGATATGACTCTTTGCTCTTATGGTGATGCATCTATTTCTACTATTATTTGTGAGACTAACATTTTGAAGGAAATAGAACTCTATGAGAGACAAAGTCTAGGTGGAGAAGCATCCACCTCTCCAAGATGCTCATCTCTTTACACCGAATCTCCATTATGCCTTATGGCAAAAGGTAAAAGAAAATCGGTAAGTGAGATAAATAATGCTAATGCTAGTTCTAGTGCTAGTGATAGTGATGAGCTCGGGTTTGATCTTTTGAGTAAAAAGAATATGTCTAAAATGATCAAGCTCGTGACCACCATGGAAGGCTTAGAAGAAAGCCTTGAGAGGCAAGAGGAATTCCTCATTGAGAAAATTGAGGAACTTAAAGCCTTAAATGTGAAATATGAAAAACTTCAAGAATCCCATAATTCTTTGTCTAATCTTTATGGGGATCTTAAAGTTAAGCATATTTCTTTGATTGGTAAATTAGATGTTATGCCTCGAGTGGATTTAGAAAAATCATTTCCTAATTGTAATGTTTTATTTAAGGACAAATTCACTATTTCTCCTATTGATAATGCTTGTGCTACTAACTCTAATTCTTATGTAGCATCTTTGGAGAAAGAAAATATTGAGCTAAAGGCTCAAGTTGAAAAGCTTACTAGCAAGCATGTGGATTTGCAAGAAAGTCATGATGAGCTTGTGTGCTCTCATGAAAATCTTGTGGACTCACACGCGATGCTAGAAATAGCTCATGAGGTAATTATCACAACAGTAAAATCCTATAAACCTCATGTGGACATTAGCACACATTCTTTGCATAATATCAATTTAACATGTGCTAGTTCTAGCAATTCATTTAATAACAATTCTATATCCAATGATGAATTGCCTACTAATCTTTGTTGCTCTAAAGCTAATATTTTTCCTAGTGTTGCTTGTAATATTGATAGCAAAGGGAAAAGTGAGAAGCACAAAGATCATGGACTTGAATCAAAATCCAATAAGAAGATAGCTCATATCAAGTGCTTCAAGTGCTCAAGCATGGGACACTATGCCTCTATGTGTTCCAACAAGGTTGATGACAAGACCACACTTCTAAAGAAGAAAACAAGAAGAAGCAAGAGGAAGTGTTATGGATGCAATGAGAAGGGACATGAAATTGCATCATGCCTCTACATGAAGAATGAAGGTCTTATGTCATCAAGGAAGAGGCTCACCGGCAAGGAAGGAAGCAAGAAGCAAGATGAGAAGGCATCTTGCAAGGATAAGCACCGCATTTGCTACACTTGTCGGGCCAAGGGACATATTGGTAAAAATTGTCCTATTGGTAACATTCCTAAGCCTAACTCTTCAATTGATAATGATTTATCGCTTAGGAAGGCTAAAAATGGAACTTGTGCTACTAAGGTGATTAGTTCATCATTTGCTAGCACAAAGGCCATTTGGGTGCCTAAATCGTTCATGACTAACCTTAAAGGACCCAACATGGTTTGGGTACCACAAAGTGCTTAATTTGCTAAATAGGTACTTGGAGATGCAATTGAAGACTTGGCTTACTTGAGAAGAAATATATTGAATATCTCATCTCAAGATTCTTTCAAATTGGGTTTTCTCATGATGTTTGGAAAGAAGTGCCAAGAGTGTGGTTTGTTGGTTTATTTCAATCTTCAATGACATCTCGGTAACAAGTATCTAACTTAAGCCATCTAGCCACTTATCTTAGCATAGGTGCAAATGTTCACAATTCTTAATTATTGGGAACACTTGAAAGTGGCTAGGTAAAATTTGAGCAAAATTTATACTTTGTGTAATATGATGCTCTTAACGGCTCTCTAGTAGAGCAAGATCTTGTTAATAATGTAGGTGATGGATACTTTGTGATGGCTATGGAAGATGAACTTAATTTACATGATTTCATGGTTGTAAGTTCATTCTTAGCACAAGTATTTCCATTGTAAAGTCATTTTGTACCTTAACTCAAAATATAGGGTAAACTCCTCTAGATTCTTGAATGAACCAAGTGCATATTACAAGTAATTCAAATACTTGGATGCACATATATATGGGGAGCTCATCCTATGTTTTGTGCCTTGAGACTAATATTTCTTCAAGTAAAATTTGTGTTTAGTCTCTTGGTAAAATGGAGGGCATTGGAGACTTGGCTAATTATTTGAAGATTTATCTAATTGATTAAAGAGTCAAGTTTTATGGAATTATATTTATTTTTACCCAATGTCACTCTATGAAGGTAACTCTCTATCACAATGCCTTAAATTCATATTTTTGTTCATTGTGCTAGATTTATTGTTCTACACCTTTTCTAGAAGTTTCTAGCTCTTTGCATGTGTAGATTATGTATCTATGCTTGTTTAAAGTTTATGCTTATGCTAGCATGTGTAGACTTTATTGCAATCTTGTCATGACTATTTTTATATATCAATACATGTCTTGATTGCTTGCTAAGTGTGCTATGAATTTGTTTCTAAGTGCATCTAGCTTTTTCTTACCAACTAGTATGTGTAGGTCATATATCTAGTATGTGTAGGATGCATTGCACTTTCATGTGTTGATTGTGGTTTTGGAGCCTTATTTGATCTTATTCGTCTTATTGAATTCTATTTGGCTCACTTTTGGAGATATTAATGGATTATCACATTATGGGGGAGTATTATGCTTATGCATCTTAAATACCCATAATTTGTGAACATTTGAGCAATACCATTTAGAATTGATATTATTGTTTATCTAGCATCTATGTGGTATGTCAAGCTCATGTAAAGCTCTCATTTTTGCAAAAATCCATTAATTGATCCGCTTTTGGTTTAAATTGAAACTTGAGATTCGTGGTATTTATCTAGTGACCTTTTCAATCTCAAGATTTTTAATTTGAATCATTTCTCATTCGGATCATATCAATAATTGTTTTCATTGTCCGGAGTCTCCGGTGTTCACCGGACACTCCGGTAGTTGGTGTTTTTAGTCCGGAGTCTCCGAGGTAGACTCCGGCAGAGAGCCTCGGTTAATATTTATTCTTTTGATAAAAAGGACCGGAGTCTCCGGTGTTCACCGGATACTCCGGTACAGTTTAACAGAACTGTATCAACTATTGTTTTTATTTGTGTTTTTTTTTTGTAATAGTTGACTTTGTGGGGAATGTGTTTGAAGCATGTGTTTAATTTCTAAAATCCTTCCTTCATGCTTCTTGAAAAAAAAAAAAGTTGATCCATGGCTTGTTGCAATTACCGACTTATGATATCTCCATATACCATTGTGTTCTTACAATTGGTAATAATACAAGTGGTAATCCTTATTAATCATCTTTGTTTCAATTCTTGCTTTCAAGTGACTTCCTTCTATGTGAAAGATTTCTTTTATCTCCTATGTTAGAAATATTGGTTTCTTCAAGGAAACTTTCCTCTTGGAGTTCATAGAAGCTTGTTATCTCAATGCTTTTATCATTTTCTATATACTTGCTTGAGATAAGTTTTTGAGCATGAATGCAATTCTATTCTTTATATGCTCAAATTTTGCTTAGTTCACTTGTTGAACTTTGAGAGCGATCATTTGTTGATCTTTATCTTAGATGTAATTTGGACAACCTTTTGATATTTGTCTTTTATTTGGTATTTTCAAGTTTCATATGCTATTTTTGTCCAAATTATATCTTCATTGGATCTTGAAAGTGACGAGCATGCTTGTTTGACTTAAATGTTAATATCTATAGCATGTTTGCTTTCTTTGATCCTACATTTAGAGTAAGTCTCTCTCAAATGCTTTTATTGTCTAAAATGTGCATAAAGCTTTCATTTGACTTCAATTGGTATATACCTTCATGTGGTATATATTTTCAATTGGTTTCTATCTATTGGTATGAACTTCAATTATTATCATATCCATGTCATATCAATATGCACATATCTATGAGAGAGCATGCTCTTTGTGATGAGTTCACTAACCTCTTCGGACCCAATGAGTTTGGGGATCAAATTGTACTTGAATGAGTTTTTAGGTACAATAAAGATGCATTGGATGCTTGGATTAATCATAATGAAGGCCCTTTCAAGTAGAAGCTCATTTCAATTGAAATTCATGAAGATGATTTTGTCCTTTCAATTGGATTTTTCATGAAGAAGGTCTTTATCTTTCAATTGGTATCTACAAAGAAAACCATCTCCTTCAATTTCAATTGGAATCAAGAGAAGGACCATATCAAAGTGAGCAATTCAATATCATTCCAAGTAATTTGTTCTTGATTTATGCATTTCATTTCAAAGATTCAATCTTGTGTAGATTGCATCATATCATAAAAATGTCTTGCAAAAATGTGTTTTTCTTGCAAGTGCTTAAAACCTCTTTATTGCAAATATGAACAATTTGAAGTAGCAAATTTTTGTGGGAACTCTATAATGATATTTATGATTCATCCAATCCCAAATATGCAAAAGATTTCATATCAAATGCTTGAGTTGCTTCTATATGCAATATTGATGAAAATTGCAAAATCTTTGGCTTGAAGTTTTTAGTCCGCTTTAAATTGCTCTTTTGGACATATATGCTCGTGTGATGTTGATACTTTGTGATAAACGAGAAATTCATTATATTGTCAACAATTTTGCTATGTTCAACTTAGAGCCTAATCCATTGCATTTGTGTTTGGATATTTATTTCGGACTCATGCTTGATTTGCCTTCAATTGAATTAGTTTCAATTGGAATTGGTATCTCTTTCAATTGTTTCAATTGGTATGCTTTGAATTTTCAATTGATATCCTTTGGAATTTTAATTGGCATCTTTTTCAATTGGTATCTCTTGTAGGTATCTAATTGATATCTTTTGAAGTTTTAATTGGAATTTCCTTTTTAAAATCTCTTTTGGCATCTCTTTGAACCCATTTGGCCTATTGTGTAGCTTGTTCTCCTCATAAAGCTCGTAATTGGATAAGTGTATTTGGTTTAACTCAAATTATGAAAATACACATATCATGAGGAGTTTACACTATACATGGTCTTGCACTAGCTTTCGATGATTCCTTTTGTGGGATAGAGCTAATGTGCTTCGAATGATTTTTGGGAAAAATTTCTCTTTTAGCAAGTCCTACTTAATTCTTACCAATTTGATGTCAATTGAGGGAGAATTCGTTTCGATGATTCCATTTTGGCATTGATGTCAATTGGGGGAGAATTTGGACTAGATGTTATATTTTGTAAGAGGGCTTTGCTTATGGAGGATAATTTGCTTATATGGGGAAGATGTCAATTAGGGAAGAATTTGAATGGTTGCCTTTGAGAAATAAGGTGAAAGGTCTGCTTTGCATGAGCATATTCATCTTCATACATACTTTGTCATGCTTGCTTGATATGTATAAAGAAAACTCCGTCCAAAATTTGAGAAAGACAATATATGCAATGATATTCAAAATTCATTCACGCGTGCATAGATTGCGGGGGAGTTTACTATATACATATGTTGGTTTTTAACTAACATCAAAACCTTTGTGGTGTTTGATGCTAGTAAAACTAGTTTTGGCAATATCAAATATCTTTATGATATTTGGTATTTCCAAAACTTGTTCTTTGTATACATTCATCTTCGGACTCTATGTATACTTAGAACTTTAAATTTCGTCAAATATAATCATCTAGTGAGATTGTCATCAATTACCAAAATGGGGGAGATTGAAAGTGCATCTAGCCCCTATGTGTGGTTTTGGTAATTAATGACAATACATATGGACTAACAATGTTGTTGAGATTGTTAGTAGGTTGTTCAATAGGTGATGCATGGAGAAGAGACATGCATGAACTCTAGGTGAATAGGAAGATTGAAAGTACATCAAGATGAATGAGCTCTAGGTGATGCTCGGATGTGATGCATAGAGGAGAAATATGCATCTAGATAAATGAGCTTTTAGTGATGCTCATAAGAAGAAGAAGAAGCTCAATAAGATTAGCAATAAGCTTGAAGGCTAAGTTACTTGTGGAGATCAAGTAACTAAAGGTATGACTTGTTAATAGAGTTTTATGGACTAACCCATGTACTTTGTGCTTGAGAGTGAGTTGGGGTTAGGATCCATAAAAAGGCATAAGTTGAATTGAAATCATATATGCCAAGAGTGAAGAACAAGAGTAGACTCCATATATGAAAAAGTGAATTCTTTGAAGATGTCGAATACAAAGTGGTTTTCTATGGCAAGACGGTGAAGGGTAAGCAAGACTCGGCTGCGATGGACCATCCGTGGTGAAGGGCAAGCAAATGGCTTGGCGCCGAAGGACCAAGGCGGTGGTGAAGAGCGAGTGAAGGCTTTGCGCCGATGGACCGTGCGAGGCCATGGGAAGCTATGGATGATTCACATCAATCATATGAAGAATCAAGAAGAGATGGAGTAAAGAATATATGGAAGTTGGCAACCCTCAAGGTTTGAAAGAAAAAGAAGCGGTACTTGAAAGTTTTCAAATGCTCAAAGTGGTTCAAACGAGTTTTATCTTTGAATTTGAGTATAGGTATGCCGCACTATTAAGAGGGATGCAATGTGAGCTAATTGTCGTGTCTCAGTGCTCAAGAGTTCCCAACCAAACCCAAAGTGAGAGTTTGTTGTTAAGAGTCCGGAGCGGAAAGTGCGGAAGTGTCCAAAATGGGTTTTGGAGTGTTCCTAATTTGATCCTATGTGTTTTAGGTCATGAATTCAGTTGGGATGTGTAGCCCTCTGAATAAGCTTTCCATAGAGTCCAAAATCGTCGAAATCGGACTCCGGAATCAAAAGTTATCGCCGTTTTTCGGAGGTCAGCTGTGCTGTGGCCGGAGACTCCGGTGTAGGCCGGATACTCCGGTACCTGGAAAGGCCGGAGACTCCGGTGAAGTCCGGATACTCCGGTACCTGGAGTGGCCGGAGACTCCGGGAAGTCTCCGGGGGTGTTTTCTGGGTTAAGTGCCGACCGGAGACTCCGGTGTAGGCCGGATACTCCGGTAAAAGTCCAGAAAAGTGCGTAACGGCTAGTTCTGACACATTCTGTGACCGTTCTGACGCCGTATTTGGATTTAGGGCCGGATACTCCGGTGTTCACCGGATACTCCGGCCAGTTCTGTCAAAAACAGTAACGGCTAGTTGTTTGGAGTGGGCTATTTATACCCCACTCACCCCATCCTTTGGGGCTGCTGGAAGGGCACGAAAAGAACACATTTTTAGAGCCAAAAGAACCTCTCCCACTCCATTCTAGTGTGTGATTTGAGAAGAAAAGTGAGTTGGGTTGAGAGATTAGAAGATTGAGTGCAAGTGAGCTAAAATCCATTCTTGAGCACTTGAGTTCTCGGCAAGAAGTTCATCGTCGTGTTTGTTACTCTTGGAGGTGAAGCCTCCTAGGTGGCTAGGCGTCGCCGACGAGCACCCAAGGTTGTGGGTTGCCGCGGAAGTTTGTGAAGGGCTCGATTTCGCCTCCGTAAGGGAAGAAATCAAGAGTGGACCGAGGAAAGCGGTTGAAAGAGACCCGGCTCGTTGGAGCTTCCTCAACGAAGACGTAGGATTCACGGTGGTGAATTCGAACTTCGGGAAACAAATCTTTGTGTCTCCTCTCTTGTTTCCTTACTTTTAAGTTCTTGCTCAAATCTTTGTGCATATTGTTCGATATACTTGTTTGTGTGTATTTGAGTGTAGGTTCTTCGTGAATCTATTTGGAATCATCTCCGGAAACACACGACATCACCTGGTTTGAGCTAGAATTCTCTACTCATCATTTATATTCAGTTTCGGGCTCTGTTCTGTACAGAAACCGGAGAATCCGGACTTTACCGGAGTTTCCGGACCTGTACACACCGGAGTATCCGGACTACACCGGAGACTCCGGGGTGAACAGTAATTCCAGGCATATGAACAGTATTTTCAGCCTTTTTCAATTTAAGTTTTATTGCATATCTCTTGCTAGAATTGAGTAATTTTTGTCACCTTAGGATTGTAATTTCCACACTTATTTAGGGTGATTGTGCACTAGTTGAGCCTAGCATATTTAGGTTTTTCTCTTGTGAAAAACTCGTTAGTTTATATTCCGCTGCAAGTTTAGGCCAACGGTAAAAAGGGTTGAATTTTTGTTAAAACGCCTATTCACCCCCCCTCTAGGCGACATCATTGTCCTTTCATCACCGAACTATCCGGTATGTTATAGTCCATTTCCTCAGAAAATATCAAGCTTCTGTTAAATAGTCCAGTGTTCATCTCTTCTAATCGCCGGACCTTCTGGTGAATGCAATCCACTCTGACCCCTTCTGACATAATTGCTCCAGCGTGTATATTCCTTTTCACCGGATCATCCAGTGAGGCAAACTGCCTCTGGACATAATGCTCCAGTGAGTGCAATTCTTCCAGCGTCGGACCTTACGATAAGAACAATTTCTCTGGGACTTTCAAATTCAATCACACTTTATTCCAGCTGCGGTGGCTTCTTGATGTATTTCATCCATGAGATCTACTAACATATATTATTGACAAACATGTTAGTTCCATTGACTATATTATCATTAATCACCAAAATCATAATCTTGGTCTAATAGGACTATTTTCGCTATAATCTCTCCATTTTTTGTGATTGATGACAACACAACCAAAGCAAGAGGCAAACGATACTAATTTAGACCAACTAAGGCCATACCTTTTTGCTTGGATGCATGGTAAGAATAAATTATGATACTAATTGTAAGGCAATCGTATTCTTACCAATTTATATCTCCTATTTTTACTACAATCTCCCATTTTTTTATATCTCCCTCGATCGACCCATGCAAGAGCTTCTTCATCTCCTTTGTCAACTCAGATGCATCCCCCTTTGTCAACACTCTACTCAAGATAGTTCTTGCATCTTGCTTCTCATCTTGCTTTGGTCTAAAAAATTCTCCCCCTTTGTCAACAATCTCAAAAAGGCTACAAATTCATGTTGAGCTCAAGGGAAAAACATTAGAGCATTTTGGGAGAGAGCTTCATAAGGTATGATCCATGAGGTTTTGATACCAATTGAAAAGATATACCAATTGAAAGAATATGAGGCATTGATACCAATTACGAAAGACAAACAAGGATCACAAATCATGAAACTCACATGATATAATCTAAACTCCCCCTATATGTGTGCATTCATATGATGAGAGTAAAATATATGCACAACTATACAATATGACAAAATATGAAGTTTACGACATATCATGCTTGGAGGTAGCTTAAATGTAGAAAATGAATTGACAATGATACCAATTGAATCTTTTAAGCATTGCATATCTCTGGAGACTTGTTGATCACTCCATGAGACTACAAAAGATATCACTTAAAACACATGTTATTCTCAAAATCGCAACCCATAAGATATACTCCCTCTAAAAGTGTGTATACAAGTGTTCTATATTTGTAAGAGATATGCACTTATTATTGATAACAATGGGGAATTTATCCTATGGATTGGTTCATGGCACATAAGGAATACTAATTGAAGAACTAGTTATTACCAATTGAAGGACTAGTGCTATGAAAGAAACCTAAACCTAATAAACCATGCAGGTTGCTCATGGATAAGAACGAAATACAAGTAACCTACCATATGAGACTTACATTAGGCATTGCAATAAATTGAAATAAGTATATGCAATCATAGACAAGGCAAATATACCAATTGAAAACATTTTATATCTAGTATCTTTCACCTTTGGATGTATGATGATCATGATCTTCATCAATACGCTCAATCTTGTACACTTAGCTTTTTGCTTGAATTTTCACTTAATCTTGTGTGCCAAATCTCTAAATCCCCGAAGACCTGTGGCTTTAAATCTTCTTTAGAACCCAAACTGATTGGGGCCCTTTCATGTTGGTGATGACTTCCTTAGCACCCAAATAGGTTGGTTCCACCCCCGATCCTTTCTCCCAACCATGTGTGCAACCACTTTGCCATTGTTCTTTTTCTTGAGCTTGTAGTGGTTGCTCTTGATCTTTTTCTTATAGTTGGGCCTGGTGTAGATGTTGGAGGTCTTTTTGAAGAGGTTTATCATCTTCTTCTTCTCCTTGGTCTCCTTCTTGACTTGCTTCATTAGAAAAATTTGTGGTCTTCTTGTTGGCACTTGAAGCATGTCACGGTGGACCCCTCCATAAGCTTCTTCACCATGGTGGAATGGTTATCTTAAGGGGGTTGGATATGGTTCTTACCCTTTAGTCTTGCCAAGTCTTTCTTGAGCTTCTCCACTTTTTGCTTGAGCTCACCATTTTCTTGTGCTATGAGTTCATTAGATGATTCTACAACAACATTCTCAATACATTTCTCATTGTAAAGAGGTGAGCTAGATAAATTAATTAAATCATCACAAGAAGTAGAATCATCTACCTTAGGATTGAAATTAAAGAGAGAGGTAGATTGCTTCAAAGGAACATTAGGTTGAGATGAAATGCCCTCAAGTTTTACCTTAAGTCTTTCATGCTCCTTGTTTAACAATTCGAATTTTCTCAATAATTGTTTATAATTAGACACAAAAGTAGCACGAATATCATTAAGGACATTGAATTTCTTAAGCTCTTTAGATTATTTCTTAAGGGCCCTTTATTGTTCATTGATCAAATGAAAGGAGTTCATCATAGGAGGGATAATTCTTATCGGATTCATCATCACTTACATCGCTTTCCATATCTTTGGCCATAGGACGCTTGTGAGATGACTTGCGCGATGGCGACTTGCGTGATGATGTCTTTGAGAAAGAGCTTCTTTTGGAGAAGTGGATGGTGAAGCTTTCATCACTTGAGCTTGAATCTTCATCTTCACTCACCCATCTTCCTATGCTTGCAAAAGCTTTGTTTCTTCCTCTTATCTCCCTCTTGTTCTTGGTATTCTTCTCTTTCTTGATATGATCGATTGTTTTGACCAAGTCTTTCAAGGAGATTGGATGATCAATCTTTGCATTGATCCTCTTGATGTTCGTCTCCACTTGTAGCATGAGCTTTGCCATCTTGGGATCAATCTCTTCATCACTTGAGGTGCTTTGATCATCTTCTTATTCGCTCTCTTCATCTTGATCTTCATCATCTTCACTTGAGCTTGACTATTGCTCTTGTCTCCTCGTCTTCGCCTTCATGTGTGAATATGATACTTGCTTGCTTGAGAGAGCAATTTTCTTGGTGTCGGATGAGGTAGAAGCTTCAACCCCTATGTTCATGGTCATCTCATGGACGGTGATCTTGCCTAAAACTTGGCTTGGAGTCATCTTGCTCATATCGTAGTTGTCGTAGATGATGGAGAACACTTTATGCTCTTGGATGGCTTGGATATCTTCTTAGGTGCACAAGGGTTTCTCTCGACTCCAGCCACTCCAAATGAATGAGTAGAGGGGTATTTATAGCCTCAACCCCGCGGACTAGCCGTTATCCTAACGGCTCACAAATTCTGTGAACACCGGATTATCCGGCGTTAACAGAGGTACAAGCACCGGACCATCCGGTGTACATTCTCAAAAACTATCCGTTGGAACTCCACTCAGAGTTCTTCTAAACATCATATTGTCTGGTGTATACATCCTCTTCATCACCGGAGTATCCGGTGAGTTATCCTGAGTCAGACTGTGCCAAACTTCTTCTCTGTAGAAAATACTCCGATGTGCATTGTCTTCATCACTAGATGTTCCGGTGTGTAGAACTTCTTATTTTCTGGATTTTTCACACCTTCTGTTAAATGCTCCAATGAAGCCACTGGCGTGCATCATCACCGGACTATCCGGTGAGTTATAGTCTATTTCCTCCAAAAATACCAAGCTTCTGTTAAATAGTCTGGTGTTCATCTCTTCTAATTGCCGGACCTTGCGGTGAGTGCAATCCACTTTGACCCTTTCTGACAGGATTGCTCTGGCGTGTATATTCCTTATCACCGGATCATCCGGTGAGGCAAACTGCCTTTGGAGATAATGCTCCGGTGAGTGCAATTCTTCTAGCGTTGGACCTTACGGTAAGAACAATTTCTTTAGGACTTCTTCAAATTCAATCAACTTTGTCCTAACTATGGTGGCTTCTTAATGTATTGCATCCATAAGACCTACTAATATATATTCTTGACAAACATGTTAGTCTCATTGACTATATTGTCATTAATCACTAAAATCACAATCATAATCTAATAGGACTATTTTCGCTACATAGTGACTTTAAAAATGTCCTTTTACATGTGTGATTTCTTATATGAACCATATATGATAATCGTCCAATTTTTAGAGATTATTCATACAAGAAATCGCATCTGAAAATGACATTTTATACGTGTGGTTCTTTTTTGAAACGCCTATGACAATCATCATATTTTCAGAGGCATTTCACATAAGGAACCATCTCTGAAAATAACATTTTACATAAACAATTCCAATAAAGAACTGTCTATGATAATCATTTTATTTGCATAGAAGACTGTTGTAAGCAGCTGATTGTAGAAATTTATTTCCATAAACAGCCCGAACGGTAGAGAACTACTACGACGGTTTGTCATTTGAGCTGAAAATATATCATGCTGTCCTGAAAAATAGTTTTTAGCTAGATAAGCCAGGTTATTACAGATTATGCAGTTAATTATGATAATGAGTCTTTGTAATAATGAACAATAAACAATATTTTACTAGTGTTATAGGTGGTATTTTTTTCCTTTGGTCCTTAATCGTTATGGTCGTGGCTTTGTAATAAACTTTTTGGGCTGTATGCATCGAAGGATGCAAAAGGTCGGAACTAATTCCTTTATTTAAAAAAAAGCCAGGTTAGTGCAGCGATAGATATCACGCAGTGGATGAGCTCGCCAGAAGGTCGGGAGATGAAAGATATACATTGGCTATTGGATCTCGATATAACTGCCGAAAAAAATCGAGTGTCGGAAGCCTCCATAACGGTTGAGCAACCTGTAGACCGAAAAAAGAAAAAAGTACTGTGGGCAGTAGCAATACTATGAATGGTACCGATGCTGGTGACACATTTCCGCATGGTTTGTATGTTTTATCGTTACTCCAGAACTTGTCATTTTTCTACAGAAAAAAAAAAACAAGTTCAAAAGAGACTCGAAGACATGGACACAAGAATATTCTTATGCACCTTGCATGTCCTATTCTTTAAAATAGTCAAGATGCAAACATAGATATAAGGTAGTTTTCTTTCTTCGAGAGAAAAAAATATAAGTTTCATTTCATTTCGGGTAACCACGCAAGTAACCGGAATACATGCGTCAACCGCTGGCTGCCCTACACAAATAAGTTGGTTCAGGTGTCAACAAATAATAAGTGACACGAGACAAAATTAAGGCCTTGGAAAAAATGTCAACTTGAGGCTAATTCAAAGTCACTTTTTGATAGAGAGAGAAGGACCAGAGCACCTCCAACAATATAAATATCTACTACTATAAGAATTATACATGTCACTAATAAATAATACTATAAACAACCTTTACAATAACTAAATATAGCACTATAAGATCGTTGAATTAAATGAGGAGACTATCTTCAAAGTGGTAGTATGACTTTTATTTCTTCTCATTACTCTCCTCTCTATATAGACAAAATTCTGATGTAGACAGTATTATAGCTAGCTGACATGTATTGTTAATTATTAGTTAATTTGTCACTTACAAGCCCAGTTTAGTTTAATTCAGTACTGTTTTGTTTAGTCAATATACTTGGCACGTTATAAATTTTTGAAAGTCATAGAAACATGTCGTTTTGGACATATATGGCCTCAAAAACACGATCGCTAATTTCTATTGTAATGTATTTGTAAAACCTAATAATATTATATATTATAAAACAAATATATGTATATAATTATTATGTCTCCAATAGAAGTATTTAAAAGGATAGTGGCAACCAACATTTTGAAAGTTTGACTTGATGTATATGCGCAAAACAAAATGACACATCTACAGAACAAGTCATAAATAGCGGCTCATCAGTGCCGATTGTGCAAGAATCATCACTGAAAATGTATAATTGTCGATTCTTAACCTCCTCACTCGAAAAATGACTAAGCTATTAAGAACCAACAGTAAACCAACTATCGGTGCGGGTTCACACTAAAAATCAACATTGATACTATCACTGCTGGTTTTTAATTCGAATCGGCACTGATGAGATGACCGAACCCGAAATTTTCATTTAATCGGCTTCTGGCTCACCTCATGTTGGCTCATGGCTCGGCCTTATCCCCCTCGCGCGTTCGATCCCCTCTCTCCTCACTTCCTCTCTCTCTCTTTCCACCTTATCTCTTCCCTCGCTGTCATCCTCCTCCTCGCCCACCAGCCTCTCTCTCCTTCATCCCCTCATTGGCCTCCTCCTCCCAACCTCTCCCACCAACAATTCGCCACTTGCGAGATCCGCAGTGTGATCTGATGGATCCGGCCATTTATCTCGCTAGGGTCAGAAATCCATGCACCAATAGCAGTGGGGAGCAAGAGGCAATAGCCAGTGGTGAGCAGATGGATGAGGCAGGGGGCGCCTTGACACCGTCGCAATCGCCACCACCGCCCATCATACATTTGAGCAGTGGTCTCCTGTCGTGGTGGAGGGTGTACGCTGAGGTCACCAGGCTTGACACCTTGTTCGCTTGTCGCGTCCCTGTGAAGGGTGTCTTGTCGTAGCCCTGCGCGTCGCACTCCCTGAACCTCGTCACTGGCTGGCTCGTACTTTTTGGCCCTTCCTTGCCGCCACGTGTTCTGTGGCGATGGCCTTCGTACCCTGCATTTTCTTTGTGCGGGATGGAGCAAGGGTTCGCCACGTGTGTTGTATGTGCTCGCCGTCGTGTGTTCCAACCATGTGTGTTGTGGTGGCTATCTTCGTGCCACCATATTTTCTTGTGCAAGGTGGCAGCGGAGCGTGCCAGTGGAGGCGCTAGCTGAGTCGACTCAATCGTTTCCTTTTTTTCTCTCTAGAACACATATCACTACTGTTTCTAGACCTAGCAGTGGTAGGTAGAGATCAACAGTGCTGAGTAATCACTACGGATTCTAAAACCGACAGTGATAGAGTTTTAAAACTGGTAGTGATCACTCTTTATGGTGGTACGAATGTGTTATTGGAGGTAGTACTTCAAAGTTGGTCCCCTTTTCCATTCATCACGGTTTCTAAGCTCCTACTAGTCGGTTCTCACTTCTCATTTGTATAGATTACTCTCTTCGGTTTCATATTATATGTCGTTAGGGAGTTTTGAGTGGAGTGCTTAAAAAGCTGTTGTTTAAAGATTTTTGGTCATCTAGTCCATTTTACGTTTATAATTACTTCAGTCTTGCATACACCATGAACTTCACTCAACATTTATTGATGTATTAAATAACTCTCGGGTACTTGAGTTACAATGTGTAAAATGGTAAATAAATAACCTTATTTAACTGCTTTGGTATCATAAATCGTGTGTAAAATAACATCTAATATGAAATCAGAGGGAGTATAAAAAATAGGAATTTTATGAAGACTCGAGGAGGAATGTGCTCCGATATAACCTAGACCACCACGACACTGTGCTGCTAGATCGAGGGCCGGCCCTGTATACATTACAGAATTTGAGCGTATGTATTAAAGACACGACAAAACTATTGCAGGTAACTGAACTATTGCAGCTAACTGTGCAAGGATGACCCGTGTGCCCACACTCATTCATATATCTGCAAGTACGTACATAACCTATCATACATCTACAAATAAAATCGATAAAAACTAACATGTGTGTAAATCACGTGCATCAGAATTTAAACCTGTGCCGATGAAATCATACCCTCGCCCTGCCGCATGATGCAAGAGGTGGTTCCCATTGTGATGCATAGCGCGGTCTGTCATCAGGAATGGCAGGTTCCTTGTAACTACAAATTTCAACAAAATCTTAGTTAATCAGTTAAGTAACTAGAGCAAGATATGATACTATATGGTGTCGTTTTATATAGTTAATCAGTTAAGTAACTTGCTACTAGTACTTAAGCGTGTTCTAACTACTTACGAATGAAGACAAGGACGGTTGGGTCAACGTCTAGGTTACTTGATGAGGTCATCCGTGAACGATGTAGTAGGAGTAGTAAAAATGTGTGCATTAACCGCTGAGAAGAGAGAGGACAACTAATATTGGAACGAAAGAACGGACTCTTACATTGCAAGATGCAGAGGAAGGACGAGCGGCAAAAGACGAAAAATACATTTAACCCAAAATCAAAAGCATATTGTCCTTCTTGGTCCGTTTCGTTGACCTCTCATGGCGTGTGGAGCTGGACAAACACCGTCGTGTTTGACCGGCTCACCCCTCCCCCTCCGTACACTGCCCATCTAGTAGTCTAGTACGAATTGTGTACAAGAGAACAACGTCACCTTCACTTAGATCCTAAACAACATTGACAAAGACCTCAAATTACTTGGTTAGCAATTTCTTCGACCTTGTTAAGCAATGCAGCGTGACATTTTAATTTCAACACCAACGCAGTATAATTAACGTATTTCACAAAAAAAGATGAGAAATGCACGATAATCTTCTTCACATAAACTTTGCCATCAAGCTTTTCTCCACTACTTTGTCTCACTACCACAAAAACTATTTTTTTATACCACGGTACCTTTCCATAGACGACTTATATGACAAACCATCTAAGTAGTTAGCAAGACCCTCCTGCTGTTTCGAGCCGCTTGGGGTAATGATACAATTTTCAAAAGCGGACAACATAAGAAGCCGCATATGTAAAAGGACATTTCTAGATGTGGCTCCTTATGTGACCTACCTTTGATAATCTCTCTATAAATAGTACCTATCCACGAGGAGCTCTATTCAAATCGAGCTTGCTCTATCCGAACAGAGCAGATCAAAGGCGGTCCGAAGATTTGTTTTGTTTTTGAATTCTTTGGAGGAGCTGGCTCACTAAGGTAAGAGTATCACATCCCTAGCTAGCACCTTTTTTATGTTTAGATCTAGATTTAAGGTTTAATTAGGGTTTAGATGTGATCTAGAGATGCACATTGTTCTAGCTATTTGGATTCACAAATTAGTTAAAATTTATGGCCAATGTTGGTTCAATTGTGTAGATTCACATGATTCTAGCATTATGTTTCAAAAATGTATCTTCAATTTGATGTTTTTTAGCCTCTATGAAATTTTATCACGAATGGAGATTTTTTTTAATCTAGATCTATCTAGATGTAGAGGGAGAGAGAGTAATGAATCCATATTGTATAGACATATTATACGCATAACAAGTCCGAGTTTTTCCTTTTAAAAAAATCTTTTTTATTATGATTTTATTATTAATTAGTTGATGAATCTAATTTTGTGGTTGAAGTTAAAGATGGATATAGCATGGATGTACGATACGTCAAGATATAGAGAAGGACACTTTGACTAAGAAGGTTCTCTACTTTTATTCAAGTTGCCGAGAAGGACACTTTGACTAAGAAGACAAAGAAAATACTGTTAATATTTTGACTACAAGAACCAAAAATTGTAGGACAAATTAAACATAATCAAATCACACTTGGTCTTAAGATATTTTATTGTGGATTACACATATTGGTCCAAACACGGCAAAAAACATACATGCGAATCAAACAATGACATCGCTGTTGATCAAGTGGATGGAAATAATGAGGGAGTCAAAGCTGACACTGATATTATAATGGATGATGATGATGATTTCAATCTTGAGGAAATGTTGCACCACACAGAATCATATGTTTTAAGGAAGAGGAGATGTTTAGATAATTTCAAGGCGTTATAGAAGGCATCAAATGAACTTTTATATGAGGAATCAAGGGGTTGTGATAAGGAGTTTACGATGTTACATTTGGTGCTTGAACTTCTAAGTTTGAAGACCGGCAAAGAATGGTCCGATAAGAGTTTCTTGATCAATTGAGCCTCTTAGCAAACATGGTTTCTAAGCCTAACTCCTTGCACACCACCACTTATCAATCGAATAAGCTTATCTATTTGTTTTCATTGGATGTGTAAAAAATGCATGCAAGTCCGAACCACTGTATCCTCTACATAAAAAGTATACTTCGATAGAGGCCCAATGTGTAATGCGAGACGGTACAAGAGAAATGATGATTGTGAGGATGAAGATGATTCTGCCAATGCAAAGAAAAAGAACAGTATTGCTGGTCATGATGAAGAAGACACTTCTTTCAACGCAAAGAAGAGAAGAAGTCTTGCCATGGTGATATGGCACCTGACTTTCAATGATCTCCCGCTTGCAGCATTTGTATTCGAAACATAGGACTCTGAACTGACGTGTTGGCATTTTGATACGCGCAAGAAGGATGGTAATAAGCTTTGACGCCCCACTGATGCTAACCAATAGATAAAGTTTGATGTCATGTATCCAGATTTCGCTAAAGAAGTAAAGAATGTAAGGTTCATATTGAGTACCGAATGGAATGAATCATTTCGGTGACATGAGCACTTCACATAGCACTTGGCCAATGGTCCTAGCCATCTATAACCTTCCTCCATGGCTATGTATGAAGCGGAAGTAACTTATGTGGTCCATTCTTATCCAAGGGCCAAAACAACCTAGCAAAGATATAGATGTGTTTCTGGAACCATTGATGGAAGATATGGCAAAACTGTAGAACGATAGGGTCCGGGTGTGGGATGAGTTCCGATGACAGTACTTCATGCTGAAAGACATGATTTTTGTTACCATCAGTGATTCCCACCCTTCTTTCCTATCGAGACAGGTTAAAGGGAAGCAAGGATATTTAGTATGCTTGGATGAAACCGCATTTGTATACCTTCCGTACTCACAGAAGTTAGTTTACACGCGACACCTACGGTTCTTACTCAAAACTCACAAATACCGCAAGATGAACAAATATTTTGACAATACGATTAAGCAAGGTACTAGTCCAAAACCTTGTAGCGGGGTACTAGTGTTTGAAATTGTCAAGAATATCAAGGTTGTTTTTGGAAGCCACCGAAGGTAAAAAGAGGAAGAAAAGTGAGACTCCGACCAACATGCTGTGGAAGAAGATGTCAATTTTCTTTAAGTATTTGCCCTACTGGAAGAACTTGGATGTTCGTCGTAGCACCGATGTCATGCACGTTGAGAAGAATGTGTGTGTTAGCATCCTTAGCCTCTTACTAGATATACCAGGCAAGACAAAGTATGAAATCAAGTCACATAAGAACTTAGTACATTTTAAAATCAGATCAGAGCTACACCTTGAAAACAGACCAAATAGGTAGCATTACCTTCCCCTGGTTAGCTACTCTTTGACACCTGAGAAGAAAAAGTCATTGTGCAAGTACTTACATGGGGTGAGAGTCTCGATTGGTTACTTATCCAACATCAAGAATCTAGTCCAATGAAAGGTTTGAAGCTAGTCGGCATGAAGTCTCACGATTTTCATGTGATGATGATGTAGATGCTCCATATTGCAATCAGAGGTTTCAAGCTAGGGTACATAAAGGTGGTCATCACACTATTGTGTCACTTCGTCAACGTAATTGCACAGAAGATGATTGATGCTGAAAAATTTGGTGTTCTACATAGTTACTTGATAGGGACACTATGCTAACTTGAGATGTGCTTCCCACCATCCTTTTTTGACATTATGGTACACCTCTTGGTTCACATCATGAATGGGATAATTGCACTGGACCCAGTGTTCTTACATCAAATGTATGTGTTCAAGGCAAATAGTGACATGTTTTATAGCTTAGTTTTCAATGTAATTTTCATGCTATGCAACTTATTTTCCAATGTGATATTCATGTTATCTAACTTAATTTCCAATGTGATTATTGATTCCCAAAAGTGACAAAAAATGATAATGTTTAATATACATGAAAAAGCATATTTAAAATAATTTCCACAGGCGTGTGCTATAGACTACTAGATGTGAAAATGCATTTTCATAGGCGGTTTCTTACATCCAACGCCTGTGAAAATATATTTCTATATATATCCCACTACGAGGCCCCGAAATCTTAGCCTCCATTGATGAACTTAGACAGCACCGGCAGGATGCCTGCATGCGCGACCACCGTCGACAGCCTCTCTGGTGCCTTCCGGCCTCCGTTCCACCGCCGATGCCTACTCCGTTCCCGAGCCCCTCCTCCCGGTGCCTTCCGTACAACCTCCTCTATGCGCCGCCAACGCCTAAGAGATCTCCTTCCTTCGCACGCCGACGTCCTCCCAGAGTCCGAGCGCCATCGACCGGCATCCTCTACGGCCTCCCTCCTCCACGCGCCACCGTCGTCCCCTCCCGGTAAGCCCTCCGCTGCTGTCACATCCCCATTTTTTAGCATCTCAAGTCATATACATGTCATGTGCATCATGAACATGTCAATTACCAATTTTGTGCATAGAAGAAATAAATGGGAAAATGGCCAAATATTGAAAAAAGACCACCTTTCTGAAGGAACTCAAGATTTTTCCATAGAAGTGACCACACAAAAATTTCAGTAGCTATACTACCATGTGCTAGAATGTTTGTGAGTTTTCCAAGATTTTTGAAAATCATATAGATGTCCAAATAATTCACCCAAGTTTGAAAAGTGGCCTTCTTTAAATAATTCTGTAGAAAAATCTATCCATCCAAATTGGGCGTTTGTTCTCAAAATGGAATTCTCATAGGATTCCCTACCTTCTTCTAAATGTTCATGAATTTTGATGAAACCTAGCTACCTCAATTGGGATTAAAATGAATGGTATTTGTTAATTGCAGAAAAAGAAAATTCGACTTAGTACTTAAACCCATGTATCGTGAATTGGGTAGCAGAAATAGCAGCTCTACATGCAATGCGTCCACACTATTATTTGATTAAGTGGAACTTGAAGGTCTGGGTTCACAGAAGTTGAAGATCTGGTCTTGTTCAACTTTTCAAATACAGATGACACCCCTTCTTGGTGTAGTATATTCATGGTAAACATTTAAAGTAATTCTACAGAAGTCCAACATTCATTGCATGATAGTTGCACCTAATTATTTAATTGCATTAGTGAAAGATTATAGGTATTGTCCTTTGGATAGTGTCTTATTCAAAATAGATTTGGTAAATTCTGCCTGGCGGTCTGTTTGTTATTATGTCGGCAACTTTATGCAATGAAAGGTCTCCACTCCAACAACTTGCCACACTAGAGGCATACTTTTTGTTTACATCCACTCCACCTTGTTTTCTCTCGATAGGATGAAAAGATCTTCGTGCCGATTATCTACGCCACAACCTTCTGCTTCCTCTGTGCCTGAAACTTTGGGTCTTTCTGGGAGTACACTGAAACAAAGACGGGACGAGCGAAGCAGAAACAAGTTGTCATCTGCCACTTATACAATAATGCAAGTCGGCATTGAAGGGGAGCTACTGCACCTCGTGAGGAATGTGCCAAATACCACAACAGTTGTAGATTTCTTGTCAACGAGTATGTCTCAATCACAATAACTAATTGGTGGTTGGTGTTGAATGAGAAGGAGTTCATGTGGGCAACATTGCAGAGAACCATCTAATTCCCCTTAGGAACCGAGGAAGCCACCAAACAGAATGTGTTGAAACTATGGGAAAGAGCTTCTGGGGCCAGAATACTGAGTTGAATAAGGAGTTCATGAAGAAGAACATGGTACCCTTCAAGAAATATGGAAAAATTACGTCAAATCAATAGGCAGAGTTTGTTCGATAAAAGACCACACCTAAAGCCATCAAATTGAGTGAATCGTTTTAAGAACCTTGGGAAGAAGAACAAGTACCACCATCACCTAGGCACAACTGGGTACGCCTCCAAAATTATTGAATGGATGGGGCAAGAAGAAGAGACTGCCCAGGCTAGGAAACATAACCCATTGAAAAATTGTGATGAGCAAAATAGGAACTGGGTCTACACTCGTTTAGCATGAACCGAGGATGGGGACTTAGCCTTCATAAGCTCCGAGACCATGGAAGTGACTCAGACTATGCAAGAGATCGCTAGTGAAGGGTCTTTCGATCTCGACAAGAAGAATGACCTGCTTACTAAGGCCCTGAGGAACAAGGAACACCTGGGTCACACTTGAGGCAATGGATCAAAAGTGGGCTCAAAGCATGGGTTCCCAGACGCCGTGGGCCATACAAGATTTGTAATAGATATAAGAAACCCTAGCAGAAGTGGTACAAGAATAGGTTAAGATCCAATTTATAGAAATGTGGAATGAAAAAGAGAAGGAAAGGGTGGCATTAACAATGACAGAGCAACTAGGCTTTTGGAGTAGCGTCGGTTGCACGCAAGTTGATAACCAAAGATATCTTATGGATGATATCACAAAGTCTACCCCTCGCATGCTACAGGTTCAAGTTGGCAAGAGAGACTACACTATCGAGGCTACCACGGATCAGGCCATACCAAGCTGTGTATTTCACAATAAAGACATTCCGGACGCTTACGCCAAGATACAAGTAGACTTAGTATAGCCACTTTTCATCAAGTACAAGCTAGACATTAACACACCTGATGGTATCGAGATTCTTGATGATGTTATTAGAAACTTCATTTTGTGGCCCAGACGAGATATCATCTTCAGCCATCAGCAGTCAAAATCAACAGCATCATGGCGGCCCCCACGCCCAGCATCTCTGCCTTCGCGCCCAACCTTTCCACCTCCTGCACCTTCGCCCTCATGCCTAGCCTCTCTGCCTCTTGCACATTTTCCCCCACACCTAGCATCATCTCCACATCTAGCACCTTTGCCTGCTCAGGCATCTTCACATCGCTCTTCACCGTCTGCGACTCACGCACCTCCACCTATAGCATATGCACCTCTGGCACCTTCAATTGAGCATCGGAGAGTCCATATCATGGTTACCCTATACGAAAAGACTAACATGTCCGATGAAGAGGTGGCTTTTGTCCTCCAAACCAAAGGCATCATCGGCTTAGTAATCTCCTATGAAGGGCGATGTTGCGAAAGAGACCAGCAAAACACTAAGTACTCCTCAGTTGGATTTTTTGCCTACACCGGATGTTCCTGTGACTTAAGAGAATGGCAAGCCATTTCTACCCTCGGTTCAACTCCAAGATGGTCCATGGGAGATGAGGAGATTCCACGAATGGTACATGAGGGTATGTTACGCGGGGTTCTTGATAATCACTGCTTATGTCCCCACTAACGTTCTTCTAAGCAGAGACTCATATCTCATATGGATTTTAAGGACATGCACGCTTTGTTCTGCTGTGATAAACTCGGTGTCAATATCATAAGCGTGTGGTGCCTGTAAGTGCCTATAACCTACCCATATGTTCATATATCTACCAATATATGATAGAGTAGCTAATGAGTGACTTGTTCTATAGAATACAATTTAATGATGTAGAAAAGATGAAGTTACCGGTCGGGTTCCTTAATCTACAACAAATTTTCCAGTGCAATGTGGTAGTGAAGTTGAGGAAGGATGCCACAGAGATTAGGGGAAAGAGTAACAGGGAGAAAGCAAGAGTCAAAAAAGAAATGATCAAATCACGCAAGCTTAATATTTCGACCTACATAGGAACTACTATGCTATAAATGCAAGATAATTACTACATCATGGCTCCCTACAACTTTAAGTAAGTTTGATGCGTCAATTAGTCCTAAAAGTTTATTTTGCACCCAACTTGGTTGATCAAGAACCTAACATAAGTATTCATGTAGTGTCCACTTTATTTGTATAATATTGATGCCGAAGTGGAGCAGACGCTTAGTCCTTGACTCAGTCAATCTCTCTCAATCATCCTACCAAGATCTCATATTATACAGATTTTAAGAAAATCCCCATACCAACAATTCATATAATTTATTTATGAATTGATAATAACTTCCTGGCATTCGAATAGGACTTACAAGTAGTATGTGTTGTAAGGTGGGAGACACGATACGACCAAGCCGGATGAGATGTTTGTCCAATAACACACCTCTAATACTTGCATTATTTTTTCAAGTGCCACAAGTAAGGTTTCGATACCATTCTTTGTGGATATGTTTGCTAATTTCTTAGGGTAAATGGGAGGTACACAGCGAACTCTGAGAATATAAGTCATCATTGCCTTGCACATTCTTATTTGGTTATGTTTTTGTTGTCACTAGTGTTTTAACTCTTTTAGTTGTGTTTTCATTATAGGCACGTGGGATCGAATGTACTAACTCTCCACTCACTGAAAAAAGATATCCAAAACATCCAATGTGACATGTGCCGGTTCATCTTGCATGAAATAATCCACAATAATGACATGTTCTTTGATCACTGAGGTGAATCGGCTAGCCATTCGAGGCTTTGTGAGTGAGAGAGGAAACAATTGTAACACCCTAATTTTAAACTTTTTAAAAATAGTAATAAAATATCTCTTCTTTAGATTTAGGGTGTTCTTCTTCGTCTCAAAACCTAAGGTGGAAATTTACTTTCCAAATTAAATAGTTAATTTAGGTTATATTTATTTTTGTGTTGCATTAATGGTGGTATAAAAGCATTAGAGTTTTATTGTGTGAAAAATAAATTTTTGAAAACATTGAGGTGCGTCGTTTAGTTTTTCTTAGAAAATGTTGAAAATGTTTAATAAAAGAAAATCCAATTTTTTCCTTCCCGGGCTGAAATCCCTTCTTCCCCCTCCCCCTTCTCTTTTTTTTCCTTTTCGGCCCACTTCCTTTTCCTTCCCTAGTCGAGCCAATTTCTCTCACTCCTTCCCTTCCTCCCCACCGCGTGGGCCAAAGCCACACCTAGCCCAACTCCAGCACGTGCTTACTGCCGCCCTGCGCCATCTCCCTTCTTGCATCGCCGCCAGGTGGGGTCCATCCTCTTCCCCCGTCTCTGACCCAAGCACGCGCGCCACCTCAAGTCTGAGCTAGCCACGAACACCTCTGCCCTCCTTGAGCCCAAATCCCAATGAACCCTATCGAATCTGAATGCCCCATGAGATATCCCCCGCCCATACCCCTCCTCGATCTGTCCCCAGACCAAGCTGCCCCAAACCCTAGCTCCAGCCGTCATCGCCATTGCCAAGCTTCGTCGGAGCTCGTGCAGCCGCCGCTCCAGAGCGCCCCCCCCCCCCACCCTTACCGACTGTCTCTCTGGTGTTGCAGGGTTGGGAATAAGCTCGTCGGCCCCTCCTTGACACCCAACGGCTGTCAGAAGAGCTCCTCCACTGGTGTGACCTGTGGACACGCTCGGGTGAGCCTCGGTAAGGATTCCTCCCCCCTCAAATGGATTCACTGAAGCTTTTGCATCATATTCTGCCACTCACCGATGCTCCATCTGCCCAGTGACGAGCTTTTCTTGTGCACCAGCAAGACTGTCACCGTGTTTTCCCCCTCCTGCCTCCGCGCCATCAGCCGGTTGAATCCCCACTTGCCTTTAGCCATCTAATCCAAAACGAACAGCCCAGATCGGATCTGACCAAATGGTGTGGTCCCGGTCCACCGTGGGCCCATGGACTTCACTGCCTGCCTAGTCCACCATGCATGTGCGCATGGTTCACTACCCCGGTCCGACGTGGCAGTCACGTGTCATCACCCAGTTAGCCACCACAACAGCCAATGCGCCGTCGTGTCCCACCACGTTAGCAGAGCATTTACCGAGTCAACCTGATTAATTTTGCACTTAAGCCCCTAAACTTTTCTATATTTATCGAAAGCCCTATCTTTTTACAGTTTAGTCCCTAATCTTTTCCTTATTGACAAATAGGTTTTTACAAAAAAGGCCTCTGTCATTTCTATTTTATTCAAAATAAGTCCTTTTCTTTTTCAGATTTAACCCTAAACTTGTTTTTAGCGTAACTTTCTCGTTCTAGCTCTGATTTAAACGATTTTCATACTCTCGTGTTCGTAGCAACGTGTACTATCGTTTAGTACATTTTTCATAGATGTTACATATTGTTTAGTGTATTTTTCTTATATAGTATTGTTGTGTGATTTTCTAGTGTGTTTTGAGAGCAGACAAGGAGTAGTTCAAGATCCAAATGTTTGAAGAGTCTAAGCAGCAAGTTGGAAGAGGCAAGTGTCCTTGAACATTTTGATCCCAGTTTTTTAAATGTGTTCTTTATTTAAAATATGCATGATGTCAACTCTAAATCTCATTTACTTATAGTACCATGTTCCATATATCCCTTATCGCCCTAGTTGTCAGTAGTGGTTATGTTGGGTAGCTTATGCTTAGCTTTGCACAAGGGTATGGTTTAGTTGTTGGTTAAACATGATTAATGGTCTATGCAACTATGAGATGAGAATACTGGTAATTGTTGTAGCAACATTGAACATAGGGATGTTGAGTACAAGGTTAGATAAGAATGGTGCGGGAATGCACAGGTGCGTGAAAGCACCATGATTGGTGGTAGTGTCTACTCAGTATCCTACGGATCAGTTTGTGGAATGGGTAACCCTGATTAACAGTTCAACCATGAAGCTTATATGAGTATGGTCTGGCCAATTAATTACCAGATTCTTAACATACTATAAGCAAATGTTAGTGTAGGAAGGAAAGAGTGATTCTTTCTGGAGCTACAAGGTGCAAGAGGGCGCTTCTGGGTGCTGCGATGCTAGAGATCTTGAAGGAGCAGGGCAGGGTAGGTTTTGCCTCCACCCGCCCACACCCTCATGTCCCCCTGCCCCGCCACACGCTGCCCCGACCTGAGGCCAGGTGATTTTTTTGTTGCCCCGCCCCGCCCTGTGGAGCCCCAACTTTGACTCGCCTCGCCCTGCCTTGCCCCAATTAAAATCGTTAAAAGCTCTAGATCAATTTTAATTATGAGGTAAGATCTACCACAACATAAAAATCAATAAAAAAGCTACATCTAAGGTTCACAGAACCTAACATAACATGATAATAGTTACATATATACATTAGTTTACTAAAAGTTTTATTACAAAAGGATAATAAAATTCTTAATGAACTCACTAAACGTGCATATAACATATACTCTAGGCTGGGGCAGGGTGGGGCGGACCTTGACCCGTCCCCGCCCTGCCCCAACCGGTGCCCTGCCCTGTCTTGCCCCACCCTAACCAATGCCCCGCCCCATCTTGCCCCAACCGGGGCAGGGCAGATGGAGACCCAGAGGGTCGGGTAGGCACTTAGACCTCTATGCGATGTCACTTTGATGGTGGTGAAACCTCAGTGAGCCTATTTTTGTTGGGAGGATATTTTGTAACGGCCTTGTAGTGAAACCTAGCCACACACCTTGGAAGTGTCTAAGTGTTGTGGTGGCACCAGCATACGGGAATCACAACTCATCGGTAAAGTTGGACAACCTCTGTAGAGTGTAAAACTAATATACCAGTCATGCTCATGGTTAAGAGCGGTGTGGTCCCCACACAGTTATTTTGTTTGGTTGGTGGTTGATCACTTGTGACGAGTAGAAGTTTGATGGTGGGTTACCTGTGATGGGTAATAGTGGATGTTTCTTGGTTACCTGCGATGGGTATCAAGTTGGTTGGTTTGGGAGCCTCATGTGGATTTCAGGTGGTTGAAAAACATGTGTAGATGTTTTTAGAAGTGGAAGTTTAATGATGATTCACCTAGTTAAATAGGATGTTTTTATAACTTCTGTGTTAGCATAGTTGGTATTTATGCAAATTGTAATTGTTATAGTATGTTCCTTTATTCAAGCTTGCGTGTCATTTATTCCCCACACTTGCGGAGTACTACATGTACTCACACTTGCTATTTTCATATAAATGTACTTTAAAATGTTGCTCAGACAATGAAGGAGAACTAGACTACTTCACGAAAGAAGATGAAGACTGCTAAGCTGATGGAGTCCCGGTCGATTGCCTATGGAAGATGAGAGCTTCACTGTGTTTTGCTAGTGTGCTTTGGTAAATACCTTGAGGTCCTTTCTATTTATGTAATTTAAATGTTGTATTAATAGCACTGTGTGTGATACACTAATAAAGTCGTTGCATGTATGAAACTTGATTCTGTCATACATGTAGTTTACATCTGATTTTATTCCTTTATAACAACAATACTTTTAGTACTATTAGTTGAGTTAATATTCTACTTGTGTTGAATATTATCTTGTGATGAATATTGTATTATGATATAAATCACTACATGAAAAATTGACAAAGAAGACACTACATAAGTGATGGGCCATAATATGACCTATCACTTATGATAAAAGTGACAGATCATAGTTGTGACCTGTCACTGATGATGACTCACCAGTGACAGGTCATACTAGGCGAATAATTGGTGATGGGTGAAAACTTGACCCGTCACCAATAACAAACTCATTAATGACGGGTCTCTTAGGCCAGTCATTAGTGACGGGTCAAGTTATGACCCATCACTAATGATAGTATACACAAATATTAGGCTTAGTTTCGGTACTAGGATAGTTGTGACCCGTCACTTATATACTTTACAGTCCTACACGACATAACTTGACACAACACTCCTACTACCATACTGATGCCAGAATAACGTAAGGGCCACAAACTCCATGTATTGTCGAGTCATAAGATCAATATTTCAAATTGAAAGTGTATTAAAAAAAGTAAGTCAAAAGTGTTTGATCTTCAATTTGACGTGTGTTCAGTTTTAAATTAAAAATTGTTTGATGCGCAGCTTTGGAAGTGCTCCAAATTCCTCTAGAAGAAATAAATCTCGAGTTAAAAGTGTTAATTCTCCGTTGGATTTGCTCTTCATATTTTGCTTGAAGTACAATATCTTGAATTCAAAGTGAAATATTTTTTATTTTAATTTTCTCCTATTTTTTCTCACTTCTGTAGTACTAGAATAGTAACTACTGTACATTGCTACTCAAGTTTGATGTAAGGGGTGGAGGCTATGGACACAAACGCTTGTTCTGAAAATGGTGCAGAAATTTTCGTGGGCGAGAACTCAATCTTCCAGGCTGTTTTTGGCCTTGAAAAAATTGTCGAACCTAACAACATTAAGGAGAAATGAATGTAACTTTTTCTGTAGATATCCGTAGAGTCAAAAAAAATATCGAATTTGGAATCTACATGCATAAGTTATGCCCGCTTTACCTAAGACACTCTGGATCAAAAAGTTTGTATGTCTATTGTACAATGAATATTAGTGATGGATCATAACTATTACTCATCACTTATAACTTGATAATTAATGGTTCATAATTATAACCCGTCACTTATGACCTTTGGCAAGGCTGCTACGCGTGCGAGGGTAGGTCGTGAATTCGATTCCCACAGAACTTCAAAGTATGAAAATATTGTGAAAAATTGCAAGGGACATGTGGCGAGTAGTGATGGCACTGAGTTGGGTTGGCTCGATTGAAAGATATTGTTTGAATTTTTTTTATATCCAGAAAGCACAAAATCGTTCATCAGTCATAAGTGAGGGATCATAACTTATAATAAGTGACAGGTCAAAGTTACGACTCGTCACTTATGAGCTTTATTAGTGACGAGTCAAGTTTTCACCCGTCACTAATAACCTAATTGGTGACGGATAATTACCCATCACTTATGACTAGCCATCAGTGACGCGTTCAGGTGACCCGTACCTGTCACCAATGGCGGTGATCACCCATCACTTATGGCATTTTTTCACGTAGTAAATATTTGTGTTGAAATCTATATTGAAATATAGTTGAATATATATTATCTTTAAAATGTATTAAAATCTAGAGAGAATAAAATATATGCCAATTACAAATTTGGAATGAAATACATACTACAGGCTGGTCCTTATTTCACCCGCCTGTGATATTCTATCTATCTTCAGGCGGATACTAAAGTGCACCACCTGTGAAAACCGATTACTAGAGGTGGTCTATTTAAGGAACTGTCTCTGCAAATGGGAACTATCACAAACGGTTTCTTAAGTGAATCGTCTCTAATAATCAGTTTTCACATGCGATCTTTTTTGTGCATGTGGAAATCATTAATTTTCACAGGCCTTCAACCAGAGGTGGATGACTAAATACCTTTATAAATATGTTACCACACGCTTCTAAAAACTGTTTCTATAGTAATGTTTTTCAATATGTACAATACCTTGTATAAAGTTCAGAAAACAAACCTAGTTTGTGGGATTTATATATCCATGGTTAGCATGTGGAATATCGTGGAGACACATAAGACAATATTTTTTCATTGAACAAGAGAGATGCATGCGTAATATGTTGACAAACAAGGAAGAAGCAAAACATAGTTTTGGGGCAAAATCCAAAATTAGACAACATATACGACCGTATTTACCAAAATAGATAACATATCGTCATATTTACAATTTTAGCATCCGTATTCGGCACCTCATTTATCAAAAATTGACTTTCGGTACACTGTGTGGCAACGCGGGCTCGGCCATATTTGGCACACGAGGTACCGAATATGACACTGTACTTGCTGGCACTTTGCTGCTATCATTTTATGCCAGGAAGTGGTGCATCACGTAACACTTCGTCTTTGTTATTTTATGCTGGTACCAGCTACGTCACGTAATGTCCGCCGACAAAGACAAAAACAAGTGTGTTGTCATTTCATGTTTGAAGCTCTGTCATGTGGTCACTTCGTATCTAAAGATGGAGTCAGGATAGAGGTGTTGTCATTTGATGCTTAAAGCTCTGGTCCCTTCTTGTCTAAAGGCTGAGTAAAATCTAAGGTATGAACATATGTAATGGTTTGAGCCTAAGAACATTAATGTTAGCAATTTCCAACTATCGACAAAATTAGAAATTATTTGCTAATTAAATGTACATTTCAAATTCTTAATTCACCATGTACTCTCAAAGCCTGTGAGCAACCTTAACACTTAGCCATGTTTGAAGATGCACAATTTTAAATGTAGTAGTGGTAATATTCCCTCTTGTATCATTGATCTCAAGATGCATAGTGCATAGCTGTTGATTACCTAGATCATGTCAAGATAGCGGTGGAAAGTGGTGACGTAAACTAGTAAAAGAATACCAGTTGTACCAGTCCATGCTATTAGGGTAAGATGGTTGTTGTCATCGAGTTGGTGATTGGAAGTTGTGAAGATGGGTAGAAGCAAATCCACCATAATCTTCAGGGTCCTCCGGAGATGGAGGCCTCGGAGGAAGGGGTCATTGTGGCATGAAATCGTTGTCCTCATCGTCATCTTGAGCTATCACGGTAGGAGCACATCCTATTTCCTTGTTGGTCGTACACCATATCGATATGGTGCGGAACGTCCTCTTGCAGTGTTCCTTGAACATTCTCCTGTATTGCTACTGGAACGTGGAGGCATTAGTGGCATAAAATGATCATCCTCATCGACCTCATCATTTTCAGATTGAATAGTAGAGGGCACCCTTGTACCCCTAAGGTTCGCTAATCTTTGTCGTCTTCTATGCGAACCAGGCATCACACCCCAGCTAAAAAGCATATATATCACCAAGAAGTTTGGGATTTCTTTGTTGATCAACTCAGCGTCTTCTGGGAACGCCTAACGCAAAATAGGAGCATTCGAATCAATGGAAAAAAAATATAAGCAGGGTGATCAAATAGAAAATGATGAACCTGGATATGGGATGCATATTGGTTGGGCAATATTGCCATCCTTCTTTTCCTCATAGAGAAACCTAGCATAAAAGGATGGTCAGCTAGTTCGCACACCCTGAGATACATTTGACGTCGCTCATGCAAGAGGGCCCAAAGGTTATCGGTGGTTACATGGTGGAGTGGAGCGGTTAATGTGAAACAGAAGGGTCTTGCACGTAATTTGGATACGGCTTAGATTAGGTTGTTCTCCTTGTCGGGATCATCCTTCCCTCCATGCACAACCTGCAATGAGGTATTTAATATTGTATCGATCATTGTAGGTGTCTATGAAAAGTCTATTCTAGAAGGTCCTGTCATAGATTTATTGCTCCTAGATTACAACGTTCTAGCTCTGCACCAAAGCACAAATCTCTAATTATTTAAGAAATATTAAATAATTATTAAATATCATAATTAATACGTAATAAATAAAGTTATTTGCCATTAAATAAATTAAAAATATTACATTAAAAATACAGTGAATAAGACATAATAGAGATGACTACGAAAATAAAATGAATAATACATGTGTCATGAACAAATATAAGTGCATTGCCTGCTCAACGACGACGACGACGTACGCAATCCCTAGGAGTGTAAGCGTGTGGCGGGTGTGTGGCCCTCATCCCAGTGGGATGCACTAGCCCCTGCCACGTGTGCCCTTGATCATCATTCTCATCGTCCTGCCCTGTTGGACCCCCACCGAACGTGTATCTAAACTCGCTAACTCGGCCCTGCATGTACCATGATGAAGGATCCTCATGCGTAAGTGTGGACGCTTGTAGTACGAGATCTGATGGAGTACGGTGTGCCAAAGTCTCACCATGCTAGTACCACTGTGAATCTCCAGGTGCATCGGGATATTGGGGTTACTGGCCGCTTAGAAGCTCGACGAAGCTACCAGCCTGCATTGCAGCAGCCCAGTCAAAATCCTGTAGGCCGCTCTAGTTAGGCATTTGCTACGTGGAGTCAATGACGTCCTCATGATGAGTCGATACTATAGGCGGAGGTGTCATCATAGTCTAAGGAGGCTACGTCCACTACGGGGGTTGCGAACCTAGTGTACACTACTCGGGCTCAGGAACCTCTGTGCACTTCTCGACTTCAGCACTGGAACGTGACACATGATGCTCCGCAGCAGAAGGTGCCTCTCGTGACTGTGCCTGAACGGGTTCCTCACGAGCACTAGACGACCGCCTGCTGTGGACGACATGGGACAGATCCATGGTCGGTACCCCCTCGAACGTGGGGCACAACCACCTAGACCATATAACGTGGATAGCAAGCGAGACCCTCTCATCCTCATGTAGTGCCAAAGAGGGTTCTGATCCCTTCACGTTGATGACCCGCTTGTTTCCCCATAAGCTTGCTCTGCCTGTGTATGCATTTTGTACATCGCTTCGGTCTTTATAAGATGAGGGTCATGTCAGTAATACATACGTTTAACTAATGAAAATTGTTAGATATACCGCATCACTTACCACAACATAAAGAAGTAGGGCACGATCCTCGAGGAAGGGTCTGGAGACTAGCTCTATAAGTCCACTGAGTAAGGTGGCACGCGTGCTCGAACGGTACAACGAAAGGCACTCCCAGTACGTGCATTTGTCGTATTGTCTAGCAAGAATGATGACATCCACCGTGGCTGACTCCATCCACATATTTATGTGATCGGCATTAATGGATGACCAATCCTACATGCCTACAGTCACCTATGCACTCCTCCTGTATGTGACATAAATATTTATAATTTCTTAACATAGATCACTTAATATAATAATGGTACATACAATAACACAATTACTCGTGTGCCCGTCCAACGTCTCGTGGGGGAGATACTGGAACTAGCTGTAGGTACTCGAACTACCTCTGTACACACTTAGGAGAATAAACTTCCACATTATTCATGTACAACAAGAAGCATCTGGTCATCCATAAGTGTGAGTCATGCAAACAAGAGGATGCGATGAGGCCTCCAGTCGCAAGTTCGGCCACTTGTGGCATACGCCATGGATCCCATTCCACGATATCAGCACTGAGGACATCTAGATCACTTATTACCGAGGAGTAATTACCATGGTTTTGCTGTTGACTCCATCTCAGCCTGGCATGAATCCACCAATACCCCATCCTAGGTCTCATGTCATATGTAACACCATCGGAGATAGGGACAGGATAGTAGCTCTTGCTCACCCAAGGTCGACAAACCAGGATGTACTCCCAGCTCCATAGTTGTAATAGGTGTAGGCAGCCTGAAACAGATCCCTTCTTATTTGATCGTTGGGTTGTGGCACACAATTCTCTGTACGTAGTAGCTAGCACAATCGATCCCCAACTGTTAGATGTTGGCTCATAAGGACGTAATGCGAGCTGACGTGCTAACCATACAATATGAGGGAGGACATAACCAACTGTCGTGTTACGGAACATGATATCTCCCAGTAGGATGTACAAGTACACCTCATAATACTGCATAGCTGTAGCCTCATCCGCATCTGGTGGGCATGGACTGAACTGTGGCAGGCCATGAATCCAGGACATGGAGAAGCCAACATCCTTCATGTCGTATTGCACACCAAACCTATAAATCCAGAGGGTCAGTGAAGCATGAATAGCACTAGAACATATGAAGTGCATTACATAAAAAAATAATTACCTACCCTGAACATAACTCTTCCACTACTCCTTTGTTGGTCGCAAAACTACTAACGGAGCACCCCTGATCGATAGCCCAATCTACATGACCACGTCCCTCAATGTTACGACCATCTCACCGAAAGGAAAGTGGAACATGTGCGTCTTACGACCCCACCGGTCCATAAGAGTTGTGAGCAGTTACACCTCAATTGATGGGAGAGGTGTCCTGCCACCACGTACCATGGCAGTTCGAGCCATCATGAAGAGGACTGTAGTAGTCCTACCCGTGTGAGTGGCTCATGGAATCGAGGGTCTAACTCCTTAATCGTGTGCACACTCCTGGCACGCAACGGAACCAACTATAAAGGTATCCAATACATGTACTGAGTAAGTAACTAATTATCTTCGCAATTCAAAATCACATATAATCGTTGAACCTATTGCCCTATGAAAATCATCCTCCCCCTATGGTTCTCATCGTACCACAGCTGAAGAAGCTCAGGAAGACGACTGTGAGCCATGACAATGATTTCAAACTTCATGGTTCAATAAGACAACAGCTATTATGTGAATAACAATGATACCAGTACCATACAGTATATTACATGAACATGTATATGATACCAGTACCATTACAATATATTACAAAATAGGTAGTACAACTAATAGGTGAATAACAATTTAGAATACAAACCATGTCTGTGATTAACTTCATAAAACAAACTAAATTGCAACAACTCTAATACAATATAGTTCGATCGTGGCCTGTTAGTTTACTGCCGGGTCCTCCTATCATGGCCAGGTTGTTTGCAAATTTTGTACTTGTGTAGGCTGTCAATAACATTTGCTACATCCATGTCACCTTGTAGCCTCGTGGCTTTAGGCTATCCAGGATCCATGTGTTGTGCTTGAGGATAAGGTACCCACTTAGGTTCCTTGATCGCTTTGTAGTTGTTTCCGATGTTGAAGGAACGCATCTTTGGAAGCCATGTGCTCTTCATTGCATCGATCGTAAAGTATGGTGATACATACTATGATTCGTTGTTACCGCCCATGTCCTTACAAGTGGCGAAGATATGGGAGCACAGGATATGGTGCAATTTTGGCTTATTGCATGTGCACTACACCTTGTGAGACCCAATTTGACATTGTTACACGGTGTCCCTCATGCTATACTCTGAAGCATACCTACGGCGGCACATGACCTTGAATTCATTATTGGCTAGGTCTTAGATCCTAGTCCGATGAAAGTGTGCCTTATTCCTCTTTCTAGATATAATTTCCTCCACCTTAGGTGCAAACCACAAGTTTCACTCCATAGCAGCTATACCACAGTCTCGAAAGTAGTTCGCCGTTCTATAGAATGTGAGCTCAATGATGGCACACAACAGGAGACTCCGTACACCCTTTAAGACATTATTGAACGCCTCCGCTATGTTCGTTGTTATTTTGGTGTACCTAACATGGGATATAATAATTTTAGAAGGGATGTTTGCATAAAAAAGGGTAGAATACGATCATTAAAATGTTATGTGCTAACCTGGCATCATGAGTATCATGGATTAGGGCCCAACGCTCTGCCAGCTTTCCCGCTATCCACTGGCTAAACGTAGCACGTGAACGGCTAACGATAGTTTAGGCCCCCACCATAAGTGTCCGCGGATGGTCCTCTTGTGCTTCCTGCTCTGCCATCATCTTGCGAGCGTTCTCATTTAACTCTCTCCATATCTCGTTGAACTTCGTCTACTGGTTCTGAAGACACAACTCTCTAAACCTCTTTACAAGAGTCTTGTTGTGGTACCTTGTGTACAGATTCGCGCCCAAGTGTCGTATGTACCACCCTCTCTCCACATCAGACCATGTAATGGAGTAGTTTGTGCTGTCATACAACATGTCCAACACATGCACAAGACCCTTGTTATGGTCAAAGATGATACAAACTCGTTCTCTATGGGCCACGACATGTGTCCTCACCAAGATGAGGAATCGCAGCCAGCTATCATTATTCTCACTCTCAACCATTGCAAATGCCAAAGGAATGATCTGATTGTTTACATCTGCTGTCATTGCTGTCATAAGGTTACCATGGTACTTACCGCTAAGAAATGTGGCATCCACATATACAACTAGCTTGCAATGTCTGAAAGTTTTGATGCACTATCCAAAGGAACAGAAAAACCTAATAAGGTATCGGTCAGTGGTGTTGTATGATCCATCCTCCAACTTGATCAGCTCATCCACCATGGCCCACCGAGTCCCTGGATTCATCATGGCAATCTTCTGCAGTAGCCTCAGAGCATAGTTGTAAGACTCTTTGAAGCTTTCAAATAGCATCTTCAACGCCTTCTACTTCGCTCGCCACGCTGTGTGGTAATTGATCAGCATACCCGTCTTAGTCTGCACCTCCTCCATAATGGATTTTGGTTAGAAACATATGTTCGTGCCAATAAGGGTGATGAGGAGTTGGGCTATGAACATCGCATCAACAACGTGGCTCACATTCCTAATAGCATCTTCGCTACATGTATCTGGGGTGTGCCTACTAAGCACAAAATAGTTCTCATATTTTGTCTTATGTGCTCGTACGAAATAAGGATAATTCAGGTGCCTAATACACCTGGCCTCATACTCTATAAAGTTAGACTGGCCACACTTGTGGTCCCTTCATGTGATTACAGCATAGTTGCCAATAAAGTGGATGACCTCCTCCCTATTACGAAACTGTTGTCTGACCTGGATGTCACTATTATGATATCCCTAGTTGGATAGGGTGTTATACTTAACGACGGCACAATCCAGCAGCCCAACACCGCAAAGGTATTGGATCGCCGGCACTGAGTCATCGTTGTTAGTAGCTTCTTCATCCCCGCTACCACTGGCTTCATCATACATGAATCCTGCATCACCTTGGAAGGGTCTACTCCAGCTCCCTCAGTACCGGAACTACCCTCCCCGACATACTCTCCCTCCTCTTCATGCATCACATGCCGACCTGAACCTTCACACTAGTCACTGCATCACCTTTCACCAGTCGTGACACTATGTTTATGTACACCCCCATTTCAAAGTTCTCCTCCAATGCATTGCATGAGTACAAAGCCCGTGCGTTGTTCCTTCTCATCTCAAACAACATATGGATAACGACTGAGCTATTTGGAACAAGCCGTAGCCGCATACCCTCTAGGATAACATTATAGGACTGTTGGTTCACACATAAAAGGCTCATAATATGATATTTCAGGCCATCTAGATCAATGGATACGTCAACCATACTATCTATATGCTGGCAGTTCTGAATCGATACGAGCCTCCCATGAAAAACAGCGGGACATTCTTTATAATAAATATGGATAGTCATAGCGTATCTACTAAACAAACGTACAAGTAATAAATATGGACGTTCTATTCTATTGATGTTCAATAGATATTGGCGTAATTTATCCGTACAGATAGATGATCTTAGAATTTTGTACCGAGGGATTGACTCATATTACTATTAAAGCTCCTCTTAAATGTGTTTTTTTCTGGTGAAATTGTGGGGAATGACTCCACAACAAGCTGCTCTTAACTATGTTGTAAGAAATATGCGACCTTCCGATCACATATATAACTCTATGATCAAATACGTAAATACTCTAATTATACTGATTAATGACATGGATATAATTATACTAATGGAATACTCTAATTACACTGATTAAACTAAGTCAATAATATAATTACACTAACTAATTAAATTCATATAATCAAACTATTCAAATAATCTAAATACTCTAATTTATCAACTTAATATAATTTAACAAATATAATTTAACAGATTAATCAATCTACTTACTCTAATTACTATTACTAATATAAGTATTAATTACATACATAATCTAAGTACTCTAATTTATCAACTTAATATAATTTATCAAATTTAATTAATCAGCTTCTACATACTGTAATTATTATTACTAATCTATATTAATTACCTACATAATCTAAGTACTTACTATAACTGATCTTACGCTACTGCTCTTCCTCTCCTCACGCTGTTGCTCCTTCTCTCCTTATGATGCTGCTCGTCGCCTCGCGCTGCGTTACTGCTCCTCACCTCGCACTCTGCTGCTCGCCTCTACTGCTCCTCGCCTCTATCGCTCCTCCTCACACCTCATTTTAAGTGGGCTACAGGCGACGCACTGAAAGCACTAACAACAACAAAACAACACACCGACGCGAAAAAAAAGCAACATACATGCATGCATGTTGGCCATTCACGCCGGAAGCAAAGCAACGAAGCGATGGTGACACAACAAAAGCACAACATGACTGCATGCACCGAAGTGACAGGCTATATTCGGCACACGAGGTGTTAAATATGGCAATAGTGCCATATTCGGCACCTCATGTGCCGAATATCAGGTGTATCCGGTATATGAGGTGCTGAAAATGTAGCTCATATTCAGTACCTCGTGTGCCGAATATGGTCGGACCCACGTTTTTTTGACGTACTGTATATCAAAAGTACTTTTTTTAAATAATGTGCCGAATACAGATGCTAAAATTATAAATACGACGATATATTATCTATTTTGATAAAAATTATCATGTATATTATCTAATTTTAGATTTTTACCTAGTCTCGACACACAACGTGTTTGTATCTTTTACTCCATACAATCAAATGTGGCAGCTGAAAATATGAACCCAACAGTTGTCTTGCAGTCAATGGCGCGTCATTATAGAGACTTTGACCGGTGAAATTAACAATTACAAGCCTCAATTTAATTTGAACCTTTTTTCCCCTATTGTACTAGTACGAATTAACCTTTTGTGTTCAGCTGGCTTTCGTGTTCCGACGATCGATCGATGAATGCAGCTGCATGTGCTGTCCGGAATCTAACGGGCAAAGAGTAGACACTACAATAGAATAGGCCATTCATGTTGTCCTATTAATACCAATTAAGTATAAATTAATAATAATAAAGTATCAATGCCACTTTATAATATTCTGAGCTTAATCAATAATTGAATTAGGTTTGAATCGGTACTAATACTCTTTATCAGTACCGATTTTAATTAACAATCGACACTAAAACTTCAGTGCTAATTCTTAAACATTGACTGAAATAGTAATTTATATCATTACTGGTCCGATTTTAGTTAACAATCGACAATGTAACTTTAGTGATGTGATTTGACCCTGAGTTTGTAGTGGTCTGGTGGGTGAAGTGAGGATTCAAGAGGCTTGTACGTATCGATCTGTTGTGTGTAACATGTTTGGTTGATAAATTGGTGGGTCATATTTGAAGGTACCGAGTCTTTGATCTGCTCTAATATTGGATTGTGCAAAATGCAGGAGGTGAAATATGGAAAGCTAGATGTGTTTTTGATGCGTGATTTCTCTGGGACGATGATATTGATATATCTATTGAATGCATTATTCTGTAATATGATGTTAGTGCTCTGCAAATCAGTAAGTGTATTGGTTCTATGCATACGCGCTGAAATAATTTTTATTTCTAAAATACGAGCTTTTTTAGCCTTATAATATGTATCAGTACTGTTTGGTGTCAGGAACCGATACTGATAGTGTTAGTATCAGTGTCGATTCTCTGTTAGAAACTTATATAAATACTAATTATCAGTACCGGTTATATAACCAGTATTAATAATTATAGATTATCAATACCGAATAAAACTATCACCGATGGAGCTTTTAAGTCCGTATTGATGACTATTTCCTGTAATAGTTGGAGTGTCCAGTCCACACGCTCACATGTGTCATCCGTGCCCAACGAGCCCTGTATTATTTACTTCTACTGCGTACGAAGGATTCTTTTTTACAGGATTTTAGGTGCTGCAAAGTTTTCATATCTTATCATATTATAAATTCAAGCATCTTTTCTCCATGACCCTCATTGAAGCATATATATAATTGCAAGTAAAATCGTCTGTTCCACCTTGCAAAAAAAGGAAAAATAAAACCCAGCATTCTGAGAAACAAGTTGCTAAATTAAATTTCACCTACACACCAGTCTCAGTCCTGAAGCTCTCCATGAAGACAGTCTCGAAAGAAAAAAACAAATCGCAAAACATTCGACGTCATATATATTCAGGAACAGGAGAAGAAGCGAGTCAACTTCGACGACTTTCCAGGTCGGTTACCAAAGCAATGAAGTCAGTCGTGCATGCAGCAACATTTTCTCATAATCAAATGGGCTGTTTGGTTGTCTGCATCGAATCGGTTGTCTCGAGTGGTGCAAAAATACTCCTCGAGTCAGGTTCTCTAGAAACAGATTTCGAGCCTGTTTCTTTAAAATTGGCTCACTCGGTGCGGCACACGTGCAGTTAAGTATTAACTTATATTAATATATTTTAAATTAGATTGAGATTTAATATGATAAATTAAGTACTATAAAATATATTTATGTAAAATAAACATCATATTAACACTTTATTTTTTATTTCGATCTCAAACAATATGTATAAACACGGATAATTAAACACTATCTTTTCTCAGCCAGACTAAGAACATACAACCAACCAAATAAAGTCACATTGCATACACACAGCTTATACACAGCAGACCTCGAATTATTCTCCCAACTAGCAGAGCAAAAACCAGAAAGCAAAAGCTATAGAAACAGAATCTTGCACTAGAAAACTTGAACAATGCATGCGCAAACACAAGTCTAAAGTTCGGAGGCACTGGATTTGTATGCATATGCGCACAATTATGCATGCAGAGCATTAAACTAAACTAGAACTTTGACGGACGGTATGCATAGAGAATCTTCCAAACTGCGTGCATCTGAATATTATTGCATGCATGCCCCAGCTAGATGCATGAATCTTGATGCCTGTGAAACTTCCGCGTGCATGAAGTTTGCAGTGTTCGAGACTCTAGATCCCAATTCCATTTCCGGAGAAGCGATTAGAGAAGAGATCCGTCTTATGGAGCAAGCGTCGAATAACCAAGCCGAAACGTCAGCGATTAGTTCAGCAGCCACACGACGCAAACTTTCACAATTAAGTTCCTCTGAAGAATTACTCCCTCCTGACAATGATTAGGATAGCATAGTCATTTTACTGTATTTTTTTACTCGATTTTAGTATTATTTTTTTTACGTAACGATGAACGTAAATAAATATTACGAAACGGAGGGAGTAGTTAATGGCAAACTGCAAGTTTGAATTGCTGGTTAAAGCTACCTAACTCAAATTCTGAAAGGGTAAGTATGGTTGTTTAGAAGAAACGGAGCCAGGACGTAGTACTGTTCTAGAGGGGTGCCATGTCTATGAAATCCGAAACAGCCCACAGATACACAAGGGCTTTCCAATGGGCGTTAGTTAGCACAGGACTTTCTTTAGGAACCTCTTGGGGAAAGGACACCAAAACGGTAACTCATAATTTTTAAGAGATGGATTAACTCAAACCTTGAGAAACAAAAGGGACCACTGGAAAAAAGGGTGGCTTGTTGATTAAAGCATATTTCCAGAAGAGTTGGGCCCCTGCGTTCAGAGTTAATTATGATCTAGATCCTCTAGTTGCAAATACTTAATAATTTGGACAAAGTACCAGTCAAACTTTTAAAACGCTAGCTATCAATAACTTTTAAAATGTTTAGTTTGAAAATATAAAAATTGTATGTATAGATTTGTATTAAAAATACTTTCATAATATCATAAATATGTTAGATTTATACAAATATTTTAATAAAAAATAGTAATTAAAAATATACATCGAAGACGTGACTTATCCAAAATTCCAAATATTTGTGATTGAAAGAAGTAATATACAACCCTACGGTTTTTGAATCATGTCAGGAACTCTAAAGTTCGCTTAAGAAGTAGGTGGGGCACCCAGTACCTTGGCGAGTGTGGTGCTCCATGCACATCTACCAATCAAACAAGCACTCGGTCGGACTGAGATCCTCTGCATTGGACAAGCCAATGCAGAATGCTACAGTCATCTGCATTAAGATGAACTTGCACCGTTCGATCAAAAACGAACAGCCCAGATCTGTCACTACAGTAACATGCGAACAGTGAATTGCGCTGTCACTACAGTAGTACTGATTAATTGATGCATGCTACTGTAGCTGCTGACTCATTAATATTGATTAATTAATGCATGCTACTGTAGCTGCTGACTCATTACACTGTTCACACAGTGATTCTCTGCATTAATCGTAATTAAGGCAGAGGATCCGGATCCCGCTTGGTCCTATATACAACCATACTCACTCCGATCTAAATAACTACTTTGGAATATTACCACTGCCGTGAACCTTTGACAAGATTTTATGAAAAATATTATTTTAATAAAATTGTTATATATTATGAAAGTATTTTTAATGATGGAACTATTAACACATCAATTTTAAGTTACCAATATATATAATTATTTATATATTAATGGTCAAAATTAAAATATAAGATGTATTTTATTTTTTACATACACTTCAAAATTAGACTTTCACCATTGATTTCTCATGTAGCGTATCGTTCATATATAGCTATAAAACCTATATACGATGAAAAAATTTTAAAATATGAATCTAGTTGTATGATTTTAAACACTAAATGTTTCATAATTTGACTAGGCTTAGCGGTTGTCAAAATATACTAAGGTCCTGTTTGACTCGAGGAATCGGATCCTTTTTTGGTGAGGAACAATTAGGTGGTTTCACGGTGTTTCACTCCGGATACGCTCTGGAAACGACAAGCGTTTCACAAAACAGGCATCTAGGCATTTCGTGGGAGAAACGGGCTATCTTTTCCTTACATGCCCCTGCCTCCTCGCTCGATGCGCTAAGCTCCTCCTTATCGATGGCGGTGATGACCAGGTCCACCTCAAATGCAGCCTCAACCACATGTGAAAGGATCTAGTGGCCCTAGAGAGGGTGTGAATAGGGCTCTAATCAAATCTTAAAACAACTATCAATTTCTAGAACAATGAGCAACCTTAGCCTAGAACAAGGAAATGCAACTACTTGAGCAAGCAAGCTAGAACATGGAACAAACATACAAGCATATAACTTAAGAGTAAATTACGGAATTGAAACTTGTATAAAAGTAGATGCTATAAGTAAATTGCGGAATAGAAAAAGAGTAGAGAAAGAGGATACCGATTTTTTTTTCAAGGTATCAAAGAGTTGGCACTCTCCCCTAATCCTTGTTGGAGCATCCACATAAGGATATATATATATCGCGCCGCCTTGAGTCACCAAGACTCAAGTATTCACTAGTGACCGTCACTTCTCCATCTCCGAATTGCCGGGTATCAAATCAAGTACAAGCTCTTCCCGGTGCTCCCAAAAGAACTCCAAGAGCTCACCGAGAACACCTCCAATCACCATGACCAGCTAAGTGTTACCGACCACCAAGAGTAATAAGCTAACTGGTTCACTTGATCTCTATCAAGTCTAAATAATAACTAGATGCACACTCGCTACTCTTGAAGCACTAATGAAGTCCTTAACCTTCAATTAGGGACTTAGGGATCAACTATGAAGTCCTTAACCTTCAATTAGGGACTTAGGGATCAACTCAATCCTTGCTTCTTTATGACACACACGTGTATGAACTTCTCTGGGTTGCAAGAGAGACGAATGAAATCGAGTGAGGGAGTATATATAGGCTAGAGGTCTAAATCTAGCCGTTGCCCAACCACCCATACTTTCTGTAAACACTGGATGGTCCGGTGCACATACCATTGTACACACGGACAATACGGTGAGTAACGTTTTCCAAAAGCTGGCCTACCAGCTATCAGTTACCGTTGCCTAAAAAGCTCCGATATTCTTCATACCACATCACCGGACAATTTGGTGAGTTAATTTCCCATGCACTGAGACACCAAGTTTGAAAATACTCTAGTGTGTTACAAATCTCAACACCGGACCATCCTGTGCCTTGAATTCCAATTCCTCCAAAAATTTCAACTTTCTATTAAATGCTTTGGCGGTCATCTTCTCTGAACATCGGACAATCTGGTGTACTTAGCTTCAAATTTTTCTTAGAAAATGTCCCTTCTTTTAAATACTTCGGTGCACATATTTACCATCATCGGACAATCCGGTGAGGTTATTCAGCTTTTGCTCAGAACAGGAATAAGGTTTGGTGAGTACAAGTTCTTTAGCACCAGACAATCCAATGAGAAAAAAAACTTTGAGGCTCATCCAATTCAATCGAGTTTGAGAACTAACTTCTTGACTTCTCACCCATGGGCTTCTTTGAGATACCTAGTGCTAGATTTTCACAAGTGTGCATACAACTAAGTCTAGACTCAATTAGATCAAGCTACAACACTTAACCCCCCTTTATAGTATGGTCAAAAGACTAGAAAGGAGCATATATCTACTCTAAGTGTCCCTCATCTCCTTGTGACACTTAGAACTAGAAAACCCTTAATTTTGACGCAATAGTTCTTTGATCGTCTAAAAGAATCTCACGAGGGACCAAGAAAACTCATACAATCATTGTGAACTAAGTTTTTTCTTTCCTTCAAAATATACGCGTTAGTCACAATGATACGGTTGTCATTAATCACTAAAACACTTATCACTTACCTAGGGACCTAGATGCTACAATCACCCCTTTTTGGTGATTGATGATAACACAAATAGGAATAGAAAGATATGAATTGAAGAACACCCTATCATACTAGGCAATTAACAACATATAATAGTTAAGCAAGAGAAAGCTTAGCACTAGAACAACCTATCATGCTAGTAGAATAAGAATTAAAACCGAGCATGAAAGGAAACACAATGCGATGACAAGCGAAACACATCAATTAAGAGCTAAATAGCTTGTCATTACATCAAAAGCCATGAAGAACCAATATTCTGACCCTAGACTACCCAAGCTCCCCCTAAGACTAAGAACTAGAAAGCTCACTAGTCACTCTACTATTTCTCTCCAACACAAAAGACTCCCTCCCCCTATCACCTAGGCTCTCTCCCCCTTTAGCATCTAAGCACCAAAAAGAGTACACTCCTAGACATCTTAAGCCAAAGGAGAGGAGGAAGTCAGCGTTGTTGCTAACAGTCACACCTTGAACTATGAGCCTGAATCTGTATCTGAATCTGATAACTCAATGGTAGCAGGGTCAACAACGGGTTGAGGAGGTTGTAATATCTCTGTGGGGGCCTCTAAAGCTGGAGCTGGTAGTGTCGGTACCCTGAGTAGCCATCTCCTATAATGCTACATCGAGCTCCTTAAAAGCAGACTGAACGATAGGTGGAGATTGAATGGGCGGCTACTGAGATGGTACGATCGGTTGTGGTGAGTCCTCAAAATGAAGAGTGCCAGAAGTCAACATTGTATAAAGAGAAGGCAAAACTGGCCTCTGTGTCGTCCCGGCAGACTGAGAAAAGATACTAGTGTTGAAGAGTGGTGAAAGGTCAAAAGCTGACACTGGTATACCCAAAAGACCACTGACACTACCCGGGAGAGGACTAGGTGCTGGGGCTGGTGCTCGAGGATCTACTGGCAGCTGAAGGCCTGATGCCTGAAAGAGGAAACCAAGACATTCAGATATGAATGTGAACATGCGATCGTTGTTCTGTCTGTCAGCCTGAAGTGCTGCTAACATGGCCTGCTGCTGCTACTGAAGCGATTGCATCACCACAAACTACTGGTCCTACTAGCATAACACATCTGCTTGTAATTTGGCCTGCTGCTCAGCCTGGCATAGCATGTCTTCCTGTAACTTGGCCTGTTGCCACTGCATCTGCTGAAGGATGAGAACGTACTCTGATGGAGGTGCAGCGGGGAGCATAGAGGGCGATGTCCTAGGTGCTGAAGTAGTTGGGAAAGCCTGAGAGGATCCTCCAGCCTCAGCACCTGGGACATCGCCCTCTATGCTCCCCGCTACATCCTCAATCTCACATAGGATAAGGTTAACTACATCGAAGCGCGGGTGAGTAAGTATAGATAAAATCAGTCACTGTTGTAAGCTGGTGATCGTCTCTCCATATCCAATCCTCAAGAGTAGGTTGCATCTCAAAGCCATGTGTAATGCCTTCGCCTTAGGAATCAGCATGTCTGGCACTCGGGGTGATCCTGGAACGAAAGGCTGCCAAAAGATCAGTCGGATCTCATCGTCTGTCGGGAACACTCCACCAATGAGAGGACGGCGGGGTGGTTGAGCGTGAGGGTGTACTATCTCATGCAAAGACCGAGAGCTCGCCTGAAAACCCAACACCTCTAGAATGTTGTTCCTGTACAGTCTCCAACTCTCTCCCTGGAACATGAACTGTATGAAGTTCCTCTTTGGTGCTATCCAAATTGTGTTGTAAAAGAATCTCACCCAATCCTCCACGTAATGACTCACTCCTAACAGCAACTTTGCAAGCCTTGGAATAGCCTCAAAGTGTGCTTTCATGTCCACACCTCCAGCTAATGAATGCTCAGGCTGACCCCCATCTTGAGGTACGACGCGTGAAAGCTCTTCTGGAGAATCATCCAGAATCCAGGGCTGACCCCTCATCCCTCTGCGGGGTGAACCACTAGGAAATCAGCACGAATCAGAGCTTCTTGATCCTCATGGACTTGTATGAAGTCAAGTGCAAAAGTTGAATCTCCCCCTAAGTTTGAGGCTCCTCAGTCTGCATTATTTGCCCTGTCTCAGACTCTAGTTGAGGCTCCTGTCGAGCCTTCTTCAGGCTCTCCTGGTCGAACAAAGTCAAACCCAACCCAGCTGCCTGAAGGTTGAGGGTGGATCGACACAGCAGAGACACCACTCCTCCTTTAATCTGCAGTCCTCGCTGAGAAACAGGGGCATCGGCGGCTACAATTGCCCGATCTCGCTCCTTCTGCTCCTTTGACTTCTTTTTCTTGGGCTGCTCGATGGCCTTGCCCTTGTCGCGGTGCTCATAACCCATCTAAAAGATCAAAGATGAATATATGAATGAGCGAGAGCTTTGGGTTTAAGAATTTTGAATGAATTTTACCCAAATTTTGAGTCCTAAGCATGATTTTGTGGAAAGTTTAGATGAACATGCTAGGAATTCATGTTTGTGACTCTAAAGGAGGAACAATTTTAATTGAAGTAATTTGACTCGAATTTGCTTGAATTTGAATGAAATTTTATGGAATCTAAGCAAATCTATTCTAGGGTTTTGCAAATCGAAAGAATCACCAGAGAAGAAGCCTCACCATGATGAATATGTGGATTTGACGACTAGAGGTGAGCTTGCTTGCCGACGACGTTGAGCTATGGCGGTGGTGGCTCAGATTTCTTACAACAACTGCGGCTCTGCGTGCTGTGGGTGCTACGGTGATGGCAGCTACGGCAAGCTGCGACGACGATGAGGTGCGGCGATAGCACTAGGTTGTGGTGTTGAGGCTGTTGCGCGGAGATACTAGCCGGCGGCGATGGACGGCAAGGCGGCGAGAACGGTGACTTGGCAGCGTGAGAGATCTGGAAGGGAAGGATAAAGCCGACCGAGCGAAGAGTCATATGACATGTGGGCCCCACCAAAAACTCAATCACCGGATGATCCAATGATAGGACAAGTGAGCACCGGAGAAAGCACTGCTCCATTTAACAGAACGTTTGAAAATTTGCTCCAACTGAAAATGTGAACACTGGATAGTTCGATGATTGATCATACTGAGCGCCGGACTATTTTTGACTTAAATGTCCATTATACATTCTGTATGGTCTGGTGATGAAAATTTTGAACCCGTTGGACTATTTCAAGCCAACTGAATTTCTCTGCCACTAATACAATCACTGGAAGGTCCAGTGAGGCAATCTGAGGAAGCACCGTACAAAATTCCAGACACCTTAGCAACGCCAACAACCAGAGCGTCAGATGGTCCGTTGAGAGGAAACTGAAGATCAATGAACCATCCAGTGAGAAAGAAAGAATTCAGCTGAACTAAAATCCCGCGATGAGTCCAAACTTCAAATAACCACTAAAAAACATATGTTTAGACCAGTTTGAGTGAAATCTTACACTCTCAAACACTCATTTTTAAATATTTTCCAAATGGCTATCTTATAATAATTTTAAAATAGGCAATAAAAACCAAAGAAAGGAGGAAGAAAACTCGAAAGATGTTTCCTATAAATTCAAAGATTAAGGATATTCTCCTTTGTGATCTCTGCCGCCAATGCACATGCAATGCATAACAAGTGCATAAATGTAAACATGAGTGCAAATCATATGGCATGTGAATACATAGCAATAAAATAAATTATATTGTCATATTACTTCCCTTCTCAAGCTTCTTCATGGTTAACCCAACAACATGCCTTGAGAGAAACTAGGAGGCCACCAACTCAAGCAAAACTCATGTTCACCACTATCTTGAGAAGGTTAGACAAGCATCTATCATGAAATGCATATATATAACAAGACATCACATGACGTTTGAAGCATCTATCACGTTCAACTCACTTCGCAATCTATAAAATGTGGCTTCATCTAGAGGTTTTGTGAAGATATCCGCCAATTGATCTTCCAACTTTACACTACCAAGAGATATATCATTTTTAGCCACATGGTCTCTAAGAAAGTGATGACGAATATCTATGTGCTTTGTGCGAAAGTGTTGAACCGCATTATTAGCAAGTTTTATGGTAGTATCATTGTCACAAAGGAGTGGAACCTTGTCTAGATTTACACCAAACTCTAACAAGGTTTGCTTCATATAAAGCATTTGAGCACAACATGCTCCGACTGCTATATATTCGGCTTTCGCTGTTGACAAGGCTACAAATTTTGCTTCTTAGAAGACCAAGAAACAAGGGACCATCCTAATAAGTGGCACCACCCGAAGTACTCTTACGATCCACATGACATCCGGCAAAGACCAAATCCGAGTAACCCATGAGTAGGAAACTAGCACCTTTGGAATACCACAAGCTTATGCTAGGTGTATGCTTAAGATATCTTAATATTCTTTTTACAATGCTAAGATGAGATTCTTTAGGATTAGCTTGAAAGCGAGCTCATATGCATACACTAAACATTATATTGGGCCTAGATCCGGTAAGGTAAAGGAGAGACCCAATAATAGAACAGTAAAGCTTTTGGTCAATTGATTTACCCGATTCATCCAAATTGAGATGTCCATTGGTAGGCACTAGAGTCTTGATTGGCTTGCAATCATCCATCTTGAATTTCTTGAGAATATCCTTCGTGTAGTTCTCTTGATGGATGAAAGTTTCTTCCTTTAATTGCTTAATTTGAAATCCAAGAAAGTAGATGAGCTCGCCAATCATCGACATCTCGAACTCTCTTGACATCAAGTCCCTGAATTCCTTGCAAAATCCCTTGTTAGTTGAACCAAAAATTATATCATCAACATAAATTTGGCAAAGAAAAAGCTCATTGTCGATTATCTTTGTGTAATGTGGTGTACACCCTCCTGATCTTAAATCCTTGATTGATGAGGAAGTCACGTAGGCGCTCGTACCAAGCTCTTGGGGTCGTAGAGTGCCTTATGCAACCTATAGACATGATCAGGATATCTATGGTCTTCAAAACCGGATGGTTGTTCAATATATATAAGTTCATTTATAAAGCCAATTAAGAATGCACTCTTCACATCCATTTCATAAAGCTTTATATTATGATGTGAAGCGAATGCAAGAAAGATACATATGGCTTCAAGCCTTGCCATGGGAGCGAATGGTTCGCCAAAATCCAAGCCTTGCACTTGTTTGAAACCTTGAGCGACTAATCTTGCCTTGTTGCAAACCACCACACCTTTTCATCTTGTTTGTTGCAGAAGATCCACTTGGTTCCAATGACATTTTTGTCTTGAGGCCTCTCTTCAAGAATCCAAACTTCATTGTGGGTGAAGTTATTGAGTTTTTCTTGCATTGCCATCATCCAATCTGGATCCTTAGGGACTTCATCTACATGAATGGGTTCCATATAAGAAACAAAGGAGTAATGTTCACAAAATGAAGCGTATTGACGAGAACGAGTTCTTACTCCCCTCGATGGACTCCCAATGATCAAATCAATTGGGTGATCCTTTGAGATATGCATCTACTTCACTTGCGGTTCTTGTGGTGTGTCTTACAGTGGTCCAACATCTTAAGCTTGAGCTTGAGCTTCCTCTTGATAGATGTGTACATCATGTGATGGAAGAGGTTGTTTATCCTTTGTTTCATCTTCATCCATTTGGGGCGCCAAGGAGGTGTGTGGAGTGAAAGTAAAAGGTATGTCTTCATCATCCTCCTTAGACTTGACATCTCCAATGGTCATCTTCTTCATCACTTCTCTCAAGGATTCATCACCTACATCATCACAAGAAATACGTTCTCCTTGGGAGCCATTAGATTCATCAAACTCCACATGACATATTTTTTTAACAAAACTGGTGGCATTGTTGAATACTCTATATGCTTTGGAGTTAGATGCATAACCAACAAGAAATCCAATATCACAACGACGCTTAAACTTCGCTAGGCGTTCTGTCTCTTTGAAGATAAAGCACTTACAATCAAACACCCAGAAGTAGGAGATATTAGGTTTCCTCCCAATGAGAAGCTTGTATGGCATCTTCTTCAATAGTCAGTAGAGGTACACTCTATTTGAATCATGGCACGCCGTGTTGATTGCTTCCATCCAAAACTTCTTTGGTGTACCATAATCATCCAACATAGCTCTTGCAAGTGTGATCAGTATCTTGTTCTTCCTCTCCACCACACCATTTTGTTTAGGGGTGTAGGTTGATGAAAACTCATGCTTGATGTCTCTTTCTTCACAATACTTTTCAACTTGAGTATTTTTGAAATCCATCCCATTGTCGCTTCAGATCTTCACTAATGTGGCTTGAAACTCATTTTGAGCCTTCTTTGCGAATTTCTTGAAGATTCCAACAGTCTTGCTCTTGTCATCTAGAAAGAAAGTCCAAATGTATCTTGTATAATAATCAACAATGATAAATTAATAGAAATTACCACCAAGACTTTTGTAGGTGGTTGGTCCGAAGAGGTTCATGTGTAGTAGCTCCAAGGGTCTTGATGTAGACATCATTGCCTTTTAAGGATGTGAGCTTGAAACTTGCTTTCCCACTTGGCATGCGTTACACAACTTGTCATTCTCGAAAATCACGTCCTTCAAACCAACTACCAATCTGTTCTTAAATACCTTCTTGAGTTGGTTCATTCCAATATGTGCAAGTCAACGATGCCGAAGCCAACCCAAACAATGTCTTGGTGAAGAGGCACATTGTCAAGGTAGCTTTATTAGGCGAAAAATCCACAAGATATATATGTCCATATCTAAAGCCTTTAAAGATTAGATCATTATACTTCTTGTTAGTAATGACAATATCAACATCACTAAAAAGACATGTGAAGCCTAAAACACATAGTTGAGCAATGGAATGTAAATTGAAACTAAGAGACTCAACTAAAAGTACATTGGAGATAGAGAGATCATTGGAGATTTTTATCTTACCCAAACCGACCACATTTGCCTTTGAATTATCACCAAAGTTGACCTTGTGATGTCTGCCCACTTTATCTTCTAGTTAGGTGAACATCTTTATATTGCCAGTCATATCTTATGTACATCCACTATCAAGAACCCAATGCTTGCCACCGCTTTATAGTTCACCTACACATATGAGATCAACCTTTTTGGTTTGGTACCCAAACAAGTTTGGTACCTTTGACGTGAGTTACAAGAGCTTTTGGCACCCATAGTTGCCTAGGAAGCCTTCCCTTAGCTTGAATTCTAATGAATTTTACCATTACTTTTTCACTTTTAAGTTTATGTAATAAGAAATGGTTATTGTTGAAAGTGGATTTATATTTAGAAGGCAAAGTAGGGAGAGGTTTGGAAGGAATTGGATACACCCTTGTGTGGTGACCAGTGACTTCACAATGTTTGACAATAGCAGCCAACTTCCTTGATGAAGCACTTGTTGATCTCCGGTGACTTGATGATGTTTTACACCAGGTTTAGGAAGCAACCAAGGCCTCTCTTGTTGTAGTATATAGAATTCTTCATGAGAATTTTGTTGTGCTTGTAGCCCCCTTAGTCAATCGGGCCACACATGAGTTGAGACTTGCAATCTCATCCCTAAGTACTTTCTCCCTTGCATGGTTAGCCTTAAGAGATGATAGATTATCACATGAAGACGAGCATGGTATTTCAAGAAGATCATCACAAGAAGTAGATTCATTGACCTTAACTATTTCAATAGTGGTCAATTCATTCAAGCTAGGATCAATAGCATAATAAGCAAGTTCAAGTTCTTGATATTTGCATTTTAAGTCCATATACTCAAGTTTTAGCTTCTTATTACTAGCCTCAAGTGATTTGCTAGAAGTAACTATTTCATCATGTTTCTTATGCAAATCATTGTACTTAGTAAACAATTCATCATGATTAGAGCTAAGCTTGGCATTGACATTATCAAGAGACTTAACCTTGGCCTTTTGCTTCTTTATGATAGTAGCATAGTTATTCATTAGTTTAGATAGATCACTAGGAGATAGACCATCATGATCATTACTATTATCATCATCACTACTCACCTTGTTACCTTTTGCCATAAGGCACATAGGTAGTGATGGAAGTAGTGGTTCTTCATTGGTGATGGTGAGGCCTGCTAAATTATTGTCCTCATCGTCACTTCAATCATTGCTTGAGCTTTCACCGAAAACCCATTCACCAACAATATATACCTTGTGGCCTCCACCCGTTTTGTTGAAGAACTTCTTCTTTGAGTGCTTGTCTTGGCTTTTCTTCTTGTGCATGTCCTCATCCTCACTTGCTTCAATCTTCTTACCCTTGTTCTTGCTCTTCTTGTTGGAATGAGGGCAATCATATGACATGTGGTCAAATTCACCATAATTGTAGCACCTCTTCTTCTCTCAGCTACCGAACATGTCAAATTTCTTTGGAAAAAGTTTGCTCTTCTTTAGATCATAGTTGTAGCCATTCTCGTTGAACTTGGAGATCATCCTTGTAGTCCTTCTCATGAGAAGAGTAAGCTCAGTGTCAAAGTCGGAGTTATCATTATCATCATCTTCATCACTTTCACTTGATGATGGAAGCTTGATCTTCTTCTTCTTCTTGTCACTTGTTGCCTTGAAAGCAAGATTCTTCTTGGTTGAGGATTCTTCTTGACCACCAAATAACAACATCTCATGAGCTCTTATCTTTCCAACAGCATCTGTTACGAGCATGTCATTGATATCCCGCTCATGAAGAAAAGATATGACAATATTGTATTGTGGCTTAGGAAGCACCATCAATATCCTACGAATAATGTCTCCTTGAGATAATTGAGTTAGTTTAAAAGAATTGATTTCTTTCACAAGCATATTCAGGCGAGAGTACATGTCATTGCATAGCTCATTAGAAAACATCTTGAATTGATTAAGACTGTTCATTAGCACATGATATCTCTCCTCCTAGATTTTCTTAGACCCGTCATGAATTTCACAAAGTCCGGTCCAAATATCACGAGCTAATTCCTTATCCCTCACTCTTGAAAAGACCTCTCCATTAATTCCCTCAAATATGGTATTTCTAGATTTACTATTCCACCTAACTTTTTGCTCAGAAAATGGTTGATCAAACCCAATGGAGGTGACAAGCCAAACTTCAGTGGAAATCGCCTCAAAATAGCTCGACATGCGAACATTCCAATAAGCAAAGTTTTTTCCCTCAAATTTTGGCATGCTACCGCCATTCTCCAAGGCCATTGCTCTAGGATTTTAAGCCTCTCAAGAGCACGTAGCTCTGATACCAATTGAAAATATCTAATGGCCATAGAGAGGAGAGAATAGGGCTCTATTCAAACCTTAAAACAACTATCGATTTCCAGAACAAGGAGCAACCTTAGCCTAAAAGAAGAAAATGCAACTACTCGAGCAAGCAAGCTAAAATATGGAGAGCAAACATGCAAGAATAAAACTTAAGAGCAAATTACGGAATTGAAACTTGCATGAAAGTAGATGCTAGAAGTAAATTGCGGAATAGAAAGAGAGTAGGGAAAGAAGACACTGATTTTTTTCCCTAAGATATCAAAGAGTTGGCACTCTCCCCTAATCTTTGTTGGAGCAACCACACAAGGATATAGCTCCCCCTTGAGTCGCCAAGACTCAAGTACTCACTAGTGATCACTACTTCTCCATCTCTGGATTGACGGACATCAAACAAAATACAAGCTCTTCCCGGGCTCCCACAAGAACTCCAAAAGCTCACCGAGAACACCTCAAATTACCATAAACGGCTAGATGTTTCCAACCACCAAGAGTAACAAGCTAACTAGTTCACTTGATCTCCATCAAGCCTAAACAACAGCTAGATGCACACTCACTACTCTTGAAGCACTAATGAAGTCCTTAACGTTCAAATAGGGACTTGGAAATCAACTCAAGTGACCTCCCTTGCTTCTTGATGACACACATAGTGTATGAACTCCTCTAGATTGCAAGAGAGACGAATGAAACTGAGAGAGGGGTATATATAGGCTAGAGGTCCAAATCTAACCGTTGCCCGATCACCCACACTTTTTGTGAACACCGGATGGTCCGGTGCACATACCATTGTACACACCGGACAATCCGGTGAGTAACCTTCTCCAAAAGCTGACCTATCAGCTATCAATAATCGTTGCCTAAAAAGCTCCGGTGTACTTCATACAACATCATCGGATAATCTGGTGAGTTCATTTCCCATGCATCAAGACACCAAGTCTGAAAATGCTACGATGTCACATCTCAACACCGAACCATTTTGTGCCTTGAATTCCAATTCCTCTGAAAATTCCAACTTTCTGTTAAATGCTCCGATTGTCATCTTCTCTGAACATCGGACAATCTGGTGTACTTAACTTCAAATTTTCCTCAGAAAATATCCCCTATGTTAAATACTCTAGTACACATATTTACCATTATTGGGCAATCCAGTGAGGTCATTCAGCTTCTGCTCAGAACAGGAATAAGGTCCGATGAGTACAAGTCCTTCAGCACCGGACAATCCGGTGGGAACAAAAACTCTGAGGCTCATCCAGTTCAATCGACTTTGAGCACTAACTTCTTGACTTCTCACCTATGGGCTTTTTCGAGATACCTAGTACTAGATTTTCACAAGTGTGCATCCAACTAAGTCTAGACTCAACAAAGTCAAGCTACAACACTTAGCCTCCCTTTATAGTACGGTCAAAAGACTAGAAAGGAACATATATCTACTTTACGTCTCCTTAATCACCTTGTGACACATAGAACTAGAAGATCCTTAATTTTAACGCAAATGTCCTTTGATCGACCAATAGAATCTCATTATGGACCAAGAAAACTCATGCAATTTTGTGAACTAAGTTTTTATTCCCTTCAAAACATATCCGTTAGTCACAATGATATGGTTGTCATTAAGCATCAAAATATTTATCACTTACCTATGGGGCTAGATATTACAGCTGAGCCACCCGCCCCGTTGACCAAGCTGCTCGCCCGAACGCCCGCCCGAGCCGCCCACCCCAACACCGCCAAAGCCATATTGTCACGTCCCAAAACGCTAATCACATTATTAAGCATTCATAAGCAATTTTGGAAAACTCTAAATGCCTTGGAGATGAAGAAAAATAGAAATAGGGGAAAATTAGGAAATTTCAGCAAAAGAGCCTTCTCGCGGTCTGATCTAGATTCCCCGTGGTCTGACCACCAAGGGGTAGCCACGTAGGCTTGCCACGTGTGCTTCCCATGGTCTGACCGACCCATACCATCGGCCTGACCGCCTGACGCGAGCAGAGTCACTTTGGCCTCTGTCCTAGGGTGGTCTGACCGCTCGAGCTTTTGGTCTGACTGCCACTGTCCAGAACTGCCACTTAAGCCATCGACCAAACTATTATCCGCTCAACCACCCACTTAGTCGTTCTTCCCCCATCCGAGTGAGAGTGAGGGAGAGAGAAAGGAGAAAGAAGGGAGAGAGGAGGAGGGAGAGGAGATCCTCCACCCAAGATTAGTGGAGGCCGAAGATTGAAGGAGGAGATCGTCCATGAGTCCCCTACGTCATCCCCGAGCTCATCCCCAAGCTTCCCCTTCACCGGAGCAAGCCCCAAGCCAAAGGAGAGAAGAGTGCTCCACCTCCACTGCCACGACGTCCGAAGATTGGCGAAGACAGCTTCCCCAAGCTCCCCAGAGGCTTCCACAAATTTATCTCCGTCATCTTCTCACCGGAGAGGCCTCTCGTGTCCTTGTCCACCTTTGTGGCTGGTCGGAGCATCCCGAAGCTGATCTCCAAATCAGAGCCCTTCCGAATCGAACCAATCCGATAGGAAGTTCTCCCGCGCCAAGGTGATACATCCCCTACTATTTCCCCATCATTCCCAAGCTCGAATCGGTCCTCATTTCCTTTAAAACCCAAGTTCAACCTTAACTTAGATCCCATTCATGGAGTTTTCCAAGTTTGGCTCGGTGAAAATTATCCAAACCACCCTAGAAGCACTACAATAGTTTGGAGCCTACCAGGAGAGTCCGGAAGCATCAGGACCTGGAGACTCCGAACCAACCCAGGGACTCCAGCTTTAACACCTACGCCAAACAGAGACTCTCTCTCAGAGTCTCACTCGCAGATTCTGGGACACTAACAGAATCCGGAGTATCCGTGCTAACCCGGATACTCTGGCTATAACACTTATGCGAAACAGAGACTCTCACCCGGAGTCTCACTCAGAGAATCTGGGACAGTAACAGAATCCGGAGTATCCGGGCTAACCCAGAGACTCTGGCTTTAACACTTATGCCAAACAGAGACTCTCTCCAAGAGTCTCACTCGGAGATTCCGGGACACTAACAGAATCCGGAGTATCCGGGCTAACCCAGAGACTCCGGCTTTAACACTTATGCCAAATAGAGACTCTCTCCCAGAGTCTCACTCGGAGATTCCGGGACACTAACAGAATTCGGAGTATCCAGGCTAACCCAGAGACTCCGGCTTCAAACAACTCTGCCCTTTTTCCCAGTGTTCATGGGTGATTGTGTCTCTCAACTTTTGGTTCTAAAAGGATACTTTGATTACTGAGACACCAGGAAGACTATCAAAATGCATCCCTCTTGATAGTACGGTATTCCTAAACTCAAATTTAAAAGTAAAACTAAATAAATCCTACTGAGTTTCTTCATGCCGCTTTTCTTTTCTTTTTGAGGGACGCCAACTTCTTTTAACCTTTTCAATGGGACTAAAACCTATTTATAATCTCAATAAACTCATTAGTCCCTTAATCATTTGTCATCAATTAGCCAAAACCCACAAAGGGAGCCAAGATGCACTTTCACATTGAAATGTCGCCGTTTGAAGCTCTCTATGGACAAAGATGCCGAAAGCCGTTGAATTGGTCTGATTTGACGAAAGGGCTTTTCTATGCTCGGATTTGGTCAAAGAGGCAGAAGATCATGTTCTGGCTATTCTCAGGTGTCTCCTCATGGCTCAGTCCCAATAGAAGAGCTATGTGGACTGCTGCTGACGAGAACTTGTGTTTGATATTGGGGATTTTGTCTGTCTCAAGGTATCGCCTCTCAAAGGGGTTCGACGCTTTCAAGTCAGAGGGAAGCAAGCATCCTGTTATGTAGGGCCTTTCCAAATCATTGCTCAGTGTGAAGAGGTGGCCTATCAATTAGACCTACCTATGTCCCTCTTCACCGTTCACAATGTGTTCCATATCTCGCAACTGAAGAAATGCCATCGAGTCCCTACCGAAATGATCGAAGTTGCAAATCAAGGGTTGCAGTCGGATCATTCTTATTGTGAGCAGACAATACAGATTTTGTATGAAACTAAGCGCAAGACTCGACGACATTCTATAAAAATTCATCAAGGTGCAATGGAGCAACCACACCGAAGATTTAGGCAACTTGGGAGCGTGAGGATAAAATTCACTCTGAATATCCTGCACTTATTGAGAACTTGTAAATATCATTGTAATTTTGCATATTGGAGTGTCTCACATGCCTATGATCATCACCATGTTGAATGGAGAGTTTGTTCCTAAAGGATTGCACTTAGAAACTATCCAGCCGGGAGAACTATACTCCTGGCGGTCTAACTGTTGTTAGTCTATTGGTCTGACTACCAGATGCGTTTAGAACACAAAACTCTCTATTCTTGGGCGGTCTGACTGCCCCAGGCTCGCGGTCGGACTATTGGTCAGTGGTTTGACCGCTGGCATAATGTTAGTCCGATCGATATAGCCCAAAACTCTCTGTATAGATTCCAAAACTGTTGTTTCTGCAGTCTAACTGAGCTGCAGGTTGACCGAGCCTAGTTGCGGTCTAACTGCCAGCTCATGTGAAGATCCCATGACTATCATTTTGTTCCGTTGAGGAGTGTCGGTAAAGTTCTTTTCCATTTGTGGGAGATTCCCTTCCACTTAATCATCATCACCTTTTCCCTGAGTTTTCTGAATCTTAGGTTGAGATTCTTTTTAGGGGGGAGGGGAGGTTTGTCACGTCCCAAAATGCTAATCATGTGATTAAGCAATCATAAGTATCATGGCATTATTTTTATGCGTATTCATTTGATAATTTGAGTTTAAACATTTTTCAAAAGTACATGGAGGTAGTTTAGGGCACTTTTGGAAAACCCTAAATGCCTTGAAGATGAAGAAAAATAGAAACAAGGGGAAATAATGAAATTTCAGTAAAATACCCTTCTCGCCGTCTGACTGGTATTCCCCACGATCTGACCGTCAAGGGACAGCCACGCAGGCTTGCCACGTGGGCTTACCATCTGTCTGACTGCCAGACATGAGCAGAGCCACTTTGGCCTCTATCCCGGGGTGGTCTGACCGCCTGAGCTTGCGGTCTGACCGCCATTTCCCAGAACCACCACTTAAGCCATCGACCAAACTCTTATCCGCTCAACCACCCACTTGGTCGTTCTTCCCCATCCAAGTGAGAAAGAGAGGGAGAGAGAGAGAAAGGTGAACGAAGGGAGAGAGGAGGAGGGAGAGGAGATCCTCCATCATAGATTAGCGAAGGCTAGAGATCGAAGGAGAAGATCGTGCACGAGTCTCCCACGTCGTCCTCGAGCTCATCAGCCAAGCTTCCCCTTCACCAGAGCAAGCCCCAAGCTGGAGGAGAGAAGAGAGCTCCACCTTGACTACCACGACTTCTGAAGATCGGAGGAGACGGCTTCCCCGAGCTCCCCAGAGGCTTCCATGAGTTCATCCCTGTCATCTTCTCAATGGAGAGGCCTCCCGCGTCTTCGTCCACCTTTTTTTCCAGTCGGAGCATCCCGAATCCGATCTCCAAATTGGAGACCCTCTGGATTGGACCAATCTGATAGGAAGTTCCCCCGTGCCAAGGTGAGACATCCCCTACCATTTTCCCATCATTCCCGAGCTCAAATCGGTCCTCAATTCATTTAAGACCCAAGTTCAACCTTATCTTAGATCCCATCCGTGGAGTTTTCCAAATTTGGCTCAGTGAATGTTATTCAACCACCCTAGAAGCATTCCACTAGTTCTATAAAGTATTTTGGTACCCTTCATGGTCAAAGGTTTTGCCGGAGCCTTCGCCAGCATCCTTGCAAAGTGGCATCGGCAGGATCTCATAATCTGACCACCAATAGGACCGGTCTAACCACCAGACGGCGGTCTGACCTTGACATACCATTAGTCTGACCGACAGAGGCCAAAACTTTCTACATGCCAACAGTCTGACCACCACTTCAACATCAGTCTGACTGCCAGCCACTTAAAGCTATATGCACTTACGTTGTCTTATCCAGGGTTTCAAACTTTGGAACCCTAATCATTTGGTGGTCGTTTGCAAATGTTTTCGATACACGACGCTCTATTAATTTTTAAGCATGCATCATATGCACACTTTTTCATCGTTTGATTATTTTTGCAATGCATTCTTGATTCATTTAGAGAGCGTTACACCAACAATCCAATCTAGTGAAGGCAACGTCAATCTACTGGAGTTCTGTGAGTGTTGTGCCAGGAGTATCAGGCAACCACCAGAGCAGCAAAGTAAGCATCTAAGCATACTCAACCTACTACTTTGGATCTCGTATTGTATAACTTGATAAATTATGTTTGCATGAGTAGTGAGTCTATTGTAGGGTTTAGATAGGTAGAACCTATGTTGATGAATTATATTACCTCTACCTTGAGTTGTTGATTATCCATATCCTTGTAGCCTTGATAAAATTGTTGATGCCTAACTTACAAGTGTATTAGATAGGCTTAGCAATGCTAAGGTCATCGGTAGAAATCGAGCAATGGTTCAGCCGTTGTTCGCTGGCTTAGGGCTTACTTATTGTATACAAATACAATGGCAATGATGTGGGTTGTATGGTATGTGAGCATGAGGCGAGATGTGGGTAGTGCTAGAGGTAGGTCGGGAGACGAGCCTGAATGTCATAGACCGCTTGCATCGTTTAAGCACTGTATGTCTGTGCCGTTGTCTTTAGCACTTTCCATACAACCAAATATTCGGCTAATAAACGAATGAGCTGAGTATCATATGTTATGTTGATGCTTGCCTTGCGACCCTATGACGTATAAGAAAAATAAAGGAGAAGCAATGTGGCGAGGAGCCGGAGGTGTCCAGGACACACTCGCAGTAACCCCGATGCCATAGGGGCATGTGCAAGTGGGTAGTTCCGAGTGTGAGAAAGGTTGTCTCGGGGGCCAAGAGGATGGATCCGGGTCGTGTGGGTAAAGTTGTACCCCCTGCAGCTATAAGAACAATTCAAATTGCCGCGCTCTCGATCATGAGCATGTTGTCCATCTGCATCGGCCGTAGAGTCTCGAATGTAGGATGTTATTGTATGGCATGTTGGGTTATGGTTAAGCTGGTTCTATTTACAGATATACTTATTATTGTTTTAGTTACATATGTTCTTGTAATAATTATGGGATAGAATGGTACATGTGGTTAAATATAAAAGCTTACAGGTGTACATCAAGTTGCATTTCACTTATAAAATTTACTTAACCGTGTGGTCGATTCCTTACTAATACCTCAATGTATTCTCCTTAGAGTCAAGCTATTATATATACTAATTATGGATTAAGTCTTGCGAGTACCTTCGTACTCATGCTGCTCTTTCAAGTTCTAACAGTGAGGAGGAGCTTGTTTTTTGCTACTCACGCCCGTGGATGTAGGTGATGGGAATTAGTGTAAAATACTCGTGTGGCATGCTTTTGGATGGAGCCTAAGGGCATATAGCTTTACATAGTTTTTGGTGTTGATAAGTGTTAATTTTCTGGTGTGTAATTTTCTTTAATCTTTTGTTGTAAATGGTCGAATGCTTAAGAACTTGTAATATAATTTAATTACTTACTCTTTCTTAAATTTTATTGTGATGCTATACATTGGAAAGGCATGTATTTCGATATTGGGCACAAAATACGTATCGGGATTACCAGTATGGTATTTCGGCTAATCATCGTAATTATAATTAAGCAAATGATCATCCTAATAATTAATTAAAATACTATTTAAACAGTTCCTTACACGTATCTTCCGTAATTTTAGAAGGTTGTAGATGTCCCATGGATATATGGTCATGAGAAGGAAAAATAATAATAGCACAAACTCATAAGCACATAGTTACGTTCAAGCATAAGTAATGTTTTGGTACAATACTGACAAAATAAGTATAGTAGATTCAACTAAAAAAGGACAGGGATGCTTATTTTGCTCAAAAGCATCCCTGTTCAAAAAGATTTTCAAAGGTGAGTACAGTAGTTTAAGCATAAGCAATATTGTTATTGAAAAAAATAGCATATTAGTACCGTGCAAAATAGTCAATTACATAACCATCCACTCTTTCCAAAAATTTTATCCAGTCAACTGACCAAATAATTTTTAAAAGTAACTTTGATTCACTATAGAAACATTTGTAAAGAAAATTCAAAATCAAAATATTTCTAAAAAATCTAAATCACTACTTAAACGGGCCATAAGTTTAATTTTTTTCCAAAAAACATGCACGCCAAATATATATTACTTTTTTTTACATATATCCTTTTAATATATGAAATATCAATAGGCCACCTCCTGTCTACGTAAAAAGAAATATGATCTAAATCGGCTCATATTTTGGATAGTTGGAAGATCAGCTTTATAGGACTCAGAATTTCCTGCATAAACATTTCAGTCCGGTCATGGAAAATACAACACGATACAGAGAGGAGACAGGGGTCCTGTTTATGTCGACGCGGTGCCCCACCAGTTCCCCCCGGTGAACACGTGTGCGCAGACCTGACATGTGGGCTCAACGTCCGAGCTGGCTCCGGTGCTGGGCACCACGTGGAGGCAGGGAAGACGACAGTGCAACCGTGGCCAGATCTGACGTGTACGGTATACTTTTAATTCTTTGTTCACGATACAATTTTCATTATCACATACTAATGAAGGGATTTTTTTCCTTACCTAATTTTCGCCGTAATGCTTGCTCATGAACCAGTTTTTGAACTATCAATAAATATTCGTTTCTTTTTCTTTTCTTTTTGCCTTTAGACTGAACATAAAAATGCCCTAACATAATATAAATTGGGTCAATATAGCATTTCCAACTATAATTGCCTGTTGCCCTAAGTTGAATCATGCGAACCCAACAAAGACAAGCGAATTAGCTTCATAGATTCAATAGTACTCTATTTGATCATAAATATTTATCGTTTTTTATGGGTAACTTTGACTATAATTTTCTTTTAGAGATATAGTTATAATATCTAATAAAATATAAAATTATAAAATTATTTTTCAAAACAAATCTATACATGTAATTTTTATATTTCTTAACTAAATATTTTAGAAGCTATTAAAGATCACAATTTTAAAAGTTTAATAAGATCATAGTTAAAACTACATGTATTTATGACCAGAGAACTTATTTTTACAAACCACGAAAGGGCCCATATCCAAAAATAAAAACAGAATTAATTTCCATAAAACTTCCCCGCACATATTAGATATTTCCTGAGGTGGGGAGGAAATATCAAAGAAAAACAACCAAAAAGGTAGGCCACCCCTGCCCCTACCTATAAAGACCCTCCACCACCACCCCAAACTCCCAGCACGACCAAGCTAGAACCATCGTTGCTTCGCTTGCTTGAATCAACACCTCTCCCTCTCTCTTCCCATCTCTCTGCCACTGTTCTTGGCGCGCTTGGCCGATCGATCTGTGCTCGGTTGCTGCTGATTAGCCAGTGACCATGACGAAGCACGGCGCTGTGCTTGTCCCCGAGGACGCCGTCGTCGCGACCGCCGTCGCGGCGCGGCATTTCTCGTTCCCGCCGCCGAGGAGGGGCGACTCGTGCAAGAAGCTGGCCGCACAGATCGACCTCGGCGCCGCCGTGATGGGGTCGTGGCTCGACTCCATGAAGGCCTCCTCGCCAAGGCACAAGCTAATGGCCGCCGGCGCCGGCGACGCGGAGCACGACGAGTGGATGGTACATGTCGGCCGCCGGCCACCACAAAACGTTTTCTTTCCTTTTCTTGTTTCGTCAAGCTCATGGATGGCGCTGAAACGAAGCAATTGGCTTATTTTTTTTTTGTGCGCAGGATCGGCACCCGTCGGCATTGGGCCGGTTCGATGCGCTTGCAGCGGCGGCGAAGGGGAAACAGATCGCGGTGTTCCTGGACTACGACGGCACGCTGTCTCCAATCGTGGAGGACCCCGACCGCGCCGTCATGACCGACGAGGTGAGCCCCTAAGCCTTCATTCTTCTTGCTTCGCCTGTGACATGAGGAAGCAGAGCATGCTCTGTTCCGCAGCTTCTTGGACATCCTCTCACCTACAACGGTGGTTGCACGCAGATGAGGGACGCGGTGCGTGGCGTGGCGGTGCACTTCCCGACGGCGATCGTGAGCGGCCGGTGCAGGGACAAGGTACATTAATTCACCTTCCAGAACCTCAGCGCGTGCTCTGTTCTCTCTTCTCCTTTGGTTGAAAAGCCCTTCCCTTTCCTTGCCCTCTCACCGCCACACACGCGCACACAAGCGGCGGTAGCTCTCCGCTGCTCACGGGGCAGGCGACCTAGCTAGAAGCTCCTCCGCTTGGCGGGAGCTCTCTCTTTCGGCATCCCCTTTCTCCCCTGCGGCATCGCCTTTAGTGCTGTTAGCCCCTGCACTACTTGATGGTGATGGCGATGTGCGAGACGACGACGCTGACGTGCTGCGTGCGCAGGTGTTCGGCTTCGTGAGACTGGTAGAGCTGTATTACGCCGGGAGCCACGGGATGGACATCGGAGGGCCCACCGCAGACTCCAACCTCCACACCGCGCCCGACAAGGTACTATTACACGATCTACCAGTCGAAGACTTTTTTTTCCCTTCCAAACTTGCATCATCTTTTTTTCTTAGAAGCAACAAGGTTTACCTTCCGAGTGCACTGCATACGTGCCACGGTTTGCTTAATCAAACGCCATTTCTTCTCTTCCTCGTCGAGTTCTTCAACTGATGAGCTCCTCTGTGTTTGACCTGTGGTCAGGCCAAGTCGGTGCTCTGCCAACCTGCGAGCGAGTTCTTGCCGATGATCGAGGAGGTGAGTCAGTGGTCACAGCATGTTCTTTTCTGGTGCAGCTTCTTTTACCTGCGCTCGTATCCATGGCACACATGTTCTGATGAGAAATTCTGCGCCCGTCTCGTCCAGGTCTGCGGCGCGCTGGTGGCGAAGGTGGAGTCGATCCCGGGCGCCAAGGTGGAGAACAACAAGTTCTGCCTGTCCGTCCACTTCCGCTGCGTCGACGAGAAGGTAGGCAGAAAAGGCTTCAGAAAGCTGCCGTACTTGGTAGAATCTTCCTCGTGCTCAATCGGCTTAGCTTCGTTTCCTCTTGCCGTTGCTGCTGGCCAGAGATGGGGCGCGCTGGCGGAGCAGGTCAGGTCCGTGCTCAAGGACTACCCCAAGCTGCGGCTCACCCAGGGCAGGAAGGTGCTGGAGGTCCGCCCCATGATCAAGTGGGACAAGGGCAAGGCTCTCGAGTTCCTGCTCGAGTCCCTCGGTGGGTTACACTCGTCTGTCTCAAGACCACACCGGCTATGAGCGACAATTTCATGTGCCTGAGGAAATGTCTCTCCGGTCTCTTCCTTCCAGGGTACGCGGAGCGCGCCGACGCCTTCCCGATCTACATCGGCGACGACCGCACAGACGAGGACGCGTTCAAGGTGCGATTGCCATTCCCTCCACGACGACCAGCTAGCTCTTGCGTCGAACTCTCAGCTCTGAAATGAAACGTATAGTTTTCGTTCTCTGACGGCCCTACTCCTGTGTCGCCCAGGTGCTGCGCAGCAGGGGACAAGGCGCTGGAATTCTCGTGTCCAAGTTCCCCAAGGAGACCAGCGCGTCCTTCTCCCTCCGCGAGCCAGCCGAGGTCAGGGAGTTCCTGCGCAAGCTGGTCGACTCCAACAGCTGATGAGCAGCAAGCGGCCTACGGAGGATCGAGATACAAAGCGATGACAAACTCTAACTCTAGCTCCCTCTCAACAGCAGACGAGACGAGTTGTTGTAGGATCAGCATCTCATTTCCAATCCTGTTTGTATCTTCATTGATTTGTTTTTTTGGTTGCTGCTGCTGCTCTAGCACCATCGCCATCTCTAGGCCTCGGCACGGAAGGCTTCTATTATCGCACCCTTCTCACGAGGCATTAGCTGTTACCACCTTGTATCACGAAGTAATGGAATCCATTTTCAGGTTCTGTCTCCCTGCTCAATCGGATCGTGATTAACGTCTACCACCACGATTTGATCAAATCTTACTCCCTCCGGTAAAATATACAGGATGTTTTTTACTTTTACGTCTTCGACGCATCTTTCCTCACTATTTTTTATTAAAATATTATTATAATATCTAATAAAAATATTTTTTTAGATAAATCTACACATATAATTTTTATATTTTTAAATTAAATATTTTAAAAACTATCAACGTCAAAATTTTAAAGTTTAGCCGAATCTTAACTAAAACGTTAAGTATTTATAATTAGAGAGAGTACTTATTTCTTTAACACTGGTTATTGCTGCGGCTACTTTTTGGTATTTGTCGGTGCAAAGTGATACGGAACCTAAAACAATTGCCTATAAATGCAACATGCAATTGTCAAAGGCTTTGAGCAAGTCCGAAACGTCCTATGCGCTGCAGACAGGAGCGCGTAGCTTTCTCAGAGATTTAACAATCTTCAGACCCCAAAAGGCAAAAGGAACCAATTTTAAAGTATGGAAACTATCAGAGATTGCTGTGCTAGTCCTTTTGTAGTGTTACTCCCTGAAAACGGAACTGCACACATTGTAATTCGCAGAATACTTGCGGTTTCTATTGGGTTAATGAATGAATGATTTGGCGAAAATCGGCCACTATCTCCTCATTTATGATGGAACATGTTTAATTTTCGTTTTCATTCAGTAGGTATTTATGGGATCTTTTTCTGTGTTTTTCTTTTTTTTTCTTTTTTTGTCATTATGGACACTGCATGAACGCAACATGCACTTGTCGCCCTACTCTATGAATTAATGCAACACGGACTGGTCGGAGTACCGGAAGGAAATCGTATAAGACCCGTTCTTATATAATCCGCGTGAGACCCTCATCCGGCTCCTTCATGCTGCGATCGGACGGCGTGCGCGTGCGCGCACGCGCACGTGGGCGCGCACATGTCGAGCAACGACAGGGGTCTACACGGAGGATCCGGCCTTATACAATTTTCTTCCCGGAGTACCACTAATTTCTGCTTCTCTTCTCTTGGACTCGACATAAAGTCGCTAGAGTGCTCAAAAGGTTCAGAGGCCTCTGAAAGTTTTAGTTTTCAAGAGTAAGAGTTCTCATCAACCGTACCGTACCGTCGTATATTCAACAACTATGTATACATGAGATAAAGACTTTCCTTACAGTGTTACCATTCCCTATTGGAAGCTTTTGATCCCTACAATCTGTTTTCAGCCAGGAGATTGATCGCAACTGGTACAACGACACGCAAATCCAATCCAACTGCATTATTTTCCTTTTGAGAACACGCAGAACCTCTGCTCTGCGCGGCTTTGAACCAAGTAAGACGAGAGAACTAGTTCCAGTAGTACAACCAGCGGCGGTTCCAGAAAGAGCTCTTATTTCGTGATTAGGGAACTGTCACTGAGTACAATTGGATTCATGTTAAATGGTGAATCATTTTCAGATTGCAGATTTCCGACGCGAGATGGTGCACATGATCCCTGCCCACCAACTCCCGATCACTCGGGCATCAGCGTCTGCTTGCCTGCCTACCTGCCATCAGAGACGAATTCAACAGGGCAGGCCATGCCTCCGTCGCCATCGCCATTAACGAGAACATGCAGCTAGCAGAGGCAGCTGGCAGCGTTGCTACCGGCGACGTCCCACATTTTTGTCCCGGCGTCCTCGCCATACTGACGCTGAAATCACAGGAAACATGCGTCGCGTCGCATTGCCTAGCCGACCGGCCCTGCGCTGAAAACAACAATTTCTCTTCTTCTTCTTCTTTTTTCCTCCCACGGCAGCAGCGGCAGCATCAACGCCAGAGACTGGGATGGACGAGCTGAACACAGTAGGTGCGGTGACCAATGAAGACGGCACGTCACGAGACGACCAGCCCAAAGGGAAAATTTCATAACGTATCTCAACGGTGTATTTAGGTTGAGATTTATATTAAAAAATTAGATTAAAAATATATAAGATGGATAAAAAATCATTATATACATAAGAAGATCCACCGTCAAGAAACAGGATGCATATGTACCACGTTGTGTAATTGCGTTTCACCGAGCAGCCCCAGCACATGCTCCGTCGCGATCGGCGACGATTGAGCCTATAACCTGATGTGTATGTACTCTTTTATCTTGACCGTGTATGATTCGTATTAAAAAATTAAGTTAAATAATATATAAAATAGATAAAAAAAATCAATAGATAGATAATCAACCATCAAGAAATAAGATGCGTACCCACCAGAAATGATCAAATGGGTCACTCGGGTCGGTCCGACATGGGTCCAGCTCGGCACGGTCCGACTATGGCACGGCTCGATAGGCCCGTTTACTGTAATAGGTCGTGCCGTGCCGGCCCGCGTCCTTAGCCCACGGCACGGCCCATCTTCCACCGTGCCGTGACGGGCCGGCCCACGACACGGTGGAGGTACGCTCGGCACAGTAGCACTCCGAAATAGGAAAAAATCAAAAATAATAGCTAAAAAATTTTAAAAAATCAAAAAAATATAGAAAATAAATAATAAAGGGCTTTATTGATTGGTTGTCTCGTTAAGGAAAAAGGAGTACAACTTATGACTATGCTTCGAAAATTATATGGTTTCATTAGAAACCTTAGAATTTTACTTGCAATATTTAATATGCTTTCTCAAATGTCCCGTTCTATTTGGAGATCTGGCACCTAATTCATTACTGTATATTACACTTAGCAAATCTTACATGTTCCCCATTAATTTCTATAAAGATCTTTTAAAAATGTTGCCACACCCATGACCATGCACGCGAGTTCTCGGTGTCTTAATCCATGAATTGAAATATGAAATTGATTTCTTGATGTGAAGTGGCTACTGGCTAGCAACTAGGAAAAGAGAGATGGGTTGGCCGATGGGATCACAGCTCATAAGGAGTTTGAGATGGTATTTATAGACCAAGACGAGAGGTGGGTGAGACCGTGGGGGTCGTTTTCGAAAAAAATAAAGAAAAATTATTAATAAAATAAAAAAATTAGAAATAATAGGGACATATAATTAATTGTACAAATGAGCTTTATTGATAGCTTGCCTCATTAAAAACCTTTCTAGCAAAGAAAAAAAGAGTACAACATAGCTCATAAAATTAAAAATTACACATTCTCATCAACATCTAGATAAAAATTTTGGAATGATTCTTCAAGCTCAATGTTCTTTGCAGTGTGTTGCATTCGTGCTTTAGCTTGTTCCCAATCTTTTACTATAGTGAGTATTTCAACTATCTCACTTGACATATTTGTTCTTCTCTCTTCGATTATCCTTTCAGTAAGACTGAATACAGCCTCAGAAAAACTGTAGATACAGGAACCGTTAACAAATCTCACGCTAACAGTGAAAGCACTGGATAATTCATCTTGTGCCCATGCCACCATTGCAGTATATTGAAGTTTCTTGTTCATGGCTGATAACATCACTGTTGATGAAGGTAGTTAGCTCCCCTCCGAATGTTGGAATTTCGGCGCTCGTAGACGATCGTGACGAAGAGTCCGAATTTCTTGATGAAGAACCTACATCAAATATTTTCTCCTATATTATCGTCTTCTTACTTGTTGTGTGTGCTAGTGGAGGTCGTTGCAGGCGAATGCTGCCATACTTTGTTTCATATTTACTATAAACTTCAAATAACTTAGAATGAATATTAGTATAATAATTAGAATGACCATGGTTAAGAGGATCACCTAGAATTGCAAGAAATCTACATAAAGTTGCAATTTTAGCTCTAGATCTAAAATAAAGGCAAAAACATACAACAAAGGAATTTCTTTCCAATACTTTAAGAATTTAGATTTCATAGGAACTACACAATCTCTTAGAAGATTATCATTTTCATAGTTATTTAAATGAGTAGCAATTTCAACAATATTATGGACTACTAAACAAGATGTTGAATAATAAACTTCTGATAAACTCATAGTTGAATAATAAAAAAATTCAAGAAACTCTAGTATCCTTTCGGCAATATACCAATGCGATTCCATGAGTAAAATTTGACCCTCATGCTGATAATAATGTGTATGAATAAACACACCAAATATGATATTATATGGTATAATATTTTTGAGCATAAAGAAAGTAGAGTTCCATCTTACCGGCATGTCCACAGCAAACTTACATGTACGCACATCTATTGCAACACAGTACTGTTTATATGCTGCAATTTATTGGTTAGAGAAGTTCATAAAAGATATTGCAGTATGAAAATCATTTAGGTATTGCAACAACCTCTTTAAATCAGATTTTACTATAAGATTGATATTATGACAAGCACAACATTGATGTAACAAGAAAGATTCAGCATAGGTACTAAACAACAGAGTAAGAATATTCATTGCTCTAGAATTTGCACCGGTATTATCTAAAGTGATAGAAAATATCTTATTCGTGAGACCAAAGTCTGCAACTACTTGAGATATTTTTTTCAGCAATATTTTCACCGGTATGCGCGTTGTCAATCAACCAAAAACCTATTATTCTCTTTTCTAATTTCCAATCATTATTAAAAAAAATGAGCAACTACACTAAGATAATCCTCTCTAGCCCTACCTGCCCATATGTCCGAGGTCAAAGCAACTGAAAATGTACATATTTGCAACATTTCTTTAAGCTTGCTACGACACACATTGTAGTATTTTACCATATCCATACTAGTTGTTTGTCTAGAAACATACGTGAATCTAGGATTATGAGCTTGCTTAATGTAATCTTTAAATGCAGCAGACTCGCCGATATTGAATGGTAGATCCGCTCTTGAAATGAAGCGACATAGCTCTTTTCGAGCATTGGCAGAGTCGTACTCCCAATGTCAAACAGAGCCGTCGGGGTTGTACTGCAACACGGTCTGCTTCATGGCTGCTCCACTCTTCCGCTTGCAACTTGTGACGTGCCTCTTCAAGTGCCCTACTCCACCTGAGGGCTTTGCAAATAATTCATTTTTACAAATATAACACCTAGCATACTTGACACTTACCCCACCTTCCTCTTTATAGAACCTTTCAAAGTCTTGCCAAACTTCAGAAGTACCGGCTCTTGATCTTTTAGAGCCGGTGCTTGCTAATGTGTGCGCACTTGTAGAGCCTGACGATGGAGGTGCTACTGCATCACCTGCATGTGAATCAACTGGAGGTTCACCGTCGGGTCCATCATCACCTGCAACACTGGTATCAAAGGGGCTGGTATCAAAGGGGCCGTAGTCCCCTGTGAGTCCTTGGAGAAAAAAAATTCATGATCGATGGATGTATCATGATCATCGGCATCCATGATCAATGTCAAATGGCACTAAAAAATGTAAATATTCAAAGTTAGAAATAATCAAGTAATAAAACTAATAATAAAATAAGACTGAACAATGATGCAAAAAAATCATCAAAATTTCTTCAGCTTCAAGGCATCAGGTAAGCAGGATGACGATTTTAGAATAGCTCGGATTTTTTGAACAATTTAAACTAATTTTGTCAAATTATTGCTAATTCTCAAGAATTTTGAGATAAGAATAAGAGGAGGATACAAGAGAGAAAATGGTGTTGCTAATGTGAAATGGAAGGGCAGGTTGGTCCTCTATTTATAGGTGAAAAATGATGATTTTTGAAAAAAAAAATCAAATTTTTAGGAGCTCAAACGGTCAAAAAAAAGGGCTATAAAATTCAAAAATATCCGCGTGCCCGTCGTGCCCCGCGTGTCGATCGTGCCCATTGGGGCCGTGCCGTGCCGGGCCGGCCATACCACCGCGTGCCCGCTGGGCCGAGCCCCGCACGCTGGGTCATGCCGTGCCAGGCCGGTCGTGCCTCTTGGGCCGTCGTATGCCTGGACCATGCTGTGCCGTGCCGGGTCGTATCTGTGCCGGCCTGGGCTAGGTCGTGCTTGTGCTGGACCGAAATATCCAGGCCATACCGCGCGCTCAGCTCAGGCATGACTCGGAGATTCGTTTCTTGCCGACCCGACCCATCTAAGCTCGGACCGAATCGTGCTTGAACCGCGCCAGCCTCAGGACAGCTCATGTTACACGATCTATTTGAACATCTTTAATACACACCACCTTGCGTAATTATATTTCCCAGAGCAGCCCCAGCCCAAGATCCGTCGCGATCGGCGACGATCGAGCCTATCGATGCATGCAGCGAATTAAAGGAGCGGTTCAGCACTGTCGATCGTGTAACGCCAGACAGGTCGGACAGAGGCATGCAGAAAGCTTTGCTGGCAGCTCCCGCGGCGTAGCTAATTCAGAGAAGGCGACGTTGCGTAGGCTGAATACGACATGCTGCATTACGATCGACTTTTTTTGGTTCAATTCGTCCTCGTCGACGAGGCGATCCAAGATCCATGGCTGGCCCGTTGGCCTATCGTGCAGGCGTGGCGTCACGCACGAGTGCGTCAGCTCGTCTCGTTCGTATACAGATACAGGCAGCGCATCGGAGCCCCTTTTAGGTGGCTTCCCTCGCCGGTGCAAAACCTCCGCAATTATTGGTCAATTGTAGCACCTATTCTAGCACTGCGCGGCGGCAGAGACGAAGAAGAGGCCAAGGGCCAGCCGAGCCGAGCCGTGCCGTGCCGTGCCGTGCCGCTGGTCCAGGGACACAGGCCGGAAGGCGACACGACGATCAAATCGCCTTTAAAATTATAGAGCAGGCCTAGCTGGAGCTAGATCCAGCAGAGAAGGGCAGAGAGAGCGAGCTAGGCAGCGGTTGTTCGCGTACAAGACTGGAGTAGGACGAGCTGGGCTCCACTTGGATCATCCATGCGTCTGTAATTTTTTTTCGATACGGGAAACCCCATTTCCATTACATAGTGTAACGGGATCTCCATGCGTCTGAATTGAAGAGCAAGACTTTTTCTTCTATCGCTTCTGTCTTTGAGGCTGACCTAACTGATGCTATGTTGTGTGTCTGGTGGTGAGGGGGGACCTTGCCTGCCTCTCCCCTCTTTTAGTCTTTCCAGGCATGCAACGGCACAAGCCCATGCTTTAGACCCAATGGAATTTGCATATGTACATATGTCCAAGAAGAAGCTATATATGCACCCAACACATACACAACACCTTACACGTACAAATGCACTGTGGGTTCAGTTAATCAAATAATTGGAGGCAGCAAGCAAAATGTATAAGAGAATGGCTCGCACGAGTGCAAATTCAATGAACTGGTGCTTGCTATGATTATGGATTTATAGATGCAATTGAGATCTAATTTAGGACAAGTTTGTAACTTTGTCATTGTTAGATGTATAGAGATGATCTAAATTTTATTCTTAGTTGGATTTAGTTGCTATATTGCTCTAGATTTGAATTTATGTGGTTGCTCCTTGGTGTTGAATTTTGGAATGAGCGAGAGCTCCAATATGATATAAATTAGAGAAATATTACTATTTTTTCATTGTAGATGATTTAAGGAGTAGATTAATAGTCACATGTAAATAGATGTGGGTGCGTACATTAAAATCTATGGACAATTACAAATTTCCCACTACTTGAACCGTTATTGTCAATAAAAAATTACAAAAAATACCACTAGAACTGTCGTTCGAGTGGCATCCTTGCAAAAAATAAAAAATTAGGGAGGTATTTGCAAATGACCCTAAAATCTAGCTTCAATTTTCTAGTATATGGTTTGCATATATTTTTAAAGTATTCAATTTAAATAATCCAGTGGATTTCCTCTGTTCATTAATCAACGTAGTAAATTTAGCATAATTGATAGAATATTATGTTATAGGAATGGCACGCCTACCTATGGGTTATAATCGGACACAGTAGCCTTTGGAAGGTGGGTCCCCCGACCAGACCCAAGTACCGTAAGGAGATGGGCCCTCAAATAGTGATCAATCAGGATGCGAGGTAATTCAATGAATTTGTTCTATATTTTGAAATATTTAAGGATTATACATTGTATATGTTTAATTATAATGATTTATAGACGGACCAGTCATGGATGTACAAGGATCAAGAGCCAAAGTCGCGTTGAGGATTTTCTGAGGGCTACTGCAGTGTACAAGAAGCCAAAAAAGAAGCGTGTTGATCACTATATATGTTGTCCATGTGTCGACTACAAGAACAAAAAGCAGTTTTCAAATATAAAGTAGATCCGTGCACACTTGATTCGCAGGGGTTTCAAGGCTGGCTATACTAATTGGACTGAGCACGGTGAATTTGAAGATGTTGGGCGTAAAGGACAACCAACAGTCAAAGAAGATATAAGCAACGATATGATAGCTAACAAAGACTCCGATATGTCGGTATTTGAAGATACTTTTGTCGAGAACGATGGAAGGGACACTTTTGTTGGCAACAATGAAGACGGCTTAGAGCAAAGGTTGCACGATGAGGAGGGGGACTTCACCAGTGAAAGACAACATAAAAAGTTCTAGCGCATGGTAGAGGACTCTAAAACACCAGTTTACCCGAACTGTAAAGATGAGTACAGCAAGTTGCATGTGGTGCTGACACTGATGCAAATAAAGGCTAGCAATGGTTGAGCTGATAAGGACTTCAATGAATTATTAGAATTCTTGAGAGAATTGCTTCCAAGGGAGAATTGTTGCCTGAAAATACGTACCATACAAAGTAGGTTGTCTGTCCGTTGGGATTGGAAGTAGAGAAAATACATGCATATGAAAACTTCTCACAGCTTGCTACACTATGATCAAGGAAGAGAAGATCTTCCTGTGCGGTTGCTTGCGTGATGTCAAGTTCTGACTGGTTACTCCTCCAGCATCAGGAGCTTAGTAAATATGAAAGATAAGAAGTTAGTTGGCATGAAGTCTCATGATTGTCACGTGATGATGATGCAGATACTTCCAATTGCAATTAGAGGTATTTTGCCGGATAAGGTCCAAGACCCAATTATAAAGTTGTTTCGTTCTTCAAAGCAATTTCACAGAAGGTCATTGATCCGAACAAATTGGTAAAGCTGTAGGAAGGCGTGGTCCATACTATATGTCAGTTTGAGACTATTTTCCCTCTGATATTTTTTGATATAATGTCTCATCTAATTATTCACAGTGTGGGTGAGATAAAGAACCTTGGCCCTGTGTTTCTACATCAGATGTATCCTTTCAAAATGTTCATGGGGATCCTGAAGAAATATGTTCATAACCAAGGTCGCCCGGAAGGTTGCATTGCCCAAGGAAGTAGTACAGAGGAGGTCATTGAGTTTTGTATTGACTACATGAACTGAACACGATTGATATTTCTATATCTCTCTATGAGGGGAGGCTAAAGGGGAAATAAACGATAGGTCATACTTCAATCCATATCAAAAATTGTGTTTCATTCACTCAAGCACACTTTGTAATTCTGCAACAATCACTTATAGTGAGCCTATATGTCAATATGCACGTGAGCATGCTACGCTCCACAAATCCAATGAAGTCAGATAATTGGATCGCAAGAGAGCGTAGAGATAATTTTGGTAATTGGTTACATCAATACATAATAGGTAAGGATACCGAAGATGCTCTATTGCGAGATGGTAGAAAAATGTTCAAGGCCAGATATAAGGATCAAGATTTCCTCCACGGGGACGGCTCTATTTATATATTATTTGAGAAAATATATCGACTGTACCAGCAAGATACCATCAACGTGTCTATCTTGAGTTGTTGGACTCTATAAGTATCGTATACGTATAATTCACAGTATACATTTATGTACTATTGGATTAAATGTCTTAACTTATTTCTTATATAGAATGAAGGTACAACGATGCAGGACAGAGGGCATCTACCATGTGGAATTCATCAACCCACATCATATAAACCCGACAATGATGCAATCTAATCCAAAAGGAACTGAGAACTATGCATTGAAGTGTATTATGAAGTTACAATTGAAGAAATACATAATTTTACCTCTACCACTTTGGGTATGTGTTTCCCTTCATGAATGTTCTACTCTTTTTGAGCAATAACTTTTTCCCTACCATTTTGGGTATGTGTTTCCCTTCATAAATGTTCTACTCTTTTTGAGTAATACATAGTTAAAAATTAGGACCAACTAACCTATGATGATCTATGTGCAGTTATCATTGAATCATCATTGTCATCCAGCCAGATATTAGCAAGATCGTTGTCTTTGACTCACAAAATAATCCAAAAGAAACCTACCAACCCGTTATTGACTTGCTACAAAGGTAAAACCCGACCATTTTATTATTATTCTTGTAATAATTGATTTGATTGAATCTAAATCTACTTAAGGTAATAATCAAACAAATGCAAAGTGTACCTACGATACATCGAGAAGAGTGTTAGACACTGGCTATTCGCGAAAGAATGAATTATCCGACATGAGTTTCCTTGTAGGAAGCAAGGCTCGGGTAATAATTTATATGGTTTTTATGTAATGGAATTCATGCATGGATTCAATAGAGACGCATCATACCAGGTGGTCGATGCTGAGGTATGTGACATACATCTTGATGACTAATTTTTGGATCCAATACGTGTTCATAAGGATTGATTTCTTCAATTCTTTAAATTGCAGCTCCTCGTGCTGTCCAGAGATCGACTCATGGCCATTGAAATCAACCAGTTCAAAAATAACTTGTCGGGTTCATCAATGACCAAGTCATCAGTCCAATCGGCGAGTTCCATAAATTTGGCTCCTCTCTCTCGTTACCTTCATCCAACCCAAAAAAAACAGAGTTCAGAACCTTCGATTAGCAAGAAACCTTAAACTCTTTTTCATTGTTGTAATGAAACCTCACATGTATGCGGTGTATATATATTGTGACGGGACTTGATGTTTTAGAAATGAAATTATATGTGCTTGTGTATATATACTGCGATAAAACTTAATATCTCATAAATTAAATTTATATGTGTGTGTATATAAATATATCGTATACTATTATCGACAATGGCCAAATTTATATGTATGCGGTATTAACGGCAACCGTCACATTTTAAAAAGGGCAGGAAATACCTATCAGTGCTAGTTGGTAAAAACAAACCAGCACTAATAGTACACATATTAGTGTCAGTTTGATCTACAAATTGGCGCTGATAATGATTTTCAATGCCGGTTCCATACCTGGCACTGATAGTCTGTGACTATCAGTATCGAGTAATCAGTGTCGGTTTAAAACCCATCCCTGATAGCGATTTTGAACTGACACTGATAAGAATATCTACAGTAATGTAACAGGGTGTTTGGTCTCCGGAATAAAGTGACGTATCACCACTCATTCCTCACAAATACATGATTAGTTAAACATAAGAGGTAATGTCGTCCTATCAAAATTTAAAGACAAACCGTCCAATCTAGTATTGGAGGTTATCCCTCGAACCAAACATCCCATGAGACCATGACTAGCTTCAGGCCTGCAGGGAAAGCAATGCCGCTTTTGCAGGCGGTGGGTGCGATGATCATCACCACTGGAGAATAGAATAGATCGCAGATAAAACAAACGATTGGGGCGATCTTCACTGGATCTCTCTTTCCCCATTACTTAACGCGGGATGAGCACTAATAAACAACACTGAAGAACCCGTGTCACTCATCGGGGATCCTTTAAGTTGGTGCCGGTGGCTAAGCCGCCGTGCACGTGATTGAAAGGTGGTCCTCGGCTAGTGCGGTGGCGCGGCCCGGCGGTCCGGCCGGCACGCACGCCGGAAAAAGGCTGGAGGGAAGGAAAGATTAGGTGAGGGGACGGCCATTTAAGTTGCTGTCGACTTCTTTCTTGTGTGTGATTGGGACTGCATGCTGCCATGGAACTTCTTTCCCGCACAAAAAGAAGACGGTCGGCGGTACATGTGTAGGCTTCGTGAGGCGCAACTTGTTGAGTCGAGGCTGCTGCAAGATTTAGTACGCTTGTCGGCTCCATCGCTCTTGTAACCTCGCGCACAAGAAAGTTCATGTTTTAGTCTGCCAAGAAGATGGGTTACATGCTTACTGTTCTTCATGGTACAACATCTGTATATGTTTAGAACAATACTGTGGGTACAGCCTCCTTTAATTTAATTTTATTTTTTACAAAAGGATGCGTGCGCACAAGCACCTTTTTTATGAACACTAGATCTGCTAGTAAATTGTATATTCCCTTCATTGAACAATAATAGTAGCTTTCACTAGATATTAAACTAGTAGCTTCTTTCTTCGCTGCTACCAACAAAAGGATTCGTGCATAGCTTCCTCCACTCATTCCCTTAGATAAGAAAAACTTGCACCATTTACGTAATTGAATGAATTTCACTTCAAAAAGTCGAGGGTCAGAGCTAGCAAATATCAAGGGAACACGCATGAAACTACAAAGATCTTGCGACAAGTTCCCAACACATGTTTGCGACATCAACTAGTTGCATGTTCAGATGAGTAGCAAGCACTGATGACTGGTTCGCATGCTCTGAAGCTCCTTTAGCTTTATTCGAAGTGAAAAGCAAAGGATGAAACCTTCCTGGGTGTCGCGAGGCACGACCTTAGCTCCTTGGCCAGACCTCTTGCAGATGAGGAGTTCTTCGAAGCGGTTTACCGTATGCCACCGGATAAAGCCCAAGGCCGGATGGTTTCACCGGACTCTTCTTCCAAAAATGCTGACATATCATCAAAAAGGATGTAATCCAGGCAATCTGTGCATTCGCCAATGAAGGCTGCACCAGTTGTTACCACCTTCTCAATATGGCAAACATTGTACTTCTGCCTGTTATGTGGGGCGTTCACTACAACCGGCGCAACAAGGCCGTAGGCCCACAGCATCAGGCGTGAAGCTCATACAGGAAGCTTGCCGCATTAGTTAGTTGTTTCAAGATTTAATTAGCTGGTTGCTAGCTTTGGATTGGTTATCATTGTTATCGGGTTGTTAGCATCAAGATTCGATTGTTAGTTTGTTACTCAGAATCCTCCCTATATAAATGGACTGGCATCATTCAATAAAGGCAAGCAAGATTAGACCAGTTGATTTGTTCCCTCCTCTCGTCTGCCTCGTGGGCGCGACTGCCGAACACAGCGCATCTGCCGCGCCGACGAGGTCCAGGCCCGAGGCTGATTACCTTCCACAATTACGCACTTCTCCACCCTCCCCCTTCCAATATACCACCTGCCCGTGACAACTTGGTATCAGTTAGCTCAGGTTTCGATTCCATGGAGGCCCTCACCAAAGCCGTCAACGAATTCACTGCATGTATGGCTGAGTTATCCAACCAGTTCGCCACCCTCGAGCCATTCGTGCCCCTGACGCAGACTCTCCAAGATCTGCCGGACAAGGTCTCCAGCCTTTAGGCTTCGGTGTCCGACGGCGCCGGGAAAGTCTAGGCGCTTAACCTGGCTGTCGCCCATCTGGAGACCGGCCACACGCCCACAAACGGTCCCAGGGATTCACACGACGACGACGCCAGCATCCAGAATGACTTTGGCATCACCGGGAAATCCTCGCCATCGTTTGGTGGCATGCGTTCGTTCCGTCCTATCCCGAACAACGACAACAGCGACACCCGCTTCCAACCGTGCTACCACAAGCTCGACTTCCCCACATTCAACGGCAAAGAAGATCCACTCTTGTGGATTAATCGATGCGACCAATTCTTCCGTGGACAGCATACTCCAAAAGATCGCAAGGTGTGGTACACATCCCTGCACAAGACGGGCGCAGCACAGCTGTGGTATTATAGGCTCGAACTTAACTCCGAGACTCCTTCATGGCGCTGCTTCGTCCACACTCGTTTTGGACCACCAATGATGGACAATTCGTTGGGGGAGATCGCCGAGCTCCATCGGACGGGCTCCATGAATGACTATTGCGATCAATTTCTCACCATGGCCTACCGCGATGCCGAACTGACTGAACGCCAGCAAGTCCAACTTTTCATCACCGACCTCGTCAACCCACTAAAAACCGATGTGGCGCTGCATCGACCGACGACCCTGGACGATGCGATCGTGTTGGCACGTGCGTATGAGCAATGCCAGCTCTTGTCGGACACCCTGGCCACACGAGGTGGGCCATGTCCTTTTTCGTGCGCACCTTCATCACCGAGCACCATGATGACATCAACGGCGAGCGCAGCAGGTACCACTCCGTCGGTTTCGGCTTCATCAGCTCCCGCGGGAAGTGGCAAGTCCGCGGCAGAGGGGTTCGCGTGGACTCAAGAGGCCACAGACATGTTCCACGCCCTCCGACGCGCCCTGGTCACCGCCCCAGTCCTCCAACTCCCAGATTTCATAGCCAATTTCATCGTCGAGTGCGACACCTCAGGAACCGGATTCGAAGGCGTTCTTCATCAAGGCAGAGGTCCGGTGGTGTTCTTCAGCAAACAAATCACACCTAGGCACGCCAAACTCGCTGCTTATGAGCGGGAGCTAATCGGACTAGTCCAAGCTGTCTGTCACTGGTGTCCTTACCTCTGGGGGCACCGGTTCATCATTCAGACGGACCACTATAGTCTCAAGTTCCTCCTCGACCAGCGCCTAATAACCGTGCCACAACATCAATGGGCTAGCAAACTTCTGGGCTTCGAGTTCACAGTGGAATATAAGATGGGTGCCTCCAATGTCATAGCTGACGCCCTGTCCAGAAGAAACGAGGCGAGTGAGAGAGCTGCAATCCCTATCTGCGTCGTCCTTCGCCCTGTTCGATGATTTACGCTGGGAAATCTCCTCCTATGCTGCCCTCAGCGAGCTACGTACTACGATCATAAATGGCACACAACCAGCACAATGGGGCGTCATGGATGACTTGATCAGCTTCAACGTCCGTATCTACACCCGTCCATCTTTGCCAAGCTTGCAACCCATCTTAGTAGCAGCTCACGACATGGGCCATGAAGGGGTACAAAAAACTCTGCATAGGCTGCGAGCGGACTTCCATGTTCCCAATGATCACAAGGTCGTACAGGACTATGTCCGTGCTTGCGCCATTTGCCAAAGAAATAAGAGTGAACATTTGCAGCCCCTGGAAGTGCCCTCCACCGTATGGGCCGACATTGCCATGGATTTTGTCGAAGCTCTCCCCCGCGTCAACGGCAAAACGGTGATCCTCACCGTCATTGATCGCTTCTCCAAATATGTGCACTTCATCCCCATGTCGCACCCGTACACGACCAACTCAGTGGCGCGACTCTTATTCAACAATATCGTCCGGCTCCACGGAATCCCAAGCTCCATTGTCAGCGACCGTGACCCGATGTTCACGAGCAATTTCTGGACAGAGCTGTTCAGCCTGTCCGGAGTAAAACTTCAACTCACCTCTGCATTCCATCACCAGTCGGACGGATAGGCAGAGGCAACTAACAAGATCATCGCCATGTACCTTCGATGTCTCATAAGGGATCGTCCACGCCAATGGCTACGGTGGCTGCCTTAGGCAAAATTCTGCTATAACTCCTCCTACCAGGCTTCGTTGCGCACCTCCCCATTCCGAGTCATCTACGAACGTGAGCCCCCATCGGTGCGCACCTACGAACTAGGTGCCGCGCGACTTCCCACAATCAAGCAGGCCATGCAAGAGCACGATGAGTTCATCAGTGAAGTCCACGATCGTCTGAAGCAGGCACAGTAGGTTCACAAACTGTAGTATGATCACCACCACCGACGGGTCGAGTACTCTTCAGGTCAGTGGGTCTAACTCAGGCTCCTGCACTGCCAAGTTGCCTCCCTGGATGTACGTGGCCGCTCCAAGCTGGGTCCCAAGTTCTTCGGCCCATTTCGGGTGCTTGAGCGCATCGATGATGTGATGTATCACCTCGAGTTGCCATCGAACGCATGCCTACACGATGTCTTCCACGTCGGTTTGCTCAAGCCTTTCCACGGCACGCCGCCTACATCAACTCCTCCACTGCCACCAGTTCATCATGGCAGAGTCGTCATCACACCAGCAGCCGTCCTTCAGTGTTGCTTGGCCCGAGGGCAACGCGAGCTGCTCGTTAAATGGGAAGGTCGCTCGACTGCCGACGCCTCTTGGGTTTCACTAGAAGATTTCCGCAAATGCTATCCCGATTTCCAGCTCGAGGACGAGCTGCTCGTCGAGGGGGAGGGGGGAGATGTTATGTGGGGCGTTCACTACAACCGGCGCAACAAGGTCGTAGGCCCACAGCAGTAGGCGTGAAGCTCATCTGGGAAGCTTGCCGCATTAGTTAGTTGTTTCAAGATTTAATTAGTTGGTTGTTAGCTTCGGATTGGTTATCATCGTTATCGAGTTGTTAGCGTTGAGATTCGATTGTTCGTTTGTTATTCAGGATCCTCCCTATATAAAGGGACTGGCATCATTTAATAAAGGCAAGCAAGATTAGACCAGTTGATTTGTTCCCTCCTCTCATGGGCGCGGCTGCCGAACACAGCGCATCTGCCGCGCCGGCAAGGTCTAGGCCCAAGGCTGATTACCTTCCACAATTACACACTTTGCCACCATCCCCCTTCCAATATACCGCCTGCTCATGACACTGCCAAAGAAAGGTGGGGATGAAAACATAAAGGACTCGGACCAATCAACCTCATCCACTCGGTGGCAAAGATCATCTCCAAGATCTTAGTGCTTTGGCCTAGCTCCCCACATGCACCCCATTATGTATGGGTGCCAAAGTGCTTTCATAAAACGGAGGTTCATTCATGAAAACTACATGACAGTGCAAAACATGGCCAAGTAGCTACATAGGTCAAGAATGTCGACCCTTCTCTTCAAACTGGATATTACAAAAGCTTTTGACTCTGTTCGCTAGGAGTATCTCCTGAACCTCCTTTCACATCTTGGCTTCCCACGACAATGGTGTTCTTGGATCTCCACAACCTTGGCCTCTTCATCATCTAGAGTCTTCCTCAACGATGTGCCTAACCCGCCCATTAAACATGGTCGTGGGCTTAGACAAGGTAATCCTCTCTCTCCACTTCTATTGGTCCTGGCAATCAACCCGCTGCAGCGCATCCTGTCGCACTCTGTGGAATAGTGCCTCTTGGTGCCTCTGCTTGGACAAAGTCCTGACTTGCGAATTTTGATGTAGAATAGTACTCTGATGATGCAGTGGTCTTTGTGTCACCAACGGCAAGGGATGTCTTCGCCCTTGCCTTCATCCTAAATTCCTTTAGGGAAGCGACTGGTCTCAAATCAAACTTCGCCAAGACAACGGTCACCAAGATAAGATGCTCTGGGATAGACATGGACGAAGTGTTGGCCGGCCTCCCAGCTCTCTATGTCGAGTTCCCCATCACATACCAGCTTTCCACTCTCCACGAAGCAGCTCAAAAGAGTTGACCTACAACTGCCGGTGGATAGAACTACCTTCTAGCAGGGGAAGTTCATCAACCATGGTGGCTGATTAACTTTGGTAAAATTGGTTCTATCCTCGTAGCCAATCAACTTCCTCATAGCTATCAGAGCCCTTCTGACAACGCTTAAGGAAATTGACACGGTTAGGCGATGCTTCCTCTGGTCAGGATGCCAATGGATCACAGGGAGGAATTGCAAGGTCAATTGGGCTCGAGTTTACTGCCCCAAGGACAAGGGCGGCATGGGAGTTCTACAGTTGGAAGCCTTTGGCTAGGCACTCCGGTAGAGATGGCTTTGGCACGAATAGAAAAACCCACAGAACCTATGGGTTGGCTCGGAGATTCCTTGCAGAACAACTCCTGGAGTGGCGACATTGACTACTCTCTAATGATGTGTCACCAACACATCAGCCAGGCTATCATGTTGTGGCAATATGCACGAGAGGTTTCCTTACAGCCCCATGTTACGGATGACATCGTCTAGAGGATGAATGCCAACATGGATTATTCCATATCTTCGGCCTACATGATGCATTTCTGGGGTTGCACCGACATCGACTTCGTTACCATCATTTAGAAAGCATAGGCCCTGCCAAAGTGCAAGTTTTTTGCTTGGCTAGCCACCCAAAACAAATTATGCACTGTAGATCGCTTGGCAAAGAGAGGATGGTCTTCCAACAAGCTTTGTGTCTTTTGCCAACAAAATCTAGAGACCTCCCACCATCTTTTGGCAAGCTGTCGGTACACCCAACACATCTGGGATCTTGTTGTGTCCTAGCTTGCCCAGCCAGCAATTGACCCCAACTTTGGTGCACCATCGGTTTCCGTCCACAAGTGGTGGTCAGCGATGGCTACCTTGGATCACATCCGGTGAAAAGGAGTCAGGTCACTCATTTTGCTAGTCTCTTGGATTTGGAATGAGCGGAATCGACGTATTTTTTACCATCAAGAGCAGCCCTCAGCACAGGTCATCCGTTCTATCAAGGACAAAGCCTCTCTCTAGGCTTTTGCTGGCACGTGCCACCTCAGGTGCCTTGTACCACAAGAATAGGCCTTTTCTTTTGGGTTTGGGGACACACCTGGGTCCCCAACTCTTCTTTTGTTCCAGATTTGTTAAAAATATTTTTGACACATCAGGTCTTCTTATTAATACAACGAGCAGCTCTCCTACCGATTTCGTTCAAAACAAAAAAAGAACCAGACCAATGAATTGTACCATTCTTCTTTTCCGTTTCCTTAGTTTTTCTTCTTTTTCTAGATGAAACTTTCCTAAGAGAAGTTCGTTAAATGCAGCTCTCGGTAATATGAGGGAGTATCAAACATGAAGGTGCTAGTGCAGAATTTCGTGCCTAACTCTTTTCTTGACCAATAGTGCTACATTCCAATCAATTATAAGCATATGCAAGGAATGAAAAGAAATAAGCTCCCAAACTATCTTATTACTTAAGTGTATCACAAATCATAAGCAAGTGAGAACGTACAGTGAGTGATACAGACAGGCCCATAATTTCCTCCATGTGCTTCTCAGTTTACCGGAGACGCTGAACTGGAAACAGCCAGCTCACTGACGCTGTCCTAGGCCAGTAATTTGATAGGCCCATTTATCAAGCCGAAATTGGCGTCCGAAAATGCACAGATACACTGAAAGGTAAGGCTGAGACTTAAATAACAAAAATAATAGAGTTCATCAAGTTGCTCCCTCCATTTTCGTGTTATAAGGTATATTTCGGCCCAAGCACATGTTTTAAGAGGTTGTACTTACAAAGACCAAGGTTAACATCTCCATACCGATTAAAAAAATAATATCTCCAGATAATTGTTTTGGAAGCATAGTTACTGTGAACGTTAAGGCCAAAAAAACAAATTGTAAAGGGACAGGCTTCCTTTTTTTCGCGAGAAAAAGGGACATGCTTTCTATTTTGTTGCAAGACTGAAAAATATCTGGCAATGTAAAATGAGACGTATGGATCATGTTGGGAAAAGAAAAGGGGAAATTTGTCATATATGTAACAGAAAATAGGCGTGCCAGCCACTGCGTTTGGTTTTGGGGATTACAGGATGGGTCTAGGGCTTAATCTGCTGTCGAAGATTAGTTTCTGATAATGTGTCTGTAAATTGACTTGTACCTTCGAGTGCAGAGATTAATCACGAGACGAGACAATCGATGTATACAGTTTTAGACCTTCGATTGGAGTAATACCCTACATCCTGTGGGGGTGTTGCTATCGTATATTGATGATTCGAGTACAAGAGTTCCTCTCCCCCCTCCCCCTCCCAGCCTTTTCACCTTATATAGAGGTGAGGTGCCGACTCCTATCCAGCCACGGTTGATAGGGAGTTATCTTCCTTGACGTCCAAGTAGATAAATCTGTTTTGAGTACTAATCATATCGAGTTAGGTAACTAATTGAAACCTTCCTTATATGTACTTCCTTGATTCCGAGTGTATCAGGTACCGCTGATTCGGTTCCGTGATATTTAAAGCTTCTTAATATGTGTTGTACATACCCTGTCTGTATATGATATATTTCTTGTGCGCATATACCATATAGTTAGATATTCGGCAGTAGCCCCTAACTCTATTCAGGAGGAAAGATTTCTATAAGCGCTCATTCGAGTACCACCAAGTTTAAGCTTGATCAAGTAAAATAGATCAGGTTCATAGTCGAAAGAATTGAGTATAGACGGATCCTTCCTCGAGTATCTAGTGGAAGATCAGTCGAGTCGAGTACCCTGTGAATAACCGCACTCGAGAGTTGAAGAAAAAGACTAAAGAAGTCAACTAATCGACACCCAACTCCGAGTAGAGTTGAAAAAAAAAACCCTTTCAAAATTTGAAACGACAGGTGTAGGCGCATTTAATACGGGCAAAAGGGCGTGCAAAGATTTGCACGTCGTCATCATACTGCTTTTCACGCCGGTCGAAGTGTGGTAAAAATAGGCGTGGTTGTCAAAGAGACTGTAATTTTTCCCTTTCCGAAGCAGAAATGACTTCCGTGTCCTACCTTGAGACAGGGCCTATTTGTCTCAGTAGTAAACTCTATTGACCTACTCTCGTGACCTCCATTGCAACCTTGTGCTTCGATCTCGTCGACCATTGCTCGCATTCTACTTGGAGAACTTCATCTTTTCCCTTTAACTCTCATGGCGGAGACTTTTGATTGGGCAGCTCTTCCCTTGGGAGTGCTCGACATCATCTCCAACAAGCTGGTTCATCCGGAGGATTTTGCCTTCTTTCGATGTGTCTGCACCGCGTGGCGAGAAGTGCATAGAACGGCGAAATTTTCTCCATGGATCTTGAAAGGGCTGTTCATACATGAGGACGGCTTGGTGGAGGTGCATCCTCTGGGGAGCGAACAGTTTTCAACCTTCGTTTCCAAGGCCTGGTCAGCGATAGCTGGGAGATAATCGGGGCTTCGAACGGGCTCCTAATCGTCATCGAACGAGGGCATCAAGTCAAAGGTAGGTTGATCAACCCGGTAACAGGATGGTTTTCTGACCTTCCTTCGCTTTCGTACGACGCATTCTGGGTCAGTCTAAAAGGATGTGCAGTGTGGAGGAACGGGAAATTGTTCATTATCGTTGTCCCGAGGATGCCTTGCTTTCACCTTCAGATGACAAAGGGAGTGCACATATATCTTGTTGACGGGCCACTGCGATGGTTCCGAGTTTCCAGTAGCAAGTTTTGATGGCATATTGCGGATTTCTTAGATAGAGTGGCTTCAGGAGATCCATCAGGCGCGGTGGTAGCATTAGAACAATCGACCCCTAAGCTCGAGATCTGGCGACCTGGTCTGAGAGGTTCTCGACTGCTCCTGGTCGACACTTACGCATTTTTCTTGAAAGTTGGAGAGCAGATCGATGATCCAGCCGAGCACAGTGCACTAACGCTGATTTCCCTTCACACATTTGGTGATAACATATGGGAGTCACTAGAATGGGAAGTTATCCCCTGGTCGAAGGACTTCCCTGGTCGAAGGAAAGAACAATCCTGCTGGGCCTGACGTCTAAAGATGTCCCTCCAGTACCCTGGATTACTGGTCGAAGGAAAGAACAATCCTGCTGGGCCTGACGTCTAAAGATGTCCCTCCAGTACCCGGGATTACCAACCCTAACTGAATTCTGAGCTTCCGTTGGACAAACTCAGCTTATGACCGAGATGATTATAGCGTGCTTGAAGTTTTCTACAACGAAGTATTCAGAACCGTAAAGTCCCTTGAAGAAAATTTGGCGTTCTTGTAAATGGATATCATCAAAAGCTTTTTCCTTAGTCGAGTAATATGCTTCTTGTTAGGATTTTTGACAGATGCAATGGAGTCATTACTAATATTTTGCCTATCTAATATGCTACTGCCTTTCATTCCCTTATTCTGTTGATGACTAAAAGGGATGCTGCTGTCTTGGCTCTTCAAAAGCTGAAGGAGCAGACACTCGACCGCATGACCCAATCAGCTTCAGCAAGCGTCGCTACATTGCTTGGTATACTCAAGAGTTACAATCCCACGCTTGATATCTCGTTGGTGACAGTCGGGTTAATTGTACTAGCGTGGAGGCCGCAAAACTTGTCAAAAGCGTCCAGCCGGTAGTTCCAGCCTTTGTCGAGTCTCTGAGGCTTAGTTTGCCTAGTGATGATAGTGAGGAGAGTCCCTTAGACTGATGGTCCATCCTGTTCTGGCACTTGTAAAATATATTTTATGATCTGAGAATGCCCGCAACAATGCTACACTTTGCCAGTCTATTATGATTTTGTCTGCTATTTCCTTGTCGATGAAATAGGATTAGCATAAGTAGATGCAATAACTGATAGATATATGTTATCATCATTCTCAAGACCATACGATTATGCATCTGTCAACCTGAAATTTTAACTAGATAAGCCATTAGATGTGTGACCCTCGAGTACTCGAGAAGACCGTAATAGTAAGGAAAAGACTAATACAAAGCTTAGAAAAAGAAAGAGCATATCGAATTTTTTGTGAACTTTTATCAACTTACGCATTCAATCAGCATATAAACATGAACTCGATAGAGAGCACACGCAAGGTAGACTAGGACTTCAGAACCCTTTTGGCCATGAGACGTGAGATGTCTGACAATCTCTGGGCCATTATGCCTCCTGAGGTATAATTGTCCATCATCGACCCAACACATATCTCCATTGGTTCTATTAATATGACCGATGCAGAACCATATACAATTTTGCAAAAAAACATATAACAAAAATATGGTATTATGTCGACTCTATGGTCGAGGAAGAAATTACTCGATCAAAGAGTAAAAAAAGGACATACCTGTACCATTGATCGGAAAGTAATTTTATTGCTCTCGACTATGGACTCGATAATATCATCGAATAAAGAGTAAAGCTCTAGCATCGAAAGTATGTAATGTAGCCTCCGACTCTCTATTTGATGTGGTAATCAAGATAGAGAGTAGAGCATATGCATCAATATATACTTGGTATGGCCCCAGTCTTTTCGCTCAATGACTGAATTCGAGTGTAAAAAACACTAACATCGTAGAATGAACCAAAAGCATAAAAAAAACATGATGTAGCCCCCGACTCTACACTCGATGTAATAATCGAGTGGAGAGAAGAGCATAAGCATCAAAAAATGCAAGATGTAGTTCCCGACTCAATGCTCTATGTGATAATCGAAACAGGTAGTAGAGCATGAGCACCAACACACCATCCTCGACTGAATACTCGAGAGTGCAAGCCCCGAGCATTATTGTTTTAACTGCAATGTGGATGCTGAGTGAGCTCGAACCGCCAGGTAGGTGGGCATTAAAAACCCACTCCCGTTTGTGCTCGTTTTTACCGCAAATCTTGATTTGACGCGTCGTAATGACCATCCATCCCTCTTTGCAGAGACGAGACAAGCCATAATGCCATCCTGACGTCTTGGCTTTCACCGAACACGCTACGCGCCCGAGGTGACACCATCATTTTGGATCTTGACGACTATGTTTATACAGTAAGACTCGTTCCCCCTGCTATAAATAGAGGGGACTCGAAGCTGTCTGTCCTTCACATTGGCCCCTTTGTTTACTTTGCTCATTGCCTTCTAGGACTTGTAGAGCTTGAAGCCATGGCCTCTACTCCATCTCCACCTTGTGAAGTAATCCCAGAAGTCCTGTCCTCTAGGCCTCTCACCATGGTCCCTCCTGAAATCATCATTGTTTCCTCCTCCAACGAGGACTCGAGTGGCAGACCTAGGAAAGAGAGGGAAGAAGCGCCCACCACGGATAATAGTCGTAGCCTCATTCAGCGCGTTCGCCATTACATCAAGACCTATGCTTCAAGCCAGACGGCATAGCGCTCTGCACAGGGGAGGATTGAGGATGGTCGTGATCTCGACAGATCATCGACCAAGCCGCCATCGAGGTCTTCGGCGGTGGAGCCTTCAGGTCATCACCAGCTAAGGAGGCACAGTGGTCTTCTCCATCGACAACCGCCAGATCGCCTTCGCACCACGCAGAAGACCACTCGGCATCACCGGCGCTGGCCAGCAGCTCCAGCAGGGTCTTCACCTTGGCCTATTTCCTTGGTCCCTATGCTGGTCGGTGGCCGGTTCCTGGAATGGTCAGCTGTCGCCTGAGGGAGGAGTATAAAAGGTTCCTCGACTCGTTCAAGGATGAATAAGGGTTCATACGTTTCCAAAATCTTGGAGGTTTGTTGCAAGATCTAAGTTGATCTTTTCTGTCAATTTTGCACTAGCCACACAGATAAGAGTGAAAAATAAAAAACTATGTATTCGAGTAGCCAATCGAATCGAATGTAATTGACTTACCTGTGACCTACCTTTTCTATGAATAAAACTTTCATAGTAGATCGATGTTCCACAAGTGCTCGAGTATCTCGCTGTTTGGAGTAGATAGTTGTACCGACCCAGGTCGAGTGACCTCGACTACTATGTAAGATCCTTCTCACTTAGGCGATAACTTGTGGCGCTGAGCCTATTTTTGCACCTTTCGTAGGACGAGGTCCCCAGCAGCGAGTTGTCTAGGTTGAATTTTCTGGCTTTGATATCTACACAACGCCTGCGGATACTTAGCCACTCGAATAGATACTCGATCTCGGTACTCGAGTAAATTTATGTCATCCACTCATAAGTGCTCCTACCCTTTTTCAGAGTAACTTTCCACTAGAGGTGATCTGAACTGCAACTCAGTCGAGAGCACCGCTTCCACTCTATAAACCAAGAAGAACGGAGTTTCACCGGTGGCCCTATTAGCCGACGTACGAACGGCCCATAGTACCGAGGAAAGCTCTTTTACCTAGCGTGTTGAGTAGGCTTTTAGCCTGTCGAAGACCCAAGTTTTGATACCCTGAAGACTATACCATTAGCATGCTCAACTTGACCATTACTCCGCAGGTGAGCTACTGAGGTGAAATAAGTCTTAATGCCGAATTCTCGCAAAACGCAATGAAGGTTCTGCTTCTGAACTGGCTACCTTTATCCGTAATTATCCGATGTGGAATGCCAAATCGAGTAATTATGCTCCTCGTCAACTTCTTGGCCGCTTTTGCGGTTATTTTCCCTACGGGTTCGGCCTCTATCCACTTGGTGAACGTGTCGATAGCCACGAATAGGAACTTGTAACCACCTTGGACCCTTAGGAACGGTCCCAGGATATCCAAGCCCCAGACTGAGAAAGGCCAAGAAAGAGGAATTGTTTGCAGAGCTTGGGCTGGTTCACTGGTGAAGTAATTCATATCTTAAGATATGCGGCCACTGTTGTTAATTTCACTTCGATTCATGACAGTTCTGTTTGGACTGTCACAACTATCTATTAGCCTTGCCAAGGCCGAGAGAGAGAAGAGTTTGTTATTTGGATGAATGGTTTGAACGTTGAAGAGATAAAAATTGGATGTTTATTGGAGACAACTTTTACATAGCTCTTTCGGATAGAAATAGAAGAGGTCTGGGCTTCATGAAACCCCCCCCCCCCTCAAAGGAAGGAAATACACATGAAGTAACATGCAAGATGACCCCTTATTGGAGCAGATAGACTGGTGCTTTACATCAATAAACTAGATATCTGATTATCCTAACACATTACTTCTTCCATTGGCAGAACTAGTCTCTGACCACATTCCTTGTATGATCCAAATTAGTACTTCAATACCCAAGACGCAGATTTTCAGGTTTGAAAATTTTTGGGTGAACAATCCAGGATTCTTTGAATTAGTTGAAAGTATCTGGAAGACAGAGATTAGGACAACCAACAGTGCAACTAGAATCTTGACCAAATTTAAATTGCTAAGAAGAGCCTTAAAAAGATGAAGCAAGGGTATCTCACAACTCAACGATCTGATAAAAAAAATGCAGTATAGTGCTTGAGATCTTAGATAAGCTAGAGGAGCAAAGAACTCTCTTTATTCAAGAAAGCCTTTATTCAAGAAAGCAATTTTAGAACTATTCTCAAAAATCACATTGTTATTTTGTTATATTATAGAAAAGAATATTAGAAGAAGAGATACACTATCAGATGACAAAATTTGGTGATGAGAGCACCAAGTTCTTTCATGCGGCTGCAATTGAAAGATACAAACACAATACTATCACAAGTCTGGAAACATGTGATAAAAGAACTGTCACTAGTCATCTTGAAAAGGCTACAATCCTTTTTGAAACATACAAAGCCATGGGATCAACTCTCAACCTAGATATACATTTCAACCTTGAAGAGCTTGTCCAAAGACATGATAACCTTGACCATCCCTCGGTTCCTTTCAACTATGAGTAAATTGGCTGAACTATACAACAAATGTCAATTGAAAAATCTCCAGGACCTGACAAGTTCAATGGACTCTATGAAAAGGTGTTGGCATATAGTTAAGGAAGACTTCTATGCTCTCTGTAGTGACTTTTTCAATGGATCCTTGAGCCTTCAAGCCATAAATAATTCTTTCATCATTTTGATTCCCAAAAACAATAATCCTTCTAGAGTTAACGACTATAGGCCTATATCTTTGATGAACTGTGTGTTGAAAATAATCACAAAACACATGGCAAACAGACTTCAATATGTAATCATTGCTTTAATTCATCAAAATCAATACGGATTCATAAAGAACAGAACAATTCAGGACTGTCCGACCTAGGGATTTGAGTACATTCATCAGTGTCATCATTCTAAGAGGGAGATTGTAATCTTAAAGCGGGATTTTGAGAAATCATTTGATACAGTTGAGCACAGTTAAATCATCAATATGCTTCAACACCTGGGTTTTGACAGCACCTGGATAAATTGGACAAAAAAGATTCTTGGCTCTGGCTCCACAACAAAAGGTGGCCAAGTGGGCCAGGCCAAATGGGCCGGCACGAGGCACATCCATTTTCGGCCCGGCCTAGGCACAGCACGACACGATGGCTAACAGGTCAGGCCGGCACGGCACGACGGCTTGGGCTGTGCCTGGGTCGGAGCCGCAGCACGACAGGCCGACACGGCACGGTCCGTTTAACTATTTCTATTTTGTAATATCTTATATAATTTGTTTAGATCTAATACTATATAGGATATGTGGTGCAATGATAGTGTGTTTGATTCCCAAGCAGAAGGTCGTGTGTTCGATTTCGGGTAAAGCAAGTTTTTATGATTTTTTCCAATTTTCCGCAGGCTGATGAGCTGACGGGCCAAAAAAGGTCATCGGGCCTACCATGCCGGGAACCGGCACGGCATGACCCGGTCTTAAGTGGGACGTGCTTGGGCTAAAGTCGCGGCACGTGGATCGGCACGGCACAACCCATTTAGCTAACGGGCCTAAACGGGTCATGCCTCAATGGGCACGTGTCGTGCCGGGCCTGGCCGTCCATTCGGCCACCTCTGTCCACAACCATTTTGCTAAATGGAATACCTAGAAAATTCTTTCATTGCAGGCGTGTTGTGAGGCAAGGAGACCCTCTTTCACCACTTCTATTTGTGTTGGCTACAGATCTTCTTCGATGCATTATCAATAAAGCATGTAACGTGGGTCTACTCAACCTCCTAATTCCTCCGAGAGGCTCAAATGGCTTCCCAATTATACAGTATGCTTATGATACTATTCTTTTCCTAAAGGCTTCACAACTTCACAACATGAATTGTTCTATCTCAAAGGGATTCTTGAAACATTTTCTCAATCTACTGGATTGAAGGTCAATTATGCAAAATCATGTCTCATACCTTTAAATCTTAGTGAAGATAAAGCTCAGAACATGACTAGAGTCTTTGGATGCAAACTAGGCACTCTTCCCTTCACTTACTTGGGCCTACCCCTTGAAACCACAAAACCAAAGGTCGAAGATATGCTCCTCTCATGAACCAGACTGAAAGAAGACTCAATTTAACATCCTCACTGCTATCTCTAGCTGGCCGGCTACATCTAACAAATTCTATCATCTTATCCTTACCTACTTATACCATGTATACCCTGCAAGTACATGTGGGTGTAATTGGGTACATGAACAGAGCAAGAAGACACTGCTTGTGGAGAGGGTTTGGTATTAATGCAAAAGGTCAACCTTTTGGGAAAAAATAACCAAGCTAAAATTAAAAGGGGACTAGGAATGGTCAACCTCAAAAACCAAAATCCAGCCTTTTGATTAAACACCTGGACAAATTCTATAACCAAAGACATCTACCATGGGTAAAGCTAATCTGAAATTCCTATTATGTAAATGATCGAGTTCCTCATGCAGCTACTGAGAAAGGATCCTTCTGGTGGAAAGGCGTGTTAAGATTATACGAGTTGTTCAAAGGAATGGTATCATGTACAATTGGAAGTGGAACAATTGTGCTTTTCTGATCAGGCGTATGGAATGATCATCTCGTACAGGAGAAATTTCCAAGACTTTTCTCTTTTGCAAAAAATAAGAACATCTCAGTTGTTGATTTCCTAACAAATCTATCTACCACTATCAGCTCTAGCACAAATCTATTACAAGAACTTATCCAAAAAATTCAGATACAGAAAGGTGCTAAAGACTCATGGAATTACATTTGGGGCACCAGTGCATACTCAATAAAGAAGTGCTACAATTTACCTTACAGACATATTTTTCCTCCCCAACCTTTCAATTGGATCTAGAAATCAAAATGCTGCAACAAATTGAGTCTTCATATGACTTCTCATAATGGACAAACTAAACATTAGGAACATTCTGAAGAGGAAAATTTTGAGGGTTGATAATGATAACTATAATTGTGTTCTCTATAACACTCAAACAGAAGAAACTGTTTTTCATTTGTTCTTTGGTTCTCAGTTCAGTTTAAGCTGCTGGACCTCCATCAGAATTTCATGCTTTGCTTATCCTTTCTTCATGGAGATCTTCATCGTTGGAGCATGGCATATTTGGAAGCAGAGAAATAGCCTTATCTTTGAAAATAAACAGCCAAGCTTGCAGCTCTAGTGAAGGAACTTCGTGGAGGAAACCCTTATTTAAGCTCATAGAATTATTGAAGGAAAAAGACAGCAGATCGTTGATTGGGTTACTCCCTTCAGTTAGCTTGGCCTCTTGGCTAAGTTTTATCTCCCCCCCCCCCCCCTCTCCCTTTCTTTCCCTGTGTTTTTCTGTGTTTCTTTCCTTGTACAGGTCTGTGTTTTTTCTTTTTTCCTTGTTTGTTCAGTTCTCCTTTCTTTTTTTTTATTAGTAATAATATTACCATTGGTAGGGCTTCCCTTACCGTTTTTCCCCTCATTTTCCGCTAAAAAAAAGGATTACGATATGCTAACCCACCACTTTTTTCTACTGGTAACCAAGCTGACCTACCTAATCTAGACAAAATGATTAGCTTAACTAGGTTAGTAGCCAAAATATAAAATATGGGTTAAGCTAACCTTGCTGGGTTAAGGTTAGCTAAGCTGGTTGTCGTAACCTCATAACAAACACAAGCCTAAATACTAATTACTACCGTGTAAAGAAGCTAACAACATAATTTGATTGAGTGAAAGCTGTTCGTAAGCATCTACAGTTGCATTATGTTGTTGTAGTGCCCGCTCAAATGTTGGCCCTGGAACAAATCTGGCCCTACTGGTTGCATTGGATAAGGAAGCTGTAAATATTATTCGAGTTACACTGCATAGAGCATCTTCCATCCTATATGCTACACTTTAATGGATATCTCTTCGAATCTGTGAACCCAGAACGGTGCAAAGAAAAGGAGAAGAGAACAAGATACCTGATGTTGATGCAAAGCCAATTACTTGCTGATTGATCTGCCCTTCAACAATTCAGATTCCAGTCGGGTTTTTGTTGTGTGTGGGTCTACTGACGTGAACCATATAAAGTTTCAGTCATGATGGTCTGCTTCGCAAATCCTGAAAAATGCATGATATGAGAAGCCAAGTGGTAGAAAATCAAAACAATGGTGCAAAGTAAGACTATTGCAAGAAAAAAATCATTCCGTGCACACACTCCTTGTACCCACTTGTATCAAAGTATTCTGATCTACACACATTACAAGCAAGCCTACCTTTTCTATGTTATTTTCATACTTCACTGGTACATTCATACACCTTAATTTTAGCGTTGGATCAACCCAAGGCACTGAATTTTGGAGCACAGGGTTTAAACAAATAGGACACTACACATTTCTGCTTATGCAAATTCAAGAATCAGTTATTGCTACAAGGTTGTTACGTGGTCATATCCTTGGCATGAATCCAGTGTCTATTTCTAATCAAAGAACCCAATAGGACAAAGATGACAATCATTTATGGTCCCCTGTATATAAGACTCTTTCAACCAATCGAAGAGTAGGCCAATCTAACACCACCAACCATGCGCAGTTATTGTTGTAGGTGTTCTTCCCATTTAGCCTCCACGATCAGAAGAGATGCACTTGCCATCCAACTATTCTGCCTCATACTTACACAGACGTCACCAGATCAAGAATGGGGATGCGACATGATCAACTAGACAACAAAACTCCTATGAGTTGGAGCATGGATCATCCAATAAATCTGAGTCCCCAAGATGGGCTGAAGAAGGCAGATAAGGTCAGTGAGCTTCCTGGGCAGCCAGGGAAGGCTGTCTTTGATCAGTATGCAGGCTATATCACGGTTGATGCAGCATCTGGGAAGGCCCACTTTTACTACTTCGCAGAGGTTTCTAAAGATCCATCCACCAAGCCATTGGTCTTGTGGCTGAATGGAGGTAAGGCAACCTACCTACCTAAATGGTACGTGGTTTATTATGCCTTTTTCGGACAAATGTGCTTCTATGCTCTGGTTATATGTTTTTTTATGCTCTCTGTATTTCATCTTGTTGCAGTAAGCCAAAAATGAATAATTGTCATAACCATCCATCCATAAAATCATGGTTTCAAGGTTCAAAATTGAAATACAGTTGGAAGTTGCTACAGATCAGCACCAAATAGTAGTTCCCCCCCCCCCCCCCCTCTCATGTTCTAATGGCCTACTAGTGGCTTACCAAATACAAAAAATGCACATCAGTTTTCCAGAAGAATTGAGATCAATTAATGGTGTTTTTGCTGCTTAAGTGAAGGCCACCACCAAGTGTGCGCAAAGAGGCACACAAAAGACAAAAGCTGGCAATCTATCATACTTAGTATCAACCTTAGCTTGTGGAAATGGAAAAGGAGTTGGCTATTAATTTACTTATACAAACAGGACACATGTAACTATTCTAAGGATTGCTCAGCTGACTGACCTAATATTACGCTCAAAGTAGGTAATTTGTTGAGCACACCAATCCTTGACGCTGCACAACAGATTTTGAATTGAAGACTCTCCAGAACTCACTATTATGCCGTTTCCATCTGTAAGGCCTTAATTGATTTAGTACATAGAAGTAAATTTGGAGACCATTCATATGTTCAATAACTTAGACTTGTGCACTGTTCGATGCATGATTCTCGACGTCTGCATAAACTCAGCTCATAGCAAAGTGTATTGTTTGCATTTTCTTTCCTTTTTTCCTAAATAAATCACTTACCCACTAATATATTGGAACATACCTTTTCATCATCTGTACATACCATTGATCAGGATAAAGTGACATGTCAATTACGTAGAGGGGAAAGTAGAGAATATTTAGTAGTAGAAGAAAATTACAGGTGAACTATAATCCTTTCTTTTGCAGGAAAAGGTACGAAAGAAGCTTGACAGTTCCTCAAATAGTACCAAGCATGATCAAATAGTTCTGAACATTTCAACTATCAACTTAAAAATCTTCCAATTAATAAAAATTATAAACTTAAATCTGTAAAAGTGGATACCAAAGTGTTTCATCTATAATAGTTGTCTCACTAAACGCTAAGATTTACTCTATAAGTATGTATATGTTTGGTACATGACTCATTAGCTACTTGTCTTAATTATTCAAAAGGTTAACCTTAACATATTCAGAAAATATGTTCCTGAAAATCATTATGACCGACAATTCTATCATATGCTATTCTTTTTGAATTACAGAAAGAGTTACCTTGAAATTTTAGGGCCTGGTTGTTCTTCTCTGGGAGGAGCTATGCTTGAAATTGGACCATTCTTCGTCAACGGAGATAACAAAACACTGTCCACAAACAACTACGCCTGGAACAATGGTAAGCAGATTTCCACAAGGTTACATATGCCAGTTACATTCATAATACCTCCGTGCTGACTTGTAATTTCCGGATGGCAGTGGCAAACATGCTCTTCCTTGAGAGCCCTGCTGGTGTTGGCTTCTTATACTCGAACAGAACATCAGATTACAATAACACTGGTGACAGGAGCACCGCGGCAGATGCGTATACTTTCCTCATCAATTGGTTTGAGAGGTTCCCATAGTACAAGGACCACAACTTCTTTATAACTGGTGAAAGCTACGGCGGCCACTACATACCACAGCTTGCCAACACAACTCTGTCAAATAACAAAATCATGAATATCACTATGATCAATCTCAAAGGAGTTGCTGTAAGTAATGGGACAATAACAGTTAGTAATGCTTCCAATGATATTGACTCAAAATATATATACATATTATATTATAGAATTCACTTGTTGGGAATAGATCAGGAATGCATACCTGGATGATGACACAAACACAAGAGCAATCATTGATTACTACTGGAAGCATGCTATGATCGCCAAAGAAACTCGCAAGGCAGTTCAGGAAAATTGCAGCTTTAATGGAACATACACGGGACGCTGTAGAACTGCGATAGAAGCAGCTAACAATGAGAAGGGCCTCATCGATCAATACAACATCTATGCATCCTTCTGCTGGAATGCTTCTGATTCCCAACAGCAGCATGCCTCGGTAAAATGCTCTCCCAGATTTTAACCAAGTTCTACTTCTCCCCAACTCATGGTATGGTGTTGCAGGTAACCAACAAACAGCCCAGAGGTGCAGAGAGCACTTCATGCTAACACCACAGGATTGAAGTAGCCATGGTCGGATTGCAGGTGAAAGGAACATACCCCATGCTCTTTCAACTATTTCATAATAAATTTAGTTGATAGGTTAACCATGTTCCATTTAGCCTTCTGATAGGTTAACCAAGTTTTGTATGCTTTTTGAGCACCAGTCATATCATTTCTCCTGAAAAATGGAAAGATGCACAAGTCTGTATGCTACCATCTATTCAGAAATTGATTTCAAGTGGAGTAAGCACATGCATTACTAAGGGCCTGTTCGGATATGGGCCATTTGGATCCAATCCTTAGGATTTGGTTCAAATTTCAGTAAAATCCAGAAAGAAAAATACTAGAGCAACCCCTTTATTCAAACAACCCCTTTATTCAAACACCCCCTAAAGTTTATATAATCTCTATGTCTGTCTAGACCACCCTACAAAGAAACAATTCATTTTAACTTTTAGTGGTGACATCGATGATGGGTTTCATCTCTAGCCTACCCCAACTTGTTTGGGACTGAAAGGCTTTGTTGTTGTTGTTGTTGTTGTTGTTGGTGACATCGATGCTGTGTGCCCAGTAACTTCAACACTATATTCTTTAGACATTCTAGGGCTGCAGATCATGGCGGCCATGGTATTCTGATGATGGTGAGGTATAGGCGCAAAAGCATAAAACGATATAGTCTAACCATTTGTTGTCATGGAGGGTTCTGAAAACAGTTTTGTTTCTTTATGAGATGGCAGGTTGGAGGCTATGTTGTTCGGTACAAAGGCCTGGTATTTGCAACAGTCAGAGGAGTTGGACATGTGGTTCCTACCTACCAACCCCAAAGGGCGCTCACCTTGTTCTCGTCATTCCTGCAAGGGAAACTGCCCCCTGAATGATCAATACTTCACAAGCCTCTACTCTTTTATTGTTTCTAACAATGAAAGATAGACCGGTGTTCATGAGAAAAATAATTGAAACATAGTAACCAGTTGATATCATAGTTGAATTGCTTGCATTGAAGGAGATACAGGCAGTCATGTAACAGGAATGTCAAATTCTAACGGCAAAAATCCAAAATTAGACAACATACGCGATCATATTTGCCGAAATAGACAACATATCGTCGTATTTACAATTTTAGCATCCATATCCGGCACCTCATTTACCGAAAATTGACTTTCGGTACACTGTACGCCGAAAAAACGTGGGCCCAGCCATAATCGGCACACGAGGTGCCAAATATGGCACTGTAGCCCATATTCAGCACCTCATGTGCCGAATATTAATTGTATTCGGCACCGAATATGGGCTACAGTGCCATATTCGGCACCTCATATGCCGAATATGGCCTGGCCCCGGTTGCCGCCCCTTTGATATTGTTATTTTATGCCGGGAAATGCTACATCACATAACACTTAGTGTTTGTTATTTTATACCGGGACCGGCTGCGTCACGTAACGTCCGCCGACAGAGACAGAAAGAGGCGTGTTGCCATTTCATGTTTGAAGCTCTGTTATGTGGTCACTTCGTGTCTAAACATATAGAGTCATGATAGAGGTGTTGCATTTTATGCTTAAAGCTCTAGTCACTTCTTATCTAAAGGCTGAGTCAAAACATAGATATAAACATATGTCATGGTTTGAGCCTAAGCACATTAATGTTAGAAATTGCCAAGTATCGATAAAATTAGAAATTATTTGCTAATTTAAATGTACATTTGAAAATTCTTAATTCACCATGTAGTCTCAAAGGCTGTAAGCATCCTTAAAATGTAGTAGTTCAATATTCTCCCTTGTATCATTGATCTCAAGATGCATAGTGCATAGCTGTTGACTATCTAGATCATCTCAAGATGGCGATGAAAAGTGACGACGTAAACTTGTGAAAGAATACCAGTTGTGCCAGTCCATGCAGTGTTCCTTGAACCTTCTCCTGTATTATTGCTGGAACATTAAGGCATTGGTGGCATGAAATCATCGTCCTCATCAGCCTCATCATTTTCTGGTTGAATAGTAGAGGGAACCCTTATACCCCTTAGGTTCGCTAATCTCCGTCGTCTTCTATGCGAACCAGGCATCACACCCCCGCAGAAGAGCATATACATCACCAAGAAGTTTGAAATTTCTTTGTTGATCAACTCAGCGTCTTCCGGGAACACCTAACGCAAAAGAAGAGCATTTGAATCAATGAAAAAAAGATAAGCATAGTGACCAAATAGAAAATGACGAACATGGATGTGGGATGCATATTAATCTAAGTATTAATTACATACATAATCTAAGTACTCTAATTTATCAAATTAATATAATTTATCAAATCTAATTGATCAACTTAAACAATCTACTTACTCTTATTATTATTACTAATCTATATTAATTACCTATATAATCTAAGTACTTACTATAACTGATCTCGCGCTGCTGCTCCTCCTCTCCTCACGTTGCTGCTCCTCCTCTCCTTGCGATGCTGCTGCTCATCTCCTCGCGCTGCTGCTCCTCCTCTCCTCGCGCTGCACTGCTACTTGCCTCGCGCTGCACTGCTACTCCTTGCCTCGCGCTGCGTTGCAGCTCCTCGCCTTGCGCTCCGCTGCTCACCTCTGCTGCTCCTCCTCACTGCTCATTTTGTAGCGAGCTGCAGGCAACGCGACGCACCGAAAGCAGCAAAACGACGCACCCACACGCAAAAAGTAAAGCAACATGCATGCATACCAGCCATTTGCGCAGAAAGTAAACATCGAAGCGACAGCGACACGACAAAAGCAGACGCGTGTGCCAAATATGGCCGGGCCCGCATTTTTTCAGTGTACAGTGTACCGAAAGTCAATTTTCGGTAAATGAGGTGTCGAATATGGATGCTAAAATTGTAAATACGATGATATGTTGTCTATTTCGGCAAATACGGTCGCGTATATTGTCTAATTTTGGATTTTTGCCAATTCTAATTAAAACATAATTTAGACGTGCATCCATGACTTCCTTTTAGGGAAAATACCATTGCTTTATTACAAAGAATGAAATAACCAACATTGTATTTTGAATTATTCAATTTCTACAAAAAGTCTAAGCCTAAACAATTGATGAAATACTTATCTCGAAATGGTTGCAGTTTGTTGTGCCAGATACTGACCTCTAATAGTTTTATGATGCCTAGATGTTTTGAGTTTCACATTAGAAAAACAGAATTGTACTTCTAGGAAATAGTGGAATGAAGTGTACATTTGGGCAGTTTCTCGTGTCATTTCAATAAATTTAAGTTGGATAAAGTGCAAACTTTATTAAGAAAGAAGTAGTGAAACGCAAGCCTTTATTGCTACCTCCCTTACTCCATTCCGAGAATAAGTCGAATAGCTTTCTATACTTGTGTACAAAGGTCTCCCTTCACTGCTGTATTTTTCAATGGACCACAAGATGATTCTCTAACAGCATCTAAACTCTTTACCAATGCCGCCCATCAAGTAATCCAACAGCGGAAGACACCTTGATTTGCTCAAGAAAGCATAGGAAGGTTCATTCCCAATTAGCAACCTACAGAAGTCAAACAGACAAAAAAAGAAATGGTTGCCTTTGATCTCCATTGGGCGTTGCAGAATCCTTTTTGCATGCCCATTGGAGAATGATTTTGATAGTTTTCTGTGCAGAGTAAAACTTGACTTGACTAAGGAAATTCTTCTTTATTCATAATGGTAAACATATGACTTTGTAAGGAACCAGAGTACTAGCAGAAGGAAAGATTCCTTGCTGCCTTTGTAAGCCTTGTTGTGTGCACATCTTCCTTCCTCTTGCTCACTTTTCTTTGACAATGTGTTGTCTTGGAAGTATTCAGCATATGTGCATTACTAGAAAGTGGGATTCCCTTCTAAAGTTGATGCTTCCTGTCCCATCAGCTAGATTTTCAACTCTGAGCCCAAAGTGGACCTATTCAGTGCATAACCACCAACTGGAAACAAAAAAAAGGAAAGAAAGAAATACACCAACACATTGGTTATGTGATGCCCGCATATATTTAAGCTAAGCTGATGGTCTATTCAAAGACAGCATAGGAACCTTATGAATTGGACACAAACGGAAAAAAACAAATTTTAAAAAAAGAATGAAAAAAGTAACCAGGAGACAATTTCTTTTCTAAAAGATCTTTATTTTTCAGTTTCCTTTTTCCTGGAGAAGAGGGGCTATTGTCAGCAGTCAATGGCAGTTTGGCGAAAATATTTGTTCTATGCTCACAGCTCAAGTTTAGAATCTACTTTTCTACAGGAAGGTTTCAGATAAAAGGGCAGCTTGCTTGAAAGACCCACCAAAAAAACAAAACGGAATGTGTGTCCATACTCAGGTGGATCGATTTGTTCTTTTGAAGATGCATGAGAAGAAAGCAATATTTTGCATCATTGAAATGGAAATGACAAGGTGTCAACTGTCGATGCATCAATACAGTGATGGAGTTGCTGACCAGATGCTACCAACCCGAGTACAAAAATTCATAAATCGTTACTAAATTCCACACCTTTTTATCAACAAAAGTATAGCCTCATTTTAACAGAATAACAAATCTAGAAACAGAGAAACTAGGAAACAACATACTTCTCTATGATGATGACCGTTGCACTAAGCTAGAACTCGACTTCACCCAGCTCTGTGGGATCACTGAATAACCTAATAGTCTTCTCTTCAAATACACTTTTACAGTTTATAGTACTCTTGTTAAAAGTCAATCAGAAGAAGCAACAAATGCAGTGCAATCCCTTGGTTTAGACTACAGGCCACAGCAGAAAAGCACACTAAAGTAAAGATGCCTTGGAATCTTGTTAAAAGGAGTGTGAGGATGTATGATACTAAATAAAATAAGGTCAAAGATCAGGATACGCGCAGTGCACTTAATCAATATTGTGATAGAAAGGACCCTCAATCTGATTTGCATACCTTTTTCCTTTTCTTTCCCATGTAATGACTATAATTGAGCCAGAGATAGCTGTTGTACCTTTCTGGGAATTGTGCTAATTTTGTTAGGTCACAGTCCACAAAAAAAGGAACTAAGAATTTTAATTGAATACCATTGGCATTACAAATATGGATGCCATGAGCAAAAGGTAATTATTAAGAGCTTTTTAAGTCCAACTTGGCCGGAAAAGTCAAAGAATCAATCATATTATGGTTTCCTTGGAGGACTCCTTCAACTGTACTGCAAATACAATGTCCCCTCTATAAATAAAGATTGACCAATGGCAACCTAGCACAAGACACCAAGCACCCATGCACACGCTTCCTATCAAGATGAAAAGAGGCCTCTTGATACTTTGGTCCTTGTTCTACTTCAGCGTTGCAAACACAGCCACTAGAAACCAGGCTAACCAGCCTCTTGAGTTTGATCAACTGAAAATATCCAGGAAATATGTTCAAGGAAAACAAGATACAACTCTAAAGAATAGATCTAGTCCCTCGGTGCATAGAGGCTCAAAAAACAATCTACGGGAGCAGGATAAGATCATATCAATGCCAGGGCAAACGGAGGTAGTAGAATTTGACCAATATGCAGGATATGTCACGGTGGATGCAAAGGCTGGAAGAGCTTTGTTCTACTACTTTGTTGAGACTCCTCAAGATCCTTTGAACAAACCGCTAGTCCTATGGCTGAATGGAGGTATGTTACTGGCTCTGTTGAGTGTTGACCATAAACTTATAGCACATTTTACTTCCTGAACATGAGCACCCCATATGTTAGTAGAGTTTTTTTTTCTCAAATTGCTGTTACAAAAATTTTTAGGTCTATTTCCTTGTCATAATGAGAGTCACCAAGGAACTGGAAAAGATCACGTCCACAATACTAGATGATATATCATCTCTGTTTGCAATGCTACAGCAAGAACGTTCTACCTAAGGCTTAGCACCTAGTTTCCATTCTTTAGGAGAAAGACACTTAGTTTGCTAAGAATAAGATGAAATACTCACTGGATCCGCAGGGCCCGGCTGTTCATCCTTTGGAACTGGAGCCATGCTTGAACTTGGACCTTTCTCTGTCCGTAGTGACAACAAGACACTGTACAAGAAAACACATGCATGGAACAGAGGTAAATCACTTTAACCTTCACATGATTAATAGTTAAATAAGTTACATGGATTAACACCCATGTGGACATTCCAACGTTCATCCATAAATGCAGTGGCCAATATGTTGTTCGTTGAGATCCCAGCTGGTGTTGGATACTCATATTCAAACACTACATCAGATTATTATAACACTGGTGACCAAAGGACCACAGATGACGCTTACACCTTTCTTGTCAAGTGGCTGGAGAAATTTCCTGAGTATCGGGACCGTGATTTCTTCATAACTGGTGAGAGCTACGCGGGTCACTATATACCAGAGCTAGCTAATCTGATTGTTTCTAACAATAGAGCCACCAATGCAACTATTGTCAAGCTTAAAGGTGTTGCAGTAAGTGTTCAGCAATAACTGCTTTGAAACTTATAAGAATTGTAAATTTCTAATCAATGATAACACTGTAAAACTCGATCAGATTGGAAATGCAGATTTGGATGATAATGTGACCCTAAGAGCATCATATGACTACTATTGGATGCATGCTATGATTTCTGGAAGAACTTACAGAGCCATCCAGAATAAATGTGGCTTTAACAGTGGCTTTAACGGGACATACACTAAAGACTGCCAGAATGCCATGAACTTAGCTTCCCAGGAAAAAGGAAATGTTGATGACTATGACATCTACGCACCAACATGCCATGATGCCTCCAATCCTTCCAAATCAAGTGACTCGGTATACAACATCAAGCATAATATTTCACAGATGTTTTAAATTCTCTTGCTATATATATGATCCTTGGGATACTGAACTTTTGGTTTACTATTTCAGTTGGTGTTTGGTGATCCATGCACAAATCACTATGTCTCCTCTTATCTAAATCGTCCTGAGGTTCAAAGGGCGCTCCATGCAAACACAACAGGGTTAAGCTACCCATGGATGGATTGCAGGTATGTGGATTGAATCTCCAAATATGTTTATCATATTTGCCTCCAATTTATGTGCACTGTTTGACTACACCCCTTGTGTGACCTCAATTAGCAATTTGTTATTGGATTTCTTAGAGCAATCTGAAAGGTAGATGCTTTATGTACAAATTATAATTTATATAAGCCAAAGAAACAAAATATTTAAATACCTTTCATCACTCACTTCTCAATCACTTTGATGCCAAAAAGGTATCTGCAGCCTATAGGAATCCAATAACAAATTATTCTGAAACACAGCTGACAGTAATTTTTCCTTTATGAATCTTTTATGCAAAAAGGTATTAGTAAGTCAACATTAAAAAGGGCAAAATGCCATATTATTCTGCAGCCTATACATAGTTCTGTTCGTCCAGCAACCAGCTATCTGAAATCATAAAGATACTTAACCCATTCAGTCATGGGAAAGCAAAGGTGCCCCTAGGGCCACATGCACTGCATATCCACAACATTGACTACGCACCGAGATACATGTATCCCGATGCATCCTCAATGGTGTGGATAGAGTGTGCATATGTCCCTAGTGGCACTAAATCCACACTCATTGAGGTATAGACAATTTTAATTGCAGATATTTTGTTCAGTCTCAAGCAACCTCTTACTAGATTGGCAAATGAGTATCAGGGAGAAGTCAACAGTATGATGTGTTTATGATTAATTTATATGTTTTTCTCAAGTAGTCAGCATGTATTCGATAATTGGAAAGATTCGCCAGAGACGATGCTGCCATCAATCAAGAAACTCATTTCAAGTGGCACAAGGATATGGCTGTACAGGTATATATGTTCACCGGATTATGTGTGTCATAATACTGAACTCAATGTGTTACCCTAAAAGAATGTGATTTAAACTCCACTGTTGTGTACCAGTGGTGATATGGATGCAGTGTGTTCAGTCACTTCAACACAATACGTGCTGGACATTCTTGGGCTTCCTATAGAGACATCTTGGCGTCCATGGCGCATCGACAATGAGGTACAGAGCCCACTGTTTATCAGATGACTAAGATTGAACATCAGCATTCATGTAACAGGATTCCTTTGGCTCAAGTTGTATCTATGCTTCCCGCAAAAAAAGGGATGATCCGTTAGCTTGCTCGACTGATCTTGCGATGATCAATTATCCCAAAAGCAGTTCAATAGCCAAGTTCCTAAACTCTTAAAATACAAAATGAAAGTAATCAAATAAAACGTTCCACTATATAGGTGACAAGCAGTTGCGCACAGAAATAGTGTGCATGCCAAAAACATCAGAAATGCATTATTTTGTATAGCTACATATGTGAAACATAACATCTGTTTCCTCATCTTTCATTAAACGGCAGGTTGCTGGCTATGTGGTTGGATATAAACACCTGGTGTTCGCGACAGTCAGAGGATCTGGGCACATGGTCCCATACTACCAGCCTCGCAGGGCAATGGCACTATTCTCATCATTCCTCGAAGGAAAGCTCCCTCCGCACTGATCTAATAAGCTAGCAGGCTTCACAAACGCCAGGTTCAGTATCTTCCATGGTCCTACGGAGCCACAGGAAATCCATAAGGCCCTAGACCCCTAGTATATACTACTAAACTTGTAGTTTTCGGTTTAGTTTAACTTCCCTGCACAAGAAAGGGAAATTATATAATTCTGCTCTAAATCAAGCGCTACCGAGTGTAACGGAGAGCCAAAGCAACTCTCCTATGTAGGTAACATAAAACAAAATTCAGACGGCAGCAAATCCTGAACATGCTTAAACATGTCCATCTCCAGAATTGAACTGTGTTCGTGATAGCGCCATCATTGGGCAACTAATTGGAGAAAGGCACACACATTTTGGTAAATTTACCCCGCACCAGCAGCACGGGCCAATCCACCCAACCGACCAGAGCAGTTGCATCTAATTACCGAGCAATCTGATCAACGAACGCACACATAAACGGAAGGATTGGCATGGGGAAATTTTACGGGGGGAGGAGAAGATTCAGATAGAAACGGGGGTCCTCGAAAAAAAAATAGTAAAACATATAAGAGGGAAAGGGCAGGAAAGATCGAGTGAAGTGAGGACCCGCAGCGGGAGTGGGTGAAAGGGGAGAGAGGGAGGGAGCGAACCCTGAGACGGGGTCACGGCCGCGGAACGACGCCGGCACCGCACGAGCCCGGCAGCCCGCGACGAGAGGAGGACGAGGGTTTTGCCCTCCCATGCGCACGAGCGCGTCGCCGGGCCCGTCTCGCCTGCTCATCGGAGATTCGGAGTCAAGAGTCATGCGAGTTGCGACCACGATGGACTGCACTTGTAAATTGGTAAATGGTAATCGACCGTGCACATGTGTTATTACTTATTAGGCTTTTTTGTTTAGCTGCAAGGGTTTACCTGTAGTAACCACTAGAAAGGTTGTCCTCCAGTAGATGTACCTAGTAGAAGAACCTCTTTAAAGGTCTTCACGCAAGTATATCGACATTTCCACCCAGCTTGAGGCAATTGATTTTGTTCTACATGTGGTCTCTAGCACTCCTATTTATACATAAAATCTATGATAGTTTATGAATTAAGTCTAAAAAATAATTAGAAAAATAAATTGATTTCTCTGTCAGGAACAATCATGTTACTAAAAAGGCTATATACGAAAAGTCTATATCTGAAAATACTAACGTCTGAAAAAACTATACTGAAAAGGCTAACATCTAAAAAAAAGATAGCCTGAAAAAGCAAATGTTTCTGAAAAATAAAGTGCATTTATATTTTTTTATTGGTTAGTTCCTTAATAATATTTTTGCTAATCATTTTACTAAAATCTAAAAAATATCAATATGGCACCCGATCAATGAGCGACAGGTTGCACGGCCTGTCCAACGGGCAACATGAGAAATTTGTAATATCTTCAAATAGACGCATATATTTATAATTTTTTATTTAAAAAATAAAAATCTCTATTATTTCCCGGGTTGGGCCGAGGAAAACCTGATTATTGTCGGGCCCAAAATGGCTGCCCAGGCCTAGTCCTGTAAGGCTGCTAGACAAATGTTCGGGCCGGGCCACCTGGCCATTTTACATGTAACAATAAATACTTTGGGCCGGTCTCAGGATAGGCTATGTTTGCTTCAGGCTTAATATGTGCTACCCAGGCCCGACCCTATGAGCTTCTCGACTTTTTGTTTTTGCCATGTCGGGCAAGGCCTGCTCAGGTCTAACAACTGTCACAGTGGTTTTATTTTAGACTCATATACGTTGGCATATTTATGCGGTAGTCCTACTTTATATCTGTCATACGTTCAGTCATTTGAAAATATATCTAAGTGTTGTGCTACATATTTTAGGTTAATTAAATGAAAACTGCCCAAAAATATAATTGGAATTAAAAATAGTCCTATCTCTATTCCCCTGCTGTCTTGCCTGCGCCCATCTGAATCAACCACTGCAAAGTGAGCGATCTCTTTTCCTCTTTTTCCGCAAGTGACCCTTCCTTTCCTTTTCCTCTCCTTGCTAAGAACCATTTCTCTGCAACCAGTGACCTATTTTTCCATCGTCGTCGACTCTCTCTTTGTATTAACCGTATTAGATGTCTTTCCTCCGTACGGTGGACGGTATACAACCATCAATGGTTTCGTGGCAAGAATGGCAAAAATACGGAGGCTCATGAAGCAAAGACGAAAGCTATGACATGCTTGGTCCTGACCAAACTTCAACGACCGGAAAGGTAGCTAGAAAACATAGGACATGCCTCACACATAAGACAAATTTTATGGCAACAGGACATTCTTAAGAGAATGCAAAGCTTGCGGAACTGCATAAGACTCTTTTCAATATCAAGTGCATTTTTGATAATTGTGGCATAGGCTCACACCCTTAAAATCGTAGTTTTGGATAAATTTCTCGTAAATTCTGTAACTCCGATAGTCTCCTAAATCTATCATTAACGTGATAAGTTTAAGTTTAAATATGTTATGTGATAAAGTTCTTGCAAGATGTACTTTTACGATAATATGTTGAATCTATTTGTAGCTTGGTGAATACTCACAATTTCACTATCTGTATTTCTTGAAAGATGTATTGTTCCGTGCGAAGCTCAACGGCTTGTTGACGACATTTGGACTACACGTGCTTGAGGGCAGACGGATGTGTCGGGCAACGTATCTGCGACTCAGATAGGTTCATGACATGACCGCATTTTGGCACCCCTTTGACCTTGGTTAGTGCGGGAGCACCGGGCAAAAACCATGTTCTGTTTCGTGTCGATGCCGGTGCCAGGGGCATTCTCAAGCGCCGCTTCCTCCCTGAAGGCAGTGCTGTGTATTTTTCATCCTTCTCTAGAGACTCTTCGGGTGAAATTCCAATTACGATTTTCGGAATAGGCGACATCGGTGTATTTGGTGTCATACCCTCCCTAGAGACATCGTTTGAGAGTTGTGTTTCCATCATTCAACTTTTCACCTGCTTTGCGGTGTTGTGAACCATCCCAGGCTTAATGTCTGTTTGTTTCAACTATGGTTTTTAGGCTTTTGTTGAAAGCTGGCTTCTAGTTTTTGACTTTTGACTGTTAGCTTTTACAAAAAAAATTTAGCTTCTTATCACATCAAAAGCCAAAAAAGCACAACTCAGCTAGCTTGTTAGCTTTTAGTTCATTTCATCATAAGTCAACTTTTTAGCTTTTCAGAACCATATTTGTTTCAGCTTTTAGCTTCTGCATAAGCCAATCAAAAGCTGAAACAAATAGAACCTTAGTTTCGCTAGGCAATTGGTAAGGGATTTTGGGTCGTTGTTATGGTGCTCTGAATCTAGTTTAGCTATGTAGCTTACCCGTTGTATTATTGTGTTTGACTATGTTTTTACTTAATTAACCGAGCAACCCACCTTGTTGGGCTTCTCTTCTTATCATGTTGGTGTCATTTTTTTTTAAAAAAAAGAACTCACAATTTCAAATTTTCGTTTATATTCTTTGATCATAGCTTGAGACCATTTTCAGAATTAGGAATTTTTACGGGAAGCAGAGAGAAGGTCCATAATTGCTAGCAAGAGCCTGTTTGGTTCATGAGATATCTCTGTATGGGATATAACGATCCAGTTTTTGAATATATTTGGTTGGAAGACAACCTAGATAGGATGAACAGTTTAAGAGAATATTTCCCTAAGATGTTAGATGAGTTTATTAAAAAAACCTCAATGAGCTCGTCCACCCAACTCGTACGTATCGTTTCACATCCCTTCGGTTTCCACTGACGCCTCTCTCTCACCACCCCTACCTCCTAGCCACCCTCTCCCTCCTCCATCCAGGGCCGCCGGCCTTCTCTGTCCTCCGTCCGTGTTCCCTTTCGTCCCTAGCCGCCGCCCTCCTCCAAGGTATGATGAGCTCGTAGACTTGAGGCTGGAGGGGAGGCAGCCAGCCAGTGGCGGGGCGTCTCGACAGGTGATAGTCTAGGGCTCTCGGTGTAGGCACGCAACGGTGCAGTAGGCGGACCGCGGAGCATGGGTGGCGGCAGGCTATGGGGTGCTGGTGGTGGTGAGGCGCCAACGCTAAGCACACCCACCCCCAGACGGACCCAACCCTTAGGCAAACAGGCCGACTCCCGGCAGCCAGAAGGCCCACGGGGCACGAGCTGCAGACCACTAGACCAGGCAATAGGCATCGTCTGATACTCTGATCGTCTCCAATTTGGCTTCCTCAGTTCCTCTCCAAGCCAGCAACGTGGTGTTCAGATTTCAGGTAGCTCACTGTCTGTCTCTCAGGGATCGTGGACTCATATTAATATATTATCTATACCATTTTGATTTCAGTAGAACGTCCTTATTTAAACATTAGCTCTTGATTTATTGAAATGTGGCAAATTCCAAGTCTGCAGAGGAAAGACAACGCTCAATAACTCAATCAGAAAAGGAAAACATTTGATAGAATGATAGGAATTGGGGAAGTAGTGGATTGGATAGGAGAAATCATGAACACAATGTTGAAATAAAATAGTCTGAGTGATTAGTTTTGTTGAGTATAAATGATTATGAAATTGCCCGATGTCGGCTTTATATCCATAATTCTTCTGTTCTTCTCTAAAAATCTGTCCTACCTCATTTTTCCAGCCGGATCCACCACTGATCTTCCTCTCAAATGCTTTTTACCCCCTCAGGAACTAAGAACATCGGCGACTTGCAGTAATCCAGGAAAAAAATGAGCAAGAAAACGAGATAATAGTTCAGAATCTCTAACTAGGCGGACAAAAATGGAGACTCGCAGAGCAGCGGATGGAGCTCCTCCTGCAGAAGACGTGACGAGTTTGTAGCTCGGCAGCAGTGCTAAGTGGATGTAAAGAATATAGGGATCTTACACTAGGATGATCCGCAACAGTTAGCTTTAGGCAATACTCACTTTCATTCTTACTGATCACAGGGCAGGTACTCATCTAGGTTAATCAAATCTCATTTAATGTCGCTACTCACGCCGTTTTCCTTCCCTAGATAGTCCATTCTAGCTGAGACGGTATGATCGACACAGAGTTACTTTATCCCGTCCTGTAGACATTAATTGTTATAGGACGAGTGTGCAGACGAGACAAGGGGCGCAGTAGACGCGTGTGGGAAACCTGCAACAGGACAGGGTATGCCGGCCGCTTCGGACGCGACAAACAGGGTACAACCGATGGACAGGACGGCCGCCGCAGGGACCTAGGGCAGGCACAACGAATGTAGACTTGTAATGATTGCTTATATCGTTTCTCTAAGATAGGCATAAGTCTTCTTGTTAGGTCTACTTGTAAGACTTCACCCACTGAAATATAAAATGAGATATCTTTTGTAAAGAAGAGGAGGGATGAAAAATAATACATATGATGTAGTGCTATTACCTCGTGAGAGGCTTGAATCTAGATAACTCTGGTGTTCTTAGCAGCAAATACACAAATTTCGTAGGCACACCTAGAGCGCCGATCACGTACCCACTATCCAACATACTCCAAAATTATTATCAAAGATTTATCTCGAAAGTATCCTCCTCTATGGCTCACCGACAGCTTCAACCTCACCAGCCACATCACCGTTACCTGGAGAAAGGAGTTGTCATCATCGTCGCAAAGATAATGGCAATGGCATTGTGTTGGTACTCAGCAGATCTACAGCTGCCCTTTTTTCGAAGCACCGAGTGAACAAAATTCCTTGCAAAAGAAGCATTGTGTGAACATGTAGGTTAATATTCTCGTATTTTGTCTTATAATGCAGCCCGTTCTTGCATTTGAAACATCACGAAGTTGAGAGGATAAATATTTGTGACCTGCTTGCCTGTATACTAGAGATGCAAGACACGGTCATATGTAAGTTCATCAAAGGTTCATCACAAGCTACTTAGCTCATTCCATCTATCTAAATAAATATTTTATTAGTTCATCACATTAATACAACCAAACAGAAAATTAATCATCCTATAAAAAACAGAAATAACTCTATCCCATACAACTCAACGCTCAAGCCAAATGCGCCTTAAAATTAAATCATCCTATAAAAACAAGAATGCCTCTATCCCATATAACTCTACGCTCCAGCCAAACGCACCCTAAGATCGTAGGGCAGAAGCTGGATGAACAACCTGAATACGGACATACAATCTTCACATAGCCACAGGTGCTCAAGAGATTGCTTCTGAACTGAAAAGATGTATTCCTGTTTTACGGACCAGCTATCATTATGTGACCATTAAGTGCAAGATTTTGAACATGATGATGAGACATTCTATTTCCAACTCCATGCAGAATCTTCAGCTAGATGACAGGGTTCATCCTTTATACATCCTTTATATATATCTCTAAATTGTTGTTCAAATGACCATCATTGTCACAAAATTCGTGCAGCTCTAACAGGGGAAAAATCAAATACTCAAGGAAATCATGTGCAATAATGTACATTTAGCTTCAAATTGGTTCATTCAAGAGTTCAAGGTTGTCTCCTTCAAGTTGGCACCTATATGGTTAGCAGTCTGAAAATCCATTGGAATTGACATCAAGATGCATAGGAAATAAACAAAAGTTGTGGCTTCTGGCTTACCCAGGGATGAAATCCACCAAAGCACATCGGGCAAGCATGCTAGAATCAACGGGCTGATTTGCAACGTAGTGCAATCCAACTCCTAGACATTCAAGAAGGCAAAATATTTTGCAGCTCATTTCACCACCTGTGCTGCATTACATTGTTCTCGAAACAAAATCATGGAATTATAAGATGCTAACCTCATATTTAATCAAGTGCCAGTTGCCATCCGCCGGCAGACATGAAAAGTTATTCCTATCAGCAAGTATTAATCCATGGTAAATCAAAGAACAGTTAGCTATATAACTTGACCTCTTGAAAGTAATGAAGCATTGCCGCTGGCTCTCTCACCTGAGCTTACTGATCCCTCACATCACAAAATCAGATCCACAAAATTACCCAATACTCAAGCAAAGCTTCCAGCTTGTAGCGAAAATGATCCTATTAATCTATGATTGTGATTTTGATGATTAATAACAACATAGTCATTAGAACTAATATGTTTGTCAAGAATACATGTTAGTAAGTCTCATAGATGTAATACACGAAGAAGTCACCAAAACCGGAACAAAGTTTGATTGAATTGAAGAAATCCCAGAAAAAATAACTACACTAGAAGGTCCGGTGTTACCGGAATTATATAAACAACATAGCATTTTTCAGAAAGATGAAAAACTGAGTTGAAATCAAATTGTACTCACCACAAGGTCCGATGCTTAGGAGATTGCACACACAAAAGTGTTTTCACTCAAAGGAGAAAATAAATGACTTCACCGGATAGTCCGGTAATCTGTGTGCTTTACACACCGAAACATTTATTCTAGAGAAGATTGCAACTATTGAAGACTAAAGATAAATACACCAAAAGGTCCGGTGATTAGATGACAGTGCACACCGGAGTATTTTCCAGAGAGTTTGCAAAGAGATGGAAATAAACACACAGGAAGATCCAGTGATCAAAAGATCTACACACCAAACATTTGAACAGTTTAGAAGATAGCTCGGTCAGGCTCAAGTCTACACACTGGAAGTCTAATGATGGAATTGAAGGCAACATCGGTACATCCGATGTTAAGAAGAAGTTTGAGTACAGTTCCAACGGCTACTATCTACTGATGTACACACCGGATAGTCCGATGATTGTAATACTATTGTCACCGGACCATCCGGTGTTCATAGTAAAGTTGAGCCATTGGAGCAACGATTAGTTGGTGGGTTTGAAGCTATAAATACACCCACTTGGTCATTTGAAGGTGCTGGAGTCCATAGAATCTCATACACACCTAAGAAGACATCCAATCTATCAAAGTGCTTAAAGTGTTTATCCAAGACAATTAAGTACAAAATTAGAGAGTGATTAGTGCTTATAGGCCTAGAGAGAAGTGTTGCTAGGTGCTGCAACCTAGAGAGTGGATCAAAAAGTGATCCAATCATGTACCGAGAGGTATCATGAGTCTTGGAGTTTTGATGACTCACCGGTAACTTATTCACCCTCTGACTGGGTGTGAAGCGGCTGCAGGAAAATTGTGCAAGGACGCGGAGGCCCTTGTCTTTGTAATTAAAGCTTTGAAATGAAAACGATGCACAAATGACCGAAAGGGAGGTTAGTGGTGAGACCTCGTATTGATGGCTCATCATGTTTGAGACATTATCTTTGTGACTTGGTAGTTCAAGAGCCGTAAACGAAAGAGACTTGACGACTGGGAGTATATTCTTTGTGAATCTCCAACGTGAACTAGGGATGGTTTTTTGCGTCACCGATATCACAGGATGAAAATCCCTTATACCGAGTTTGTCCCTACTTTATTTACATTTTGGAATTTATATACTTGAAATTTACCTTACTAGAGTAGGTTACAACACTCTTGAGCGGTAGAGTAGACATACTTGACAAACATAAAGCACATTTAGATAGAAATTGAAATAGGTTTATCTTATGCCCCCCCCCCCCCCTCCCTAAGGATGTTGTCATTCCTCACACAGCTTCAACTCCATACAACAATAATTCATCTAGCTTCATGAAAAGTAAAGAAAATACAAACAACTGTCATGATCAGTTCAAAATTCTGATAGATGAATAAACAAATCTAATGTGGAAGTGACAATCACATTAAGATACATCCTAAACCCAGGAGTAGATACATAAAAAATGCATAATTAATGCAATCAGACCCTAGAAATGAAACCTGAAAACACATTTATCTTTAAGGCCACAAATATGCTCCAACGAGAAACAGAGAAATCTTACCCGTGTAGCAAGATGAGAGCAAGACAGTCATCCTCCTACATGGCATTGTCTGGAATTAGGTAGCTACGGACCAGCAACGCTTACAAGTTGTAAATCATCTGGTGGCTTGCAAGGTTTTGGACACCTAAAATCACACAAGCTTATCGAGGAAATTGTAGCGTAGGTACTCCTTCCTCCGCGGCTCCCCCACAGAAGCAGGTAGTCCCAGGCTGCAGCAGTGGAGAATCTACAAAGAATACAAAAGAGGAGACCCTAGACGTGGTTTATACCTTCTCTTTCTAGTATTTTGTTTTTATACAACCGTGACTCCCTCCTGACCACCTATAAGACAGGAATTTTCTCGTTGCGAATAATACAACTGACCATCACAGCAGGGCACCAGGAAAAGACTCAGACAAAAAAATGATCTGGATGAAAGATAAATGCATCAATAAGCAAAACCTGAGAACAAGCTCATCAAGACAATGATCCTACTGTAGTCAATTTTATGCCTGTACATTCAGAAAATAGTACTGGATTCCTTTTTCCAACAAAACAGGACTGGATTTCTGAAGAAAAAAATCTGACCAGTTCATTGTTCAATCAAACAACTAAATCATCCAAGTGCCAACCGAATTTCACAAGAGTTTCTCCTTTTATCAATTTAGCAACAGATCAAGCAAAATGAAAAACGGCCATGAAACTTAAGGATCACAAATCAGTGCAAATACATGTCTCACACTGCAAACTCACAGAAGGTCAAAACCTGATTATTTAGCAGGCCTACAAGTTATGATATATAATGTAATACCGACTTGAATTGGTGTGAGAAGTAGGGATATAGTTTTGCTGAAAGCTCTGAAACTTTGCCGCAATACCGAGAACTGATTTGAAGCTCCTAATGTGTTGAAGGCCAACAAAAAATTTACTAATATGTACAATAGCAAGAGAGAACACAAACAAGCTAGGCCAAGAAATTTGGTTACTGAGAGATAATGAGGAAGTGCTGGTTTCAGATGGATTCATACCTCAACGATTAACAGAACTGACTGGACAACTTTTGTGGCTCCATCAGCAAACCTATGCACTCTAAAATCCCTGCAAAGCAATAGTATGAGACAAACAATAATGAAAGAAGAAAGATATTCAAGGTGAAGAGAAGAACAAATCATAAACAATGTCCATTCTAACACATTCGTGTCAAATGGAGGAAAAGAAGAAAAAGGCATACGAGTGTTCCTCAGCTTGATAGTAACATTCAGGCTACATAAATCAGTTTTTTGTTAAAATTAATTTGTCGATACCAACAACATGCACAAGCAGTTAGCAGGATTACGTAGCAACTAAAAACTCAGTCATCTGATGGTCCCACGTGATGTGATGGAAGCCAACTTACAGAGTAGTTTCGACACGGTCTAGCAAAACGCCTTGTGCTGTGGCCACCTCTACTGGAGATTCGCTACGATTGAACAAAGGGCGTTTTACCAATGATTAGGATTTGGGATTAAGCATAACACATAGTGGCCGTCGATTGCAGCCAGAACTCCTACCTGACAAGATTAAGAAGTTCTGTAGATAATGAATACAAAGGATCCAGCTCAAACAAGAACAAGTAAACAAAAAAAGCCGTCACATTAGGCTTAACTTACTGAGACTACATGATCACAGTTCGGTGCTTACAGGCGCCAGGCGCTGCAGTGCTTTCAGCTTGGATGGCAACCGCTGTGATGCAAGCTGATGTCGGTATGGCAGTCAGGACTTCCATCGAACACCTCATTGGCACCACTGGTGGCATCCTCTTCCGCCCGGGTGACGGTGGCACTGTAGGAAGCGGCAGGTGGGATGCACTCGAACGGTTGATTTGGCCACACCAGCTTCCTCGATGACGTCTCCTCAAGCTCGCGCGTGTTCCAGAACCCGCCCTGGGAGATGAACAGCTTGTAGTGTAGTCACCGCCGATGCCGAGGAGGGCGGCTTGCGGCTATCACGCCGCCAAGATGAAGGGGGGAGGACGGCGTGGTCTCGCTAAGGGGCGGTGGATGACGGAAGCGGCTCTATCAGGCCTCGACTGTGCAGGGAGCGGTGGCGGACCCGGACGAAGGCGAGGCCCACCAAACCCTCCCGCTTCCCATCCGTCATCTCCTCGCATCTCTTTTGGCTTGATGACAACGAATCGCGCGGCTCTATTCTTTGCTGTGGTAGTCAAGAGGATCGGAACAGAGGGCTCGTGCGACGGAGCGGAGCATCCCGCGAATGGCGGCCGAAGCAGCGCGGCTGGGGCAGCTCCGAACGGTTTCGTGCAGATTGAGACCTCGCGGGGGGTGAGGTAACGGATGATCAAGAAGGGCCGGTGCAGAGCTTGCGGATGATCAGCGTTGGATCCGGCGGGATCAGAGGGTGAGAACGAAACGCGGAGGCGCTGATCTGTTCGGGACGGAGGAGTGATCGAGCGAGAGAAGCGGGTACCATGATAGTAGAGGGGATCGATCAGGGGAGAATGGAACGCGGAGGAGGCGGTTTCTGTTTCAGGAATGGAGGGGCCTCGGGCGACGGAGGACCGGAACGTGGATTGGAGGAGAGGAGCGGTGACGGCGGTGGAGCGAGCGACGGTGTGGTGGTGCTGGTGGGGGCGCGCTGGAGTGAGGGCAGTAGGGCGGCGCGACAGGATGAGGCACGGCGGCGGAAGGGATCGAGGGCTCAAGGTACGGGGGGCGGACTCGAGAGAGAAACGAGGAAGCGGAACGCGGGCAGGGATCGAAAATTCGACGGTTATCGAGAAAAATCGTCGGCCATCTCGATCGGTTCGATTTCAGAAACAGAGTAGTAACCGAATTTAAATTAAAAAATTAAAAAATTAAAAATAAAATTAGAAACTAGACACAATTCTGAGACCTTATGTGAAAATAAATTTCAAAAATAATATCGTTTGCCTCATATTCTATAGGGAGGAGTTTAAAAAAATGAAAAAAGTGGAAACGTGAGCTCAGTTATTAACTCATGTTAAAAAAATTTTTAACATGCAAACACATATTTTTCTTGTGTAGATCTATCTTAAGAGGATCTTTAAAATTGATTTCACTTTATTTAGAGTTTTTTTTAATTTCTCTATAATTTTTACAAAGTTCACAAGCATAAAGTGAATATGTTAAGAAATAGTATTATAATTAGCTTTTTCATATCTACTATTATTTTTTTCTACGTAAATGATAGTATAAATAAACTAATAAAAATTGTTTCACTAATTTTTGAGGTGTGATTGGTCAGTTATGAATTAATCTAGTCATAACATATTTACACAATCCTGTATGTTACAATAACTAATTCATGAATTCATGTATTTTTAAAAGATATAGGATCATGTAAGAAGACTAACAAAATTAGTTTCATGATTTTTATTAGCAAAGAGTAAACTATGCATTTAACTTGGTTTAAAAAATACGTTTTCTCACAGAAAATTTTGAACTTTTTTATGAGTACAAATAATTTTATCATGTAGATCATGTTACAAGAAAACCAACAAAATTTGTTTCACTTGATTTAACGCTTAGATGAATTAGTTATTTATTTTACAATATTGAGATAATTTTTGGCTTTTTTGTTGAACTTCATTGAAAATCGAGAAAACCGCTCGATAAATCGAGAAAACCGAACGGTTACCGACAAATACGAAAAATTCGAGAAAACTGCTCGATAAATCACAAAAACCGCTCGGTAACCGGTCCAATTCGACTGGTTACCGAGCGGGTACAATCGCGATTTTTCCCCAAATTCTAAATTTATTCAAATGAATTTTGTCCAATTTTTTTTGAAAATTCAACCGGTAACCACGGTAATCACAAATTTTCGATAACCGCGCTATAATGTAGCGATGATTTCTACTGTTTATCGGCTACTGTAGCATCTGATTTGATCTGTTGATTTTGATCTGACAGTTGAGAAGGGGTCCTAATGCATTTTACTGCAGCCCTCTGCAGTTGCTAGAGGATCCCGATCGATCGCGGGCGGGTCGAGCGGACGAGCGGGATGACATCATGATAAATGACCCAGGGCGTTGGATTTTGGTCGGATGAGCGAATCTGTGTGCAGGATAAGGTAGACGAAGGACGCGAAGGCTGACGATCATTAGAAATTTTTTCTCAGCTCACATAGAACCTCACCATGACATATGCTATAGTATAAAAATATTTGACTCCTATTATAAAGTACAAAATAGCTTGTGTTCATCTATAAAGGCATGGAGGAACATGTGGAGGTGATCCCTCAAATCATAAACAACAACTGCTGCAGTTAATGATGAAGAGTAAACAAGTATAACCAATGTAAGTTCAGTGTAGAAGAATATCATGTTCTCAAGCTGCACTAAAAATAGAAAAAAGAATTGTAGATTATGTGTCAATGTGTAAATATGTGATACAACATTACTGTAAATAGATCAATATACCTCTTTGCCACCCATTGCAACTTTCAGATACTAAACAATCAACATGTATATTGTTGGAACTGTCAAGTTCCAATGGAACTTATTCAGTATGTCCTCTTTATCAGCACCTGCTCTCTACTAAAGTCTTTATTTGATTACACAGCAAATACTTAACCTATAAATATTTATGTTCATTGTAAGCTAATTGAAGAATATAACTATATTTAGATGCACACTACTCTTCATATATATAGCTTGACCGATTACAACTCTCAAACCGCTTAGACTCCTAACCGAATTAGATTACAATCCAAACCTTCCTAATCTTATCTCTTCCTGCCGACTTGAATACGGATTCCTAATCCTAACCGACTAAAGCCAAACCTTCCTATCTTCCAGAATCCAACTAAGGCAACCTCAATCTCCAGCTTGATCTACTACTATATTTAGCAAGCACCTACTATATGTCTTGCCAACCACAACATTAGTCTTATTGAAAACCAATGTTACATATACGCCATCTCATCTCTTTAATAGGACAACATTATGAACTATGAATTCAGTGTACATAGCTCATATGAAGAAACTATGAATCCACAATGTTTCTCATTGCTACACTTCAATTTAAGCTTCTAAAATGGATTGTATAAAAGAGAGAACAAAATGTTTACATCAACCTAACTTCTACATTAATGAGTCCTATCCCATCCCATTGTAATGCAAGAAACAAATGGCAAAAAATATATATTTATTACCTGCTATTTGGATCGTAATAAAAGCCACTAATAGAGCCATCGCTACAAGAAAAGTAGACATAGTAGAAACCAACGATGGTTAGGTCATAATCAACTCCAACATTGACAAAGTACAGCTCTTTTCATCTCTACATGTACAATCAGAGAAATGGTAATTAATAATGTCTATACATGAACAAATAAATAGTAGTGCGATACCATAAATATATGACAATAATTGCTAAGATCCAAAGCCTTGCCACCATCTGTCTTGATCTGACTCTATAGGAAGAGTGCAATGAGAACATAATCCTCAAAAGATTCATGATGATTGACAACACCAAGTTAGGTAACCAATTACCAGAAGAGGAGTAAATGATGGGGAACTTGAACCAGTGCCTTATATCATTCTCTGGTTTGCAAAATAGAAAGGAGAAAGATGATTTTGCAAGTAAGTTGGGAATGCAACCCAGGATAGTTGACATTTATATGCATGGGAAATTGTGGTATTAACATAAACATAAATACTCACGATGCCTCCCACTTGCGAAGCGAAAAATGTGTAATTTTTAGCATCTACAATCTCCCTCTCCTAGAATATCACTACCTATGAATAGAGAGCCAATAAGCGAAGTTAAGTTCATGAATAACAGAGAGTAAAGAAGAATGTATTAGCTGTATAAACCTAGCGACTTCTTGTAGTAATCGTAAACAATAACACAAATTTATGTACAACATTTCCAAAAATTCAGTCTCACACTTCGGCGACACAATTTTTCTCTAGTTCATCTATAAAAAGTCTATGGCACACAAGTATTCATCTAAGTAGATCTGATAAATGTTGTTGTAATGCACAGTACCACAATGAGATAAGGTGTCACAATAAGGAACAGAATAGCTCATTTTTGTAATTTTATTAAACAAATTGGTCTGCAACTGTATATAAATGTTTTCTGAAGGAAAAGTTGTAGCATATAAAGTTCAGAGTCAAAGTGGACGGACAAATGAGTTGCTCACAGGTGTATCTGCTAACGGAACATTAAGTGCTTCCATTGTCCCACACAAATTATACTGTTCAATATCACAACCATAGATGCGCACATTAACTTCCCATGCTTCATCCTTCTGTAGACTTGAAACATTTTGAGTTCCAACAAACACTGAACGAAAGATACAAGTTGATTTGGTCAATGGCATCTCTTAAGGCTTCAAGCAGAAAGCCCATGCAATGTCACAAGCGTGAACTTGATGAATGGGCAATATACAAATTTAGTTTGCACATTTCAAGCTAACATGAACCCATATTTTCCAGAACACCAAAGAGACTTCACATTTGCTTTTTATGAGAGGACATGATAGAAGGTCACAATTGATACCATAGAACCAACTCTTAGTGAACTTGCATATAGCAACTTATTTGTACCATAGGCTTTTCAAGAAAAAGTAACTCATACTTGAATGATACCATTCTTAGCTAAAATTTGAAATTCAAACAGCAAAGTAAAAACACTTACTATTTTAGCACTTAAGAGTGAACAGCTAGGAGGAAACGGTTGTCCAACATTTTCATCTTGACCTGCAGTTTCAAGGCTGTCAAGGTTTCATATGCAAATCAAATTTCAATTTAACTATATTTTTTAGGTTCACTGGCTCTTCGAGAAACACATCATGAATTGGTTTTCTGACAACCATCAACCAATAACAGAAAATCTAAAATGACATTCTCCAAACCCAAAATCTCATATGAACCGTGATCTCATGGCTCCTAACTCAGCATGACTCATGAATGATCAAAACCAGGCAAGCAAACAGCACTTGATTATCTAGGGAGGATTCCTAAAACACTTGGCACCTCGCAAACATTTCAATGGATAAAAAACCATCAACCCACTACAGTTGCAGCACCGTCTAAATTCTCCGAAGTAGTAATTTACACAGTTGAAAGGATCAAAAACGCCTAAATGAGCACCAAACTGTAGCTATTCAAATCCAGTTAACTTGGACCAATCTCGATTATGAAAAATAAATCCTCGATTAGAGTCCAAAGGAGCCGCATCGCGTGATCAAGCCAATGCAATCGAGAGATCAAGCATGAGATCTAAACCTGGGTGAGCCGACGAAACCTAAGACGCGCGAAGAGCATAGATATTGGAGAGGAGGGAAGGGGAGGGGGAAGGGAAGAGAAGGCACTGCTTTACAAAGGCGAGAGGCATCGATGAGGTGATGGCGGTCCTATAGAGAGTGTCATTCTCGGTGAAGATGCAGATACGGCCACCAGCGTCGTAGGAGAGCATGTGCATGTAGCGCGCACGGCCAGCGTGGTGAGCCTCGAGGTGGATCACGGGGGCGGCATCGAGGCCACGGATGAGGAGGCAGGAGGATGCGGTGGCGAGAGTAAGCCAGTCGTCGCCATGAGGGGAAGACTCGATGAGCCGGTGCGCGGCGATGGAGCATCGGCATGGTCGGTGAAGATGAGGCAGTTGGTGCGGCGAGGCGAGAGGTACGTGAGGAGCGTGGTGACCTGGGACTCACCAGAGGCAATGGCCTCCAACTCAAGCAGCGCATCCCCGCAGTAGAGAAGACGAAGACGCGGCCACGGGAGTCACTGACGGTGAAGTACTTGGTGAGCCCATCCGTGTCCCAGTAGGGCAGGACGACCACTACCGCAACGTACACGCCGTCCTCGAGCCGCACGGCTACCGCGAAGTGGAAGTGCTCCGACCAGACCGACTGGCACTTCGTGATCGCCACTCCCTACAGGGAGCGCCAGTTGCCAACCATCGCTGCCAAATCCGCTCCCTCCCCACATCGCGCGCAACTCGGCCGCACCGGATCCACACTGCCTCCCGCAGTCAACGTCACCGAAACGCACGCCGCTGCCTCCCTCTTCCCCGGCTCTGGCACAGCGTCGCCTTCTCTCCTTCACGCGCATGTGCCGCCTCGCCCCCAAACCGGTTGCCTCACCGACCACCGCCAACTCACGCACGCACGCTCACGCGAGCTCAGGTAGGCAGGTGGAGTTCATCGCCGAGGTCGACTAAGATTGCGACTTTAAGCCTCCGGAGGTTGGCTCTGGCGGCGTAGGCCGGCGTAGGCCGCCGCAGGCCATGCCCCCACTTCCCCTGTTGGCGGTACTAGTCATCTTGGTTTCCTCGTCTCTTATGGCTTCTTGTGATATGTGTCCTTGATTCTTGGTTCGCTTCATCTGGGTGCAGAGGTTGTCACAAAGCTCGACGCGCTGGCCAGCTTCAACGAGATCGTGCTGGAAACCGTCGTGTTCAATGATTTTGAGAAGTAATTGTTGCTTCATTGATTGCTCTTGTCCCGTTAAATTTTTCTGGTCGACCGAGGTTGATACATTGTGCTGTTGTGAGCAATTGCAGGTTCGCATCAACAGCAGCCATAGTGAGCTCGTCGCTGCTGCTTGGTATAGCTGGGCTCCCGAATACCAAGTTCAAGGTGAGGACTGAGGATCTATTTGCTAATGAACAGTTTAGCTAATCTATTAATCTTGCAGTGGAAGAGTGACATGGTTACCGTTCGGGTTATTTGATTGTTCTAGGGTGCTATAGATACTACATTGGCAGACGGTGAGTGTAACGCATTAGAGAAGCCCAAGGACCGGATGTTCTGTTACCTTACCAAGGTTCACATATCGCATTTTTGGTTTCAGTATCACCAGTTTACCACTTTGATAGGTAGGCAAATGTGAGAAACGGATTGATACCTCGCTGTTTGGGGCTATTGTGCTACTTGATGGATTTGTAGATGGCATTCCTTGCTGTCTGTTTTTCCATGTATTGCATCATCAAATTTGACCAAGCAGTCATCCAAAAATTGGGATCTTTTAGATAGTTCTGTGACCCCATGCCTTCAAATTGGACGTTTACATACATTGAAGGGCAATTTGCACGATTCAAACATCTTAAATTATTTCTTTCTCAAGTACTGCATTTCTATTACTCAGTTGTCAGCACTTGAAGTATTAAGTATTGAATATTTGTTAATAATTCCTTCAAACAAGACATCTGTTATGAAGGTTTTCATACTTGGAGGGGTCATATTGTTTTCCGATGGTACCCAACTGTTATAAATGCCCCATCCAAAAAGTTTGACGTTTGGTTGGGCACTGTGATTTAGTTTCTTATACGGAAACTGTAAGAATAATGCACAAGTTTGGCTATGATTTCTGGTACCAGTCTCGTCACAAGACGATGATCAGTTCATCATGGGGGAGGGGGGAGGGGGGCTGCAGCGTTCTGGATAGGTTTTGACCTTCAACATGTCCAGGATGGTCTCTATGGAAGGCACCTTCATGTGTACGACTGGCCTGTTGGTGAGCTCAAGCAGACACTGTTTCTAGGTGAAACAAGACTTCTTTCACTCGAGGTATATCAATTATAAAATGTTAATTGTTAAGAATGCAGCAAGTGGTGCCAAGATAGGTTTTTGTAGTATTCTTCTTAGGGCTGTTGGAAGAAACTCAATTGGTGCCTGTAGCTGGAGACTGACAGGCCCCAGTTTTGTAGTGGATGATCAAAACTCTAATATTTTAGTTTCAGTAAATTTGGGATTGGGGCATTGCTTGTGATGTTCAGTTCATCTAAAAATACAATACCATATAAAACTATTAACCACAGTTTGCTGCTCGCTTTTTCTGCAGGTGAGGTTTTTACATGACCCATCAAAGGACACTGGCTATGTTGGCTGTGCTTTGACAAGCAACATGGTGAGATTTTTCAAAACTGCTGATGGATCATGGATCCATGAAGTTTGCCCATGCTACATGCTTAAGTTCTTTCCAATATTAAACTTGATTTTCCAACTTGTTTACACTTCTTATGATTGCATTTGTAGCTTGCTATATCTGTGAAACCACTGAAGGTACGCAACTGGATTCTACCATAAGTGTCTGGATTGATAACTGATTTTATTCTCTATCTTGATGATCGCTATCTCTACTTGGTCAATTGGCTTCAGGCAATACAACATTGAGCATCATGCAAAGCCTGTGTTGGCTGGGGCAATATGGGTTGGTGGCCTTCTTCAAAAGGGCAGTGATGCCGTCTATGTGACTGATGATGGTCAAGAAGAACAATATAATGTGCCCTAGGTCAAGGTAATCCACCCCCCCCCCCTCTAAAACCTTATTGATTGAGAAGATAATTTATGATTATGAGAGTTTGAATTTTATTGGTGGTTGAATGTGGTTCATTGTAAGTTATCAAGTACCAAACTACACCAGATTTTTGCATTGTCATTTGTCAAGTTAAAGAATACTGGCACACTTGGAATCCTACTGAACCATGAGGCTTCTTGAAGGAACACAAATGTCTGATAACATGCTGTTGTGATGTCTGGCAAATCAAGCCCTCTCAGGGGTCATGTCACTAGCATTTGGCTCAAGGATCTGCACTGATCCACTGCACTGAATGTACATTTTGAGTTTTCGAAGCAGAAGTGCAACTACAAATACCTCTGCTTCTGTCAAAGTAACAAGCATACTGTCATGTAGAATGATACCCTTGATCTAGATCTAGCATGTCTGTTGTTGCGAGGCTAATTAAGCGGATGACGACACATGGTATATCGTGAAAATATTCGGTCCCCGTTGCAACGCACGGGTATGTAACTATGTTATAATATTTTTCATAGTGGAATGATGTTACTATAAAGTTTTTTCCACAAAGGGACTTGTAGATTCTTTATTTTTGGTATTTCAGGGGTGAATTATGATCCTTGGTTGTTACTATTCTCTAGTTGTAGCACGAACAAGTGTTGTCAGTGCCAACTAACATTTATTTTGTCATTGTCATGGATAAAGATCTAAGATCTTAGTTTTTTGAAGTAAAGTTTTATATTCTTTCTAACAATGATTCAATACTTAGTTTTAAATTCTATTGGGATATATTTTTTAGGGTTCTAACTAATAAAGCAGTTGAAAAAAATGAAGGGAAGCTATTGCCACTAATTTAGAAAGCTTTTATTGGTCTTGACTACTGGAGCAATTGGTTCTTGTGTTGGTAGTCCTTGCACTTTGGAAGGGTGCAGGCCCAACTATGGTGAGAGTTATGGTCGAGAGGTTAAGCAGAAATAGTTAGAACACAGACATTTTCCTGATCAAACCTGCATGAACGGCCTTATACTCAAAAACCTCAATATTGGTTGTTTCACATATTTGTTTTACCCTGTTAATTGCATACGGTCCTGACTCCAGCTACGTCACACACAATGAGCAATTAGCATTGAGTGATGAATTTATCTTAATAATAAATTTTTGAGTTTTTGGTGGAAGCAAATCGCCCAGCTATTTGGTGAGTGATGAGTGATACATATTTGATTCTGTTTCTTGTTATAGCTAACACCAAAGCACCTTGTGTTCCTTGGTTTAATAGTAAAACATTAATTAATTCTTGATCAACATGGAAATCTTATATTCTATAGTTCTACGTCCATCCAGATAGGTACTCTGCAACCATGTATGAAATCTATTTGTATTGTTCATAGGCTGGTTCTTGAAGTATTTAACATCACATGCAACTTTAAAAATGGGCAAAATAAGCTTACTTTACCTCGAAAACACACAGATTCTGGAAAGGAATTAAGCAATTGTCATCATCATTTTATCTAAATGTATAGTCCTTACAGTCACTACTTGAGTTCCTCCTTCACTCTTCAGGCTAGGAGAGCATGTAGAGCAAACCTCTGTTGTTGTAAAAAGTATCATATCGCCTACATGATAGACTTTCATAACTGGACATCTATGTGTAGCAGCATAATAGAGAGGTTGAAGAAAAGAGTGGACTTCTTGACCAGCATCCTCAACCTAATCAAGACTTAAGAGAAATTGTGAAACATGAAGATTTTTGCACCGAAGGAAGTGTGAAGTTCAGTTTGCGTGTGCGATTTGGATTACTTTTCTATATTGCTGGAACTTATGTATCAATCAACTTTATGTTGTAAAATTGATTGTTGTTTTATTGCAATGCATGTGTTTCACCGTCAACTGTAATATCTCGTAGATTTTTTTTTGCTCCCGTTACAATGTACAAGCATCGTACTAGTATATATAAAAAGAGGGAAGAGATGACTTTCGTTTAACCTACTTTCTCAGTCTTCATATACCATCTTTAGACCATCCTTAACCGTTTATTTCCCTTCCTAGCCTAAAATCCCTTCCCGAAGTGATTTCCTTTTTAGATTCGTCCCCTTTAGGTTTCTGCACTCCAATAGCATTCCCTTATTATTTTCCTCAACAGACTTCCAATATTCTATCATTTCATCATAACTGCCACAACGGATATAATACGACTACAATACATGGTACGTATACAATGTACATGTATTTGTTTATAGGGAGTAGAACGATCGTTGTGCCTCCAACCCAAACTTTTTCCGCCAGCAATCTCTCTATCACTTTCTTCTATGTTTTGTTGTTTTCCCAAATCCGAAGAGCAGAGCTGCACGCATGCTACCCATTCATTCCGTCTATCACTTTCTTCTATGTTTTGTTGTTTTCCTAAATCCGAAGAGCAGAGCTGCATGCATGCTACCCATTCATTCCGGCATCCAGTAATATGTACATGTGTTTTGTACATAAATGGTCTTATTTTTGAACCCATTTCGTTGCTACCTTCGTGTGCAAGATTCTTCTCATGGAAGCTAGGAACCACATGCCTGGTGGCTTTATGGTCACGAGTCTTCCCGTGGAAAGAACTTAGAACATGCCTGATAGCTTGCATGGGAAGCCGGGTTACTTGCTCGAGAAGACTGTCGTCGCTATAAAAGAGGGCTGCTACCAAAGTAGAGAGGCACAATTGCCTCCACATTTCACATTTACACAATGAACTTGTCTACATCCGGAGATCAGTTCATGTTCTCATTGGACTCGAGCGACGATGAGGATGAATTGATGTTGATGATCTCCATTGAGGAGAAAGAGCTTATTGCCCAAGGTCTCACTCGTCAGCATGGCTCCGTGCTAGGACATGCAGTCATAGATTGTGTGCACCAGGAAGGTGTTGCAAGGCTATTCCGGGACTATTTCGCCGACAACTCAGTGTATGGTGATACATTATTCCGTCATAGGTAAGACCATATTCCCTACAAACATATTTATAGGTTGTGATGCGTACTAACGACTGTTCACCCTTTAAGGTGTGAGATCATGTGATGAAAAATTGGTTTGATTGATGAAATTGGCAGAGCAAAGTGATTTAGCATAATGACATTCGTTTGATGTTTATAAGTTGCTAAGATATGCTTGATAGTGTGGCTTGGTTGAGTATTTGTTATATATGTGGATGAATTTTGATACTCATTGAAATAATTAAAATAACAAGATTTGATTCTCTCTTTTGAATTTTTAATGAAGTCATTGCCAAAGGGGGAGATAATTTTTTTTCCTCAAAGGATTTTTTTTTATTTCACTTTGCATTTGATTTTAAAATCAAATCATGTCTGTTAAAAGGTTGTCAATACTCATATGAGGGTTGCCAATGTTTTCATAAAGGGAAGATTGTGAGATCATGTGATGAAAAATTAGTTTGATTGATGAAATTGGTAGAGCAAAGTGATTTAGCATAATGACATTTGGTTGATGTTCATAAGTTGCTAAGATATGCTTAGATAGCATAGTTGGTTTGATGCGTTATCATTAGTTGGGTATGCTTATGTTAGCGTGTTGTTTTTGCTTGGAGTTTGCGTGAACTGATCTTGAGTCAAGTCGGGAAGGACTTGTGCTTGTACTCGATTGTTGTTTGATTTATGTGCAGGTGTTGCTCAAAGGTGAGCATGGTCGATGATGGATCAACAAACTAAGTTCTGGGAGAAACTGAGGTTTGATGACTAGGTTCAGGAGAAACTAAGGTCGTTGTGATCGAGGATGCCATGCGGGACGTACGAGCTGAGAAAACAATGCATATGGAGACAAGGCTTTGCATTGGACGCATGAGGCGATCTGATCGTGAGAGGACATGAAGACTAATTTGTGTTCAAGTTGGAGCAGACACGAGGGAGTCGTGTCGTGGCTGGACTTGAGACAAGAGTTAGTGTCAGAGACGGACTTTGAGTTGGTTACGTATATGCATGTATACATGGGAGATGTGCATGCATGATTGTAGGGAACCGTCCAAATAATATTCTAATTAATCATCAAGTCGGTCATTTGCATAACCACGATTACAACGATTAACTAGAATATCACCCCGATAGTCCCGACATGTGTTTCCTCTAGGATCGAAACACACGCCTTTACAACAAGCACGTCATCACAAGACATAATAAAGAACGAGTAATTAAATTAAGTTACAAATCTTTAAGTAGATTAACTTTACAACAGAAGTATAAACCGAACATTGTTAGAGTAGCTACACAGCGGAGTAAAATACATGACAACAAAAGATGAGTAGTGTCATTTGCCCTAAGGCGCTACTCCAAAATAACATCAATCGAGTAGACGACACTACTCATGCCCGTTACCAACATCGACGGGCGTAAAATGCCAAACACTAAACCTTCCTCACCTGAAAAGCAAATAAAGCATGTGAGTACGAAGGTACTCACAAGATTTAATCCATAATAGGCACTTATAATTAGCCCGACTCCAAAGATAATGCAATTTGGATAATTAGCAAGGACTCGGCCACAAAGTTAAGTGAATTTCATATGCAAGAGCAATTTTGACTTAAGTGTAAGCATCTATATCTAACCATAAACAACCTTCTATCCTGAGATCATTATCATACATAATTATAACTTGAACCGTATCAAAACTTCAACAACATCACCATACATTTCCCAACATACCATCACAACAACAACTGAAACTCTACGATTGATGCAAATGGACAGAAACGTACTCATAACCAAAAGTGCGGCAATTCAAATTGTTTTACACCCTACAAGGGGTACTCCATTACCCACACGACTTGAGGACCATACGGCTTGCGTGACCACATAGGTCCACACAAGGGGTACTCATGTCAACCTTTCCCAAATAAGCCACAACCGTTTGAACATGTGCCTCGGTATGCGGGGCTCATCTAGAACTACTCTTAGAGCAAACTAGATACCCCTTACAAGCCTATTATGCCGACAACACCTGAGACTAGCATGCCAAAAGATCACAGCTACATAAGGTATTCGGCTTATCCGTCCCATATACGGATACGTGGTAAGTACGGACAGGTGCTAAAAAATACTGCAACAACGGACGGTGCTTAATCAATTCAAGATGGCCTATAGCATCCGAGTCTCCCTTTTCGAGCCATCCCTATTGCACGCCCGTATCTCGGCTCATCCTCACTAACTTACACCATCCTCTATCATCATTATCTTTGTGATATAAGGTAAACCCTAAGCTCACGAACGATAACCGAACCACCTCTCGACTTCTATCGAGGACCTAAGTCATACTAAGCATAACGCATTCTTTTTAAGTTAGATCATTATGTGATATGAACAACCCAGGTTACAAAAGATCAAGTGATAAACAATGTCAATGGAGGGTAATGCAATAAATAGGATCTAACCAAAACCCGACATAAGACTCATTGACATGCAAACATACATAAATCATAACTTATCAATTGACACAATATATGATCTAAAGTAATAGGATAAAAATGCTTAGATACTTGCCTTGTTTATCAGCTTCACAAGCAAGGGGAATAACTTCCGGATCGCCCTTGATCACGCTTGTGTCACCCTCCGGTCCTTTGTTCACTAACGAAGATCGCATGCAATGATGAGCATGAAAGAGATACAAATAAAATACTAAATTTTTTTAATGAGGATGTGGTACTGGGTAATGAACATAATTCAACAAGAAATACTCGAATTTAAATACGTAACCTCATGATAAAAAGGATTTATTTAAGGTCTGTCAAAAAGATCTTAATTAACCTAGCTATCAAGACTAAATGAGCTTCAATAATTTAAATAACACTTTCATACCAAAGTATATTCTTCCTAGATATCAATGATCATAATATGAATTATCCAAGTGGTTCCATAATTTTAGGACATGGCATTAGTTAATTGTGATTTAATTAAGTTGAAATGTATTTAAATAATTAATTAAATATAAGAAAGTATTTATTGAGTTCCAATATTTTTAAAATGTATTTCATACTCCTACGAAGCTAACGCAACTAGTTTAATAATTTTTGGAGTTCGTATGAATTAACTATGAAATATACAAGCTATCAGGAAAAAAGAAAATGTTTGATGAACAGTAAAATCAGGAGTCTCTTGGTGAACTCGGACTCTCCGGGTTCTGGATTCTCAGGGTAGGGGTCTTCGGCTATTTTTAGTTAAAATCACCCAGAACATCCGAGTTTACTTGATAGTCCGAGTTCTGATAGCAAAACACAGGTTTTTTTGACGATTCTTCGGTCGATTCAACTTGCATGTGAAAATCTAAGCCACCTAAACATGTAAAGGTACTAAAGCATTGGTTCTAAACCTAATTTACTCTTTCTACAAACTCTAATCGTTAGCTCAACTCCATCTAAACTCCTCATACTAGCTCTTGCTAAACAAAATCTCTCACATTGGCTCCATTTTCACATAAACACTAAATTGCTTCACCAATCCTAGATTGCAGCCCACAAAACCCATCCAAATCCAAGCTAAAAGCGTGTATCCTCACATGAAAAACTTGGAAGGCTTACCTAAGGTGTTTAGCCAAGGTTTGTGGCCATCAATTGAGGGAAGAAATGGAGGGATTTGCTTGAGAAGATGAAAAATGCATGCTGAAATTTCAGAAAATCAGGGTGTGACGGAATTGCTTTTCAAATCCTTTAAATCTTCGTGCATGTGAGTGATTCTTGGATGGTTTGGAAGCTAGGGAGGAGGGGATTGCAATGATATAACATGCACACCTTGGTTTAGCTTTCTTAGGGCAAATTCTTGAGGAGAAGATAGAGAGTTGGAGAGGGGAAAGAGGGGAGAGCACCTAGAAGCTGATCGGATCTCCAGTTAGCGGGAAGGACGTCATTGCCGTCAATGTCCTTGGATCCCGATGCTTCCTCTTTCACTGTCACGTTGATATTGTCGGCTAAACCAACTGGGTTCTGCACGACACCACCGCTTAGAGCATCCACAACTTGGAACACGAGTTGCTCCAAGTCTGCCACAATGGTCTCAACCTCTAGAAGTGCTCTGTTGAGATCCACGATAGTAGGGGTGATGTCCGGACTCAAGTTGTCATTGACCACCTTCTTCAACGCAGCAACCGTCTCCTGTACATGGTCCTGCATCTTCGACAGGACACAAGTAAGCGATGCGGCGTCCATCTACAAGCACGGAGCAAGCGCATCGGCAACATCACAATGTGCCAATGAACTTACAAACTCAATCAAGAACCTTATAAGTATATCAATGAGGCTACGAGATGCTATGATAAAATGGTTGCAACAAACATAATCCAAAGTAGCAGAACTTAGAGTGCTCAATATGTTGACTTAGAGTGATCATTCGATCTGGATCTATTAATGCTTTTTTTCCCTACATATAGGTTGCAACATGAATGAAGGGAAATAACACCTATGTATAGATCTAACAGATGCAGATAATGATTCAAGAGATCCAAGCACCAAAAAACAAGGCACGCTAAAAACTCTTACATACTTAACTCTATAAGCACCCAATGCAACATTTCCAACTTACTAAAAGTATCTTTGTATATGCAGGAAGGCATGTTGAAACCTGTTGTAATATCCTGAGTTTAAGCATGCTAATTAATTACAAATTTTACTCTACATTAATTTTTTTGGATTAATTAAGCTAACTAAGATTAAGAAAATAGGTATGTGGATGTATATATACCATTATATATACATTCATATATATTAGATGTGCTAAGTTGAATAAGTATTCCAAAGTGCATTAGAATCAATTTCAAAATAATCTCTGCACTAAGTTGGTTCATCTACATTTGGATTATGATTTTATGGTTCTTTGTATGGAGTTTTGAAATTGAATGTCTCTCAATTTCAAAACTATTCTTAGTTTCTATTCAGCTCAAATCCAAATCGGATTCAAAACCCTTAAATTCAAATACTCTCCTGAAGATCTATATCCAAGTCTAAATCAAGGTTCAAATATTCCAAATAGAGTTGATCTTAATCCAAAGTAAAAAATAAAATTCAAAATATTCTATTTTGAATTATTCCAAAATCTCCTTTGTCAACTCAAGATACATTCCCCTTTTTCAACACTGTACTCAAGATAGTCCTTATCTTTCTTCTCTTGCATCTTGCTTTGGTCTAAATTTTTTCCCCTTCATCAACAATCTCAAAAAGGCTACAAACTCATATTAATCTCAAGGGAAAAAATATTAGAGAATTTTAGGAGAGAGCTTCATAAGCTATGATCCATGAGGTATTGATACCAATTGAAAAGATATACCAATTGAAAGAATAAGAGGCATCGATACCAATTATAAAAGACAAATAAGGATCATAAATCATAAAACTCAAATGATATAATCTAAACTCCCCTATATGTGTGCATTCATATGATGAGAGTAAAATATATGCACAACTTAGACAATATAATAAGATAAGAAGTTTAAGACATATCATGCATGGATATAGCTTAAATGTAGAAAATATATTGACAATGATATCAATTAAATCTTTTAAGCATTTCATACCTCCGGGGACTTGTTGATCACTTCATGAGACTATAAAAGATATAACTTGAAATACATGTTAGTCTCAAAATCACAACCCATAAGATATACTCTACCTAAAAATGTGCATACAAGTGTTGAATACTTGTAAGAGATATACACTTGTTATTGATAACAATGGTGAGTTTATCATATGGATTGGTTTATGGTATATAAGGAATACTAATTGAAGAGCTAGTGATTACCAATTAAAGTACTAGTGCCATAAAAGAAACCTACAACTAATAAAACATATAGGTTGCTCATAGGAGAGAGAGAAATACAAGCAACCTACCATATGAAAACCTACACTAGTCATTTCAATAAATTGAAATAAGCATATGTAATCCTAGACAAGACAAAGATACCAATTGAAAACATTTTATATCTAGTATGTTTCACCTTTGGATGAGAATTTGGGTATATAATGATCATGATCTTCATCAATGCGCCCAATCTTGTACACTTAGCTTTTTGCTTGAATTTTCACTTAGTTTTGTGTGCCAAGTCTCCAAATCCCCGAAGACCTGTGGACTGTAAGTTTTTTTGGAATCCAAACCGATTGAGGCCCTTTCATGCTGGTGATGATTTTCTTGAACATCCAAATAGATTGGTTTCACCCCCGATCCTTTCTCCCAACCATGTGTGCAACCACTTTTTTATTGTTCTTTTTCTTGAGCTTTTAGTGGTTGCTCTTGATTTTGTTCTTGTAGTTGGACTTGGTGTAGATGTTGGAGGTCTTTTTGAGAGGTTTATCATCTTTTTATTCTCCTTAGTCTCCTTCTTGACTTGTTTGCATTGAAAGGACTTGTGGTCTTTTTGATGGCACTTGAAGCATGTCACGGTGGACTACTCCGTAAGCTTCTTCACCATGGTGGTATGGTTTTCTTGAGGAGGTTGGACATGGTTCTTGCCCTTCAATCTCGCCAAGTCTTCCTTGAGCTTCTCCACTTTTTTACTTGAGCTCATTATTTTCTTATGTAATGAGGTTGTTAGATGATTTTACAACAACATTCTCAACACAAATCTCATTGTAAAAGGATGAGCTAGATAAAACAATTAAATCATCACAAGAAGTGGAAACATCTACCTTAGGATTGTAATTAAAAAGTGAGGTAGATTACTTCAAAGGGACCTCAGGTTGAGATTCAATGCACTCAAATTTAACCTTAAGCTCTTCATGCTCTTTGTTTAGCAAATTAAATTTGCATAATAATTGTTTATAATTAAAAACAAAGGTAGCATGAATGTCATTAAGTGCATTGAATTTTTTAAGCTCTTTAGATTGTTTCTTAAGGGCCCTTTGTTACTTATTGATCAATCAAGAATTTTTTTTTTGAGAGGGTGAATCCTCATCGGATTCATCATCCCTTGCATCACTTTTCATACCTTTGGCCATAAGACACTTGTGAGAAGACTTGCGCGATGACGACTTGTGGAACTTGAGGAAGAGCTTCTCTTGGAGGAGTGGATGGTGAAACTTTCGTCACTTGAGTTTGACTCTTCATCTTTACTCACCCATCTTCCTATGCTTGCAAATGCTTTGCTTCTTCCTCTTGTCTTCTTCTTGTACTTAATCTTTTTCTCTTTCTTGATATGATCAATTATTTTAACTAAGTCTTTCAAGAAGATTGGATGATCAATCTTTGCATTGATCCTTTTGATATTTTTTTTTCACTTGTAGCATGAGCTTTACCATCTTAGGATCAATCTCTTCACCACTTGAGATGCTTTGATCATCTTTTTCTCTACTCTCTTCATATTGATCTTTATCATCTTCACTTGAGCTTGACTTTTACTCTTGTCTCCTTATCTTCGCATTCATGTGTGAACATGATGTTTGCTTGCTTGCTTGCGAGGGCAAATTTCTTGGCGTCGGATGAGGTAGAAGCTTCAACCCCCATATTCATAGTCATCTTATGTGCGGTGATCTTGCATAAAACTTGTTTTGGAGTCATCTTGCTCATGTTGTGGTTGTCGTAGATGATGGAGACAATTAGCTTGTATTTTGGAAGAAGAGCTTGAGTATTCTTCTCACCACTTAAGCATCTTCAATCTTTGTCAAACCTAGCTTATTGATCTCATTGACAAGAATATTCATACGTGAGTACATGCCATTAGTATTTTTATGGGCAAGCTGTTTGATGCTATTAAGTTTAGTCACGCGAACATGATATTTCTCATTGCGCACATCCTTTGTGTCTTCATATATTTCAATGAGACTAGTCCAAATATTATATACATTGGTGAGAGAATATACTCTATTGAATGCATCAACATATTAAGATGATAAAATGATATTCTTTGCTAAAGCATCAAATTGTTTCTTCGCTTTGATGATGCTTTCTTTCATCCCCTCTTCGGTGATCCTCTAAACATCTGGACCTTTTACTTGCAAATAACATGTTATTAGAATTTTCTATCGAGAAAAATTAGTACCGTCAAAGTGTAGAACACTATCAATATCCATCCCTAATCTCGGACGTCACAACTTGAGGTGGTTAAGTCTAATTGAAGAGCATGAGACTTTGATACCAATTGAAGAGAATCGAGGACGTCCTAGGAAGAGGTGAATTAGGACATTTAAAACTATTGACTCTAAAATTTTCACAAGATAAGCCTATCTCAATTTCTATCTAAATATGCTCTAAACTTATCTAGTGTGTTTACTCTACTGTTTAAGAGAATTGTAATGTAAATTATAAGTAAGTAAATACGAAAATATAAATAAGGTAGAGACAAACACGTGCGCCTGATACTAGCCCTGGATTCCTTACCGTCGCCACCAACTTTCCTCTGTCCTCACACGTATCTCCATCACCACCCCTCGCTTCCGCCTCTTCCATCCAAGCACACGTCTGCAACCACCGCTTCTTCTTGCTCCGTAACGCGTATCCTCAAAAGAATAGGAGAGAGGTTCCAACAGATGTCTGGCACCGGCCCATGAGGAAAAACGTTTGGAGCTGACGACTCATTTCCGTCGCGGTACTTTTCTCATGGAAGACCATGCAAACAACCCATCACACTCTAATGATCTCGCTGGGGCAAGGGCATGGGCTTAGATTAGCTAAACGAAGCGGGACTGTGGAGGCTGCCCAGCTCGCTCGAGCCAAAGAATGGCGGCGTCCGGCTAAACACTCCCCTTTCAAATCCCTCTCCTCTCCGCTCCCGTCTCCCCCTTCGCCGCCGCCGCCCCTCCCCCACACCCGCTCCCACTCTCCTACCACCTCCCGCCCAAACCCTATACCCCTCAAACCCCGTCAGAACCCTCCAAACCCTAAACCCGCTGTCCACAGCCATGCCGAAGGTCTACGGCACCGGCGTCTTCGAGTTCCGGCACCCCCGCGCCGCGGAGTACCCGCTCCCGGCGGACGTTCCCGCCGCGGCGGCGCCCGACAAGGTGCCCGTCTCCACCGGCGGCGCCTCCATCACGCTCCTCGACATCCAGCGGGACCGCCTCACCCGCGTCGCCGCTGAGCACTGGGGCACGCCCGCGGCGGCGGCAGCCTTCGACGCGGACCTTGTCCGGGAGATCTACTCAACCGAGCTCCGCGTCGAGGGGCGCGGGCGGAAGACCGTGCCGCTGCACCGCGTTATGATCCTCGAGGTCAGCCAGTACCTCGAGAACTACCTCTGGCCTCACTTCGACCCGGCCGACGCCTCCTTCGAGCACGTCATGTCCATCATCCTCATGGTTAACGAGAAGGTGATGCGCTTTGAAAACCTCTTCTCCGAATTGGATTGGAGCGCTTACTGCTAGTTTGGGCGATTTCTAGGGTTTCTGACACGGTTGGGTCTTGTGTGCAGTTTCGGGAGAATGTGGCGGCGTGGACATGTTTCCATGACCGTAAGGATGCGTTCAAGGGGTTCCTGTGTCGGGTTCTCAAGCTCAAGGAAGAGGTTCGTGTTGATTTTGCCGTACTTATCTATGCATTTTTGTTTCATAAAGCGAGTCATTATGTAAAGTCTAATTGATGGTACCATTGAATTTGGAGTTGGTTGTTTATGCATCTACGTTGAAGTAATTTTTTTGATGGAGCTTGGTTAATTTGGATGTTGTCGTTTTCACGTTCCCAGCTCAACTTGGGTTGAGCATGATTAGTTTAGTAGTCCAACTGTTGCTAGCAAAAGCGTTAAGAGTTACATGGAGGTACTGAGGCGACTCAACTTGCAATTGGTGCACTGCAGCGACTAGAATTGTATGCATCTCACTTTAGGCAAAATGTAAGAGGTAGTGAGATGTAGTCAATAGCAACTATAGTTGGTGGTGTAATTGAGAATATGTGATTGAATTACAAAAGCATGAGAACTTTGGTGGTTGAGATTGATTCTGTTGTATCAATGATGATTCCTCAATTTGTTGTTTAATTGTTTGAGCTCCAGTTGAAGAGTTTGTGCGGAAGTTCTTTCTCAGATGCTCTGGTGCTGGTTCTTTTAAATGTGAAGTACTCTAGGTGACTAGGATGTTATTTCGTGCAGGGTTATAGAGTTGAGGGGATCAGGGGATAATGAGTTTTGCTGGTTGTATTTTGTCTACGTTTTTGTTATTTGTTACACGTGGGAGCTGTTTGTGAGACAAATAGTTCGGTTGTATTTCCAGTTCCAATCTGAAACTTATATGCTCACGTCGGTATGGTATATTTGTCTTCTGGACAATTTCTTTATGAAAATATTATGACATTACAATGTTTATTCTGAATTTGTCTTCTTATGTTATCTTGCAGGAAAGGGCCCTTAATATGGCTGAGAAAACAAATTACCTCTTGTTCATGATAAATGCATTTCAGGTACTTATTACATTTAACTAGAGTATTTGCATCACATGCTGATGCTCCTTTTTCGGGATATATTTTGCTAGTAATTTCTGTCAACCAGACAACCACCAGATAATACTTAATTATGTTGGGCCTGAACTTCGATACGTATTGAATTGATCTATGTGCTGCACATATTCCTTTTACGAATTTTTAAGTTTATAAACACTTGCCCTTGTAACTTTTAAAACTAGTTATCCAAGGCTTGCTTTTGTATATACTGTTTATTGGGGTTGTCACCCTGTGTGGACTGTGTCAGAACTTAATTCTTACAGTGGCCATGTATTTCATGCTTTCCTGCAGAGTTTGGAGGATGAACTTGTTCGGGAAACTATACTTCAGTTAGTAAGCCTAAAGCTGTGGCATACTCTTTCTTTTGGACGACTTCAGGTAATTTTAGGTTTTCTTCCCTAAAAATATTTTTTTTTTCTGTGCTTACTTTTGGGTTCTTATATCCGTTTCAAACATGTACAGATGGAACTCTGCCTTAACCCTGAATTGATTAAGAAGTGGACCAAAATCAAAAGAAAAGAAGCAAAGGAAGCAAAAAAGGCTGACCAACCTATCAATCCTTCGGAAATGCTTGAGAATAAATTTCTTAGGAACCTAATTGAAGAATTTCTGGAGGTGTACCTTTGAAACTATTCTCATTGCTTTGTTGTTGCCAGGTGTTAATTTTGCTTAACTCCTGTGAAACTTATGTGTAGATTCTCGATTCGAAGGTTATACTATCCAGTCAAGATGGTGATGAAGAATCTGTGTTGAATGAGTCATCCGGTGGGTGGATTGATGATTCTTGTGTTCTATACTGCGAGAGATTTATGGAATTTTTGATTGACATGTTGAGCCAGCTTCCTACTAGACGGTATGTTGTTACTTCTGGTATTAACAACACCTTTATAACAGTAGATTGTACAAGGGTCATTCTAATTTATGTGTGTTCTCCACTTAGATCTAAGAACCTGAGAACTTAACATCCAGTTCTGTATTTTTTTGAAAATTGCTTCACTTGTTTGGTCAGTGCAAGTAGAACTCTCTGCAACATAGCGCCGATCCACCTATAGAGGTTTTAGGGACGTGAATGTTCATGGATCCAAATCACCTATTGAAGTTTAAGGCATGGGGTGCAATTTACATTCAGAGTAACTGCCATTTGTGACCATGTAATTTTTGAAGTCCTTGTGCATCAAAGAGTTATGTTGTGAGTGCCTGGTTCTTTCCCCCCTATGCACTTTGTAAACGAGTGTATTTCCCTCCATTGTAGGGGTTTAATCTTTCTGCTGTACGAATATTCCTATCTGCATATTGTTATATCTGAACATCAATTCCTTGATCTGGTTGTCTCTTTATGCTCCTATCATGTCCATATAACATTTTTCCATTGCATTTTTACCTATATTTCTTTACTATTTAAGAAAACACAAATATCTTCGTTCAGTTAAATATTGCTGGTAAGTGGCAATATTAACAAAGCTTACCATGTATTTGTTTATATGTTATATTTGTTCCACTTATGTTAGTTATAATCTGCAGGTTTTTGAGGCCCCTAGTTGCTGATGTTGCTGTTGTTGCCAAGTGCCACTTAAGTGCACTCTATACCCATGAAAAGGGACGCCTTTTTGCACAGTTGGTTGACTTGCTGCAGTTTTATGAAGGCTTTGAGATTAATGATCATTCTGGAACACAACTCAGTGATGATGATGTCCTGCAAGCTCATTATTCCCGTTTCCAAGCTTTTCAGCTGCTAGCATTTAAACAAGTGCCTAAGGTGCGCACCTTGTTATCTAATTTAACTTACATTTTTTACTTTGGTTTCTTGCAAAATAGTAGTCATGCATAAGGCAAATAGTAATTGTTCATTTTAATTGTTCCAGCTGCGAGATTTTGCCTTGTCTAGTATTGGTTCCCTCCATAAGCGAGCTGACTTAACAAAAAAGCTGCTTGTCTTGTCAGATGTGGAACTGCAAGATCTGGTTTGTAACAAGGTGAGAATTTCGTTGTTTGTGCTTATTGTCTATAAATTTATTAAGGTTCTTTTGTGGTTTGTGAATAGTATTTCCTTGACATTTGTCAGGCTGGGTATGCTTTTTGCCTGTCATTGGTGATCTATTTTTCAATGTTTGATCTACTTCAGTCTCCAGACCTAAGCTAAGATAGCAGCTTACAAAATATATGCACAGCGGCAAAGCTACTGTTTGAATGAAGAAAAAATAATTGTACATGTGTTCTTTGAAACTTCCATATAGAGTATTTAGTCACCGAAAAATTGAAGTTTTCTGCACAGCACACATTTGAACAGTGTCATGTCTGTAGAAATTATTTACAGCATACAAATGGCAAGTGGCATGTTATTATCTCAATTCTCAAGCATCTCCAATTGCCTGTGTGTACTTGGCAAAATGTCATCTCTTTCGTTGTGGCTTCCAAAAACTCAAGCCAGTGTTTCACAGTTGTTCTTGACATGCTGACTTAAGTTGTCTTGGCTGCCTTGTCCCACGTCTTGTGATATTTTCTCACGAGGCACTAAATTCTGAAACGTTTTGCGAGAGGTGCTACTAACTCAGACAATGCATTTATTGAGGGCTTGAGGTTATCATCAACACTAGTCCACCGCTGTTCATTACCTTACCTGCTTTCATATTACTTAATGAGCACAGCATCGGACTGTTATGCAGAAAGCAGAATTGCAACTGTACAGTGCACCCCTACCTGTTCAAATGAGACCTCTGTAGCAAAGTCTAATTGATGTGGGATTTCCGGCAGGGTTCGAAAATTTGTCGAAAACCGCTTGATATTCACGAAAACTGGTCAATTTGGTCCACACCGAATTCTGAATTCAACCGGTTTTTGAATTTGAATTTGAATTAAAAATTCAAAATAAGTAATAAAAAATAAAAAATCACAAAAAATTCTAAAATACTAGAGACAATTCTAAGACCTTATGTGAAAAAAATTTCAAAAATAATGTTTCTTGCGTCATATTTTATATGGAGTAAGTTTGAAAAAAAAGAAAAATACTGAAATGGGTTGTATGCACATGATGATTTGGCCCATCACGTTAAGGAAAAGCTTAACATGCAAACACATATTTTTCTTTTGTAGGGCGTATCTTAGAGGATCTTTAAAATTTGTTTCACTTCATTTAGAGTTTTATTAATTTCTCCATGATTTTTACAAAGTTCACAAGCATAAAGTGAACATGTCAAGAACAGCACTATAACCAACTTATTCATGTCTACCATTATTCTTCCTACATAAAGCATAGTATAAGTAAACTAATAAAAGTGGTTTCACTAATTTTGGAGGTGTGATGGGTTTGTTATGAATTAATCTAGTTGCAACACATTTACACAATCCTGCATGTTACAATAACTATTTCATGAGTTCATGTATTTTTAAAAGACATAGGATCATGTAAGAAGACTAACAAAATTGGTTTCATGATTTTTGGATTAGCAAAGAATTGACTATGCATTTAACTAGGTTTAGAAAATATTCAACTTTTTTATGATTATAAATAATTTTATCATGTAGATTGTGTTACAAGGAAACCAACAAAATTTGTTTCACTTGATTTGAAGCTCAGATGAATTAGTTGTTGATTTTACAAGGTTGAGCTATTTGTTGGTTTTTTTGTTGAACTTCATTGAAATTTGAGAAATGTGCTCAGTAAATCAGGAAATTCGACCGGTTTTCGACTAATTTGTTCAAAATGCATTCAATGCGGAAAATCCGATCGGTAAATCAGAGAATTCGCTCGGTTTCGGTGGAATTTGATTGGTTTTCGCTGACTCAATTCGGTTGGTTTTTGTCTCCAATTTATAAATTTGACCAGGTGAATTTGTCCGAATTCTCGCTGACTTTCGACCGAATTTTCCGGTTTACACGAATTTCGGACAATCGGTGGGTAGCGGTTTTCGTTGCCCAAACGAATTTGCTAACCCTGATTTCAGTTGGAAAAGGTGCACAGCTTAAATAGAATATGCAGAAACCCCCTTAGTGCAGCCCACCCCATAGGTGATCCTATGCAACCTCCTCAGAACAATTTTCATATAGTCATGAAAAGTTTGAAAAAATGGTGATAATATTGGCATAGAGTAAAGCTATCATACCACAAAATATCAAATCGAAACTTGATCTACACATGGAGAAAGAAAAAGATAAAATCTAATGAAAAGGAAATCCAAGAATATAGGGAGAAAAATTACTGATAACTGATTTTTTTGTCTCCTAATATTCATCGAATTCGGAGTTGAAGTTTTGCATGATGATTGATCATTTCATGACTGCTCTGACACAAGTTTGTTAAAATTCCACAAATAAATTGATGTTTTTGGAGGTGGGATGCACAAGGAGCAGTCAAGAAGTAGGATACACCGTACATAACAGCGAGCTGCTTAGCTCCTACTTCTTCCACCCCAAGTTCCTCATCTGTCCAACTTGTGCTGTTCAATTTCCTTGTTGCCTTCCCTTTAGATATCCCCATACCAGAAGCTTAGGGCATCCTCCATTTGGATATCGTTCACCATGGTGAGTGGAGCAATGACTCATTGGTTGTTTTTGTCCCTGACAGCGTTGGGGAGGTTTGTTAAGCTGATCTTCGGGAATAAGCTAGTGTAGTTGGTCTCTTGAGTCTGGAGTTGAAATTTGATCAAATGGTAGTCCTCAAATTCTGACCTGATAAGGTGGACCTTTGAGGCCCTTTCCCCTCGTTGATATAGGCAGCAGTATTCAAATTGAATTGCCTCCCATGGGGTTGCATTTGGGAATGATTGAATATAGGGATGCACCTGCTATGCCCCTCACAGACAGTACAAACAGCACTGACTTCTTTAGGTCTATAAATATGTGAGATGCGTATGGGATATTTGTCAGCAAATTATGTTTGCAAAAACAGTGAAACACACTTGGTCAGCCATCAGTCTCAGCCCACATGTTGATTTACCAAAGAAATACGTCACGTTTTTCTTATGGATATGTTTAATTCTCGCTAACATATGCTGTGCTATTGTGCCATGAGTGATTAAATGACATCAATAGTCAAGTGACCAAATATTGCACCGACAACCATCAGTCAGAGAGATCAGAGAAGTTATCTTGATGGCAGCAAAGATCCCCCGTTTTATTTGCTCCCTCAAATAACAAATTAGTTCCATACTGGAGTTAGCTTAAAAGTTGTCCTCATGGTTTGTAGTTTAATATTTCCTTATTTCTTATTGGTGCTCCACATGAAATTTTTTATTTTACGTGTGTAACTGAATGCCTTTTTTGAGGTACTAATATGTCCTTTTTATAATCAGCTTAAATTAATCTCAGTGAAAGACCCATGCAGTGGAAGTCGTGATTTTCTTATTGAAGTCCTAGTTGCTTTTTTTGAGAAACGGCAATCCCAAAAAGATGCAGTAAATGCACTGCCTCTTTATCCAAATGAGCAGATCATGTGGGATGAGAGCCTTGTTCCTAGCATTAATTACTCTGGAGAAGGCTGTCTTGCCCTCCCAAAACTCAATCTCCAATTCCTGACACTTCATGATTATTTGTTAAGGAATTTTAATCTGTTTCGTCTTGAATCAACATATGAAATTCGTGAAGACATTCAGGAAGCTGTTCCTCATCTACATGCTTATATCAACAATGAGGGAGAGACTGCCTTCCGTGGATGGTCTAGAATGGCTGTTCCTATCAAGGAATTTAAGATTGCAGAAGTGAAGCAGCCAAACATTGGAGAAGTTAAGCCTTCTGCTGTAACTGCTGAGGTTACTTTCAGCATATCAAGTTACAGGCCACAGATAAAATCTGAATGGGATGCTCTAAAGGAACATGATGTTCTATTTTTGCTGTCAATCCGCCCTTCTTTTGAACCTCTTAGCCCTGATGAGGCTGCAAAATCAACTGTGCCAGAAAGGCTAGGATTGCAATATGTACGTGGATGTGAGGTTATTGAAATTCGTGATGAGGAAGGAACACTCATGAATGACTTCACAGGAAGGATAAAGAGAGAAGAGCGGAAACCGCCCAAGGGTGAGATTCGTACTGTTAGAATTGCATTAGATACTGCACAGTACCAAATTGATGTTACTGAGACAGCAGAGAAGGGTGCAGACAATGTGTATGGAGCATTTAATATTCTAATGAGAAGGAAACCCAAAGAGAATAATTTCAAAGCAATCTTGGAATCCATACGTGATCTAATGAATGAAACATGTGTAGTTCCTGAATGGTTGCATAACATATTCTTGGGTTATGGAAATCCTTCTGCAGCGCAGTGGATAAATATGCCTGATCTTCTGGAAGTTATAGATTTTAAGGACACTTTTCTTGATGCTAGCCATGTACAGCAAAGCTTTCCAGATTACCAGGTAAATATTTTGACTCAAAATCTTGCTTCTCAAAGTGGATCACTTTTCTTTTTCATCTTTGATCCTGAAGATTCTAATGCTCCAAATTATTTTTAGGTTACATTTATCAATCCTGATGGTACAGAAAACCTGCACCCAAACCCTCCTTTTAAGATTAGGTTGTCCAAGAAAATGAGGGAAAACAGTCATGCTCTACCCGGCAATGTGAACTCCAATTTGACAGCAAAGAACAGTGATAATATGGCCGATGGGCGATCTCAGAAAGAGAAACTAACTGTTGAGACTTATATTCCTGTTGATCCTGGGCCGTATCCTCAAGATAAACCCAAACAGAACTCAGTGAGGTTCACACCCACTCAGGTACTCTTCAGATTCTGGGAGAAATCAATAATTTCGATCGGTGTATCATGTATGTATGTGTGGTAACGAATGTATAACTACTAAGGCATTTTTAAAGCATTTCTTGTCCGCATTAGAGTGTCTTTAGCCTTTTATCTTATGCTAAGCAGCACTTCAGAAAAATGTTGCTTCCAACTTTGAAGTTCTAAAATTACCATGATACTGTTTCTGGTCCAAATTAATATTTTATCTAAGAGTACATAAATCAAGGCAATGGTTGTCCGACTGGAATATGAGTATATGACATATTTGCTCTATAAATGGTATAAGTTATGGATTATATGTTACATTTGTTTAGGCTCATCATGTGTGCTACATTAGTGTCCTTGCTTTCAAGGTGAATGAGGATCTTATTCAACTTTAAAATTGTGACCCTGACACTATTATTTATTTGTAGATCGGTGCTATAATATCTGGTATACAACCTGGATTGACAATGGTTGTTGGTCCTCCTGGTACGGGAAAAACAGATACAGCTGTGCAGATATTAAATGTTTTATATCACAACTGTCCTTCACAAAGAACGCTGATTATAACCCATTCGAACCAAGCTTTGAATGACTTGTTTGAGAAGATAATGCAGGTACTGCACCATATATTATCTGAACTCTTACTGCTTACCTTGCATTAATACTTCTTCAAGAGGCAGTGTATCAGTGCTATGCTGTGCTTTAATGTCAATGACTTGTTATTGCTGTTGTGCCTGACTGGAAATTATTTGGATATTTTTTCCCTGCTGTTCCATGTAATGGCAAAATGCTTGCTATACTCCTTGTTATTTCCGATTTGTTCTGACAATGGAATCCAAACATAAAAAAGTACCTTCTGGTCCTGATGGATTCCATATAAAATGATCCTTATCTCACATTTCCATGCATTGCTGTTTTACATGTCTAAATGCTACAATTAATCTGTTTGTTTTTCCTTGTGTTTTGATTGGAGTCCTGAATTACTTGGTTCACATCATGATGGACAGTATATGTTTGATATGATTTCTGGTATGTTATGTATACGACTGTCTGTTACATGTTATTTTGCTACTGGATATCTGATGTAATGTTTTTCTGCCAGAGGGATGTGCCTGCTAGGTACCTTCTTCGGCTTGGTCAGGGTGAGCAAGAGCTGGCAACTGATCTTGATTTTAGCCGTCAAGGGCGTGTCAATGCTATGCTGGTCCGACGGCTAGAGCTGCTAGGTGAAGTTTCTAAATTGGCGAGATCTCTTCGTCTTCCAGAAGATGTGGGCTACACATGTGAAACTGCCGCATATTTTTGGTTATTACACGTTTATGCCCGTTGGGAACAATTCTTAGCTGCCTGTGAGCAAAATCAAGAGAAACCCTCTTTCGTCAAAGACCGCTTCCCATTTTCAGATTTTTTCTCGAATACTCCGCAGCCTATCTTTAATGGTGAGTCTTTTGAGAAAGATATGCATGCGGCCAAAGGTTGTTTCAAACATCTTTCTACGATATTCCAAGAGCTGGAAGAGTGTAGGGCTTTTGAGCTACTTAAGTCAACAGTGGAGCGAGCAAATTATCTAATGACTAAACAGGCCAAGATAGTTGCCATGACTTGTACTCATGCAGCTTTAAAGAGGAGAGACTTTCTTCAATTAAGTTTCAAATTTGACAATTTGCTGATGGAAGAAAGTGCACAGATATTAGAGATAGAGACTTTTATACCGATGCTGCTGCAACGACAGGAAGATGGTTATGCTCGTCTTAAACGTTGCATTTTAATTGGTGACCACCATCAGTTACCCCCTGTTGTGAAGAACATGGCTTTTCAGAAGTACAGCCACATGGACCAGAGTCTCTTTACTAGGTTTGTTCGTCTTGGTGTCCCTTACATCGAGCTCAATGCTCAGGGTCGTGCAAGACCTAGTATCGCTAAACTCTATAACTGGAGATACAGAGAGCTGGGAGATCTGCCTTATGTGCGCGAGCAAGTGATCTTCCATAAAGCTAATGCTGGGTTCTCTTTTGAGTATCAGCTGGTTGATGTTCCCGATTATCGTGGCAGAGGTGAGTCTGCCCCCTCGCCTTGGTTCTACCAGAATGAAGGGGAGGCTGAGTATATTGTTAGTGTGTATATCTACATGCGCCTGATTGGCTACCCTGCCAATAAGATTTCGATATTAACCACTTACAATGGTCAGAAGCTTCTTATTCGTGATGTTATCAATAGAAGATGCAAGCCGTGGAATATTGAGCCACCTAACAAGGTAATTTGTAATAAATATGGTGGTTGAGCTATGCTCATAACCTAGCAGTTTATTAGCTTTGAGAGTCCTGTACTGACACGCATTGATTTGTCATATCTAGGTTACCACTGTGGACAAGTTCCAGGGTCAGCAAAATGATTTCATTTTACTTTCTCTTGTCCGGACCCGTTTTGTGGGCCATCTCCGTGATGTCAGAAGACTTATTGTGGCTATGTCCCGTGCTCGTCTGGGCTTGTATGTGTTTTGCCGTCGTTCACTGTTTGAACAGTGTTACGAATTGCAGCCAACATTCCAGCTTCTCCTCCAAAGGCCCGATAAACTTGCCTTGAATCTTGAGGAGTGCACTCCATTTACAGAGCGACCTTTGGGGGAAACTGGAAACATCCATTATGTTACTGGTATTGAAGACATTGATCATCTAGTGAATTTCAGACTGGAACATCTACGTCAGGTGTGTTGTCCAGTACTACATCTCTGCGAAGTAAAGTTTAAATCTATTTCTTATTTTTCATATCTGAAAAACTGAGCCATAACTACCATTTCTCTGTGCAACAGATGCAATACATGCAGTATTATGCACCTCAGGCAAATGAACCACCTTCAGCAGTGTCAGAAAATAATGCGGGTGCAATCCCTCCTGACAGTGGCCGTGCTGGTAGTGTTCTGAACAAGGCAAACAAGCACATGACGGCGGAAGAAAATGGTGATGCAAGTGAGACATCGATCAGTAATAAGATGGAGGAAGACACCGTTGAGGCAAAGGATGACGCCATGCAGGAAGGAAACAAGATGGGTGAAGGGAATGGCGAGGGTGATGTGGCTACAGAGGATAACAAAGGGGAAGAGCATGCTGATGCAAATGACAAGATGGAGGAAGGAAATGCCATGCCGATGGACAAGATGGAGGAAGAAAATTCTGAGCCGAAGGACAAGATGGAAGAAGAGTGAGCTTGGTTGTGGTCAGTTTGGAAATAGAGGCGGACTTTTGCCGACTTGTTCATAAATCTTGATTTGGAGCTTCAATATTCAACCGGGTTTACGCATGATGAAGGCTGGTAATATGGTCCCTCGACATGTGTGCAGAACTAAAATTGACAGATGACGACCAATGTTCCTGTGGTGAATGAAAGCGAAGGTTCTGTTCGACCATCTTAGTCTAGCTATGCAGGGCACATGTTCCTTTTCTTCCAGCCAACTGTGTGTGTATTCGTGTGTTCCACATGCGTTAATGGTTTTGTATACTGGATTCCAGCCAACACTTCGGCAGTTTGGCTGAATCGCACGGTCACAATGGAGTGGGCTATTAATGGCTTCAGCGTACACAAAAGGTTTTATCTAGGATAGCACTCTGTTTAACATGACTGCGAGCACACATACTGGATTGTTGTAATTTTGGCACGATTGGCACTTTTGTTTTTTGCAGATTTGAGGATAGCCCCTACTTGTTATTTTCCGGAGAAAAAGGGATAGCCTCTACTGGTCTACTGTTACTGTTGTCTTGTGAATCAGGCCAACTGTGACCGAGAGAAAGGATGTTCAAAGTTTGATCTTCCACACCGACAATATTTTCAGTGTCTGTCGGGAGCTTCAAATGTAGCGAGCATTTTCGATTGAATCTGTGGGCGACAATCATCACGATATGTAGAAATTTTCCTTACAGGGAACTCACCCAAACAAACTGGCTGCATGGCTGTTTGCCATAGTTTTCTTAGCCATGATTCGGTAAGTGCTTGGTTATATCAACAATTTAGTTATTCCAAACTTTTTCACATCCAGGTTTCACGCAAAGTCGTGGCAAGATTCTCTTAGGCCAAGTCTAAGTTGTTGCGTCGTTTTTGTTCGCCACAAGTTATGCGATTCTGGGCAAGGTTTCTTTGCACACCATTACAACCTTAGGTTGCAAAAAGAGATGGCAGTGAGGGCGCCCATATTCACAGGTTTTGGAGAGGCTACCTACCTGAGAACCCAGCCCAGAGCAACTGATTTCACTCGCTAATCTTACTGGCGCTTGGTAGCGATTTTTTTTTTCAATATTTGTAAAATTATATGGCCATTTCAAAAAGTTGTAACAATATGCTATATTGCCCATTCATTGGGCAAGAGTAATATATAGTCTCATGAACAAACGATATCTTGTGAGGTCCGCTAGTTAGGGAATAAAAAATACGGTGGGACCACGTGTCCCGTTCATCGGACGACACCTTGTTATCACCCGGTGATCGGGCGAGATCTTCGTCTGAGGAACACCAGTGAGCCCACCCAAAATGTATCATGTATTGTTTGGACGACAACTTTTAGGTAAAAAAACCGCACGTGTCGGCCTTTCTGATGTCAGCATTGCATTTGCACCGAATACAGACGAGAGAGAGAAGGAGAAGAGAGCGCCAGGAGAGGGAGAGGAGAGGAGGGGTGGGGAAATCCAAGGCGAAGCCCTGCTAGAGGAACAAAGTATATTTTTTTATAAATCTAATAGGATAGCCAATAGTAGTAGGTTTTGACATAGGTTAGATGTTAGATCTATAATTTTTTACAAATTTGGTAGGATAACCATTAGACGTAGGTTAAAATGCAGATCTAGATTTTGAATTATGGTTAGATATAGTTTAGCAACTAGATTATTTTTTACTCATATTTTAGTAATTAGATGTAGTATTTAGATATATGTTAGGTATTAGATGTAGGATTTAGATATAGTGTAGGCATAACTGAGGTAATAGATGTAGGATTTAGAGGTGTTTGATATAGCAACCCGATGATATTTTGTTGTAATATAGATTACTTGTTGAGCCAAATTTATAATGAATTTTGCATTATTGTAGATATATTTTTACGTAAATTTATATGTTTAATCACAATAATGTTATAGTTTTTGTTGATGATTGTCAAATATGTCAAATCAGTAGCAGTTTATGATTTTTTATAGGGATAGTGAAATATTATATGGTCCGAAAGTGGTAGTATTATATGTATTTAAGTCAATGGATAATAGTATCTTCAAACCTATACACAAAAGTGTGAGACACTTGTACGGATGGTTCATGCGGGGTTTCAAAATAGATCTTGAGGTTTAAGAAATAACCATTAGTGTTGTGGGCAACCATCTGAGAGACGGTGTGTACTGTGAGGTGTACCTGCTTAGGAAAGATGAAGTCTAGAGGATGTATTTGCAAGATGTTATGCACAAATATTGACCTCCTATGTTGCTTGTGTAATAGAAGAATAAGGAGATAATTGGGGAGATGCAGGATGGGGGTATGCGGAGGAGAAGGGTGATGAGGAAGAGTATGACGAGGATATTCATTCGGATGGTGCATATTCATCGGATTATTCGACTGAACTGACTCGTGAGGTAGATGAGGGGGAATGAATCCCTTTTCTAATTGAACAGATGGAGCGGGATGATCTTGAGGCTGATGAATCTCCTAAGTATGATATGTCGGATGATGAAGACGATGCTCTTGTTCCCGCGGACTGGAACAATTCCAATTTTAATAACCTTGTGGTGAATGAGAGAAATCCACATTATAAATAGATGATCTACTGGCCACATGTACAACCAAACCAATAGGCCCAACTTTCACAACTCCGACAAAAATAACATTCAATCCTTTCCCTAAGAAATACATGTCGGATACTACGCCTGATAAGGTCGAAGTACCAATGTGCTGGTGTGAAGACCTTTGTATGGCAATAAAGTCCTCCAAATTCTTCGACACCTACAGAAGTAGGTTCTTCATATGCCACAACTACAAGTACAATCCCCTCTTGGAAGCACCAATGTTGGCATCCGTCGTCAGGTAATTGCTTATAGCCAAACTACTCCAGATACAACTATGCGTTACAACTAAACATTTTGCTCTTTGTTGCTGTCTTCGCCACCACTATGTGACTTCTTACAATGACTGGATACTAAACAGTCGCAAGCGGATATGTTCCTCCTTCACACTGAGCACCACACCGTTTGAAGACGCTTCCATGAGATGGAAGCCAAAGAGAGGATGGAGGCTACATGCACAATCATTTAGGAGGAGCAACAGAAGGTGGGGGAGGAATGTAACCCCGTGATGACGAAGGCTCGTGAGGCAGAGAGGGAGAAGAAGCGCGAGAGGGCATGTCGAGCGCGTGACGCAGGACCAAAAGTGGTGAGGAAGGCAAAGTAACCACGTTCCATTCAGTAAACCTGATGTTGTATTCCTGTTGTTTATATTACCTAAGGTATGTTAGTTTTAGATGTGATACTTATTTATGTTTGAATAATGGTGTACTGTACATGCCACGGTTGGTATATGTCACTATTCCTATTAAAATCATCGTGTTCAACTTTCATTTTCCGTCAAATATGGATATCCAAAATATCGCACAAACATCTAATGCTACTCGATGAATCGAAAACATAAAATTTGCACCACTCAAACGCCTATTCTGTCACAAATAAAATTAAATTCGGCTAGCTCAAATAAAATGGCCACAACAAGGTGTCACCTGTTCATTAAGGGTCACATTGCTATCGTTCGATGAGTGGACGAGATAAATATATCGTTTATTCATTGGATGACACGTGTCCGTGTTGCATTTTTTATTTCCTAACCTGTGGACCACACAGGATGTCACCTATTTATAGGGTAAGATTTTGCTCTCACCTGATAAACAAATGATGATAATTTATTATTGTAATTTTCTGAAACAATCACGTAATTTTGCAAATGTTGAAAATATATATGAAAAAATACCTTGGTAGCAAGGCGTGCGCCGACGAAAAGCCTGGGTCATCTCAGAATATGCTTCTGTTTTTAAAATTAATTATGCTTCTGTTTTTAAAATTAATTAATAAAAATAGGCGCAGCGGGCGAGACAAACCCATATGGATCAACCGTACATTGGACAATTTATGTAAAAATCATAAACTACGACGTTTCGATGCTCTTAAACATTCAAAACATCATCTAAATAGTATTAAAAATTATGAAAAAATGTGGTAGTTGTAGTACTACCATCTAGCTCTTCCTAAAATTTTGGATAAAAATATGATTAGTAAGATGAGAAAAAAAGATAAATTTCAACAAATTTTTTATTTCTCATTATACAAGTAACTGTTTAAATTGAAAATTTGTGAAGCGCTAGATAATATCATTCTCTATATCATAATTTTTTAAAGAATTTTTCAAGTGTTTGGAAGGTTTGAGAGTATTGGACGTGACATTTTGATGATTTTTAAATAAATCGCCCAACGCTTATTTTTGTTAATTTTGAAAACGTTGCGCATATTCTGCTATTTTTAAAATAAAAATACAGAAATAAAAATTCTTTTGTGGCGAAATCGGTTCAGGCTTTGGCCGGGCTGGGCCCAATCTGCCCAGGTGGTCCTGCCATCGGACGGTGCACCATGCTGCTACGACGAATCGGTGGTAGCATCCGACGGCGTGCGTGTTATAGAGCCCTTAAGGGCTATGCAGACCCCTTTCCCATCCTTTCTTCCTCTCCAGGCCGGCTCGAACGAAAATCTTTTCCCCGAAGAAAGGAAAGGAAGAAGGCGGCCGGCGAGCTCGGCCATGGGCGACAACCAGTACTCATTCTCCCTCACCACCTTCAGGTCCCTCTATTCTCTCTCTCTCTCTCTCACACACACACACACACACACACACACACACACACACACACGCGCGCGCGCGCGCCCGCGCCGGTATGGTCTGATTGTGGCATTTTATTCGAGGAACTTAGGCTTGTGGAGTTGTACGTATGATGTGCAATGCTCGGGTTAGGAGCATTAGAATTAATATCGGCGCTGGTAGTTGTTGCAGTTGTAACTTTGTGGCTTCCTGGGTGCCTATTGGTGGCAACGGAGACTGCGTAGAGTTTGGATACTCTTTTCCCTTTTCTTTCACCCCCAGATGCACCATAGACACTGTTAGGCTGCACAAAATCAGGGTTTGAGCGGTGAGGTGAACTGCTGTGATCTATATAACTTAGCTCGAACTGATTATCACTGTGATAGGTTGGTTTCATTCGTGATGATCAACATGGCTTGCGATACTCTTTGATTGGTTGTGATTATTTGATTGCTGATATAGTGTGTGTTGTGGAGTGACATACGAGTGCTAAGTATCAGAGATTTAGTAGTTTCTCGATACCTATGAAATGTACTGAAGTTTAATAAATTTCATAAAGTTGGATCTTTCTTGTTTTCTTGATGTCAGTGGGGTTGTTGGAGCATGTCCACCACGAACCAAATTTCAGCCGAAAACTGGCAAGAAGAGCTCATAGCCATAAGCTATACAATGCAGCATAGCTGCCCTAGTGGTGAGCACCAGACGTGGTTTGTTAGAATTTGCATTGAAAACTTTTCGTCTGGTCTCCTGTGATTTTTTCCAAAATTCTGGTTTTTCAATCTCTGGGACTATGGGGGTTTTCTGGCCGAGATTTAAATCCCTGGTCTCCGCAGCAACAATATTTTTTTTTGTCTACGTAGTGCATTCTTGTAAAGTTTTTGTACTTGTTTGGATGCTCAGCAAAAAATTTTTAGTAATAGAGGAGCATAATTCTGCAGGCTGCAGCTATTCATGTCATTTTTGGGTTGTTCATTGATAGACGTAGGACTTCCCACAATTTAATATATGTCTTTCAAGGTTGCCATGTCAGTCTGATTCGTGTGAGTCAATTACACCTTGTTTTTTAGGGCCTGATCTAAATTCTCTAAAGAGAGTGATAACCTGAGGAAAGTGATCCTGTGGCTGAAAGTAATTATTTAGTAATTCTCTAGGGTAAATTTTTTAGTAATTCTCTAGGGTAAATTACACCTTGGTTACAAGAATGTTTGTCTATCCTAGAGCTTCGGGCTCCTTATTCTTCGGTAATTTCAGCTTCTGTGCTTGTCCAAGAGTGTTCAAATCCCAGAGTCGATTCGGGGGTTCGGGGGGTCTGGATCTCGGTGTCCACCGGCTTCTCTTAAATACTCGCCGGCGGTAGCGTACCCAGAAAGGGAGGGCACGAGCTCCAAGGTGCCATAAATGGAAAGTAACCATCATGGGCTGCTGCGCGAAGTAATGGGGGGTTGAAAATGCGCCCCCGTCCGGTCTCTGTCGTCATGATGTCATTCTGCAACGGGCGCCACGGAGAGAGCCCACCGGGTAGCCACCGAGCAGCCTGGCGTGCCCGCCCGGTCTTGTACGCCTGACACAGCAGGGCGGCAGGCGGGGCGCCTTGTGCCTCGCGATGTTATCCCGAGGCGCGCCGGATGACGCGGGATGGGACCTGTGCATTAAATGTCCCCATGCCTCCCTGCCAGACCGTGGTAGGGACTGACACCGAGCGTGGCAGGAGCAGTTGGAAGTGACAGGCCACGCGCCCTCTTAAATGTGGTATCAGGCCTTTCACTGGTTGACACCTCACCGCCGGACCTCTGTGGGGGCCACCGGCGAAAGACTTCTTAGGCCGTCGAGGGACCGAGTGCTCGGGGGTCACTGTTCACAGCCCCGAGCACTCTCCCCCGGATATGCCCTTTCTTAGTCCTCGGGGAACCGAGTGATCGGGGGCCACTGTTCGCGGTCCCGAGCACTCTCTCCCGGAATTGACTGTTCAGGTCCTCGGGGAACCGAGTGCTCGGGGGCCGCTGTTCACGGCCCCGAGCACTCTCTTCCGGAACTAACTTCCTTGGGTCCTCGGGGTACTCGGATGGGTCACTGTTCGCAGCCCCGAGCGACCCCTTCCCGGTACTTGGCTTTTCTGGTCGTCGGGGGACTTGGGTGCTCGGGGACCACTGTTCACGGCCCTGAGCACTCTCTTCCCGGCACTTGGTCTTCGTGGATCATCGTGGAACTCGGGTACTCGGGGATCACTGTTTATGGCCCCGAGCACCCTCTCCCGGGACTTAGTCTTCTCGTACCTCGCGGAGATGATCCCCGCGGGAGGGCGCCACGTGGCAAATTGTTGATTTGACCTTGGGACTCAGGGACCCCTGGTTCCTGATTCACCGACAGTAGCCCCCGGGCCCATTGGCAGGCGATGGCCCAGAGATTGCGGATGGAGCCCTCGTCTTCATCGAGGCCGATCCCAGCACCGACGCCACGTGGCGTGTTTTTAGGCACTGGCCTCTCCGGCCCAGGCTTCTGGTACGACCCAGCGGGGAGCCGAACGGACGCGCGTCCAGCCGACTCCCGAGGCGCGTGATAACGAGGCAGGCGGCGCGCGTGGCAACCGCACAGATCGAGGGTAGTGCGCCTGACGACTGCTGACAACCGCGCAGACCTAGGGAGATTCGCCTGGCGCTCGTGCCAGTCGAGGAAATTTGTCTCGCCGAGCGCGCCGCGGCAGGCGTCGTTTGAAATCCCTAGGGTATAAAAGGAGGAGGGGAGCGAACCGTTGCCCCTTAACGCCATTTTCGCGATCAAGCCTTCTTGCCTTCTTCTTCCTTGCGCTCCAGAGCTTTCGCCCTCCCTTTGGTCCGTAGCAAACCCTTCCTCCCCCACCGTTCCAGCACACTCCCCACCCTGACACAATACCGAGGGCTGGAGGCAGCCGCCGCGACAAGGGACCCGACAGCATACTGCCGGAGTCGAGGATTGTCAACGAAGAGGGGGTGGACAAGGTCCGCGAGTTGATGGTGCCCGAAGGCCAGCGGGAGGCCTCGGTGGTGAGGCCGGCGAGCTTCCCGCCTGTCACGGACCGGTCGGAGCGTATCGTCGTCTTCGTCTCCTTCGTGGCGGCCGGGCTGGTGCCGCCATTCTCGACGTTCTTCCTCCAAGTCCCCGATACGTTCGGCATCCAACTAGCGCACCTCAGCCCGAACTCGGTGGTCATCTTGGCCATCTTCGCGCATTTCTGCGAGATGTTCGTGGGGGTGCCGCCGTCGGTGGCGCTGTTCCGCCACTTCTTCATGCTGCGGCCGGCCGGGAAGAAGGGTTCCTCCACCGCGGACGTCGCCAGCTGCTGCAACTTCCGGCTGCGGGACGGCTTGGCGGAGCTGTACATCCCCCAGGTGCTGCGGAGCAAATGGGACGACTGGCGGCGCTACTGGGTCTACGTCGACGTCAGCCCCCACGACCGCCTCACGTTGCCGGAGGTGGTGGCGGAGCCCCAGAGGTTGATCTGGGAGGCGGCACCGGCGGAGGACGAGCGGATGCGGCCAGTCCTGGACCGCATCGACTACCTGCGCCAGGCGGGACTGACGTCGGTGTTGGTGGTGGCGGACTACCTGCGCCGCCGCCTGGCGCCCCTGCGGGAGCGGGTCCGCCCCAGCTGGACGTACACGGGCTCCCAGGACATCACCAGGACCCGGCGTGGAAGACCTTACCCGGGCGGAGCTTCCCTGGGAGCAGTTGGCGCTCTGCGCCGACCCAGGCCGGGTGGTGCTGCAAGCGACGCTGCCCGAGTTCGACGCCCAGGGTCTGGTCGACCGGCCAGGGCGCCGGAGCCCCGGGACTATCCAGATCCCCGGGGTAGACGAGGAGACCGGCGGCGCGCTGAGGACCAGCGGCGGGGATGCCACAAGTGGCAGGCCGTAGGCGAGCGGCAGGGAGGCCGCGGGCGGTCGGACGCAGACCGGCGGCAGGCCGCAAGCTGGCCGTGGGGCTGCCGCAGGCAGCAGCCATCAGGCCGGCGGAAGAGGCGCTGCCGGCAGCGGAGCAGCGGCCCCGGGGGACAAGGGAAAACGCCCTCGGGCGTTCGTGCCTCAGCCGTCGTCCTCATCGTCGCCGTCGCCTCCACGGCAGCGGTCGTCGGCGGGCGGCGCGAAGGAGGGAGGCTGGGGCAGCCAGTCGTCCGGCGCGGAATCCACGACGGAGGCGAGGTCCAGGGCGCGGGAGCCCGAAGACCAAGGCCGGCGCGGGAGCCCGAAGACCAAGGCCGGCGCGGGAGCGGGTCTACGGCGAGTGCCCAAGCCGGCCCGTCGCTGGAGACGTGCTCCACGGCGGAGGCGAGGTCCAGGGCGTAGGAGCCCGGAGACCAAGGCCGGCGTGGCGGGTCTACAGCGAGTGCCCAAGCCGGCCCGCCGCCGGAGACGGGCTCCACGGTGGCCCCTCAGCGGCCCGAGGGACAGAGCCCCCCGCCGAAGAGGAGGAGGGCAGACTCTGGGCCGAAGCCGCAGGGCTCAGAGTTCAAGATCCCAGAGTCCCGATGGCAATACCGCGGACCAAAGTCAGCGTGAGTTTTCATCTCTTCCCGAGCGCGTTTTGCCCGGAGTAAGTCAGGGGACTAACCTGTGTTTGCTTTCAGGCCGCCCAAAAACGCCTTCGGAGACCAAAGGCGATCGGAAGCACCAAGGCCGGCTCTCGCCCCTGAGCCGAGCGCGCCGGCCGAGCCGGAGCCGTAGGCGCCGCCGCACCCTGAGCCGAGGGCAGCGGCCGCGCTCGAGCAGCCGGAGCCGGCCGAGTCCGCCCCGAGCACTTCGAGGGCGGGGCAAATGGCCGCGGTGAGGGCGGCGCCGACGTGGCAGCAATCGGGGACCCCGAGCGCCTCAGCAGAGAGGGCTCGCAGGGGACCTAGCGCCCGGCCGTTGTCCAGCCAGGCCGCGGAACCCCTCCAGGACGTGCTAGGAAGCGCCCGGGAGGTGATCGAGCGGCTGGAGGCGGCCGTGGCAGGGGAGCGGGCACAGCTCGAGGCGGACTGTGCCGCCCTCGTCGAGGAGAGGGGGCGTTTGGAGGAGGTCGGCCAACTTTTGGAGGCCTGTATTGCCTCGGCCCGCGTCGCCCATGAGAGGGAGAGGCGTGCGGTGGCCGAGGAGTGGGAGGCCCTAGAGGAGCTGCGCGAGGAGGCCGTCGCTGTGCAGGAGGAGGCCGCCCGCTTAGGGAAGATCTCGAGGAGGTGGGCCGCGGAGCTGCTCGCCAGGAAGCGGTTGATGCGTGCTCGGGAGGAGGCCATTGTGCCGCGCGAGAAGGCTGTGGAGGCCTCCTGGGCAGACTTAGCCCGTCGGAACGACGAGCTCAAGCGGAGTCGCGCCGAAGTCCTCCGTCGGGAGGAGGTGGCGGTTCGCGAGACTGACGTCGAGATCACGGTGACGGCTCAGGACGCCCGGGAGGAGCAGCTTACCCTGCGCGAGGAGGAGGCTGCCACGGCGTCGGCAGCCGTAACTGCTCGGGAGGAGCAGGCTGCCAAGTGGGAGGCCGAGCTGGCCACCCGGAAGCAGGCCCTTAGTGCCCTCACCGAGCAGGTGAAGCGGGGCCAAGCCCCGGCGACCAGCGGCGTCCCGACCAGCGCGGCCGAGGGGATTAGCCTCGAGGAGCGGCTGCAGATCGCGAAGGACGAGCTCGAGACCGTCGTCGCCGAGCAGGCCAACGTAAAGCTGATGATGCGAGACATTCTTCAGCAAGCACGGAGGTCCGTGAGGGTGGCCGGGCTCGGGCGAGTCAACGTGGGCGAGAAGAGGATGGATCGAGAGACCATCGGCCACATCGCCCTCGGCTTTGAGGAGATCAGCCGGCGATTGAAGGCTCTTCCCCGGGCTGTGCAGGGGTTAGCCTCCCGGGAAGGGCGCGCTCTGGCCCAAGTAGTGGCCGAGCACGTCCTGGCTTGTTACTGGAGCCGGGACCCCAACTTCTCGCTGGAGCCAACCCGACAGGGAGTGGTCGAGGCTGAGGAAGGGGCCGCCCGGGAGGCTGTCCGGGGCATCGCTGCCGAGGTGGCGGCTTGCTTCACGCGGGAGCCGCCGTCGGTACCGAGCAGTGGCAGCAGCAGCGAAGACTCCTCGCCGCCTCCAGAGCCCGCCGACCTAGATTAGGCTTTTGTTTTTTGCTTTCTTTTGACTTGTTGTAAATACGGGAGTGATCCCTCTAAATAGCTCTTCTTTTTTGAATATAATGGAAGACTTTTCTTTGGGATCGCAACTCCAATGTTGTCTTGATGCTTGATGAAGTCTTTTCTCTTTTCACTTGATGTCCCGAGGAGTACTTCGGCCTCATGCCGGGACTCCCATTGGCGCTCAAGGGTAACACGCGCATCTTCGACGACCCTCCGCTCGTTGAGGTGCAAGCGGAGGTCCTGAGCTCTGGTAGTGGTCAGGGTGCGGTACTCCGCTTGGAGGCCCTCCGGCCAGTTCGGCCGCCACCTGATGATGGACCGGCCTTGGTTGCGCCGCGGTGGGAGGTAGGTCGGGAGCTCTCGGCCAACACCTGACGGTGAGCCGTGCCCACCAGAGCGGCCACCTCCTGGCGGGTGCCTGAGGAGAGCTTGGACTGGCGGGTGCCTGAGGAGAGCTTGTGCTGCAAGCAGCGCGCTCCCAGGACTGGCATCGCTGAAGGCGAGCCTGCGCCGCAACGGCGCCCGGCGCTGTTCAGACGTGGACCTCGCGACAGGAGTTTCCGCCGCTTGCTGAGGGTTAGGCGATGCGCTTGCAACGGTGGCGGCGGCCCTGCTGGGCCCAGCGCCATGATCCCCATGAGAGGGGAGCGCCGTGCGAGCGGACCGTGGCTGCTGCTGAGCAGTAGGAACTGGGGCCTCCTGCGCGAGGGGCTCCATTTCCTCACTGGAGCTGGAGCCGGTGCGTTGGAGACGATGGCCACCTGCCATTTTTTCTGCTAGGCCCAGCGCCATGATCCCCATGAGAGGGGAGCGCCGTGCGGGCGGACCGTGGCTGCTGCTGAGGAGCAGCAGCAACTGGGGCCTCCTGCGCGAGGGGCTCCATTTCCTCACTGGAGCTGGAGCCGGTGCGTTGGAGACGATGACCACCTGCCATTTTTTCTGCAGGAAAACAAACAAATTCAGGGATGCAACCCCCATACCTGGCGCGCCAGCTGTCGGAGGGTGAACTCCTAAAGCAGGGATCCGGAGGGATCCCTTTGAGATTCGGCCGGGGGATGATTCTGAATCTGTTTTGCGGGAGAAATTAATGGGTGTAAATGCGATGGCAGGTGGAATGGAATGATCGGATGCAGAATGCAGTAAATGCACTGAAGGTTTTTAGACAGGTTCGGACCGCACTGAGCGTAATACCGTACTCTTGTGTGGATGCTATAAATGCACTGAGAATGTCTCTCAGGGATGTTGCTGGTTACAAGAATGTTTGTCTATCCTAGAGCTTCGGCCTCCTTGTTCTTCGGTGATCTCAGCTTCTGTGCTTGTCCAAGAGTGTTCGAATCCCAGAGTCGATTCAGGGGTTCGGGGGTCTGGATCTCGGTGTCCACTAGCTCCTCTTAAATACTCGTCGGCGGTAGTGTGCCCAGAAAGGGAGGGCACGAGCTCCAAGACGCCATAAATGGAAAGCAACCATCATGGACTGCTGCGCAAAGTGATGGGGGGTTGAAAATGCGCCCCCGTCCGGTCTCTGTCGTCATGACGTCGTTCTGCAACGGGCGCCGCGGAGAGGACCCACCGGGCAGCCACCGAGTAGCCCGGCGTGCCCGCCCGGTCTTGTACGCCTGACACAGCAGGGCGGCAGGCGGGGCGCCTTGGGCCTCGCGATGTTATCCCGAGGCGCGCCGGATGACGCGGGATGGGACCCGTGCATTAAATTTCCCCACGCCTCCCTGCCAGACCGTGGCAGGGACTGACACCGAGCGTGGCAGGAGCAGTTGGAAGTGACAGGCCGCGCGCCCTCTTAAATGCGGCATCAGGCCTTTCACTGTTTGACACCTCACCGCCGGACCTCTGTGGGGGCCACCGGCGAAAGACTTCTTAGGCCGTCGGGGGACCGAGTGCTCGGGGGTCACTGTTCACAGCCCCGAGCACTCTCTCCCGGATATGCCCTTTCTTGGTCCTCGGGGAACCGAGTGATCGGGGGCCACTGTTCGCGGTCCCAAGCACTCTCTTCCGGAATTGACTGTTCAGGTCCTCGAGGAACCAAGTGCTCGGGGGCCGCTATTCACGGCCCCGAGCACTCTCTCCCGGAACTAACTTCCTTGGGTCCTCGGGGTACTCGGGTGCTCGGGGGCCACTGTTCGCAGCCCCGAGCACTCTCTCCCGGAACTAACTTCCTTGGGTCCTCGGGGTACTCGGGTACTCGGGGACCACTGTTTATGGCCCCGAGCACCCTCTCCCGGGACTTAGTCTTCTCGTACCTCGCGGAGATGATCCTCGCGGGAGGGCGCCACGTGGCAAATTGCTGATCTGACCTCGGGACTCGGGGACCCCTGGTTCTTGATTCACCGACAGAAGTGATTCAGTACGGAAAGTGAATAAGAGAAAGCTATTTTTTTCAACTTCTAACATCTAGTCTATTTCAGAGAATCACTCTTACGGATTCCACTCTAGAAGCTAAAAACGGAAACTTGTTGTTTGACAGAGCCCCCTTGATTCTAGGAGCTCCGCCAAACATGCCCTTAGTCGCTACTCACCAGTGTCTCCTTTAGGAGTTGGAACCAGGAAGTCTTGTAATTGGATCTTTAACGGACAGATCACATTGACGATGTCTTGTAATTGGATCTTTAACAGACAGATCAATATTTGTGTCTGAACTCCGAATAACTGACTGAAACTGTAATTTGATGTGTATTTCCACAGCGTTACAATTGATACATTAAGTTGTTATATTATAACGAGTCTGTAGCATCATGTGCACTTTCAGATTGTTCTATTCCATATTTGTGTCTGGGACTCTGTGTCAGACCGTAACCATTTTTCTTTATCAATTATTCTGATTTATGCCATATTCCAGCTGCTAATGGAGCAGTTATCGCCACTGAGAAGAAACTGCCATCTATTTTAGTGGATGAAACATCTGTATGTGCAACATCATTCTTAACTTCAGCTTCCTCTTTTAGTCAGTAGCATCATTAGTTCTGCAATAAACACTAAAAGAATATCGGATGCAAACCTGTAGGTGAAAAAGATTCAGGTGTTGACACCAAATATTGGAGTTGTCTACAGGTACTTTTCTTTTTCTGTTTTGGTTACTTTGTTGTTCACATCTTGCCTTTTCGGATGCTGATGGGGCTATGACCTTTTTTTTTATACATTTCACCTTGAATTGGTAAACTTGATAATGTATCTGATCACTAATTATAATCTTAATCTGTTGACATGGCTGATCTAGAGTTTTACTTTTAACTGTCACATGTGTCATTTCTTGTTTTTAAAATAACTGTATACAAATTAAGTTGAGCTGTACTCTTCAAGCTGCTTCGTACATCTTTTAGCTTCCCACCATTAATGAAAGGTCAACTCAATGATATGTACACTACTCGCAGTTGACGAGACCCATGATCATGAACTCTGGCTCTATTTTGTTGCATATCCATGTAACCTTGTATTATTTTTCAGTGGGATAGATCCGGATTTCCGTGTTCTAGTGAGGAAAAGTTGAAAGCAAGCACACCAGTATTATCAGTTGTATAAGGTATTTTTGACAGTTCATTTGGTGTACACTATCTTTCTATTTAAATATGTTTGTGGAATGTGGACACAGACTTCGAAAGCATCCTTGTGAAAGTGATATACAGCATCTCTACTTCGTGAATCTGTTAAACATACCCCTTTGATAGGTAATGCTAATTGTGCAAGTACTGAATCCAGCCACCACAGAACTTAAGTGATGTACCTCATGTCTGGTCTTTTCTGTCCAGAATATAGTGTGTGTAACTTGTAAGGAAATATTGTTGAATCTGTAAAGGAAATCAAGTGGCACCATACGCTATATAAATATAAGCAGCTTATATAGTGCATCAGGTTTCTAAAACTTAAATATTATTGCTATTAATCTGATAATTGGAGAAGCCACTACTTTGGGTAAATTGCTCACGACAATAACACAAAGGTTGACCCAGTGTATATTTGTATCATAGTGTCATCTTGAAGAATGTAATTACCATGTTGGCCTATGGTTCCATCATTGCCATGTAAAACATTATTCATTTTGAATGGGTTATCAAATCACCTGTGGTTTCTGCTCATGATTTTTGGTGAACATTAATACCATATGTGTGATTGTATGTAAACCCACAACTGTCTTATTGTTTTGAAGTGACAAATACATTTTGTGCTTTCTAATTGTTAATTTTTCTAACCAATGCAGGAAACTATGCCTGTCACACAACTTGTCCGAGAAACTGCTGCTGTTATGCACGAGTTCACACAGTCTCGGTAGGTTAAGTTGCTTTGTCTTCATTTTCATTAGTTTGCTGAGATTTTTAAACCATGAACAAGCTCTGTCTAATTTGTTTATAAAGATCGCTGGATTTATGTTGCTGGATGCATAATATGATATAACTGTTCATTACCATTCAATATGTGGATTAAAGTGGGATGCTAAGGATGCTAGTTCCATATGCACTTTAAAACCACTCCGATAATATTTGCTCTGAGTGATATCTTTTTTTCTTACAAATAACTCACATTCTAACAAAAAGTTAGCTAACAGAAATTAAGATTCGCACCAGAAGTGATAGTTTTGCAACACTTTTACCAAAAGTTTGGTCTCTATATCATGTAATTGTCTGAAGTGCTTATTCTGATGAGTGAAGCCTGAAGATCACTCTTTAATTCCTGGGTATATTTTCATTGTGTCCTTGTTTGTTGCAGTGGGGTAAGACCATTTGGTGTATCTTTGCTGATTGTTGGTTATGATGACAACGGTCCCCAGTTGTACCAGGTATGGAGAAAAGAACTACAAAATGGTGGCCTTTTGTTGCATCATTCTTCAATGCACAACAAACAAGATTTATCTTGTCTCAATTCTCAATGACATTGAGAAACCTTAATGATTATTTGCACTGACTATTTACTTAACAGAGTTATAAGAAACTTTCTAAGTTGGACTGTTTGCACTGACTTTTTACTTACAAGTAACATTTCATTAACTGCGTGTTAATAAAATTATGACAGTTGATGTTGTCAATTATTTCTTATAGGTAGACCCATCAGGATCGTACTTCTCCTTGAAAGCATCAGCTATGGGGGGAAATGTGTCCAATGCAAAGACATTTCTTGAGAAGCGGTATGTAGAAGACTGGGCATGCTTGTTTTATAAAAAATAATTCTTTGAAAATTCTTAAAACACATGATACACGCCAAGATGCTTGACTGCTTCTATTGACAAAATCATCCGCATGTACTTGAATAGTTTCACCAACTATCCAAGTTATAATAACATGCTGACTTCTGATACTTTAGTTGACACTGTTGCTCGTGCTAATGTTATTTCCAATTTGATCATCAATAAGTTGTATATAAACTTTAGGGAAAGTTTATGATTTGCCACCCTGTATGTTGTTGCTTAAGGAATTTTCACCCATTTCCTCAATGACATGTGGCGCCAATGAGTGGGAAATCCTGAAGTGCCCATGAATGGAGTGGGAGATCCTAAATTGCCCCATAATTTATTTCCACATATCTGCTTTTCCCAATATAAGTGACAATTATGTTATACAGTTTCATCTCTTTTCTTATTTGTGCGAGTACACTCATATGACTTATATTTATGGTTTCATTTGAAGGTGATATGCCCTAGAGGCAATCATAGAAATGATTGTATCACATGTCTATGTTTATGTATTACCGAATAATGTGTTATTTCTAAAATGACTATCGTTTACATTGATTGACAAGTACGTGACTTGTTCATGAAACTCTTTGTTTATTTCATGATGTTATTCTTAGTCAACCCCTGGTCGTATATCATTGTGATGATATATAAGATCAGCACATGTATTGATTGATGATCACGTTTCATGGATTATATGTATAGAGATACCAGGTCAATAATATGGATATTTATGTTAGAGAACATGATATTAGATAGACACACTTTGAGATACTGCCGGGATTGTTATTTATGATGTGCCACCAGCTGTTATCTTAAATGATGTACCTGCAGGATCTTTAAACCTGAGATCGTCATTGATTCCCAGAATAGTAGTGGTATACTTTGAGGCTGTCAAACGCTATTCCGTAACTGGGTAGTTATAAAAGTAGTTTTCGGATTTGTCATGCAACATGTCGTGGGGTATGAGCGATCAAGATAGAATTTGCCCCTCCTTGATAACGAGAAAGATATCTTTAGGCCCCTCAAGGTAGTTGGATTGAGAAAGTGCATGACCATATCAATATGATTAAATAGTTAATCATGATGAATCCACTACTTGATCGAGTGAATGGTCGAGCTATCACAAGAGTAGCACGTATCTCGCATTAAGCTTGACTGGTATCGTGAGGTGAAGGGATCGGTGCATGTGTATATCAAGGTTCAGCCGATATGATCTTTATGTATACTTGGGAGTCAACATGTTCTGCTAGGGACCGCTATTGATTTTGGTTTGAAAAGGGTTTCCGAGTCGTAGCTGTTTGTATATGAACCTAACGGATCATACACTTAATGGGTTGAAACAAAACATGCGAATTTGATTCGTATATGAGTTTTGATTGGATTGTGATACATAAGAAGTTAGAGTCCTAAAAGGTTTCTAACGTGGGAGCCCATTGACGAGTTCTATATAATGAGAGGTGTGGGTAGGGTGTGTTGAGGTTGAGCCACTCCGAAACCCTAGCCGCAACTTTTCACACGATCTTCCAAAAGTCTAGCTGTGCATGTGGTGCTAGCACATCGGTGCTTAGCGTTTCTGCCCAGTACGTGTGGATACTATAGAGGCGTTGCTGCTATTGTGGCGCTGATCTTCTCGGCCAGTTGAACGTGATGTGTTCGGGACTGGTTGCTAACTGCTCGGAGTTGGTCGAGGAGCGTGACCACCTGCGCGGGGCTGGTCGCGGATCTGATCGAGAAGCTGCTCAAGGACATGCACAACGTTGGATCGGTCTACTTCAACTTTTTTTCCGTTGCACTGTACGTCGAGCGGTAACGATTTATGATTTCCTGGGTGAATACGGTAGAATTTTTTTATTTTAGGCTACCGTAGCCTGCTCGTTCCCCAACATTATTGTAGGTACACAGAAGACATGGAACTTGATGATGCCATCCACACTGCAATTTTGACTCTGAAAGAAGGGTATCTCATTCCTTTCTTGTTGTTGCCTCTGGTACCATTTTACTTCGTGAACATCATCGTTGACCGAATTCTGGACTTGCAGATACGAAGGGCAAATCTCTTCCAACAACATTGAAATTGGAATAATCCGATCTGACCGTGAATTCAAGTATGACACTTGCTGACTTGATCCCATGTTCCTTTTGCTTATGTTAAAATGCTAGTTTTCATCTTTCCCTTGGTCTTGAACATTGTCATGATCAGTTTATCTCGACAGATGCTCATAATATATCAAATATTTAACCGGTGAATAAATTTCCTGCATGTACTATTACCCTTGCATCTGAATTGAATTGATTAGGCCTACTCTCAATTTTCTGTTGCCGCACTTGTCAATGATAGCAGCTATGTACCTTGCTCACTAAAGCTGTTTGTTGAAATTATATATACTTCGTTGCTGCAATCGAATGGTTTGCTGACAGCAAATACTTGCCACGCAAAATGCAGGGTTCTGAGCCCCGCAGAGATCCAGGATTTCACGGAAGAGGTGGAGTAAGCTGTCTCTTGACAAGTTCCTAACTGAGGAAAGAGAATCAAGACGCCCCAAAAGTTTGACAATTCCTTCTCTTTTATATTCGAACTGATTGGCTGCAGTGGATGCATAGACTCCGAACAGGTTTCCAACTTAATGATAGCACCTGGCACACTATCGGCCACTAGTTGGCCAACCTATCATCTGGTGCCGATCCTTGTGTACAATCTATATATTTCAATGCATCGGCCAGAGGTTAACAGCTTCTGTGCGGTCGAAATCGAGCGTTGCACAAAACAAAATAGGGATCAAAGTCAATCCAAGCTGTCGAATCAAGAGGTGATGTAAAATCAAGCGTTAGTCGTTAGCTTTCTGGTCAGATGTGTTGAATTCTTTGTGATTGTCAGCTCTTAGTCCGGGTTGAATATGCGTGATCAGGACATGGATGGATGGTGTCGCCTGCCAGGCGGATGATTGGTTTGTACAAAGCGATTAATCAAGTGACCATTGACTAACTTTATAAGCAGATGGTATTACTAGATGGTAAGCTGCAGTATCCTACTTATGAATCACCATTTTGTCAAGGGAAGCTGTGCTACCACTACAGGAACTTGTAGATTGCTAAATGTTGTAAGGTATGAGGAAGACAAGTGAGGCTAGTAAATCTTTACATTTCGGTAAGGCACTAGTGCCATGCATTTACAAGACCACGATTTTTTGCAGCGTCCCTATAGACAACTGCTCCTATTTGTAACAGGGATTCAGGGTAGATAGCGGACTATCCTTGTTGAGGACTTGGAAGCAGGCATATGCGCGTGCCACTTGCATAGTCGTTTCCGTATCAAATGCATGAGATAAGTCTCTTAGGATTATTTCGTATCAAAATGATAATCATTATTTTGAACCACTAACCTGCATCGGTACCGTTTGAACCCCGCTACCAACGGCACGTTAATTCCAATAGCTCGACCAAGATGGTCTAATGCTGTGATCATGTCTTGTCCTTGCCTCATGCGCCGGCCAAATGACTCTACAACAACAGCTCCTCCCCATCAACATCGATCTTGAAATATTGAGTTCTTTCTCCTTCACTATTCCCTGCTATCTCTTTTAACAAATTAGTTTTGGTGTCACTACCGGAGAATCAAGGGTAGGCCTAAGAAGGGTCATGGGTAGGGCTGAAAACGGTAGTGAAAATTTCCGTTTTACCGAACGTCATTTTCGCGAACTTTCGACCGTTTCTTGCGGTATCAGTATCTCGAGGAATCGGAAACGATATCGGTAATTTGAGTCGGAAACGGAAACAGAACGATTTTGCCTCCTTCCGACCATTTCCGGATATTTCCGTTTGTAGCCGGTAATTTTCGTTGATAATTACCGAATACCTATTGGAGCAAGAGTTCGTCTTGCCCCAGCAAGTACAATGAGAGTTTCTTCTAAGGAGGAGACTCAAGCTTGGAGACGAAATTTGAGAGGAAGGAACACCACAAATATATTGATGATAGGAAAATGTATCACTCTGGGAGGAGTATCACAACGTTCACTGTCTTGCGTGTTCTTTTCTGCTATGTCTATCCTTTGCCTAGAGGACCATGACCTCCTATTTATAGGGCCATGCGTAGCTTGGTGTACAAGTTATCATAACGTATAAATATCCGGGATCTTACCAAGTTACTGGGCCTTATCTCGGATAACTACCTTCTATCTTATCAGGGAGATAAATATCCTCCGTGGTAATTATCGTGGTGCCTATCCCCTGAAGGCGGTGAGCCGGTCGCCGATTGCGGCTCGGCACCGCACTATCAAGGGTGTCGGGATAGCCTTCACCATGCCGAGGTGTCAGAGTGGTGCCCATTAGCCTAGGATTTTAATGCCGGTCATTTCCTTGCAGGCAAAGCACGACCGGCGCTCCCCTTCCGGCAGATCTTTCCTAAGGCCTGCTGACTCACCCTGCTGTCTTCGGGAAGGCGGCTCGATCAGACCGAGGCGGGGGCCTCGGGAAGCATAGAACCGGGAGGTGAAGGCTTTGGGAAGCGGGACCCCAGAGGGCTGGGGCTTCGGGAAGCTGAAGCTTCGGAGGACCGAGGCTTCGGGAGGTCGTGTTTTGGGAGGCTTCGGGAGGTCGAGCTGGTGGAGCCAAGGGAAGACTTCGTAGGTGTGAAGGGATACCGTGAAAGGATCTGATGACATCGGAGATCGAGCTTTTAACGGAGGGTTCGGGGATCAAGACTCCGGAGGGACCTGGATGGCGATCTTCAACCGTTATCCTCAGGCTGGTTTATTTTTCCCCAACAGTACCCCCTCATTCTCGGGCCCCGATGTTTCGAAGGGGGGAGAGGATGTAGAGGAAAAATCAACCCCAGCCTGGTATAGTATCAAGGATGCCTGATGGCGATTCTCTGTCCTTTGAAGTCGCTAGAGTACAGGTTTCGTGTGGGTTTGGAGAATCCCATACGTTCGCCTGGCGGGACAAGACGTGCCATTGCCGTGTTCTGACTGGATTATGCGAGGGGTCGTTAGGGCCTTATGCCCGCAATTCTATCACACGTCGAAAGGGGTTTGGGTTATTAATGTGACGGGATGTCCGTGCGAGAAAACGAGTCATTCGTCGTGGAGTGCTGCCACGTGTTGGAGGGAAACCGGATACGGCCACGACCCCCTCCCCAGGTGTTTAATGGGAGGTCACGACGACGTATGTCCCACTTCATCTTCCGGACCTACGTGGCTGCGTGGCTCGGGTATAAAGCTGGGGTTACCCAGTTGGAGTCTCCACAGCCCCATGAGCAAGCAGTTAACCTTGACTTGAGTTTGGCATCATCTTCCTCCTCATCCTCCTCAGAGACATCGATGATCTCGATGGCTCCTTCGAGAGCTGAGCTGTTTCGATCATCGACAGAGGCACTGGAGGCGAAACTGCTTCCACCTCTGCAGGGGAGGCGGTTGTCCGCTGCTCTAGCCCGACCTTTGGTCGGGGAGGGCATGCCTGTCGAGATCATCGTTATCTCTGATGACAACGAGGAGATCGACTGGGATCTCCTGCGAAGGGAGAGTGAGCCGGCGTTTGTGGGCCCGGCGGTGAAGCAGGAGGAGGCCGGGAAGGCGAGGGAGAAGGCCTCGCCGGTGACTTTCTTGGACTCCTCAACGTCCTCTGATAGCTCGGGAGCCAGCTACTGTATCGGCATCCGCAACGGCAGGCCGCAGATGAGGCGCATACGCCATCTCATGCGTGGCCCCTGCCAGGACCCGTAGGAGGTGAAGGCGGTCACTGGGATGACGTACTTGGTGACGCCGTGATATATCCATGTCACGGCTGAACTTAGTCACCTTGTACTCTTTCTCGCCTTGTTTTGCTCCGTAGGGATCTATCTTCTTTGTGGCAATTTATGTACGGTTGTTTTAGTTTGTGTCCCCTGGATGTACTGGTTGTTTAGTAATATAACGTGGATCTTTGGGAACAGTCGTGTCCCCTTCCGTATCGGAATGCGAGAGGACCTTTCGAACGGGTGGCCGCCTACGTGCGTGCTTTCGTGCCTCCAAACCGTACTTCTTTGTCCCTTTCGAAGGCGATGGTTAGTTTTTCTAACGACCGATGGATACGTAGGGTAACTAAGGAATACCGGGTGGAGTAGTGGCGACCTCGTCGTCCCTGGTTGCTGCGTACTCCTCGGGCCTAGGGCTGGTAGGGCCTCCTTCCTAATTTGTTACAGATTTCCGACTCAGCGAAGTCCCTGTGGAACCTTTGGAGATGAACTCCGGAGGTAGTCTTTGACCCTTCGGGTTCTTTAGCGACTGTCCGGGTTGACAGCGATGATGTGTTGGAGGCGCAGCCGAAGGTTAGGTGAGAGAGGTGGTTCGCGACCCTCCCCGGTCCTTAGCCGTTGCCCGGCTCCGGAGGTGTAAGGTTTTCTGTTTTTGTCGGAGATTTGGTAAAGCTCTCCGTTTTTACCAGAGATTTTGGTAAAGTTTTCTGTTTTTGTTGGAGGTTTTGGTAAGGCTCTCCGTTTTTGTCGAAGGTTTTGGTAAGGCTCTCCGTTTTTGACGGAGGTTTTGGTAAGACTCTCTGTTTTTGCTGGAGGTTTTTTGGTAAGACTCCGTTTTCGTCGGAGGTTTTGGTAAGACTCTCCGTTTTTGCCGGAGGTTTGGTAAAGCTCCTTGGCATGTATTAATGCCAAAGGTCCTACACACTATCGGAGCTACGCAATACCTTCCAGGAAACCTAGGCAGTCTTGCCTTCCAAGTGACCTAGGCATTCTATGCCCGCGGTGTGTGGGCTTGTCGTGCTCACAAGGAAACGCCCAGGGTGCACCGCAACACTGTCCACCAAGGATGTGCCCTGGCGTGTGGCATTTATATGACCGAAGCTATGCAATGCCTTCTAGGAAACCCTGGGCATAATCTGCCTTGCAGATGACCTAGGCATAAGCGACGCCCGCGATATATAAGCATGTCGTGCAGAGAGGATTCCTTGTGACAGCATTCCTCAGAGCACCGCATCCTCACATCAGGGCAGTCCCCTGATATGTGGCGTCCACACACTATCGAGGCTACACAATACCTTCCAGGAAACCTAGGCAGTCTTGCCCCCCAGGTCACCTAGGCATGCTACGTCCGTGGTGTGTAGGCTCCACTTCCTACCAGGGCAAAGCCTACCCTCCAGGAAACCTTTTCAGGTGATCTTGGGTTTAGGCAAGCGATGCTTACTAGTGCATGGGCTTGTCACGCCTCCGGAGAAATCCCCTGGGGGCGCCGCAACTATATTACCAAGGAAGTTCCTTGATAATCGGCATCTGCACATTATCGAAGCTACACAATACCTTCCAGGAAACCTGGGCAATCTTGCCTTCCAGGTGACCTAGGCATGCTACGCCCGTGGTGTGTAGGCATGTCGTGCAACGAGGATTCCTTGCGATAACATTCCTCGGAGCACCATAACTCTGCCATCGGGGACATCCCCTGGGGCGTGGCTTCAACACCCGAGGCTATGCAAATGCCTTCCAGGGCACCCTGGGCATAATCCGCCTTGCAGGTGACCTAGGCATAAGTGACACCTGTGGTGTGTGGGCCTCACTGTCTACCAAGACTACGCAATGCCTTCCAGGAAATCTAGGCAGTCTTGCCTTCCAGTTGACCTAGGCATGCTATGTCCGTGGTACGTGGGCTTGTCATGCCACCCAAAGATGTCCTACGGGTGGCGCTGGAACACGGTCTATCAAGGAATTCCCTTGATACATGGCAACTACACTTCCGAGGCCGCACAATGCCTTCCAGGAAACCTGGGCAGACCCGCCCCCAGGCGACCTAGGCACGATGCGTCTGCGGGAGTGTAGGGATTTTGCATGGTTATACTAGCTAAGTTTTGCAGTCTACTGTTGGTAATAAGAAGCTATTTGTAGCATAAAACATAGCTAAGGAATATAACTGTTCATGTTAAGTGAGAATATAACTTAAGTTCTACTATTTCTACCTAGTGGCTATCTATTGAAAAAAGACTCCTGACAGTAAGGTTGGAGGTCTCCAACACACTCTAACCTTGCCGTATGAAAGACGGATCACTAGGTAAACTACTTGGTAGTTAACAGTTGATGTACGTTTGTAGGAATAAGGCCTATATTGTGAGGCTTGGCGGCCTCGAAGCCTGTGGCTAGGCTGGGAGAGGCGGTGCTTGACTCCCTTAGCCTTTAGCCTTTGCCTGGCCCTGGAGGTAATCCGTCCGGAGCCTAGCGACGGCATGTTGGAGGCGTAGTCGAAGGCTAGTCGGGAGAGGCGGTCCTCGACTGCCTCGGCCCTTAGCTGCTGCTGGCTCCGGAGATACCTCGTCCGAAGTCGGGCGACGGCGTGTCCCCAACTCAGTTCTTGTTGCTGGATGTGGTACCGTTGGTAGTAGGGTTGGTAGTGACAGTGCAGGGTTTGGGGGCCGGGAATTTGCCCGGGAGTTTGCCCTAAGCCTCCGAACCTTGTGTCGTCCTTCGCCCACTCCTTCTGCGGCCAGGTGTTCTACTTGCCTTTCGAGGTATTCCTCCCGGAAGGTCATGAGGGTGCCGCAGTCGTTGGTGTTATGGCCGCTCCCTGGTCCGTGCAGGATGCACCCGTGTGCCTCCGGGGGCGCCGGAGCTTGGAGTTGTCATCGGGGTTGCTGCCGAAGGTGGTGTGTCCCGGAGCCTATAGTTTCCCTAGGGTCTCCTTCCCCTTTGGGAGACTATCGAGGCTGCCTGGTGAACCGTCTTTTGGAGCTGAGGTGGTTCTGACTATGCCTCACTAGACGAGGTGGGCTTGGGGTTCCTTGCGCACGGTTGGCGTTGCGAGGGCGACGTCGGAGGTGCTAGCAGGGTCCGCGCACCCTAGATCCCTCCCTCCCCTTAGAACCCTCTTTCGCTTGAGGGGCCCAAGGAGGGTGCTGGGTGGACAGACTTTTCGAAGATGTTGGCTTGTTTGGGGTATCCTAGGTGTGGTCGAATGTGATACCTGGGGACCAAGTCCAAGGGGGAGCACTCCTGGGTTGAATCGCCCAGAACCATTGGAAGGCGGCTTGCTTGACCATGGCTCCGGCTCTATCCTCTCCTGAGGCGGTGAGGTCTTCGTTGTGTAGATACTGGAAGGCCTCCGCACTGTCTGGAGCTCCTGTACCGACCCAGGGTTCTGAGTTGGCCAAGGTTAGAGGAACGTCATCCCATACGGCAGCGGGGCTGGAGCATGCATGTGGTGCGTATGACTGAGGCAGCCATGCATACGGTTGCATGCTTGCAACGGTGGGTATGGCAGTTTTAGCTAATCCTTTGGTGGTTTTCCTGGTGGATTCCTACCTCTCTTAGCACTTCTCTGTTCGAGTCCCCACGGATGACGCCACTGTTGGAGCAAGAGTTCGTCTTGCCCCAGCAAGTACGACGAGAGTTTCTTCTAAGGAGGAGACTCAAGCTTGGAGACGAAGTTTGAGAGGAAGGAACACTACGAATATATTGATGATAGGAAAATGTATCACCTTGGGAGGAGTATCACAGCGTTCACTATCTTGCGTGTTCTTTTCTGCTGTGTCCGTCCTTTGCCCAGAGGACCATGGTCTCCTATTTATAGGGCCATGTGTAGCTTGGTGTACAAGTTATCATAATGTACAAATATCCGGGATCTGACCAAGTTACTGGGCCTTATCCCGGATAACTACCTTCTATCCTATCGGGGAGATAAATATCCACCGTGGTAATTATTGTGGTGCCTATCCCCTGAAGGCGGCGAGCCGATCACCGATTGCGACCTGGCATCGCACTATCAGGGGTGTTAGGATAGCCTTCACCATGCCGATGTGTCAGAGTGGCGCCCATTAGCCTAGGATTTTAATGCTGGTCACTTCCTTGCAGGCAAAGCACGACCGGCGCTCCCCTTCCGGCAGATCTTTCCTAAGGCCTGCTGACTCACCCTGCTGCCTTCGGGAAGGTGGCTCGATCAGACCGAGGCGGGGGCCTCGGGAAGCATAGAATCGGGAGGTGAAGGCTTTGGGAAGCGTGACCCCGAAGGGCCGGGGCTTTGGGAGGCCGAAGCTTCGGAGGACCGAGGCTTCGGGAGGTCGTGTTTTGGGAGGCTTAGGGAGGTCGAGCCGACAGAGCCAAGGGAAGGCTTCATAGGTGCGAAGGGGTACTGTGAAAGGATCTAATGACGTCGGAGATCGAGCTTTTAACAGAGGGTTCGGGGATCAAGGCTCCAGAGGGACCTGGATGGTGATCTTCAATCGTTATCCTCAGGCTTGTTTATTTCCCCCCAACAATATCCATAACTAATTCTAGCCTCCCAGGGCCTAGGTGACGCCACCCCATCAGTCCAACCCATCTCCTGATTGGATCGGCCCAAGCTAAAGCCCAACGCCACCACCAGCCTCTCGACCTTTCATGGCTCCTGATTCCTGAGTCCCATGCCCAACGCCGCTACTGCTATGTCAACTATCATTCTATGAAACAATGTCTATGTTTATGTGTCCTTTTGGTTCAGCTGTTTAAACTTCATGTGTGACCATCAAACCATGTCATTTTGGTTCAGACTTCATTCTGTGTCTATGTTTGTGGGTATGTCCGTATGACGTATGTGACTTGTCACTTGTGAGTTGTGAGATGTGAACTATGAACTTATGTTTAACATTAGAACTTGTCCTCGTATATTCGTATGTATCATGGATTTATGTTTATCATATTAAATGTGTCTTGTCCTTTATCATATTTCATATGAGATGTGTTTTAACTCGTATTGTCATTATGTCATGAAGTCATGTGTGACTTCATCGATCTTGTCGTATGAGATATATGGTCTGTGAGCTACAGATCGGTATATCGGTTATGAATTATCGATTCTCGTTCGATACCATCATATTTTCCGTCTGTCATCATCGTTTCCGATATTTCTGTAATACCGATGCCGTATCCGTTTTTGATTTATCATTTTCGATATCTGTCGGTGTATCAGGAACCGGGGGTCCCCGAATCCCGAGGCCAGGCCAGCCATCCGCCACATGGCGCCATCCCGCGGGGTCTCTCCTGCAAGATGAGAAAAGATCAAGTCCCGGGAGAAGGCGCTCGGGACCACAGTCAGTGGCCCCCGACTACCCCAGTTCCCCGATGATCCACGAAATCTAAGTACCGGGAAGAAAGTGCTCGGGAAGGTATATGGTGGCCCCCTGCACCCTAGTCCCCCGACGACCAGAAGAGTTAAGTACCAGGAGAAACATGCCCGGGGCCGCCGGCGGTGGCCCCTGGGCACCCAAGTATCCCGAGGACTCACCGAAGGAAGTTCCGGGAGAGAGTGCTCGGGGCTGCGTGCAGCAGCCCCCGAGCACTCGGTTCCTCGAGGATCCGTACAAGTGTGCCCGGGAGAAAGTGCTCGAGGAGGTGAACAGTACCCTCGAGCACTCGGTCCCCCGAGGGCAAGAAAGGGCGTTCTCGGGAGAGAGTGCTCGGGGAGGTGAACAGTACCCCCGAGCACTCGAACCCCGAGGACAAGAAAGGGCGTTCTCGGGAGAGAGTGCTCGGGGAGGTGAACAGTACCCCCGAGCACTCGGTACCTTGACGACCCAGAAAGCCCCCTAGTGGAGGCCCCCGAGGGGCCCACCGATGAGGTGTCAGCCAGTCAAAGGCCTGAGGCCGCATTTAAAGAGCGTGCGTGGCCTGTCACCTCCAACTGCTCCCGCTGCGCTCAGCGTCAGTTCCTGACACGTTCTGGCAGAGAGGCGTGGGGTTATTAATTGCACGGGTCCCGTCCCGTGCCATCCGGCCTGTCTCAGGATAACGTCGTAAGGACCAAGGCGTTCCGTCTGCCGCGCTGCTGTGGCAGGGGAACAAGACAGGGCGGGCACGCCAGGTCGCTCCGCGGCTGCCCGGTGGGCCCTCTCCACGGCGCCCGTTGCCAGGGCATTTATTGTGACGGATGACCGGGCGTGCGACGCATTTTCCACCCCCGGTCACTTCGCCCAGAGGAAATGATGACGCCCTTTCCATTTATGGTGCCTTGGAACTCGTGCCCTCCCTCCCGTTCGGGGCACGTTGCGACCGACGGGTACTTAAAGCAGCCGGCGGTACAAAAGGGAGGTGAAGCTGGATGCATCCGAAGAGAGAGAGAGGACGAGAGCAGAACATATAGCTGAATGCATATGGAATAGATGCTGAAGCTCAGAAGAACACAGCGCAAGAGAAACACGGTTGAGAAGTGAGCAGCACGAAGACAGGCTGAAGAACAAGGAGCCTCAGGCTCTAAGATAGGCAAACATTCTTGTAGCCAGCAACATCCTTGAGGGATTTCCTCAGGACAGTTATTGTATCCATACAGGAGTATGGTATTACGCCCCCGTGCGGCCCGAACCTGTCTAAATTCCGGTGCATTTACTTCTTCTTGCACTAGGCCACCACACCACCACCGGCCGTTGCATTCATTCCCATTTATTTCTCCGACGAACATATTCAGGATCATCCCCCCGGCTGAATCTCTAAAAAGGGGTCTCTCGGGATCCCTGCGACTGGAGTTAATCCTCCGACAATATCGCTTCCGCAAAAAATGTGAAACTGAAAACAGTTTTAGCCTTTTTCGATCGTTTCTGACCGTTTTTAGCCCTAGTCATGGGTGTACATATGTACACTCAAAAGTACAATTTTTTCTACATATATGCTATCTAGTCAAGCCCAGGCAGTTGGCCTCGATGCTACGCACGTAGGGCAGTGTGCACACAGCCACGCGCATGAGGACTGATGGGCCATGCCGACTGCCAGCTAGAGAGCGGAGACACGGTCACGCATGGGACAAACCGACGAGGCATGAGCCCACGAAGCCATGAATGGATCAGTTCGACACGAGATGGAGGGCGAAGGCGGGGGCGGCGCGGCCGCAAGCTGGGCAGAGGCGGTGCAGGCATGTGCGAGATCGAAGCCGATCAGGCGGGGGTAGTGGGGTGTGGTTATGGCTCGATTGGTACGGACAGTAGTGAAGATAGACGCTCGGGCAAGACCGACGGCTCAAGCGCTCCAAGTGTGGACCAAGGATTGCGTTAGCAGTTCATTTTCACCAGCTGGGCAATTACACTTCAGTCAATGGTACCATCCAGTTTCTCATTCCTGCACATTTAGATTTGGTCTTGGTTTCAGTAGTAGCTTATGTGATTATGCCCATTTTGTTATCGAGCTTCACTTCATTCTACAGCATAACAAATTACACACAGCGAAAAAATGCTAAGTGCCACTTAGCAGCTTCATGCTTGCTAGTGAGCATTCGAATAGAAGATATTTAGTAGGCAATAGGGATAGTACCTTATGTGTTGTTTGATGTTAAGATTCACCTAAGTCAAGTAGTGGGAAATATTATATGGCAAAGGGGAAATGCTACCGAGACATGATTGATGTTACTCTTTATGGAGCTCTACTCTAGTTTTCTTTAGCTAGATATACTTGGTAGTACAATTTGGTTGCATGTGTCTCACATTTACCAACTGATTAATACATATTTTTTGAAAATTCTACTTCAAGTTAAGTGAGTCCTTGCAACAGTTTCATTATTATGACCTAGCTAACACATTTACATTGGAGGTACATATGAAGGTGTAATCTATAACATATATTATCGAGCCAAGAATTGGTGGCTTCCCATGCTCCCTGGGCATTGTAGCTAATGTTCACAGTCTTTGATGAGCGGGCCTCCTCCCACTACAGTCGCTTGCCCAATTTTTACCGATTGGTGGTGCTAGTGCATTTCGCCCTTCCAGACTCCTCTCGCTACGCCGGACTCCTACCCTCCTCTTGATCCACCCCACCCCTACTCGCCCTTCGCCACACAGTGGACCATGAGGAACCCCGCCGCCATGTGATAGCACCTCCGCCTTCTTCTCACACTGCCCTACCCGGTCTGGGCTGCCATCGCGCTGTTGCAGACTGTGGAGGTTGAGCCAAGCTGCGGGGAGAGCTATCAGCGCCCGAATCCATACTGCCGCATCGGATTCTAACCGCTGCCACCTGGATTTGCCACCATCGTTGTCATCGCCCTCATCTTGCACCGCCGCTGCCACGAGGTGACCCTTAGTCCTTCCTCCTTCACCATCGCGCCACCGACCGCCCATGGAGGCCGACCCAGGCCCGGGCACCTGGAAAATGGAGCCCCCCGCCTTCGTTCCTCCTTCTTGTACCACCAATTGAGCTCCACCGCCACCAACCAAGGCAAATTTTGCCATTCCCCATTTCTTCCCTATCTTCAGCCACCATCAAATCTGCCACCGCTGACCATCTCCGACCTCTAGGAGTCCTCGGTGGGCATCGCTTCCCTCCCCTCTACCTCCTGCACCCTTCAATCCCTCCTCTCCATTCCAGAGCCGAGCCAGCACCGAGAGCCACCACGGCCTCCGCCACTGCTCACCATCTGAAGTGCCCCGAGTTATCCCCCGTGCTTAAAACCATTATTATACTAGTCCCTGAATCAGTCGCTGGTAAATAAGAGTCTTACAACAGGTATTATCAATGCCATACAACACGAGGGATGGTGAGCATAATCCACCATCCTAAGTGCATTATTATAATGGTCCACGACAACATAGTACATAGCAGAGACAACATGACGAACATGCCACTCCATAGGCAACTTGGGTGCGGACGCGACCAAGCCTACTCGTCTGCCTCGGTGAAGTCCGGGTCGTCCTTTGAAAGCACAAGCAAGGGTGAGTACAAGAGTACTCAACAAGTCTCAACCCTTGCCCTACGGCAGGGGTACGAATACATGCATAAGAGGATGATAAGGATAAGCTGTAAGGTTGAATTTTGCAGAAAGCTAAGTTGTACACATGCATGGTTCAATTTATGTAAAGCAGTTTATGAAAACGATATCGGTAATAAAATATGGTTGTCCAAATTTTATTGTTGCTGGACACCCCGTCCATGGCAACCCACGGCACACGGCCGGACCTATATTCCAAAACAGGGCACACCTTGCCCACTCACTCACAAGGAGAACACACACAACCCATGCTAGTTGCTGCGACCGAACCATAGTTCGTCCATGACCGTGGACACAGCTATTCCAATAGTTTTACCTTTGCAGAGTTGTACACTTTACTCACAAGCTGAGTTCGACAACCTTCCACCGCCGTGGAAGCGCGACTCATCAAAGCCATTACCCACCACAGTATCATCACACTAATCTCCTATGAGAGCTAACTAGGGGTTCATGACCTTTAGCTAGGTCTCCAACCGGGTCGCCAAGCCTGCACCGCCTGCACCTGCTCCATGGTTCCGCGCTGCACACCTACCTCCAGACGATAGTAGACTAGCTGGGGGGATTTAGACAAAGCCGTGCCCATACAGGGTCGAGTGGTTGTACTATATAGAATAGGTAGGATGTCACATCAACTCGGTCCTTAAAAGAGCCAAGGCAAACATCTCCACATGGAGTCTGCCACACGGACAACACTCCTCCCGAAGCTTGTCACACCAACAGCACTCTGACTCCCTAGGCATTCCCGAAGGAATCTTGATTTGCCCCAGCTCTAACCCCAACTCAAGTATTATCATTATCATCCAACAAGGCTCTACCCAACCATAATCCACACAACACCAACACCAAGTTTTACACCTTTGAAAAGCTAGATATGATTAAGCATGAAGTAATGGTAAAGATTATCGTTCCTAAGCATACTAGTACAAGGTAATCGCGTAGGCATAAGTAAAGTAGCCATGGCGAGATCCTAGGTTTACCAAGATTAAGCACACATGATAAACAAGAATGGTTGGCTAAGCTACATTAGGTTATAACTAAATCAACAGTTTAAAGTATGCCAACTAGTAATACTGCATGCATTATATCGGGGTAAAACGACTACTACGGGTGGTGTTGATAAAAATGGGTTCAATATGGTCAAAGGGGAATGGATTGAGACTTGCCTTCGTTGAAGTCCTCGAGGGGATCCTGCTCGAATTCCTGGGTTCCTGGCACCTTCTCCTCCTCCTCCTCAACGAGCTCTCCGGCTTCTAAACGCGACAAACAACCAAGAAAACACACAAATAAATACAAATAAATTTTAAGTAAATATGAAAATGGTATGAATAGATAGAGCTTGAATTTAGAAGAATATCGGTGTAACAATCGTTGAAATCGGAGTAAAAACAGAGGAGTTATGGGCTTTGGAAGTTAATCGGTGGAATAAATCAATAAAAAGAAGAAGGGGGAATATTCCTGTAATATTCTATGGGAAGTCCCAGTTTCTGAAAAGGTGAAGGGCTACCGTGCTCGGCGGGCTTTATTTGGCACTGGGCTCAGATTGACGGACCGGCCATTGGGCCAAGTCGGCCCACGACGGCCTGGCGGGGGAGCTGACGGCCCGGCTAATGGCGTTAGCCAGCCGGACCTGCCTACCGGATTAAGTGAGAGAGAGAGGGGCAACGGGAGGGAGACGACGTCGTGGCCGGTTCGGTCGGGCGAGGTGGAGGCGGTGGTGCGGGGAGCCCGCGGTGGCGGCTCGCCGGAGTTCTCACCGGAATGGCCATCCGGCCACCTCTTTCGATGGTGAGAGTACCGGAAGGAAGAGGGGTGCACGAGGATTTGGTTTTTGAGTATAGCTCGGGCTAGGGGGTAATGGAGATGGCCAGCGGCTTGCCGCTATAGCGGCAGCTCGGGGAGCTCAGCGTGGAGCTTGGTGAGGGCATGGGGGAGGGAAACGAGTGTGGGGAAGGGTGGAGATGCTTGGTGTGGTGCTCGGTGGCCAAAAATGGCGGTGATTGGAGGCTTGTCCGAGGAGATCGCCGGTGGGGGTGAGTTCGGTGGAGAGAGAGACGATAGAGAAGGAGAGAGAGCTTCTTGCCTTGGAAAACTTGGGAGGGAGGCGGTGAGGGGAGGAGAGCTCGACTGTGGCTATTTATAGGCGAGGGAGAGGCGGGAGCTCGTCGACAACGGCACGGCAGCAAGGACGCTTGGCGCAGGCACTTGCTGGGCTCGGTACAAGAAGCGTCAAAGTGTCCGTAGGCAAGGATAGCACGGCGGCCGTGCGGGCCTCCGCACGCATGCACTAGATGGGCGATGCGAGGAAGGAGAAGGGAGGGGGGGGGGGTGAGCGGTCGACACCGTGGCGTCTGGCGGTCGGCTTTCTTCGGGCATGGTAGCTGTTCGCACCGTGGGAGGTGACAGCTTGGGCAGGGGAGAAAGGGAAGAGGACGGCATGGTGGCACACCGCGCGACAGAGGAGAGGGGTCACTTGCGCATGGCTCGGGCGAGCGCTCCACGCGCGCGTACTGGCGTGCGATCGCCAGGAAGAAGAATGGGGAAAAGAGTCATGCGGGCCGGGCCAGCGTGGCGCGTGGGAGAAGGAAGGGAGAGGGGAGGTGAGCCGGGGAAGGAGGGAAGCGGCCCAGGGGGGAGGAAAAAGGCAAGCTGGCCAATAGAAGAGAAGCGGGCCGGCCGGGTGAGGAAGGAAAAAGAAAGAAAAAGAGAAAGGGGTGATGGGTCGGCTAAGGGCGGAAAGAAAGATTGAGCCCAAGAGAGATGAATGGGTTTTGTGATTTTGGAAAAGGGATGACTTGAAATGGTTTTGAATTGATTTGAAAGAATTTGTTTGAATCAAATTTTGAAACTGATTTGGCCAAAATTGGGATGTTACAAACCTACCCCACTTAGAGAGAATCTCGACCTCGAGATTCGGGAGCTTCTTCGAACGGGAATGAAAATTCTTTCCACAAGGCGTCTTCTCGCTCCCACATAGCTTCTACTTCGGTATGCCTACTCCACTGAACTCGGCACAACCGAACTGTTGATCCTCTGGTCTAGCGAGAGACAACATCCAAGATCCTTACTGGAATGTCTTGGTACCGAAGGTCATCCTGTAGGTCCAGGGTTTCTACTGGAACATGCTCTTCTAGTACTCTCAAGCATTTCTTCAGCTGGGAGACATGGAAGACATCATGAACATCTGCTAGCTCTGGTGGTAACTGTATCTTGTAGGCAACTGCACCAACTTTTCTTAGTACTTCATACGGTCCAATATACCGGGGAGCCAACTTTCCACGGACTCGAAACCTACGAGTTCCCCGTATTGGTGAGATCTTAAGGTATACATACTCTCCAACTTGGAAGTCCAGATCTCTTCTTCTTTTATCTGAATAGCTTTTCTGACGGGACTGAGCTGTCTTGAACTTTTCTCTGATTTCTACTACTCGGTGTTCTGCCTCTTTTATAAGGGTTGGCCCAAGTAGGGTACGTTCTCCGACTTTTGACCACATTAAAGGTGTTCTGCATTTTCTAACATAGAGGGCCTCAAAAGGAGACATCTTTAGACTGACCTGATAATTATTATTGTAGGAGAACTCTGCATACGCTAGGCTTGCTTCCCATAGGTTAGGGCACAAGCTCTCAACATATCTTCAAGGATCTGATTGACTCTTTCTGTTTGGTCATCTATTTGAGGGTGATAAGTAGTACTGAAGTCTAGCTTGGTTCCCAAAGCTATATGTAAGCTCTTACAGAATCTTGAGGTAAACTGGGTACCTCTATCGGACACAATCCTGCTAGGAACTCCATGTAGAATCACTCCCCACGGATTCCGCTCAGGAAGCTAAAAGCTGAAAGCTACTGTTTGGTAGAGCTCCCTCTGATTCTAGCTGGGAAGCTACTCTAGGAGCTCTGCCAAACAGGCACTTACTATCACGCATGAGCTTGTATAACCAGGCAGCAGGTCGGTATTTTTAAATAATATTAATTTAATAGAAAATTACAAATTTAATATTTTAATTTTAGAAAATTATAAAAATAGTACTATATCGACAATTGATTTGCCGACATGTGTTTTATTCTTGATAAGCTTCTTATATGTGCCTGACCACCTCTCAATAATTGATTTGCCGACAATGTACTATTTTTATATTTTTTAAAAAATGCATATTATTACGAACGTCCTCGTAGCGTGTTGGTCTGTTCATTGGTGTGCGAAGGACCTATCAGGAGTTTGATCCTGGCTTGCACCGGGGATTTTCCCCCACAGCATCAAGGGTTAACCTGGGTTAGTATCGGGTATACATATGCACGTTCAGTGGTATTGTATGTTCTCACGCATAGGAGGTCACGTGCCTCCCAGTCCCTTCCAAGCGTATGTATGGATGTACATACATGCATGTGATGTGAGTATAGAATACGTATGCAGTGTATGTCCTCGTTGTAACATCTAAAAATACATATTATTTTTGTAATTTTCCATTAAATTAATATTACTTAAAAAAATCTCCAGGTCGGTTAGGTTGTCCTGGCTTTGTTATGTCTATTCCATCACCAAGGTGCTCCCGTACTAGCTAGAAGCTAGTTGTTGTCATGGGCTTGTGTCCGGGTCTCCGGGGAAGTTTGGAGCTTCCTCTGTCTGGGGCTCTTGGCCAATGGATTCGACCACAGAGACAACACGGTGGTTGAATCTTCAGCGCCAGAACGAGCGAGGCCGCAAATCAGAACTGTTGCATAATTACTTGAAGCGTAATCTTGTACTCGATCTATGCTGCTACCTGTTCCAATATACATCTTGTCCTAGAAGAGTACAACTAAAGATTCATTATTGTACGTACAAGTATTTAGCTAAGAAAAACAAATATAATGTCAAGGATGTGCTTTGGAGTTTGGGGAACGCATGGATGTCCCAGATCACAAGTAAATCAGACCAGATATAGCACTGAGACAATTTAGACGGCTTCTTTTTAGGAAGCTCCTCTAATTTATATTAATATTAATGCAAGCTTAAAGTACATAGCTAAAAAAATTAATAGGATATTAAACAACTTGTTACAACCAAAAGTCCTTAACGCAAAGCACATGTGGATCTTCTTGATCTTCGTCGCCAATAAAACAAGAGATCTTACAAGTTACAACGCCAGCCTGATTGCCGATGATCATGGAATCAAGGAAATGTGACCTTCATGAATGGGCAGGACGTACCTGCGCCTCGGCAAGAGTGTTGTTCTTTGGAAGAAAACTGAAGAATAATTATTACAACTCGGCGAGGAATCGTTGTCCCCGTCCAAATGAGTTGGTCTGACGACACTTATATCATGGGTAAATATAATCTAACGAAAAATTCATCAGAGTAGGCACTCGAAACAATTTGAACCGAAGAAAATAAGGAAGCTAAAATTACTCATGAAAACATATAATTTAATAATTAAAATTAAGAATTTATTATAAATATAATATATCCTTAAGTTATATCATCATCATACATGTGTCAATCATCTGATATGATAGATTTTATAATCACCATAAGGTAAATATGACATAATATGAGGAATGGTGACGTCTAAGAGAAGTAAATTAGGGTACATAGAAATCAATGGCTTTAAAAACTTTATAAGATAAATCTATCTCAATTTCTATTTAAATATGCTCTAGTTTTATCTAGTGTGTCTGCTCTACCACTCAAGAGAATTACAAACTACTCTAGTAAGATAAATTATAAGTATATAAATGCGGAAACTTAAATAAGATAGAGAGATAAATTCAGCATAACGGTCTCTATAAAGATATGCTCCCAGTCGCCAAGACTCTTCCAGTCACGACTCTTGAGATACCAAGTCACCAAGACAAGACCTCAAGCACGATGAGCCACCAAGCCACCAAGCCACCAAGGTGAGGTCTCACCATTAACCTCTCTTCCAGTCACTTGTGCGCCATCTTCACTTCAGAGCTTTAGTTAAAAAACAAGGATCTCTGTGCCACCATATAATCTTCTTACCACCGCTCTATACCAAGTCGGAGAGTCAACAAATTACCGGTGAGTCACCAAGACTCCAAGACGCCGGCGTACCTCTTGGTAGATGGTTGGATCACTCCTTGATTCACTCTCTAGGTTGCAACACCTAGCAACACTTTTCTCTAGACCTATAAGAACTAACCACTCTCTAATCTTATGCTTAATCACTTCGGATGAATACTTTAAGTACTTTGATGGCTTGGATGTTTTCTCAAGTGTGTATGAGGTTTTTTGAACTCCAACACTTTTAAATGACCGAGTGGGGGGGGGGTATATATAGCCTCAAATTCATCAACCAGCCATTTCTCCAACAACTCAACTATACTGTGAACACTGGATAATCCGGTGAAAACAGTAGTATAAGCACCGGACCATTCGGTGTGTACATCAGTGGATACTAGCCGTTGGAACCCCACTCAAATACATTCTGAACACCAGATTATCCGATGTATCCTTCACTTTCATCACCGGACTATATGGTGCGTTGTCTTGCATCAAGCCGAGCCACTTCGTCTCTTTGCAATTGGTCCAGTGTGTAAAACCTCTGATCATCGGATATTCCGGTGTGTTGACCTTCATCTGCTTTGACATCTTCATGGAGAATACTCTGGTGTGTTGGCTTCTTTATCACCGGACCATTTGGTGTGTTGAAATCTTTCTTTCCCTCATCTGCACAGCTTTTGTTAAATGCTCTGGTGTACTTACTCTTCTAACACCGGATCATCTGGTGTACTTAACTTCAATTTCATTCGAAGATCAACCATTTTGTTAAATACTCCAGTGTGCTTCTGCTCCCATCATCAGACCATCTGCTAAGTATAACACACCCAGGAGGAATACTCCGGTGTGTATAAAGTCCTGAGCACCGAACCATCCGGTGAGGTCATTTTTCCTAGGACTTGTCCAATTTTAAACTTTGTCTCGCCTTCTGTGGCTTCTTCATGTATTATATCCATGAGACCTACTAACACATATTTTTGATAAACATGTTAGTCCCAATAACTATGTTGTCATTAATCACAAAAATTACAATCATAGTCTAATAGGGTCATTTTTACTACAATCTTCCCATTTTTGGTGATAGATGACAACACAATCAAAGCAAGAGTCAAATGATACAAATTAAGAAAATACATTATTTTAAAAGTTCACAAGATCATACCTCACTTTTCTTGGATGCATGGTAAGAACAAATTAGGATACCAATTGTAAGGACAATCATGTTTTTACCAACATTATATCTCCCTCAACATTATGTCCCCCTTTTAGTTGTGGCTACCATGTAGATAATTCTTACTTTTTCTCCATTGCCACTTTCTCTCTTGATCGATCCATGTAAGAGTTTCTTCACCTTTATCAACCTGAGATGCATCCCTATTTTTCAACAAACTACCTGAGATAGTTCTTGCATCTTCCTTGCTTCTCTTGCAACTTACTTTAGACTCAAAATTCTCCTCTGTCAACAATCTCAAAAAGGCCACAAGTACATGTTGAACTCAAGGGAAAATATTAGAACATTTGGGAGAGAGCTTCATAAAACATGATCCATATGAATGATACTACTTATGAAGAATTATGAGGAATTGATACCAATTGAAAAAATATACTAATTGTAAGGATAGAAGGCATTGATTTCAATTGAAAAAGACAAACAAGGATCATAATTCAAAAAAATCACATGATATAATCTAAACTCTCCCTATATATGTGCATACATATAATGAGATCCACTTGTGAATACCACTTGTCGGAAAGTAGCAATATATGTACAACTAGATAATAAAGGTAGAAAGTTTAGATCATATCATACATGAAGGTAGCTTAAAAGAACAAATAGATTGACAATGCCTTTAAGCATTGCATACCTCCGAGGATTTGTTGATCACTCCATGAGGCTACAAAAGATATTACTTGAAACACATGTTAGTCTCAAAATCACAACCCATAGGATATACTCCCACTAAATATGTGCATACAAGTATTGAATACTTGTGAGAGATATGTACTTGTTATTAATAACAATGGGGAGGGTACTGTGAAGACCCGTTCAAATTAAATTCGAGTTAATCATTAGGACGACCATTTAATAAGATGAGAGCTAGCCCACGTCCGTCTCTCGCGCACCATGTGCTAACCCACATCTCACCACAACGATTGTAGGCACTAATTATTAAATCAAATCTAACTTCGACAGTCCCGGTATGTGTGCTTTGGTAATTCCCAAAAGAGCTATTACCCACACATGCATTTACAACATGAATATCACAACATCAAATTAAATAAGATTACAAGTGATTACAAGCTAAACAAAGCAATAAGCACAAGTGTTATCTAGCATAAACATATATGCATGAATCGTAGCAGAAAAGAAAACATCTAAAATAAAATGAAAACCGGTGGCGCCATTTTTCCATAAGGCAACCAACACCCATCGTCACCTAAAAAGAAAACAAGCAGTGTGAGTATGAAAGTACTCGCAAGACTTAATTTATAGTGGATACATATAATAACCTAACTCCAAGGAAAATACATTTGCAGATGCGTAGCAAGAAATCGACCACAAAGTTTAAATGAATTTGTAATGCAAAAGCGATTCAGCTCAAGTGTGAGCAACTACAACCTAGCAACTGTACTCTCCTATATTGAGATCATCAACATAACATGTCCGTAACTTGGAACATATCAACTCATTAACCACCATCTCTATCCACTTACCATCATACCCTCACAACCACATTCGGAACTCTATGATTGATGCACATGGACAGAAGCGTGCTCTTAACCGAGAGCGTGGCAATTCAAATTGATTTTACACCCTACAGAGGTACATCTTTACCCACATGACATGAGACAACCCTCCATACATCCCGTCAGTTGCAGTGATGATTCACGTGACAACCGTTCACGTACTCACCCTGAACCTTTGTTCCCATATCGAGCCATGTGGAGACCACCTAGGTCCCGAGCGTACGACAACTTACCAGACCAATCTCAGGTGCATCTACAAGCCCTCTCGCTCACATCTCAGCGCATGAGTCAAATGAACACGGTGACTTACGATACTAGGCTCACTCGTCCCATATACGAATATGTGGTTAGTACGGAAAACTACCAAAGCCATATGCACCAACAGACGGTGCTTAAATGATGCAAGTGGTCTATAACATCCGGGTTTCTCTCCTGGCCTACCCCTAGCACTGTCCACATCTCATCTCATCCTCACACTCATATAACACCACATTGTTTTCATTGTGAAAGTAATTAAATCCTATACTCGCGAACGATGGACCGATGACCTAAGCATTGCTAAGCATTTCGGATATCTTTTAGGTTAAACAACATCAAGCTAAACCCAGGTTACAAGGATAGGAAATAGCAATAAAATCAAGGTAGGAGAAATACATCAACATAGGTTCTACCCGATTTCCTGACATCGACTATCTAACATGCATAACATACTTAAAGCATAGCTTATCCATTTAGACATCACATGATCCAAAATATTAGGCAGAGTATACTTAGATTCTTTCCTTGGTGCACAATTGCTTCTCACATAATATCACAATCAAGTTTCACCTCAAGAATACTGGTTCATCGATCGCTAAAAGAAAGCATAGTGCGTCACAATTAACGTGACGAAATGCTATTATACATGCACCGAATGCCATGAAAATATGAAAGGAAATGAGGTACTGAGTAAAGAAGATGATGCAACAAGAATCATATGAATTGAAGTACGAAAGCTCATGTTATAAAAAAATTATATAAGGTATGTTAAAAAAGGACCGTAATTAAGCTAGCTATCAAGAGTAAATGAGCTTCACAATTTAAATAGCACTTTCATACCAAAGTATATTTTCCCTAGATATCACTGATCATAACATGAATTGTACATGCGGTTTCATAATTTTAGGACATGATATTAATTAACTGTGATTTAATTAAGCTGAAACACAATTAATTAATTAATTAATTGTTAAAAATACCCTATAGATTTTTTATGGCATGTAAAGAATACCAAATGTAAAACTAGTGTCATGTAAGAAACCTATAACTAATAAACTATATAGGTTACTCATAAGAAAGAGAGAAACACAAGCAACTTACCATATGAAAAATCTACACTAAGTATTACAAAATTGAATTGAGAGCATGCAATCCTAGACAACACAAGTGAATTTATCAATTTAGAGGATTTAGCATCTAGTACCTTTGCCTTGTTTATGTTTGGATGAGAATTTGGGTATATGATGATCATGATCTTCATCAATGCGTCTAATCTTGTATACTTGGCTTCTTTACTTGAACCTTCACTTTATCTTGTGAGCCAAGTCTTCAAATCCTCGAGCCGACTTACGGACTTCAAATCTTCTTTGGAACCTAAACCAATTAGGGTCCCTTCATATTAGCTATGACTTCCTTGGGCACCCAAATGGGTTGGTTCCACCCCGGTCCTTTCTCCCAACCATGTGTGAAACCACTTTGCCATTGTTCTTCTTCTTGACCTTGTAGTGGTTACTTTTGGTCTTGGTCTTGTAATCGGGTTTGGTGTATATGTTGAAAGTCTTGTTAGAGAGGTTCGTTATCATCTTATTCTCCTTAATTTTCTTCTTGACTTGCTTGCATTGGAAGGACTTATGACCTTCTTGATGGCACTTGAAGCATGTCATGGTGGACCCATCTGTAAGCTTCTTCACTATGCTATCACGGTTATCTTGAGGAGGCTGGACATGTCATTTGCCCTTTAATATTGCGAAGTCTTCCTTGAGTTTCTCCACTTCTTGCTTGAGCTCATCATTCTCTTGAGTAATGAGTTCATTAGATGGTTCTACAATAACATTCTCAAAGTATGTCTCATTGCAAAGGGGTGAGCTCGATAAATCAATTAAATCCTCACAAGAAGGAAGCATCTACCTTAGATTTGAAATAAAAGAGAGAGGTAGATTGCTTCAAAGGGACATTAGTTTGAGATTCAATGCACTCAAATTTAGCTTTAAGCTCTTCATGCTTATTATTTAGCAAATTGAATTTGCTCAATATTATTCATAATTAGAAACAAATATAGCATGAATATTATTAAGTGCATTAATTTTCTTAAGTTCTTTAGCTTATTTCTTTAAGGCCTTTATTGCTCATTTATCAAATCAAGAAGTTCTTCATGGGAGGAAGAATCCTCATCAGATTCATCATCACTTACATTGCTTTCTATACCTTTGGCCATAAAGCACTTGTGAGATAATGGCTTGCGTTATGATTTGTGTGATGTTGACCTTGAGCAAGAGCTTCTCTTGGAGGAGTGAATGGTAAGGCTCTCATCACATGAGCTTGACTCTTCATCTTCGCTCACCCATCTTCCTATGCTTGCAAATGTTTTGATTGTGAGGGCAATATTCTTGACGTAAGATGAGGTAGAAGCTTCAACTTTCATGTTTATGATCTTACCGAGAACTTGGCTTGGAGTCATCTTGCTCATGTCATGGTTCTCGTAGATGATGGGGATAATTAGCTTGTACATCAAAAGAAGAGCTTGTAGTATTCTTCTCACCACTTGATCATCTCCAATTTACGTCAATCATAGCCCATTGATCTCATTGACAATAATGTTTAAACAAGAATACATATCATTAGCATTTTCATGGGGTAGTTGTCTGATGCCATTGAGCTTAGTGACTAGCACATGATATTTTTCATTGAGTACATCCTTTGTGCCTTCTTGTATTTCAATGAGACTAGTTCAGATATCATATGCATTGGTGAGAGAATAAATACGATTAAATACATCAACGCATAAAGATGATAAAATGATACTCTTTGCAAATATATCTAATTGTCTCTCCTTGTTGGTGACACATGGTCTCATCCCTTCTTCGGTGACTCTCCAAACATATAAACTTTTAGCTTACAAATAACAAGTCATTAGAATTTTCCATCAGGGGAAATTAGTGCTGTCGAAATATAGAGCGCTATAGGTATCCATCCTAACCCTGGACGTCACAACTCTATGTGGTTAAACCTATCAAGAGTACGAGACTCTGATACCAATTATGAGGAACGGTGACGTCCTAGAGGGGGGATGAATTAGGACACTTAGAAACTAATGGATCTAAAAACTTCATAAGATAAACCCATCTCAATTTCTATCTAATGCCTCTAGGTTAATATAGTGTGTCTACTCTACCACTTAAGAGTATTGCAACCTACTCTAGCAATAGGCAGCCCGTCAACATCGATTTCCATGACAATAACCTTATCCATCGACCACTGTGTTTGTGACCTTGGCTTTCATGCTCGTGCACCACTACTAACTATCTAACTTGCAGACTGCGCTTCCTCCATCTAGAGAGAAAACAAGGGGGGTTGACATGAACAAAAAATATTTCTCCATTGAAGAAGTATGAAATGCATTGACTTGTCTCAATAACTCTTCAGCGGGATGTAGTTGGAGCTACTTGCCCGACATCGGCTTAGAGGCTCGCACGGAATAGGACTCGGGCTGTGCCATGAGCGCTGACTTTCACTGCTGCCGAAGGAGGACGACGGGTGAGGGATTGGGCTCCTATCTGCCCCATCTTGTGCTAAAGTGGCCTCTAATGTGAGTATTCTCTGTGCTTGCGGTTTCTTCGGGGTTATTTTTCTCTTCTACCCCATGATACTAAATCAACCACTAGATTATTGTTTGCCAAGAAAAAAACTAACATTTATAAATAATCTAGATGACACACTAGATTATCATTTAAAATGGAAGAGGAGAGAAGGCAGGATCAAATGTAGTATATTCTGTTATCAATAGATGAAAGAAAAGGAATCAAGAGTATTGAAAATGAATTATATGTATATGTACAAAGAAACACATTTGAAATATGTTCTAGTAATTTTACACAATCTATGTTTTTGTCTGCACCAATCTTTCAAATCTCATACTTAAAGAAATAAAACTAACAAAATGACATCATGACTACATATGCATGTGTCAAAAGTTAGCTTCTTGTGTTATATTAGTTTTGCCACTAATTTGAGTATAGCTTCATGTTGCCATCCTCGAAAATGTATATATTTGGCAAATGTATGCATCCTTCAAAGTATGTATGTGGAAAATATGTGTATGCATGTGTCCAGTTGCAATGTAGATCATCCAATTTTTATACAATCTTATTATCAACAGATGCTATAAGGCACGCCAGGAGTACTTCAGATATCAAACTCATGCCGTGGTACTGCAGGGGGTGCTAGCTAGTAGCTCGGAGTTGACAACAAGCCAAACAATCTAGCTAGTGCATTGAAGTCAATTTTTAGCAATATGTATATGTCGTGACAAAGAAATCTAGCTTGTGCATTGAAGAAATATAATTGGATAATATATTAGCTATATGTATATGCTTTAAGGCAAATATATTGGTTTATGGGTTACTCAATGACAATTTGTAATATTAATATTATAAATTCAAATTCAAATAACTTGAAACCTAAAATTTCTCAAAGTGAAATAACTTGAAACTTAAAATTTCTCAAATTCAAATAACTTAAAATCTAAACTTTCTCAAACAGAAATAACTTGAAACTTAATTTTTCTCAAATTCAAATAACTTGAAACCTAAACTTTCTCAAATTCAAATTCATTACTTTTTATATGTAATTTGACACTTAATTGAAATTCAAATTTGACATTAATATTATAAATTTGACAATAATATTTCAAATTTGACATTAATATTACAAATTTGACATTACTATTTCAAATTTGATATTAATATTACAAACTTAACATTAATATTTCAAATTTGATATTAATATTACAAATTTGAAATTAATATTTCAAATATGACATTAATATTACAAATTTGACATTAATATTTCAAATTTGATATTAATATTAAAAATTTAAAATATACAAATTCAAATATGATATTAATATTACAAATTTGACACTCAAATTCAAATTCGCCATTTTTATGCTTTCTTGACATGAAAATTTGATATTAATATTAAAAATTTAATATATAAAATTTAAAATTTGATATTATTATTACAAATTTGACACTCAAATTCAAATTCGCCATTTTTATGCTTTCTTGACATGGATCCCTTCGTTATGGTCAGAGCGCAGGTATGAAGTTTTCTTGGTCAACAAAAGGTGTGGCACGATTGCAGTAGCAAATGGGAGGATTTCATTGAATTGATTGAACTCCTCCTCATCAATGATGTTTCCAACTCTGACGATGTGTTTTTTCACAGCGAGAACCACATGGCGCTTCTTCTTTGCTGTGTCAGTCATATAAAAGACATGGCGGGCATCTTTAACGAGTATGAATAGTTCAAACTTGTATCTGACATGTTTGAGATAAACACTAGTGAATCCATACTTGTCATTAGTGCCACCCTTTGTATCCAATGACACCGAAATAGGGTTGCATTAAATCCCAAGTAGTGCAACCCCATGTACCCAAATGCATTAGAGGCAACACTTTCTCCCATGTGCCATCGAACTGCTTGTCCATATTTCGGTACGGGTGCTTCCTAGGAAGACTTTCTCCCATGTACCCAAATGCATTAGAGGTAACACTTTTTCCCATGTGCCATCAAACTGCTTGTCCATATTTCGGTACGGGTGCTTCCTGGGAAGAAAACATCGATGTCGCATGCACACTATTTTCTTTGGATTCTTCAACCTCAAACTGCATGTGTCATCTAAGCAATAGGGGCAAGCTGCATATTTTGTATTACTCTAACCTGACAAGTTGAGAAGTGCTGGCAGATCATTGATGGTGACGAACAACATGGCGTGCAAGGTAAAGTACTCTTACTTATACTGATCCTAAACCTCGACGCCTTCTGACCAGAGTTTCTTAAGATCATTGACTAAAGGTCTGAGGTACACATCAATATCTTTGCCATGTTGTTTCGGTCTTGATATTAAGATTGACAACATAATGTATTTCTGCTTGTTACAAAGCCAGGGTCGACAATACAACATGCCAGGTGCTATGTGAGGTACTCATGCTACCGAATGGATTCATGCCATCTGTGGTCATAGAAAACCTAATACTTCTCAATTCTTCAGCGAACCAACTAAATATGGAATTAATGGTTCACCACTGAACGGAATCCACCGGGTGGCGCATCATTGCGTTGTTGTTATGACCCTCCTTATGCCAACACACCAATTAGGTCTCCTTTTTGTTGGCAAACAATCGTTTCAGATGAGGAATTATAGGAAAATATCACACCACCTTCCTAGGTGAGCCTTTACTTTTCTTGCCTTCATCCTCGTCACCACCATCATTTCTACGTTTATATCGATGGGTTCCAGACACAGGGCATTGATCCAGCTTTGCATAATCTCCACAAAACAAGTTACAATCATGCTTACATGCATATATTTTTTTCTATTTGCAGTCATAAAGAACAAAATATCTTCTTCGCGTCGTAGATGCCCTCGGACACCAAGTTCCCCTCCGGTAGCATATCCCTTAGGTGATCCAGTAATGCTTTGAACTTTTGTCAGCCTAACTATAGGTTGCCTTCAGCTGTAGAAGTTTTAGATCCCTAAATAGTCGCGTGTACTTCTCCTTACAGTTAGGATAAAGGGACATCTTGAAATCTTGCATAAATTCCTAGAATTTAGCAAACTCACCACTATTATACTCATCGTGCTGCTCGACATCCCGCACCATCTGATCCACATTCTCCACAAAATCCTCGTGATCATTATCTTTGAAACCTAATATGTCCTCATCCCTGAGATCATGACCCATACCACTGGGTGTAAGTCCTTGATCCACACTATCGGCATGGAGGCCTCGATCCATCTCTCCTTGGTTTTGGCTTTCCTCGCCATGTCTGTTCCAATATGTATAATTCTCTTTAAATCCATGTATGACCAAGTGTGCATGAACATTGTCTAGTTTCAGGAACTTCGTATCATTCTTGCAATCACGATATGGACAATACATTGTTGTTTTACCATGATCTTTCATATCTGCCAAAGCAACACTCATGAAATACTTCATCCCAATCAAGTACTCTGGACAAGTCCGTGTCGAGGGTAAATCCCTGATAGTGATTCCGGGGTATGTTGGACAGTGGGTGCGTGATCTTTGTTCGGGATGTGCCTGCTGAATCTATTTGTGTATGTGCAACTCAAGGACACCGGGGATTATCCAGGTTCAGGTCCCTATTAGGGTAATAGCCCTACATCATGTGTATTCTCTTCTTTGGTCTAAGTTGATTACAGATGATGTTCTTGCCAAGCCTTCTTCTCAGCCTCTTTCGCCTCTAGGCCTCTCCCTTTTTTCTTTTTTCTCACAAGCCTGATACTCCTCCCTTTATATATCAGAGGGAGAGAGGATTTACACGCGAGTCAAAACATAGACCCAGGCCTAGCTAGAGCCTCCCACCTAGGCCCAATATTACTAAGAGCAGACGTTTCCCATTTGCTCTTTGGCGCTACAGAGCCTGTCCTATCGCTCCACCGCCTGCGTCATCCCGGTCGCATGGATTGCCCTGTCCCATTCCCCACGCGCCACCTGCGCACCTGCAAAAGACCACCTGCCACGCATGTCAGGCCGTCCAGTGGCATTTAATGCTATGGGACGGGATACAGCTCTACACTGACCACGCCATGGTCGGCTAGAAAGAGGACCTGGGGAAGGGAAATACTCGAGTGAAATAGCATTTATTGTGATTAGACTGTTTAGACACATACCTGTCCCACGACCAGAGGAGACTGGTCGCGGAGTTTTCTCTTGCGACCTGGTGACTGGTCACAGAGCTTGGTTGGAGAGTCTGGTTGCGTGGTCGTTGGCTGGTCGCGTGGGGTGGCCACGGTTCCAGACAATCGTGGCATACAACACCTACTGATATCTTACCAGCATGGGACCGCTCGCGTGGGGACCCCACTATTCTTAACACCGATAGTAGCCCCCAAGCTCCTTCGCGGATGCGGTAGCCTGAGCGGTTTGTCAAATGGTTGTGGCTAGACCCAGTCGAACCACTTGGGCCCTATGTGAACATGAGTTCACCCGGGGAGTGGTCAGCGATACGGTCCGCTTTCGTGGTTTAGCCCAGAAAATCGCATTTCGAGGGGAGGTTAACCGTCCATAGAAAAATGATAGTGGGAGAGAGAACCCTTAATGAACGCTGGATTTTGAGGGAATTTTGGTTCCCTAGATGGATCCTCGGGAGCCGGGGGGGGGGGACCGAGTCGGTCCTATAAATGGGAGGACGGAAGGCCCCAGAAATCTCTCCACCACCCAAGCTCTTGTGCTAGAAACCTCCGCCTCCAACCCCCACCAGAGTCTTTCAAACAACCACCACTGCATCCCCATGGTGCCACACACAGGAAAGGAGGCTGACTTCCCCAAGTCCAAGTGCGCCATCGCAAAGCTGAAGCAGATGTATGAGAATCGACTGCTTCCGCGTTGTCGGTCCTCCAGATACCGCCCTGGGGGAGATGTTCCTACTCCCCGCCAGGGGGAGATCGTAATCTTCGCTCCATTTTTCTTGGCGGGTCTCGTTCCCTCTTTCTCCTTGTACAGGAGTGGACCAACTGTGAACAGGCCCTCTCTTCCATCACAAACAGGCAATCTTCCGTTCAAGGATTGCTTGTGCAATTTAACGAGCTCGTTAACTATCCATCTATTTCTTTCCCATGATTTCGATTCCGGAGTAATCGACACATGTCCTTGTCAGCGGTGTGGAAACGGCCCTGCTCTCAGCTACGGCATGGCCACCTCGTGCCGCACCACTACGATCGCCACGGCCGCCTCCCTGATGGTGCCCCGTCCTGATACCCCGTCGCCTCTGCCAGCATTGGCTTTGCCCTTCGGCATACCAACGGTGGCTCCAGGCCCCATGGGCTCGGTCGAGGAGTCTGTTACGACTCCTGACTTGCTCTCGTGGGTCGGCCATTTCCTGGCCGCCGTCCGTAAGCTGCTTGAAGAAAAGGAGACGACGACTAACAGTGCATCGAGCCGGAGAAGTAGCTGCCCAAGATGTAGAGGAGGTGCAGCGAATTCTCCCAAGAGAAAGTTGCGCTGGTTGCCGAGCGCTCCCAGCTCAAGGAGGATGAGCACACTACCCTCAACATTCTTTGGAAAGCCTTTGGAGCGCTGGCGGATCCCCTGGGTAGCCTCGGACTGGGGGTGTTTGAGACGAAGGATGACTACACCGCTCGAGCCCGAGCCTACGCCCTCTGGGTCCTAACGGAGCACTTCTCGGAGCTTCCCTTCACCTTGGCGTTGAGGGGCGTGGAGGACATCTCGCAAGCAGTGAGGACGACTGCGGAGCTACCGCAGCCGTGACCCCAACTTCAACCTGGACATGGTTCGGGAAGGGGCCGTGGTTGCCAGACCAGAAGTTGAGGAGAGACTTCAGTGGGAGTGCCAGGGGGCGGTGGACTACTTGATGTCCATCTTCCGGCTGGAGGCCGCCGAGGAGTAAAAAACTCGATTGTAACCTTTGTTATGTAACATTTTTTGACTGGAGCTCCCACGCCTTTGTTTCTTGACAAGATTGTGTCATTGTGGTCACAGAGTTCCCGGAGTGTCCGATCCTTCCGCCCGAACCAATTCGCCGCCCACGCTAATTGGCCCCCTAGCCCTCATCGAATCCCTGACCATATCCGTCAACCACCCTTCTGACCGACAATCCTTGGAGGTGGCGGCCAGACATGTGTGGGGGTCTGTGGCCGAGCGGGCAAGTACGTCGAGCGACCTTCAAGGTGCGTTGCACCGACCAATCGCATCACGTGATGGTCCTAGGTTACACAAGTAGGGTTTGACCGGCTGACACCGGTGTGACTTACACTCTATTTTTTTGACTAGCTTTCTGGGAGGAGTTACTCGGGGCGCAGAGGGACTTGGAACGGGTGACCAGGAAAAGTGCCCTGCAGAGGGAGGAGTTCTACTACCGCCTTCGTCGCTGCTGGGAAGATCTTCATGCAGTGCAAAAAGAACTCGAGCGGCTGACCAAGGAGAGCGACGAGCGGCAAGTGGCATTCTACGACCAACTCGGTCGAGCTTTTACCCCTTTCGACTCGTTACTTTGTTCCGCTGGCATCCAGGTTTGTCCGACCCCTGGGAACACCGTGACCGGTCATGTCGAGTGGTTTCTAGCGGCCTCGAGCAGAGGATTCGTGAGACCATCGGAGACCATCTTTTCGAGGTCGTAGTCTCCGGCGCCTACCTAGCCCTTGCCTGCGTCCGCGACCACTTCCCCGACCTGGACCTCTTGTCGGCAGTTGGTGCCGGTTTTGAGGGCACTCAGATGACCACGGAGGAGCTCGGTGTCTGAGCTGATTCATTTTTGTATGCTGTTCGCTCCTGTCTTTGGACCATTCGGTTCGACCCTCTCTGGGGTATTTTTGGGTCCTAAGAGGAATGTTGTAGGTTTGTCTGGAACCAGTCCCTGGGTTTTGTAATGACAGGCATTGACCTTTATGTGGGTCTTCCCCGTGTTTGGATGATGAATAGCCTTCGGAGTGCCGATATCGCTTAGGGAGGATCGCATCAAGCCGCTCGCGAGCAACATTCCTGGTGTTGAGGGAGACCCTTAGCACGATGAGCATTTCGATGGTGACCAACACTCGACCCGATTTAGGACTTGCAGCCTTGTGGTCGTTAACCTTCGACCGCCTTCACCTTGTCATCGTGCGAGCGGGTTAGCTTTGGATATCATCCCTTCAACACGAGCGAGCGGGCTAAACAAATCTCAGAACTTGGCGGGAGACTACGTTTGTCCATGGAGTCCTGCAACATAAAGAGTTTGATTAATTGGATTTGGAAAAACTTACAAGTCATGTCTACGCTCGTCCAGAAGGTCCTGAAATAGACAAACAGGCTCGTCTCCGAGTAGCCTCATTAATAGAGCTGGCGCTCTATGAGCTGTACGATCAGCGTCTGTTGGAGGATTAACTCCTGTCGCAGGGATCCCGAGAGACCCCTTTTTAGAGATTCGGCCGGGGGGATGATCTTGAATAAGTTCGTCGGAGAAATGAATAAGAGTAAATGCAACGGTCGGTGGTAGGCGTGAAAGACCTAGTGCAAAAAGAAGTAAATGCACCGGAATTTAGACAGGTTCGGGCCGCACGGGGGCGTAATACCCTACTCCTGTATGGATGCGATAACTGTCCTGGGGAAGTCCCTCAAGGATGTTGCTGATTACAAGAATATTGGCCCAACTAAGAGCTTGAGGCTCCTTGTTCTTCGGCAGGGACTGTCCCTTGTGCCTTGTGTTGGTTCTTGTGTTCTTTGGTTGGGTCTATGTCTTCGATTCTCGCTATGCTCGTCGATGCTTGGACTGTCGGATTCTCTTCTCTTCTGTGCTGCTCGCTCTTTTAAGCACCTGCCGGTCGAGACATGCCCCGAACGGGAATGAGGGGGGCACAAGTTCCAAGACGCCGTGACTGGGAAAGGCATCATCATTTCTTCTGGGTGAAGTGACCGGGGGTGGAAAAAACGCCGCACGCCTGGTCACCTGTTACCATAAACGCCCTGGCAACGGGCGCCGCGGAGAGGGTCCACTGGGCAGCCGCAGAGCAACCTGGCGTACCCGCCCTGTCTTGTTCCTCTGCCACCGCAGGGCGGCAGACGGAGCACCTTGATCCTCTCGATGTTATCCCGAGGCAAGCCGGATGATACGGGACATGACCCGTGCAATTAATGACCCCACGGCTCTCTGCCAAAACATGGCAGGAACTGACGCTGCGGCGGGAGCAGTTGAATGTGTTAGGCCACACACGACCATTAAATGTGGCCTCGGACCTCTGACTGGTGGACACCTCATCGGCGGGCCCCTCGGGGGCCTTTCTGGGTCGTCGGGGCACCGAGTGCTCGGGGGTACTGTTCACCTCCCCGAGCACTCTCTCCCGAGAATGCCTACCCTTGTCCTCGGGGTACCGGGTGCTCGGGGGTACTGTTCACCTCCCCGAGCACTTCCTCCCGAGCACTCTTGCTCGATCCTTCGGGGAACCGAGTGCTCGGGGGCTGCCATGTGCGGCCCCGAGCACTCTCTCCGGAGCACTCTTACGCGGATCCTCGGGGAACCGAGTACTCTTACGCGGATCCTCGGGGAACCGAGTGCTCGGGAGCTGCCACACGCAGTACTGAGCACTCTCAACCGGAACTTAGCTCTTCTGATCGTCGGGGGACTAGGGCGTTCGGGGGTGACCGGGCACCTCCCCGAGCACTTTCTTCCCGGTACTTAGACTCTGTGGATCATCGGGGAACTGGGGTGCTCAGGGACCAGTGACCGTGGCCCCGAGCACCTTCTTCCGGGACTTGGACTTTGTGGATCATCGGGGAACTGGGGTGCTCGGGGACCACCGACTGTGGCCCCGAGAACCTTCTCCCGGGACTTGAGCTTTTCTCATCCTTTAGGAGGGACCTCGTGGAATGGTGCCAGGTGGCGGATGGCTGGCCAGGCCTCGGGACTCAGGGACCCCCGGTTCCTGATACTCCGACAGCGTCCGACCGCCCCGGCAAACCCAACCGCATGAGGCTGGGAAACTGGAGGTTGCTAGTGACATGCGATCAGTTTCGCACGTGATGGCCACGGCCGTGCCTGAGGTTAGGAATTTTAGGGCTATCTGGGGCTTTAGAGAACGGTCCCACGATGTCCAGCCCTCAGATAGTGAAAAGCCAATAGAGTGGTATGGTATGCAGTGCCCGGACTGGTAGGTTGGTATTCCGGTCATGGTGTTGACATGACTCAGACATTTTCACCTACTCGCGAGCATCTTGGAGGGCGGTGGGAGGTCCGACCTCCACGTCTGCCTTCGAGGATGTTAGGGAGCGCTGTGCTCCCCCATCCTGAGCGATGTATTTCAGTAAAGGGTCATTGCTCCCTTGGTGGTAGAAGCGTCCCTCTACCAAGAAGGATTATCGTGGCTAGCCCGTGTGACCTTTTCTGCTGACACATCGTCGTCAGGGGCTACTTGATTCTGAAGGTAGTCCAAGATCTGATCCATCCAGGTCGCACCCGAATCGAGCAGGCCGACCACATGATGACCACCCGAGGTTGACGGCACTGAGGGAGGCGTTCCCTCCAAAGGTGTTGTCTCTGGTGTTCCATTTCCAAGCGGAGCATCCCTTCCGCTTCGGCCTGAGACCGCAGTGGGTGGCCGTGTGAGTCTTTTTCTCAAAGACTCTGACCGGGATAGGTTCGCAAGAAGAGGCTAGACGGGCCAACCCATCGGCCAAGGAAGAAGTCCTTGCAAGGGAAGTGTGTGAGTTCCCGGCCGATGGAGTGTTGCTCTAGCTTTCTCACTTCGGAGAGGTATGTCGCAATCGTCCGGTCCGAGTACTAAAAACCCCTTGGCGATGAGGTTACACCTAGTAGCGAGTCCCTCATCTCTAGTAGGTGTTTTTCCCCGCGTGGCTGATGCTCATGTTCCGGTTAACAGGCCCTCATACTCTGCTTCGTATTTAATAACTGGAAAAAATAGAATTGAACCATGTACCTAACGATGCATGGTCCCGTGCTCGCTCCTTCCAGGTCGGGGGAAAGCAATGTCACGCTTAGCGACCAGTACCGCGTTCGTGACCCTTTGAAATCCTGCAAGGTAGGACAAGGATTCCCCCTTCTAGTTGAAGGGTGGTCAGCATCGGGAGAGGGTTACCTTTCTGAGATTCTGGTAAGCTGCCTTCCTTACTAGTACCCTACGGGGAGTGGTCGTTACTCGTGCCAAAAGTTTGAGGTGTAGACCCTTTTGTTCGTCCTTGGGTTGAACATGCTCGGAGAAATGACACATGCTATTAGTTCCCCGATATTCTTTTGCCGGATCGAATCATACTTTCCCGATGGTTTCGGTTCATGTCACGACGCTGGGGTGGCAGTCTTGATGCGGTGAGCAATCCTCCGGGTAGGGCTGCCACCGAAGAAGCCCGTTCCCCCAAAGCTTGCGGTCCGTGAGCTCTCTTTGGCACCGGGAGCCAGGATGCCTTTGCTACCTCCCGTCGCCTCCTGGAGCCTTCGGATCCTGATCCGATGTCCAGAGTTTGGGACATATTGGCTCCGTCTGGGTCATACACATCGAAGAACACCTTACAGGAACTCGGATCCCAAACTCAGAAACGCGCCCCCTACCTGGTGCGCCAAATATCGAGGGTAAATCTCTGACAGTGATTCTGGGGTAAGTTGGAAAGTGGGTGCATGATCTTTGTTCGGGATGTGTCTGCTGAATCTATTTGTGTATGTGCAACTCAAGGACATCGAGGATTATCCAGATTCAGGCCCCCATTAGGGTAATAGCCCTACATTCTGTGTATTCTCTTCTTTGATCTAAGTTGGTTACAGATGATGTTCTTGCCATGCCTTCTTCTCAGCCTCTTTCGCCTCTAGGCCTCTCCCTTTTTTCTTTTTTCTCACAAGCCTGGTACTCCTCCCTTTATATATCAGAGGGAGAGATGATTTACACGTGAGTCAAAACATAGACCTAGGCCTAGCTAGAGCCTCCCACCTAGGCTCAACATTCCTAAGAGTAGACGTATCCCATTTGCTCTTTGGCGCTATAGAGCCTGTCCCATCCTCCACCACCTGTGTCATCCCGGTCGCCCGGACTGCCCTGTCCCATCCCCACTCGCTGCTTGCGCACCTGCAAAAGACCTCCTGCCACGCTTGTCAGGCCGTCCTGTGGCATTTAATGCTATGGGAAAGGATATGACAGCTTTGTGCCGACGACACCTTGGTCGGCTAGAAAGAGGACCTGAGGAAGGAAAATACTCGAGTGAAAAAGTATTTATTGTGATTAGACTGTTTAGACACGTACCTATCCCGTGACCAGAGGGGACTGGTCGCGGGATTTGCTCCTGCGACCTGGTGACTGGTTGCGTGGTCGAAGAGCCTAGTTGCATGGTCACTAGCTGCGACTTGGTGACTGGTCGTGGAGCTTGGTCGAAGAGCCTGGTTGCATGGTCACTAGCTGGTCACGCAGGGTGGCCACGGTTCCGGACAATCGTGGCATACAACATCTGTTGATATCTTACCGGCGTGGGACCGCCCACGTGGGGACCCCACTATTCTTAACATCGACAGTCTGGGTCTCAAGGTACATATAACTTCTGTCCGCCATCTACAATGTAAAAACATTCATTCTTCATTATCAATTATTACTTTAATTGCATGATTAAGCATGCAATTAAAAATTTCATATAATTACACTAGATCAGTGGCATCTCACGGTAGCTCGGGCAAACCTAGTATCAAATCTAACATAAATACAACTCACTTACACTAGATTTTGGATAAAAATGCAAAATGATCGATTACAACTCAAAGCACAAAAATCTACCAAATAGAGTTAGAGGAGGAGGAAAGGGGGAGATGCAAACCTTCAAAGACCTAGCAACAATTCAAACTTTGAATTAACAAGGTATTAGAGTATCCCTAGCGGAACCGAAAAATCACCAGATACACTGTGCATGTAGTACTATTGAGTCATGTAACTGTTGGATGCGCATAATAACTGGCCAACTCTTATAACAGATCTAAGTCATAAGTGACAGGTTATAAGATTACCTGTCACTTACTACAATCATAAATAAAGGGTCGTAATATGACCCGTCACGTATGATTGATCCAGGGAGATTCGTCACCTATACCAGGTCATAAGTGGTGGGCCGTAACAAGATTCGTCACTTATAACTGCTGCAGGGAGATCAGGACCAGTTACTTATGACCAGGATATAAGAGACGAGTCGTAATATGACCTACCACTTATGACTGATGCAAGGAAACCTGTCACTTATGATCAGGTCATAAGTGACGGTGTAGTTATGACCCGTCACCAATGTGAGATGTGATAGGTTATATTATAACATATCACTAATGATCTGTTATTAGTGACGGGTCAATATTCAGTCCTGTCTTAAGGCTACATAAGTGACGAATTATATAATGATCTGTTACTAAATTATGTCTCTTTTATCTGTTTTTCACTAGCGGAAATTGAATCATTCATGTTCTTATTAGTTTAATGATCACAAGTTTTTATCTATTTTTTACTAAGTGAGAATTGAATCATTCTTGTTCTTATTAGTTTAATGAGCACAAGTTTGATATAATACTATTCAGTATTAGTACTCAACTGTCATGCCACTTGACGTGGTCAGACAAATATTGTGAAACGGAAGGATTCCTTTATTTTTCATATTTACGTAAATTTCAGAAACAAGCTACACCTGAAGAAAAAAGAACGCATTCCTAATTCATACCGACAGAGATGGGCCAGGGCAGTTGGCGTTGGAGACAGATATACGCCATTACCGTTGGCTCGTATAGCATACGGGAGGAACAGTTTCGACCTTACTCTACCTGGCACAGGCACATGATGGCTAGCTCGGTCCCACAACTTAGCATGATCATGATTAACCATCTGTCTGTCGATCGAGAGCAGCGGAGACGACGATTCCGGCCGGACCATCTCTGCGTAAAGGCGATGTGCAAGGACACACACGAACGCGAATAATCATTCATCCCAGGACTATCTATACTCACACGTCGATTGTTATTGGCCATATAAAAAACTACCGGTCCAGTACCAACTTTTACAGATCTAGTAAAATCTCAAATCTTCCTTGAAGAAACCAAAAGCCACTGTTATGGGCATATAATTAGCAGATGACACGAATTGCTACTAAAACAAACTGGTAACAAATACTTGTTGTCTTGGACAACGAACGCTCTCCGGTAAGGTTTTCACTAGTTTATACTGTAATATGTTCATAAAACATAAATAAATTATAATATTCTGGAATTGTTTTGGACACAAAACAGACATGCTTTTTTTCAATCCAATAAAAAATATACTAATAGCTAAAGTATCAAAAGTTTGACTCTTTGTATATGCAAATTTAAACAACATTCACATATTTGTATCTGGAGTGAGCAATATATAGTATTATTAGGTGTACTAAAACAAATTGATCACAAATACTTATCATTTTGGCAAACAACATGCTCTTGAGGGACCAAGTTTGATTACTAATTTCTGCTAATAATATATGCATAAAACATAAATAAAAATTAAGTACTCTAGGATTATTTTTGACACAAATCACACATATATTTTTTCAACCCAACGGAAAAAATATTGATACTAGCTAAAGCGTTAAAAATTTGTTTGTTTGTTTGTATGTCCAAACAACATGCACATATTTGTGTCTAGAGTGAAAGTACTATACTGGTAGTACTAGCAACTGCACACATATTTTATATATGTGAGATCAATTTAGTATATAGCAATTCAAAGAAGTATGAAAGTCAAATAATAAAAGATTAAATGTGTTTTTTGGAATGTATGAAACTTAAATACTAGACATCTAGGTATAAAAGATAAATAATGATATATTAAATATATTTTAAGAAGAAATATAATCCAACTTTATAAGATTGATCAAATTTATCATAACTCATATATTTTGTAGAAATATAGATAGATTAGGCGTAAGCTAATTCCGATGCTGGCCATGCATGCATTCGTAGGTGCAACCAACGGATGTACGTCGTTGAACCAACCTACACCTTCCAATAAAAGCCCATAGGAGCTGGTGAGGTGGTGAGAATAGTCTCTCATCGCGCTTATCCACCGTGCACCTAGAACCTAGATTAGTACTTCATCTGTTTACAAATATTTACCAACTTTGTTTTTTACTATATACATTTTTATTAATTCTAGTTTTTTCAAATATTTAGTTGGTTGATATAACATAAGTATCACTTGATATGCTGTTAAAAGTATTTTCATAATACCATTCACTTATAAATGTTTACTCATGTATTTATAAAAAAATCAATGATCAAATTTTAAATAGTAAAATTTAAATTGTCAATTATTTGTAAACGGATGAAGTATTATTAATTCTAGGCAACGAACCAACCTACACGTACCTTCCAATATGGAGTTTGGAGTATGCTGGCCTTGCATGCATTCGTAGAACATACAGTGATCGACAAGCTTGTAGCTAGATAGCTAGCTGCAGCTAGAGCTAGAGCAGATGCACACTGTTGGCTGTTGAGATCTCATCTGCCCTGCAGCACTCAAACGGCAAAATCAAAGGTTTACATGCATGTATATATGTTAATTTGAACCCATGAATTTGCCACTATATAATAGGTTATACGCCCCCAACACTCAATTCCGTTCTCAAAGATATCATAGCAAAAGGCAGAAAAGCTCTGTGTATTAAGATTCTCTAAAAGAGTCCAACCAGTACTTGTCGCAATTTAAAAGGTTACCTAACTATATATATCATAAATATCGTGAACGGACAATCAATTTAATACTTATAAAAATATTTGAAAAATGAGTTTATGTATTAATTTCCAGCCATGCAAGAGTCTAATATCTTACCAAAAACTAATATATCCAGGGCGTTTTATTTCTGAAATACTTTGCAGGTACTAATTAAAGTTTTATGCCATCTGAAAAAATCACCACCTACTTTATAAATGATGATATCAATATATTGGGAGTACACCATGTAATCAATTTTGGACCGTACTAATTTCCTACGTTATACTAGTATTTGCTGGACATAAAACACGTACAAATTAAGAGGGCGCACATATTTGTTGACTACTCGGTTGAGTACAGCCGAAAAAAATATTGGAAAAAAATCTATTTGAAGAGAAAAATGTGTAGAAAGGTCCCCATTAACTATACAGACGTAGATGTACGTATACTGTGGTCACTGTCACTGATGCTGCCCAGCTAACCAATAAATTAATCGAAGCAGCCAATGTTGTGGTACAGGCTACACCCTTGCTCAAAGCATTACTATAGCAAGTGTGTCGGGATGATATATAACAATAAATACAGGGTGTATCAAACGATATACACATTGGTCAGTGTTTTTTTTATTAGATGGACACAAGTACACGATGATTTATCTAGGTTTAGATCTTTCATAGGATATTAGTCATATGTCATGTGTATTTTTTTATAGATTGAAATGAACTTGTTACAGAATATCTCTCCTCTTACAAACCGAGTCCTCCCCTTTATATAATAGAGAAAAAAGAGTACATACAAACGGACAGTGTCAAACTCTATAGCAGATCTACTCCTGGTGAAACCAACTACTTCTAATTCGTCCTGATAGAGGTAGGTACGCCCAACCTGCTCTAGTCATCATGCATGCTCTGTCCCACCGCTGAACTCCGTCATGCTCACCTGCGAAGCCATCCTATAGCAATAAATGGTACATGACGAGTTACTGCATCACCATGCCTACCCACGACCTAGCTCGCCGAAAAGGAAGTGTTTAGGGAAGGAAAATACATAAGTGGATGATATTAAATGTGAAAACACATGGGGTGGTCACAGAGTCTTATCCTTCGACAAGAGGGTTGGTCGACTGAGTCCTGCCCTAGTCGTGAGGTGAGGCTGTGGTCTTAAAAATATTGACTGCTAGCTGACATTTAGCAGTGGAGCGCCTACCTAGTTGGATACATCTTACCTATTGCACTGACAAAGTGTTGAAAACATAATTACGTTTTCATAAAAAAATGAGGGTATGTTTCATGGGGGTTTGGATCCAAATTATATATCTAGGTCAAGCTAAATCCTAGATGTTCAACAATCCTTTTGAAGAAGCACGTCCTCCAAAAGAATCTGCCCACCACTCTTCAATTTTGGTTCGTCCATGTAAAGTTCAGCGGCCGCCGCAAACAACGAAAGCGGAAAGCGTATTTGATTTTGTGGAATAAGGTTTTGTTTGGATCGAAACCATAGTTTGCCAAACATTTCTTTTGGGCAAATGTGGCATGCCACGGTTTTGTGTTGAAAAACGTCTGCCACGACCATAATTATACGGCAAAAATGGGCAAAAAAAAAGAGAGTCACTGGTAATTGGGATCTCAATTAAAGAGAAGTGTGGTGCACCAAAACTTTGACAGACATCCAAATACTTACCGCCTGTGGTTGTCGTAAGATAGGGTATGTCGAAGCCGGGCAACATGCACAAAATTACACAAAAATGCAAGCAAAATAAAAGAATAAAATTAAAAAAAGTTAGCAGATGCCTCCCTAGCTACGTACTATACGTCTATACCCTCCCTTAGCTTGTTCATCAGCTCATATCACCCATCCTGCACCTACTACATCAAGATTTCCATATCCCCGATCTCTATCTGCCCATTTATCAAGAGCTTCCACTGTTCCGCTCCTTCTCTTCCTCCCTTCACCCCTCCACCGATCCAGCTCCGTCCATGGCGTCCACCACCAGCGACAGCCTCCTTTCCTCCCCCTCCCATCCCTCCACCGCCGCGCTTGACGCCGCTGCCGACCAAGAGTTCTCCTCCCACCACCACCACAACCATCACAACAGCCTCTTCCTCCCCTCCTTTTCTGCCAGCATATACCTCCCCTCCTCCTTCCACGGCCTCCTCCCCACCTCTTCCTCCACCGCCGTGCCATCCCCCTCCCCTGCACCACCGCCTGCTCCGCCGCTTCCTCCCCAGCCGGCGCCCGCAAAGCAGACCAAGAAGCGCCCGCGGGCCTCCCGCCGGCCGCCCACCACCGTGCTCACCACGGACACTTCCAACTTCCGCGCCATGGTGCAGGAGTTCACCGGCTTCCCGGCGCCGCCCTTCGCCTCCGCCCCGCCCCACGCCGTCCGCCCGCGCCTCCTCGGCGACCCGCCGTTCCTGATGCGCCCGTCGCCTCTCAAGTACCCACACAACCCCGTGCTGCTGCCCCCCAACACTCGCACCACCACCCTAGCAAATACCACCGTGAATACCACTAGTAGTAATAATATCACTACCAGTACCAGCTCTCTCGTGGACGCGCTCGCGCTGTTCGCGAAGAGCAACGTGATGTCAAGCGCCGCCGCCGCCGCAGCTGCAACCACGTCCGGCGGATCAACTGATCACTACCACGGCATCAGCATGGGAGGGTTCAACCCGTTCGAAGATTTCGATGCGCCGGCGGAAGGCGAGAGGGTGAATGGCGGTAGTGGCGACCATGGTTTCTTTTCCTCCTTCACCGCCGGAGACAAGTACGGTCGGCACTAGTACGTTCTCTCTCTTTCTCTCTCTCTCTCACAGATAATCTGGTGTGCGCATGAGACTGTGTGGAGAGTGGAGAGACGATGGAGGAGAAGCTAAGCTAAATCTTGGCTAGCTTCTACAATTTGGGCACTACACTACTGCTATTTGGCATTTGGCGAGCTTCTCTATTGTGAATTTTTATTTCTTGGTTCTGGTATGATGCATATGTACATACATAAATCTGGGTCTTTTTTTACTTCCTCCAAGTATTAATTTTGGTTCTCTGATGTTGAAATTTTCTTGGTGCAATTGGAAGGAAAAAATGCACTGCCGTGATGAAATAACTTGTAATTAAATGAGGTGAAGGCTATTTTGTTCGGCTTCCATCGCTATTAGCAAGTGTGTCCTTGCCGAGATGAGATGAAATGATCGAACTCCTTTTCTCTTTTTCTTCCTTCTGTCTTTGGATGCAAATGCCGTCCTGTGAAAGATATGGTTACTTTTTTTATGTCTATAATTTGCTATTTATATCTTGGAAGGATATGCAACTCATCTCCAAACTGTTGATGCGACAGAGAAGCTATAGCTAGCTAACAGCAAGTCATTTTTCTTCTTTACTAAACTGCTTGTTATGGATCGATATGAATGCATGCATGCATGCCTCATCCTAGCTTTGCAGTTAGTTTTTTTTAGAACATTTTTGTCACGTAAATGTTGTATATCTAATTAGTTTCAATTTGTGGGTGCTAATTTATTTACTTACATGATGAAAGAGTTCACAAGTAATATCAACAAAGTGAACATCTGTTTTAATATTTTGGGCACATATTGATCGACCTTACCTTCTAGTTTAATGGACACATGATTGATTAGTATGCAGAACAATAAAATAAACAACGGGCATTAACAAGGTCGATTGGAAATTTTTCTATATATATGATACATAAGTAAAAGAATATGCTTTGAACATTAGGTTTTGTTCATTATTAAGTTTCTATGATCCTATAGATCAAGTAGAGATCGATATCTATCACAGTATTGTTCGAAGTTAAGTTGTTTCATTTAAGCGTACAGCAATATTTCCTTGAGCTTTGAGAGTATTTTTATTTTATTGTTGATTTAGTCGCTCAGCAGTTATCTATATACTTTCAGGATAATTGCAGACTAGCATTTTGCACGAAGTTGTGCATTAATTTAGGTCCATGAAGTGCACTGCGTAACTTCAATATTAAACAAACTAATTAATCGCCAGAAGCACATTATCCATTCCTAGTTTATCAGCATCAATCATTCTTAACTAGATACATTTCTTTTAATTTTCGTATTAACTGTGCCATTAGCTACTGATGCAACCAACAATTGCTCAATATCTTTGAGAATAACCCCATCAGAATGAGTTGCTGACGTTCAAATGTCAGGTAAATAGTGGTAGGTAAATGGACCTCTTACGGTGTTATAAGTACTACTAGCAGAGCACATTTTATCATTAAAGTATTAATATGATATATACTAGGAAGCCATTTGTCATCTCATATATATGTACTTGAAAGATCATGGAATATTGACATCGTGCTGTATGTCTATTGAGACATTAATTTACTATATACGTACGTACTTGTGTCATCACGTGTGCATACGTGAAGCTATTTAAAAGCTGGTGTACACATAGGTATATAGTATATCTAGTACTTGTGTTTTCCTTTTCTTTCTAGTCACATATAGAAATCCCTTAGCCGTACAATATATATTTACAAAGCCGCTAGCTGCTCGGATCATACAGTGTTTCACTTCCATGAGCGTCGTGCAACGAGCCATATGGTGAGATGATATTTGTACTCTGAAATGATGAGCCTTTGTCTTCATCGTCAGAGCAATTGGAAAACACACAAGCTTGGCCAAGTGCGTTTTTACATAGAAAAGTATACATGCTTAACTAAGAGTGTAGGGGCAATTAAATTGCATGCATACATGTGAGCGGTATTTTTTTTCCTTTTAATAAATGAAAATGGGGGAGCTCAATATTTGAATATTAATGCATGCATGTTCCCAGGGCCAAATTGTGATCTTTATTGATCTCTTTTTCAAATATTTTGTTATCATCTCAACTTACATGCAATATTGAGTCACCACCACCACCTGATTCATTGTGCCTGGACCAGCCACCATGAGATCCAGTGCCGCCACCCCCTCCCGTTCGCGACCACCGCGTGCAAGCCGGTACATGTTGGCGCTCAAGGCCGTCCACCCCCATCGCCTCCCACGCTGCCCTCTAGCGAGTGCATGGAGGACCCGGACCTGGAGTGTGTGTGATCACCATTGAGTTGGTTGGACGTCGATGCCGACCTTGCCATCGTGGAGGTGGAGGACGCCAATGTGCACAATGATGGAGGCCGTTGCGATGGTGCCTCGTGCTGGTAAACCTTAGTCATTAATTGCCATATGAGCGACTAGCAATCTTGCCACAGTTCTCTGCATTCAAAATCACAAAGGGTTGGTGGACCACCGCATCTCGCCGAATCGACGCAAAACTTCGGAGATTTTTCGACGGGCTGGTCATTAGCTTTTGGTGAAACATTTGAAAGAAAATTAAGGAACAATAGAACATTCCAAAGTGTTGAATGCGATACCGTGCACGCCGAGCAAATTAAGCAACATTTTAAGCTCTACCGTAGCTCCATGCTTGGCTGATTGTTATTATTTTTGTTTTGCTTAGTGGTGCAGACTCATAAACCTCATACCATCATTTAAAAAAAATTAATTATTAGAGTGAGAAGTGTGACAGCGAAGGACGGCCGGCAGCCGATGTGGAAGATGGCGGAGGGTGCTAGGGCGGCGCCCCGTGGCGATCCACCAGGGTCACCGCCGGCTAGGTACACGAGGACGATGGGGAATAAACCTTGCCAGTTGTGCCTGCTTCGCCTCCGTCTTTTGCTGTCAAAGTGAGCCGCGCGCCACCCGCATCGGCACCCTCATGCTCAAGTCCACGTCAATGCCCTCTCCTCTCGGCGGCCCGTCCGCTTTGTTGGTTCGTCAGCCGTTGCATCCGCTGCCACGCCGGTGCGTGCCTGCAGGTACCTGCTCTCCCTTGATTGAGTGATCGGTAGGTTCCCTCGCGTAGCCTCTTCTCCGTCACCAGAAGAAACGGACGCCAAAGCGGGCGCGGCGAAGCGCGCATCCCTACGTACTTTCTACAAAAGAGCTACTAGTAGCAGCTTTCTTTTTGACAGCAGAATCCTTTTTCCCCTCCAGCACCCGTCATTTTCTTTTGTCCTCTCTAGCTTGAGCAACACCTTTCTTGTGGCATATATTGATTTAGCTCTCTTTAGTGTTTAATTAATCAATTATCTCTAATTAGCTAGATTTACCTGAGTTATCATATACATGCATGCATGATGCCATGGAATTAATAGTACGTTTAGAAAGCTGTTATCTGGTAGCCCACAGATACGCATGATTACATCATCTAAAACCGTCTGGCTGCATACACAGTTGTGTGATATGGTCTTCCCTACCCTACCAGCTTACCAACTCGTCAAAAAAGAAAAAGAACCCCAAAAAAGCTACTTGTGCTGAATTTTATTACCTACTGCTGGGGGATCTGTGTTGCAAGCTTTTCACACCTGATATAACACAAAATATTGACCGAAAAACTATGGAGGAATTCCCGATATTAATCTGTATCACCCGAAGAACTGTTGTCGTACTCCATTCATCTCAAAATAGATAACATTTTAGTATTTTCTGTAATATTTAAAATATATGATGTTCTATAATTTTAAAGTAACTTTAGCCTAATATTTTAGTTTGACTCCTCCATTAAATAACTTATTTTTCAATACAAGTCTTATTTCTCGTACAATAAATGATATTAAAAGTGGGTACTATGATCATTTTATCTTTCATCTTAATACTTATGTTCAACTCTAAAATGCCATTTATTTTGAGATGGAGAGAGTAGTATACGTATAGATCGCAGGATGATTCTATCTGACCCTATCGGTAAATTAAGAGATCCTAACATCACTTATTAAGACCTTTCATCTTTTCAATACTGAACTAATTAGAGGCTTAGAGCACATTTGACCATCGCTAACTCGAAGGAAACATCCAGGCCCCTGTAGCTAACTTCCATCTTTTGACAACATATATCAGTTTAGCTAGCACATTAACACAGCCCAAACCCTAATGGAGAGAGAGAGAGAGAGAGAGAGAGCCCATGGTTTACACGTTGGTAAGGTTGCAGATTCATCCGACAGATATGTAGATAGATGTCAGGCAGGACAACAAGATCGGAAAGCAGCGCACCTAAAACCCTTTAGAAAGGCCGGAGCCTTTTCCACAAGGGTTACACCAACCAAGGACTCTCTCTCTCTCTCTCTCTCTCTCTCTCTCTCTCTCTCTCTAGGTAGTGGAGGAACAAATCGATTGCAAAGACCTCTGTCTCGATCTCCTCTCTCTAGACGTGTGTTGTCGTGACTTTTTGTGATGATGGCCTACTCCTGAAGAGTCCGGAATCCACCACTATATACACAGCATGCACCAGCTAAACCACACCACCGGCCAGCAGCATCTTTCGCCTCTCATGCATCGATCTCTTCTCTGTAGATGGAAATGATGATGCCCATGCCGCCTTGGAAGGAAGCATATTTGTTCTATCATTTTTCCCATTTTCTTCGGCACCAACCATGCACATATAAATATAATTGTGTTGTGTGCCTCCACCTCCAATCAGTGCATGCAGACCCTACAATGTAAGGTCCAATGATCCTTCATCAACCTTGGGCTCCGATTAATTTGGCCCAACCACTACCGGAATCTGAAGGTTTGCCGAGTGTCCTATTCTTTGCCGAGTGCATTTTGTCGCGCACTCGATTCCGGTAGTGAACAACAGCAATTATCCATGCAATCCTATGATACTGCTTGCAAAGACGAGTAGCTTAATTGGACACATGTGTCTCCAAAACGTGTGATTAGAGGCAGAGCGTGTTGTGTGGCGTATTTCTTCGTTATATAGTTAGTAGTGCTAGACTTTTTTTTCACAGGGAGTAGTACTGTACATCGTAGGATTAGAACTACTACACCACAACTAGCAAAAGGTCGGAAATGATTCAGTTTATTAATTTCATCGAGCGTGTCCCTATCTCGACACGGTTTGCAGCAGCTCGCTATTGGGCGGTCAAAACCGAGTGCCCGGAAGTGGTTGACAGGTGGGCCCAGGTGCATGTTCAATATTCGCATGTCAGCCACTCGAGACACATGGTTGGTGGTACACCACACGCCCGCAAGCTCTTCGTTCCATTTAGCTATTGCCTTTTCAAGGACGAGGGCACTCCAATGGGATACGCATGGTCGGCTAGATCTTTTCCTTCTGGAAGAACATGACGGCATGAGATGTATTATGCATGCGTCATTTTGCAATCTTGGGTTCATGCATTATATTAACCAGAAAGAACTTATTTTGTTAAGGTAGTGGGCGTCCGAGGAAATACTTCATATTTTGCTTTCCCCATTCTCCTTCGTCTCTCTCTATCGGTTCCGAAGTCCCAACTAGCAGTCGTCTCTTCCTTCCCCTTCTTCTTCCTCCAGCAACGAGAGAAAAACACGGGAAGAAGCCAGCAGTAACCCCAGGTAAAAAATTTCAGCTTCGGCTGATTTCGTTTAATTGACAATTTTGGGTCGAAAATTTGTATATCCTGTTTAAAACTTTTTAGTTGAAATTTTTTAGATAGAGGCAAAAGTCTTTGAGTTGAAGTCTTTAAAGCACTACTACCATACATGTTATAGATAGCGGTTTATCACTGTCGGTTCATTAAATACTGACACTGGTATAGTTATCACTACCGGTTCGTAAAAAAGTAGCATCATTATCGGTTCTTAATAAAAACCGACATTATGCTTACGTATCACTATCGGTTCGTAATAAAAATTGACTATCGACAGTGATGGGCTATTTGGACCCGAAATTACAATCCAATCGAATTTTGGCTCAACCTCCGTCCGGCTCTCTCTCCCTTATCTCTTCACGTCGGCTCTCTCACTCCCTTATCTCCTCGCCTCCGCCTCTCTCACTCTCTGCCTTCGCCACTCTAGCTCTCTGCCTTCTCCCCCACTGTCGGCCCTGCTCCTCTCCCCTCACCGTACCTCATCCCAATGGCGGCAGAGCACGCCAGATCCACTTCTCCCCACCAGCCTCCTCCCCTCGCAAGATCAACAACGAGATCTAGTGGGGATCCGGTCATGGATCTCGCTAGGGCGATGGGTGTGAAGAGGAGGCAGAGGCGAGCGGCTGGGGGCGAGGGCACCATTGGTGGTCACCATGTGTGTTGTTGTGGCAGCCTTCGTGCTATCGTGTGTACTGAGGCCGTGTGTGCTGAGGGCGACACTGTTCTAGCTGTATGCGCTGTGGCGGCGGCCTTCGTGCAGCTTCATTTTCTTGTGTAGGGCAGCGACAAAGGAGTTGTGGAACGACAGCGGTGGTGGCAGACGAGCGGAGGCACTAGATCAGCAGCGGTGGGTCCCAACGCCGACGATGAGCTCCGTCATATGGGGCCGGTAGCGGGCTCAGCTCAATGCATCGAGCTAGCTCGTTTGCCTGACCTTTTTCTTTTTTTTTTGTTTCCTAGAAAATCTCATCAGTGCCGGTTCCAAAACCGGTACTGCTAGTCCTTCGACTATCTGTTCTGCTTACGTAGTGCCGGTTCCAAAGCCGGCACTGATGAGATTTTGAAATCGGCACTATTGACCTGTTTTGGTGTAGTGAAGGCTTGCCTAATTGAAAGGAAAAGGGGTAGGAAAGCGGTAGTGGAATGAAACTTACCTGAAATTGGATCAGATGGTCAACCGCAACTTGGCATCCTCACGGTTACTCGCGTATTACGACTCCCGGGTATATATCTGGTCTTGAGCAGTGCTGGGTGGGATGCTAAACAAATATTCCCTCTACCAACAAAGCAAGTGATCGATCTCAACCATAAAGAACATATGACGATAAATATTATTGTGCTTGCTACATATAGCATAAAATGAGATGTATACAGTACCATATGAAAATTCAAATCAACCATGCAAAATTTTGACATAAACACCAGACGAACATGACACGGATGATATTGACTCACGTGCACAAGATGAGCCATCTCTTGGAACTGCAATGTTAGAAGCAGTTAAACTTTAACTATAAACTCAAGTTTTGCATGGTATAAGCATAACGATGATCTCCTAGCTAGCTACTACAAAAGTTGGAATTCATGTTGACCAATGTCTTGTTCGATAAAAGAGCACTTTTTAGGTTTAATTTAATACATATATAAATCATAGCATGAACTAATAAAGTAGCATAATCATATAGCAGAGTATATCCTTAGACATGTATGTAACAGAGCTACACACATATCTCTCTAATATACTCAATAACAGAAATAGCAGAATACTAAGCATGATAAATAAGATGTACAAGGCCCATGGTGACGATGTAGAAGACGACAACAAAGAGGATATAGAGGAAGCATATCGTGTATAGTCGCACCAAGTACTTTTCAAAAAAATTTATTCGTCCTCTAGTGCAGGATCTAGAAGGCGATGTGTTTCGAAGACCTCAACCCTAACAGTAAGTGAGCGAGCGTGTGTTTTTTTAGTTCTCCCATTCACATGAGCTAAAGGGTGAAGAACACTACTCTTTTTAAGTTCATCTCAATCCACCTCTACTAGTAAGGTGAGAGTAAAAACTGAAGTCTTACTTCACATGTTGAGCCTTTTAAGATTTATTAGAATTTTTTTTAAATATAATAGATTAAGACTATATTATATTCTAACATATCTTGGGCTCGCTTGATTTGCTTGATTTCTTTTAGAGCCAGCCTATGCTATGTCAATTCTTGTACGTAGACTTACTGTAGGAGTTTGCCTTGGTTTAGCTGATCAGCCATCCGTGATTTTTGGACCAATCAAACAAGAGGCACAGCTATGTGGCCCCATGGGGCTTCCACGGGGTAAAGTTGCAGCACCAGTGAACGGCAACACCTAGTTTCTATTGTACCATGCATGCAGTCGCGCATGCACGAACTAAACTGAGGAGTCATAGGTGAACAGTGAAATAGGAGAGGATAAAAGTAGTAAATATACTGTAGCACTATATTGTAGCAAAAAATATTGTGACATACGTACTGTAACGATACTATGGTATTAGATTTAATTCGTTCGCATCAAATCCAATGGTTCATATCAATTTGAAGTCAATTTACTTCACCAACTGGTGAAGGCAGGGTGCGAGTGCATCTCTCCTCATATATTTATTAATTAGCGTTTAAACACGTGCACCTGGTGTTACATGTATTTTCATACACGTTTCATGGGTGTGATCACTACTAGAAAAACGGTGTTTTCCCCATGATACTCTAATTTTTATGACGGTTGTTGCCAAGAAAAAGTCAACGGGAAAAATATTTCCTATGTGTTAACCCCCATGAGAAATGAATTTCCATGGTGTTGGATTTGTGAGGGTTATTGCTAACGGTTGATCGACAAGAATCATTTCCTTGGCGGTTTTGGGTATTCGCGGTGGTTTTAAATCCTCGGGGCACCTCCAGCGTTGCTTTTTTGAGGGTGCTAGAGCAGAGGGTGCTAGCTTGGAAATGGTTGGCACCGGAGCCAAATTTAGCTCCCAGTGCGATGGATTAAAAAAAAAAACAAATTTCGCTCCCTGTCCTCCACCTACCGCTCCCTTCGTCGTAACGCGGCTTCGGTGAGCTCCCGCCAGAGCAAGGTGGCCGTCGGCCATGGTCGCAACCACGAACTGGTCCCAGTTGAGGTTGAGCTCGGGCGTGGTGTGCGCTAGTAGTGTGGTGGTCATCACCGAGCTTGGAGAAGGGGATCTGACTGAGGTGATGACGCTGAGGCAGAGCAGCGGCGTGCTCGCGTCTGCTATGCAAGGGAATCAAGATGAGGGCAGGAGGATGCGGGGTGGCCGACATCCAATGTCGAGCTTGGGGCCCAGGGGCCGGCGAGGGTGGAGGCACTCGACCTCGTACCATAAAGGAGCTTGGCCTGACGCATGGAGGAGGCTATCACGAATCAAGTGGGTGGATCTGATAGAGGGGTGGAGAGCGGCATGTTTGAGCCGCCTGCGGCGGAGAAGATGCCTGTGACGCTCAATTGGCCAGTGGCACAGGAGAGAGAAACGGGGAAGGAAAGAAGAAGATAAACGTACAGATATTGGATGTGGCCACGTGGGAGGGATCAGGATCGCATGACTTTAAGGTGTGAAGTCACGGAAAAACAGTAAAATGTGAGAGAATAAATAATATCTGATGTTAAAAATTGTAGCATGGTCACTGTACCAACGGTACGAAAGCAGTTATATCAGATTTTACTATTTATAGTGTACTGTAGCATCATAATCTTATCGGTCGCTTTATGATTCAACGGTGCACAATAATTTGAAGTCACTTGACTTCACTCTCTAGTGAAGTCAGGAGATCCCATTTCGCGTGGAAGATGTAAGAGAGAAAATTGATTTTTCTTCCATTTTTTAATGTATGTCGGGTCCCATATTTGGTAGGACACACTAGAGAAAATTTTACTAAATCCAGCTTTGTGAGGTGGCCTTATCTTAGCACCCAATTCCAAACACTCAAGTTGTTTTAAAAAAAATTGGCTTTTACTTGGTGTGTCTTTGTAGTGGTATGAGTACGTATCACTATGTAAGAAATTATTAAAGAAGACATATAATTAGGATGACTTCTGAGTATGCGTTATTAATATACTATTAGTGACAGGTTCAGTGTTGATCCGTCACTAATATGTAATCTGGGTTAGGATCCGGTCACGACCCGTCACTAATAAGGGTTCATTAATGACGACGATCGAACCTAAAGATATTAGTGAGGGTCATATTAATGTCCGTCACTATAATTCAGTTATTAGTGACACGTATATGGAACACACGTCACTAAATATAGCCTACTCATTAGTGACGGGTCATTATAAGACATGTCACTAATATTAAAGTAATTAGTGACGGGTCATAGTTGTTACTGTCACTAATGACTGACTCATTAGTGACATGTGTCTTTATCACCTGTCACTAATTTCTGTCACTCCTATCTACTCGACCACTCTTATCCGCTCATTTCTCTCTCTCGACCACTCTCATCTCCGCTCACGTTCGCTCGCCTCCTCCTCCCACCACCGCTGCCGTATGCACCTGGCCACCGACGCTACCGCCATCCTCCCCCCTCCACCACAGCCCAACGTACACCTCCGCCCCCTCTACCCGCTAGGGTTAGGGCGATGGATCAAGGTAGTGGCGGGGTCCATTGCCGTCACCGTGGCGGACTTGGATGAATCCCGACAACTCCTTTATCGGCTCACACACTAGGCGTACACTACCCTCCAAACATTCCTCCACTGGCCACGATTGAGACCGATCATAATAACCTCTTTTATTTTTCTCCCTCATTGTTAGGCTCATAGTAACACTCATTAGGACACAACAATTTAATTGAGTTTATAGTACATTAGGCTCAATTTATATCATCCTATCATATAGGTGTTGAAACCGATCCTATAGCTTAAAGAGGTAATCCCTGCGATAGGTAGTACTGTACCTTTGGTGAAATCCACTCTAGATGGAAGGAATTTTGTGAAGCTATCTATCTCTTTTGACATACGTTCAAGGAGAGAAAGTAGTGGGGATATCATTATTAGGGCATGTGGCAAGACATCATTGATTTCGTTGTATTTCGAAAAAATCATCATTGAAGGATGCCTGAAAGTGCTTGAGGAGCTCTATTACTGGACACAAGAGTAGTCAAGCCTCCAGGGAGGTTAAACAACCTATCTTCTATCTATTTTTGGAGCCCGATACCATAGACCTTCTTGATGGGCCCATGTCGTGCTCGCTGGTCATAAGACCTAGAGGCTACTATATTGAGGTTGCAAAGGGCCAGGTGCATATAAATATCCAAGTGTTACATACGGTCCTGATACGTCCTGGCTATGCCATGATCTTCATGGATTTTGTACATACCAATGCCATGGACATTGATTTGCTCGTCCCCACTAATGATGAGATCAAAAAATCGAGTCAAGCTCATCTTCAAAGGATCCAATAGAAGAGGGGCATATCGTGTTGCACACGGTATCTAGGAGTGATCCACCTGGAAGTTCAAGTTCCCTACCCCAACCTCAGCCTCGAGATGCGCTAGTTGTGTCGCCTTTGCTCACTCCACCATCTATAATTAAGCAACCTAATGGCAGCCCAAAGAAGAAGAAGTCTTTGCCCATTCCGCCATCTACAAGTAAGCAACCTGAGGGTAGTCCAGAGAAGAAGAAGAAGTCTAGGCTAGGGTCCAAGAAGGAGCTGTCGAAGAAATCCAAGTCATCTAGTAAGGACTCAACTGCCGACAAGCGTTGTATAGGGGAAGCTTGGACTAAAGAAAACCCAAAATTCAAGCTTCAGAAGCCCTTGCAGCAGGCAGATCCACTTCGGTGGGTGGGACAACCTTGTGTTGAGTTGCATAATTACTACCTGCAAGGTTGTAGAGAGAAGAAGGTTTTCATTGTCTTATATTACCAAAATCGTCACTTCTTGACTGGGGAGGGCCACTTGCTCGTGGGCTTCAACAACTTCTACGACCTCTTCAACCTCGATGGCCTGGACGTGGGGTTATTGCGATACTTTACATTGGAAGCCTTTTTAAACTAGACATTCATTAATTATTACCACTAAATTCTCCGATCTAACTAATTTCTTATCTGTAGACACTTGATACAAGAAACGAGAAAGAAGTAGCCCTTTGGATTTCTTGACCCCGAAAATGTGACGATTTCTTTGATAGAACAACAAACGGAATTTGTTGTGGAATATGTGGCTAGGGCAATGAGCCACTTTTCGAAGAGGGACTACCTGATGACCGCCCATAACACGGGTGGCCATTGGATCTTACTGGTCATTGCCCCCCCAAGTGGAACTTGATCTGTTACCTTGATTCATAAAGACCAGTGGTGGGACTTGACGGTGGACAGACAACATGACTATACTTTTGTCTAACAAATCCTCAACGAGTAAGCTCTTCATGACTTACGTTACATATTGAACCAAACTTACACCAAATGTTGACTATTGGATCCCTCTTCGCATGTAGGGCTTTTGACATATATATGCACTGTGATCCAAAGTACGATCCGAAGGAGCCCTGCACACTGACACATAAGACCATCTTCATGGTAAGTGCCAAAAGACATATTTAAAAATACTCTACTACTACATTTTTTCCTTTTGAACTGACTGTTTTTTCCTCTCCAGTGTCATCAACAACCACCGAACAACTCCTGTGGATTGTATGTTGCGTGTCACATGCTGCTATTCATGGCAGAAAATGATATCAAATCCCCATGTGTAAGATAATTGTATAGTCTTTTCATAGATTCTTTTATTCATTACAAATATCCGATGATAAAATGATTTTGCTCACGCTAATTGCATACTTTTTCCGTAACTACTTTCATTCAGCAGGAATTCTGCTTACCGGACGGCAACATTGAGGAGTTTGCGCTCTCCAACATTCGAGCAGGATCACCTCATTCTTAATGACCGAAGTCGTCTCTTCGAAAGGTGAGTTCTATTGTAGGGAGGCAGGGCTCTGACTTATGTAATTTGTGGTTACACTTTCGACTTATGTAATTTGTAACTATCTTGATGTAATTTGTGGTTGCACTTTCAACTTATGTTATTCGAGGTTGCACTTTCGACTATGTAATTCGAGCTCTTGATGTGGACTTGCGCCGTTGTACGTTTCGACAACATTTGATTATGTAATTTGTGGTTGCATATCTTGTGACCTGGTCCTTACAATGTGGGTATATATCTTGAAATGAATGGTGATTATGGGATGAATGTATCTGGATGTGTTTTATTTGTAGGAGAAGACAGCTGTCAAATCCTGACATTGCTTCTGGATACAGCCAGAAAAAAGGTAAATCCCTTTCGGGGGATGAGAATATTAGTGATGGGTGGTAAATTCACCCATCACTGATGACCGAGTCCCAGTGACGGGTAGCTTTCCAACCCATCTTTGAAACTTAGTCATTAGAGACGGGTTGAAAAGATACCCATCACTAATGACTCATAACACCCCGCCACTGATGATTCGGTCACCAGTGAAGGGTTGTAGCCACCCGTCACTGGTTCTAGATAATTAGTGACGGATGGTAAATACACCCGTCACTAATGACTCGATCACTAGTGACAGGTTGTTGTTAGCACCAGTCACTAATGACAGAGTCCCAGAGACGGGTTGAAAATCTACCCATCACTAATGACTCAGTAACCAATGACGGGTGGTAACAACCCGTCACTGATGACTTGGTCAGTAGTGACGGTATTGTAGTTAATACTCGTCATTAATGACTGAGTCCCAGAGACAGGTTGGAAAGCTACCCGTCACTGTGGATCGATAATTAGTGATGGGTCGTACATACACCCGTCACTAATGACGGTTACAATGACAGACAACAGGCCTACTCAGGTCATAGGAGACGTATTTTAGTGACGGGGCTCAATTATGACCGTCACTGGTGATTGTCATTAGTGACGGGTCCCAACCTGTCACTAATGTTTTATCATTAGTGACGTAATAAGAGTAACAGGTGCCATAACCGTCACTAATAACGGTTATTACCCATCACTAATATGCTGTTCTAGTGTAGTGTATGTTTTTCTTGTAATAACAAGATTGACCGTGAAATCCACTTTAAAGCTATGGGACTCACTTCGTCCTATTTTAATGCTATGCGAGTGTATCATACTTTACAAATTCATGACTAATTCTTTCATATGAAATTTAGGAGGTTTATTCGTGCGACGAAGAACGCCGGCGGGTTAGGGGAGGTGTTGATTTGGAGGGGCACTTTCATCGCTGAATTAGAAGAGGTCCTAGGAAGGGAGGCTGGCCCAGTGGAGGAGGTAGTTACGGGGGCGGAGCGGTGAGGCGGTGGGGGCATTGTCGGCCACGGGTGACAGAGGATGGCTAGTGGGCCAGTTTTGAGGCCAGGGAGGCAAGGACGCTGAGTTAGCACGACGGTGGATGGCACCGGCGGATCCAACGACAGGAGCACCGTCAGAGATGGGTGGAGGAGGGCAGGAGGTAGGGTGAGTTCGAGAGGCAAGGGAGCGTGAGCACGAATGGAGCCATCAGAAGATTGTGAGCCGTTAGATACCCATCGAACGACTGTTAAAAAAAATAGACGGTTGATAGATAACATCCCTAATATTTTATAGATCATATAGGAGGACTGCATATCTCTTAATTTTAATAGAGAATGTCGATCGTGTCAATGTATGGCCTACGCAGTTTTAAGGTTTGTACAAAGCAGAAACAACCGTACCTGCTGACAACAAGAAACTGCATAAACGTGCTACCCAAACATACCGCTGGTTCTATTAGCACCGAAGTGGAAAAGGAATCGATCAAATTGAAAACATGAACCGAGAGAGATAAACCGAACAAAACTACAGTCCATTCGGATTGTTTACAGCAACCATCAATACAGCTGACAGATTATTCAGGATGCCATTAACCGATATGCACTGAGCACTGGCCAACTTATAAATCCAGAAAAGTGTTCGATGCTGTTTGGTGATTCATCTCTGGCTGATGTCCAAGAGGAAGTAAAGAACATTTTGCATGTTACACAAGCAGGATTTGAAGCAAAGTACTTAGGCCTCCCGGTTCCTGAGGGAAGGATAAACAGAGGTAAATTCCAAACCTTGCAAGCTAATATGAGTAAATGGCTAGTGGATTGGGGTGAAAAATACATGTCAAGTGGAGCGAAAGAAATCTTGATAAAGTCTGTAGCTCAAGCACTGCAGACTTATGTGATCAGTGTCTTCAAGCTGCCGGTGATTGTATGTGATGATCTGACGAAATTGATGAGGAGTTATTGGTGGGGTGTAGAGAATGACAAGCATAAGATGCACTGGGTTGCATGGGATAAAATGATCCTCCCAAAGAACCGCGATGGTCTTGGCTTCCGAGATATGCGTCTCCTCAATCAAGCTCTTTTAGCCCATCAGGTGTGGAGGCTAATTGACAGGTCGGACAATCTTTGTGCTAGATTAATCAAAGCAAAATATTATGGTCGAGGAAATCTAGTTGGCACTATTTTCAGAGGAAGTCCCTCTTCTATTTGGAAGGGAATCGAACATGGCTTCGAATTGCTAAAGAAAGGAATAATATAGCACATAGGTAATGGAAGAACTGTACATAACTAGAGGGATTCCTAGATTCCTAGGGGAGCCTCTTGGCAACCTATCTCGGATCAGGGTAGATGCCGCTATACGAGAGTGTCAATCTTCTTGGATGCACAAGGTGTTTGGAAAGAAGATTTGTTGAGGGAGTACTTTTTGTCCGAGGATCTAGAACTAATTCTGAAGATCAAAACATCGAGCAGAAATGAGAATGACTTCTTGGCCTAGCACCCGGAGAAGTCTGGAGTATTCACTGTCAGAAGTGCATACCATCTTGCAGTCGATGAAACAATTCAGAGCCGGTCGGTTAGGGCATCTATTTATCGACCTTTTGGAGATAGACCGGACTGGAAGTTTATTTGACAAACCTCTGTTCCCCAAAAATGAAGATATGTGCCTGGAGAATGGTAGTTGATGGTTTACCTTCTATGGTAAATAAGAAGAAGCATCATATTGAAAGGAATGCAAACTCCCCGAGATGTTGAATGTGCGATGAGGATACTTTCATGCTATGATAATATGCCCGAATTCATATGTTTTCTGGCAAGCAATGAGCGATGTCTGGCCTTTGCTGACCATTGATGATATCCTATATATAGGCCCTGAATGGCTTTTTGATGTTTCGGGAGGGCTTACACCGTAGGAAAGAGCTATGCTCATATGGAGAATTTGGCAACTACGAAATGACACCATTCGTGGAAAACTGAATACTCCGATTGAAGTAACGAAGATATACTTATTCATCTACTTTGATACACTATTCATGATCCGGCAAAATGATGGTCGTGATATCTTAAAGGGAAAGCAGATTGTTATTGAAGATAGCAGGAATACTATGCGCGGAAGGAGATCACAGTCCTTAAACCCATAACCCTAGCCACCTCCCGACCCTAGTTAGATTGCGGTTTCTACTGATAGCTCTTATCTGAATGGTGTTGCTAGCCTTGGTATTGTTGTCAGAAACAATTTGGGTGAGGTGCTGTTGTCGGCTTGGAGGTTTATTTCACAATTTATTGAAGCCTTCGAAGCAGAAGTGATGGCAGCAACTGAAGGCGTAAAACTTGCTCTACAACATTCAAATAGGGCGATCATCCTGCAATCGTGCTGCGAGGTGCTATTGCAATCTCTGAAGAACAACGACATGGATCGTTCAGGAGCAGGATATCTCTTCCAGGAGCTTAAAAGGCTGATCAATGGAGAATGTGAGATATTACTTAGGAAAATTAGTCATCAACAAAATAGGGTTGCAGATTTGCTAGCAAAATTTTCTAGATAAAGTGAATGTTCAGATGTTCTGCAACTTCACGCCCTGGGTTGCATAACAACAGTGATTGCTGTAGATTGTAACCCTATTCAAGAGTAATAAAGCTCATCATATTCCCCGCAAAAATACAGCTGGCAAATATCTCTTTTCTTTTGAGTTGGAACACTGGAGCTATGATTCTCTTTTCCTCCCCCCTTTTTTTCTTTTTGAGAGAGGATTGTGTGATTCTCTTTTTAAAAAATGAAAAATTAGCAACCTAGGTAAGAATGTATAGAGCATGAAACATCAGGCTGGCGCATGGGCCCCTTCTTGTAATGGACGGGTGCTCCCATGCTGATGGTGCCCGCTATGGGCCCACATGGAAACTTACTCGTGGATGTCGCCCGACCCTAATGTTCAGTGCTCCCTCACTTATCTCTTTCTATTAGAGCACGATAGAACCGTGACCATTGAGGGCATCCAAGTCGCCCATAAATGCGTGCCGGTCGATCCTGATCCTATGGTCGAATTCGTATCCCCGTGGCTCAGCATTGAGTCCTCTCGATTTCTCAGTTCTAAGTTGGCGATTGTGGAGATTTCTCGTACCGTGACCATTGTGGAGATCAAGTAACGAAAGATATGAGATTGTCAATTGAATTTTATAGACTAACCCATATGCTATGTGCTTGAGAGTGAGTGGGGTTAGGTTCCATATGAAGATTGACAATAAGAGTGAAGGACAAGTTACTTGTGAAGATCAAGTGATTTAAGGTATAAAGTTGTCAATTATATTTTATGGACTAACCCATGTGCTTTGTGTTTGAGAGTGAGTTGGGGTTAGGTTACATAAGATGTCATGAGTTGAATTGAGATATTCAATATGCCAAGTTGTAAGAGCAAGATCAAGACAAGCTTAGACAACTTGTGTGTTTGATGCTTATGATTCATGCCTTAGTGGTAAATCAGATAAACATGATGTGAAATGAGAAGTCTTCCATGCTTGGTGTGTGTGAAGCAATTAAGTGAATTCCATTATGCTTCCTGAAGATCAAGAGAGGATGATCATTTTCATCAAGAGTAGAGGAGTCGATGACGAGCCTTGAAGAACTATGAGAAGTGTCAGAGCTTGGATGATGTGTTCGTTAAATCCGATGGGATTGCTCAAGGAAAAGGTATAACTAGAATATGTTTTCTAGTTTGTTGATCTCAAGGAATTTAATGGTAGACCATATTATAGGACCGATATATGTACTATCAAGAGGGGCTGTCGAAGGTGCTTGTGTCAAGTGCTCAAATCATATGCTTACTGCAGGATGTGTTTGTGTTGGGAGTTCATTTTATGAGTCCAGAGTATCTAAAAGGTGTTTTTGATTTAAACCTTTTTGTTGTTAGCTTTAGTGGTGAAAAGTGGTTGTGGCAAAGCCTTATTGGTGTTTGGTATGTTCTATTTGGTACATAGTTTAATCTTGGGGATTAAGCTTTGTACAATAGGTGGAAGTGTTCGAATTGGCTTTTAAAGTGTTTCAAGTTTTGATAAAATGCGGTTGAGATCATGAATTCAGTAGAAATATGTAGCCCTCTAAATAAGCTTACCATAGAGTTTGAGATCACCGAAATCGGACATCGGTATCAAAAGATCGCCGTTTTAAAGAGTGTCAGTTGTGTTGATGTCGGAAGTTCCGATCCTAGTTCCGATGTGTCAGAAGTTCCGATAAGTAGATCGGAAGTTCCGATGTGTCGAAACCTCTAATTTTTAGAAACTTGGGGTTCTCGGGTTCCTGTTTTTGATTTAATTGGATATTCCAATCCAAAAATCAAAAGTTATGATTTAATGCAATATTTTAATGCAAATAGAGTAAGGCAGGTGTCAGTACCAAATCCTTAATTAGGTGTTATTTTTCCCAGGTATGGGAGTGTGTTTTGCTTGGATTCGGCCATTAATATTTTAAGGATCAGATGTTTCAATCAGTACAGAATATTTCCAACGACTAGTTTTTCATGTGGGGTATTTATACCCCTTGTCCTCCTAGCGTGGGTGGGGCTTTTTGGTTGGTTTTGTGATGCTGAGAAGAGGTGTTAGAATTTAATGTTCCACTTTGAGTGCTCTCCTACCCTCTCTATCAAGAATTTGTAAGAATCAAGCCTTTGTGACCTAGTGAGGATAGAGTGAGGTTTGTGAGGTGTGTGGAGCTTCGGTTGCTCTCACGTGTCATATTAGTTGTGTGTGTTTGAGCACTTGACATTGATAGTACGCGAGTTTGAGAGTTTTTTACTCTTGAAGATCACTATCTCCTAGACATCTCGGTGGTAGATTACCGGCGATCTTCACAAGTGAAGATTGTGAGGAGGCCTAGAATTGGTAGCGGAACTCATCATCTCTGAACTGGAGGAATAGTTGGCCATAGTAGAGATGAGGAGTGCATGTGTGGAACTCGTGAGGAAAATGGTTGAAAAAGACACGGCTCAAGTGGGACCAAGCTTTCTCAACAGAGACGTAAGATATCGGTAGATATCCAAACTTCGGTAACAAATAATTATTTTTGAACTGATCGGATGTTCCGATGAACAATATTGGAACATCTAATGAACAGTAAGATTAGAACATCCGATTAGAGTTTCTTATATATCTTGCTAGATTTAAATAATCTTTGTCACTCTAGAAATGTAACCTTCACATTTGTTTTGGGTGATTGTGCACTAGTTGAGTTTAGCATATTTAGTTTTTTCACTTGTGAAAATTTTGTTAGTTTATTTCTGCTATATCAAAATAGGATGAAGTTTTAAAAAAATATCATTTCACCCTCTCTAGGTGACATCATTATCCTTTCAGACCTCACCACCGGCTCGAGTCCATGCGTTGTCGCCTCCATTGTTAACACCACTGCTTCGAACCCCAAGATGAGAGGGCACATTCGTTGCAAGGGCGAGGCAACCATCTTCTCACTCAGGTCGCTTGGTGTTTTCTTCGCCGGTGAGGTCGGAGTGGTGAAGTGGATACCGCGCGCTGAAGCAAAAGTTGAAGTATGAATTCTCTAAGCTGTAGCTGTAGATAATCTTTCAGGGTCAATCAGTCACTGGCAATTTTTCTTGTGAGCCAGTTCGTCTGTAAAACAGAGCAAATTGCGCCTGTGCTTGTAAAGGATTACCAAGCGGCAACATATTCCCACTTTAATATTTGAATCTAATACTATCAACATTTCTTTTGCAGCTCAACTGAAGTATTGTTCAAGTGCTTCAATATTCAAATGTGTTCGAAATTTTATTATTTATGTATTTATTTAGCTTGCATACTACATTACAAGAAGACATGATAATAATTCTGATATATGATAAATTTGACCTCTATGCTCAAATAAAACAATCCAAAACAACAAAGATCTATACGGAGTGATCCTGAAATCTGAGAAACCAAGTGGATAAGTCTCTTGATTGATATGTGTATGAGTCATTGACAATGCTTGAGTTGTGTTGGACTTGGTTAGGATATGTTTGTTGATGCTTATTCTTGTTCATGACTAACTTGAGCTGAAGGAGAATGTAATTGGAACGATTTTCTCTAAGTCCAGGTGATTTGTTCTCATTAAATTTTTTGGTGCCTGAGAATTGGCTTCACCGGATGATCCGGTGTGGTCTAGTTTGGCAGTAAAATTTGAAATGGGCACCGGATGATCCAGTGTTGGCTACTTATATGCATCGAACTATTTTTAGCCTAGAAGGATGCAAACTGGGTTCTGGTGAGTGGTACTCACCGGACAGTCCGGTGATGAGCTGTGTGAGCACTAAAGAGTACACCATAGCTTTTCTTGCAGAGAGGGTGAAATTGTGAAGTCTAGTGCAGTGGTACTCACTGGAAGGTCCAGTGTGTGTAGGGTTGAACACCGGACTAATCACCGGACCATTTCTTGCAGAGGGATTGGAACAGTGTGTTCTAGTAGAGACGAAGACACCAAATGTTCTGGTGACTAGACAGTGAACACCAGAGCAATGCACTTGACCTTTCTTGCAGATGTGAGATTCTTCAGTGTACAAAAGAGTTGGACTCACCGGATGGTCCAGTGTTCAGAGGTAGAACGCACCAGAATATCCGATGTTCATGATTCTACATGATGTGCTTTCATTTGATGATTTTTGTTTTGAGATGATCTAGAGATGGCTTGGAGTGGGAGAAACATGTTTGCTTGTTTCATGTTGTGCAGGTGATGGATGCAACTTGACGGTCGATGGTAGGGTGATCGGGGCCAAGTGGGTGCTTGGTGCCAGACGATTAAGAAGATCGGACGGAGTTAAGGGTGATTCTAGTGGTACATGTGGAATTCAAGCAAAGCATGAGGAGGATGAAGGATGAAGACGACGTGTTGACAAAGTCAAGTGATGGGGATGTCGATGCAAGTGACATGGCAGTCGATGGAATCGGGAGTGGGAGAGACTTATTGGCGGTTAAGATCACAAGACGAGGTACACACATCGACATTGGAGCGCTTGCTTGAGGCAAAGCAAGTGGTAGCTAGTCATGCTTTGAAAAGCATGCTAGGGTTTCGCGGTTTGGCCATAAAACCGCGAGAAGACTGGAGGGTCACGTGTCATCATTGCGAAGCTTACGTCGAGGCAAAGCTAAGTCGTGAAGAATCTATTACCGTTCAATGAAATGAGCAAAATCTAGATTAAAATACCCTGATGGTAGGTTGAAGTGCACTACCGGTAAAGGGTATTTTGGGAACAAGAAAACTTAAGAGCTAAGAAAGCTCCCAAGAGCTATAAATAGAGGGGTAGAGCTGCCGAAGAGTCTTAGGGCAGCTATTTTGAGAGCCTAGTGATACGTTTTGGAGGAGAGGGAAGGATATGCTTAGTCTTTGTAATAGGCTAACCTCTATGCTTAATGAAGTTTATTTTCTCGCATGAGCTTGTGTTCATCTCCTTCTAATCTCCTGCTTTTGGTTCTATTGCCTTCGGTATAAGTTTTTCGATTTTCTTGTTGATTTTTGTTTTTGCCTTTGAGCTGCAATTTTTCACCATGGGAAGTTGTTCTTCTTGTTGCTAGAGACATTAATGTTCATATTCTCATGTATTTAAGAAGGTCTTGAATTCCTTTGTCTCTAGACCATCAACTTGGAGAGTTGCTTCTTTTGTTAATCGTCATTTGCTTTGTTCTTCATTAAAGTTTCAGGTTTTTATGCACAAATACACATGAAATGGTCTTGAATAGAGTCTATGGCTCATATTGCATCCGTGGAGTTATGTTGTCTTGGAACTTTCTCTCTCACTTTGTCTCTTCAAAGTTTATGCTTATGTTTTGCGTTTTTGAGGAGCGTTGAGTGAACAAGGAGTAAGACATCTGTTTAACAAGAAATTTGTAAGGTGCCTATTCACCCCATCTCTAGTCACCTATTTCGGTCCTACAGTTGATATCAGAGTCGGTTTGATCACTAGTGGACCTTAATCGGCTTTGTGATCCTTAGGCAACATGGAGAGAAGTGAGAAGATTCCGTTATTCGATGGATAAAACTTTTCAAACTGCAAGGTGTGCATGAAAGCTTATCATCTAAGGCAAGGAAGTGCAATATGTGAAGTAGTTGATTCCAATTACGAGATCCATGCTGCTCGCATGACTCAGGTTCAAATCGAACAGTAAGTGGCCAACAATAAGTCCAGAAATATTTTGTTCACTAGCCTGAGTCGGAATAAGTTTGATAGGATCCAACACCTCCATACTACCCGGGAGATCTGGACTACTTTGAATGTCTTCCTTGAAGGCATTAATTAGATTAAGGCCAGACGCCAAAGCACATCTAACGAAGAATACCAAATGTTTGTATAAGAGCCTTGTGAATCTCTGGATGCTATGTTTGCTTGGTTTGATGGAATTGTAAGCAATCTTAGATCCACTAGTGTTTTGCCCTACTCTGACCATGAGAGGACAATCAAGCTTCTTCATGCTCTCGATCATAGCATATGAGAAGTGAAGATCTCGAGCATTGAAGGCTTACCAAGTTACGACACGTTAACTTGTGATAAACTCTTTAGCAAGATCAAGTCCACCGATATAGCCATGGCAGCTCGGATTGATCTTGGAAACCCCCTGTCTCAGAACATGATGTTGGTTTCTGAACTTAGCGGTGGCAATCAGTCTAGAGGTGGTGTTTCTTGTGCTAACACTTTATCTGGTGGATTTGCTTTATTATCCCTTGTTTCGATCATAGAGGATCATGTGGAGATACTTGATGATGAGGACCTTGCCCTCATTGTGAAGAAGTTCACCCGCTTCTACAACAACCACCGAGATCGGAGGAGGGGTGGCTCTCGAGCTTGCTTTGAGTGTGATGACACCACCCACTTTAAGATGGACTGCCCCAAGCTCAAGAAGAAGGAGGATAGTGACCACGACTATGACAAGCACAAGGAGAAAAACAAAAAGCACTTCTTCAAGAATAACCATGACAAGATGACCAAGAAGGTAGCTAAGATGACTTCTAGGGCGTTTGTGGTGGCTCTCAGCGACACCGACACCTCATAAAGAGAAGAGGAGAGCTCGAAGGAGGAGGAACCGCAAGTGAAGAACAAGAAGAAGGCCAAGTACTTCACCGGCCTCTGCTTCATGGCGGATGACAACGACACTGACAACGATCTCGAGCTTGATCCTTTTAAGGTATTGCCTTCCTACGACTAGCTTTCCATCCAAGTTGATATCTTGAATGATGCTCTTGTTAGCCATGATAAGTTACTTAAGAAAGATGTGTGTGAGGTGAAGGATCTTAGACCTAAGTATGAGTCTTCGTCTTCTAAACTTGCATTGCTTAGGTCTACGCCAGATGTTGAGTAGTGTGAGAGTTGTTTGATTGTCATGGTTGAACTTGCTGTGCTTCAAAATGTGAATGCTTAAGTCGCCAGTCGGATTGAGAATGCCAAGAAGAAGCTCCTTGAGGAGGATTCTAGGTCTACTCTCTTGTGCGCTTGCAAAAATTGCCCTTTGGTTGCAAAGGATGTTGAATTGAAAGACAGGTACCTTAATGAGTTAGAAACTAGATTGGAGAGTGTGGGTGTTCAAAGGATGTGCAACCGAACTGTTCCACCTGCATTATCTTTCAAGACAAAATGAAAATAAGTACCTCCTTTCTCTAGTGCTCAGAGAGCAAAGGAAAAATGAATTTGATCTTGGCTAAGACCAAGATGTGTGCTGACAAGGTGGGTTTTGACAGGGTGGTGTACAATGGAGAGAGTAAAACTGTGTTCACCACACCTACATACCTAGATACTGTGAAGTCCAAAGTCAATGCCACACCACCACCCTTGAAGAAGAAATCCATACCACAACCCATCAAGAAGAAACCCGCACCACAACCCAAGAAAGATCAACAACCTAAGGTGGGAGCTCCTGTGAGAGAGCCCAGAGTGATGGGTATCCGAGCTTCCAAGAGACTTTACCATTGCACCTACTGTCAGATGAAGGGTCACTTGATTGGTTTTTGCTTTCGCCGTAGGAGAGATGAGCAGCGTGAGTGGGAGTGGAGTACCTGGGACTTGTATCACCCCTCTCTTGGTGTACATGAGTCTTTTATTCACTCCTACCCATGAGTCCCTAGCATTTTTCAGTCTCTTCCTAGAGGTGTTGCCCAGTGTGGATCATTCCATGGTTCATATGGTGTTGATCCATGTGCCGGAGGCCTTGAGCCCTAGCGCGTTGGTAGACCACATTTTCCCCATCGTGGCACTCGCCCTCAGCGCACTTGTATCAATTTACCTGCACATGTTTTTACTACTTCAGGGCGGATGACCCAATACTTTACTCCCAAGAGGTGTATCACTAACCCCAGTACTGAGCTGTCCACCTATCTTTCTTCTCATATGTAGGTGGCAGGTGGAGGCTTGGAGAATAAGTGGCTCATTGACTCCGGTTGTTCACACCACATGACTGGAGACTTATCATGGTTCTCCAGCCTCACCAAGATGAAGCATCACGAGTATATCGCATTTGGGGATGATCGGAAAGATAAAGTGAAGGCCAAGGGAAGAGTAAAGGTAAATGAGAGTTTCACTCTCAAATATATGGCTTTGGTTGAGCATCTGGGGTACAACTTACTTTCTGTATCTTAGTTGCTAGATGAGGACTTGGATGTGTGTTTCAAGCATGATACTTCTAGAGTTATTGATTCTTCTAGTGCTTTGATTTACAAGATTTCTAGAGTTGGGAGAGTTTTTGGAGCCGATTTTTCTAAGTCTTCTGGTTTTTCTCGTTGTTTACTTGCTCAACCTTCTTCTGAGCTTTGGATGTGGCATAGGAGACTAGGGCATATGAGTTTTGATTTGCTTACTCGGTTGAATGCCCGAGGCTTGATCTGAGGATTGCCCAAGCTCAAGTTGGAGAAGGATTTTGTTTGTGCTCATTGTCAGCATGGTAAGATGGTTGCTACTTCTCACCCACTAGTCAATCTGGTGATGACTGAATGACCGAGAGAACTTCTTCATATGGATACTGTTGGTCCTTCCTGGGTTCGTTCAACACGTTGGAAGTGGTATGTACTTGTAATTGTTGATGATTACTCTCGCTACTCTTGGGTTTTCTTTCTTGTGACCAAGGATAAAGTGTTCTTACACTTTCAAAGATTGGATTTATGATTTTTGAAGGAACTCCCTAGTGTATTGAAAGCAATTCGCAGTGATAATGGCACTGAGTTTAAGAACTATATTTTTTATGCTTTCTGTCTTGAACATGACATTGAGCATCAATTTTCTGCCCCACGTGTTCCTTAGCAGAATGGCGTGGTTGAGAAAAAGAACATGACTTTGGTGGAAATGGCTAGGAGATGCTCGATGATTATAAGACTCCTAAAAAGTTTTTAGCTGAGGCCATAAGCACAACATGCTACATCTCCAATCTGATTTTCTTACGCTTGATCTTTATTTTTTCTTAAATATGCAGGAGAACTGCATATCATTGTATTAAGAAGGAATAAAAATAGGGGTGCAAAAGACCCCACACACACCGCAGTTTCAAAATTTTACATGCGTGCCACAGACGAAATGACACGATCGCTAGACAAGGCCCAATTCTAGTTGCACTAAACCTATGGCCCCGACCAAGATCCATAGTTGTGCTTCCTCTCTAGCTAGTTGCAGCACACGCAGCACCTTCAGCGGAGTGCCTTTAAAAACGCAATCATTCATGCGCTTCAAAATCGTCCACGCGCCAAGAATGATCAATGAGTTCATGCCTTGTTTTAGTTGTTGTGTGACTCTATCAAGAACCTTGATCCACCATGCACTGAAAATGAATCTTCCTGATGAGGGGATAAGTTCGGGAGGCCAGCCTGGTGAAACATGGTGGACCACACCTGCGTAGTGAAAACACATGTGGTAAGAATGTGTTGAATATTTTCCTCCTCTTGATCGCAAAGAGGGCATCTCATTGGATGTGGCATGCCTCATCGAGCTAAATAGTCTGCTGTCCAACAGTAGTTATGCACAACCAACCAAAGGAAAATTCGGCACTTTTTTGGCGCCCAAGACTTCCAAATCAATTTCCATGGCTCGAATGAGATGGATCCTTGAAGAAAGGCCTCATATCTCTCCTACATAAAAAGTAACAAAAGAGTTCCACACGGGACTCATGAGTCCCTTGCCCACTCCATCCCCTTCTGTCACATAACATTCACACCGTAGGTGGGCCCCCTATGCAATCCCCGTCACCCCTTCCTTGCCTCCTCCCTGCTAGACCCATCGCCGCTGCCTTCTCCTCCCACGTTGCACCGCAGTGCCTCTGATGACCGCTGTCTTCCATGACATTGCTAATGAATTTGTCCGTCTGCCCGCCCCTTCATGAATTTGTCCGTCTGCCCGCCCCTTCATGAATTTGTCCGTCTGCCCGCCCCTTCATCCGTCAGCCCACCCGCCCGCCCCTTCGCCTGTCAGTTCCCCACACGTGTTGAGGCCCTGGTGATCCCCAGCACCGTCAAAACAAGAAAAAAACATAGCACCCTCTCCCTCCCCAACCCGCCCTGTGATTTTCTCCCCTGCATCATCCTGCTTGCCAAATCCGGCGCCCCAGCCATCCCCTGGGCCTTCTCCCCGTCACCCTGTTCCTCCCTCCCACACCCTCCCCCGGTCTCCCTCCCCCGGCTGCCCACCCCTGTGGCTCCACGCCCTGTCTCCAGATCTGGTGGAGATAGACTCCGTTGCATGCCTCAGCAGCTGGTGTGCCTCCACCATGCCCTCATCATCTAGGAGGGACAACCACTTTTCATTCACCCTCGAGACCTATGATGGGCGACGTCTTTGGCACCGTCCTCAGCCTGCCACGGCCCTCCGTTCCCTCTCCGCCCCCGCAATGGCCACCACGATGCTCCGTTCCCTCTCCATTCCCTCGCTGCCACGCGCTGCATCGAGCGCCACCACCTCCTAGAGAGCCACTCCGCCGACATTGCCACCGCCCGTGTGCACCACCTCGCCGTCTCCCAGGACCTTAGGTAGGTAGGCAAGCCATGAGTTGGAGGTGGGAGTCGACGGCATCGCCGTCATCACCATCTGCAACCCACTTATCAACTCGCTCTCCATCGATGCTATGGTACACAGTCCATCCCTGCCCTCCCCTAGATCTGTTTTCTTGATCTTTTTTTTAGTGCCTAATCATTTGATGCAATATTGGGTGTTTGAGGTCCGCTGGTGGTCGAATTCAATCAATGGAGATATGAAAGTGTCTCCTTTTTGTGGATTGTTCCTATCGCTTGGCTTCCCCTTTCAGCATCTGCACCATGGTGAGTTCGCCAGCTGCCTGTGATCCTGTGCCTTCTAGGATGTGGATGCTCTCGCTTCCTCGTGCTCTTCTTTCCAAGCCACTGGAGAGGAAGGTGATGATGAACAAGGAGCTGCTACGGATGAGAAGCTATGTTAGGGGGATGAGGGCCATTCAGGCCTCATCGGAGGTCGCGCATAGCACCAACTTGAAGAGGGCCAGAAACACACACAAGGTTCGAAGTCCAAACTGCTCACATTTCATCTTAATTCGTCTCTGTTGCGATCCTATCTGTAGAGATTTGATGCCGGTGATCCTATGTCAAGGTATGGACACTCTCGCTTCCTCATGCTCGTCCCATGGAAAGGAACAGGCCCTAGGTTGTGATGACCAAGGAGCAGCTAGGGACGAGAGCACGAGTCTGGTAAGGGCCCGAAAGGTCAGTTGAAAACAAAACAAATGTTTCATTCACAAGATTGATGATCAGTGGATGAGTTTTGATTGGATTTGTGGTTGAATTTGCAGCTGTCAGTTTCCATTGCAGACAGGGCCGCTATGCTCGAGAGGGAGTTGAACAACATCTGGTCTAAGCTGCACTTGGTGCTGGAGAGGTGTGCATTGCTCGAGGAGGAGAACGGGATGCTCAGAGATGAGGATGGGCTTGCCCCCGAAGAAGATGATATGGTAATAATCTTATTTCACCATAAGCACATCTTGTTCTGAAAGGTTTGGTAGGAGCTCTTCCCTTTTATTAGAGAAGAGAGGAATAAGTTCAGGTTTCATCATCATCGCAGCATGATAAAAAGGTTAACAAATTACAAGGCTATCACACATATGAGTAACAACTAAAAACTTGGGTACAAGGCTATCACACAAATGAGTAACAACTAACAACTTAGGGGGCGAAAGAAATAATCCAGCTAACTAATTTGTGCTACAGATTGGTGAGTAGTAACCGTTCTCTACATGCATGCATTCTTGTCACAATTTGTGCTATAGATTGTAGATGTTTGACAAGTTGATTTTGCAATCATTAGAACAAAGGATGATGTATGGAAACATTGTCAATCATGAGACATTTCCGTGGAAGAAGCTTGAAGAGCAGCATCAGACAGCCGAGCTACAACAAGCCATCAAGTTGTAGGGCCGCCAGTTCATGGGGCTGTAGCTTCTTGACCTTAAGAGCAGGGGTCACCATCTCAGCTCCCCTGTTGGCTCACCCATGTCTCTGGGACAAACTGATGGCAAAGGCGGCATCAATGGGAATGGCAATGCCGTCCACTTGGACGATGTCACCATCCTAGGTCTAGTCTTTGATCTTGACAAGTTCTTGGCTCTTGCATTAATGAGGTGCTTGTAGGTTCAGAGGTTGTAACTCCATGGTTTCTTGTTGTAGATAACAAGCTGAATAGCCTTGCCATGAGTGCACCTACATCTACTGTTATCTCTACAACTATTGTAGAAGGCAAGCAAGAGGAGCAGCAGAAAGATAGCGATCCAGATGCTTTCTATTCTGTGGTTTTCTGGGCAAGATTAGCTTTCTCAATTTTTCTACAATCATGCTTGAACAACTAATTAGGACCATGACTACAATATGCAAATAGCTAAAAAATTGAGGCTTTGAGAGGAATAGAATCTCATCAATGGTTGTCTGGTTGGAATTATTCAAACTAAGGTCACATTTCATCATTAGTTTTTTCGCATTAGTTAAGTAATCACCTCATCCTCTCTTTGTTTCTCTATCTTGATCGCTCAAAGGTCACATTTCATCATTAGTTTTTTTAGCATTACATGAATATCGAGTAACATTAGGGTTTCTCATTTTATTTCATACCAAAATACCAATTATTGAGCTGTGAGATAGTTGCAATAGAGAATCACTCCTAGATCATCCATTGACATAAGCAATAGCTTTTGCATATGCTTGATATTATTTTGTGCAATTTTTATTTCTGTTGCAACACACGGGCACTCAACTAGTGTATATTGGATTGTGTACTGACTTGAAGTCGAGAGCTTCCAACACTGCTCATCTTGCAAATCAGGTTGAAGAACCACCTCAAAAAGTAGGTTCCAAACATGAAAATATTCTGGCAAGGCGGCCACTGAAATTGCCCGCAAATGTCGCAAATCCAATTGTACTCAACCAAGGCATCCTGAACTGTACGCATGTTGGCCTGGCGCTTAGGGACAAGGGCAAATAAGTGAGGAGCAAGACAAGCAATTGATTTGTTGTGCAACCACTTATCAACCCAAAATAAAGTATTGCAACCATTGCCCACATTGGTCACCAAAGCAACTGAGAACTGAGCCTTGATACAAGCATGCACCGGCACTTGTAGCATTGCTCAAAGCTTGTCAGGTTGAGTTTTTTGGAACCACAACCATCTCATCCTTATAGACCGTGCAAACAACGTTAGATCATGAATTCCAAGCCCCCCATGCTCTCTTGGATGGCACACTTTCGACCATGTCATCAAACAATGACCTCAATTGGCCTCTTTCTGCCCTCGCCATAAGAAGCCACGACAATTTTGTCAATCACCTTCAGGGCCCAAGGTGGAAGATCCAAGGCAATGGCAAGGTACACCACCATCGAGGTGTGGACAAACTTGACTTGCACAAGCCTTCCCACCCGATTCATCAGATCAACCTTCCATCTGGGTAGTTGATCAGTGATACGATCTACAGTAGGTTGCACTTGGGATTTTGTCAATTTCTTAATGTTGAGAGGTGGACCGACATATTTATAAGGAAATTCCTTTGTCTCACAAGACAAATGATGCTGAATTACCACTAGTTCATCAGCCGAACATTGAATCGAAGTAACACTGCTCTTCTAGATGTTTGTTTTGAGCCTAGAAGCTATACCGAACACATCTAAAATATCCAAAACCATCTCCAAATCTGATGCCACTAGCCTCAAAAACAGAACCACACCATCTGCGTAAAAGGAGACGTGGTGATGGAGAGGACGATTAGATAATGGTTGGAGCAAGCCTTCATCATTAACCTTTTAGATTATATCATTGAGAACATCCATGATAATGATAACAACGGGTCACCTTGTTGTAAACCACGCTGATGCAGAATTTCTTCGCCGGGAACACCATTTAGCATTACTTTAGAGGAAGTTGAGGCCAGAAACCCGCTGATCAAATTGCACCAAGTAGGACCAAATCCAATATAGCGCAACACTTCTAATAAAAATGACCAAGAGACAGAATCGAATGCTTTTGAAATGTCCAGATTTAAGAGAATTCAAGTCTGCTTTTGTTGATGTAAGAATCTCACCGTCTACTGCACCAACATAAAATTATCTTGGATACACCGCCCCTTGATAAAAGCACACTAATTTTTGGAGATCATATCCTGCAGCCTTCACGCCAATCTATTCGCTAACAATTTAGTCACCAACTTGGCAAAACTATGAATTATGCTTATAGGGAAAAAAAATCCTTCACCTGATCCGCACTGTCCATTTTAGGCAGAAGGGTTAAGAATGCTGAATTCAGCAACCTCAGATTCCTGAAATTCCCACCACGAGCTGCTGTCATTGTCACCATCAGATCAGCTTTAATAATAGGCCAACACACCTTGTAAAACCTTTCAGTAAAACCATCCGGTCCAGGGCTTTATCCGAAGGTAGCTGCTTGATAGTGGACCAAACCTCCTCCTCCAAAAATGGAGCATCAAGGCTCATAAGATCGTGCTGCTACAAATAAAGCTCTTAAAGATTAAATGAGAAACCCCTCCTCCTCTCAGCTGTACCAAGAAGGTTTGTGTAAAAATCACGCACGGCATGAGTTTTGTCATTGTGGCTGATTAGAATTTGATCACCGGAACGCAGCATGGGGATGAAGTTCTTCCGCTTCCGATGCCACGCATGAAGATGGAACGGTGTGGTGTTAGCATCGCCTTCTTGGATCCAACTTATGCAGGAATGTATTCTCGCAATAGTGCGCAATAAGGAAGCCAAACCGAGTGAGTGTTTCTTGGGATGACAACACATCCATGACTCCTCTTCCGATAATGGTCGAGAATAATCTTGAGCAATCTCAAGTTGACGCACAATTTCTTTAGCTAACAACAGCTGAGATCTTATGTGCCCCACTCTTTTCTAGCTCCAACTTTACATAGCCTTCACAAGCGATTTGAATTTAATTGCTAAGGTGTGTACCGGATAGCGACGCGGCTCTACCGCATTCCAAGCTCGGGAGACCTCTTCCAGAAAGCCACCAATCTTGGGCAAATGCACTTCAAAATGAAAACGTCCTTTGCCGGGAGCGTTATCACGTAAACCAAGCAATAGGGGGCAATGATCGGAGTCTTCAGTTGCCGCACTTTGCAGCAAAAAATTCGGAAACAATTGTTCCCAGTCACTGTACAAAAAACTCTATCTAACTTAACCAAGGTTGGAGATTCCCTCTCATTAGACCACGTAAATTTTTGTCCTACCAGTGGGATTTCCTTGAGCGTCGTATCACCAAGAAATCGGCGAAAGCGACTCATCATAGCTTGGTTGAGGTTAAAGTTGTTCTTATCTTCTGCCCGGCATATGAGATTGAAGTACCCGGCGACTACCCAAGGACCCAAGCATTGAGCAAGGACATCCCTTAGTTCTTGAAGAAAGAGAAGTTTTTTAGCCAAAACTTAGGGGCCATACACGCATGTTAACCACCCAAGTGTGCCCCTAGACCGAGGTTAATTGAACCGAGGAAGAGAAACAATCAACACGCGAAGTAACAACGCTCCCAATGCTTCCAAGCAATCAGGATCCCACCTCGCACCCCAACCGAAGGCAAGTACACAAAATGGCTGAATTCTGACCCGAGCATGGAAAGCAACATGTGCTACGATATGATCTCCATTTTGGTTTCCTGAACACATACAATATCAACCTTGGCCGTGTCGACCAAAATTTGAACTGCGTCTTGCCTCGCAATAGAATTCGACCCCCGGACGTTCCAAAACAGTCTACAGGAAGGATTCATGATAAACTTTCAGATTATGCGACAACAAAAAAATCCCTCCTCACTTGGTGGAAGAAACATCCTCTACATCCGGCACGAGAATATCGGGAGGGACCCAGCCAAAGAGAGCTGATAATGCCTGAATGTGCGCCGGTGTCAAAGGTTGACTGAACAGACTCGCATAGCCATCGAGGGCGTGCTGATCAACCTACTCGAGATCGCGAATGATTCCCAGCGAACTCATCACCTTCTTCATGGGTTCGGTTTTGGCCGTCCCCTGCGATTCCACACCAACACCCACTATTCTTCTACTTCATCGAGGTTTGTTCCCGGAGGCAAAGTTTTCTTCCTTCTCTTTTGAATGTGCAGCACATGTAGCAGACCATTTGTCTCCCTGCAAACTCTGGTGATGAACCCAGCCAGACCACTTAGAGGAGTAGCGGCTGGAGAAGCAGCAGCAATGGCAGTACTACCAGCAGGCTTGGCTTGCATGAGAGAAACTGCCACGCGAGGGTTGTTAACATTGGGAGAGCCGTGGCCAGATAGTGATCTCCTTGCTTTTGCCATGCTACGTGAGTACGTCTTGAAGCCTGCCACTGAAAGAGAACATAGCGGAGTGCAGAAACGACACGAAAATGAGTTGGGCACCGGCCTCCCTGGAATGTCCATCGTGGAAACATGGCCCTCGTCCTCGCCCATCAGAGCAGCACGAGGAGGTGTCGAGATGGGCACATGCATCTCCTCAAGTGCCTCCAGGATGGCATATTGGTTGTCCTGGCTAACAATCTCACGTCGTTCATCGTTAGGAGAAAGGCCAGAGGCTAACTCCAGCTGTATTGGGACCTGATGCGCTGCGAGACCCTCATTCAAGCCGCGGGACGTACAGTTCAATCCCAGATCCCCTTCGAGTTTGACACCATTATTCAACTAGGGAGGGGAAGCCGAGGAGGAACTCGGGAGCAGAACCAGGGCAGCGCAATCAAAGACCTTTGACGGGGGATCGGAGGCTGGTAAGGTGACGGGGGACTGGAGGCTTAAGCCCCCAGGCTGCTGTCCGGACATTGATTGGCAGAGAGTCGTTGGGGCGACTTCCACCACGGTTGCCATGTGGACCCTAGGGCAGACATTGGGGCCCAGCTGCACCAATGGGTATCTCCATCATACTTGATTCAGATAAAGATAGCGACAAGATCGGACATCTATTTCGCCGTCTGTTTGTGCACTTGTTTTCAAGATTCACCACGGACGTCTCACCGTCAAGCGGTGAAGCGCATTATGAGGTATCTAAAGCACACTCTTGAGTATGTACTTTGGTTTTCTATTTTCTCTTTGCTTTCTCTTCAAAGTTTTTCGGATGTGGATTTTGCTAGTTATAGAGTTAACAGGAAGAGTATATCTGGTACCTGTCATTTTCTACGTACTTCTCTTGTGTGTTGGTCTTCTCACAAGTAGTCTAACTTTGTGTAGTTTATTGTTGAAGCTGAATATATAGTTGTCGCTAGCTGTTGCTTACAGATTTTGTGAATGGTTACTACCTTGAGCGATTTTGGGTTAGATTTTATGAGCGTGCTATCTTTGTGTGACAACACCAGTGCTATAAACTTAGTCAATAACCTAGTCTAGCATTCCAGATCAAACACATAGATGTGAGGTTCCACTTTTTAAGAGATCACAATGGGAAGGGGTATATAGACTTGCAATACATTGATACCCAACACTAGCTAGCCGATATCTTCACTAAGCCTCTAGATGCTACTAGATTTGCCTATTTGAGAGGAGAGTTCGGTATGTGTCATACCTATGACATTGTATGAGGGAGAGTTAAGTTTGTACTTACTCTATCTTACTCTTGTTACATTTGCATTTACATCGTATTTTGTAAGATATTCATAGTAGTTAAACTTCACTTATATGTTCATTACACATTCTTATACTAGATGTGAATTTGTGTTAGGTATAGTAAATATATGATAAATTGTACAAGCTTAGACTCTTTTTGGGACCTTGTATTTTCTATTAATGAACTTGAAATATGAACGTAATTGCTTGTCACTCTTGAGTATTAGGGCTGGTTCTATGAAAAGCTTGTACTAGACCATTTTTTTAGTTCAGCGGATTAGGGGTCTTTGACATTTGTTTATGTAAATATTTAGCCCATGATTAACTGTCACGTCCTAATTTCTTAATCACGTATTTAAGCAAAATGATGCTTCTTAAGCATTATGCTTAAATTTTGCGTAATAGTAATCTGGAGCGCTAATGCACTTTATTAATAATCATTTGGATAAGAGGAAAAGCTGGGGGAGAAAATAATAGAAAATACATTAGAAATACCCATTTTCTCTACCATGTGGGCCCCACATATGGCCCCACTCCTCACCCACTCCCTCTCTCAAGTGGGCACCACCCCACATGCTCTCTCTCTCTCTCCTGCCTCACTCCACCACATCCTCACCAAGTGTAGCTCATAGCTGCAGCTCCGCCTCCCTCTCTCACTTAAGCTCAAGCTCTCTCTCTCCTTCCCAAAATCCAAGCTCAAGTGGAGGATTCAAGGTATGCATGTGATACCATTGCATTCTCTAGCTCATAAGCTACTCATCTATCCAATCTATTTTCATTTTCGTGGAATAATCGAGTAGTTCTTGAAGTTCTTGGCATTCTTGAGCTTTTTGGAGCAAAAATAGAGTTTTGGTCGAATCTGAGCTCTAGAGTCATGTTGGTAGTTGATGATAAAGTTCTAGTACCCTTAGGCTATCCCTAACATGTTCCCTTTAGGCTTGGAAAAGATCGCAACTCGAATCAACCAAAAATCCACTCAACAACAGTTTTCTGGGCTGGCTCGGATACTCCGGACTCACTCGGATATTCCAGGTTCAGCAGAATTTGTACGATGAATTGTGTTCAAAATTGGTTAGGGTTTAGGGTGCGAGTTTGGTTTAGGATCTCTTGGATAGGACATGTACACACTTGTGCAGCACAGATTTGTAAAATGAGTCAAAACACCCGAGTGGAAAAATCGTGAAGAAACTAAGTCTGTATTGCCCGGATTATCCGGACAAACCTGGAGACTCCAGGTAGTTATGTGATCGTGTAGCCGAGACCTTTGTTCGGAACCTCACTCGGAGTGTTCGGCACCTCCCGGATAGTCCGGACCAACCCCGGAGGTTCCGAGTTAAGTTAAAATAATGCTAACCGAGAGCCTTTCCTAGAGGATGTCCCGGATACTCCGGGCTGGTCAAATAAAAAGCAGTAACCAAGCACCTCCTCCGGAGGATCACCCGGAGGGTCCGTGCCCGGATACTCCGAATGGCTGTTATTTTCCAGTTTTCGTTTAGATCATTTAGTATTGCATTGATTTGTATATTTTATACTTCTAGCATATTTTTAAGCATTGTGGCATGCATTGTTGCACTTTATTCATACTCATGGCATTGCACACGTTATTCTTTTTAGAGGACGTCGAGGCGGTGATCCAGGAGAGCGTGAGAAACTTTGGCCAGCCACCTAAACAGCAAGGCAAGCATCTAACATATTGCACCCTGTCAGTTGAATTGAATGAAGTCTAAATATTGATAAATTATGCTTATGTATAGGTTTGCATGTATAGGGAGTCGATGTCGGGAATAAATGGGTAGAACCTACGCCAATTGCATTATTCTACCTTGATGACTTGTTCATCCACGTTCCTTGTAGCTTTGAGATGATGTTATGTCTAGGTACAAGTTCGACTTATATGCTTAGCCATGCTTAGGTCTTTCAGTAGAAGTCGAACGATGGCATTTTCCGTTGTTCGCGAGCATAGGATTTACTTTTGTCGCACAAATACATGGTTGAGGTTGTTATGGTTGGCTGGGTGGTGAGTATGAGACGAGATGTGGGCGGTGTTAGTGGTGTCATCTGCCCTCAAGAAAAGTCCGGGGGCAGTTAGGGAAGGGAACCCGGACACCGTAGGCCGCTTGCATCGTTTAAGGTCATCCGTCAGTACAATTAGCTTTAGCACTTATCTTACTCACCACATGCCGATCTAATGGTAAGGCGAGCTGAATACTTTTGCAGTTGTGGCTTTGTGGGACCTGAACATCGACAGTGTGAGCTGGCGGACTTGTAAGTGGTACTAGTTTGCTCCAGGAGTAGTTCTAGTACTGCCGCGCCGAGCGATGCATGTCGCACACGGTTGGGGCTGGTTGGGAAAGGTTGACACGGGTACCCCCTTGTCTGCACTTTAGCTGGTGGCACAAGCCGTATGGTCCCCGAGTTGTGTGGGTCTAGGAGTATCCCCCTACAGGGTGTAAAAACAATTCAAACTGCCATGCTCTCGGTCATGAGCATACTATAGTTTCATTTGTATCGGTCGTAGATTACTCGCTTGTGGATGATGGTTCGAATATGTGGTTTGTGGTTCGGATATGTGGGTGGTGGTCGAGATGGCACTTGTTATACATTGATACTATTGTGGTTACAGTTTCATATGATTAGTTGGTAGTTGCAAAGTAATTTCATATATGTTGGTTAAGTTAGTTGCTCACACATATGTCTAGGTTGCTTACCGCTTTAATTAACTTAACCGCATGTTTTTATTCTTGCTAACAGCTCAATGCATAATCCTTGGAGTCGGGATATTATATACCCATATTGTGTAAGTTTTGCGAGTACCTTCGTACTCAAGGTGCTGCCCTTAAGTTGATGCAGGTACTCTGGCTGCTGAGGAAGGGGCGGTGTTCAGCTACTTTGTGCTTGCCGATCAAGGTGGCGGGCAGGAGTAGTGCATCCTACTCCGAAGCTTGAGCTTTTGGAGTGGAGCCTAAGTGCATGTGGCTCCACTCTCTTTTGTTGTCTAGTTTATTCTTTCCGCTGCGTAGATCTTTGGATAAGTTAGGAGTTGAGGGGTTTTTATCTCCTCCTAGCTCGCTTTTGTTATAAATTGTTGGAATCAGTTACATGCTTAATTTTTGTAATATAAATGTTTATTACTTGCTCTTTATTAAGCTATATTGTGATGTACTATGTTGGAGGCATGTGTTCTGATCCTTAGGCACAAAACACGTGCCGGGACTACCGGAACAAGATTCTGTTTAATCATCGAGGTTGGATTATGAATAATGATCCTCCTGATAATTAATTAGAATACTGTTTGGACGGTTTCTCACATCAACCCTTGGGAGAGCATGTGCTCTTTTGTGTCGCAAAGACACAACTTGCTTTGGCTTTCTGAAATATTGCATATCTTGACTCCTATGTTGAGTTAATCAATATGTTGAGTTAATCAAATAAATGATCGAGTTTTGAGCTAAAAATTGAATCCAAGACGATAACTTAAGGTTTTATGTGGTTTGTCAAAGAAGCGAACATATGGTTTCTTAAGTTCACTTGAGGTTAGTTAAATAATCAAATATCTAAGTTAACTTGTGTTTTGTAATGTGCTAAGAATGTTATTTTTCATCTTATCAAACTAAGGCTTGGATTGATATGTGGGTGTTTGCATAGTCCATCAGGTTGAACTTGGTTGCCTAGTTTGAACTTTACATAGCACTACTTTCCCTAATCTTTGCACTGATCATGAAACTGTAGATGCTTTTGAGGTGACATTTTTTTTATAATTGTACAACATGATCAAAACTTGCTATTCTCCCGGTGCTTGTGACATGAAATCAATTTGAGACTTTGTGCACCTTTGAGTTATATTATTTCCTCCTCATAGTGCTTTGACATATCTAGTCTTTGCAAGTGCTTTGTGATCTATATATGAGATTTGGTTGGTTTGCATCACATTTGCACATCTTTTGCTTTTCCTAAGATAGAGTAAAATGGGAGAAATTTAAGAAAGGGGGAGCTTTTGCATTCATGTGTACCCTTTTTGTATTCATGATGAATCAATTGTCAATAAGGGGGAGAGAAAAATGATTCAAGAGGGAGAAAATCCTATGTCGTGAGCTCTGATTGCTTCTTTTCGGCTTCAGGCTTTTCCAATTCCATCTTTTGCTAAGTAATCTTGTTATTGCTTTTCTTTAGCCTTTGGATCACTTAGACGTGTTTATTGGTTCTCGTGTTTTAACTCTTTCTTTAATCTTTTTATGTGTTGTCAATGGACTCATCAAGGGGGAGATTGAGAAACAAAGTGGATAAGTGTCTTGGTTGATATGTGTGATGAGTCATTGGCAATGCTTGAGTTGAGTTGCACTTGGTTACGATGTATTTGTTGATGCTTATTCTTGTTCATGACTAACTTGAGTTGAAGGAGAATGGAATTGGAACAACTTTGAGTCTAGGTTATTTGTTCTCACTAGATTATCCAATGCCTGGGAAATTGGCTTCACCGAATGATCTGGTGTTGTGTTGATACTGACGCCGGAGGTTTTCAGTTTGGCGGGAAAATTTGAAAGCACCAGATGGTCTGGTGTTGGCTACTTGTGTGCACTGGACTATTTCCAGCTGAGAATGATGCAAACTAAGTTATGGTGAGTGGTACTCACCGGACAGTCCGATGATGAGCTATGTGAGCACCGGAGAGCACACCGGTGCTTTTCTTGCAGAGAGGGTGAAATTGTGAAGTCTAGTGTAGTAATACTCACCGGAGGGTTCGGTGTGTGCTGCGTTGAACACTGGACTAATCACTGGACCATTTTTGCAAAGGGATTGGAATAGTGTGTTCTGGTAGAGATGAATGCACAGATGTTCAAGTGACTAGACAGTGAACACCGGAGCAATGCACCGGACCTTTTCTTGCGGAGGCGAGATTCTTCAGTGCACAGAAGAGTTGGACTCACCGGATGCTCCGGTGTTTAGAGGCAGAACACACTGAAACATCCGGTGTTCATGATTTCTACAGGATGTGCTTTCAATTGAGGATTTTGTTGTGCAGGTGATGGATGCAACTTGACGGTCAACGGTTGGATGATTGGGGCCAAGTGGGTGTTTGGTGTCAGACGATTAAGGAGACTAGACAGAGTCAAGGGTGACCCTAGCGGTACATGTGAAGTTCAAGAAAAGCATGAAGAGGATGAAGGATAAAGACGGCGTGTTGAGAAAGTCAAGCGAAGGGGATATCGGTGCAAGTGACAAGGCGACCCAAGGAATCGGTAGTGGGAGAGACTTGCCGACGGTCAAGATTGCAAGACAGAGTACACGCGTCGATAACAAAGTGCTTGCTTGAGGCAAAGCAAGTGGCGGCTAGTTACGCATTGAGAAGCGTGCTAGGGTTTCATGGTTTGGCCACAAAACCATAGGACTGGAAGGTCATGTAGCAATATCACGAAACTTGCATCAAGGCAAAGCTAAATCGTGAAGAAGCCGTGATCATTCGACGGAAGAAGCAAAATCTGGACTAAAATACCTCGATGGTAAGTAGGAGTACATTACTAGTAAAAGGTATTTTAGGAACAAGGAAACTTAAGGGTCAAGGAAGCACCTAAAGGCTATAAATAGAGGAGTAGAGCTGTGGGACAGTCTTGAGCCAGACGTTTTGAGAGCCTAGTTATAGGTTTTGGAGGATAGAAAAGGATAGACTTAGTTTTTGTAATGGGCTAGAGCTTTTATGAGAAAAGCAACTTTGTAGTTTGTCGTAAATAGGGCTGATCTCTGTGCTTAATACAGTTTATTTTCTCGTATGAGCTTGTGATGCGTGTTTGCCCGATCTTCTGAAGGTAAATATGATAAGTCGATTGGTGGAGTTTCAACGTTGATGATCTAAAGGCTCTGACCAAGATAGATCGAGAACTCTTGCAACCACTACACCACTACTGTATGACACGGTTGACCTCTCTAAGAAGGCTTTTCCTGCAAGCGAATCGAGAACACAAGCAAGAACAAGTAGATGCAATCCGAATATTGCTAATTACCAATGAAGTGCTCGAATTGGGGTTCCACAAACCGAACAAGCGGCGAAACTGTATAAAACAGAATAATCTAAGTAAAACTCGAGCCTAAACTATGACGGTTATTATGTATATATAGGAGGGATGTGAGGAGGTCGACCTAGGGTTGTGCAACTATAGAAAGAGGCGTACACAACCCGGACTTCGATCCCGACACAATTACAAGACCTAACTAGGTCCAAAATGGTGGCACAGCACCTTATTTCTTTGACTCTGACTAAACTATAAGGAATATTTGGTCAAACTCATACCCATTGGAAATGGCTCGTCGTAAGTTTTCCAAGATGTCCAAGATTGCCTAAAAGGGACTTTGTATGAGAGAGTTATGTCCGTTTTACTGACGTGTTGTCCTGTGACTCGACCACGACCATGACCATGACTAGAGCTCAGCCTCGAGTCCGAGTAGACTTAACCTTTGAGGGTGACGTCCGGGTAAGGTTGTGGTGCTTCTTCCATGTTCCTAAACAATAAAACATTATAAGAATTTAGTAGGAATCCATCCAAGTAAGCATGAACAGTGAGAAACGAGTTCACCTGGTGGTCTAATTGTCGTGCATATGATCTTATAATTGGATCTTGTATGATTTGAGGATTATTGGCAATATTGATCGTATTAGAAGGAGCTATAGGCTCATCAGCTTGTGTTCATCTCCTTCTAGTCTCCTGCCTTTGGTTCCACTGCCTTCGATGCTAGTTTTTCGATTGTTGATTTTTGTTTTTGCCTTTGAGCTGTAATTTTTCACTTTGGGAAGTTATTGTTCTCGTTGCTAAAGACATAAATATTCATATTCTCATGTATTTGAGAATGTTTTGAACTCTCTTATTTTTAGACCATCAACTTGAAGAGTTACTTCTTTTGGTGTCTGTTATTTGTTTTATTTTTCAATTAAATTTGAATGTTTTGTGCACAAAGATACATAGAATAGTCTTGAATAAAGTCTATAACTCATATTCCATTCGTGGAGTCATATTGTCTCGAAATTTTTTCTCTCACTTTGTCTTTTTAAGTTTATGCTTCTATTTGTGTCTTTTTAAAAGCGTTCGATGAATAAGAAATAGGTCATCTATTTTAAAAAAATTATAAGACATCTAATCACGTCACTTTAATCATCTATTTCGGTCAAAAAAATCGCAGCCTGTTGTACTCTGTGCGATCTAGGGTTGAAAATGGGCGGGAAAAATCCCGTCCCGTCCCGTCCCGTTTTCTACTTTTAACCCGACCGATTTCGTATTTTCGGAATTATGCGAAAACGGTTCGAAAACGGGAAAGTGCATGCGAAAACGGGATCGAAAACGGTATATCTGTTATCCCGACCGTATTTTCGAAATACCGTATTTATTCGGGATTTTTCCGCCAAAATCCCATTTTTAATTTTAGCCCAGCCCAGCCCACAGCCCAGTCTCACACAGCCACACCATGTCCACAGACCAGAGACCACAGGGCGGCAGGCGCACTTCGGCTGGCGGCTGGACCGGCTCTGCAGTTTCGGCTAGGGCTAGATCCGGCGAAGGCGGCGATCCCCACTCCCCAGCAGCGTCGGTCGTCGGCCGTCGCCCCATCCCCAAGCAGTGTTGGCGTGTTGCCCGTCGGCTGTCGCCCGTCCCTAGCCTGCGCAAGCGCAACTGCGCTGCCTATCGGCCTTCGCAGTTCGCCCTCCCCAGCCTGCGCAGCTGCGCCGCCCGTCGCCCCGCACACTCCAGCCTGCGCCGGCCGCCGTCCACAGCTGCGTCGCCTACTCGCCTGTCTCCCGTCCCCAGGCTGCGCCGCGCCGTCGCCCGTCGGCCGTCGCCCTGTCTCCAGGCTGCGCCGGCCGTCGCCCTCCCCAGCCTGCGCAGCTGCGTCGCCCGTCGCCCCGTCCCCAGCCTGTGCCGGCCGACGTCCACATCTGCGCCGCGCCTCCGCCCGTCGGCTATCTCCCGTCCCCAAGCTGCGCCGCGCCACCGCCCGTCGGCTGTTGCCCTGTCTCCAGGCTGCGCCGGCCGTCGCCCCGTCTCCTGGCCGGCAGCGCCATCCCCAGCCAGCGGCCAACGCTCGGAGCAGTGGTTCGCCCGGGCCTCCGACTGTCCCGACACGGCGACACTCAGCAGTCAGCACGCCGCATTCTGAACAGCAGTCAGCACGCCGTCTTCCTTCAGAATGGACGTTTCAGAAGGTATCTATACTCTATAGTGTATATTTACCTTTGAATTTTCATTGAAAAATACTATGTCAGAATGGACAAGGGAATTATCACAATTGTTATAGAGGTTTTTGAAGAAATCCATAGTCCATTTCTAAATGTGATCCATAGTCCATTTTGAAGAAATACTATGTGCTGACTTTGAATTACAGATATGACAATACTTTAAATCAATTCATCACTTGGCAAAGTATAACTCATGGATATTTGTCTTTGTTTGATCTATAATATATTGCAGGATGTAAGAGGCCTGCAAATGTGAGTGTTACAGCTAGCTGAACTCCTGCAGCATCTGAAAGTGAGAGGGGTTCTGTGCCAAGTGAAGATGCACATAGAACTATTGGCAGTGGCACTGGTGATGTAGTTGCAACTCCAGATGTTGTTTGTATTGATGAGCAAGAGGAAGAGCAACCTCAGCTTACTGTAAAGAGACAAAAGAAGTGCACATCTGAAGTCTGGCAGTACTTTACCAAGAAAAAAGAGATAGTAGTGGTGAACGGGCAGAAGTTTGAGCAGTTGTGGGGGTATTGCAATTTTCCAAATTGCAAGATCAAATATAGAGCTGAGAGCAACCATGGAACCACTGGATTTAAGAACCATCTAAAGTCAGCACATAGTATTGTAAAAGGACAACAACAGCTCAAAGTTGGTAAAGATCATGGAAGTGACATTACTCATGTTCAGACTTACAGGTATGATCAAGAAGCTAGCGTAAACAAATTTTACTTAGCAATAACTATGCATGAGTACCCTTTCAATATAGTTGAGCATGAATATCTTGTTGATTTCATTAAGTCCCTGCGCCCAAGCTTTCCAATCAAGTCTCGTGTCACTATTAGAAAAGAAATAATGGATATATATTTGAAAGAAAAGGAGAAGTTGTATGCATACTTTAAAACTGTTCATTGTCGATTTAGTGCAACCATGGATATGTGGACATCATGTCAGAATAAATCATACATGTGTGTCACCATTCATTGGATAGATGAAGATTGGCATATTCAGAAGAGAATTATTGGTTTCTTTCATGTGGAAGGACGGCATACTGGTGAAAGGTTGTCAGAGACCTTCACTGAAGTTATGGTCAGATGGTACATTGAGAAGAAATTGTTTGCTTTGACTTTGGATAATGCTAGTGCAAATGAAGTAGCAGTCAATGATATAATTTCCGATCTCAATGTGAATGTTCATGCTTCTTTAGTTTGTGAAGGTCTATTTTTTCATGTGAGATGTGCCTGTCATATACTTAATCTGGTTGCTAGAGATGGATTGAAAGTAATTTCAGGAACAATTGACAAAGTGAAAGCACTTGTGCTAGTTGTGAAAAGCTCTCCATTGCAGTGGGAGGAACTTATGAAGTGTGCTACTGAGTCTGGATTGGACACATCGAAAGGTCTCTCACTTGATGTTTCAACAAGGTGGAATTCAACCTATCTGATGCTGAGGGATGCCCTGTACTACAAGGCTGCTTTTGTGAGGCTTAAGTCTTCAAATCGCCGTAAGTATGAGAAAATATCTCCATCTCCTGCTGAATGGAACAAGGCACTACAACTTTTTCAATGCTTGAAGAAATTCTATGATCTTACTAACATTCTCTCTGGTACTGCATATTCAACTGCAAACTTGTTTTATAGAGGTTTTTGTGAGATTAAGGTTTTGCTTGCTGAATGGTGTGTTCATGAGGACAATACTATTAGTGAAATGGCAACTGCTATGAGTACAAAGTTTGAGAAATATTGGAAGAAATCCAACATTGCTCTTGCTGTGGCATGCTTCCTTGATCCTAGGTACAAGAAAAAGTTAATAGAATTCTATATGAAGAAGTTCTATGGTGATATGTATCAAGTTGAACTTGATGAGATTGTTAGTGTGATAAAGAAATTGTATCAATCTTATGTTACTTCTGCACCTTCATCTTCAACAACAAAGAGTAAAGCACATGAAACTTGTAACACAGGTGATGTGTTAATGGAAAATGTAGATGATGAACTAGAAAGCTTCTTATATGATACAAGTGAACCTGATATGTACAAGTCAAATGAGTTGGAGAAATACATGTCAGATCCACTTTTGAAGATCAGTGGTGAATTTGATATTTTAGCATGGTGGAAGAATAAGAGAGCAGAGTACCCTATTCTTTCACAAATTGTTCGTGATGTGATGGCCATACAAGTATCAACGGTTGCATCTGAGTCTGCTTTTAGTGCTGGTGGTCGTGTCATTGATCCTTACCGTAGTCGTCTTGATCCAGAGATGGTAGAAGCTTTAATTTGCACTAAAGATTGGGTAAAGGCCGCAAGAAAAGGTGATACTTTATTTAGTTACAATTGTGCAAGGATTGATTTTTTTTCATTTACTAATGTAACTGTTTATTGGCTTTGTCTTTCGCTTTGAATTTTCAGATTCTAACAATGTTGCTTCAATTGTGAGTGATCTTGAGGTTCTGTCTACTGCCATGGCTAATAAAATGTTGATTGAGGTATGTTCCATAAAATATGCAATATCATTGCTTCAAATTTAGTGATCTTGAGGTTATGTCTACTCTATGGCTAATAATGTTGCTTCAATTTTAGTGCTGCTCATTCTCATGTTCTGCGTGTTTGAAATGTAGGAGAATGAGAATGAGGAGAAAGAAGAAACAGAAAGTGATCCAGATATGATGAATGATGCTGATGAGTGATGAGCTGTCGGCTACGTGGAAGAATATTTGTCTATGTATTTTGCACTTTCGCTATCCTATATTCCTATTAGGCTATTATTGTGACTATATTGTGTTGGTGTGTGAATTTTCTATTTGTGACTCATATGTCATCATGTGAACGAATATGGTTGAATGTGGTGTACTAGTGTGACAGTATTCAAACATTTAGTGTATGAAAATTGATCGATTATGTCCGGTTTGAATTACCGGTTCCCGACCGATACCGATGTGTTTCCGTTCGGTTTAATTCGTTTCCGATATCCCAACATTTCCGAGTTCGTTCCCGTTTCCGACTTTCCCGTTTTCGATTCCGTTTTCGAGATAAAATGTGAAAGTGAAAACGGTTAGAGGGTTTTCCCGACCGTTCCCGTCCGTTTTTAACCCTAGTGCGATCCAAGCGCCTACGGTAGCAACCTCATCCAGAGTGCGAGGGGAGTTTTCTACTCCTCCTATGCACTATAGGCTGACTATACTGTTTCAATCTAATAGTATCAATATTTACTTAGCAGTACATGTAGTGAGTTATGATTAGAAAAACAACGAACCTTGTAGTACCTTTCTAATTTGAGCTTTGTTTTTTCTGCTGATCGCAATTGAGTTGACGTAGTACCTACCCAGAAAAAAAATCATTTCTTTTGTTTGTTCTGAGTGGAAGAAAACAACTGATTCCCCCCCCCCCCCAGATATGCAGGCACCAGGCATCAAGAAAGAAAAAGAAAACAAATGATGACTTCAACACATAAACAAGCTCCAAATTCCTAGAACAGAGTGGTTAAAATAAGAAGAGATGAACAAATCCCCAGCTTTCTTGAGATTAAGAAACTCCCCCAACTCCTTCATTTATGTTCATATTTTATATGCAGTCCGTGTCATAAGAGTTCGTTATTCGCAAGTACAAATTGGAAAAGTCAACTTGCAGTGTTAGTATTGATAACCTGTTAATGTTATCCTCTCTGGCCTTTTCAAAGATACCCAGTTGAAAGGCTAAATGTATTTCCTTCTTGAGAGAGTGCTTTAGGGCTTTAATCCTTTCTTTTTTACTTCAAATCTGCTGAGAGCTCCCTCTCTTCATCCTTGTTAGAAGTCAATTATGGAACTGACAAAATTGACTGGAAGTCTGAATGAAGCACCACTTTATTTTCTGGTCCCATAGCAGGAGTTCAGATGATGCTGGCGAACAAACTATATGTCACGTCAAAGCAATCTGTATTTCACTCTTTTGAGTAGGTTATTGCAGAGGAGATAACATATTGTTTATGCTTTGGATACAAAAGTAGTATTAATGAAGTGAGTTCATAGCAACAAGGAGATTGTCTAGATAACTACTAATATCACTAAATTCATAAAATTTGTTTCTATAAATATGTATCACAGGAACAAATTGTTACCCCTATTCACGCACCAGAGTCACCCATTTTTGCCGGAGTGATCATCTGAAAGTGCAGGTGGATCATCAAAACTCAAAGAATATACATACTACAGGAAGAGGAAATTCAAGAAAACCTGGCAAGTAACATCATCGAAAAAACCAGTGGAAACCTCAATAGATGAGCAGCTCTCCAAACCTCTATGTGAGCTTGTTGAACGCAAGATTTACATGAAGAAATATCCAGGAATCAAGAAAAGCTGTGATATCAAAGAGAGTTTCAGTTGTGGACAAGCCCTCTAAAACAGGGACCCAAACTGTGGCTAATGATGCTTATGATTTGAGTATCCAACAAGACCTGAAACTCCTTACCTGTGAGATGCCAAAGAGTAAGTCTTCTAATCCACTTTATTTCTTCTCCTTGAGACACTTAGATTTATATTGATTTATGATACTCCTTTCCTTTCCTGGAAACAGGTCATCTCATCGAACTAAAAACACGTGGTTGCTAACAAAGCAACTATGGTGAATGATAGTATGCTCGCAAAGCCTGTCAAGAAGAGAAAGGGCAGGAACACTTGCAGGGAGTCCATAAAACCGGTGATTCCATGCCCATAATCAGATAGTTGTGCTAGAGCTTCCATTAATGGATGGGAATGGCGTAATTGGGTGCGTAATGCTACTGCATCAGAAAGGGCTCGTGTGAGGGGTTACCGTGTCCGGATTGTTCTTTCTACCTCAGATAATAATGTGTGATTTTTTCCCCCAATTTAAGGGTCCATCTGCAAGAACTGTCAAGTTACGAACCTGTTAGCAACAGCTGAAGGTGCTGAGCTACTGAATTACCCAAATGAAGGTGAAAGGAACTTTTATATCAAGCATTATTCAATCAACTATCACTTCATTGATGTGCTAATTTTGAGAAGTTTCTTAGTGATTGATTTGTACCCTACACGTCTTGGACATACGCGAGTCTCAATACGGGAAAAGTGGAACTGGAAGCAGTTACCTGTTTTGTTTGGACGATGATTATGTGGTAGGTGACACAGATTATTCCTCACTCAACATCCTCTGAATGCTGTGTTGCATTGGTCCTTTTTTCTGCTTATGATACAAGAAAGTCGTATATTATTTCAAGCAGTAGAAAATGAGGGGATTATGTGAAAATAGTTAGCTATAGCATAAATGAAGTTTTTTAGTTGGTTGAGGAATGTTTCTTATTTCTTTTTGGACGGATAAGGATAGTTGTGCTGCTTTGTTATCTTAAGCTGTGATGAAGAGGTATGTTTCAACTTTTAGTGCACCTTGTATTTTTCTTTGGTATTCATTGCTCAAATATCTTAATTTATGCAGATCGATACCACTAAGCGTGCTGGGTTAGCAAGATTCATTAACCACTCCTGTTAGGTAAGCTGTTAAAAAAGCATTCAAGATTTTCATTTACGCAAAGAGATGTATATACAAAGAAACAAGTCAATGAATGAGTGAAGAGAAATCATATATCGGGAAATCTTTGATACAAACAAGTAAATGAGTGCAAAGTGCAAACAACAAATGTTGTCCGTCGGATCCCAATCCAAATGCTATGGTTCATCTGTAATACCAAATGTAAAAAAAAGAACAAAGAAAAGAGAGAGTTGACCATATATACCCAAATGGTTGACTTTTTAATCTATTGCTCAAATGAACTATCGGAAACCATAGCCATGTAGATCTCATCGAGATGAACCTATTTTACTATTCAAACATCCTTTTTGGACACCCTGTGATATGTAGCAAGTCCAATAAACATAAACCGTTGATTGGTTTCTTAAAAAAAGAAAAGAGGGATAAAGCCGTGGACGGATTGGCCTTCAACCTGATCCATACAGACACCTCCCAAGCCTAGCAGGCTCACGACTCCCTCACGCTGCCGCTCTCTGCTGCCATTCGCCGCTACCTTGCCGGCCTACTGTCGGTTGCCGCCACCTAACCACCGCCATGCCGCCCTCTTTACCTCCCCGACGCCTCCTCCTTGCGCCACGTCAGCCCTCTACCTCGCCATCACCTCCTCTGTCACACATGTCGTGCCATTGTCTCCTTGCCACTGCACCGTCACGCCAAACTGTTGCCACAGCTGCCGACCACCACATCACCGTGCCGCCACTCCAGCCGGCATGCCGTCACTCCCTCCCTACCTTTGTGTGTGTGTGTGTGTGTGTGTGTGTGTGTGTGTGTGTGTGTGCTGACTGAGAGAGACAAAAGGGGGCGAGAACCAGGGAGAAGAGAAGGAAAGGAGGGAAAAGAAAAGGAAATAAAGAAAAGGAGAGAAAAGAAAAGAAGAAAAGAAAAGAAAAGAGAAAGGAGGAGAAGTGAGAAAAGGGGAAAAGTTGGAAATTTCCACAATTTCACCAAATTCCTCATCAATCCTTCAAAGGTGATTCCTATGTAATCCCTAGGCATTTGTGAATGAATTGAATCAATCAATTCTCATCGGACATGTGATATATAATCCAATTCGGTTACAATAGTCGTTGTTGAGATGAAGATGTGACATCCGAAGTGAAACATCCTTTCTTTTAAATTAAGCAAGGTCCAATTAGGAAGTGTAATTCAATCTTGAGGTGGAGGTCTCACATCGGTTCATGCTACATGAGTATTTTTATTCATCATGTTTTGAAGTAATGACGTGTATGCGACGTTTTGGGGCGTAGGAAGAACGCTTTTGTACTATATGTGTTTTCGATGTGTTTTAGTACTAAAAATGTACTTGTGCAAGTGGTAGTACTTCCGAGCGTGCCTAAGCTAGGTTCTTTCATCGCCCTTGGTAAAAGGCAAGTAACATAGGGGGTGTATTTAAGTGTTGTGTTTATATTCATATCTTACTTCATTTACAAATGAATTTATGTATTTTGCATTTTCTAATTTATTCAAATCATGGATGATGTTACATTTTGACAAATTAAATCTATGCCATTTCATTGATTTTGATTATATCATTGGTTTCATGAATTAGTAGTGGTGTTACTATCATAAAGAGCCATCAAAAGAAAATTAAGAATTGACGTCAATTCACGTGCATACATATGCATTTATGTACTTCATATGGTGACAAAGGTCTGCCACTACCATCGTGCGTGACTCGTACTGGTGCATGGAGTTGCATGAGAGGCTGGCATCGTCCAACAAAAACTCTCAAATGGAGTTGCATCATGACATTTATACGTTTATACAATATTTGATGAATACAGAATTTTGGAGAATATAATGACATGATATATGGAAGATTGAGTGGAAGATGTCCACAATCAGGTTAAGAATATCAATGTTGTCCTTGCCAAACAAAAATGATCCTCCAAGGATGATGAACAAAAAGAAATGTGGAACAAGAAATCAATACTATTCAAACTAGATTATTGGGAAAATTAGATGGTTGCCTCTTTATCAACAACATGCATGTAAAGAACAATATCTACGAGAGTCTGATCAGTACATTGCTCCAAATGAAGAGAAAAAGAAAGGATCATGAGAACACATGAGCTGAACTTGAAGAAATAGGCTTAAGGCTGGAGCCCCATGAATAAGATACGGACAAAGGAAAACATCTACCCCAACAACTATCACTCTCTTCAAGAAGGAGAAAAAAGAATTCTATGAGTTCTTGCATAGTGTGAAGTTCCCAACATCGCAAGACTTGTTTTTGTGAAAGAACTGAAAATGAATTTTGCCATGATGAAGTACCATGATTGCCATGTGATGATGACATCACTTCTTGCGGTACCTATTAGTAACATCCTCCTTATTAAGGTTTGAGAGGCTATTCTGAGTATGTGCTTTTTCTACAATGCAATTGAACAAAAGGTGCTTGATCCAGACTCATCGGAGGAGCTAGAAAAAAAAAACTTTGAGACTATGTATTCTTGAGGTGTATTTCCCACCATCCTTTTTTTGGTATCATGGTACATCTCACTGCTCATCTTATGAAGGAGATACACTACCTTGGTCCCGTGTTCCTACATCACATGTTTCCATATGAGAGATATATGGGCGTTCTCAAGTCATACGTATGGAATCAAGCCTTTCCTGAGGGATGCATCGTGCAGGGTTACATGACGGAGGATGTATTGGAGTGGTCTGTTGATTACATTGACCCAAATAACTCAATTAGTGTGCCTAAGTCTCATCATGAGGGGAGGCTCACATGTGTAGGGATTCATGTAAAGAAGACAATAACTCCTAATCCGAAGGCATACAACTAAGATCATTTCCTCATGCTGCAACAAATGAGCGAAGTGTGCCCATATATCGATGAGCACAAGCAAATGCTACTTGAAGAGAATTCAGGGTAAACTGTAGCTTGGGTTATGAGGAAACATATGCAAAGTTTCACCACTTGATTCCAAGATCGAATCAGACAATCGAGTACTCATACTAGTTCTCTGATAAAAAAAACTGGGATCTGGCACTATATACATAATTTTGACATATCAAGAGTACAATATAAATGGATACAAATTTTACACGGTTGCCTAAGATGAGATGAGCATATACCAGAATAGTAGTGTATGTATAGATGCTTATGACAACAATATGCGGAGGGGCACATACAATGGTCAAATAGATGAGATCTGAGAGCTGAACTACTTGGGATTCAAGGTAGCCCTATTTTGATGTCATTGGGTACAGGGGATAAAGGGCATCACTAATGACAAGTATGGATTCACTAGTGTTGATCTTAAACATGTTAGATACAAGTGTGAACCCTTCGTACTCGCTAAAGATGTTTGCCAAGTCTTTTATGTGACTAACACAATAAAGAAGAAACGCCATGTGGTTCTCGGTGGGAAAAGATACATCGTTGGAGTTGCAAACGTCGTTGATGAGGAGGAATTTAATTAATTCGATGAAATCCCCCCTTTTGCTACAGCAATCGTGCCACACCTTTCGCCGACCGATAAAACTCCATAGGTGCGCTCCAACCATAACAAAGGGATCCATGTCAAGAAAGCATGAAAACGACGAATTTGAATTTGAGTGTTAAATTTATAATATTAAGGTCAAATTTTAATTTACATATATTAAATTTGTATTTTTAATGCCAAAATTGTAATTTTAACGCCAAAGTTGTAATATTAATATCAAATTTGAATTTGTAATATTAATGTCAAGTTGGTAATATTATTGTCAAATTTGAGTTTGAATTAAGTGTCAAATTATATAAAAAGTAATGAATTTGATTTGAGAAATTTTAGGTTTCAAGTTATTTGAATTTGAATCTGAAAGATTTCTATCAAAGTGATAGGTGATGGGGTGATAATCTTCACACGTCACTTATTACAAGTGATAGGTGACGGGTGACCGTCCTCTATGACATATTGTCCAATGCTCTCTATTTCCTCCTCAGTGGATCATCCGGTGTTCAAATCTCTATAAGCTCTCTTTGATCTCCTGAAAATAGTTCATTGTTCAAATAATAGGTGACGGTTCATACTCTTCACCAATCACCTATGAATTTCTTTACCGATCACTGATTACAGGTCATAGGTGACGAGTGATACTGTTCATCGAATACATTTGACTTATTATAAGTGATAGGTGATTATAATAGGTGACGGGTGAATAGTATCACCTGTCACCTATGACCTTAAAGTATATGTTGTCTGAGTCACTGTCCTCCTCCATGTCATTTTGCTTAAGTCCTAAGTCCTAGCCCTAACTTGTCCCCAAGCCGCCTCCGAGCCCATGAGCCCACCACCGTAGCCATCATCTTGTCGAACCAGGAGCCCATCGCCGTCTCGTCAGACCAGGAGCACACTGTCCGCACTACCCGCATCGCCACCGTCCCAGTGGTGGAGGAGGATGAGGCCGCCCGTGCCGCCATCGCCACCATAGACGAGGAGGAGGACTAGGAGTCCGGCATTGTCGCCTTCCTCTGCTCGCTGCCATCGACGTCACCATCGACAAACTGGAGTCCCGTTCACTGTGGTGAGTCTTCTTCTCTGTGTGATGCCCGATCGAGCCATCGTAGCCGGTGCTCCGGCTGAGTCATGGTCCTTTGTTCTTCTCTATGTGATGCTCGGCCGAGTTGTCATAGTCGGTACTCCAGCTGAGCCATCATAGCCGGTGCTTCGACCGAGCTGTCGTAACTCTAAACATCATTTTCATATGTTCACCTAAAGACTGAATAATGAGATACAGAGGGATATTAATAACAAGATTAGTTCTTACTTTGTCCAGTGAAGATGGGTAGTGCTCCCAGAGATTTATGCAAAGCCATGCACCTCCCATCGGCCACACTGCATGCTTAGGATTCTTAAGAAAGGTCAATTATTTTGCCCATATATCCGATACATGATGTGTTATGCATCCACTTGCTTCGTAATTGACCTGTCACAATTACATAGTTTCCCATAAAGTTGCAAAAACAAATCAGACTTTTAAAATGCATTTGGATATTGCTACAGAACGAAATGAAAGGCTTTTGTTTGCTTGAAATGAATTTCAGTTTCAACTTTGACTTTTACAAATAACACGAAGTTAATACTATCCTATTAGTTCAATTACACTTTGTGCCATGTACATCTTCACTAACTTATCACTTGTTATCACTATCTTGTCTAAAACGAAGAGATAATTGCATCCTTAGCTTAGAGAAAGGGTTTTTTACAGTTAGATGTAGATGTTCTTGCAACCCCTGTGCTCATACAATCGCCATTAGATACATGAGCTACAATATTAGGAGTATCACCAGATCCTTATTTATAGCGTCACAATGTTGACAACATGATAGTTCGACTAGTAGATTTCATAAACATACCATGCACCTTATACCATAATCAACATGATAGTTTGACTAGTAGATTTAATCAGCATGATTATATTACACTTAATCAAAAGAAAATCCTTTTAATCTACACTATTCTTAACCTTGATTCCTTTTCTTTCCTCTATTGAGAAAATTCTCAGTTTTTTCTAAACAAACAATAATCTAGTGGTTGATTAAGTACCATGGGGTAGAAGAAGACTGTCACCACTAAGAAACCACAAGCATAGAAGATACTCACACTAGAGGGCACCCTGGTACAAGATGGGGCGGATAGGAGCCTAAGCCCATACTCATTGTCCTCCTCCAGTGACAATGAAAGCAAATGCTCGTGGCACAGTTGGAGCCCTATTCTGTGCGATCGCTAGAGCCAACGTCAGGCAAGTAGCTCCAACTACGATCCCATTGAAGAGCTATTGAGATGAGTCAATGCATTTTATACTTCTTAAATGGAGGAATATTTTTTGTTTATATCAACTCCCCTTGTTTTCTCTCTAGATGGAGTAAGCATACTCTCCAAGTCGGACAGCTGGTAGTGGTGCATGATCCCGAAAGCTAAGGACACAAACACATTAGTCGATGGACAAGATTACCCTCATCAGAATCAATGTAAACAAGCTACCTACAGATGAAAAGGCCTTGAATAGATTCCGGAGGGTCGCAAGTTTCATTACTCGGGAGAGGGTGCCAATAACAACTAAGTTTGATGACCTCAGTGATGAAGCGAAGAGGGACTTGTTCGATAATGATGTTAAGGAGTATCTGGAGTACCCTAAAAATATGAATAAGCGTCAAACGAATGTCACGGTCAAGGCAGCAACGAAAGTGATTGCGAAACTTCACTAAAGCTTTAAGAGCAAGCTTGTTAATCACTACTTGGATAAAGGGGTGAAACCCTTCAAGAGATATAAGCACTTGGAAGAGGAAGATCGAGAAGCTTTTTTGCAGATGAAGAAGTAAAAGCAGTACAAAAAGGAGAGTGAGAAGAAGAAGTAGCTTTAGGATAGGAAGAAGCACAACCATAGACTGATGCAACCAGGTAAATGGGGAAAATGGTGACATGGCAGGCAGAGGATGAAAAGTTAGCCAAAGAAGGCCGAGAGAATCCTTGGTTGCAATTCTTGGGACGATCACATTCATATTTGCGTGCAAGGGGTGAGCGGTCCAAAAGTGTTGAAATCACATTTAGAAACAGCGAAACCTAGTCAATTGCAAAAAAAAGTAAAAGAAAAGGAAGCCAAAGCTAGCTAAGGTTCTTCCACTGGGGTGAGGGAACATGATATTCTCTCAGTGGCTCTAGGAAACCCAGAGCACCCAAGTCAAGTGCGAGGTGTATCCAGTTCCTAGGGCTAGAAATAGGGCTTTCTCAAAGACCTCATAATGTGAAAGAAAAGGAAGAGGTTAGGTGAAATGGACGTGGATGCATTGACACAAGATATCACTCAGAAAGTTTATGCAAACATCATGCAAATGCTTGCAGCATGGGGAATAGAGATTTTGTTGGGAATGGGTTGGCTAGTGGGCAAAAAACAAAAAATTTCTACCGCATTCACCAAAAAACCCATGCAAGTAGGAGATCAAAGATTGTTACCACCTAACGCGCAATACATCGGAACAAGAGTTGGAGTAGACCGATCCAATATCGTGCATGTGAAACTCCTCGAGTAGCTTCTCGATCAGATCCACGACCAGCCATGCGCAGGTGGGCACGCTCCTCGACCATGTGGTCGTGTTTCTCGACAAGGTCTGTCGCGTCCTCGACCAACTTCGAGCAGGTGGTTGTACATCTCAATTAGTTCCTCGAGCAGGTCTGCCATGACTAGGCGAGCAAGTAGGTCAACTAGCTGAGTAGGTGCTCGACAAGCCTGACGAAGCGTCGCAATCTTCACGCCAAGGATATTAGTGCTGCAATAGCAACAGTGCCACTACGGTATCCACACGTACTAAGCAGGATCGTCGAGCACCGATGTGCTAGCTCCTCATGCGCGGTTAGGGTTTTAGGAGATCGTGTAGAGGGTTGCGGCTAGGCTTTTGGAGTGGCTCACCTTTACATGGCCCAGCCCACACCTCTCCTTATATAGAGCTCACTAATGGGTTCTCATGTTGGAAGCTCTTTAGGACTCTAACACCTTATGGATTACAATCCAATCAAACCTATATACGAATCCAATTCTTATATTTTGTTCCAACCCATTAAATATGTGACCCGTTAGGTTCATGTACAAACAGCTACGACTCGAAAACCCTTTCCAAATCAATGTCAATAGTGATCCCTAGCAGGAGATGTTGACTCTCAAGTATACACAATATTCACATGCACCGATCCCTTCACCTCACAATACCATTCAAGCTCAAGGCGAGATACGTGCCACCCTTGTGAAAGCTCGACCATTCACTCGACCATGTAGTCGATTCATCATGATTAACTCTTTAATCATATTGGCATGGCCATACACTTTATCTCGAGGGGCCTAGAGATATTTCTACTATTATCAAGGAGGGGAAAATTTTATCTTGATCGTTCACACCCCACAACTATGACAAACCCAAAAACTAACTTTATGACTACCCAGTTATAGAATATCGTTTGGCAACCCCAAAGTATGTCACTACACATTCTAGAAATCAATGACGATATCAGGTCTAAGGATCCTGCAGGTACATCATCTGAGATAATTGATGACACATCATAAATGACAATGCCAGTAGTATCTCAAGGTGCGTCTATCCAACATCATGTGCTCCAACATATATGTCCACATTATTGACCTGGTATCTCTACATCTATGATCCATAAAATGTGATCACCAATCAATACATGTGCTGGTATTATGAATCATCATAATGATACGTGACTAGGGATCAATTTAGAATAACATCATGATACAAACAAAGAGTTCCATGAACAAGTCACATACTTGCCAATCAATGTAAATAATAGTCATTCTTAGAATAACACATTATTCAAAAGTACATATATATAGACATGATACAATCATCTCTATGATTTCCTTTAGGGCATATCACCTTCAGATTTCCATCCTAGAGGCATATACCCCGTAACAGCAGGGACGACTAGCTGCATCTCCAAGGAGGTCGATCAACAAGTAGCTGTTGCCGTTACTAAGCCAGATATGATAGTTGGATACCATAACCATGCCATGCAGCCTTCTAATCAGACCGAGTGGGTATCAAATGGAGGTTGCAAGGGGCCAGGTGCTTCCAAACATTCATATCTTACATACGGTCATGATACATGCTGGCTACACGTGGTTATGGTGGACATGATAAATAGAAATATAACCCAACAAGTGTTGGAGCTCCCCCAATGATGAAGTCACAACTCTAGGTGAAGTTCTTTCTCAAAGGATCTAGTGGAAGAGGGGCGACATCGTGATCTCCAGTGCATCTTAGTCTGGACAAGCTTCAAGTGCACTGTCGTTGCGCCCCTCACATCGAAAGAAGCCGGCTTCACTGCCTCCTCCAACTCAAATTTTGTCTTCCCCAAAGAACCCAAAGAAGAAGGAAAAGGGAGCTAGGAAGAAAGGCTATAAGAAGCACATACCGAAGAAGTCGAAGGCCATTGTACTGGCGAAAAAGTCTATAAATATTGAAAAAGCGTGGACTAGTGCCCACATAAAATTCCAGTATGGAAAGCCCTTTAATGACAGTAGATGACCTAATAAGGGCAGGACAAGCATGTGTCAACCTGCATAATTACTACATACAAACTTGTAGAGACACTAAGCCTCAATCTATAGTCATGCAGTATAAACAACGTCACTTTTTAACTTAGAACGGCTACTTCCTTATAGGTTTCATTAACTTATATGATCTCTTGAACCTTGATACCATGGACGTATCATTATTATAGATATTCACATTGTAAGTCCCTTGAAACTGAATATTAATTAATTAATATCACTAAATCTTGAATCTAACTATTTTCTTATCTATAGACACTTGATCAAAGAAACGAAGAAGAAGCTCATTGGATTTTTTGACCCTGAGGCCATTACAGTCTCGATCATCGGAACGAATGGCGACTACGATGTGGACTATGTGACCAGGACAATGCAATACTATTCCAAAATGAACTACCCATTGGGCACCCACATCACCGATAGCCATTGGATCTTACTAGTCATTTGTCTCAAGTGGAACTTGGTGCGGTACCTCGACCTAGCAATACTAGTAGGACTAAAAGGCAAATCTGGAGAGCGTGATTATAATGATGTAAAATGACTCATTGACGTGTAAGTTCTATCTGACTTAGTTTACTTATTTAACTTTTCTAACATTCAAATATTTCCTAATCGATCTCCCTTTATGCAAGTCTTTTGATAAATACATTCGAGCTAATCCTGACTACAACGCGAAAGACGGTTGCAAACTGACACACGAGGCTAGGTTCGCGGTAAATGATACCAAACAGATTATCAAATACCCTATGTTGTTGTTGTTTTTTCTTTTGATCTAATAGTAAATGTTCTTTTTCATTGTGCTACCAACAATTACCAGGCAACTTCGTCACCGTCACTTATGACCTACACATAAGTGACGGATAACTTCGTCACCGTCACTGATGTGTTTCCTCCAGCACATAGGAGACACACATCAATGACAAGTGAATAACATTAATTGTCACTTATTTGATCACATAAGTGACGGGTTATCAATTTACCTATCACTTATTTGAACACACAAGTGAAGGGTAATCATATAACCCATCATTGGTGTGTTTCCCCCAGCACATGGGAGACACATATCAGTGATGGGTAAATACTATTATCCGTCACTTATTTGGTCATATAAGTGACGGTTTATTAGTTACTCGTTACTAATGTGATCCTACCCAGCATACAGGAGACGCACATAAGTAACGTATCATGATAACGACCCATCACTAATAAGCTCATAGTTAACGATTCAAAATATGATACTAATGATCTCACTAATTATGATCTCTCATTAGTGATATATTTAAGATGATAGATTCATAACCTATCACTAATAACGATTAATATCCATCACTTATAGGTATTTTTCACGTAGGGACCTTTCATCCTAGTCTAATCTAAGCCGCGGCCGACTGGTTCACCGGCTTGACACGAACCGTCGTCGATCCTCCTTGGCCATCGCCTGCCCGGGAGGGTGCCAACGGCCTGCCGCCGATGCCCGCCGTCGTTGGAAAATGGTCACTGGCCGACCTGACGCTGACCACTTGGCCGAATCCGTTCTATGTCTCCTTTCGATCTGACGGTAAGTCACGTCGCCGCATGCAGCTCCAGCTCCAGCTCTAGCTCCGTCGCTCCAACCGTCCGCCAGAAAAGCATGTGTGCCCTCTTCGTCCGCATGACCAGAGCGGTACGACGAAACCGCCGCGACCGCGATCGTCCACCTCCCAAGCCAAACTCCACGGCTACCAGTCTACCAGTAACTACTGCACGAGAGGCACATGGCGAGACAGAAAAAAATGAAGCTGAGTTGGTTGCAGCGGGCGGAGCAAGAAATCGGCACAGGGAGGCCATATGGACAAGGACGCGGTACCTAGGCCGGAGACGAGTTCTGTTGCTTCGACTACTGATTCTGTCGTAAAACAAGAAGAAGAAAATTGTCGTTAAGTTGTTGTTTTGTGCTCATTTTCGAGCTGTTGTGGAAAACGGTTATAAAAAAAAAGAAATCTTGTAATCTCTTTACAAACATAGTTAAGGTTAGATGAACAGATAAGTGTGCCAATGTCTTGCAGCTTGTAGAGCTTTACGTGTGATTGGTCCTCATATATTGGTGTCTGCGAGTTACCTTGAAGAAAATTTGTGTCATGTTTGAAAGATACAAGATAACGCTTGCCACCTTATTATTCCTGAAGTAAAATTTTCCAAAATATTTATATTGCTTTATTTGTTACTTGCAGTGGCAGAGCCATTTTAAGGATGGGTATTCAAACTCTCACTGCAACAAAAACAGTCATCCGAGTCAGGTCATCGCCGACTAGCATAGAACCAGCACTGATGAAATATCAGTATCGTTCATAATTTCCCGCGCTTCATCAACGATTGAGCCGAGTTGAATTGGTACTGGTACTCAATATCAGTGCCGACGCTTGGAATAAACCGGCACTAATACTTCAGTACCGGCTGGTAACCATGAGCCGACACTGATAATCAGTTGATTAACATAATTTGTATCAAGAGCATGTATTAAATAAGAATATGCTTTATCTTGTATTAAGTAAAAAGTTTACAGCTATCATTTATGTTTTAATTTGTACAAATAAAGTTATTATGTCATAGTACAATAAAGTTATTATATGATACTAAGAATATCCGGCGTTCAGAAAATATTCTAATGTGAAGCAAAAAATTTTTAAAAAGAGAACAATAACAGTGCCAGCTCAAGGAACAACCGACACTGATACTACAAGTATCAGTGCCGGCTGGCAGGGTGCGGTGGCGGAATGTAAAGCAAAACGTGGGGGGGGGGCAATTTGCCGATATTAAGCTATGTAAGTGTAAATCGTATGAACTATGGAATTAGGGGATTAGGGCTTATAAACTAGTATTGATACTCAAATTTGGTTTAGATTAAAATTAATGCGAACACTAGATAGTTGAGTGATATCTTGTTTTAAACGCAGGATCATCCAATGAGTTCAAATTAGAATTTACTCTCTGACTTTTAGTCCGGTGAAAACTCTGTTGCCATCACCAGGTCATCTGGTGTATAGAAGATACAGGAGAGGAGTTGCAGCGAAAGATTGTGAACATCAGACAAAGAGCAAAACTCCAGTCGGTCATCGGAACATCCGGTATTAATAAGGATTTCCAACACTTTTGAGTAATTGTACGACGTAAACATAAAACTCTGGCTAGTATTTTGTTCACACCGATTTATCTGGTGAGAATAAATCTTCATGTCTAGGGTTTCTGAAGATTGCATTCACCGGATAGTCCGGTGATAGCATTTTGTTCACACCGATTTATCTGGTGTGCACATTTTGAGCCTCTTGGTACCTCGCCATGCAAACTTTCCAGTAGGCAAAGTTTTATCCCTCGAACTTTGGTACGCTCCCCGCATTCTTGGCCATATTCTAGTGAACAAATAATAAAAGTCATATGCATCAACAAACATACATATATACATAATAGTTCTCACAGGTCGCCCCTGAGAAGTCGGTCGAGTTGAGCCAATCCAAATTTCTATTGAAGTCTTTCCATGTCTCACCATCAGTTGGATGGCTAAGTTCGTTCTCCACCTATTGCACTTCAACTTGTGTCATTGTGCATCCTCTGCTGTTTTCCTAGAAGCAAACATCCTCTTCAGTCTTAGAATCAATGGAAAATGTCTCAATACCTTCTCATGAATGTGTTTGCTTCCATCTGCATCCTTCCAGCTGGATGCACCACATACAGGGCACTCATCATTTTTTCATACTCCTTTCAAAACAAGACACAATTATTCTTGCACACATGGATTGAATCATATCCAAGTCTAATAAGCACTGATTCTTCAAGTATTAGTGTTGGCTTATTTTTACAACTGGCACTGATATTCCATGCATCAGTGCCAGCTGGGTTATGCAACCGCCACTGATGTGAGTATCAGTGCCGGTTGTATACCACAGTCGACACTGATACTTTATCCCTATATATATGAGCACTTAGCCGCAGCATATAAATCCCATGCGTGCCTGCTGATTCCACTGCCTCCCTGACGCCACCATCCTCGGAGCACTGCTGTCTCCCTAACGCAGCCATCCCCAAACCAGCATTGATAGTGACTATTAGTGTCAATTTCATATACCAACCAGCACTGATACATGCTACAATATAAAAGCCCACCTTCTCCCTCAGCTTGACAAGAATAGAGCCACTGCGAGCCCAAGCAAACAACATTGGCTGCTATTTTTTTGCCGTATTGCGATTGGAGGATTCAAAATTTGGAGGAGTTGACTCCTCTAAGGTTAGTGATATGATCTATATTTCATTTTTAGATAGATTTTCTTGGGATCTTGCTTTAGGGTTGATGGTTGGTGCTTGTTCCATGGTTATGGATTTTGTGATCCAATTGAGATCTAATTTAAGAAAAGTTTGCAACTTTGTCCTTGTTAGATGTATAGAGATGATCTACATTTCATTCTTAGATGGATTTAGTTGCTAGATTACTCTAAGTTTAAATTTAGGTGGTTGTTCCTTGGTGTTGAATTTTGGAAGGAGAAAGAGCTCCAGTATCGATATAATTTAGAGAAAGATCATAATTTTGTCATTATAGATGATTGAAGGACTAGATATGTAAAACTATATGGGTGCATAAATTAAAATATAGAGATAATTGCAAATTTACCATTATTTGAACCATTGTTTCCATTCAAAAAATTACAAAAATACCACTAGAACTGTCATTCGAGTGGCATCCTTGCAAAAATTAAAAAACCAGGGAGGTATTTGCAAATTCCCCTTAAATTTAGCTCAACTTTTCTAGTATGTGGATTGCGTATATTTTTGAAGTCTTGAATTTAAATAATAATCCAGTGGATTTCCTCTATTCATTATTCAACTAGTGAATTTAACACAATTGATAGAATATTATATTGTAGGGATGGCACGTCCACCCACTGGTCGCAATCGAACACGACAGCCTTTGGAAGGCGGGTTCCTCGACCCAGTCCAAGTACCGGAAGGAGATGGACCATCAAATAGGGACCAATCAAGATGCGAGGTAATTTGTGAGGAACCATCCAGATAATTTTCTAATTAATCATTAAGTCGATTATTTGTATAATCACGACTACAATGATTAATCAAAATATCACCCTGGTAGTCCCGGCACGTGTTTTGTGCCCAAGATGGGAACACATGCCTTTCCAATGTATACATCACAACAAAGCTTAAGAAAGAATGAGTAATTAACATTATATTACAAGTTCTTAAGCATTCAACCATTTACACATTTTACAACAAAAGATATAAACTACGCAGCGGAAGAATTAAATCTTAACAACAACAAAAAGACCGGTGGAGCCATATGCCCTTAGGCTTCACCCAAACCTAGCCACATGAGTAGACGGCACTACTCTTGCCCTCCACCGGCACTGGTGAACATGAAGTAGCTAGAAGCTAGCTTTTCCTCACCTACAAACCTAAAAAAGCAGAGTGAGTACGAAGGTACTCGTAAGACTTAAATCATATAGGGCATGTATAAATAGCCCAACTCCAAGGGTTATGCATTGAGTTATTAGCAAGAAAAAGGTCACAAGGTTAAGTAAATATTCATATGCGTAAGAAACCTAACATCTATGTGTGAGCACTTATACTTAACCAAAACATATATCAAATCTACCCTATAAACACCAACCTGCACATAAATGTAAAAGGATCCATCTCATATAACCAAGGATCATCACCAACCATACCAAACATCCCTCCATACAAAACATCCCACATCTATAACTCTAAGACCGATGCAGATGGACAAAAACTTGCTCATAACCGAGAGCGTGGCAATTCAAATTGATTTTATACCCTACAGGGGAGTACTCCTGAACCCACACGATATGAGACCATCGTACACACAACCCGCCAGTTGCGAGTGATGATTCACGTACCCACCCTGAACCTTTATTCCCATGCCCAACGCATGTGGAGGCCACCTAGACCCCATGCGTACGACATCTTACTGGTGGATCTCAGGTGCCTCTACAAGCCCTTCCTCACACCCCGGGCGCATGAGTTAAATGAACGTGGCGACTAACGGTACTTGGCTTACCCATCCCATATTCGGGTATCGAAAAAGTGCTAAAGCCAACGACACAGTTAGACGATGCTTAAATGATTCAAGCAGTTTATGGCATCCAGGCTCCTCACCCGACTTACACCTAGCACTGAACACATCTCGCCTAATTCTCATATCTCATCCAACCTGACATTATAATTATAAATGTGAGCAATAGTATGTAAGCCCTAAGCTCGCGAACAATGGCCAGATCGTCGCTCGACTTTTGCTAAGGGCCTAAGCATTGCTAAGTATTTTGATTAACTTTTGTAGTTAGACACTGACAATATCATCCTAGGTTACAAGGAATAAGGATCATCAACAAATCAAGATAGAGGTACTGCAACAATATAGGTTCTACCCACATAGCCCGACATCGACTCGCTAAACATGCAAACATACATAAAGTATAATTCATCAATTGAGACTCCATTCAATTTGAACAAGGAATGCAATATGCTTAGTTGGTTGCCTTGGTGCTCAGCTTGATCACAAGCATGCAAACATACATAAAATATAATTCATCAAATGAGACTCCATTCAATTTGAACAAATGATGCAATATACTTAGTTGTTTGCCTTGGTGCTCAGCTTGATCACAAGCATGGGAAACATCTTCCGGATCACCCTCGATCACACTCGCATAACCCACCGGTCCTTCGTTCGCTAAAGAAGAACACGTGCAATGCTACAAGATGCATAATGAATGAGGATGCAGAACAACAAGTTAAGAATACAATGGCACACGAACAAACAAAGAAGTTTTGCAATCTGGGTAACATCAAAACTTCTGACTTAATGTCGTACCTTCTGACTAGAATCGGAACTTCTGATCAATCGGACCGGCCGAACCTCTGAAATTTTGGACGCTCGGTTAGAAAAATATTTAATCAGACGTTCCAATACTAAGGTCAGAACTTCTGGTGTTGGCTGGAACATCTGGCACTCTCAAAAAATGGGCTCTCGGGTTGCAACTCTATTCAATCAAAAGTTCCGGTCCCAAGGTCGGAACTTCCTATTCGGTCAAAAACTCTAGCTCAGATGAGGCTTTTGGGTTGGGTTAACTCGAGTTAAAACCGGAACTTCCAATATGAAAATTAGAACTTCCGATACCTTCAACAATACAAAGTTTTGCAAATAAGTAAGGTCGTTTTGATTTGTATTTTGAATCCTAACCCACATACACATACATTGGTACTAACACATGGCTTCTAAACCTAATTTACTCACTCTAAAAGCATGAACACTAGCTATTGCTCTTCCAAACTTCTCTTCTAGCTCTCTTGCCTCAAGAACGCATGGTTGCTTCTCCCTTCTTTGATTTGCAGCTCCCAACTCGGAATCCAACCCAACAAAACATGCATTTCTACCATGGGAACACTAGAGACTTACCCAAGGGTCTTTGCCACGATTGTGGACTGTCGGTGAAGGGAGAAAATCAGAGGGAAAAAGCTTGAGAAGATGATGAAGGCCTGCTGAAATTTCAGAAAAACAAGGTGTGATTAAATTGATTTGTAACTCTCTCAAATCTTCATGCATGTGAGAATGAATTGGATGAAGGGGAAGCTAGAGAGGTGGGGAAAGCGGTGGTATAACATGCAGACATCGAATTCAAGTGCTTGAGTGTGAGGAACCATCCAAATAATATTCTAGTTAATCACCAAGTCAATCATTTACATAATCACGACTTCAACGATTAACTAGAAAATATCATTCCGGTAGTCCCGGCACGTGTTTTGTACCCAAGATCGAACACATGCCTTTCCAATATAAGCAATCACAACCAAGCTTAATGAAGAGCGAGTAATTTAAATTATATTACAAGATCTTAAGCATTAACAAGTTTAATAATTTACAGCAAAAGAAATTTAGGAGGAAACTAAACTGATCAACTCCTAGCCAAAAGAGAACTACGCAGCGGAAACAAAAGCTATAGACCACAAAAGGTGGGTGAAGCCATATGCCTTTAGGCTTCACCCAAAAGCGCGACCACCGAGCAGTTGCCTACTCATACCCGTCACCCTCAACAAGCGTGAAGTAGCCAAACACGGCATCTTCCTCACCTGCAAAACCTGTAGAGCAGCTAAGTATGAAGGTACTCGCAAGACTTAATTCATATAAGGTACATATAAATAACTCGACTCCAAGGATTATGCATTAAGCCATTAGTAAGAAAAAGGCCACAAGGTTAAGTACATTAATATGCTTAAGCAACCTCGACATATATGTGTGAGCACCTATGCTTAACCAATAACTTGCATATAAATGTAAAATGGAAATATAGCAATACATCAATAGCCAACATCGAACCATTAATTTCACATTTGGTTAGTTCACTACAGAATTGAGAAATATTATGTTTGCTATGAGCACATATAGCATGAGTCCATTCAGTAACATGAGTACCTCACATAGTATCTGGCATGTTGTATTGTCGATCTATAACCTTACACCTTGGTTTTGTAACGAGCGAAAATACATTATGTTGTCAATCTTGATATTATGACTGAAACAACCTGGTAACGATATCAATGTGTATCTCAGACCTTTATTCGATGACCTTAAGAAACCATGGTCAGAAGGCATCGAGGATGGGAATCAGTACAAGCAAGTGTACTTTACCTTGGATGCCATGTTGTTTGTCACCATCAATAAACTGCTAGCACTTCATAACTTGTCAGGTCAGAGGCAAAAAAAAAAGGTGAAGCTTGCCCCCATTGCTTAGATGACACATGTAGTTTAAGGTTAAACAACTCAATGAAAATAGTGTATATGTGACATCAATGTTTCCTTCCCAAAAAGCACCCATACCAAAATATGGACAAGCAGTTCGATGGCACAAGGGAGAAAATATTACCTTGAAGACATTTTAACTGAGAAGATGTCCATAATCAGGTTAAGAATATCAATGTTGTCCTTACCAAACAAAAATGATGCTCAAGGATGATGAACAAAAAGAAATGTGGAACAAGAAATCAATATTATTCGAGCTAGAGTATTGGGAAAAATTAGATGTTCGCCTCTTTATCAACAACATGCATGTGAACAACAATATCTACGAGAGTCTGATTGGTACATTGCTCCAAATGAAGAGAAAAGGAAGGGATCATGAGAACACACGAGCTGACCTTGAAGAAATAGGCTTAAGGCCGGAGCCCCATGCACATGATACGGACAAAGGAAAACACCTACCTCAACAACTATCACTCTCTTCAAGAAGGAAAAAAAAGAATTATGTGAGTTCTTGCATAGTGTGAAAGTTCCCACTGGTTACTCGTCCAACATTGCAAGACATTTTCGGTGAAAGAGCTGAAAAGAAATTTTGCCATGATGAAGTACCATGATTGCCATGTGATGATGACGTCACTGCTTGCGGTAGCTATTAGGAACATCCTCCCAATTAAGGTTTGTGAGGCTATTCTGAGCCTGTGCTTTTTCTTCAGTGCAATTGAACAAAAGGTGCTTGATCCAAACTCGTTGGAGGAGCTAGAAAAAAGACACTTTTAGACTATGTATTCTTGAGGTGTATTTACCACCATCCTTTTTTGATATCATGGTACATCTCGCTGCTCACCTTGTGGAGGAGATTCACTACCTTGGCCCCATGTTTTTGCATCACATGTTTCCATATGAGAGATATATGGGCGTTCTCAAGTCATACATATGGAATCAAGTATTTCCATATGAGAGATATATGGGCATTCTCAAGTCATACATATGGAATCAAGCTTTTGCTGAGGGATGCATCATGTATATTATAGAGGAGGCATTGGAGTGGTATGTTGATTACATTGACCCAAATAACTCAATTAGTGTGCCTAAGTCTCACTGTGAGGGGAGGCTCGCAAGTGTAGGGGTTCTTGGGAAGAAGGCAATGACTCCTAATTAGAAGGCATACGATCAAGCTCATTTCCTCACGCTGCAATAAATGAGCAAAGTATGCCCATATGTGGATGAGCACAAACAAATGCTACTTGAAGAGAATCCAGGGCAGACCGAAGCTAGGGTTATGTGGAATATATGTAAAGGTTCACCACTTGATTCCAAGATCAAATAAGGCAATCGAGTACTCCTACTATGCTCTGATAAAAAAACTGGGATCTAGCCCTATATACATAATTGTGACATGTTAAGGGTACAATATAAATGGATACACATTTTACAAGGTTGTCCAAGATGAGAAGAGCATATACCAGAACAGTGGTGTACTTATAGATGCATATGACAACAATATGCAGAGGGGTATATACTATGCTCAAATAGATGAGATCTGTGAGCTAAGCTACTTGGGATTCAAGGTAGCCCTGTTTTGGTGTCATTGGGTACAGGGATAAAGGGCATCACTAATGACAAGTATGGATTCACTAGCGTTGATCTCAAATATATCAGATACAAGTGTGAACCCTTTGTACTCGCTAAAGATGTTTGCCAAGTCTTTTATATGACTGACACAACAAAGAAGAAACACCATTTGGTTCTCGATGGGAAAAGATGCATTGTAGGAGTTGCAAACGTCGTTGATGAGGAGGAGTTCAATTAATTCGATGAAATCCCCACTTTTGCTACTGCAATCATGCCACATATTTCGCCGACTGAGAAAATTCTATACCTGCGCTCTGACCATAACAAAGGGATCCATGTCAAGAAAGCACGAAAATGACAAATTTGAATTTGAGTGTTAAATTTATATATTAAGGTCAAATTTTAATTTATATATATTAAATTTGTAATATTAATGCCAAGATTTTAATTTAATGTCAAAGTTGTAATATTAATGTCAAATTTGACATTGAATTATGTGTCAATTTACATATAAAAAGTAATGAATTTGATTTGAGAAATTTTATGTTTCAAGTTATTTGAATTTAATATGGAAGATTTCTGTCAAAGTGATAGGTGACGAGTGATCATCACCTATGACATATTGTCCAACTCTCTTTTTTTCCTCCTCAGCGGATCATCCGGTGTTCAAATCTCTGTAAGCTCTCTTTGATCTCTTGAAAATAGTTCGGTGTTCAAATCATAGGTGACAGTTCATGCTCTTCACCTGTCACCTATGACATTCTTTACCGGTCACTGATTACAGGTCATAGGTGACGAGTGATACTGTTCACCCAATTCCTATTACTTATTATAAGTGATAGGTGGTTATAATAGGTGACGGGTGAACAATATCACCTGTCACCTATGACCTTATAGTATATATTGTCTGAGTCACTGTCCTCCTCCATGTCATTTTGACTAAGTCCTAAGTTCTGGACCTAACTCATCCCCAAGCCGCATCCGAGCCTAAGAGCTCGGCGCCATAGCCATCGTCTTGTCGGACCAGGAGCTCACTGTCGTATCGTCAGACTAGGAGCCCACTGCCCACACTACCCGCATCGCCGCTGTCCCAATGGCGGAGGAGGATGAGGCCTCCCGTGCCGCCATCACCCCCACAGACGAGGAGGAGGACCAGGAGCCTGGCATCGTCGCCTTCATCCGCTCGCTGTCATTCACCTCAGCACTGACAAACTGGAGTCCCATTCCCTATGGTGAGTATTCTTCTCTGTGTGATACCCGATCAAGCCATCGTAGCTGGTGCTCCGGCTGAGCCAGGGTCCTTTGTTCTTCTCTATGTGATGCTCGGCCGAGATGTCGTAGCTGGTACTCCGGTCGAGCCATCGTAGCCGGTGCTCCGGACGAGCCGTCGTAACTCTAAACATCATTTTCATATGTTCACTTAAAGACTGAATAATGAGATATAGAGGGATATTAATAACATGATTAGTTCTTACTTTGTCCAGTGAAGATTGGTAGTACTCCCACAGATTTGTGCAAAGCCATGCACCTCCCATTGGCCACACTGCATGCTTAGGATTCTTAAGAAAGGCCGATGATTTTGCCCATATATCCGAGACATGATGTGTTATGCATCCACTTGCTGTGTAATTGACCTGTCACAATTACATAGTTTTCCATAAAGTTGCAAAAACAAATCAGGCTTTTAAAATGTATTTGAATATTGCTACAGAATGAAATGAAAGTCTTTTGCTTTCTTGAAATGAATTTCAGTTTCAAGTTTGACTTTTACAAATAATACAAAGTTAATACTCTCCTATTAGTTCAATTACACTTTGTGCCATGTACATCTTCACTGACTTATCACTTGCTATCACTATCTTGTCTAAAAAGAAGAGATAATTGCATCCTTAGCTTAGAGAAAGGGTTTTTTACAGTTAGATGTAGATGTTCTTGCAACCCCTGTGCCCGTGCAATCGCCATTAGATACATGAGCTACAATATTAGGAGTATCACCAAATCCTTATTTATAGCGTCACAATGTTGACAACATGATAGTTCAACTAGTAGATTCAATAAACATAACATTCACCTTATACCATAATCAACATGATAGTTTGACTAGTAGATTTAATAAGCACGATTATATTACACTTGATCAAAAGAAAATCCTTTGAATCTACACTATTCTTAACCTTGATTCATTTTCTTTCCTCTATTGAGAAAATTCTCAGTTTTTTCTAAGCAAACAATAATCTAGTGGTTGATTAAGTATCACAGGGTAGAAGAGAATTGTCACCCCTAAGAAACCACAAGCATACAGGATACTCACACTAAAGGACGCCCCGATACAAGATGGGGAGGATAGGAGCCCAAGCCCACACTCGTTGTCCTCCTCCAGTGATAGTGAAAGCCAATGCTCATAGCACAGCCCGAGCCTATTATGTGCGATCTCTAGAGCTGACGTCGGGCCAGTAGCTCCAACTACGATCCCATCGAAGAGGTACTGAATGGAGGAATATTTTTTGTTTATATCAACTCCCCTTGTTTTCTCTCTAGATAGAGTAAGCGTATTGTCCAAGTTAGAGAACTGGTAGTGGTGCATGAGCCCAAAAGCTAAGTACACAAACACATTTGTCGATGGACAAGGTTACCCTCATAGGAATCGACGCGAACGTGCCTATGGATGAAAAGTCCTTGAATAAATTCTGGAGGGTCATAAGGCTAATTACTCGGGAGAGGGTGCCAATAACGACTAAGTTCGATGACCTTAGTGACGAAGCGAAGAGGGACTTGTTCAATAATAACATTAAGGAGTATCTGGAGTACCCTAAAAATATGAATGAGCATCGAACAAATGTCACGGTCAAGGCAGCAATGAAAGCGATCGCGAAACTTCACCGAAACTTTAAGATCAAGCTTGTTAATCTGTACTTGGATAAAGGGGTGGAGCCCTTTGAGAGATATAAGCACTTGAAAGTAGAAGATTGAGAAGTTTTTCTGCAGATGAAGAAGTCAAAGCAGTCCAAAAAGGAGAGTGACAAGAAGAAGCAGCTTCAGGCTAGGAAGAAGCACAACCATAGGACTGATGCAACCAAGTACATGGGAAAAAGGGTGAAATGGCAGGTAGAGGATGAAAAGTTAGCCAAATAAGGCCAAGAGAATCCTTGGTTGCAATTCTTGGGACGACCACATTCATATTTGCGTGCAAGGGGTGAGCGATCCAAAAGTTGAGAAATCACATTTAGAAACAATGAAACCTAGTCAATTGCAAAAAAGAAGTAAAAGAAAAGGAAGCCGAAGCTAGCCAAGGTTCTTTCACTGGGGTCAGGGAACATAATATTCTCTCGGCGGCTCTTGAAAACCCGGAGCACCCAAGTCGAGTGCGAGGTGTATCTAGTTCCCAGGGATAGAAATAGGGCTTCTCGAAGACCTCAGAATGTGAAAGAAGAGGAAGATGTCAAGTGCAATGGACGTGGATGCATTGACACAAGATATCACTTAGAAAGTTTATGCAAACATCATGCAAATGCTTGCAGCACGGGGAATAGAGATTTTGTTGGGAATGGATTGGCTAGTGGCCTAAAAACAAAAATTCTCTATTGCATTCACCCAAAAAACCATGCAAGTAGGAGATCAAAGATTATTACCACCTGACGTGCAATATAGCGGAATAAGAGTTGGAGTAGACCGATCCAACATTGTGCATGTCAAACTCCTTGAGTAGCTTCTTGATCAGATCCGTGACCAGCCCCTGCACAGGTGGGCACGCTCCTCGACTAGCTCCGAGCAGGTGGGCATGCTTCTCGACCAGGTCTATGACGTCCTCGACCAACTCTGAGCAGGTGGTTGTACATCTCAATCAGTTCCTCGAGCAGATCTGTCACGTCCTCGACTAGCTACGAGTGGTCACGTCGTGCTCCATGACTAGGCGAGCAAGTAGGTCAACCAGCCGAGTAGGTGCTAGACCAACCGGACAGAAGCATCGCAATCTTCACACTGAGGATATTAGCACCACAATAGCAGCATCGCCTCTACGGTATCCACATGTACTAGACAGGATCGTCGACCGCTGATGTGCTAGCTCCACGCGCGCGGCTAGTGTTTTAGGAGATCGTGTAGAGGGTTGTGGCTAGGGTTTCGGAGTGGCTCACCTTTACACGCCCCACCCCACACCTCTCCTTATATAGAGCTCATTAATGGGCTCCCACGTTGGAAGCCTTTTAGGACTCTAACACCTCATGAATCGCAATCCAATCAAAACTATATATGAATCCAATTCGTATGTTTTGTTCTAACACATTGAATGTGTGACTCGTTAGGTTCATCTACAAATGGCTACAACTCGGAAACCCTTTTCAAACCGAAGTCAATAGCAGTCCATAGCAAGACATGTTGGCTCCCGAGTATACACAAAGATCATATTGGCCAAACCTTGATAGACACATGCACAGATCCCTTCACCTTACAATACCAATCAAGCTCAAGGCAAGATACGTGCCACCTTTGTGAAAGCTCGACCATTCACTCGATCAAGTAGTGGATTCATCATGATTAACTCTTTAATCATATTGAAATGGCCATGTACTTTCTTAATCTAACTACCTCGAGGGGCCTAGAGATATTTCTACCGTTATCAAGGAGGGACAAATTTCATCTTGATCGTCCACACCCCATAACTATGACAAATCCGAAAACTACCTTTATGACTACCCAACTATAGAATATCGTTTGGTAGCCCCAAAGTATGTCACTACATATTTTGGGAATTAATGACGATATCAGGTCTAAGAATCCTATAGGTACACCATATGAAATAACAACTAATGACATATAATAAATGACAACCCTAGCAGTATCTCAAGGTGGTGTGTGTTTAATTTCTCCTGCACATGAGAGACACACATTAATGATAGGTGAATACCATTAGCCATCACTTATTTGGTCATATAAGTGACGGGTTATCAGTTTAGCCATCACTTATTTGAACACACAAGTAACGGGTAATCATATAACCTATCATTGATATGTTTCCCGTGGCACATGGAAGACATATATTAGTGATGAGTGAATACCATTGACCTTCACTTATTTGGTCACATAAGTGACGGTTTATTAGTTACCCGTTACTCATGTGATTCTGTCCAGTATATGAGAGACACACTAACGGGTCATGATTATGAACCGTCACTAATAAATTCATCGGTGATGGTTCAAAATCTGATACTAATGATCTCTCATTATTGAAACATTTAAGATGACAGATATGTGAGGTATCACTAATAATGATTAACATCAATCGCATATACATTTTTCACGTAGTGACCCTTCATCCTAGTCTAATCTAAGCCGCGGCCGACTGGCTCACCGGCTTGACACGAACCGTCGTCGATCCTCCTTGGCCCTCGCCTGCCCGGGAGGGTGCAAACGGCCTGCGGCCGATGCCCGCCGTCGTTGGAAAATGGTCACTGGCCGGCCTGACGCTGACCACTTGGCCGAATCCGTTCTTTTTTTTTTTTAGTACAAACACTACAACTACTCTCCCTGTGCGCACCCGCGTCGTTCTAAAACCTCGAACGCGGGCGGGGGCTGCGTCGAGCTACGCTCAGTTCGAATCCGTTCTTTGTCTCCTCTCGATCTGACGGTAAGTCACGTCGCCGCATGCAGCTCCAGCTCCAGCTCCGGCAAACCAAAACGAATCGAAGAAGCTGCAGCAGCTGATCTGAGTGATCTCCGTCGCCCCAACCGTCCTCCAGAAAAGCATGTGTGCCCTCTCCGTCCGCATGACCGGAGCGGTACGACGAAACCGCCGCGACCGCGATCGTCCACCTCCCAAGCCAAACTCCACGGCTACCAGTCTACCACTAACTACTGCACGAGAGGCACATGGCGAGAGAGAAAAAACTGAAGCTGAGTTGGTTGCAGCGGGCGTAGCAAGAAATCGGCACAGGGAAGCCATATGGACAAGGACGCGGTACCTAGGCCGGCGACGAGTATTGTTGCTTCGACTACTGATTCTGTAGTAAAACAACAAGCAGAAAATTGTCGTTAAGTTGTTGTTTTGTGCTCATTTTCGAGCTGTTGTTGAAAACGGTTATAAAGAAATCTTGTAATCTCTTTACAAACATAGTTAAGGTTAGATGAGCAGATGAGTGTACCAATGTCTTGCAGCTTGTAGAGCTTTACGTGTGATTGGTCCTCATATATTGGTGTCTGCGAGTTACCTTGAAGAAAATTTGTGTTATGTGTGAAAGAAACAAGATAACGCTTGCCACCTTATTATTCCTGAAGTAAAATTTTCCAAAATATTTCTATTGCTTTATTTGTTACTCGCAGTGGTTCAGCCAAGATTTTAAGGATGGGTATTCAAACTTTCACTACAACAGAAATAGTCATCCGAACCGGGTCATCGTTGGCTAGGATAGAACTGTCACTGATGAAGTATCAGTATCGTTCATAACTTCCCGTGCTCCATCAACGATTAAGCCGAGTTGAATTGGTACTGATACTCAGTTGATTAACATAATTTGTATCAAGAGCATGCATTAAGTAAGAATATGTTTTATTTTGTATTAAGTAAAAAGTTTACAGCTATCATTTATATTTTAATTAATACAAATAAAGCTATTGTATAATACTAACAATATCCTATGTTCAAAAAATATTCTAATGTGAAGCAAATTTTAAAAAAACAAAAGAAACAATATCAATGCCGGCTAGCAAGGGTGCAGTGGCAGAGCGTGAAGCAAAACGTGGGGTGGGCCGGACAGTTTCAGCTCAGGAGCCCCCTGTTGTGCCTCCAGCTACCTCGCAGCCTGCGCTAGATGAGGTCAATCCTACTCTTCAGGAGGTGCTCAGTCAGGTTGACCAGGAGATGGCCACCCAGGGTGTCGACACCTCCAGCTCCGACCCACGTCCTGACACAGTGTAGAGTCAAACTGCAGTAGGAGCGTCCTCTCCAACCGACGATGCTGACATTGAGCTTCTCTCGTCTGCATCCGACTCTGATACCGATGCCTCTCAATCGTGGTGCAGCCTTCTTCGACAACGTCGGCTCCCTCGTCTCCTCCTACTCCAGATGTGTAGATGTGTTCTTTTTTTGGTTCTTAGATGCCAAAGGTGGAGAGTGTCTAGTGTTAGGGGGAGTTTTGGAGAGAGATAGTTAGATTTGAGTTCTAGTGAGCTTGCTAGTTTAAGGGGAGTCTAGTTTAGCTTTTGAGTAGTTAGGTTCGGCTTGTTGGATCTTATGGATTTTGATGTAATGACAGACCTTTTGGTTCTTAATCGATGTATTTAGCTTATTTTCTTATAATTCTATTTCTTCTAGCTAGATATGTTGTTCTAGTGCTAAGCTTTTTCTCGCTTTATTGTTTCATGCTCTCAATTGCCTAGTATGATAGGGTGCACTTAATTTGATATCTATATTTTGTCATATGTGTTGTCATCAATCACAAAAAAGGGGAAGATTGTAGCATCTAGACCCCTAGGTAAGTGGGAAGTGTTTTAGTGATTAATGACAACCATATCATTGTGTCTAACAATTTATTTTGAAGGAAATCAAAAATTTAGTTCGCAATGATATTTGGGTATGATTGGTCCCTAAATCGATTATATGGACGATCAAAGGATATGCACATCAAGATTAAAGATCTTCTAGTTCTAAGTATCATAAAGGAGATGAAGGACACTTAGAGTAGTATAGGTCTATTTTTCTTAGTTTTTTGACCGTACTATAAAGATGAGCTAAGAGTAGTAGCTTGACCTAGTTGAGTCTAGATGTGATTTGATGCACACTTGTGAAATTCTAGCATTATGTAGCTCATAAAAGTCCATGTTGAGATGTCGAGAAGTTAGAGCTCAAGAAAGTTTGAATTGGACGAGCTCAAAAAACGTTTAACTCACCGGATGATCCGGAGTCCGAAGAAAGAACCCACCAGAGCTTTATTTGTTCAGTAAGACAGAAAGTAGTTGAATACACAGGATGATCTGTCTAAGTTAATGGATCATCGGACGATTATTTTTTGCTGACACGTGTCCAAAAATTTCAGAAGTGTTTCACCGTATTGCCCGGTGTTAGTGTGGTGAAATCACCGGAGTAATTTCAGCAGAAGTGAACTTGCTCAGGAAAATGAAGTTGAACTTGTTGGATGATCCTGGGATGGAAGTGTGGAATCACCGGACTAAGTTTTCTGGAGGCAAATTGAAGATGGTATACTCACTAGATGCTCCGGTGAGTTGATTGAAGACTACACCAGAGTAATATTTCTAGAGAGGGTTATTTTGGGTGTTTTGAATTGAAACTACTCACTGGATGGTCCGATAATAGTAATATATGTACACCGGAGCTTTTTCTCCAGATGAGCCTTTGATGGTAGAAGCAGCTCAACCCATCGGATAGTCTAGTGTTGGCTTGATGAGAGTCACCGGACTAATAGTTCCAGAGAGGGTTGCAATGGGTAGTTTTAACTGAGTTACACTCACAGGATAGTCCGGTGTTGAGTGTATGTTCACTGGATTCATACATCGGACTATTAACAGTACAACGGCTAATGACAGATGGCACAGTGGAGGATTGAAGTTTGAATTCACCATATTGTCTGGTGTGAGTAAAAAGATACTCACTGGATCATCCGGTGTTAGCAGAAAAAGTAGGTGGTTAAGCAATGGCTATAATTTGGATCTCTAGCCTATAAATACCCCTCCACTTGATTTCATTTGGCTAGTTAGCGACCCAGAGAAGCTCATACACTGTGTGTATCATCTAGAAGCAAGAGAGAGCACTTGAGTTAATTTTCAAGTCCCTAATTGAAGATTAAGGACTTTATTAGTGCTTAGAGAATAGCAAGTATGCATCTAGCTGTAGTCTAGGATTGATCTTGGTCAAGTGAAGCTATTGGCTTGTTACTCTTGGTGATTGGCAACACCTAGCCGGTCTTGGTGATTGGGGGTGTTCTCGGTGAGCTCTTGGAGTTCTTGTGGGAGCCCCGGGAAGAGCTTTGTACTTGGTTTGATGCCTGCCAATCCGGAGATGGAGAAGTGGCAATCATAAGGGAGCACTTGAGTCTTATTGATTTAAGGGGGAGCAATATCCTTGGTAGATGCTCCAACGAGGACTAGAGGGAGTGCCAACTCCTCGATACCTCGGGAAAAAATCCGTATTCTCTTATCCGTCTCTTTACTATTTCGTAATTTAATTTGAGCATTTACATTCTTGCAAGCTTTTATATTTCGCATTTTCTTTGTGTCTTTGCTTGCTTGTTTTGTTACCCTCTCCTAGCTTGTTCGTGTAGTCGTATTTCCTTTATTCTAGGCTAAGATTGCTATTTGTTCTAGATTTCAGTAGAAGTTTTTAATTGCCCAATTCACCCCCCTCTTGGGCCATTCGATCCTTTCAGGTGTATATAAGATGGGGGAGAGGAGTTGCAGTGGAAGATTGTGAACACCAGACAAAGAGCAAAACTCCAGTCGGTCATCAGAACATTTGGTGTTAAGAAGGATTTCTTAAAACACTTTTGGGTAATTGTAAGATGTAAACATAAAACTCCGGCGCTAGCATTTTGTTCACACTGATTTATCTGGTGAGAACAAATATTGAAGTCTAGGGTTTCTGAAGATTGCATTCATCGGATAGTCCGGTGATAGCATTTTGTTCACACCAATTTATCTGGTGTGCACATTTTGAGCCTCTAGGTACCTCGCCATGCGAACTTTTTAGAAGGCAAAGTTCTTTCCCTCGAACTTGGGTATGCTCCCCGCATTCTTTGTCATATTCTAGTGAACACATATTACAAGTCATAGGCATCGACAAACACATATATATACATAATAGTTCTCACAGGTCACCCCCGAGAAGTTGGTCATTGAGCCAGTCTAAATTTCTATTGAAGTCTTTCCATGCCTCACCATCACCTGGATGGCTAAGTTTATTCTCCACCTGTTGCACTTCAACTTGTGTCATTATGCCTCCTCTGCTGTTTTCTTAGAAGTAAACATCCTCTTAAGCCTTAGAATCAATGGAAAATGTCTCAATACCTTCTCAGAAATACATTTGCTTCCATCTGCATCTTTCTATCTTGATCACAACATACAGGGCACTCATTATTTTTTGCATACTCCTTTCGAAACAAGACACAATTATTATTGCAACAATGGATTGAATCATATCCAAGTCCAATAGGCACTGATTCTTCAAGTATTAGTGTTGGCTTATTTTTACAACATGCATTGATATTCTTCTTGAAAAGGGGTTTCTTGTTCTTCTTGTACTTGTTATAGTCGTGGTCGTTGTCCTCCCTCTTCTTGAACTTGGGGCAGTCCGTATTGAAGTGGGTTGTGTCACCACACTCAAAGCAGGCTTGAGAGACACTCCCCCTCTGATCTTGACGATTGTTGTAGAAGTGGGTGAACTTCTTCACAATGAGGGCAAGGTCCTAATCATCAAGTACCTCCACCTGCTCCTCTGTGATAGAGACAAGGGATGACAAAGCAAATCCACTAGATAAAGTGTTAGCATAAGAAACACCACCTCCATACTGGTTGCCACCATTAAGTCCAGAAACTAACGCCATGTTCTAAGACATGGGGTTTCCAAGACCAATCCGAATCACCTTGGCTATCTCAGTGAACTTGAGCTTGCTAAAGAGTTCATCACATGTTAACGTGTCGTAACTTGGTGACTCTTCAATCTCAAGATCTTCACTTCTCGTATGCTATAATCGAGAGCATAGAGAAGCTTTATCGTCTTCTCATGGTTAGAGTAGGGCAAAATACCAGTGGATATATGGTTGCTCACAATTCCATCAAAACGAGCAAACATATCATCTAGAGATTCACTGGGTCCTTGCACAAACATTTGGTATTCTTGGTTGTATGTACTTTGGCGTCTGGCCTTAATATGATTAATGTCTTCATAGAAGACACTCAGAGTAGTCCAGATTTGTCGAGCAGTATGGAGGTTCTGGACCCTGTCAAACTTATTCTGACTCAGGCTAGTGAACAAAATACTTCTGATCTTATTGTTGGTCTCATACTATTCGATTTAAACTAGAGTCATGTGAGCAGCAGGGATATTGTAGTTAGAATCAACTACTTCCCAACATACACTTCCTTGGCTTAGAAGATAAGCCTATATGTGCACCTTCTAGTATGAAAAGTCTTGTCCATCGAATAATAGATCTTCCCACTTTTCTCCAAGTCGCCTATAGATCATAAAACCAGTTAAGGTCAACTGTGATCAAATTGGCTCTGATACCAATTGTAGAACCGAGATAAGTGACTAAATGTGGGTGAATAGGCATCTTACAAATTTCTTGCGAAATAGTTGGCATACTCCTTGTTCACCCAACGTTCCTAAAAAATGCATAAATGAAAGTATAAACTTTAGAGAGACAAAGCGAGAAAGAAAGTTCCAAGGCAACACGACTACACAAATAGAATATGATCCATATGCTCTATTCGAGACCATTCCATGTATCTTTGAGTATAAAAGTTTCAAACTTGAATGAAGAACAAAGCAAAAAGATAGTCACCGAAAGAAGCAACTTCTAAGTTGATGGTCTAGAGGCAAGAGGATTCAAGACCCTCTCAAATATATGAGTATATGAGCGTTTATATCTCTAGCAACAAGAAGAACAACTTCCTAAGGTTGAAAAATAGCAGCTTAAAGGCAAAAACAAAAATCAACAAGAAAATCAAAAAACTTGGACCGAAGGCATGAAAACCGAAAGAAGGAGACTAGAAGGATATGAACACAAGCTCATGCAAAAAAATAATCTTCATTAAGCACAGAGGTCAGCCCTATTTTTTGGCAAATTACAAAGTTATTTTTCTCACAAAAGCCGTAGCCCATTACAAAGACTAAGCATATCCTCTCCTCTCCTCAAAAACCTATCACAAGGCTCTCGAATGGCTGGCTCAAGACTCTCCCATAGCTCTACCCCTCTATTTATAGCCCTTGGGAGCTTCCTTAGCGCTTAAGTTTTCTTGTTCCCAAAATACCCTTTGCCGGTAGTGCACTCCTACCTACTACCGGGTTATTTTAGTCTAGATTTTGCTCCTTCCATTGAACGGCTACAACTTCTTCATGACTTAGTTTCATGATGATGCCGCATGACCCTTCAGTCCTCTCACGGTGTTGTGGCCAAACCGCAAAACACTAGCACGCTTCTCAAAGCGTGACTGGCCGTCACTTACTTTGCCTCAAGCAAGCGCTTCGATGTTGACACGTGTACTCCGTCTTGCGATCTTGACCGTTGGCAAGTCTCCCCCAGTCCCGATCCCTTGGGCCGCCTTATCACCTGCATCAGCATCCCCTTCACTTGATTTTATCAACATGCCATCTTCATCCTTCATCCTCTTCATGCTTTGCTTGAACTCCACATGTACCACTAGGATCACCCTTGACTATATCCGATCTCCTTGATTGTCTAACACCAAGCACCCGCTTGGCCCCAATCATCCCACCGTCAATCGTCAAGTTGCATCAATCACCCACACATCATGAAACAAGCAAACACATATCTCAAAATTCCAAGAATGTCTCTAGTTAGCTCATAACACAAATCCTCAGTTCATAACTTATTCTGCAGAAAATGTGAGCATTGGATGTTCCAGCGTGTGCACTTACTAAGCACCGAAACATCCGATAAGTGTGTTTCCATTCAGCGCACTGAACAATGCACTCTGCAAGAATTGGTCTGGTGCAAGCTTCCGGTGTTAACCCTTTAATCACCGGAATGTTCGGTGCATTCAATTCCATCTGATCAGCGACTAGCAACCTCTCTGCAAGAATTAGTCTGATCTATCCTCCGGTGTTCACAAATACTAACACCGGATTATCCGTGACTTCTTCAGATTTGGTGCTAAACTCGAATTTTAAAATTTATCGCACATTGGAAAATATTCCGACACTACCGGCATTGCATCACCGGATCATCCAGTGGATTGAACTTGATTTCCTCCGAAAGATTCCTTCTCTGCAGGAAATACTCCGATGAACTCTTGTAGCCCACACTCGACTATCCGGTGCATCGTCCAAATTTCTTCTCATAAACAAAAATACTCCAGCGTTCTTGTCAGCACAACACCGGACCATCCATTCAAGCTAACTTCCCAGACACTGGATATTCCGGTGAGTTCATTTTTTCTGTACTCAGAAACAAACACATCAACTCCATGTTTCCTCCAACTCAAGTTAGTCATGAACAAAAATAAGCATAAACAAACACATGCTAACCAAGTTTAACTTAACTTGATCATTGTCAATGACTCAATACAATCAAACCAAGGCACATCTCAAGTTAGTTTCTCACTTGATTTTCATAAGCTTAAAAATCTACTATGTCTCATCAATTTTGCAAAGTTCACCGTAGGCATAATCGAGCAAGAGCTGGAGCAAACAAAAATGAACGTCCAATGCATCCAGTCTTGTTATTGAAGTCTAATGGCACCATGGCTGCGCAAAAGAGAGCAAAGAGGATAAGCTAGATTTCGCCTGATGTGTTAGTGCAAAAAAGTGCAAATAAACAAATATTCTACACAATTAATAGTCAAATTCAAATTTTCCAACCAAAAAAAATTGTCCAATGCAACCCATGTATATAAGTGGCCACTGAGATAAGATTTCAAAGTCCATTTCTTCTTCTTTTTTTAGGATGTCAAAATTTATTTTCCTTACATTTTTCACCGTCTATGGCTGGTGTTAGATAGTAGTATGCACACTCCCAAATCACTATTGAATATTCAAGATTGTTCTTAGTAGTATCTTACTCATCTTAAATGGGGTTAGGGTAACTGGATGTTGAGGCATAGTTTGTACAGTGGCACCTTGACGGTTTCGTATTGCTGAATTCACTAAGGTACTGTTTGATTAGGCTTCTGCTAATCTCAACCAAACGGCTGACTATTGAGTTGGTTTTTTAAAATGAACTAAAAACTGAGAAACAAGCTCAGATGAGCTTTTCTGACTTTCAGTATACCGGGAAGCTAAAAATTTCTTACAAAAGCAATAGCAAGAAGACATCAGCCAAAAATCAAAAACCAGAAGGTAGCTTTTTAACCAAAAAAATAAAAGCATCAGCCAACTAAACAGACGCTAAGACCTTCAATGGCGGAGCTTCTATGAAGTACCATCAGCGGAAGCATTAATTTGCGACACCTTTTCAGAGAATGTAAAAAAAAAAATCAACAAAAAATAGATCTGGCATAACTGAAAGACTTAATAAGGAAAAAACAAAAAAGTACAAAAACATAGTTTTCCACTATTGCAGAAAGAACTAAGATGCATGTGCACAATAACATGGTTTTCTACTCTTAAGTGTCGAACAAGTACATACAAAGACATTACAAAATGTCAAACAAGCGTTGAGTATCATTTACAATATAAGGTCCATATGAGGAGGGAGTTGTATAGAGGGTTTCCTCTCCCCATGACAATAGAAACTGAGAAAAAGGCCGACTCATCAATGCATGGCAGGGGCTTATTAGCCCGCCGTGAGGCAGGTCGAGGTTGGAGAATGACAAATGTATAATTTAGACGCCGTTAGTTGAAGGGTGATAATGGCACTACAAACAATCATATTATCAACTGTTGCAGGCTACGAAGAGGACGGCAAAGACCATAGTGGGAGAGAGTCGGAGCCTCGGAGAGAAGTTGACGGAGGCACATGAGTTGGTGCTTAAGAGTGAATAGCATAACTTTAATCGTTATTGCATGTGAAATTATTTGATTTAAGTTTCACATAAGAATTAGAGCATTAGTCTCTACTAATATAGGCACCAATTTCTTCATACATAACATGTGAAATTATTTGATTTAAGTTTCACATAAAAATTAGAGCATTAGTCTCTACTAATATAAGACACCAGTTTCTTCGTGCACCTCCCCTCCGATTCCCTCACAACTAAAAAAACAAAAAAAAAATCCTGCCTCTGAGAAAACCGGGAAAAAAAATGACTGGCTGTTTCCTGACATTTTCCAAGGCAGTGCAAGTTTTCATGGCATTTTCCAAGGCCGGTCCGAATTTGAGGCAATGTGTATTCAAAATTAAAATTTGAGGCTATAGATGGTTTATACTTTCTATATTTTGATTTCTGATCGGAGGTTGATTTGACGAATTAGCATGGTTCTTTGGTTGGAAGTATGGGCTAATTGATAACTTATTAAATTTTTATTCCACTGCAAACATGGCAGAGCAACCAACATGTATCTCCCCTTACATTTAGGTTTTGGTTCAGTGACTTTGAAAGTTCCGATTTTGTGTATAGTTAATTTGATGTCCGTTGCAACGCATATAAACTTTTCGTATGAAATATCTATTGATATTGTATTGTATTTTAGCATCCTATATTATAGCGATATTATGTAACATGTTACTCTGCTGGAATAATTTTTATAAAGATGATAAATATAATAGTCGTAATAACACAATATATAGCGAATAATTTTGGACCGTGCTAACGAAAGGTACCTTCAAATTTGAGGTACATGGAAATCGCTACCCCTCCGCCCCGGGCCCGCACGTCAGCGCTTGTACGACCAAACCAAACTCCACCTGTCAGTGAGTAGAAGGCGAGTGATGGTAGCCACGTGCCGCGTCTCCCAAGGGAAAGGGTAGGGAAGAACAGGGATCCCGCACCTTCCTGCCATGCTGCTCCACCTCACCTCACGAGTCTCACACCTCCTGCAACCCTCTCTCCTTTCTTTCTAGAGAGAGAAAGCAAGACACGCCTAGAGACTAGAGAGGGCGGCAGTCAGTGCGAGCGTGAGGACGGAGGAGGAGATGGAGAGGGCGGCGCCGGTGAGGAGCTCCCACACCTCGACGGCCAACCTGCTCGCGTGGCCGCAGCCCCAAGGCCCCGCCACGCCGTCGCCGGCGCGCCACCCCGGCCAGGTAACAAACACCCCCTTCTTCATTCCCTCCTCCTCCTCCTCCTCCATGCCCGCTGCATCTTCCGCGTACGTGGTGTGCCGCTCTTGATCCGTGAGTTCTTCTTCCTTTATTGCGCGCAGCCGTCGGAGGCGATCAGGAAGGTGGTGTTCGGGGGCCAGGTTACTGAGGAGGAGGCCGACAGCCTTAGCAAGAGGTGAGATGGCTCTCCACCCCACCCCGCCCCTTTTCTTTGTCTTCCCCTAGTTCCTGCGCATGGTCCTTTCATTCGGATCAAGAGATTCGCCTCGATTGATCTGACCTCTGACGAGCGCTCCTCCAGGAAGCCGTGCTCCTCGCCCAAGTGGAAGGAGATGACGGGGAGCGGCATATTCGCGGCCGGGAGTAACTGGGACGCCGGGGAGGCCACCGCTGCCCCGAAGCCCGCCCGGATTGCCTCGCGCCAGGTGCAAAAATTGGTGCAAAGCCTTCGGATCGATGTTGTTGCTTGATTTGTGTGGTTGTGTGCTACATTGATGCTTGGAAGTGCTTAGATTTTGCCATTCGTGTCATACTGTGCTATATACAAAGTATTTGTTCTATAATCTATATGCTGGCAATATTTCCTTTTCATACAGAATCTCGCAAGGAATTAATGAAGCTTATCTGTCAGATTGAGTGCACATTTGTTGGGTTTGGTACTAGCTTATGCCCATGTGCAATTATGCTATAGATCTTTGGTGCATGGTACGATAATTGGAGTCGTGGGACACATTAATTTTGCAATGTGCGGGTCTTATGAGCATGAGTGCAGTGAGAAAGGTTTCGCATTGCTACCATGTTAGTGGATTTTCCATGAAACAAATTAGAAATGCAAATTTGATTAATTGAACAGAGCCTAGAGATTCAAGCATGTAGCCGCATAACTGTTTGATTAAAAAGTTAATGCATTTTAATTTTCTACACCTCTTTTAGAATAGTACAAATCTTAAAACAAAATTACCAGGAATTAAGGTATTTTTGTGCCAATGATTTAGGTTAAACTAACTCTGGCTGATACTAACTGAATGGTCAGATTAAAATATTCCGGAAGATGCATATCTTTTTTGTCTTGTAAAACTATTCGATCTACACAATTCATCCCTGCATCAGCTAGATCAAAGATGAACACCATTTGGCTCCTCATCCACGTCGTATCTGACAAATGCATGTAGCACAGAATGACACCCATACTAGCAAGGCCGCATGCTTTTATTTTTTTAATAAGATGAAAATAAATCTGGAGAAACTAACCATTGCCTAGTCTGTTATCTACTGAATATATATTGATATGGAATAACTGGTTCAGTATAAGAGAACTGCATTCGGTCACACTATATATGCTTGGCTCACACATGGGGGATTTTTCATCTTTGACCTGATCAACTCTCACCAAGATCAAATCAACTGTTGGCTTTCTTTCTTTCTTTCTTTTTTTGTCAACACATGGATTGAAGTCAACCATTTACGGTTCCAAATTTGTAGTAAGCTTAATTAACTTATATTTTGTCAATTCGTCCCTGCCTCGTAGTGATGGTGTTGCTTTAAGATTCGTAACTTTTTCCTATAATAGGTGTTCCGAAGCAAAATCCAAGTTAATTAACCTTTTATGTTCTTGCTTCTTCAGTAGTCATGATTGTGAAACAGTTCCAATGATCATACTGTACAATTAATTTTGTTCTCAATGTTGTTAATAAGCCTTTTCATGTATGTAACAGACTACTGTTGTGTGGCAATTCACATTTTGGCTAATTTTGGTGTCTACACTGTAATTTAGTTACTTGGCAGTTAACTGTGCAGTTGATATTTTTTTGCAGAGAAACAGAAAAGAGAACAAATTTTTGGCATGATCTAGATTTCACTAGTCTTTTTTGAAAGAAATCAAGAAAAATGAGTCATACTCCATGATACAGTGGTAGACTAAATCAGTTTCATTTTGGCCTACAGGCGATCAGTACTGTAAGCCACATCTCTTTTGCTGAGGATGGAAGTGATCCACCCAAAAAGCCAACTTCACTAGCTGAGGTGGCAAAGCAGCGTGAGCTTAGTGGTACTCTTCAAAGTGAGGCAGACAGTAAGATGAAGAAGCAGATATCAAATGCAAAATCCAAAGAGCTCAGCGGCCACGACATCTTTTCTGATACTCAAGATTTCAGGTCTAACAGGGCAAGGAACTCATCAAATGGCAGCACTCCCTCACACACACCTGTGAAAAATGCAAACGTACTGCAACATATCTGGTACTCCATTGGGTTTTTTTGCATTTCAATGTGATATTCGACTAATGTTACCCTAATTAACAGGTGAGCACCTTCTCGTTTGGAGAGGCCAACACTGACAGCGCGCCGAAAACAGCAAAGAAGATTACTGGCAAGAAGTTCACTGACCTCACCGGCAACGACATCTTCAAGGGAGATGCAGTGCCAGCTTCTGCAGAGAAGCATCTGAGCACCGCAAAACTGAAGGAGTTTACTGGTAGCAACATTTTTGCAGATGGGAAGGAACCAGCCCCGGCGCGCGTAGGTGGAAACCGCAAGCCTCCTGGCGGCGAGAGCAGCATCGCGCTGGTTTAGCATCTTGGATGGACCTTGTCCTAGCCCATGTTTGCCTCCGTAGGAGTTTGTTGATGGCGCAGGTTGAACCTGTCAGTTTGCAGTCTTGTTTTCGTGATCCGGCTGTGCGTCCCATTTTTAGTCATCATGATCTAGTTTAACTTTTGGTGTGTGTATGCTGTTTTGTTTGGTTTGTGACATGCCCAATGGAACAATTTAATGGCGTGCTGTCTAATTTCTGTGACTGGAGATGCAGTGTATTGGTACCATGCTCTTGTCAGTGGATATACATGTACTACTATGTTTGAGAAATAATAACATGATGAATCAGAAGACAGAACCAAGCTCGCGTGTTTAACCACATCATCAAATCAGTAACTGTTTGATCGACCGTCTGATACCCATCGAATTACTGAACAATTTTTTTAAGGTAGCTTGGGCTTGAGCGAAAGTTGGGCTTGGACTGGGCCGGGCCGGGCTTAGGCCGAAGTTTGTTCTGCTAGGATTTAGGCATGTACTCTTTTACATGGAAGATATTATTTATATATACGTACTCTTTTACCTTATTTTCCCTTACATACTGATTTTACATGGAAGATATTATTTATATATAATAAATTGTTATACCGTGTTGTATGAGGGAACCGCATACGGGTTTTCTGCTTATCATCATTTATGTTGGGTTGTAGTGCGATCTTCGCGAACGCATTTTTACATTCAATTTACACAAGGTGCTTAATATCCCGGACTAAATTTACATTCAATTTTCTACCCCAAACCCTTCCAACCTTCTTCTCTATCAATGAAAAAAAAATTAAAGAAGAAATCCTTTGTCACAGGAAAAGAGAAAAAAGAAGTCCTACCTAATTTTCTTCCATCCTGCTCTGCTCCTCTCCACGTGACGAGTCTCCTCTCCTCCGCCCCCCGGATCCCAAGATCCTTCCCTCTTCCTAGGTGATGGAGAAGGAGATGGCGAGGGCGGTCCCGGTGAGGAGTTCCCACACCTCGACGGCCGGCATGCTCGCGTGGCCGCACCCCGATGGCGCCGCGCCGTCGCCAGGACGCCGCCCTAACCAGGTATAGTGGTAACCTCGCTCTTTTCCCCGCTCCTCCCCCATCCGCGGCTTCCTATTGAATTCCTCGCTCTGCAGCCGACGGATGAGTTCAGGAAGGTGGTGTTCGGGGGCCAGGTCACCGACGAGGAGGAGGCCGAGGGCCTCAACAAGAGGTGAGATACCCCGCATGCACGATCCCGCTCCGCTCCTTTTACTCGGATCTAGCGATTCACCTCGATCGGTGTCCGCATGCATGATCCCCACGCCGAGCGTGCTTGATTGCTTAGTTACGGCTGCTCTGATCGTTCCAGGAGGCCGTGCTCCGCGCCCAAGTCGAAGGAGATGACGGGCAGCGGCATATTTGAGGGAGAGAACGCCGCCGCCTCCCCAACCTCCTCCCGTAATTCTCAGGTGCGCAACTTGTGGATTGATGCTGCTGCTGCTGTTTAATTTCTGTGGCGATGTGGAGTAGTACATTGTTGTTTGGAAAGTTAGTTGACCTCTTATGTTGTTCTTTGTTCTTCTTCAATAGTAGCAAATGTAGATCTCGTTGTGAATCAAAATGTGTAAAGCAGAAGTAGCAGTTCCCACATCATACCGGACGATTAATTTGGTGATCAACTTTCTTCTTTTCTTGAAAGGGTGATCAACTTTATTAATTAGCTTTTCCATGTAACCGACTACTGTCGATCAGCAAAATTTATTATATGTCCTAAAGTTGTTCAACTTTTGATAATATGTCCGAAGTTAATCATCATTTGATCATATGCCCCACAAGGACTAGTTTGTAACAAAGTTTATCACCTCTTTTACCCAATATGAAATTTTGTTAGAAACTAGTCCTTGTGGGACATGATCCAAGGATCATTAACTTCGGACATATTATCAAAAGTTTATCAACTTTGGGACATATAATCAAATTTCCCGCAGAGAACACAGAAAAAGAACAGTTCTTTTTTTCATCGTACTTGAAAGAAATCGAGAAAACGGAATCATATCATACTGCATGATCTGGTGAGACTAAATCAACTTGTCTAATTTGCAGTCGAATAGCACTGTAAGCCAGATCAATTTTGCTGAGGATGGAAGTGTTCCTCCCAGAAAGCCAACTTCAGTAGCTGAGGTGCCAAGTCAGCGTGACCTTGACCGTACCATTCAAGGTGAGGGAGACAGTACAATTAAGATGCAGGTATCTGATGCAAAATCCAAGGAGCTCGGTGGCCATGACATTTTCGCTGATTATGAAGATCCCAGGCCTAACATTTCAAGGAGATCAAACTATCGCAGCTCTGCCTCGCACTCACCTGTGAAAAATGCAAATGTACTGCCTGCACCATGTTTGGTACTCCATTCAGTTTGTGCAACTCATAACTCTATTTAGCTATTGTTATCCTAATTAACAGGTGAGCACCTTCTCGTTTGGAAACGCCAACATCGACAGCACGCGGAAAACAGCAAAGAAGATAACTAGCAACAAGTCCACTGATCTGACGGGTGACGCCAACTTGGTGGGAGATTCAGCACCTGCTTCCACGGAGAAGCAGCTGAGCAGCGCGAAGCTGAAAGAAATTACTGGTAGCAACATTTTTGCAGATGGGAAGGCCCCAACCGGAGAGCGTGCAGGTCGAACCCGCCAGCCTCCTGGCGGTGACAGCACCATTTCACTGGTTTAGCATCCTTCATGGATCTTGTTCTTGGTCCATGTTTACCTCTGGTGTGTTTATGCAGTTTGGTTTGGTTGTGCCGTATGGTGGATATGTTTGGCAAATAATACCGTGAGTTCGGACCGAGCTCACGTGTTGGGCATCATTAAGATTGGACTATGCTTGGATTTGAGCATTTTGCTTGTAGTCGAAATGAATTCCATATACATATTCGTTTACATCATTTTTGCCTACGCCCTACACTTTACATCAACCGAACTCTAAATCATTTTTGTATAAATTCTCCAAAGTTGTGTTATGTGCCATGTTGCGACGCATAACGGCATACGGCATAAGCCATAAACTTTTCGCTGCTCACTGTGCTATGTTGGATAACATCTATATTGTTTTTACGAAGAAACTATGTTGATTCGGCCATTCAGACTCATCTAAGTGCCAGCACACGTCTTTATTACGAGATAATCATTTTACGCCTTAATTTATGAATAAGACATTTGTTAAAAAAAAATAACATCTTTGCTAACATCGTAAACTATTAGATGCGTGAACATAAGAAATAAATGCATGATTCGGCCATTCAGACTATTAGATCAACAACATTTAGCAACATGGTCCGTCTCTTTCTCAGTTTTCTATTATCTTGTATTTGTCTTATTCACTTTTTAGGGCTAGATCCAACCACACAAATCCACGTAAAATTCAATATTTAGGACTCCATTCGTCTGCCTCTCTAGGTTTGACACTAGTTCGTGTGTCTTTCATCTTTTCACATTGTGGCACACCAATTATTTTGTTTCGCTAGCATTTTTCATCTCTTATCAATATTTTGTAGGGACAGTAGGCATATGGAATGACCGAGATGACCTTTGGCTCCGTACATGATGCACTCAGGGCATGGATTAGATCCGACTGAGCCATCTCCGCTAGATCTCTCTCCGCCGCGCCACATCATGTTGCCCCTTCTCTCTCCGCCACGTCGCCCCTTGTCTCTCTGTTGCGCCACGTCGCCCTTGCTGTCCCGGCCACCCCTTCTCTCTCTGGTGCAGCTTCCCCCTGCTGTCCGCGCTGCACCACGCGACCATGTTGTCGTCTTCGTCGTGGTCTGGAGTCCAGTCCAAGGGATCGAGGTTGGTGACACGGTACCAAACACCGACTGGTCTGCCATTGATCCAATGCCCGAAGTGTGGTGCGGGGAAAGTGCTCGAGCTGATAGCTTGGACTGATGCTAACTATGGCAGGGAGTTCTTCAAGTGCACTCGCCACCGACGTAGCGTACGTATTTTGCTAGTAAATTGTATTTTTTGGTCGATTTTTAAGTTGTTAGATTGTTGATGTCCGCAGCAATTCGGTATGCAGGGGGTGGCTGCCCTTTTTGGAAGTGGCAGAACGAGTATGAAGAACATCTTATGGATGAAGGAATCGTTGGTATTGACTCGAATTCGGTTGGTGCTGCAATTCCTGAGGTCCAAGAGACTATAGCTGACTAGAAGCAAGAAATGGAGGCTGTTAAGCAGGAGATTGCAGCGATGAAGAAGGCAACAATGAAGAAGAAGAATCGAGATGTTAGCAAGATTGGTCAGCTGCCTGCATGGGTGAAAGCACTGATGTTTCTGGGTTGCCTGAATTTTGTTCTTGTGCTGACGGCCATATTTGTCAACCTTGTGAAGTAGCTTAGTAGGGATTTATCTCAGTATGTAAGTAATTAGCAAAGCTGGTGGATATGTAGATAGTCCCGGCTTGTGCATGTATCTAGGAATGCTTTTGCATGCCAATTAGAATGAAAATGATCACTTTAGGATGATAGTTCACTGGCAAGTGCACTACTTGTTCACAGACTTGTTGACATACACGTTAATAGTTCCCTGGCATACAGGTTCCAGATATTAATCATATTGTTTGGTGGCAAAATAATATTTTATGCATATAGGTTCATTGTTTTGTGGCAAAATAATAGTACAAGCGCACAGGTTCATAGTTTCTTAGCAAAATAATACTACAATCATCTGTCTTTGTAGCACTGCATTCTTAGTAGGTAGACATGCTTAGGCCTCCTCCACTACCTTTTTCCCCTTCTTTAGAGTAAGCTTCTTTCTTTTTGTTGTCTTGGTTGGGGACTTTGCTGGCCTAGAAGGTGTTGCATATCTAGCACCTAATGTAATTGCCAATTGTATTCTTGTGACTGGACCAGCGCTTTGATTGATGACATCCTGTATTGACACCTTTTGCCTTTTAGGAGTGCCGGGACTTGCTTCTGCTTCTTTGCTCGGCATGTCTGCCTTCTTTCTGCTGTGCCTCTTTGTGCAATGACAAATACATATAGGAAAAGATGACAGGAATGACAGTTTATTACTACAACTAAGACTTGATTTAGCATTACCTTTTCTTGGTACCATTGGGTTTATATTTGTATGATGATTGTCTATGACCAGGTTCACCACACCCCTTACATATCACCTTCCACTTGCCCTTCTCTTTTGTCTTTCCTTTCTCAAGACAAGATGGTATTCTATTCTTTTTCTATCGACCTACAGACCTCCTTTGAAGTGGTGGCATCAACATGAAGCCAACATCAACTTGTGGACACTGAGACTTGTTAGTAAGGGGAGCAATGACTCCTGCATAAGCTATCCTAAACTTGGTCATAGAGTAGCAAGGATCAATATAATCTTCCTTTTTTGTGGTTTCTGTAAGTAGATATGAATGCCAACGCATGTGTACAGGGCTTGCCACTAACTTGCCACTCCCTACAAGTGCACTCATGGTTTTTTAGGTTCACAACATGCCTAACTACTTGGTGATCAGGATTAGTCTCTGTCACTTCAGTTATGTCCTTTGCTCCGCCCATAACCTTCAAGTTGCCCAAACCTCTAGTTTGTGCATTCATTTGCATAACCATAACTGGAAGCATTACACCTTGCAGTCTCTCACCAATCCTTCTTATCCTATTGAAAAGTTGCATTATTCTTGCTCTCAGTACATATGCAAGCTCAGTTATTGGGAGGTCCTTGTTATATTTGATCCATGCATTCCATGATTCTGCTAGATTATTGTTAATGTAATCACATTTAATTTGAACAGAAAACATTCACCTCATCCACAAGAGTTTATGCCACTTAAACAACCAACGTTAGACACTAGGATCGGCCTCATGTATCTTATTCATGTAGTGCTCAAACACTTCAATTTTGTAAGCTCTAGCTGCAGGACACATGCTGCCATAAACAGGCCCTAGGAATTTCTTCACAAATTTTTGTATCAAAGTGTCTGAAACACTCTCTGTGCTTTTCCCAAGGGTACACCTTCTTAACAACTATTTCTAAACCATTGCATGCATCAGATGAAATGGATAAATGAGGAAGATCACCTATTGTCTTATGTAGCTACTCCATAAACCATGTCCAATCATCAGTTGTCTCTGCATCAAAAAATCCAAAGACAACTGGAAACATCCAGTTGTGTCTATCTAATGTTGTAGCTGATGCAAGATGGCCATTCTATCTCCCATTAAGGGCAATGGAATCAATGCTTAAATAAGGTCTACAGACATTAAAAAAACCCATCAATGCATGGCTTGAATGCACAAAAAAAATCTATTGAAGTACACTTTGTCCCCAACTTACTTCATATCTATCTCTACAACACTGTCTTTGACCTCTTCTCAACATCTGCTTTGAATATGTACAACTCGTGGAAGCTTTCTTCCCATGATCAAAATATATGGCCAACTGCACGTTGTCTACCAGCCCAAATTGTAGAATAACTAAGAGTGATATTGTACTTGTCCTCCAACTCTTCTTTCAGAATCATAGCACCAAGATTAGGATGCTTCCTTAGTGAAGGCCCAACCTTTTCTGCAATCCACTTCTATGAAGCCACTTTAGTTTTCACCCTTCCAATTGATACACTTGACCAAAATTGTTCAGTGTAACCTACAAAATAACATGGCACAAAGGAATTAGTAATCTAAATTACCAAAAAATAAAAAGTACATAAAGTTAGTAGTTAGTACCCTGATAGTTTTATTATCTGAGTCCAGTCTTACAACAATATCCCATGGGCATACCTAACTTGTACAATAACCCGTGAAGATGCTCTTACATAATTTCTCAGTCCCTAGTTCAAATTCCCCCTTTATGGCATGCTGCCTGACGGCCATCCTAAATTCATCCATACTAGGGTACACGCTGTTAACACTCATTGGTGGATCCTCCCAGTCATAATGCACTATAGGCTCCTTAGGAATGTCATCATTCATTGGGATTGCAACACTTGCAAGCTCATCATCCAATATAACAGACTAGGAACATGTCGGTGACACAGGAACCAGGGGTCCCCGAGTCCCGAGGCCAGAACAGCAGAGTGCCACGTGGCGCCTCCCCCCCCCTCCCCCGCGGGATCATCTCTGCAAGGTACGAGAAGACTAAGTCCTGGGAGAAGGTGCTCGGGGCCATGAACAGTGGTCCCCGAGTATCCGAGTTCCCCGATGATCCGAGAAGACCAAGTGCCGGGAAGAAAGTGCTCGGGACTGCGAACAGTGACCCCTGAGCACTCAAGTCCCCTGAGGACGAGACAAGCTGGGTACCGGGAAGAGGGAGCTCGGGGCCACGAGCAGTGGCCCCCGAGCACCCGAGTACCCCGAGGACCCAAGGGAAGTCAGTTCCGGGAGAGAGTGCTCAGGGCCGTGAACAGTGGCCCCCGAGCACTAGGTTCCCCGAGGACCCGAACAGTCAGTTCTGGGAGAGAGTGCTCGGGGCCGCGAACAGTGGCCCCCGAACACTCGACTCCCCGAGGACCAAGATAGGTCATATCTAGGAGAGAGTGTTCGGGGCGGCGAACAGTGGCCCCCGAGCACTCGGTTCCCCGAGGGCTTAAGAAGTCCTTCACCGGTGGCCCCCACAGAGGTCCAGCGGTGATGTGTCAACTGGTGAAAAGCCCGATGCTGCATTTAAGAGGGCGCATGGCCTGTCACCTCCAACTGCTCCCCCACGCTTGCTGTCAGTCCCTGCCACGCTCTAGCAGGGGGGCGTGGGGACATTTAATGCCCATCGCGGGACATCCGGCGCGCCTCGGGATACCATCGAGAAACCCAAGGCGCCCCGCCTGCCACCCTGCTGTGTCAGACGCGCTCTGACCGGGCAGGCACATCGGGCTGTTCGGTGGCTGCCCGGTGGGCCCTCCCTGCGGCGCCCGTTGAAGAACGGCATGATGACCTACAAGATCGAACGGGGGCGCGTTTTCAACCCTCCCCGTCACCTCACGCAGCAGCCCATGATGGTTGCTTCCATTTATGGCACCTTGGAACTCGTGCCCTCCCTTTCTGGGCACACTACCGCCCCGGCGGGTATTAAAGGCGGGGCGGGCTCCCCGGTGAGGACAGGTGAGCTAGAGCCAAGTTAGTTGAAGTTAGGCAAGACAGAGGTTCGGTACAAGCATAGAATCTCAGATCACCAAAGAACAAGGAGCCCGAAGCTCTAGACTAAACAAATATTCTTGTAACCCAGCAGAACCTCTGAGAGACATTCTCAGAGCATTTATAGCATACACACAGGAGTAGGGTGTTACGCTCAGTGCGGCCCGAACATGTCTAAAAACCTCCTTAGCATTTACTACTTCCTGCATCCGATCATTCCATTCCACCTGCATCGCATTTACACCCATTTATTTCACCCGCAAAACAGATTTAGAATCATCCCCCGGCCGAATCTCAAAGGGGGTCCCTCCGGATCCCTGCTTGAGGAGTTCACCCTCCGACAGAACATGATTTGCTTTAGTTGTAGTCTTGGCTTTATCTGCTCTCTCATTTTCTACCCTAAGACCAAGAAGAACATACATTTGATCTTCCTCCATGCCTGGACCATATGGAACATTGACAATATTAAGCTTAGACCACTCAATACTTGGTGTGTCCTCAATTTGGATAGGAGGCCCCTTAATAGCAGGCATAACAACAACTGACTCACAAACATTGGCAATAGTACCATGCTAGTTGCATGATGCTCCTTCTGCAATTACCTTAGCAGCCACATTATCACTCATTTGTGTAACACTTGATGTATTGCCCTAATATCCAGCCTTGTCAACCTTTTAGAGAACGAACATAGCGGATCCATGCTATTGCAGTACTTGCTTTCATCACCATTGTACCTCTCAGTCCCGTAAACCTCAATCGCTTGGCAACCACCCCACCTTATCCTTTGAGATATATCATCACACAACTTTTCAATATAGTAACTACGATAATCCACATACCAATCCTCATCTTTGTGCGGAACTGTAACAACAGTGCCAACATCTAGTCTAGTGATATACTCACCAAACCGAACATATAATCTAAAGGTTGCATTGGTGTCAATCCTATCAGTATGGGAAAGAGAAAAGATAAACAAGAATTTCAGTTAAAGGCAAACATCATCAATGTTTCACGGCAAAGAAATGTACCTCTCTGGAATGTCAAGTGGATCCATCAACCACGACTTCTTCTCGGATTATCAGAAATTCATCCAAAACCTGTGCAGCCTACCGACATTAGAGGAGCGTCAACATCATCTCGACGTTTCTCTTCTCTCCCCCTGGACCAAAAGAAGAGCAGGCAGGGGGGAGCAAAACAAGAGCAGGGGGAAGGGAAACGAGAGGGAACAGGATGAGGTTGTACCTCCGATCTAGATTTGAAGCCGTAGTCGTCTGTCACCTCTCAGTCATCACCGTTGCAAGGAAATGGGATGAGGAACCCTAGTTTTTGAGAGGAACAAATGAGAGGAGCAATCTAGTCCAGAAGGGAGCCACACCAGGTTATAGGGCAATGATATGAGGGGCACTTTGGTCACAGCAAATCAATGGAAATCCTAAAGAGATGGAAAATTCCATAATGTATGAAATAAAATAATTGGTGTGCCACGATGTCAAATGATGAAAGGCACACGAACTAGTGTCAAACCTGGAGAGGCAACATGAATTGAGTCCTAAATACTGAAATTTCTCCACAAATCCACCCTTCATTTTTAACCTTACCCCTCCTCCTCCTAGACTCTCTCTCTCTCTCTCTCTCTCTCTCTCTCTCTCTCTCTCTCTCTCTCTCTCTCTCTCTCTCTCTCTCTCTCTCTCATCACACATCGATTCCATTGGTCCCGCCTAGGCCTAACACCGCCGCCACCACCACCTAACATGCCACTCCTATCGCCTCTCCGGCGTTGATGAGGCCCGCCAACACATCCATTTCTTCTTCGACTCCGCTCATTCACCCCTTCATCCACGCCACCCTGACCAGCTCCGGCACCACCATCGCCACCAAAGTCATCACCCTTGATCATCGTCATGGCTAACCACTACAAGAGCGACGCCCACTGGCAGTCCTCCACCATCGTGGGGGGTGGCCCCCGCTGCCTTGCTATCCCATCCGCTGCCACCGTCATCGCCGGCTAACCTTCCTCCCCAATGGTCTTTCTAAAGCCACTAGCATGAGATAAATCCTCATCCCAAAACCCTAAATCACTTAACCCTAACCCTCAAATTCTTGTGAAATCCTATTTAGATTTTGGTGACTAAGTTTGCATGATCTTAGTCGCTTGAGAGCTAGCAAGGCTAAAAGCAAAAAGTTGTTTCCAATTTGCACCACCATAGTTTGTGGCATCCAAATCATAAAACTTGTCGTGGACTTGCAAAGAAATTACATGTTAGAAATAAGTTTTAGACGAAGGTACAACCCTTTTACAAGGAGATTCGAACTATTATTATATGTACAATTTTTTTCTACTAGGTACAACCCTTTTACGAGGAGATTTGAACTTTTAAGTAGACATGCCAACAACGTCAGACTCTTCCAAGCTCAAAAATCACGGTGATTTTTGCTATCTTGAAGTAATGACTTTTATTCGCCGAACTTTTTGAGCTTAGTTTTTCATCCACTTTGAATCTTGGAACTTCTAATGGTGGTTCTTTGACCATTAATTAGATCGGCTTGCTTAGGATTTTGATGATGTGGTGCCACATGGCTGCCATTTTGGCCCATTTGGCATCACATGCAAACGTTCACAACATCATATGCGTGTTCAAGTCTAGTGGTTTTGGTGATGGTTTAAGGTGATTAGATGGATATTCTTGGGCTGGATTATGTGTACATATGTGTGTCGAGAGAGGTAAGGGTGGTGGCAAAGGCAAAACCATTCTTAAAATGGGCATCAAGGGGTAGAGTGATTGAAATCAATTGTTTTTGGGTTAAACTTAATCAGAAAAAGTGAAGAGAATAAACGTAATCGAACTTGGGCTCTCACGTCTCTCCTCTTAGGCTACATGGGGAAGACTCAAGCTTTGCCGCCCTCGACCCTGTCTGTGAGTATGGTGCGGCCACCTCCTTCATTGTCGGTCAGCAGTGGTGGCGGCGGCCAATGATGGAACCAAGCGACTTACGTCGTGGCCCCTTCATCCCTTTTCTCTCCCTCCCCCTTTCTTCCCTTCGGTGGTTCCTGTGGTCAGCTCAACGTTGGGCGGCTGAATCCTTGCTACTCCAGTGAGATCCGCTCGTGAGCTTGCGTTTTGTGGCCAGATCTACTCACTTATGGCCCCTGCAGCTAGATTCTGCTTGTCTACGCTGGCCGGCGGTCGGGATCTGCGCTCCACCATCTGGATCCACGTGGAAGTGTGCAAGCACGCAAAGTCCGATGAGTCAACGGCTTCATTGATGTGGGGCCACTGGGATCTGCGATTCGGTGTGGCCGAGCAGCCAGGTTCACGCCCTGGCAGGTGGGTAGGCCTCCCTCAGGAGCAACACATGCTCCATGAGGAGCTTCTTGTTGCATATGGTAGCGTCGAGGGCCACCATGAGGGTGTCGTCATGCGGGCCGGTCCATGATATGGTGGCAGCCATTTTGGTCTACGCGCGGAGGTGCCGCACGAGTAGTGACCTGATAGGGTGGCAACACTCGCTTTGGTTGTGCCGTTGTAGGTGGTCATGTCCTAGTGACTGTATGTGTACGGTGTCGTTGTACATAGATGAAGACATGCCTCCCTGCCATTGCTAGATCAGTCTATTCCCCCTAATATGGCGTGTGAGGAGCTTGCTGGTCCGGTGTTAGCTTCGTTGGCGACACGTGTGCGAGGTGTTTGTTCTCTTTGAGCATTGCCCTCTCCTGGCATGCGGTACTCGCCCTCGCCACAGCCTCGCCGGTGTCGTGCAAGCTCCTCCCCTTGCGAGATCTGTCTTCTTCCCCCATATCTGGCCCACGGGGATCTCTATAGATTGGCGATGACTTGTGGCTTATGGCATGTGGCACCGGAGCTCTACGGCTTGTGGCTTCGCATGCTCGAGGGGCCATCGACTGCGTTTTTGGTGGTGCGATTCTAGGCCTATGATGTGCTGGTAGTTTATCCACGTCAACGCTGGCCCCCTTCTACACGCTTGGGGGCAGGAACACTGGGTGAAAAGCCTTGTTTCGCCATCCTATCGACGCCGGTGATGGCGACGTCCTTGGGAGTCGTTCCCTCCTTAGATGCGATGTTACAGTGTTTAGCTAGGTAGTTCGCTCGCGTTGTTGTGGCTTTGAGCTGTGTTTTCTCTTAAAAACCAAGCGTTTGTGCTTTATTAGCTTATTAGACTCCTTTTCTTTTTAATATAATTAGCAGTTCTCCTGTCGGTTTGTTAAAAAAGAGAATAAACGTGATATTTCCAAACCTATGAGTAATGAACATTTTGTAGGGGCGCAAGATCGTCTACCGTCTCTAACCTGTTTAATACAAATGTACTAAAATCCCACTTTCTAGTCTATTTTGTGAGTTTTTTTTATCGGATTTACTACTTGCAATCTACTGAAATTAGAGCTTTATTTCACTCGACACGTTGTCCATCCGATCATCTGATCGTGCTTCTGTCTTTTAATCTGTACTTAGTCAAGAATTTTTGTCTGACATACACTAGAAAATTATATATGTCTCTATAATAGAAAAATATTGTTCACTTCTGAACCAATTTTTTTTATCAGCTATTAGATATTCATCCAATAATTATTGTTATCAAGTAAAATATACATTTATTTTTCCTCGATTGAAAATTAGCAACCGCCGTTTTCATTAAGATAAATGAACTAAAATTTCATGTACTGCGACGAAGTTATGCACCGTGTATAATCACGAGTAGCACGCAATCTGATCGCGGCCACGCGTCGGCCTCTTGGTCGGGCCGGCGGCACATGCTTTCCGGCTCCGACACAGCCGAGCACGGCTCACGGCCACACAAGCGAGCGGGGGCGGAGGCGCAAAAAAAACTCGGCTCGCTGTTGGTTCGGGTGTGATGTGGGGAGCAGAGCACGCCAAGCTGGGCCCCACCCGTTCTCCAGAACCCTCCGCCACTGCTGCCTCGCGGGCCCTCTCGGCGTGGGCCTGGGCCAATGGGGAGCGGGCAACAGATCGGATCGCGCCGGCGCCTCGTGTCCACTACCTCCCCACCGGCCCCGGGCCCACCACGTTGCCTCCCAGCCGCTAACTTTTTCTTATATAAACAACACGCGCCAAAGAAAAAAAGAAGCATCTTTTTTTAATTCGCTTATCAATTTCTTTTTGGTAATTTCAGTGCTCGCACCCATATACTGCCGCCGCGGCACCCCCCTCTCTCTCTTCATCTCTCTCCTCTATCCGCTAAAAAAAATACTAGAGCGAAAAAAGAAAACAAAATTTGAGGAAGCATCTGGAGACAGAGCAGGCCGAGGGGCGGAGCGAGCAAGACCTTCCTTTCCCTGCGCGGCGGCGGCGGCGGCGGCGTCTCGAAGCCACTGCGCTGATAAGATCCGGTTCTTCCCCCCGTTTGCTTGTTTGTTCCTGGAGCCGACGCAGAGCAGTCGGTTTCGTCGGGTTGAGGTGGGAATTCTCTCTTCTCCCGATGGTCTTATGCGTCTTTCGGGGTGGGAGCCTTGGATTTTCCCTGTTTCGGGTGGTACGGTGTTTTTTTCTCTTTCTGGCGATTGTTTGTGGGATTTGCAATTTTTGTGCGTTCTTGAGCGGCGGCTGGTGGTTTTGTGCGCGCTTGCTTAGGTTTGCTTTGTTTCTATTATTATTCTGATTTCCTCTCTGTTATTTTCCTTAAAAAATTGTTTTTGGATCTTTGGTGAAGTTGCTTCTACTATCCGGTGATTTTACAGGAGTTTTCATTGTTTCTGCAGGTTCTGATCCACAGCTCTTTGTTCGGGAAGGTGAGAATCTGTTCGCCCCAATTTCCTTCCATTTTTAACTACCTTGCTTTGTGTAGGATTATTGTCTCTGTATTTGTCATAGCTTAATTAGAGGCCTTCTTAGATGTTAACGGCGTCAGATGTATGTATGACAGATTTTCTCTCTCCTTCTTTTTCTCGTGCAGTTTGATATGAGCCCCCAAGTAGGTAGGCAACTATGCATGGCTGCAGTAGTTTTTGTTGGCGAATGACCAATTGACCATAGCATCCTGGTTACGAATAGGATTATTTGTTCAGTTCACAGCTTCTTTATATTTTTCAGATAATTGAGCTCATTTTCTTTCCTTTTTTATTTGTAGGATTTGATCAAGAATTGGGGATCTTGAGTTGAATATGATATCAAATCCGGTGGATTGGTACAGTTTCGGACCCGGATAGAATTTGTAGGGATGCCAGATTGGAGGGTGGGCGAGGTAATGTCAATTCCATGAATTTCTTGATGGATGTCATCGCAATACTTTTCTTAACCACATCGTTTGGTAGATAGGTTGATAACCAATGATGTGGAATGTATTTGTTTGCTACTTGCAATTCCCAATGTAGAAATTCCTGTTTCCTTGGATATGTGCTAAAATTATAGCAATTAATAAATGGGAAGAATTGGGCATTAGTTCTTGAGGAATTCTTTATGATTATGGATAAAGGAAGGAAATAATAAGTAAATATCTTTTTTTTTTGGTGATATCACTGACAGGAAGTGAAAAATTGAGAAGAAATAGGTCAGAGTATGTTCTCTGAGGGTTATGTTCTGTAATTTCAAATAATTTGTGCAAGTGTATTGATTGATAAATTAGTCTGTTGGTGGATTATATAGGATTATATAGGATTCTAGGTAGAATATGCGTATTTATTCTTTATTTCTATCAGCTGATGTAAGAATGAAAAATATCTGTATATTCTAGCATTGAAGCTAATTTGGATTCGATAGCTATTGGTTATGCTTCAAAGCCTCGTTCCCTGCTTGGTTAGCTTGAATTCTGGTTAGTTTGTTTTTTGGTACTCAGCTTAGCATTACTAAAAATATTCCTTGAAGTGCGCTTGCCACTTGTAATAGATCTGCAATTGTTTTTGCTATGGATAGATTAGTGGGGGTTTAGTGGGCTAGCCCATCATATTGGAAAGTTCCAAGTGCCCATCAACTATAGAGAGTTTCCTTTGATTGAAGTAAGTTGACCAGTATTTAAAATTTCAAGGATTGATTGACATACTACCACTCTATCAGTAGTCAACTTCATGCTGAACTCTTTAATGGATCATACCCTAGTCACAATCATCTGTTGCGTTGGACCTTGGCAAATAACAGTGCTTTGTTGCTTTGAGCCTTCTCTTACTTGGCATTCCATTGAAAGTTACTGAATTTGCTGGCTCTAGGCCTATGACTAATAGTGCTTTAACAGTTTGAAGGTAATTTCAAGGATGAGTTTGCCCGGAGTAATAACAATAACAGCGAACATGAAATTGGAATTGAATCTCCTAGTATAACTAGTAGTAAGAAGTTGAAGAATGCGTTTGCTAGTGAGAAAAGCCACCAAGGTGTCATCTCTGGAGCAAATAACTCTGATTCACAGAAATTTAATTCAGAGCACATCCAATCTGCCAATGGGATAGTATCCCAGGATATAAACAGTACCAGTGACTGCATAGGAGAATGCAAAGATAGCTCAAATGCCTTTCCATTGAGAGAAGAAAATACAATTGCTGAAACCAGATGTCCAACAGATAATTGGAACACCTGTCAGTTTGCTCTGAGCAATGGTTCGCCCATTCTTAATAACCATAGTGCTCCTGAAGGTAGCCTCAGTTATGGGGATAATGATCTAAACTACATCGATTGGCCTGGCATAGACAATTTTGAGGATGTCGACACATTATTCAGGTATTCAGAACACTTCGATTGTTGGCTATGTCTAAGATCTTCTCTTGTGTAAACAGGTGACAAAGGATAACTCTATTTATTTATTTTTTGGAAAAGGAGGTGTGATGCCACATATGGTCAGAAGCAGCTGGAGAACACAGATGACCTATCTTGGATTCCTTCTTCAGATGCCGTTTATTCTTCTGATGTTGCTCTGCAGCAAGGGTTTGACACCTCATATTCAGATTATGGTATTCTGGATGACCTCTCAGCATTCCATTGTGCAGAAGATAAATCATTACCCTCGGTTGATCCTTCAGCTGCTCTATGTGACAAGCAATTCAATGACACTTACCTGTTCAGTGAGCAAAAGAATGTGAATGCATATGGCGAAGTAAATTATTTCCCTTTTTTCTAGTCTTATTGATTGACACCATATATTTCTTTTATCGTCTTTAATTCTTGTATCCACCATAGGTTTACCAAGAGGATGTGATGGAGTTGTTGCCCACTGACCAGATATGCAATGGACATGGAAACTTTGATATGGTAATTCCATCAGGTTATTTCAATCATTCAAATAACACCAAAATTCATTAACTTCAGCGATCTTAGGGACTACTTCTTAATTTGATGGTGAAGTACAACCATATTAACAGTAATGCTGAAACATAAATGAAGATATAGTTAATTTAGTGTCCAAGTACAACCATGCTTCTGTGTTGCTATTACTGTGCCCACCCCAACTTGCTTGGGACTAAAAGGCGTGGTTGTTTGTACGTTTTTGTGCTGCAAGGTCTTAGTACAATTTCCTCCTGCTTGTCTATGTTTGTATTGGGTTTACCACTGGATTGTTTCTGAGAATGATTAGTGCTTAGGAGGTTGTGCCATAAGGATGAGAGATCATCTTTATCGTAAGGATGAGATATTACTTATGCAATTTAATCTCATGTTCTTCATTGATTTAATGGCGTGTCCTAATTGCAGGTTGGAAGTCAATATTCATCAGAAAACGCCACTCAAGTTATTGAAGACAAGAAATTTTCTATAGCTTCAGCTTCTCAGCTGAGTACCTCTCAGGATTTACTGAAGCAAAGGCACCACTTAGATTCCAGTTCACCAAGCAACATTACTTCTGAGTCCTATGCAGAAAGAAATTGTCAGTTTAGTCCATCTGGTGCTTCTTTTGCACAGAGGAACTCAAAGGGTAATATACAAGCAAATTTTCAGATAGAATATTTTCTAGTAGTTCTTCTGAACATGTTTATTTGTCTTGTACTCTTGTGGTATGATTAGCTGATGTGACACTTTACAAGTGCAGTGCAGACGAAAGTTGTAAACATACAACCGAGACAGCCCACAAGTGATAATGTGTTGAACGGACATCCTCAAGCATTGACAAGAAGAGCGTCATATCCTTGTGAGAATTATGAAACTGAAAAAAGGGGGTTAGGGAAAAGAACTTTGGGGGATCCTCAAGTTACAATGGGTAGTTCAATGGTAGTGGATGGCTCATCTATGTCCTCTGATAACTCAGTTGAAGAAAGCAGCTTTCGGCAACTTCAGGATGCTGTTAGTCAGGTATAACGGTATACTTGCCGCTTTTTTATAATATCGCATGAAGTAGATAGCTACAGCGCGATAACCCCTTCACTTTATTGTTGCAAATTCACGCTATGTTTCCACTTCCTTGTGTCTTGGCTTTCTGATTTCTCCAAATGATCATAGACTTGATCAATCAAGACCTTTAATATTGGTACAACCAAAATTTCTATTTGCATCCTTCCTCTTAGAGGAAACTAAACTACTTTTAATAATCTATGCATCGCAGTATTAAAGTTACTTTACGTGTCTGCTTCAGCTGGATGTCCAAACTAAATTGTGCATTAGAGATGGTTTATACCGCCTGGCACGAAGCGCACAACATAGGCAAGTTTTTCCAAATACGACGAACAGCAATGGAGATAGCCAGGATGCAAAGGATATGCAAAATGCAGAAACTTCACGCAAGTACGTTGTTCCTCACAAAAGATGTTCTCTATACTTGCCCAATCATGAATCAGTATTTATGACTTTGAAAACTGTTATTGTCCATTGAAATACATTTCCTTATTGTTTAATTACAAACTCCTCGATTTTATCTGAATGCTCCTAATGCAACGTCTTAGTTCTTGATATCTTATAGTCCTTGAGATGATAGTCCATTAAGGTTGAACATTATCTTCAAATGTCTTTCTGGCATGTTCAACCTTATGTCGTTTGAACAATTCTTGCTATCTTAGTCCTTGAGAAGCTAGTCCAAGTCAAAATATAGTTCTTAATTTGATTCATTTTCATAAACATTTATCTGTTTTACACTAAGTCATTGGAAACCAATTTTTATAAGAATTGTAGTAACTTAATATTAACCTAACCATCGACTGTTGAAATTAGTCTGTGACAATATAATATGTAGTTACGTACACCGTTAGATCTAGCTGCCTGCTTTATCAGACAAAGTAAAAATGACAAGAAATGATGCACTTGGTAATTCTTTCAAGTCACAGTTCTAAAGCACATGGTGAACCTGATCCTCGTTATGTTACTTACGATGCAAGGCAGGCAAGAAAATGAATTTGTCTATGTGTTGCCTTTCCACTTTGATGTTTCTGTTTCGCAGGTTTGTCGATCCTCGGAGCATTGAGACACAGACAAACCCAATTGATCGGTCTATAGCTCTGTTACTTTTCCATCAGTCGTTGGACCATGTGGCTGGAGCTGTGGATGATTCCTCATCACTGAAATCCCATGTTAGTGTATCTTCCCTTCTCCATCGTACAAATCCATTTGCCATTATAACTCTTAAACATGACTGTTTTTTTGGCTATGCAGAAAAAGCAACACCTGGGCCCTGCTAAAAACCAAGGTGTCGTACCAGCTTCATCTATATATTCCCCAAGAGGACAGGGTGGATCCAAGGATGCAAAATCTCGGGACAATTACTGAATATATATATATATATATATATATGACGTGGAGCTTCCAACGTTGTGATTGTTCGTAGTGTACTATTGTTGCAGACGTATGGAAGCGCACAATTACAGGATGTTGCTTCGTTATGATCTGAATTTGCAGTTTAGTAGCTGTCAAGAACTCAAGCTTAGTGTGTACCATATAGTCTTTAGTCAGCTCCAATTAGATTGGTTTTGACGTGCTTGTACCCTATAGTGAAGGTCCTCATGACAGATGTGCTCCATGTGGTGTTCTGACTCACATTTCGTGTAATCTCAAGACATATATTTTGTCAGAGGTTTCTCTATTTGGAGTTGCGCAAATGCGTGGATAAGGCGTCTAACTAATACATTTTTTGGTTTGAAAAGAATGGGTCGATCAATTATGTCGTACATCTAAGTTATTACTTCTTGTTTAAACATAATAGGTGTATTTTTTTTAAAATCATATTTTTATGTATTTTAACTAGTATTTAATTAAATTATAAAAATATTTAGCAGCTATAAATAATATATTTTATAAAAAAAATCTTAATTAAAATTTAACTTCAAACTCGAGTAGTCGTGAACAGGATTCTTCCCACCCTTAGGAAGTAGCGGGTTGGTAGAAAGAAATAGCTTTTCTCAATAAAATGATCATGATATTCTACGAGAATATGGTCAGTACCAAAGTACTATTTATTGAGTTAGGAATTGGTGGTAAAAAACTAAAAGTAGATAATATATTCGACCGTATTTATCGAATAACCAGCAATGTCAGATGTCGTATTTATAAATTTAGCATGCGTGTTTGACACTTAATTTTCCAAAAATGATAAATAGTATCATGTGCCAAATATGATGGATAGTGTCATATGATGAATAGTGCCATATTATATATAGCTCAGCTCTCCGTTCACTCCCGTGCATGTACAGTAGTCACGTTGATTAAATTTTATTATTACTCTTCTTTAAAACGATGGTCTTCTGTTACTCTAAAAATTTTAAAAAAATTTGTACGTGTTCCATAATCCATATGCGACCTATTTTAATTAGATTAACCCAAAAATACTTTGTATATTTTAAACTAAAATTCTCAAAAAAGGCTACTTTTATAAATTGTAACAATTGTTAGTGCCTCAAATAAATTCCTAAAAATCTGGGAAAATTCAGTAATATTTTTCTCATGTGATTGGATAATTTCTAAAATTATTTCTAGCCCTAGGTTATATGATGAAAAAATGAGTTCCTTTGTAGTGCTTCATTTATATGCATTTTTATCATTTCATGGGATATTCTTCATTTAATTCAATTTGAACAGTGTGAGGTGCCGAATACACAAGCTAAATTTGTAAATACGATGATATGTTATCTATTTCGACAAATATGATCGAGTATATTGTCTACTTTTAGATTTTTACCAGGAATTAGTTCAAGAAGAATAGGTCGATGTACCCCTCATAAGTTATTAATACTAGTAATAGTGTCGTGCTACTAAAATATCTCTCTAGTCATAAATACATATCATATTAAATAAGGTACGGTCTCTAATGTATAGTTTTAATCAATATCTTTATTAAAATATATTTATAAAGTCTATTTAATTTGTGATATTACAAAAATATTTTTCAAGACAAATCTACACATATGATTTTAATATTTTCAAACTAAATAGTTTAAAAGCTATTGTTAGTTAAATTTTTAAAAGTTTGATCCAATCTTTTTCAAAACAATATGAAATTTATGACCGAAGATAATGACATGCGATGTCACGTCTTAGTGATATGTTCAATGGTGTCATCCAACTAGGTGATATTTGCAATAGTAAGAAGCTATATTAGCCTTATAGGATGTGTGGTACACTTGGTTAATGCTTTCGTTATGTTGCACGATTTGTTATACTCGAGTGCCGGTGAAGGGGTGAGACAGATGGATTTGATGAATTAGACTGTCGGTCCTATAATGCATGCTTTAGCGGTTTATCCTTGCTTGATTAGCTTGTTAAATCGTGCTGTTTTGACCATTCTCAATTATTGGATGACACCATCCAACAATTGAGAACCAATCAGATGCATTCTCAATTGTTGTTATCTAGACCAAACAGAGAACCAATCAGATGCTCGCTGTTGAAAGTTGATTTAGTACTTCATTACGATCCTGCTTTGTCTGTGACAATCTCAAAAAGAAAAGAGAATATATTTTTCACTAGTAAAAAAAGTATTGTTTGTTTTCGAATTTTTTTAAGGTAAGTGAATATATTGATATTCCGACCTTTTATTAGACATGCATGTAGCCGTTCATTATTACAGAGTTGATGAAGAAAGAAAAAAAAAATTAAAATTCCGTGAACATAAAGCAGGACAGAGTCTCGAACCCAACTTACAACTCAAAACCACCCTATAAAATCACACTTCAACAACAATGAACTAATGTGCAGCAAGAGCACCTTCTATCTTTCACTATGAAGTGATTGGATCAAGCTCCAATAACTCCATGGTCCTCCCGCAAATGAAAGCTGATGAACAGAGCATCTAAAGCATCTCACATGTCTTTGAGGTCCACCCATCGTCTACCGACCGGTTAGTCATTGGCGCAAGCATGAACGGTGACGGACGACACAACCAACTAGAACTAACCGTCCTTTCCATGACCAGTTGAGCATCTTCTTTCCAAAGAAGCTCCAACGAATTGAAGCACCACAACCGAAATCGAGTTGCCAACGCATGGCCGCGTAGTAGATCACTGCTGGTAACCACCCAAGCGAATCAGGAGGCGTCGTCGATGCTGCGCAGAGACAAGCAGAACCAGTCATAGCCCCCGAAACAGCCGCATCTGAGCCGCACCGTTCCAACCGGCATGCCGAGATCACAAACGCCTTGAGGACGCCGCACCAACCCGCCACCCGTTGCCGACGCCCCACACCTAGAACGGCCAGATCAGGCAAGGTGGAGTCATGGAAGGCATCAGAATGTGCCAGCGGTTGCGTGATGGCGCCGGGGTGACCTGCCGCATCAATTCGGTGGGCCTTTGTGATGGCACTTGGGTGACCCATCGCATCTCTTCGGTGGGCCTCCATGCCGTCGCTGACACTGAATCCGACCGAGCTCGGCTAGCACCTCGCGGATGGAAGTACCAGCTCGCAGATCCGACCATCTTGAAATTGGATTTGGTGGAGAGAGAAGAAAGAGGCGGCATCTGTTGCGACACCACAGACGCTGTCGTGAGCCGATCTAGCGGATATGGATCGACGGTTGCGACACCATAAGCGATGGCTTAATCAATGAAAAAAGGAACGCCATGTGGGAGATAGCCTTGCCACCGCTATCCTTGCAGTCGGTCGAGCTTCCGACGATGTGCTCTGACGGCTGCGCGGTCGGGAGTTGGAAAGGGGCGGCTCTCTCTCTCCTTTCGAAAATAGAAAAAGAAAACAAACACTTATGGCATGTTTGGATTGAGATCTAGCCAGAGCTGCCTAGCCAGACAGCGCCCCAAGCGTTCAATTTCAATCGCCTAGGGCTAGGATCGCTGTCTAGCAGGTGAGTTAGCTGTCAGGATCCGAACCAAATACACCCTTATAGCTTATGTCTGCAAGTGCAGTTACCGGTAACCGGACAGGGGCAGAGCCACATATATGAAGCAGAAGTACAAAAAGGGAAAGTCCATGTTTATTTTGACAGTGAAGTACATTCCCATTATCTTACCGATGGATACATGAAGCAGAAGAGATGACGCAAATTGAGGGCCCATGACGCGCTTTTTTACGTAATCAACGAGCCGACAAATGATTGATGCCCACGTGAAGGTAAATCGACAAATTCTACGCCGCTAGGCCTCCCCTTTTTTTTTTCATATTGATGTTGATGGATTATCCTATTCTAGACTTCCTCTTAAAATAGATGATATTTTAGGGTTATATATAAGTATTAAGGTGAGTGATAAAAAGATCATCATACCTTTTTTTTAATATTATTTATTGTGTGAGAAATTAGACTTACATCAGCAAGAAAGTTACTTAATGGAAAAGTAATATTGAAAAAATTAGACTAAAATTATCTCAAAATCGTATAGTGTTATATATTTGAATATTATAGAAGATGCTAAAACGTCATTTATTTTGAGACGGATATAGTAACAAATATGTTTGGTTTCCGTAGGTCTATCATCATCCATTCTTCATAAGCATACGTCTACCTGCCTAAGAATAAAATAAAAAATGATGTCATCTTATAAAAAAAATGATCCTATGCAACCATCCTGTGTAGGAAGTGTAGGAAGGGTGATTCCTCAAACCAAACGGCCTATTTTTATGTTTCTCGTGGTTTGATATTCATTAAGCTATAACGAAGTGACCTTCGTGAGGAAAATTTGCGAAGCTCTGTTGTTGCAGGACTATAGATTTACCGTATCTATGCAGATTACATATTTGTAATACAACTTTTTAAATATGTAGATTTCACAATACCAACTTATCAATAAGTTTACAAAATTCACTCCTCCTGAATTATGCATACAAACGTGTGAGAAGGAAGAACATGCACTACTACTGAAAGGGATTAAGTACATCATTAGATAAAAAAATAAAAGTAAAAATAGGGAGACAATGCAAACCTCACGATTCATTTCCACATTCTGAATTTCTTATCAGTTTCCTTCCTAGTACAGAAATGCTACACTCTCCAAACGAAACACAAAAAAATTACACAGCACCCTCTTGGAAACCAGCTAGAGGGGAAAAGAGAACATTGCTACATACACAAATACTCGAAATTCATGAAAAACATGATATCGATATCTGCAATTCGGCATATGGCTGCGTCCACAAATCTTTCATCTCCCAATGGTGCGCAAGCTGCACGCAATGCTACTTTGGACGTCGAGTCAAAATATGTGCAACCACTGGTTAACAGGTTGAACAAGATCATAAAGTAAAAAATGTGGAGCATGTATGAAAAAAATTCTTGCCGAGTGTTCAAAACTTTTCGAAATGAAAAGGAGGGTTAGCTCGTTTTAAGTCTGTCTGCATCCAAAATGACTCAATATACTGAGTGCAGAAAAAAAAATCATGTCGTATTCCTAATGCACATTCTGTCAGCTACACAGCTCTAAGGTGAAAAGGGCACTGATAAGCCTAGCATCAGAAGATAACTGTATACTTGAGGTCATGACACTACGCACCAAGGCATCAATATCCTGGATGTGGTCATCCCTGGAAATGCCATAGTACCATAAGGGTGAGATGTTCGTTCAAAAGAAAGTAACATGTTCAAAAAGATTCTTCCAATGTTTTGGCAGCGCATGAAACCCATGGATCCCATCAAGGTAACCATGGAGTGGAAGAATCAAGAAGAACATTAACTAAACAAAGAAGACCGCTGCAGAAGCAATCATGGGCAAACATATTTTACTTGCCTGATAGTAGTTAAAATGATTAAACGATCTGCCAATCAAACCTTTTACTTGACAAACAAACAATGGCAGCAAAATGATCAGCATCATCATCACCACCACCAACAGCATCATCATCATCAAGGCAAACAGCAATAACATTGTCAACCGCAAGGATAAGTCGTCAACTTGCATGCTGGCCACTTATCAACCAGCACCTCTTCTCTCCACCATGTAACTAGAAATATACAAGTCACCAACTATAATAAGCACCCAGTATTGAACAGATGGTATTTAACATGAATACAGGAAATAAAGCGAATCAAAAGGAACATAAACGTATGTAGTTCTCTATAAGTGGCTCGGATGTTCATGATGAAGCAGTATGGGAAACCGAATGCAGAGACATTGAGCATTACACCATTGGTGTCATATAGCTTTAATAAGCAAACGGAGCACATCCGTTCAATCGAAGTTCTAGCCCCATCATCCTATAGCATAAACAGAAGTCATCTTAGTAACATGCAGTGAACTACAAATGATAACTGTCTAGATAGCCCAATCTGTCCATGAGAAGCTCTGAAGCTTTGTATAATATTCATATTCACGCTGAAGGGCTTCCAGAATGTGGAGAGCGGTCATCCCTGGGCCTGCTAGGAGTTCCTTCACGAGAAGAAGGCGCCTCACGAGGTGAGTAGCTTCTGCTACGGCTAGGACTTCTCCGCACAGGTGAGCGGCTGCCAATATTTGAAGAACTGGGAAAAAAAATAATTGATTCAAATATGACAGTACAGAGCAGAAAGATAGTACATCTCCAATGGCCATACCTGTATCTGTTATGTTTTCTGTCATAATCGGGGATAATACCACGAGTCCTGCTACCGTGACGATAATCTCCATCTTTGTAGCTGTCCCGTTCATATCTCTCCCTACTTCTGCTCCGGCTTCGCCTTCTATAGTCTCTGTCCCGAAAATCATCTCGATACCTTCACAAGTGATAAGCACATATTAAAAAAGATAAATCATCTAAATGCTATAACAATGTTAATATAGTACCAGGTTATCATTGGAGCTAAAGAGAGTTAAGATCTGTTGTAATTCTAACTACACCACTTTCATGAAAACTACATATGAAGGTTTTGCATGAGGATATCATGATTACATGTCCAACTAGTTTGCTGATGGCAATGCTTATTAATATCAACAACTTTGTGGCACCATTTGACATTAAACAGTAATGCAGTGCTATAGATCACCATTTTGCATAGGCACTCATCCTCTAGCCTCGGTCACAAAGATAATGTGTTTCCTTTATTCACTTTGTTCATTTTTATTTCATGTTTTAGTGGTGGAAGAGTGTTCCTTTTTATTTAATATTATAGGATTTCAAGGAGACATAGCTATATCACTAAAGTGCTCCTACCGCATTTAGTGTAGGCTACATTTTACAAGACTTGGTCTCTTTGTTCACTGATTACTAAGATTAAATAAGGGTGGTTTAGGAGAAACAAATGTAGCAATGTAGAAAGATACCACTTTGGTAGGGGCATGTGGTCATCTCTTGCTTTTCCTTCAGTATGCGCAACTAAATATCCCCAAATAAAAGAGAACGGAGGACTATGTCATCGACAAGATTCAGATAGATTCCCAGTCATATTTTACCTCCGTCTTGGACTGCGGCTTCTGGAACGACCCCTTGGCTTCGGAATTTCTTCCACAATCCTCCCCTTATGACTGCAAACGCAAACAGGAAGGTAATGCATGATATGTAAATTAGTTGTGAGTGCTTCAGCATTTTCTGAGCTATATTGAAGTATTTCGTCAATGGTTAAACAAGAGTATCAATATATTTTAGATGATAACAAGCACAACATCCTTATCAGAGGAACAACATGTGAGATGTGACTTTACAATGGAATGCCCTCCTAAGGAAAAATATATTACAAATTAAAATGGTCCGAGTAAGATGGTCTTTGGGTGTCCTATTTGATGCGTAAACAAGTAGTTTGAATTGGTATTCAGACCACATAAACTCTTAAATGACGCTTCTTAACTTTGCTCACCAGATACAAAAGTAGGTCAAAGTTCCTGTCTCAGAAAAGTTAATCAACCAACACATGCACAGACCCCACCCAATAAAAAGAAACCAATGAAAACCATGGAAATGGGAAGCAGCCAAAAACTTTAGAAGAATTCACATCAGAAAACGCTGTATCAGCTATTGAAAATTAGAAAATTCACAATATTTCCAGCCATTGAATATATATACATCAGCCTGGGCCTTGCGGATGCTTTGACTGATGGAACAACCCAAGCTAGCATTATGAAAGAAAAAGTTCTCAATATTTTAGCTCAAAGAAATATTCTTCAAACCAACTACCATAAGTCTTCGCATGGGTACATCCTTGTCTAGACATATGAATTCCCTGCAGCCATGTTGCTGATGAGATCAAATCTTGCCAAATTAGGTGTGCATGTTTATAGATATTGCTATGGATGGCCAACTTTTCAACCAGACTACAGAATTATAGGGCATTCCAGTTTCAGATGAAGTCCTTTTGTTTCACCTAAACAGGGCCACAGTACATAGGCTGTGGAAAATGATGATAACAGATCATCAGATAAGAACGGAACATCCGACCAGATAACTGCAGTCATAAGGATTACCATCTCATTGTACTATAGAACCATCCATATGACTAAGGCACAAGGATCAATAACCCTTGATCCAGCAGATATTAAACTACATGCTCGACATGCTTAAGCTTAATCAAGCTCTTTCTTCGGTCTACTTGAAAATATCTGTTACTAAAGCACATGTAGCACATCCCTCAACTTCAGTTGTCTCAATGCAATTCAACAAGTAATTCCATAATTGGTACTCCCTCCGGTCATAAATACTTGTCGTTTTGGAATGTTCGGGTAAACTTTTAAAATTTGACTAACAATAGCTTTCAAAATATTTAGTGTGGAAACCTTAAAATCATACATGTAGATTTGTCTTAAAAAATGCTTTCATAATATTACAAATTCAATAGATTTTATAAATATATTCTAATAAAAATAGTGGTCAAAGCTATGTCTTGGAGACCGTATCTTATCCAAAACACGTATTTATGACCGGAGGGAGTATATGAACAACGAAGTAGAATGTTAGAAAAACTTACATCTTTTCAGCATTGGGGCCATACTTCGCAAACTGCACCATGATCTCCCTCCCATCAACCATCCTCCCTGCACCATGATGAAAAGGAAACAAGAGTCACAAAACAACTTCAAAACACAAAATCCAACGAAAATTTTCCCTTCACTCACCATCAAGCTTGTCAACTGCCTTCTGCGCCTCGTCCTCGTACTTGTACCTCACGAACGCGAACCCTCGCGAGTCCCCAGTCCTGCACGGGCATATGCACGCATCAGCTTCGACCCATAAGTAAAAACAAGCTCCAACACTCAAAAAGCGAAGCCTCCCAACTCGAGGTCACTGTAACAATGGTGTCCACCTGCGGTCGCGCGGGATGTAGATGTCTACGACCTCACCGTAGCGGTCGAAGAGCGGGAAGAGGTCGTCAGCCGTAGTGCCTGCAGCAGGGGTTCATCTGAGATGTGAGCAAACGCGGCGTTCGGGAGCGCGCGGGAGGGGGAGGGAAGCAAGGTTGCTTACGGAAGGAGACGTTGAGGACGAGGAGGGAGAAGCTGTCGCGGATCTCCGGCGGCCCGGAGCGCCCGAAATGCGACATCGCCGGAGACGGCGGCGGTGGTTAGGGTTTTGGGATAGGAGGAGGCGGTCACACGGGAGCCGGGGAGGTGGCCACAGAAAAATTTCTAATATTCGGCCTGTTTTCACTTTCCAAATTTGATTTGGCCTGTTGTCGCCTTCCAAATTTCTATTATTCTTTTAGGGCGCGTTTGAATCTGTTGCCGTTGCTTGCTTTGTCTGGGCAAAAAATCGGACGTTTGATTGTCTTGCTCGTTGACTTGATGTATGCGTTTTTCAGAGTTTATTTTGTCAACTCGGACGAGCCGAAACCGCTCTCCGATGTTTGCAAGGTTAGCTGGGATGGGTAAACCAACCAAACACACCTTCATTTCTTTTCAGTTTTGATGTTTAATAACATTATAACCATATTTTGCGAAATGTGTCACTCCATATGATTACATCTATTCCAGATTAAAAATCAAACATTAGATTCATTGTTAGAAATACTTTCATAATATTAGTTTTATTTACATTTATTCATGTCTTGAGATCTAAAAATGTCAATGACGTCAGAGCAGCTATGTGTCCAGCCATATATTTTCCCAAATAAGCCTTTTTGAGAACAATAGATTAATTTCTTTTTAAGAACAATAAATTAATTTTATATATAGGTCATGTTTGGCAGAGCTTTAGCTCCGAGATCCATATAAAATTTAAAATTTTTAGTTCAAAATAAAAACAAGATACCTCAACCAAAGACTCTAAATTTGGTCACAGCTTCAATTCTAAGAATTTCTGAAGTTAGAGGTTACCAACTCTAAAATTCTTAGAGCTGAAGCTCTACCAAACATGTCCATAGTAAGACGATGTAATTTGTTATTATTGAATAGCACTCAATCAAAACCGATTGTTACCTCTCCTTCCTACTCGCGCTTACCTTGCATCTTGCCTCTTAGCTTCTGGACAATAAAATGGCTCCCTATGGTAGTGTTGGGACCTAGGTTGTGTCATGCCAGCACGGCTCAGCCCCCGTTGTGTCTAGTACTCGTCGTGCCATGTTCACTAGGCACAATTGACCCATCGTGTCATGCCGTGCCGGCCCAGGCATGATCATACTCCATATCGTCTGATAATGCTTACATATTTATTTTTTATCATCTCACACTTGTATCTCTCATGCTCACACATGTCACATATCGCCTGACAATACTTACATATTTATCTTTTATCATCTCACACTTATGTCTCTTATACTCATATATATCTCTTAATGTCTCATATTTTATATCCAAGAGATTAGAGAATAAACATGAGAAAATAGTCATACATATTGTATCGTGCTCTTTTCATATCATGCCAAGGTTCCAATACGGCACAACCCTCGTGTTCGTGCCATGCCAACCCGATCTAAAATATTTTGTAACATGCCATGCTTTAGACTGTGCCAAAACTCATGCCATGAACGGCCCAAGTTCCAGCTCTACCCTATGGCATGAACTACAATACAACTGATATCTCTATCGATCCAGGAAATTATGAAAGATACTTGTTTAGAAGCGGAGAAGATGGTGCTAATATGTTGAATCCCTATGGTACATTAATGTTATCTATCTAGAAGAAATGTCGTTAGTTTTGAAGAAAAATCTAGTTGAGTGAATTAGCCGGTAGATGAGCTCCAAATGTAGCTGACTGCAAATATCACATGAGTAGAACAGTTTCACTAACCATGATATAACAAAATCACATAAATACTAACGACAACAAATACGGGGTCGTCATTCAAGCAAGCCCGGCGCTGTCTTCCTGATCAAGTCTGATTGTGGGTCCACTCTTCAATAGTGGAGATCTCTTCTAGCCTGCCTATACACACCTTAAAAAAGGATTAAAATCCCTTATCATCCTTTGTTGTTGGGAAATTTGGAAAGAGCGTAACAAACAGATTTTTAGGAAGATCGAGCAATCCACCCAGGTGTTAGCCCAGAGGATCAAAGAGGCGGCAGACTTCTGGGCATCTGCGGGAGCGCGGCGCTTAGGGCACCTCTTTTCGGGGGATTAGGTCTTTTCGCCTTTTTCGATCGGCTCTCTCTGGCCAGTTTTTTTGCTTGTTTCCCTTATTCTAAGGGTTTTGTAAACTTTTCTTCTCCTATTTAATACAACGGGCAGCTCTCCTGCCGGTTCGTTTTTTTAAAAAAAGTCTGATTATTAAATTTTACAAGGCATTAGAAAAGGTCTATAATGGCACCAGACATTTTTTTTATGAATTATGATGAATCAGCCTAATTTATATCAAGAAAATTTCATGAAGTTGCAGGTAAGTTGCAAAACTATCATAAATTACATATTTAAATTGTATCGCAAAACTAGAGATTTTAACTAGGTCAGAAGTCAAACCTGGTGACAGAGTAGCTAAGATCTCCAGTTTCACTATACATTAACACTATAAATCTATAGTTCTGCGATATTCTTAAATATATAGTTTTGTGATACACGGATAAACTAAATATGTATTTTTTGTGATTATACTTGTTAAATCTATAGTTTTGTGATAGTTTTTGCAAACTTATCTGTAGTTTTGCGAAACTAACTCTTCATATTGTTATACTAATTTAAACACTTTAGTAAATTTTTAAACAAGTTCACCTGAATAAATGCTCATTTTCAGAGTTATCCAGTGCTTATTGAAACAATTCAATTTCAATTTTCAAGAAGCTCATTTGATATGTTGATTTGATTATTCGAAGTTGTTATGGTAAAATGGCACCGTACAAACCTTACTATAATTTTCATATAAATTGATGCAGCATGACCATTGAGCTTCAAAAAATTTGACGCCTTGTTGCATCCAAATATTGTAGAAGATTGCAGTGGTCAAATGTTAAAAGTTCAATCATGTGGTTCCCATGGTTACAAGATTTCTGTTATCGGAAGTAGTAGCAAGTCACAACATCCTTGTAGTTTCCGAAGTACATTTGACATGATTTTGCTTATGATCTATAATTACTACTGCAGGGATGACAACTTTTGTCATTGATTTTGCCACACCATTGTTATAGGGTAATACTTCAGTCACTCCATTTTCCTTTCGTTTGGACAACATTGCCACTAGTTTTTCTTGGATAATTCAAGTATTACCAACAATTTATGCCTTTTAAATATTTTGCAAGCACGTTGCTTGATGAAGCAGGAGGTGCTTGCAGAAACTCTATCAATCACAACCATCTCCAGAAATCCTAATATTGTATTCGATTCGGTATTTCAAATATGAAATGCCTCTATTTCAGGATCGAGGAATCCTCTGGTAGCTTTTACAGCGAGTACATGCATAATGATATAATTCAGAACTACATAACTCTCAATCAAAATGTATTTTGTAGAGCCGCATATACAACTTCGACAATAGTAGGAGCTGTCCTAACTCTTCATTCAAGGACCCTCTGATGGTAAAACTTCAGGGGCAATCATTGACTCATTGTTGTGGAGAAGAATCAGCTTTTGTGGCTTCTCCTTCATCTGCAAAGACCAATAGGGAAGAAACAAGAAAGACGACATGCTTCAGTTGACAAGAACATACTATTTCTTTTGCTTAGAATATGCTGAGAAGAGAGTAATGTAAACATTCAAAACAGCTGTAGAGCGGCGTTAAAGCAATTACGTGTGGCACCAGAACTCTGCATGAACTTAAATACGATTTGTGTGGCTGGATCGAAAGATAATAAGGTATCTGTTCACCTTGCAGATGAGATTGAAATCCGCAGGAGGTCAGGTGATTTGCAAGTTTCTCACCCAGTTGCTTCTGCCAATCTTCCGTTGCCTTTGCTTCAGGTGCTGTCCACACAAGTGCAATCGCCTTTTCGAAGTGAACCATGGCTGCAGTAACCTCAGGCTGCAAAAGTAGGTAACTGAATTCGAATTGCAAGCAATGGTAATCGCCTAACTGGAGATGCCACAGCAGTAGCCTACAAAAGTAAGCATCGACAAAATGGTTGCGAAGTACAAAGCAGAGTTGACGAATTACATAGATTGAAACAAGCATGCAGCTGCAACCGGGTATATATGTGCTGATTACAGCTCCATCATGCAGCGCATATTCCTTTACAGGAACCATAAAGCTTTGCATGTATCAATTCGGGGGATTTGTCCAGTTACCATTAATTTAGTTGTGTTTCAACAAAATATCACCCTCTCTCTCACCGACATGTAAGGCTACCTGTGTCAATAATATATGGGCTATGACAGCAAATCTTCAAAACGCAGCTAAGTAAGTAGCATACAAAAGCAATTTCCCCAAGCTATCCGTTATAACATCCATAATCCGCGCGATATCAACAGGTACTAAGAGCACAAACAATAGGCAACAGTTTGGGCACTATACAGTAAAAATACTGTACACCGAACAACTGACAAGAACAGTGCAAGAGAAAAGGAAGATGCACAGTGCCTGCTCTGACAAGAGAAAAATGAAGCGGAATTGGCTGACAAGATAACCAAATGAATTCAAGATGCAAGGCTTGTACTGCTCTTACGGACCTGGCTCTCCAGAATCCGTTTGACTTTGGCAGCGCATCCATCGCACGACATCCCCTGCACGCGAACAAGATAGGCAGCAGGATTCATAACGGACGTAGCCATCGGAACCAAATCGTCGCAGCAAGCACTAGCGCCTGGCCGAGCCTTACCTCCACATGGAGCACGATGGCGTCGGGGTCGCTGTCCGCCCCCGCCGGCTCGGCCTCACCCAGAGCCGCCGCAGCCGTGGCGGCGGCCGCTGCAGCGCCGGCACCGGAGTCGTCCCCGCCTCCCCCGCCGCCGCCTGCAGAGAAGCGGCCCCCGCCGCCGCCTCCTCCTCCGCCGAACGAGGACGCCACGGAGATGGAGGCGAACCCGCCGCGGGGCGCCAGGGCGAGGAGGAGGCGCTTCCCGGCGGCGGGGAGAGGGAGGGGCACCCTTGTAGTTGCCGCGGGCGCTACCTCCATCGCGAGAGCTTGGTAATCTTTCTTCGCGGCAGTCGTTCGTTCGTTCGTTATATCCATTCGATGCTTTGGTCTGCGCTCGCGTGACGACGTGGCAACACTACGTCGTGGGACGTGGTCCTCGTGCTCCTGCCATCCAAGCTTCCCACGTGTCACGAGCCATGGATGAATTGAGACTCAAAGCTGCGCAGCTCCGTTTCTCACCTCAACAAAGGCAGAAGAGTATAATGCGAGCAAAAGCGAAACGGGTACACGAGCCTTGCAAAAATGCTCGACAGCAATTCATAGAATTTCATGCAGACAGATAAAAAAAGAATAGCGACAGCAAACGAGAGAAGAGGTGTACAGTATCTCCCTCTAGTCGACAGTAGATGACACAGACAAATATCAAAACCAAGTTGATCGGAAGGGCTACAGCTCGGCGGGGCAGGAACGGCACCCTTACTGGTCTCGATCTTCGGCAAAACGTGCCTGGGATAGCCATTTAAATTCCAACTCGATTTCATATCAAAGGCACAAAGTCCTCACACATTCTTGAGCATTGGTGTTTATTCGGTAGTCTAAAAATGAGACGAATCTGTCGTGGATCCACGGTTTGCATCCTGCTTCATGGTTGCGGCGCAGCAACTCTCAAGTACACTACTATCAAGCTTCCAGCTTCTTTTTTGAGCGGAGCTGCAGAGACACCTTCCGTGATTTCAGCTTCAAGGCTATGCCCCTCTTCTTCGGGGGAGAGTGTCTCACCCTCCTAATAAAAGTAGTACCATGAACATGAATCAGAACATAGCGTATAAGCAGGACATACTACATATAAATCGTTTTTTATTCAGAAAGCAAATAATAATCAACAAAACTTCATGGAAAAACCATGCAATCCTACCCTTCCACCAATATAACACCCAAATCCACAAACACGACAGTACAAAAGGCAAAGGTGTTTCCTTACTAAGTATCAAACATCATTACTAGTTATTTCCTCAGGTATCAAAATCAGGAGTACAACAGCAGACTGACGCTGCTGCAGCAAGCCAGCAGTTCTACCTAGGTCTCCAGTCAACAAAATGGTGCCACTACCACCTGGGTCTTATTTATGCTGATGTGCATTGCATTTGGTACAACCATTCAAAAGAAAACAATCAGCGATGAGCTCAGTAACCTAGTCAATTAACTTTTACTTACAGCTTCTTCATTGACTTGGACAGCGCATTTTTCTCAGTAGTAGTGATCACAGATCAGGCACACACTTCAAATGTGGTAAGTTGACATGGAACCTATACAATTTTACTCCAAGAGAGTTGGGAGGGTTGCTTCTTTGATTACTTTACTACATGCCAAAGGCTAACAATAGTTATTAAGCAATCTACAAGTTACAATCAAACCATCTTTTATCCTCCTATTTCATCTTCATGTGGTATGCGATTGTGGCAAGCCGCAGCAGAAAAAACTCTAAGCTCAAAGAGTATGATCACAACAATCAACGAGATGGCTAAAACTTATTTCTCCTTCACCACTGAAGAGCCTTGCAAAACAAAATAATGCAAGCTGCAACAGCAATGTCTGCTTAATAGCATTTCTTCAGCAAAATACACCCATTTTATCTCCACTCCAAGCAAGAATGGTGATTGCATGCACTTGACTATTTCCACGGGTGCATCGAATATGAGTGACGAATAACACAATTTCTACATTGTCCTACGCATCCATCATTTTCAAGATTATAGATTTCTAGGTACACAAACATCTTTTTTATGACAGAGATACAGAGATCCTCACCTAGGTTTCTCGGTAGCCAGCCGCATCCCACTCCAGGGGAACTTTTCCCCCTCCTCCCCAGCGTCCTCCTTCACCTTGGCGCCTCCCCTCCTCTTCCTCCTCAGCCTCCCGGGGTTCCCGTACACGACCTTCCCGCACCCGGCCCTGGAGAACCCCTCCATCTCGTCCTCCATCCAGTGCTTCCCCTTCCCTTCCCCCTCTACCTCGGCGCCCTCCACCGCCTTCCTCCTGGCAGCGGCGGCGCTGGCCTTCCGCTCCCGCTCCCCGAGGATGGCCCCGATTGGGAAGAGGTCGGGGGAGACCGGGAGCGGGGCGTGGAGCGTGATGTATGCCTTCTTGTAATCGGGCTTGGCGGCAAGGAAGGGGCCCCTGCGGAGCTTCTTGCCCTCCATGTTGAGGGTGCGGACGTCGGCGACGGAGAAGCCGTAGACGGACTCGAGGCAGCGGCGGATGTCGACCTTGGAGGCGGAGGGGACGGTCCGGACGGCGAACTCCTGCACGGAGGAGAGCGGGGCGGGGGGCAGCATGAGCTTGAGCGGGAGGTGCGCAAAGTGGATCACGCGGCGGCCCAGCCGGCTCCCCATGGCTTCCGGGCGGCGGCGAGGGGTCGTCGGGGCGCGGCGGCGGAGGGTTTAGGCGAGCGGCGGCGGATCGGTGGAGAGGAGGGGGATTTCAGGTTGGTTCGCCTCCAGGTCGACGGACGACTTTCGGGTGGTGGATCGGTGGAGCGGGCCGCCAAAAAGCCCAGTCAGACCCAATAACTAGAAATGGAAAGCAGGAAACCGTTCGGACAACTTTTTTCTGAAAATAAAGGTGCGCACACGCTCGAAAATTAGCATAATCTTTTTTTGCTTGACTTCATTTCATCAAAGTTTCTTTTCAACAGTCCAGTTGCGCAAAAAAAAAAAGTCCGACCTATGAGTCTATACTACACTGGAAAAACAAATATTATGTTCCAATTTTCCCGTGACAGCTAGTCTGGAATAAATCGTTGTAGTATAGAAGGGAATTTTCTTTGGAGCTAAGGCACCCGTCCCTAGCAAGCATTGTGCTTAGTCATTACTATTCGTTACTTTCTTGATTACTTTAAAAGTTTGACCATCAACATTTGTAAATATATTTATAATTTTTGCATGAAATTTGTGCCGATAAATTTGTTGTCAAAAAGTATTTCGCATGATCGTACGTTTACAAAGTTTTTATTAGCATACAACTCGAAAAGTTATTATAGAAAATGGATATTGTATGCTTTTATCAATACACTGATAGCATGAACTTAGAACAGAGAGAGTATACATAATAATTTAATATGGATGTGCATCAAAATATTGTCTAACAAACAAACTGATCCAACATGTTAGATACTCACTCCGGTTAAAAATGCAAGTCATATTTTGTTTTGAAGAAAACCAAACTTTATAAGTTTTAACCGATAATTAGTCAAATTATATGTATGTTTAGTAAAAAAATTATTTCTACAAAATTTGTATTTTAAAGTACTTTTAATATGATGTTAATTTTATAGCAATTGACTAAAGATGATCAAATGGGCCAATCGGGCTGGCCCGGCATGGGCCCAACTCGGCACGACCCGAAATCGGCATGGTCCGATTGGCCCATTTACTGTTACGGGCCGTGCCGTGCCGGCCCGCATGCCGAGCTGTCGGCCCACGGCACGGCTCAACTGTCACAGTGCCGTGCCGGGCCGGCCCACGGCACGGTCGGCACGATGGACCCGGCCGGCACGATGGGCCCGTTCGGCACGGTGGAGACACGACAGGCCCGTTTGGCACGACAGGCCTGACCGGTACGGTGGAGGCACGACGGGCCAGGTCGACACAGGAAGGCACAACGGGCTCGGCCGGCACGGTGGAGGCACGTTGGGCTCGTCAGCACTAAAAAAATAGGAAAAAATAAAAAATAATAGCTAAAAAAATCCAAAAAAAATAAAAATATAGAAAATAAATACATAACATCTTTTTTGATTGGTTGCCTCATTAAAAACCTTTCTACTAGAAGGAAAAAAGAGTACAACCTATGATTATGCTCCAAAAATTACATGATTTCATTAGAAACCCCAGAATTTTGCTTGCAATTTTTAATATGCTTCCTCAAGTGTCCCGTTCCATTTGGAGATCTGGCACCTATTTCTTTGCTGCATATATTACACTTAGCAAATCTTACCTGTTTCCCGTTAATTTCTCTGAAGACCTTTTCAAAATGTTGCCACACCCATGACCATGCACGCGAGTTCTCGGCGTCTTGATCCATGAATTGAAATATGGAATTGGTTTCTTGATGTGAAGTGACTACTGGCTACTTGGCTAGCAAATAGGAAAAGAAAGATGGGTGGGCAGGGTGGGCGATGAGACTACATGGAGTTTGAGATAGAGTAGATGGTATTTATAGGCCACGATGAGAGGAGAGGTAGGTGGGGGTGGGGCCGCGGGGGGTATTTTAAAAAAATAAACAAAAAACATGAATAAAATAAAAAAAACTTAGAAATAATAGGGACACATGATTAATTCTAAAAATGAGCTTTATTGATAGGTTGTCTCATTAAAAACCTTTCTAGCAAAGGAAAAAAGAGTACAACCTAGCTCAGAAAATTTGAAATTACACGTTCTCATCAGCATCTAGATACAAATTTTGGAATGATTCTTCAAGCTCAGTATTTTCTGCAGTGTGTTGCATTCGTGCTTCAGCTTGTTCCCAATCCTTTACTATGGTGAGTATTTCAACCATCTCACTTGACAGATTTGTTCTTCTCTCTTCGATAATCCTTCCTGTAAGACTGAAGGCAGCCTCAGAAGAAACTGTAGATACAAGAACTGTTAACAAATCTCGCGCTAACAGTGAAAGAACTGGATAATTCGTCTTGTGCTCATGCCACCATTGCAGTATGTTGAAGTTTTCTTGTTCGTGGCTGATAACGTCACTGTCGATGAAGGTAGTTAGCTCCCCTCCGGATGTTGAAATTCCGGTGCCCGTAGACGATCGTAACGAAGAGTCTGAACTTCTTGATGAAGAACCTGCACCAAATATTTTCCCCCACGTTGTCGTCTTCTTACTTGTTGTGGGTGCTAGTGAAGGTCGTTGCAGGCGAACTCCGCCATACTTTGTTTCATATTTACTATAAACTTTGAATAACTTAGAACGAACATTAGTATAATAATTAGAATAATCATGGCCAAGAGCATCACCTAGAATTGCGAGAACTCTACAGAAAGTTGCAATTTTAGCTCTAGGATCTAAAATAAAGGCAAAGGCGTATAACAAAGGAATTTCTTTCCAATACTTTAAGAATTTAGATTTCATAGGAACTACACAATCTCTTAGAAGATTATCATTTTCATAGTTGTTTAAATGAGTAGCAATTTCAACAATATTATGCACTACTAAACAAGATGTTGGATAATAAACTTCTGATAAACTCACAGTTGAATCATAAAAAAATTCAAGAAACTCCAGTATTCTTTCAGCAACATACCAATGCGCTTTTGTGAGTAAAGTTTGACCCCCATGCTGATGGTAATGTGTATGAATAAACACACCAAATGTGCTCTTATATGGTATAATATTTTTAAGCATCAAGAAAGTAGAGTTCCATCTCACCGGTATGTCCAGAGCAAATTTACGTGAACGCACACCCATTGCAACACAATACTGTTTATATGCTTCAATTCGTTGGTTAGAGGAGTTCACAAAAGATATTGCAGTACAAAAATCTTCTAAGTATCGCGACAACCTCTTCAAACCGGATTTTACTATAAGATTGATAATATGACAAGCACAACGTTGATGTAACAAGAAAGATTCAGCATAAGTACTAAACAACGGAGTAAGAATATCCATTGCTCTAGAATTTGCACCGGTATTATCTAAAGTGATAGAAAATATTTTATTCGTGAGGCCAAAGTCTGCAACTACTTGAGATATTTTTTCAGCAATATTTTCACCGGTATGCGCGTTGTCAATCAAATAAAAACCTATTATTCTCTTTTCTAATTCCCAATCATTATTAACAAAATGAGCAACCACACTAAGATAATCCTCTCTAGCCCTACCTGCCCATATGTCCGAGGTCAAAGCAATTGAAAATGTACATGTTTGCAACATTTCTTTAAGTTTGCTACGACACGCATTGTAGTATTTTACCATATCCCTACTAGTTGTCTGTCTAGAAACATACGTGAACCTAGGATTATGAGCTTGCTTAATGTAATCTTCAAATGCAGCAGACTCACCGATATTGAGTGGTAGATCCACTCTTACAATGAAGCGACATAGCTCTTTTCGAGCATTGGCAGAGTCGTACTCCCAATGATGAACAGAGCCGTCGGGGTTGTACTGCAACACCATCTGCTTCATGGCTGCTCCACTCTTTCGCTTGCAACTTGTGGCGTGCCTCTTCAAGTGCCCCGTTCCACCCGAGGGCTTTGCAGATAATTTATTTTTACAAATATAACACCTAGCATACCTGACACTTACCCCATCTTCCTCTTTGTAGATCCTTTCAAAGTCTTGACAAACTTCGGAAGTACCGGCTTTTGATCTTTTAGACCCGCTGCTTGCTAATGTGTGCGTACTTGTAGAGCCTGACGATGGAACTGCTGCTGCATTACCTGGATCTGGATGTGAACCAACCGGAGGTTCACCGTCGGGTCCATCATCACCTGCAGCACTGGTATAAAGGGGCTGTAGTCCCCTGTGAGTCCTTGGAGAGAAAAATCATGATCTATGAATGTATCATGATCACCGGCATCCATGATCAATGTCGAATGACACTACAAAAATTGCAAATATTCAGAGTTAGAAATAATCAAGTAATAAAACTAATAATAAAATAAGACTCAACAACGATGCAAAAAAATCACCAAGATTTCTTCAACTTCAAGATAGCAAGTCAGCAGGATGACGATTTTCGAATTGCTTGAATTTTTTTTGCAACAATTCAAACTAATTTTGCCAAATTATCGCTAATTCTCAGGAACTTTGAGACAAGAATGAGAGGAGGAAACAAGAGAGAAAATGGTGTTGCTGGTATGGAATGGAAGGGTAAGGTGATCTTCTATTTATAGATGAAAAATTGTGATTTTTGTAATTTTTTTCGAATTTTTTGGAGCTCAAACGGTCACAAAATGGCTATAAAATTCAAAAATATCGGCGCGTGCCCCCACCGGCCCATCGTGCCCCCACGTGCCGGCCGGGCCGTGCCCCCCGCGGTGGGCCGTGCCGTGCCGGCCCGGCCGTGCCGTGGGCCGCCGCGTGCCGAGCCGGCACGGTGGGCCGTGCCGTGATGGGCCGGCCATGCCGTGATGGGCCGCCACGTTCCCGGGCCGTGCCTCCTGTTCCACTCGTGCCTGAGCCGGGTCGTGCCTGGACCGTGCCTACAGTTTCGTGCCTCGGGCCGTTCTAGTAAGCACGACCCATATTATAAGAGAAACTATCGATCAAATTTTACTTTTGATGACTTTTTAAAATAAATATGTCTTACATTCTTGAATAGGAGAAGAATTAAACTGAAAAAGATTGTCCGTTCTGCTTGGTACAGAACAATAACTTGTCCCCAGTCCCCTCTCACACACACAAAAAGAAAGAACAATAACATGTGGTGCACATGGAACTTTAATTTAGTCGAAACAAACGAGCCCAATAGCTATAAACGGTTGTTTCTATTGCCATAAACTAATCATAAACGCTGTCTCTTAATTAAAAAGGGTAGCATGGACTGGTTTTATGCCACGTGCGTCAACTTTTCCATCTCATGGACTGGTTTTATGCAGTTGCTGCAAAACTCACATTATATTGCTGATGTTCTCACAAGATAATAATTCACTTATTTAGAAGCGTCCAAGTGAATCTTTCTGATGTCGGTCAAACCTTATGAATTATACTATAAATATATCCTAGACATTAGTACACAACAAGGGCCTTAATATATTTTTTTTCTTAGCCATTCAATTATTGTTCATTAAAAATGTGCACTAGGAGCCAAGGCAGAATTCGGGGCATTTCATTGTTGCTTTTGACCCTTACAAATCATGCTGGCATAACTGGCATAAAACAATGACTAAAGATGACCCGACCTCCCAATGCGCAAAAGAATTTGTCACAGTTTAATTGTTTTTTTAGGGTGGTTGGTGGTTTATAGAGAAAGGGGACCAAAAGATAATCACACTGAGTCACTGATTATGAGATATACGTGTGCATTCTATGCACTTATATATTTTTCCATCGTTACTAATCATCCTACCCATTAGAACGAAAGATTCTTAAAGAAGAAAGTTCAAATTACACCCTAAAACTTTCATATCTGTCTGTGCATCCTACCCATTAGAACGAAAGATTCTTAAAGAAGAAAGTTCAAATTACACCCTAAAACTTTCATGTCTGTCTATTTTGCACCATGAACTATGAAACCGTCTACTTTACCTTACCACCCTAACTTTCAAAATAGTCTACTTTATGTTGGATAAAAGGGCACTTTTAGATTTAGTTTCATCCCTAGATAAATTATGAATACAAACTGATAAAACAGTTTAATCAGGTTGCAGAGTATATCCTAGACTGTATCTAATATACTCAATGATAGAGTACAATTGTGAAATCAAGTGAATGTATCCATCGAAAGAGAACGACGTAGAGGCTCCATAATGACAATGCAACAGATGATGATGAATGCTGCGCCTGTGCAAGTTACTATAAAAGAAGGCTGTACCTGCGCAAGCTATTGCAAAAGAAGGTCGCACCTACGTAAGCTACCAGACCCTGATTTTGGCAGACCATTCCCATAGGTGTCATGTGCTAACAACCTTTGCCTCGGCCTGGCCCGACAAGGTGAGCGAGTGCACACGTGTATTCTTCTAGTCCTCATGAGCTAAGAGGTGAAGGAGAGAACCCCTTTTTTAGTTGGTATCGCTCTATCTTTCCTAGCAAGATGGGACTAAAGAACTACAACATTCTTTCACATTAGGAAATATTCAAATAATGGGTTAAAGCCCACAATTTCTAACAATCTCACACCAGATCTCAAATTCCCACATAGATATACATGTTCCTTGTACTATTTGATATCTGGTGTTTTGATGGAGACCTGTTAGGGTTGAACATCCACCTAGAGCTTGAGGCTACACTCATTCACAATTTGGACAATAGACTATGCCTTAAATTATAAGTTTTATGCAAACAAATTTTATTTAAAGTTATAAATAATACTTGGTTGCCGATAGACTACTTCACAAATGGAGCATATAAGTTGTACTTATAGGTCTCTGTTGGCAACCAAGTTACCGAACAACAGAGGAGATCTTCAGCTAAGAGGGAGAGACGAAGGCTTCGTAACATGACACTTGTTTATGGGTAGTTATCTAGTCTTATCAGTGTGTCCCTTCAGTTATAGTGCCGACCTATTTATAGCCCATACTCAACCACTCCACGCAATAATTTACAGCATTGCCCCCTAATTGCTACATTCCCGACATATTCAGGGGCATTTTGGTACAATCCCAAACACATTAGTATATTTACAACTATACCCTACACCACTACGCGGGCTTCGACGGACCCCACGCCTTCGCCTAAGCCCCCCGAAGGTCAATCACATACGGGGGCCTTCGATGCACCTTCGACTGGCTTTGACGCTGCGTCGCGAGTCAACCTTCGGTCCCCGTTCGAAGGCCCGCCAAAGGCTTCTCCTGTGATGATACTCGGTGTCACGAGTTGACCTTCAGTCTCCGTCCGAAGGCCTACCGGAGGCTCCGCCAGCGCTTCCTGAAACACAACTGCATTATTCGTCAATAAACGGCCACCATTGGTCTTCAACTCACCATTCGAAGGAGCACGCGAGACCATTCCCTAACAGTAGCCCCCTACAGGTAAAGTTCACCTTCAATGGGTTGAACCTGTGAATAAAATGGTATGACCGAACGCCGTCCCATTAGGCCCGTTGAAGACCCTTGGGGACTCATTTTACCTTTTAGCAGACAGCCCCCTTCGGTTGTTCAAACATTTTTTATGACCATTCTGCCCCCACACAACGGTTAGGGTTCAAGAGCTCTAAATGCCTTTGTCACATGCTCAACCATCTTTTATGGCAACGGTTCATTCCAACGTGCCTCGTTATATCTGTCGTTAGCCTTACTTTTTACTGCTATAAATACGCTCTACCTGGCACCTCAATCTTTACCGCTTGAATTTGCTGAAGCTCTAGCTCTCGTATGAAGACTCCCGCACCCACATCTCCTTTCGAAGCCTAGTGAGACTCCATGTCTCCGAGAGGCAAAACAAACCTCCCGAAGACGTACTGGATTGGAAAATCTAAAGTTGACTAAGAAGTCCTAGTTGGACTAATTAAAAAGGGTTTGATTAGTGATGTTTCGAAGGTTAGACTCCCAAAAGGCCAAGAGACTACGGAGCCTGGAGATGACGAAGCCATTGTTTTCGTGGACTACTTCCGAGTGGGGCTTCGCTTCCCTTGTGATGAGATGGTGGCGAAGGTTCTGAAGCTGTTCGAAATCTACCTCCACCAGCTGACACCGAACGCCATTGTTTAGCTCAGCCTCTTCGTTTGGGTGGCGCATTCGAAAGGAGCGAAGGCATAGGCCAGGGCTTTTGCCGCATCCCACTGTCGGAGGGTGAACTCCTCAAGCGGGGACTGAGCGTAACACCCTGAGGATGTCTCTCTGAGGATTTGCTGTGTTACAAGAATGTTTGTCTAAGTATAGAGCTTCGTGCTTCTTCCGTCATCGTTGTCCGGAGTTCGTCCGACGTGTTCTTGTGTCTTCGGTCGATCCAAGTCTCGGTCCGCCACCCTTCTCCGGGGAGCCCGCCCCGCTTATATACCCGTCAGGGCGGTAGCGTGCCCAGAAAGGATAGCGCAAGTTCCAAGGCGCCATAAATGGAAAGCAACCATCATGGGCTGTAGCTCGAGGTGACAGGGAGGGTTGAAAATGCGCCCCCGTCCGGTCTTGTTCGTCATCATTCTGCTTTTCGGCGAGTGCTGCGGGGAGGGCCCATCGGGTAGCCACCGAGCAGCCCCGCGTGCCCGCTCGGTCAGAGCAAGCCTGACACAGCAGGGCAGCAGGCGGTGTGCCTTGAGCCCTGCGACGTTATCCCGAGGCGCGCCGGATGACGTGCGATGGGATCCGCGCATTACATGTCCCCACGCCTCTCTGCCAGACCGTGGTAGGGACTGACAGCAAGCGTGGGAGGAATGGTTGGAAGTGACAAGCCATGCACCTTCTTAAATGCAGCATCGGGCCTCTCACCAGTTGACACCTCTCCGCTGAGCCCCTGTGGGGACCACCGGCGGAGGGCTTCTCAGGACCTCAGGGAACTGTGAGTGCTCGGGGACTACTGTTCACGGCCCCGAGCACTCTCTCTCGGAATTGACTGCTCGGGTCCTCGGGGAACTCGGGTGCTCGGGGACCACTGTTCACGGCCCCGAGCACTCTCTCCCGGGACTTGAATGCTTGGGTCCTCGGGGAACTTGGGTGCTCGAGGGCCACTGTTCACGGCCTCGAGCACTCTCTCCCAGAACTGACTGCTTGGGTCCTCAAGGAACTTGGGTGCTCGGGAGCCACTGTTCATGATCCCGAGCACTCTCCCCCGGGACTTGGTATTCTTGGACCTCAGGGAGATAACCCCCGAGGGAGGGTGCCATGTGGCACTCTGCTGTCCTAGCCTCGGGACTCGGGGACCCCTGGTTCCTGTGTCATCGACACCCACAAACTCCATCACCAACCGAAGCTAGTCTTCACGTCGAGCATGCAAAGCGAAGTCCATTATGGTTGTTTCAACTTCACTTATCGTGTCAGCCTGGTCATGCCAGTCGTGGCATACAAAAACAAATGGCTGAATGATTGGACACAATGGTGGTTCTACCACAAGATGGACCAAGAGGAGTATCTCGTGTCCAAGTGCGAAGAGGTGAAGGGGAACCGTGCCCTAGATTAGTGCTGATGGCCTCCCAGAGGGAGGCATTTGAGGCCTTCACCAGGTGCGTGAAGCATCTAAGCACGCGCGATCTCGTACAAGTGTTCTTGGCATCCAGGGTGTAGCCCCTCAGCCGGGGCTGGACCATCCCGACCTTCGGTGATAAAGGGCCAGAGGGACTCTATCGTCCCTAGCTTGACTTCTGAGATTTTATAGGTATTATTTTTTATCATGTTCTTAACCTCAATTCAGCTTTGTCCTTTCCTTACATTATTTGCTTTGGGGAAGACTTGACGGTGAGTGAAGTGGAGACTAGAGCGATGCTTCTTCTTACGAAATTTACCCAAGGTGAAGCCCAGGTCTGTGCCGACCAGGAGCTTGGTCAATGACCAAAACAGATTTTTGATCTACAAGGTCTCACCTATAAGGACAGGCCGAAGGTTTCCATGCTCTCATCGGGCCAGGGCGAAGGAGACCGCTCCCCAAACACCAGGACAGACGGAGCATCTGTTGCGGGAAGCTAGAAAAAGCAAAAAATGGAAAACCCTTCGGACACTGGGACCGATGGAGCACCACCGAAAAATGGTGATACTGAGGTGCCATGCTATACAACATCATATGACCCTCTCCATACAACATCTCACGGTTCACCAGTCTGCGGCGCACTTACAAATCCATCTCATGTTGCAGCTGGTTGTAACGGCTTCACGTTTCCCATAGCTCAGCCACCACACAACGATAGGATTGGTCCAAGGAGCGAACCAACTCTACCATGCGTTGCTCATTCAATGAGGCCGCATCTAGAATATCTTCAACGTTGTTGACGTTGTTGCCCTGGATAGGAAAGTAGATGAAAGGCCATCCATGTAGAACTGGCAACTCGCCACGAAGGGCAACCATTGCCTTGTATGCCACCGCTTGAACTGCCATTTCTTTCGAAGTTCAAATAGCCTCAAAATAGTGAGGGTTGGCTCCACCTTTGATGATTCGCGCCTGAATATCCACAGTCGCCAAGTAGCCCACTAAGTTAGGCCCAACTCCTTGAGCATAAACCATATACTCTAGCACAAAGGTGAAATTTGTGCACCGCAACATCTCATAGAAGAGTGCAGGAAAACCCTCCACACCCTCAGCATGAGTAGCCATCACCATAGCAAACGCGGTCATCCTTATCCCATTAAGAAGGAGATGAGTCAGAGGTCAAGATGAAACATATTATCAACAAGCAAAAGGGTATGAAAGGCTCTAAGACAAGATGAGGAATAAAAGTAGAACATATCCTTAGAATATGGAATTTAAACTTTAATGAGTCGTATAATGAGGTGGACAAGTTTTATTAACCCATAACCTAAGCTCTTTAGCTACTTCATTAAACCAACCTCTGATGCCATGCTGTGAGAAACCATCAAAATTGTATTCTAATTGGTCATTAGGTAGATCATTTACACAATCACGACTATAATAATTAACCAGAATCCAATCCCAGTAGTCCCCGCAAGTGTTTTATACCCAAGATCGGAACACAAGCCCTTACAACATGTCTCATCAACTCAAGGCATAATAAAGAGCTAGTAATGAAATTATATTACAAGTCCTTAAGTTATTACAATATTTCATCCATTAACAGAAACAGACGCTAGAAGGACAAAAAAAAAAGCAATTTCAACTCATAATTGGTTAGAGTGACTATGCATTGGAAAATAACAACATACACATATATGAGCTTGAAACATCTCAACTCATCATCAACTACCATCAACTACTTCCAACATACATAACCTCATTCTACATCGGACTTTACGATTGATGCAAATGGACAGAAGTTTGCTCATGAACGAGAACACGGTAATTTGAATTGTTCTTACACCCTGTAGGGGATACATCTTTACCCACATGACACGATGATCACTTGACTTGTGCAACCCGCTGAAGTCCACACAAGAGGTACTCTTGTCAACCTTTCCCAATAAACTCCGACCGTTTGAGCATACACCTATAGGTGTAGAGGTCATCTAGAACTACTCTCCGAGTAAACTAGATACATTTACAAACCTATTATACCTACAACACTATAGACTCGTATGCCAAAGGGTCACAACCACAAAGCTATTCAGCTCATCCGTCCTATAGCCGGATAAGTGGTTAGTACGGAAAAGTGCTAAACCAACTGCAACAACGGACAATACTTAAATGATTTGAGTAGGCCAATAACATCTGAGACTCCCTTCTCGGGTCATCTCTATCGCCCGCCCAAATCTCGTCTCATCCTCACGATCTCATCATCCAACATCATTATTATCTCTGTGAACATTAATAGGCCATAAGCTCACGAACGATTGTCCAACACCGCTCGACTTCTATCGAGGACCTATGCATTGCTAAGCATCTCAAATAACCTTTTAAGTTAGATATTAACATGGTTATACCCAAGCTACAAGGATAGAAAACATCAATAATCCAAGGTAGAAAATGCATCAACATAGGTTCTACACGTATAACCCGACTTTGGCTCGCTAAATATAGACAACATACATAAGCAATAACTTATCAAATTAGACTCCATATAATTCAAATTATGAGGTGAAATATACTTACATGCTTGCCTTGGTGCTCGGCTTCACAATCCATAGGAATAAAGTTCGTATTGCCCCTGATCACACCCGTGTTACACTCTGGTCCTTCGTTCTGTAAAGAAAAATGCATGCAATGCGATGAGTATGAATGAGGTGCAATGAGATATGCTACAAGATGCATAAAACATAAGGATGCAGTACAACAAGCTAAGTGTACAAGACATGCGATAGAACAATGAAGCATTCCAATCAAACATCATCTGACATTCTGACTGAAATCCGAAAGTTTTGGATTGAGGTCGGAACTTCTGTGTTGTACTCTGAATAGGGGTCCTCGGGTCGCAAGATTATTTAATCCAGAAGTTTCGAATTGAGGTCAGAACTTCCGGGTGCTCAGAATGTCCGAGTGGGGTTTCGAACATGGGTTCTCGGTTAAATTTACTCGGATTAACCCAGAACTTTTGGGCTATACCTGAAATTCCAGGTAGGATTCTCGGGTAATTTAATCTAGGATTACCCGGAACTTTCGGGTTGTAAACCAGAACTTCCAGGTTTTGGCAGAAAAGAGTTTTACAATGATTCGTCGACCGATTCAATTTGCATGTTAAATTCCAACCCACATACGCATATATTAGCACTAATGCATGGATTCTAGACCTAACTTACCCACTCTACAAGCATGATTCATTCGTTCTATCCCATCCAACTCCTCCTACTAGCTCCAAAGCTACAAGAACGAAGTGGTGCTTCGCAATTGCAAGAAAACTCGAATTTATCCAAAAATCCATCTGTGCATTCTCACCAAGGGAACCTAGGAGACTTACCCAAAGTCCTTGTGGAGGTTGGTGACCATCGGTGAAGGAGAAAATGGAGGGAAAACTTAGAGGAGAGGGGGAACAAGCTACCCTTGTTGCTTCAACCAAACACACCAAGAGAGGTCAAGAACAGCTCGAATCTTTTATGCACGCGCGAAAAAATTAGATGGATGGAAAGCTAAAGAGCTAAGAAACACATTGATGTGAGCTAAGAAACACATTGATGTGACATGCATACTTTTATTCTTGCTCCTTGAGGTGGGATTTGGAGGAAGAAAATGAGAGAACTTGAGGGAGAACAAGCTGCTTCTTTGCTGCTCGGTTTGGGTGGGAGAGAGGAATAGAGTGAGAGAGTGAGGTGGGGTGGGGCTGCTGGTGCAGGCCGAAGGGACAAGGAGGGGGTGGGCCAGCCTAAGGTGAGCCCCACTTGCAAGTGAAACAAGTTATATTCAGCTACAAAAACTATTCTCTCTCCTCATTTCCTTTCTGTGTTTTATAAACTCAAACCGAGTACTCTAGTACTCCACAAATCCTAGAACTAAAGTGTCATGATTACAATGCAAGATGAATCCAATTAAATTGGATCCATCCACAACGCCTAAGCAGAACTTAAACTAAAAGAAACTCCATACTCGGGTATTTTCAAAATTAAAAGCAAAAATTAAAGCCACAAAGTAACTAACAAGTACTCAACAAATGCTCACAATTAAACATAATGCTCATGATACATAATTATATTTAATAACATGTTTACGAGATTTAAGATGTGACAGAAGAGGTCATTGACATTCAGGGCACCGGTGTGGACACGAATGGAGTATCCCACGCATGTGTCGATGGCCACAATTGCGAATGGAGGTGCACATGACATATGTTATTGAGGATGTGTCTCCCTGGCATTTGGACGTGGTGTTGTGGGATGGGATGCGGGCGACGGTGACACGGTTGGGGGAAGGAGGGGATGTGTGGTAGGTTGCAGTGAGAGCGAACCCTACGTTTGTGTGGGCTCGTGGGCAGCTCGGATGACCAAATAGGCCTCAAGCGAAGATCGGACGGCTTAGAACAAATCACGGGACACATGTCGGGCATTGATAAGCATAGGGGTGCCCGAATCAAAATGTACTTTGTGTGCACAAGATTAAAGAGGCACTAACTCTAAAAACTTAGTATGAAATGGCAATTCATGCTCTGTATCAAACGAGGTGATACAGTGTCCTAATCACTTTCACGTCATAAAAATCGAGGTAGAGGGTGAAAATGCGGGAAGCAAAACCTCCGCTGTTCTTAGCGCAACAGCACACAAGCTTGCCGTTCCTTAATCACGCATTCAGATTTATGGCCGCATCAAGTTGGCGCGGGAGCCGGCGAGCATGAGCGACGAGCAGAGGAGCATGAGCGACGAGCGACACGGTGTGGCTGCAGCTGTTGGCGAGCACATGCATCGAGGTGAGACTCGGCGGGTGCGGTCAAGACACTAGGCGCGGCGCTGCGCCTGCGCGTGGGAGGTCGTCGGCGAGAGCTTTTGCCTGCTACAGCATCCCGACGCGCGGGACAACCTGACACAGCCTTGTCCGTGTATGCACCTCAAATGAAAAGCTCGATCACCCAAATGAAAAGCAACGGCTGTTGTAACAACGATGGTAGGTTTTGCTTCCGAAGATACCACAGTGATCATCGCTTGCATTTTTATAGTTTTCCCTAGAAATAGAATATAATACGGTGAAAGGTTTTGTTTCCTGTAAAATGACTAGCGTAAAAAGGAGTCTGTGAGCTCTCTCTCTTTTCTTACCAGTACTACGATGTGATCAAACACTCCCCACAGAAAACATTTTTAAGATCATCTTTAGTAGCTATCTTAAATTTTTTATTTTTAAAAATATTATTATAGTATCCTCTATCACTATTACAATATTTTTTATTTTTTTATCTTCAGCAGCTATCTCATTTTACCTTCTGCTATTTTTTTTTCTCTCTCCGACTTCACTGTCAGCCTCTGTAAACAGTACTGCTTCAGTACTATATAATACTGTAGCGCCGGATAGGGTATATGCTGGAGATCGATTTCCAATACTACGGTACTTTACGGGTACTGTGACACTAAATAACTCCACTACTGAAATTGGCCTAACACAAGTTTACATGGTTTTCGTCATGGGAAACATGTGCCCAAATTAAGAAGGGAAAACTATCCCAGAGCAGAGAGAAACTTATCCGAGAATGGCATCCCTCCGAAGTGTCCCACGGCAGCGGACCCAGGGGTATTCTCGTCATTTCTGCCCACGAGACCCGCACCCGCCCTTACTTTTTCCTCCCTTTCACACTCGCCCCTCGTCATCACTCCCTCGACCCGCCCCCGCTGGAGTAGTCCGCAGCTAATAAATTTTTCCAGCGCGACGGCGTCCTCGCTGTCCTTCTGGGAAGCTTCGCCTCCGCGACCGAAAGCCACCAAATCCGCCCCGTTTTAAGCCCGCCTCCGACGAGGAGCCGCCGTCTTAACCAAGCTGTTCGGAGCCGGAGCCGGAGGAGTGTTTGATCGGGCCGGTGCCATGGCGGAGACCTGCAAGTTCGTGCTGCCCGGCCAGCCCCCAGGTAGTTCATGTCTGGGTCGTGGGGTTGTGTCGCCGCTCCTGCTTCCGGGGTTGGGGTTTTGTGCTGTTTCCACGGTAAACACGAGGTTTTCATGGTTTTTTCCCCTGTGAATCTTACGTTTGGTGTGCGTTTTTTTAGCTGCATGTTGTTATGTCTTTGAAGAATAAGTTTTTGACTTTTACGGTTTGATGAGTTCTGATTTCCGTAATTCGTGCGAATTTTGTACGTATTTGATGTTTTTGAATTTTATTTCGCGGCTTTGCTAACGGGTTCTGTCGTCTTGTAGTCATTTCAAGCGCATCAGCTACACTTTCGTCACCGAAATTGTTTTTAAAAAAGGCGAGTGATTAGCTAGTCTTCGGCGTTTTCTGACATTTCTGCCCAATAATCCGAAGCAGACAGAAATGTTTTCAGTACCATACAAAATGAGGGCAGTATGCGAGTGGTTGGAGTAGTTGTCGATGTTGACCAGTTGATGACTAACCTCATGGTAAATCTGCAGATTTCTCCCAGATACTGCTGGAGGCTCAGAAGAGATGGCTGCGGCCCACCGAAATTTGCGAGATACTGTCAAATTACAAGCTGTTCTTAATTGCGCCTGAGCCGCCAAACATGCCCGCAAGTATGACTCCTCTGATTTTTTTCCGTTTCTGTAGATGCTTTCAAGTCACCATTTATCATTCGTTAGCCGTCCTCAGTATTCCCTTTCTGTAGATGCTTCGAAGGGAGTAGTAGTTTCTTTTAGTGAAAACAGTAGGAGAGTTACATTAGCTCTACAGCTTGCTATTACTTGATTTGATCAATGCTATTTTTATGGTTTGTATGGATGACCCTGATATATATGTCTGAAAGACATTCATTGGCACTGATTCTCCTTAACTTTCATGTGCCTGCAATAGGTGGTTCTCTTTATCTCTTTGATCGCAAAATATTGAGATACTTCAGGAAGGATGGACACAACTGGAGAAAGAAAAGGGATGGGAAGACTGTTAAAGAAGCGCATGAGAAACTAAAAGTAAGAAAATACGAGTTCTTTCTACAGAAAATCACTCTTTGGAAGGTTGTGTAGGTAGTACTTGTTATTGTGCATTTTGGCTATTTGTACTCCCTCTGTTATTTTTTGTTTGACACTGACATTTCACGGTTACAACTTTGACCACTGTTTTTTATAACTTTATATCAATAAACACTAACAAAATTATACTTCTGTGAAAGCATTTTCAAAGACAAATCAAGTCATGTAATTTTCGTATAGTCAATATTGATAGTTTTAAACATATTAATGGAAAAGTTAGATGGCACAAATTCTAGGACGTCAAACAAAAAGGAACGAACCACCTTTGGTATTGTCCTATGCTTGTGCTGTCCTTGTCATATGTTATTTGTGTCCATACTTGTGATTTACTGTTGTCAGTTGTCACATATTAAGCCAAGCTGATGGCCATGCTTTGTGGATTCACTAACAACTTGCAGCTTACACTGCTAAGATTCATCTTAGAGAAATAAGCATTCTATTGAGGGATTACATGCAGGTGCAAAATGTTGCACCCCGGCGTCCCACTTACATAATATTTATCCATACTTACATCAAAGACTTGTTTCACAAGTTTGGGTACAACCTTTCGACCTGAGTATATCGATGAAGGAAAATGGTGTTGCATACTCACATTTACTGTGAACAGAAGACTCCTTTTGCAAATTATCTCTCGTGTGCTGGAATATACTGCCAGCTGAACCTTTTTTTATTGATGATCATATATTTTTGTTTTAGACCTGTTTCTATTGTGTCTTGCTAGTCTTCTAAAGCAGAAGTTTGTTATTTTAGGCTGGCAGCATTGATGTACTCCACTGCTACTATGCCCACGGGGAGGAGAATGAAAACTTTCAGAGAAGGACCTATTGGCTGTTGGAAGAGTAAGTGCCGAGCGTTGCATAATGTTCTTTGCTGTCTAATGCAATTCTATGCTCATTTATTTGTTAAATGGTACTTAAACTGATATCCAGAGGAAAGTGTGTACTGTGTAATAAAATAACTTCTCTTACTTTTCAGGGATTTCACACATATCGTTCTTGTACACTACCTTGAAGTCAAGGTACACTAATTCATACTCTAGTAACATTCTATTTCATCCGTGCAACTAAAAGCAGCTAATGAAGATTTTAATACACATGTACATTAACCAACTGTGATAGGAAATGTGCCTAAAAAACCTATGTCACCAACTGTATTGGCAAATGTGTCTGAAAACCTATGTTCACCAACTGTATTAGCAAACGTGCCTAAAAGAACTATATTAGCTAATGTTTGCTCTCAATATGTTACATAGGCTATGCAGGTTTTCTTGGCTATTGTTTTCACTGCAACTTCCCTTCCTTCTTATACTCTGATTCTACATCCCACTTAGCAAGTTAGCATCCTCCTCTACACTTTATAGTGATACTCTGCTACTACAGACAAGGCTAGTTATAGTGACACTATGCTACTGCAGACAAGGCTGCACACGTTTCTCTTCAACCAGGCTATAGTTAGACAACTTTCTAAAGTGCATGTGCACAAAGGAGGCTATGATTCATACAAAGTCATTTATTTGCAAATGATGAATTGTATATTGTTCCAGCAATTCAGTTATGTTTTCATATATTGTCAAAATTAATTATTCTGGGAGTATGAATATGAGTATAAGACATTACATACTTTTGGTGAGTCCGAAGAGGATTTAAAAAACATTTTCAACTAATATTTTGAAAATAAACCTTCCACTATTTTTTCTTTCAAAAATGAACCTTTTGGCCATGCCGTGTGTTGCGGTGTGGCTAAATCCTTGGCTGTCAGCTCATTTAGCCATGCCACGGCCCATGACATGGCAAAAAAAATTCTTTTTTGAAAAAAGAATTAGCAGAGTTTTTTAAGATACCTTTTGGCCATGCCACAGGCTGTGGTGTGACTAAATCCTTGGCTGGCAGCCCATTTAGCCATGCCACGGCCCATGACGTAGCCAAAAAAAAAATCATTTTTGAAAAATAATTAGTAGTTTTTTAAAATATTAATTAAAATTTTTAAATAACTCGTCATATGAGTACCTTCATTTCCACTTATCTAATAAAAATGTCCAACCATTTTATTTTATTTGTTTGTTTATGATTAACTTTCCAGGGTGGCAAGCAAAGCTTCAATCAAATGAAAGAGGAAATTATGCAGTTTTCCAATGTTGATAGTCCATCATGTTCAAATTCTATCACTAGTCAGATCCAGGTGGCCCCACAAACCATGGATGCTGCTGAAAGCCCGACAAGTGGACATATTTCTGAATATGGAGACACTGAATCAGGTCTTTTTCTCTTTCTTTCTTCTGCATTATTTACACGAAGTATAGATTAACTGATGGAGATTCAATTATGCACCTTCTTTCAGTGTATTTAAAGCGAAATTCGGTGCATCAGATAATTGCCGAGCAAGCTCCAGATACCACTCTCTCGCTGAGATGCAGCAGCCTGTGGATGGAGTTGTAATGGATGACATGTTATACCCTTCTGCTTGGAGTATAGGTAGTAGACAAGGCAAGATTCACTCCTATATTTGAGATTTGGGTTTCCGTGTCAGTACTGTCTTTTAAATCATTTTCTTTTTTTGAACAGTTTCAGGTTATCATGGTGAAATGCCACCAAGAACAGCTAACTTAGATTATCATTCACTTCCTCACCATGACATAGCTAGAATGTTTGATGATGCCAGCACTGGGCTAGGAGACGTTCCAGAACTCTGTCTGATTCAGTGCCATTCAACTAGTCCTTCACAGATTATCCATCTGGGTTCACAGAGCCAACACTTCATTCTTCGTTTGCCAGCACAGAGGCTAGCAATCTGGAGGATAGCACCCGTCTAGAGACATTTACATATGAGGCTCTGTACACTAACCACCTCAGCCAGAAGAAAGCTGCTGTGACTTTTGCTGGCATATCATCATCAGAGGTACTTCATTATTGTCTTAACTCTCTGAAATCCGTAGAGGCAGATGGAATTTTACCTCCTGTATTAGTGACTTAGTGTACCTAATGGATGTAGACTCAAATTAGCATATATAGAACTTCACAACCCCTTCGGATCTTACCCTTAGTAATAATTTTGGGGATCCTTATCTAAAATCCTGAATACATGTTATGTCAAAAGCAGTATAGCAAATTTGTTCAAAGTTATAAGTGAGAAAACTTGCTATAATAAATTCAACTCTAAACAAATGAACTCAATTAGAAATACTTTGAAGCCTGATATATTAAAGAAAAGGAATTGACACTAGAACAGCATGTTATGAAAGCAAATGCATATCTAATGCTCCGAATGCTTGCACTGGCCTTTATTAGAATAATGCAAGCATGGGTACAGCCATTTGAGGGTGTTACACCTGATATATAAAAGATGATTTATACCAAAATTTCAGGGGAATGGAAATAAATATACCGAAGGAAGCATCAAACATCCACTCTTGAAGCAGTCATCATTAGATCTATTCAAGATTTTACTGGTTTGAAGAAACATGACAACTTTTCAAGATGGATGAGTAAGGAACTCGAGGGGGTAGTTGATTTCGATATCAAATCCAGTTCTGATGCTTTTTGGGGTGGCCTCGAGATCGTGAATGTTGCTGATGGTTCTAGTGTCCTGACAAATGAACAGCTAGATGCTTATGTAGTGAGCCCTGCGCTTTCTCAAGACCAACTATTCAGCATTCTCGATGTCTCACCAAGCTGCGCATATACTGGTTCAAATACAAAGGTGTGCTAGCTGTTTTATGTCCTTGTTTTCATTCTTTACAATCTGCACATTCTGACATCTTAAGGTTCATAATTTTAGTTAGTTACTTAGCAGCTTGTAGTACTCATCTCTCCTACTGCATAGTCATTAAATTATGCTAATGATGCAGGTTTCGGTTACTGGTACATTCTTGGTGAATAAAGAACATGTGGAAAACTGCAAGTGGTCATGTATGTTTGGGGATGTTGAAGTACCAGCTGAGGTCTTAGCTGATGGCACCCTACGCTGCTATGCACCAGCACATCATTCAGGAAGAGTTCCATTTTATGTGACCAGCTCAAACAGGGTGGCTTGTAGTGAAGTGCGAGAATTCGAGTATCGTGATTCTGATGCTCAGTACATGGAGACTTCACATTCCCAAGCCAATGGTGTAAATTAAATGCACCTACATATTCGTCTTGAGAAGCTACTCCCTTTGGGGCCAGATGACCATCATATGCTTGTTTTGAGCAGTGGGAATGAGAAATATGAGCTTATGAATGCTATTAATTCCTTAATGCTTGATGGGAAATGGTCAGATCAGGAATTACCATCTGTCAAGGAAGTAGTTTCCACCGCAAGGGACCAAAGTTTAAAAAAATTGGTGAAAGAGAAGCTGCATTATTGGCTTCTCTGTAAAATAAATGATGATGGAAAGGGTCCCAATGTGCTGTGCAAGGAAGGACAGAGTGTAATTCATTTGGTAGCTGCACTGGGTTATGATTGGGCTATCAGACTGATAATTGTTGCTGGTGTAAATGTGAACTTCTGGGATGCTCATGGATGGACTGCACTTCACTGGGTTGCATCATTGGGAAGGTATGTTCACACATTCTACATAGAGCTGTTTCAAATTAGGATATCTATGTTTCACCAGAACTTTTTGTAAAAAAAGTTACCTAATTTCTTTCTCATCGCTTCTACTTCCACTCTGTTTGTACTTTAATAGGGAGTCGATCCTTTTTCTATTGTTGAACTATATATTTTTATGCTTTTTAGAGAGCGGACAGTTGGTGTCCTCATAGCAAATGGAGCTGTAGCAGGTGCATTGACAGATCCAACTTCCGAGTTCCCTTCTGGAAGAAGTCCAGCTGATTTAGCGTCAGCAAATGGACACAAGGGGATTGCTGGATTTCTTGCAGAATCTGCTTTGACAAGCCATCTGTCAGCACTTACTATTAGAGAATCAAAGGATAGCACTGTAGTGAGTTACCAATTGCTGAAGATCTCACTGACACTAATTCTGCTCAGCTTGCTGGAGAGGATTCCCATGCTGAATCACTTTTTTTTTAGATAATGGAACAAAGTTCCAGCCTCTACCATCCGGTGATGGTACACAGCTGTGCGTCAACCACAAAACAAGCCACACGACTCAAGTGCTTACAACAAAGCGGGGAATAAAAAAGCAACAAAGTTTAAGCCCAACAAAGGTGAGCGACCAAACGACTGGAAAGGAACTAAAAGCTACGCTTCAATTCGATTCCACTCAGGCTGCAGCTAGGATATTTCAAGCCTTCAGGGTGCAGTCATTCCACTGAAAGAAAGTTGTGGAATACGGAGATGATGATTGTGGGTTATCTGATGAACGTACACTTTCACTTGTTTCTCTTAAAAATGTCAAACCTGGACAACATGATACACATCTGCATTCTGCTGCTGTTCGTATCCAAAACAAGTTCCGTGGATGGAAAGGAAGAAAGGAGTTTATGATCATTCGCCAGAGAATTGTCAAGATACAGGTAGTGCCAACAACCAATTACCTAGTATTTTTTTATGTTTACATGCATGTCTGCCAAATTTCCCTTGCTATATAGGGTTGCAAGTAATTCCAATTCCACTTAGTTGACCTACAATGTTGATGCCCTGTTCAATGATCTTGCAATCTGTTATCTTATAACAAAAGCTTTTCTGTTCCACAAACGTGCCTGAATGGATTTGATGAATCTTTGCTTCCTTTAATAATGGATTAATCTCCTCTTTCCTTTTCAAGAATAAATCAGTTGTATGGCATACCACAACAGTGTAGCTCAAAAATCATGATGCATGTTACAAACAGCATTCTTTTATCAAACTAGTGCCTAGTAGGCTGTTGTTAACTTGTTATTTGAAAAATTGTTGAATGCTACACTAACATAGGAATTTGTTCTCTTGTTGTGTTTGGTCCAGCTGTAGCCTTAATAATAAATCTGCGTTCTTATACTATATGTAGTGGTTCAGATTTCCGATACAAGGTATTATAGATCAAACAGGGAAGTTAATGTCGACGGTTCTGTTCAAGAATTAACTTGTCTTTGTTTGTCATTAGGCTCATGTACGACGATATCAAGTGCAAGAAAACTATGGGAAGGTAGTCTGGTCAGTAGGTATTGTTGAGAAAGTTATAGGGCTTGTTCGGTTCTTTGAGATTTAATCCCCAACGGGAACCTATCCAGGGAGGGATTGAGTGAATCCCTCCCATGTCACCCAAAACCTGTAGGGAATGAATCCCTTACTTCCCCTAATCCCTCTCTTGAAGAATATGTTCGGTTTTGGCTGAGATTCATTTCTTAATCCCTTCCTCCACTAGAACCCAAGAGATATAGTGCAGATCAGCATAACAGTTGTACTAAAGCTATACTAAAGATTAATTGTCACAAAAGTTATACTAAAGCTTAGGTTTACGCAAGTTACAACCATAACAGCTGGCCTAGCGGTACTGTCACTTACAAGAAGATCCAGCTATAGCCAAGACATGGTTCCACAGCTACACTGATAAAAAACCGAACATATTTGCATGTGTGAAACAAATATAAATAGCAGATCAGCATGGTCCATTCGTTGCCAGAAATGATAGTCATTGATGTCCACAACAAATGGCATCTTAAGCGCCAGCAGTGCTTGCATTATTCAGCAACAAAGGTAATCAGTGCTTGCTATTTGATTGTTTATAAGGTTTCTTATATCTAGATTCTAGACAAGCATTGGAGCCCTGTCATGAGTCTTTGATTAAGAAATTATTTCATTTCTTAACCTAATCAAGGCAGATTCTAGATCCTCATCACAAGAAACCTTACAAATTTCTCTGTTATCTAGATTTTTGAAGACACCATATGCTTTGGTTTTTTCCTTCTTTGTCACTTCCATTGAGTTGAGAACAAATATGCACCTCTTGATTGAAAAATCATTATAAACATTCAAACCGGTGCAGGAACAAGCTACAAAGTAGACATAATGTATTGGAGTAAAATCAGTTTACAGAATACAAAACAATTGCTCGATCTGCATGCATGTTACTGCTTGGGTATGAAAACAAGAAAGAGAAAAAAGAAGAAAATTGCAAACCATGTTCGATATTTTTCAAAAGGACTATCCTATAAAAAGATATAGAACTGAACCAATCAGCATGATTTCAATCAGAACATTTGGACTAAAAAAACTTACAGTCATAAGCATGGGCATGGAATAAAGTTTAGCTAGGACTAGAGCTAGAGATCGTCGGCATGACATGCTAATATGTTATAGTTACACAGTACAATACAGTAAACGACATGTTGAGCTATACTTTCACTTTCACATATTTGTGAGCTGGATTATTTGCTTTGAGTAAAATTTCAGCACTAGTGCACTACTATCCTGTTCTTCATAATTAGATTTTTTCCTTGAAAGATTATTGTGACCTTATTTTGTAATTCCCACCCTATTCAGTAGAAGAATGCATTTGAATTATTACCCACTCCAAGGTAGTATGAAAAAAAGTTGGCTAATCATCAAAAGAAAAGGCAAGAACAAGCAGGAACATGTAGCATCATTCATCTTATGACTTGTGTTCGCACTCTTGTGCACAGTACCAGAATCAGCTGCCACCAAAATTCGCCCCTTCCCTAACCAAACATACTAACGTGGTCCTATCAACAAGCGATTCTTGAATCCTCGGTCTTCAGAACTAGTGGCAAAAGATTTGCCAAGGATGAACCCGAATGTCCTCTAATCCATTGTAAAGTAGTTAACTGAACTTAGCATATCGCATCATGAAAGATCACAAATAGCCGAAAACAAACACCCAGGCAATAACAAGACACGCAGAACATGATTCCAACATCGATGGCTAATGCTACTGCAGAGAAATCAAAGTCTAGATACCGTAAACCACGGCGCGATTAAGGGGAGAGATGGTAATCTAGAGGGTGACGAGGGGTCTATCGGGAAGGGTGGAGGAGAAGAAAGAGTCGCTTGCCTGGATGGAAAAAACTAATGATCCGGCGAGCGGCGCGCGTTACTTTGCCCGTGAACCGAGGGGTGAGGCGGGGCGGGGCGACTGTGATGCCTTCGCTGTCAAGAACCCTAGTACGCAATATCAAGAACCCTGGACGTGACGGAACCCTAGCACGCGAGAGCAGATGGGAAGGAGGAGGGTGACACGATTATCGGCGAGAAGGTGGCCACAAGAGGGGAGACTGCCGCGTCGCTGTCGCCTCCGAGGATTTTTTCCACGCCTCTGTAGTCTATGGTTTTTTTTGGGCGGGGGGGGGGGGGGGGGGGACGACGGGATGGGCCGGTTACAATCCCGGCCCAACCGAACAAGGCCATACTGAGATGGAGAAAGAGACTTGGTTTATGTGGATTTTGATCTGAGAAACAACTTGAAGGTCCATCACAGATCCAACCCACAAAGGCAGATGATGAATATGATGTCTTGCATGATGGCAGAAGGCAGGCTACAGAGAGCACTTGCCCGTGTGCATTCTATGTCTCAATATCCAGAAGCAAGAGAACAGTACCAAAGGCTTCAACCTGTGTTGCTGAAATGAAACAGACCAGGGTATGATTATCGCTACCCTTTTCTCTAACATACAATTGGCATCCGACAGGCCATGCAGAAAGAAATATTAGGCTGAAATTTTGAAAATTGTCTAAATTTAACATTGTGTCATTGCTTTTTTGTTTCCTCTTTGTCCTTCATTCCTTTTTCTAAAGATGAAAAACTGACATTTCACTCTCGGTTATAATAGCCTACAAGTCTACCTATGTTAAAATCGTAATCAGTTGTGTCAATTAGTTGTTTGCTCTTCTTATGCTTATACTTTTGTTGGGCCACTAGTGGGAACATGGTAACATGCTCTTCTAATAGATATTACGTTAAGGACCCTAGCCATCAGCAGTTTGTCCATCAATAGATATTACCGTAAGGATTCCATTGCGTGTTGAATACAAAACGAACCAAAACTAAAAGAACATGCATAACTGGTTGTTCACTTACCAGTAAATGAAAAATGGAGAAGAAACCTTACAAAGTTAGATAAAGGGTGTTTTTTTGGGTCTGATCATGCATTGGTTGATTATTTTGAACAGACGATGCAGGATGAGATGCTGAGTGTGGCAGCTGGTGCCGATGGAAATGATTTCATGACTGGATTGGAGGACTTTATCTGCAGAGACGACGCAGCAATGTCTGCCATTTGGTGACGTTGAGCTTATTAGATGCGTTAGCCAGGCGATTGCCTTCACTTTGTCAGACTAGTTCTGTAAATTCTTCAGCTAGTTGTTCACTGCTGACTGTTCAACTCGCATTCTACCAGGATTAGAATACATGAGACCACAACTCACAACGTGAAGACGGATAATAATCGTCATGGGTAATTGATCATGTATCTGTTACTTCAAACGTTGATAACTAGTCATAAATGACGGAATATGATCTGTCACTTATGATTTTATAATTGGTTGTAATCTCGATTCGTCACTTATGATTTTGATAAACGATTTTTGTGTTTTTTATATTGAAAAAGTTAACATATTTTTTTCACCTAAGTCATCTCACGTAGGGTTATCACAACTTGCTATATTTCATACTATTTTTATAATCTATGTTCTATGAGGATTGAACCAGCTATCTATCCTCATGCGTGTAGTCGTCTTACCACTTCATCTTTGTGTATGTTTTGAAGAAAGTTAGATATTTTATCCTTCTAGTTTTTTTGTTGAGAGTTATAAGTGGTGGGCTAACTGTGACTCATCACTTATGACTATTTTTTTAGTTGTTGATTATTAAATTGTTTGGTACTGAATTTAGTGAATGGTTAATTATTGAATTGTTGATTTACATATACAATTTTATGAATTTTATAATATCTCATGCCAAATTTGTATAAATATTTTATGAATTTCAGAATTTCTCATGTCAACGGTCGCAATTTGATAGGTAGTTTGGAGTATATTCGATAAAACGGGTATAATTTTTACATACAGACTCTGATTTTGATATTTTTTTTACTCCACGAACATTTAAAGAAAAAGTTACATCCGTTTCGTATAAATATTTTGTGAATTTCGAATATCTCATGTCAACTATCGCAATTTGATAGGTGATCCAAAGTGTCTTTTGGTAAAATGGGTATAAATTTTACATACAAACTTGAAAAAGTTACATCCGTTTCTCTCTAACTTTGTTAGGTTCGGTAGATTTTTTAAAGTCAAATTTGTCTTAGAAAATTGAGTTCTCGCCCATGAAGTTTTTACACCGTTTTTAGAACGTGCGTTTGTATCCATAGCTGCCACCCCTTACATCAAAATTGAGCAGAAATATATAATGATTCCTATTCTAGTGCTATTAAGGTGAGAAAAAATAAGAGAAAAATAAAAAAATATTTTTTTTGAAAGATGAAGTGATCAGAAATTCTTATAACAAAATAATAGAAATGTATGCTCACATACTGCACACATATAACTAACAACCCTCTCTGTCCATAAATGTATATGGTTTAAAACATTGATAAACTAAAGCTTAATTTGATGCTCCTTTTTTGCAATCATGAAAAGGCTGGGTTTTTTTACTATAGCTTAGTCAATGTACATTTCTTTTTTTTCTTTTGCTACTCAAAATGTTCCATAAAGCATTGGGCTCTTGTGCATATTTATACATGATGATGAATGATTTAAACAGTTTAAAAAGTGACGGGTCATCCTGTCATTAGTAACGGATCACAATTTGATTTGTCACTAATGATTGGCCTATGATGACCCATCACTGATGAGTTAATCATAAGTGACGAGTTACAACTTGACCTGTCACTTATGTCATCGGTGACGGGTAACTTTATGACCTGTCACTGATGACCTATCATAATTGATGGATTATAAAGTTATCCGTCATCGATGGCGTAAGTGATGGGTTGATGACCTATCATAAATAATAGGTCATGGTCCGGTCTCGACCCGATGCTACATAAGTGATGGGTCATAGTAGGACCCATCACTAAAGGTTCTCTAGTGATGAGTCCTGACGACCCATCACTTATATAGTGTCTTCATTGTCTATTTTTCACGTAGTGACTTTTAAACGTGAGTTCAAAATGTTAGACATCAGCAAAGCACAAATTGACAAAACATCACCCATTTAGATTATCGTATAAACATGGTGAAAAATAAAGATACAATATATAGGTAACTGATTCACAATCACGTCATCCAAAATTACTTATCTCCTTTGGAGAATATGTCCTGTGCTACCACCCATTTGAGTTCAGATGATCATGAAAAACTGGCACAGAATTTCATGTCTAAACTCAATCCACATATTGAGCAAAAATGATGAATGCACTGAAACATAAAGTCTTAATTTAAAGGAGAGAAAAAGAAAAGGAGCTACTGTCCACTGAAAAAGAAAAGGAGCTATTGTTAGTAGCACAACATCACATAGGGGTTGGAGTAGCTGATACATTCTCGGCTTGGCTAGCTTGTCTAGGTTGCAGCAACTATGAACTTGGCGGTGAAGTTAGTACATGTAGGGTGTGTTTGGTTCATTTGCTTAGTCTTAGCTTGGGTGGAGCTAGGTCAGACCAACCCAAACCTGGGTGGATGGAGCCATTTCTCTTGTGTTTGGTTTGGATGGCCAGGCCGGCCCGTGCAATGAAGCTTGTGTTTGGTTTCATGGCCTAAGGCCTTGGCTTGCATTGCGTTAGACTGAAGCCCGAGTTTGGTTACCTGTCTTTGGCCTGATCTGCTCATTGAGGACTTAATTGGGTGAAGTTTATCGGCCCAAAAAAGGGCATATTACCTAGACTACCATAACCCAAGCGGGGCTGCTCACCTTCTCACTCACCACTCACGTGGTCATGCCCTTCTCGCCCCTACTTTGATTGGGGATGATTAGGGTTGGATAGAGGAAGATGACCGGGGTGGTATCAATCGACACATCACGCTGTGCTGCGCCATAGGAAGCATCCAAGCAGGAAGGTGTGTTGGGAAGGAAATAACATCGGCCGTTGATTCCTTGGGTGTCATCTTGAGCTATATTCCTGAGGAATGAAGCCATTGAAGAGAAGGAAAGAATTCTGAGGGAGAAGGAGGAGGAGGAGGAGGTGAGGAGGATCAAAGCTGTGGTAAAGAATTTGTGCTGCAGGTACTAGGGTAGGATGAGAGCCGAAGCAGAAGAAAAGAAGAGGCCATGGATTATGATGTCTATCTTCTTGGGTTGTTTGTGGCCTACATGTCCGGTTTTGTGTTGCTAAGGAAGAAGTGAAGCTCAGTAGTTGTGTTAGGTAGTAGGTAGTTTGGTTTGTGAACTGGTAGTGCTCATGTCTGCTATTTGAACTCGATATGTGCCAATATATATGGCCATGGAATGATCTGGTACCAAATTGAGGTTGTTAACTGGTACTAGTACTTTTGATCTGAGGTGATTGTTGCCCTGATCATTAGCATTAGATACACAAGTCTAAAACACTAGTAGCTATATCATTATTAAGTCTTACTTCTCAGTTCACTAGACACACAAATTTGAACTAATTCCTACGTTAGATAGATCTTGCATACTAGGATTACAATTAATAAGCTTTTCCCTACTAGTATCACATCTTTACATGATAAAGTCTTGGCCCTTGTGTACTTCTCCTTTAGGTCTTCCACCTTCTTTTGCCCATGTGCGCCAAGTGTGAAGGACTAAACAAATACATTATAAGCTTGCACTACTTCCTCCTTTGAATTGAAGCCCTTGTAGCATGAGTTGCTGAATCCAGTCACTTGGTAATGGCATGAATGCCAATCTGCATAGACACCTGGTTGACGGCACTGAAATACAACATACCACTTCATATTTGCTGAAAAAGTTGATAATGCACAACATATATCATCATTTCATAACATTAGAAATACAACATACCAAGGACTTAACATGAAAACAGGCATATATCATTAGGTGTCTCAGCACCACATCACATCAGAGCATGCCAAATGTTTATATGCACCAAAGGCATCACAACACCACATCACAGCATACCTAGAGTTTGTATGCATCTATCACCTATATTACAACAACATATGAATGGTGTTCAGGTCTCACCACTAGCCTACTCATGTCAGTAAAGTAAGCACAAAAAAAGGTCAGGTGGGTGGTGTTAGCCATGAAGTTGCCAAAAAATGGCCACATCCACAGATCCTTGTCCTCAGCAGACATACCCACATAGACCAACCCAATTGCCTTGTTCTCAGTTAGGTGACTCAAAGCATGCATGAGAGCCTCCCTTTGAATCCAAGAGTCCCCATGACAGCCTCATACACACCAGGGGCAGCCTCTGAATGAAAACTCTCAAATATAATAATAGCAAAACCCTATATTGCATCAGTCAAGCCAAGCATGAGGGCTCCCTCCTCTTCACTTCACCTTCCTTTTCCTTTTTCCTAGGGTTGGAGCTTTAGTTTTGCCCTTGGTTCTAGAGGTTTCAGCTTCCACATGAGGTTGTGGAGCTTTAGCATCCAATTCAATTGTTTCGGGCTACCCAAGAGCCTTATTGGAACCCATAGCAAACCTGCCAATAGCAACCCCACTACCAAATATCATTCGCATTTGGACATAGTTAGGATTGGGGACATTGAGGAACTAAGCATCCTTGGGGTGGTCCTAAAGTTAGAATTTTGGACATAATTAGGAGGCAGTTAGGAGAATTGGTTAAGTAGACAAAACAGATAACATGAATCCTAAACTACAAGTTAGAGCTAACCTTGGTATGCCCTTTGTAATGCTAAGCTTCTAGTGTTATCATGTAATTTTCCTCGTCCCACAAAGCCCTCTCAACTCCTTCAGCCTATGGATCTTCATCTACTTAGCACGCTACTTACGAAGGTGGTTATAGACTTGAGGGCCATTGACCTCAAGTCCACTGAACTCAGAAATGTCCCTAGCCATTGCGTTCAGGTGAACCTCCTTGAAGCCCTTGTCTATTTTCACCACCTCCCCAACCAGGTTAGAAAAATGGCGTAGGGCAAATGCAGGCATGACATTAGTCTAGACAAACCTATGATGGTTGTGCCCACCCTGTCCATGGCCACCCTCTTGGGAACCTTGGACGTCATGTCAAGCATCACCCTCTTGTCCATCCCCAACAACCCCAGCATCACCCATGTCAGCCATTCCTAAATTTTAGCATCATTGCAGCACAAAAATGAAATATCATCATCACAACAAAAAAATGCATCTAGAAGAATACTAGAAGATCGACATTGCAACACAAAAAGGAAAGGAAAATTAAGGCCCTATTTGGCACAGCTCCAGATCCAAGATTTCTTGGAGCTGGTCAAACGTAGCTCTAAGAAATCTTGGATCTGGAGTTATGGATGGATTGAGGGTACCTTGTTGAGCCATCTGAATTTTATTTTAGACTAAAAATAAAAGTTTAAACTATTTTAGTTTATCATACAAACTTCAGATCTAGTATGGATCTTAGAGTTGGAGCTGTGCCAAACAGGCCCTAAGGAAACATGATCATTGCACTCCATGACACCCTTGGAAATATGAAACCAAAGATCATTGCTCACTGTTGTGGTGATCAACAACACCTTACATCACCACAACTAGTTCAATTTTTCACAGGAAATAAATGATAACATTAGTAGGACATGACAAGAAGTCAAGCTTCCACTATAGAAATAGAGACATCAGGTTGACTCCTCTAGAGTTGCCCCTGTTGGTCCACATCTACTGAGCCCAGGTGTCCCTCTTGATGACCCAGGCTCCATTATCCATAGTGACATCATTATGGGCAGCCTCATCAACAACATTGGCATTCCAGTTAGACTCATGAAGGACATGTACATCATCCTTGTACCTAAGGATTCAATTGTGTAGGATACAACAAGCTAGGACTAATTTGACTTGAGTTTTATATGGATGTAAAGGCTTGTTGTACAAAATCTTGAACCTATTCTTCAGTGCCCCAAAAGCTCTCTCTACTATTACCCTTAGAGAGCAATGCCTTAGGTTGAATAGCTCCCTTGCATTTTGAGGGCTCTTGACCCCATACTCCTTCAAGTGGTACCTTATACCTCTGTATGGTGGTAGGAACCCTAGCCCGACTGCATAGCCAACATCTACTAGGTAAAATTTACCTAACATTAGGAAACCAATGAATCAACAATAATTTTACTAAAATGCTTACCCCTAAGGTTGTACTTCTATTACCTTCAGGTACCCTTAGGCCATCCTCCATTGGTAGGGCATCAACCAGGATAAGGGCATCATGAGTTGACCCCTCCCATCTAGCTAGGACATATGTAAACCTGAGATCGAAGTCTACAGCAACAAGAACATTTTGAGTGGTTGTATGCTTTCTTCCAAGGAAAGCATCCCTGTATTTGCTGGGAACTCTAGCTAGAACATGGGTACCATCGACTGCACCTATGCAGTCCTAAATGAAGTAATATGGCAATTTATTAATCAAGTTCAATGAATGAATCAATTACTACCAGAATGTCAAATTTTCTATACACTGCTTCAAACCTTGAAGTAAGGGTTCCACCTGCGGCTATTCTGGATTTTTCTTGGAATAATAGTGGCAGGAGGAGTGATCATCTCATCTCTTAGTTCACCAACAACATACAAAACTTCTCAAAAGTACCTACTAATAGTTTCAAAGGACCTCCTAAAGGTTAAGTTGATGCACTTGAACCTTTGGTTGTGACCTACAACATGTAGGAACATTGCCACCTGCTCCTTAACACAGGTATGGATACTATCCCTCAATAACCCCCTACTACAAGAACAGGTCACAAAGTTGGAAGAACAGAGCCCTTCTCATCCTAAAGAGATCCACACACTAAGTGTTAGTAGAGTGGTAGATGAACCGCAGGTTAGCCTGCCTCTCACGATCTTTCACAGCCAAAGGGCCATAGGTCAGAGATGGCCTACTTAGAGAATGACGCCTGAACCTAACAAACAACCATGCTGACACTACAACTACGAGAGCAACACCCTTGAGGATGAGATCGCGATGCTTGGTAGCAACATCCATGTCTAAAGGCAAAAGATATACACAAGAATCAGTGACAAGCAGTGGTGCACATTAAGGTGTTGTAATATTAACTTCATAAGTAGAATAGGTCACGACTACAGATCGACACCGATTACACATGAACCCTAACAAATTGGAAAGGAACAAAGTAGATCTACAACGTTTAAACCTAGATGCTAGCAAATCCACTGCTCTGGTGCAAGCAACTCTAATCAAGAAACGTAGAGCAACATCAAACAAGCAATGCAAATCCAACAAGATACGAAGATGAATAGAGGATAAAGAAGAAGGGGAAGGAGTACTGCACAGATTCGACACTCAAGACCATGCACCAAGCACTAGGAAGGCAACGCCTTGCTCAAGACCTACCAGGAGAAGTTGCCTCTCTAGCAAGGGATGACAGATCTCACGCAACAAGTCCAAAGTGGAGAGGAGAGCGAACTGGAGGTGGTGCAAATGAGGGCAGACGGTAACCCTAGCACTCGCCCGGGAGGTCATTACATGCACATCTTGGGTCAACACAGAACGCCGCTCATGGTGGGCCCTGCATCATTCGGGCCTAGCCAGAGCTAAACGGCTGATTTGGGCATCTAGGTCTAGCCTGGCTTAACATCCCCTTTGCATTGGGCTGGCGCAGCTAAGTCCTTATCCAGGCAACCAAACATGTGCATCCTGCATTGGGCTAGTCTAGCTAGGGGTTAACCAGACAACCAAACACGGTCGTAATTTCTTAAAAGATCAATGGATCACAAAAAAGTATGGATTAGTTATATTACTGGTCAGACTCATTAATTGCATGACAACACAAATGTAACTTACCCACATTGAAGCCTACTGCTTGGTGAGAGAATATAGTAAATGAGGAGCCAACTTCTCTCTGCACAAGTAAATCTAAATTTCACAACAGAGGGAAACCGAACAATGCCTGTGTCACATTATCCAATGCCATACCTCAATGAAGAACATATGCCGGACTCTATGAAGGGAACCCTTGAACGTGTCAAGCTGTGGGAGATCAACATCTGCCGAACTCTATGAAGGGAACCCTTGAACGTGCCAAGCTGTGGGAGATCATCATTAAAAAATCGTTGCATGATTCATCCATCCATCGGTAACATCCATCATCTACCACCTTACTAGACTAGAAGCGCACAAATGTTTGCCATCATCCCAAGAAAAAGCATCTGCACCAAATGATCCCTACCGCCAAATTAAAACAATGTATTACAGAAGATAAAGGATAGAAGACAGGGGCGGAATCCACTTGGATCATGGGAGCTCAGTTGAGCCCCCAAATTTTTTGGAGCAATCCTAATCGAACCATGGTTGCATGTATTTTGATTGAATTACCTTACACTCATAGGGAGGGTAACACTACAAACAATTAATTGAATTTGATGGGAAGAGAAACAAGGGTTTGAGTCTCATCGAGAATGAAACCAAACCCTCCCGTCAAATAGAGGAATCAATCTCATCCAAGCAAGCAAGGTTTACTAACCAACCAACATAGGAATGAACCAGTTTTCACCCGGACGGATCTCCAAGCCCACTACTCCGTCGAGGAGTGACTTGGACTCTGCTAGGCCGCACGTGCTTCAGTGGACGAAGACCTCGAGGGTGCAACGGCGGCGCTGGCTAGGAGGGCATTTGGTGACACTAGATTCGGGAATCAGATGGCACCCACCCGTGGGGACGAAGATGAATAGGGAGCCAGCAGGGTACCAACCTCTGCCACGACCACCCCGTCTCCTCTCTCCCCCACAAGCGCGCCTGCGTGGGGGCGAGGAGAGGAAGAGATGCAACGTTCAACGAGGGAGAACAATTAATTGAATTTGATGTGGCGTGGAGGACGGGGGCGGACGAGGTAGGTGGTTGGAGGAGGCAGGGGGCGGTTTTGCCGTGGGGGGTAGGGGTTAAGTCACTTATTTTCTGTAGAGTAAAATGCAGTAGCGGTCCTTGAACTTGTCTTGCTGTGTCATTTCGGTCCATGAACTATAAAAATGCATTTCTAGGCTATTTATATTGGCAAACTGTGTCAATCAGGTCCATACCGGTTCATAAGAGGTCTTGACGCTGACGTAACATGCCACGTGGTGCCTGCATGGCAAAGGCAATATAGACGTGGCCTATCTCCTCCCTCTCTCATCTTCTCTCTTTTCCTCTTTTTCTCTCATTTGCCACACTGCCCGTGAGCAAGAGCACCAACAACATCTCCTCCCAGACGTGGTTGATGTGAGCAAGAGCACCAACAACATCTCCTTCTAGACGTGGTCGATGTGAGAAAGAGCACCGCGTGCCACAGCTTCTTGATAGCGAGGACAGCTAGTTTCGCTTGGCAGTAGGATGATTAGGGCAAAGGAGGGACCTAGGCAGTCCCACTAGAGGCGGCGCACCGACCGACGCCTACTAGAATCGTGCCGGCACCATGGATGAGTGACGGTATAGGACGTCTCACAGCCATGACCTTCAGGACATCACAAGTGGTCAAACGGATAATGGCTCTAGCCTATCTGAGGATTGGCAAAGCTCATCGAGGTGGCAGATCGGGCGGTGGAGCATCATGGAGGATGGGCGATGGCATATGACGGTGGTCAGGGTGGTCGACGATGGCCGCCTTCCTTGGCTGGTCGTAGTGGCAACTGGCGACATGGGCAGCTTCCTGGAAGCCCTGAGATGGTGCCAGCATAGCTAATTGGGCAATGGTGCTCTATGGTGGTGGCGTGATGTCGGGAGACGGTGGTAAAAGCAGGTCTAAGGTGCCAGCTCACCACGATCTTGTGCTGCAGAAACTAAGGCTTGGGGAAGCTTTGTGCACTCAAGGGGATGGTGCTGATCAGAGGAATCGATTTGAGGCGGCTCCGGTTGTCAGGACGACGATGGGTCGCAGCAACTGCATAGGACGCTGGTGCTGGGGAAGATGGGAGGGGCGCTGCAAAAATTGGATAGGGGATAACGTGAGGTTGGTAGAGGAGATGCTCATAGAGGAAGATGGATGGGGAAGACCTCACTAGGCGCAAGAATAGGTGGTTGCCACAGCAGCGTTTTTCGTCGGGGTTGAGGACGAAGACAAAGGATGGACAAGATGTTCGACGGCAGCGTTGACCACAACTGGTTGTGCGATAGGTCGATAAAGGAGAGCGACTTTGAGAGTGCCAAGTCATCCAGGATCTCCCTGGACAACTCGTTGCCGGCAAAGTCAAGATGCTGCAACCATCCAAGCCCTGTGGGCACGATGCTATTGAGCCAGTGGTTGTGGGAACGCACGTGAACAAGCATTGAGCACATGGTCAGGCCCCCAGGGATCGGACCAGTGAAGACATTGTTGAACAGGATTAGCTTTGTTAGGTTGCCGGTACTGGAGCTCCGGGGGGATGGGACCTTCTATTTTGCCAATCAGAGAAGAAGAGAGAGGGAGGAGAGAGGCCATATCTGTACCGCCTTCCTTTGCCATGCAGGCACCACGTGACATGCCACGTTAGCGTCAAGACCCCATTGAACTGGTATGTACCTAATTGACACGATTTGACAACATTAATGGCCTAGAAATACATTTTAAAAGTTTGTAGACCTAAATGACATAGCATGACAAGTTTGAAGACCGCTACTACATTTTACTCTTTTCTGTATGTTCGGATGTGCAGTTCAAAAGTAGACCGGTTCATGTTCCAGCATGGGGCTCCAACTTGAATATTTTTTTAAATGTTTGATATTCAAGTAGCTCATGTGTCATGAATCATCATAGATTTAGAGATTTAAATTTAATGAGATTAGAAGCAGTTGCCCACATCAGCATCCTGTGGCATGTGGAACTTCCGTTCTTCTCCTTCCTAGAAGGCTGGACCACTCTTTCACTAGCGTCTAGCGAAAAGGGGGGAAATTCATGAAATACCACTCTAAAGAGTGGTGGTTCAAGAAACACCACTCCAAATATTGCAATTTAGAAAATACCATTGTATCCATTGTGTTGTCTATAAAATACTATGATTTCTATATTTTATTGTTTTTCTTTCTTTTCCCAGTTTTCACCACTTGAACGGACATTTTTACCCTTGAATCCAAAGTAAAAAATCTTCGTAGGCAAACAAGGACCCGTGTCTATGGGTCAAAATTCCCAAATCGACTTGATGAGCCCTACCAGAGGTACGGTGGCGGGGTCCCTGTCGACGACAGGTGATCGTAGCTGCGGCGATCAGGTCCCCATCAGCGGCGTAGGTAGCCATAGCTATGGCGGTTGGGCCCTCATTGGTGGTGCAAGCCACCGTATCAATGATAGTCGAGCCCTCATTTGTTTACTTATGTATGCCAAGCTTTATGCAAATATATGTGGTGAATGGAGCGGCAAAATATTATGATCCTATGTGTTTAATAATGTAGTGCACTCCCTATATGATCGTATATGCTACATTGCATCATGTTTAAACATGTGGTGGGAGTAGTGAAATATATGGCTGTGTTCTGTCTGAGATGGATGTAGGGGTAAAACAGTCCATTTAATTGTAAAAGTGAGGAAAAATATTGAAAAGTAGAGATCATGCTATTTTATAGATAACACACTAGATACAATGGTATTTCTTGAATTGCAATGTTTAGAGTGGTATTTCTCAAACCACCACTCTTTAGAGTGGTATTTTCTTAATATCCCCGCGAAAAGGAGGAATCGAAGAGCTGAATCAGCTGATTGGCATCTTTGTAAAGCCCTTTTTGTTACCAGCAAAAACATGGCACGTGTCAAACATGGAAATGGCCATAGCACATGGGAACAACAATCTCTCTAAATAGAATTTTTTTTCAAACCTTCCTTGGAAGGTTCGCCTTGGAGGGTCCGAGTTAGGCTATGTTTGTTTTAGCTGGGGATTATGAAAAATATTTTGTAGATTGTAGATTGTAAAAAGCTAAGGGTTAAAAGGTTGATAGCTATTTGTCAACTTAGATTCTAAGGGGTTGTATTGCTGCTTTTGGATGCTAAAAGTCTATAACACCCTTGGCTATTTTGGGTGCCGTTTTTATCTTTTGTGACATGTTTCACATTCGGTCAGACTCGTAGAATATTTATGAAAACAAAAATACATAAGTAAATAGCAAAAGATACATCATCCATATAAACTTGATTTTTTTGTCCATACAAATATCCTCTCACAAATAATCTATTCTATGCTGGTTGCCAGAGCTCGCAGTGCATCCCAGAATATGATGGCGGCGGTGCGTTGGGTGCCTCCATGTTGAAGTCCAGCAGATCCATCCATGCTGGATTCGTGCTATTTCGATGGCAGCGGTGCGATTTTCGGTAGCGACAGTGGCTATGGTTGCGCAGGAGAACGAGAGCGGGTGTTGAAAGCATCGGGTGCAATTGGGGTGGGGGGTTTGTCGGGGTGGGGTGTAAGGCCAGTGGCAGGGCAGGTAATTTCCATGAAAGTCCGATGTGTATTTTGGTCTTTTCGTTATTCACAATTTGTAGCAATCAAGTGGGAGATGGATTGTTAAAATTTGAAGGCTCAATTGCTACAACCTGATTTTACAAGCTGCCTATTTGTTTGAGCTGGAGATCTTAAAAACCACAATTCACAATCTCTAGCTCAAACAATGAGGGCATTAATTACAACAGCCACACTCATTGAGGCCTCACATGATTAAATCCCTAACCGCAGTGATAGATCCAAAGTCACCAAATAGGGGCTCTTCCTCTTTCTCTTCCTCCCTCCCATTCTATGCCCAAAAATTAAAAGAGGACTTGGGAGGGCTCCTCAGGTCCGCAGGGTAGGAAGGCTTGAGCCACCTCCGCCACTGCCTAATCGGGTTAATTAATTTTTTTTTCACTCTATTGGATGACAACTTCTCAAATGACATCTATCCGAGCTAATGTACCAAAATATCCCCTGACCCCCATAAAAAGCATTCTCGTTTGCCACTTTGAGCCCTTTTTCTACCATCATGTGGTATTTTAATATTTTCCCCATGCCATGTGGATTGTCATGGGAAATGAACACTCTACCATCTCTTTCCCTCATTTCCCCCTCATATCTTCTCTCTTGGTGCCGACAGCCACATCCCCATCCCGCCACACATTTCATGTGCTGTGGCAACAGACGACGGCGGGGTGGTCGGCGACGCGGAGGATCAAGTTCTTGCACGTGATCCGGTGACGCATGACATTGTCATGGTTGACGTAGAGGACCTTCAGCGCGTAGGCACGGCCTATGGGGCAGTGGAGCACCATCCACATGGTGTCACCGGCCTCGCTGCCAACGTGCTCCAGCTCCACGAGCGGGGCGGTTGTGCTATGATGGGCGTGGGACTGCCCGCTGATGTGGCAGCGGCCGATGGGGTGGGCCGGGCAAAGGATGGTGGTGGGAGTGGGAGATGGACGACGAGGGAGGTGGCAACCTCGCACCGCGGCATGGGGAGGGTGAGATCCAGGTGCTGACATGGCCGTCCTGGTGTGCCAGATTGGCTCGACAGGTCGCCCGGGCACGTGGCGTTGGCGTGGGTGTCTCTCTAACTCTCCATCGCACAGGGGGAGGGGGTTCGAGAGGGTAGATTTTGTTAGCGTGGTAGAGAGAGAAGATGTGCCCACTGAAGCCTAGAGAGAAGATGCAAGGTAGAAATGAGGGAGATGGTAGAGTTGTCATTTTCGTAACAATCCATGTCAACAAGGGAAAAAAAATTAAAAATACCACATGACGATGGAAAAGGCCTCAAAGTGGCAAGCAAGATTTTTTTTTGTAAGGTCCAAATGGTATTTTGACACAGAAGCTCGAATGAATCTTATTTGAAAAGTTACCATAATAGAGTGAAAAAATAATAATAAACTCTACCTTGCCATGCTGTGGATGGACTCGAACCTTGGATGTTGGGTACAAGGCGGCACAAGCGCGTAACTAATTGGGCTGAGCAGATTAACTTTGTAAGTCCAATTCCAACTCGTGAATCACCTTCGACCTTGGTGATCTTCACGAGCAAGACAATGTTCGAAACCATCAATCGCCTTCCCAAGATAGTTTGTCCACGTGTCTCCTTTAACAACGAATGGAGCCCCCGGCCAAAAATAGCAACCCCATTTAAACCCGGCCCTTCCCGGCTCCCCGTCATCAATCCTCGCCCACCCAGCCCAGGCCACGCCGGAGCAATCGTCGGAGCCCCTACGCCGGCGGTATCCAATGGCTCCTGCCCCCGACGTGGCGTCGGCGCCTGGGTCGCCTCCTCCCTCCGGGCAACGGCGGCGGCGTTGGCCTTGCGTCCTCAGCTTCTCGGCGGCGCGGGACCGCTTCCTCCGGCGCCGGTTCCTCTCCTCTGGCCTCCGCCCCTTCTCCGTCCGCCTCCCCCCCCCCCCCCTCACCGGAACCAGCACCACCGTCCACGTCTGGGCCCCGCCGCGCCCCGCGCGCCGCCACGTCCTCCTCCTCCACGGCTTGGGCGCCTCCGCCACCTGGCAGTGGGGCCCCTACCTCCGCCAGCTCCTCGCCGCCGGCCTCGACCCCATCATCCCGGACCTCCTCTTCTTCGGCTCCTCCTCCTCCACGCTCCCCGACCGCTCCGAGGCCTTCCAGGCCAGGAGCGTCAAGGCCGCCTTGGACGGCATGGGCGTGCGGCGGTTCGCGGTGGTCGGCGTCAGCTATGGCGGCTTCGTGGGGTACCGGATGGCTGCCATGTACCCTGAGGCCGTCGAGCGGGTAGTTATGGTGTCCGCGGGCATGTGCCTGGAGGAGGTAGACCTCGCCGCCGGCCTGTTTCCCGTCGCCGGCGTCGAGGAGGCGGCCGAGCTGCTCGTCCCGCGGCGGTCGGCAGAGGTGCGGCGGCTCCTGAAGCTCACCTTCGTCCGCCCGCCGCCCCTCATGCCCTCCTGCTTCCTCAAGACATCAACGTCCGCTGCCTCCTCTCTCGTTAATTTCTTCATTAATTTCGTTTTTCCTTTGCTTAAATGTATAGTAGTTATGATTCCATCTTCAATTGTTGATGATACATCATCAGGTGATGGGCTCCGATCACATCCAGGAGAAGACCGAGCTTTTGCATGCTCTGATCAACGATAGGAAATTATCAGATCTTCCAAAGATAAGACAGGTGGTTTCTCTCTCTAATTGCAATAAAACCTTGGAAACAACTGAAAAAACGAAATTAACGGTATGATTGCTCAACTGGAGTAGCGCAATTATTGATGTCGTTCTTGGCCCAACTATACAGCCAACGTTGATAATTTGGGGGGAGCAGGATCAAGTTTTTCCGATGGAGCTGGCGCATAGGTTGGAGAGGTCAGTTTGGTGCTTCCCTCTGAATCTGATTCTGAGTGACAGATATTTATGTATCAAACGCAGCATCTGTTGCTAAGTTACAATGCAATATTGTACAGGCATCTTGGGGAGAATTCTAGATTAGTAGTTGTAAAGAACGCTGGGCATGCGGCCAATCTAGAGAAATCCAAAGAGGTGTGCAAGAACATAATTGAATATTTCCAGGAACCAGTTTCACGCGCTTCAGTTGGGGGAAAAAGTACTCATTGGTTGTTCTGCTTCCAACTAAAAATCAATACATGTCCTAAAACCATACATAAACTAGTACATCTCCTCGCCGTCGGGCATGATAGTTATGCTTTTTTGTTCGTCAAGTTCACAAGTTTGATTGCAGTAATTCAATTGAAATGTTGTTCATATATATGTCTCAACTCTCAGCCGTCAACAGACAATGGAGTTTGACATGCATATTGAGAAGTAGTTGGATTTGTAAAATCATTAACAATCCTTTGCCAATTAAATCCGGAGGTGCAGCTAAGCTATATTGATGGCGCGAAGTCCTCAACTTGGGTAACTCCTTGCGCTGGGTTCACAAAATTTTACGATTTTCCTTGGCTCTTGAACGGCTGTTGTAACTGTACCAAAACTTTTGCAACTACATGGACTGGAAAGGTCTCTTGTAAATTGTCTGAGAGGCAGCTGACTGACTGTTCTGTTTCTGAACATGCTGCTGGCAAAAACCGACGGCTTCAGTTCCATCGATCAGATCACTGTTCATGTGGTTTGATCACATAAATGTCACAACCTATGACTTTTCTCTTAATCAATTTAAGATCCAGTAGCATAACACTTAGTTTATTTAAGACTTAAGATACAACAAACAGCCTTATTACAATGGGCCATGAGGTAGAGTAGGCTCGGGAGGCATGGGTGACCAACCAAGCTCTCCAGAAGCTGAGAGCTAGGCTTCTCACGGCAGGTGATACGTCACACACATTAGCAAGCAACATATATACTTAAACCCGTCGGTTGATTAATTTGATACCGCGATTATTTAGTTTCAATGGCAGTAATTTGTAAGGGCAAGCCATGGAGTATTGAAGTTTACAGGATTACCGCTTTGCGGTAGATGTCGAACATCTCCGAAGAGGACAGCCGAGGCTCCTGCAACATCAGCCGTAGAGCAAATTTGTTAGGGTAAGGTTAGTAGTATTACATGTCACTTAACCGTGACACTGATCCGAAGCTATTGTCGGACAGGGCAGCTGCGACTACAAGAGCCTCACCTGCACGCCGCTGAAGTTGGCGACCTTGCGGATCGGCGAGCCCATCGGTCCCTGCAGGTTGCAGATCCCGCCGCCGTTGTGCATGGCGTTCATGGAGGTGAGCAGGCGGCCGTAGGTGACCCGGCCTGCGCGGCTCGCACTCTACTGCCTTGATGAAGCTGTGCGTCATGGCCCCGACCTAAACGTAGGCTTCCGGCATCTTCACGGATGCATGCACGGCATGGCAGGTTGAAAAAAAAGGTAGCAATTTGACTTGGAATCAATCTAAAGAAACATCGAAGGTTCATCGGTAATTTTGCTCAGAATTTAGAAGATGAGAGTGTTATTACTGACCACACTATAGTTGCTTTTGCCTTCGTTGTAGCCGCTGATCAGCACGGCCTGGCCGCCGCTCGTGCCCTTGCAAGCGCCTGATGGTGGACGGTGATCTTCTCACTGCCAGTTCCCGCTCCTGGAGACGCGGCAGAGGAAGGGGAGGTCGAGGACTGTGGCGTTGTGTCAGGCGTCAACGACGGCGTGGAGCCGGACGCTGTGCACCATCGGGCGGACATGGCTTCGTTGATCTCGTCGTCCAGATGGGGCCCTTCTGGAACGAGTCCAGCGGACAGATGGCCTCGACGTACCCGCCACCTCGTCGCCGTCGGCGACCTGCTCGTCCAGGCCGGAGAAATGGAACACCAGAGAGTCGCCGTAGCTGCACAGTTGGGATTACGTTGAATATGTGTACTGGTTACCGATAAACTTGAGTCGTAAATGAGTGATATTAAGGGTAGAGTTGTAATCAGACTTTTATTTTTAGATTTATAAATATTAAGCACCACATGTGTAACCGCGAGATGACAATATATGAATATAGGGAGGAACGCTTGTGGTCATATCCGAGGATGTAAGTAAGATAGTTCTCCCTCATTATCAGTATAAAGAATGAGGGGTCCCCTGTTACAGGACCCGTACCATCAGAATACTAGGTGGTAGTTGATATTTTCGAAGGCCTAGCCCAATCGTGTGACCAGGCAGACCTCACGCAACCAGTTCCTTGATTGCAGCTAGAAATTCCACGACCAGTGCTCTGGTCATGAGTGGGGACCTAGCGACCAACCTCCTAGTCGCGAGGTAGGTACCCATCTAACCTGTTAGGGATTGCATTTAATGCCCTCTACTCGAGTGCTTAACTTCCCCAGGCACCCACTCTCACCATGTGTAGTCGTGGGCAGGTGGACTTGTAAGATGACATGTCCCATATCATTAATGGTTACAGGACTGTGTTGCAGGCGATGTGACAGCACGGGGCAGGTCACTACATAAGAAAACAGCAAAGAAGACACCAAATTAGTGATGGCTGCTTAACACACGTCACTAATGTCCATTCTGATCGAAACTAGATATAGACCCGTCACTAATAAGTGATCATTAGTGACATGTCGTAACATGAGCCGTCACTGATGATAATAGTGACGGGTCAAGCTGTGACCCGTCACTGATGATAATAATGACGGGTCAAGTTACGACCCGTCACTGATGACCTGACCCATCACTAATGACTAGATCATCAGTGACGGGTCGTAACATGACCCGTTACTGATGATAATAGTGACGGATTAAGTTGTGACCCGTCACTAATGACTAGGTCATCAGTGACGATCATCCTAGGCCAATCATTAGTAACGGGTCGTCCTATGCCAGTCATTAGTGACGAGTCATAACTTGACTCGTCACTAATGATCCACTCATTAATGATGGATCGTCCTATGCCAGTCATTAGTGATGATTCAACTTGTAACCCATCACTAATGACTAACTCCAATCACTAATGATAGTACTCACAAATATTTTTTATTTTTATTTTATTTTTCTCTTATTTTTTCTCACCTCAGTAGCACTAGAATAGGGACCATTGTAGTTCCGGGTTGCACTCGAAACTTCCGGGTGCACAAAGCAACTTTGAAAACCCAATGTTCGTGGGGTGATTTATGTCTCTCATCTTTTGGATAAAAAGATACTTTGAGCACTGAGACATCCTCAAGACAATCTAAACACATATCTCTTCATAGTCCGGCATACCTATACTCAAATTCAAAAATAAAATCAATTGAAATTATTGAGTACCCATGTGCCTCTTCTCTTTTCCTTTTGAGGGATGCCAACGTCATTTAACATCTTTAACGGGACTAAAACCTGTTCATAATCTCATTGAACTCATTAGTCCCTTAATCTTTTATCATTAATTATCCAAAACCCACATAACGGGCCTAGATGCACTTTCAGTGGCATCGGCTTCACCCAATCCCTCGAGAGGGTGGAGAGTAGGATTCTAGTACACTTCAACTTCAGTAGTCGTGCCATGTTGGATGCGTACTAGGCACTAGTGAACTAACCAAATAGTTTTTCAAGGATCAGAGAGGTCCCATTGTGTCAACCTAGAGTCTAGCCAGTAGTCGCAAGGGGTTTCACCAAAGGAAGCAGAACAATTGGTTGATTGTTCCCTAAGATTGCAATTGTCGGTAGCCCCCTGTGACTTAGTGGTAGTAGGTAGGTTGTCCTTGGCAACTAGGGTGGTCGAATCTCGGGATTATCCCAGTTTTCTTGGTTCCCAACTTCAAGAATGTTAACCTCATGAAGTTCCTTCTCGTTGCAAGATGAATTTGAAGAGGAACAAACATCGAACTCAGTAAATCAGGGTTCATCCTCTGGAATTTTCTCATTAGAGCCATCTATTCCTCGGTAGCTTATTTTGCCAGTAGATGGGACAAGCTTGGAAGTCGAGTAACCCGACCCCTTCACACGATCGCCTGAAAGACCACCTTGACCAACCGACTCAGAAGTCGACTGACTGTAATTTGCCTTCAGAAATCGGTTGATCTCCAGTAATTCGTTTAGCCAGGCGAGGATGTCAAGACCGTAGATACCTAGGGATGCAATATCTTTTGAAGTTGAATCATCTGCTCATATCCCCATGAAAGGCACTAGCGATCGAGGATTTGTACATGACTGCCTATTATTCATAATATGAAAATAGGGATAACTGTGTAGTCATCGAATAGTATCGCAAATAGGGACACATATTTATACATGTTCAGACCTATGAGTTGCATGATAGCCATACATCATGTCTCACCTTGATTATTCTCAGGATCGCAGAGTACAAAAGGTTTGTGTATGGATCTATTCCTAAGAACTAGGTGAATTTTTTTGTTTTCCTGATGATGGTTAATTCTGTCGTGGATCTTTGATGGGTGTTGGTGTTCTACCTGATTAGACATGCTTTGGGTTTCATGACTTTGAAGATCTAAAGACACGAATTGCTACGAGGCTTGAATTGGCTTGAATTGGCTCTTGTTGAACGTGCTCCTCTCCCCTTATTTTATAATAGGGGGGACTCAAGCATGTCCTACCCGAGTTCCTTCGGGCGTAGTCTTTGATAAATTGCCAAATATCTAGGATTCCAACCGAATAGGAGATAACTTCCCTATCCGATTCGATTACCTTCCTTGTATTTCTCTATACCCTTATTCTGTGGCAGCTACAACTAGCCTCGGATTGAGAAAGATATGTAGGATCGTCATAAACATCTTATAGATATATGGTCTTTATATAATAATAATAATAATAATATATCCTCATCAATGGTGGTCGGTGAGATAGAGGAATATTCCTTTTGAATTTGTTGTGTGGCTCGGAGTGAGAGGGGAAAGAGTCCGACGCGAGGTGGAAGATAACTTGTGGGCCTAAGCGGTCGGCCAGACAGAGGAAAGAGTGGAGGGAAGGAAGGCCGGCGCAATACTAGGCCACAAAGGTAGAAAAACATGTCTATGATAAGTTGGGATAGAATATTAATGTGGCAGGCCACAACTATGATAGTAAACCAAACTGTTGTATACCGAACTGTGATAGTAAACCAAACTATTGTATATCGAACTTGTGCAGCACGGTGGAGAGGGGAGCCTAGGCGCACGGGCCAGAAGGGGAAGCACATGGGGCAGCGCTCGGGCATAGACCGGCCTAGCACAAAGGAGGACTAGGGCCTTTTAGGCTACCTGACAATGACTAGGGCTGGCCCATGGTGGCGCATGTTGGGCCAAGAAAACTAAGAAGGGATACTCGGGAAATTTGGGCCAGCGTACGAGTGTATATTTTCTTCATGAAGGATAAACAACCTATATTAGTGTAATAAAGTTTAAATTCAACTAGAATTTTTTGACCAGTTGGGTTTTTTTTTTACCAAGGTCCACTTACCAACGGTTTACCGCCGGTAATGTTTTCCCTAATTGCCACAAATGTAGAAAAATATCTATGATAACTTGGGTTAGAATATTAATGTGGCAAGCCACAACTGTGATAGTAGACCAAATTGTTGTATACCGAACTGTGACACTATCAAGATGAAAAAACAAAATATATGATAGGCGGGTCTCACAAAATTTTGACTAATCCTATCTAAGTTCTATCTATCCAAGCAAACAAGAATTTGGATCACCTTGTTCATGCTACTCCCTCCGTTCAAAATAGTAGGTGTATTTCGTTTTAAAAAAACTTTGTATAATAATTTGACTAACATTTAATCAAATTATAATAATATCTAGTATATAAAAATTATACAGCTAGATTCATAATTTAAAATGATTTTACACTATATATTTTGTAGCTGTAAATGATATATTTTATGAGAAAATTTGAGTCAAAATGTAATTTTGAAGACCGAATCCAAAAGAGATACATCTACTATTTTTGAACGGAGTGAGTAACAAACAAGAAATTATATCGCCCCATCCAACAAAATATAAATAGTCATATCTCATGTAATATTGTTCTCCAATAAAATGCACCCTTAGTCATCGAACTGCTAGCCTAGTTTGATGTTTACTATGGATTATGCTCGCATGCCGAAGGCGTTTCACGCAACCCCATCCATTTGATGACGGTGTAACTTTTAACCAGACCGGAGTATACATCAATACATGTTGCCAGAGTTACACTGATTGAAGCAGCATCAAGCTGATCGAGCTGCACACCGTCATAACACTCGAATCAACTCCCGAATTAGTACGTTGTAGATGTTGGACAAGCATCTCAATCAAAGGAGGAATGGCTTCCGGTAGATGTCAAAAGGCTCTGAGGAGCACAGCTGAGGCTCCTGCATATGCAGTCCAGAGTGAGAGTGTGAGTGAACTCAGTCCGACACCTGAGCCCTGTCAAACTAACAAAGCAGAGGCGATCGATCGGCCAGATGAAGCTCACCTGCACCACGCTATTGGAGGGGATCATCCTGCGGACGAACGAGCCGAACCGCCCGGCGAGGCGGCGGCTCCCCTGGCCGTCGCGGATCCTCGCCCTCATCGCGCTCAGCAGGCGCCCGTACGTCGTCCCGGGCTCAGCCTCCACGGCTTTGATGAAGCTGTCCGTCATGGCGCCGATCGAAGCCGATTCAGAAAATCCCTGCACATATCAAGTGTAAACAGCCAACAGAACATGTATCGTCGAGACCAAGACACAGAGTTTCATCAGAAGATGGGGACAGAGTTTCTTTTGTGTTCAGTCAGAAACGTACGCTGGCGTCTGCGGACTTCTGGTCGTCGCTGCAGCCGCTGATGGAGATGGCCAGGCCTCCGTTCGGGCGCTTTGCCATCCCCGAAGGGCGGCAGTGATTCTCCCACTGCCTATACCCGGTTCTTGAAAGAAGCAAAAACGCAGAGTGGTGAGATCTGGGATGTTTTCCGTGGTCAGAGCTGAAGAGATTTGTTTACGGTGCGGGCGTACCTTGATAGGCGGCAGAGGTAAGGGAGGTCGAGGATGGTGCCGCTGTGGCAGGTGTCCACGATGGCGTGAAGCTTCACGCCCCTGCCGAGCGGCTTGACAATGGTCTCGTTGATCTCGTCGTCCAGAATCTTGCCGCTCTGCTCGAAGTCCACCGGACACAGCGCCTCGTTGTAGCCATCCATCTCGTCGTCGTTGGAGTCCAGCTTCTGCACGGCGTGGCCGGAAAAGTGGAACGCGAGCGAATCTCCGGCGGCGCACCCTTCCACCAGCCACCGCATCGCCAGCAGCAGGTTCTCCCGCGTCGGCACCCTATACGGATCGGTCTCCTTCTCTGGCACCACAAGCGTTAAATCCGTTAAACTAATTCATTTCATGATATATCTTCACATGGTTATATCCATGGAATGAGATGGACGCTGGAGCACGCGGTTGTTGGATTTTCTTGATTACCGGTGAGCTCCAGGATGCAGCCACTCGGGAACCCGAACTTGTCGCAGAGGAGGCGCCTCATTTCCTTGACGTCGTTGACGGTGCCCCGGAGTTCGTGCGGGGTGCCCGTGTAGCTGACGCCGACGAGGAGCGCGCGCTTCTTGCCGCTCACCCTGGGGTATCCCGCCGGAAGCTCGCGCCTCGCAGAGCACGGCGGACGCGGCGGCGACGGGGCCGCCAGCGTGATGGCGCTCTCGCCCACGCCACGGTGGTGCTCGACGCGCGTCACCCGGTGGCAGAACGCGCACCGGACGCTGGAGGCGGACCCGGGCGGCGCGGCGAGGCCCACGCCGCAGTGGCTGCACCACGACGTTGTCGTCCTTGCTCCCGCCATGCCGAGCGGCCTCGTCTTCCTCGTCGTCTCTCACACACGCAGCAATGTTCTAGATGTTGGAAGTGCGTCGAGCAAGTGATATGCGTTTTGCACGGCAGCATGCCAGCATCCATGGTGGCCCGCCCGTCGTGCACACGTGCCTTGAGAACGGCATATGTCAACAAAGCAAAGAAGCTCTACCTTTGTTCCAAGGACCGAACAATGGCTGGCCCATTTCTCCACAGTGTGGTTCCTGCAGCTTCCGATCTGTGGTTAACACAGAATGTGATTCGTGTCAGTCAGGATGAGAATCAAAATTAAGGCGTGTATGAACTTGAAGGGAGAATCTTGAACGAGTGTTTGCGCCACTAACAATCTTTGCATCTTGGTAGTCTATTTCATGGTTAATATATTTAAAAAAAACTAGTTTCGCGTTTATCGTGCAACACCGGCAGATTATGAATAGTGAGTGGTGCAGCAAAGTGGTGGCACCGCCGCGGGCCATGCGATTGGAAGAGGGCGAGGACGATGGACCAATGGTGACCACAAGCCACGAGTTGGGTGTTGGTGGGCGGGCGGTTTTGGGTAGCTGCCGGAGGCGGGGAGTAAGGTGGTCAACGATGGGAAAGTGCGGCGATGGAGAAGGAAGTGGAGTGGCGAGTGGCAGCTAGCAATGCAAGTTTAGATTTCTTTTTTCGTTTGGTCGACTCAAAACTCACCCCATCCAACTAAAAATAGTATTGCACCTTACTGCTAGTTCATTTTGTTATTTGGATTTGAAGGATAAATGAACTAGAGTGGATAGTTGGGTATCCGATTGCATCCTTAATGGCGGCGTTTGTGAGATAGCAACTCAAGGGCACAATTGTGTGGCAGCAGCGCTCGTGTTCACGCGAGAAGATTGAAATAGTTGACGAGTTAAACAGCTGGGGTTCAATCCTGTAGATGTCGAACATTTCCGAGGCGCACAGCTGGGGCTCCTGCGAAACCAATCCAATACGAGAAGTGAGGCAGGGTTGAATGCAGTTTCCTTGAGAGATTTTTGACCTTGATTACCTACCTGCGCGCAGGCGCCGAAGGTGATGACCCGGCGGAAGAACGTGCCGATGGGACCGGGGATGCCGAACTCCCCGCCGTTGTCGCGGATCGTCGCCCGCATCGCCGTGAGCAGGCGGCCGTAGGTGGTGCCCGGCTCCGACTCCACCGCCTTGATGAAGCTGTACGTCATGGCGCCCGTGGAGGTGGAGCCTGCGAAAGCCTGCACGTGCGGACGAAGGCAGTTGCATTGATCAGGTCAAAGCGTTCTGAATAATGTGGCGGTGTCTAGCGGCTGGCCGGGTTGATTGATCTCCCTGACCGTGGTGTCTTGGGAGGTTTGGCTGTCGCTACAGCCGCTGATCGAGATTGCGAGGCCGCCGTTGGGGCACTTGGGTTCGCCGGACGGGCGGCTGTGGTTCTCCCATTGCCAGTATCCAGTCCTTGGGAAGACGAGGGATTTGGTCAGGATTGTTTGCTTGGTCCTAGCTGTGTTATGCTGTTCATATGTGTACGGTGTACCTAGATATGCGGCAGAGGTAGGGGAGGTCAAGGATGGTGCCGCTGTGGCAGGTGTCGACGTTGGCGTGCAGCTTCACGCCCGGGCCGAGGGGCCGGACGATGGTCGCGCTGATCTCGTCGTCCAGGATGACGCCGCGGTCCTCGAAGTCCATCGGACAGAGCGCCTCGTCGACCTCGTCGGCGTTGTTGTCCACCTTTTGCACGCCGTGGCCAGAGAAGTAAAACACAAGCGAGTCGCCGGAGGTGGCGCCGTCCACAAGCCAGCACATCGCGTGCAAGAGGTTCGCCCGCGTCGGCACCCTGTACGGGTCCTTCTCGTCCTCTGCCGATCATCACCAGACAACGCTAGAAAATCGAATGAAACCCTGCTCTTCACCAGATCTTCGTTTGGTCACCAAGAGATGGATCCAGAGTTGTTTACGTGTGAGGACGACGATGCAGTCGCCGGGAAACCCGAACCTCTGGCGGAGCAGGTAGGCCATGCAGTTGACGTCGTTGACGGCACCCTTGAGCTCGTACTTGGTGCCGGCGTAACTGATGCCCACGAGGAACGCGCGCTTCTTGCTCCCGCGGACGCGCGGGTAGCTGGCCGGCAGCTGGAAGGCCGCGGACGAGGTCGGCGGCGGCTGCTGCAGCGACACGATCGCGCTGATGAGGCCCTTGATGAACCCGACGGCGGCGTGGCGTGGTGCAGGCACTGCGGGCGGCGCTCGACGCGCGTGACGGCGTAGCAGAGCGCGCACTGGACGGAGCGCGCGCCCGGGGGCACGGACAGGTACGCGCTGCAGCCGCCGCACCACGTCATCGTGGCGGCCTCGTGCTCGCCATGCCAGCCGCAGGTTGCTGTTGCTCCGTGCGGCTTCCCGGGAGGGGCACGTGTCTGAAGCACAGCAGCAAAGGCACAGGTGCCAAGTGATAAGTAGGTCTTTTCTACATGCGAGGAACATTCTTGGTTAATGATTGATGGGGTTTGTTTAGTTCGTGTTTAAATTTACTATATTTGAAGTTACTTATTTTATAGATTTTAGGTAACTGTTGTAATTATGTTAGTCTCCTAAATCATATGTTGTATACTTAGTTTTGTATTAACTTTGTCATATTTATGATTAAAAATTTGTTAGCTATATTTTTATAATAAATCATATTTAACTAATTTTAAACGTGATAAATTTTGATACGAGCCTAACAGACGCCAGACGTGGCAATGGAACTGCGTTGGTAGTGTGATGCGTTCTGGCTAGGAACATGTCGATGCTCCTTTCAGTTGCGGCCTGCTTTATTCCGAGGAGCATCTTGTTTGATGGATGCTTTATTCGACGTGTAATACCTACGCATTTGTTAGGCGGAATACGATTCGCATTCTCTAGTAATGGAGAGAGAAAAAAAAAACATGCATTGGTTGTCGAGGCTCAAGGGCAGGAAGAAGAAAATGACAAAAAAGAACTGAGCTGAGAGAGGCTCGAATCCTCGCCCTCGGATCACTCACCACTAATATATTTCCTTCGTTTAGTTTCCTTCTCGATTTCCTTCCTCATTTCTATTTTTTTTATTTTCTCTTATCTCTAACAGTTTTCCTTCGAGAGAAATCGTGAAAGGAAAGGAGAGAATCTCATTTATAAAAGGAATGATCTAAAAATCCTGTCGTGAAGAGAAATCATTAAAACATAAAAAAAACAAAAATTCCTTACAACGAAAATTTCACCCGCGAAAGAAAACCCTTTAGCGTGGCCTTACAGACAAACGCGCTAGCCAACTGCGCCACCACCCCGTGATATTTTTGTAGACAAGTCTAGCCAATCAAAGAATTGGATAGTTTTTTTTTTTAACACCTCTCGACTGGGTACAAATGTAGCATCTGTTCGAACAAACAAACACACACAACAACACACACCACCCAACACAAACACACAGACCTACATCTATACGAAGCAAAGCGTCCTTCTAGGAATCGACGAAACCAGCTGGTTCCGTAGGTGACGGGCACGTCACGATCCCCTTATAGCTTCACGCACGAGAGGCAGACCTAGAAATAAACGAAAAACACGGTGCAAACTCGCGTTGAGCAACGCTCGAACGCGCGCTGGCTCGGGCGCACGCGCCGTCCTTGCCAACCGAGCCGACGCTCGGATGCAAGAATTGGATAGTTGGATGGACACAGCGGGTAACCGCCATTTTCGGTTGGGCTAAAATTTGTCGAGATGGTTTCGACTTTCGAGCCCAAATCTAGCTAATGAAGGCCTATTCTGTTGTCGCTCAGGAAAAGAAAGATGAGGGCCTTGTCATTGTGCGAGACACATGGCTAACATGGACGGTTAATCAGGGTTTCTAATAATGTTTGGCAATCAATGGAAGCCTCTTCCTCCTAACAAATTTTTTTTTTTCTTATAGATGAGGAACAGAAAGAAAAAAAGAGAAGAAGAGGAAGCGAAGAAAGGAGTGAGAGAGATGAGCTCAATCTACTTATTATTCTGCATTCACCACTAGGCGGAATCCAATCTGGACCAGCACATTGGATAGTTGGAGTCGCGACTGCACTGGTGGAAGAGGATTTGTTTTTATCCCCACACCATCCCTCTACTTTATTTGGACCGGACCACGACGGAATGATGAATCTGCCAATTCTATATATATTGTGCAAGCAGCCACGCAAGGAGTAGACAAGAACAAAAGTACGTACAATGATTTGTCACTTCAAGAAATGAACAAATCTACAAGGACAATAATTCGGTGGGGACGTACCGGTACCACGATAACAATAATGCTACAGAACTAGCCGCTGTTCCACGACGACAACAAAAACCGGGACCTCCTGATCTACGATTCTCTCGTCAGAACAGCACTCTAAGCCACGGGCGAAGCTAGTGTCGGAGAGAGAGGTGTATGACTCTTTACGGTTTATTAGAGTTACAATAATTTACTGTTTATTATAACTAATTTTAGTATTATTTTCGCTAGAAGAGGATGTATATGCACTCACCTTCCATAATCTAGTTTCACCCTTGCTCTAAGCCCGAGCAGAACTTATGCTACACAAATATTTAAATTAATGTTATCTCATTTTCGTGTGATAAATTTAGAACCTCTATTTGGGATCACGTTTATTTGGACGAGACAGTCAGAGTTTGGTTCTTGTCAGCTGTGTGCACATCTGACGTGTGTGAATAGGGCAAGCACCGGCCGGTAGTCCCCTCAGCTGGACAATAGAATTTTATATCACTGCACGATAAAAAATAATCTGATTTTTTTACTATTTCCTTGTGTTGTCTTGCCACGCTGCTGCGGCAAGATGATGGAGTACAATGATTCGGGATCGGAGTTCATAAATCATTGGTGAAGTAGCCATGAATCAATCAGTATATATGCTGAGCCTTTTTTTCTCACAAATACAATCTCATGTAGTAGTTCTTAGTACACGAACAGATCATTTTCGTTATTAAACACGCCCCATTTCCACTTTCATGTTGGAAATAATTAAGCTACGGGGAGGAGAGAAATAAGGAACGACGGCCGATGACCGGGTCAAAGGACGTATGGAAGGGAAAATTCATTTTTCAGAAACCGTTGGTTAGTGGTTCGTCTACGCTTTGATAAGCATACGGTTTCCGAAGCCTTTTTCTCTCAGCCGAAAATTCATTTTTCTTTTGATCACAAATTAAACGCAACGTGCTCAACATGCGCGTATGGAAAGTCGAAGGCGCTTGATATTTTAGTATGAGTAGCTGTGCGCGCGTGGTGACATTGCGCGGGTGGATATGTCTTACTAATTCCTCTCGAAACAGACGACTTTCTGTTTTTGTCACCTAACATATCTCAAAAATCAATAGCGAAAACAAAATTAGAGAAAATCAAGTTACTAAAAAAATATACAGAAAAACACATGACTCGATTTTATTGAAACTCATCTCACAGGTTATCACCATAAAAGATAACAACATGAGGAAAGAGACCTTCGAAGTAAAGAAAAGATCACTAGCAAAAAAAATTCTCCGAGTCGATGATCTAAAGACAAGGGAATTCAGTACTCACCTGCATACATATGTATGAGAATTTTATGGTTCTAACAATAAGAAGAACAACTTCCTAAGGTGAAAAAAAATTCAACCCGAAAATTAAAACGAAAATCTCGTTCAAAAAGAAAAAACTTGCAACAAATCAACGGAGCCAATAAAAAGGAACTACAAAGAGATGAACATGAGCATCGGAGGAAACACGCATTTCATTTCTTGGATGAAGTCAACCCACTTTTAACCAGATTACAAAGTATTTTCCTCACAAAAGTTCTCACCTATTAGAAAGGTTAAGTTCCCCTCTCTTCATCTCCAAAAACTCAACCACACAACTCTCTAATGACTGGCTCTCTCTCCTAACAGTCCTACTCTTCTATGTATAGGCCTTAGGAGCTTCCTTAGATGCTAAGTTTTCTTGTTCCTAAAATACCTTTCTTTTGTAGTACACTCCTACCTACCATCGTGGGTATTTTGGTCCATTTTTCGCTTCATTTATCGAACGGCCGTGGCTTCTTCACAACTTAGCCTTACCTTGACGCTAGCTTTACGGTGATACCATGTGCACTCCATCCACCCACGGTTTTGAGGTCAAACCGTGAAACCGCCTTGAGTGCTTCTCAAAGCGTGACTCACTACCGCTCGCTCTGGCCCCAAGCAAGCATCCTAATATCGACATATGTACTCCATTTTGCGATCTTGACCGTTGGCAAGTCTCTCCCACTCCTGATCCCTTGGGTCGCCTTATCACTCTCACCGACATCCCGTTTGCTTGACTTTGTCAATACGTCGTCTTCATCCATCTTCTCATACTTTACTTGCACTTCATTTGCACAGCTAGAATCACCCTTGACTTTGTCCGGCCTCCTTGACCATCCGACACCAAGCACCCTGCTTGATCTCGATCATCCCGTCATCGTCCACCAAGTTGCATCTATCGCCTGCACAATATAAGACAAGCAAACACCCATATCTAATAACATATAACTCCACCTGTAGTTAGTCTAAATTGGAATCCTCAGTTCAAAGCACATCTTAGAAAAATCATGAACAATAGATGATCTAATGCATAATCGTCCTGAGCGTCAGACCATCCGACATGTGCAACTCAGAAGATCCCTCCGTCTGGAATCTTTTCTGGAAAAAATAGTTCAACATATATTCATACCCATTACCGAACCATCCGACGTGTTCAAACCCATTAGAACCAGTTTACAAACTCTCTGCACGAAATGCTCTGACGTTCACTTCACCCCATACCGGACCATCCAATGTCCACTTCATTCTCTACTTCTATTTAAAATACTCAAGTGTATTCAAATTCCAGAGCGCCGAACCATCCGACATGGACAATCCTCTTGAACTCAGAGACAAACACGTCAACTCAATTTTCTTTACAATTTTAGTTAGTCATGATCATAATTACAACACATCTACATACATTTGCAATCTAAAATCCATCAAACTAAATTAACACATTTATTAATCATCCATCATATATAAATCAAAACATATTTTCACTTGATTTCTTTGACATCTATGTTGCTTGTTAGGCCTTGTGAACACCAGTGTGGTAACTTAAATAATGCACCTACTCCATGGTGACGGCATGCTGCGAAAACTTGTAGCTGCGCGTAAGAAATTGGCGCTGGATAGCTTGCAAGATTTGGCTTTAGATGCCAACTGGTTTGCATGTCTCAGATTAATATGAGTTTAACAAGGATTTGATAATTAATAATTTATTAAAAATATGATATACCATTAAAATAGAGTACTATCGTATATATATCCATTACATTGGACGGTAGGTTTAAGAACCGCCATAAGGTAAATAAGGTATGTATGAATATTCTAGACAGTTTATCTGTTCTACATGAAAATTATCATCGGATCAGAAAAGAACCATCTAAATAGCACAATCCGAAAAGGTTGTGATCGAGACTCCGAATACAGTATGCCTCCCCGAGACCCCGACCCAACTATATAAAAAGGAGAGATGGTACGTAAAAGAGGAGTTGAATGGGTCTAACAGGTCGGACAGGTGGGATAAAGCAAAATAGACCAGCAATGTGAGATAGGATACAAGCAGAAATAACTTATTAAAATATACATCCGATCATATTGATCCGACAAATAGCTTCAGGATCTAAAATACGAGGGAACTCACCGAAATTTACAGAGTAGATCTAGATACACCTCTATTGTAATTGTCTTATTCTGATATTAATCAAGGCAGCACATGATATAGAGTTATTATCATAAGGAGGTCTAAACTTATATAAAATCTGGTATACTCCTTTTCCGTACACACAATTAATAAATAGATATCTGTACTTTAAATTAGTATTTGCATAATCATCCTAAGTAGTATCTCTCAGTATCGGTTGTTTTCTTTCCCTTCTTTTTCTTCATCTGGCAGACACTTGTGTTTTTTGTTCATACTTCATATATAGTTCCTTTCTTCTTTGCACTTCCCAGCTTGGCTGGCCTTGGCCTTTTTAAATAAGAGGATTAGGATACAAATCCCGAGTAGTTATTTCAGATTCGAACACAAACACCCCGAGCAATAGTCCTATAATATCGATCTAAACAGGTCCTAATCATTAATACCGTGTCATCGACCATGCGAACTATTACTTCTTCTCAAGAACATATTGACGAAATGCCAATGTGTTGTAAATGTGTAGCACAACATTTAAATTACTACTCTCGTTATTCTTTTTATTCGGCGTTCTAGAATCTGTGCCGACGTATTTTCCCTAAGGAAAATATTGTATTAACACCGAGTTACTATACTTAAATTTGTGGGGGTCGGGGGAGAGATTAAAGCTACGTCCCAAAGGCCGTCAAAAGTCAATCTCAAATAAGAAGAAAGAGGGGGAATATTTTATCAGAGTTCTCATTTTATTTAGTTAGGCCTTCTTAGAACCTAGGGTTCTTTTTTTCCCATGAGAAAGAATATCTCCTTCTTCCCTAACACAAGATTGAAGAAAGAAATGCAAACATTTTGAAAACTAACTCTTGGATGGGTGGCGGGGAGCCATGAACTCCGCCCTCCAGAGTTCAAACCCTCATGTCCATCTTTCACCAACTCATGAGTGCTCTGAGTGGTAAAGCACATCTGTGTGCTCACAATAAAAAAACTACAAATTCACGTTTCCTAAACACATGTTGTAATGAGGAAAGAAAATGAGGTCGCTTATATATGATGGTCAACAAAATTTCCAAAAAATTGATTGGAGACAGATGAAGGAAACAAGTACGGTGAGATGCATGAACGAGCTGAGGGTTGGTGATAGTGGCACCTCTTCTACTTGGTTGTGTGGTAGGTGACTTTTTTCAGAATCTTCCATTGGAGTTAAGTAACAAAGGAAACTCACCTCAAAGGCACGCATGCACCTCGTCCTTGATTTGGATTTGGGTAGGTGAAGAGAAATCAAAGGTGCTTGGATTTGGTGGGTGAAGGTGAAAACGAAGCAAAAATATCCTTTTGGATCTCTCCACTGATCCTATATATACCAGAAGTACAAAATGGTAGTGGCTGATTTACGAGCACTCCCGGTTTCTGTTTGCGCTCCTAGCTTGCTAGTTTTATGCTATGTTTTTTTTTTATATAAAGGATGAAGTGGTGTTAGTTTGTAGACAGAGGCGAAGCTACTGAGCCCATCCTAGTGTATCGACATTAGAGTTCTAACAATTTTTCAGTTTCACTTTTTATGTACCACTTAAATCTAGCTATGTGCATCAAAAAGCTGTCAGTCCAGACCAGCATACACCACTATGATGTTGGTTCTAGCTTTGCCATTGTTTGTAGACAGATACTATCAGTGGAGAATGTAGACAGCATTTCGCGCAGCGGACGGCCATTGCCCTAGAATTTTCTTTTCTGAGAAAAAAAATGCTCGTCAAGTTCAAATTGATTGTTTATTTGTCCTGTGTCATGGCTTCTTTGTTGTTGCCACTAGCCTCTAAGGTTCTGTTTTTATTTATGGACGATTTACTACTCATTTTGGTAAAAGAAAATGACGTTTTGGGCTGCATACTGACCTATCAAAACACGAGTGTATTGAGAATAAACATTTGAAAATGGTACGAGTAAAAGTAGTTCCATGGACATATAATTTTGTTATCTTCCTATAGTCCTACACTACTACTGAAATGGTATTTTTTTACCCACTTATCACTGCCGGATCAATTAGAACTAGCATTGATACGTTTTTCATTGCCGGTTCGTAACAAAAATAGTATCACTATCGGTTTTAGCGAAGAACAAGTAGTGATAGGTTAACAAAAACCAGCAGTGAACCTGGGAGTCAGACCTGAAAAATCAATTGGATCCACTTTATTGTGTTCACGTCCGTGTTCGGCCTAAAAAATCTCTAAGTCCTCGCGCTCTCTCTCTCTCTCTTTGTGCGATCCCACCTCGACCACATCCTTACACATCGGCCTTATCACTCCCTCCCCACCGGCCCATATCCATACCACCCTTTTCCTCACTCTCCTGGTGTTGGCATCGCCCGAGTTGCCCCACAAGCTAGCCTCAGCCATGACCACAGAGGCAGACCAGGGATTTCACCCACTCGACGAGGCGTCTCTGGTCGCCTACATCGAGTGTCATGGGTGCAGAGTGCAAGGGGTTCTAGCGAGCTTGAACAGTAGTGGGTGCCGATGAGCTTGAGTAGCCTCGACTCCATCATCATCAAGGAGGTCGGCGACGGCAACCTCAACTTCGTCTACATCGTGCTCTCTGGCGCCGTCGCGACCGACTCTATAGCTCCTCCGAGCGGCGTGTGGTCTCTCTTCTCTCTCAACTCGCTCGTCTCGATTGGCGAGGAGGGCGCTATGGCGAGGAGGTCTGCATGTTCGACCAGCGCGGCGATGTGTCACATGCAGGAGGCAGCGGACACGGCTGGTTGCCCTCCGGCTCGAGGGCTGCCTTCCTCCAACTGCTCTCGAGCTCATAGTAGTGGGTGTTGGTGAGAGAGGAGCTCCAGCGAGCTTGAGCAGTAGTGGGTGTCGGAGAGCGAGCGACGGCAGAGCTGGTGCGGGGAGCTGAGCGGGCGCCCAAGATTTTTCCTTTTTCTTTTTGTTTATGAAAAAGGCAACACTACTCGTGGGGAACCCGACAATGATAGTGTTGGGACTATCACTACCGATTGTCTACTGTCGGTTCCAAAACTGTAGTGATATAGGATTTAAAACCGACAGTGAAACCCTATTCTATAGTAGTGCTATATAGTTTTTTGTTATAGCTTATAACTATATTATTTATACTCCTATAAATGCAAGAGTTGTGGTAGATCCGATCGATCTTCAACGTTTACCCAAGTTGATTAAATAGTCACTATACAAAGTTAGATCATATTTCTCCTTCTAAAAATACATTTAATCTCTCATTATTTATCTTCTATAATTAGAATTATAATATGTATCTTTCATACTTCTAAAAATACATTTAACCTCTTATTGTTTATTTTCTATATCTAGACATCTAATATTTGCCTTCTATAGATTCACTGTTAGGTTTATCCAGAGGTTGCACTGCCTCCCGCACTTCACCTACAATGTTGGCTTTCTCCAGGTGGTGTGTCGCTTCCCACACTTCGCCTACAGCACTGGCTTTCTGCAGAGGGTGTGCCGCTATCCACACGTAGCCTCTACTGTCATCTATCATGGAGGTTGCATCTGTCGCATTATCTTTACACCCAGTACTATACAAGAATTATTTTCATCCCCTCACAAACTGATCACCATCTCAATCTTCCTTATTGTGTTACTACGGATGGCCAACTCTGAAGGATACAATCCTCTCTACCCTCTTATCCAGATACTCGTTATTCTCCTCCCTTCTAAAATTATATGATCATGTTACGACTTTTGTATATGTAAATATCTTTTTTATGCTATATTTTTTTATTTTTTTAATTATTATATCTTGAATTTATTCTACCTATGTGAAATATGTGTACATCTGCTAGCATCACAAAAATTAGTAGCTAAATTTTGTCATGATACCCGAAGTCCTAAAAGAGATTTGGTATAACATCTTTTGATTCAGTTTTAGGCAATACCATGTGTGTACGATGATTTATGTGCCTGCTCAAGTCCATGCCAATATGAGCTCAATGTCACGTGCGTGTACGATGATATATCATGCAGCCGTGCAATAGTGTCACTGACTTCGGAGCCACACAATCCCGATGGATCCTTTCACACGGGGCTAGCTGGTGGGCTCAGAATCCTGACATACTGACCCAACCTACAGTGAGGTGTCGCGAGCCTCGGACACTTTGTGGTGGTTACAGCAGTTACCGGCCCTGTGGCTTCTGGCTCGATCGGCTTGCAAGGTCAAGCCTGCTCGTTCGGTTCAAGTCCAGTGCTCGTACATAGACTTCTCTGTCAGTGCTATTAGGGTGTTGATTGGAGGATATAACTGTTTTTCTCTCCTCGGTGCCTAGGGTTTCTAGGCGGTTGGAGGCGTTCGGTGGTGTCTGCTAGGTTTTTCTCCACAATCTTCTCTTCTCTCTCCCTATTCCTGATCTGATCTCTCCCCAGGATAGATCTAGAGTACACGTCCCATCCCTCTTTTGAGTCCACGTCAAACGTTATGCGTGCAGCCTATAACCCTAAAATTGCTAGCCCTAGATCGGTTGGCACCACCACCGTTTCCTCTGTATCAAGAAGTGGTTTGCTTTGCATTTTCCATCATGATGGAGAACGTAGAGGGCATGCTGAAGAACTTGCAACTCTCAGAGGTGGAGCAAAAGGAGGTGAGGATCGGAGGGGATGCAGAGGCGAGATCTGGTGTGCAGCCGGTGCAGGCAATCGGGAAGCTGTTGTCAAAGAAGCTAGCGCATACTGATGTGCTGGCGTGGGCTCTAGGGAAGGCGTGGTGCCCGATAAACGGTATCAACTGCAAGAGTCTTGGTGAGAACAAATTCATGTTCACCTTTTATCAGGCATCGGAGAAGAGAAGAGCTCTAGAGGAGAGACTATGGATGTTTTCCAATGAATTGATGGTCATGGTGGATCTGGATCCTTCGAAAACCCTAGATGAGATTGATTTTGTCTCAATACCTATTTGGATCCGGGTCACGAAGCTGCCAATTGGAACAATGAACAAAGCCACAGGGGAAACCATAGGCAATAAGGTGGGCGAATTCTTGGAGGTAGATGAGGAAGATGGTGAGGTGGCAATTGGGAGGTTCTTGCGGGTGAAAAATCGCCTTGACATCTGCAAACCACTTATGCGTGGAGTTACGGTGGTGATGAGGAAAGAAGGACAGCAGAAATGGTGCCCCTTGATGTAATAATACATGCCGAATTTCTGCTACATTTGTGGCATCATTGGGCACACAAATAAGTGGTGTGAGATCAAGATGGGAAAGACTGAAGTGAAACCATATGATAAGTCACAACATGGGAAAGGAGATATGGTGGGGGTTGGTAGATGGGAAAATTGGAGTAGCCTTCTGAGGAGTTCGGGCTCAGTGAGGGAGAGAGGCTTTCTGGGAGGGCCGAGCAAAAGATGGGGGTTAAACAATTCACGTAGTGATGTGCCTTCATGGAGGAGAGACAACAGTGGGAGTGAAAGTGCTGGTGACAAAGGGGGAGTTGATGAGGAGGATGAGATGGAAATTCCTCTTAAGATTAAAGACAAAGAAGACTTAAGTGATGAGCAGCTAAATACGGGAGTCAGGAAGGTTCTGTTCAGTGAGGCAAAGAAGATGGGAGATGAAGGGAGGAGATCACGAGATATCAATATGAAGGAGCTAGTCACAGAAGAAATGGTAGAAAAGGTACAGGGAAAAAGGTGGAAGATGGTACAGGCATTGGCAATGAAAGCAGCGATACTCAAGTGAACAGTTTCATGCAGTCCACGCACGTGGAGCATATGAAGCAGAATGAAGGTCCTGTGAAGCATGTTGAAAATGATGGTTAGAAGGGTAGTGGCCGCAAACAAAAAATCTTTCAAGAGGCTACTGCGTACAACTGCGAAAGCTGAGAATGCGGTCCATATTCTGGAGAAGGCAAGCAAGAAGAGAGATTTGGAGGGGATGAAGAGGAGAAAGAAGGTGATGGCAGTAAGAAGGTGCGAATGGGAGAGGGTGAGGAAAGGGAGAGGAATGTTTCAAACGTTGAGGCGGGGTTGTCGAACCAGCCCTATGAGAAGTAATGAAGATAATAGCGTGGAACAGTCAGGGTTGTGGAATGGCCTGGTAGTCAAAGGCCTTCTGAACCTTCAGAGGGAGGAGGACCCCGGCATTCTTTTCCTATCTGAGACAAAGATCGATAGGAGTAGGATCCATCAGTTTTGGTGGAAATTGGGTATGACCAATTTGATTGTTAAAAAGTGTGTTGTGCAGAGTGGTGGTATGGTGGTGTTTTGGAAGAAGGAAATAAACTTTCATTTGCCTATAATATCTCAACTGTATATGGATGCAGATGTGGTGGAGAAAGATCACTTCATCTAGCGCTTCACCGGGATTTATGGTGAGCCACGAACAAACTATAAAGATCTCACGTGGTGAGCTCTCAGAACTTTGAACACACATACCAGAAGGTCATGGCTTATGACGGGTGATTTCAATGAAATTCTAATGTAATGTGAAAAGGAGGGAGGACAATCACGGGCATAAGTATACATGGATCGGTTTAAGGAGGTGCTCGAGGAGTGTGATCTGGTGGATTTGGGATTTACAAGTGATGCTTTCACCTGGAGGAATAATAGCCATACACATGCGCATTACATTCGGGAAAGGTTGGATAGAGCTGTTGCAAATGTGGAGTGGCGCACTCGGTTTGTACGAGCTCGAGTAAAAAATGGTAATCACCACCACTCGGATCATCGTCCGGTGATAGTGACTACTGATGAGGAGGATGTAAGGCAGCACACAAATGGTGACCCATGTTTTCGCTTTGAGGCTGGTTGGGTGCAGGAAGAACAATGTGTGGTTATCATTCAAAATGCATGGAACCTGACAATGAATTGTTATTCAGGGAAGGTAGAGGAGGCGGTTCGTGAGGTGGTGGGTGAGTTGTGGGATTGGAGCAAGAACATCCTAGGAGACCTCAAAAAGAGAACAAGGACAACAAAGAAGGCATTGGAGGCATGCCATCGGGGCACTCTCAATCCAGAAGCAATGGCGTGAGAACAACTGTTGAAATACAAGCTTGAAAAAATGGAAGAACAGAAGGACTTGTACTGGCGCCAAAGGGCCAAAGTGCATTGGCTGATAAAAGGTGACATAAACACAAATTTCTTTCATTAATATGCATCGGAGAGGAAAAGAAAAAACAAAATAAAAAAGTTGATAAAAGATGATGGCATGGTGGTGTCGGGGGAGGCGGGGAAGAATGAAGTGATTACTAACTATTACAAAAGTTTGTTTCAATCCCATGCAGTTACTAGATATGAGGAGCTTCTTCAACATGTACATCGACGTGTGACAAACGAGATGAATCAAGCAGTCATGAAGGAGTTCACTGATAATGAAATAAAACAAGCTCTCCACAATATAGGTGATCTGAAAGCCCTAAGTTCAGATGGAATGCCATCATTATTTTACAAGCAATTTTGAAATGTGGTGGGAGAGGATGTGACTAGAAAAGTGAAACACTTCCTAAATGGAGGCGAAATGCCTGCAGGTTTGAATAGTATGGTTGTTGTGTTGATTCCTAAAGTGCCACACCCAGAAGGAATGAAGGATCTGATACCCATCAATTTGTGCAATGTGGTTTACAAGATTACTTCAAAGGTTCTCTCTAATAGGATGAAGACTATCATGCCTGATATAATTGTTTTGAACCAGAGTGCATTCATCCCAGGTCGCCTGATCACCGATAATGTGTTACTTGCTTATGAGTTTACCCACTATATGCAGAACAGAAGATCTAGAGCAGATGGCTATGCTGCTTTGAAACTCAACATGAGTAAAGCCTACGATAGAGTTCAATGGAATATCCTGAAGAAAATGATGTTGAAGATGGGTTTCATGGCCGGATGGGTATACACTATCATGAAGTGCATCACCACATTTTCATACAGAATAAAGATCAATGGTGAATTGTCGGATGTCATTATGCCAGAGCGTGGATTTAGACAAGAAGATCCCCTATCACCATATCTATTCCTAATAGGTGCTAAAGGCTTCTCCTCTCTTCTGAATGAAGCAAATACTAGAGGAGATTTGGCTGGGGTGAAAGTATGCAATAATGCACCGAGCATAAACCACTTATTGTTCGCAGACGATTTGTTGCTACTCCTAAAAGCAGATGAACGGAGTGCATATCACCTGTGACATATTCTTACGTTGTATGAGGTTTGTTTGGGGTAAATTATTAATAAGGATAAATCATCTATGATGTTTAGCCAGAACACATCAATGATGGACAAACAGAAAATGATGCATGCACTGGAGATCACGATTGAGACTAGAAATGAGAAGTATTTGGGCTTGCCAGTTTATATGGGCAAATTGAGAGCTAAAACCTTTGCTTACATCAAAGATAGAATCTGGAAGAAGATCCAAGGATGGAAGGAGAAATTGCTATCTAATTCCGGAAAGGAGATCTTGATAAAGGTCGTAGCTCAGGCAATGCCTACCTATGTCATGTCTTACTTCGACCTCACAAAACCTCTCTGTGATCAGATTAGTACTATGATTGATCGCTATTGGTGGGCGCAATAGGACAAAGAGAACAAGGTACATTGGTTGTCATGGAATACACTATGCCACCGGAAAAGAGAGGGGGCTTGGGCTTCTGTGACCTACACATCTTCAACTTAGCCATGCTGGCTAGGCAAAGGTGGTGTCTCTTGGTGGAGCAAGACACATTGTGTGCGCAAGTCCTACGCACCAAATATTTCCCAGATGGTAGTATGCTGGTTGCAAGTGAAAAACCTGGTATATCCTACTCATGGAGAAGTATCTTGCATGGAATCAATGAGCTAAAACATGGACTAGTTTGGAGAGTGGGCAGTGGTGAACGGATAAATATATGGCTAGACCCATGGATCCCAAGAGGGATTACAATGCAGCCAATTACACCTCGAGGCCAAAGTCTAGTCAGCAGGGTATCTGAACTTATCAACCCCCTAACGGGTACATGGGATAGGCAACTAGTGGAGCACTTATTCTGGGAAGAGGATTCGAAACACATACTTGGCAATCCCTATTCGCAATGATACTGAAGATTTCTTGGCTTGACATTTTGATACAAAAGGGATCTTTACAGTTAAATATGCATAACATGTACTAAAGGACCATAAGGAAAGGCAGGAAACTCGGCATCATGGTGAATCATCGTCAGCCAGTGTGGATCACAGCTTTGAATGGAGCAAGGTATGGAACCTGAAATACCAACCAAAGATTAGGCGGTTCATTTGGAGACTGGCACACAATAGCTTACCTCTTCGCAGGAATATTGAAAGAAGAGGAATGAGCATCGACACCCGATGCCCAGTATGCATGCGCCTAGATGAAGATGGTGGCCACCTATTCTTAAAGTGCAAGCTTGTGAGGAAATGTTGGAGTGCTCTGAATATGGAACATGTTAGGATCACACTGCTGAATCAAAGCATGGCACAACAAATGATCAAGCAGATTCTATCACTAAATGAGACGAACCGATTGTTGGTAATCGCTTTTATGTGGTTCTGGTGGGATGCCAAGAACAAGGCAAATGGTAGATAATGCATGCTTTTGACTGACGAAATAATGCAGCGAGTGAAATGCTTGATTCTCGAGTTTTAGCAGCTTGAATTGCATAAGAAGTCACCATCTTCATGACCTAAAGCAAGATGGTCTCCTCCATCTCAACATGTGCTGAAGGTTAACATTGATGGGGCCTATATCGATGAAACAAAAGCAGGGGTATGAGGCTTCATTTTTAGGGATCACAATGGTCAAGCGATCCTAGCCGGGGCAGGCAAGTTGTTTTCTGTGCATGGCGCATTGTGTGCAGAAGCTGAAGCATGCCTTGTGGCAGTGAGAATGACAACTCAACATGGTATGACAAGGATTATCCTGGAAATGGACTCATCTAATCTGGCGAGTGCCATTAAGACCGATGCTTTTGACCAATCGCCAGGATGAGTGCTATTCAAAGAACCAAAAACCTAGCTTTGAATTTTACTTTTGTTGATGTTAGTTTTGTATCGCATTTATGCAATTATTGTGCTCGTGAACTTGCTCGATTGGGCTTAGCTGGGGACCTGAATCAGCCAAGGATGTGGTATGATTCCCTCCTGGAGTTTGTAAACAACCTTGTGGTTCGCGACATGGCTGAACCCCAGTGAAATGAAAGAGCGAGTTTTTGGTTAAAAAAAAGTAGTGCTATTAGGGTGTTATTGTTGCCCGTATGAGGTTTGGCCACAATTACCATATATCCAACCTAAGAGCAAGCAGGTTAAACGGAATCATATTTGTTGAAAAGAAGAATATTTGGTTAGTTATATTTGTCTAGATAGGCTGAGTTGAGTTTCTATTAGTTGTTCGAATCTAAAGCTGCATGAGTAGATGCAAAAGTTGAGATTATGATTGGTTTCTTTCATAAAGATGATTTTGCGATACTGATAAGTGTGTCTAACTGCACGAGCGAATGCAGGAGCCTGCATCCGCGGAGCTAGGTTGCAGGTGTACATCTGCATCTGTCGGGCCATGCTAGAATAGTGCATGTGGACAACCAAACATGTTTCTTCTTGAGATTATACGCATCCGTTAGACCAAGATCCTCCCATACGAACAACTAATTAACCCCTTAGTGTGGTGGTCATTACTGATTAGGGCCCCATATCCTTGGCCCACCAACTGTTGTAGGCAAGCTAGTCAAAAAAAGAGGAAGCGGACTCACAATTGTGCTTGCACCAAACATTGCGACAGACAGATGCACGGGATACAACAATTCAAGTATTTTTTATGGTTTAATATGTAGTTGTGGATGTAAGATGGACTTCTTGGGAGGTTCATCTCCTTTTTCCTCCCACAACCCCTCTCTTCTTCTTTCTCACTCTTCTTCTCCCTCCTATCTCTCATTCCTCACCATGGAGAACAAGAGGATAGGGTCCTGTTAATATGCATGCATGCTTAGTCAACTACACTATATATGCGTGTCGACAACTTAGGTTCATCATTGAGGTAGGATAACTTGTCATTAGGATACGGGATGATTAACTTAGAGTTGGAGATGTATTACACTACAAATGTATTAGTTGCAAAACATACTGTTTCAAAAGTAGTTATGGTTGGCAAATGAAATTATGGTTTGCATTGTTCAAACTGTTAATAACCAAGCGCAATATACACAAAGTCAACAACTAAGGTAGAGATGGATCCTCAGCTGGAGCATTGGGTTCAGTGATTCCAGTGGCTTCATGGCAATCACAAGGTCTCTTAGTTGATTATTCAGAGACAGATCCAACCTTGTTCATTGGGGCCAAACCACTACTACAGAACTGATCAAAAGTAGCGACACATCAATGACGGTTGTACAGAAACTGCCATTGAAGATGTATCAATATCGGTTCTTAACCTCCCGCGCCTGAATAGTGATGGAGCCGCTAAAAACCGGCACCGATACAGACTATCAGTGTCAGTTTGTGTTACAAACTAGCATTGATAGTTCATCGGAACCTGAAATTTTAATCCATTCTAATTTTGGCTCAACCAAATATCCAGCTCAAATTATCAGTGCTGATTCTAGTCACAACTGGCACTGATAGTCTGAGCACTGAACGCGGAGTTCGGAGGTCTAGGCCACGCCGGGCGTCCGTCGTGTTGAGGTTCGTGGCACATGATGTGGGCGTCCGCCGTCGACCATGTCTCTGTGCTGAGGTTCCACCTTGGCGTTCGCCACGCCGGGCACAACTACAACCCCGGCCACAGCGGCTGGGGGGCTCTAGTGGGCAGCCACCACCTCCTGGAGGTCTCGCGCGCGGAGGCCGGAGCTCCACAGTTACGGCGACGACCCCAGCGCCCTCCAAGTTCTGCATGCATGAGATTCATCCAGTTGATTTGTTCTTGAGTTAAGATGAGATGTGATGAGTACTGCATGTATGCGTCATCCAGCTCACGAACTAATCACGAAATATTCTTGAGTTGAGATGCATGAGATGAGTACCGAAATGTTCTTGAGTTATGTTCTTGAGTTGAGATGCATGAGATGAGTACTGAAATATTCAAAATAACATGAATAAGATGGATGTGATGAGTCGATTTGAGCATACTGCGGCGGTGGCAGCGGTAGGAGTGGTAGTCGAACCAGCTCGTTTATTTTTTTAGCTCGGGAACCTGTTTCAGTGCCGGTTGAAGGCACAAACCAACACTGAAAGAACTTTCAGTATCGATTACAGACCTAGTACTGATAGTCAGTGATTATCAGTGCCGAGTACAGAGTGCCGGTTGAAAACCAGAACTGAAGTCGTTTTTCAACCGGCACTCTTATACCTTTTTGCAATAGTGAACGACCCCAATGGAAATTTGTAAACCTTATAATAAAATTATAAAATCCTATCATAAAATAATGTCCATAGTTAAGATTAACTAAGTAATGTAATGAGCTAACCCATACAGTGTTTTCGGCTGGATCCGCCCTATGCGCTTGTTAAGTAATCCAATATGAAAAGAAACCAGGTAAGCAATGACGACATACATGCATAGCACCAACCCTTTTCGCTACATCTCATAAATAATCCCTCTTAGAAACGTTAACACGCTTCCGAGGGCTATGGTACGAACATGTACTCCCAAGTCTCCAATTAATGACTAAATTAATTAGAATCAAGCAGTAGGTGTACAAATTGAGTCCAAACCATTGTCTCAAAAGAAAAAAACAAACTCAAACCATAAACAGACACGTGTCGTCGTCTGTTGGCAGCTTAACATCATACGTATAATTCATTTCCATCCCCCACCATTACCACTAATCACCAACTATCTAACCCAGCTGCAGCCAATGTCAGCTCAGCTCGACCGAAGCCGGAATTTTTTTAATATTACTTTTTACGGATATTACATAAATAATATTGAAAATGAAGAAATTTTAAAAATAATACCTATTCGTCTAACGATGTAGTGAAAACAAGTTTCCACCCTATCGTACGACGAAAACACTATTTTCGCCAGGTGACGTGTCCTCAGCAGCAGTTTAGTGGTCCCCAGCGGCAGCTTCAAGGCTATTTTGTCAAACCGTTGGATGAAAATTATTTATCACCAAACCATACACGGAAAAATAATTGTCACCAAACGGTTGAACAAAAACTCTATACCCCCGTGACCCCTCACCCCTGTGTCTACACCCGTGAAGTCTATCTCATTTCACTGCCTAGCGCGAGGGATAAGAGAGAAGAGAGGAGAAGAGAGAAGAGAAAAGAGAAAGAAGGAAGGAAGGAGAAGGAGGAGGAGAAGAAGTAGGAGGAAGGAGAAGGGGAAGAGGAAGAGGAAGAAGAAGAGTAAGGTAAATTATTTTTTCTTTTAATTTATTTTTAGATGTATGTCTATTACTTTATATGTATGTAAATTTAATTAGGGATTAGAAAAAATAATTTTTTTTAAATGTTGATTTTATTACAAATCTTTGTATTAGGTTATTTTTAGTATTAGGTTAAGAAAAAAAAATATGCGTAGAAATATTAGATCTCGTGACTTTAGTTAAGATAATGTATGTAGGATTATATTATTGGATTGTAATAATATGTGTTTACACTAAAATACGATATTTATTGGATTGTAATAATATGTGACTTAGGACTAGTGGTTTCTAACAAAAAATAAAAAACAAAGAGAGCATCCAAAAAGTAATACAACACCGAAGTATTTATGTTAAAATTTTAAAATTCAATGAACATTATGTATTTGAAAATTCGCGAGCCGTCAGCCCGACGTGGAGTGCACATCGTAGAGCGCACATCATGCCGGCAACCAACGTTGTTACACCCCAGCCGTCGGCCACGCGTTCCACGCAGAGGCCCTCACCACCTTCGGCCACTAACAATATGCTAGTCTTCAGCCTCTGCTCCCTGATCAGATAATATTATTATTCTAAGAATTTTTTATTTAGTTTAAGAATTTTTTATTTCGTTGAAAATTATATCATATCACAGATATGTCAAGCGCTATAAGTCTTAAAGGAAGATAAATATTTTGTACTAATTTTTTCTTTGTAATATTGTTGTGCATTTATGTAATCTTAGCAATATGTTGTTTTATATCTATGTACGGTCATTTAACTTGGTATTTTGTTTGATACATTTATTTTATGCCACAATTGTATCAAATACTAGAAATCTTAAAGCTTTCTATGCAAATGTTCAAATCCATAATTATCCATATGGTGTCGATTTGAGTAATTATGCAGGTAGGAGGATCTGGATGGGCTGCCCCCAGTGCACAAGAGGCTCTGGATGGGCTCTCCCCAGTGCACAGAAGGCTCTAGATGGACCGCCCCATAATTCACATGAGGCTCTGGATGGGCCGGCCCCCAATTCATAGGAGGCCATGGATGGACCGAGTATGGATATGAAACTCCTCAGCCTTTGTAACATGTCCATGCAGGAGGCTCTGGTTTTGCCACACCTGTGTGTATTCCTACGTCAGGTATATCACACCTCTTTATTACATAATGTTTGATTTATTATGCATTTTTCGCTAATACTCACTTGTTTCTGCACAATATAAATACAGGTTTGATCCATATCGATATAACCACACAGATTTCTGGGGGTATGCCGCAGTCTAACGGGAACCCATTTTTTGACTATGTAGGAGCCTCAGAAGTGCTGGTCTCATCACAGTTGTACGGTATACCTCTGCCCACTCAGACTACACAGCAGGAGGCAATTATAGTCCCGAGTTGCCCAGACGTGAGCACCACGCGCCTGAATGGTACACACTTTCGGCCTACGAGCATCCTCGGGACGAGGTGGAGGCTGACGTTCCAGCGTCAGCACGTAGGTGAAAGCGTGCCATAGGTAGTGCCCAGGGAAGGGGTTAGGAGTAGTCTATGTTGCTTTTATACTTAATAAATATCATTTGTTCAACTTTCCATTTTATTAGTTTAGACTGCTAGTTTATGGAGTGATTTAATTATTATGATGCTACTATCTTATTCTACTATGTTACTATGGTGGGAATATTACCTTACATACTGTAGCCACAGACATACAATAAATGCTTACGATAGCCTTTATATGTGATGTACTTTATTTTCTTCAATAAAATAATCGAGATTTATCGTTCTATCAATACATTTTTAAGCCCAATAATTTCATTAGATTCCTTGACTTATATGCAGAGGCAATAATAACTATTTGCTGAACTTTTGCAGAATGAAATGAACACACTAAGCAACAACTTTCACAAGTAATCTCTGCCAAGCATCAATACCACAAGTTTTTCAGCTTTCACAGGAAATCTTATGCTCCAGCCCCTAGCCAAACTCGTGCACTCAGTCCATGCACCAGCCACCATCCATTATAAATAACCTCACCCACATCCATTGGTAGACCACTCCTTCTTTATCTTTCTCAATTGCAATGTCTTCCTCAGCTCCATCAAACCCACCTAAGAAACATTGAGTGATTTTCATCCCTCAGGGGGTCAAGCGCCGATATGCTTCTGTGACGACCCTTGTAGGCTTCACGAGCCCTAGGACATATCTTACATATATATCCTACGCTTCTTCATGTGTGCCAACTACCAGTACGACAAGCCTCGATATGGATTGTATGAGTACCCACCAGTATAGCGACATAGATCACTTATGTGGCACTTTCCATTCGATTTTATGAAGTTTCCTCCACCCATCTGTGACTTTATGGAATGGCCCAACATAGAGCAAAATGAGCACTAAAAGAGGTGGGTCGACATGAGCACGCGGTGGAGGAGGAAAGCGTACGAACGCAGGGAGTACGAGCAACAGTAAGAGGAACTGCGGCTGAAGCGTCAGGAGGAGGAGCGTATGAGGAAGGCAGCGACTGAGCGTGCCACTGCTGAAGTACGAGAAGCAGAGAGGGAAATGAAGCGAAAGAGGGCTCGTCGTTCTAGGGCGGCGGGCATCGATGCCATGAAAGATCAAATATCCTATATGTACTCAATAGAGAGCATCTATTGTAATTCGATATATTTTCTTTCCCTAAGGCATGTTAGTTCTATTCGCGCTACGATGAAAAACCTCATGTTACATGTAATATTCATCTGCGTATGTAATCTCTATATCGGGTTCTATGCTATTTATATTTTACAACTACTATTGTAGCCTTCCATGTAATATTTATCAGCTACATCCCATTATCGAACAAGTGATTCTACGATTTATTTTATATATTTCCATTCTGTATAAGAAATAAGTTCAATCGTAAAATAAAAAACTAATATAATATTTTGTCGATACAAGAAAAAATTTCGGCTATTCCGACGCAGGAGATATGGTTCACACTGAGCTCGTAGGAGATAGGGTTCACGCTGAGTTCACGGGGAGTTTTCGTTCAACCATTTGGCGAAAATTATTTTTCCATATACGGTTTGACGATAAATAGTTTTCGTTCAACGGTTTAGTAAAAATAGTCTCAAAGCTATCGCTAAAGACCCCTAAACTAACGCCGGGACACATTACCTATTTTCGTCATACGATACAGTGAAACTAGTGTTTTTGCCGTACGGTAGGGCGAAACCATTAGACCAATAGGTATTATTTTTGTAATTTCTTTATTTTTATATTATTTCTATAATATCTGTAAAAAAGTAATATTAAAAAAATTCACCGAAGCCGAGCCAACAAACCTCACCAACCTACTCGCGACGCGGTCCCACAAGTCATCCTCCTACCTAACCTTCCGAGTCCAGTTCCAAGCGGCAAGCACCAAGCAGCCAGCTCCCAAAAAAAAAAAAAAAAATCACGTGACTACCCCCGCACTCCTCTCCTCCATGTGTCCAATCCAACTACCGCGCCACCTCTCTCACGGTCTCACCAACCCCGCCTCGGCCTCGGCCTCGGCGAGCCCAGCTCCGGCTACCTATAAGTATCCCCCGCTCCGCTCCTCTTCGACCCAGGAGACACCGCGCCCGCCGCCCGCACGCACCGGCACCGCCTCCTCATCCATTACCGAAACCCTAACCGTAGACTTAAACCCGACTCGCCGCCGCGCAGCTTTCCGTTCGCAATGGCGCTCGCCACCAACGCCGCCGCCGCCGCCGCATCCGCCGCCATCTCCGGTGGAGTCGTGTCGCAGCCCCGCAGTGCGCCGGCGTTCCTCCCGCTGAAGCGCCGCACCATCCGCGCCATCCACGCCGCGGAGCCGTCGAAGAACTCCGCCGTCCCGGCGGCGGCGAAGACCTCGTCGCCGACGGTGGCGCCAGAAAAGGACGCGCCGGTGGATCCGCCTCCGAAGATGCCCGCGACGCCGGCGAGGTGGACGGTGGACAGCTGGAAGACGAAGAAGGCGCTGCAGCTGCCCGAGTACCCCAACGCGGCGGAGCTGGAGGCGGTGCTGAAGACAATCGAGGCCTTCCCGCCGATCGTGTTCGCCGGGGAGGCGCGGCGCCTGGAGGAGCGCCTCGCCGACGCCGCCATGGGCCGCGCCTTCCTCCTCCAGGGCGGCGACTGCGCTGAGAGCTTCAAGGAGTTCAACGGCAACAACATCCGTGACACCTTCCGCGTCCTCCTCCAGATGTCCGCCGTGCTCATGTTCGGCGCCCAGATGCCCGTCATCAAGGTAACCAGTTAACCACCATTTCCATCACCCACCTCCACAACAATGCAACACCCAACCAAATTTCCCCTTAAAAAAATTTCTGATATAATCTTGAGTTGATGTGCGTTCGATTGGTGCGCAGGTTGGTAGGATGGCCGGGCAATTCGCGAAGCCGAGGTCGGACCCGTTCGAGGTGAGAGACGGGGTGAAGCTGCCCAGTTACCGAGGGGACAACATCAACGGCGACGCGTTCGACGAGAAGAGCCGCATCCCCGACCCCCATAGGATGATCCGGGCCTACGCCCAATCGGCCGCGACGCTCAACCTGCTCCGCGCGTTCGCCACCGGAGGGTACGCTGCCATGCAGCGCGTCACGCAGTGGAACCTGGATTTCACCGAACACAGCGAGCAGGGCGACAGGTGAAAAGATCTTCCATCCATGCACTTCAACTTGTTTGGGTTTTTTTTTTTTTTTTTGGTGACTCCGACAACCGTTTGTTGCTTTCTGCGGTGCAAATGTGAAAAATGTGGCGCAGCGTCACTGTCCAGTTAAAATTGCCTGCTTCATGAATTACGTTCCCTCACTCATCTCCCTATCAAGATAAGGAGAAGAAACTTGATTCGAAGATGATACTGAAAATGATGGTGCTGCAGGAACGCGTGGGGAGTATCCAAAACTGTCCAAATATTTAGACGCTGAAGTGAAAAACACCTATTGCAAATTATATTTTTCGTTCCGAAGTTATTAGACTCTAGCAATTGTCAGACTATGCCCAAGGGTTTTCCGTCGGGGACGAAAATCTCGTTGTGAAAAGATTTTTGTTCCCTTCAACGTTCCAATAGTTTTCCTTCACGGTTTCCGTCAAGAAAAGATTCCTAGGCTATTCCTTTCAGGACGGGATTTTCTTTCCTTTCCCTTCACGATTTCCCTCAAAGTGAAGCTGTAGGAGATGAAAGAAAATAGAGGGAATAGGAACGGGAAAGAGAACCGAGAATGGAACGAAATAAAGAGAATATAGTTAGAGATGGTCTCATAGTCACATCAAATGCTAGTGCGAGACCTACCTAATGGGACTATCTTTTGTCGACACCCTTCATCATGTTCACATCCTCCTTTTCCAAAACTTTTCTACTTCTTTTCCTTTCTTGAGGTTAAACGTTAACAGCATGACCATATAACTTGATATATATGTTCTCAATAATGCACATTGTCGACTTGATACTAACTAATCATATCTCGATGTTAGTTTACTACGGTAGTGGAGGACAACAAATCAGTCCCTGTTCAATAATAGCTGTGTTCAGATGTTAAAGAACTGTAGGATTGTTATCAAACTGTTATGGTGGAAATGTTAAAGTTTCGTCATCAATTTGTTCAACTGTGAAGTTATCTAATGATCCGACCATTGTGGGGATGCGTGTAGGTACCGCGAATTGGCACATAGGGTTGATGAAGCCCTTGGCTTCATGTCTGTAGCTGGATTAACAGCGGACCACCCGTTGATGAAGAGCACTGAATTCTGGACCTCACATGAGTGCCTCCTCCTGCCCTATGAGCAAACTCTAACCCGTCAGGACTCCACCTCTGGTCTTTTCTATGACTGTTCTGCCCACATGCTCTGGGCTGGTGAGCGCACTCGCCAGCTCAATGGTGCCCATGTTGAGTTCCTCCGGGGTATTGCCAATCCTCTCGGCATCAAGGTTGTTTCTGAAACCAACTTTCATTAAAAAAAATGAAATATACCTACAGATTCTCATATAACAAAATGGTTTGCAAAATAATATTCATTGCAGGTGAGCGACAAAATGAACCCCAGCGAGTTGGTGAAACTGATCGAGATATTGAACCCATCAAACAAGCCTGGAAGAATTACCATCATTACAAGGATGGGGGCGGAGAACATGAGGGTCAAGTTACCTCATCTTATCCGTGCTGTCCGCCATGCTGGACAAATTGTCACCTGGATCACTGACCCCATGCACGGGAACACCATTAAGGCTCCTTGCGGTCTGAAGACTCGTCCCTTTGACTCCATTCTGGTAATTCCATCTTTCTATCAACTGTATTCCTTTTTTGGCTTTCACAAATATAATACAGCCTTTCTTTTGCAAAAACAAAACATATGATACAACTAATTTGTCTATGAATAAGAAAAAATGATGTTTTAAGATGATCATAGAAAATAGATTCATCGCAACACATGTATTTTGTTCTCTTAAAGAATAGAAAATAAATTAACCAATATTAAGGGAAAATTATGTTTTTTTACAAGGATTAATTCAATAGCTTCTATAACAGTTCAAATTTGTCTCTCCTCGGCCCCCTATCATCCAATCCTAGCAACACCCCTAAATTTGTTCAACCTCAAATAAACCCCAAATTTGCTTGCACATTTACATTCCTCTAGTATATATGATTCTTTTAGTCCTCGTCTGGTATGCTATCCCATTAGAATTAGAAGACCCCCGCCCCCCCCCCCCCCCCCAAAAAAAAAAGAACCATAGTTTGGGCATATGCTCACCTGTACGAATAAAAGCAATATGGAGGATTACTTTCTGAGGAACAATGGAACGAGCTAATTAGCTGATGAATTGTCAAAGTTGGCATATTCCAAGTTTCCAACCGAGTCACTTAACTAGTTGGTTACTAGTTGTCAGTAATACATAGTATGATGGGCTATGTGCATCCTAGCTATGCAAGGACTAGGAGTGAACTTTTATGTGATTGTATCGGTTTGATGTGCCGATGATAGTCAATAAAGCTTCTATTATCAGAAAAAAGTAATACACAGTACGAAAGTTGGTCACCGGTCATTATTGTCACAAAGCTTGTATGCTCTGGGTAGAATCTAGACCGTGAAAAAAACATATAGTCATGGAGTATCGATACAGACGTCCATCTTAGGTTTCAGGATGATGGTGGTTCTTGGACTGGCACGCTGTAATAGAAAACTTTCTTTTCGTCACTATCATAGGTGGTCACAATGTAGTGCATGTCATATATTCAAGTCAAATGATATGGTTATTGATTCAAGTGGGTCTACTGAAGTCACTTGTTTGTGAGTTGAGAACTGATTGGTTGCAATACTGGAGGTTGGACGGTCTTGTCATTCAGAAATTTTTAGGTGCATTAAGCATCTTTCTAGCACAAACGATTGCTTTGAGTCTTTTTCCTACAACTGCTGCGATGGTGACCATGGTTGATGAATAAAGCAAGATGGTTTTGTTAGTAGTGTAAGTCCAAGGGCAGAGGATGGTGACAACACAGACTTGCTTATCGTATAAGTTTTTTAGTTGGGCTGATGTATTTTTTTTTAAGTTTACATCACACAGAAATTACTTATGCGTTCTATAAAACTAACAATAACAGTTTAACAGAACACGTACAACGAAGCACACCTTGCCACCTGGTTATTGTATTACCATCGAATCAGTTACTATTGGAAGATGAATTAAAGCTGATCTGAAATTCCAATAATCCTTCTGTGCCTTGGAAAGGAGAAACTCAGAATACTCTCTGCCCTATTTGTCTTATTTCAATAAAATGCGCAGTGGAAATTATCGGGTAGCATTAGTTGCACATTCTTCTTTTAGTTATAGCCTTTTGCAGTTATGTAAATGGACTGACCAAGGATTTTTCGTCTGTAACAGGCTGAGGTACGGGCCTTCTTTGATGTGCATGAGCAAGAGGGAAGCCACCCAGGAGGTGTGCACCTTGAGATGACCGGGCAAAACGTAACTGAATGCATTGGTGGATCACGCACCGTGACCTTCGATGACCTGAGCGACCGCTACCACACTCACTGTGACCCGAGGCTGAACGCGTCCCAGTCTCTGGAGCTCTCATTCATCATTGCTGAGAGGCTGAGGAATAGGAGGATCCGGTCATCATCTGGGCTCAACAGCATCTTGCCCTTGTCGCCTTTTGGTCTCTGAATGGGCAGACGTGGGGAGGATAGATATCTGTATTCCATTTGTTGGTGGTTGCCCTTGGTAAAATCATATACCTGTGAGCTTTCTGGGCGCTGGGGAGGATCTGTTTAAATTTTATCGTTTGCATTGGTAAATACTATGTAATGCTATGTATGACTGCACTCGTCGACACTTACTTTTCTATTTCCATCATGTATAAGAGAATAATGCAAGATAGATGAGTTGGCTTTGTGAATAAGTTACTGTCAATTATTCCCTTCAATTCTTTCACTTGATGCGCCCTTTTCCAGAGTTTCACATGTTGTTCGGTCAACTGAAGGGATGAGCTCAAGCACATTCAGGAGCAGATGTTACTGTAGAATTTCTCTAAAATGAGATAACTGAATGGCCTGGAGAAAGAAACAATAACTGGAGAAACAATAACTGAATTTCTATTTCCTATGGGATGAAACAAAAACTGGAGAAAGAACAGGAGGAAAAAAGATGCAGGTTGGAGCTCATGCATAGTTCTGAAGAAGAGCTTACTTGGCTGAAGCAATCAGGTCTGCAATGGTTGTTAGCAGGAGATAATAATACAAAATTTGTTCATACGGTTGCTAATGGAGGAAGAACAAGATAGAATCAAGGCCATGTATGATTAAAATGTACACTTGTGATGACAAGGAAATTCTGGAACATGGCACAGCATGTTACGAGCAATTCTTTTCCCCAGAAGACGAGCTGTCATGTTACCCTGCAGGATGGACTGTGGTCAGTGGAAGAAATAATTTCTTCTGAACAAAATGATATGCTGACTGCACCTTTCAGTCTGGAACAGATCAAAGCAGCAGTTTTCTACACGGAGAAAGGAAAAGCCCCAGTCCCTGATGGTATACTATGGAATTCTACCAATAATTTTGGGACGTGGTGAAAGAGGAGTTGAAAAGGTTGTTTGGTAGTATTATTTACAGTGATCAATGGGCTGTGGAAAGGTTGAATTATGCCATCTTGGCCTTGTTTCAAAAGATCAAGGAGGCTGGCAGGATCCACCAGCACATACCAATAGGCAATATCTGTGCTTAATTGCAGACAAAAATAGGTTGGATTGTGTTTGTGCTTCTGTAATGTTGGCTGCGAACTGAATAACTGGGAGAATTGTATTCCACCCTCACGATGCATATCAGTAACAGCTTGGAGCCATGATACTTCATTCAGGTGTATGTATAGGTTCTCTTGACCTGATATCATTGCAGGTTTTCCTAATTATCGTGCTTTTGTGATATGAATCTTGTAGTTCGTTGATTCTTTCTTAGATACAATACATTCTCTCAAAACTTATTTAACTTATCCTGAAATTAAATCTCTAGAAGTATGAGGGGGACTATGGATGAGTTCATGAGCACATCACGAATGCAAAGGAAACATTCAGGCCGCAAAGATCACCCATGGACTTGTTACCTGCTGTTCCTGATCATTCTTCCTTAAACTTTTGCATTAAATCTTTAAGACCCAACAAATCTGAATAACTTAGTTTTATCTCTTTTTTTAGAGAGAGAGGTCAGAGAACTTTTGTGCTTGTTCAAACTGCCCGATTTTGATTGAATCAATCAACCAGATAACCAGTAGCATACCATGTGGCAAATGTTCAGTATTTTGTGAGTTTTTCAGTAGATGTCATGGTTCAGTAGTTGTGATAGGTAGTTCACATGTTCAGAGCTGCCCTATGTTCAGTGGCTCTCATATGTTCACCAGGTGTCTTGTTTTGTTGAATTGGAGTTTGAGTTGAAATACGGGATTTTAGCTACTTATTGCAATGTATAGTTATTATTTGTGACTAACTAGAGTTAGTGAAGGTGATAGAAATTGTTAGAGGAGAAGGAAATGTGTTTTCTTGTCTCATGATATGTAGGTCAATGGAGTCAACTTGGCAGTCTATAACGAGGAGGATCGAGACTAAGTTGGAGGCTTAGGGCCGGACAATCATGATGCTGGGTGAAGACAAGGGCGATCCACACCATACACGTGGAGAAAGCAAGAAGTACATGTAGGTTGATGAAGATGGTGTATTGACAAAGTCAAATCGAGCAGGATACTGATGCAAGTGACAAAGTGGTATAGGAGTTGGAGCGTGAGAGACTTACTGGTGACCAGGATCATAGGACGAGGTGACGTACATTGATATCGGAAAGCTTGCTTAGGATGTAAGCAAGTGGAGGAAGTCATGTTTTAAGAAACGTGCAAGACGGGTAGGCCTCAAAACCACGGACGACAGATCATGGTGCACATGACACCATCACAAAGCTTACGTCAAGATGAAGCAAAGCAATAAAGACGTCATGGGCGTTGGATCAAGGGACAAAAAGATGGACGGTTTTACCCTGATGAAGGGGGTAAGTGTGTGTGTCATGTGAGGGCAATTTGGGGATGTCTAAATTTGCTCTATATAATGAGAGGTCTGGTGTGTATGGGCCTTTGAGCCTTTCGTTCAGATCTAAATGCTAGGGCTTTAGTAGAGAGAGAGAGAGAGAGAGAGAGAGAGAGAGAGAGAGAGAGAGAGAGAGAGAGATGTGTTCTTGAATGAAGCTTGTAAAATCCAATCGAAAGAAAGTGAGAGGGTTGTCTCCTCTTTCTCTTTCTATTCACACTCATGGATTAAATGAGAAGAAAGCCTTATGATGTATCTCCATCTCCCTCACTCTGGCATGAATACGTGATTGGCTCCCTTGCCCAAATTGCATGTTTTTCTTGATTTCATGTTTTTGCTGAGATATTTTGGTGAGAAATGATGTGGGGATAGATCTGGGCATGATTTGATTGGGATCCGACAAGCTAATATGAAGGAGGTGAAAGATTTGCCCGGTTTTGTCCAATTTTAGGGTTTTTAGGTGAGAATTTATTTTCCCTTCAAGCTGAGTTTTTGGAGTTGGTTTGTTAGTGTTTTTGTGAGCTATGACATGTGAGAACCTTCCCCAAAAGACGTAGAGTCACCCCTTCCCATGAGCTCCACAAAATTACTTTTCTCGGTTTTTACATGTTTCCTTTCCTCTCTTCCAAGTTTTCTAAAAAACTTCAAACTTTCTTGACTTCTTGTCTTGATTTCTATCGGAAAAGATGCACTATGGTCAGATTTACCTCTTCATCAAGTTTCATGAGATTTGAACTTCATTTGAATTGATTTGGATATTTTTGCAAAACGATGGAAATAAAAAAAAAGGAAAAAAGAACCTAGACCTACTTAGCCCACTGCTACCAAACACTGAGCCCAATGCCCACCAAACACCATCCCATGTTTCCACCCTCTCCCTTCTCCTTTGTCTACTCCCAGCACCGCTCGCCGTCTACTCTGCCCTGCCATCTCCTCTGCAGATCAGTCTAGTGTCATCTCCTTTGCTGCCTGCCATCTCCTCAACTCTCGTTAGTTCGTCATCGTCGATATCGGGCGCCCCAGTAGAACCATAGACGCAGCACGCGATGCCACCAGATCTGACACTTGTAGTTCCCCGCCACCACCTCCACTTCTGTGCGCCTAGATCCGTGAGAGGTGCACCGCCAGATCCATCATGCCATGACAATGCTCGCTTGCCCAGCTTGGTCGACGACTCTCTCCCACCCTTACCGCCTCCAATGTGGGAGAAAGGGAGATCATTCCCTGTGGCAGCGGGGTGGCATCCCTCTCCTATTTGGGACATCGACTCTGTTCGATTTCGACCCTCGATTTAGGGTGATGTTCCGGGGTCATGGAATGCGGGCTTCAACCCTAGCCCCTGTGACTATGGTCTGAACTTCTGTCATAGTAGCTAGTAGCACTCCTTTAGTAGCTCTACTATTTTTGCTATATGCCTTTTGTGTTGCCTCCACATTGCCTTGAGGCTTTATTTATTTGATTACTAGGATCAATAGCTTCGTTGTGAGTATGTGATCTTGGTTAGTTAGAATTGAAAGATCAAGAACCCTAGTATTGAGTCAATGTGATTTTGGAACATAGTCAATGACTAACATTATTTGCTAGTATATAAGGTTTAGTCGCATGGATGCTATGTGATCGACTTGGGGTTACAAACACCTCAAAGGGATGAACATCAATATCAAATAAGAGCTTCATGAAGATATAACACTACTACAAAATGCCACATATCTGACAAGATATTATAGTCAGTTAGGAAAATCCGATTGTGATAAATATAAGGTAGACGATTCCCTTGTGAAGCCGTCTATTGTTAGCTCAGGGGGTCACCGTACAAAACAGTGGGGCACCGTACAATTATATAGAGAGCTTGTCAGATGGAGCCTCAAGAGATCAGCTACCTACAATATGATGGTGGTCACCATACAATACTATGGGTGCAGAGAAGGCTCAAATGTCGAATTTCTGATCGTTGAAAAGGGGTCACCATACACTATAGTGAATAGGAATCCTGGATAAATTCCTCCCAACAACCAGTTTTCTAGGGTGAGGTTATAAATACACCCTAGCCTGTCATTTGAGGTAGATAACTCCCACTTGAAGGCATAGACACATATTAGAGAGGGTTTGAGACACCTTGGTGCAACCATTGAAGATCAAGACAATTATCACAAGATTAAGGATATGATTAGTGTTAGTTTAGGTCTAGTGTGCATCTAGCTAAGTGATTAGTCTAGAGTTAGATAAAGTGAGTGATCCACACTTTATTACTCTAAGTATTTTCCTCCACCTAGATGACTTGATGGTGGTGAGTCCTGTGAGACCCTCCAACCAAGTTTGTGGATCGGCCACAAGCGTTGTGAGTGGGAAGAGTGGCCTGTGCGGGAGCGATGAAGCACTACCTTAGTGAAGACAGCGATGACCATCTGAGTACGCCTAGTGGGAGATTTATTGGTGTGTAGGGAGCTCTAATGCGTTGGTAATTTTTTTTACTTATTTTCCATTTTGTCATCCCCTTAAGAACAAATGCTCACACACTAAATCCTGGAAAGAAAGATAGATGCTCATCTTCACATGGATAGCATCATAGATTTGATCACCATATAGAAACAAGGTTCAATTGTTCGTTCGTGAGGTTGTCTCTAGTTTTTGCCGTTCAAACCTAATTCGGTCACTTGAATCATAAAAAGATATGATGCGAGATCACGATGGTCAAGGCACAAGGGAGTCACGCTTGCGTACTGGTTGATCCTTGGCATGAGCAAGGGACTTTGTCCCGCTTCGAAATAAAACTTAGAGCATAAAAGGGGTGTGTGAAAATACCAATTTACTACCCCTCTCATTCGCAATTTCCTCCATTCATGGACAAGAGATTACGCGTGTCTTCGGACCTTACTCCACAAAAGTCAATAGTAGGACAATTTATGAATTTCAGTAGATACGTGATCCAGCCAGGACCAGGGTTGCTGTCTGTGACGTCCCAAAGTCGTAATAACATAATTAAGCCTAATCATACTTCATAAGCATTAGGTTTAATTTTGATTAAATTTTTTTCAAAGCATTAGAGCACTTGATTTTAAGTCAATTGGATGAGAGAAAGAAATTCAGGAGAGAAATAAATAAATTCGCAGTTAAAACGGGCTTCTTTCTCTAGCATATGGGGTCCACATGGGTGGCCAACCACCTCATTTCTTGGGGCAGCAGCCCCCATCCACTCTCTCACTCCCACTGCTCTCTCTCTCTCTCTCTCTCCCTCCTGTTTCGAAATTAGCCAAGGAGAAGAGTCCTCTCTCTCAAGCTCTCTCTCTTTCTCCCTCGATTCCTTCCTCTAGAAGCTGAATCGAGGTACACATGTGGTATTCATATGATCACTATCTTCTAATCTCCACATCCATCCAATTAATTTTTGTTCCCCTGAAGGATTCAAGCTATTTTTGGTGTTTTTGCTTGAAGCATGAGGAACTACGATTGGACTCCTCTTCCTGGGAGATTTTTTTTCCTTCATCATCCGGTGGTCACCAATCTCTACAAACACCGTGGGTAAGTCCCTTAGTCTTCCCTTTGGTATAAATGTATGAATTAGTGGGTCGATTTTGAGTTTGGAGCTAAGTTTGCGAAATTCTTGAGTTCTTGAGCTTTGAAGAAAAAGAGAGGATTTCAGTGATGTGTCCTTTGGTGAGCAGCTGATTGACTTTGTTTCATAGTAACAAAGCTTTGATTATGTTATTCTCATGTCTATATAAAAAGTATTTGCATGATGCATCACTGACTGATGAAACCATTTGTCGGGCAAAACCCAGAACTTGGTCAGTTCCGAGTTCCGGTTTCCGGATCAATCTGGTCCGTTGTGTCGAACTTTGAATTTTTAAAACGAATTTTTTCAAGAATTGTTGTTTTGAATAGATACTAGAAGCTATCTGTCGGTTTCTTCAACCATGGTAATAAGCATGTGTGAGAGAGATTCATAAATTGGGCAGTCCATTTCCCTTGTTTGCTCATCTGTCTTCTTAGAGATAGAACAAGATCTCTACATGTGTAGTTTTTGTTTTTAAAATTTCGAATGAAGTTTACAATGATCTTGTGAGATCTAATTCTATTTGTGTTAACAGGGGATCCTTTGTGTGACATAATTCCGCTGCACTTGGATGTTTTCCGGGGTGACAATGATCTCCTCAGGGAGTTCCTACGAAGCTACTAGCTTCCTTTTCCGAGAGGGGATCAAACAGTGATATCTACAAGTCTGCAAAATTTGAAGTTCAGCAGGGCATCATATCGCATGATGTAAGTATATTTTGCTTGCTGCGCAACTGTGGTAGAAGCAAATATATTGGCTCAACCACTAGCCTACAAGTTTCTCCCATAGTTTCAGTACCAAATGCTATCTGTTTGGCTGCTCCATGCAGGGGTGGGCTCAGGCCCATGATAGGATGGGCTTCAGTAATTTCCATTGGTTTTACTGTAGAAACAATAGACTTTTAGGGCCCATACTAAATTTGAATGGGCCAGCCTAGAGCTTGGGCCCAGGGCTGGTTCCACCCCTGGCTCTACGGGCATGCAATGCGTGTGCACATGATGCATTCTCACGAGTTTTTTTTTATATTTTTTTAGTAAAAATTTAAATAAATAGATTCTGGCAGAAGTATTTGCAAAACTAGTCGCCTGCAGCCCTCTGAGAGGGTGGTTAGGGGTCCTAACCGCCCTCTCAGAGGGCGGGTACGGCCTGCCCGCCCAGCCCGACGCCTTACCGCCCTCTGAGGGGGCGGGTAGAGGTCCTTACCGCCCTCTCAGGGGGCGGTAAGGGGCCTCCCCACCCGCCGCGCCGCGGTGCCCGTCCGGCCGCCCTCTCCTATAAAAAGGCCGAAAAATGGCCAAAAATTCATAAAAATCTGAAAAAAGGAAAAATTGAGAAGAGAGAGGAGAAGAGAGGAGAGGAGAGGGGAGGAAGAGAGGTCGGTGAAGCCCTGCTGCATTTGGGCCGCGGATTTGAAGGAAAATTTCGGGTAAGTTTTTTTTCCTTTTTATTGTTGTTAATTAGTGCAGTAGTAGTATATGACATAGGTTTTAGACATTTATGACCTAAGGTTTAGAAAATTGTCAAATTTATTTAGAAAATGGTACGATGGCAGTTCAATATAGAATATTATTTTTAGTATATTATTTGTAGTATATTATTTTTAGTATATTATTTGTACCTGTGGACGTAGGAGGCAACAGTAGATGATAATTTGCGAACCTATGGTAGCATTTAGAAATTATTTTATCCGATAATCAGAAATATAGTTTGTTGTCTTAACATGGGTTATGTTTGCGGGTGTTTCCAAGGATGGCAGATAAATTAATTTTTCAGATATATTATGGTGAGGGTGAAATTAGGTACGGTCCTAACGGTGTAGATCTGTCTGGATTTCGTCATATCATAAAGGGGTTTAGTAAAGCTAATGAGAGGACCATTGTGGGTGTGTGCAAATGGCTCATGCGGTTTTTCCAACTGGATCCGCAGCAATATGAGCTGAAGTTGAAAGCTGTCCTGAGCCATGCTAGTCATTGATACTTTGGTGAGCTTGTTCCCATCGAAGCCATATCAACTTGGAGGCAGTATGTAGATATATGCTGTGAACATGGCCTGCCACTTGTTTTGTTAGCTGAGGCGTACCTGAAAGATCAAAATGAGGTGAACTCTGCAGAAGCAGTAGCAGGACCAAGTGAGGCAGTGGAAGATGAGTCAGAGGCGGCTAATGTAGGATCCAGGGAGGAAGTTGGTGATGTTCCAGAGCTGCAACCGATGGGTGTTGCTGATGAAGGGGAGCACATCCCTAGCATCATTGAAGATATGGATTTGGAGGATGAAGAGTTGGAGGAAGGCCTTTCCGATGGGGATTCGTCTGATGAGGAGGGTAATGCTCCAGTTCCTGCAGAGTGGAGGGATCATGAATTTTTGAAGTTGGTGGTTAGCGAGGCTGACCGGACACCGTGACAGTACCATGAGAATGAGGTGTCACAGGGTGCTATGTACCCTACAAAAGAGGCAGTTATTGATACAGTGAAATTCTGGTCGTTGTCTCTTCGTAGGCAATTTAAGGTTGTTAAATCAAGTAAAAGAGAGTACGATGTAAAGTGCTTGGTGCCTCAGTGCCCTTGGGGGGTGCACGCATTCAGAGGGAAATGGGTAGACTACTGGCAATACTCAATAGTTAAGGAACATAATTGTCACATTGAGGAAATAGAGTTCGCCCACCGGAACCTATCTTCTGCTTTCATTGCAAATGTTATGTACGGAGAGATTGTGGACAACCTAAGGTATGAGCCACGATCAATAATCTGTGCTATTGAGCAAAGGTTCCAGTACACAATAAACTATGCGAAGGCATGGAGGGCGAAACAAAAGGCTATTGAGATAAGGTTCGGTACATATGAAGATTCATATCACAATCTACCTCGTCAATTAGCCACAATTTGTGCAAGAAATCCAGGCAGCTACTATGATATTAAGCATTACCCCTCTACTGATGTGGAGTACAGTGGAAAAAGAGTGTTGCAGCGTGCTTTCTTTGCATTCGCTGCAACTATCAAGGCATTTAGATATTACCGACCCATCATATGCCTAGATGGAACATTCCTGACTGGGAAGTACAAAGGGCATATTTTGTCTGCAATAGGGGTCGACGGTAACAACCAAGTCCTGCCACTAGGGTTTGCTTTCGTGGAGAGTGAGAACAGGGAAAGCTGGTATTGGTTCCTAGAGCGGGTTAAACATGCAATTGTTCTTGACCGACCAGATGTGTGTCTCATTCATGATAGATATGCAGGATTGTTGCAGGCTTTGCTGGATATGCAACATGGTAGCGTGCGACGGGGTGTAGCAGCACAGTGGCCCGATCTCAAAAGCAGGTGGTGCATGCGCCATATGGGTGCGAACTTCTACAGACAGTTTAAAAACAAAGAGTTAATGAAGCTCTTCAAGAAGTTGTGCAGTCAGAACTAGCAACATAAGTTCAATGCATTATGGGCAAGACTTGATGAACTGACTCTAAAACAAACTGCGGAGGCTGCACCTAACGGTGATGAACCAATAGCTCTCGGTCCTCTTCCAACCGATACTCCGCAGATTGTAAGGAGATCAGGCTCATCTATTAGGAGCTTCTCACAGTGGATACGCAATGAGCCAAATGAAAAATGGGCTCTGTTGTACGACAGTAGTGGTGCAAGGTATGAAGTAATGACTATAAATCTTGCAGAGGTTTATAACTGGGTCATGCGAGGAGTGAGGTCCCTACCACTAGTTGAAATTGTAGAAGGCATTTTGCATGGGACCTGTAAGTACTTTATTGATCGGTATGCAGCTGCTAAGGTTGTAATGGAGGACAATCATATACTTTACGGATGGATGCTATGTGAGTATATGGAGAAGGCTAATAAGAAGGTCCACATGCATCACGCAAATCAAGAGGGCACTGCAGAGCACAGGTTCAGTGTCCTGTGTCGGGATAAGGGTCGGAGGGGGGTAGACGTGAGCGTCATGTTCAAGAGTGTGTGCTAAGGAGTGGGACATGCATATGTAGTTGTCAGAAGCCACAATTACTCCACAAACCTTGTACACATGCGTGTGCGGAGCACCATATGCTTCCCAGACAATATGTGTCAAAGTATTTTATGAAAGATTAAATACTCAACACCTGGAACCAGGAGCTATATGGTTACGGCATTGTTGACACTTTTACAAGTAACCCAGGGCCTGCAAGAATATATGTGCCTGATTTGGGAAAGATGAAGAACGCACCGGGCCAAAGACAAACTCGTCGGATTCGCAATGATATGGATGAATCCGAGGCTGGCCCTAGGATTAAGCGATGCAGTCAGTGCAATGAAGTAGGTAACACTTACAAATATTGTCCCAAAAATGCATGCAGTGATGCACCTGTTGTCTAGGTGAGTTTTATGTGTGTTGTGCTTGTTTTGTACCATTTTAATATTCATTAATTTTGCATATAGTGATATAGTTAATTTGCATTCAAAGTATATTGTTACTGTATTTATTTAACAATGTATTAATGTACATGTCTTTCAAATGCAGATATGGCTGACCCTGCGACCCCCGAGCTTTTAGACCCTGCCGTGGACAAGAAGCATCACAGCTTCTTATCCGCCGAGCACCAGACGGAGCTAGGAGTGTTTCAACCACGGGGCTCTAGAGAGCTGCTGACGATAGACGAGCGATGGAAGCATAGGTACTTCAAAAATTTGATACGAAATTGCCATATCACTGCTGTTGTTCCATATTATTGATATACTGCAACACTTATAGGTTGGCAGCGGCCGGACTCCTACCGCTTTGCCGGTTGGTCGAGGCCCGATCGACGGAGAACCCCAAGGTTGCGGCCCGTCGTTTCTACTTTGATCGGTCGCTAATAGCAGCACTGGTCGACCGTTGGAGGCCGGAGATACATACGTTCCACCTCCCGTGCGGTGAGATGACCCCGACCCTGCAGGACGTCGCCTACCTCTTAGGCCTTCCTTGCGCGGGAGCTACGGTTGGGGTCATCGATATGCAGGCTGACTGGATGAACGACATGCATCAGCACTTTGGCCCGGTGGAGCGAAAGGCGGACGCACCCCCCTACGTGCCTGAGTTCTTATCCGATGCACGAGGGCCAACGAAGAAGTGGATCCTACAGTTTCAGGTACGGTAACATACAACCTATCGAATACTAATATAGTATGTCGTAATGATCCTTTTCGACACCAGTCATATGTGCAACCGGCGTACATACACCCACACGCCAACGCATACGCGGTCTCGAGGCATTTGGAGGCCTTCTTGCTTTGGTTGTTTGGGTGGGTAATGTTCACTAGTGGCCAAGGCCACTTGGTTACCAAGGCGCTTGTGCCGTACGCTCAGTCGATAGCGGACGCTGATGCGGAGGACGTACCGCAGTTCAGCTGGGCATCCGCTATTCTTGCTGCGACATATCGGGCGCTCTGCGACGCATGCACGAAGAAGGAGCCACTAGCCACTTTTGCCGGGTGTTCACTTCTTTTGCAGTTGTGGTCGTACGAGCATTTCTCCATAGGCAGGCCAGTGGTGGACCGCTCCCCGTACCCAGAGGAATGGTACGGCGAGCCGGACGAGGACGCGCCTACTATGGCCTCGATGTGGTGTCGTCGTTGGATACGTATTTTACATTAACAGTTTCCTTCGTATTCTTTTTGTCTCTAAATATTTGTATTGATGTTTATCACGCAGCCACACTAGGCGCACGAGCAGCCTCGCAGCGCGTACGAGCATTTTCGTACCCAGTTTGACAGGCTACGTCCTGACGATGTGGTATGGGAGCCATACAGCATCTTGTCCGTGCAGGCGCGTGCAGGGTTGGATTTGTCACCCTTGTGCACCCGCGACGAGGAGTACTGGCTCATGAAGGCGCCCCTTGTCTTCGACATCTACGTCGAAGAGTACTCACCGCACCGCGTCATGCGACAGTTTGGCCATCACCAGGCATTCCCGCTCGTCCATATCTGTAGCATCCCCGTGCAAGTCCACAGGTACATTTGCAAAATTACAGTTTTAGCAACCTTCGTTTCACTGTGACATACATTTACCGTGGTTTCAATGTTGGTACACGCGGAAAGGCCAGCCAACTGGCAACCTCTGGGCAGCGCGCTTGGCTCCTTACGTGGCAACATGGGCCCAAGCGCTACAAGACGTTGTGGAGGAGGCTCGTCCCCACAGTGAGCGGAACTTCAGGGAGTACCTATGGTGGTATATACCACGTACGAGGACCCGTGTCACCTACACCCCTGAGGATGTCCGGCCCCACATCGCGTCGACAACGGAGGCATACCCGGTGCATTGGGACGAGGACGCCGCATTAGCAGTAAGTTACTTTTTGAAGTCCGTAGTCCATATTGAACGAACATAACCGTATACTGTAATTGTTCACTTCTGCTCGTATCCACAGACAGATATCCTTTATGATGTAAATAGTGATGCAGCTGCTGCCATGGACCGCGTCCAGTAAGGGCACCACCTAAGTGCGTCGGATGTTGCGAGCTTCATTAAACGGGTTTTCGACAAGACGACGCGCGCCTTGAAGCTCACCTCTTGCCGATCTACCACAGATGTAGCAGGGGCGCCTCCCAGGTCCAGTGGTGTCCACGTCGAGTCGTCTCGACCGTCAGACGTGCACCGACGTTCTTCCGTGTCGGCACCCACACGACGCCTTCTACCACGTCCTGGAGGCACGGAGCAACATGGTACGAATTATACTTTTGAATAATATTGAACAATATCCTTTACTTATTATTATTAAACATTCATTAGGTCCGCTTGCACAAGTCTCGACGCAGCCTCGTAGATCGAGTCCTGTGCGTCCACCCTCAGGTACTCCGGGCACCCTTCATCCTAGTTTCTAATAATTTCAGCAAAATAAGTTAATATTGTGCTCAGGTTACTTCAGTGACAAGGCCGGTCCATCTTCGGCGGCCCCACGCTCGACCCCGCCCGCAACGTACGAGCCATACTACGGCACGTCAGCGTGGCCTTCTTCTGCTGCACCGTCGTACCACGCAGGTACAATTATACAATTTTTACTACTACTTTCAATACCATATTGTTCGTATCTAACGTGATTATTTGTTCGTAGACCCCTCCAGCCAGTACACATGGACGCCTACGGAGCCTTCACAGTCATCCTACCCTAGTCAGGAGGATGAGGCTGGCCCCGACGCCGCATACGACATCGTCCGTGACTTCTTCGGGGGCACACCTGACTACGACATCCTCCAGCGGTCCTAGGTTTCCAGTGCTCCCCTTCGGATACAGCCCACGCAGGATGAGCCCTCGACACCGGTGGTCCCTACTAGGCCTACCAGACACGTCGGTCCACCCGACCCCCTCACCTACTCCAGGGGTCACGTGAGGGTTAATCAGCGGCATCGGGACCACGATGGGGCGCACGGGCGACGGCAACGAGGGAGGCAGCAGTAGCATTTTACAATTTATGTAACTAACATATGCATATTCGCTTCGTGATGTACTCTTATGTATTAAGACATGTTTACTTTGTATGGTCGACTTAGCATTTCGTAAATGCATTTCGTATTCAGACACGTTCAATGAAGAAGTGACCACACCACTAAACTTTAACCATGACTTGACAACACATGCCTCCTGCCGCAGGCTTTAAACAAGATGTGACAACACTACCCAGCTTTTTCCAAATAATAAATGACAACACGGGTACCAATAAATGTGGAATCTCTGACTATGAGCAATGACACAACTTTCCCATTCTTCAAGATGGAATCCGATGCTCCTGCCACCAGCTACGCCCCTTCCCTCACTCCTTTCTTCACGAGCGAATCCAATGCTCCTGCCTCCCCCAACTATAAATAGCCGAACCTCCTTACGTTGAAGCATCGCTCATTTCTCATATCTCTCAAGTGCAATGTCTTCCTCAGCTCCATCAAACCCACTAAAGAAACATTAGGGGACTACCATACCTGAAGGTCTCGAACCACCAATGTGCTTCTGTGGTGACCTTTGTAAGCTCCGCGAGTCGCAGGACATCTCATATACCTATGAGCTGCGCTTCTTCATGTGTGCCAACTATGAGTATGACAAGCCTCGATATGCAACAACTGGTTATCGACCAGTACGGTAACAGATATCCGCCTCATCTCTTCCGATTTCGCACCCTCTTTTACTAACCGCTCATCTTGTTCCATTTGTTCAGTCCCCTCCACCGCTCTGTGATTTTGTTCAGTGGCTCGACAATGAGCAAAATGACTCACAGAAGTAGTGAGTCGACATGAACATGAGGTGGAGAAGGGAAGCGTACATACGTCGGGAGTACGAGCAACAGCAAGAGGAACTTCGCCTCAAGCGGGAGGAAGAAGAGCGCGTGAGGAAGGTGGCGCACGACCGTACCGTGGCTCAGGCTCGGGAGGCTGAGAGGGAAAGGAAGCGGGAGAGAGCCCGCCGTGCTAAGGTGGCAGGTCCTGATGCCCTCCGAAAGGGAAAGTATCCTAGATGCACTCAGTAGAGAGTACCTAATGTAACCTGACATACTTTCCCTCCCTAAGATATGTTATGATTAGGATCGGCGCACTAATAAGTAGGTCTTAGTGCGAACCATACATGTCACATTTATTTCCTCATCGTGTCGTCGCGGTTACAGTGTATTGTAATGTTTTCACCCTATGTTTAATACTATGTTTGTCCTCGTTCGCACTCCATACCCACGTAAAATGCTGCGACTACTAATTACTTATTTTTTATTCTCCGGCTATTACATAACCTACTCCAAATTTAAATTTTTAATTTCCTTACACCCCTTTCTTTTTATTTCTTTAATTACACAAAAAATTACATTTTTAGAGGAAAAAATGAAAAAAATTACATTTTTAGAGGAAAAAATGGCCCTAACCGAAACCGCCCTCTCAGAGGGCTGCAGCCCCCTGCAGGCGCCTAGTTTTGCAAGTTTTTCTGCAGGGAATTTATTTATTTAAATTTTTAATAAAAAAAAAAAAAAACTCCACTCGCATTCTCACTTGCAGAGGTAGTGACATTTTCGTCTTGTTAACAGGTGCTACTGCATACTACACGAGAACAATGTCTTGGGAGCTATATTCAGCTTGTGGAAGGAGCTGAGGGCTGCGACGTCCTGGGACGACGTCTGGGGAGAACTGAATCGATACCAGCTGTCGTGCACTCTATAGCTGACGCGGCACAACTAACACCGGCAAGACAAAATAAACATGCTAAGATATCTATTTGATTAATCTGTCGGCAGCTTTCAGGAGCATGATTTTATTGGAATAGTCAAAGTTCACATCGTGAAATCGACTCGCATGTGCAACGAAAACCTCTGCCAAATGAAAATTTTGCTAAGCAAGACAAAATTATCTCCCTCGGACCTGTTCCACGTGCTCCCCGACGGTAGGTTGAACTTCTGTTTTAGCTTTTCAAATAACTTTCAAGAAATTCTTGAATCTGAATATCTAATTGAATGAGTTCCTGTTGCACCCAGAAACTGTTGAACACCTTTGCAACTTCAAATTCAGACAACCGTTTGTCGTGCGAAAAAAATAGGTAGAATTGTTAGTTGTGCGTAATATAATATAGATCATACAACTGATAGGTATGTGAAAATAGATATAATTATCAGTTATGCGTTGTTATGTAGGGCCGAATGTATGACCATTGCAACAGAAGTGGCAAGGATGAGAGCTTAGCGCTATAGTTAGTTGCCTGTCATTTGGTACTTTCAAATTCGTTAGTAGATAATGTTAGGTTGTTAGACAGGGTTTAGTTTGTTGCGGAGAATCAGGAGTTTGTTTAGGTTGTGGTGTCCAGCTCTCTTTAAAGGAGCGGCACAAGAGATGAATAAAGGCAAGCGGAATTTATCCCTATTCTACCTCTCTCTCCCAGTGCCCTGCACTAGCCTTCCACCATAGCTCCGGGGCAGCGAGGTACCCAACCTCGCCCTCTTGTCGAGCATTCCTACAACCTTCGCAACAATAGTAAGAACATTGCCCATTACATCTTGGTATCAGTCTCCAAGCCTCCTGGTGCTGCCGCCATGGCTATGTTAGATGACAGTGGCATGACCTCGGACAAGCCGGTCAATGAAGTATTGACACTCGTCTTGGAGAAACTTGAGCGCCTCAAGACCACTATGGATGCCATGGGGGTGTGCTCCGCGATGTGGATGGCCAACAGAGAGCGCATCACATTGCCATCACTCGCTTGGAGGCCAACCAAGGGACGCAGTAGCCATCAACAGACAACTTATTGCCGAACATGCATCAGGGCAGACAATCGTGGCATGACAACTGATCCAGCGGTACGATCGATCGATCGTCACGCCTACACAAGCTTGATTTTCCCAAGTAAGATGGGAAATCCAACCCACTATCATATCTTATCCGATGCGAGCAATTTTTCCAGGGCGTACGAACGAGCGAGGAGGATAAAGTCTGGTTGGCATCTTTCCATCTAACGGATGCAACCCAGTAATGGTATATGCGCATTGAGCGTGAGGAGGGCACTCCATCGTGGGAGCACTTCTCTGAACTGGTTAACCTAAGGTTCAGTCCACCCCTGCGATCTTGTCCTCTAGGTGAGCTAGTAGCCTGCTGTCGTACCAAATCCATCTCTGACTACTCTGAGAAGTTCCTCGAGCTCTTAGCCCGCGCAGGTCCCTTCATGGAGAACCAGCAAGTCCAACTATTTTCGATCGGCCTATAGGAACCATTAAGCCTCGATGTGCAGATACAAAATCCTAGGACATTGGAAGTCGCAATGAACTTGGATCACTCCTTCGAGCACTAGGAACAAGCAATGCAAGCTGCCTCCCGGCTTTCACATGCACCTCTACAGTTCACAACGATGGTCCTGACAAAATCCAGCACCAAATCTCCTTAAGCAACAGGCATGATGGTGGCTGATTCATCAATGGTCGCGTGTCGCATAGTCAAGTGGCTATCGCAGGCCGAGATGGAGGACCAATGTCATAAGGGCCTTTGCTACAACTACAATGAGCAGTATGTGCGTGGCCGCAACAAGATGTGCAAGCGGCTCTTCCTACTCAAGATGGTGGATGAGGATGAGGACGCTAACATGGCGATCGAGAACGACATAGAGGCGCCGTGGATCTCTCTTCACACCATCGTAGGCATCAGAGCATGGAGACGGTGCAAGTTTGATGCCACATCGGTGAGGCTACGGTGACTTTCCTCCTCGATTCGGTTTTGATGCATAAATTCATCTCTGAGTCCATGGCGGCGTAGTCGTGGTTGTAATTCTGGCTAAGGAGCAACCTATACGTCACGGTGGCGGGCGTTGAGCGGGTTCCTTGTGTCGGCGTGTTCCGGCGCACATGTTTCGCTATCAACACAGAGTATATCATGGCGGATATCTATGACATTCCCTTCGGAAGATATGACATGGTGCTTGGAACACAATGACTGGCCACACTAGGGCCAATCTTGTGGGACTTTAGGCGTCTGACAATGTCATTCTGGCACCAAGATCATCGAGTTCAATGGCAAGGTGTACCAAGGCCCGTCAATCTGCAGCTGCGCTCCTGCATGGGCCGTGATCTGCTCGATACGCTCCTCGACGAGTTCCAAGATGTCTTCACCGAGCCCAAGGGGTTGCCACCGGCCAGGTCTCAAGACCACCATATCCACCTGAGTCCAGGGACATAACCAGTGGCCGTGCACCCCTATCGCTACCCAGCATTGCAGAAAGATGAGTTAGAGTAGCAATGCTGCACAATGGAAGCACAAGGTCTGATCTAGCATAGTATGTCGGCCTTCTCCTCATCGATGCTGTAGGTGAAGAAGGTGAATGGGTCCTAGCGCATGTGCGTGGACTATCGAGCGCTCAATGAGTGAACAGTGAAGGACACCTCCCCTATTCTAGTGGTTGACAAGCTCCTCGACGAACTGCACAACGCTGTCATTTTCACCAAGCTCGACTTGCGTACAAGGTACCATCAGGTGCACATGCACCCAGAAAACATGGAAAAAATAGCATTATGCACCCACGAGGGACTGTACGAGTTTTTGGTCATGCTATTCGGGTTGTCAAACGCCCGACAACATTTCAAGCGCTGATGAATGATGTTCTATGCCTGTACCTTCGGCAGTTCATCCTTGTATTCTTTGACGACATTTTGATCTACAGCTCCTCATGGTCCAATCATCTACGCCATGTTCATGCCATTCTCAGCACCTTGCACGCCAATACTCTTCGTCAAGCGATCAAAGCGCTCTTTTGGTGAGCCATCAGTCACATATCTTGCGCACATGGTTTTGGCCGATGATGTGGCGATGGATGCCAGCAAGGTGCAGGAGGTGGTCGATTGGCCAACGCCAAAGTCCCCGTCAGAACTTCGTGGTTTCCTCAGGCTTACTAGCTACTACAAGAAATTCATCAAGGAATTCGACACGATCGCAGCGCCACTAATGCAACTACTCAAGAAGGAAAGCTTCAACTGGCAGTTTTAGGCGGATGATGCTTTTCGGGCACTCAAAAGTGCGCTCATGACAGCACCAGTCTTGACCTTGTCGGACTTCACGCAGCCATTCACTAACCTTTTTGGGGTCGAGGTTCACCGTGGTGCTCCACCAAGATGGCAGGCTGATCGCATACTTTAGTTGTGCCATAGCACCACGACGTCACGCACTGGCAGCTTACGAGCGTGAACTCATAGAGCTGGTCCAAGTAGTCCAGCATCGGTAGCCATATCTCCGGGGGCACCAATTTGTTTTCAAGATGGATTATTACAGTCTCAAGTTCCTTCAAGATCAGTGATTGGCAACAATTCCACAACACCATTGGGTCAGCAAGTTGCTAGGCTTCGATTTCAGAATCGAATACAAGCCAGGACATCTCAACCAAGCTGCTGATGCACTCTCTCACCACGATAAAGACACTCCTGCACTTCTGGTGATCTCTGCTCCTAGCTTCAACATCATGACTGAACTCAAATTGGCAGTAGCCTTGGATCCGGCCATAACTGCATTGCTTGAGTAGATTTCAGCTGATGAAATGTGGCTATCGTGGGAGTTAAAGGGCGTCCTTGTCACCTTCAATCAACAGGTGTATGTTCTGGCATCCTCACCCTTGTTCATGACACTGATCGCTGCAGCTCATGAGGAGGGATACGAAGGAATCCAGAAGACATTGCACATGTTCCGTCATGATTTTCACGCATTAAATGCTCGCCTAGGGGTGCAAGAGCATATCAAGGGATGCGTCACATGCCAGTGCAACAAGAATAATCATCTCCACCCCGCCGGACTTCTACTTCCTCTTCTTGTGCCGTTTGAAGTTTAGGCGGACATTGCGCTTGACTTTATGGACGGGTTGCCAAAGGTGGGATGTAAATCAGTGATTCTCACAGTCATGGATAGGTTTTCAAATTACTCGCATTTTATCCCTCTCGCGCACTCTTACTCTGCTGAATCAGTAGTTGTAGCCTTCTTCGCTGAGATTGTACGTTTGCATGGGATGCCAGCCTCCATTGTCTCAGATCAAGACCCGGTGTTCACGTCAATATTGTCTTAGACCAAGACCCGGTGTTCACGTCTCCATTGTCTCAAACCGAGACCCGATGCTCACGTCTACATTCTGGAAAGCTCTATTCCGCACCATAGGGACCAAGTTGAAAATGAGCACGACCTTTCATCCTCAGTCGGACAGGCAATCGGAGGCGGTCAACAAGGTCATCACAATGTATCTTCGTTGCTTCACTGGTGACCGTCCATGCAATTGGGTCGATGGCTAACTTGGGCTGAGTTCATCTGCAACTCTTCCTATCACACTGCTCTCTGGGACACACCATTCTACATGGTGTATGGGCGTGATCTGATCACTACGCTCTTATGAGGTTGGGGACTGCAGAGTGCCTGCGGTAGCGCAGTCCTTGGAGGCACGAGATGAATTCCTTTCAGAGGTGCGACACCGTCTAGAGCAGGCTCAGTCCATTGCTATGGGTTTGGCTTCGGCTACACCACCACACTCTAGCGTCGCTACATAAAGACACCAAAGGGAAGCTTCGTCCCAGGTTCTATGAACCGTATTAGGTCATCTCCATCATCAACGAGGCCGCTTTTCATTTGGACCTGCCATTGGGAAGTCGCCTTCACAATGGTTTTCATGTCGGGTTACTGAAGAAATATGTGGGCACACCGCCGACTACTCCACTGCCTCTTTCTTCAACTCACAATGGCGCGGTGGTGCCTACTCCGAAGAAGGCACTGAAGGTGTGCCTTGCCAAGGGTGTGCACCAAGTGCTGATTAAATGGCTTGGCCAGCCAGACTCAACTGCGTCATGGGAAGACCTTGACAAGTTCCAGCACATCTATCCTGCTTTCCAGGTCGCGGATAAGCTGCTCATCGAGAGGGAGAGAGATGTTATGTGGGGCCGAATGTATGGTCGTTGCAACAAAAGTGGATAGGATCAGGGTTTACCGTCATACTTTGTTGCTTGCCATTTGTTACTTTAAAATTCGTTAGCAGATAATGTCAAGTTGTTAGACATGGTTTAGTTTGTTGCTGAGAATCAAGAGTTTGTTTAGGTTGTGGTGTCCGGCTCTCTTTAAATGGGCAGCACAAGAGATGAATAAAAACACAAGCAAAATTTATCCCTATTTTACCCCTCTCTCTCTCTCGATGTCCTGCACCAGCATTCCACCATAGCTCCGAGGCGGCGAGGTACCCAAGCTTGCCCCCCATCGAGCATTCCTACAACCTTTGCAACAATAGTCAGTACATTGCCCATCCAATGCGTAAACTGTATAGACCCCTTCATAAAGTGATTGTAAGCACTAAAAAGTTGAAATCCACACATGAAACAATGGTGCTGTTTTGTTGCAACCAACGTGCACACTGCTAGTACAATAAAAACGCCTCGGTGATTGGGCCCTAGGACTATATTTCATTAGCGGAAAAACAAATTATGTAGAGCATAATACAGTATGAACATGGTATTCCCTCCATTTTAGAGCCACAGAAGATCCCAAACATGCACCCCTCAAAATCCTTTTTTTATTTGCTTTTTTTGTCTTTGTGACATAACTTTTGATAACTTTATATACAATGAAACTATACAAGAATATATAAATATAATTGTAGTGATAATATTTTTTATGTAGCCAATTTTAATAGTTTTCACCACGTCAATCATGAGATCTTTCAAAGTTTAATAGCAACGTCAAATAATTTTTTGGGGTAATGGCTGCGAGCCCACCCAATCGAAAAGGATGCACAATGTACCGTGTCCTATGGTCCATGGCACTTCTAGCCACTATAGATTTGATCCACCCCTGCTCTCTTTTTCAGCAGTATTATACTCCCTTCAGTTCAAATTAAATGTCATCTTGGGTTATGTACAGTCAACTATTTTAAATTTTGGTTATAAATTACTTTTTTATTGAGTTTGGATAGCTGAAAATAATACGGGTAGATTTGTATCAAAAATACTTTTATAATAATATATTTTTGCTATATTTTATCAATATAATACAACAAAAATAGTAGTAAAAGTTTTATTTGAAAACCGTGCCAATGTTTAAAATGACACTTATTTCGAACCGAATGGAGTACTCCAGTACGGAGTCTCAACTTGCGTTAGAAACCTAAAATTTGGCAAGCCACCTTGCTTTGAAGATAGCAAAAAAATATTTTGGAGGAGTCCAAACCTAACATTTTTTTGTTTGAAACCATGTCCAAATAATGTCATTACGAGAGTGTGAGGAAGGAAAGGCTAGAGGCCTGTTTGAAAGAGCTCCCCTGATTTAAATTCTTTGCAGGAAATAAGTCACTGGAGGAAGTGATTTCGTAGCTAGAAGTGATTCTCTAAGATAAACTCTATAGAGGGAGTGATTCTGTGAGCGAAATAAATTTGAAGAAGCTAGTTTTTTTTCAACTTCCAGCACCTATTGCATTTCAGGAGATCACTCTCACGGAATCACTCTGAGAGCTAAAAACTGCAAACTGACGTTTGACAGAGCTCCCACCAATTCTACTCTAAGAATTGGTCTAAGAGCTTTGCTAAACAGGCTCTAATTAGAGCCTTGTTTGTGTGGAGATAGAATGAACTAAAGAAGAAAGGTGCATCGCTCAATCGGTTGGACCACTAAGTGGAAAAAGGCCATGAGCGATAGGTCCTGCACCCGTTACCCCAAACGTGTCACTGATGATAAGTCATAAGTGATGGGTTAGCTCCCATCACCAATGAGGTCATATGTGACGGGTCATAACCGTAACCCGTCACTGACATGCGTCTCTCATGTGCTAGGGAGAAAGACATAAGTGATGGATAACCTAGTTACTTGTCACTTATATTAAGACACAAGTGACGGGTAACCTCTTCACTAATCACTTATGTAAAAACATAAGTGATGGGTAATAATGTTACCCGTTACTTATTACTTAACATAAGTGATGGATAAAGAGGTTACTCATCACTTATGTATAGGTTATCCCGCAGGATTGTCCTGTTTCCTAGCTACATCCTGAAGCAAAGTCAGGATTTGACAGCCGTCTTCTCCCTGCAAACAACAGCAATGTATCTAAATCCATATCGATAAACACACTTATATAAGAACTTACTTCATCATAGGATCACAAAGGTTATAAAGTTCCAACCAATTCATCACAAAATCACAATGGGTACAAAGTTCAATCAATTCATATTACATAAGATCTCACAACCTAGGGTTTCTATAGTGCAACTCGTCGTATGGGTTGATGACTTCAGACATCATCAAATCGGCAATCTATTGCCAAATCCCCAGGAGTGCGCTGTCATCGACAAAACAAGTTAAGAAATCCTGCATAATTTGACACGTAACCAATGTCATGTTATCATGGAATTAAACTAGTTAATAAAATTAGTACAAATAATCTTGTATTGAACTTACATCGTGGGATTTCATATCTTTTGCTCAGATCGTGAGGAGCATGTTCCACGCAACATAGAATCCGCAGGCGTTGCTTGGTGGTTGTTGGTGGCACTGCTCACAAAAAAAAATTCACTGTTAGATCAAAAGGTAAAAAAAAAGCAACTGAGAGCATTTGATAATCTATTTGGTAGCATTTATTGTGAATCCGGTCTTGTGTGTCAGTCTGCAAGTCTTTCGCATTGTAGTTAGGATCAGCTCAAAGGTACTTGTCAAAAGCTCTGCATAAAGAGGGATCGATTATATAATATTTGAATGTTATAAAAGTTAAATATGTAAATTAAGTTAGATAGAACTTACATATTGAGGAGTCCTTTTACAACGCTGTAATCACACTATCCAAGTTTACCTTTTGATCCTACTGGTCTTGATGTGTCGAGGTACCACATCAAGTTCTACTTGAGGCAAATGACCAGTAAGACCAAATGACCACCAGTGTTGTGGGCACCCAACAGGTAATCCATTTTGGAATATTATTGCATTGCCCTAGCCACATAGTCCACAATATAGTCACTATGAAGTTAGATGACCAAGATTGTAATGACCTCAGGGTCAAAAAATTTGATGGGCGCCTTGTTCTTCTTTGTTTCTTTGATCAAGTGTCTACATATAAGAATATAGTAAGATTCAAGAGTTAGTGGTATTAATTAATGAATATTCAGTTTCAAGTGACTCACAATGTGAATTTCTGTAATAACAATACGTCAAAGGCATCAAGGTTGAATAGGTCATATAAGTCATTGAATCACACAAAGAAGCAGCCATCTTCAATTAAGAAGTGTCGTTGTTTATACTGTACGACTATGAATTGATCCTTGGTGTCTCTAGAAGTCTGCATCTAGTAATCATACAGTTCAACACATGCTTATCCCACCCTTGTTAGGTCATCTACTGTCATCAAGGGTTTCTCATATTGGAATTTCATGTTGGCACTAGTCCACATTGCTCCAATCTTCGTGGACTTCTTCGCCGGTATAATAGCCTTCGACCTCCTCGTAGGTCCTTCTTAGAGCCTTTCTTTTTTGCTCCATTTTCCTTCTTCTTTGGGCTCTTTGGGGGAGACAAAATTTGAGCTGGAAATGAGGCTACCGGATGCGGAGGAGAAGGCAGTGAAGTCGACTTCTCTGCAGAAGGAGAAAACAATGAAGCTGCCTTCTCTGGAGGAGGAGAAGATAGTAAAGCCAACTTCCCTAGAAGAGGAGAAGGCAGTGAAGCTGCCTTCTTTGGAAGTGAGGGACGTGGCGGCGGTGTACTTGAAGTTTGTCCAGACTGGGATGCACTAGAGACCATGATGTCGCCCCTCTTCCACTAAATCCTTTGACAAAGAGCTTCACCTAGAGTTGTGACTTCCTATGTACCATGTCCACCGTAACCAAAATATAGCCAACATGTATCGAGACAATATGTAAGATATGGACATTTGAAAGCACATGGCCCCTTGCAACCTCGATGTAATACCTGTTAGACCTAACAAGGCTCTAGGGCATGGGCCCTTCCAGTAGGTCAATCGTATATGGCTCAGTCACGGTGGCTACTGGTTGATCGAATTCCTTGGAGGCGCATCTACTCTTCCATGCATTTCTGGAGCTAGCTTCATTTGGGATGGAAAGCTCTGTTCCTTGTGCTGCAAGCGTTTGCATGATGTTTGTATAAACATTCTAGGTGATGTCCCGTGTCAATGCATCCACGTCCACTACACCCAACCTCTTCCTCTTCTTGTACATTTCAAGGTCTTCAGGAAAGCCGTATTTTCAACCCTAGGAACTGGATACACCTCACACTTGACCTGGGTGCCTTAGGTTTCCTAGTGTCGCTGAGAAAACATCCTGTTCCCTGACCCCAGTGAAACAACCTTGGCTAGTTTTGACTGTCTTTTCTTTTACTTTTTCTACAATTGACTGGGTTTCGCTGTTTCTAAATGTGATTTCTCCACTTTCAGATAGCTCACCCCTTGCACGTAAATATGACCGCGATCATCCCAGGAATTGCAACCAAGGATTCTCGCGGCCTTCTTTGGCTAACTGTTCATCCTCTTTCTGCCATTTCGCCCTTTTCCTCACGTACTCGGTTGCACCGGTCCTATGGTTGTACTTGTTCCTAGTTTGAAGCTGCTTCTTCTCCTCACTCTCCTTTTTGAATTGCTCTGAGATCTTCATATGCACAAAATCATCCCATTCTCCCTCTTTCAAGTGATAGTAGCTGTCGAAGGGCGCCACCCCTTTAGCCAAGTACCAATTAACAAGCTTGCTCTTAAAGCTTTGGTGAAGTTTCATGATCGCTTTCATTGATGCATTGACCGCAGTGATCGTTTGATGCTCACTCATGTTTCGAGGGTACTCCAGATACTCCTTGATGTCATTATCGAACAAGTCCCTCTTTGCTTCGTCACTGAAGTCATTAAACTTAATCATTATTGGCACCATCTCCCGAGCAATGAGCCCTGCGACCCTATGGAATCTATTCATGGCCATTTCATTCATAGGCAGCCTATCAGTATCGATTCCTGTGATGGTAACCTTGTCTATCGGCCACTGTGTATGTGACCTTGGCTTTCAGGCTTGAAGACCACACTTTCTCCATCTAGAGAGAAAACAAGGGGGGTTGATATGAATAAAAGATATTCCTCCATTCAAGAAGTATGAAATGCGTTGACTCATCTCAATACCTCTTCGACGGTATCATAGTCAAAGCTACTTGCCCGACGTTGGCTCTGAGGCTCGCACGGAACAGGGCTCGGGCTGTACCACGAGCACTGACTTTCACTACTACCGAAGGAGGACAATGGGTGTGAGTTTAGTCTCCTATCCACCCCATCTTGTGCCAGGGCGGCCTCTAGTGTGAGCATCCTCTGTACTTGTGGTTTCTTAGAGGTTATTATCCTCTTTTGCCCCATGGTACTTAATCAACCACTAGATTATTGCTTGCCTAGAAAAAACTAAGAATTTATAAACAATCTAGATGAAACACTAGATTTTTATCATTTAAAATGGAAGAGGAGAGAAACTAGGATCAATTGTAGTATATTCTATTCTCAATAGAGGAAAGAAAAGGAATCAAGAGTATTGAAAATAAATTATATGTATATGTAAAAAGCAACACATTTGTTCTAGTAATTTTACACAATCAATCTTTTTGTCTGCACCAATCTTTCAAATCTCGTACTTGGAGAAACTACACTTGATCCTTTGACTAATCAAATACGTGACGGGTGAATAGTATAACCCATCACTTATCACTTGTAATATTAATATTAAAAATTCAAATTCAAATAACTTGAAAACTAAAATTTCTCAAATTCAAATTCATTACTTTTTATATGTAATTTGACACTTAATTCAAATTCAAATTTGACATTAATATATACAAATTCAAATTTGACATTAATATTACGAATTTAATATATACAAATTCAAATTTGACATTAATATTACAAATTTGACATTAATATAACAGATTTGACACTCAAATTCAAATTCGTCGTTTTCATGCTATCTTGACATGGATCCCTTCATTATGGTCGGAGCGCAGGTATGGAGTTTTCTCGGTCGGTGAAAGGCATGGCACGATTACAGTAGCAAAAGGGGGATTTCATTGAATTGATTGAACTCCTCATCATCAACGACGTTTGCAACTCCGACGATGCGTCTTTTACCAGCGGGAACCACATGACGTTTCTTCTTTATTGTGTCAGTCATATAAAAGACTTGGCGAATATCTTTAGCGAGTACGAATGGTTCATACTTGTATCCGACATGTTTGAGATTCATGCTAGTGAATCGATACTTGTCATTAATGACGCCCTTTGCCCCATGCACCCAACGACACTGAAATAGGGCTACCTTGAATCCTAAGTAGTTCAGCTCCTAGATCTCCTCTATTTGACTGTAGTATGTGCCACTTTGCATATTGTTGTCATAAGTATCTATACAGACACCACTGTTTTGGTATATGCTCTTTTCATCTTGGGCAACTGTGTAAAATATGTATCCATTAATATCATACCCTTGATATGTCACAATTGTGTATATAGGGCACATGTCAATTTTTATTAGAGTACTTGTAGTAGTACTCGATTGTCTGATTCGATCTCAGAATCAAGTGGTGAACCTTTGCATATGTTGTCTCGCAACCCAAGCTTCAATCTGTCGTGGATTCTCTTCAAGTAACATTTGCTTGTGCTCATCGACAGATGGGCACACTTCACTAATTTGTTGTAGCACGAGGAAATGAGATTGGTCGTATGTCTTGAGATCAGGAGTTATTTCCATCTTCCCCAGAACCCCTACACCTGCAAGCCTCCCCTCATAGTGAGACTTAGGTACGCTAATTGGGTTATTTGGGTCAATGTAATCAAAGTGTCTTTTTACTAGCTATTCCAGCGACTTTGGATCGAGCACCTTTTGTTCAATTGAATTGAAGAAAAAGGACAGACTCAGGATAGTCTTGTGAACCTTAATTGGGAGGATGTTCCTAATAGCTACTGCAAGCAGTGAGGTCTTCATCACATGACAATCATGGGACTTCATCATGACGAAATTCATTTTTAGCTCTTTCACCGAAACAAGTCTTGCGATGTTGGACGAGTAACCAGAGAAAACTTTTACACTGTGCAAGAACTCACATAATTCTTTTTTCTTCTTCTTAGAGAGAGTGATAGCTACTGGGGGTAGGTGTTTTTCTTTGTTCGTATCATGTGCTTGGAGCTCCGACCTTAAGTCCATTTTTTTCAAGGTCAGCTCGTGCATTCTCATGGTCATTTCCTTTTCCCTTCATTTGGAGGAATGTACCGATCAGACTCTCATAGATATTCTTCTTTACATGCATGTTATCGATAGAGTATCGAACATCTAATTTTTCCCAATACTCTAGCTCGAATAGTATTGATTTCTTGTTCGATAATCCTTTTTGTTCATCATCCTTGGAGGATCATTTTTTTCTTGCCAAGCACAACATTGATATTCATCTGATTGTGGACTTCTTCCCCGCTAAAATGCCTTAGAGGTAATGCTTTATCCCTTGTGCCATCGAACTGCTTGTCCATGTTTCGTTACGGGTGCTTTCTGGGAAGGAAACGTCGATGTTGTACGTACACTATTTTATTTGAGTTGCTCAACCTCAAACTGCATGTGTCATCTAAGCAATGGGAGTAAGCTTCACATTTTCTTTTGCTCTGACCTGACAAGTTACGAAGTGGTGGCAGATCATTGATGGTGACGAACAACATAGCGTGCAAGGTAAAGTAATCTTGCTTGTACTAATCCCAAACCTTGACATGTTCCGACCAGAGTTTCTTAAGATCATCGACTAAAGACCTGAGATACATATCGATATCGTTGCAAGGTTGTTTTGGTCCTGATATTAAGATCGACAATATAATGTATTTCCACTTATTACCAAACCTGCGTGGAAGGTTGTAGATCGACAATACAACAAGCCAAGTGCTATGTGAGGTACTCATATTAGCAAACGGATTCATGCAATCTGTGCTCATAGTAAACCTAATATTTCTCAATTCTTTAGTGAACCAACCAAATATTTAACCAATGGTTCACCACTAAGCAGAATCCGCTGGGTGCCGTATCATTGCGTCGTTCTTACGACCCTCCTTATACCAACATACCAATTGGACCTCATTTATGTTGGCAAATAATCTCTACAAGAATTACAGAAAAATACCACACCACCTTCCTAGGCAAGCCTTTACTTTTCTTACCTTCATCCCCATCACCACCATCATTTTTACGCTAATATCAATGGGTTTCCACACCAGGGGCATTGATCCAGCTCTGCATAATCTTCATCAAAAAAGATACAATCCTCCTTATATGCATGTATTTTTTTTCTATTTATAGTCCTAAAGGATAAATTATCTTCTTCGCATCATAGACACCCTCGGGCACCTAGTTCCCCTCTGGTAGCATGTCCCTTAGCAGATCAAACAATACTTCAAAACTATTGTCAATCCAACCATGAGTTGCCTTTAGCTGTAGAAGTTTTAGGTCCCCAAATAGCCTCTCCTTAAGGTTAGTATAAAGTGGCGCATTAGAATCTCATAGAAATTTTTGGAATTTAACAAACTCACCACTATTATACTCATCGTGCCACTTGACATCCCGCACCATCTAGTCCACATTCTCCACAAAATTATGAAGATCATTATCATTAAATCCGAATATGTTCTCGTCTCTGAGATCATGATCTATATCACCGGGTGTAAGTCTTTGATCCACATTATCGGCATGGAGCCCCCGATCTATCTCTTCTTCGTTAAGACCTTCCTCGTCATGTTTGTTCCAACATGTATAATTCTCTTTAAATCTACGTATGACCAAGTGTGCTTACCCATTGTCTGGTTTTGAGAACTTCTTATCATTCCTGCAATGCAACATGGACAATACATTGCTATTTTACCATGACCTTTCATATCCACCAAAGCAACACTCATGAAATACTTCACCCCGCTCAGCTATTTCGGACAAGTCCAGGTCTCAAGGTACATCTAACTTCTATCCGTCATCTATAATGTAAAAACATTCATTCTTCATTAACAACTATTACCTTAATTGCATGATTAAGCATATGAATAAAAATTCCTTACAATTACAATAGATCTGTGACATCTCATGGTAGATCAGGCAAACCTAGTATCAAATCTAACATAAATACAACTCACTTGCATTAAGATTTTGGATAAAGATACAAAATGGTTGATTACAACTCAAAGCACAAAAAATCTATCAAATAGGGGTTAGAGGAGGAGGAAAGGGGGAGATGCAAACCTTTAAAGACTTAGCAACAATTCAAACTTTAAATCAATAAGATATTAGAGTTTCTCTAGTGGAACCGAAGAAATCGTCAAATCTATTGTGCGCACAGTACTGTTGAGTCCTTTAACTATTTGGTGCATACAGTAGCTGACCAGCTCTTATAACAGAGCTACCTTATAAGTGACGGGTTAGGATATTATCTGTCACTTATTACATTCATAAATGACGGGTCGTAATATGACCTGTCACTTATGACTAACCCAGAGAGACTCGTCACCTATGAGAGGTCATAAGTGACGGATCGTAACATCATCCATCACTTATAATTGCTATAGGGAGATCCATCATTTATGACCATGATAATTGGTGTAAGGAGACTCATTACTTATGACTAGGTATAGTTATGATCCGTCACCAAGACTGATAATATTATGACCCGTCAGTGATGACTTGTTATCAGTGACGGGTCAATATCTAGTTCTGACTCGATACTATATAAGTGACGAGTTGTATAATAATATGTCACTAAATTATATTTTATTTTGTCTATTTTTTATATAGTGAACCTGCCGAGGGAGATGTGCCGACACACACAAAGGACGTTGTGAACGGCATGCGAAGCTAATGCTGATGGCAGTTCAGGGATTGGTGCGCCGGAGAGCTAGGCACCAGCGGCGGCGGCCGGCCGGATTCTTCGTCGAGATGTTACGGTGGGCTAGAGAGAATGCTGGATGGCTCAGGATCTGGTTTCTGGGTGTGGTGGGAAGAAACCCGATTGAACATCACTGGCAGGCAGGTCGCAGCTCCATTTAGGACCTGAGACACCAACTGACACTATATATAGAGGAACTCGGAGAAGGTTACCGACCGACCGCGAACGGCGAAGGTGGCGTGTGGGTGGCCTCCGTTCGGCGGTCGAGACATGGTAGAGGAGACTGCGGTGCTCGCCTTCAACGACGGGATCATGGGAGGAGACGAGGCATGCCGGAACGGCTAGCTCGCCACTCGCGCGTAGGCGCGACAATGGCTGGGTGCGGCGGCTGCCGGGTGACGTCGTCGGCAAGCGCAGAGGCCGACACGGGTGGCAGGCGGCGTTGGCAGGACACTCTCGGGCGGCTTGCTCACGCGGCGCTTGCATGGCATGGTCGGGCCACGTTCACCCTGCCCAGTGTAGTCGTGCGGCGTGGCTGGCTGGTGGGTGGGTCCAGTGAGGTGAGACGTGACGTGCTACGGAAGACTTTACAAATAACATGAAAAACAGCTTATAAATTATATATTATAATAATAAATTATGAAAATTAAATTGTAAAAGTTAGATGGTACCATATGCAGGAACTTATGGGAAAAAGATTGCTAAATTATTATAATCTAAAAGCTAAATTGTACGATCTAGCTTTTAAAATCTAACTTTTTTTTCCGCAAATTATGATCACAATTTACAATTTAAAAGTCACTTTAAAAAAACTATTTTTTAACACTTAGGGTAATTTTCTACAGGCGGTTTATTTGAAAAACCGTCTAAACAATTGTTGAAGGCCTCCTGCGGTTACGGATCACCTGTAAAAATATATTATTATCACAGACGATTTATATAAGGAACCACCTGCAAAAATAGTTATTTTCACAGGCGGTTCCTTATGTTAACCGCCTTTGGAAATGATCATCCATTAAAAAATTTATAACTTTTGTATATGAAGTTGGATGAGAAAAAAAATCTATATAAAAATTGTAGCTCTCGATAAGATCTACAACTTTATAGTTGACAGTTTTTTTATTTGAAGTCATTTAGATATCTAAATAATTGTTTAAAGTTTCAAATAATTATTTGGTATCTAAATGGCTTCAAATGAAAACCTTTTCAACTATAAAGTTGTAGATCTCATCGAGAGCTACAATTTTCATGTAAACTTTATTCTCATCCGACCTCGTATGAAAGAGTTATGAATTTTTGAAGATAAGCTGTCCGTTTAAGGAACCGCCTGTGAAAATGAGTGACAGCTTATCTTCAAAAATTCATAAATTTTCATATGAAGTCGGATGAGGATAAAATTTATATGAAAATTATAGTCCTCGACGAGATCTACAACTTTGTAGTTGAAATTTTTTTCATTTGAAATCATTTAGATGTCCAAATAACCATTTAAAGTTTCGGATTGCAAATATCAAAAGAATTACATATGCTCATATGTTCAGTAGTCGTTGTCTGGTATGATGGTGGGGAGGGATCGCGCGACCCGATAGATTTCGAGTTCGAGTGCCAAAAACTGCGTAGCGCGTGTATTTCGCGCGACTTGTGACTTGCAATCGTGTGGGTTCACTACCGGATTTCGTGACTTTGTCGTGTGCCCAGGGCACACGGCGAAGGCTTAAAAACACTCGGCAAATCGTTTGCCGAATGTAACACTCGGCAAACAGCAGTCGGCGTACAACGTGCCGGCAAACAATTGTTTGCCGACTGTTTTCTATCGCGCACTCGGCAAACTATTTTGCCGAGAGTGAAATCCGACACTCGGCAAAAAAAAGCGCCAGTTTGCCGAGTGTCGAGGGAATACACTCGGCAAAAAGTAGAGGGTTTGCCGAGTGCCCTTAAAATACACTCGGCAAACCATTAAAAAAAGAGGGAAAAAAAAGCCACCACAGGAGCAATCTTATCACTGATAGCTCAGCATTAGCACTTTTGTCGAAAAGCAATCTTCTTGCAAGTTTCTTCCTGGAAGATAGCTCAGCAAAGAGGTCTTTATCACTGATGTATGCAAGCAATCTTACCACCTGAAAAATAGCCAATAGCAAATGTAAAAGTTCACATTCATAATTTAATAAAAGCAGCAAAAGAAAAGACAAGATGTACCTTCTCAAGGGCATCTTCAATGGCTTCATCACTGAGCTTTTCACTGCAGCCTTTCTTCAGAATGTTATCACAGAAGGTAGCGAGCAATTCAGCACTTGAACTGCCAGACAAATTAACTACAGTACATGTACATATCCCACTTTCCATCTCTCTGCAAATTAACTCTTCCTTAATTTGGCACATCAAAATTTTACACCACGGTACGCACGCAAATGGACAAATGAAGCCGATGTTTGCAAGGATGCAGTTAAGGGAAACCACCTGAGAGGTCTGCAGCTGGCGTGCTGCTGCCTGCTGGTCGCCCGAGTGTCTTCCGTCGACGTGCTGGCCGAGGCGCCGAGCTGCTGGCGTGCTGAGAGGCTGTGGCTTGCCGATGGCTGGTGTCTTCCGCTGACGCGACCAGGCACAGCTCCGGCCCTCCGCTCGACCAAGCACGGCACGCGCTGCAGCCGTAGCCCGCACGGCCGCGCCCGCCGCTGCCCGCCCGAGTTTGGCACGTGAGGGGCGACGGCCGACTGTGTAGGGGCCGTGAGCCGCTGCGGCCGACTACGTAGGGGACGTGAGGGGCGGCGGCCAGGCGGAAAAGGCGTCGGCGCCGGCGCATGTGAGTGGAGCGGGACGGGAGATGGGGAATTGGGGATTGGAAGAGCTAGGGTTGGAGGTGGGTGCTGGGGTTTGGGCTGTGGGCCGAGCCACTCGTAGAAGGCACAGTCTGCGCGGGCATAAATTCAAAAAAATCCGAAATTTTTGGTCGGTAAGGAAAATATTTCACTATTTGCCGAGTGTCAAATAGAGGACACTCGGCAAACAAGGTTTTTGCCGAGTGTCCGTTAGACGACACTCGGCAAAGGACGGACGCGCCGCCAGAGTCCGTGAGGAGGGACACGTGGCGCGGTGTTTGCCGAGTGCCTGACTTTGCCGAGTGTATTTTCTCGAGTTTGCCGAGTGCTATTTTTTGCCGAGTGCTTTTCTCTTGGTTTGCCGAGTGTTTTTTTTTTTTGCACTCGGCGTATAGGGTGGTTTGCCGAGTGCACGATAAAATACACTCGGCAATGTTTTAGATACTCGGCAAACATGGGGATTTCGGTAGTGGTTCCTGGTCGGTCAAAATTTTTTTTTTGCTTTTTTCGGTTCAAAAAATATCAGTTGAGTGATCGACTATTGCAGGCTGTCCGCTTAAGGAACCGCATGTGGAAATCGCCTGTGATAATAGATTTTCACAGGCAGTCACTTTTGCGCCTGTGGAAATCATTCATTTCTACAGGCCTTCGATCGCAGCGGATGCACTAAACGTCTGTAAAAACAAGTTACCATCCGCCTCTAAAAATAATTTTTGTAGCAGTGAGTAAAACAAACAATACTAAATTTGATAAATTTCAAACAAACAAACACACCGTAATTTACTAAAAAAATTTAAAGACTACAAATCGTGATGTTACGGGTAGTTATAGGTTAGCATTTATTTTTTTCTTAACTTAATTTAATAGGAGTGAATATTTAGTTTATTCTTTTTAAATGTTAGGCCGACTCAATAGTATAAAAAAATAAAACTTGTATCACACGAAACAAACTCGGACTAACTGAAAAAAAAAGGAACAATAAAGAGAAAATGCCAGTATGTCCGAGACTCCGAGTCCGAGTCGAGTTGCCGCTTCCAAGCATGCATCTGCACCTTCGTCTCTATATAAGTCGATCGCATGTATGCAATTGCTACCTCAAGATCAGAGCATCGATCGGTACACCATAGCCACGGCTAGGAGACACCGGCCGCCGGCGGTGGCCGAGAGGGCAACCGTGCCGCGTCATGTCGAGCGCCGAGGTGGTGAAGTTCTGGGAGGACCTCTTCGACGAGGACAAGGAGGTCGCGGAGGAGCTGTTCTTCGACGCGCTGCTGCGAGACGCCCGGGCCGAGTATGCCCGCCGCACCCGGAATGGGCAGCAGGAGGACGAGGAGGACCGCCGGCGCGCGCGCGTCTTCGAGCCGTGGCAGCCGGCCATGCCCGACACTGCGGCGCCAGTGCCGGCGCCGCCGACGCAGCCGGTGGTGGTTCCCGCGGTTAAGAGGACAGTGGTGCTGGGCCTGCGCGCGCCGCCGCATCTTGCTCGCAAGCACGAGAGGACGACGCCGTCGGGCTCGGCAGCCGGGCGCCCCGCAACAGGCAAGAAGCTCCGTGTCGTGTAGCCAGTCAGTCGAGCGTTCGTTCCCGTCGGCCGGCTTGCTCGTCAGATCGATCATGTTCGACCTCTCTCTCGACAAGAGCATGCCGCTTTCGGTTTTTCCTTCCTATCACCGTCATGTTTGATTGAGATGACATGGCATAACCATTAACTCATTCTTTTACTTAGGCTATTTTCAATGCTTTATTTTATTTAGGAGAAGAGAGAGTGTTAGGAAATAATTGTTAAAAAACAAGTTTTTAATATATACATGTGTTCTATTAATTTCTTAAGATCTTCTAAGATAGTAAATTGTCTCATAGTTATCTAAGATTGTTCATTTTCTCTTATCTTTAAATTGCTAGCACATTAGCTTTTTATCTTAGAGAGGCCTTAGAACAAACCGCAGACGCCCAAAAAAAATGAAAAAAAAGGTTACGTAGTATTGTCTTAACTGCAATGCCTTGAAGTGGCAAGCTTAGTTTGCTATCAGCTCCGGTTTATTTTTCTGATGTCGTACAAGTCAACTGTATAAATTAAGTCTAAAAAATGCCACGACTGCTTACCCTGTAAACCACACTGTGCATCGGGCCGCAAAAGAATCGACTTCTAGTGAGCTAGAATAGCTCAATTTTGGTTATGCACTTATGCTAAGTGCAAAGACCGGAACCTTAGTTTAATGTTCGAATAAAACTTTTTTATCTTTAAAAATATATTACGCTTTGATTTGTGCTAAATTCATACTACTATAGAAATCTCTTTTAATGTCAACTCCAAAACCCATTTCACTGCCAGTTTTGGAGCCGGGAGTGAGTATCGGGGACTATCACTGCCAACCCCGTAGACCGGTAGTGAAAGGGGTTATCACTGATGGCTGAAAGATTCGGTCGGCAGTGATGCCCTAGGTATCACTGTCGGCTAGTGGTTTCAACCGGCAGTGTTGTGCCTCCCCCTTTTACTTTGACCCTGTTCCTCCCTCTCTCCTCGATCTCTCTGTCTCTCTCACACTCAATACATATATACAATGAGACATATGTAATATAAATCAATAATAAAGGCACCTTCATTAGTACATAGTAATTCATGTCACACATATATATAATAATTCTCACAGGTCACTTCCGAAAAGTTGGTCGAGTTGAGCCAGTCCAGTATCCCTCTACCTATCCCGCAATGAGGACTATGTCTTCGCATGGACGGCTGATGGCATCTGTACGTGTGGAGACGCGGGGGGCCGATGGTGGTGAAGTGGAGGATCCGGCCATACCTGATTAACCGTAGTGTCGCCAAAGCTCCAAGTTCACTGGCGTGTCAAAGACATCGAAGTCCGACTCCTGAACGCTAGTACGGTTTGAGCATTCGACCTCCTCCGCAGCGCACTGGATAGCCAAACCAACTAGTATTTCAAAAGAATGGATATTATACCACATATCAAAATACAAGAGAATATTCAAGAGTATTCATTACACACGATCTTGAGATAAAAAGACATCAAGCCATAAAAGGCAATATCTCTCATCATGTATACAGAAAGTAATGAACAATAGGAACATAATTTGTGTAAAAATGCTCTCAGATATTGAACAATAATTGGTATCAAAACTGTTAAAGTTCTGCTCCCTAATTGTTCTAGTGAATATATCATAGATAGGGCAATGTTTCTGAGATTTTAGCTAGCAAATAGAACCTGATCTAGTTCTTCAAAATTTAAGACATCATCATGGACATGGTTGCTATGCTATCAAAGTGCCCAAACTCTAAACAGAACAAATAAGAAAGTGTCAAGGTAGGAGAACTGAATATCATTTTGCAAAATGACTGCTCAGAGAAGCTAACATAATAATTTAGCAAGTATCATGTCTATTAGACAGACTTTGAACTCATTGCAGCATACATCCAGGGATCAATTTAATATGTATTGCACTGGATAGCCAAACCAACATGAATTTCTCAATATACAGGTACAGAACCGAACATACAACAAGTAACATCCAGGTCTGTGATAGTGTACTTAGAAATCAAGCCCAGTCTCAGTGCATTCTTTTATCACAGAGCATAAAGCACATGTAACCTGCTGTCGAGATTAAAAGAGTAAGGAGGGAGGTGGTGATGAAATTTACCTTTGCTCTATTGGTTGGTGAGGTGGGTGGGCGCGGATGACGCCGACATGAGCGGGATGGGGGATGGTGGCGTCGAGGACTGAGACGGCGGCCTCCGGGATAGGGATGACGGGGCTCCAGGGAAGAGGATGGTGGTTTCTGGGACGGGGACGATGGGGCTCCGGGGACATAGACGGCATCGAGGGAGGATGCGGCTGGAACGGTGACGTCGGGGAGGAGGCAGTGGGAGGCATTTCTGCGCGAAGGGCACATGCTGGGAAATTTTTTTGAAGTGTTAGAGGGCGGGCGTCGAGTAATTATATAGGGGAGGGTTTTCACTGCCGACTCAATGTGAGTACCGATAGTGAAAGAGTACCTTCACTGCCGGCTCAATAAGATGACCGGCAGTGAAACTATTTTTATTGGTGGCCCATTAAGTCCACCGGCAGCGGAAGTAGTTTCACTGTCGGTCCAATATGTCCACCGGCAATAAAACTTCTTTCACTGTTGGTACCGCGGGGTGCAAAAAAAATATTTTAGTTTTGCACGCGCGCCTAGAGAATCGAACCCACGACCTGCACCAAGTAAGAACGAACAAACTGCTGGGCTACTCAAGAGTTTTCGATTGAGTTTGTACTATCTATATTTATTAACATTCTGTTGACCTAAAGTCCTAATATATATTTATTTAAATTTAAAATAGTGCATTCACTGCCGGCTCAATAGGATGACCGGTAGTGAAACTACTTTCACTGTCGGCTTAATAAATCCACCAGGAGTGAAAGTTGTTTCACTGCTAGTCCAATATGTCCATTGGCAGTGAAACCCCTTTCACTGTTGGTATCGCGGGGTGCAAAAAAAAATTTAGTTTCGTGCATGCACGTAGAGAATTTGAAGCTTCCATAACAAAAGTGAGGTATATTTGCATCTAAAATAAATTCATACATAGTGATTAATACAATTTAGCTACTTTATCTTAACGATTCATCCTTCATTATGATCACAACATACTTAGGGAGGTTCGTCGGCATCTTCCATGGGACCTAGGTCAACGTCCTCTCTGAAAGGAGTTAGCGCATTGAATTGATTGTTGTCTTCTTCATAATAACATTCCCCACTCCGACTTGTGCGCCGCGGGGTGGCAACGGGTCTGCCCCCATCGGGTTTTGCTGGAACGGACCCAAACCCGAAACCTGACTCGTCAAACCCGACCCGAACCCGAAATCCATATCGGGCACAAAACCACCCCCGCCCCCGGCCCCGACGGGGACCCGAAACCCGACAGGCAACCCGAAACCCGATAGTGTAACGGCGGCGGGGCGGGTTGGGGTGGGCGAGTGGGGCGGGTGCGGCGGGTCGGGCGGGCGGTTCGGGGCAGGGCGGAGCGGGGCGGGCGGGCAGGGCGGGGCGTGCGGGCGGGCGGGTGGGGTGGGGTTTCGGGTTTCAAGTGGCACCCACGGGTGAAAAAATATACCCGAACCCGAACCCGACCCGAGTTAAGGACAAGACCCGACCCGACCCGATAGCTTCACAGGGTTTTTTTTTCACCCGAACCCGCCCCCGTCGGGTTTGAAACCCGCGGGGACTCGACCCGACGGGGGAAATTGCCACCCCTAGCTGCTACCAGGAAACCTCGCCGTTCTTGTACTCTGCACTCACACGGCTCACGTCGTACGTTCATCTTCTGTCCATCTACAATTATATCATTATTGTAAATCCATATTCAACATATCTAGAATATTTTGCGATCACCAACAAATAAATTATCTCGCCATCTCACACCGGCAATTGGCCCGGGTTGGAGGAGCCACCTTTTGTATGCTTTCATGTCCGCTTCCGATGAGTATTTGTTGGTGTCATCCCTAGAAAATTTCTTTATTATTCAACCCTTATCTAGAACTCATTAAGAAAAAATAAAAAATAAATACGCTCATACCTAAAAATTTTATATTAGAGGTTGCTAATTAAATAAAATAAAAAAAATACAATTGGATCTTACTACATACCTAAATATCATGACTAATTTTTATAATTCATTAAAAATAAATAATAAATATGCTCATACCTAAAGTTTCTATATCGTAGATTTCTAAATTTATTCCTATGGTTCATTAGGATCAACTTTCAAGATTTGCCTAGGTCTCTATAGGGATAAAATTAACTTTGATTTTTCAGGTAATATTTTGAGTTAAAATGTTAAATATAGGATTACCTTGGGGATTTCAACTTACTTGAGCTCAAGAGGCTTATGCTAGAAGCTTGCTTGCAGTTGGGAGAAAATCTAGAGCTCACGTGTCCTTAAAAATGAAGAAAGGGCAAATGAGCAAATGGAGAGGAAAGGATGGATATTATTTGGATAGCTAGAGAGAGCTCATCTAGATCTCCTTCTTGACCAAAATTGAGCTTGAGTGGTGGAAAAATCAATGCGGGAGAAGGAATGAAGTGGTTGTTGCTATAAGAGATTTTGTGAGGGCAAGAGTATTGAAATGACTCTGTTAGCTCGAGCTAGAAGAAGGTGGAGAAGAGGAGGATATCACTGTCGGGTCATATAATCCACCGGCAATGATGTAGAGATATCACTGCCGATCAGTAGATTAAGCCGGCAGTGATGAGGTATGGGTGCATCACTGCCGGCTCAATCTATCAACTGACAGTGATAACCCTTATCACTGCCGGTTTATAAAACACGATGGTTGATTCTTCCCACGTGGTTAATGAACCGGCAGTGATGCCTCATCACTTCTGGTCTATGAGGAACTGATAGTGATGGGCTGACATATAAGTCCAGTTCTGTAGTAGTGTCAAAATTAGTCTTATCAGAGAATAAATAAAGAAGAAAAGGCACAAATGGTATTTCCTAGACTGAAGCTCACAACATCCCCCTTTCCCACGGGATTCTTCACCAAGGCAGGCACACATTAGTTGCTTCGGCCGGCTGTGATTGTATTTCTTTTCATTCTACGGTTCAAAATTTTGAAAACCCTAAAAAATTGGCCGGTTATTATTACCTGTATTGGCACCGACCAATAAACATGAAATGTTGGGTTGGGTTTATCAGACGGTTCACGCCAATGACTCAAAACCCAGCCTCTGGGTCGAACACGTGATAGAGCCCTTGTCTATGGTGGTGGAGAATCGCTTGTTCAGGGCAATGCTCGAGAGCAAAGAATGAGTCTGCATTACTCTCCCAGCCAAAAATGAGGATATATTTTTTCTGATAATGGAAGGTGTAGTGACTCACAACGTTATATCAAGACAATAGAACCATATACAAGTTCACTCCTGGTATCTGCATCCTTAGGATGCATATAGCCTAAAGTACAAAAATAGCATAAAAATCCGATAATAAAAAACGCTATAAGAAGAGGAAAATTGATCAAGGGAAATTATGGTGGGTTCATGATCCGAAGCCTAGAACTCTATCCATGTTAGGTAAAGAGTGCCTGACCACCTACTCCAGTTGCATGCACGCCACTGCTACCATCTCTCAAGACTACGACTGTTGAAGCGCAGACTAAGTACAAAGCAAGTGCATATATGTATAAATAACTTATAAGCAAGATGAAGTTTTCCTCTTAAGATAATATTATTTTTTATATCCATATCGATCAACAAAGATCCGCTGCTCCAACTAATACATAAGCTTTCAGTTGTCTAGTAAGACCATAGAGCTAATTTTCTATCATATGAGATACGCTACGGGCTGAGTAAAGTTTTGAAGCCACTAGATGATAAATCATGCAAAACGGGCAAACTGGCAATTAAAAAATGTACTTAATTCTCTCGTTTTGTGTCAAAAGCAGTATTTCTGGCTACCTTGCCATTTTCTCTTTATTACATTATATTTGATTAGAAGTACTCCTTCACGAGGGTACCAAAAGAAGATTTTGATTTTGTTGGGTAATTTTAGTTTCCACAAACATTTATTTATATTTGGGGCATCAAAATGCTTCAAAGGTGCAGTATAAAGAATGTATCGAGGTTTTACCATTTTAGTTCAAATTCCAATTAAATTCATTCCGCTTTGGTGATAAAATGCTGTCAGCTTTGGGCCAATTAGGTTCTGTTGGAATAGCACTCCACGTGGTTGACTGTAACACCTGGGCTACTATTTTATGTTTATGGCACACTATATTATACAATCTAGGATATTGGTCACAGAGTGGTGAGTCTCTTAACCACGTGTCCTCCTAGAACCTGGTTTTTTGTGCCATCTTTAGTGAAGAAAGTACCAGAGCAGAATAGGTATCGCTTGACCTGTATCATCCTAGCCCAAAAGTGTGAATCCCCTAGTTTCCTCTGAGTCTGAGATAAGGTTTTTGACCGCAAATATTTGTTCCTTAATAATTCTTGCATACACCATCTTCATTGAAGAGTTTAAATAACCATTTATAGAGTAGAGAAATATTATGAATATCGAGGTCTTGGATCCCTAACCCTCCTTGTTCTTTGGGCTAGCAGAGGATCTTCCAATTCGCAAGCGATACTTCTTTTTATGCACACCACTTTTCCGGTAGAATCTAGACCAAAATTAATCGAGGAAAAAGGACATCATGTACATAAGTAGTCTAGAGGACCGAGTTTAGCAGGACAAGACTATCCTCGATGATAGTTGCTTGCCTATCCAATTGCTTAGTCTCTTAGCAAACCGTTCCACTACTCCTTTCTAATATGTATTTCTTAGTTTCCAAAAGTGAATTGGGATGCCCAGGTATCGCAACGGTAAATCATCGATCGCACAACCAAATAACTATACATATCATTTGGCTTCATTCTGCACCACCCCAAAACAGAACAACTCACTCTTGTGAAAGTTAATCTTGAGGTTGTACAACTGCTCAAAAGCACATAGCAAAAGCTTCATATTCATAGCCTTTTCCAAATCATGTTCCATAAAGAGAATCGTATCGTCTGCATATATAAGAATGGAAAGCCCATCATCAATAAGATGCAAAATGACTCCGCTGATTTGGCCATTAGTTTTGGCTCTCTCAATCAAAACTGCTAACATGTCTACAATGCTGTAAATAAAAGTGGAGAGAACAAGTCTTCCTGATGAACACCTTTATTTTTGTTTGGATGTATGGACTAGTGTCGTCATTGATCTTGATGGCCACACTTCCACCCAAAATGAAACTCTCCACCCATGAGCACCACTTAGGGGAGAAGCACTTCATTTGTAGAGAATGTAGGAGAAAATGTCATTTGATCTTATCATATGCCTTTTCAAAGTCAATTTAAAAAATGACACCGTTTATCTTTTTGCAACAAAGTTCATGGATTATTTCGTGTAGAATGACAACCCCTTCTAGGATATTTGTCCCCCGTAGAAAAGGAGGTTGAGTGGATCAGATTATCTCATCTACCATGCTATTCATATGGTTAGTTGCTAATTTCATGAATATTTTGAAGCTCACATTCAACAAGTAGATTGTCCTATACCATTGAATTCAATTTGCCTCTTCGATTTTTGGTCGAAGTGTGAAAATCCCAAAATTAAGACTATGTATTGGTATATTCGTAGAATGTAATTCATGGAACAATGTCATAAGGTCAGCCTTTATGACGTCCCAAAAAATCTAGTAGAAATCTGCCAAGAAACCATCAAGCCCAGGGGCTTTATTGTGTTCCAGTTGGAACAACGCCTCCTGTACTTTCTTTTTCGTAAAAGTCTCAAAGGAAGTTATTTTCGATGTCAGTCACCTGAAAAATGTAATCTCTTCATGATTCCATCATTATAAATGATTATCCTTAGGTGTACCAAAAAGACCTTTTCAATAGTTTGTGATCTATGCCTTTAAAGCTCTCTCACCCTCAATGGTGCCTTCTTCATGTTCAAGATTGAAGATACATTGCTTTTTATGTTTGTCATTTGCCCACGTATAGAAATATCCCGTATTATTATCAACATGTTGGACATGTCTGGTTTTAGCTTTTTTGCACCATTTTATCTCCTCCTCTCTGAGGAGTTTGACTAACCGTTCATTAGATTAATCTTGAAATAAGTTATCCCTCGTACCTCAGCTGCTTTTCCAATGTCATCAATGATGTTTAGAAGTTCTTTCTTTTGGTTTTTGTAAAATCTAGTTGTCTTCACTGCCCACCCTCTTAGGTGATGTCTCAAAGAACTGAGCTTGTCATTCCACCTTTATTGGTGTTGGACCCATATTTGATCGATTCCGCACCTCCGACACTCATTCAGCGAAGCCCTCTCGAGTGAGCCACCCCAATTCAAATTTGAAGGGTATGCATCTCCCTTGACCAGGCATGCTGCCAGTATCAACAAGTAAGGGGCATGGCTTGTCGAATATCTAACTATAGGGTATATGCTCATAAGAAATATATCATATATGGACAGGGTATGTACAACACATATTAAGAAGCTTTAGATATCACGAAACCGAATCAACGGTACCTGATACACCCGAAATCAAGGAAGTACATATCGGAAAGGTTTCGATTGGTTACCTAACTTGATACGATTAGTACTTAAAACAGATTTATCTACTTGGACGTCAAGGAAGACAACTCCCTATCGACCACAGCTGGATAGGAGTTGGTACCTCACCCCTATATATGGCAAAACAGCTGGGGGGAAGAGGAGGAACTCGAGGCAAGCATCAAGACCCTAGCAGAGAAGATATTCAGCGACTTTAGCTTTAGGTTAGATTAGATCTGATATACTCTCTGTAATAGTTTTAGCCACATTTCTTGTACTCGAGATCATCAATATACGGCAGCAACACCCCCACAGGACGTAGGGTATTACTCCAATCGGAGGCCCGAACCTGTATACATCGATTGTCTCATCTCGTGATTAATTTCTGCACTCGAAGGTACCCAGTCAATTTATAGACACATTGTCAGGAACTAATTTTTGATAGTTTGCGCGCTAGGTAGGGGCCTTCTTCTGTTTTGCAAGATTAATCGTGTATCGGGCTCACGTTTACGTCGGATTTTCTGACAACGGCTTCTACAACCACTTCGAGTCGACGACGGACAGCTTTGAGTCCCCTCTTGTCGATTCGGAGATCATTTTTGGAACTATGGTTTTCCGTTAGGACAACCAAGGTGGACTGATCCACACCGGTACCCTTGAATCCAGACTAGTGGATGCGTACTGTGAGGTGGGACATCTCGAGTAGGATCCCACGGAGCCTAATGTTCTCCACTGCATGGACACCGACAGCGACGAGGGTGGCAACGGTGATTCTAAGGCTAGCTAGAGTAGCTGAACAGATCGATTCGTGTATATAGTTAGAAGCAATGACCCCCATCGGCTAACCCAATGGCGATAGATCCAAAGGTCGTGGTCGACCACGGCATGGAAATTCCCAAAGGTCCAGCGACAGCTGTCGCCACCAATGGTACCGGTGCCGAGGTACTACCGGAAACATCCACAGCTGGAGCCTTACGTGCACCCGATACGACCCTTTACCGGCGGACCACGGGAGGGCAGATGCCTCCTGGCCTCTCCCGGTGACTTCGGGTGGGTGCACCTATGCCCGAGATGACTCACGGCTCAAGGGAGAAGCTCCCTTCGAATAGTCACCATGAAGCTTCATCGGCTCGACCGCCACCGAGCCTTCAGTTAGATCTAGTGAATCCGCTAACTCATATGGTCAATCAAGTCAAGACCCTACTCGATGCAACTCAGATCCAAGTTGCTCGAGAAAAATAATCCTAGTGATTCCAGGCCCCCAGTCGGTACGGTCCCAGCTCGAGGAGCCACAGGCGGAAACGCTCTCAAGTAGGGGAATCTCAGATGGGAAGCTTAGGTGGTCGAGCCCGAACACGATAAGTCCGGGTCATACGGGTAAATAACCAAAAAGTTACCGTCTCTTCGACCACTCCCACCTTTACAATGCTTTGACCAACGCAAAAAGAGGAACGATGATGAAGTACGAATCTTTGCACGCCCTTCTGCCCGCATTAAATGCGCCTATACCCGTCGTTTCAAATTTCGAAAGGTTTTTTTAACTCTACTCGGAGTCGGGTGTTGATCAGTTGAATTCTTTAATCTTTTCTTCAAGTCTCGAGTGCGGTTAGCCACAGGGCGCTCAACCCGACTGAGCTTCCACTCGATACTCGAGGAAGGATCCGTCCATACTCAATTCTTTCAACTATGAGCCTAATCCACTTTACTCGACCAAGCTTAAATTTGTGGTACTCGAGTGAGCGCTTATGAAAACCTCTCCTCCTAGGTAGAGTTAGGGGGCTACTGTCGAATATCTAATTATAGGGTATATACGCATAAGGAGTATATCATACACAGACAGGGTATGTACAACACATATTAGGTAGTTCTAGATATCACAGAAGCGAATCAGTGGTACCTGATACACCCAAAATCAAGGAAGTACATACTTGGAAGGTTTAGATTGGTTACCCAACTCAATACGATCAGTATTCAAAACAGATTTATCTACTTGGACATCAAGGAAAACAACTCCCTATCAACTACGGTTGGATAAGAGTTGGTACATCACCCCTATATAAGGCGAAAAGGCTAGGGGGAGGAGAGGACAAGAGAGAGGCAAGCATCAAGACCCCAACAGAGGAGCTACTTGGCAACTTTAGCCCTAGATTAGATTAGATCTGATCTACTCCTTGTAATAGTCTTAGCCACATTGCTTATACTCATAGCATCAATATACAACAGCAGCACCCCCACAGGACGTAGGGTATTACTCCTATCGGAAATCCAAACTTGTATACATCGTGTGTCTTGTCTCATGATTAATCCCTGAACTCAAAGGTACCCAGTCAATTTATGGAGATATTGTCAGGAACTAATCTTCGACAAAGTGCGGTCATCTTCTCCGTCGACAATCATCAGATCGCCTTCGCACCCTGCGGAGGGCCACTCGGCATCGTCAGCACCGGTTAGCAGCTCTAGCCGGGTCTTCACCTCAGCCACTCTCTCTAACCCTTATGCTAGCCAACATCCAGTCCCTAGTGCGATCAGTTGTCGTCTGAGAGATGAGTATAGAAGGTTCCTCTAATCGTTCAAGGGGAAGTAGGACATGCACTGTTTACAAGAGCTAGGCAAATACTTTATGTCAATTTTACAGTAGCCACGCAGGTTAGATGGAAAAGAAAAAGTATATAATCGATTAGTTAATCAAATCAAATGTAATTGACTTACCTGTAATCTACCTTTTCTATGAATGAAACTTTCGAAGGTGGTCGATATTCCATGAGTGCTCAAGTATCTCACCGTTTGGAGTAGATAGCATAACTGATCTAGGTTGGGTAACTTCGACCACCATATAGGGTCCTTCCCACTTAGGTGATAACTTATTGCGCCTAGCCTGTTTTTGCACCTTTCGTAGAATAAGATCCCTAGTAGTGAGTTTCATAGGCTAAATCTTTTGACTATGATTCCTACGTAACGCTTGTTGATACTTAGCTGCTTGAATAGATGCTCGATCGCAATACTCCTCGAGTAAATTGATGTCATCTGCTCATAACTGATCTTGCCCTTCTTCCAAGTAACTTTCCACTCGCGATTATCCAAACTGCAACTCAGTCAGGATCATAGCCTCTGCTACATAAACTAAGAAGAACAAACTTTCACCGGTGGCCCTATTAGTCGAAGCACGAACGACCCACAGTACCGAGGGAAATTCTTTCACCCAACATTTCGAGTAAGCCTTTAGTCTATCGAAGACCCGAGCTTTGATGCCCAGCAAGACTATACTATTAGCACGTTCAACTTGACCGTTACTTTGTGGGTGAGCTACTGAGGTGAAACAGATTTTGATGCCAAATTCTTCTCAAAATGCAAGAAAGGTCCTGCTTCTGAACTGGCTACTGTTATCCATAACTATCTGATGCGGAATATCAAATCGAGTAATTATACTCCTTGTGAACTTCTTAGCCGCTTATGTGGTTATCTTTCCCATGGGTTCGGCCTCAATCCACTTAATGAACATGTCGATATCCACGAATAGGAACTTATAACCATCTTGGCCCCTTGGGAACGGTCCCAGAATATCCAAGTCCCAGATAGAGAAAGGCCAAGAAAGAGGAATTATTTGCAGAGCTTGGGCTGATCGAGTGGTCTGCCTTCTAAAAAATTGGCAGCTCTTGCACTTTTTGACCAGCATGGAAGCATCCTGTGGGGCAATCGACTAATAGAATCCTTGGCAAAAAGCTTTTCTAACCAAGGTGCAATAAGACGCATGACTATCACACATGCCTCCATGAATATTAAGTAATATTTTATTGCCCTCTTCCTGCATGATGCACTTCATCAAGATTCTGTTACTCCTTTTTCGGTAGAGCTTGTCGTTTATCTAAACATAGAGCCTGGATTTACGAGCAATTTTCTCTGCAAATGCATCATCATTAGGGATGTCTTGACCTTCGAGATAGGCTTGGTACGGAGTCATCTAAGTCGGTTCACGTTCGAGTAGTGCAACATCCATGTCTGCAGGTTCTGCCTCACTGACTAGATCAGACTACTAGTCGTGTTGGGCAGCATCCATTCACCGAACTGTTGAGACATATGGTTTCAGAAGTTTCTCAATGAAGACTCCTATGGATACCGGAGCTCAGGAAGAAGCAAGTCTAGCAAGTTCATCTACACCAGTGTTGTCACTCCTTCTGATGTGCATTACTTCTAACCCTTCAAACTTCTGCTCAAGCTTTCGCACCTCATTTAGGTAAGATGTCATGTTATCGTCCAAGCATTGATACTCCTTTTGTACTTGGTTTACGACTAGCTGTGAGTGCCTTTTCACGAGAAGTCGCCTGATTTCAAGTGATTCAGCTATACGGAGCCCGTTTACCAGTCCCTCATATTCTGCTACATTATTGAAAGCTTTAAAATCAAATTGAACAACGTACCTGAGTTCATCGCCCATTGGAGATTAAGGCCCTGTTTGGGGGAGCTTCTGGCAGCTTTTGCTTCTCAGAAAAGCTGAGAAGCTGAGAAGCTCCCCCAAACAGGTTGATTGCTGAGGAGCTTTTCTGAGAAGCAAAAGCTGGTTTCTGGTGAAATGAACTAAAAGCTGAAAAGCTGGCTGAGGGTAGCTTTTCTGAAAAGCTGGTATGCTGAGAAGCTAAAAATTAAGTCCATAAGCCAAACCGCTTATCTCAGAAGCTATAAGCAGCTTTTCAGAAAAGCAGCTTTTCAGAAAAAGTCCATAAGCTCCAGCTCCCCCAAACAGGGCCTAAGAACAATACAAGCCCTGAGCCTTGAAGTGTGAGCGATCCATCAAAGAAGAGCATCCAGTGGTCTTCGACCACACTTGGTCTTGTTTCGTCAATGCTTATCCATTTAGCAATGAATTCCACTAGTACTCCCGACTTCACACTTGTGCGTGGCACATATCCGATGTCAAACTTATTAAGCCCGACCACCCACTACGTGATTCATCCAGTAGCCTCCCTATTGCGTATGACATCCTTCAGTGAATACATCATCACGACGGTAATCTTATGTGCTTGAAAATAGTATCGTAGCTTTCAGGAAGATATCAAGATTGCATATAGCAACTTCTGCACTTGTGGGTATCATAACTAAGTGTCGTGTAGAACTTCACTCACATAGTAAATAGGTTTCTGGACCTTCGCCTTTCTCTCAGGGCTTTCCAGTTCGATCACCAGGATCGTGCTTACAACTTGTGGAGTAGCTGCAATGTAAAAAAGAGCTCTTCTTTTTCGTTAAGCGGTGTAAGAATTAACAGAGACGACGAATACCTTTTTAAATCCTAGAAGGCGCGCTCTGCTTCTTCCGTCCACTCGAACCTGTCGTGTTTCTTCAGTAGCTTAAAGAAAGGTATCCCTCGCTCACCCATCTTAGAGATAAATCGACTAAGAGCTGCAATGCATCATGTTAATTTTTGAACTTCTTTCAGTGTTTGAGGAAACCGCATCTAGTCAAGAGCTTTGATTTTGCCAAGATTGGCCTCAATGCCTTGACTTGACACCAGGACACCGAGAAGCTTACCGGACGAAACGCCAAACGTGCATTTTTCAGGATTAAGCACCATACAATACTTCTTGGGGTTGTCGAATGTTTCCTTGGCATCGACAATCAATGCATCTTCGGTTCTGGACTTGACTACAATATCAACAACATACGCTTCTACACTGCGCCTAATTTGGGCTTGTAAACAGTTCTGAATACACTATTGATAAGTAGCACCAGCGTTTTTTAAACTGAAAGCCATCTTTACATAGCAGAATACACCAAAAGGAGTGCTAAAGGTAGTTTTCTCCTCATCTTCTATTCCCATGCTAATTTAGTGATACCCCGAATAGGCATCTAGAAAACATAGTAATGCACAAGCTATGGAGTCAATGATCTGGTCGATGCGAGGAAGACGGAAAGGATCCTTGGGACAGACTTTGTTGAGGTTAGTAAAGTTGATGCACATTCTCCATCTGCCATTAGCTTTCTCGACGAGGACGGGATTCACCAGCCATGTAGGATGATGAACCTCTCGAATAAAACCCGCCTTTAGGAGTTTATCGGCCTCCTCCTAGATGGTTTGCTTCCTGTCCTCCAAAAATCTTTGCTACTTCTGCACCACGGGTTTGGAATCGGGCATAACAGCTATTCGATGCTTAATCACCTCCCTAGGGACTCCAGGCATATCGGACGGCCATGCAAACACATTTTGGTTTGCTCACAGAAAAGTGATGAGCTCAAGTTCCTATTTAGGGTCAAGATCTACCCCTACCTTAACCATCTTGGCTAGTTTAGATAGGTCGAGGGGTATTGCCTTGATGCCACCATCAGCCATTTTGTCATCAACGCCAGCGCTGGTCTCACCCTTTGCGGCATCTTTGGATTTGGAAGTATCAACAAGACTTACAAGCTTAGAGTCCTTGACCTCAATGGTAGCTTCATGCTTCTGATGCTTGGAATCCATGCCTTTATAAGTGATTGCCGCTCGACTGAGGTGTTCGACCATGTCTAGATTCTGCTTGTCACATTTGACTATTGCATGTTGATCTCCCTTGACAATTATGATCCCTTTGAGACCCAGGATCTTGAGCATTTGATATGAATATTGCATCACTGCCATAAACTTACCTAGCATTAGACGGCTCAGGATCACGTTGTACACCGTCTTGAAGTCCACGACATCAAAGGTAAGATTCTCTGTACAGAAGTTATCGGGCATGCCAAATGTAATCGGCAACTCAATCTGACCCAGGGGTATGGTCGATGAGTTGGGGGTTATGCCATGGGAAGGCTCGACTCTCACCTTAAGCTCCAACCTATGAACCCCCAACTTGTCTAGGGTCTTGGCGAAGATGAGGTTAAGTGAACTACCTGTGTCGACCAAGGTTTGGGAAACTTTGATGTTGAGGATGATCAGCTGAACCACGATCGGGCATCGACCAGGGTGTGGAACTGCAGCCGAATGACTAACTTGATTGAAAGTGATCAGAACCTCCAACCATTTGAGATATCGAGTAGGCCTAGTTAGAGCCAAATTGACCTCTCGTTCGATCGCCTTGTACTGCCTCTTAGATTCATATGCGAGGGATCCTCTGAAGATATGTGCTAGACTTTGGTCGACCTCGTGGAATTCGAGCTTTTCACCATTAACATTCAGCTTGGCCTGTTTGTTGTTATGCTCAGCAACAACGGCCTTAAGCTTTTCATCGACCTTCTTTTTTATGACATGGCATTTGTCAAAGTCGTGTTGGCTAATCCGAGGAACGGGACACTACTTCCATCCACCTTGACTCAGGCCTTTGTTGTGCCCAGTGTTGCATGACTTACTCTTGTTGACCGCAGCTATGGTCGTATCTAGACCCTTGCACTTGTCGCCAGGTTTGTTTTTCTTCCCCCTATTCTTCAAGGACTCGATCTTGTCCTTCCCAGATTGAGGTTTTTGGTGTGTACCTGGGCTTCCACTCGCTTTGCACACTTGTCGTCCAACTCGAAGAGCTCTTTGACTGTGTGGATCTTTCGGGTGGCCATCTTCCTAAGCAAATTCGCATCCCAGATGCTTCGTTTGAAGACGATGATGACTGACTCGTCGGAGATGTCCGAGATCATATTATGCCTATTGATGAGTAATGTTGGCCTGATCTTCCAATAGGTAGCGATAAGTCGGTGGGTGGAGAACTCGACGTTGATGATCCAAAGGCTTCGACCTGAACAGATCGTCTCCCTTGCAATCACTACACCACAGCTCCGATGGTTATCAACCGTGTCGCGCGGTTGACCTCGCCAAGAAGGCTCAATCCCTGCAAGCGTACCGAGAACACAAGCAAGAATGTAGAAGATGCAATCTAAAATATTACGAATTGAATTCAAGCACTCGAAATCGGGGTTCCACAAACACTTGCGGTGGCCTAGTCGGTCCGGAACAAGAGCGAAAATCTCACAACTGTGTGTAGATTAATATCTAAGCAAAACCCAACCCTAATTAGGGCGGTGGCTACTGTATATAAAAGACTAGGGTCAGCCAAGAACCCCTGGACGCGTCCCTAATGGACTCCAACACGATACACGGCCCAACGGCCCAAAAGATGGTGGCGCAGCACCCTGATAGATTCTGGACGTCTACTTATTCCGATGATTCCCATTGACACAGAAAGAATTTGGACATAGGACTAGTCCCGTTGGAAAGCTTATCTCCCTAGCTTTCCAACCATGTGTAGAACGTCAAAAACGGAGTCCGTATGCGTCCTGGGCGACGATTTTAGTGCAGGCTGGTCCTGGACTCCGAAACGGACTCGAACTTGATTGGACCTCCACCTTGGCTTGGGCGCCCTTGCTGTTCTTCTCCCGTGTTCCTAAGTAACAATACATCATAATTATTCAGTAGCATCCCATCCTTATCAAAATATAAAGGAACACTAAGGGACGAGCTCACCTCATGATTTAGTTGACGTGCATGAGCTCGTGTCAATGGACCTATTGTTGGAGGAATACTAGGTGTATGTGTATCCGAAAGAGTGATGTCCTCATCACCTATCACTGAACCGACAAATGAAATCTCAGATTGCATCGTCCTCACCCTGGTTCAGTTGATGAAGATTGTTCTTCGTTCTTGGACGCTCGAATGTGCCTTGGAAGTTAGCTATGAACTGAGTCAACTCGGCCCACGATCGGATCGAGTTAGGAGGTAGGTTCAGCAACCAGGACCTGGTAGTTCATCGAGTGTGGTTAGCAGATAATTGGCTATTATCATGTTGTCACCGCCCGCTGCTGGAATAACTGTGGTATAGATCTGTAACCACTCGTTGGGGTTGATCTTCCCGTCATATTTCTGGATTGGGCTTACCTTGAACTTCTCGAGCCATCGTATCGACCAAAGCTCGTGTGCGAAAGCTTCGTAGCCTCCATCAAATTTTTCAGGGAGGTGGGGGAGGACTATCACGCATGTTCCTTTGAGTAGCGGAGTTATGTCGACCATCTCATTCTGGAGATCTGCTATCGTAATAATGGCGGTCGTCCTTGTGGTGTTCTTCACGACGGTTGTCTATCACTGTACATAGATCATGTCGATAGTGAGGAATACGATTCCTCAGGTCTTCCTGGTTCCTGCACCTATGGGTAGGACAGTTACAGTTTAGCCCACAAAGCGGTGCCTGGGCTCAATCACCCGAGCTTCCCCCTAGGATCCCTCGACTTGGGGATGCTCATGTTCGTGGTTCCTCGAGCCGGCGCCTTGCCGGCTCGGGCGCCTAGAGTTGCTAGGATTGTTCGCTCGAGCAGATTGAATCTATGCCGTATCGAGTAGGGTTCTGATCTGATTAACCATATGGGTTAAGGGATTTATTGGATCCAACTCTGAAGGGATCTTAGAATTAGATGGACTCCTTGGATATTAGTATCCGGAGTGCTAAAAACATCGTTGCCCAGACTTGGCTGTGGTCGAGACGATGTTATTTCGTGGTTGCTATCCTGAGAGAGCTCGTTCCTCAATGCTTGAGCCGTTAGTGGTGGAGGTGTGCCCACCAGGAGTCGTCGTTGAAGATCAAGAGGTACCTGACCTTCTGCGGTCCGTCAATGGAGAGTTGTGTTAGGGACACGTAAAGCTCCAGCTTTAGATGTCTTTGGCGGTATTTCGTTGGCAACGCTGGTACCACGAGCAGTGGTTACCGCTCCTGGATCCTTGAGAATTTCCATGCCATTATTTACCACGGCGATTAGATCTACTGTCATTGGGTCAGCAGGTGGGATATCGGTTCCTTTGGCCATGAACACGAATCGATCTATTCAACTATTCTGGCTGGCAACAGAGTCATCGTTGCCACCCTCATCACTATCAGTGTCCATACACTGGAGAACATTAGGCTCCATGGGATCCCACTCGAGATGTTCCACCTCGTGGTATGTGTCTAATGGCCTGGACTCGATAATACCGGTGTGGATCAGTTCACATTGATGGTCCCAACGGAAGATCATAGTTCCAAATGTGATCTTGGATCCAGCTAAGGGTGATTTGAGGGTGATCGTTGTTGACCCGAAGTGGTCATAGAAGCCGACATTAGAGAATCCGGTGTCGATGTGCACTCGAGACATAGTTTATCCTAAAAAGCAGAAGCCTTTACCTGGTGCGCCAACTGTCGAGGATTTTCTCCTAACAATGTCTACGAAAATAACAGGGTTACCTTCGTGGATCAAAGATCGAATATGAAGCGAGGTACACACAATATATACAAGTTTGAGCCTCCGGTTGAAGTAATATCATATATCCTGTGTGGATGATTATGTGTATGTATTCACTCGAGTATAGCTAATGTGGCTAACCTATTATAAGAAGTAGATCGGATCTAATCTAACTTAGAGTTAAAGTCACCAAATTCCTCTTGCACTAAAATCATGATGTCTGCATCCAATAGCCGAGAGAAAAAAAACCTCCTCTAGGGGGTCTGGATCTCCTCCTTATATAGAGGTGATATACCGTTTACTATCTACTTATAGTCAATACGAAGTTATTTTTTTTATAGTCCAAGTAGATAGATATGTCTTGGATATTAGTTTTTTCGAGTTGGGTAAACAATCGAGGCCTTCTTGATATACATCTTCTGGATTCCAGGCATATCAGATACTACGGATTCGGTTTCATAATATCCGGAGTTGTTAAGTATGCTCACGGCCTACCTATTCGTATATGATATACTTCTTATGCATATATACTCTATAGTTAGATATTCGACAAGTTTTATATTATTTACTGTGTAGTTATTGTAAGCTAAAATAATAGTATAATTTCTTTTGTCAATCTTGGATATGTATGTTAGATAAGTGGTATTTTAAGATTTTTCTTTACTGGGAAGGGAAAATTGTTTACTGTTTGGATGGGTAGATTTGTTAGGGTTTCAATCAATGGATAAGGTATAGCTAGACGAATAAAAATAAGTTTCTGGGGTATTGTATAGCTCATTAATACGGAGTTTGAAATTAGATCCCAAACAAGAGTTGGCCAATAGCATTGTACTCAAAATGTAGAGGGATCGTGAAAAACTACTAAATCATCCCTGACTGGATGCACGTGAATTTGTCCCCTGTTGGAAGGGAATAAGTATTTATCATCCGTTCAACAAGTGATATGTATTTATTGCTCGGACGACAGACGTACTCTTGTTTTATACGGTATAGATACATAAAAAAAATCCAGAAATCCTATTTCGTCTTCGACATAGTTGGAGCCCGTGTAAACCTTCCCCAGCTTTACAGCCCGGCCCACGTAAGCGAGCGCTCTCTCGGAGTCTCCACCTCGCCCTCCTTTTTCTATCGTTCTCAGTCCCCTCCCTCTCCCTCACCCTCACCTTTCCAGCCGCCACTTCTAGAAGCTTCTAGGCTGCGTCGCCCATGGCCGCGGAAGCCAAGGCGCCAAGCCTCGCCGAGGTAAGCAGAACTCCGACTCCAAGAGCCCCTCCTCCTGCGCCGACAGCTCCCGATCCGAAGTTCGCGACCCGGTACGGCAGATCTAGGGGGTGGCTCCATCCAGATCTGCGTGTCCCCGTTGGCCTATTGCCGGATGGGGTTCGGTGCGGCCTTCTTAAACGTTTTGTTGGTTTGGTTGCTCGAGAATCTGGTGGGATTGGGGACCTGTATGCGTAGATATTAAGGTTTTTTAGTGGAAGAACATCAGGTTAGCTCCTCCCAGTTTGAATTTGGTTTGGTAATAGTATCTAGTAGCCCGTGCCGAATGCTGCTTGATCCGAAATTCGCGTCCAGTATGCTCTATTTGGTGTAATCTAGTTTCCTCTAGTGGAAGTTTGGAGCATTTAGGCGTGCACACGTGTAGAAGTTTTTGGGTGATGTCATAGATTTTGCTTGAAATACTTGAAGTTTGGTGGGGCTACCAGTGTTTCTTGTAGCCGAGAAGTAGCACAGAGAAGTAGTGATGCATTAACGTTCTAGGAGAGTTGGTGATTTTGCAAAACTATATATTTTGTTTGGTCTATGAAATCAAAATAATTAGGAAGTCTCCTAGAGATTATATATTTTGTTTTTTGGGAGAGATTAGTACTACATATTTTCTATGTAACAAAAGGATATTGGCACATATTTTCTGTGCAATAATATATTATGAGTAAAACAAAAGGGAAAAGGAAACGAAGACAAGAAGAATTAACAAGTGAGCTGCCAGGCTGTCCTGCCCATCAAGCCAGCCCACAAAACCAACCCATCAACTCATTCTCTAACCCTAGCCCATCCAACCCATGTTAGCTACCCCCACCTCCACTCACGCATACACGCAGCGCAGCAGCAGCTGCCCATGTTAGCTGCCCCCCCCCCCCTCCACTCACATGCACGGAACACGCAGGCAGACCGGAGAGGCGACAGAGCGGCGGGTGGATCAATTGCGGGGGGCGGACGACGTCATGGCGAGATCCAGGCGAGGCGGAGGAGATCCTGATGCCGGCAGCAGTGGAGGCAGCAGCCGCCTATTGCGCTCGGGCTAGGGTTGTGGAATGCAGACCTCGACTACACAAGTTAGTCTCAATAGTCAACACTTCTATTTACCTCTTTGGCTGCCATACTCGCCGAAGCCGTGGCATCGGCGTGGCGACCGTGGATTTTCCGCAACTGCGCTATATCATCACCATAGCGACGATATACCTACGCCTTAACAACTATGATTGGTACTTGCTAGAGATCCTATGTTTAGCCTAATGAGTTGGCCTGATCTATAAACAGGGAAAATCATGGGTTGGCCTGACCCTATATTTACCACTAGAAATTACAAGAATCATGAGTTGCTACTCCCTCCGTTTGCGAATAACTGTCAACTTTGACTGACAATAATTTTTCGAATATGTAAAGTAAAATGGAAAAAATAGTGTTAGATTTGCCATCGAAAGTACTTTATGAAATATACTTATAGTTACTTACACATACACCTGTGAAAACTTAAGCAGTCAAAGTTTGCATAGTGGAGTCAAAGTTATCAGATATTTGTAAACAGATGGGCTACCTTAACAGTTGTGTTAGACAATATAGTTTGGATCAGTGGATGCTATGTTTGTAGTTGGAATCGTAAAATAGGTTTGATGTGTCCTATGAAGAACACATCCATTTTGTTAGGAGAATGGAAGATGATGTAGGTGGTTTAGATACAATCAAGTCAGTGGCTTTTTCCATGTGAATTGGAATGTTTTTATAGATCGGTATAATGTAGTTTTTTTAAAACAAATTTTAGCAATATCCGTCATGTTTGCCAATATTTTTTTATTAGTGTTTTAAAAAGCAATAGCCACTAGTTGGGCAGGCTAGGGGGACGCTTATGCGGTCTAGATGGTAATTAGGCTCCATCATTGAGCATAGCATCTAGGGACTTGGCAGCCAATTTTTGAAACAATATTCTGTACAAGAATTCATCTCGCGCATATTCCCCATTTTCCTTATGCGAACCTTATGTTCTCTATTCTTATTTTGATCTTTTGATGTCTTATGTTTACTAGATCATGCCATTGGATCTGCTTATGCTTATGTTTACAACTGCTATAGGAAACTTGAATGCATGTGTTTTGTTCGATGGCATTGGATATGCTTATGTTTACAATTGTTGTAGGGAACTTGAGTGTACCTGTTTTATTCGATGTTGCATGTTTTTCTTTAAAAATTTGTGTCATATATTGGAATTATGTTGTTATGTATGTTAATATGATGAAGTGTGTTATATGGGTTTCAAGTACTTTTACAATAAGTTAGTGACCACTACCCTGCACTAGTTTAACTACTTGATGAATTATTGAATTGTGGTTGGCATTTTAGCACAGGTGAAGGTTATTCAGTAAGGCTTGTGCATGTGCTTTCCTTCTTGAATATCACTTTCACTTAGTGGAAGCTGTTATCGTGTTTGCGGCTTGCAAGAATTTGCAAAGCATATTGAGTTTAGTAGACCATTGTTACACATGTGTCGAATAGGTTCCTTTTTCAAAGTTATCTGTGCATGCTGGCATCTGGTGCGTATTGACCAAAGGGTTATCTAGTTTGTGGTAGATGCAAAATTTGATTTCTTTGATGTATTTTACTAAAGAAAAGTCACATGTCTTAAAAATGATAAATAATGATCTTCTGAATTTTCTGGTTACGTTTAATTTGATGATCCAGAACTAATGGTATTCTCGTGTTTTATCTGTAGGAATATTCGCTTCCACCACAGGAAGATCCAGTGGAAAAAGTAGCTGAAGAGAAACCCTCTATTGGCACTGAGACTGAAGCTGCCCCCTCAACAAATGATGAAAACCCTCAAGCTGATGGGACTACAACTGCTGTAGAAGACAAGAATGAAACTTCTGAAGTGCAAGATGTTCCTGGCGAGTCGGAGGCAGAAGAAACCAACCTTGCAGCAGAGGAAACAAGTGAGACTGCTGGGGAGGAAGAGTTTGAGGAGAAACCCGATATTAAGGTTTGATTCTGCCCAAAAAGGAAAAAAAAACTGATGGTGGAATATCAATTCATTAACTTCATGTTAATGGATCCTAATCATGTTTCTACTTTCAATATACAGATTGAAACAGCTCCAGCAGATTTTCGTTTCCCAACAACAAATCAAACAAGGCACTGTTTCACACGCTATGTTGAGTACCACAGGTAGGATTTGTGATTATTATATTTTATAAAGTTGAGATAAATAGGTGACATTGTTTTACATTCAGTCATTCTCAATAACTGTGTAATCAGGTGTGTAGCTGCGAAAGGAGAGGGTGCGCCTGAGTGTGATAAGTTTGCAAAGTACTATCGATCCCTTTGCCCAGGAGAATGGGTATGTATTTCTTGCTTTTGCCACTATAGTTTACGCTATGTCCTTGCTGCCTGTTTCTGTGTTTAGATTAGTAGAGTAAATCTTTGTGGCATGTGGAGTATGCTCTTCAAGTTGATGACAAGCCTTCCACTTTATGGTAGTACTTTTTTTCCTTGAAAAATGCAAGAACTTTAGTGCATGTTTGGATATGCTGCCTCACCTTATCTTCTCTGGCAAGGTTACAGAGGAGGATGCAGGTTCGGTTTCTTGCATAGCCTTGCTTTTGGGCCAGGTGGGCAAGGATTTTTTTTTTTGTGTGTGTGTTTGAGGGAGAGCCAAACGGTTTTGGCATTATTGAGGTTAGGCAAGGATACAAAGAGGCCAAACATGATCTTAGGAGTCCATAATAAACCTGCTTCTGTAGTGCTTTAGCTATTAACATGCACTTCAGTAACCATAAATGTTGATATAAAAAATATCCTATAGCCTTGGTTCTCCATATGTTGTAGTTCGTTAAGTTGGATATATTGAATTTTCTTCAGCGGAAGTTTTAACTACCTGTGGATGCATAACTGGTTAATTTGGATTCAAGTATTAAATATGTTTGTCTGGCGAATGGCGAGCAATATGGTGTTTTTTTCTGGAACAGCATATAATCTATGGTTTGATATATTTAGTCCATATTGCTATATAAAGTAATTTGTATGATGCTGGGCACTATTGCCATTTGAATTTAAGTTATGAATATACGTGTTACTGGTCAATGTTGAGCTTGAGCCCAATGTCTGCACATGTTGCCTTCATACTTTTGCCTGTGTGTAATTCGTTCTATTCATGAGCTAGAGATAGAAGTGAATTGATTGTGCAGTATACAACAGTGCCTAGTGAATAATATGAGTGTTCCATATGCCATCTTTTGGCCATATGCATATTGATCATTTAAAGATATTTAATAAATAGTTGCATATGCACACATGTAACTATATAAGCATTATTGAACCCAGGGTTTTTCACCAGTATTATCTGATTGCACCCAGAACACTAACCCTTTTTCCAATTAGTGTTTAGTCCCTCAAAGTTTGTCGCATCAGTGTGTTACTGGCTGAACCTCGAAAATATGACTGAATAGTGTTTTCATATGCAGGTTGAACGCTGGAATGAGCAACGCGAAAATGGCACCTTCCCTGGACCTCTGTAATCCCGTGCGAATGGAGAATGAACTCACGATGTTGCGGTGGCCTCTCTTCCTTGGTAACTGGTGCCAAGTTATTAGAGGCAGATAAATCGTCTTTTTTGGAGAACTTTACAAAATAAAAGATTCTTTTTGTCGTGAAGAATGCCTTGTTACTCTTCCTAACGGTCATTTTCTTCACCACTGAGAAACCTGCATCACAGTTACAATTTTATTCTACTTGAGAAAGGCTAATGTTTCCCCATCTTGGCCCTGTAACACAGATCGATTGTGGCATTGCACGACAGATTTGGTGCATTGACATTACGTTTCGCTGGGAATAGCCTGACACGAAAGGTCTGGACAACACTTTGCTGATCTAGCATACTCGGTTTAGAGTTTTGCAGGCCTTGTGCAGTCCGAGTACCTAGAAAATTGTGGTTGGTCTGTGACTTAGCACACCTTATGTTCCAGACCGTTCCCCTCTGTGAACAGTAGAGAGCGGAGCTTTTTCGGATGATTCGTTTCCGCTGTCGGCTCTCCCTCTCATTTGGTGGCCTTTTTGGCTCTGGAGGGGGTGGGGAGGCAAGAAGCCGACGATGGATGTAGTTTTTTCTAGCTTTTAATGTAGATCTAGCTATCTAAGTAGTTTAGCTTTTTGCTCCCATGGCTATGAGCTTGGGTGGCTTCTTTTGGTCCTTGCAGGGTGTCTTTGGTGCTGGTGCGAGGTTCGTGCGAGGTTTTGGTGCTGGCGTGCAGTGCAGGCGGGTGTGGGGACTAAGAAGCCTTAGCAACGTGGGCTCGGCGTGGCGGTGCTCGGGTGCCTCCGACCTGCTGCGTGAGCTCATCGAGCTGGGGTCCTCCACATGCTGCTGTCCGCGTTCGTTGCCGCCACCGATGCGTGTTTCTCCCCATCTCTCCTCGCTCGCCTTCGGCTCGCCATCGGTGGGGGTTGGGTAAGGGATCATCCGATCTTCGGTGGATGTGTTTGTGCGGAGGTCGGCTCGTTGTCTGCGTTGTTGCGCTTTTACGCTGCTGGGGAGAGACGGGGCTGCGGGCGCTGCTTCAGCCTGCCTTGGATCCCTGGTCAGCCGCCTCCTCGCCACGCCGCTTGTCCGGTCGTGCTGAACCACGTCATCGACTTGCAGGCCGCCATGTCGCTCGGTGCGTGGTGCCGTCGCGTGGCTTCCGACATGTGCCTCGTCGTCGCCCTTCGGTTCGCCACGTCGCTTGATGCGTGGTGCCGTCACGCGGCTTCCGTCCTGTGGATGCGCTGGTATTTGTGTTTGTGTGTAGACTGTGTAGTAGTAAGTGTTTGCGTATTTGGTATTGTATGGTTGTGTATGTGTACATGTTTGTGTACGTGTACGTGGTTTGTAAGAGTTTGCGTATGTGATCTCGCCGAACCCTGGTTTGCACGAGTTTTGTTGAGGACCTCGGGTTTGGGAGTCAGCTGTCGAGGCTGCAGCCAGGATACGTATGTGTTCTTTCTTAAAAAAAACACTTTCCATCTACAACCGACGATCGTCGTAAATCTATCGAATCCCGTCCTGGGCTTGCTTGGGCTCACCAGCGTCATCGGTGTTAGGATCTATTCTTGAGTAGTTGGACTTCGCTCTGGCGGATGCTGATTTGTCTTCCTTGTAGGCAGAGGATGTACTGTGCTACAAGTCTAATATAATTCTCGTCCCACATCTAGTCAGGGCGGTTACCCAAAAAAAAAAACTTTCCTGATGTTTTCCACTTGAAGAGTCGTTCCTAGCTATTGAGCTACAGGAGCGTGAGGTGACCTTAAGGCGATTGCTTGTTTCTAGTGTTGATCTAGTCGTTCCCCTTCCTTCGATGGGCTCTTACGCCTTGGGGGAGGGGAACGGGTATATTGATGTTCGGTGTAGGTAGTTTAGTAAGAGTAGCCTTAGTTTGATAGGGTAGTTTTAAGTTTTTCAGATGGTGTATTTTGCCACGGTTGTGCTAATGTGGTCTTTGTTCGTCAAGGTTGTCTATGGTGGGTTTGTCATAGTCGATGTTCGCTCCTACAACGACTTTGATGGGTATGTATTGATGAGTATGGTAGGTGTGTTTGTGTTACATTTGGGAGGACGGATTTCTTCCCTCTTTTGTGTTGTGTGAAATGATCGAATGATCTAAGAGGGGGTGAATTAGGCTCCAACTAAAAACTAATTTTACCGAATTCTAAAACAAGTAGCAACCTTACTTTAGATAAAAGAAATGCAACTACTCAGACAAGAAAGTAATTAAGCAAGCCAGAACACAAAGTAAATGTGAAATTTAAAAGCTTGCAAAAATGTAAATGCTCAAAGTAAATATGAGAATGTAAAGAGATAGACAAGAAGACATCGATTTTTTTTCTAAGGTATCGAGGAGTTGGCACTCCCCCTAATCCTCATTTGAGCATCTACTAAGGATATCGCTCCCCTTGAGCCACCAAAACTCAAGCGCTCCCTCATGATTGTTACTTCTCTATGTCTGGATTGATGGTCATTAAATCAAACATATCACTCTTCTCGAAGCTCCTACAAGAACTCCAAGAGCTCACCAAGACACCTCCAATCATCAAAGACCGGTCAGGTGTTACCAACCACCAAGAGTAATAAGTCAATAGCTTTATTTGACTAAGATCAAGTCTAAACTACAGCTAGATACACATTTACTACTCTCAATACACTAATGATGTCATTAATCTTTAATTAAGAACTTTGCAAATCACTCTAGTGCACTCTCTAGGCTCCTCTAGGTTCGCAAGAGTCATTAGTATAACAAAATGAAGAGGTATTTATAGGCTAGAGATCTAAATCTAGTCGTTGCCCAACCACTCATATTTTCTATGAATGTCGGATGATCCGACGTGCACCATCTCACACACACCGGACCATACAATGTATACCTTTTCCAGACATTGATCACTGCCAACTATCACTAGCCATTACTGCTCTGAAAAGCTTCGGCGAAACCTCCTGTTCACACACCGGACCATCCGGCATGTGCAACCACGCCAGACGTTAAAACCTTCGCTAGAAAAATTGCTCCGCTGAAGTTACAAAATGAACACCGGACCATCCGGTGAGTAATAATTGTATCTTCTGAAAATTTGCACATCTCCTATGAAACACTCTGGCGTTGTCTTCACTCTAACACGAAACCATCCGGTGTAAGCTTTGTGATTTTTCCAGCCAAAAATACTCCAATGAGACTAACTTTTCGATCGCCGGACCATCCGGTATACTTATCATCTCTTTGACGTGATCCAAGAATGATCCAGTAAGTTTAATTCATTTAGCGCTAGACCATCCGATGTGAACAAATTTTTCTGAGCTCGTCAAATTCAAACTTTTTTGAACTCTAACTTCTCGACATCTCAAGCATAGGCTTCTCTAACTAGTGCTAAAACTTCAGAAGTGTGTATCTGAACAAGACTAAACTCAACTAGATCAAGCTTCAATTATAGGCTTCTCTAACTAGTGCTAAAACTTCAGAAGTGTGTATCTGAACAAGACTAGATTCAACTAGATCAAGCGACTACTCTTAGCCGCTCTTTATAGTACGATCAAAAAACTAAGAAAAGAGATATATACTACTCTAAGTTATCTTCATCTCCTTGTGACACTTAGAACTAAAATATTCTTAATCTTGATACTCATATCCTTTGACCATCCATAAAATCAACTAGGGACCAAGAATACTTGATTATTATTGTGAACTAAATTTTTGATACCTTTCAAAACAAATTTGTTAGTAACAATAATATGATCGTTATTAATCACCGAAACACTTACCACTTACCTAAGGGCCTAGATGTTACAATATTTCTATTTTTGATGATTAATGACAACACAAATAAAAAGATAAATATATGAATTGAAGTAAACCGTAACAAACTAGGCAATTAACGACATATAACAATTAAAGCAAGAGAAATTATAGCACTAGAACAACCTATCATGCTAGTAAAATAAAAAATAAACTAAGCACGAATCGAAACACAATGTAATGACAAGCGAAATACATCAATAGAGAGAGCCAAATAACATGTGATTATATCAAAATACAATAAGATCCAACAAGCCGAACCTAACTACCCAAGCTAAACTCCCCTAAAACTAAGAAACTCTATATACATTTAAACTAGATCTCTCTCCAGACTCTCTATAACACTAGACTCTCTCCCCTTTGACATATAAGCACAAAAAGAGAACACATCTAAATACCCCCGGCTAGAGGAGACAAAGGAGCAAATGCTGCCGAAGAAGTGTAATAGCCCAAAATCCTAAAATAAAGAAAATATAAAACTTCTTCCAAAGAATATTATTTTTGAAAACATGTTACGTTAATAAATGAGTTGCACATTTTTCTTTTTTTTTCCAAACTTCCTCTTCATAAAATATGATATAAAGGATATTGTTTTTTTAAAAAAATTCTACATAAGATCTTAGAATTGTCTCTAGTTTCTTTATAATTTTTTTTTCATTTTTAATTTTTGGAGGTTTTTTCAACAAAGTCAAAATTTTAGGATTTTTTTTAAAAAACAACTTTTAAGATAAAAAATAAAATCCAAATGACTTTTGGGGCTTTTTTAATTTTTCCCTTAACCTAGAAGCTGATAAAGCAGCACATGGCAAAATACACAGCCACCCATCCTGTCTGGGCCCCACCAAATCCAACGGCCACTATCACGACTTCCCATCCTCAAAACCAAACGTTGTCGTCACCATACGAACTTTCACTGACCACGGATCCGCGACACTCCAATCCGCAACCAATCAGAACCCAGCAATCCACGCTGGCGATCCGCGCCAAGAACCTCAAAGCTCTCCTCGCCGTCCGATCGACCGGAAAGAAACACATCCAAAGACAATCCCAGCCGCCCACCCACGCGGACGGGTTATACCACGCGATTGCCGCTCTATAAATAGGAGGCCGCCTCCTGACCCGTACGGTTTTTTTGGCTCTTCTTCCTTGCGCGGCGTCCCCGATTCGAAGCGTGCCAAGAGAGCGAAGCAGCGCGGAGAGGTAAAGCCTCGAGTCCTTTCCCCCCTTCTCCCTTTACGCGGTTTCTGATTCGAGTTGCCGTTGTCGTGGTTCTCGCAATCGCGCGGATTTCGCTCCTTTCGTTACTGAGGTTCGTGGGCTTCGAGGGGTAGCGCGGCGGCGGATACTGTATATTAGGGTTTGCTCGGCTTATCTGCTTCGGTTTGGTTGATGCAATTTCGGTTGGGTTTGGTTCTGATGACTGTATTGTAGCGTCTGTTGGGGTGACTTAGGTGTAGTTGATGTGATTTCGTGCGGAATTGTAGCGTTAATCGGAATTACCTGTGAGTTTAGGGATTTGTTTTAGTGCCTCGCGTTGTGTTTTTGCGGGGAATTGCACTTTTGGTTAGGGCTATAGAGCTAATTTGGTGGATTGGTGATTGTTTTGCCATTTATTTGTAGCTGTTTCTATGTCGGACATTTACTAGTATGATTTTTAGGGCAGTCCGTCATGAAATTTATAATGTATTAATGTCAATTCTCAGATACAATCTGTCCTGTATTGTTGAATTGAGAATATAACGCTTACCCTAGGCGTTTTTGTCAATTAGTTGTTGTTTTTTGCAAGTTGGCCACCGGTGGGTGTTTTCACTGATGGCACCGTTGTAGAGTGTCATTGCAAATATTGGATGTTGGTTATATGCTATTGTGTGTTCCAGTTGTGATAGCTATTGAATTACAAGGATAAATGTTAATTTGTTGGCTATTGAATAATGTCTGATGGTTGTGATGTTGTGGAGTTTACTTTGACAGTCTAGTCTTGATAACGAGAACCCCGTGATTGAACTTGCTGCTAAAAATTCGGTGGTTGAACTTGGACATAGTAGCTTTAATCCTATTTTGGCGTACCGAAAGTTTGCTAGTTGTACTATTGATAGTTAATTGCTTACATGGCAACAATCCTTGATTCATCTGATTTTTAAAACGTTTACATATATGTTTCTGGCTTATATTTATACATGTATTTTTGGGTGAATGTATGAACTCTGTCAATAGTTGTGCTATGTTTCATCTGATTTTTAAAACGTTCACACTTAGTTTTAGGTATATGAACCTACTTGTAGACTTTGCTGAGGCTTTAGCTAATTGTTGTTATATGTGCATGCAGTTTATTCTTGGAGCTTAGGTAGTTGCTCTTAGTTTTTGAAGCTGTTTTGTATTTTACATGGGTTACGGTACTATAGGCTTGAGCTATTGATAGTAGCGTTTTTTATTTATCCCAAGAGATTACCTAACTATTTGTAGGTAAGTTGGTTGTTTGGAAGTCAGTAATGGAAATATCTTTGCATAAATTGCCTGATTGTTCTAATTATTTTTGTTCTACTTGCCCCTGTTTTGTAATGAGCTCTAGAATAATGAAATGGTGATCACGACATGCATGATGGGAATCTATAATAGTACTCTTGGAAAAAATAATTGTATCTTATATCATCAATAGTTTGTTGCACTTTTTGAAATGAACACTTGTTTGAGCCTGTGTTGATATGGAAGCCCTTCTTTACTTATAGCGGTCGTTCCTTTCTTAATGTAGATGGCCCGTACCAAGCAAACCGCTCGCAAGTCCACGGGAGGAAAGGCTCCCAGGAAGCAGCTTGCAACCAAGGTAAGGTTCCTCAGGGTACCATGTCTTTTCCTTCTGTTGCTTAACCTGGATATTGTTTCAAGCTTGAATTGAATTTTTGGCCCCTTGCTCCATTGCTTAATAGGCTGCACGTAAGTCAGCCCCCACCACTGGAGGAGTGAAGAAGCCCCACCGCTACCGCCCTGGAACTGTTGCCCTCCGGTTAGTAACGCAAAATCCTTTGGTTCTCCTCTCCTGTGAAGTCTCTAGTCTTGTGCTGCCTGATTGATTTGTAGTGCTGCAAATGCAATTAAACAGTGAGATCCGCAAGTACCAGAAGAGCACTGAGCTGTTGATCAGGAAGCTGCCCTTCCAGAGGCTTGTTAGGGAAATCGCACAGGACTTCAAGGTAAGCTATCTATCTCTTAATTGATCTCATATCTGAGATTGTGTGTTTGCTGTTTTGATTTCATTGTGATATGAGTGGTTGATTGAAACTCACATTGTTTTGCAGACTGATCTGCGTTTCCAGAGCCATGCAGTGCTTGCCCTCCAGGAGGCTGCTGAGGCATACCTTGTTGGTCTGTTTGAGGACACCAACCTGTGCGCCATCCATGCTAAGCGTGTGACCATCATGCCTAAGGACATTCAGCTCGCCAGGAGGATCCGTGGCGAGAGGGCTTAATCCCCTCAATGGCCGTGACAAATGAAGTGTCATGTCGTAGTAGTCGTTTAATCTGGTGGCTTGTTAAGGACATCTGAGTAGGGTTTATTTTGTGGAATATGTGTTTCTGTTGAACACTATATGATGGTACCTTTGAATTGTCGACCGCTGTCTAGTGACTGCTGGTGCTGCATTGACAGTATGTGACGTTCGTGTGCGTTGTTGCTGCAGACTAGCAGTGTCGTCTTGTTTGCACTGCTTGATTGTGCTTCCTTTCTGCTGATCTGTTAAATGTGAAGTATTCTGTTGCTGTGCGTCTATCCTTTGCGTTTCCTCTGACATGTTAATTTGATACGTGCTATTTCCGGGTCACACTGTGATCTACGTTTTTCCTCTTGACTTGCACCACCTTAAACCAAACGCTATAAACTGGTCGCGCGGCGCCGTCTATCTGGTTTGCAAGTGCTTAAAGAACGGCTGTTGCGTAGCTCGTGCAAGACGGCCATTTCGGCTGTTGAGGTTATTACGTTTACATTGTCACCCTACCCAAGGATCAGATGCCTGAAAATTGATGTTCGGTCGACGGTGTGTGAACGCCGGCGACCCGTTCTGGGTATAAAGGTTTATTGGCGCCGGGATAGAGGGAGGCTACGATGGCGGCAAGATCGGTGGTGGGCTGTGGTGAGGCGCCGTGGGTGGTGGGCATGGTTGGTGGCAGTCGTCGGAGATGACAGGAGGCGGGTGGCACGGGGAGCCCATCACAGCATCTGGGAGGAAGATACACTACTGGATTGAAATCGGACATCTAATGTTCGTTGCCTGAACTTTTATTTTAAGAAACAGGCGCTGGAAGAAACACGCTTGCTTTTTACTACGGGTAGATTCCCTTAAACAAACAGAGAGCACGGAAGCAGAGCAGAGCCACTACCCGGAATCACGAGCCCTGACCAGGGGAGACCCACCGATCCCCACCGTCGAGATGGCGCCGGCGAGGCCTCTGTCTGTGGAGGACGTGCTGCGTGTCAACGGCAGCCGCCGCTTCGCCGCCGCGATGGCGACCGCCTCCCCTTTCGCGTCGCTCGCCGACGCCCTCCTCGCCGCCCGCCGCATCTGGCTTGACGAGGTGGGTCGCCTTCTCGCCTTGGCAGCCTCCTCTCGTCCTCCTCTATCCACCCGCCCCCCCCCCCCCCCTCGCTTCCAGTACTGACACTCGCTGCTCCTGTGTGCACCTGGCTCGCCGAATCGGATCAAGGTGGACGTGAACGGATGGCTCGAGGCCTTCGCCGCGCACCCGGCCATCGGCACCACCTCCCCCTCCGTCTCCAAGTCGGTGGAGTGTCTTCCTCCTCCTCCTGTCAATTCCTCTCTTTAATTTCAGTTCTCTTGCTATTGCTGATCGCCCGTCAGTCACTGTGGCTTTGTGTGAATTTTGTAACTGTTAGTTAGTACTAACTATACAAGACTAGTAAAACAACCTCATGAAAGTAAGCAATTACATGGTATACTCGCGCGTTATGGCGAATTCAAGTGTTAGATGGCTCAAGTGAACTGAATGATTTTTTTGCACTCTACATGACCTGGGACAAACGAAATGACACAGTCACTGTGTTGACAATTTTTATTTGCTTTGTGTTTTAGGTGGAGCAAGGAGGAGCAATCAGCAGCGCTCTCCACAACCACGGATTCAACCGCCCAGGTGCTACATCTGTTTCCACCAAGTTCCCTGCAACTATGATATATTTTTTTAAGAAAAAGGATAACTGGCTGTTTATCCGGGGATGCATATAGCCCTTGTTGTATTATTACATCATCACAATAGGGAAACAAAATGAGATAGTTACTTTGGAGTGGTTATATGACATTATTCGGCACATAACCTATGAATGAATCGTCACCCATTCGTGGCAAAAAGCTCCATAGCCGCTACCTCCAAATTTTGGTAAGCCATTCTGTTCTCTTCCTGTTGGTCCTCTTTTTTAGCAATCCCAAAATCTAAACCAATATGTTCTCCTGAAGAGTGCCTGCAAAAAAGTTTTGTTGTTTTATTGAAAACCATATCATTGTGATATAGCCAAATCACCCAAAATAAAGTAGCTACCCCAACCAAGATCAGTTTCTTTTTATTAGCATCCATGTTACGTAATCAACTACCCATAATATGATTCATGTTCCTTGGCATGGTAATGCCTAAGACAATCTGAATAATCCGCCAAATTGACTTAGCAAAGTAACACTTGAAAAACAAATGTTGGATGCTCTCATTGTGGTTGCAAAAACAGCATTTGAGATTCTCTTTCCAGTTTCTTTTGGCCAAATTATCTTTGGTCAAAATTACTCATCTTGATAGATACCACAAGAAAATCTTAATTTTGAGAGGGAGTTTAAGCTTCCAAAGCCAACGTGACGGAAAGGAAAATGGTCGATAAATCAATCTACTATAGATGGATTGTACTGAAAATTAGCCATTCACATGTAGGCCCCACCGAAATGTATCTGCTCAGTTTGTTAAATGAACATGTATTATCTTTTACACTAACTTATGCCAGCGGATTAATCTGTCACCAACAATAGGTCTACGAAATGAAATATTTTCTTACTATACTATACAGAGAGGGAAATCGCTCACTAAGTGGTTTTATGCCCAACCACGTGTTATTTGAGAATCTTGTTTGTGTTCCATCTTGTATTTGGAAAGAACCCAATTTAAGAAATCCCCCCTTAACTTTCATCAACCTAGACCAGAAATGAGAGTTTCGTAACTTTCTTTCTACTTGGGGGAGAGCTTTGCAACCAAGGTATTTATTCCTTAGTAGACGTTATCAAACCCCATCCTCGTTTAGTAATTTAAACAACCACTTACTAAGGAGGCAAATGTTTTTGATCTTGAGATTAGTGATGCCTAATCCACCTTGACCATGGGGCTGGTAGAGGATATCCTATCTAGCAAGTATGTATTATGATATATGACCTACAGACTTAATTTTGTTTCTCCACCTGCTGTAGGAGTTGGAAGAGTGGAATGCCAGGTACAGGGAGAAGTTTGGGTTCGTGTTCATGATATGCGCATCTGGGAGGACTGCACCTGAGGTCTTAGCTGAGCTTAAGGTCTGCATATGTTGATATTTCAGATCCCAGTGTTTGTTTTCCACAATTGATATTAGTGCGTCAGATTTGTACTTCTGGAAGGGCTTGAAAGTTACACACAATTATGTTTGGATCTTTGCTATAGACCTCCCCTTCGAGTAGTGAGGTGTTGTATTCTCTGGAATACCAGCAAAGTTAAAACTCCAAATATTGTTGTTTAGGGAACGATAATATGACTATTTCTCCACACATCTGTAATCTCATTATTGAAAATTACCCCCACCCCCATGAAACTAGAGCCTGATTATCAAAACTAAAAACTTGGATGGTGTTTATGCTGCTTTTGACTCTGTCGGGATACATATTTTTTATCATCACCTCCTTGGTACACTGCATTGTGTAAGCTATAACTTGCTTCATAACTGAAACATTAACTTAAAGATTGAATGCTGTTTTTCTTTCTGTCATTGTAACGGCCTTGATATTATCCTGCTGCTATTTCAGAGGCGTTACGCGAATAGGCCAATTGTTGAACTTGAAGCTGCAGCACAGGAAGAACTGAAGATAACTGAACTGCGTCTTGCAAAGCTTTTCTCATCAGAGCCTACTGTTTCCTTTACTACAATTGAAGGCCCCACCATCCAATCTGATAAAGCAGCAGGTATCAATTCCATTCTATCTGTTTGTAGGTTCTTTTATACGAAAATGTCTGCTTTTTTTACTTAGATGTTTGAGAATTTTGTTGTATCTATCCTATATCTGTACGCAAGCTATCTTGTGCTCACATGTTCACACTTTGCTTACAGTAGTATAGACAGCATTCTATCTGTTCAGTTCTACCATGTCTGGAAGTTCTGTTGTTTCATTCACATTGTGTACATTTAAATTAGTTGTTGAGTGAGCAGCTGGACTTGGCATTTGTCTTTTTCTCCATATAGCAGTCTTATTTGTATGGCATAGGCCCTTTTGTGATCTTGATTATGATATTTTGGCTAACACAGTCACACCTAGTAGGATTGGTGTATCAGTATATCTGATTTGCAAACACACAGTACGGTCAAAAATACATTTTGCAAAATACTGTCTAATGCTAAAATTGAATATATGCTTGGAGTTAGTATATGCAAAGCTTTTCTTATTGTTATGTTTTTTGTTAATTGAAATAATCTGATTGAATTTTCTCTTAATAAATAGAAACATATGAAAACATAATGCAACTATGAGAGCTAAATTTTACCTTACAAGAACTAAAATAGTTTACAACGATTTATAAACTAATGAGCTAGTGCTGTTGAATGGGCTTGTGCTGGAGACGATTGGGCATCAATTTTCATCTAGTTTGCAGTTGAACTGTCCTTAATCACTCTATAGTTTCATTATCGTCCTCATTGTTTCATGTACTGTGCTAGCATAATGATAGTTATTTTGCATGTGTGTAATTTGGGTTATTCTGCTTTCTTATCATCTAAATGTTCAAAAGATCGCATGCGGATTATTGGAGCACATCTTGGAGCTCTCCCCCAGCCTTCTGCCAATAAAGCTCCTGAAATTACAGGTAGCTCCAACCGGACTCGGCCGCCCATTACAACCCATGTATTGGATGTTGCTCGTGGATCGCCTGCATCTGGAATCGAAGTTCACCTGGAGATGTGGAAGGATGTTTCAGCTCCTCCGTCATTCAGCAACAAATATCTCAATGGATGGGCAACTCTAGGCTCCTCGGTTACAAACAAGGATGGCCGCAGCGGTCAGGTGATGGACATTGTGGACAACGTTGCTCCTGGTTTCTACCGCATAAGCTTCAATACCGGCAAGTATGCACCTGCAGGGTTCTTCCCTTATGTCAGCATCATATTTGAGATCAAAGAGAACCAGACGGCCGAGCATTTCCATGTTCCCCTCTTGTATTCCCCTTTCTCGTTCACCACTTACCGTGGTAGCTAAGTTGTCAATTACGTGTAATTACCTCAGTTTATTCATTATGGAAAAAAGTTATCTCAGTTTGTTGGGATGTTTAAGAACTACTATGTAAATTTGACACTTCCGTTATGATGAATAATTTCGTTCCATGTACCGCAAGCTTGGTTTTAATCGAGAGGTATTGTTGCTGCGTGCCTGTGATCAGATATCTAGCATTGTCAATCGTTGCAGTCCTGGACAACCTCGCCACCGATGGACTCGCGCCTCCTACGCGTCCATGCCAGCGTGGGGGGCATGTGCTCCCTGATCGAGTCGCGTGTCCGTCCTGAACGCACTTGACGAGGGCAACCGAGATTTGAAACATAAACTTGAACCATGGACGTAATCGTGTTAGCGATACACACACACTGTCATCTTGGGTCAGTAGGTATTTCTATCTGACTATCTTTGCAGGTGCATGAAATCAGGCACAGAAGTCGATTATTTTTTTAACACGACCAATGAATTGTTCCCTTCCGACTAAATGAATTCCTTCATTGTTAAGCAAGCACAGAGGCTCTGCACCGGTGGTGACCGATCGTTCCCTGGCCTGGCATCCATGGGAGAAGCTAGCGTGGCAAGCGACGGCGGCGATGTGCCCATGCTCCCGGACGACGTGCTCCGCGAGATCCTCGTCTGCCCTGCAATGGAACATTAGTGCAACTTTAAAATTTTGAGATTTTTTTAATCTTAGTTCAGTTTAGCTTGAGTGACGCACGTAAGTATCGAGAGAGGAGTTTGGATATGGTGATGTAGCATGAGCCAGCACTTGGTAGTTTGGAAATTATACTGATAGTGTGTCAGTACATATTCTGAGAATCAATGACGATCTCAAACTAAGGATTTTATAGTTATATTATTTAAGATAACAACTGATGACACATCATAATAACAATTCCAATAGTATCTCAAGGTGGGTTTATCTAATATTATATTTTCCAACATAAATATCCACATTATTGATATGATATTTTTATACCTATGATCCATAAAATACAATCATCAATCAATACATGTGTTGAGTTAGCACTTGGTAGTTTGGAAATTACACCTATAGTATGTCACTATACATTCTGAGAATTAATGATGATCTCAAGTCTAAGAATCTTGTAGTTACATCATTTGCGATAACAACTGATGGTATATCATAATAACAATCCCAACAGTATCTCAAGGTGAACTTATCCAATGTTATATTCTCTAACATAAATATCCACATTATTGATATGGTATCTCTATACCTATGATCCATGAAATATGATAATCAATTAATACATGTGTTGATGTTATGTATCATCACAATGATATGCGATCAGGGATCGACTAAGAATAACGTCACAATATAAACAAAGAGTTTTATGAGCAAGTCACATACTTGCCAATCAAAATAAATGACCGTCATTCTTGGAATAACATATTATTCAGAAGTACATAAACATAGACATGCGATACGATCATCTCTATGATTGCCTCTAGGGCATATCACCTTCACATACGGGGACTGGTAGTGTGGTTTGGCATTCTAAACTGCATAATTACGGACAACGAGACTCAGTTTGTCAGTAGCGCTTTTTAAAGACTACTATGAAGAGATCACGAACAAAGTATGATACACGTTGGTGGCACGCCCATAAAGCAATGGTCAGATTGAAAGGGCAAATGAGATGATATTGCAAAGGGTCAAAACTCGAGTCTTCAATCGGCTTCAGAGCTATTTGAGATGTTGGGTGGATGAACTCCCTATAGTACTTTGGTCGCTGCGAACGACCAAAACTCTATTCTTCCTGGTTTTTGGGGCTGAAGCAATGCTCCCCTCTGAGATCACCCTCTAGTCTCCTAGAGTAACCAACTACTCGGACGAAGATCATATGGCTTGACAAGAAGATGACATAAACCTAATCGAAGAGTTCCACGATCGTGCTCTAATTTGAGCTATCTGATGCCAGCAAAGTCTAAGGTGTTATCATGACCGCAGGGTGTGGAAGCAAACCCTGGTTGTAGGCAACCTTATTCTAAGGAAAATTCAGAATAAGGTAGGCCGGAACAAGCTCTCTCGCAAGTGGGAAGGAACCTACACAGTGGTTGAGGTTACCCGACTTGGTGCGGTCAAACTGGCCATTGAGGATGGCTGAGAATTACACAATTCATGGAACAAAAACCAGTGGCGTAAGTTCTATGTGTAAGGCTGCTCGAGCGTGAGCCCTTTTTTTTCTTTCTATTTTACAGGATCTCTCAGACAAGAGCGGACTACCCTCGGCTGGTAAGTCTTTCCGATTCAAAGGTTACACGGCCTATTTGGTAGCCCTTCTGCCAACCAGACGATCAGGGGCTAGAGTAATGTTGGATATGTGTTCCTTTTTATGCTCATAGATTATTGTACACTCCTGGATTATTTTGCCTATTCGCGCATATTGTGGGTATTAAGTTGCTTGGGGGGGGGGGCAAGAAAATTACTGCTCGCGCAATGTTAGAAATGTGTGCGGCTGAAGGAAAATGGCCAAGAGGTCTCAAGTCCCAATTTGGGTAGAGCACTAGTTGCCACCGAATGACTTATCGTGCTAAAAGCTGTCCTAGGCACCACAAACCTAACTAGCAAGCGGTACGAAAAACCTTGACCCCCTAGGAGTAACAAGCAATTAGAGCATACTCACCACATGAGCGTAGGGAAATTCTATTTAGGAGCAAGTCCTTAGGTTACAAAATAACCACCTAGGTAACACTCGGGGCCTGGTTCTAACAATTTGTGCAGTGTCCCTAGGAACCAAAGACGCTTCTCAATGGTTCGAACTGGATGGTCCAAAGAAGAGAGTGAGCTGCGAATAAAAATGAGTCAGGAAGGTCATGAAACTCCATCGTGGTCTTCTGGGCACTAGTGAAGCCTTCGGAGACTGCTGGAGCAAGGTCGAGGTCAGGGAAATGCTTGCTAACACAGGCAAGAGCAAGGTAGGTGTTGTAGACTTCGACCTAAAAAGGTGGTCGCCAATGGTCTGGTAAAGCCTCTGCTCGAGTTCACCTGCCTCCTCGGAGACCACTAGAGCCAGTCGATATGACCAGTCATGGTGCTCCTGGGAGTTGGACGAACTTGAATGTCAACGGACCGAAGCAACGAGTCAAAGGGAGAAAATATCTGACTAAGACAATCATAGAAATACACCTGCCACTAGTCATTTTCCCTCGTCATCTGCTCCAAGTCCCTTTGCACCACCAACGGCTCCTCCCGGTAAGCTGGTCGAAGAAACAGGTCACAAAACACGCTGGAGTCAGTTGGTTGAGTCTTACTTGGCTATCCTAAGACTACATGTGGCTTAGTCTGTGGCAAGTACAGTGCACCTCAAAGATCGCTCTGCAGGGTCTCTCTCTCTCAACCATGAACATAAGTTCACACTCGGCCACTGCTTCTCGATTGTGTTGGTCGATAGAGTCGTCGATGGAGGTGGTCGGGGGCACGGAGGGAGCAGGAGGGCCCGTCAACACAAGAGCTCTACGACCACAGTGGTGACACAAGCCCATTAAATTAATGAAAAACTTCATTCAAACATTATACAAGCCTAAGTTACAGGGTGCAATTTACTCTTTAGTGGTCACCACCTGGAAGAGAGACCCTACATACTCCACTGGCCCTTGGCAATTTGCCTGCAACCTCGCCTCAGCTTCAGAACCAATGGTCACAACCCCCTTCCCAACAACCTTGAGGTTGAAGTTGGGGTCACAACAGTGGTAGTGCTAGAGAACATACTCTGTTGAGGCTTTCAACGCCTTCGCTATGTCCTCCGTGGTTCTCCCTGCCAGGATGCCCAAGAGCTGGGTGAACTTCTCTGCCAAGACGCTGATGGCATAGGCCCAGCCCTGCGCAGTTTCTTCCTTTGGCCTAGAGACTTCCAGCCCAACGCTCCTTAGGGGTTGTCGAATTGCCAAGAAGGCGTCCTTGAGAAAACTGTGGGTCATCCTTTTATCCTCCAACTGCTTGAAGCTTTGGGCGATGAGCGTGACCTTCTCCTGCTGAAGCGCACACCTCACCTCCTTCTCATCGATCACCAGTTTCTCTAGCTCAGCACATCTACGGTCTACCACCTCTTTCTTTGTGATCAGTTTGTTGATCGAGGCGGAGAGGTGAAAGGACAATGATGTCGCCTAGAGGGGGGGGGGGGGGTGAATAGGCGTTTTTACAAAAATTCGCCCCCTTTTACCGTTGGCCTAAACTTGCAGCGGAATATAAACTAGCTGATTTTTCACAAGTGAAAAACCTAAATATGCTAGGCTCAACTAGTGCACAAACACCCTAAATAAGTGTGGAAATTACAATCCTAAGGTGACAAAAATTATTCAATTCTAGCAAGAGATATGCAATAAAACTTAAATTGAAAAAGGCTGAAAATACTGTTCATATGCCTGAAATTACTGTTTACCAGATACTCCGGTGAAGACAGGAGTCTCCGGGGTGTACAGGTCCGGAAACTCCGGTAAAGTCTGGATTCTCCGGATTCTGTACAGAACTGAGCCCGAAACTGAATATAAAGGATGGGTAGAGAGTTCTAGCTCAAACCAAGTGATGTCGTGTGTTCTCGGAGATGATTCCAAGTAGATCCACAGAGAACCTACACTCAAATACACACAAACAAGTAGATCGGGCAATATGCACAAAGATTTGAGCAAGAACTCAAAAGTAAAGAAACAAGAGAGGAGACACAAGATTTGTTTCCCGAAGTTCGGATTCACCACGGTGAATCCTACGTCTCCGTTGAGGAAGCTCCAACGAGCCTGGTCTCTTTCAACCGCTTTCCTCGATCCAGTCTTGATTTCTTCCCTTGCGGAGGCGAAATCGAGCCCTTCACAAACTCTCCCGTGGCTCACCACAAGCACGGGAGCTCACCGGCGACACCTAGCCGGCTAGGAGGCTTCACCTCCAAGAGTAACAAACGCTTCGAGAACTTCTTGTCAAGAACTCAAGTGCTTAAGATTGGATTTTAGCTCATATGCACTCAATCTCCCAATCTCACAACCCAACTGTCTTTTCTTCTCAAATCACACACTAGATTGGAGTGGAAAGGAGTTCTTTTGGCTCTAGAGGATGTTCTTTTCATGCCCTTGTAGCAGCCCCAAAGGATGGGGTGAGTGGGGTATAAATAGCCCACTCCAAAGAACTAGCCGTTACTGTTCTGACACGCCTACCCCGGAGTATCCGGTCCCAATTCCAAAAATGGCGTCAGAATGGTCACAGAATGTGTCAGAATTAGCCGTTACACTCTTTTCTGGACTTTTACCGGAGTATCCGGCCTACACCGGAGTCTCCGGTCGGCACTTAACACAGAAAACAGTCCCGGAGACTTCCCGGAGTCTCCGGCCACTCCAGGTACCGGAGTATCCGGACTTCACCGGAGTCTCCGGCCTTTCCAAGTACCGGAGTATCCGGCCTACACCGGAGTCTTCGGCCACAGCACAGCTGACCTCCGAAAAACGGCGATAACTTTTGATCTCGAAGTCCGATTTCGACGATTTTGGACTCTATGGAAAGCTTATTCAGAGGGCTACACATCCCAACTGAATTCATGACCTAAAACACATAGGATAAAATTAGGAACACTCCAAAACCTATTTTGGACACTTCCGCACTTTCCGCTCTGGACTCTTAACAATAAACTCTCACTTTGGGTTTGGTTGGGAACTCTTGAGCACTGAGACATGACAATTAGCTCATGTTGCATCCCTCTTAATAGTGCGGCATACCTATACTCAAATTCAAAGATAAAACTCGTTTGAACCACTTTGAGCATTTGAAAACTTTCAAGTATCGCTTCTTTTTCTTTCAAACCTTGAGGGTTGCCAACTTCCATATATTCTTCACTCCATCTCTTCTTGATTCTTCATATGATTGATGTGAATCATCCATAGCTTCCTATAGCCTCGCATGGTCCATCGGCGCAAAGCCTTCACTCGCTCTTCACCACCGCCTTGGTCCTTCGGCGCCAAGCCATTTGCTTGCCCTTCACCACGGATGGTCCATCGCAGCTGAGTCTTGCTTGCCCTTCACCGTCTTGCCATAGAAAACCACTTTGTATTCGACATCTTCAAGGAATTCACTTTTTCATATATGGAGTCCACTCTTGTTCTTCACTCTTGGCATATATGATTTCAATTCAACTCATGCCTTCTTATGGATCCTAACCCCAACTCACTCTCAAGCACAAAACACATGGGTTAGTCCATAAAACCTAAATGACAACATTTATACCTTAAGTTACTCTATCTCCACAAGTAACTTATTAGCCTTCATGCATATTGTCAATCTTCATATAGAACCTAACCCCACTCATTCTTAAACACATAGCACACGGGTTAGTCCATAAAACTCTATTAACAAATCATATCTTTAGTTACTTGATCTTCACAAGCAACTTAGCCTTCAAGCTTATTGCTAATCTTATTGAGCTTCTTCTTCTTCTTATGAGCATCACTAAAATTTTAATGACTTTTGATGCAATTCTTTGAACTCATGGCATTTCTCAAAGAATCCATGCTTCATCATTTATGCATCTCCTATGAAATAACCTAATAGCAATTCTCAATATGATTGTTAATCCATAGGCATCGTCATCACTTACCCGAGCATCACCTAGAGCTCATGCATCTTGATGCATTTTCAATCTCCCCATTTACCTAGAGCTCATACATATTTCTCATCCATGCATCACCTATGAAACAACCTACTAACAAACTCAACATCATTGTTAGTCCATAGGTATTATCATTAATTACCAAAACCACACATAGGGGCTAGATGCACTTTCAAGAGGCTAGCAACCAGGGGGAGCAAGTTAGAGGTAGGAGTTGGAAGTTGTGGAGGCCACGGCAAGCAACCCCGGTGGTGGAGTCGTGGGTGTCCCGAGGGTTGAGGCGTCCAACTGGGGCGGTAGAGGAGTTGCGGACGGTGTTGTTCAAGGGGTCAAGGACTTGCTATGACAGCAAATTGCGGAGTCAAGGAAAGAACACGAAGTGTCTATGCCTAACTGGAGAGCTTACTGCAAGGTTGGAGTGGTGAGCACAACGTGCATCCTCGAGAAGCCATTGAGAATAGGCGGAGGGGAGGTCGGCGTCCCATGGGCGCATTTGGACACTTCTGGGGAAGTCGGATCAGCCGTCGACCTCTACCCCCCTTGCCCGGAGGCTTGACGAACATCTGCCTAGGTGCCCCTAGCTGGTTCGGTGTGAGACTGGTCGCTTCTATGCTGACCAGTACTATCACAGAACCTTCACCCATGGTCGGTGGTCGACTTTGAGCAACCTGGTTGTCGCCGCGACCAGATGGGTCTGTACCACAACCAGGTTGGTTATTGGCAAGGCAAGCATTAGGCGAGGCAATGGTTGATTGGGTACTAGGGTGGGTGTCTCGATGAGCCTCTCTCTTTGAGGCAGCCTTGGAGACCTCTAGGACCTCATCGATATCGGGCGTAGGCCATCGATCTCAGGAAGACCCTGCAATGATGCAAATTATGAAACCCTAACCCAGGAGAAGGCTTCCGGGCAGGAAGCTCTTTTCGATGAAGGAAGATCACACAGCGGAGGGGCGCCAGTCGGAGGACCGTCTTTTCTCGGAGCAGCTGACATTAGGTTTCAGATCCACGAGTCGATAGCCTCGCCAGTAAGGTCTGGATAAAAGGAGAGTCTGTAATAAGTTTATCCAATTCATAAGAAAATACATAGGACATAAGACTATTATCCTATGAGAAGCCTGAACTTGGATAAATCCCCGCATTCTTGTGTCCATCTAACCCCACCACAAAGAAACATCGATCAACGTGTCAGTTAACCTGTACACTCCGGATTCATTTTCAGGGATCATGCCCCAACAACGAGTGACGTGAGAGAGGCTGGATGCATGGAGTAATGACTGAGGGGAAGGGTGGCACATGGAAGGGTGTCGGGGTTCAAGGAGGAGGCTGGCGGGGAGGGGGGGGGGGGGGGGTTGGCATCAGGGTGGACGGCAATGGCATTGGGTAGGAGGGGCAGAGGAGGAGATGGCGATAGCGGATCCGGCCTTGGGTGGTGGCAGTGACGTGTGGGTGGCATGAGGTAGAGGAGTGATGGTGGCAGATCGGCATGAGGGAGTGGAGCCATGGGAGGAGGAGGCTATTGAGGATGTGCAAGTGGCGACCAGGTCGTGGGGTGGGTGGGGCGCAGGACAAACATATAAGACTGTTTTCTTCGGTTTTGTATTACGTGGGACAGTAGGAGGCTGTTTTTTTTTGAATTTTTATTAGGGGAGGGGTGGGAACGGGAGGTGGCATAAAGAAACTCATGTTTTATACATAGACGAGGGGGAGAGAGAGGGGTAATGTAGATCCCGTCTGGAGGCAGGAAAACAGCTCGGTTCGAGATTCGTGGATAGAATTGGCGTAGGATTGGTGGATGCAGTTTTCTCTTATTTTATCTGCTAGGAGGAGAGTTACGGTTTTTATCTGGTTTTTTATTAAGTTGAGTTGGGAATATGAGGTGAGAAGAGGTGGTGATGAATGAATAACATCGCTTTATGTAGTAGAGAAATTTAAGCTCTTGGTCCTCGTCATACCCACGCCGCTTTGTGATGCACGCAACTCGTCTCATTCTCTGAACGTCTTGGCCCTCTTTCTTCATGAGCCGTGCTGGTGCTGCAGTGCGCCCCAAAAGCAAGCTTCCATGGCCCGATGGGACAACACGCGGCAGCCTGAAAACCTCGTCGCGTGGCATGGTATTGGTTGCCGCCGCCGCCGCATGGCCTGCACGGACAACCGCGACTGGTGGGGTGGGTACGGCACGAACCGCGAGGGAAAACACCCCTGCTACGCACGGTACTGCATGTGCATGCAGATCCAGGAGCAGGGCCTTGACTTCGACGCATCTTCCGCACATGTCCAACACAATGTCAAACACAAGACGCTCGTCATGATCGTACTACTCATATTCTATGGTTGGGTTGACCTCAAATGGGAGCTTTGACTCCTACTCGTTCCCGCGTCACTCCTCGCACGTCTCCAGCTCTCCTCCACCCCTCCATATTTTTGTCTCTCGTCACCGTCACGGGCACACCGCCCCACTTCCCCCCCCTCACCCGTGCACCACCCCCACCAAAACGTCCATGGCGCCCGCGCCGCCGACCACCACGTGGCCGCTCCACCGCTGCACGTTCCTCCAGCCACTGGTTCTTGTGCTGGCGATTGTCCGGCCGGTCTCTTCTCAGCTGTTCACGCCGCCGCCAGGCGACACGTTCTCAAGGGCGTTCTCGCCGCCTGCCGACGGTGGTGGTGGCGGCGGCAATATTAGCATTACCACTTTTCTCCTCTTCGTCGGTCTCATCATCGCGCTCTTCCTGCTGGGCTTCTTCTCGGCCTACCTCCGCCGCTGCGCCGACGCCGCCACAGGCGCGCACCGCGGAGGGGCCGCCCTGAACGCCAACGATGCCGCGTTCGTGTCGGCTGCGAACGGCGGCATGAGGCGCGCGGGGCTCGACGCCGCGGCGATGGAGGCGCTGCCGGTGCTCACTTACGCGACGGCGAGGGAGGTCAAGACCGGCTGCGGGGCGCTCGAGTGCGCGGTCTGCCTCGCCGAGTTCGACGACGGCGGCGAGAAGCTCCGCCTCCTCCCCGGCTGCTACCACGTGTTCCACGCCGCGTGCATCGACATGTGGCTGGCCGCGCATGTGACCTGCCCCGTCTGCCGCGCCGACCTCTCCGATCCGGCCGTTGCGGATGCCGGCCACGTCCTGGCCGCTGACCTCGCTGCCCAGGCAGAAACGCCAAACCACGCGGTGGTCAACGTCGACACATCGGAGGCAACGCCAGGACAAGACTGCACGTCGTCGGACCAGCACTCAGAGACGGCCGAGGAGCGGGTGGACCGGTACACGCTGCGGCTGCCGGAGAGGCTGAAAAGGGAGATCGTGGAGGCGAAGCGGCACCGCAGGGCGGTGAGCGCGGTGACCTTGGCTGCGAGCGCGTCGAATGGGAGTTGGACATCTGAGGCGCTACGGACAATGTCGGCCGCGCGCCCGAGCCGGCGGTGGTCAGGGCTCTTCCGGACGCTGTCTGGGTCGCGAAAGAGCGAGCCGGAGGGTCATCGGAGGGTGGTGCCATTGCATACCCGCGCCACCGGGGCGAGCGACGGCGATGGGGAGGTGGAGATTGTGGTTGTGCAGGACGACCTGGGGAGACACATGGAGAAGTACTACTCGCACAACCTCACGTTCGCGGGGTTCATCATGGACGGCGACGTCGCGGCCAGCGACTGGAACCCGGAGGTCTTCCAGGTCTCGACAGCCGTTCCGGCCGCCACGCCGGCGTAACAGCGGTGAAGTGAAGCCAAGAAAATGCAATTGATTTTGCTTGTTTTGAGTTTCTTTTCCTAGCATTGTTGGTTTCAGCGATCCTTCAGAGGTATACAGATTGTAGCTGTATGATGAATTCGACAGGAACTGTACATTTAGAGTTAGTTCTCGGTGGAAGAGCTCTTTGCACATATAACTAGGCTTCTGAGTAACAGTTAAAAGATGACTGAGCTCAGAGCCTCATGGAAGGAAAAATAAGTGGCATGACAAAAAAGACAAAGAATTTGATGATTCGCTCTCATTCTTTTTCAAAAGAAGTAGGGTGATAATCTTCTGACTTGTAATCTTGATCAGAGTCTCCATTGTAGTTCATGCATCATCATCAACAAAGATGTACTACTACGGTACTACCTGAAGCATATGACTTTCTGTCCCATGTACTAGACTACCTAGCAGGAGTGCATGCACCAGGTCTTATGTGAAAAAAGGGTTTGCTTACATTTCCCTAGTAAAGTAGCACAAGAGCACAATCATAAGTAACAGATCCATCTTTGAAGCCAGCAGTACTAAGATTCAGAAATCAGAACACAAGTGTCCTTAACATGGTAGAGCAATTACCATGAGACTGACACCAAAATTATGTATGGAAGTCAAAGAATAAACTGGGACTAGCTAAGTAGTATAGCAGTATAGGTCTAGGTAAACATGCTGCTGTTATGCAGCTAATGCGCAATTAATTTGACTTTTTGCAGTCTAAGAGTAGATTCATTTCCCCAATAAGATGGCAAAAAAGAAGGCCTCGCAAACTTACAATGCAAGTTTCATACTTTATGATGCAAGCTACAGATACAAATTAAAGAATTTCGTTTGTAACCATACCGGCAGAGACTTGTTCATATATATTATGATGCATCTAATATTGTGTGTAAAATTCTTATAGAAATAGTGATGCATAGACACAACTAAGCTGTTGCGTAGCCTAGAGTTGAAGACGTACAGTAGCCTCGGAGGAATTAGGAGGAAGACAACTAATGAACTAAATAGTTGCTAGGTATTTAGCTTCTGAAGCACCCGGAAACCTGCAATATAAGAACTGATTGTCGTTGTCATATTATTCTAAACAGAAATTTTGTTTGAGTAAGCACATTATAAAGTACTACAGTATAATCAATTGATATCCAAGTCAAGACAGAGATGCATTCTAGAATAAACAAGCGAAGTCAAGAACGCTTGGGTTTGAGTACCTAGGCAGCAAAATACAATCAAATATGTAAGAATCTATTTAAAAGATCCAAGTGGTAAGTGTTGAGCCACCCCTAGTCAGCAGACCAACCAAGAGATCTCAACAATTAAGAACAACTATTTCTCTGGGCACTGTCTAAGAAACTCAAGTGTCAAGTAAAAAAGGAAGCTAGTTTAGTCAGCTGTTGTATCTTTTACTCTCCTTGCATTGCTGTAACACCTCATAAAACCTTCCTTCCCTAGCTCCAACAACTAGTCGTGCTAAATGAGTGGAGGACAGTGTACACACTACAGCAAGGAATTTCCATGGTTCGACGATTGTTTGTTGGCTCCTGCCTCAGGATCACGCGCACGCCGGACAACGATCAGTACGTGTGTGATTAGTTCGTGCCTGACCACGACCAGCTTATGCCCGACCACTCGACCACGTGAGCGGCAAGTAGTGCATGCTTGACCACATAATCTCTCGACCACACATGCGTTCGACCACGCGGGCGCTTGAGCACGCAACCACCGAGTACGTGCTCGTGTAGCTACACACGAGTCGCGACCTATACGGCGAAATGCAAAGATAGATCAAACACGCGTAACTCGAACCCGATGAGAACGTATTCCTGTGATCTTGTCAAGAACAAATTAGACTCAGGAGCAGATCTAAACTTCTCCGGAGGAAAAATTTAGACTCGATTAACTCGCTACAATCTAGGAGTTACAATTCAATATTTAAAGTGACTGCTAATCGAACTCTAAACTGAATCAATTCTGACTCGAACTCTAACTATACGTACTCCTGCACACATACGACATCCGACCGATATACGAACCATATACAAACTGAATTTTCGGACTAAAACATGGCTCCTTACTTCCACACCATGTGAAACGAGTCCCCGAGGCCCACGCTGGGATTAGTCCAACATACTCACCCCTAATCTTGACGTGGGCTGAGATCACGAATTCCCAGTAGATGTCGCTTGACCACCAGCTTCACCGCCAACAATGCCTTCGTTAGCGCGTCAGCTCGCTGCTCCTATGTGCAGATGAACTCCACTTCAATCTGACCTCCTTAACCACACTCACAAATGAAATGAAACTCAGTGTCAATGTGTTTGCTATGACCGTGAAACACTGGATTTTTCATCAAAGCAATTCCCAATTTGTTGTCAACAAAAAATTTCACTGCTTTGGACTCTTCTCCTGTTAGCTCCTCCAACAGACTTCTAAGCCACAAAGCTTGGCATGCCGCCGCCATTTTTGCCATGAATTCAGCCTCTCATGAAGACAAAGGCACCATTTTCTGTTTCTGTGAGTTCCATGACTCGAAGCTATCATTGATATAGAAAGCCAGACCTCCGGTACTCTTCCTGTCATCCATGGTCACCAACCAGATCACTATCAGTGTACCCATTGATTACTTCTTCTCTTCCTCCTCTCGAATACACAAGCCCATAATGAACGGTGCCCTTCAAATACCGAAGGATTTGCTTCAATGCCTTGTGATGCATCATTGTGGGCTTCTCCATGAATTTGCTTGCCACCCCAACATCAAATGAAAGGCCGGGTCTTGTCTGGATTAAATACCTTAGACAGCCAATGATGCGACAATATTCAATTGCATCCATCGGCTGCCTATTTAGATCCTTATGCAACTGAGTCCTCTGTTTCATGGAGAATTTTGTGGGATTGCAATCCAGCATACCAAATTGACCAAGGACCTTCTGCACATATTCTTGTAATTCTCCCATCTTCTTGCGCTACCTCAATTCCAAGATAGTAATTGAGAAAATCAAGATCAGTCATCTCAAACTCACTCATCATATGCTGCTTGAATCCCATGATCTCCTCTGGACTTTCTCCTGTCATAATGAAATCATCAACGTATACTCCAACTATCACACCTGTAAGACTTGATCCTCTTGTGTATATGGCCTACTCTTGTAAACATCTGCTAAAACCAATTTAATTCAAGCTTCTGTCAAGCCGAATATTCCATGCCCATGGCGCCTGCCAAAGTCTATACAATGCCTTGCTGAGTTTGAGCACGAGGTGCTCTTTGTTTTTCACTGCAAATTCCTCCGGTTGGGCCACGTATACTTCCTCTTCGAGCTCACTATTTAAGAATGCTGACTTGACATCCAGGTGATGAACCTGCCAACTCCGATTGGCTGCAACAGCAAGGATGATGAACACGGTGTCCATCCTAGCTACCAGTGCAAATACTTCTTCGAAATTGATTCCTTACCGCTGCGCATATCCTTTCATGATCAGCCTCGATCTCCTTCTGTGTTCTTCTTCATTTTGTAAACCCATTTGAGTCCAATCGGCTTATGACTAGCCGGCAGCGTCGAGAGAGTCCATGTGTCATTCTTCTCTATGGACTCAATCTCCTTAGCCATGACGTCCTCCCAGACCTGCTGCCTAGTAGCCTCACGGTAGAAAGATGGCTCCTCCATCTCCACGAGCATGGCCTCTTCTTCCATGTCCTCCTCATCAAGGTCCACCCTTCGAGAATCTCTCATGATGTCATCAATGTGCCTGTAACGAACAGTCCCTTCGTTTGTGCTGCTGCTGCCGCTCAGCAGCGGTGTAGCCTGATCATCCGCCAGTGATTCAGGGGTCGATGTTACCATCTGTGTGGCAGGAGATGTTAGAGCGATCAATGTCGTGTGTGCTATAGCCCATGCCCTGGTAATTGGTCCTCCCTACGTCACCTTGTCGACCGGTGGAGTCGATGAAGGAGCTGGATCAACTTGTGTCGTGGTCACTGGCATGCCTACCGGGCCACACCCATGAGGCGTAGAGCCGCCCACTACCAGCTCAGTCCTGAACTCCTCCTTGATGGCGAAATCCAATGGATCCCCACTGTCTGCGCCTGCACTCCAACTCCACTCCATGTTTTCTTTAAATTTGATATCACGACTTACATGAATTTTCCCGTGCCATGGATCAAAGAGACGGTGCGCCTTGTAGCCGTCCTCGATGCCAAGATACACCATCAATTGACTTTGGTCATTGAGCTTCTTCAAGTGTGGAGTTGTCACTTTCGCATGCGTCGTGCAACTAAACACATGAAGGTGTGCTAGATGCGGCTTCCTTCCGTTCCAGACCTCGAACGAAGTGATATCATCCAGCGCCTTCATTGGCAAGCGGTTCAGCAGGTACACCATGTGCCGCACTACCTCCCCCCAAAATCTTCCAGGCACATTCATGCTCCTAAGAAGGGACCTCGCCATCGCCATCACGGTCCTGTTCCTCCTCTCCACCATGCCATTTTGATATGGTGTGTATGGCGTGGTGAGGTGCCGCTCGATCCCGTCCTCCTCGCATAGCCGAGTGAACTCGGCAAAGAGAAACTCCCCACCGCGATCAGTCCTCAGCGTTTTAACATGCTGCCTGATCGTGTTCTTGGCCTGCAGCTTGAACCTTCTGAACACGGAGCAGGCCCCTTCGACTTGATCATGTACACCCACATCCACCATGAGTAATTATCAACAATTAACATAAATAAACTGTTACCAGTGAGAGTCGAAGGTGTGATCGACCCGCAGAGGTTAGCATGTAGTAGCTTGAGTGGCTTCTCCGCCCTGAAAGTTGTTGCTATCGGGAATAGCTGCCTCGCGTTCTTCGCCACAAAACACCCTTTACATAGCTGGTTTGGGTGCATGATCGGTGGCACTCCTACCGCCTTTTTCTTGTCAACAAGTAGCTTCATAGTAGTGAAGTTGATGTGACCGAGCCCTGCATGCCATAGCCATGCTGGGTCTTCAAGGCTAGCTAAGAGACACACCAGTGTTGCTTGATGCAGCTCAATCTTATAGAGGTGATTTGGAGTTCACCTCACTTTTATCAGTAATTGTGCAAGACTGCTATCATATACTCGTAAATGTTCAGCATCCATGATCATCTTGTGTCCAACCTCGGGAAGTTGTCCTAGACTGCTGATATTGCTGCCCAATCTTGGAATATACTAGACCTCTTGCAATAGCCACTGGTCACCATTCTTGTAGCTGAACATGATAGATAAGCCCGTGATCTGCACCGTGGAGCCATCACCGAGCTTCACCCTGGCCGTGACACTTTCGTCCAGTACTCTTTGTCACCGATCATGTGAGTACTAGCTCCATTTTCCAGGTAGCAATCCTCAGAGCTGGAACCAACCTCTATGGTGTCGCGTTGCTCCGGCTTCAACTTCTCCTCATTCAGCAACATGGCATCCCACCTTTGCTGCAGTCCTAGTACCGTCTCCTTTTACACTGCAAGCAGTAAGGTTAGTTCGGTGTCATCGGTACATGTAAGATGTGTCTAACCTTTCTCTTCCTCCTTCTTCTTTGGTGCCTTGAATTCATTCAAGTAGTGCCCCATCTTATAGCAATTATTGCACTTGATGTGACTCTTGTTGCGGCAATCGCTGCCTGAGCTGCTCTCCTCATCATTACGCGATGTACCGCTGTGATCACCTCTGTCATAGCCGCATCCAAGACCACCCTGGCCGCGATTGCTATCTACAGGAGAGTGGTATTTGCCCTTGTTGCTTGATGAGGAGTCACCGCTATCCTTCTTCTGCCACGCCTACCACTCGACCTCAGTGAGCAGAAGCTGGCCATCACTAGTGTTGTTGTTGTTGCCGAATGCACATGGGCGAGCACGTTCTTCAAAAGCCTTCAGCTACCCCACGGCTTCATCGAACGAAATATTGTCAACGTAGTAGAACTGCTCGATCCCGGTGATCACACTTAGGAATCGATCCGACACGGTGTTGAATAGCTTCTTGACCAACACAGCATCGTCGAGCATCTTCCCCAGATTGGTGTACCTCATGGACACGGCGTTGAGCTTTCCGGTATACTGGTCCAGCGTCTCTCCATCCTGCATGCGCATGGCGTTGAAGTCACCCTTCAATGTCTACAACCGTGTGTTCTTAACATGATCCCTGCCAATGAACCTTGTCTTAAGACAATCCCAGACCTCCTTTGCAGTTTTCTTCCTTGCCACCTAATATTAGGAGATCCTCCGGAAGTGCTTGGAAAAGATGCAACCTTGCCTTATTGTCCTTCTTCTCGTCAACCGCCGCTCCGGCCGCTGGCTTGACTGCATCGCAGATGCCTTAATCTTCCAACATTGCTTGCACCTGAATTACCTAGATCTTGTAATTCATCGCATCAGCTACGGGTACAAGAACGGCCCATCGCAGCTCTCCCATGCCACCTCGCCTTAAGGAACGATCGACATATTCACGAGTTAGTGCCAGATTCATTTCAGGCTCTGATACCAGATGTTGGCTCCCGCCTCAGGATCATGCACACGCCTGACCACGATCAGTACATGTGCGATTAGTTTGTGCCCAACCACGACCAGCTTACGCCCGACCACTCGACCATGTGAGAGACCAGCAGTGCGTGCTCGACCACGCAAGTGCTCGAGCACGTGACAACTGAGTATGTGCTCGTGTAGCTACACACGAGTTGCGACCTACCTGACGAGATGCAAAGACAGATTGAACATGTGTAACTTGAACTAGACAAGAATGTATTCATGTAATCTTATCAAGAACAATCAAGACTCAGGAGCAAATTGAAACTTCTCTGGAGGAAAATTTAGATTCAATTAACTTGCTACAATCTAGGGGTTACAATTCAATATTTAAAGTGACTGCTAACCGAACTCTAAACTAAATCAATTCTGACTTGAACTCTAACTATACGTACTCCAACACACATACGACATCCAACCCGTATACAAACCATATACGAACTAAAGTTTCTGACTTGAACACGGCTCCTTGCTTCCGCGTTGCGTGAAACAAGTCCCCGAGGCCCATGCTGGGATTAGTCCAACATTGTTTACCAAGAAAGAGTCGAAACACTCTTATTATTGTGTTGTATTTTGGAGAGGATTCTTCCGATCAGGAATTGAAGAGGAGAATGCATAACCCAAGTATCATACGATATAGTAGGCAGTGGCATATGTAGTTGTCATTCGTCATCAGATCATCATGGTGTGTATGAACAATAATCAACAGCAATTTCCTTGCATCTTCTTAGGAAACTGTTAACATCTTGAAACCTTCCAGATATTCAACAGTCTAAGTTAATTCAATCTCCTACTATGCACATGACTTCCTGTCTCCAAAAAGAAAAAGAGTAGCTGGCACATGACTTGTAAGAACTACACAATTGGTCATATATAGCATGCCTCTGTGACTTCCTATCTACCGCTAAATGTAGATATGCAGCATCTAGAAACCACATTGTTAGCACCCCTTGAGAGATAAGGAGCCAGAGGAAGGTTCTAGAAGGGAAAGAGGTCCCGGAGGTGGAAGATACACAATAGAAAAGAGAGGAGCAAAAGAGAAGCTAGGAAGAAGAAGAACTAGTTCTGTTCTGGTCTTGTTTGATAGCCCCTCGATGATGTCCCTTGCTACCTTTTGTACCTTTTGTCCCTACCAGCCAGCCGGGTGCTAGCCTATGCCAGCTGGGTGCTGACATTCCCCTCTCCTTGAAATGCGCACGCCCCACAACACCATAGACCTTGTTGATGGGGAGGGACTTCAGGTGTGTGGCCTTGTAGGTGTCATCAATCCAGATGATGGCGAACCCCACATCTTACCACCCGTTGGCCAGGTAGTCGAATCCTCACTCCACGAACGGGCACCCAGAGCTGTTGTAGGGTGGTTGGTGGATTGCGTCCCAGATGCCCTCGAACATGTTGCACGACATGTTGTCGTGGCCATCCTCGACGAAAGCCGTGTCCACTGTGCATCCCCGGGTGATATATTGAAACACATAGATGTAGAGCGCGCAACTAAGGACCAACGTCGTGGAGGCCATGTTGCTACCACAGCTACTGGGGAAGGCGAGGAGGCTGAGGACAGAGTGGTTGACGTGCAGCACAAAAAGTGGGTGGATGACGTCGAGTTCAGGTTTGCCGAGGTTGTAGCTAACGATGTTCCCGCGTAGCACGTAGTGGTTCACCATGGAAGGCTTGGGCAGGATGCCCTCAAACGACGTTGTTCTCAACCATGGCATGGAAAGTTTCAGCCCACACGTTCTGCATCACCTCGAATGTCCGCTCGATGATGTGTTCCTTCTAGTTGTCGTAGGTGGACATGTGCAAGCCGTGGAAGGTGGGGGTGGTGGGGCATTTCATCAAACAGTTAGTGGATGCCAGTGCTGGAGGAGTGTGCACGTGGCAATAGTTGCAGTATGAGTCACTGTGACACTCGTGGTGTAGCCCGTAGGACATGTAACATGCATGCTTGTAGGATTGATTGGTCATGCAGATCCAGATCGGTTGCATGCGCTTGCACTCACTCTACCACATCGGGTGAAGGTTGGAGAATGGCCAGGCGTGGTCGATAGTGTCGTCGTGGATGTAGTGGTAGACAATGTAGGTGGTGTGCGCGAGCCCAGGGTAATTCTCGTTAGAGGCTTTGGTAAACACATCGTGTACTATGTCAGGGTGGCAGTTCTCATTGGAGGTGGTGTCGAGGTCAATGAGGTTGTTCAATTTCAGAGTTCCATGCTTGTCGATGTAAAGAATAGGGGGTCCCCTATTCTATGGTCCTACACTAGCAATGGCCCACTGTCAGTAGATGTTACCATAAGCTGACTCTAGCATGCACATTTGGTAGGGCTTGCGCGGCCAGTCAACTGATCGCGGAAGGAAACCCCACAACCAGCCCTTGCTAGTCATAGGGTAGGTATTCATCTAACCAGTCTAATGTCATTTAATGTCACCCACTCAAGTGTTTTTCTTACCCAAGCACCTTCTTTCGGTGAGCGAAGTCGTGATCAGCGTAGTGGTGCAGTGGCCTGTCCTGTAGCAATTAATGCTACAGGATGGCCATTCAGGCGGGGGTGACAGTCTCGCAAGTGGGCGCGGAGATGTGCGGCTGATGGGAGAGAACACGCAAGATGATGCGGCAAACCAAGCATGCCCACTCTCTGTAAGAGTGGCCTCATAGTAGGGGTTTTTAGCAGGAATGGGACTACCATACTTTTGGCATGTATTATTTGTATATACACCTCTCCTCCTACTATATAAAAGAGGGAGGACCATGCTCATAAAGAGGAGACTCTTTCTAGATCCAGTTGATCCCTATCATAAAAAAAATTCATAGAACGTAGGGCTATTATCTCACAGGAGATATGAACCTAGATACCCCTTGTGTTCTTGAGTTCATCATCACACACACTCCCACTCGTAGGAAATGTTGATCACGCTCTCGTCTACCGGTATACCCTAGACACATTGTCGGGGATTAACACTCAACAGTTGGTGTGCCAGGTAGGGGGATGTGTATTCGTGTTTCAATAAGTGTCGATAACCTGATTGGGCTACCCATGGCTGGATCCACGACGACCACTGAGTCCCATTCCAAGGACCCTGGATAACACAAGGTGTTAGTCATGGGATATGACCCAGATGAGCCTGGTGTGCTCCAAGCTTAGGATACCGAAATGGAGTCCAAGGACTCCATAACCCAACGAGAAGTTTGCATGGCAGCCCATGCAGTGGGGAATAGCGGAGGTTATCATCCCCTGGGCACTGGTGGTAACCCTCAAGCCATACTCCCAGAGGGAAACCTGCCCGGTGCCAAACAAGGAGGTGCTCTGATGCAGCCCCAGCAACTACAACACCACCTAGAGTAGTGCCTGCCGAAGGAGCAGCCCTTGAGGGCATCACCACATAGGCCTTTGTGTCATGCGAATGTCAAAGGCTCCCTCCCTCGTGATATTTTACCACTTCATGTTCAGTAGCTTGACTTTGAGGCCATGACGCCTGAACAAAACCTACAGACCGTATGAATGCTTCTTAGTCACCTCACCTGTGGCAATACTAGAGGGTTCACCAGTAGCACCATGGCTGCGTGACCTCGCTCTCCTGGTAGAAATCGCATGATGTCAAGTCACGGCGGCAAAGACCGCGCCCATTTCTAGCACTGATGACAGCCGTGGTTCCCAGGAATCATAGTAGGCCCCACAGTGGGACAAATCCCGTGCCCCCACTGTAACGGGGGGTACTAGGAGAACCCCGTCACATTGGGATAAACAAACCCCTGACTTGCACGACTCTCATTGCCAATGTGACCTTTGCAGCATGATCCAGGGCTAGAGGGCCAACCGAGAGTAGGAGGACCGCGCCCGACGAGGGTAAGACAAGGGCAAGCGGCCCTACCACTCGCCTTCCCCTTGCAGTGAGGCGTCAGATTCCTCCATCCTGTTGTTAGGACCTCATGACCATTGTCTCTCTCCCTGAGCATGTGCAGCTGCCCATCAGATAGTGTCTCCCTATTACGAGACATGGTGCAATGCCTTATCAACTCGGTTACAAGAGATGCACTAGCCGGACAAGTTCTAAATAGTCCTAACCAAAAAGTATGATGACTCTTCTAACCCAGAGGAATTTCGATAAATTTAAACAACCATGGTGCAGGCTGCAGGTGGAAACGGGAAGGTCATTGTGAACTATTTCCTAATCGTGTTGACCGACTCAGCCTAGTCCTAGCTTATGAACCTCCCCCGTGGGTCAGTCCACTCATGGGTGGTCTTGTGCGACCAGATTGTCACCAACTTCCAAGGAACCTATGCCTGACCAAGGGTCGAGCATGACCTATACCAAATCAGGCAGCGATAGGATGAGTCGCTATGAGACTTTATTTGGCGTTTTAGCTAGAACACTATTCCAATGATCACAGGTGAATCCGTGTTTATCACCTTCAGGAGGGGGTTTAGAGACTAGAAGATGGTTGAAAAGGTGACCACCAAGGAAGTCCGAAGCACCACCGAGCTCTTCGAGATCATAGACAAGTGCACACATGCCACTGAGGCCTGAGAGCGCTAGAGCGGCACGAAGCCGTAGCCGGCCTTCGACCAACCCGCCTCTTCCAAAGGGTTCAAATGGAAGAACAAAAGAGGAACAAGTGTAAGACAGGACCAACCGAGGTCATAGCGGTCGAGTAGACCAGCCAACCACGCTAGTGTTTCGAGAAAAAGGACGGGAAGAAGGGTAGAGGCTACTGTCCAATCCATCAAACAGATGCCTATGACCCGACCGAGTGTAAGGTCATACGGAACATCATTGACAAGGAGCTTAGGGAGTGCAAACCCAGGCATGACAATGATGGTGAGGATGGGGCCACCCCCAACTAGTCGGTACTAGGGTTCCAGCAGGCCAACCACATGGTCCACCACATCTTCGGAGGTGCTGCAACGTATTCATTGAATAGGGAGTACAAGTCAGTGGTCTGCGAGGTGTTGGCAACCGCGTTGGGCACATGCCCTAGTCTAAAGTGGTCGAGGTACCCCTCACCTTCAACCAGGCGGACCATCCTTCGTACGTCAAGCGCCCTGGTCGCAACCCCATTGTGGTCGAACCCACGATACAAAGCATCTAACTGGGTCACGTACTGGTCGATGGAGGGAGCTCCATCAACCTCCTCTTTGCTGATGCCTTGGAGCCCTGCAGATTTCAAGTAGTGCGTTGAGGCCATCTCCTCCTTTCTTCAGAATTACCCCTGGCTCCTTAGCTAATTGGGGCAAATCGAGCTACCCACACCTTTGACTCTTGAAATAACTTCAAGACTGAAAGGATCCTGTTCAATGTGATGGACTTCAGGACTTCTTATAACGTGATCCTAGGGCGATCCGTGATGGTCCAGTTCATGGCTATTGCCCACTATGCATAACAGGCAATTAAGATCCCTGGTCTGATGGGGACCATCACTGTTTTTGCAACAAGAAGATGGCCCTACACTACGACAAGAGGAGTTTCGACATGGTTAAGTTAACTCTCGGGTGACAGCCTAAGGCTGCGTGCCTAGTGGTTTGCCGATGAAGGTCCATGTCATCACCAGCCCAGATGTAACACCCTGATTTTCAGATTTCGCAAATTTCTAAAATTTTCCAAGATTATTGAATAGCTTCACCACTAGTATAGGTTTAAAACGTATTTTCTTAATCAATCAATCAATATAGGTTAATATTTTGTGTGCATTGCATGCTGAGTTTTGCTAGGAGCCAGGTAAATGCATTAGAGTTCTTTTTCCTTTTCCTTCTCTTCGGTGTTTTGAGTGAAAAATATTTTGAAAAGGTTTTACAAAACTCAGTAGTGAATAAGTTAAGGATCTTAATGGTTGGAATTCAAAATCTTTGAATTCATTATCTACTCAATATTTGATCATACATGATCCTTCTCTAGTTCAATTCAAATCTTATCCAAACTATTGTTTAAAGTCAATCTCTCCTCTTTCTCAAAATTCTACCCAAATTCAAAATCAAATTCCTTATCTACTCCTATTCTTGATCAACGTCATTTTTCGTTTCTCTCAAATTCACTTCAAGCTCAATTCAAATTCAAAATCTATTCAAATTTCTCTGCAAAAGTTTATTTTCTAAACTCTAGATATACCTAAAGTGTATTTGGGCTCAATCTTTCTCAAATCCACACCCTTAGCTAAGTCTTCTAGATGGCCCAACAAAGGATCCACGAAATCTGTAAATTTTCGCGGAGTCCTAGATAGCCTCATTTTCTCATGAAGTTTCGGAGTTCAAAACGGCCTCAAATGCAAATCTTGATAATACCAAAGTTGTAGGTCTCGTCGAGAGCTTTGATTTAAACCTGTGGAAATCCCCTTTTGGGTAACGGAGCTAGGAGTTATGGCCTCTGAAATCAGTGCTGCGCAGATAAGTCTGAGTTCAAATAGTTTATCTTGTGGTTCATTTTTTGAAATCAAGATGACGTTTTTAGAAGTACCAATGACTACCAAAGTTGTATATATTTTCGATTAATACAATTTAGAATCATGAAACGTCCAATTTGAAGTCCGGATGATGGAGATATCATCCTCGGAATACAGAGCTCCGAAAAAGGAAAGCGTAACCGACTCGAACTCGAATCCGATTCGTGTTCGGTTTAGACTCCACCTCAACCAGCCGCCCCTAACCTTATAATTATGAGTTGCACGCCCTCTACTATCTCTATTCCATGCCCCCAAGCCTTAGAAGTCATTGCTGCCATGCCCGTGTGTCGCCGAAGCGCCGCCGTTTGCCGGAGCCGCCGCCGCTGTCGCCCGTGATGCGCTACGTCGTCTTCTCCGTGAATTCTCCTTCCTCGACCATCAAAGCAAGATGAGGACCTCTTCTTCTCCTCTCTTACTACTATTTTAGCATCATACTAAGTCCCTATTCAAGCTCTAGCCTCGACCAAAGTCCGATCTACACCGCCACGGTCGTTGCCGTCGTGGACAGCCGTGCTGTAGCCGATTGGCATCAACGTTCCTGACCGACCAGAGATCAAATCACCAAGCCCTTTCACTGGTGCATGTCCCATGATGTTCTCCACGCCCTCACCAAACAGGTCGGACAGTAGAGCAGCCAAACTACCGTAATCAAGGTTGACATACTCGCTATCTAGTTTCTGGATGCGTTCTGCACGCGCACCGGATTTGCATTCGCGTTCCCCGTCAATCTGAAAGCCGTATGGATGCACCAACTGTGTCACGGCGTGTCCCATGGAGTCTTCTACGTAACCCTAGGAGCCCATCCACGTTTGTGCAGCGACACGACCAGGACGCCATTGCCAACCACAGCACGTCGCATCCATCACCCATCTCATCTCTGCTGATCGTTCTTTCGCTTAGTGGATGATCTACCCAAAACTATGTCGTAGAATTGTGTTCCCAAGATATATGAACATCTCTATTCAAATGGTTTCTCAAAATTCATAGCCAAGCTCCTGGAACGCGAGCGTCTTCGTTCCTGCATCTGTTCATGGTCACCACCAAACCTAGAAGCAGTCATCGCTGTTTTGCCGCTACCTTGGATGACCCCTTCCAAAACCAACCATACCGTTGAGTTAGTATTTCCGCGTTCTACGCTATGCTTTCTTCGTTTCACTGAAACACCACTGAAGCTCGACATCGATGTCGATGGCCACATGCCCGATCGCCATCTCCGATGAAACCCGAACCACCACCGCTACATAGAGTCACCAGTAGTATCCTTTACCTAGAAGTGCAACCTGTGGCCATTTGATCCATCATAGGTGGTTGATACTAGATCTCAGCATATCCTTTCTTTAATCTAATATGGTACTTGCATAGCATGCCAAGTCAGCGCCACATCATTCTCCTTAGCCTAGTCAGCGAAGTCTGGTCTGCCCTACACTTCTTGAATCTTGCGCAATAATATTGTCAAGCCTGACACGGTGATTATGCAATAAAGTCTTTCCCACAGGAAGATAGTTCCGGAAAATTGGCATTTCCTTTTCAGTCTAATTCATCTCTCGAAAGTTATTCTCTTTTCATCTTAACTCCGATTTAGACGATTCTTGCGTCTAAAAGTTTGTAAAATCTTACTTATCCAACCATAGTATTTTTAAAGTGTTTTGGTGATGTTTGTTATGTTATTCTTAGTGTTTTCCTTTGTGTTGTTTGTCGGTAGTTCTCGCGATTAGTCGATAACGTTCTGGAGCAGTTCAAGGGACTTCAAGACCAAGATTTCGACAACACTGAGCAGCATTGGGTAAAAGACAGGTGTCCTTGATCATCTTGAACCTATATTTTTAAATATTTTGTTTTACAAAATTGCATGCAGTGTCTGTCAATATGATGGGTAGTCACCTATGTTAGGGTTTTCCCTAGATTTTTCCCTTATCATCCTTGGAACCTAGATGGTTTATGGTTAGGTGTCTTTTATGGGTAGATTGCTTAGCCATGCTTTTGGGATGTTGAGAAGTGTCATAATCTTGACTAATGAACATATGCAACAATGGTCGTTAATGTGTTAATGGTATAGCAACATGGAACCTTAGACCTTGAGCAAAGTGGTTTTGATGGTTATCATGGTTATGATGTTGGTTTAATGTTTGCTCAGGTAATTTAAGTAAGGACCGGTTCATGGAGCGACAACCCAAGAAGTAACGTACCAACCACGAGGCTGATATGGGTAAGACATGACATACTAATTAGAGTCTATCCAGTGTGTGTTGTGTCAGCGCAAAAGGGGACTTCTGGGTAGGAGTTGAACTCGCGTAAAGCCTGGCGGTGAATCCTAGTTGGCAGACACATACTGGATTAGTCTCTGGTTAGTGGAAAATGTCATTCAGTGATTCTTGGCGGCACACCACTGGCGTGTGTTAAGTGTTTCGTGAACACAGTAACATGGAATTTACTGACTCGTGGGGAAAATTGGACAACCTCTGCAGAGTGTAAAATTGTTATAACAGCCGTGCTCACGGTTATGAGAGACTTGGATCCTCACATGATTAGATGGTTGTGGGTATGGTTGTGGTACAGGGAGTACTACATGGTTGTGGTTATGGTTCTGGTACATGGAGTACTAGATGGTTGTGGTTTTGGTTATAGTACAGGGAGTACTAGACGGTTATGGTGTGCAAAGTGGGGAGCCTTGTATGCTGCGTGTTGGACCGTATGGGTTACATTCACTTAATAATTGCTTAATACTTTTGAGTCCAAATATGTTTTCATTACTCGCATTTATACAAATATACCATGTGTTAGCCTATTCTTGATATAAGCCTGCATATCATTACTTTCCCCCACTTGTTGAGTACTCTATGTGCTCACACTTGCTATTTTCTCTATACCATGCGACATGTGTGCTGCTGCTCAGTGAGTGAAGATGTTGAAGACTATCAAGACGAGGTTGTGATGTTCTAGGCGCATGTCTCCCGGTCAGTTGCCTGCGGTGTTGTTGGGCACCAGTGCTTCTGTTCCGCTGCAGATATCTTGATAGAAGACAATATATGTTAATTGCTGTAAGAGTTTAATGTTTATTCTATAAAAATATTGCTTTTGTTACTTCACCTGTGACGTCCTTATGTGTGTTGAACATCCTGGGCACACATAAGCCGTATCTGGTTTTGTTCATTAAAACCGGGTGTGACACTAGATGATCGGCTCAAGGCAATTTGCCTAAATGACGCTAATCCATCCTGTATGGTTCAAATAGGGACCAGTCTGGACCTCAAATAGGAACTCACGCTGATCACTTTCCTCCAGTTGAATGTGGACGTCTTTTCATGGAGTCCGTCTGATATGTCCAGAATCCCTAGGGACGTGATCGAGCATAAGTTATCTGTACGAATGGATGTGCAACCAGTAAAGCAGAAGGCACGTTGGTTCTCCATCAATCGAAAGGAAGCAATTCAAGAGGAGGTCGACAAACTCCTAGAAGCAGGCTTCATCCGTGAGGTACAATATTTGGAATGGCTGACTAACGCAGTCATGGTCCAAAAACACAATGGTAAGTGGAAGATGTGCGTTGATTTCACCGACCACAATAAGGCATGCCCGAAGGATCTCTTCCCTCTGCCCCAGATCGACCAGCTTGTTGAATCAATGGCTGGTAGTGATCTGCTAAGCTTCGTAGATGTCCGCTCATGGTACTATCAGATTAGCATGTGTAGGGTAGATGAGGAGAAGACTACTTTGGTAACACCCTTTGGGGTCTTCTGTTATGTAAAAATGCCTTTTCGTCTGAAAAATGCTGGTGCCACTTACTAACATTGCATTCACCTCATTCTTTGACCACAACTTGGTAGGGATGTCGAGGCATATGTTGATGATGTGGTCATGAAAAGTAGAACCAATGATGACTTGGTCGGGGATATCCAGGAAACGTTTGACAACCTTCGAAAGTACCACATGAAATTAAACCCGGAGAAGTGCATGTTTGGAGTCCCATGGGGAAGTTGCTCGGGTTTCTCATATCCAGTCAAGGAATAGAGGGAAATCTTGATAAGATCAGAGCCATTGACCAGATGAAAACCCCAACTAGGTTAAAGGAAGTCCAGAGGCTAACAAGATGTGTGGTGGCGTTGAGCAGGTTCATCTCAAAGCTGGGAAAGAAGGGGATGCCGCTCTTCAAGCTCCTAAAGAAAAGCGACCACTTCTCGTGGATGACAGATGCAGATACGGCCTATCAGGAACTCAAAAGGTACCTCTCTTCCCCTCCTATATTGACTGCTCCTTGACCAGATAAGCAGCTCTTGCTCTATATTGCAGCTACCCCACAAGCCGCGAGCACGATCCTGGTCATCAAAAGAGAAGGATTTCAACAACCAGTATACTGCATCAGTGAGGTCCTACACAACACGAAAGCTCAATACCCACATGCTCTGAAGCTGTTATACATCATACTAATGGCCTCTCACAAGCTCAAACACTACTTCCAGGCCCACAAAATCAAGGTGATCTCCTCGCTTCCCATTAGAGAAATACTCCATGATAGGGATGTTACAGGAAGGACCACAAAGTGGGTAGTAGAGCTCAGGGAGTTCGATATTCAATTTGTTCCTAGAATGGCTATCAAGTCCCAGGCGCTGGCTGACTTTGTGGCCAAGTGGTCGTCCTTTGAGCCCGAACAGGAGCAACGACTAGAGACAAATGAGCATTGGATAATACACTTTGATGGGTCATTCACGTTAAAGGGAGAGGAGGTTGGAGTGGTCTTGACCTCACTAACCGGCGACATCCTCAGGTACATAGTTCAATTATATTTTTCGGCTACTAACAATATCATAGAATATGAGGGCCTCTTGTCTGGAATGCGAGCAGCCTCCACACTTGGGGTAAAACAATTGTTAGCAACAGGGGATTGAATACTGGTCGTAAACCAAGTACAAAAGAATTTTTAGTGCTTGTATTCGACAATGGCAGCATAACTCGCGGAAGTGAGAAGACTAGAGTTACACTTTATTGGTTTCAAGGTCAGGCATGTCTTTCGCAAGGACAATTTCTTAGCTGATGAGCTGGCCCGTCTAGCTTTTCCTCGCAAAACTATCTGGTCAGAGTCTTTGAAGAAAGACTCACATGACCATCCACCACTATCCCACAGGTCGTGTGTGAAGGGGATGCTCCACTTGAAAATGGAGCACCAGAGGCAACACCTTTGGAGGCAACACCTCCTTAGGTGCTGTTGACTTGGGGTTGCCATCATGTGGTCACCGTGCTTGATTCAGGTATGACCTGGATGGATCAGATCTTGGACTACCTTCAGAATTGAGCAGTCCTTGAAGATGATGAGTCAACAAAAAGGGTCACGCGGCAAGCCCACAGATACGAGGGACGCCTTTACCATCGAGAGAGCAACAACCTTTTACTAAAATGCATCACTTAGGAAGACGGGAGCACAACGCTCTCTAATATCCAAGGAGGCATATGTGGTAGCCACACTTCATACTGCACTTTGGTCGGAAAAGTGTTTTGGCAAGGATTCTATTGGCCCACGCTCCTCCATGATGCTCACGAGTTGGTGAAACGATGCGAGTCATGTTAGTACCATGGCCAACATACCGACCTACCAGTCCAAGCACTACAAACCATACCATTCTCTTAGCCTTTCCCTGTCTAGGGGCTCGATATCATGGGACCATTCCCTAAAGCCTTAGGAGGTTTTGAATTCCTATTTGTGGCAATTGACAAATTCACTAAGTGGATCGATGCTGAGCTTGTTATGTTGGTCATCGTCACAACTGCGATCAAGTTCATACGAGGGTTGGTAGTGCGGTTTGGCAGTCCAAACCACACAATTACAGACAACGAGACTAAGTTCACCAGTAGTTCTTTCTGAGACTACTCGAAGAGATTGAGTCCAAAATTTGCTATGCGTCAGGGGAACTCCCCTAAAGCAAGGGACATGTCGAAAGGGCAAATGGGATGATACTGTAGGGGATCAAAACATGGGTCTTTGATCATCTTAAGAGCTATTCAAGACACTGGATGAACAAACTACGCATAGTACTCTGGTCACTGAGAACGACTCCCAGCATGGCCACATCTGAAACCCCTTTCTTCTGGTCTTTGGCATGGAGGCAATGCTCCACTCTATTGCCCTTCAGTCTACTCGAGTGACCAACTACTCGAGCGACAACCTGGTGGCGCGATGAGTGGATGACATAAATCTGATCGAAGAGTTCCACGTTCGTGATCTAATTTGAGCAGTGCTATATTAGCAAAGCCGTAGACACTACCACGGCCATTGGGTGTGGTAACAGACACCAGTCGTAGGTGATCTCATCCTTTGGTAGGTCTAGAATAAGTCAGGCTGGAATAAGCTTTCCCCCAAGTGGGAGGGACCCTACAAGGTGGTCGATGTCACCCGACCTGGTGAGGTCAAGTTAGCCATGGAGGACAACCGTAAATTGCACAACTCTTAGAACATAGCCTAGCTGTGCAAGTTCTATGTCTAGGGCTGCTCGAAGATGGGCCAGTTTTCCTATTTTGCTGGATCTTTCGGACGAGTGTGGAACATGGCTTGTAGGTTTTTTCAATTCAAAAGAATCAAACTCTCTGTTCTGCAGGATTTCTTAGAAAGGAACAATCTCCCACCAACTTGTAAGTTTTTTTTATTTATGAGGCTTGACCACCTGGTCAGTAGGTTTTAGCCGATCCGGCGGTCGGGGGCTTTATAACAATTTAGATTGTGTAGTCATTTGTTCATGTTTTTTTCCTGTTTTTTTGTGCTACTAGTTACTTTGCCTGTTCACTCTTGTGGTGAGTACCAAACCATTTTAGTGGGCATTCAAGTTGCCACTCGCACAGTTTCAAGGATATGGGTGGCTGTGAAGTAACAATCGTGAGACCACAAGCCCTAACCCAAGTCGAGCACTAGTTGCCACTAAAGGGCTTGTCGAGCCAAGGGTTGTCCTATGCGCCACAGACCTAAGAGAGCTGCATGTAATGTTTTGGTCCCCCCTAAATGTAACGTGCACTCAAAACCTACTCATGGGAAGTTTACATAAAAGCAGGTCATGTATTTACAAATTAACTTATCGGGGTAATGCCTAGGGGCTATTTCGAATGGTTTTTACTCAATATCCCTAGGAACCGAAGATGCCCTTCTCTGAGTCAAACTGGATAGACCAAAGAAAAGACTGAGTCACAAAATAAAATGACCCTGTAAGGTCATGAAGCTCCTCTGTGGTCTTCTGGATGCCGACGAAGCCTTTGGAGATTGCCGGATCAAGGTCTAGGTTAGGGAAGTGCTCGCTGACACAAGAAAAGGTAAAGCAGGCACTATGGAGTATGGTCACAAACAAGTGGTCACTGATCTTCCTGCGCAGCCTCTACTCGAGTGCACCCGCCTCCTTAGAGGCTGCCAAGAACCAATCGACACGACCAGTTATGTTGCCTCTAGGAGCAGGACAGATCTGAATGCCAGCAGCCTAGAGCAGTGAGTCAAAGGGAGTGAATGCCTAACTGAGATGATAGTAGAAATGCACCAACCGCTGGTCTTTCTTCCTCATCACTCGCTCCAAATCTCTCTTCACCGCCAACAGCTTCTCCCGATAAGCTGGTCAAGGAAATAGGTCACAAACCACGTAGGAGTCAGTAGGTCGAGGCTCACTTGGCTAGCCAAGGACTACACGTGGCTTAATGGGGGTAGGGACAATGCACCTCGAAGATCAATTTGTAGGATCTCTCGCTCGACTGCAAACCTAAGCTCGCACTCGGCCACTGCTTCTAGACTATGCTGGTTGTTGGCAATATCAACATGCATGATCGGGGGCTCAGAGCAAGCAGGAGGGGCGATCAATTCTTGGGCTTCATTCATACATAGTGCAAGCCTAAATTGCAGTTTGAGGTTTACTCTTCTTAGATGGCCTCCTAGATGGTCTCCACCTGGAAGATAGATCCTATGAAATCCACCGACCCTTGGCACTCCGTCTCCAGCCTCGCCATGGCTACGGGGTCGGTGATCATGATCCCTTCCTGGACGGTCTCAAGGTTGAAGTTGGGCTCGCGGCAGTGGTAGCACTTAAGAATGTATGACGTCGTGGCTTTCACTGCCATCATCATGTCCTCCGAGGTCCTTGCTGTCAGGATGCCTGGGAGCTAGGAAAACCTCTCTGTCAAGACATTGGTGGCATAGGCCTAGCCCTAAGCAGCCCTCTCATCCTTCGGGTCGGGGGCATCTAGTCCGATGCTCCTCAGGGGACACCGAATCACCTTAAAGGCTTCCTCAAGAATACCGCGGGTCTTTTGCTCACCCTCTTTGAGCTAAGAATGTTCAGCAATGAGTGCGGCATTTTCCTGATGAAGCTTGGCATTTTCGTTAAAGTAAGTGCCTCGCCACCTTTCTTCGGCCACCAGCCTCTCTAGTTCGGTGCACCTACTATCTGTTGCCTCCTTCTCGGCGATCAGTATTCAGATGGAGGTGGGAAGGCTGATGACCAAGGAAAGTAGGTTGGAGGCTAGAGTGGGCTCCATGATTGGCTCCACAGGTGCGGAAGTCATGAGAAGTGCTCTCAGTGCTGGAGCTACTGGAGGCTGGGGGGCTGAAGCACCTTGATGAGGTGTCGGAGGAGTAGCGACCGGGGTCTATGGGGGATTTGAGGACCTACAGCTGCAACATATTACAGATTCAAGAAAGAAAAGATAAATCAGAGCACTTGAGCCTAACCAAGAAGCTTACCACGTGGGCAGAGGGGTGAGCACGAGCCTTTTCCTTGTGAAACCGCTTGTGACTGGTGTCCCACGGGTGCATTTGGACGTTTCTATGAGAGTAGAGCCCTTCGCTGCTCTCTTTCCCGCTGACACAGAGCCTTGGCTAGTAGCAGTCTGGTTGCCCTCAGCTTGGTCGGAGCAAGTCTGGTCAGGGCGGCTTTGGTCGGTGTAGGCCTAGTCGGTACAAGCCTGGTTTGGGCGAATCTGGCCAGGGTGGGTCTGGTCGGTGCAGACCTGGTCAGTGCGAGTCTGGTCAGGGTAGGATTGGTTAACCCTCTGCTGACTAGCACCACATGCAGGACATCCACCTATGGTCGATATCCAGCTCCGGGTAGCTTGATCGTCACCATGACCAGGTTGACTGCTGACCAAAGTGGCACTGGGCGATGGAGGGTTCCGGTGGGTACTGGAGTTGATTTCCTAGATGACTCCCATGACCTCGTCAATCACCAGACGTAGGACGTCGACCTCAGGGAGACCCTGCATCAATGTGGACCATGAAACCCTCACCCAGGAGAAAGCTTGGAGGTAAACATTCCGAGAAAATGCTAAATGTACTAGTCTGATCTGAGCCCTCTCCGACGAAGGGAGATCACATAGTAGAGGAGCATCACGTAAAGGGCCACCCTTCCTCAGGTCAGCCACCATTAGGAATTGAACCCGTGAGTGGATGACCTCGTCAGGGAGATCTGGGTAAGAGGCGGATACTTAAGATGTCACATGACTAAAACAAAAAATTCTTAGGATACGGTTGCAGTATTACTTGCAGAGCTCTCCCGGGTGATGTTATCGCTCCTGGTGTACTGGTATGCCGGATGTGCTCTCCTCCGCAAGGGGTATAACCGGCATTTGATGTAGTCGTGGACAACATCCGATCCCGATAGCCTGGCATCCGCCAGTCACTTCACCCATGTTGTGAGAACCAACAACTCTGAAGTTGCCATGGGAGCGCTCCCCCAGCGCTCGGTGGTCTGCACTGGTCGGCTCAAAATGCAAAATATTGTCCAAGGAATCTTTTGTCGCAAGATAGAACCATTTCTCTCTCCAACCCGACCACATGACTTAAGGCCCATCTCAAGGTAGGAGCCTGTGACATCATCGCGGAGGTGAAATCCATAGCTCCCAATGGGTAGACCTGTCTGTAACCTAGTCGTGTAGAAGAACATGAAGAGGTCAAGGCATGGCTCGACCCAAATGAAATTTTTGCACATATGAGCAAATACGCTCAACATGATGATGGAATTGGGGTTGAGATGGAGGTGGCAGATATCGTAGAAGGAAATGATGGTGGTGAAGAACTCGGAAAAGGAAGGAATGAGGCCGACCAAGAAGGAGACGAACATCATGATTTTCCTCTCGCATTGAGCAGGGACATCCTCCCTAGGGTGGTACCCCAAAGACATGCGACGAGGGAGCTGATGGTTGTAACAAATCTGTATCAACCTTGCCGTGCTACACTTGGACTTGGGAAAGTCTGGCTCTTTTCCCATGTGTGGTGCCATTAGAATACGGCAGAGGGGGCAGAAGAAGCACAAAAAGTGACAGAAACAAGGGGCTCTGGGTGCGAAGGCATGGAGGCTTGGAGAGATTGGAGAAAGGTCATGGGGAACCTTTGGCTTTTCAATTTGTAGGGCTGGCGGGATATCCCAACTGTCACGGAGTCCACCCGTTTCAAAATTTGAAGGATCAGCATGGGAACCAAAATTTTCTTGGGTCTAGTGGCATTAAATGTTTCTCTCTCCCATGATTCTCTCCCACTTACATATTTCTCTCTCTCTGGACATTTAACCTCCCCTCAGGGAGCGGTTTTTTGAGCCAACCACGTGAGAAGGTAGCGTTGACAGCCATCCCCTGGGCTAAAACTTATGTTCACCTAGAACCCAAGTGGTACAACCAGACCACGGCCATGACCACGACCACGTGGCCAAACCACTCAGTCTGCCGCATCCCTAGAGAGCTTATGGGGCTACTATTGATATAAAGAATAGGGGGTCCCCTGTTCTATGGGACCACACCAGCAATGATCCGTTGGCAGTAGATATTACCAAAAGCTGACTCTGGCGCGCATGTCTGGTAAGGCTTGCGCGACCAGTCCCTTGATCAGGGAAGGAAACCCCACGAACAGGCCTTGCTGGTTGTGGGGCAGGTATTCACCTAACTAGTTTAATCTCATTTAATGCTACCCACTCAAGTGTTTTCCTTCTTCAGGTACCTCCTTTCGATGAGCGAAGTTGTGGCCGACACAGTGGTGCAATGGCCTGTCCTGTTGCAATTAATGCTACGGGATGGCCCTTAGGTAGGGGCGACAATCTTGCAAGTGGGCGTGGCGACATGAGGCTCATGGGACAGGACACGCATATCACTTGGTAGACCGAGCATGCCCACTCTCCGTAACAATAGCCTCGTAGTAGGGGTTTACAGCCAGAATGAAACTGCCATAGTTCTAGCATGTACTGTTTGTATATACGTTTCTCCTCCTACTATAAAAAGGAGAGAGGACCAGGCTTGTAAAGAGGACACTCTTTCTGGATCCAGTTAATCCCCATCATAAGAAAATATATATGACATAGGGCTATTATTCCACGGAAGGCCTGAACCTGGATAACCCATTGTGTTCTTGAGTTCATCATCACACACACTCCCACTTGTAGGAAACGTTGACCACGCTCCCATCGACCGATATACCCCGGACATATTGTCAGGTATTAACCCTCGACAACGCTTGATGGGGTTGTCTAAGTTTCCGCCGCCACCATTGTAGCAATGCTCAGGTCGGTCGAACACCTCGCATGCGTTGCGCTACGTGCGAACGTCGTCGATGTGTAGCTCGTTGAGGCAATCCTGCACGGCCTCCTGGACGAGCATGGGCAGGCTATAACCGTCAGTGCGGCTGACGTCATGGAAGTCCTTTCCGTCGGCACCGTCGAGGGTGCACTCGGCAAGCGTAGCAGACGGGGAGGTCCTGCGCCGTCCCACTGCACATGGCCCGACCCGCAATCCCCCATGGCGCAAGAGTGGCTGTTGCCGACGCCCATGCAGCTAAGGAAGGCTAGGTCGAGGATGGCCTCCTTGTCTCAGACTGGAGCGGCCTTGCATGCCACTTCTTCGTGGTGATGCTGATCCGCTTGTGCAGCTTCCTGATCTGGGCAAGGAGAAGGGCGCATGCTTCATCCGTCATGGTGGCCACGATTGCAGGAAGGTAGGCTCTGATATCAGTTGTTAGCAGCCCTTGAGAGATAAGGAGCTAGAGGAAGGTTCTGGAAGGGAAAAAGGACCCGAGGTGGAAGATACAAAGCAGAAGAGAGAAACCGAAGAGAAGCTAGGAAGAAGAATTTTTGTACCTGCTGTCCCTACCAACCAGCCGGGTGCCACCCTGCGCCAACCGTATGCCAGCTGGGTGCTGACACACACGTCTTCCGAAGCTGAGAAAGTGAATGAAGAATGCACCCCTAATGCTGACCGCTTTTTACTCAGTTCCACACGCATGCACCTAAATAAAGTGCGCGACGCATCTCGCGAAACTCCTACCGCAATCTGGTATCTACAAGCTGAACTTGTCCTTTACTTTTCTTCCACTGCTGATGGTATGATCCCTTGCCGCGATACCTTTCAGAAGTCTCCGGCCGTCTTTTCTCAAAATTGCTCTTCAAGCAAGCAAGGAAGGAAGGAAGGGCAGAAGGAAAGTGTAACTGACTGCCCCACAACACCGATTCGTCAGCTCTTTTCGCCATGCATATATGTTGCACAAGCCATGGCTTCGTCGTGGGCAGCTCCGAAGAATTAGCTTAAGGCTCGGCGGTGAGAGAAGAGGTAGAGAAGGGGAGCTAGCTAGGGTTGAAGAAGCCGGTGGGCGCCATGGCACAGATGCTGCTGCACGGGGTGATCGACGCCAAGATCCTGGAGGCCGACCTGTCCGTCACGTCAGGCGGCCAGCTCAAGCCGGCGAAGAAGGTACAACATACATGCAAGCTATTTATGTTCATCTCCACTTGCAATGACGCAAGAGAACCTTTGAATTCCTGCTCACTGTCACTGGCTCAGAATCTGAAACTTGGAGTATCTGGTATGAACTTACATAAATTGCAAGAAAACCTCTGAATTTCAGCTAAATTCTCGAGGTAGCTATACGTGAGTTTTCGATAGCAAGGAAAAATTATTAGTAACAACCAGAAGCTTCAATAATATCAGGAGACTGGACACTTGGTTGTCGGGGAAAAAACAACTAAATTCTTAGTCCTGCTAATCATACACATGGGCTAGGCCGCTTTTCTCACGAGCAGTTTGTTGTTGAATAGATGGATGGAAATACCGAAGGCCTTTCTCATGAATTTATCATGAATAGTCGTGCTCGTTGAAAAAAAAAGTTTTGATATTTTTCGAGCGCTTGAAATTAACTTAGGTTTCAATCATTATTCTATGTCCCTGAATTAACATCTAACTACTTACGAGTTGAGACAGTTCGATTTGATCCTAGGATCTAAGATGGTCAATAAAAAATAAAAAAAATCAAGCACTTGAAAAATAGTACTCTACATTTCAAATTGTTAGGTGCAGTTTGACTCGGTACAATCTATCAAACAACACTTCATCCTCAAAATTATCTTATATTATATTGCTCATGATAATAAAATAATGATCATAAGGAAATGTTTTCAAATATGAATCCAATTGTATAAAATTTGTATAACAAAATTTATAAATTGGTATTACTAATTGTTGGTTAAAGATTACTCCATTATCCATTTACAAATAACTGACAACTTTGATTTTATTGTTCAAACTTTGACCCATTAATTATTCACAAGTGCATGTGCAAATAGTTACAGGTTTCTAATATTCTTACAGTGCGTCTGGTTGGGATTTAATTAGTTTCGTATTTTCCTTGTTTTAGATTATGTATCTCCATAGAATGGATTATCTAATGAATTAGAATCACCTTTTGCAATCATTCGGCTAATTTAGTGGATTATAATTCCTGAAAGAGTATATATTAGAGGGGGAGATGGGTAATTCTCATTGTAGTACAAAGACAAACATTTCTCCTGATTTATTGTAGGAATCGGAAATCAAACTGCCCAGTTAGTACGGTTTCTTTGGTTCTTGGAGAGAAACAAAATCCGAAATCTCTGCCAAACGAAGCCTTAAAGTACTTTGATAGCACATCTAACAAGTGCTTTTCGATTTTAATGAGCTAAATAGTTTAAATTACTATCCATCAAAGCTTGGATAGTAACACGCAAAGTTGTCAATGATAAGTTTCAGTCTTGAAACGCGTGTCTCAGAAAAGAAATGGATCGGAGTGAGTAATACCAAAAAGAAATTCGCCGTTCTTTGTCATGCAACGTGCAACTCTTTTGAATCATTTTTATGCTCTTGATCTGCAATTCTCACTGCAAATGCACTAACAGTTTGTGCGAATTTTTCACTTGTGTGCAATCAGACTATGATGAAGAGAAAGGCCTTCTCATGGATCAAGAAACTGCCCTTTTGCAAGTGCCAGGTTTGACTCGTCCTCAATTCTTAATGGCACCTACACCTGTCCGTCCTTGCCAAGGTACAAACCCTGATGTGTTTCGGGCGCAGCGACTGCTGGAGAACGCCATCGGCCTCGACTCGACGGCCGGCAAGCTCTATGCGACGGTGGACATCGACAAGGCGCGCGTCGGCCGGACACGGATGCTGGACCCCGTCTACTCCCCGCAGTGGAAGGAGTCATTCCACATCTACTGCGCGCACTACGCAAGCAACGTCATCTTCACCGTCAAGGCAGACAACACCGTCGGTGCCACGCTCATCGGCCGCGCCTACCTCCCCACAGCTAACGTCATCGCCGGCCAGCAGGTGGACCAGTGGCTCCCCATCTGCGACGAGAAGCGCCAGCCGCTGGAAGGCGGGGACCAGATCCACGTTCAGCTCCGGTTCACAGACGTAACCGCGGACCCGGCGGCTGGCTGGGGCGCCGGCGTCGGCAGCGCAGCGTACCCGGGCGTGCCGCGCACCTTCTTCGGCCAGCACCGCGGCTGCCGGGTGCGGCTGTACGAGGACGCGCACATCTCCGATGGCTTCGCGCCGCGGATCCGGCTCGCGGGCAACAGGTTCTACGAACCGCGCCGGTGCTGGGAGGACGTGTTTGAGGCGATCACCAACGCCCGGAGGATGGTGTACATTGCCGGGTGGTCCGTTAACACCGACGTCGTGCTGGTGCGCGACCCGCGGCGGCCGTCGTCCGGGACACTCGGCGAGCTGCTCAAGCAGAAGGCGCACGAGGGCGTCACCGTGCTGATGCTAGTGTGGAACGACCGGACGTCGGTGGGGCTCGGCCCGATCAAGCGCGACGGGCTGATGGCCACGCACGACGAGGACACAGCGAGTTACTTCCGCGGCACGGGCGTGCGCTGCGTGCTCTGCCCCCGGAACCCCGACCAGGGCCGGAGCTACGTGCAGGACGTCGAGACGGCCACTATGTTCACGCACCACCAGAAGACGGTGATCGTCGACGGCGGCAACGCGGAGGCGAACGCGCCGCCTGGCCTCGTGAGCTTCCTCGGCGGCATCGACCTCTGCGACGGGAGGTACGACACGCAGGAGCACCCGTTGTTCCGGACGCTCGGCACCACCCACCGCAACGACTTCCACCAGCCCAACTTCCCCGGCGCGTCCATCAAAAGGGGCGGGCCGAGGGAACCGTGGCACGACATCCACTGCCGCGTTGAGGGCCCGGCGACGTGGGACGTGCTCGAGAACTTCGAGCAGAGGTGGCGGAGGCAGGGCGACGGCGACAACTTTCTTGTCACGCTGGACAAAGGGTGGGCGGCGCGCGAGGCGTCCGAGGACGCCGAGTCGTGGAACGTGCAAGTGTTCCGGTCCATCGACGGCGGCGCAGCGGCGGGGTTCCCCGAAAACCCCGACGAGGCCGCGCGGTGTGGCCTCGTGACCGGGAAGGACAACGTCATTGAGCGCAGCATCCAGGACGCGTACATCCACGCCATCCGCCGCGCGCGGGACTTCATCTACATCGAGAACCAGTACTTCCTGGGGAGCTCCTACGCGTGGCAGCGTGACGACGGCGTGACGGTGGCGGAGATCAATGCGCTGCACCTCATCCCCAAAGAGCTTTCACTCAAGATCGTGAGCAAGATCGAGGCCGGCGAGCGGTTCGCCGTGTACGTGGTGGTGCCCATGTGGCCAGAGGGCATACCGGAGAGCGGCTCCGTGCAGGCTATCCTGGACTGGCAGCGCCGCACCATGGAGATGATGTACAAGGACGTTGCGCTGGCCATTCGCGCCAAAGGACTCCAGGCCAACCCCAGGGACTACCTCACCTTCTTCTGCCTCGGCAACCGCGAGGCGGACAGCCCCGGCGAGTATGTGCCGCCGGAGCGGCCGGACCCCGACAGCGACTACGAAAGAGCACAGCAGGCCAGGCGTTTCATGATTTACGTCCACGCCAAGACGATGATAGGTAACGTAACTTCACAGCCAATTCAAGCATCAAGACATGCATGTCATGCAAAGTGAAAATTGCTAATGGTTTGTGTTCTTGGAAATCATCCACTGCTCGCCTTATATATATGCAGTCGACGACGAGTACATCATCGTGGGATCGGCGAACATCAACCAGCGCTCAATGGACGGCGGTCGCGACTCGGAGATCGCGATGGGCGCGTACCAGCCGGGTCACCTGGCGTCCAGGAACCGGCTGGCGAGGGGCCAGGTCCACGGCTTCCGTGTCGCACTGTGGCAGGAGCACCTGGGCCGCACGGCGGCGGCCGACGGTGCGGACAAACTCCTCAAGCCGTCGAGCCTGGCGTGCGTGCGCAGGATGAACCAGGTGGCGGAGCAGCACTGGAAGATGTTCGCGGATGATACGTTCCGTGGGGACCTCCCGGGGCACCTCATGGCGTACCCCGTCGGCGTGGGCAACGACGGCGAGCTCCTGGAGACGACGGCGTGCTTCCCGGACACCAAGGCGAGGGTTTTTGGCAACAAGTCCACCATCCTTCCGCCCATCCTCACCACATGATTGATCGATCCATCCTGGGCTGCAACTTGGAGTGAGAATGCTCAAACTGTTCATTGCTGCGTGCGCGAGTGAGTAGTGAGAAGCGTGTGTGACAACTGAGAACCGGTATTGTAACTGTTGTAAATAAGACGTGGACTGTTTGTGTGAATAATAACAGAATGAAGCATCATATCTGCCAATTGGGTTTGCCGTTTGCAAGAATTGTTTCGTTAATGCAGAAATGGGAAAAGTTCCATATACCATCATCTGTTGTAGGTCTCGCTTGCATTTGGTGTGCGCACCTCGGTTGGTTGAGCTTATGGACGTAGATCTAAATCACCTAATTTTGAATTTTTTTCACGAATTTGGGTGCCTATTTTTTTGCAAGAAGAGAAAAAAAATATATATCGACATAGCAGGGAACAAAGCAAGTGAGTTATAAGAGCTACACTGATCTTCTCCAACTTCTGTTTGTTTATTGCTTCACTTGATACTACAATGCTCCTAAGCACATTTAGTACTAGAACATGGCTCGATTAATGTGTTAGTACGCTTGTGTGTTTGGGCTGGGTTCTGGTACTTGCGCGGTGGGACTGAGCCCCGGCCCATCGCATCCCCAAATGCAGTGTTGGGCTTCATGTGGTAATAATAAGAGGCCGGCAGGTCTTCTCTCCAATCCTAAAAAAAAGAGAGGAATGTCTTCTTCTGGAAGAAGAAAAAGAAAAGAAGCGCATGTCACGCCGGCCGCCCTTTGCCGTTAACGAGTGGTCCTCCATAAACGAAGATGAGAAAAGGCAAAAAGGCGCACGTCGGCTGGGTGGCGCCGAGGTGACAGTGGCAAGCAAAGCGTGCCGATCCGCTGCTGATGGTGCAGAAAGCTGCCGCTGCGCACCCGCCATCCCAGCACTCGGGGTGCTGCGGAGCGCAGCGAAAAATCACACGCCTGATAACTTCCCGCGGCCTTTTTTGCATCGCAGCTGCAGGATCTTCTACGGCGCCCGACCGAGAAGGCAAGAAGACGCTCCCCCCGCTCCTGGTTAGCAAGGGGAACAGGGGACGGACGGCGCCCGCGTGGCCTCAGGAACGGCGCGGCGCGTAGGATCCGGGACAATAGCATAATGTGAGGGTCAGGCACGAGGTCGATGGCGAGCCTTCCATTCCATGCCTCCCTCCGCTTTGGCCTTGGCCCCCACCAAAGGAGGCTCCAGCACCCACCACGCTGCACCACTCATGCCCGTTGCCCAGCCGCGCACGCCCACTTGGAAACGGAACACGCAGAGAGGTGCCTCACGTTCTGGACAACCACAAAAACGCAATTTTCACCGGCACGCCTGACCAGCTGGATAGCTTCGTAGCCACCAGAATGGGTCATCAACGGTAGAGATGAAGACGAGACACCGAGATATCCAATCTTAAACAATCAAAATCCGACGATTGCAATGCCACATCTTTTAATCTGAACCCTTATAACACAGCCCACCTAGATAGATGGTCAGGTGTTTTTCTCTCTCTCCTAGTGATATGAGAATTTTCTCAAAGTACAGGTATGGAAAGAAGTGGAAGGACATCATGCCATTCAGCAAATCCGGACTCTTCCGACCCGCCATGGGCAAACGGACGAGGATTCATGATGCAACCTTCAAACAATCATCACAAACAGGACAGGGAGAGATGCACACTAGAACAAGACTCCAACAGCAAAATCCCTCTGGATATTTCACTGCTGGACGTTCTGCATATGCACACAAACCGTGCGCACTTCCAATTGCATACAAGTAGCTATGGAAGGAAACTAGAATAATACCGGCGTACAACACTACATGAAAGGCCATTATTGGCGTCGCAGTCCCAGCCAAGCTATCATTACAAAGCGTATAATGTTGCGGCAAACCAAATACACAAACATCACATATATGGTAGCATATGGACCTGAAAGAAAGCAAGAGATGATGAAAGGCGCAACGATGTTGAATTCCACATTAGGCACATAGCACTTTGTTGGACCGGTTGGACCCCAGGAACTCACCGCACACAGCAACCTAACCTCGAGCTACCTCCCTTTGGTAGTTGGGTCAAAAGCCATGGATGCAAACAGCACAACAGCACGCTTTGAATGGAATGGACTCTTTTCCTCCTTTGCTTTGGATCACACTCAGGAAAATATCTTTATAACTTTGCATAACATATTGCACCATCAACACCATACGGGCCTTTTGAGGAAGCTGGTAGAACACTGAGGCACTGACAGGGAGAAGATCAAAGCCCTGCGGTGGAAATACGATGCTACACTAGCTCGCGGGAGAGTAGCGTGGCGAGCTAGGTAGATCTTGTGGCTTCCAGGAGTCGTCGGTACTCCACAACGGAGGAAGGAAAACATGCATGCCTGCTTCAATTTAAGTAGTATTGCAATACTGAATGCTCATTGCAAGCACTCAATCATTACATCCTTGTGGGGGTACAGGCTACGTAAAGCAATCACTATTGGACCTTTTCTTCTTTCATTTCACTCCAGTGCGATCCTCAAGTAACAAACGGAACCATCTTGGCGCCTTCACCTTATCACTATTACTACTTGCAGTTCATATACGTAGAATAGTGGCTTCAAGAGCCAAATCACAATTATCCAGGAGCTAGAGGGAGACAGCTCCCAGTGTCTTGACCTTGAGTTTCAGATACTGCAAGTAGCAGATTGCTTCATCAAGAACAGCTGTGGCATCTTTGGCGATGCCTCCAGGGACGATCTTTCTGAGTGCAGCAACAGTCTCTTGGATTCTCTCTCTTCTCCGCTCCCGATCGTCGGGGCTGTCATCCTTGGCTGCTTCTCCTTCCCTCAGAGCAAACTTGTGGTTACTTTCCACTTCACCAATGCAACATGACTGTGCATCACAGTCATTGGCAAGAAGCTTCTGTTCAAAGGAATGATCAGGCCTTGCTGAACTGGCAGTGTCAACGACAGACCTGTTGGTGCCAGAGCTAAGTTTTCTCTTCTTGGCTGGTCGTGCAGCACCTGCACTTGCACCAGCACTGGCCACTGACTCCACGCTCAAGGTGTCATTCTCTGCAGGAGATTGCCTCCTAGCTCTGCCAAGTTCATGCACTTTTTCCCACCCTTCATCCGAGTCAGAATCTAGGAGTGCATTAATCTCATCAGTGTTCTCATGAATACCCTCGGTGTCTTCTGCTCCAACATCAGTTACATTAGTCTCGTTGCTACCTTGGAGCTCTGGCACAGGATCCAGTGTCCCCTTGCTCAGCAAAGGAGCTGTAATAGGAGTATGTTTTTCCTTCTGGTAGAAAACCAGTGATCTCTTACCAGGTGCCAATGTTGTGACAAATCTCGAAGGCATTGGAAAAGATGGTGTGTCAGCAACTGATGCTGTGAAAAATGGCACAGGCGCAGCAACTCCAGAACATATATAGGAATGATTGTTCAGATATGTTGGCAATGCCACCGAATTGGTGTCATCAAGCCTAGCATCAGGTGGATAGAGATTGTCTGCATAGCTATCGATATTGAGTTTCCATGAAGGATTTGGCCAATGGCACCAAGGATTAACCTTGTCCCCCATGAACAAACCACCACCAAACCGAATTTCCTGAAATTGCCAAGAAGATATTGAGTGTTACTATACCCATATCAAATAAAAACAGGTAGCTGCAACATGAAAGAACGATATTCTTACCAGAAGAAAGTTCAGATGAACCGGAAGTTCTCCCACTTGAATTGTGATTGAGAGAAACCTAAAACAGTATATTTATTCAGCAGCAAACTAGAGCAAGGCGAAGCTACGTCACAGGCTTGAGGAGATGACGGAAGTACTCGGCCTACAACAAATATAGCAAAGCAATGTCAGGATTGTCAATGAAGAAAAGGGGCCCTTAATAAATGACGACTTCTTTTCTCATTACCTGGCAGTTTTGCAGCGGTTGGAAGCAAGCTATAACTCTCACGGCGATTCCGTTCTCATGCTTAAATTCGCGGAATCTCGTCTGAGCAGCTGCTTTCCACACCATTAGTACTCCTCTCCGTTCTCCTTGGAAGCTTTGGTCAAACAACCACAGCACCCAAACAGCAAAGCCAGCAACCAGATGGGGAAGTTCTAAACTACCTTCATAAGCTTATGAATCAGGAAGCGTGCAAAGGTCACCGAAAAGCGAAAACCACAGGGGTGATTTTACAGAATCACGTGGCAGTATAGGTTCAATGAGATCCCTCTGTGGAACACGTCAACTGAAGGACCCAACCACCGCATGCTGCCAGGGCTCTGTGATGGTATCAAGTCCCCAGTTCTTCTGCTTGTTCACACCAGAATTACCTGTACAAATGGAAAATTCAGGTTCTTGATGAGTCTTTTAATACGGAATGGCACAACAACCCTGATACATGAAACTGCAAATTGTGCTGGGATCATATTTCTGCTCTGCAACGTACTATTTGTGTATTGCAAATGTCAGCCATTTGAGAAAATAAGGTTAATTAACTGGATTGTTAGCGCCAATGTTCAATCAATTCAGCCCCAAACTGACAGACAACTCCAAGATCCAGGAGCCCTTTGAGCTTAATACGATTCAATAAGCATCCTAACTGTTCCAGGTTACAAAAAGAAAGATCAACTAGAGCAAAATTTACAGCAGGACAACCTGGGTGGGGTGGGGGGGATGAGGGAATGTTAGGTTTTAGCACGTTTGCTCCCGTTAGACGCAGCACAAACAAGACAACAGCTCCTTGTATATGTACACACGACGCGATCTATCACGAAGGCGAAACAGCCTCCCAAGTGAGCCAAAAATCAAGCTCCAGCAAGTCTCAAAGGCCCGATTCTAATAACAGTATACAGATCGATCTGGCTATTCAGCAGAAGAAGAAATCAAACACCATAGGAACCCCGACACTTAGGTAAGGGGGGGAAACGGAGCCCAATGCCTTAATCGCACCACGCGGTCACGAACCTATCGAAAACCCGAGACAACAACCGGCCCCAAATCATTCCAACAACGCCACCGTTAAATTTGTGCCCCGAAACTACCAGTGGCACCGCACCAAGAAACCCTCCCCAAAACCCACACGGGCAGGGCACTCACCAGACCGAGCGTGGCGAGGCGAGGCGAGGAGCGTCGCGCGGAGGAGCACGCCGGAGGGGGAGGGGGCCGAGGGGAGAGCACGCGCGAGGGACAGGAGATGGGATTGCGAGGAGGAGCGTGCGCGCCTCGGAGCAGGAGGGGGGCGTGGCTGTGGCTGCGCGTGCTCGCTCGGTCACCGGCTCACGAGAAAGGCAGGGGGGGGGGGGGGGGGGGGTGAGAGAGAGAAAGAAGGCCAGCGTGTGGACTCTTATGGGCGGCTTCTGACCGAAATGCCCCTGCCGCGTGCTGGCTATCATTCCTCCAGCTCGGCGACGAAAGATGTACACGCCAAATTCTAGAAAATCCATGCGATTAGTGAGACTTCAACCTTGGCTACAAATGGTAAAATATAGGTTAGTTTGGTCTAACTTTAATTTTAAGTTAAATTGATTATTTATGGTTTTAAAATTTTTTAAGTTAAAGTTATAGATAGTTAAATAGTCTTAGCTGAGATATCTTTTATTTTAAATTAAAAATAGATATTTAAATAATTTTATTTTATCCTATCAACTACAAATCTTATATGAATCTGAAAACTAAAACTCTGCCAAATAAAATTATAGGCACAATGTTGATAAGATGATAAGAATTATATGTGTACTTCCTTCTATCCGATCCTTTCAATCGGAATGTGCAGTTGATCGAGTCACTCGTAAAAAAAAAAAAGAGCATCTGAACAAATCAGTCTCGCATGTCACGTGTATATGTACAGTAGATGCCGGCGAATTTATAAAATAGACAAAGGGGTCACCGTGTTCGTTAATTATAGGTGAATTTATAAAGTTGGCGCACGGTGGGCTAGCCATCATTTTTTTATTCTTAAAGATAAAGAAAGTGGAATAGATTGACGCGGAATTCATTACTTTTTCTCTCTAGGAAGCTAGGCAGACTTGTTTATTAGGGTCAATTGCTAGGTTTGGTAGTGCCGTTGAACTCGAAAATGGATTCCATAGGGACAATGTATAGAAGTGAGTTTGTTGTTTTCATTCATTAATTTCTTATCACATATATACAGGTAAAAGAGATGCCTTTGGAAGGCAAAATGCTCCCCAGCTATATCCTCTAATGGGTGTTTGGATGACAACGTCATAGATGAAAGTGTATCTAGGCCTACTATATGGGTTTTGACGATTCACGACAAACGATTAAAGAATTAATATATTCAATGAGTATTTAAAAAAGTAAAAACCTTATTAATGTAAATGATACAATGTTGACGACCTTCCAAAATTGAAGAAAGAAGACGATGAATGATTTTACTCTTTAAAGTACTCTTTTATGTTTAAAATTGAGTATATGACCGTCGTACTATTAAGAGGGATACGACACTGTAATTTAATCTTCAACTAAATGCCCAAAAAGCCTTTTCAGTGACACCGGATATTCTGATTTCATCGGATGTTCTAATGTAGGTCGGACAATATAGCTTTCTCAACCTTGGAGGTCTCAGTCTTAAATTAAAATCCAACATCGGATGTTCCAATGTTTCCATCGGATGTTCTAACGTAGATCGGACAATATGGCTTTCTCAACCTTGGAGGTCTCGGTCTTAAATTAAAATCCAACATCGGATGTTTCGATCAGCGTTGAAACATCTGATTTTTGTGAACATAGATCTTTCTGTTTTGTTTTAATTCTCCACAGTGGATGTTCCGATATTTTCACCGAATGTTCTGATGTGTTATTTTTACCAGGTTTGGGTTGGGTTTTGATGTTCAAATATGTTATTTTGAATTGATGTAATGTTTCAATCGTGGGGATCGAAACTTCCGATGTGGACTGAAAAGGTATCCAACGGCTAATTTTTGAAGGAGTCTATTTATACACCTCTTCCTCCTCCCATTCCTTTCACCCTGGCATTTCAAATTTGATAGCTCTCCAAATCAAAAGGCCTCTCTCCTCTCCAAAAAAGTGTTCCATCTTTAAGAGGGATTTGAAAAGAGAGCTTGAGTCCTAAAAAGCAAAAAATGATCTTTGAGCACTAGGTGTCATCTCTAAGCTTTTGTGTTTGCATTATTTTCACTTGGAGTTTGAGTACTCCTAGATGGCTAGGAGTTGCTCATGAGCCACCAACATGTCTGTGGTGTACCATGAGAAAGTTTGTGAAGGTCGAATTTTACCTCTACAAGGAAAGAAATATCACAAGGAAGCCGAGAAGTGCTTTGTGTAGTCTTGGAAGGAAAATGGTTGAAACATACACGGCTGAAGTATAACCGAGCCTCTCAATGGAGACGTAGGATCCCCTCAAGGATCCGAATTTCAGGAACAACATCCACATGTCTCCGTCGTTCAATTATTTCACATATTTCCTTTACTTTATTGCAACTTCATAAATTTCTTTGTATCAATCCTAGTTGTTTATATCTCATATATGATTGCATCTTATTACTTTATTTAGAGTAGCTTTAATTTTATTAAGGCGAAGTTTTAGCTTGTTTATAGGATTTTGTGAAAAGGCCTATTCACCCCCTCTAGGTTGCTATCTCAATCCTTTAATTGGTATCGAAGTCTAATCTCTTTAAATTAGGCTCAATTGTCTAAGATAAAATCTAGAATGGTGGGTAAAGAAATAGGTCTTAGTGAAGGGGGAGCTAGATTTCCATATGATTACTCTCAACGAGTCCCTTCGCACATTCATATGTGCATAGTTCCTCGGTAGAGCTCCATATTTTGATGTTACTCATTATGTACCATGGAAGCATAAGTTGAAAATGCATTTGAAATCTATCAACCCTTCTATTTGGCGCATAATAGAAAATGGCTATATTGTAGGACTCAGACAATCCCATTGCCGAAGACGATATCAATGAACACAAAAATTCTCAATCCGCAAATGCTATCTTTAGTGCCTTGAGTGGGGATGAGTTCAATTGTGTTGTTAGACTTGAAAGTGCCAAGCAAATTTGGGACACACTCCGCGACAAAGAAGAAGGCACCTCAAATGTTCGTGAATCCAAGTTAGAGCTTCTCAAGAGAAAATTGGATCGGTTCATCATGAGCGATGATGAAACCCCAAGTGAGATGTACAACCATCTAAATCTTCTAGTCAATGAGATCAAGGGGCTACGAATTAAGGATATGATAGACAATTTCATAGTCAAGAGGATGCTCTGGATGATTGCTCCAAGAAATGTCACATTGGTGACACTCATTCGTGAGCAAGATGATTTTAAGAAGCTAACACCTCATGATGTTCTTGGAAGGATTCTAGCTCATGACTTGATGAAACAAGATTCTAAGGGAGTCTATGATATCAATAATCGAAATTCAAGCTCCAAAAACAAAATCTCGCATTGAAAGTAAGAAGCGAAGTTGAAGAAAGCATTAGTGAAGAAGAAAGCGAAGACCACCAAGAAAGAGAAGAAATTCAATAAGTCTTTCAAGAGAAGTGGCTTCAACAGAAGTGGTGGAATAAAACCTGACAAGTCAAGGGTAAGACACTCAATAAGAACATGCTACGACTATGGCGAACCAAATCACTTCATCGCGGATTGCCCCAAGAAGAAGGACAAGAACGAAGGTGAGAAGAATAGGTACAATAAGGACAAGAACCACAAGAAGGACAAGAGCAAGCACTACAAGAAGAGCTATAAGGGTCAAGCTCATCTTAATCAAGAGTGGGACTCCAACACCTCTGACACCGACTCCGATGAAGGCAAAGGTGTCGCTATAATTTCTCTTGCCACTTCACCACCAATCAAGTAGCTATTTGAAGATTCAAGCAACGATGAGTCACCTATTTGCTTCATGGCAAAAGGGCGTAAGGTATTACTACCAACCGAACTTTCAAATATTGATCTAACTAGTGTGCATGATAGTGATAGTGATGATGATTTGCTAGATCATCTAAATAAATTATATTTGCCTAGAATGTGTGATTTACTTTAGACAATAGAGGGGCAAGAGGATACTCTCAAAAACAAGAAGAATTGTTCATCTTTAAAAAAGAGAGAAACCTTGAGCTTGAGAGTGCCCTAGCTAAAGAGAATATGAAATATGACAATTTGTCTAAAATATTTGAGTTAGCTAAAATTTCAAATACTAAACTTGAGAGTTCAAACAAGTCACTTCAAGAAAGCTTTGACCATTTGAACAAAGCAAATAAGTCTCTTGAAGTGAAAATTGAAACTCTCAAGAGTAGTACCACCCTCTCTAGTAATGTAAATTGCTCCCCTAATATCTCAAATAAAATTGTTTGCTCTAGATGTAAAGATATTGATACTGATGCTTGTGCTACTAATATAAAATCTATTCAAGCATTAGAAAGTCAAAATGAGAGGCTCAAGGTACTTCTTCAAATAGCTTTCTAAAATGCCATAAGGGTAGTAAGGCCCTCAATGAGTCCTTCGTTTTCAAAAGAAAAACTTCAATAGTGAATGACTTGGATACACCCCACCAAGTTTGTGAAGGCACAAAGTATCCAAAAGTTTGATTCTACTTCTCATGGTACTTTTGGTGCATTATATGTGCATAGGAAATATTGTTATGGTAGAGTATTTACTAAATATATTGACATTAGGAATAGAAACATTCATGTTGAGAAATCGATTTAGGTGCCTAAAGTGCTTGTGACTAACATAAAAGGCCCCAAGAAAATGTGGGTACCTAAAAATAGGGTATAATTTCTTTTACAGGTATATAGATCTGGTGAAAGAAGCTGGGTGATCGATAGTGGTTGCACAAATCACATGATCGAAGAAAAGTCCATGTTTTCACATTTTGACCCAAGTAGATCGCTACATGAGACCATTGTTTTTGGAGACAATTGCAAATGAAAGATAATTGGATTAGGTCAAGTGGCTATCTCAAATAATCTTTCTATATCAAATGTTTTACTTGTTAAATCCTTGAACTATAATTTGTTATCTATTTATCAACTTTGTGAAATATGATATAATTATTTATTTACTAATGTTGATGTGATGGTTTAGAAGGGAGGATTCCTTTTTAATTTTTAAAGGTCAAATAAAAGGCAAACTTTATCTTGTGGATTTTTCATTAGATAAAGTTAACCTTGAGACTTACTTGATGGCTAAGTCCGGCTTGAGTTAGTTATGGCACTATAGATTAACCCATTTTGGTATGAGGAATCTTACTAAACTTCTAAAGGGCGAGCATAATTCGGGACTAACAGGTGTTACTTTTGACAACGATAGAGTTTGTAGTGCTTGTCAAGTAGGGGAAAAATTGGAGTGCTACATCCTGCCAATAACATCATGACGACAATAAGGCCTTTGGAACTACTTCATATGTATTTATTTGGTCCCATTTCTTATATAAGAATTGGCGGTAATAAATATGACTTTGTTATTGTCGATGATTATTTTCGTTTCACTTGGGTATTCTTTTTGCATGATCAAGGAGAAACTCAATGAACATTTAAGAAATTCACAAGGAGAGCTCAAAATGAGTTCAAGTTAAAGATCAAGAACATTCGGAGTGACAGTGGGAGTGAGTTAAAGAACACACACATTGAAGAGTTTTTTTATGAGAAGGGGATTAAGAATGAATTTTCTGCACCTTACTCTACTCAACAAAATGGAAGGCCGAAAGGACGAACCGGACACTTGTTGAGACGACAAGAACAATGTGAACTTATAGTCCCTTATTTTCTTGCCCCAACCTTCTACCTCAATCCCGATCAGATGGTGAACACAAAGAAAGATCAGTTTGGTAAAGGTACCAACAGCAATAACAACAACATCCAGTAGATGCCACAAGGAACAATTTTTGGAGACGTAGACTCAGATCCTTCAAGGCATGACTGAGAATATAGAAAGTCTGCTATAGATCATCTAAGCTCTGGGTGCAGAAGACGAGCGTGGAAAGCAAGGCAACAACAAGAAGAGGAAGAGCCTTTGAAGACCATCAAGCAAACAACAGTTCTCGACTACGTTCCACTCCTAAACAAGCACTTTGTTCTGTCAACCAGGAAGTTTCATAGGTCAAGAGAAAATTTGCAGAGTACCCCTACAAGGAAGATGTGTTTTTGCTATGAAGAAGAAAGACTCTATGCCAATCAATGTCCCTTGAGGATCTTTGTACCTGACGATAAAAAGGTGTGTGTCCACTCTGGAGAACCTACGCGCTGAGTCAAAAGATGTCCCATGAAGCACCCCGCACGGAACTGGATCAACTCCAAATTCCATATGAAGATCTCAGTTCAACATTCAGACCGTCATGACTTTCAATTTGTAACTCAAGATAGCAAGATCAATGAGATCCCATCAAGCCTGCAGAAGGTCAGTAGGCAAAAACAAAAGAGAGTGATATATTCCATGTCAAAGGCTACATGTCTGTCTACTTCTCATGAACTGGAAATGTAAGTCAGAGTAGTCCGCTCATTTTTAAGTGAGGTAGTCTTCCTAGCTAATCTCTTGGTTCTAGAACCTAGAGACAGATATTGGAAATGGCTATTCAACAAAGGTAATGCGGTAATAAAGTGTGCTAAAGGAAGGACAATACCCAGAAGATGCACTCCGACCATAGAAGTGACTGCTAAGAAAAAGTACTCTTTCCTCGGAAGGTCCACCAAGGTCACTCAACAAATGAGAAGATCATTAAAAAAAGAATAAAGGAAACTTATCCGGAATGCTAAAGCTATGGAATTCTCAGGAATAAAAAAGCACTAAGATGTATCATGATCTCAAGGGTTGTTATCATTAGTATAGAAACAAGAGTGGTGTAGCAAAGTATATGGTCCTATGTGACACATGTCAAAAAATTTAGAATCGTACATCAGAGACAACTACAACCGTTGAAGATAGCAAGAATGGAATATTCGAGAAAATCCAACATACTCAGGGTAATCAATCAAGATTTGTCGAGATAGTTGTGAAAGATGTCAAAAGCAAAGTGAGTAGAGTATGTCAGGGCAATGAGGTTAACACTGAGAAGAAAAAGAAATTTGGAAAGAGAGAAAAAAACTTGAAGATCAAGATCCCTTATCTTGTTTTCGATCTGCCTGAATCTCGAGGGTGAGATTCCTTTAAAGGGGGTAGATTTGTAACACCCTGATTTTCAGAATTTATAACTTTTTAAAACTTTCCAAGATTATTGAATAGCTTCAACAATAGTATAGGTTTAAAACCTATTTTCTTAATCAATCAATCAATATAGGTTATTATTTTATGTGCATTGCATGCTGAGTTTTGTTAGGAGCCAGGTAAATGCATTAGAGTTCTTTTCCTGTTCTTTCTCTTTGGTTTTTTGAGTGAAAAAGATTTTGAAAAGGTTTTTACAAAACTCAATAGTGAATTAGATAAGGATCTTAATGGTTGGAATTCAAAATCCTTGAATTCATCATCTATTCAATCCTTGATCATACCTGATCCTTCTCCAGTTCAATTCAAATCTTATCTAAATCTTAGTTTAAAGCCAATCTCTCCTCTTTCTTAAATTCTAGCAAAATCCAAATTTAAATTCCTTATCTACTCTTATTCTTGTTCAACCTCATTTTTTGTTTCTCTTAAATTTACTCCAAACTCAATTCAAATTCAAACCCTATTCAAATTTCTCTGCAAAAGTTTCTTTTCTAAACCCTAGATATACTTAAAGTGTCTTTGGGCTCAATCTTGCTTAAGTCCAAACCCTTAGCCAAGTCTTCTAGATGGCCCAACAAAGGATCCACGAAATCTAAAATTTTTCGCGTAGTCCTAGACAGCCTCATCTTCCCATGAAGTTTCGGAGTTCAAAACGGCTTCAAATGCAAATCTTGACAATACCAAAGTTGTAGAGCTTTTCGTGTACAACAATTTAGAGTCAAGAACCGTCCGATTTTGAGTCCGGAAGATGGAGATATCATCATTGGAATAGAGAGCTGCGAAAAAGGAAACCGTAACTGACTCGAACTCGAATTCGATTCGGTTTCGGCTTGGATTCCACCTCAACCAGCCATCCCTAGCCCTATAAATATGAGTTGAACGCCCTCTTCTATCCCTATTCCATGCCCATAAGCCCTAGATGTCGCTGCTACCCTGTCCGTGCACCGTCGTTTGTCGGAGCCGCCGCCGCCGCCGCCCGTGATGCGCTACGTCATCTTCTCCGCGAATCCTCCTTTCTCGACCATCAAAGCACAGTGAGGACCCCTTCTTCTCCTCCCTTACTACTGTTTTATCATCATACTAAGTCCCTATCCAAGTTCTAGCCCCGGCCAAAGCCCGATCTACGCAGCCACGGTCATCGCCGTCGCGGACAGCCGCGCTATAGCCAATTGGCATCGACGGTCCCGGCCAACTAGTGCATTGTTTGCCATGCCCTTTCACCAGCACATGTACCATGATGTTCCCCACACCCTCACCAACCAGGTCATCCAGTAGAGTAGCTAAACGATCGAAATCAAGGTCGACATACCCGCTGTCCGATTTTTGGACGCATTTTGCGCGTGCACTGAATTTGCATTCGCGTTCCCCGTCAATCGGAAAGCCATATGGATGCACCAACTGCATCACAGCATGTCCCATCGAGTCTTCTATGCGACCATAGGAGCCCATCCCCGTTTGTGCAGCAACACGACTAGGACGCTATTGCCAACCACATCACATCGTAGCCATCACCCATCTTATCTCCGTTGATCGTTCTTCCTCTCAGTAGATGATCTACCAAAAACTATGCCATAGCATTGTGTTCCCAGAATATATGAACATATATGTTCAAACGGTTTCTCAAATTTTATAGCCAATCTCTGGGAACACGAGCATCTTCGTTCCTGCATTTGTTCGCGATCACCACCAAACCTAGCAGCAGTCATTGTTGTTTTCCCGCTACTTTGGATGACCCCTTCCAAAACCAACCATATCACTGAGTTAGTGTTTCCGCTTTCTACGCTATGCTTCCTTTATTTCACTGAAACACCACTGAAGCCTGACATCGATGTCTGTGGCCACGCGCCCGATCGCCATCTTTGATGAAACCCGAACCACCACCACTACATAGAGTCACCAGTAGTATCCTTAACTTAGAAGCGCAACCTTCAAGCTTTTTGATCCATCATAGGTGGTCGAGATTAGATCTCCGCGCATCCCTTCTCTAATCTAAGATGGTACTTGCATAGCATGCCAAGTCAGCACCACATCATTCTCCTTAGCCTAGTCAGTGAAGTCTGATCTACCCTACACTTCTTGAATCTTGCGCAATAATATTGTCAAGTCTAACATAGTGATTGTGCAATAAAGCCTTTCTCATAGGAAGATAGTTCCGGAAAATCAGTATTTCCTCTTCAGTCTAATCCATCTCTCGAAAGCTGTTCTCTTTTCATCTTAACTCCGATTTAGGCGATTCTTGTGTATAAATATTTCTAAAATCATCCCTATCCAACCATAGTGTTTTTAAAGTGTTTTAATGATGTTTGGTATGTTGTTCTCAGTATTTTCCTTTGTGTTGTTTGTCGGTAGTTCTCGCGATTAGTCGATAACGTTCCAGAGTAGTTCGAGGGTTATGGTATCCAAGGTGGGGAGCCTTGTATGTTGGGTGTTGGACTGTATGTGTTACATTCACTTAATAATTGTTTAATACTTTTTTAGTCCAAATATGTTTTCATTACTCGCATTTACGCAAATATACAATGTGTTAGCCTATTTTTGATATAAGCCTGCATATCATTATCTTTTCCACACTTGCTGAGCGCGTCATGTGCTCACACTTGCTATTTTCCCTCTGCCATATGACATATGTGCTGCTGCTCAGTGAGTGAAGATGTTGAAGACTATCAAAACAAGGTTATGACGTTCTCAGCGCGTGTCTCCTGGTCGGTTACCTGTGGTGTTGTTGGGTACCAGTGCTTCTGTTCTACTGCAGATATCTTCATAGAAGACAATATATATCAATTGCTGTAAGAGTTTAACGTTTATTTTATAAAAGTATTGCTTTTGTTACTTCACCTGTGATGTCCTTATGTGTGTTGAACATCCTGAGTATACATAAACCGTATCTGGTTTTGATCGTTAAAACCGGGTGTGATAGAGGTGGTATCAGAGCTATACTGATCGTAGGACGTAAGCCTAGATAGAATGATCGTGCCATAAGGTCATATTTTGAAAGGCTATTATGAAAAAACCCATCACTGTACTTTTTTGACCTCTCAGTTTCGCTCTCTACCTAACAATTTCAATCTATTCAGAAAAATGAATTTCCAACACTCCCCTTTTCAAACTATTAGTTGTTGAACCATCCCGGTTTCTCAGGTTGAGAAAGATGCACTTGAAGATCTCTCTTGGCGCTCCTACCTTGAGTGAAGATTTATATGATAAAGATGAAGGTTCATCATGACAAGAAAGATTCATCTACCACAACACTGAAGACATGAATCCTCCTTCATGCGCCTCCTGCAACAACAAAAGACGAACAGAGCTAGCTGTAATGCATAGCTTGTTAGCACGATAGAGAAAACCGCCATTCAGCACATATTTATTCCATGTTTTCCCTTCTTTACAATATTCAAGCACTTTTTTAAAGTCTTGATAGTTTCTAAACTAAAAATCTTATGATCTAGTTGAGATAACATGGTATAATGCTTAGAAAGCGCATCAACAATCACATTGTCCTCCCCTTTCTTATGCTTTATGACATACAGAAAAGACTTTATAAATTCTACCCATTTAGCATGTCGTTTATTTAGTTTAGCCTGACTTCTAATATATTTGAACGATTCATGATTAGAATGTATAATAAATTCTGTGAGCTATAGATAATGTTGCCAAGTTTTCAAGCACATGAACTAAAACACAATTCTTTATCATAAGTAGATTAATTCATACTTGACCCACTTAATTTTTTATTGAAACAAGCAATAGGTTTAACTTCTTGAATTAGCACACCTCCAATTCCAATCCCACTAGCAGCACGCTCTAGTTTTCAAAAGTCTTACTGAAATGTGGGAGTTGGAGCAATGGAGCATGGATGAGCTTCTCTTTCAACAATTTGAATGCTTTTTCTTGTGTAGGTCCCCATTTGATAACCACTCATTTCTTTGTCAACTCATTCAATGGAGTAGCAATGGTGCTAAAATTCCGCACATCGATAGAAATCCGCAAGACCAAGAGAACTTCTCACCCGTGTGACAGTCTCAGGGGTCGACCAACTCTTTATGGCTTCAATTTTTTTGCTTCATCCGTCTCTATTCCCTGTGGAGTAACAACATAGCTAAGAAAATAGACTTGATCCTTGCAAAAGGTGAACTTTTTGAGGTTACTGAACAAGTGTGTATCTCTCAAAGCATTAAAAACAACACGTAAGCGATCAAAGTGTAGTTTATGCGACTTGTTGTAAATTAAGATATCATCAAAATAAACCACCACAAATCTTCCAATGAAAGGACATAAAACTTCGTTCATCAAACGCATGAAAGTACTAGGTGCATTAGTTAATCCAAAAAGCATTACTAACCACTCATACAAACCAAACTTAGTTCTAAATACAGTTTTCCATTCATCTCCAAGTTTCATTCTAATCTGGTGGTATCCACTTCGCAAGTCAATTTTAATGAATATTATAGAACCACTTAACTCATCAACCATGTTGTCTAACCTAGGGATATGATAACAATATCTTATGGTAATATTATTGATGGTCCTATAATCAACACACATATGCCAACTACCATCTTTCTTAGGAACCAAAAGAATGGGAGCAACACAAAGACTAAGACTTTCTCGTACGTACCCACTTTCCAAAAGGTTTTGGACTTGTCACTGAATTTCTTTAGTCTCTTCCGGGTTGTTTCTATATGCAGCAAGATTTGGCAAGGTTGCTCCCGGAATAAAATCAATTTGATGTTCTATTCCTCGAATAGGTGGTAATACCGGGGGTACCTCAGCTGAAAATACATCCACAAACTCCTGCAAAAGATTAGCAACAGCATGAGGCAAATAGCTAGATATATCCTCGAGTGAAACTAGAACATCTTTCCATATCAAAGCATAGCATGTCAACTCGTTATCATAAATTTCAGCAAGTCCAGATTTAGTGGCAAGCATAACACACCCTTTCAACTTAATTCCTTCGGACATAGAATGTGTTGTTGCTTTGTCCTTTTTTGTGGAAAAATATTTTTCACTACCTGCTGATTTTCAGATTCAGGTTCTCGCTCTTTTCTCTTATTTTCAGCTATCTCTTTCACATTTCACAATTTCAACAGGGGTTAAATGTAGAAAAGTTATTTTCTTTCCTTTATGCATAAGAGTGTACTTATTACTCCTACCATGATGTGTTGCATCGGTATCAAATTCTCATGGTCGACCTAATAAGAGTGAGCATGCTTGCATGAGAACTACATCGAAATCAGCACAATCATGGTATGAACCAATAGGAAAATGCACCCTAGCTGTTTGCATTACCTTCACCTCACCCCTATTGTTGAACCACTGAATGTGGTGAGGATTATGATGTGTCCTTGTCAGCAATTTAAGCTTCTTGATCAAATATGAACTTACCAAGTTATTGTAGCTCCCTCCATCAATAATGACTTGAACACGGTAATCCTTGACTATGAGGAACATCTGAAATAAATTGTAGCATAGTAGCTGTTCCGCTTGCTCCATTTGAGTACTTAACACTCGCTCCACAATGAGTATCCTATAATTCTCTATGGCAGTGGAACTCAATTCTTCCTCATTGTAAATTTCTGTCTCATGTTTGTCCTCATCTCCTGCATGGTTAGTTGCAAGAGCATATTCATCCTCAACATCACTAGCACTTACATACCCACTATCTTCTATTGCAACGTACGCTTGTGGACTTGGACAATCTTTCCTGACGTGGCCCATTCCCTTACATCGGTGGCATACGATTATGGTCGAACAACCTATAGAAGCAACAGAAGAAGAGCTCTTGATTGGAGCTTGCATATTAGTAGATTTTCTTACCTTTGAAGCGGGTGACAATGTTGGAGGTGATGCTGAATGAGTCCTACTCGAGAAAGGGGCAGCAGACTGTGTAGCTGAGCGTGGGGCTATTTTGACTTATCCTGTCATTGATTTTGAAATAGTCATGCTTCCAAAATTGTTCCTGGGCCTTTGTTATCATCCACGCAATTCATTCCCTACCAAACATGCAAATTGGAACAATCTAGAAACACTATTATAGTCTTTGTAATCAACTATATCTTAAATTTTATGTCTTAATCCTCCATAAAAGAGTGCCATTGCAGCCTCTTCATCCTCAATAATATCACAATGCAACATAGTAATTTGTAGCTCCTGATAATATTTTTCTATGGATCTATATCCTTGATTTAAGCTCACCAATTTTTTATGCAAATCACGTTTGAAAGAGGGTGGAATAAATCTGTTATGCATAGCAACCTTTAAAGCATTCTATGTAGTAGGCACTAATCCATCGATGCATACACTATTTCACTAGATAATTGCAAATTTTTTAAATTCACTAGTGTTTTGCCTAACTCTATGCACTTCAGAAACTAAAGGAGCATTAAACTTCTGTTCAACTGTAATCTCCTAATCTAAATACTTTTCAGCATCATAAGCACTCGCAAAAGGTGGTATAGTAAACTTAATCTTAGCAAATGGATCATCATTAACACATAGGTTATGTTGCTAAAAATTATTACCTCTCATACCTTGACGGTTGAAGTTTAATCGATCCCGTTGTGGTGCATCAAAGACATCTTATTCTTACCTTAAAATTTCATCATTGGTGACAGACTCGTCAAATTCATGGCCTGTACCATGAGGGTCCATACGGCCATTGTTCGGGGGTTGAGTGACAAACCGATCAAAGCGTGTATTGAGAATTGCAATGTTATCAACTGATGTGGGTTTGCCAGTTCTTCTGAAGGTAATATGATAAGTTGATTTGGTGGATTTTTGATTTGATGATCCAAAGGTTCCTACTAGAAAAAATCAATGCCCCTCAAAACCACTACACCCCTACTCCGTGGTTATCAATCATGCCAATACGTGATTGACCTCGCCAAAAAGGCTTTTCCTGCAAGCGCATCAAGACCACAGGCAAGAACCGGTTGATGCAATCTAAATATTGTTGATTACCAATGAAGTGATCGAGTTTGGGGTTCTACAAACCGATATACGACAAAATTATCTAAAACAGAATAGTCTAAGTAAAACCCAAGCCTAATCTAAGTCAGCTACTATGTATATATAGGGCGTGTGAGGAAGTCGAGCTAGGGTAGTGCAATCGTGGAGAGAGATGTACACAACCTGGAGTCTGACCCCGACACGATTACGTGACCCGACAAGGTCTAAAATAGTGATGCAACACCTTATTTCTTCAACTTTGACTAAACAATAAGGAATATTTAGTCGATGAAAGATCCATTGGAAAGGACTCGTCAGAAGCTTTCCAGCAAGTCCAAGATCGCCCCAATCAGACTCCGTATACGAGAGTTATACCTGTTTTACGGACCTATTATGAGATTCTAAGCCAAATTTGGAGTCTGACTCGAGCTCGACTTGTTGTTTGAGTAAACTTGGCACTCGAGTGATTACATCTGGATGAGCTTGTGATGCCTCTCCCATATTCCTAAGCAATAAAACATCACAAGAATTTAGTAGTAATCCATCCAAGAAGGCATGACCAACGAGGAATGAGTTCACTAGTTGTTTAATTGTCATGCATGTGCTCTTGTAATTAGCCCTTGTACGATTTGAGGATTATTAGTAGTGTTGCTCGTATCTTAAGGAGTCATGTCCGCATCATGAACATATCTAAAAACCCATGTGTGTTCCCTTGTGATTCATCTACTTCAAGCATCCCCTATTTCTTCAACAAGTTTATTAGATCTACAGTTCACCCATTATCGACAGCTGGTGCCGTCCATTGGGATCATGACAATAGGCTTTGAAGAGTCTACACAGAATGTTCCATTGACTACACTTGTGCCGAGGACTGGTTTTTTGGACTAGGGGTTCTACGACGACTTCACCCCTCTTACCGATGAACCAGTAATCCACTGGATAAACTTCGACAAAGAGCTTTCTGGCGATGATTCTAGCGATGAGGTAAGTCACTTTATGGATCAATGCATCAAGGAACACGGCATCAAGTTTCAACCACCTAGCTGCTAAGACAGCCATGAACACAACAAATTAGGATCTTCCCTTGTAATTTTCGATAACATGGATTGTTGAGATACCTATCCAGTGCAATCCAATAAAATCTATGATAGATTTTCCATCAAGTCGGTTACGCAAGCATGCTCTTCGGCGCTACCACGACTAGAACATTCACAAAAGATCCTTCGAACCAAGAACCTAGTTCTACGACCTGTTCAGATGCAACATAATGGCAACAAGCTATCCCCAAAGTGGGAGGATCTCTGCATGGTGGTCGAGCCTACTTGCCCTGGGTCTCTTAGCAATGGAGGATGGATGAGTCTTCGATAATTCTTGGAATGTTGACCAACTCCAAAAGTTTTATGCGTAAGTACAAAGAGTAAGTTTACACTAGTAAATGTTCATATTTCCCGTAAGGTCACTTGCATCTCTTTGTGTTCTTTTTTGTCTTTCCTAAAATAAATGTCTGGCATCCGTAAGACGGGTACACTGACAGTAAGCCATAATTCAAGTACCTTCACCTATCATGCGCACCTGGATACGCCTGGACAAAGCCGCATAGGAACTGACTCTATGAAACAAGAGTTTCTACAATTAGAGGGGAAGTATGAGCGTTCAATTCTTTTCTCTTAACCCGACTGGCTGATTCATAGTCCAGTTGGTAGTTTTTATCTTATTAACTTTGACTGTGTATCGAAATTTTTTCTAGATAACCAGTCGGGGCTGGATGAATACAATATACCACGAGTTAACAACAACATATTGTGCGTGTGCCAAAGTGACTTCCTTCATGTGGTGATGATGTTCTAATTTACGACCTCGTGGGATGTGATAAATGTTCCTTATCGCGTCCCTAAGTGCCCAGGGGCTACGAAGCCTCCCACTAATTTCGGACCTAGAGCTGACTCGATTAAGCTCCCCAATTAGTGATAAGGTCATCCTACCCTAACTAGGGGAGGAAGCAAGTAACACTAAGCATGTTAGGTTATCGTTATCTCCTCGGTATCGAGTTCCTAGGAAGTCTCAATGATTTCATTGACATTCTCTATGTTTTTACTAAAAAAGAATAAATTTATATTCCCAAGCACATGTCACAGAAGAAAGCCTAAGTGGACTCAGTGATTGTCCAACTAGCCACTTTGGCGGTTTGGAGCACTACTCGGAGCTATGACCGTTTGTGACGTGGTACCATGTAACACCTAGTTTTAAAGGAACAAAACCAAGTACATCCACATGTATGCCAGGATCAAGTTTCATATATCTGTTACATCATCAGTGTATCATCATTGTGCCACAATTACATTATCATCATATTTATTACAAACGGACCCACTAGTCTTAATAAAAGCACAACAAAAAGTAAATTCTAGTGCCAGAGGGTCTTCCATCTTTCACAGACGTCAACCGGGGGAACACCATCCTACAACAGGAACTCCGGGATGAAGTCATTTCCATCAAAGGGTGCAACTTCATTGTTGGCCTCTCATCAGCGGTAGAAAGCAACAGATGAAACAACAGGTGTGAGTACATAATGTACTCCACAAGTGTAGGAAAGCATGACATTGGCTTAGGACAAGAAAGGTTAGATACTGGTTTACTGCACTAAGCAACCTTAATCTATAAATCCAATAAAAGGCATCATATTTACTAAATGTGAAAACACGACTTAAACAAGAGGAACAAATCATCGGATTCCATCCGACTACCAAAACTCACCAGGTAATCCCATTACCTAGCTACCCGACTATCCATCCCAGATTTTTGATCCCTAATCCCAACTAATCAATAAGAAGTCCAAGCCGCTCTTGACTGTGAGCACGATTGATATATCAATTTTTATACTTTGTAGAGTTCGCACACTTTACCCACGAGTCATGGTCAACTCTTTTGCTAGTACCTGTCGGTACCTTACACACTTCCGAGGTGTGCACCAATAGATCACTACAATGTCGTTACAAATCTCCCACTGACCTATAAGCACCCACTAAGATTTCACCCCTAACAGTGATTCCATCACTGTAGAGGCCTCCTGGCCTCTTGTGCCACTCAACCGTCCACCGGGCCCCACAAAACAGGAGGTGTGGCTAATTAATTGCTAGGCCATACTCATATAAGCCTGGTGGTTGCACTATTTAGCCGGGTTACATGCCCCAACAATTGGTCCTTAGGATCCCATACAGGCACAAACCAAAACCCAACTATGCATTTCCCGCACACGTGCATTCCCGCACCATCATCAAACCAACCATCCAGCTAGGATCCTTAAATTCCATGTTGCTACAAAAATTACCATTTCGAGTTCATGTTGCATAGACATTAATCCTACTTACTTTGTAACCCAACCAACCATGACAGTGACTAAGCGTAACTACCCTTATCCCAGGGATTCTATCAACGGTGACAAGGAAAATGATACAAATACTAGTAAACCCTAACAAGGGACTCCAATTTAGACCGAGCTTGCAAGAAGGATAAAATTCTAACATACAACCCTAAGTTAGGTGCAAAATGAGCAAGGACACTTGCCTTCAGCAGAGAGTTGCTCAAAATCTTCAAAAGCCTGGTCCTGAAGGTTCACGAATTGCTCACCTCCTATTTATCGACATACCGGAAAAGCACACATACAAATATCTAACAAATAGTACATCAAACAGTAGCAAAACATAGTAAAAAACCTATAAAAAATCTCTACAGGTCGCTATGAGAATTTTAGCACAAAGATCACGTAAAATGGAGCTACGAGCAAAAAAGTTATGAGTGTTTGAAGTTCTTGGGCTAAACTGTAAAATATATATTTTCAGAGAAGAATTTTTTACACTCGTAATTCTAATTATTGCTCATGCTAATGTCATCTAGTTGACCGAGCTGCTCACTGGACTCTAATATGCTGATTGGACTGCCACGTCGGATAAAACGATGATGTGGTGGCTTGTGTGGCATGCTAAATAGGACCATGGACCCATGGACCGGCATCGTGGACGAGTGGCTTATAACAGCGCATGGTTGAGCGGAGTGGCTAGCACGGAGGAGTAACCAGCAGCAGCTTTAATGGCCACAAGGCGTTTAGTTTCTCCATTGAATCGAGCAAAAGGGAGAGAGAGAACATGATGGGGAGGGAGCGTGCTCACGGCAGTTTGGTTGCACGAGCGGGGAGATGAAGGTGGGCCATCGCATTGAAGCTCGCCAGCGGTGGCGCGGGGAGGCGAGTGGCGAGAGGATGAAGAAGAGGAGTCGGCGGCTCGGCTTGGCGTGGACCCACGTTAAAGAGAGAGAGATGTTGGGCATGGCGAGGAGACGCTGGCTCGGCCTAGAGCAAAAAATGGAGGGAGGAGGGAGCTGGGCCTCGGCCGAAGTCACAGAGAGGGAGGGAGAAGGGAGCTAGGCTAAGATAGGAAGTTGGCCCAGGAGGGTTTAGGAATTTAGGAAATGCTTTTATTTTTTTACTTTTAAACTATTTTCAGAAAGAGCTTTAAAACAAGCGCCTTCTAGAAAACTTTTGCAAATATATTCCACACATAAAAACCTAATGCAACTACTGCAGCATGAATGCATCAAGCATAAACATAACCTATGGCATTTAATTAAATCTAGAAAATAATTTCCTTCTAAATTAAGCGAAATCTACAACTCCTATTAAATTCTAGCAAATGTAATACTATTGAGAAAATTGAAAATTTAGGGTGTTATGAACCTACCCCCTTAGATTGATTCTTACCCTCGAGATTCAGAAGGATTGGAAAAGAGATGGGAAAACTCTATGTTCAGATTATCTTCTCTATCCCAGGTAGCTTCTTCTTCTGAATGATGCTTCCACTGCACTTTGCGCATTTGCACTCTCCTATTCTAGGTAGCTTCTTCTGAAGAAGAAATTAGTATGGACTTCATAGTGGGTCTACCTCGAACTTAGTCAGGATGTGATTCCACATGGGTCATAGTTGACCAGTTGACAAAAGTAGCTCACTTCATTCCAGTCAAAGAATCCTATCGAGGTCCAAAACTAGCTGAGTTATATATGTCCAGGATTGTGTGTCTGCATGGAGTACGCAAGATAATTGTATCTGATCGGGGTAGTCAGTTTACCTCACAATTCTGGCAATTTCTACATGAATCCATGGATACAAGGTTGAATTTCAGCTCAGCATAAACCCGCAAACTGATGGCCAGACAGAAAGAGTGAATCAAATCCTGGAAGACATGTTGAGAGCATGTGCACTAAAGAACGGTAACAGTTGGGACAAGAATCTGCCGTATGCAGAGTTTTCGTACAATAATAGTTATCAAGCTAGCCTGAAGATTTCTCCTTTTGAAGCCTTATATGGAAGGAAGTGTAGAACCCCGTTGTTCTAGAACCAGACTGGGGAAAGCCAAGTTTTTTGGTCCCGAAGTTTTGAGAGAAGCAGAAAGACAAGTGCAAGAAATCAGAGATAATCTGAAGACTGCTCAATCAAGACAAAAGAGCTATGCAGATAATCGACGCAAAGAACTAACTTTCAAAGTAGGAGACTTCGTGTATCTCAAGGTATTACCGATCAGATGTCTATGCAGATTCAAGGTCAAAGGCAAGCTTTTACCTCGGTTTATTGGTCCGTAAAAGATATTGAAAAGATGAGGAGAAGTAGCTTACCAGCTTGAGTTAGCACCTCAACTCTTAGGAGTGCATGATGTTTTCCATGTGTCATAGTTGAAAAAGTGGCTGAGAGTTCCCAAGGAACAACTACCAGTAGAGGAACTGGATGTGCAAGAAGATCTCTCTTACTCAGAGTATCCGATCAAGATTCTTGAGATGTCAGAACGGGTTACCCAGAACAGAAGAGTGCGAATGTGTAAAGTGCAGTGGGAGCATCACTTAGAAGAGGAAGCCACCTGGGAAAAAGAAGATGATCTGAAGGAAGAGTTTCATTATCTCTTCTCCAATCCTTTCGAATCTCAAGGGCGAGATTCAACCTAAGGGGGTTAGGTTTGAGACACCCTAAATTTTCAATTTTCGTAATAGTTTAAAATTTTCTAGAATTAAATAGGAGTTGTAGGTTTTGTTCAATTTAGATGGAAATTAATTTCTAAATTTAATTTGCCATAGGTTATATTTGTGTCTGATGCATTCATACTGTAGTAGTTGCATTAGGCTTTTATATGTGAAAAATGGTTGCTAAAGTTTGTTAGAAGGCGCTCGTTTAAAACTCTTTGAAAAAAGGTTTAAAAATAAAATGAAAAACAATTTCCTAACTTTCTAAAACCTTCTCGGGCCTAATCCTTCCTTTTTTTGGGCCCAAAACCCCCTCTCCCTCTCTCCTTTTCTTTTCCGGCTCCCTCCCTCTCCCTCTCCCGCTTGGGCCCTGGCCTGGCCACTTTTCTGCACCCCCTCCTTCTTTCCACTAGGCCCAGCCTGCTTGCCGGCCAGCCGACCACTTACGCCCGTGCCCGAGCCGCCCCCTCGCCCCTCTCATCGACGCGTGGGACCAGCTCAAGCCCAGCTGGACTAAACAAAGCCGCCCGAGGCACCCCGCTTGAGCCCGGCTTCCCTTCTTCCTCCTCTGCCCGGATCAGTTACCCTCCATCATCCTCTAGAAATCCCTCGCGTCCCCGCACCCTCTCTCCCTCCTAAAACAACGGGATTGAATGCATTAACGCACAATCAAGTGTCCCCACCCTTTTCCCCTCCCTTACCCTTCTCTATCACTCAATCAAAGTAGGAAACTGCCAGCCTTAATGGCCATGGCCGTCGGTCATTCCTCTTTGAGCACTGGCCGTTCCACTCCATCCCGCGCCCATATAAGCCGCCCTTCTCCTTCTCGGCGAGGTTCCGCACCCCTCACACCCTCTCACACCCCTTTCCTCACTCGGATTCACCGTCGGCATCACCTTCTTCCCCGTCACCGGTGAGTTGCTCCGCCACATCTTGTCTCTACCTTGAGCTCTCACTGACCAAGCCGATCTCCTCACTGTATGCACATGTTCTTGAGGATCCCGTAGAGCTGGACTTTGGCCTCTCTCCACCACCGGAGCACCATCCTCACCAAGCCCGAGATCCACTGGATGCCTTTCTCCGTAGCTGACCGCCCACCATCCCTCTCCACCGTCGATACCCCTCGGTAAAGACTCCCTGTGTTCCCCTCTTCGTTTTACATTTCTCGTTGTCGAGTTCTGAGGCAGGATGCGTGTTTTTGCGCGATTCCGGTGAAGCCCCGGCTGTGCAGTGCCATCGGTCGACCGCTGTCTCTATCTAGAGCTGCTGGCCCAAGTCCCTTTCCCCCATCAATTTTTGGCCATCCGATCAAGATCTAGCGGCCCAGATCGCATACCCCTTCACCCATTTGTAACCGGTCCACCGTGGTCCATGGGTCCATGGACCTATTCCGCAGTATTTTGCAATAGAAAAAAATTCCTTTTCGCTTTATGACGTCATAAAGAGGATTTTCAGTATAAAAATTAATCGGTTTATTCTCTGAAACTAAGTAAAATTTGCAGATAAGCCCTAGATACTTCAAAGGCTCTATACTTTTTGCTCGTAGCTTTGATTTGGGTGATTTTCACACTCAAATTCTCATAGCGTTGAGTAGAATCTATTTATAGGGTGTTTACCTAGTTTTAGTACTTTTTGGTATACTGTTCTTAGTAGTTTCCATTGTGTGCTTTCTCTGGTATGTCATTTAGGAGGTGAGCAGTTCGGGAATCTTCAAGATCAAGCTTTCAAGGACTTTGAGCAACCTTCCGCTGAAGGCAAGTGTCCTTGAACAATTTGCCCCTGTTCTAGGAATCATGTGTAGCTATTTTATTCCTTCTATGCATGCTTGTCTAAATTATAATCCTATGCTAGGGTTTACTAGCTTTGTATGATCGTTCCTTGTCGCTGTTGTTTAATTATGGGTTAAAATGGGTAGTATATGCTAGTGCAGTCATAGTTGGAGAAAATGTTAAATCTTGACTAATACCTATGGAATATAAATCGGGAGTGGTAATCTTTTGTAGAAATATGGTATAGGGATCCTAATAGGATGGTTGGTTTGAGGTGGTGCTATACAGCAGGCTTGAGTTTGTTCCTGTATGGGGTTCTAAGGACCGGTTCTTGAACATGTAACCAAGTGAATTTGCACAACCACGAGGCCTATATGGGTACGGCCTGGCCAACTAATTAGCCACACCTCTAACTCTGTGGGCACCGTTGGATAGTTGAGTGGCATAAGAGGGGGCTTCTGCACGATGTAATTGTCTGTTAGCGGTGACACCTCAGTGGGTGCCTGCAAGTTGGCGGGAGCTTTGTAAAGGCCTTGTAATGAGACCCCGACTCCACACTATAGAAGTGTGAAGCAACACGAGAATCACGACTCATGGGGAAAAGTGTGCAAACTTTGTAGAGTATCAATTTGGTTGATCAGCCATGCTCACAAACAAGAGCAGACTTGGACTTCTTTAGGATTAGGTGGGATCAGGGTTGGTATGGTTGGTTGGGTAGTCGGGTAATGGAATTACCTGGTGAGTCTTTGTAGTCGAATGGAATCTGATGAGTCAATCTTTTTTGTTACAGTGGTGTTTTCACACTTAGCAAATAGGATGCCTGTTGTTGGAGTCATTAGGTTAAATCTTGCTCAGTGCAGTTAACTGTGTCTAACCTTTCCTTGACTTAAGCCCCATAGCATGTTTTCCCTTCACTTGCGAAGTACATTTTTGTACTCACACCTGTTGTCCCTTCTCTTGCATTCTACTGCTGTTCAGAAGCCGTCAATGAAGCTGCAACCTTTGATGAAGACGATTCTATCCCGGAGTTGCTGTTCTAGTCTGGAGTGCCCCCGGTTGACGCCTGTGGAAGATGGAAGCCCAGTTGGCGCTGAAGATCTTTAGTTTCACTGTGTTTTCTTTTAGACCATCGGGTCCTTTTATATTAAGTTAATTACGTTATTGTAATAGTGGCACTATAATGATACACTAATGATGTAAATGCATGTATGAAGCTTGATCCTGGCATATATGTGTTGTGCCCGGTTTTGTTCCTTTAAAACTGGGTGTTACAGAAGGTGGGTCGCTGAGTACTCAAGAAAGTTTTGAGCTTGGACTGCGGTTGTTGTGGCGGTACCTACTCGAATTGATGTTGCTGGATATTGGCCATAGGCTGAACCAGACCTTGGAGTATTGTCATCACTTGGTTTGCATCCATCAAAGGGGCGGGGGTGGGAGATCATCCTGGTTGGCATTTGTGTTGTTGTTGGTGGTGTTGTTGCCACTCCTTGTGTTCACCATCTGTTGGTAGTCATGATACGAGCAGGGGACATAAGGGTATAGCAAGGGTTGATATAACAAGAAAAGATATGACAATAGATAGCAAGAATAAAAGGACTCCCCACTAATACTATATTATTATAAGATAAACTAATGCAATGTGGTGGAAGAACTCTCACATTACACTACACTCATACAAAGATCCAACTCATAACAAGGTTCACACCATGGACACAAGCATCAAACACCCACTGAACAGATGACACAAGACAACTAAACAAACGGGTCTAAATGATTTATTCTGCGAGGGACATCTTCCTAACTCAGTACTACTCCTCGCCTGCTGGACGTGCTGGACCTGCTGCACCTACTGGACCTACTGTAGCCTCCAGACAAGGCCTCTTGCATGGAGGGGAATGGGATAGTGTAGCCACGGGTCTCTCGTGGTCTTCCTTAGCAACCTGGTTAGGGTCCTCCAATAACATCTGAAGCTCATGGATGTGCTGCTCCTGCTTTGTGTGACGCACGTGCATATCTTCAAGCTTGTTGAGGGCCCTGTCAAGCTCTATGTAGAGGGCGGTGGTGAGGTGGACCTACTCTCTCAAACATCCATCTAGCTCATTGTTGACAGGAGCGAAGATGACCTCCAAGCTACCAATCGGTTGCTGAGGGAACTTGCCGAACTGAGTGAGGTGAAGGACCTATCAATTCTCCTTGTAGAGAATAGCTAGAGCATGGGGGGCAACATCTTTGATCCCAGTCTTGAAGGTAGCTCTGGAGGTGATGGTAGAGTGAACATGGCGAACTCGATTAGTATCGTTGTCAGTAGCCTTCTTGAACATTGTGGCCTCAACTTTCCAAGATAGCCGTGGTCACCAAGGGGAATCCTGACCACCTTGTAGACTAGGGCCTTGTGGAAGTCCAGTCCTTGGATCAGGTACCACAACATGTAGGGGAAATAGCCGATGTGATGTCTGTCAGATTAAAACTCAGTAGGGGCTAGAACGCCCACCCAACACCAACGAGAACCTCCTAAGCGAGGACCAGAACATGCTTGCTCTTGGTCAACTTCATGTGTGCCATCTAAAATTTTAAACAGGAAAGGAAATTAGTAACAACTTTTACAAAGAGCAATAACAGATAAAAGAAGGCATAACTAAAAAAAATGATTTTATAAAAAAAAGTTTTTACAAATATAAGTCCTTAACACGTCCCTTTCTAACTATACTGCGTTCTATGGTAAACATGGTTCTGATACCACTTCTGTAACACCCATTTTTAGAGGAATAAAAGTAGGTACATCCACATGCATGCTAGGATAAGGTTTTATTCATGCATTACATCATCAGTGTGTCATAACAGTGCCATAATTACATTATCGTCATATTTATTACAAAAGGGCTTGTAGGTCTTAATAAAAGCATAGCAGAAAGTAAATTCTAGTGGCAGAGAGTCTTCCATCTTCCACATGCGTTAACCAGGGGAACACTAGCCTAGAACATGAACTCTGGGTTGAAGTCATCTCTATTGAAGGGTGCAGCTTCATTGTTGACCTCTGACCAGTGGTAGAAAGCAACAGAGGAAACAACGGGTGTGAGTACATAATGTACTCCTTAAATGTAGAAAAGCATGACATGGGGCATAAGAGAAGAAAGGTTAGACACTGGTTTACTACACTCAGCAACCTTAACCTATAACGCCAACAAAAGGCATCATATTTACTAAATGTGAAGACATGACTTAAACAAGAGGAACAGCTCATCAGATTCCATCCGACTACCAAAACTCACCAGGTAATCCCATTACCCAGCTACCAGATCATCCATCTCAGATCCCTGATCCCAACTAATCAAGAAGAAGTCTAAGCCACTCTTGACTGTGAGCATGATGTTTTATTAGTTTTTATACTCTCCAGAGTTCGCACTTTACCCATGAGTCGTGATCAACTCTTTTGCCGGTACCATCAGTACCTCACACACTTCTGAGGTGTGCACAGAGAGATCACTACAAGGTTGTTACAAAGCTCCCACTGACCTATGAGCACCCACTAAGGTTTCACCACTAACAACGATTCTATCACTATAGAGGCCCCCTCTTGTGCCACTTAACCATCCACTGGTGGCCACAGAAATGGTGGGTGGCTAATCAATTGGCCAGGTCGTACCCATATAAGCCTAGTGGTTGCACTATTTAGCTAGGTTACATGCTCCAAGAACCGGTCCTTAGGATCCCGCATAGGTACAAACCACAACCCAACTGTGCATTTCTTGCACATGTGCATTCCCGCACCATCGTCAAACCAACCATCCTGCTAGGATCCCTAAATTCCATGTTGCTACCAAAATTACCATTCCTGGTTCATGTTGCATAGACATTAATCATATTTACTTTGTAACCCAACCCACAATAATAGTGTCTAAGCGTAACTACCCTTATCCTAGTGACTCTATCAATGGCGACAAGGAAAATGATACAAATACTAGTAAACCCTAACAAGGGATTCCAATTTAGACCAAGCATGCAAGAAGGATAAAATACAAATGTACAATGCTAGGTTAAGTGCAAAATGGGAAATGACACTTGCCTTCAGTGGAGAGTTGCTCAAAATCTTCAATAGTCTGGTCCTGATGGTTCACGAACTACTCACCTCCTATTTATCGGCATACCGAAAAAGGGGCCTGCAATCTCCGGAAGTCAGGCCTCCTGCTGAGGGTTTAGAGACCGAAGGCTCCGGAGGGACATTTGATAGACATCGTTAACCATTATCCTCGAACTGGTCTATTTTCCCCCAACAAACGCGCATTATGAAAATGGTGCAAAAACGTCAGGGGGCAAGAACTCAACTCTTCCAGACCAAATTTGGCCTAAAAAAATTGCCAAACCCGATCAAGTCGGGGAGAAATAGATGTAACATTTTCTATAGATGTCCACAGAGTCAAAAAAATATCAAAATCGTAGTTTGTATGCAAAAGTTATACCAGTTTTACCGAAGGCACTCCGAGTCACCTATCAAATTGCCATTGTTTGATTGAGATATTGGGATATTAATAAAATATTTGCCAAATTATAACCCTCGATGAAATTTGGCAAAATTAGTCATTAGTAACGGGTCAAGATTATGATCTGTCACTAAAGTTCAGTCATTAGTGACGGTAATCAGTCATAGGTGATGGGTCATAACTGTGACCGATGACCCATCACGTATAACTTTGGGCAAATAAGGTTAAAAGGATAAAATCTCTAATATCTATCACAACTTCGTGATAGGTGAGGTGGTAAGTGAATTACGCGTGTGAGGGGTGGTCGCGGGATTGAGGCCCATGGAATGTAGACTGAAAAATAATTTGAGAAATGGCGTGGCTTGTGGGGCATATACAATGGACCCCTGGATTGGCATGGCTCAAATAGTTTTTTTGACTTTTTTTTTGTCAAAAAACACAAAAATGTTCATCAATCATAAGTAACTGGTCGCTGTTATAACCCGTCACCTGTGACTTCATAAGTGACAATTATAGTAAAGGCCTCCCCTCCTATTTCGGTTCAATATATATAAGCCTGCCTGCTCTTTTTCTTGGGTCTGAGTGTGTGCGTGTATCTGCGTATTATACTAGGTTTAAAAAAAGATCAGACAAGTTTTTTCTTGGGCGGCACCAAACCGTTGGCACGCGCAATGGATACATGGATAGGTTGACGAGTTTGCAATACTCGCAACATCAAGTAACATAAGCCCGCCTGCCCTTTTGTACTTGGCAAGCCACCTTCCACGCATGATGCTTATGGGATTCGAATCTTTTAGTAAGATGGAACTGCAACACCTAATTTGTTAGTTAGGATTGTACCATGCATATACTCTAGCACTGAAACTATACTCGAGTGGTATATATAACGTTATTATTGATTATTATGCAGATCTAAGTACTGTAATATGGTTTTGCTATAATTATAAGCTGCACAATATGTTATAGTGTAAGTCAATTCTGTGGTCTATTAGAGCGCAGCGAATAGATTACGCCCTCATCTTATGAGAAGACGTGAGAACCGAAGTCCGAACCCTGGCTGACCAGCCCCTATCTCTATTTAGGACTCAACCAACTGAGCTAACACTCAGTTCTCAATTCTGTGGTCTATTAGATCGATTTGTTGTTGTTTCTTTTTCTTCTTTGAATGGCGGTTGAGTTGTTGCCTGATTGGATGTGAGGTATTTCTGTACTTTAGTTTCGTGCCACTCTCTCAGCAAGATTAATGCACCAATTGAGTTGAGCAGTTAACTGTGACATGTTGTGTTGTGTCTCAGCATGCATGCATGTCCTGAGCAAGCAAAAGAAAGAAAAGGAAGAAAAGAAGAGAGATGAGTGTGAAAAGGAAACGCTCCATGCCTGCCGGCCAATAAAGCCGAGAGTTGTATTTGTGCATGTCCTCCTGCTCTGCCGTGCAGTGGCTGCTTTTGGTGAGTGGCAGTGACATGGCGGCATCAACTATCCTAGAGAGTAGAGACCAAAATCCATCACCGTCACTGTGCAATCACTATTAAAAAATAGTTTAGTAGGACGATTTTTACATACGGTTCTATGAAGAACACCCTTCTCCAAACGATCCATAGAAATGTATGTACAAAAACGTCCTACTAAATCGTTTGGAGAAGGGTGTTGAATTTATATACTGTTCTTGTTGTGATTGTAGAAATGAAAAGATTCTTTCTTAGATAGAATGTAGCCATATAGATCCAAGCGCACTTGATTATTATAAGATTCAAACCGGACTACAGGTGTTGGACCAAACATGGTGAAAAGCATAATGTGTTACATGAAGACATTAGTATCGCCGAAGAACCCAAAGTCAACATAAGAAGAGAAGATGACGAGGAATTTGGTGCAGATAATGGTGGTGCAGATGACGATGATAGGTTGGATAAGATGTTGTGTGAAGCGGATATGAACTTGAGTACTCAAAGAGACTTTAACAAATTTATGTGATTGATTGAGGACTCGGAGAAAATGTTGTTCCCTGGATAAAACCGGAATACACAAAGTTATCATCTGTGCCTAAACTGCTTAAATTGAAAGCAAGTGATGGTTGGTTAGACAAGAGTTTCATAATGCTATTAGAACTATTATCGGGCATGCTTCCAGATGGAAATGAGCTGCCCAAAAGAACATACGAAGCAAAGCAGGTTCTTTGTCCATTGTGGATGGATGTAGAAAGAACACATGCATGCCTGAATAACTGTATCCTCTACCATAAAGATCTATCAAACTTGAATTCATGTTCAGTATGCAAAGCATCTCGATACAAGTGTAAGATTCAATCATATGACGGCAAGTTGGAGAAAGGAATTTCTGCTAAGGTGGTGTGGTATCTACGAATCAAAAAGAGGTCAAATTATTATGCTGGCACTCAGAGGGCCACAATAAAGATGAAAAGCTAAGACATCCTACCGATTCTCCCTAGTGGAGAAACATTGACCTGATCTTCGATGACTTTGGTGCATAACTGAGGAATATAAGGTTTGCTTTGAGCACGGATGGGATGAATCCTTTTGAGAACATGAGCAGTAGGCACATCACTTGGCCAGTTGTTCTCAGTATTTACAGCATACCTCCTTGGTTGTGTATGAATCAAAAGTACTTGATGATGTCGTTGTTTATCCAAGGCTCGAAACAACCTGGGAACGATATTAATGTATAACTAAGATCATTGGTGGAAGATCTAAAAATATTGTGGAACGAAGGGGCGTAAGTATGGGATGCATACAAAAGAGAGAATTTCACGCTATGCGCCTTATTGTTCTGCATGATAATGATTTTCCTGAACTGCGTAATCTTTCGGGCCAAAGTAAACAAGTAGACAGAGCGTGCCCTCATTGCTTAGATGGTACCACGAGTATATTGCTGCCCCACTCGCGTAAAATGGTGTTCATGTGCCATAGTAGGTTCCTTAACAAGTATCACCCGTACTATAATATGAAAGAACAATTCGACAGAATGAGCAAGAGAGATTTATGTCCAAGGCACTATAGTGGTCAAGAGGTGCATAATACGGTTAAAGATCTCAATTTTGTGTTTGGAAAGGGGAGTAAAAAATCTAAGGATACCGGTGGCATGTAGAGGAAGAGATCGATATTTTTGGAGCTACTGTATTGGCAGCACATTGAAGTTCGCCACTACATCAACGACATGCATGTAGAGAAGAACATGATTGGTCTTTTACTTAATATTCCAAGCAAGACAAATGGCGGCCTCAACGCAAGGCTTGGCTTGGTTGATATGAAGATTAGGCCCGAGTTGGCACCTGAGCCCTCCTAAAAAGGTAGAACGAGGCTTTCTCCTGCCTGCTATAATCTAAAAAAGGCAGAGAGAACCTAACTGTACCAGTTCTTGCATGGTGTGAAAGTTTCATCCGGTTACTCCGCCAACATCTCAAAACTTGTTTTGATGCAAGACTTGAAATTAGTTGGCATGAAGTCCCATGATTGTCATGTATTGATGATACAAATGCTTCATGTTGCAGTCCAAAATATCCAGCCGACCTATCTCTGAGACACAATCACTAAGCTATATTACTTCTTTAACATAATTTCTCAGAAGGTTATTGATCCCAAAGTACTTGATGTATTACAAGTCGATTTGGTGAATTCACTATGTCATCTTGAGATGTACTTCTCTTCGTCATTTTTTGATATCATGGTACATGTTATCATTCATCTCATGAGAGAAATAAAGATATGTGGCCCATTATTCTTACATCAGATGTACGCATTTGAGAGGCACATGGGAATTCTCAAGAAGTATATGCGGAATCGATCTCGTCTGGAGGGAAACATCATCCAAAGTTAAACAATCAAAGAGAGGAAGTTGAGTTCTACATCCGTTACATGGAGCAGCTCAAACCAATAGGTGTGCCCATGTCTCGCCGTGAGGGCAAACTAGATGGGAAGGGGACCATAGGTAAGAAATCAATCATTGCTGACTTTGCCACACTATCTAAAGCCCATTACACTGTCTTGCAATGCATGACTAAAGTATCCCCACATATCGATATGCATAAGGACGTGCTACGTACGCAGAGAGAATCCAGGTTGTACAAAGGATTGGATCATAAACCATAGCTTCAACTACTGGTTGGCAGTGCGATTCAGTAATAATAGTTCAACAGAGGACAATATTGGCTGGTTGTCATGATGGCCAAGTCACATAGTCGTGAAATTTGAAGCATAAGACATAAATGGGTACACCTTTTATACCATAGCACGGGATAGTAAGAGTACGGTACAGAACAGTGGTGTGCGCATAGATGCCTTCCAGGACAAACGTAGGGTTTATGCGTACTATGGGTAGATAGAGGAGATTTGAGAACTTGACTATGCACTTATCAAGATCCCCCTCTTTTGGTACTGTTAGGTCATACTCTCAAGTATTAGGGTGGACAAGTACAGAATAACTACTGTCGACCTTGAACGTGCTGCATACAAAGATGAACCATTTCTACTCGCTAAGCAAGTTGTCCAGGTCTTTTATGTGCAAGACCCAGCAAATTCAAAGCTTCATGTAGTCCTTTAGGAAAAAAGAAGGATTGTTGGAGTTAAGAATGTTGTGGACGACGAAGAGTACAATCAATTTGATGAGTATCCTTTTGAAGATGACATCACCCTTAATGAAGAACAACTTCTGACCAGGGCCGCTTGCTATCTGCACGTCGATCATCAAGAAGGGTTGATTGTTAAAACTGTATAATGTTACTCAATTGTTATGAACCTATATATTGCAATGTAATATTTTAAAATGATTCATAGGGAAAATTTGATCTCATTAATTTGGATTTTGTATGACTTAGTTATGAATTTTGCTAGTTTTAGTTCAGTTTAATAAATATGTCTAATGTTCAAGGTTACATTAATTACATAAAGGAGACCTACACCATTTGATAGTACACATTAACAAAATATTTACATAAAAGTTTCATCTCATTTGGAGTTTGCATGAATTAGATATGAATTTTGCAAATTAAAATAAATTGTTTGGAAAATTACTAATTCAGACGGTTCATAAAATGGCACCATCTATACTATTTATTACAAACGGGTTATAGTAACAAACCATCTGTACTAATGATATTACAGATGGTTCTAAGTACAAGACCATCTGTACTATTAAATGAGTATAGACGGTCTTATATGAAGACCCGATTGTACTAGTATTCTTACAGACAACGTTTTCCTATGACCTGTCTATAATTAGTCGGGTATAAATACTGTTTCGTCCAACCCACGCTGCCACCAAGTTATCGTGCAACCCACTGACAACCTCAGCGACCGCGCTCCTCTCTGGTGACCTCCCTCCTCGACGGCCCCGGTGACCTCCCTCCCCGATGACCGCACTCCTTCGTCGACGACCCCGATGACCTCCATCCCCAACGATGGATCCATGCCACCCCTTCAGCCTCATTGTCCATGGATCCACGCCGCCCCTTCGGCCTCACCGTCCTTGGAAACAAGTATGCACACCTCCCTCCCCGCTCTCCATCCCTCCTTCCCTATCCTTAGATCTGTTGCTGTTGGAGAGATCTTTGCATTAGAATTTCCATTCCAACAATTTTGTCTGAAGATTTGCCACTGGTTGCATGGATAGCAATGATCATGCTACATAGGCAGTATCTCAATTTTGACTATCTTCAGAATATTCAACGTGCAGTAATGGAGTGATCGATTTCTCTTTTGCCCACACTCTAGTTGGCAGGGATTATATCTCATTATCTTTGTATTACAACACTCTAGTTAGTTCTTAGTTTGTGTATATTTTGTTGTGACATCTTGAATATGTCTCTTCCGATTACTTTGTGAGTTTCCCCCCTCCTATGATGTGAGCAGTATGGTTGCATGTGTTATGATACTCGATGATGAATGGTACATGTTTATACTTGCTTGATGATGAGTCAAACTGCTGAAATTGGGCATGTTCTCTAAGTACACTAGTTTAGGTCTATGAATTCTCTAGTTGTTGGTTGGATTTGACAACACTTGGAGAATAATTGGTGTGTGTCTCATTTCTATTCCTGATCATTGATAAACACCTGATGGATTGGTTCTCCATTGTGCTGCCTGTTAAGTTGATCCTTGGATTAGTGTTGCAGTGAGTTCAGTGTGTGCTTTACATGCTTGAAACTAGATAAATTATTGGTTCAAATGTTGTTACTATCTTTCACAATCTGTTTATCTCTGTCTTGGCAGTGGTTTGCCACTTCTATGACGAGTTAGTGCATTTTGTCTTGGCACTGCAGTACTATCCAAGAGGAGTCTTTGATGCTAGAGAGCTCTATCCAAGTCCTTTTACTAGCTGAAAGCTTAGGAACACTGCCCAATTGATGATGTTGTTAATAGGGCAATTAGGGAGCAGGATTCATATTGTCCTGGGGCCAATTGCTATTCTTTATCTGAGAGCAATACTTTTTACATCTACATGATGTTCAGTACTTCATTTGTACATGATGGATGGTGCTTTTCCTTATGGATTTTTGGCACATTCTTGCAAGATCATGTTTGTACTTTTATTTATGCAATATTGGTCTCCATGCTCTTATTATCACATTATATACAACACTTTTGAGGTAGATGGCTATGCTTGTGTGAATGATGGACCGGTTGGTTGACTTGGAGAGATCTGGCTGCTTCTTTACACTTCTCTTGACTGGTGCTATGTCATTCCCTGGCTAGCTTCTTGTGCTCCACTTTCCTTAGTGTTCTTCCTTTGTTGAGAGTTATACTCTCTTCCCGGGTATTTTCTTTGGCTTGCAATAAGGGCTAGCTGTGAGGTGTCTTGCAAAACATATCTGATGATTTCCTTTATGGAGGCTTAACTATATGACCAATCGAGATGTTTCTACAGCCACTCATTTTTATTGTGTTTAATTTCTTTCCATATAGCCTTTTGCAAAAGTGATTTGGCTGGATATTTAGAAGAATTATATCACAATTTGTCTTTCTACTTTTGAAAATGTATTAATCTAGAACGCATGTCCAATTGGTCTTGTGCCCCAAAATGGTAGGCGCTTTTCCAATGGACAGTGGAATCCTGTTGAATACCGAATTTGGGTATTCTTTTTCAGAATTACAACTATATGGCCTCCAGTGCAAAATTGCATGCGCTCTTAAGGTTGCACAGACAATTGTGTATCCTAAAATGTCACATCCCAAAAATACTAATCTAGTCTTTGAGCATGTCTAAGCATTATGACATCTTAAAATCATGTCTTAAGGATTTAAAAACATTTCAAAAATGGTTTAACGAAGATTAGGAAGACCCGAAACTTTAGGAGAAACGAGGAAAGACCCCCCTAGTGATCCAACCGCACCACCACGGTCTTACCGCTAGAGGCGAGCAGAGCCATTTTAGCTTCTGTCCATGGGTGGTCTGACTGCCTAGGCTTATGGTCTAACCGCCACTACTTAGAACCTCCACTTAAAGCCATCGCCAAAATCTTATCCGCTCAACCACCCCCATTCATTCTTCCCCACCGAGAAAGAGAGAGAAGAGAGAGGAGAGAGAGAGAAAGGAGGAGGAGGAGAAGGGAGGAGATCCCCCTAGCTTGAGCTCACTAGAGGATGGAGATCGAAGGAGGAGGTCGTCCATGAGTCCCCTTTGTTGTCCCTGAGCTCGTCCCCAAGCTTCTTCGTCACCGGAGCAAGCCAAAAGCTGGAGGAGAGAGGAGAGCTCCACCTCGACCACTACGACACCTGTAGATCAACAGAGATGACTTTCCTAAGCTTCCCGAGGACTTCCTTAAGCTCATCCCCTTCATCCTCTTTACCGGAGAGGATTCCAAGCATGTATATCCACCTCAAGCTCCAAACCACCCCAGAGCCTGATCTCCAAATCGGAGCCACCCTGGAGTGGACCCCTCCGCAAGAAAGCTTCTCTATGCTAAGGTGGAGCTCCCCAACCCCTTTCGAGTTTCCCCAAAGTTTTCCTCACTCTTCGTAGCCGTTGATTGAGTTCAACCCTAGCCTAGAGCTTGTCCAAGGAGCTTGCTGAGTTTGGCTTAGTGAATGTCGTTCAAACCACCCTAGAAGCACTCCACTAGTCTCCTAGAATATTTTGGTACCCTTCGTAGTTGAAGTCATCGCTGGAGCCTTTGCCGGCGGCCTTGCCTGTAGTCCCCAGTGGTCTAACCGCCATGTTAGTCAGTCTGACTACCAGGATGAAACTTAGCCAATCAACATCATATTAAGATCCACAATTAGGTGTCAGACCGCCATTGGGCCGGTCTAACCACCGAGACCCACGGTCTGACCGCCCCAGGGTTTGATCTGACCGCTAGAAGCCAAATCTCTCTGCAAGCCACTGGTCTGACCGCCCGACCACTTAGAAAACCCACCGGTCCAACTGCCACCTCTTCCTTGGTATGAATGCCACCTTCCCAGTCTGACTGTCAACTTCACAGAACTCTAAAGCCTTAGGTTGTCGTATCCGATGTTTAAACTTCCTTTAGCTTAATCATTCGAGCATTCTTTTACAAATATTTTTGTAATCATGCATCATGCAAATTCTATTATAGCATTTCACTATGCTTATTGCATTTTATTCTTCCCCTTTTAGTGATCAACGAGTCGGAGAGTAAAGGGTTTTCACGACAAGTTTTTTGGGTTTGATCTCGAATTGAAGCAAAGCAGCAAGGACCAGCCTTTTATGCGTTGGTCCATGAGGCTGTGAACATTTTATATGAGCTTTTCCATTGAAAAATAATCCGGTTTTGATTTATGACATCATAAATGGAATTTTCAGTATAAAATCAATTCGGTTTATTCTCTGAAAATCAAGTAAAATTTGCAGTTAGGCCCCTGAAACTTCAAAAGCTCAATACATTTTACTCGTAGCTCCTATTTGGGCGATTTCGCGTTGAAATGTTCATAGCGATGTGTAAAATCTTTTTATAGGGGATTTACCTAGTTTTAGTACTATATGGTGTACTGTTCTAAGAGTTTATCCTTGTGTGCTTATTCCGGTAATTCGCTTAGGAGGAGAGCAGTTCAGTAATCTCCAAGATCAAGCTTTCGAGGATTTTGAGCAACCCTCCACCGAAGGCAAGCTTTCGAGGATTCATGCATAGATGTTTATCCTTCAAATGCATACTTGTAAAAATTGAAATCCTATGTTAGGGTTTACTAGTTTTTGAATGACTATTCCTTGTCACTGTTGTTAAGTCATGATATAAAATGGGTAAAATACGCTAGTGCAGTCATGGTTGGGAAAAATGTTAATATTGACTAATGATTATGCATAAAAAATCAGGAAGAGTAATTTTGTAGCAACATGGCATAGGGATCCCAACAGAATGGTGGTTTGATGATGCTGAGGAAATGCACGTGTGCCGATAGTGCATAGTTGGTTGTGGTTGTTCCTGCGTGGGGTCCTAAGGACCGGTTCTTGAACATGTAACCAAGTTATTTCCATACAATCACGAGGCCAATATGGGTACAACCTGGCGAACTAACTAGCCACCCCTCTGATTCTGTGGGCACCGTTGGACGGTTAAGTGGCACAAGAGGGGGCTTCTGCAGCGATGGAATTGTCTGTTAGCGGTGAAACCTTAGTGGGTGCCTGCTGGTTAGTGGGAGCTTTGTAAAGGCCTTGTAGTGAGACCTCGACTCCACACCCCGGAAGTGTGAAGCAACACGGGAATCATGACTCGTGGGGAAAGTTGTGCAAACTCTGCCGAGTATAAAACTGGTCGATCAATCGTGCTCACAGACAAGAACAAACTTGGACTTCTTCAGGATTAGTTGGGATCAAGGTTGGTATGGTTGGTCGGGTAGCCGGGTAGTGGAATTACCTGGTGAGTCTTGGTAGTCGGATGGAATCCAATGAGTCAATCCTCTTGTCATAGTTGTGTCTTCACCTAGTAAGTAGGAGGCCTGATGTTGAAGTCATAGGTCACAGTTGCTTAGTGCAGTTAGCCTATGTCTATCCTTTCCTTGACTTGAGCCCCATAGCATGTTTTTCCTACACTTGCGGAGTACATTTTTGTACTCACACCCGTTGCCCCTTCTTTTGCTTCCCCTTTGCTGATCAGAAGCTGTCAATGAAGCTGCTACCTTCGAAGAAGACGACTTCGATCCGGAGTTGCTCTTCTAGGCTGGAGTGCCCCTGGCCGACGCTTGTGGAAGAATGGAAGCCTCGTTGGCGCTGAAGATCTCTTTAGTTTCTGCTGTGTTTTCTTTTAGACCCTCGCATCCTTTTGTAATAAGTTAAATATCGTTATTGTAATATTGACACTGTAATGATACACTAATGATGTAAGCGCATGTATGAAACTTGATCCTGGCATACATGTGTTGTGCCCAGTTTGTTCCTTTAAAACTGGGTGTTACATTATTGAAGAACGAAAGCGAGCATTTGAATTCATCTGATTAAATGTTAGCCATTGTTAATGTACATGTTATGTTATATTGTTTCAATGTGAAAGTACATGTATGCTTATAAACTGGTTGAAGAATGAAAGCGACCATGTTGAAGAACAAAAAGGTTGGTTCTGAAATTTTTTTATTGTTGTGTTGGAACTTTCTTAGGACAAGATTATTCAAAAGAGTAAACTGGTCTAATGATTTTAACCAATTTTCTGAGCTAGCTAAGTACAACATGGTTTGCATCCCCCTACCTGTCGGTCCAACACGTTCCAAATTACACATAGGTAGCCACTAGGACATAAATTTGGTGCCCGATTATTATTTTCAAGTTGAATCTTGATATACATCCACATCAAGACAGCATTCTAAGCACGTTGTTTGCAGCCTATGCCCCAGGGCCGGTCTCTAGAGAAGTAAAATTTGTTGGTTTACATATGCCTTACTTTTTGTAGATGCCGCGTGGATCTATCAGGTATCATGGATGCATCCGAAGTACCGTCTACATCCTGTCATGTGGTGCCCCCCGCATCCTCCTGATATATTCACTACTACAAAATCCATTTAGTGGGACACCACTTTATAGACGAATCTATGGAGCCATCTGTACAAAGGCTACCACAGACGGCTCTAAACTAGTACCATATGAGAAAATGGCAACGAGAAGTTCTAACAAAGTGGGACGCTACAATACAGATGGTTATAAACTACAATTGTCTGTATTGTTCCTTTTATACAGACGGTTCTAGTTTAGAACCATTTGTACTATAGGTAGTAATAGCACAGAAGGTTTTAAATTAGAACCATTTGAATAAAAAGGAACAGTACAGACGGTTCTAATTTGTAACTGTCTATACTAATAGTGTCCCACTTGTTTTGAGCATATCTCTTATATAGATTATTTTCATACAATGACCAGCATGGAACAACAGGTAAGATTGTAAGGAAGGTTCGCGCGAGGACAGAGGTTGTGAGTTCAACTCCTAAAAAATGCACTCGTGGTATTTCACGTGAAAAATCGTGTAACTTGCGACTGCACCTACATAATAATATAGGGAGCTGGTGTGGTTGGAAAAATATTTTTTTAGATTTTTTTATCTCTAGAAAACTTAGTACAGATGGTTCCAAAACCGTATGTACAAATCTGATTTATATAGACTCTTTTCCGCAAACGATTCGAAAAAGCGTCCCGTGCGGAGTTTTCGAACCGTTTGTACAAATAATTTCTCTTGTAGTGATTTCTCTATGAACTCGACGCCCCACTCCCCAGCACCCTCAAGGATGATCAAAATGGTATACCTCACATCTATTTTGGTTGAACAACTGATAATTCAAAAATGTGTAGTTGTTAAAGATATCCATGTCTTGATGTAGGTGATTCCTCCTCTAGTTTGGTTAAATAGAATGATTGCTCACATAGAGCGTTATACATAACCTGTTGTGACTATCACTATAGGTGATAGTGGTACAAGGAAGATTTCAATAAGTTTTCAGATGTCAGGAATGAAGAATTTATCAATATTGTTGTCTCAGGCATCCATTCACCTGAGATCCATGTGGCTCAAAAAAATGCAGTGGTAGCGGTTTTGCAAAAGATTGAGGATCAAGTTTGGTATATGTTACCTGACTATAGCTATTTCAAATTGAAAGCGCTTGAGAAGAATGTGGAGGATGTGGCTTCAATGACTATCAGTCTGTCGCGGTTATATGCACTACGGTTTGTGCCACAAATTTTAGTCTATAGTATTGTTTCATATATTATAAAATTTTCTCTTTATATTCATGCTCTTTGTTTGTAGGATTTTTGCTGGAGCAACATGATGTATTTGGATGTTAGTTTGGGCTCACTCTTATGTTATGTCATGGAGTGACTGGGTTTCACAATGATTTGTCCAAAAGTCAAGAGAGTTCATGAAGGTAGGTATCAGGCTTATGTGGAGTTCAGTGGAGGAGGTTTCGCTGTTTATGGAACTGTGATGGATCTGTCATTTCTTGCTCGAGATAGTGCTCTCGTTTATGCACTACGCCATTTGGATGACATATATAGAGTTGATATTATAGATGTCAACTATGAATACTATATGATTCGACGTGCACCGTACAATCAGGGATGATTGCATTTGCAATGTGTTTAACATATGATGTAAATTATGATAATATTTATGTGTGGATGTTGATGAAATCATGATTATGTGTGGATGTGAATGAACTATTTGTGATCCATGCGTATATATCTTTCTGTGATGAATGCCTATGTATTTGAATACAAATTTGAAATCAGATTTTGAATGTTGTATTATTAAATTCATAATTTATTTGCCTACTGAAGTATCAATGCTAGCTTATCAAACTAGCCGTCACTGATACTCAGACTATCAATGTTGGTTTGTTCTTATGGACCAGCACTGATAGTCTGAACATCAGTGTCAGTTTTTTGTTATGGACTAGCAATGATACTCATTATTAGTGCTGGTTCATAAACCGACACTAATAGTCTGTGACTATCAGTGTTGAGTAATCAGTACGGTTCAAAAACCGTTATTGGTGACGTTTTTGAGTCGGTACTGGTGATATTTTCATAGTACGGACGGCTTGAAGTGGGAGCCATCTGTACTGTACCAAGTTCAGAGACGCTTCTGTTTGCGAGCCGTCTATGATATTCTTATAGTTTAAATGGCTCCAATCACGAGCAGTCTGTACAAGATTAGTACAGACGGTTCAAAAATCATTTGTACAAATTTGATTTGTATAGATTTTTTTTTCCACAGTTGGTTCAAAAAAACATTCCACACAAGGTTTTCAAACCGTCTGTACAAATTATTTCTCTAATACTGGATATTGTTGTGGCACGGCATGTGTGGGCTCTAGATGCCACCTTTGCGTTGCGATCGAGCCTCCGTAGCAATCCTGCATATATGTCACAGCTTTATGTGCGTTTGTGTTAGAAAGATCTGTTCAGCGTCACGCTATTGTCGGCAATAGTGGCTGGGGACTCGGCAAGTTCCAATGGCTTCAGCGACAGTTCCACATCTATCATCCGCGTCTAGCTCAACAACCGCACGTCTCCAACGAACTCTGTTTTGACTAGCATAGAAATCGGTCACACTTAGCAAGCTTTGCTGCTCATGTACATGTATATATATTTTTATGATTGCTAATAGAGAACGCAAGGGCTAATTCTTAAGCTCGTTCAGTTTGGTTGGCGCCTGGTGGTATTTTTCTCTGACCTGGCATGCACGCATGCTTTTCGTGGTAGAGATCGCTAGAGAGTAGGCGGCTAGACGCACGCATGCTTGATGCTTGCAGTGCACCGATCTCTGTCCACAAAGATCATCGAGATTTTTCGATAAAGGAAGTGTTATTGACTCTTATCGTTAAATTAAGATGATACAAATAAATAAGAGTTTACTTTCGATTTCTGCATAATATGTATACACATAGCTAAAAAAACAAAATACAAAATGAAACAAAAGTGGTCTAGCTAGGTCGCGGTATGTGGCGGAGCATCAATCAAAAATCTAGACTGCCATTCAAACCGGGTAAAAATCTCCTTTACCGCTCACTCCATAAGAGTCCATGCCTATGCCACCATATGTTGATGCTTTTGTTGCTACAACACTGTCTGCGAACGGAGCAACCGCGTATAAATATAGATAACTTGTAAAGGAGAGTTAATTTTTCTCTTATTAAACATCATACTATTTGTGCATAAGCACAATGACCAACAAAATGCTACTATTGCTGCTATTATTTTAACTTTCCATTTCTACTAATCCCACCGAGCCAGCTGCCAAACTTATTCAAAACAATTCTTGGCGGGTATAGGTTAGAAACCACTTGAATGATAAACCATATAAATCTCATATAACGGCAATAAGAAAAAGTTGTTTAATCGTCTTTTTTTTAAGTTAAAAAGCAACACTTTTGATTATCTTGTTATTGTCTCTTAACGAGATTATTCTTTATTAGAAGAACCCCTTTGTAGAGGTATCAAGGATTTTTTTTTTTATTTTTAACGTTATCTTTATCTTCGAGATTTTCTTGTTTCTTCTTAGTTTTTTATTATTTATAAGTGCTCGGTAAAGCAACTACACCGAGAATTTTCCAAATTTATTCAAATTTCACCGAAATTCGTCGGGTCAAAAATAAAGATAATGACACACCTTTCTTTTTCGTCAAATGTTTTATCCTTCAATTCTATGCCGGCTCTTCACCCAAAATTTGTAAAGGGCGCTCCGTTTACACAATCTCACAAGGTAAGAGGTCGATCGTACAGCATGCACAATACTGGGTTAAAGTTCATATATAAACTGGCGGGGCACAGTTACCTTTTGCGCATACCGATCGACAGCGGTACGAGCGCGGTGGAGTGTGCCGTGGGACGCATGGATGAATGTCATGGGACGCCGCGCCGTCGTCCCTCCACTTTTGCCGCTGCGTCGCATGGCAATGGGCAATGGCATGCACACCACCATCTCTCGTCGGGATCCGCGAGGTACTTGCACACGTATCCCAAGCGTGTCAGCGTGTACCTAGTATTTCCAACTCATGCATAGGCATAGGTTGCGATGGATGCTCACTCAACCGATAAGCAGGTTTTAGTTACTGTTTTGTAAATGGTTACCGTCCCCGGCGGTAACGCATAGTAATTAGTGGAATTGGTAGAAACCCGTTCAATTTTGTTAAATTTTTGAATTTTTTTAATTTTGAATTTAAGTTTGATCGGTAACTATTCGGTTTATAAAAGCGGTGTGGATCGAATCGTCCAGTAACCATGATAAACGAGTGGTTACCAACGATATTTGTAACCGTGCCATCACATGCAAAACACTACTACGTTCACAGCATTAGTGGGCTCCGGCTAATGCGTGCCACGAAGAGAATATCATTCAGAGGCCAAATTGCCGTTTTATTTTCAGTCCACAAATTTATAAACTAGTAAAAAAAAAGAGGAAAACAAAGGATTAATTCTAAGCAAACAATCTCAAATTTTAGTTTTAGGTGGACACCGTACTTTGATTAATCAAAATAAATACTATTCAATTAGAAAATTGGAAAGGTCTTCTAAACATCAATAACAATTCTAAAACAAAAAACAGAAATGACCATAAGATTAATTTTAGCCAAAAAGAAAAAAAGATGCTAAATTTTACAAGGGCTGATTTTAAATACAAATGGTGGATTTTAGAGGGAAAAAATCAATACATGTAGAGCAATTAAGGTAGGTTTACATGTTCTAAGGAGTGAACGCCTAATTATAGAGGATTTAGTACATAATTTATATTGCTTTTGAATTTTCTGGATATGTGCACAATGGTATGCGCGGACAAAATATAGTGAATGAGAAGGAGTAATTGTTTATTCCCCACCGTCATTACATTAGCACTCCTCTCTCGTCACCTTTTCCACTTTACTCTCACCCACACAACGAGACGGAGAGAGAGAGGATAAGCAGGAAGGATTAAAGGTAGCAGTAGGCTAAAGCAAGCGTGTGGTTGGCCACACTTTAGTTAATGAATGGATTGATTTGCTGAGGGGTGGGCCGCGAGTCAATCCGGGAGGTCTACCCTTTTGGTGATCTTCTACACTCCCAGTTAACCTAATCAATCTGTAGGGCGCCAAAGCATGAGTGGGAGAGCTTTATTAATTAAAGCCTGCTGTGCTCTAATTGCTCTAGCTAGCGTGGGGCTCTCCCTGACCTGGCCTGCTAATTAATGATGCTACTAACCTTTGTCTTTAGCCGACCGATAGTATACTTACTACTCCACTATTAACGCTGGCAGAGCTGTAGTTGCAGGTTGACGCGACGTGTCGCGCGCACGCGTGCGGAGGAGAATTGATTGAGGCTAATCTTTTTTCTCTTGGGCTAGCTTTGGGTTATGGAGTATTGATCACGAGAAGATGATTTATTTTAGATGGGATCGTGGAATTCTACCGACGAGAAAAGGAAACCTACATTGTTGGGGCAGTTACTTAGAGTGTGTTTGGTTCCGATCCTGGGAGGCAGCTCGCTCGTCAGGCAGCGATCCCTGCCCCAGACGATCGAAATCGAATGCCTAGAGGTGCTGCCTGGCTTGGCAGCTCTGGCCATGCCTTTAGGCTCTATCCATGCAGGCTGCCACATGTGATTGGGCAAGCCAAGTCGTTGGGTCGGATGTATGGGATGTTAGGTCGGTTGGACTGGCGGGCTGGTTTGGCTGGTTCAAATGACTAGGCTATGGATCCAAGTGGAATAAGTATTTAATGTTATTTAATGTATTTTCTATGCTAGAAAATCTGACGATTAGAAAATCCTCATCTAGTGACCAGAAAATATCTATTAAGAAATTAGAAAACTCCTATTCCTTGACAAAAAAGAAAATATATGTTATTGCAACCAAAAAATATATATTGTAGTGATGGGAAAACGTATGTCAAAGTGACCGAAAAATATATGTTTACATGATTGGAAAAATACATGCTATCGCAATCAGACAATATATGTTGTGTAAACATATATTGGCGTGATCGAAAAATGGCTTGGCGTGACCAAAAAACATATGTCAGCGTCACTGGAAAGTATATGTTGCATGAGAGGAAAACATATGTTAGTGTGACTAGAAAATATATATTACAAAGAAGGAAACTAAAAATTCAAACTTGTTGATTCATTTGACAGCAGCACCATATATGAAGTACAAAGGCAATAACAGTCTGCAAGATAACTGTGCGCAATAACAAAACAATCTCAAGCCAGTCAAGAGAATAATCTCCAGCTGATATGGTTGGCAATAACAGCCTGTAAGATTTCCTCTCTTAACAAGAAAAGTCATCACGTAATCAGGAAAACAATATCACTTAATCAAGGAAGTAATCAGTTAAATAAGGAGATTTCATGCACTGATGTGCATGAATTCTTAGAAAGCTAATAGAATCAAACAAAAGTGAAAAAATTGTTACAATATATGATTTGCTAGATCTCTTTCTGTACTAGAAAAGATTTCAGCATGGACATGGGTGATTAGTTTCTTTCTATACCAGATTTCAGATCTCTTTTTGCACCGGATATCAAGCTAATCAAGGGTGATAATGGGATTGCTCTTTTGCAATCTCATTGTGTGGAAAAAGTCTTGAGCCGCTTTGGCTACATGGACAACATGACCTCTCCAACACATTGTGATCCTATTTTGATACTTCAAAAGAATAAAATAATTGCTAAGGATCAACTGAGATACTATCATATTATTGGATCATTTATGTACTTAGCTAGTGATACAAGTCGGGTGATGATCATTGACATGTGTTTGAGCGAGACATGCACTACTTGCTATTTACTATGGATTATAGACTTTCACTATTCTAAGTGGCCATCAGTACTATAGGGTTATAGTGATTTAAATTGGATATTCGATGCTGACGAGATTAAGGCCGTAAGTAGATATGTATTCACTCTTGGATGTGCTCTTATCTCATGGAGGTCTTACAAATAGACCATATTGACAAGGTCAATCTTGGTGAGCCAGAATGGCTAGATGAGCTCTTGATGGACTTACCAGTGGTTGAAAAAAATGATATTGGCTATCCTTATGAACTGTTATATTTAAAGAATTATTGTTAAAATGAATGGTGCTAATGAAAACATGAATTCCTAAAGACATGTAAAGAAACGATTGAAATATATCAGGAAATTGAGGAACTCTGGAATGATAGCTTTGGATTATATCCAAACAGTTGAGAACTTGGCAGATTCCTTTACAAAGGGATTATCATGGAATGTGGTAGATTATACATCAAAGAAGATGGATATGAGACCTATGTGGGTCATACTATGGTGGTAAACCAACCTATGTGATCAGAGATTACGTGAATTATGATCAAAAGAACATGCTACTAGTTAACTGAAGGACAATACTTTATAACCAACCCGTATGAAGATATAATACTCTCGTAATCTGTAAGGTAGGTTGGTTATTGCCTTAATATATTATATTGGCTTTAATTAGCAAAGATGTTGTTCTATAGAGTATTCTTGAAAGAACACACCTATATGAGCCTTACTATTGGTCATAGTCTATGAAAATTGGGTAATTTCTAATAAAGTAATTAAAAGACCAATGAGTATGACTTATATGGTCCACCCTAGGCTTGCCTATTGAGAACAAAGTATCACTTATGACTTTAAGTGAAACTTGTTTGTACAAAATTTGAAATTCAAGACATAATCTATTGTTTAAGTTGTGAATGATTGTAGCTTAAAGCTCTAGATGGATATTCAACCCTAACAGGTCTTCATGAAAACATTAGTACATCAAAGAGTATTGGAAACATGAAAATCTTTATGAGACTTTGAGATCTGGTGTAGGATTATTAGAATATATGGTCTTGGCCCATTATATTAGAGAATAATTTATAAATAAATCTCATATGCTCAACATATGAAGAGAGTATGTAGTTATGTATTCCCACCTTGCTATGGAGGTGGAGATAGACCAACTTAAAAGGAGTTGTGCCCCATCCATCCTATTAGCTCATGTGGATTGGAGTACTAGAAGAACATGTGCGTGCGCGCTCGCCAAGCCGAGTCAAGCCATGGCTAGGGCAAAGGGCTAGGCACATGATAGCTTCATAAATGGTCTGCCGAAATCGGATCTAGTAGCTTACACAGGTGCGTTTTTCTTTTGCAATTTTTATTATTTTGATACATGGAAAAGTGGTCAATACAGTTATGAGATATGAAGATCACGCCAGTTAAGAGTTTAATCATGACACGTCTCATCCATGGTGTTTTCTCTATATATACCTACTATAAGAACCGTCCAAATCACACTCGGCTTAATCGACAGTGTTAGCTATCTAAAAAATATAAGAGCTAGCACACACCCATCGTGGTGTGTCGTGTGCTAACACTCATCTAAAAATATCCATCACAGCCACTATTCTATTAAAACAAGAGTAATTTTAGCAGTCCTGATATATGCTCAACAAAGCCCAAGATCAAATCATATACCATTTACAACATAGTTTCATCACAAGATATAAATAGAGTGCTATCGAAGATTAGTGCCGACAATATATCCGTAATTAAGCTGGGGTACCTTCGAGATTATGGATAGACTAGAAAACAAGACACACTATGTATATAGGTTCGGGCCCTCGATTGGAGTAATACCCTACGTCATGTATGGATACTACTGTATATTAATATCTCGAGTATGAGAAATGTGGCTAGACCTATTATAATGGAGGGGATTGGATCTAGACTAATATAGGGTTGCAGTCACCGAGTATCTCTGATTGTTAGGGTCTTGGTCTTGCTTGCGTTGAGTTGCATACGTGTAGATTGTCTCATGGTTCAGAAGTTGTCCTCTGGGGGTCAGGGTCCCCGTCTTATCTTAGTCTCAGTAGGGAGTCATTCATCTTATCGGCCAAGGCAAAGCAGATGAATCCAACCTGGATACTAGTCGTGCTCGAGTCGAACAACCCGATCGAGACCTTCCTAGTATATGTCTTCGAAATATCCAAGTGTATCAAGTCCCGTAGATTTTGGTTCACAATATTCAGAGTTGTTAAACATGCGTACAGTATACCATATCTATGTATGGTGTACTCCTTATGTATATATACCCTATAGTTAGATATTCGACAGTAGCCCCCTAACTCTGCTCAGAAGGGAAGGCTTCCACTAGCGCCCACTCGAGTACTGCCAAGTCTAGGTGTGGTCGAGTAAGGTAGATCAAGCTTGTAGACAAAAGAATCGAGCAGGAAAAGGTCCTCTTCGAAGTATCGAGTGGAAACGTGGTTGGGTCGAGCACACTACTGTTGTTCGCACTCTAGACTCAAGAAATGCTTGGAACTCGACTTATCGACACCTGACTCTAAGTAGAGTTAAAAATGAAAACTCTAAAATTTGAATCGTTGGGTATAGGCGCATTTGATGTGTGTGGATGGGCATGCAAAGATTAGTATGACAACATCACTCCGCCTTTCACGCCAAATGAGGCGCCACAGTAAAGGGAGTGGTTACCAAATAGATGGTAAGTCCTGGCTATTTATCCATATTAACTTGGATTATAGCCATGCTTTTACCCTCTTGCCATCAATCTTCTCCCATAAGCTCTCATCTTTCTCTGCCCAAGCACACGTCGTTGCACAAAAACTCAACTCCATGGCTTCCAATTGCTTTACGAACACCACTTCTCCTTACTCGCATGAGAAGAAGTTTGACGCAAAGGCCGCCAATGCCTCTCCCAAACAATTGGACGAAATGAGGCTTCTGACAGATGTCTAGTCAATCTTGACGAAGCAAGAACTGATGCTCCAGGAACTCAAAGCCGAAGGAATCGTCCCTCCTCATGAGCTAGCCAACTAGAGGCCAACATCGGGTGAGGAATTCCCCTCCTGTCAATTTGATCATGAGATTGTGGTGTTTGAATCTTTTTCTGATGTGGTTTCAATGTTGCCCCTTCCAAGTTCCTTCTCACCATACTCAATTGCTACCAAATCGAGCTCCATCACCTGAATTCCAACTCGATTACCATGATTAGCATGTTCATCCACCTGTGTGATGCCTTCCTTGGTATCGTGCCGAGCTTGAATTTGTTCTAGTATTTTTATCATCTGAAAAGGAATATTGAGAACAAATGTATCGGAGGCTGTGGTTTCCTGCTGTGGTGGAATGAAGAATTCATGTATCCTAGTTTTGCTATCCTCCTCCTAACAGAAAGATTGGGAAAAACATTTGTTTTATGTCCCCAAACCTGACCTAGTTATTTCTCCCTTAGTCTATAAGGGCCTCCATCCCCACCTAAATCTTTCCTGGTTGAAGAATCACCGCGAGTTCGACCACACTACCCATTATGTCAAGAGGATCAGTGAACTTAGGTAGAGTGGTTTAACCGAGTGGCATGTGGCTAAAGACTTCATTAGTCGGAGGTTGAGTTCTTTGAAAGCGCAGGATCACTTTGCCTGGGACTATGCTGGAGATGATGATAGCTCCTAGGATGTAGTCAGATGTAAGATTTATATAGCATTTTGCTGGTTCTGTTGCCACAGTCGAGCTCTTTCGAGTGACTCTTTCTTCTTCTTTTTGAGCTTTGTCTTTGCAAGATACTGCTACTCGATTCAGCAAGCTATTTGCTGAAAAGGCACAGCCATGCTATGTTCAGCCCTACTCCATCATAAATCCTCGACCTTGGTGAGAACTTTTATTTATTAGGGAAACAATACCGATTATTACTTGTTCTACCTGATTCATGTTTGTGATTCCAGGTTCCAGTTTGCCACCTAGAAATCAACATCCCCACAACCAGGGTCCTTGTTCTTGAGGACACCTCCTCCTCTAGCACCAGTGACTAGCATGGCCCTCATCCCACAACCAGTGCTGTTGCAGAAGAAGCTAAGACCAAGGGAAAATGCAAGCTGATCAAGAGGCCAAAGTGTCTCCTTGATCCAGGAGATCGTCCTCACCATCTGATATGTTGCCCCTCAAACTCACGTGAAGAAGAAGTCAAGTGGTACTAACATCGAGCTGTCAGGTGATCACTTATCTAGTTGCTACTCCAGTCTCATATTAAGTTGCCCATCTTATGTTGATCATTCTTTTGAGGATTGGCTTGATAACTCCATAATGATGATGACTCAATATGGGTGGTTTTCTTGTAGGTATTGACAGCCTTGGCTTCATTTGAGGAGATTCCTTCGACACAACTAATCCAAGCTGCCGGTATGATGAAGAAGAAAATATCAATCAAGAAGAAGGAGTCAAACGTTCTTTTGAGCATTCCGGTCACCAAAAGGTTTGACTTGAGTATTTTCCTTGACTCATGGCTTTCCTTTCCATTCTTGACCCTGTCAATTACATGTCACCATGTATGCAAGAATCGAAGGAGCAGATGGCAAGCAATTTGGTCGGTCAGCTTGTTCCAGCTTTCTCTGTCGCACCACCTTCACCTTATTGAGCAGGTCAACCTCCCACAGATGCACATTAATCAAGCTCGAAACTCAATGCAGTCGAGGCCCTGGTGATGGTGCCAACTATTGATCCTTGGGCTGCAATAGAAGCTCACATCAAGGCTGCAGGCGCCTAGGTAGCAGTCGCCAGAGCGTATTTGGCGATCAACCATACTAACTGCCAAAGGGCCCATGAGGAGAAGGATGTCCTGCTTATCACTAGCCAAGAGAAGATTAATGGTTAGTTTAATTGTAGATAATTAGTGTATGATTCGAACATTTAACCGCCGATGCTAAATTGATTTCATTTGCTTTCCCAGCTCTCGAAACTGACTTGAAGATCAAACCCAAGGCTATTGATGAGGCAATAAAAGTTATCAAGAAGAAGGATACAGTGCTCAAAGAACTCAGGGGCACTTTGAAGAAAGTGGAAACTGATCAGGATGCCATGGCTACCAGTCAGGACACTGCGGCAACTCTTCAAATGCTAAGGGATCATACCCTCGATCGCATGAACTAGTTAGCTTCCATCAGTGCTGAGATAATGCTTGGTCTCCTCAAGAGCTATAACCGCAACCTCGACATATCGGTGGTGACGGAGGGGTTCAAGTGCTTTGAAGAAGAGACAGCAAATATTATTCAAAGCATCAGGCCTCTAATTCTTGCCTTCATCGAGTCTTTAGTGCTTAGGCTGAATGAAGATGAGAACAAGGGAAATTCTTCTAGCTGATTTCCTATAGTTTTCAACTTGAAACATTCAAAACTTGTCTTGGGAGATGTTTGTAATAGTACTGCTATTTTACGTGTCTAGCATGCTATTGCCTACAATTTCCTTAGCGATGAAATAGAGTTAGCATAAGTAGATGTAATACTGATCATTACGTGTTATGACAATCCTCGGAACTGGTTGAGTGCATATCCGTTGATACTTGAAAGCTCAACTAGACACATTATTAAGTGCATTGGTCCTCAAGTAAGCACTCGAAGTAGCCGAAAGAGTATGAAAAAAAGAAAAACACTAGTGCAACACTACAAAAAATAGATAACATGACGATTTCTTCAAACTTTCATCGACTTGCATATTTAACTAGCAGGTGAACACGAACTTGATAGAGAAACATGTACGGGACTGACTATAACTTTGGAACCTTGTGGGCAATTAGGCGTGAGATGTCTTACAATCTCTAATACTCATGCCTTATGAGGTGTAGTTGATCGTCATCGACCCAACACATGTCTTTGTTGGTTCTATCCATTGTAGTCAACGCATAGCTAGATAAACTTCTGCAAAAATATAATTTTATGAAATATGGCATTACTATGTTGCCCTGACTCTCTGGTCGAGAAGATTTCCTGATCGGAGAGTAAGAAAGAACATACTTGTACCATAAAAAATATATGATGTAGCTCTCGACTCTTTACTCGATGATTGGATCGAGTGGAGAGTAAAGCCGTAGCATTGGAAGTATGTGATGTAGCCCCTGACTCTCTATCTAATGTGATAACCAAGACATAGAGTAGAGGTGTAGCATCAGAAAAAGTACCTGACATGGCCCCTGACTCTTTGCTCAATGACTAAATTGAATAGAAAGTGGAGCATAAGTGCTGATATTATGCGATGTAGCACCCCACTCTCTGGTTATGTGATAATCAAAACAGAAAGTAAAGCACAAGCATAAAAAATGTATGATGTAGCCCCTAACTTTGTACTCGATGATTGGATCGAGTGGAGAGTAGAGCATAAGTATCGACTCGTTACTTTTGACCATATGCTTCAAGATGTAAAACTACAAGCATATGGCTATAATTATGTTATGGTCATCGAGTGAATTCGAACAATTGAGTAGGTGAACAAAAAAAATGCACTCCCGTTCGTGCTCATTTTCACCTCAACTCTCGATTCAATGTTCCACATTGACACAACATCCTGCTGTGTAGGGATTGGACACGCCATAATGTCCTAGTGACGTCTTGGCTTCCACTTGATGCATCAGCTTCTGAATTCCACGCAGTCAAGGTGACCTTGAAATCACAACCGGTGCTATCAGATCTTGACAGTTCCGTTTCCACAGTTTGACAAATTCCCACAACTATTAATAGAGGGTACCCATAACCATCTATGTTCACCCCAATCTCCTTCTGTTTTTTCTTGCGCATTGCTCAGTAGTGCTCATAGATTTTAAGACCATGGCCTCCACTCCACCGACATCTGCTAAACAATGCTAGGAAAACGAAAAATAGGATCTCTCTCCCCAAAGCCTCTTTCCATGGTTCGGTCGGGAGTTATCATCTTCTCCTTCGACGAGGAGGAGTCGAGTGAGGGGCCTAGAAGAAAAAACAGAAGGAGATTGACCCTTCACCTGGCACCTCCAACCCTTCCTCGACGTCGATGCCGTGGAGCGAGTAGCTCCAGCGCAACAGTAGGCAATGTGGGCTTCGTCGACAACTGCCAAATCATTTCCATGTCCTGCAGGGGGTCCTTTAGTGCCGGTCAGCAGCTCCAGCACAGGCAGAGTCTTTGCCTTAGCCACTTTCACTGGCCCTTTCGATTGTGGACAGCTGGTCCATGTGGCGATCAGCTGCAGCCCCAAGGAGGAGTAGAAGAGGTTCCTCGACTTGTTCGAGGGCAAGTAGGAACTTCCCTATTTGCAAGAGCTACGTGAATCCTTTCTATCAACTTTGCACTAGCCAACAGGTCAGAAAGAGAAGAAAAATATGTAATAGAATAGTTAGTTTGATATGCCGTGACTTTTCGAGTACCTCACTGTTCATAGTAGATAATCACACTGTTCCAGGTTGAGTGACATTGACTACTATGTAGGGCCCCTCCCACTTAGGTGATAACTTATGTCACCTAGCCTATTTCTGGACCTTTTGTAAAACAAGGTCCCCAGCAGTGAGTTTCCTAAGCTGGATCTTCTGACTACGATCTCTACGCAACATTTGTTGAACTTAGCTGCTCGTATGGATGCTCGATTACAATACTCCTTAAGGAGGTTGATATCATCCTCCAACAACTAGTCTTGCCCTCATTTCGTTAACTTTCCACTCATGGCAATCCAAACTGCAACTCAATCGGGAGCACTACTTCTACTCTGTAGACTAAGAAGAAGAGTTTCACTGGTGACTCTGTTAGTCAAGGTGCAAATGTCCCATAGTACTAAGGGAAGTTCCTTCACCCAGCGTTTTGAGTAGGCTTTCAGCCTATCGAAGACTCGAGTTTTGATACCCTGCAAGACTATACTATTAACATACTCAACCTGACCATTACTTTGTGGGTGAGCTACTGAAGTGAAAAAAGTTTTGATGGCAAATTCTTCACAGAATGTTGTAAAGGTTCCATCTTCGAATAGGATATTGTTGTCTATAATTATTCAATGTGGGGTACCGTATTGAGTAATTATGCTCCTCATGAACTTCTTAGCCACTTCTGCGATTATCTTACCTATGGGTTCAATCTCGATCCACTTAGTGAATGTGTCGATAGCCACGAATATGAAGTTGTAACCATCTTGGGCCCTTGGGAACTGTTCCAAGATAACCAAGCCCTAGACGAAGAAATTCCAAGAAAGAGAAATTGTTTCCAGAGCTTGAGTTGGTCGAGTGGTCTGCCTTTTGAAAAATTGGCAGCTCTCGAACTTTTTGACTAGGCCGCAAGCATCCTAGAGGGCAATCAGCCAATAGGATCCTTGGCGAAAAGCCTTTTCAAACAAAGTGCAGCAAAATGCATGATTACATCATGTGCCTCCATGGATATCAAGCAATATTTTATTGCCTTCTTCCCGAGTGATGCATTTCATTAAGATTCTGTTACTTCCCTTTCGGTAGAGCTTGCCATCTACCAGAGCGTATAGCTTGGATTTACGAGCAATTTTATCTTCAGATGCATCATCGTCAGAGATCAACCTTCAAGATAGGCTCGGAATGGCATCATCCAAGTCGGTTCACGTTCGAGTAGTGCAGCTTTCATGTCTGCAGATCCTGCCACGCTGACTTGACAAGACTATTGGTTGAGTTAGACAGCACCTATACTCGAGGCTGTCAAGACAAATGGATTGAGGTGTTTCTCGATGAAGACTCCCAAAGGTGTTCGTGAACAAGATGAAGCGAGCCTAGCGAGTTCATCGATGGTGGAGTTGTCGCCTTTCCGAATGTGTGTGACTTCCATCCCTTCAAAGTTTTACTCGAGCTTCCGTACCTCGTTTAGATAAGCCACCAGATTATCATCCAAGCACTAGTACTCCTTTTGCACTTGGTTTACGACTAGCTGTGAGTCCCCTTTCACAAGTAGTCGCTTGATTCCAAGTGAAGTAGCTATAAAGAGTCTGTTTACCAGTCCCTCATATTCTGCAACATATTAGAAGCTTTAAAATATAATTGAATAACATACATGAGTTCGCTGCTCGTTGGAGACTTGAGTATGATGCCAGCTCCCGAGCCTTGAAGTGTGAGCGATCCATCGAAGAAAAGCGTCTAATGGTCCTCTACCACGTTTGGTTTTGTTTCTTCAATATTTGTCCATTGGGCGATGAATTCTAATAAACTCTCGACTTTTCACTTGTGCATGATGCATAGTCCACGTCGAACTCATTGAACTTGATGGCCCATTGTGCGATTCGTCCAATAGCCTCCCAATTGTGTATAATGTCCTTCATCGGATACGTCGTCATAACAGTGACCTTGTGCGCTTGGAAAAAATGTTGTAGCTTCTGGGGAAGTCATCAGGACAACATACAATAATTTCTACACTTGCCGGTATCGTAACTTGGCATCATGTAGGTCTTCGCTCATGTAGAAATTAGCTTTTGGATATTGGCCTTCTTCTCGAGACATTCTCGTTCGACCACCAGGACCATGCTTACAACTTGTGGGATAGCTGCAACGTACAAAACGAACCCCTCTTTCTCGTTAGGCGAGCTTAGAATTAATGGAGACAAAAAATACCTTTTCAAGCCTTGAGAAGCCTTCTCCGCATCTTTCATCCACTAGAACCAGTCATGTTTCTTCAGTAGCTCAAAGAAAGGAATCCATCGCTCGCCCATCTTGGAGATGAATTGACTAAGAGCTGCTATGTATCTTGTTAGTTTTTTAACTTCCTTCAATGTTCAAGGTGATCGCATCTGGTCGAGAACCTCAATTTTGCCTTGATTGGCCTCAATGCCCCGACTTGAAACTAGAAAATCTTGAAGCTTGCCAGACGGGACACCGAATGTGCACTTCTCAAGGTTAATCATTATATGACACTACCTGAGATTGTCGAATGTTTCCTCAAGGTCGTCAATCAATACATCTTTTGTTCTAGACTTGACTACAATATCATTGACATAAGCTTCAACATTGCACACAATATGGGTCTATAAACAATTTTTAATACATCATTGATAAGTAGCACCAACACTCTTCAAACCAAAGAGCATCTTCACATAGCAAAACACACAAAGGTAGTAATAAAAGCCTTTCTTTCCCATCCTCTATTCCCATGCTAATTAGGTTGTACCTCGAATAAGCGTATAGAAAACACAGCAAAGCACAACCCGCCGTAGAGTCGACAATCTGGTTGATGTGAGGAAGAGGGAAAGGATCCTTGGGACAAGCTTTGTTGAGGTCAGTAAAATCAATACACATTCTCCACTTGACATTGGATTTCTTCACAAGGACAGGATTTGCGAGCCACATGGGATGATGAACCTCTCAAATGAAGCCCGCCTTTAGGAGTTTTCCAACATCCTCCTGGATGGCTTGCATTTTGTCCTCCATAGGTTTGGCACCGGGTTCCACAGCTAGTCAATGCTCAATCACCTCCCTAGGGACCCCGAGCATATCGGACGGTTGCCATGCAAATACATCTTGGTTTGCCAAGATAAAAGTGATGAGCTCAAGTTCCTATTTGGGGTCGAGGTTGGTCCCCATCTTGACCTTCTTGGTCGGCTCAGATAGTTCAAGGGGCACTGCCATGATAACCCCATCAGCCTTTGTATCTTTGGTGCCATCGTTGATCCTACCCTTGTAAGCATTGTCGAACTTAGAAGTATCAGCAAGACTTACAAGTTTGGAACCCTTGGCACTAACCTTGGTCTTGGCAGCGGCTTGATGCTTCTAACGCTTAGACTCTATGCCTCTTGAGGTAGTCACTGTTCGGTAGAAGTGTTCGGTCATCTCCAGGCTCTCCTTACAACACTTGATCGCTGCATGTTGATGTCCCTTAACAGTAATGACCCCTTTAGGATCGGGGATTTTGAGTGTCTGGTATGCATAATGCACGGCCATGAACTTGCCTAGCATTGGGCGTTCTAAGATCACATTGTACGCCATCTCAAAATCCGCAACATCGAAGATTAGTTTCTCTGTGTAGAAATTATCGAGCGCACCGAATGTGACCAGCAACTCGATCTAACCAACGGGCATGGTCGATGAATTAGGAGTTAAACAACAGAAAGGCTCAACTCCTGTCTTGATCTCTGACCTTTGGATTCCCATCTTGTCTAATGTCTTAGCAAAGATGACGTTCAGCGAACTGCCCCCGTCAACCAAGGTTCGGAAAACCTTGATGTTGAGGATAGTAGGCTGGACCATGACTGGGTACTGACCAGGGTGTAAGACTGTGGCTAGGTGGTTAGCTTGATCGAAGGTGATTGGGACTTCCGACCAATTGAGGTATCAGAGAGGCCTAGTTAGAGCTAGGTTAACCTCCCTTTTGACCACCTTGTACTGCCTCTTGGACTCATACATGGCAGATCCTCCGATGATGTGTGCTAAGTTCGAATCAGCCCCATGGAACTTAGGCTCATCCTTGTTAGCATCTGCCTTGACCTATTTGCTATGATGGTCTGCAATAGCAGTCTTGAGCTTCTCTTCAAGCTTGTTATTGATAATTTGACACTCATCAAAGTCATGCCAGTTGGCCCGATGGACTGGATACCACTTCCTGCCACCATGGCTCTAGCCGTTATTGTCTTCGGTGTTGCATGACTTGCTCCTCTCAACCACAGATATGGTCGTGTCTAGACATTTGCGCTTGTCACCATACTTGCTCTTCTTCCCCTCATTCTTTGAAGACTCAGGCTTGTGTTTGCTAGACTGAGGGTTTTTGGCGTGTGCTTGAGCTTCAGCACGCTTCGCAAACTTGTCGGCCAATTTGAAGAGTTCTTTGACCATATGGATCTTCCAAGTAGTCAGCTTCTCGACCAAATCTCTGTCCATCATGCCTCTCTTTAAGGCGATGATGACCAACCTGTCGGAGATGTTTGAGATCGTATTACACCCGTCGCTTAACCTCCAGATGAAGTTCTAAAGAGATTCATCCTTGCCTTGGTTCAGCTGGTGGAGGTCGTCTTCTATCCTCAGGTGTTTGAGCGTACCTTGGAAGTTGGCGATGACCTGATCCTTCAACTCGGCCCACTATCAGATCGAGTTAGGTAGCAAGTTCAACAACCAGGACCTTGCAAGTCCATCGAGGACGATTACTAGGTAATTGGCCATTACCATTTTGTCACCGCTAGCCACTCGAATAATGGTGGTATCAATCTGTAACCACTCGTTGAGGTTGATCTTCCCATCGTATTTCTGGATCGGACCCGTCTTGAAATTCTGTGGCCATCGTATCGACCGAAGCTCAGTGCAAAATCTTTGCAGCCTCCATCGAATTCTTCAATAGGTGATAGGGAGGACTGTCATGCTTGTTCCTTCGAACAAGGGAGTCACGTCGACCGTCCCATCTTGGAGACCTACGGTCGTTATAACGATGATCCTCTTCACAGAGGTTGTCAATCACTTTCCGTAAGTCACGCATGTCATGAGGGATGCGGTTCCTCAGGTCTTCCTGGTTCTTGAGCCTGTGGATGGGGCAGTTACAGTTAGACCTGTAGGGCTGCACTCGAGCTTGACTACCCGAGCTCCTCGTTTGTGATCCCTTGACTCGGGGATGTCTGCGTTCGTGGCTCCTCGAACTAGCACCTTGCCGGTTGGGGTGCCTAGAGTTTCTATGGTTGTTTACTTGAGCATCCTGGAACTGAACCGAATCGAGCAAAATTTTCAACTAGTTGATCATTGGGGTTAAAGGATTTGCCGAATCCAACTTAGGAAAGGATCTTAGCATCAAATGAGCACCTTGGACGTTGGCTTCTAGAGTAATAAAGACACCATTGCCAACCCTAGGCTGCGACCAAGTTGATGTTGCTCCGTGATCGCTGTTTTGAGGGAGTTAGTTCCTCGATCTTGGAACTGTTGTTGGTAGAGGCATCACTTGACCAAGCAGTGTCCCTACGACAAGTTGACGCTGAATATCAGGGTTCACCTAACTCTCCACCGTCCATCGATGATGGGTTGTATCGGGGACCTGCAGGGCTATACCTATAGGTGTCCCTAGCGGTAATCCTTTGGTGACATCGCTACCTTGGGAAACGGCTGTCGCTGCTAGATCCTCAGGAATTCCTACACCATTATTTCCCATAGTATTCGTATCCTCCGTGTTCTGGTCAGTGGGTGAGCAGTCGGCTCCAGCCATGAACACAAAATGATCTGTCTGACTACTCTGGCCAACTATGGAGCCATCATCGCCACTCTCATGACCTTCATCATAGGCTTAGTCTCGGTCGGTGTCCATGAACTAAAGAATGATAGGCTTTTGGGATCCCAGTCGAGGTATCCCACCTTGTGGTATGCGTCCAATGGGTTGGACTCAATGATAGCAGTGTGGATCAGTCCACCTTGATTGTCCCAGCGGTACGCTATAGTTCCGAAGGTGATCTTAGAGCCAGCAGGAGGTGATGCGAAGATGACTACCACTAACTCAAAGTGATCTTAGAATATGTGTCAGAGAATCTAATGTATATGTGCATTTGAGACATGATCGATCCCAAAAAGCAGATGAAGGCCCCTACCTTTCACGCCAAATATTGAAGATTAGTACCCAAATTATATCCATAATTAAATTGGGGTACTTTCAATATCAGGGATCAAGCAGGTAACAAGACATGCGATGTATATAGGTTTGAACCTCCGATTGGAGTAATACCCTATGTCCTGTATGAATACTGTTGTATATTAATATCTCAAGTATGAGGAATGTGGCTACACCTATTACAATGGAGGGGATTGGATCTAGACTAATCTAGGGTTGAAGTCCCCGAGTATCTCCGATTGCTAGGGTATTGGTCTTGCTTGTGTCGAATAGTGTATGTGTAGATTGTCTTGTGGTTCCGAAGTTATACTCTGGGGGTACGGGTCCCTGCCTTACAAGGCACCACCTTAGTCTCGGTCGTGGTCAATAGGGAGTCCTTCATCTTGTTAGCTAAGGCATAGCAAATGAATCCAACCTGGATACTAGTCGTACATGAGTTGGACAACCCGATCAAGACCTTCCTAGTATATGTCTTCAAAATCTCCAGGTGTATCAGGTCCCACAGATTCAAGTCTATAACACCCTGATTTTCAGAATTTACATTTTTTTAAAGTTTTTCAAGATTATTGAATAGCTTCACCAGTAGAATAGGTTTAAAACCTATTTTCTTAATTAATCAATCAATATAGATTATTATTTTGTATGCATTGCATGCTAAGTTTTGTTAGGAGCCAGGTAAACGTATTAGAGTTCTTTTTCTCTTTCTTTCTCTTTGGTGTTTCAAGTGAAAATGGTTTCAAAAAGGTTTTTGTAAAACTCAATAGTGAATAAGTTAAGGATCTTAATGGCTGGAATTCAAATTCATGAATTCATCATCTATTCAATCATTAATCATATCTAATCATTCTCCAGTACAATTCAAATTTCTCTGCAAAAGTTTCTTTTCTAAACCCTAAATATATCTAAAGTGTCTTTGGACCCAATCTTGCTCAAGTCCAAACTCTTAGCCAAGTCTTCTAAAAGGCCCAACAAAAAGGATCCACAAAATCTGTAAATTTCCACGGAGTCCTGGACAGCCTCATCTTCCCATGAAGTTTTGGAGTTCAAAACATCCTCAAATGCAAATCTTGACAATACCAAAATTGTAGGTCTTGTGAGAGCTTCGATTTGAACCTATGGAAGTCCCCTTTTGGATAATGAAGCTAGCAGTAATGGCCTGCGCAGATAAGTCTAAGTTCAAACAGTTTATATTGTGGTGCATTTTTAAAAATCAATTTGGTATCTTCAGAAGTTCCAATGAATACCAAAGTTGTAGATATTTTCGAGTACTACAATTTAGAGTCCAGAAACGTCCAATTTAGAGTCCGGACGATGGAGATATCATCCTCAGAATAGAGAGCTGCGAAAAAGGAAATCCTAACCGACTCGAACTCGAACCCGATTCGTGTTCGGCTTGAACTCCACCTCAACCAGCCAGCCCTAGCCCTATAAATAGTATTTGCATGCCCTCTCCTACCCCTATTCCATGCTTCTAAGCCATAGACACCGTTACAGCCCTATCTATGCGCCGCTGTTCACCGGAGCCGCCGCCGCCGCCCGTGATGCGCTACGTCGTCGTCTCCTCGAATCCTCTATTCTCGACCATTGAAGCAAGGTGAGGACCCCTTTCTTATCCTCCTTTAGTACTGTTTTTCCATCATACCAAGTCCCTAGCCAAGCCCTAGCCCCGGACAAAGCCTGATCTACACTGCCACGATCGTCGCCGTCGCGGATAGCCGCGCCATTGTCGATTGGCATCGACGTTCCCGACCGACCAAAAGTCAAATCGCCATGCCCTTTCACCAGCACATGACCCATGATGTTTCCCCTTGCCCTCACCAACTAGGTCGGTCAATAGAGCAACCAAAGGACTGGAATCAAGGTCAACATGCCCGCTGTTCGGTTTCTGGACGTGTTCTGCGGGTGCACTGGATTTGCATTCATGTTTCCCGTCAATCCGAAAGCCGTATCGATACACCAACCACGTCACGGTGTATCCCATCAAGTCTTCTACGTGACCCAAGGAGCCCATCCCTGTTTGTGCAGCGACACGACCGGAACGCGATTGCCAACCACAGCATGTGCAACAGTCACCCATCTCATCTTCGTTGATTGTTCTTCCTCTCAGGGGATGAAGTACCAAAATCCATGCTGTATCATTGTGTTCCCAGGAAATATGAACGCCTATGTTTAGACAGTTTCTTAAATTTCATAGCCAATTTCGGGGAACGCAAGCATCTTAGTTGCTGCATCTGTTCACGATCACCACCAAACCTAGCAGCAGTCATCACTGTTTTGCCGCTACCTCGGATGACCTTTTCCAAAACCAACCATACCATTGAGTTAGTCGTTCCATGTTCTACGCCGTGCTTCTCTCATTTCACTAAAACGACATCGAAGCCTGACATCGATGTCAGTGGCTACGCGCCCGATCGCCATCTCCGACGAAACTCAAACCACTACCGCTACACAGAGTCACCGGTAGTATCCTTAACCTAAAAGTGCAACCTCTGGCCATTTGATCCATCATGGATGGTTGAGACTAGATCTCAGCGTATCCCTTCATTAATAAAAGATGGTATTTGCATAGCATGCCAAGTCAGCACCACATCATTCTCCTTAGCCTAGTCAGCGAAGTCTAGTCTGCCCTACATTTCTTGAATCTTGCGCAATGATGTTGTCAAGACTAACGCAGTGATTGTGCAATAAAATCTTTTTCCATAGGAACATAATTTTAATAAATAAATATTTTCTTTTCAGTCTAATCCATCTCCCAAAAGCTGTTCTTTTTTCATCTTAACTCCGATTTAGGTGATTCTTGTGTTAAATGTTTCTAAAATCATACCTATCCAACCATAGTATTTTTAAAGTATTTTGATGATATTTGGTATGTTGTTCTTAGTGTTTGATTTGTATTGTTTGTCAGTAGTTCCTGTGATTAGTTGATAGCATTCTGGAGTAGTTCGAGGGACTTCAGGACCAAGATTTCGACAACACTGAGCAGCATTGGGTACAAGGCAAGTGTCCTTGATCATCTTGAACCTATGTTTTAAATGTTTTGTTTTACAAAATTGCATGCAATGTTTATCAATTTGATGGGTAGTCACCTATGTTAGGGTTTACCTAATTCTTCCTTTACATTCCTTGAAGCCTAAGTGGTAGTTGATATGAGTCTCTTGGGTAGATTTGCTTAGCATGCTTTTGGAATGTTGGGAAGTGTCATATACTTAATTAATGAACTTATAAAATAATGGTCGTTAATGTGTTAATGGTCTAGCAACATAGAACCTTAGGCCTTGAGCAAAGTGGTTTTGGTGGTTGTCATCGTAATGTTGTTGGTTTAGTATTTGCTCAAGTAACCTAAGTAAGGACTGATTCGTCGAGCAACAACGCAAGAAGTAACATACCAACCACGAAGCTGATATGGGTAAGGCGTGACATACTAGTTAGAGTCTATCCAATTTGTGTTTTGTCAGCACAAAAGGGGGCTTCTAGGTAGGAGTTAGACTCGCGTAAACCTTGACGGTGAAATCTAGTAGGCAGATACATACTGGATTAGGCTCTAGTTAGTGGAAAGTGTCATTCAGTGATTTCTTGGTGGCATACCACTGGCGTGTGTTAAGTGTTTCACGAACACGGTAACATAGAATTCACTAACTCGTGGGGAAAGCTGGACAACCTCTGCAGAGTATAAAAAACTGTTATAACAGCCGTGCCTGCAGTTATAGGTTATGGTTATGGGTTTGGTTGTGGTTTTGGTTATAGTACAGGGAGTACTAGATAGTTATGGGATGCAAGGTAGGGAGCTTTGCATGCTGGGTGTTGGACTATGAGTTACATTCACTTCATAATTGTTTAATGCTTTTTGAGTTAGCCTATTCTTGTTGTAAGCCTACATATCATTATCTTTCCCACACTTGCTGAGCGCGTCGTGTGCTCACACTTCCTATTTTCTCTATGTCATACGACATGTGTGGTGCTGCTTAGTGAATGAAGATGTTTAAGATTATCAACACGAGGTTGTAACGTTCTAGGCGTGTGTCTCCTGGTCGGTTGCCTGTGGTGTTGTTGGGCATCAGTGCTTCTATTCCGCTGCAGATATTTTCATAGAAGACAATATATGTCAATTGTTGTAAAATTTTAACATTTATTCTATAAAAGCATTGCTTTTGTTACTTCACCTGTGACGTCCTTATGTGTGTTGAATATCCTGGGCACACATAAGCCGCATCTGGTTTTGTCCGTTAAAACTGGATGTGACAAAGTCTGTAATATCCAAAGTTGTTAAACATGCGTACGATATACCCTTTTGTGTATGGTGTACTCCTTACACGTATATACCCTATAGTTAGATATTCGACGAGTGCAAAGATTTAATATAACATACCTTGGTAACACTATTAGTTTCTACTTACTATCAGAGTTTTCATACGCAACGGAAAGTATTAACAAATAAAATATCAGTGGCGCAATTGTCCAAAAGGCCCCATCGAGATTAGCTTGATTAGACATCCTATAACATGCCAAATTCTCAAAACAAAGAAAGTTAAAACTTTTTCAGCGAAAATAAAAGGATTTGCAAAGTTAAAGAATCTTAAGAGTATATGATATATATATATATATATATATATAGTGTATATGCATTGTATGTATATATACATGAGAGAAAATGGAAATGAAAAAGAAAATATTTTTGAATTAGATCGAAGCCCATCTCTTTCCCTCCTTTCTCTTCTCTTCTCTGTTCAGCCCAGCCTAGCCCGTTATCTCCCCTCTCTTCTCTCCTCTCTGCTTCAGCTCACAGCGCAGCAGCATCAAGCAGCCGGCCACCACCCGCGTAGACGCCGCCGTGACCAAGCAAGAGATAGACCACATAACCACCAAATGGACTCGCCAGAGCTTCTAGAGGCTAAAGTCCGAGCCATTTTCCAGCGCCCAAGCCAAAACTGACATGGACACTTGAGTTCGTCCGTCGGTCGCCCAAAATCCTACTCGACTTCGTGAGATAGAGATAGAGATGAGCAATGGATCAAAAGGAGGAAGATTCCAGGGCCTATGTGCAAGATTTTGACCAAGAGATAGAGTCCCAAGCGCATTTGAGCCACCAGAACCTAGTTGGATCACCCCCACCGCTTCTCTTTCAAAATCCGAATCGAACTCGAGATAAGGAAATCTCCTACCTATAAATATGTGCCCCTAGACCTCCCTTAGAGCATCCCGAGCCTTTTCCCCAAATTCTCGTCGGGAAATCAACACCCATAACGCATCTTCGATGAGATCCGAATCTTTGAGCCGCCCCTCGCTATCGCCAACATCGCTGGAGTATCACCGACGTCGACACGTGCCCTAGGTGAGTTCCCTGTGCCGCCCCAATCCTTTTCCGCCACTCACCGTTGAGTTTAAATCACCATAGCACCGTTCCAGTGTGATTCCGGTGATGCGTCATCGTGCGATGGTCGACATCGCCTTCTGTTCCGCCAGAGTCGAGCACCAGTGCATCTGAGCCATTGGATCAGCTCATACCCCTTTGCCAACCAACCGTAGTGCGCCACGTGTCTTACATAATCCCAGTTAGCCTTACCACATCATCATGCCGCATCAACACTTATGCTAACGTGTCGTGCCATGTCAGCATGCAGTGCCCAGTCAGCTTTTCTTTTCTTTTCTTTTAAATTGTTTTAATTATTTTGCTGACATCATAAATAGTAATTAATGTGCAATAAATAGATTTTCAATATGAAAATAATTCCAATAATAATAATAATAATAATAATTAGGAATCTAATTTCTAATAATGTTTAATAATGTTTTAAATGTTTATTTGATTCTAGTTAATAGTTTTAAATAGTTTTATAATTCAAATAAATGCTAGAAAATTCTAGAAAATCATATATGGCTTTGGAAAATTCTAGAAAATTCCTAGTAACATAATTTCTTCTGTAGATAATCTTTTTAATCATGTTTGAATCTTAAGAAAATTATAACTTGTTAACCATAGCTCCATTTTGACACGTTCTTTCTTCGGACTGTCCGAAATAGCGTGATCTTGTATGTGATGATGTTTATTGTGTGATGTTTGGTTCTTTTTGGATCGTGTTTATGTGTTGTTGTTTTTTCGCATATGTTGCGAGTAGACGCTAATGTTCAGGGGGAGCTAGAAGGTTTGCATGATCAGGATTTTGAAGACCCAATTGAGTTCAGTGAAGGAAAGTTGTGTTCTTAATCATATTTATCCTAGTTTTACAAATGTTTTATTTTGCAAATATTGGGAATCCCAATATTTAGAATTTACCCTAGGTTTTCCTTATCATCCTTATCTCCATAGTATGATTTTGGGTTATGGAAGGGTAGATGATGATTAGCTTTGTTTTGGGATGGGGACATGATAATTGCTATACAAACTTGATAATGATCCTATGCAATAATGATAAAATATGATGAGATTAGTTTGTTTCTTGAATCGATCTCGACACATCCTCTACTCCTACCCATCGTTAGCATCGGTAGGATAGAAATATCCATACACTAGTTCATCATTACCTGTAGCAACTTAAGGGCAGCACCCTGAGTACAAAGGTACTTGCAAGACTTACATATTATAGTTATATACTATTCCCGACTACAAGGACAATGCGTTTAGATGAATAGCAAGGAATAGACACAAAGTTAAGTTGATTCAGTGAAAAGCAAGGAACGACAGCCCAATCCGCCCAGTCGAGGACACCAAAAGGAGTTGTGTGCTGCAAGGAAACTTATTTGGATGGGTTTTGGTCGGAGGGCCTGGTCGGGGCACAACTGGCGGTGTGCGGCCTAAGATGGCAGCGCCTCATCACTGTGAAGGTATGCGCCGGTGTTGGGTCGAAGGGAAAATGACATGCGCAAAAGAAAGAGGAGGGTCTAGGGAAACTCACCGTGATTTGGATTGGAAAACAGAGCAGCGAAGCGATGGTTCGATGGTGAGTGACAAAAACTCAATCGGAGTTGGAGAAGAGAAGGCCAACTCACCATATCCGGTCAAAATTCGATGGGGATCAGGTGAGGGAAGCTCGGTGAAGGCCCTAGCGTCTCCCTTCGATGCTCCTAGGAGCTTGGCCAGGGTGGACATGAGCTCAGAGGCACAGAGTTTGGGTGGCGGTGGTGCGTGTGCTCAGTTGCTTTGCTCTGTTCTACTCAGCTTGGGACAAAGAAGAGCAGGGCTTGCATGCGCGCGAGAGAGGAGTAACGCGATGGCCTACTTTAGGGTCAAGGAAAGCGGCACTGACCTGCCTTTGAAGTAGCTCCATTGCCGGCCTCACCTCATCAACAAAAATAGAGTCCGACAACCGAGCAGTGCTCAGTCGAGAACAGAGAGAGGGAGGTCATTGGGGAAAATAACAGGTGGGCCTAAGTGAACAGTGACCAACATACTAAATATTTCTTTCCCTTTTTCTCTGCTCCAATGGTAGACCTTCCCAAGCTCCAAGGAAAATCTAGGAATTTTTGTGGGATACCATAAATCATATGCGACCCATTTTAATTGGTTTGACCCAAAATGACTGAGCCAAACTCCAACTAAATTTTTTCAAAGTTGGCATCTTTTATAGCTTGCACTCATTTTTAGGGCTTCAACTTATTTTCCTAAAATCTGGGAGAATTCACCAAATTTTTTCATATATCATAGACTAATTTTTAAAATTATTTTGAGCCCTAAGTTGCATACAAATCTTTGTGAGTTCCTTCATAAAGCTTCCTTTCACCGTATTGTTATAATTTTAGGAGAAATTCCAATTTTTAATTCCATTTAACTTAAGCAAAGCTCAAACAATTGCTAGCTACTAAATATGATGCTAATAATGCTCATAGATGCTTAATGACATATTTATGAATTTTGGGATGTGACACCTACCACCAACCATGACAAGGTAACACACAAGTTATGGTTTTTGCCTATTTCTCTCTATTGTGCCGCTACAAATAGACTACCTTATTCCGTTGCGTTGACGTGCACCGACGATCAGGAGAGCAGGTCTATAGAACCCATCGCTCTTGAGATTATGCATCAAGAGAGGATAAATAAGGTTTTTGAGAAGCGCTCGACACGACTGCTTACTATCTGCTTCCTCTTTGTCCTTTTCATCATCGTCTACTGCATCGTCATCATGGGAGCTTCTACATCTCTTACTGTTGATCGAGAGATGTATGTGTAGCCTTGTTACATAGAATACACTCATACTACTTTATTAGTTTGTGTTCATGATTTATTTATAAATTAAATTAAACCTAAAGTGCTCTTTTATCCACACTACTACAGAAAAGGTCAATACTGATAGTTAAAAACTGGCATCACTGCAATTTTTTGAACTGCCAGTGTATTAGCGGTAGTGATAATCATGTATTATCACTGCTACCTTATGAACTATCAGGGATAGTAAATATCATTGGTTCAAATTGAGAACCGGTGGTGATAATGCCGTTTCAAGCCAAGAACTGGAAGTAATAATTCTGGTTCAAGTCAAGAACTCTTCAGTATGGGATCAACCTAAGTTTGATCTCAAACTTAGACAGAGACCCCATGCTGAAATGTTCATGGTAGAGTATTTTATATCTAAATCTATATTAGCAATGGCAAATATAAAAGGATGTTGCGAAGCTACTGTACTTGGAGTTTTTTTTTTGATGTTCCAAGCTAAAGAGTTTCAGATACATAGGCCCTGTGCCATTTATTTTACATCTTGCACTATCCGAACGACAATACTATCCAAGTGACAATAAGTCTAAAAGAGTGGTAAAAACATAATTATTTTTAAGTGAATGTGTTTTCTCCTATTCTTTTAGATTTATCTATTGCCATAATATTTAACACTCAAACTTAGCCGCTTGTTTAGTTGGGGAGATGAGAAGACGGAGCTATGGGCTTGGGAGATGGGGCTACGGGCTCGGAGGCGGCGAGGCAGGTGATAGGCTCAAAGACGAAGAGGTTGGCGACGGGCTCAAAGATGGTAAGGTCGGCAACGTGCTTGGAAACAGCAAGGTCAGCGATGGGCTCGAAGATTGGGGGCACGATGGGCTCAATAGGCGATGGTCATGAGGTGGCTCGGGCTATCGCAAGGTGGTTACAGGCTCAGAGATGTTGAGGTGGCTCGGGCTTGAGAGACGGAGAGAAGCTTGGAGGACGTGCAAGCTAGGCATAATGGATAGAGGTAAACACAATGACGATGGTGACCACCGCACCACTTCGATCGTCACTACCCCTAGAGAGCGGTTTTTGGAGATTGGGAGCGAATTGAGATGTGAGGCGTGACTGAGGGAAACATGCTCCATTTATAGAAGAATTATAACTGTTGGTTTGAAATACGAATGAAAAGTGATAATAATTAACACCACATGTTCATCTTCGCTACGAGCCATCAGAGATAAGTATTATCACTATGGGTTCGTATTGACTGAATTATTGATCAGATTTTGAACCGACAATGATAGTTATTATTACAATCGATTGATATTACAAACCGATAATGAAATATCACTGCCGATTCTAGCTACGAACTAGTAGTGATATCAATGATCAATGCCGGTTCGTAACGGTTCATGATTAGATTTATCAGTTCAACTTATGAATCGGCAGTGATACTTTATCACTTCTGGTTATTTTCGAACAGGAAGTGAGAGAGGGTGGGGATGACCTTTCTATAGTAATGCCAATAATTGCTAAAACTAATATATATACCGCAAGTAAGCGGGCAATTCGCATGCATTCGAATCAGCAGCATGCCGTATGCAGGATTTACGCGTACGTGGGTTTACTTTGGATGTACTAGGCTAGTAGCTGAGGCGCCACTCGAGTTCGAGAGTGGTTGGATCGCACTCACCTAGCTCACTTTCCTCGCCGCTCGAGTTGCGGCGCTACAACCACTTGCTGCATGCACTGCACTTGTCGGGGCTGAGAAAGGTGCGTTGTGATTCGTGCTCACCCTCCAACGATCTAGGCCCCACAACGATGTTCCATTCCAGCTGGCTCCACTTTTCAAACGACCGACGAGGCGACGACTCGATCTGCATCTGCATGCTTTGGGTTTCAAACTTTCAAGTGTGTATGGATGCATGCGACCCTTGTTTGACAAAGCATGTATCTTTTAAATTTCCCAAGCACCACTACCTAACATCAAATCGATCAAATGCTATGCATGCTATATATTTTATTTCTCTATGCATTGATTATATTAAGTGCTCGGTTGAAAGAAACACTATATTGCATTTTTTTTAACTTGCACTGCATTTTAGGAATATCTTTCTGTAAATTTCTTTCGGTATAATGTAATTTAAGACTTACACCGTTCGGAAAAAAAAGACTTACCTTCTTATTGTTCTTTCTTGTTTGAATGACTAATTAAGGTTTAGCGCCTCGAGCATAAGTTCGAGCACTTTTATCTTGTAGTATATGATGAAGTATTTCTTGGATAAATGCAGTTCTGGACCAGTATTGGGGCTGCTTATCTTCATATCCATATCTGTTAAGCTACATAAAGCACTATTCAATCCCTCTTTAATTAGAAAATATAATGTCACAAATATCATTTAGGCCATTGTCTCCCAAAAATTTCTTCCCAACTCATGTTTTCAAAATACAATGTTGCAAAACATAGACTTGCGCATGCATCCCCTGGTACCCTCCTCTCTACATCCACCTCTGCCATCATATTTCTTCACCAACTCTAGCGACATCTTAGTTCCTCGCATCGCCTTCCTGCCTTCCCTCCGGTGACTACTATCTTCTTCTAATTGCTTGTCCTCTTCACCACTGCCGACCTCCTCCACCTGCAATTGACAGCATGACCAGGCATCTCCGGCACTCATCGCCACTGCCTGGCTAATTTTAGGATTTGGGGACAGTGAACCCCAAACCCCATAATGTTGGTCATCCTGACCTTAAAGCTCACCACAGAAGACGCCTCCTTTCGGAACACGAGCTCCAATTCGGATATGAATGTTAAAATTTTGGATGATTTTTGGTTCATTTAATCTGTGTAATGCTCGCCAAAAAGAAGCCATAAAATATCAAAGATTAAACAATACCAAAAATCTTCTAGTGTGTGGTCATTCTGAAAATAAAGGACAAACAATCTTAACTCTTTTTCCCTAATGCACCCCAAGAAGTTAAAACATCCAAAAGAAAAGAAAAGGAAAGGAAGGGGAAAGATAGAGATGGTGATGTGCTACAGATTTGCGTGCGTGCATGCCTAGACGGCTAGCTCGCCCCGTCCTCAAACACCACTCCAGGAAAGGTTTAAAAAAGGCAGGATTATTTTGATAAGTGACAAAAGGAAGAAAGGGGCAGGCAGGGAGGGAATCCATGCTCCCATGCGCAGTGTATTGCGGCAACCCCACCAAGCAAAGGAGTGAGTACCATAAAGATTAAAGGCGTTAAACCTTATTTAGTCATGTACTCCAACATCGGAGTGAATACCTTTTGTCATCCCTTTGTTTCCCATCATGCGCCCCCGTTGCCGCTTCCATCCCCCCTCCCCCCCCCCCCACCCTGCTTGGTGAAGGCGATGCATCTCTTTCGTGTGATGGGGCCACGCATGCATGCATGACTTTGTGTAGCTGCTCTTGCTCATCCCTCCTTGTTGGTCTTATGTATAGCCATGCGTTTGGCTCAAATCATCTGTTAATTCTTCCTTTTTGAATATATATCATGCCACGAGGGCCACCTAGTTAGGCATTAATTAATACTTGTCAACCTATTTTTTATTCCATCTAATGAAAGTTTATGTGTAATTAACACATACAAGGCGTACTAGCTAAGTACCTGTACCTTGCAACGAAAACATAAATATTAGATGTGATAATATCAATCACAAATTTAAGGTACGAATATATGGATGCGACATATGAGTATCGCCGAACAAATACATCGAAAGCGATACTGTAGTTTGATTTTAGATGGTATCAAAAAAGAAAGAGATAATTATCTACTATTTTTTTTCCTAATTTATTTATTTATTTTTATTAGTAAAATGGATCCTATATCCATAGCCGGTAACAATACGGGTAGATTAGAGGATGAGGGTAGATAATAAAAGTAGAAAAATTATTTGAATTTTATGGTTTTTATTAGATAGGAAGAGAGTTGGGGAAAAGGTGACATAGATATGAAATTTTACAGGAAATAACTCGTCTTTTATATAGTAGAGATATATGTAAGCTGCAAATAACTTTTTGATGCCAAGAAGGGCAAACCATGCATGCGCCGGGCCAATGAAACAACTTTTTGATACCCCGTTTCTATCTATGTACTGCCCAGAACAGGGCAAACCATGCATGCGCCGGGCGTTCTCCTCCAGGAGGCATCGGAATCGTGGTGGCATGAGGCAGCGGGCGAAAGACATCATGGGACGGGAGTAGTGCATGCACGGCGGAGGCGCACACGTGCGATCGCCTCGCTCATCTCATTGATCGCCCGTGCCAGCGGATTTCTAGTGTGCCACAAAACGGCAATTATTGTAGCTACCTTCGAAGCCTACTAATAATAATCTCATGCGCGTGTGCGTCATACAATACATGTTTAGTCCTACAACATTGGGAACCTGGGGTGGACGATGAATGTTGCAAACAGAGGAATTGAATCCAATCGAAACTAGAGTCCAACCTTTCGATCAAAATTCAGGCAACCATGTCGAAGTTTGCGGAAATTCTGGGTACGGCGTGCTGGACCCATAGAACATAAAAAATTAGCATCAAAATATAGATAATTAATACGGGGTATCATTTTTTTAAGATTAAATGGAAAGGAATACAGAGATTCAAACGGTGTTGGCAAAGTAGATGCACGGTTTAGAAAAATAGTCATGTAGAGCATATGGAATTTTGTTGAGGCTGGCCAAGTTAACCAAACGCCTGCAAGAGCCATTAAATTTTGTCTTTGGGTCACCAACCAAACACAGCCGTTTAACTCCACCTCGATTGGGAAAAGGGTCGCCGTCCCGCGAGTATATCTTTTGTCTAGGTTGGGCTTCTCATGTGTCCTCAACGGCCCTCCCAATTTCCCAGACCATGAGATCGAACGCAAGGCGCTCGGCCTCCTAACCAATTACGAGGGCTGAGAAAGCCCATCTATCCTGGCCCAACTTAATTAAGAGGGATTCTTTGCACCAAATTGGGCCAGAACAGTCTAGGTCCAGTAAAATCTGTAGCTAGCGATGGCCATGCTACAACAAGATCCAGGTATATATATATATACTTTTAATATTTACAAAATTACACGGCGTTTCGAAAATTTGTAATATTAGGCTATTGTCATCTCTTTATCATGCGAGAGTAAGGTCTCGCCCGATAAACGAGCGAGACCTTGTGGGCCTTGGCGGTCAGGCAATTAAAAAATCGGTGTTGCACATTCATCAGGCGAGACCTTGCTGTCGGGCGACACATTTGTTTCGCCTGTTAAACGGGCGAAAGAAAGGTGCTGCCTATGAATGGGTGACACCTTGATTTGGCACAAATAATTAAATTTTGCGGCAGAATAGACGTCTCTGCACCGCAATTTGTTTGTGTTGTCGAATCGTTTAGTGCCATAAGATGTTTGTGCGATATTTAGATATCCGGATTTGACGAAAAAGAAAATTTTAACACGATGGTTTTAATGGGAACATTGACATCATACCCAAGCATTGGCACATACGGTACACAATCATTATGACGTAAATAAGTACAACGTTTAAACTAACATGCTTTAGGGAATGTAAACAACATAATTAAAATATGTGGTCTACTTAGTGTAATATGGGTACTTTCTCTTTCTCGCCGCTACGGGTCCTATGTCATGCACCCGATGTGGCCTCCCATGATTCCTCTCTCTCTCCACCACATGGGCCTCCGCCATCATGTGGTTATGCTTGCATGATGTTTTGAATATGCTGGATCATAAATACCTATTAGTTATCTTCATGCTGTTTTGTTTACAGTTTGTGGAGCATAAATACTTCACAAATAGATTATACCAAATATAAATTGTAGTAGTAAAATGTAAATGCTTAGATGGACTAAATTTTTTATAGTTATACTCATTTCATTCTAATGGTAAACACATATAAAACCGATGGAAGATCCTGAATGCATGTATGGTGGTTGGAAATCTGGTAGACCATATGAAGAATGGATTGAAAACACTAATCACTTCTTGGATAATACCTTTTTCTCTATGCCTAGTTTGGTTGAAGAAGGTACTGTCAAATGTCCATACTCCATGTTTAGGAATTATCTTAAGATCAAAAGGAGAATGATAGTATTGCACAAAATGGGTTCAAGGAAAGCTATAAAATCTAGACCGCACATAGTGAGAGCTTTGTTGGAGAAGATGAAGCTGACCCTTCATTAAAAAAATGAGTGGTTTGGTGAAACTGATAGGATAGACAATATATTGGCTGACATAAATAATGAACAAGTAATGCTCAACGAAGAGTCAATTCCTTCTGCACAAACTTTCTATAGGATGGTTGTTTGTACCAATGAGATAGTTCATGAGAAAATTGCACACTCACACTTGTCTGCCATAGCTTGTATACTAGCCATCAAGTCAGAATACAATGTCTATTTCCTACTATGATGATATTTTAGAGCTAGTCCATGAGCCTGCCACCTGCGTCAAAGCTGTCAAAAGACTTTTACCATTCTAGGAAGCTATTGGAAGGACTTGGTATGCCTTATGAAAAGATTGATGTGTGTTATAACAATTGCATGCTTTACTATAAAGATAACAAGAATAAAGAGAAATATGATTTATGTGGTATCTCCCGTTATGAAGATGGCCCTAATAAAGTCCTATGTAAGGTCTTAAGGTACCTCCCGATTTGTGATAGACTACAAATAGTATATGCACATGAGGAAACAGCAAAACTATTGCGGTCGTATAAGCCCTCCAAGTCTAGTAAAATGGTTCATCCATGTGATGGTGAAGCATGGTAGCAATTTGATAAAGATTTTCCAAACTTTGGAAATGAGCCAAGAAATGTGTGCCTTGCTATAGCAACTGTTGGTTTCACCATATAATATAGGTGTTCCTCTTTACTCATGTTGGCTTTTGTAGTTCCACTAATCTTCCCCTGGTGTTTCTATGAGGCCAGAGTTCATATTTTTTGCCCTAATAATCCCTGGTCCTCAACATCCAGGAAAAAATTTGAGTGTCCTAATGCAACCACTAATTGATGAACTACTCAAGTTGTGGGAGGGGATACAAACATGGGATGCTTCACTAAAACAAAACTTCCAAGTGAGGGCAGCCTATCTATGGTCAATTCATGATTTTCCTGCATATGGAATGTTTGTTGGATGGAGTACCCATGGGATATTGGCATGTTCCAATATGTTTGAGTGACCCTGAGGCATTTCGACTCCAGAATGGCCAAAAACAATCCTGGTTTGATTACCATAGACGTTTCCTACCAAGAAACCATGAGTTTAGAAAACAAGCAAACACATTTAAGAACACAATTGTTCTTGATGAACCACCAATTTGTTTAATGGGAGACCAATTCAAGGCTCAAATAAACTATCTTGTGGAGGATGAAATAGATTTTAGTAAAGAACAAAATTGGACACACATAAGTGGCCTTTGGCAACTACCTTACTACTATAAATTATTGCTTCCACACAATATTGATGTCATGCACAATGAGAAAAATGTAGCTGAAGCACTATGGAACACGTGCTTTGACATCCCGGACAAGACAAAGGATAACATGAAGGCAAGAAAAAACTTGGAACTCATCTGTAGCCATCCTTTCTTGCATTTAGAGTTGAAGAAAAATGACAAGCGGCACAAACCGAGGGCACCTTATTGCATAGACAAGAATGATAAGCTTATCATTTTGAAGTGGTTTCAAGAGCTTTGATTTTTAGATGGATATGCAGAAAACTTTAGGTGTGGAGTGAACCTGCTTCAAAAGAGGATTTTTGGCCTTAAAGTCACGACTTCCATATCTTCATGGAACATTTGCTACCTGTTGCTTTATTTCGGGGAACATCTGGGTATCTTTAGCGGAACTTTGCTTCTTCTATAGGAAATTGTGCTCAAAAGAACTTAGAAAAGATGCAGTATTAGCAATGAAACATAATATAGTGGTGTTGATTTGCAAGTTCGAGAAGATATTTCCCCCAGGATTCTTTAATCATATGCGACATTTAATGATACATCTTCGATATGAGGCTTGATTAAGAGGTTCTGTGCAAAGCAGTTGGATGTACAGTTATGGGAGGTATATAATGATCAACTAAAACTTTAAATTTGTATGTATTAGTGGTACATGTGATATGATAGTTTATTCAGTCCATGTAGGTTTATCCAACAACTTAGAAAGAAAGTAAGAAACAAGGCTTGAGTCAAGGGTTCAATTGTTCTGGCTCACCTTGTTGAGGAGGCCACATGCTTTCTCTCACTATATTTTGCCGCAAAAGTCCATTCAATTCGAAATAAGCAACCAAGGTATGATGATTGTGCTGCATCATTTACAAGTTCAGGTGATCTTGAAATTTTTCAATGTCCCGGCCAATGCTTTTGCCCTCAACCTAGCCATGACTTCACACAAGAAGAGTATAAGGTAGCATTCCTATATGTACTAACTAACATTCCAGAGATGGATGATTTCATCACGTAAGTATAATTTCTACAACAGTTAGATCACGTAAGTATAATTTCTTTGTTTATAGTTACTAATGCTACTTAACCTTTTCCATATAGACAATTTAAGCAAGAACAAAGGAAGAGCAGAATTGCATTGACACAAAATCAAATACATGACTTAAGATTTAGTAGATGGAAATATGGACAAGCCAATAAACATGGCCCTAACTTCTTTGATTGGTTCAAAAATCTAGTAATGCCCCTAAACCATTAGTCATGTGTCTGATTATTTATTTATGAAATTAGCATGCACAAAATAACTAATTTTAAAATAATGCAGTGCCAGGGAAGCTCAAACGTCCATAGTGCATTGTGCCAAATGTCTTATGGTTTTCGGTCGATAGTTAGTTCTTATGGTTGTTATGATGTTAATGGCTATAGATTCTGTTCTGAGATATATGAGTGGTCAAGATCAGGATTAACTATATGCAACAATAGTGTGTGTCCTGTGTTGATGAAAACTCCAGCACATTGGAGTATTATGGTGTTATTGAAGACATCATCAAAATTTGTTGGGAAGTCAGGATTCAACTTGAGCTAGTGTTATTTTAGTGGTTTGATCTAACAACTGCTGGTGTACGGTGTTCTAAATAATTGGGCTTGGTAGAAATCAAGAATGCCTCTAGGTTATCTAATTTCAAACCCTTTGTGGTGGTAGGTCAAGTTACACAAGTTTTTTATTTACCATACCCGTGCAAAATCCAGCCAGTTTTGTATGAATGGTTTGTTGTATATCGTGTACCTCTAGATATGATACCAATTGAGGATATGACTGATGACAACAATACTCTTGAAGGGTTGGAAAATGGATATGAAGTCTTTGAAGAGGATGGGTTTGAAGGCACTTTTGTTATTGATCTAGGCATTGCCTTGGAAAATATCTCTCCCATGACATCCGATGAGATAACTGATCCTAAAGAATTAGAAATATTAATCAATAATGGAGCCAATTCTGCAGATTTTCCATGTGAGGATGTTGAAATAGATGATGACACTAAAGATGAAGATGATGATGAGCTTGAAGTACCATATTACAATGAGAACGATTTTTGAATTTGTGCTTAACAGTTACAAGTGACTATGGAATGTATTTTCTAATTGTTTGATTTAAGTTGTGTATCCTTTTATTTCATGTCTACATCTAAACTAAATCCTTTCTAATTCTATTTTCCAATGCAATTTGTGCTTACAAGTCACAAGTGATGCTGGGAAGTGAAAACTGCCATTACTTTGTGCTGAAACCTCTACATTTACCTTTACTGTTTTAGTTCATAAACACTTTCATGGCTACCTCTAAATTGCACCTATCCTTTCTAATCATGTTTTCCAATGCAGGAGAATATTAGTTGTGTTCAAACTCGCAATCACATGTTCTGCAACCCTATCTAAAAGGAGGTGCCTATTATCGGGACAAAGAGATAAATCTCCTCCAAAGGGAAGCGGTCCAAATAAATATAAACAACCACCTGGGGGAAAGAAGATTGCACTTGAACCTAAAGGCGGCAAGTGAGTTTTTGTTTAGCTAAAAAAAATTATGGTATGCATTCTTTCGACATACATGTGACAAATTAATGCAACAATTTTGCAGTCAATTTAAGTATGTTGGTTACGATCCTGACATTAGCATGAAGGTCGGTCCAATTCTTGGTATTCTTGTCAAGTGCGAGTATCCAACAGTGGCATTTGAGAGGAATCATGCTAGCGTTCCAATTATAAATCGTGTTCGCCTTGCAAAAAATGGCATGACTATTATGAAAAGAAACCTGGTGAAGAAAATACTGCTACAAAGAGAGTAAAAGATTAATTTTGAGTAAGTATGTGTTCCAAATCTAAGCTAGCTGTTCATTTCTCCAACCCTATACATGCCTATATTGATTAGCTGAAATATGATATTTTCTTCATTTGTAGCATATTTATGAAGTAAAGCCAGAAGATGAGTTGAATGTTGATCGTATCCTTGATAACTTTGTGAGTAAAGCTGTTAAGAATATGATGTACTAGGCTAAACTTGTTGCTATCAAGAAATATTATAATGATCATTTGGAGAAAAATTGATGACACTATTGCTTATACCATAGAACTTGAGTTTGAACAGTACATGGAGGCCAAATCACTTATATTGTCCACAGCCCAAGGATGGCAACTACTTTGTCAGTATTGGTGTTTAAGTGAGTACAAGAAGAAGAGAAAGTCTTGTTAGGTGGCATGCTTACAGTCAGAAGATGTTTCTCAAAATAGAGGTGGCTCTAGACCCTTTGCAGAGTACCAACAATTTCTGGTATGGGAGTGATTCCATGTTATGTACCATCTACCAATGCTATATGACCATGTCTAATGCACTATTTATCGAGCTTTGTAGGGAGTCAAATTTGGAGTTGAAAAGGTTGGCCCCATAAACACATATGTTTTCATTAAGGTAAGATAAAAGAACATTGACAGCAGCGGAAATGTTGGTCCCATCAGCAGTTAAAAAGCTCAAAAATGAATTGTAAGTTTCACGTTTTTTCCCATAGAACACTCCTACTATAAGATGCAAATGTGGAGACTAAAAATGTCACTACCATGTAGGATAGTTATACGCAATTTTCCCAAGATGAGCATGGGGATAGTTGGGAGCAGCAACCACTTGATGGAAAAAATTTGTATGAGAGCACGGTGGTATGCCACATGGGCATCTTGCAATAGAACATGGTGCTAGGAAGAAGACTGATGTTCTTGTTGCTGCCAAATAAAGCAATATTAGACTAGCGACCTCTCCTTCCTACTGAGTTGTGCTTCAAGATAATCGGTGATTGGCCGGCCAAACCACATAAATTGTTCATCGTTATGAATCTAAAACAATCATCAATAGGGACATGATGTTGGTGATGACTCCTCGCTTTTCTATCATCATATATTATATTTTCATATGACATGTACAAATGATTCTATGTTGTCCATAGGCACTCTATGCAAGAAATGGAATGGAAGTGCCAGCTAGAGTAACTCCCTTAACTAGCCTTCGTGTTGAAGAGCAGTTAACTCCCTTGACTAGCATAAATGTAGAGAATATTTTTTGAAATTAACTGATGACAACACAAGCAAAATTTCTAAAGCAATAGGAGCTCAGTTGAATGTGCATGAATTTAGTTTGCTCTGTGTTCTCTAACTAACCTAAATTCCAATTGTACTGCTTATCATGTTGCAAACAAAGTTAAATGGATCCTGACCTTGCACTTTTGTCTTGTCTTATGTAGGTTGGTACTGGATCTTCTCATGCTGACCCTAAACCATCTCACCACAACACAAACTCTGATGAAGTCGACTAGTGAAAAATAAATGCATGTGTTGCCTATCCTTTTGAAAATAGCTGATAGAATATGACAGTTATCTTTTGTTAACCATCTATGTGTCATAGTTAATGAGCGGATGATAACACCTTTTGTAGATATGTTCATGAGGCTTTTGGTACTTCCTTTGACTGTACTTGTCGAAATGCTTGAATTTATGTAGGCTGCACCTATGACATGACTTGATATATCTATTTTTGGTGATTTATTTGTGTGCTACATGATGTGACTGGTGGCTACAAGTGCTTGATCACTGAAATATGTGATATGTGCAATTTGTGGTTTGTGTGTTGTACCAAATTCACATTTAGGTGGAAACTATAAGGACATCCTCTTCAATCTTTGATAATAGTTACCAGTCAGGAAAAAGTACCATCACTAGTTAGGAAAAGTCAACAAAACCTGATGGTGTGGACCTAATCAAGGAAAGAAAACCAATCGTGAGGACTAGAAACCGTTATGTTTAGAAGAAAAATCCAAAAAATATAATGATTTAGATAAATATTTTAATATGTTTTTAGCTTTGTTTTTATTACTGTAAATATTATTTAATATTTTTCTAGTGTAAAAATTATTCCAAAAATGTTAGAATAAATGTTTTAATTTGGAAAATAGTTTTAGAAAATATAGATTTATTCTGATTTTAAAAATATTTTCTTTGATAAAATAAATGCTTTTAATATGTTTTGTTGTATATAAAATTAGTTTTAATTCTAGAAAAATTAGGTTTAATTTCAGAAAAATAGTTTTCGTTATTTTTAGCCGTAGTCTTCGCATCATTTCTAGCTGTTTAAAATTAGTTTAGCCGCACTTCTTGGACACATTTTGGACACATTTGAGCACATTTTGAGCACATTTTGGCACATTTGAGCACATTTTGAGCACATTTTGGCACATTTGGACACATTTGGCCATATTTTAGCCACATTTGGGTGCATTTAGGGTATATTTGGCCACATTTTGACACATTGTAGCCACATTTTGGTCACATTTGGGTACATTTTGGGCACATTTGGGCCCATTTTAAACACATTTGGTCACATTTTTGTTAAGATATATACGAAGAATCCATATATGCTAAGTGGCACCGTGGGTAGCTTTCAGGAATCAGGACCTACTCAGCTCTCAGGAGGGGCTTACTTGACTATATACTGTAGCAGAAGGAACAAATAAGTTATCACTCTAGACACCTTTTTAACTGCCAGCCCAATCGATGATCGGAACCCTGCATTAGTGAATCGATCGGAACTCTTTGTTAGTGCAATCGCAGCTTCCTCAAAGCTGGATAGTGTTGGACTTGGGGGACACGTTTCACGTAGAGCGGAAACAAAGAGCTGTGTTAAGTCAGAAACTTTAGTTCGTATATGGTTCATATATGGGTTGGATATCGTATGTGTACAGGAGTATGTATAGTTAGAGTTTGAGTCGGAGTTGATTTAGTTTAGAGTTCGGTTAGCAGTCACTTTAAATATTGAGTTGTAACTCTTGGATTGTAGAGAGTTAATAGAGTCTAAATTTTCCTCCAGAGAAGTTTCAATCTGCTCATGAGTCTTGCTTGTTCTCGACGAGATTGCAGGAATACGTTCTTGTCAAGTTCGAGTTACGCGTGTTTGATATGTCTTTGCATCTCGTCGAGTAGGTCACGGGTCACGACTCGTGTGTAACTACACAAGCACGTACTCCACGGTCGCATGCTCAAGCGCCCGCATGGTCGAACGCCTATGTAGTCGAGAGACTACGGGGTCGACCATGCATCGCTAGTCGCTCATGTGGACGAGTGGTTGGGCGTAGGCTGGTCTTGGTCGGGCACGAACTGATCGCACACGTACTGATCATGGTCATGCATGTTCATGGTTGGGCATGAACTGATTGCACACATACTGGTCATGGTTAGGTGTGAGTGTGATCCTGAGGTAGAAGCAACCATTGAGTATTAGAGCTTGAAACACATCCGGAACTAACTCATGAAGATGTCGATTTTCCTCAGGGCGAGGCGGCGTGAGAGAGCGGCGGTGGGCTATTCCTATACCCACAGCTAACGGCGACGAATTACACAAGCTGGGTAATTCGGGTGCAGGTGATGATGGAAGATCAAGGCATTTAGGATTCAATCCAGTTGGCGGCCGAAGCGGTTGTCGATGAGAAGGATAAGAAGGCAAGGTCACATCTTTTCCAAGCGCTCTCGGAGGTTCTCCTGATGCGGGTGGCAAGGAAGAAAATTGCAAAGGAGGTCTAGGACTATCTCCAGACAAGGTTCGTTGGCATAGATCGCGTTAATAATGCATGACTGTAGACATTGAAGGGTGACTTCAATGCCATGCGCATGCAGGATGGAGAGACGCTGGACCAGTACGCCAGAAAGCTCAAGGCCATGTCTGTTAGGTACGCCAATCTGGGGGAGACACTCGATGATGCTGTGTTGGTCAAGAAGCTATTTGACACTATGCTGGATCGATTCCTGAGTAGTCAACAGGATCGAGAAGTTCTACGATCTCGACAAGATGTCGTTCGACGAAGCCCTGGGGTGGCTGAAGACTTTTGAAGAACGTGCTCGCCCACGTGCATCTGGCAACAACAACACTGGTGACGGCCAGCTTCTGTTCACTCAGGCTGAGTGGTAGGTGCGGTAGAAGAAGGACCGTGGTGATTCCTCATCAAGCAACAAGGGCAAATACCACCCTCCTGCAGATAGCAATCGCGGATGGGGTGGTCGTGGACGCGACAGAGGCCATGGCAGAGGTGGTCACGATTGTACATCGCGTAATGATGAGGAAAGCAGCTCAAGCGACGGTTGCCACAACAAGAGTCACATCAAGTGCTACAATTGCTACAAGATGGGGCACTACGTGAATGAATGCAAGGCACCAAAGAAGAAGGTGGAACAGAAAGGCAAGACACATATCACATGTACTGATGTCACAGAGCCGGTCTTATTGCTCGTAGTGTCAGAGGAGATTGTACCAGAATTGTAGCAAAGGCGGGATGCATTGTAGCTGAATGAGGAGAAGTTGAAGCCGGAGCTACGCGACACCACGGAGGTTGGTTCCAGCTCTATGGTCTGGTACCTGGACAATGGAGTTGAAGCCGGAGCTACGTGACACCACGGAGGTTGGTTCCAGCTCTATGGTCTGGTACCTGGACAATGGAGCTAGTAATCACATGACTGGTGACAAAGAGAAGTTCAAAGTACTGGAAGAAAGTTTCACTAGCAAGGTGAAGTTCAGTGATGGCTCCATGGTGTAGATCATGGGCTTAAGATATGTCATGTTCAGCTGCAAGAATGGCAACAAGTGGCTATTGTAGGAGGTCTACTACATTCCAAGACTGTGCAGTAACATCATTAGCCTAGGATAATTTACCGAGGTTGGACACAAGGTGATTATTGATGCTGAACAGCTATGTGTATATGATAGCAATCCTACGTGATTGCTGATGAAATTGAGGCGAACTCCAAATCGCCTCTACAAGATCAAGCTGCATCAAGCGACACCGGTGTCTCTCTTAGCCAGCCTTGGAGATCTAGCATGGCTATGGCATGCGAGGCTCGGTCATGTCAACTTCACTTCTATGAAGTTGCTCATTGATAATGAAATGACGGTAGGAGTGCCGCCGATCACGCACCCAAACCAGCTATGTCAAGGGTGTTTGATGGCGAAGAAGATAAGGTAGCTGTTCCCGACAGTGGCAAATTTTAGGGTGGAGATGCACTCGAGCTGCTACATGTTGACCTCTACGGACGATCACATCTTTGACTCTCACCGGTAATAGTTACTTTATGTTAATTGTTGATAATTACTCGCGATGGATGTGGGTGTACGTGATCAAATCAAAGGACTAAGCTTGCTCCATGTTCAGAAGGTTAAGCTGCAGGCCGAGAACACAAGAGGGTAGCGTGTTAAGATGTTGAGGGCTGATCGCGGTGGGGAGTTTCTCTCTACTGAGTTCACCCAGCTATGTGAGGAGGCCGAGATCGAGCGGCACCTCACCACTCCAAACATGCCACAATAAAACAACATGGTGGAGCGGAGGAATAGAACTATGATGGCGATGGCGAGGTCACTTCTGAAGAGCATGAGTGTGCCTAGAAGTTTTTGGGGGGAGGTAGTGCAGCATGTGGTGTACCTGCTAAACCCTTGCTGATGAAGGCGTTGGACGATAGCACTTTTTTCGAGGTCTGGAACGGAAGGAAGCTGCATCTAGCACACCTTCGTATGTTTGGCTGCACGACGCACGTGAAAGTGACGACACCACACTTGAAGAAGCTTGATGATCGAAGCCAGTCGATGGAGTATCTTGGCGTCGAGGATGGCTGCAAGGCGCACCGTATCTTTGATCCACAGCACAGGAAAATTCATGTAAGTCTTGATGCCAAATTTGAAGAAAACATGGAGTGGAGTTGGAGTATAGGCGTAGGTGGTGGGGATCCATCGGATGTTGCTGTCGAGGTGGAGTTCAGCATCGAGCCGGCAATGGGCGGCTCTGCACCTCATGGGTGTGGCCAGGCAGGCGTGCCAGCACCCATGGCAAGGGTCGATCCAGCTCCTTCATCGACTCCGCTAGCCAGCGGGGTGACGTCGGGAGGACCATTTACTAGGGAGTGGGCTACAGCACACACGGCACTGACCACTCCGACATCTCCTACCACACAGACGGTGATGCCAACCCTTGAATCACTAGCAGATGATTAGGCTACACCACTATCAAGTGGCAGCAGCAACACAGACAAAGGGCTTGTTCGTTACAGGCGCATCAACGACAACATGAGAGATTCTCGAAGGGTGGACCTTGATGAGGAGGACATGGAAGAAGAGGCCAAGCTCTTAGAGATGGAGGAACCATCTTGGTACCACGAGGCTGTTGGGCAGTAGGTCAGGGAGGATGCCATGGCTAAGGAGATCGAGTCCATAAACAAGAACAACACATGGACACATAGCCATAAGCCGATTGGACTCACAAACTATGGCAGCACCCACTTTATTCCTTCTCCCCCTTTGATTACCCACCACTCAAGCTCATTTTTGGTCCCAAAGAAGGTCTAGATGAGCTCTCTCTAGCTATCCAAACAAAATACCTTCTTTCCACTCCATTTGCTCATTTGCCTTTTTTTTTCATTTTTTGGGCAAGTAAACCCTGGATTTTTTCCAAATAGCAAGAAAGCTTCTAGGAGCCTCTTAAGCTCAAGTAAGTTGAAATCCCTAAGTTAAATCCTATATTTAGCATTTTAGCTCAAAATGTTACCATAAAACCAAAGCTGATCTTATCCCTTATTTTGATTTTTAATGAATTAGAAAATTTCGCCATGATATTTAGGTATGTAGCAAGATCCAATTGTATTTTTGATATTTTATTTAATTAGCAAGCTCCAATATAGAAACTTTATGTATGAGCGTATTTATTTTTCATGTTTCCTTAATAAGTCATAGATAAGGGGTTGAATAATAAAGAAATTTTCTAGGGATAACATCAATAAATACTCATTGGAAGTGGACACGAAAGCATGCAAAAGACGGCTCCTCCAACCCGGGCCAATTGCCAGTAGGAGATGATAAGGTAATTTAGTTGTTTGTGATCACAAAATCTTCTAGATGTTATGAATTTGGATTTACAATAATGATACAATTGTAGATGGATAGAAGATGGATGTACGATGCGAGCCGTGTGAGCGTAGAGTACAAGAACGACATGGATTGTTTCTTGGTACAAGCCGTGGCGCACAAGTCAAATACATACTCTTAACACATGTGTTTTCCATGCGTCGATTGCGAGAACAAAAAACAGTTTTCCACCACCCAGCAGATACATTCCTACTTGATACGAAGGAGCTTTATGCTTGACTATACTCGTTGGACCGAGCACGGTGAAGTTGAGATTGTACAGGAAGGGCAATACATTGGCAGAGAAAACGAGGACTTGTGCACCAATATGCCGGCTGACGAATACATCGATATGCCACCTGCCAGAGATATGTTGGTCTATGATAATCTAAGGAGATGTTGGCTGACGCCGACGTCAACGCTGACGCCGACGTCAACGCTGACGCCGATGATCTAGAGTAGAAGTTGCCCGATGGGGAAGGGAACTTCACCAATGAAAGAGAGTTTCAAAAGTTCCAGCGCATGGTAGAGGACTCTAAAACACCGTTGTTCCCGAACTGTGAGAAGGAGCACAGAAAGTTGCGTACCGTGCTTTCATTGCTACAATTGAAGGCAAGCAATAGATGGTCTGATACAAACTTCACAGAGTTGTTATTGTTCTTGTAGAAATTGCTTTCAAAGGGAAATGTGCTGCCAGAAAAAATGTACCAGGCCAAACAGGTTGTGTTCCCATTGAGGTTGGAAGTGCAGAAAATACATGCATGTCCAAACGATTGCATGTTGTATCACAGAGAGCATGCAGACTTGGAAGCGTGTCTCATCTTTGGTGCATCATGGTACAAGTGTGACCGTGATGATATCGATGGTGAAGGAAAGAATAAAAGGCCTTCCATCAAGGTGATGTGGTATTTTTCTATAGTCACCCGTTTGGAGCGTTTATTCATGAACAAAAGGCATGCCGAACTCCGATGACACACCGAGGAGCGTAAGGATGATGAAATGTTGAGACACCCCACTGATCGCAGTGGAGAAACATTGACAGGACATACAAGGAGCTGCTTGCAGAAGATGTGAGGAATATAAGATTTGGATTGAGTACGGATGGGATGAATCCATTCGGCAACATGAGTAGTAGTCATAGAACTTGGCCTGTGACTCTATGTATCTACAACCTTCCTCCTTGGTTGTTTATGAAGCAGAAGTACATTATGATGTCAGTTCTAATACAAGGGCCGAGGCAACTTGGCAATGATATTGATCTCTACCTGAAACCATTAATGAAAGATCTTGTAATACTGTGGAACAATGGTGTGCAGGTATGGGATGCATACAAATGAGGGAACTTCACTCTACGCGCAATGTTGTTCGTAACAATCCAGGATTGACCAGCCCTTGGCAACCTGTTAGGCCAGACTCTTAAAGGCTATTGTGCATGCGTGCACATAAATCAATGACCACCAATCGATTTGAGATTCATGTAGTCGACACATAAATCAATGACCTCCTCGGTTCCCTAGCCATCGGCCATGCAGCCTTCCGACCGATTTCGATTACAAACATATTTCTTCATAACTCCTATGAACCTCTCAAAAGGGTACATCTGATGCAGAAACACAGAGCCAAGAATCCATATTTCTTTCACAATGTGAACAATTAGATGCACCATGATAGCAAAAAAATGATGGAGGGAACAGCGTCTCAAGTTGGGATAGAGTCTTGACCACGTCTTCTTACATCTTATCTAGCTTGGTCGGATCGATGACCACGTCTTCGTATATTGCATTGAAGAACGAACACAACTTTATGATTGGGTTTCGAACTATTAGCGATAAAATACCTCTAATTACAATTCGAAGCATCTATGTCATCATCACATAACAATCATGAGACTTAATGCCACCAGTTAATTTCAAATCTTTCATGTTTAATAATCTCACACGAGCACGTACTCGATGGTCGCATGCTCGAGCGCCCATGTGCTCGAACGCCTACGTGGTTGAGAGACTACGTGGTCGAGCATGCACTGCTGGTTGCTCATGTGGTCGAGTGGTCGGGAGTAAGCTGGTCATGGTCGGGCACAAACTGATCCCACACGTACTGATCGTGGTCAGACGTGTTCGTGGTCGGGCATGAACTGATCGCACATGTACTGATCGTAGTTAGGCATGTGTGTGATCTTGAGGCAGAAATGTTGGGTTTCACGACCCCTCAGGACCACTCATGACTAGCTGCTCCAAGCAGCAGTCTCACGACCAGCTCCCTCGAGGAGCAGTCCACGACCAGTGACCATGTGTCCGACCAGTCCACGCTTGACTACGAGAGAGACCATCACGTGCATGACCACACGATCCGCTAGTGACCATGCAATCTACTGCGTATATGCTCAACCTTACTGCGTATATGCTCAACCTCCCTGCTCAACTAGGTGAGCGCCACGACCACACGAGTGCCCGATCACACAAGCCACGCGAGATGTAAGACTGACGATCCGTCAATCTGAACTTGATGAGAGAACACAATAACAGACAAAATTTCCGAGGCCACGACAGCTTAGCCTTTTCTTCTCTTCTATTTCTTTCGAAGTCTAGATCCGAGATCCGTGCTCACTGAGTACTTCGAGCTTTCCTTGACCCAATCGTAGATCTGAGCTCTCCGAGTACCTAACCAAGTACTTTGAGCTTTCCACGATTCGACGCCCCGAGGAGATACGAGCTCTCCGAGTACCTAACCAAATACTTTGAGCTTTTCCCCCTGATACATCTAAACTCCTATTACATGCCCTTGCTTATATAGGCCCTATGTACATGACCAGCTAGACATACAAGCCATTTTCTCTTACTTGTATACGATCTGGACTCCATGCACATGCGCGTGTACTTTGCCATACAAGAATACAAACTCCGACTCGAACTCTACGACCTGGACACATGCAATCATACGACTCGGACTTGATTGGCCATCGTGTATCCCGCAAACTCGTAGACCTTCTATATGAGTATGTATATGGTAACTAGCCAACCAAAACTATCATAGTTTTCTACATGCATGCATCTAACTTGCCTATACTAAATACATAACTTACCTAAAGACACTAAAACAAGATTAATTTCCAACACTCCCCGTTAATCTTGTTTTCTTCACGTTAGAGCAGCGCCGGGTGGTCATCCTCCTCTGCAGCCATGAACAATGCCTTCTCCTATTTCTTCGACTCCTCGCATTCCCACTAGTAGTGCCCATAATCTTTGCACTTGTAGCACCTTACTTTAGCCTTATCGAATTTCTGATTCTTGTTGCCTTGTTTGCAACTGTTGGAGGAGCCTTCACCATCATTCTTCTGCTCCTTAACCCTCCATTGATCTTGGGTGAGCAACAAATGCTCATCTTCATCCTTCTCCTTAGCTCTCCATTGGGCTTTGGTGAGCAACACATGCTCAGCATTGATGTCAACGTCGTCGTCATTGCCACGCAACCTTTCTTCGTATGCCTGGAGCCTGCCGGAGACCTCCTCAACTGTCATGGTCTCGAGGTCACCGAATTACTCGATTGAAGTGACAATCTGCAAGAACTTGTTTGGTGTGGCTCTGAGGATCTTCCTTACCACATACGAGTCCTCTATCTTGTCACCGAGCCCACGAATCGTGCTGACGATGGAATTTACCTTCATTGCAAAGTCATCGACTGACTCCATGCTCTTCATCCGCAAACCATCTAGCTCTTCTCTAAGGGTTTGAGCATGAGCATCTTTGACAAATTTGGCACCTAGGTACATAACCTTGATGCACTCCCATGCCTCCTTGGAAGTTTCCTTCTCGGATACTGTCCGCAGCGTCTCTTCCGGGATGCCTTGATAGATGGTGGCAAGCGCTATCTAATCATTCTTCACGTCCACCTTTTCCTTTGGGTCATCATGCTCGATAGCGTTCCAAACTCCTGGTGCACACATGAACACCTTCATCTTGATCGCCCATGTTGTGTAGTTGCTCCTCGTGAGCATTGGATAGTGTAGCGACACCAGTGAACTCTCTTTCGCCAGTGCTCCCGATCCAGACATCATCGCCGATGTTGATTCGCTACCTCTGCTAACCGTCGATTGCACACAACAGATCTCCTAGCTTGCCGAGTAGTTTGTCAAGGCTCTGATACCAAATGTTGGATTTCCCAACCCCTCAGGACCACTCACGACCAGCTGCTCCGAGCAACAGTCTCACGACCAGCTCCCACAAGCAGCAGTCACACGACCAGCGAGCACGCGTCCGACCAGTCCACGCTTGACAACGTGAGCGACCAGCACGTGCACGACCACGCGATCTGCCAGTGACCACACGATCCACCGCGTATGTGCTCGACCTCCCTGCTCAACCAGGTGAGAGTCACGACCACACGAGTGCCTGATCACACGAGCTACCCGGCGAGATGTAAGACGGATGATCCGTCAATCTGAACTCGACGAGAGAACACAATAACATACAAAATTTCCGAGGTCGTGACAGCTTAGCCTTTTCTTCTCTTCTATTTCTTTCGAAGTCTAGATCCGAGATCCGAGCTCTCTGAGTACTTAACCGAGTACTTCGAGCTTTCCTCGACCCAATCGTAGATCCGAGCTCTCCGAGTACCTAACCAAGTACTTTGAGCTTTCCCCGATTCGACGCCCCGAGGAGATCCGAGCTCTCCGAGTACCTTACCAAGTACTTTGAGCTTTTCCCTCTGATGCATCTAAACTCCTATTACATGCCCTTGCTTATATAGGCCCTGGGTACATGACCGGCCAGACATACAAGCCATTGTCTCTGACTTGTATACGATCTGGACTCCGTGCACATGCGCGTGTACTTTTCCATACAAGCATACAGACTCCGACTCGAACTCTACGACCTAGACACATGCAAGCATACGACTCGGACTTGATTGGCCGTTGTGTATCCCGCAGAATTGTAGACCTTCTATATGAGTACGTATATGGCAACTAGCTAACCAAAACTATCATAGCTCTCTACGTGCATGCATCTAACTTGCCTATACTAAATACATAACTTGCCTATACTAAATACATAACTTACCTATAGACACCAAAACAAGATTAATTTCCAACAAGAAACCAACAAATAGCATACTGTGCTTAGCGGCGCACATTATCAGGCAATGTATCCTAGTACAAGATTGGATGTCCCCTTCAGTACCTTTATATTTTGCTACCATACATATATTGTGTAGCTCAAAGCCAAATATTAATTTATTTTCTATGCGTTGCATTCTATGTGTTTATGCTGTTCATGTTGAAATATTCCGACGTAAATTCAGACCAGAAGATGTTTGTGATAAGAACAACAGATGTTTCATTGATACGGCTTCGGGCTTTGAGCCTGTTGACTACATGCAGTGTTTGATGACACAAAAGCATATAACAATCACCAGAGTAGAAATACCATTGATACGAACGATTGGACCACTATTAGTGCTAAGGGCTTTCTGTGATCACATGGATTTGAGTCTGAGAAAGAGCATATCAAGATTTGTAGTACTACCTATGATTGACTCTTCTTTAATTTCAGTGACTAGTGAGTCATTGTAAAGCCTGACAAGGTCAACTAAGGAAAAGGCATTCATCAGGAACAACAAATTCAAGAATTGAGAAAAACAACACACAGATTCCAACAAAAACCAACTTTGTTTCTCCTTGATCAAAGTGCAAGAAAAAAAAACTCTGTTTAATCCTCTTTCACACTATGTCTTCACCCACAGATGTCTTTGACACCCTTCTCTCTTCGTTGGTAGAACAAGAGGTTGCTATTTGATCTTATTAATTCAATATTTCTCTTCCGGTTAACATGTCTACTGTTTACTTTCGAACTATCTCTATAGCTGAATTGCGATTTGATTCTTTGAGGTGAAAAGCCTTAGAAAATCCAACCAAAATAGTCCATGTCAATTATGTATGTGATGATCTTATGGCATTGGTTCTGAGTCTAGCTTTGTCCTCTTGTTAGCTGGAGTGCAGGCCTGGTTGTTGTTGGCATTGTAGTTGTTTTCTTGCGATGACATTGTTGTTCGGTTGTCATCAGTCTTATAGCTGAAGCACGAGGAATCCAGCACACCAGATGGGCTCTTTGAAACTGAAGGACTCACACTGATGTTTGTGTTCTTCACTAATGCCATCTCTTGCATTGCTTCATGGCATCTCCTCACATTTTCCTACAAATGCAAATTCAGATACTTTAGAGACAATGTAAAGACAATGCATAACTGAACCTTGAGAGAGAGGGGGTGGACACCTTATCTACAGGAATTTTAGAAGCTGCAAGAGCAGTGCTGAAGTCAAGAACTTGTGTCTCAGCAACTGTTGATAGAACCACGGCTGTGGCAATCTCAGAAGGTCTGAATTGCAGGAACTTAGTTGCTGCGAATGAAATACAAAAAGATATTATAATCATTTGCTCTTTGTTTATGGAATTTTAGCAATGTGGGCAAGTAGTCTGATTGTATTATTCATCAAGTAATCTAGTCATACTACCTGTCAGAGTGCCGAGTATGAGCTCGGTGCACCGAGAGACCACATCGGAAGTTAGAGGTTTTCCCCCATTGAACTTGTCCAGGAAATAATTGATGTAAGAGAAGGGGGTCACAGCTTTCATCCTCCAGTTCAAAGAACTCAGCACAAGAATTTCCGTCGTCTTGACAGTCTTTGCTTCAAACACATACTTCGCATTGCAGACCTACGACACAATGACCAGATTTTAGAAATATCGATCGTTGCTCAAACATTGAACCGTTGCCAATCTTACGTGATGCTACTACAATTTCTTCTTCACCTGAAGTTCTAGAGATCGAGTAACCATAGTCTCCTCCATCTTGGCAGCAATTGATAGGCAAGCAACTGGCAGCAGCTGCTGCATCCAGGGCATGTCAACCTACAACAACAAGAAACATACATAAGATCTATGTTCCATTAAAATCTAAGGTTGGGAAAAATGCAAGGATGTCCATGCAATCACATGCTGATTAGTTATGAACTTGATAAATAAATGGTGGATAATGTACAACTGGAGGACTTACTGGGGCTTGTTTCGAGGAGAGGAACCTATCCAGATAGTTGACAGCAAGATAAACACACAGTGGTCCAAAATTGTGGTGAGCCTTGGCCTGCAGCACACATGGAAGAGACAAGAAGTACAATTCAGTTGCTGTGCAAAACAAAATCCGGTCAAGTAAGGGCAAAGCAGGCGTCAATGCTACTTGGCAATTATCAGACTGTAAAGAGATAAAAAGGTGCAACCTGTAAAACACACGATCTAAGAACCAGACTGAAACAGGTATAATTAATCATGCAAGCATCCTAAACATCCTGAAGAACTAATAGCAACTGAAAACATTAACCAGTCGTAAAAGGGTTTTTGCAAAGAATTATTTGGTGATATTTTGCTCACCTTGCCAATCCAATCAATGGCAGCAGTTCTCCAAGAGAACTCCAAACCTCCATTGTTTAACCTCTCAAGGTAATCCCCCGTTGCAATCCCAATCAGCTGCTCCTTCTCCTTCTCCATCAGGGATCCTACAAGCTCATCGCTCTCCAATGGCAACCCAACAAAGCATGAGGAATCAAGATCCCTCCCCAACTCCGGCGCCTCCCCCTCGCCGTCAGCACACCCAAGGATGCTGTCTCTGTCCTCTTCACACAACAGGGAAAAGGAGGAGGAACCAATGCAGAAGAACCCCATGACAAAGATTTGCCCAAAGAAACGTTGTTTTCTTTGCAATTCTTCGTCCTTGGTGCTGTTTGGTCTGGGAATTGCTACCTAGGGGCTAAATATTTCAACTTGTTAGCTGTGGCATTCTGAGGGGAGATGGAGTGACCACTGACCAAATAGAGTACAAGTAGAGGCATGATGACGCTCATCTCTCTCTCTCTCTCGTCTCCAGTCTCCAGGTGAGGGAAATGAGTGTGTATTTATTGGACTGGAGAGGAGAAGCTGTGAGAGAGATTATGAGAGTTTTATAAGGGGTATGCATTTATGGAGGATTAAAAGATTGGGGATTTAAAAGATTTGGGGGCATTTTTTGTTTATTGCTTGATCCCCACCGGGCCTCTATACAAGTCCCTATTTGTGACTTGTGAGTCAGCAAATAATTAATGTTGAGGCTGCTGGTTTTGGCTGTTTCCAGTTTTACATACTTACATGTTGAGATGTAATTGGTTAACATTACACAATAGCTCATGCCTCCTGACATGATTTTGTTGTGGTTTTGTTACCCGTTGAAAGTTTTATATGTTTGAGTGTAGTGTTTGCTGAAATTACATGAGACTTGAAGCTATCTTGTTTGACATAAACTACTAATGTATACACAAAAGGTAATGTTAGCTATGATATATATATGGTGAGCTCACAGTGAACTGTGTTTGGATTAATCTAATATATGCAAATGGCCATGTTAGCTACGATCTTTATATGGTTAGCTCATAGATGACTGTGTTTTGATTAATTCCATTGTGTATTACAACATACTAATGTGCACGTACATTTGAAGTGTGGGTCTACATTCAGTTGTTTTCACAGCAAATTCTTACGTTTCCTTTTATCAATAAGTTGAAAAATGATAACCGTATGCATTCATGAATTTCCTTCCAAACAAGGTTTGGCTATTTTTGGTGATCCCAACTCATTGATATAATGTACTTAATGACTAGAGATAGAGTAACGATTCCGTTTTCTCTAGATAGAGTAAGGACTAGAGATACAGTAATGATGTCATGAGATATTTATTGAAAGAGCCTGAACACATGACATCTAATCTAATAAATGATGTAATCTTGAAATAAGCGTGCCATTTGAACAATCTTCACTATTCGGCTATGAGTTATTCATATTCATGCCAAATCTATATATTGATGCTATACTTTCTTAAAGACAAATATTTCATTTACAATAATTCTAAACTCCTATATCCTCCTCCCACATCAGATGATCTCTAGAGATTCTTTTGGAGCTACATGCATGGTGAACTATGAGCCAACCTTGATGATCTTAGAGACATGCCTTGTTTCTGCACAAACCATTCAAATTTCTAATTAGAAAAATGTATATAGGTTAGTGAAACCCCTAGTGATCTTTGTCATTGTACTACTTTAATTAGTACAAAGATGAAAATGGTTTAACTACTTTCGAACACAAAGAATTCTATAACATTGTTATGAGGTTCAGTATTTAAAAGTTTCATGAAGATGATTTTCTTATTTTTAAGATAATACGTGATTGTTCTCTTGTTTAGCTTCTAGCAGGTTATTATAGATTTATTTCATCCAATAAACCTATATATGATGATACCTATAGTCCAAAAGAGTCTAAATCTCAAAGCAATTGACTAGATTTTCCTCATGGTTGGAACCAAAAACTATTGGTAAAATTCTCAAAGTAAAAGATATAGCATCCTCAAATCAAACATGTCTAAATCTATTGAAGTTGGTGCCATAAAAGTTAAGATTTTAAAGTGAGATCCCCTGTAATATATATGGTTACTATGTTTGTTCCCTTACATGTTAGGGGAAACTCCAAAGGTAGAAGGGATATTGATGTTTCAATACAATGTCATGTCCTAAACTGGAATACGTTTCATTTACAAGTATTGTTTGATATTGCTTTTCTGGTGGATATTTGAAAACAATCAATTATAAATATTTGATATTTTGAATAAGAACTTTAGTAAATCAAAGGTGTTGATTACATGAGCATGAGGGTAAATATTCATATGAGGCTTATTATTTTGAGATTGCACAGTGGTAGAGGTAACACACGATATATAATTATATTAGGTAAATATTTTGGTGAGGCTTATTGTTTTCAGATTACACGGTGGTAGAGGTAACACTTGATATATAGTTAGATCTTTTTTAGGTTCATAATATGTGCTTAGTTTGTCACTGTTATGATGCAAATTAAAAAGGTTAGTGTGCTAGAATAAAAGTAACCAAATCAAACTAAATGTGACAATGCAATAAAAATCACTGGGATTAAGATGTATACTCTAAGAACTCATTTCTACTCTTTTTTATTTCTTGACCTAGGTAGTTCTATTCAAGATGCCTAACCACGGGAGATTACAATTCTCGCATTCACTGAAAGTATCATGGTATATCTTATGCTAGCTCTTTTTAGTTTGTCTAACTGCACCAAAATTTTGTGCCATCTTTGCCTCGTTTTCGTCACCAAATATCTAGTCTTCTTCAATAACGGTATTTTGATTAATCCCTTTGGCTGTGTTATGCCTAACATGTAATTATCGTAATTACACACTCATTCCAACGCCATATCAATTTTTTTTCCGCATTCTTCAATCCTCAGTTTTACCACTTCCACATCTACTCACCAGGAGTCCTATATTTTTCTAATGACTATTTTTTTTTTCATTCTTGTGCTCCCAAGAGACCTGTAGTTACCCCACATCTTATCCTTAGGTCGAAAAGACCTAGGTTTACCCCACACCCACTCTTTATTAAGCTCTACACAGCTTCCTTCAGGAAGTACGAAGAGACTCCACTTTTAAAACTTTGGTCCAATGACGACGCTTGCTGACGTCTGAGTATATCGTGTTGAAAATTAATTTTTTTTTGGTATGTCTAGGTAAGTTAAGATCAATAGTATAGGTAAATGGATGCATGCACGTAAGAAGTTAGGAAAATTTTGGTTGGCCAGTTGACGTATACATACTTGTATAGAAGGTCTACGAGTTTACGAAATATATGGTAGCCGATCAAGTCTGAGTAGTTTTATATACGTGCATGTGTTCAAGTCAAGTACGATAAGGGTCCGTAGAGTTCGAGTTGGAGTTTGTATGCTTGTTCGGCAAAGTACGCGTGCAGGCGCACGAAGTCCAGATACAAGTCGGAGATAACTTATCCAGCCGGTTAGGTACTCGGACCTATATAAGCAAAGGCATATAATAGGGGTTGAGATATTGAGTTGAGAAGCTCGGAAGTACTCGGTTAAGTACTTAGCAAGCTTGGAACAACTCGATGGAAGTTAGAGAGGAGAGAAATAGAGAAAGCAAAGGCTAAGCTATTGTGGCCTCAGAAAGCTTTTGTTCTTTCTTTGCTATCGTCGAGTTTTAGCGAATAGTCGAGTTCTGGTTGACAGATTGTCTACTTGCTTTCTTACTCAGTAGCTCGCGTGGTCGGAAGCTCATGCGACTGGTCAAGGAGCGTGGACTGGTCATGCGGGTGATCATGAGGGCTGCCGAGACCCAACAATTGGTATCAAACCCACGACGATCAAGAGCCTACATGAAGATTAGAGCTAGAATTTATCGAGAAGCTTGAAAGTACTCGGTTAAGTACTTAGCAAGCTCGGAAGTACTTGGTTAGTACTTAGTGAAATTAAAAGATAAGTACTCGAAGGAGCTAGGAAATCTATTGTGTGCAGTCGATGGATAGCAGAGGTAGCAAATCAACATTAGTGATGACTGGATTAGGAGCACCGATGAAAAAGAGTTCACTGGTGTCGCTACACTATTCAATGCTCACGATGAGCAACTACACAACTTGGGTGATTAAGATGAAGGTGTTCATACATGCACAAGGCAATGAATGAGGCAGCAAGAATTGAAAATTTGACAAGTCTAAAGTGAGGTGCTACAAGCGCAATGATTATAGACACTTTCAGTGGGAATGCGAGAAGTCGAAGAAACAGGAGAATGTGTTGTTCATGGCTGCATAGGAGGATGACCACCTGACGCTACTCTAACGTGAAGAAAACAAGATTAATAGGGAGTGTTGGAAATTAATTATGTTTTGGTATGTCTAGGTAAGTTAAGATCAATAATATAGGCAAGTCGATGCATGCACGTAAGAAGCTAGGAAAGTTTTGGTTAGCCAGTTGCCATATACGTACTTATATAGAAGGTCTACGAGTTCGCGAAATACACGACAGCCGATCAAGTCCAAGTAGTTTCATGCACGCGCATGTGTCCAAGTCGAGTACAATAAGGATCCGTAGAGTTCGAGTCGAAATCTGTATACTTGTTTGGCAAAATAAGCGTGCAGATGCACGAAATCCAGATACAAGTTGGAGATTACTTGTCTGGCCGGTCAGGTACTCAGACCTATGTAAGCAAGGGTATATAATAGGGGTTGACATATCGAGTTGACAAGCTAGGAAGTACTCAGTTAAGCACTCAGCGAGCTCAGATCTACTCGGTGAGAGTTAGAGAGCAGAGAAATAGAGAAAGCAAAGACTAAGCTGTCGCGGTCTCGGAAAGGTTCTATTCTTTCTTTGCTCTCATCGAGTTTAAGTGAATAGTCGAGTTCTAGTTGACGGATGGTCCACTTGCTCTCTTACTCAGTGGCTTGCGTGATCGGAAGCTCCCACGACTGGTCGAGGTGCGTGGACCGGTCGTTCGGATGATCCTGAGGGCTGCCGAGACCCAACATATCGGCCCCTTACTTTGCATAAAAAGTGCACGCAGAATGACACTCACCAACCTAAGTTGAATGGACGGTTAGGGCCAATCCGATCTGTGGCTTCTGCTGCTGACGAGGGCCTCTTCGCTCGTAACCTCACCGCTGCATGCCGCTTTGTCCAGTTTCACGTTGTTCAAGAAGGCGCGTTGTTCTGGCCGGCCATGCCATGACAGCATTAGAGCTGTGCACATTGCATCATGTTCAGTGGGAACTTACGCTGATGACTTGTGGCAACAAATATGTTGATAACCCATGGTTGGTTGCGTAGCGCAAAACTACAATAGTCTTGGGCATCCAGCAAACTGACTATTCAAAAATCACTTCTGCAATGCCATGGAACTATGTTACTTTCAAATATTTAAACATTATTATGGAAGTCAACATATGGCACAAGTAGCATTATCCATCACAGTGCAAACCCTGACAAATGTCTAGCATAATCTGACATGTGTTATAGTGCATGTCTTCTGTTAAAGTGCATTAGTTCCCTTCGAATTTTGGATCTGCCATCATGAAGTGGTATGCAGTGACCAAAACAAATATGAAGACACCCAGGAAGTCGGCGAAGAAACCCAAGTCTTGATCGTCAAACATCTGCAAGAAAGAGAAGTAGATTCCTTGTAGATTCCTTTTAGATCTCAAGAGTCAGGTAAATAAATCCAAATTATTCTGGGAGAAAACAGACTTGGAAAGAGCAATCAAGAACAGAAGTAAATAAACTCCCAAATATGCAATTTCAAGGAAAAAACAACTGGGAACACTAAGGGTCATTGCAGCAATTCCTGCAAAAAGTCTCCATGGGATATTGCACCATTATATTCAAAGCTAAATTTGCTCCGAAAAAAATTATCCCAACGTAAAGATTTAAAAGTGCTATTTCCATAAATGGATTTCTATGTTACTGAAAGACAACCACAAATTGCAATCCATAAAATGTGAAATACAAGTGAGAGGAAGTCCATTTCTTCTCTTTAACACTAGGTGCATGATGAAGTACGACTTACATGTCCCAAATCCCAATCACCCAAAACTACTATAGGAACAAAAAGGGGAAAAGGGAATGTCTCACCAGACATTTTTTAATTACTTGCAAAGTTGCAATACATGAATTCTTAAATTGAAAACTCATGTCGTGATTCCAGCTACTTGCATCATAACAGCTGAGTAACCTTTGGGGAAATCTGTTTTAGCAAGGAAGAGGAACAAAGACAAACAACTATGAACTAAAGGTATTCGAACAACATGATCGATAGGGAATTCAATAAGGAGTTGTAAAACACATCATGTTGTATTAGCATAAAATTAACATCAGTGTTCCTATTTAAAAATACACCTTACATTCAAACAGAGACTTGTTTTCGTTAACATTCATATGTTTTTTTTTTCTATTAAAGCTCACTTGGCAGTTATACATTTACTTGATTTGGGATTTCATTTGCACATGAATAAAGGTGTACAACTGTAAATTATATCACAAAGATATACTAAAAAACTAACAGAGCAATGTCTTTACCTAGGGTAGCAATGATTATTACACTTTGGCAAGAAGTGAACAATAAACTCGAATTTCCACCACAAACATGAAGCACACTCAAAACAAATACTAGAAGAGGGCAAAATGCTCATGCAATTTCCAACACTTCATCTTGCTTATTGCATGCATCTCAAAATCACAGGTACATTGGAGAGCGCAATGACAAAATTAATAAGCTGAAGCAATTTACAGTTACTTTGTTGTTTTCATGTCAAGTTGTACAAATGGAAAATCACAGTTTGTCGTTAATGTTCTCTCTAAAACATGCATAATACAAACAAAATAAACTCAGGATAAGCTGCTGTAGCTATACGTTATAAATGAAGTTTCTGTCAGAAAAAACTTTATAAAGTAAATGTGCCCAAAATTTCCTACCATAAATGATGAATTACACCGAAAGAAATGTGAGCAATATAAAGGAGAAAAACAATAGTCATAATTCAAGTCAAATAATTTAATGATATGCTTTGTAACCTTTGTTCATTCATTTTTGTGACAATATAAATGAAAAATTCAAATGACAAGCTACCATGAATTTTGCTTGAACGCTTTCTTATCACTAGATTAATGCTCCATAACCACCGCACCACCAATATGACTCAGTTGCAAAGCAGCAAGGTCACTGACCCATGCAACAAAATCAGGTGCATGACAACTATGATTATCATCTCAGTCGCAAAAACCTCATTTTGCCCTGTAAAATTTCAAGTTTACATTTTGTCCTTGGTTTGTCTGTCTTCACTTATAATGTATCTATGAACAAAAACCCAAAACTTCCCTATCTTTTTTCTAATTTATGTCCTTTTGCAGGTGATAATACATCTGATAACATGCAGCTAAGCCATACTAGAAACATCAGCACTGCATGATTGTGTGGAAGAAAGTAGTCAACTGAGAGGGAAAGATGAGGAGTGTTGACTAATGAGCAGGATAGGAGAGCAAGAATATTGGGAGCGTATAAGGAGATTCGAGAGGAGAGAGAGAGTACCTTGAGAGAAAGAAAAGTATTGGGAAAAAACTCAGCAGTCGAGCAGCCACAGGCTAGACTTCAATGTCACGAAGCCTCCAACTCCTCCGCTTTCCTTCGTAAGAGAAAAATTCCCCTCTCCCTTGTTTTCCTCGCGTCACTAGCCGTAGCAAAAAAAATCACAAATCGATCTCTCTATCTCCCACATAATCAAGGTCCCTCCTTCGGATCCTAGTTTCGTATAGCACCACAGGGAGTTGGCTGGCCAACGTCGGTGCCAGGACGAGGCCACGCGAGTCAGTATGATGGAAGGAAATTTTACGAGATTCGATTTTACAGAAAGATTATTTTTTTTATGTTACGTGTCCTATTTTTTACTTTCAGTTGCACATATCAGCTATTAGATCAGAGAAGAATGCTATGGATCAGAATCTCGTATAGATCTTTCAATGAAGAGTTTCGTAGAATTTCCTTTCCAGCGCGATGGGGATCTCCCGGTAGTAGACAACGCCGTGCGTACAAGCCAGGAGGATATGGGCAGGAGGATATGGGGACGAAACAGGCTGAGGGCGCTGTCGTGGGGACGAACCCGGTGGAGTCCTTGAACCAGGGTCATGGTGGAGCAGCCCTTGCTGCCCTTCCTGACACAACTTGGCCTGTTTGTGTGGTTCGTTGAAAGATGGGTTCCATAATCGAACTGGATTCCTCTGGCCACTGCCGTTTGAGCAACCATTCAGGTATTTGTTTCTGTCATGTTCATTAACTAAAGCTGATTAATGGATGTGATGGATGTACCTCAATTTCTTTGAACCATTCAGCTTTTGAGATGACAATTTGTACTTAGCATGTGCAATTGTTCTTTTCTAGATTATGAAGTCGTGATTTGTTTAGTAATTGTATGTATTTTTCCACTTTTTTCTACCTTTGCTTTCACCTGTTCAGCTGCAGCCTTATCTTTGTCTGATTCAGCTTGAACTTTTGCAGGTGCAGCTTGAACAGGTGCAGCTGCAGCCATTTTTTTCAGCAGCAATCAACTTCCGTAATTGAAGTTCATTGAATACCTGCAAATTTTCTTCTGTAAAGCTACTTCCTTCTTAACATTGTGGCTGGACTTTCCCTTTGTTCGTCCTTTCAGCTTTGGATAAATGTCCAACGTCCATGTGCATGTGAAATAATATTCTATAGGGGCATGATTTATGACACTGATGCAAGTACACGCTTCGATGCCAGCATTTTTCTTCCCAGCATAGGCTTCTGCAGTGTGCAGGCATTGGTGCATTTTCTTCTCTCTTCTTCAAGCATCGGTTTTTTCAACACCGTGGCTGCTCTTACAAGGACGATAGGTTTAAAATACAAAATATTGTGTTTCATTGTTCTCAAAATTCAAAACACTACCAAATAATCATGAAAATTTCTAAAAACTTTTTGTGGTGTAGAAGATACTACGACTAGCCCGCCAAAAAAATTTAGACAAAAATATGATCTATACAATTAGGAAAAAATGATAAATTTTATTGTACATAGTCAATTAGACTATGTAAAATGAAATTTATCTTTGTTTAATTGTTTGAGTTGAAATTTATTGGAGAGCTAGATTAAAGCATCCTCTACACCATACATTTGTTTTAGAATTTTTTATAATAATTTGATAGTGTTTTGAATTTTAAGAGCATTAGAATGCTGTAATTTTTTTTAATCTGTCGCCTGTTGGAAGGGTGATAGGTGCGCCCTTCCAACGACGACAATAGTCTAAATGCGTTATATTTCAAAATGAATGCCTATTTTATAATTTTCTGATTTAAGAAATATAAAAATAAAGAAATTTTTTATTTTTACATTTATTAAATTGAAAAATTACAAAAATAGGCATACGCTTTGAAAAATCGCACGACTTGTTGCCCTTACAAGGATGACAGGTTTAAAAATAAAAAAACATTGTGTTCCATTGCTCTTATCGAAATAGTCATAAAAAATTCTAAAAACTTGGGTGATGTAGAGGATACTATAATCTAACTCTCAAAAAAAATTAGACAAAAATATGATATGTGCAATGAGAGAAAAAAGACAAAATTCATTATACAATAGAAATAAGAAAAATTTCAACTCAAATATCTCCATAGTTTTGGACTCTGCATAATGAATTTTGTCTTTTTTGTTCTCATTGTACAAGTAATTATTTGAGCTGAAATGTTTTTTGAGAGATAGATTATAGTATCCTCTACACCATACATTTATTTTAGATTTTTTTTCATGACAATTTTAATAGTGTTTTGAATTTTAATAGCAATAGAATGTCGTATTTTTACTTTTTTTAATGGTTGCCCGTTAGAAGGGCAACAAAATGAACGTCTATTTTTACTTCAAAATGAACATTTATTTTTACAATTTTTAGATTTAAGAAATATAAAAATAAAAAGTTCCTGCCAAGAGGAGCTTCGCCATATATATCAGCCTATATATGTCGACCTATCACTACCGGTTTCTGGTAGTGGTGTAGCATCATAAACCGTGCGAGAAGAATCAGTCATTGTGCCTTATGAACTGGCAGTGATAAGGGTCATCACTATCGGCTGAAGCTGACCGGTAGTTATAGCAGGGTATCACTCCCGGCTGGTTATATGAGCTAGCAATGATGTCTCGGCTATATAAAAGTTATCATCTTCTTCCCCAAGCCTGAGCATAACAGAGAGGAGCTCTATTCTTACTCAGTGACGGTCATTTTTTGTCACCAAATTCTTGATGGCTTCAAAATTTTAAGGAATCCTCATACCCTAGATATTTCAAGATATGTAACTTCATCTTCAATACATTTCTAGTTGAATTTTATTTGTTAAATTGCTCTAGATTTTGAAATGATGGAGATGAATCTATGGCCATGATTTTTTAAGGTATGTAGATACAATTGTATCTAATTTATGGTATGGAAGCTTCAATTAGTAGCTTATGGTGGAAAGTGTCTTTATTATTGATTTACATTAGCTATAGGTATGAGCATATTTATTTTTATTTTTAATAAATTATAAAAAATAGCTATAAAATTAAGGTACATACCAAGCTCTAATTATATTTTTATATTTATTAATTAGCATGTCGTAATATGGAAACTTTAGGTATGAGCGCATTTATTTTGATTTTTAATGAATTAGAAAATTTCGCCATGATATTTAGGTATATAGCAAGATCCAATTATATTTTTATATTTTATTTAATTAGCAAACTTCAATATAGAAACTTTATATATGAGCATATTTATTTTTTATTTTTACTTAATTAGTCCTACATAAGGGTTGAATAATAATGAAAATTTCTAGAGATGACGCCAACAAACTCTCATTGGGAGCGGATGCGAAAATATACAAAAGGTGGCTCCTCCATCCCGAGCCATACCGGTAGGAGGTAGCGAGGTAATTTATTTGTTGGTAATTGTAAATCTTCTAGATATTTTGAATATGAATTTACAATAATGATATAATTGTAGATTGATCTGTGATGCGAGCTGTGTGAGCGCAGAGTATAAGAACGGCATGGAGTATTTCCTGGTAGCAGCCGCAGCATACAAGTCAAATACACAGTCTCAATACATGTGATGTCCATATATCGATTACGCGAACAAGAAGCAGTTGTTCACCACCCAGCAGATACATTCTCACTTGATGCTAAGGGGCTTTATGCCTAGCTATACTCGTTGGACATAGCACGGTGAAGCTGAGATCGTATAGGAAGGGCAACACATTGGTAGAAAAGATAACACATTGGTAGAAAAGATAAAGACTTGTGCACCGATATGTCGGCTAATGAATACACTGATATGTCGGCTAATGAATACACCAATATGTCGCCTATCGGAGATACATTGGGCGAATGAGCTGATCTACACATGGTTCCTAATTCAATCAAGAATGATATCTTGTGGCCTATTATATTAGGGAAGTTTGGATTCCATGAAGAGACAGATATGGACGTAGTTAAACGTAAGGTGTCGAAAGAATTGGAATGGCACACTGAACAGAACCTTTGCGGAAAGGTATAATGCCATATTTTAGCAAATGACCGTAACAAGCCTTTGCGGCAAGTTGTCAGAAGAAGCTCAGAAGTTAAGTGAGGTGAACAAAGTAAACTTAAAGAAGAACCTTTACCCTCATAAAGTCAGTAGTCGTGGTTACATGAGGAAATAACGATAGTGGCAACAAGAGCTAGATGAATTGCGAGAGAGAGGTGTCACATCTGAGACGGAGGGCTAGAGCGAACAATCGACACGCTTCCTTCGTGGGAGGGGTGCTTCTTACTCGGAGGATGGAATCATATGTTTTACAACCTTCAAAGACTAAGAAGTGACGCAAACTCTAGCAAAACGCAACACGCGGTTTGCACAAGGCTCTTTCAAGCCAGATAGGGATATGAATGAGCTTACCTTGGTCCTGGGAAACAAGGAGCACGGTGGTCGCACACGAGGCGTTAGTGTGATGGGTTGAAAATATGGTTTCCAAGATGCCGTCAATAGTTAAAATTCAAAAGAGATCCCAAGCAAAGTAAGAGACAGAACGAGTTAGGATAATGAACATGCTTGGAATTGCGCTACAACATAAGAGGGAATAGATGGACGCAGAAATAAGATAAACAGTACAAGAAGACATCAGGCGTGAATGGGGCATCATTGGGAGCGAACAAGAATAGCCGATAGCGTCACCTAATGTTCTACGCTCCAGTCTCGGTGGTCATCGGAGTAGTTGTGCGTCCATAAGAGTTTTGAGAGCTAACTCTATTACTTATCCCATTGATCACATCACAACGTGGATCCTGTGTGAACTACACATTGGTGTTAAGAACATTACCATCAAGATGGCTTTTGGTATGGCTTATCCTCACAACATCATGAACTTTTCCATGGACATCCGATACCTAGATGGCTACGCTATGATTGAAGTAGACGAGGCAATTGACAATTACCATCATGTTGAAGTGAACTACTCCGCAGAGGAGGAGGCAAACAATATAAGAAAGAACGAGCACACATTCATCACGTGGAAGAAGACCTACATAGACTTTGTTTGGATAGGCTTTTTCTGGCTTTTCCCAAAAAAGCCAAAAGCTATCCATAGGGTTGGCTTTTGCTTCCTGTTTCTGGTGACTTTAGCTGGTTGAGGAGGCGGATGTGGTTGAAATAAACTATAAGCTGAGAAGCAGATTGAGATGAGCTTTTCCAACTTTTGGTGTATTGGAAAGTTAAAAGTTTATTGTAAAAATTAACAATTAAAATTCAGCAACCACAATTACTTTCTCAACTAAACAGAAGCTCTAGAAGCATAGCCTAGAACCATAGCCAATCCTAACAGGACCAGAGTGTTTCAACAGTGAATTCAGCTTCCTTTGCGTTGGCTTCGAATTACTGCCTTATGAACTGTGAAAATATGAATTGGCAATTCTAGTCATGCAGGAGATACTACAGATATTTGCCTACAGAAAATTGTGTCTTAAGCAGACAATCAAGCCCAGTGGTAACGGACGTGATCTCAATAATCTACACATGGTCACATGAAAGGAATGCGCTATCACTTCCAGTCCTTACGCTCGCAATATCAGAAAGTCACGCTTCCACTCAGAAGCTTCCTGTAACAAGGGGACATCACATTCAATATATGAAACCCATTGGCTCCCATTCAGAGAGCGAGAGGGGGTGGTAACTTATGATTCATCAGTATCAGTCGAGATGGTGCCCTGCAAGTTTCATGCTTAAATATGTAACAGAAGCATAGCTCAATAAAAATCATCACTGGTGCCTTGAAATTGCTGACAACATAACAAATACAGTTAGCATTTCTTGGCAAACTTATGGAGTTTTGCATGTATTTCGCTTGCAGATGAGGGGATAAACAGCCTAATAAACTTACAAAAAAAGTAAAAAAAAAAAATTGTCTTCAGGTCAGGGCTACTGATATACCCTCTAAGCTGGGTCAAGTCTTGCTTCGCTTCCTTCAAGGAATGGTTTGGACCGCCGGCTGCTGTTTGCAAAAGAAAGCAGTTTTTCTACCTGAAAGAAACGACACAAGGCTTAGTCCAATTTCAAACAGGTTTATTTGGGAAATAAGTAAAAGATATACGGAATCACAAATGGATACCTACACATATAAAATGCATAGTAAAATATCGCATAACATGAACTTAGCTACATTTGGTGCTTGAATTCATACAAGGTATCTTCACTATTGTCGGCTAAGACAAGATGTTTGCTCGGTTCAGTACAATCTAAACTAGATAACAGGAAGCACACATTGCTCGGTGCATAAGTATCCTTTCGAATGAAGCCATTGTTCTCTTCTTTCATGTCAGTGGCAAATAGTTCGTATGGATACGACTCCACAAGGAACATGGGTAAGACAGAAATGTTCAAGCCCTTGTTAAGCTAAACGGCCAAGTCAATGATTTCTAATCCATATTATCCCTAAGATTCTCTGGAACAACAAATTCTGCATGTGTGTTTCAAAGATTAGATAATCCAGGTAAGCTGAGCATTTGTATTTATCACACAAACTGCTATAAGATTAACCCTGTTTCTTATGATTGAATACATTAAAGAAATGGTACTAACATAAAGGGCAGTTGGTTGCATTATTATCAAGCATTAAGAGTAAAAACATTTTTGCTTCAATACAATATTTCATCTAACAAATCTATTTAATAGCAACTTCTTGTCTTTCATCCTATTTACCTATGAATTCATGTATTTTGCTTGTAGGTGCACATTTCAACTGTGGCATATCAGGCAGGAATTTGAGAACTCATATTTAACTGCTAATGGATCAGTTACTTGACAGTTGACATGTGTTTAGAAACGAATTCTTAACACTAATGACATGAATGTATGTATCATAACATCAACACCATGATTGTGTTTAACAGAACCAACAGCAAACTGAATAGAGGTCATTAGTTAACATATGGAATCCTAAGCAAGCTATCAATAAGCATTACAGTATCAACTTCAAATAGTAGAATTATGTAATCATAACTACCAAATCAGTAGCCATCACATAAGTTATAACTAAGATGTACACGTTTGTAGATAAGAAAGTTTTATGCACTCATAAGCAGAGGAAAATTTACTTACTTGCTCTCAGCACCTTTTCCCGCCACTGTGCCATGAAGAAACCAAAGTGGCATCATAAGCACAACCAGTCAAATCACACTGCATGTGTGAAGCATTATTCCCATCACCAGAAAACACCGCAAGTTTGTTTGCCAAAGGCAAAGGGTACATATCCCCAACTAATGGAGATACCACAAAGTCTCCTGGTACGACTCAACCTCCAGCTAAGTTACTACAAGCACAAGATAGACTACTACTACAACACGACATAATAGCAGAAGGAACACTTGAACAGCAAGGTTCAGCCCCTGAGACATCTGCTTCGACCCAGCTAATTATACAATGCTCCTATCTAGCCCCAGCAGACCATAGCAACAGTTAAATCATCCGCCCAAGATTGTCCACCCTCAAGAACGGGATGTTGTGCAAATTCCCTAATATATCCTCTGTTGCATCAACATCAATATGGAAGTTGGTCATATCCACAACCCCGCCAGCACCACTGACATTACCCCTACCGGTGCCATCTGTAGCCTGTGCCGCCTCATTTATGTTAATCCCCCTCACCTCCTCAGGCCGTCCATCTCCATCCTCCTCATCCCCAGCCCACCCTTCCTGTCCAAGCATAGATGAATCAATGCCGCTCTCCACACCACCACCGAAAGAACGTCTCTTAAGCCCTGCCCCGACCTTCTTGCGGGCGGACGACTTCTTGATCCTACCTCTAGAAGACCCACCACGTGCACTGACATTCTGCGGCTGTGGAGCACTATTGCTCCCACGATGATTCCCATGGCTCCTACCACCAGCAACTTCGCCACTTGGCGCAGTGTTCCACGGGAACACCTTGTAAAATGGCTTCCAGTTGCCACCCAGGTCGGCCGCATTGGGAAAGCCGAGTGGGAAGAATCCCCAGGCACAGTGGTACATCTCGGTGCCTGGCACGATGGTCGGCAGGGTCGGGATCTCAGCGGCCACGAACCCACGGCGGCAACTCTCGTTGGGGCACTTGAGGGCGCGCCCAACTAGGTGGCGCGGGTACTGGTGCACGTAGCAGCAGAACGGGCACGCCGTCCAGAACTCCTGGGGGTTAGTGGCGGGAGCTGGAGCGGCAGGTTGGGAGGGGTTACCAGTTGCGGGATTGGCGGTGGCGGAGGAAGGCGGGGGCCGGCGGGATGGATCGGAGAGGAGGGCGTAGGCGTCGTGGACGAGGCGGAGTGCGAACTCAGCGCCTGGGTGCGGGTTGCGGGGGCTGAGGAGGAGCGCGAGGCGGCGGAAGGCGCGGGATACGGCGGCCTGGTCGGGGCTGCCGCCGGGGGGCAGCTGGAGGACAGCAAGCGGGTCCGGGTGGCCGGAGGAGAGGGGAGACTGGGATGCAAGGAGTACGTCAGCGACAGCGAGGATCTCGTCGGCGCCGGGGAGGAGCGGGTCGGACTCCACCGCGCGCTCCGCGAACCGCTTGCAGCCGACGAGGTCGCGCGCGGTGAGGAGCTTCTCCGCGATCTCGAGCAAGCGCTCCGCCTGCACGCGCACGTCGCCGGCGGCGCCGCCCGCGCTCCCGCCGCTCCCGCCGACGGAGAAGTCCATGTATTTGGTGTTTCTGGGGGAAATGGGAGCGGAGGCTGCTGTTCTTTGGTTTTGGGGAGAGATTTACGGTGCGGATGGAGAAAAAAAAAGTACAGTATTAATTGAAATAAATAATTACCTTTTCTAGGCGAACGCGTTTTATTAGTTTCCTCTGTATCGAGCTTGCAGACCGTTTGATGCAGGGACAGGTCATAGTGCTCTGTTCTAGTATCCTATTTTTTTACCAAAAAATTGGTGCGCTTTTTTAAAAAAATGGAATTTTGCTAAAGGTGTTCCGTTGTACAAAAAAAGTATGTGGGAAAAGGGCACCGAATTTTCTGCATGATTATGCGCAGTAGGAAGACCGCTGGTGTACACATGAGCATCAAATGTGCTTCTTTAATCACCTTTGTTTTTTGCTTCTGCTAACTATTCATTTCCCATCAAAATTGGTGTATAATCGCGTTACTTCAAAACCGTTTTTGAAGAACGTTGAGTAAAATTTGCTTACTCGGTACAACTATCAGGTTACCATGAAAGATAGACCAAAGCATGAAACGGCTATATCTATCCAGATTAAGTTTTTGTCCCAAGCTCCAAAAAAAAATGCAAAAACCCCTCAAAAGTCACTGAATTTTGACTTTCCTCTCCAAAAATTATTTTGTTAGAAAAACCCTAAAGGTTTGTTTTTTTCAAAAACACCCCAAAAATTCAAAAAAAAATCTAAACAAAACTAGAGACAATTCTAAGATCTTTTGTGAAATTTTTTTCCAACAGTAATATCCTTTGCATCATATTTCATGGAGAGAAAGTTTGAAAAAAAAAAGAAAACTTGCAGCTCATTTATTAATTTAAGTTAAATACATAGTTAATTTTTTTCTAATCCAAAAATCATGAAACTAATTTTTTTAGTTTTCTTACATGATCCTCAATCTTCTAAAAATACATAAAATCTTGAAATAGTTATTGTAACGTGCAAGATTGAGTAAATGTGTTGCAGATAGATTAATTCATAACTAATCCATAACACCCCAAAATTAGTGAAACCACTTTTATTAGTTTACTTAAACAATTATTTGTGTAGAAAAAATAATAGTAGACATGAAAAGTTAAAATAACATGAGTTAATAAATGAGCTGCACATTTTTCTTTTTTTTTTCCAAACTTCATCTCCATAAAATATGATGCAAAGGATATTATTTTTGAAAAAATATTTCATAGAAGGTATTAGAATTGTCTCTAGTTTTTTTTAGAATTTTTTGATTTTTTTATTGTTTTGAATTTTTGGGAGGGTTTTTGCAACAAAGTCAAACTTTTGAGGATTTTTTTGAAAAAAAATAATTTTTGAGAAAAAGTTAAAATCCAAGTGACTTTTGGGAGAGTTTTTGCATTTTTTTCCCGCTGAAAAATGAACTGGCTGGTTTCTTCTTGGTGTTTATGTCATAGCCTGCTTGTCATCTACATCTACAGATGAAGAAATGGACGAGAAGAAGCAGCCGAGCGGGATCGATGCTCAAAAATTGCTTGGGATCCGGAAACCACCCCTTAGCGAATTTCCGATATTTGCAAAAACTCAAAAATTCAGTCAAAATTTGTAAGATTTGGACAAATTCACTCGTCGGAGGTAAAATTCGGGCGAACCGACCATTTGGTAACCTTCTGAATTCCATCGAAAACCGGTCGTATTTCCTGCATTTTATTTGTGATTAAAAAACTCGAATTCCATCGAAAACCATTTCGTTTATCAAAAACCGTTCGATTTTATCGAATTTTCAGTGAAATTCAAAAAGACCAAAAAATAGCTCAGTTTTGTAAAATTGATAACTAATTCACCTGAGCTTCAAATCAAGACAAACAATTATTTTTCCTTGTACCATGATATACATGATAAAAATATTTATACTCATTAAAAAAGAGTATATTTTTTGTGAGAAAATATATTTTCTAAACCTAGTTAAATACATAATTAATTCTTTGCTAATCCAAAAAATATGAAACTAATTTTGTTAGTATTCTTACATAATCCTATGTCTTTTAAAAATACACGAACTTATGAAATAGTTATTGTAACATACAATATTATGTAAATATATTGCAACTAGATTAATTCATAACTAACTCATCACAACTTCAAAATTAGTGAAACCACTTTTATTAGTTTACTTATACTATACTTTATGTAGGAAAAATAATGGTAGATATGAAAAAGTTAATTACATTGCTATTTCTTAACATGTTCACTTTATACTTATGAACTTTGTTAAAATCACGGAGATATTAATAAAACTCTAAATGAAGTGAAACAAAATTTAAAGATCCTATTAAGATACTCCCTACACATGAAAAATATGTGTTTACATGTTAAACTTTTGCTTAACGTGATGGGCCAAATAATCATGTTCATACGACCTATTTCAATATTTTTCTTTTTTTAATACTTCATCCATATAAAATATGATGTAAACGATATTATTTTAAAAAAATCACAAAAGGTCTTACAATTGTCTCTAGTATTTTTAGATTTTTTGTGATTTTTTAAAGTTTTTGAATTCAAATTAAAAACCTGTTGAATTCAGAATTTGTTGAGGACCGAATTAACCAGTTTTCATAAATATCGAGTGGTTTTCGATGATTTTTTGGAACCCTGAGGGAGATGTCGTGGCCTGCTTTCCTGTTTTGCTGAAACCTCAAAGGCTCAAAGTGGTTGCAGGCTGCCGAGGCCGTAGAAGTCCCACTTAGTTGTTCCTTTATGGTATGCTATTTTTTCATAGGGCTGGCTGAAGCTGAACAGTCCTAAAATGTAGTATTTCTTGAGTCTGTCTGTAAATTGGAGTCCAGCAACTCGAAAATATGGATCTGTCAAAACATCAGTTGCCTTAAATATTGTAAAACTCTTAGTCAATTTTCATACAGGAATGAGCCCTATACAACCTATCACTCAACCCGTAGCCTCAGCCCACCGAGCCAATCCTAACTCCTTCCCTCTCTTGCCGTGCCTCCTTCCTCGCCGGCGCATTCTTCTTTGACTCCAGCATGTTCTTCTTTGACTCCAGCTTGTTCATCTTCAACCCCCTTCGCTCCCACATCCACCGCCATCTTGACCAACTCTAATGGTACCACCGCCATCAGAGCCATTGCCCCCGGCTACTGCTATCGCTAACCACTCGATGCACAACACCTCCCACCAATTTTTACCGCCCACCGACAGTCCTCCACCAATGTTGTGAGGAACCGTCCAAATAGTATTCTAATTAATCATCAGGAGGATCATTATTCATAATCATAACCTCGACGATTAACCAGAATACTATTCCGGTAGTCCCGGCACGTGTTTTATGCCCAGGATCGGAACACATGCCTTCCAACTCAAATATCACAACACAGTTTAATAGAGAGCAAATAATTAAACTGGATTACAATTATTAAACATGCAACTGCTTCCACAATTTATAACAAAAGAGGAACAATAACAACTATGCAGCGGAAGAAAAACTTATACAACAAAAGAGTACGGAGCCGTATGCCCTTAGGCTCCATACCAAAAGCGCCGGAGTTCGGAGTAGAAGGTGCTACTCCTGCCCGCCACCCTGATCGGTAGGCACAAAGTAGCTGAACACTGCCTCTTCCTCGCCAACCTGCGAACCTGAAAGCAACTTAAGGGCAGCACCCCTTAGTACGAAGGTACTAGCAAGTCTTACACAGTATGAGTATATATATTCTCGACTCCAAGGATCATGCATTTAAAGCTGTAGCAAGGATTAAGATATGTTTAAGTTCATTAAGCGGTAAGCAACCTAGACTCTAGGTATAAGCAACTGACTTAACCAACCACCGACTCAAACCCTGCCAATCAACTGATCAGAACAGATATATGAACAACAAGTGTATAAAAGCAAACCATTCCCACCAAACCACCAACCACATACCGACCAAACCACCCCAATCCAACCATGCCACAACCCACATCGAAACTCTACGACCAAAACATGGTCGCTCGGTGGAGATAAGCGATAGCGATGCTCATGACCGAGAGCGCGGCAGTTCGAACTGATTATACACCCTGCAGGGGATACTCCTGGACCCACACGACACAGGGACCATACGGCTTGTGCCACCTGCTAAGATGCACACAAGGGGGTACCCGTGACAACCTTTCCCAACCAGGCCCAACCATGTGGATCAACCATAGCTCGGCACGGCGGTATTAGAACTACTCCCCGAGCAAACTAATACCGCTAAAAGCCCAGACTCAAACCGGACTCACATCGTCTATGACGAGGCCCACATGACCACGTCTGCGAAGGTAATCAGCTCGCCTACCATTATATCAGCATGTGGTGAGTAAGGTAAGTGCTAAAGCCGACTACACCGACGGTCGGTGCTTAACCGGTGCAAGCGGTCTACGGTGTCCGGGTTCCCTCCCCGAACTGCCTGAGGACTCCTCGTGAGCAGATGACACCCCTAACACCACCCACACCTCGTCTCAACTCACCACTCACCAAACCGACTCATCATCAACACAACCACAAGTGTGAACAAGTAATAAGCCCTAGGCTCGCGACAATGGTGGACGCCGTCGTCGACTTCTACCGGAAAGACTAAGTACCACTAAGCATAGCGAACTAAAATTAGACCGCGACGACACCACTGGAATAACACATGACACGTGACCGAAATGGGAGAATGCATAGGCATAGGTTCTACCCAACTTGGTACCCGACACATGCAATGTATACATAAGCGTAGATAACATATTAGATTTTGAATTGACACGGTGCAGTATGATAGATGCTTGCCTTGCTGTCCTGGATCAGAAAGGTGGGGCGCCTCACGATCGCCCACGGCCTCCGGGATCGATGGATCGGCGTTCACTATAGAGAGCAACGCGTGCAATGTAATGAGCATGTATGAAATGCGACCATATAAGAAAAATATGCTCCACAATACATGACAATATTTTTCCCAGATCGCACTGTGCAAAACAAGAGTTTTCCAAGTGGTCTCACAACTTTCGAACATGGCATTGACTATTTGTGCTTTAACTAAGCTGAAATACATTTAATTAATAAATAAATTCTCAGAACGTATTTAATGAGTTTCAACATTTTTAACATGTAGTTCATTTTCATACGAAGCCAACGCAACTGGTCTCATGAAGTTTGGAGTTTCGTACGAATTAACTATGAATTTTACAAGCTACCAGCTTTCAGGAAAGCCTGATAACCGCCCTGCGACCACTGCTACAGTGCTCGGGGGGTACCGAGGTGATCAGTGCTCGGTACCCGGGATGAACAGTACTCGGGGGCATCGGGATGAAAAATGCTCGGGGTACTCGGGATGAACAGTACCCCCCCGGAGCACCGGGATGACTCGGGGATGAACAGTGCTCAGGTGCTCGAGGTGAACAGTATCCGGAGTGCTAGGGTAAACAGTACCCGAAGTGCTCGGGTGAACAGTACTCGGGTCCCGGGGTAAGCAGTACCCGGAGTGCTCGGTGCTACAGTGCTTCGGGATGAACAGTACTCCAGGGTGCTACAGCTCGGGCGCTACAGTAAAGTCAGCCTCGTGCAGCTCCAGAACAGCAGCCAGCAGCCATTACGAGGGGAAAAACTGGGCTAAACTAACCTGAGAGTCTCTCTAAATCAAAAGTAAAAATGCCTAGGAGGATGTACAGAGTCTAGACTTTGCTCAACCGTCTAGCAACATAATTCCTAACTCAAATCCACATAAATCCTCATTTGTTCCTAGACTGAAGAACATTAAGAACTTTGCAACCCTAGTTCCAGATTCAAGATCTATCCAACCAAAATGAGCATACTTGCCATGGGAGCCTAGCAGACTCACCCAATGTCCTTTGCTGAGGTTGGTGACCGCCAGTTGAAGGAGGAAACGACGGAAAATGGCTTGGAGAAGAGAGGAAAAACTGCTGCTTTCTTGCTTCTCCCAAAGAACACCAAATAAGTTCAGAACCAGCTCGAATTCCTTCGGGGAAACTGAAAATGAATTGGATGGACGAGTAGTCCTTGAGCTGGTGGTCACGTGAGTACCACATACGTACCTTGATCTTGCTCCCAGAGGTAGGGATCCAAAGGGGAAAAAGGGAGCCTAAGAGAGAGAGTGAGAGACAGCCAACTCCAACTTGCTTCCTCAAAAAGCCTTATCTGGTGGAGTGGGTGAGTAGTACGTATGGGCAAGTTGAGGGGGAGAGAGAGTGTTGTTGCCCACCTATAGAGAGATATTTTCCACCCAAGTGGGCCCCATTTACTTAGAGGAAAAGTCCAGACTTGCTTCTAGCTCCTTTATTTCTCTTAGTTTCCTTCTCCCACCCTATTGATTCAAAGTGAGGTGCTCCAGTGACCCAAACTGGAACATGAAGCTGAAATTGCATGTTTTAGGATTAAAACACACAATTACGGATTTCAGGACGTGACAAATGTGGTGGGTGGTACCACACTGGATCACCATCCTGTCCACCACCGGCCACCACTACTGATCCAGCCTTCCTCTCTGACAATTCCTCTAAAGCCGCTAGCATGAGGTTATAGGGAAAATTGTCATATTAGGTCATATTTGTGATTTTGGTGATTAATGATAATATAGTTAATGTGACTAACATGTTTGTTAAGAATATATGTTAGTAGGACTCATAGATGAAATACATAAAGAAGTCAACGAAGCCGGAACAAAGAGAGAAATGAATTATACTTGTTCCATAATTTTTAATGTGATCAAATGGGATGGATTTCTATATAATCTTGTAGAGCTCTTCACAAGCTTTCCATACAGCCTAAGATCATCAAAATCAGAGTTCATAGCGAAAAGTTATACCCAAAATACATAATACTGTTTTACTGAAATTTGCTTCACTGGATAATCCGGTGCGCACATCAAAATTAGTTCAGTGCTACCTAGGATAATCTGGTAAGAACAATAAAAAACAGTCTGTTATTCACAAAAAGTTTGAAGTGGAGTCTTTTACCTCAGCGGATGATCCGGTGTTCATAAAATAAACACACTGGACTATTATTTCCAAAGAGCTCCAAAATAAACATATACACATAGGATAATCCGGTGCATTTGTTCGATGTTCAGTGAGTTATCACAGGATAATCCGACGTTCACAGATGAGTCTGAGTGGGTTCCAACAACTAGTTTTTTCTTCTATACTCACTGGATGATCCGGTATTCATAAAATAAACACACCTGACTATTATTTCTAGAGAGTTCCAAAATGAACATATACACATAAGATAATCCGGTGCATTTGTCCAGTGTTCAGTGAGTAATCACTGGATAATTCGGTGTTCACAGTGGCATGAGTGGGGTTCCAATAGCTAGTTGTGAGAGTGTACTCATCGGATGATCCGGTGTTAGTACTTCTGAGCCGTTGGGTTAACGGCTAGTGTGTGGGTTTGAGGCTATAAATACAGCTCCACTCAGTTATTTCAGACAGCTGGAGTCCAGAGAAGTTCATATACACTTGAGAAGACATCCAAGCCACCAAAATGCTTAAAGTGATCATCAAAGGCAAATTAAGCACAAGATTAGAGAGTGATTAATGCTTATAGGCCTAGAGAGTGTGTTGCTAGGTGATTGCTGCCTAGAGAGTGGATCAAGGAGTGATCCAAGCTTGTACCTCTTAGTACGTCAGCGCCTTGGAGTCTTGGTGACTCGCCGGTAACTTAAGCTGGAGTTGCTCAAGCTTGTTGACCCTCCGACTTGGTGTGGGGTCGCGACGAGAAGCGTGGATGGGGATGGAGAGACCCTTATGCTGAGTTTGCTCTCTCTACCTTATTTTCATTTTTGCATTCACTTATTTGCAATTTACCTTCTTAGATAGGTTCAAGTGCTTTGATCGGTAGAGTAGACACACTAGATAAACCTAGAGCATATTTAGATAGAAATTGTTATAGGTTTATCTTGTGTTGTTTTGGGAGCCAAAATAGTTCTAAGTGTCATAATTCATCCCCTCTCAAGTGGTATCAGAGTGTCATGCTCTTGATAGGCTTAACATCTTAGAGTTGTGATATCTGGGGTTGGGATGGATTCCTATATTGCTCCACTTTTCGATGGCACAGATTTTCCGCGTTGGAAAATTCTAATGTCTTGTTATTTGCAAGTTAGAGGCTTAGATATTTGGAGAGCCACCGAGAAAGGGATGAGGCAACGCATCACCAACAAGGAGAGGCAATTAGATGCATTGGCAAAAAGTATCCTTATATCATCTATATGTGTTGATGCATTTAATTATGTTTATTCTCTCACCAATCACATGATATTTGGAATAGTCTCATTGAAATACATGAAGGTACAAAGGATGTGCGCAATGAGAAATATCGTGTGCTTGTTACTAAGTTTAATGGCATCAAGCAACTACCCCGTGAAAGTGCTAATGACATGTAATCATGTTTGAATATTCTTGTCAATGGGATCAATATGTTAAGTTTGACATCAATTGAAGATGATCAAATGGTGAGAAGAATCTTCCAAAGTAGAAGTTGATCATCTCCATCATCTACGACAACAATGACATCAAGAAGATGACTCCAAGTCAAGCGGTCGGCAAGATCACCACCCATGAGATGACAATGAACATGGGGTGGAAGTTTTTTTCTCATCCGACACTAAGAACCTTCCTCTCACAAGCAAGTAAGCTCAATGTCAACACATGAAGGCAAGGATGAGGAGACAAGAGAAAGAGTTAAGCTCAAGTGAAGATGATGAATAGGGCTATGAAGAAGGTGAGCAAAGCACCTCAAGCGATGAAGAGATGGATCCCAAAGTCTCCAAGCTCATCTCACAAGTGGAGAAGAACACCAAAAAAGATAAATGCCAAGATTGATCACCCAATCTCCATGAAGGACCTGGTCAAAACAATTGATCATATCAAGAGGGAGAAGAAAAAAATCAAGAACAAGAGGGAGACAAGGGGAAGAGCTAAGGCATTTGTAAGCATAGGAAGATGGGTGAGCGACGATGAATAATCAAGCTTAAGTGATGAAAGCTTCACCATCCTCCTATCCAAGAAAAACTCTTCCTCAAAGTCATCATCACACAAGTCATCTCGTAAGCCATCTCACAAGTGCCTTATGGCCAAATGTATGTATAGCAATGTAATGATGAATCTAATGAGGATTCTACTTTCTATGATGAACTCATTCATTTGATCAATGAGCAACAAAGGGTCCTTAAAAAATAATCTAAAGAGTTTAAGAAATTCAATGCACTTAATAACATTCATGCTACATTTGTTTGTAATTATGAACAATTACTGTGCAAATTTAATTTGCTAAACAAGGAGTATGAAGAGCTTAAGGCTAAATTTGAGTGCATTAAATCTCAAATTAAGGTCCCTTTGAAGCAATCTACCTCTCTTTTTTAATTACAATCCTAAGGTAGATGCTTGCACTTCTTGTGATGATTTATATGCTTTATCTAGCTCACCCTTTTGCAATGAGATTTGTGTTGAGAATGTTGTTGTAGAACAATCTAATGAACTCATTGCACAAGAGAATGATGAGCTCAAGCAAAATGTGGAGAAGCTTAAGGAGGACTGGGCGAGATTGAAGGGAAAATGACATGTCCAACCTCCTCAAGATAATCGTGCTTTCATGGTAAAGAAGCTTGCGGAGGGGTCAACTGTGACATGCTTCAAATGTCATTAAGAAGACCACAAGTTCTTCCAATGCAATCAAGTGAAAAAGGAGACTAAGGAGAAGAAGAAGATGGCGAACTTCTCCAACAAGACCTCCAACCTCTACACTAAGTTCAACTATAAGAACAAGATAAAGAGCAACCACTACAAGCTAAAGAAGAAGTAAAATAGTAAGGTGGTTGCACACATGATTGAGAAGAAGGATCAGATGTGGAACCAACCCATTTAGGTGATCAAGGAAGTCATCATCAACATAAAGGAGCTCAATCGGTTTGGATTCCAAAGAAGACTTGAAGCCCCGAAGCGGCTATGGGGATTTGGAGACTTGGCTTGCAAAATGAAGTGAAGATTCAAGCAAAGAAGCCAAGTATACAAGATTGGCGTATTGATGAAGTTCATGATCATCATTACCCAAATCTCCATCCAAAGGTAAAAGAGGTAATGAAGCTAGATGCAAAATCCGTTCGTTTGTCGTAGCTCTTTTTACCTCAACTTGGGTTGCATGTGCTCATTTCAATTTATTACAATGCCTAGTATAAGTCTCATATGGTAGGTTGCTTGTATTTGTCTTATCTATGAGCAACCTACATAGTTTATTAGGGATAAGTTTCTTTTATGACACTAGTTTTACAATTCATACTTTTATGTGCTATGATCCAATGTATACGATAAATCCCTATTGTTATCAATAACAAGTGCATATATCCTACTAGTATTCAACACTTATATGCACATATTTAGGAGGAGTATATCCTATAGGTTGTGATTTTGAGACTAACATATGTTGCTAGTGATATCTTTTGTAGTCTCATGGAGCAATCAACATGTCCCCGGAGATATGCAATGATCAAACGCTTCAATTGGTATTATTATCAAATCCTTGTTCATTTAAGCTACCTCCATGTATAATATAGCTTAAACTTCATATCTGGATATATTATTTAGTTGTGTATATGTTTTATTCTCATTATATGGATGCACACATATATGCGGAGTTTAGACTATTATGTGTGTTTTATAAATTGTAATCCATATGCTTTCATAGCTTACGATTGGTATCATTCATTTGTAGTGATATCATTAAATTGGTATACATTCAATTGGATCATGATTTTTGAAGCTCTCTCCCATGTGCTCTAATGTTTTTCTTTTTAAGTTCAACATGTGCAATAGTACTTTTTGAAGATTGTTGACAAAGAGGGATATTTTGGACAACCAAAGCAAGAAGCAAGTAACAAGGTAACAGAGATTGTAGCAACAAGCAAGATGATCTAGGAATGCCAAAATTGACAATAGGAGAGAAGAAGAAGATGCTAGAAGCAACATAAGGCACCTAGACCGACAAAAGAGAAGCTTTTGTATAGGTCGATTAAGGGAGATAGTGGTAATAGAAAAATGAGGAGCCACAATAAAGGGGGACTAATTGGTAAGAACATGATCTTTACATTTGGTATCATTTGTTATTTGTTATTTGCTTTGATTGTGTTGTCATCAATCACCAAAAATAGGGAGATTGTTGGGAAAATGGCCATATTAGGCCATGTTTGTGATTTTGGTGATTAATGATAATATATTCAATGGGACTAACATATTTGTCAAGAGTATATGTTAGTAGGTCTCATAGATGCAATACATGAAGAAGTCACCGAAGCTGGAACAAAGAGAGGAATAAATTAGAATTGTTCCATAATTTTTGATGTGATCAAATAGGATGGATTTCTATATAATCTTGTATAGCTCTTCACAAGATTTCCATTGAGCCCAAGATCATCAAAATCGGAGTTTGGAGCAAAACATTATACACAAAATACATAATGTTGTTCGGCTAAAATTTACCTGACCGAATAATCCGGTGCTCACATCAAAATTAGTTCGGTGCTACATACAATAATCCAGTGAGAACAATGAAAAATAGTCCAGTGTTCACAGAAAGTTTGAAGCGGGAGTCTTTCTAGAGAGCTTCAAAATGAACATATGCACATAGGATAATTCAGTGCATTTGTCTGGTGTTCAATAATTTATCACAGGATAATCCAGTGTTCACAGATGAGTCTGGGTGGGTTCCAACAGCTAGTTTCTTCTGCTATACTCACCGGATGATCCGGTGTTCACAAAATAAACACACCGGACTATTATTTCCAATGAGCTCCAAAATGAACATATGCACATAGGATAATCCGATGCATTTGTTCGGTGTTCAGTGAGTCATCACAGGATAATTTGGTGTCCACAGTGGCATGAGTGGGGTTCCAACATCTAGTTTGTGAGAATGTACTCACCGGATGATCTGGTGTTAGTACTACTGTTCTGAACGGATCATCCGGTGTTAACAACTTTTCTGAGCCGTTGGGTTAACGACTAGTGCGCGGATTTGAGGCTATAAATACCCTTCCACTCAGTCATTTGAGGTAACTAGAGTCCAGAGAAGTTCATATACACTTAAGAAGACATCCAAGCCACCAAAGTACTTAAAGTGATCATCCAAGGCAAATTAAGCACAAGATTAGAGAGTGATTAGTGCTTATAGGCCTAGAGAGTGTGTTGCTAGGTGATTGCTGCCTAGAGAGTGGATCAAGGAGTGATCCAAGCTTGTACCTCTTGGTACGCCAGCGCCTTGGAGTCTTGGTGACTCGCCGGTAACTTAAGCTGGAGTTGCTCAAGCTTGTTGACCCTCCGACTTGGTGTGAGGTCGCGATGAGAAGCGTGGATGAGGATGCAGAGACCCTTGCCTTGGTGGCTCAAGCTTTAAAGTGATCACGGCGGCAAGGAACCAGAAGAGAGGCTAGTGGTGAGACCTTGCCTTGGTGGCTTGGTGGCTCATCCGGGTGGAGGTCTAGTCCTTGTGCCTCGATGGCTCAGGAGTCGTGACCGGGTGCCAACCGGGAGCATATCCTTTGTGGATATCCAACGTGGACTAGGGGTGGTATTCATGCCATCGATACCATGGGAAAATATTCTTGTGCCGAGTTAGCTCTCTCTACCTTATTTTCGTTTCTGCATTCACTTACTTGCAATTTACCTTCTTAGATAGGTTGCAAGTGCTTTGATCGGTAGAGTAGACACACTAGATAAACCTAGAGAACATTTAGATAGTAATTGATATAGGTTTATATTGTGTTATTTTTGGTGCCAAAATAGTTCTAAGTGTCCTAATTCACCCTCTCTTTTAGGACGTCATCGATCCCTACAAAGGTAAATCCCTAACCCTTAACCCGTAAATCTTGTTCAAATTTAGGTGACTAAGAGATATGCAAGATCTCAATCACCTAAGATCTAGTAATACAATCTCTTGCCCAAGTGCCAAGACCATGGAAACTTGTATAAGCACACTACCACAGAAACCCCAATCGACGATGACCTATTATTGCGGGTCTCGCTAGCACCGGTAGTGATAAGGTATCACTGTCAGTTCATAACCATCAACACCCAAATAACTGATGATTCTGTTGGAACCAGTAGTGATACCACCTATCATTGTCGTTCATAACACAAATCGTCAATGGTACATCACTGTTGGCTTGTGACTAATAGCGGCAAAGATATATATTTTATCACTATCGGTTGATGCCACAAACCAACAGTGCACAATAAGACACTAAGTTTGGAAATTGCAAACTTTATACTAAGAAAGTAACTACAAAATAAGTTCCTAATTGCACTAAGAAATATATGATTACAAAATAAGGTCATGATCGATTACAAAATATAAGGTCTACTGATTACAAAAGAAGTCCAAATTACACAACAACCAACATCTGACTTGCAAAAGATCACTAAGTTCACCTATGCTACAGCTAACCTACTCCTATGCAAGCTTTGGCTTCTTCGTCGGTGACGACAGCAACTGCGACTCCTCCTCCTCCTCGATGGCTATGGCTCCTCCTCCTCCTTGGACCTGCCCACATCCTCCTCCTCCTCCTCCTCCTTGTCCTTCTCCATGCTGGTGTTGTCCTCCTTTGAGCTCGGCACTGGAAAGTAGTATGGCAGAATGGTGGCCTCGTGCAAGGAGGAGGGGAGATCATGGAAGATGATAGCGGTTTCGACCACGAAGAGGCTAGTGATGGTGGACGAGGAAGGACGGGTGGTGGAAGTGGACAAGGAGAGGCCATGATGATGATGGTGTAGGGTAGTGAAAATGGCTCTATTAGGCTATGATTGTGATTTTGATGATTAATGACAACACAATCATTGGGACTAACATGTTTGTTAAGAGTATATGTTAGTAGGTCTCATGGATTTAATACATCAAGAAACCACCATAGTCAGGACAAAGTTTGGTTAAATTGGAGAAGTCCAAGGAAGATTTGCCTCACCGGATAGTTCGGTGCTCAGTGTGTTGCACCCACTGGAGCATTTCTTGCAGAGAAGGCTGTCGCTGTTGAAGACTAAAGAGCAACGCACCAGATGGTCTGGTGATTAGCTTGTGCACATCGAAGGATCACATCGGAGCATTTCTACCGAAGAGGCTGCAGCTGTTGAAGCAGATGGATGAATTGACTGAATAGTCTGGTGATCACATAGAAAGTTACACTGGAGCATTTCCAAGAAAAAGAAGAGAAGATCCAACTGACCAGATAGTCCAGTGATGAGGAAGAATAACACACCGAAGCATTTCTTGTAGAGGCGTTTCCGAGTGCTAAAGGATGAAGAATAATTGACCGGATAGTTCGGTGTGAAGAGGAAGTGTACCGGATGCTTGCACCAGAGTAATCTACACAAAGAGGCTGCAGAGGCTCTAATGGCTCAAATGTACTCACCAGATAGTCCGGTGATGAAGATGAAGTATATACCGAAGTGTTCAGTGTTCACAAAGGCTTTAAGTAGGGGTTCCAACAGCTAGTTTATGAAGATGTACTTACCGGATGGTCTGGTGTTAGTACTACTGTTCTCACCGGATCATCCGGTGTTAACAACTTTTCTGAGCTGTTGGGTTAACGGCTAGTTTGAGGGTTTAAGGCTATAAATAGCCATCCACTCAGTCATTTGAAGGTGCTGGACTCTAGAGAAACACAGAGACACTTGAGAAGACATCCAAGCTGCCAAAGTGCTTAAAGTGATCATCTAAGGCGATTAAGCACAATATTAGGGAGTGCTTAGTGCCTAGAGGCCTAGAGTGAGTTGTTGCTAGGTGCTGCAACTTGAAGGAGGGATCAAGGAGTGATCCTAGCTTGTACCAAGTGGTACGTCGGTGCCTTGGAGACTTGGCGACTCGCCGTTAACTTAAGCCGGAGTTGCTCAAGGTTGTTGACCCTCCGACTTGGTGTGGAGCGGCAGCAAGACATATGTATGGGGACACGGAGACCCTTACCTTGGTGGCTCAAGCTTCGAATTGATCACGATGGTAAGTGACTGAAAGAGAGGCTTGTGGTGAGGTCTTGCCTTGGTGGCTTGGTAGCTCATTCAGCTTGAGGCCTTGGTGGCTCAAGAGCCGTGATCGGGTGTCGTCCGGGAGCATATCCTTGGTGGAGCTGCAACGTGGACTAGGTGCGGCGTTTATGTCATCGATACCACGGGATAAAAATCTCTTGTGCCGAGTTTGCTCTCTTTACCTTATTTACATTTCCGTATTTATATTCTTGCAATGTACCTTTGCGCATTTATCTTCCTAGAGTAGTTTCCTAGGATTGGCTAGAGGTTGCAAAACTCTTTTGAGCGGGAAAGTAGACACACTAGATAAACCTAGAGCATATTTAGATAAAATTTGAGATAGGTTTATCTTTTAAAGTTTTTAGAGCCAGTTAGTTTTCTAAGTGTCCTAATTCACTCCCCCTCTTAGGACGCCACCAATCCTCCAATTGACATGCCATTCTAGTAGCATTTGAGACCCCGTCTCATTTTGATCGGTTAGGTTTCACCACCAAGTGAGTTGTGACATCTGAGGTTAGAATGGATATCCATAGTGCTTCGTTTTTCGATGGCACAAAATTTTCCCGTTGGAAAACTCTAATGTCTTGTTATTTGCAAGCTCAAGGTTTAGATGTTTGGAGGGTGACCAAGCAAGGGATGAGGCAATGCATCACCAACAAGGACAGACAATTAGATGCATTGATGAAGAGTATTATTTTATCTTCTTAAAATATTGATGTATTTAATAGTGTTTATTCTCTCACCAATGCACATGATATTTGGACTATTCTTTATTGAAATTCATGAGGGCACAAAGGATGTGTGCAATAAGAAATATCATGTGCTAGTTACTAAGCTCAATGGCATCAAACTACAACCCAATGAAAATACTAATGATATGTATTCATGTTTGAATATTCTTGTCAATGAGATCAATGGGTTAGGTTTGGCATAAATTGAAGATCAAGTGGTGAGAAGAATACTTCAAGCCCTTCTTCTAAAGTACAAGTTGATAGTCTCCATTATCTATGACAACAACAACATCAAGAGGATAACTCCAAATCAAGTGCTCGATAAGATCACCGCCCATGAGATGACCATGAACATGAGGGTGAAAGTCTCTTCCTCATTCGACGCCAAGAACCTTGCTCTCACAAGCAAGCAAGCACCATGCATACACATGAAGATGAAGTAGATGATAAAGATAAAGATGAAGAGAGCGATGAAGATGAGCAAAGCACCTCGAGTGATGAAGAGATGGATCCCAAAGTCATCAAGCTCATCTCTCAAGTGGAGAAGAACATTAAGAAGATCAATGCCAAAATTGATCATCGAATCTTCATGAAAGACTTGGTCAAAACTATTGATCATATCAAAAAGGAGAAGAAGACCAAGATCAAGAGGGAGACAAAGGAAAGAGCCAAATATTTCACAAGTATAGGAAGATGGGTGAGCCATGATAAAGATTCAAGCTCAAGTAATGAGAGCTTCACCACCCACTCCTCCAAGAGAAGCTCTTCCTCAAGGTCTTCATCGTGCAAGTCATCACATAAGTGCCTTATGGCTAAAGGTATGGAAAGTGATGTAAGTGATGATGAATCTGATGAGGATTCCCCTCTCAATAAGAACTTTTTGATTTGATCAATGAGCAACAAAGGGACTTTAAGAAATAATCTAAAGAACTTAAGAAATTAAATGCCCTCAGTGAAATTCATGCTACCTTTGTTTCTAATTATGAGCAATTATTGAGCAAATTCAATTTGCTAAACAAGGAGTATGAAGAGCTTAAGGTAAAATTTTAGTGCATTGAATCTCAAACTAAGGTCCCTTCAAAGCAATCTACCTCTCTATTTAATTTTAATCCTAAGTTAGATATTTCTACTTTTTGTGATGATTTAATTGATATATCATGCTCACCCCTTTGCAATGAGAAATGCATTAAGGATGTTTTTGTAGAACCACTAATGACCTTACAACACAAGAAAATGATGAGCTCAAGCAAGAAGTAGAGAAGCTAAAGAAAGACTTTGGAAGATTGAAGGGCAAGAATCATATCCAACTTCCTCAAGATAACCATGCAACCATGGTGAACAAGCTTGAGGAGGGGTCCACTGTGACATGCTTCAAGTGCCATCAAGAAGGTCATAAGTCTTTCCATTGCAAGCAAGTCCAAAAGGAGACCAAGAAGAAGAAGAAGTCGACGAACATCTCTAACAAGACCTCCAACCTCTACACCAAGCCTAACTATAAGATTAAGACCAAGAGCAACCACTATAAGCTCAAGAAGAAGGACAATGACAATGTAGTTACACACATTGTTGGGAGAAAGGACCAGATGTGGAACATGCCCATTGGGTGCCCAAGGAAGTCATCACCAACATGAAAGGACCCCAATCGGTTTGGATTCCAGAGAAGACTTGAACCCCAAGGTGGCTATGGGGATTTGGAAACTTGGCTCATAAGATGAAGTGAAAGTTCAAGCAAAGAACCCAAGTATAAAATATTGGATACTTCAATGAAGATCATGATCATCATATACCTAAATCCTCATCCAAAGGTAAAAGAGGTAAATGGTAGCTAGATATTTGTTCATGCAAAATCTTTTCAATTGTTGTAGCTCATTTGACTTATCTAGGATTGCATGTGCATATTTCAATGCCTAGTGTAGTTTTTCATATGGTAGGTTATTTGTGTTTCTCTCTTTCTTATGAGCAACCTACATGGTTTATTAGTTGTAAGTTTCTTTCATGGCACTAGTTTCATAATTATTATCTTTTATGTGTTATGAACCAATCTATAGGGTACCCTTCCCATTGTTATTAATAATAGGTTCATAGGTCTCGTAAATATTCAATACTTGTATGCACACATTTAGACGGAGTATATCCTATGTGTTGTGATTTCGAGACTAACATGTATTGCAAGTTGCATCTTTTGTAGTCTCATAGAGCAATCAATATGTCCCCAGAGGTATGCAATGCTTAAAGGCTTCAATTGGTATCATTGTCAATTCATTTCTACATTTAAACTACCTCCATGCATGATATGACTTAAACTTCCTACATCAATTGTCTAGATGTGCATATATTGTTACATTCCTACAAGTGGTATTCACAAGTGGGTCTCATCATATGTATGAACACATATAGGGGACTTTAAATCATATTATGCGAGTTTCATGAATTTTGAACCATGTACTTTCATTTCAATTGGTACCATATTCTTGTAATTGTATCATCATAAGTGGTATCTTTTCAATTGGTATCATTTCTATAGATCATAATTTATGAGACTCTCTTTCATGTGCTTTAACGCTCTTCCTTAAGTTCAACAAGTGTTTGTAGCCCTTTTTGAGCTCCAACGTGGACTAGGGTGGCGCTTATACCATCGATACTACGGGATAAAAATCTCTTATTCCGAGTTTGCTCTCTCTACCTTATTTACATTCTTGCAATATACCTTTGCGCATTTATCTTCCTAGAGTAGTTTGCTAGGATTGGCTACAAGTTGCAAAACTCTTTTGAGCGATAGAGTAGACACACTAGATAAACCTAGAGCACATTTAGATAGAAATTGAGATAGGTTTATTTTTTGAAGTTTTTAGAGTCAGCTAGTTTTCTAAGTGTCCTAATTCATCCCCCCTTAGGACGTCACCACGGAGTAGCATCGTCTTGACCATAGCAAAGTCTGTGTCATGTACCAAATTCCATAATCACATAATTAAGCATAATTATGCTTCTTAAGCATTATGTTTAATTTTGTGTAATTTGTTTGGTGACACTAATGCAATTCGTTGGAAATCATTTGGATGAGAGAAAGAAATCTGGGAGAGAAAAAGATTAAATTCGCAGCAAAAACGGACCCTTTTCACTTACCTGTGGATCCCACGTGTGGCCCCACCCTCCAACCACTCCCTCCACTTGGGCAGCAGCCCCACCTGCCCTCTCTCCCTCACCTCTCTCCCGTGCTCCCCACCAGCCAAGGAAGCAAGGGACCTCCCTCTCTCCTCTCTCAAGCACTCTCTCCCTTTCTCCCTCAAATCCGCGCTCTAGGAGCCTAATCAAGGTATGCATGTGGTACCTTTGCGATCGCAAGCTCATAAGCTTCCCATTCCTCCAATTTGTTTGCTCATTCCCGAAGGATTTGAGCCGATTTGGATGTCTTTTGGTGTTAGGGTTCAAAACTGAAGAACGCTGGAATTCTTCGATTTCCCACCATTTCCTTCATCACCCGACGGCCACTAACCTTCACAAGTGTCGTGGGTAAGTCCCTGAGGCTCCCCATGGCAGGAATTCGTGATTCAATTGATCGATTTCGCAAAAGAGTAAAATTCATGAGTTTTTGTGAGTTTAACCCTAAATTGAGGAATTGGATGAATTTGAGTTAGGAATGGAGTTTCTAGGTCGTTAAGTGAGTTCGAGAACCCTTTAAATAGCTCAAAGATGTTCTCTTTTGGATTAGAGAAGATCGCAAATCAAACCGGGCATTTTTCGGTTCAAAACAGGTGTTTTTGGGCCTAACCCGGAGTTTCCGGACTAGTCCGAAGTCTCCGTGCGACTCCCAGCCAAAAAGAACAGAGAGCTCCACTCGGAGGGTCATACGGAAACTCTGGTACCCCGGAGTATCCGGTGTACTGTTCATCAGAGGATTTTTCTCCTATGCTGATAACTTGTAAAATTCATAATTAATTCAGACAAACTCCAAAAATCATTAAACCAATTTTGTTGGTTTCATTGTAACATCCTCTACCTGTTAAAAATATCTCTATCCTGAAAATAATTAATCAACGTTTTGAGGCTAATTAATTAGGCTTAAGCTTCATTAATTCACAATTAATTCTTTACAATTCCAAAATGGATGAAACCAATTTTGCCAGTCTTTTTATGACTTGTTATAGCTAGTAAAAATGTTTTCCTACATTTTAGAGAATAGTTTCATGGCATTTCATCATTTGCATATTGTGGCATGTATTGTTGTACTTTATTCATACTCATGGCATTGCACGCGTTATTCTTTTTAGAGCACGTCGAGCCGGTGATCCGGGAGAGCGAGGAAAATTTTGGGCAGCCACCTGAACATCAAGGCAAGCATCTATCATATTGAACCCTGTTAGTTGAATTGAATGGTGTCTAAATATTGATAAATTATGCTTATATATAAGTTTGCATGTATAGGGAATCAATGTCGGGAGCAAATTGGCCTTCTTCAGATGTGCTCGGGGTAGGATCTTCAACTTGAGGGGCTGGAGCTAGAGCTGGACTAATAGGAGAGATCAACACTGGATGACTGGTCGACTTGCTGGTAGTCTGGTCTTTTGCCTCCTTCGAAATAGATAGTTTATAATCAACAGAATAATGAAAAGAGAGAAAAGTTGCTAGCTGAGATTAGGTCTCAGGGCAAACCTGTTTGCAATAAGAAAGTATGAAACAATGCTCAACTTTTGCCTTTTGGTGGTTACTTTCTTCATCATTGAACCAATAACCAAGGCTAGCTATGTCGAAGAAGTGACTTTGGAGCCAGATGAAGCCAAGGCATTCACAACCTATAAAGAATCAGCCAACAATATTTTTTCTAGGCTTATCAAGCGGGTCCCTAAAAAGGATAACCAATTAAAGGGTGATGACATGGTGGGAGTTACCCATTTGGTTGAGTTATCGGATGTAGCAGTCTCTTGAGGTGGCAATCGTGAGGATGCACCAGATGTCCCCTGAGGAAGGCCACGCGTGCAGACCTGATGTCAGTAGATATATGCTCAATAGAAAATAAAATATGGACTACTAGAAGATTTAATTTCAATACCAGAGGACTTCTTCACTTGCGCTTGAGGGGCACTAGATCATACAGCGGATCAAAGGATGGGGATGATCTCTTTGATTGAAGGGACCCTTCGGCCCCTTGATAGCTGGCACTTTCCCCTTGTCACCAGAACCACTGGGGGGTGCGTTGTCAAGATCAAATACCTCATTCGTAAGGATGTGCTCTTGACGGAAGACTGAATACGTCGATGGTCCAACACTTAGGACATGTGGACACTAGATCATCTGACATTCGTGATTTTTCTGGGATGTGTCTTAAGTTGAGGATTTCGATTTGGAACTAACTGAAGATGGTTTGGAGATATGTGTTTGCTTGTCTTGCATTGTGCAGGTGATGGATGCAACTTGGCGGCTGACAGTGAGATGATTGGGGCAAGCAGGGTTCTTGGTGTCGGACAATCAGGAGACTGGGCGAAGTTAAGGGTGATCCTAGCTATTCACATGGAGATCAAGCACAACATGGAAGGAAGGATGAAGACAACAGGTTGATGAAATCAAGTGAACGGGATGCCAGTGCAAGTGACAAGATGGCCTGGAGGGATCAGGAGTGAGAGAGACTTATCGGCGATCAAGATCGCAAGACGGAGTACACACGTCGATATCGGGATTCTTGTTTGAGGTCAGAGTAAGCAACAATGAGTCACACTTTGAGAAGCGTGCAAGGCGGTTTCGCGGTTTAGCCTCAAAACCATGAAAGGATGGAGTGCACGTGGTATCATCACGAAGCTTCCATTAAGGCGAAGCTAAGTCATGAAGGCACCGTTGTTCGATGGACAGAGCGAAAAATAGACCAAAATACCCATATGGTAGGTTCGAGGCCATTGGAAGAGAGGAGTATTTTGGAAATAAGGAAGCTTAAGAGTTAAGCTACCACCCTAGGCCTATAAATAGAGGGCAGGGCTATGTGGGATGTTTGAGCCAGCCATTTGAGCCTTGAGAGATAGGTTTTAGAGGAGAGGAAAGGAGATATTAGCCTTTAGGCGAGAGCTTTTTTTGTGAGGAAAACATCTTGTAATCTGTTGAAAACAGGGTTGTCCTTCGCAAGAAATGAAAATATTGTTTCTTCTGAGGGTTGTGTTCATCTCCTTCTAGTCTCTTTCTATTGGCTCCATTGCTTTGTTGTGAGTTTTTTTCTTTTTGATTGTGATTTTCGTTTTTGGTTAGAGGCTGAAAATTTTCCATCTTGAGAAGTTGTTCTTCTTGTTGCTAGGGGGATAATCTTAACCCTCTAAATCCATCAATTTGGAGAAACTCTTCTTCTATTGGCCAGTTCTCTTGTGTTCAGGAGTGGTTTGTCACACCCGGTTTTATAAAGTAACAAAACCAGATGTAAACTACATATATGCTAGGATCAAGTTTCATACATGCAGTGACTTCATCAGTTCATCACATACAATGCCATTATTACAACGTTTAACTTAAACAAATAGAAAGACCTCAAAGTTTTTAGCTAAAACACACTAGCAACACACAACGAAGCTCCCATCTTCCATAGGCAATCGATCGGGGGTCCACTAGCCTAGCAATCTTCATCTTCTTCGGCGAAGCAGTCTAGTTCTTCTTCATTGTCTCCATTGTCTGAGCAGTGTATTAACGAACATTTGGATGGAAATAGCAAGTGTGAGTATATGTCGTACTCCGCAAGTGTGGAAAATAAATGACATGCAAGCTTAAATAAAGCAACAAGCTGTAATGGTTAAATTTGCATAAATGCCAACTATGCTAACAAAGAGTTATAAAAGCAACCTATTTAACTAGGTGAATCATCACTAGACTCGCAACTCTTAGAAACATCTCCACATGTTTCCCAACCATATGAATCTCACATCAGTTCCTAAACCAACCATCCAAACCAAACTAATTAAACCAAACCTACTAATCATGTGAGGATCCAAGTCTCTCATGACCGTGAGCACGACTGATATATCAGATTTTACACTCTATAGAGGTTGTCCAGCTTTCCTCACGAGTCGTGATTTTCTTGTTGCCGTGTTAGCTAGACACTTAACACACGCCAGTGGTGTGTCTCCCGAAGATCACTACAATAATGTTACAAAGTTTCATCCAGTATGTGCATGCCCGCTAAGTTTCGCCACCGTCAAAGTCGTTTTCACGCCACCCAGAAGCCCCCTTTTGCACCTTGTTGTTTCCAGCAAGTTTTCACCCTTCCCTTCCACTACATATCTCATACCACTATCCAAATGGTTCTGGCCTTAACCATCCCCACACATACCCTCTTCCATTTGGCACGCATAAAAACTAGAATCCACTAATTAATAGGACATGCCTGTCCCATATCAGGTCTCGTGGTTGGTACGATACTTCTTGGGTTGTCGCTCCACGAACCAGTCCTTACTTAGGTCAGTTGAGCAAACACTAGACCAACAACATAACCACCATCATCAAGAACGCTAGTTTGCTCAAGGCCTAAGGTTCCATGTTGCTATACCATTACCAGAATTTCCCAACTCATAGTTGCATAGTTTATTAGTCATGTTTAACCATTAACCCTTCCATACCCTATGCAAAGCTAAGCATAACTACCTATCAAAACTACTATTGACAACTAGGCGACAAGGAATATATGGAATAGGGTACTATAAGTAAATAGCATTCAAGATTAATAGCATGCATGTTTGAAAAGAACGTATTTGAAAAACTAGGATCAAAATGTTTAAGGACACTTTTCTCTTCCAACTTGCTGCTCAGACTCTTCAAACACTTGGTCCTGGAGGTTCTTGAACTGCTCTTCGTCTGCTCTCAAAATACACCGGAAAAGCACACAACAAAATTAACTAAGAACAGTACACCAAACATCATTAAAACACTGTAAAAATACTATGGTTGGATAAGTATGATTTTAGAAGAATTTAGAGGCAAGAATCGCCTAAATCAGAGTTAGAATGAAAGAGAACCAACTTTCGAGAGATGGATTAGGTTGAAAAGGAAATGCTAGTTTACTAGAGTTATCTTTCTATGGCAATAGGCATTATCACGTGATCATTGCATCAGGCTTGACAACATTATTGCACAAGGTTCAAGAAGTATAGGGCTGACTAGACTTTGCTGACTGGCTAAGGAGGATGATATGGTGCTAACTTAGCATGCTATGCAAGCATTGACTTATGTTACAGAAGGGATATGCTGAGGTCTAGCCATGATCATCCATGATGGATCAAAAGGTCGGAGGTTGCGCTTATGGGTTAAGGATACTGCCGGCGACTCTGCGTAGTGGCGGCGGCTCGGGTTTCGTCGGACACGACGATCGGGATCATGGCCACTGACACCGATGTTGGGCTTTGTTGGCATTTTAGCGAAATGAGGGAAGCATGGTGTAGAACGCGAAAAAGCTAACTCAAAGGTATGGCAGGTTTTGGAAGGGGTTATCCGAGGTAGTGGGAAAACAATAATGATTGCTGCTATGTTTGGTGGTGACCGCGAACAGATGCAGCAATGAAGATGTTCGCGTTCCAGGAGATTGGCTATGAAATTTGAGAAACCGTTTGAACATAGACATTCATATATCCCGGGAACACAATGCTATAGCATGAGTTCGGGTGGATCATCCACTGAGAGGAAGGACGATCAGTGGAGATGAGATGGGTGGCGACTGTGACATGCTGCGGTTGGCAACCACGTTTCGGTCGTGTCGCTGCACAACCGATGAAAGGATCCTAGGGTCACATATAAGACTTCATGAGACATGTCGTGATGCAGATGGCACATCTATACAGTTTCCGGATTGATGGGGAACGCAACAGCAAACTCGGTGCGCGCGTAGAACACGTCCAGAAATCGGACAGCGAGCATATCGACCTTGATCCTGGCGGTTTGGATGCTCTAATGGACGACCTGGTTGGTGAGGGAGTGGGGAACATCAAGGGGTATGCGCTGGAGAAAGAGCATGGCAATTTGAGTTCTGGTCGGCCGGGAACATCGATGCCAATCAACGGTCACACAGCTGTCCGCGACAGCGACGACTGTGGTAGCGCAAATCGGGCTTTGGCCGGGGCTAGAGCTTGGTTAGGAACTTAATATGATGGTAAAATAGAGGTAAGGAAGGGGAAGGAGGGTTTCTCACCTTGCTTTGACGGTCGGAGAAGGAGGATTCGCGGAGACGGTGATGAGGTAGCGCATCACGGGCGGCGGCGGCTCCGGCGAACGGCGGTGCACGGACAGGGAACTTGCATTGGCTAGAGCTTGGAGGAATGGAAAAGGGGTAGGGGAGGACGTGCAGCATCTATTTATAGGGCTAGGGGCGGCTGGTTGTGGTAGAGTCCAAACCGGACATGAATCGGGTTCGGGTTCGAGTCGGTTTGGATTTTCTTTTTCGTAGCTCTCTATTACGAGGATGATATCTCCACCGTACGGACTCCAAATTGGACGTTTCTGGACTCTACATTATAGCACTAGAAAAGATCTACAATTTTTGTATTCATTGGAACTTCTGGAAACGTCATCTTGATTTCAAAAAATGCATCACAATATAAACTGTTTCAACTGAAACTTATCTGCACAGGACTGATTTTGGAGGCCATAACTTCTAGCTCCTTTATCCAAAAGGGGACTTTCATAAGTTCAAATCGAAGCTCTCGATGAAACCTACAACTTTGGTATTGTCATGATTTGTAATTAAGGCCATTTTGAACTCCAAAACTTCATGAGAAGATAAGGCTATCCAGGACTTCGCGAAAATTTGTAGATTGCATGGATCTTTTGTGTTGGGCCTTCTAGATGACTTGTGTGCTGGCCAAGGGCATGGGCTTGGTTAGTATTGAGTCTAATGGCGCCTTAGGCATATCTAGGGTTTAGAAAAGAGACTTTCGCAGATAAATTCGAATGAGGTTTGAATTTGAATTGAGCTTGGAGTGAATTTGAGATAAACGAAAAATATGGTTGAACAAGAATGGGAGTAGATAAGGAATTTCAATTTGGATTTGCGTAGAATTTGAGAAAGAGGATAGATTGGCTTTAAACAAGGATTTGGATAAGATTTGAATTGAACTAGGGAAAGATTAGATATGATCAAGGATTGAATAGATGATGAATTCAAGGATTTTGAATTCCAACCATTAAGATCCTTAACTTATTCACTATTAAGTTGTGTAAAAACTTTTTTTAAAACCTTTTTCACTCAAAACACCAAACTGAAAGAAAAAGAAAGAGAACTCTAATGCATTTACCTGTCTCCTAACAAAACTCAGCATGCAATGCACACAAAATAATAACCTATATTGATTGATTCTTTATGAAAATGGGTTTTAAAGCTATTCTACTGGTGAAGCTAGTTACTAATGTTGGAAAATTTTAAAAAGTTGCAAATTCTGTAAAACCAAGGTGCTACATGGTTCTTCAAGTTGATTGCTTTCTTGCGCTACAACTCTTGATATGGCCTTGTTGAGAGAAATATCCCAGCCCATAGATATAATACTGAGGGGATGCCGTCAAGTGCTTCTCTGGAGCTCTTGAGCTCTAGACTCCCTACAGAAGCTAAGGCTTCCAAAGGCTATGACCCCCACAGGCCACCACCTCTTGAGACAGGGGAAGAGGCTAGCCTCCGGAGAGAATATCAACAAAAGGAGAACAGCTTGGGATGGCATGGAGGCCTAAGCTGGCGCAGAGGAATCCCAACAGTGGCGCAACGAGGACCCTATCGTACCCTAGGGGGTTACAGCCGAGGCCGCAGCCAGACAGGCTGCCCTCCAATGGTTCTGGGCGCTCAAGCTCAGGGGCACTCATGTGTGGGCTCGACCCCTAGATGCCTCCTATGATGACGCCCATGGCCCCTTTGTCGAGCCAGTGTCCTCTGAGAGCCTGGTCGCCTGGCGGCCCCAACGGCTGCCTCACGTGGAAGTAGGCTCCGGGGAGACCACTGGCCCCAGGGGGTGTAGATCGCACGACATCCTTGGCACCGACCACAAGCTTCGGAATCACTGGAAGGGTACTAGTGCATCCTGCATGGACCCAGACGTGGCCACAATACAGATGACTGTAGAATCCTCATAGCTTTCTGGGAAGATTACCTCAAGTGGCAGATGGGACGCACGATAAGGAAAAAAAGTTGGCGATAGGTGACCCAGGGGTCGCAAGCCTATAGCGGCCTGCAGGGTGGGCGGCAAGGCCTTACCTAGCCTCCCTCGACCTGCTATGTCACCCCCAGCTCCACCGTCAATAGTGTAATACCCCAGCGATGAGGATTGAATCACGAAAAGGCCCTAGCAATAAACAGAGTCCGGCAAGCCTCTAACGTAGGGGCCACACCTAAGCCTCCAAAGCGGTTGGGTCCCTCAATGTGCCTCCTCCGTCGAGTTCGACACTGATGGGATTGGTTGTGGTGAAGAGGTGCAGGGCTCTAGCAATAGGGCTCCGAGTGCTCTGGATGCCCATGCAGCCCGGAACCTTTGGTAGGCAGCCCAGGCTGGAGAAGCCAGCCCTTTCACCGCCTTCAGGCTGCGGAGTTCTTCCTAGCCTTCAACCTTACTGTGGAGGCCTCATTTTGGCAAAGGTACACCCACTTATGGCCACAAAGCAATAGCTTACCTAGCTAGTTAGTATTTATACAATAAAGTCAGCGTACTCTGAAAGTAGCTAGCTTATCTTATTGAAAGTCTCTACAACATATAGCTACTATGTAGCAACAAGATACCGTAAGACATAAGTTATATATCTATTCAATAATAAACAGTAAAACCTAAGTTATATTTACAGCCAAAACTTAAGTTATACCTTCATTGAAATAATGCATAGAGATTAGAAACCTCCCCACTGATGGCTTAGCCTCAGTGGCGAAGACATCATACCACTGATGGCTTTGCCTTAGTGGCGAAGACATCATACCACTGATGGCTTTGCCTCGGTGGCGGCGGCATCTTAAAAACCTCCCCACCGATTTCTTAGCGATGGCAGAGGCATCTTTAAAACCTCCCCACTGATGGCCTAAACTCGGTGGCGGGGACAACTTTAGAACCTACCCACTTATGGCTTAGCCTTGGTGATGGAGACATCTTAAAAACCTCCTCACCAATGGCACTGCCTCGGTGGTGGGGATATCTTAAAAACCTCCCCATCGATGGCTTAGCCACGATGGTGGAGACATCTTAAAAACCACTACACCGATGGCTTAACCTTGATAGCGGAGATACCTTAAAAAACTTGAAAACCCTCTGACAGGTCGTAGGCGAAGGCCTCGATGCCATAGAGGTACTGAAAACCCTCCAACTGGTCATAGGTGTAAGCCCTGATGTCGTAGAGGAGAAACCCTCCGACAGGTCGTAGGAAAATACCCTAATGCCGTAGAGGTACTAAAAATCCTCTAACATTTCATAGGAATAAGCCTCGATGCCGTAGAGGTACAAAGAAACCCAATGGAAGGTCATAGGTGAAAGCCCCAATACCGTAGAAGTACTGAAAACTCTCTGACAGGTTGTAGGCATAAGCCCTAATGTCTTAGAGATATAAAGAAACCCTCCGGTAAGTCGTAAGTGAAAGCCTCAATGTCGTAGAGGTACTAAAAACCCTCCGAAAGGTCATAGGAGAAAGCCATGATGTCATAGAGGTATAAAGAAACCCTACAGCCTGTCGTAGGTGAAAGCCCCAATACCGTAGAGGTACTAAAAACCCTCTCACAGGTCGTAGGCGAAAGCCTCGATATCATAGAGATGCAAAGAAACCCTCCAACAGGTTGTAGGCGAAAGCCCCGATGCCATAGAGGTACTGGAAATCCTTTGACAGATCATAGAAGTAAGCCCCGATGTCATAGAGGTACAAAGAAAACTTGTGACAGGTCGTAGGTGAAAGCCCGATGTTGTAGAGGTATTAGAAACCCTCCAACGGGTCTTAGGCATAAGCCCTGGTGTCATAGAGGTACTAAAAACCCTCCGATAGATTGTAGGTGAAAACCCCGATATCGTAGAGGTACTGAAAACCCTCTGACAGGTCATAGGCGTAAGCCTCGATGTCGTAGAGGTACTGAAAACCCACCTACAGGTTATAGGCATAAGCCCCAATGTCATAAAGGTACAAAAAAACCCTCTAGTAGATCGAAGGCGTCAGCCCCGATGCCATAGAAGTATGAAAAACCCTCCGGCAAGTTGAAGGCATTGCATCGTTGTCATAGAAGCACGGAACCCTCTGGTAACTCAAAGGCGCTGGCCGAGTACCAAAGAGGCTACCTCAGCCTCATCATCAGCTTCAACTCTGACAAAATTTCCACCAAGGTCCGGATGACCCTGCCTCCAAACCCTCTCAACCGCTAAGGGTTGAGGGGGTCGTAGATTGTCTCCCTCGGTCTATCCATCAGCTTCACCTTCAACAACCGCCGCTAGGCTCCGGATGGCCCTGCTCCGAAGCCTCGCCATGGCTAAGGGCCTAGGGGGTCACGGACTGCCTCCCTTGGCCTATCCATCAGCTTCACCTCTAGCAACCACCCTGGGCTCCAAATAAATTACTTTGAGTCACAAATCTAGAATGACTTTGGAGAGGAGTCTATACCAGCATCGAATAGAAGAATGTTTGTATCATGCTGGAACCTAGTGGCGGCCAGGGCTGAAGGGGTCACAAACTGCCCCCCTCAGCCTTAATCATCAGCTTCACCTTCATCCATTGCCACTAGGCTCCTAAACTACCTCACCTTCATTAAAGAACTTGTATCATGGCCCCACTATCGGCTACACCTCTTCCACCAGGAATGATGAGGTTAATATCCCCCGCCAAAGGCATCAGGGTCCAAACCCTCCACATGTCGATGACACCTACCTCAGTTGCATTGAGGCCTAAACCTGTGTAAGACTTCGTCGCCCCTAAAATACTAAAAAAATACCTACAATCACACTCTCCTGCCACTAACAACTGCTTTGTGCGAGGGGGTCGGGGAAGGTGAGGTATTGGATCTTAGGTGCACACACAAAAAACATGTCTGGCTGCATGCCTGAAGGATACCCATACACATTGATCAAAGAAAAGAAAAACATTAAGCAAACCCAAGGACTTAGTTATATTAATAAATTTTACAACCAAAAAATACTTACATGCCTTCTTGAGTTCCTAGTATTTGGATTACTCATGACTAAAAGCACTGACAAAGGATGGGGAAGAAAACTACAAGCCTTAATAGTGGTGCATGACGTGACGTATGCGCTTCATCTACAGCCTACTACTACGAAAGCTGATGCAGTAGCTAGCTCCTACGTAGTCAGAGGACGATGAGAGGATGAAGAGGACTCCTCCATGGCCTTCTCTCCCTCCTCCTTAGCCTTCTTCTTCTCCGCCTGGGCTGCCTCCTTCTTTGCTTATGCCTTCTCTTCCTCGTCGATCACCTTCTCCAAAAGATCCCAGTCGACCTCCTCTTCATTGTCAGAGATATCAATAATCTCGACTAGAGTGATGAATTAGACTGGAGATTGAAATGGAGTGGTGGGGGGGGGGGGCTCTCTTTGCAAGGATGGAAGCACGATGGTTGCCGACTCCATCCTTGCAAGCATGCCCATGGGGCCGCTTGCCCTCGGAGGCACCACGACAAGCAGAACTAGCGCCGGCACTAGAGCTGACCTCTCCCTAGTCATGGCAATCAAAATCATTGACATCTCCAACGATGAGGAGGATGAGGACGTCATGATCAAGCCAAAGAAGAATTCCCCCCTTACATAGCAATGAAAGATCAATTGGGTAGACCCCAGCTTTTATAGCCGGGATAATAGTTTGTGTGCGCCTAGGGAAGGAAATAGGACCACCATGGGTGCCATCCTACGGTGCTCCCAATTATTACTATGAGGGGCCATGGACACATCCCTGTCAAATCCGCGCGCACACGACAACTACCTGTGGCAATGCATTAGTTTTTTGCATACACATCCCATCAGATTTATTATTTGAATCCCTTTTTGTCGCATGCAAGGGCAATCGACACAAGACCCCAGGAGAACCAGCGCATTACCCCGTCAGACGCACTAACATTACCACACGTCATTAAGTACTTATGCCAAAAAATAGGGAGAATATCTTGCCTCTACATATGATCTCCATTATGATGATTCAAATGGAGAAAAGGCTCACCATCAGAGAAGCTAAAGAGCTTGCTCTGACCATCGCATAGCTTCAAATGGCCTTCAGCTCCAACGCCTTTACGCCACCGACCTCAGCATGGGTTTCAGAGTGCATTACCTCCGTTCAAAGCTCAACAACCTTCGGCTCCAATGCCTCTATGCGTTCGGCCTCAGCATGGGCTCCAGAGTGCATTGCCTCCATTCAAACCTCAACGGACTTTGGCTTCAGCACCTCTATGCCTCCGGCATTGGCATGGGCTCCAAAGCACATTGCCTCCATTCGAACCTCGATGGCCTTCGGCTCCGACACCTCTATGCCTCTGGCCTCAGCATGGGCCCCAGAGTGTGTTGCCTCTATTTGAACCCCGAAGGCCTTCGACTCTAATGCCTTTATGCCTTTGGCCTCAGTGTGAGCTCTAGATTGCATTGTCTCCATTCGAACCTTGATGGCCTTTGGCTCTAATGCCTCTACGCCTCTGGCCTTACCATGGGTTCCAGAGCGCATTGCATCCATTCATTGATAGCCTTCGGCTCTAACACCTCTATGCCTTCGGCCTAAGCATGGGATCTAGAGCACATTGCCTCTGTTCAAACCTCGACAGTGTTCGGCTCTAGTGCCTCTACGCCTCCAACCTCAACATGGGCTTCCGAGCACATTGCCTCTATTCGAACCTCGATGGCCTCCGTCTCCAATGCCTCTACGCCTCCGGCCTCAGCACAGGCTCCAGAGCGTGATGCCTCTATTTGAACCTCGATAGCCTTTGACTCTGACACCTCTATGCCTCCGGCCTCAGCATGAGACTTGGAGTGTGTTGCCTCCATTTGAACCCTGACGACCTTTGATTCCAAAGCCTTACGCATCTGGCCAAAGCATGGGCTTTGGAATGCATTGCCTCCGTTTGAATCTCGACGGCCTTCGGCTCTAATGCCTCTACGCCTCCGGCCTCAACATAGGCTCTAGTGCACGTAAATCCCAACAAACCCCCACGACCCTTGGCTCTGACATCAGGTCAACCTCAGGCAACCCCCGCCAAGCTCTGGACAACATTATCCCTACCGAACAAAAGATAAATCAAATCAATATCTTTGACTCTCGTTATTGGGCTTCGGACCACGCAGTTTCCTCCGGGTTATGCCATCTCCATATGGTTTCATCACCATCTCTTACGGTCATCATCGAGAGGCTCTTTAATGACTAGAAGTTATATTAGGATATCCTGACTATGAGGTTGGGATGAAGCTAGTTCCTTCTACATCTACTCACCTCTCCACACCTCAGGGCTAGCAGATGAGGGGGTACTTGTAACACCCTAAATTTTAATTTTTACAATAGATTAAAATTTTGTTAGAAGTTAATAGGACTTGCAATTTCGTTCAATAGAAAGAAATAAATTTCTAAATTTAATTTGGCCATAGGTTATTTGTGTTTGAAGCATTCATGCCGTCACAGTTGCAATAGGATTTTATGTGTGGAAAAAAATTGCAAAAGATCACTAGAAATCGCTCGATTAAAACTCCTTTTGAAAATTGGTTTAAAATCTTAAAAGAAAAGCAATTTCAAAATTGGAAAAATGCTCTTGGGCCGAATTCTTTCTTTGGCCCATCTCTTCCCCCTCCCCTCTCTCATTTTCACCACCTACTTGGGCCGCCCCCTTTCTCCCACGCACTGGCCCGCTAGGCCGAGCCGGCCTGCTCGCACCGAGCCGCCCTTCCCTCCCGCACTCTCTCTGCCACGTGGGACCACCCAGAGCCGCCAGCCGCCCCGCGCAGAGCTGCCAAAACACCAAACCGAGCCCGGCTTCCCTTCCTCCTCCCGTCGTTGGCTCGATCCCCTCCACCGGCAGCTGGGAACCCCACGCCTCCCCGTGTCCTCTCTCCCTCCCAAAACGGCGGAATTCAATGCATTAGCGCTCAATCAAGCATCCCCCAACCGTTTCCCTCTCTTATTCCCCTCTCTAATGCCGAATTGATGTGGAAACTGCCAGCCTTAATGGCCATGGCCACCGCCCCTTCAACTCTGAGCCTCGGCCGCTCCAATCGATCTCGCGCCTATTTAAGCCACCGATCACCTTCATGACAATGTTCTGCGCATTTTCCACACTTTCTTCATCATCCCATAGCTCCATCGCTGCCACTTTCTTCATCATCCCATGTCTCCGCGCCATCTCCGGCCGAGTTAACCCCCTCTGCAAAACCGCAGATCCCTCCGGGGTTGACCTTGGGACACATCGTTGATATTCGGTCGCCGAGATCCCTTCCTCGCTGCCTCACCGACCTTCACCACAGCCCTCTCCATCATCGGTTGCCCACAGCTCCTCCCTGTCATGAAGAGACCCATGGTGAGCTTACCCGCGATGCCCTCTCTCTTTTGCACCGCTTACCGTCGAGATCTGTGGCCGATAGCGCATTTTTGTGGTACTCCGGTGAGGTCCCGGCCGCGCGCCGCCGTTGGCCGGCTATCACATGTGTTTGTGCCGCCGGTCCGAGCCCCTTTGAACCCAGCCGTCAATATCGGATGGATGGCCCAGATTAAAAGGGCGCTTACCCCTTTGGATTGGTCCACCATGGACCAATGGGCTGGCCCTAAGGCTGTGGTCCACGGGTCCATGGACTTATTCTTTGAGCTTTTCCAATAGAAAATAAAACCGATTTTGATTTATGACGTCATGAATAATGTTTTTCAGTATGAAAACAATTCGGGTATTTCTCTAAAAATCAACTAAAATTTGCAGAATAGCCCCTGAAACCTCAAAAACTTAATACTTTTTGCTCGTAGCTCCGATTTTGGTGATTTTCACGACCAAATGTTCGTAGCGACGTGTAAAATCTTTTTATAGGGTTTTTACCTAGATTTAGTACTATTTGGTGTGCTGTCCTTAGAGGTTTCTTTTGTGTTCTTTTCCAGTCTGTTGTTTAGAAGGTGCACAGTTCGGGAATCTTCAAGAGCAAGCTTTCGAGGATTTTGACCAACCCTCTGCTGAAGGCAAGTGTCCTTGAATATTTTGCTCATGTTTTAGGATTTCATGTGTAGTTTTATCCTTCAATTGCATGATTTTCTAAATGGCCCACTTTCGGGTTTACTAGTTTTGTATGACAATTCCTTGTCACCATTGATGGATCATGGGGTAAAATGGGTAGTTTTTGCTAGTGCAGTCATAAGTTGGGGAAATGTTAATATTGACAAATGAACTATGCAACAAGAAATTGGGTAATTTTAATCTTGTAGAAACATGGTATAGGGATCCTACAGGATGGTTGGTTTGAGGTGGTGCTTTACAGCATGTTTGTGATTGTTCCTGTGTAGGGTCCTAAGGACCGGTGCTTGAACATATAGCCAAGTGAATCCGCACAACCACAAGGCCTATATGGGTACAACCTGGCGAACTAATTAGCCACCCCTCTAACTTTGTAGGCACCGTTGGACGGTTAAGTGGCACAAGATGGGGCTTTTGCAGCGATGTAATCATCTCTTAGCGGTGAAACCTCAGTGGGTACTTGCAAGTTGGTGGGAGCTTTATAAAGGTCTTGTAGTGAGACCCTGACTCCACACCTCGGAAGTGTGAAGTAGCAAAGGAATCACGACTCGTGGGGAAAGCTGTGCAGACTCTGCAGAGTACCTATCTGCGCTCAAAGCATGGGATAAGCAATCTTTCGGAAAAGCTAGAGACAGAGTGAGCTTCAATCAGCCGTGCTCACGGACAAGAGAGAACTTGGACTTCTTCAGGATTAGGTGGGATCAGGGTTGGTATGGTTGGTCGGGTAGCCGGGTAATGGAATTAACTGGTGAGTCTTAGTAGTCGGATGAAATTCGATGAGTCAATCCTTTTTGTTTCACTTGAGTCTTCACACCTAGTAAATAGGTTGCCTGTTGTTGAAGTCATAGGTCATAGTCGGCTAGTGAAGTTAACCTGTGTCTATCCTTTCCTTGACTGAAGCCCCATAGCATGTTTTCCCTCCACTTGCGGAGTATATTTTTGTACTCACACCCGTTGCCCCTTCTTTAGCATCCCCTTTGCTGATCAGAAGCCATCAATGAAGCTGCTATCTCTGAAGAGGATGACTTCGACCCGGAGTTGCTGTTCTAGGCTGGTGTGCCTCCGGTCGACACCTGTGTAAGATGGAAGCTCTGCTGGCATTGAAGATCTCTTTTGTTCCGCTGTGTTTTCATTTAGACCCTCGGGTCCTTTTGTTATAAGTTATACAACATTGTAATAATGGCAATGTGATGATACACTGATGATGTAGCACATGTATGGAAACTTGATCCTGGCACACATGTGTTGTGCCTGGTTTTGTTCTTTTAAAACTGGGTGTTAAAGACGTGGTATCAGAGCTATGTTGACTATAGAACGTAGCCTAGATAGAAAGGATGTGCTAAGGATCTATGTTTGTACAAACTAATTTTGTAAAATTGTTTCCCTTTTAGTTTTTTCTTTCCCTATCTATTAATCTTTATAAAATTATTACTAATTTTCTGTCTTTTTCAAAATTTAAGATAGCCCGCACGAAGATCACCCCGTGCAAGCGTGTGTTGGTTCTTGAGCTAGAGGTCACCGCTAGTGCTGTTTGGGCACACCAACCCCCTGTCGAGTTCTACTCACACGGATAGCTTACGGGCTACTTCACCCGCACATTGTGGTACCTGCTTCAGGGTCTGGGCTACCACAACGTTCCACTCTACAAGGGAGTCAGAGTTCCGCTTGGAGGCCGTGGTTACTCCTAGTTAGTGGAGGTGACCATGTTCGAGAAGCCCACCGACGACGATCTTCGCCAAGTCCAAACCGCTGCCGCCCTCAGAGCTACCTTCGAGGCTGGGATCGAGGACGCCGCCCGCCAGGCTTTGGCTATTCCCTACAGGGAGAACAGACAGGACCTCCACCTCACTCAGTTCTGGAAGTTCCCGCAACGCCCATCCGGCAGTCTGGAGGTCATCTTCAGATCCGTCAACAACGACCCAGATCTCCGTCTACGAGAGCAAGTCCGCCTCACCGCCGCCCTGTACGCCAAGCTTGACAGAGCCCTCGACGAGCTGGAGGATATGCATCAGCATCACGCAGAGTAGGAGCAGGGCATCCACGAGCTGCATATTCTGTTGGAGGACCCTGACTAGTTCTCCGAGGAGGCTCTTGTGGTACCCGTGGATGCACCGCCCCGTTCCCCTCCGTGTAAGAAGCTTCGTTTGGCAGATGCAGCAGGTCCATCAGGCTCAGCAGGCGAGGAGTAGAGTCGAGCTAGGAGGATGTTTCTAGCTGAATAATTCATTTAGCCTCGTGTGTTCTAGTTGTCTTGTGTTGTTTGTGCTAGTGTGAGCTTGTGCTTGAGTCTGTAGTGTGAACCTTGTAATGAGTTAGATCTTTGCTTGAGTGTTGGTGTAGTGTGGGGGTTTTCCCTCTATATTGCATCAGTTAATAATATAATAATAATTGGGAGTCCCTTTCTTTCTTTCGTGCTGTATCTATTCCTATCTGTTCTTTTCTATTCTTGTCTTGTTATCCGCCCTTGCTTTTCCCTTATGTTCCTCGCTTGAACCTTGGCTACCAATAGATGGTGAACACCAGGCGTAACAACAACGTCAATGACAACATCAACAACAATATCGACAACAACATCAACAACAACGTCAACCACAATATCAACGATAACGCCAATGACAACGCCACCAACCAGCGCGATCTTCCACCCCCGCCACCTCTGATGGATGCCAATCAAGTGATGACCATTCTCCAAAGCTTGGTTCAGGCTATCAACCAGTGACCCCAAGACCAGCAAGCACTGCCATAGTAGCCACAGTCTAGGCTTAGAACATTTTTGAGCACTTAGCCACCCGCCTTGTCTCAGGCAGTTGAGCCCATGGAGGCTGATGACTGGCTGAAGACAATAGATAATTTGGCCATAGGTTATATTTGTGTTTGAAGCATTCATGCCATCATAGTTGCAATAGGTTTTTATGCGTGTAATTTTTTTTTTGCAAAAGATCACTAAAAATTGCTCGATTAAAACTCCTTTTGAAAATTGGTTTAAAATCTTAAAAGAAAAGGAATTTCAAAATTGGAAAATGCTCTTGGGCCAAATTCTTTCTCCGGCCCATCTCTTCCCCCTCCCCTCTCTCCTTTTCACCACACGCTTGGGCCGCCCCCTTTCTCCCACGCACCGGCCCGCTAGGCTGATCCAGCCTGCTCGCGCCTAGCCGTGCTTCCCTCCCGCACTCTCTCTGCCGCATGGGACTGCACAGAGCCACAAACCACCCCGCGCTGAGCCGCCAAAACACTGAACTAAGCCCAGCTTCCCTTCTTCCTCCCATCGCCGGCTCAATCCTCTCCGCCGGCCGCCGAAAACCCCATGCCTCCCCGCGTCCTCTCTCCCTCCCAAAACAGCGGGATTCAATGCATTAGCGCGCAATCAAGCATCCCCAGCCGTTTCCCTCTCTTATTCCCCTCTCTAATGCCGAATTGATGTGGAAACTACCGGCCTTAATGGCCATGACCGCCGCCCCTTGAACTCTGAGCCCCAGCCGCTCCAATCGATCTCGCGCCTATTTAAGCCGCCGATCACCTTCATGACAATGTTCCACGCATTTCCACCCATTCTCGCCACCTCTCTTTGCCCGTAGCACCATCGCCGCCGCTTTCTTCATCATCCCAGTGAGTTGCATCGCCGCCGCTCTTCCTGTGTCTTCGCACCGTCTCCGACCGAGTTAACCTCCTCTGCAGAACCACAGGTCCTTCCGGGGTCAATCCCGGGACACGTCATCGACGTTCAGCCACCGGAATCCCTTCCTTGCTGTTGCACCAACCTTCACCACTGCCCTCTCTGTCATCGGCCACCCTCAGCTCCTCTTTGTCGCGAAGATACCCACGGTGAGCTTCCCCGTGGTGACCTCTCTCTTTTGCACCGCTTACCATCAAAATCAGTGGCCGGTACCGCATTTTTCTGCTACTCCGGTGAGGTCCCGGCCATGTGCCGCCGTTGGCCAGCCATTGCCCGTGTTCGTGCCGCCGGTCCAAGACTCTTTGAACCCCGGCCTTCAATCTCGGATGGATGGACCATATTAAAAGGGCGCTTACCCCTTCAGATTGGTCCACCATGGACCAGTGGACCGGCCCTAAGGCCGTGGTCCACGGGTCCATGGACTTATTCTTTGAGCTTTTCCAATAGAAAATAAAACCGGTTTCGATTTATGAAATCATGAATAATGTTTTTCAGTATAAAAACAATTCGGGTATTTCTCTAAAAATCAACTAAAATTTGCATAATAGCCCCTAGAACTATCAAATTATATTTGTACTACTTCGTCAAATTTATCTCGAAAAAAAGAAGAGACGTTGTACAAAATCAACATACACTAGCTTCTAGAGCTATTCGAGTTGGCTCAGTGAAAGCTTGTGAGTCTTGGACAGAGCTCGGGTTCAGCTCAATTTCTAGTCGCGCCAAATTCGAATCAAGCCTGTCATAAGTTGAGCTTGAGAACTCGTGACCCTTGGACTTTTTTGACAGCCCTAACTATAGGAGCCATGTTGGCCTACTAAAACATAGGTGAGATAAAGGGGAAACTGGAAATGCGCCTAGGGTCCTAGTTGCCCCAGGACTAGACCTATGGTTGTCCATTGGCACCCCATATCACCACCCCAACATGCCATAGCCACAATAACTATCAGTCGCCACCCTATCCACCAATGGTGGTTGGCGATGCCCCCACCAGACCACGGCCATCTACCCATATTTGACGAGAATATATAATTATTTATTATATATTCTATAAATACATATATCTGTAAAGGGTATCCACGATGCACACATCCTTTACTCGTTCTGGTACATCTCATAACCGCCATGGAGTAATTAAGGCATGTGAACAGGTATCAAGTATGTAATCGTATCCGACAAGAAAATTATCCCCATATTTGGTAAGGTCCTAGATATTGAGTAACTACATTGGGAAGGTTACGCTCAGAGGAGGCTGAGTAGGGTATGACTACCTCTCCTTGACTATAAAAGGAGGGGAAAGAGTACGTCCAGGGCATGCCAACATGAGTCTACTAGAGACATTTACCAAAGATCCACAACATAGATTAGAATCATCCGATTAGGGTTTTTAGGACCTAGAACATGGAGAAATCTGTCAAGAGCCTTAAGACTAGACTATGTAACCCCCTGCCCCAATTGTAATAAATATTCCACAGATATAGGCCTGAACCTATATTAAAATATGTGTCTCTATCTTCTATATGCTTATGTGACCAATAGGTATCCTTACTTAACATATAAGTATTTAGCAAGTCGATTTATAAATTGTAGACATTATTCTCACCCCACCACCTCAACATGAGTACCTTGATCACATGCGACCACGACCCGCGGTTTGTGGCACCCTCCGCCGCCTCACCGCCACCTACTGCTATTGCCCATCGCCAGGTTGGCCTCCCTTCTGTGTTTTATAGTCACAAGCAAAGGGTCCAACTCCCCCACCCCAAATCCTACAGTGGACTTAATTTTTGCTGCTTACACTCGATGATGTTGTTTAATGCCGCTAGCGGTTGGGGTTTGGTAGGTGCCCTCAGGCTGAAAGGGATGGCATGGGCGGCGACTACGCCAAACCCCTTTTTTTGGTTCCCCTGTGCCTCCTAGATCAGTCCCTAGGTTAGTAGTTGTTTATGCATAGATTTCAACAGAATAATATAGCTATACGTCAAAATAGGTATAATACATAAATAAATTCATACGTCTATATTATGGCTTATGATTCTTTACATCCATGGCCAACCAGGTCATTCAATCGAATGAGAACTTGATAGTAGAAAAAACACGTTAAGACTAGTGCCACAGGAAACTTAAGTGCGAACGTAACCTGAATCTTCCATGCTTCACCATTATACTCAAAGTTACGCTACAACTTCTCATATGAATTCAACAAAGAAAGTTTGAGTATAAAATGTACTCAGCAAGCCTTAACACTACTCAAAAGGTTTGATAGATGCTTAGGGTAAAAATCAAGAACAAGGCTATAGGGCTTAGTTTTGAGTGAAAAGCCGAATTTAATTGTAGTGGAATGATGTATAACCCGTGGTATGGAACCATAAAATTAAAGTCAAGTTTAATCATTAATTATAGTTTTTGGCTTCGGGGGAGATAAGACCATCCCGCTAGTTCCAACATTTTAAGCTAGTCAATAAAGGACTAGTTCAACAGCTCCATGCTGGTGTATCCCGTAAATAGGGGCACAAAGCCAAACATACGGGTATGTAGCCCACTCACGCATCAAAGAGTACTCAGACTATAAAGCTAATCATTTGAGACCGAACCATTACAACATCCTTGACTGTGGACACAACTATCCAGATAGGTTTACAGTTAGTAGTGGTTGTACACTTAACACATCTTTTACCGTGGACACGGCTCTCCGGATAGGTTTACACTCTGCAGTGGTTGTACATTTTACCCATGCGATATGCTTCGTTCACATCCAATCACACGCTAATGGTGGAGTGGGCATAACGAGATCCTATACCCACCAAGTATTGCAACGATATTTAACTATGGAAACATTGCTCACTTAGAGTCTCCAGCTGAATCATATGACTTCACTTAGATTGCCTGAGTGTTCTCATAGCTCCCGTTGCCACTATCAGCCTCCAATTGGATATTGGCTTCAACTAGTTGGATATGAGGCCAAGCCCTACCACATATAGGGCATGTGGTTGTATGGTGGTCGTTAGATTGGAAGTCACAATGAACCGGTTCTTATACAACTGAGGCAAGTGTCTAGTAGCAAGAACATCACATAGACGAACCTACCCTAAGGTAGCCCTATCTCTATGGGACACTTTACTCACCCCTGCCAAAATATGTTTCCCCCCATATGTTGATAAAAAAGAAAAAGATAGAGGATTGAGATGGACCATTGTTGGGATGGTATTGAGGAATGGAAGGATTTTGTACTAAGAAGGAATTTGGGAAAGAAAGCATTTGCGAAATTAAAAACAGATTTTAGATTTGAATGACGAATTTGATTCAAATTCAAAGCTTCACCAAAAAATTTCATGAGAAACAAACTAAAACCTTATTGCAGCACGATTTAGTTTATGCATGTTTTCAAATTATAACAAGTTTCAAAATCAAGGTATTTTGTGGGGCTACTTTTCCCTAATTTATCCAAATTTGTTTGAGTTGGTTTTAAATTCCAAAAAGTTCATTTTTGAGCATTTTTTATCATGCGGCAAAACACAGGGTGTTACACACCAAACCAGCAGTGGGCAGTAGCGTGATGGTGCAGTGATATGGCGGTGGCGCCATTGAAGTTGTGGGTCGTAGTAGGGCGGTGGGTGGATGGGGAGGCAAAGAGAGGGCCATTGGAGACAGGAGAGCGTGGCAGCAGTGCAATTGTAGATCCGATGGTAGGAGCGACTTCAGAGATGGGGGCGGATGAGATGGGTAAGTGAGGTGATGAGGCGTATGGAGAGAGAGAAGACTACTGGCGGGTGGTAGAAGAAAAATAGTGAGTCCATCCAACTGCTGTCAGTGAATGAGTGCAATTTTTCTAAAATTCGCTCACCTGACAGACAGACGAACATAATGGTTTAGATCAATCTAATGATACTTTTCATCATCTTCAGTATTACAGTATCATCTATGGATATCATATGTATCGTAGGGATACTATTGGAAATAGAACGAATGACAAACTTGTAAATAATTGAATTTAAATAGGACAAAGTAGTAATCATAATTTTAAATTATTGTTTACGAATTCATATTGATTGATTCATTGTGCGCTAGGGTTCTTTGTTTACTTAATAACTTGCCTCCCTCCTAGGCTACCGCCCCCAACTCCGATCGGATCATCCGGCGTCGTCTCATCTCACCGCGTTGAACACGTCGCAGTTCATGGACAAGCACATCCTGGGCCTCACCGCGGCAGGCTCCGGCTCCGCCACCATATCCTCACCCCCTCCCTCCGCTTCCACCGATGGGAGTGGGCTGGTTGATCTGATGAGCCCTGACCCGCAGGAGGAGGCGGAGGGCCTCCACGTGCACTGCGCTCACCACGGTGGGGCCAGTGGAAACGGCAACGCCAACAATGAGGTGCTGCCCAGCTACGACTTATAGCCAATCCGCAACTCCGCATCAATCCAGACAAGTTTGGCTGAAGAAACTGTGCAGTAATTTCTGGATCCAACTGCATGGACTTCATCATTGGAATTGTACACGAGCGTAAATCTTGTTATGAAAATGCTGACTGCTGTTCTCTACATTCTCATTCAGTCATAGTAGTCTCATTGTTTGGAAATTTGATGTTGATGGTAGTTTAGCTGAAACGGACATTTGCAATGTTACAATACTACTAACTTCAAATACCCACTTTCGTTGCTGTATTTCAGTTCCTCTTTGGTTACCTAAATGGCAGGTGCAGTGCTTGAGCTTCAAGGGATTTTCTGTTCTGTAGGTTTATAGTTTACCTTGAATTACTCAAATTAAAACAGAAACTAACAAAATGAGTTCTCTACTTTTGCATGAACTCTAGAACTATTCAGCAAAATCTTGGACCTTATTGAACTTATGCTGTCTGATGCTGAATAATATACTCAGTTCAGGTCTTTTGTTAGATTTTTTAGGGTTTTGTTGCATTTACAATAAGTAACATAGTGTCATGAGTGGAAATAACTAAGTTTGTGATCTGCGTTTCCGTTCTAGCTACTTATTTTGAATCTTATTCATACTGTTTGTCCCTGGTTCTGGCATTTAAGCCTTCTGTACAAAGGGGGCACAGGCCTAAAAAGCAGTTGGGATGATACACTCCATTATATTCAGTTTACATAGATTATGCTTTGTCATCATGCCTTTAAGATTATGCGGATGTACCATTGCTACATGCTGTCTTGTGAATACTTTGGGCAGACCAAATCTAGACTCCAAAACAAAGAAATTTTGAAGTAACTTTTTAAACTATTTATTTATGTTAAGATAAGGACATAGTTCTATGTACAAATCACGGTTATGTAGTTCTGTAGAATTACTACGACATTCACTTGTGAGAATGGCAAACAGGTGACAATAGATTGATACAATACACCAATTCTACATTTATTTGGACCAGAGATTTGCCCTGCTAGAGGGCTTCTAAAGCTGCAACCTTATTTACTGGAACGAAAAACTGTGCTTAATGGTTGTGTGATTGGAAAGAAATCACTGGTATTTTCAGTCTGCATGGTTGAGGCTTGAGAATTATATCCAGGATTCGACATTGCATTTGTACTTGTAGGAATTTAACCCACTTAGATGTGCAAGAATATCGGAAGTGTCAAGCATGTCATCTTCTTTCCTATGCTCCTGAAAAGGGTAAAGAATTCTTGTTAACTATGTATAGAAATCGATCTACCAGAGTTTTTGCATGCATCATGACAAAAACGAGAATACGTAAGGAATCATGCATCTTCAATTTTAAGGAGAGTAGGGATCTGGACCACCACTCGTCCACCCCTAATCATCTCAGTCATAGGTTGTAGGCTAAAAATTTAGTGATTTAAGTAACAAATATAACTTGATAATTTGATTTAAGTAGGTGTATGATAAATTTGAAAGATCAACATACTCCGTCATAGGTTGTAGGCTAAAAATTTAGTGATTTAAGTCTCTATTTTTAGTTTAAAATAAAACAAGTTGTTCACCCAAATACCTCTGGTATACCTCCAGTTTCAGCTGCTCTGCCAAACACATCCGTATCCATATTCGGAGCTTTGATATTGGCTTCAGCTTAGGTTGGTCAAAACATTTCAGCTCGGCAACATAAATAACACATTTACTTTTTTAATAAAAAAAGCTTTATTCCATCACTAAAACAAGGTTCTGGCTTTCAACTCCATAGTTAAAAATCACATAAGACAACAACTACTTTGAGCTCAGTTTATGTAAGCTCTGTAGCACAATATTTGCTAGCGTAACCTCGGTAACGTGAGGTCGGCTCGCATAAGCCTGAGTTAATCGAGATTTTCAAGCTCTACTCGATAACTTAACGAAATTTGGTGGAGATTCGAGTTCACCCCGCTTATCATTCGAGCCAAGCTCAAATAGCTCGTTGAGCTTGAGATATATTTTGACAGCCCTGGGTTTCGAGCTTGAGGATATCAAGCAAGCCAATAGTCCTTTCATCGATGATCAAGAACTAAACAGCAACGACAATTCTAGAAAATTGTCACCTGAGTGCACAATAACAAATGCTGGACAGAAGTGTAGAGATGTTATGGCATGTCGGGGGAATCGCTATTAAAGACCTCCGACGTTCCTTGGCCTCGGAAGTCCATGCCCAAAGACCGTAAGGCTCTAGCCCCCTCCGGGGCGCGGGGCTCCGAAGCAGTAAAGGCCGTGCCTCTGGAGATCCGAAGCCTTCTGAGCATTCGAAAATATCAACCAGGAGGAAGCCTGCAGGCCGCCCTCACGTGCAGTGAGGTGACCAGAATTTAATGCTGGTGCAGTGGTGGCCGCTTGACACTATAGCGCAAGTGGTGGCCGCCTGACACGCTAGTACAATACGGCACCGAAATAGACGATCCATCAGTAGGACAAAGGCCTTACCAGTCATATGGATAATTACTGGGTTAGCTCGCTCTCTGGTTGTATAGTATATACCTCTGCCTACCTTCTGAAGGCACGTTTGTATATTCACACTCTTTATATTAGTATAAATATAGACCTTTGGCCATCAAGCCAAAGGGGAAAAAAAGGGTGTCCAGACAACTTTTTTGTCTCTTTATTCTTCACCTCTTTTTCAAGCTTGAGCCATTCGTGTGACTTGGCTCTTGCCACACTATATTTATGGAAGATAGATTCTTTCACCAACGGTGGCGCCGACCATGGGGAGAGAATAAGTGTAGAAATACTAGGAGAGGTAGGATGCCACCAAAGAAGAAGACTACTGGGGTGACAGCCCAGGCGACCGATTCCCCGACCATGCCTGTGCAGAGGTCCACGTGATCGCTGCACTGAAACTCACGCTTCGCCAATGCCAGCTCCTCTGCAGGCCAAAATGAGAACCCTGGGGCCAGTGGCGGTTCGGATGCGACCCTGGTCATGATTGACACTAGGGACCCCGCTGGTCCAAGGGCCCCACGGCAGCAACACGGTGCGGACCTCGGGGCATCCCAGGGGGCTGTAGCTGAGGCAACGGCTGCACAAACCACCTCACCCGACTAGTAGGTACACATAGCGGCTCTCATGGCCCAACTGGAGGAGCTGTAGACGGCCCTGCGGGTGGTCCAACCACCTATCCACATGACCGTTGTGAGACCCATAGCAGCCAACACCATGCCGGCCTGGGCTCTAGGCGCCAACGAAGGCCCTTGTTATCACGATGCATCATCACCACACAACGGTCACGGTCGACCAGCAAGTAGCGGGGCTTCTGGCTTGTCGACGCGGTGCCCCTCTTGTCTACTCCAACTCTCCCCTTCAAGCGAACCTATAGGGCATATCCTTCCCAAACAGGTTCTGGACCACCCAAGCTGCCTAAATTCAAGGGTGATTCAGACCTGGAGGAGTTCACTCGCATATACGGCCTCACCATTGAGGCCAACGAAGGCATGCACGCCACCATGTCCTAGTGTTTTTCTCTCTCTAGAGGGGGTAGCCCTCTGGTGGTTTTGGGTGCTTGAGCTTGGGTCCATCTATACTTTGGTCCAACTCAGAGATTCCTACTCCAACAATTTTTAGGGTACCTTCATCGAGCTAGTGACCTCGGGGAGCCTATATGCGATGAAGCAATAGCTCGGCAAGACCCTCCGGTACTTTCTGAGGTTCACCCAAACCAAGCCCTAGGTAAAGGGTAGTTCAGAATCGTCAGTCATAGATGTCACAACCCAAGGCCTAGCCTTCGGACCTCTCTTCGATCAAATACGTCGACACCTGATGCACTCGGTGATCACTCTCATGTGCAAATTTTAGGAATACGCAAGAGCGGAGGAAGAGTGGCTCCGTTGGGAGGCTGCACTTCTCTCCACAAACCCCAGCGTTGAGCATGAAAAGCTGGCCTCACAAGAAGGCTCCTCGCATGCCCCGCCGCCTTCATCGGTAATAAGGGGCTCCAAGGAGGCCGAAGGCTTTAGGGTGCGAGGGCCCCAGCAACGGCAATGACGTGGTGTTCACAAGTCTCTCAAACCCAAGGGGCTCTGAACCCATCTGAAGGGATCGATGATATCATAAGAGGGGGGTGAATTAGGACACTTAGAACTAATTCAGCTCCAAAAACAACCCAAGATAAATCTATATCAATTTCTATCTAAATGTGCTCTAAGTTTATCTAATGTGTCTACTCTACCGATCAAAGTATTTGCAACCTATCTAAGAAGGTAAATTGCAAGAATGTAAATGCAGAAACGTAAGTAAGGTAGAGAGAGTAAACTCAGCATAAGAGATTTTTTTCCTGTGGTATTGATGGCATGAATGCCACCCCTAGTCCATGTTGAAACTCCACAAAGGATATGCTCCCAGTCAGCACCCGGTCACGGCTCTTGAAACACCAAGTCACAAAGACAAGGCCTCCACCCGGATGAGTCACCAAGCCACCAAGACAAGATCTCACCACTAGCCTCTCTTACAGTTCCTTACCGTCGTGATCACTTCGGAGTTTGAGCCACCAAGGCAAGGGTCTCCGCATCCCCGCACAATCGCCCTGCCGCCACTCCACACCAAGTCAAAGGGTCAAAAAGCTTGCCGGTAAGTCACCAAGACTCCAAGGTGCCGACGTACCACTTGGTACAAGGTTGAATTACTCCTTGATCCACTCTCACCTAGCAACACTCTCTCTAGGCCTATAAGCACTAATCACTCACTAATCTTGTGCTTAATTGCCTTGGATAATCACTTTAAGCACTTTGGTGGCTTGGATACCTTCTCAGGTGTACATGAACTTCTCTGGAAGGTAAATTGACTACCACGATCAGATACAATTATCTTGGATACTCCATGCAGACACACAATCCTGGACATATATAACTCAGCTAGTTTTGGACCTCGATAGGATTCTTTGACTGGAATGAAGTGAGCTACTTTTGTCAACCGGTCAACTATGACCCATATGGAATCATATCCTGATTGAGTTCGAGGTAGACCTAGTATGAAGTCCATGTTGATTTCTTCCCACTTTCATTCAGGTACTTTCAACGGTTGTAGCAGACCTGCTGGTCTTTGATGCTTTGCTTTGACTCACTGACAGATATCACATAAAGCCACATATTCTGCTACTGCATGTTTCATTCTGTACCACCAATACTGATCTTTAAGATCCTGATACATCTTAGTACTCCCTAGGTGAATGGAATATGCTGGATCATGAGCTTCTTTTAAGATTGTATCCCAAATAGCCTTTATGTCCAGAACACATATCATGTGCTTGTACCACACTGTACCTTGCTCATCTTTAGTGAAATCTGGGGCTTTGCCAACTTTGATGAGCTGCTTGATTTCCAAAATCTTTTCATCCTCAAGCTGACCCTTCCTTATATCTTGATCAAGCGTTGAGTCTATTTCCATTGCAACTATCTCGGTGTTACACACCATTCTCAGATTCAACTTCTTGAACTCCTTGCATAGCTCGGGACTCACTTCTTGAAGAGTTATAGCGTTGACATGAAATTTTCGGCTCAAGACATCAGCCACTATATTTGCCTTTCCTGGGTAATAGTTAATTCCCAAATTGTAGTCCTTGATGAGCTCTAACCACCTGTATTGTCTGAGATTAAGATCCGATTGAGTGAAGATATACTTCAAGCTCTTATTATTTGAATAGATCTCACATCTTTGACCTATCAGATAATATCTCTAGATCTTGAGGGCATGGACTACTGCGGCTAACTCCAAGTCATGCGTCGGGTAATTCTCTTCATGCTTCCTTAACTGCCTAGAGGCGTATGCTACAACATAACCCTCTTGCACGAGCACATAACCCAAACCTTGACAAGATGCATCGCAATACACAGAAAACGGCTTCTGAGTATCTGGTATGATCAAAACCGGAGTTGAGGTTAACATTTTCTTTAACTCATTAAAACTAACTTCTCGAGCAGCTATCCACTTGAAATCTGCTCCTTTCTCTAGCAGTTCTGTTATTGGCTTTGCTATCTTGGAGAAACCTTCTATAAACCGACGATAGTATCCTGCTAGACCCAAGAAACTGCGGATCTTTGAAACATTCTGCGGTGGTTTCCAGTTCAGAACATCATTTACTTTGGATGGATCCACAGGCACACCTCCTGCTGAAATAATGTGACCAAGAAAGGGAACTTCTTTTAACCAAAACTCACATTTGCTTAGTTTTGCATACAATGATTTTCTCTGAGCTTCTGCAATACCATTCTTAGATGTTCCTCATGCTCTTCCTTGTCCTTGGAGTACACCAGGATGTCATCAATAAATACAACGACAAACTTGTCCAAGTACTCCATAAAGACTTTGTTCATCAGATACATGAAGTAAGCTAGGGCATTGGTCAACCCGAATGGCATTATTGTGTACTCATATAGACCATACCGAGTAACGAATGTTGTCTTTGGAATATCTGAGGCACGATTCTTTAGTTGATGATACCCAAACCGAAGATCGACCTTGGAGAACACACATGCTCCTTTCAACTAATCAAACAGATCTTCAATGCGGGGTAGAGGGTACTTATTCTTGATTGTTACTTCATTCAGAGCTCGATAATCTATACGCATCCTTTGGGTTACATCCTTCTTCGATACGAAGATAATTGGGGCTCCCTAGGGCAAAGAACTGGGCCGGATAAACCCTTTGTCTAGTAGCTCTTGGATTTTCTCATTGAACTTAACCAACTGATTGGCATCCATTCTATATAGCCTCTTATAAATAGGAGCCGTTCTAGGTACTAATAAATGACGAACTCAATTTCGTGATCAGGTGACATACCTGGCAAATCCTCTGGGAAGACATCTGGAAATTCACCGACCACTCTGCTATCTTCCAAGGCATTGGCCTTGTTGAGACTGGCGTTGATAGCAAACTTTGTCGGGGCTTGGAATTGTACTGACTTTGTAGCGCATCCAATGGCTCTATTGTACTTGGTCAACCAGTCCATTCCTAATATTATATCAATTCCCTTGGATTCCAGAATGATGAGGTTGGCAAGAAAGTCTACCCCTTATGCTTATACTTATTTTAGGGCATATATGCCTTGACTCCATTTCTCTTCCAGGAGAACTAACTAGCACCTGATTTTTCATTAATGCTCTTGGTAATTTATATGTATTCACAAACTGAGATGATATGAAAAATCAACATACACCGAATCTTGTTAAAATTTGTAGTTTGAAGATAAATATAGTTGAGTAGCAGGTAGGGATTAAAATTTCAGCGAAATTTCGCGATTTTCAAAAATTTCGGTGGTGAACAAAATATTTTATTTCGGAATTTTCTTTCACTGGAATGTGGGACCCACGGAGCAGAGGACGAAAAATGACCAAAATTTCGACGAAATTTCACGAATTTCAGTCTTCTCACTGATGAACGAAAAAAATTATAATACGAAATTGAAATCCCTGGTAGCAGCCGCCGAATCAGAGAGCCGCCGTAGTCGAGCCGGTCGCCAACTTGCGGGCGCCGGAACGCCAGAGGACAAACGGTCTACTCTGATCCGATCGGTGATTCGGGGTTAACAAAATGACGAGATTAGCCTTAAAGGACAATAAGTCGTAATTTAATCATTTTAAAAATAATTAGAAAAATATATATCTAGTTCAATAGACGGTTAGATTTAATTCATATACTTTAAACTATGGTATCATTTTTCACCGAGCTCCTAGTTGAATACTAATATAAAGTTAATAGAATATTCGATCCAGCTCGATCTTCTTTGTTCTAGTATTAACTGCTTCCACGGATCGTTCAGTTGCCACTTGAAACGAAGTGGCACTAACCACCTACGTACCTGCCTTCTTCTGCAGATGATTCAGCTAACCCTTCGGCGATTCGTTTTCTCCGGTTTCTTCCGGTGACGTGCCAGCTGCATGCAACTGTATGCGCCCGCCCTTGCCTGTCACTCCAAATATAGAGCAGCTCGTACGTGGTGTGTATAAGCCATCGATCGCTGCCCTCCTCCATAGATCCTGCCTCACCAATCGCGCTAGCAATTGATTGAATCGAGCCGCAACCTCTCCTCAATCTTCTTGGACGATCTTGATCCCGTCAGATCTTGGCCCTGTAGCAGCTGATTGACCGATTGAGCGCGGCAGAGCGATGGCGAGCTACTCGTGCCGGCGGCCCTGCAACGCCTGCAGCACGAGGGCGATGGCGGGGGGCGTCGTCGGCGAGCCGGTGGCGCCGGGGCAGAGGGTGACGGTCCTGACCATCGACGGGGGCGGCATCCGGGGCCTCGTCCCTGGCACCATCCTCGCCTTCCTCGAGGCCAGGCTGCAGGAGCTTGACGGGCCGGAGGCAAGGCTGGCGGACTACTTCGACTGCATCGCCGGGACGAGCACCGGCGGCCTCATCACCGCCATGCTCACCGCGCCCGGAGAGGACAAGCGCCCGCTCTTCGCTGCCAGAGACATCAACCGCTTCTACCTCGACCACGGCCCGCGCATCTTCCCTCAAAAGTGAGTCAGCCGATCCCTCTTGATCGATCAGAGGCATGTGATCGAACCGAAACTGACCGACGATGCATGAGATTGGTTTGTGGCAGGAGGAGCAGGCTCGCGGCGGCGATTTCCGCGCTGAGACGGCCACGGTACAACGGCAAGTACCTGCATGGCAGGATCAGGAGCATGCTCGGCGAGACGAGGGTGTGCGACACGCTCACCAACGTCGTCATCCCCACCTTTGACGTCAGGTTGCTCCAGCCCATCATCTTCACCACTTACGACGTACGTCGCAGCCCCCGAATCCGCGATCGATTCTTGAATCTTGATACACATGCGTGTATTCAGTTGTTGCGCATGACTCAACTTCTGATAATTGCTCGTCTGCGTTGATTTCAAGGCCAAGAGCATGCCCCTGAAGAACGCGCTCCTCTCCGACGTGTGCATCAGCACATCTGCCGCGCCAACCTACCTCCCAGCGCACTACTTCAAGACCAAAGACGTCAGCGGCAAGGAGCGCGAGTACAACCTCATCGACGGCGGTGTCGCCGCCAACAACCCGGTAATTAAGCAAGAGCATCTCTGAAGTCTGAACTCGACATCGATGTCGATTCATATATCATTCGGACGTGCCTGCTACTTAGTGCCAAGAGAACAGTCACACATACTAATTGTTGTCGGTCTTTCCTGCATGAACAGACGATGGTTGCGATGACGCAGATCACCAAGAAGATGGTGGCCAAGGACAAGGAGGAGCTGTACCCGGTGAAGCCGGCGGACTGCGGCCGGTTCCTGGTGCTGTCCATCGGAACGGGCTCGACCTCCGACCAGGGTCTCTACACTGCGCGGCAGTGCTCCCGGTGGGGCGTCATCAGGTGGCTCCGCAACAATGGCATGGCCCCCATCATCGACATCTTCATGGCGGCCAGCTCCGACCTCGTGGACATCCACGCCGCCGTGCTGTTCCAGTCGCTCCACAGCGATGGCGACTACATCCGCATCCAGGACAACTCGCTCCGTGGCGCCATGGCCACAGTGGACGCGGCGACGCCGGAGAACATGAGGAGCCTCGTTGAGATCGGGGAGCGGATGCTGGCGCAGCGGGTGTCCAGGGTGAACGTGGAGACGGGGAGGTACGAGCCTGTACCCGGGGAAGGGAACAACGCCGACGCGCTCGCCGGGATCGCCAGGCAGCTCTCGGAGGAGAGGAGGATGCGGCTCGCGCGCCGAGACGCCGCCTGTGCCGTCGGCTCCAGATGCAGCTTCTCGTTCAAGGATTAGCATTACAAACTGCAGATGATACGGTCCATGTTGTTACATGTCAGTAGTGACATATCAGATTACTCACTCTTTTTGCGATACTGATTTGGGCATCCAACTCACTGTGAACCAAGCACTAATGAGCACTAATGTAGTTGCTCGCGATCCAACCACATGTTAAGGGTCTTCTCCGTCTAGTCACATATAAGTGAACGTTTTGCACATCATGCTGGAAACATATTATTTTTTATGTAATATATTTATAAAACATAGAGTAAATTTCACAAATTACCATAATTTTGGGCTAATAGTAATAAAACTACAACTTTTTTATCTATTTCACAAACTCACCATTATTTTAGGCTTTTTCACACAAAACTACAACTTTTACGCTTCAGTTTTGCCGTCGAAAATCAATGTTCATCGGCACAGTTCACATGCACAACGGTCTTCTGTTTCTACAAAAATCCTAATTTTTTTTATGTGTTCCATAATCTATGTGCAACCTAATTTAATTAGATTCACCCAAAAAATCCTGTGTATAATTTAAATTTAAATTCTCCAAAAAAGACTACTTTATAATTTCTAACAATTGTTAGTGTCTCAAATAAATTTCCAAAAATCTAGTAAAATTCACTAATATTTTTCTTATATGATGGAATAATTTTTAAAATTATTTTTGCCCTAGGTTATATGGTAAAGAAGTGAGTTCCTTCGTAATGCTGCATGTGAATCAGTTTCCAGATTTTTAGATTTTATTTGAGGCCTCTCGAGCATTACAAAGGAACTCACTTTTTTTACCATATACAATAAGACCGGAAATAATTTTAAAAATTATTCCATCATATAAGAAGAATATTAGTGATTTTTCCAGATTTTTAGGAATTTCCCTGATGTCCTAACAATTGTTAGAAGTTATAAAAGTAGATTTTTTAAGAATTTTTTTAGAATTTTAATTTAAATTATACACATAATTTTTTGGTGAATCCAAATAAAATGGGTTCCACATAGATTATGAACATGTATAAATAATTCTTGGATTTTTTGAGAAATAGAAGACTGCAGTGCCTGTAAGCAGTACCTCTGAATAGTAAATTTCGACGACAAAAATGACAGAAGTGTAAAAAGTTATAGTTTTGTGATAAGGAAGCCTAAATTATTGGTGGGTTTATGAAATGGACACAAAAGTTGTAGTTTTTGTGACTATTAGTTCAAAATTGTGGTGGATTTGTGAAATTTACTCGAAAACATATCAAAAGTACACTATTATAGAAAGTATTTTTTGATACAAATTTACCCATATCATTTTTAAGTATTCAAATCAATACATGAAAAGATCATTTTGTTACCAAAGTTTTAAACGGTTAACTATAAGCAAACCAAAATGATATTATTTATGACTGGAGGATGTACTTTGTGGCAAACTTTATCACGACGAAGTGAGCACCCCTTGCAAGAAAAAATGCATATTTGCTACTGCTTCAAACTTGAAACTACAACCCAAGATTTGCCAATAAAAAATCATGAATTGCAAAATTGCCACCAAAAGTCCTCCAAATTGATTCCATCTACGGTAGATTCTATTTTCAACCGAAAGAAAAAGCTAGCCAAACCCGCCTTGCCAATTTTGACCAAATCATTATCATTGGGCCCGGCCTTCTTATGGCCCGGTTGAGTCGGGCTTCTCTTTGCATGGGCCGTTAACGAAGAAACACCACTCAAAGCGGCTGCGATGCCCCATCCGGGCCCAGATGGACAATGACGAGCCATGCGGTGGCGTCAGATCAGCATGACACACATCCAGAGCGCGTTGTTTTGCGAGGGAACAAGGAGGCGGGGTGAAGGTGGCGGCAACTAAGATGGCGGTGTAACCGGGTGCCATTTGCGAGCTAATCCGCGGTGATCAACTCTCTATCTATACTAGAGAAAAAGTGTGTCATTAATGCGCTAGCATGGTACATAATGGAGTTGTCCAGCAATTATTTTTATGTCGAACGCTACCTAGGCCGAAGCCCAAATGATCATTGGTGGCCCAGAGGCCCATGTCAGTGATGATCCACAATTGCTAGAAAGAGGTTGTCTTGGGTGGCTAGGGTTATGGTTCTGAAGCCGCGAATTCAATCGCCAGTGACGGAGGAGGTACAAAAGAAAAAAGAACTACCTATAGTCATTTGTGCTTTTCTCATAGTGGAATTGGGATATCTATTGTTCAATAATTACTAATTTGAGAAATATATATACAAGGCAATTTGTGAAAACTGAAATGAGTGTAAATAAGTTGATCAATGCAGGATTTTCAAAGTATCCATCCAATTGTTGAACATGTTGATGAAGGAAGTAGGTACATGTTCGCTCGAGTTTTCATATTCTCTTTTCTTTTACATGCTATTGCCAGAATTAGTAATAATTTCTTGTATGTATATGTGAGAAGAGAAGTTCGATTGAATGTAACCAAAATACTGTAAGCAGGAGATCTCTCTTCTGACCTTATGAGATTAAACTGCCATATGGATATAAGTGAAATAGCATTGAAGACCTTAGGATTGCCTGGTGTTATTCTGCGAGTGCAGCGCCTCTAAGTAGGTTCTTGCTAAATAGGAACCTGGAGCCGCTCGCAGCCTCGTAACATTGGGGCAATTCATTAGTGGCCAATAAGATGCAGAGTGTGGTAAAAATATGAATAATCTAAAATCAATGTAATGTTGGAAATTAATCTTACTTTGGTGCCTTTAGGAAAGTTAAGTATTTAGTATAGGCAAGTCAGATGCATGCACGTAGAAAGCTAGGATAGTTTTGGTTAGTCAGTTGCCGTATACGTACTCATATAGAAGGTCTACGAGTCTGCGGAATACACGGCCGCCGATCAAGTCCGAGTCGTATGCTTGCATGTGACTAGGTTGTAGAGTTCGAGTCAGAGTCTATATGCTTGTATGGCAAAGTACACGTACAGGTGCACGGAGTCCAGATCATATACAAGTCGGAGATGATGGCTTGTATGTCTGGCCGGTCATATACTCAGGGCCTATATAAGCAAGGGCATGTAATAGGAGTTTAGATGCATCGAGGAGAAAAGCTCAAAGTACATGGTTAGGTACTCAAAGAGCTCAGATCTCCTTGGGTGTCGAATCGTGGAAAGCTCAAAGTACTTGGTTAGGTACTCGAAGAGCTCGGATCTACGATCGGGTAGAGGAAAGGTCGAAGTACTCAGTGAGCTCGGATCTCAAATCTATACTTTGGAAGAAATAGAAGAAAAGAAAAGGCTAAGCTATCACGGCCTCGGAAATTTGTGTGTTCTTGTGTTCTCTCGTCGTGTTCCAGCGAATCGTCGAGTTCCAGTTGATGGATCGTCCGTCTTGCTTCTCGCCAGGTTGTTTGTGTGGTCGTGGCACTCACTTGGTCAGAAAGGGTGGTTGTGCATGTGCTGGTCGCTCGCCTGGTCATATGTTTGCTCGGTCACATGAGTTGGTCGCGTAAGCTGGTCTTGTGATCTGCTCGTGGGAGCTGGTCATGATCGTGTGGTCCTGGTGGTCGGGGAAACCCAACAATTGGTACCAGAGCCTCGACGAACTACTCGGCAAGCTAGGAGATCTATTGTGTGCGGTCGACGGATAGCAGAGGCAGCGAATCAACATCGGCGATGATGTCTAGATCAGGAGCACCAGCGAAAGAGAGTTCACTGGTGTCGCTACACTATCCAATGCTCACGAGGAGCAACTACACAACATGAGCGATTAAGATGAAGGTGTTCATGTGTGCATAAGGCGTTTGGGACGCTGTCGAGCACGATGACCCAAAGGAAAAGGTGGACATGAAGAAGGATCAGATAGCGCTTGCCGCCATCTATCAAGGCATCCTGGAGGAGACGCTACGGACGGTATCCGAGAAGGAAACTTCCAAGGAGGCATGGGAGTGCATCAAGATGATGTACCAAGGTTCCAAATGTGTCAAGGATGCTCATGTTCAAACCCTCAGAGAAGATTTGGATGGCTTGTGGATGAAGAGCACGAAGTCGGTCGATGACTTTGCAATGAAGGTGAATTCCATCATCAACACAATTCGTGGGCTCGGTGACACAATGGAGGACTCCTATGTGGTATGGAAGATCCTTAGAGCCACACCAAACAAGTTCTTGTAGATCGTTGCTTCAATCAAGCAATTCGGTGACCTCGAGACCATGACAGTCGAGGAGGTCTTCGGCAGTCTCCGGGCGTACGAAGAAAGGTTGCGCGGCAATGACGACGATGTCGACATCAATTCTGAGCATGTGTTGCTCAATAAAGCCCAATGGAGAGCTAAGGATAAGGATGAAGATAAGCATCTGTTGCTCACCCGAGCACAATGGAGAGCTAAGGAGTAGAAGAATGGTGATGAAGGCTCCTCCAATAGTGGAGGACAAGGCAACAAGAATCAGAAATTCGACAAGGCTAAAGTGAGGTACTACAAGTGCAAAGATTATGGGCACTACCAGTGGGAATGCGAGGAGTCGAAGAAACAGGGGAAGGCGTTGTTCATGGCTGCAGAGCAGGATGACCACCCAACGCTGCTCTAATGTGAAGAAAACAAGATTAAGGGGGGAGTGTTGGAAACTAATCTTGTTTTGGTGTCTTTAGGAAAGTTAAGTATTTAATATAGGCAAGTCAGATGCATGCACGCAGAATGCTAGGATAGTTTTGGTTGGTCAGTTGCCGTATACATACTCGTATAGAAGGTCTACGAGTCCACGGAATACACGGCGGCCGATCAAGTTCGAGTCGTATACTTGCATGCGTCCAGGTCGTAGAGTTCGAGTCGGAGTTTATATGCTTGTATGGCAAAGTACACGTGCAGGTGCATGGAGTCCAGATCGTATACAAGTCGGAGATGATGGCTTATATGTCTGGCCGGTCATGTACTCAAGGCCTATATAAGCAAGGGCATGGAATAGGAGTTTAGATGCATCGGGGAGAAAAGCTCAATATACTTAGTTAGGTACTCAGAGAGCTCGGATCTCCTCGGGGCGTCGAATCGTGGAAAGCTCAAAGTACTTGGTTAGGTACTCGGAGAACTCGAATCTACGATCGGGTCGAGGAAAGCTCGAAGTACTCGGTTAAGTACTCAGTGAGGTTGGATCTCGAATCTAGACTTCAGAGGAAAAGAAAAGGCTAAGCTATCGCGGCCTTGGAAATTTGTGTGTTCTTTTGTTCTCTCGTCGTGTTCCAGCAATCGTCGAGTTCCGGTTGACGGATTGTCCGTCTTGCTTCTCGCCGGGTTGTTCGTGTGGTCGTGGCGCTCACTTGGTCGGACAGGGTGGTCGTGCACGTGCTGGTCGCTTGCCTGGTCGTGCATCTGCTCGCTCACGTGAGCTGGTCACGTAAGCTGGTCTCGTGATCTGCTCGTGGGAGCTGGTCGTGATCGTGTGGTCCTAGTGGTCGGGGAAACCCAACATGTAGTTGAATAAAAAGATGCATGGGAACAAGGCTCTGATGTAATTAGAAGGATGGAGAACTGGCATATGAAGCCGAAAAGTTGTATCGTCACCGCCAAAACACTTAAGGATAATAAGAGGCAATCATGGCCATCAATGAAACTCAATTTTTGCAAAATGGTACATAAATGATGCTACTAAAAACTGATCCCTGTTGTATGGAAAGGTGATAGGAGTATCCAATATGTGGTAGAGGTAGCAATACGATTATTTTGGGCAGTGAATTTACACTTGACTATTGAAACATGTGAAACAAAGACCATAAGTAATACAAGGAGCGCATGCAAATGATTTAGTTTATTAAAAATGTAATCAATTTATAATTACATTTTCTGCAACCCATGATTGCAAACTGTGTTCGGTAGTCTTATGTGTAGGCCATCAAATATCTACATAAAGCAATCTAGGTTAGCATACCTGGGAAAACCAGAATGATAGAACCACAACATGGATGAGGATTTGGATCCTTTCATATGAAACATTTATGACTATTTTCTGTGAAGTTGTCAACTACTGCATCGAACAATAACTGGGTAAAGAATTTTGTCAAACCTGGTGTTTATATTTATCTGAAAAGCAAAAATCAGGGTCATGAGTTTAAATGGAAAGGATATCGGTGCTCATACCTCCAACCATCAGTGCTCATACCTCAACCATCACAACTGCAATGCTACATATTTCCTCCCCTGATAAAATCTCTCCCGAAAAAACAATTGAATATGGATAGAATTTATGATGGCACCTCAAATTTATCCAATGGAATTTCATTTTGAGGCCATCTAAATGGATGAAATGCAATCGTGGAACATGAGGATATTCCAACTAACACATCTTGCCTTCAGAATGTAAATATTCCTAGCATGGACTCAGGAAGCAGAAGCCATCGAACTCCAATTAATTTTGGCAGCATTCATGTTGTACAAACTAAACAAACCAATGAGAGCAGACCAAGAAATCTAACCTAGGAGAAGAGCGAGGCTGCGTGTCGTGTGCTCGAGCACCTCCTCCCGTTGGAGTAAAGACCATGGTCTCGCTAGGTAGCCGCATTGTAAAATCAAGTTGCAGGGAGGAAAGCAGCACGGCCGAGGTCGGGTGAACATGTAGAGGCGACTAATATAGGAGAGGAGATGTTGAGGACGTTGATGGAGAGAAAGATGGTTAAGATAGAACATTAAAGATCAGATAATTGTGCAGAATCATAATTTGAAATTTAATTCTCACAAGTACTGCATGGCGGAAAATTTTTCAATCAATGATGGCATGGGACCTGTCAAATAATTTTGCATCAGATTCCTAAAAGAATATTGTAACCATCAAACATAGTTTTGCTGATTCTCTCCAAATAAAATCGAGTATTCAAAACATGCTGATTCACATGGAGACTTATGGTGAACATCTTCAAACCAATTCACTTAAACAAAAAAGAAAGAATCATGTAGAGCCTAATCTTCAGCCATAATTGTGTTCAGCTATAGTAAATTTAGCGATCATTTAGAAACACAAGAGATGTGGTCATGAACATATATGCCTGATGTTTTTTTGTCGATTAATGTTTTCTCTAATACTAACGGTCCCTTAGCAATTTTGCTTGTTATTACTATGAAACTATCTTCAGTTGCTCCCTTAGAAGATCTGATAGTTTTGTCGGATGTTCCGATATGTTGGGCATTCAAAAAAAAAATGAAACATTGGATTCCTGGGTTGTTCTATTTATTTAACCGGATATTCCGGTGCATTTGTCGGAACTTCCAAATTATTTTTGGATCGAAAGTTTTGATCTGAATGTCGGAACATGCGACTGGACTTCTGTGACACCACTCTTTTCTCTAGTTGGAATTTCATATTCTTAAGTTTCTTAGATATGCACGCAATCACTATCAAATCACCAAAGAGCCTACCCTACCATCTTGTTCTTCTTGTGAATATAAGAAAGGATAATTATCTCTATCATGTTAGTGAGTTGAGAGGAAGGCGGATGATAACTTCGCTAGCAATTGAACAACACCCCCTTTTTATCTTGAAGGTTCCTTGTTGAGTTATGACCAGTTCTAGGTGAATATGGCACTAAGAAACCTAGCTTTCCACGACACCGAGGCTTTCTTTTCTTTGGATTTTGACATGTGAATCGTAGCACCATCGTGCCATCTACTCTCTACCGTATAGCTCAACTCTTAAACTCTTAATTTCATTGCACCCTCCCCAAAGGTCACACCCTCAAATTTGTGTATATATTTATATTTATATGGTTTGCGTAAGAATTTAGATAAATTTGTGCAACTTTGAATTGGTCTAAATTCAAATTGAATTAAGAAGAGAAAATCACATAAAATGATAAAAGTTGTAAGGTTAACCAAGAATCAGTGGTATACGTGCATTTCATGATTGATCTTTAATTTTCCTATATAGAGCATGGCAAACTAAGATTAACAAATTTTACTTTCACATTTTTTTGGATATTTTATACTTTCATTATGGAATTAACAAATTATAGCCTAATTAATAAAATAAAGGTAATTCAGTGTAAATTTCATGCATGCAAGTATTTTTATCATGTAGACAATAGTAAGGGCCTGTTCATTTTTTATTGTCATTGTGGATTATAGCTTCTAAAAGCTAGAATAAAAAACAATTAGTAGGATTCTACAATCCATAATACACAATCACAATCAAGATTGTGGCAAAATCCACAATCAAGAGAAAAGTTGATTTTTTGGATTGTGGGGGCTAGAGATATGAGAGTGGGCATACAATTATAGCAAAATTACCCACAAACTCCACTGGGTATACCCCATGCCCCACCTCACTTCCGAACCCCCCACGGCCCTCTGCCTGTTCTGCTTTTGGTCGAATCCTGTCGCCTCCCTACCGGTGATCTAGGTTTTCCCACCACCGGCCATCCATCCTGCCGTTAGCCAGTCTTCCCGCCACCTTCCACTCATCCGGGCCGACAATCCTCCTTGCTGGCAAGTCTTCCCCTGGCGTTCCCGCGCAATCTGTGAAGCCTTGTCTGCCTGTAAGCTGTCGCCAGCGGCAATCTGTCCCCCACATCAAGCCTTCCCCATCGTCAGGTCTTGCTTGCCGTCAGGCCTTCCATGCCGGCAAGCCTTGCTCACCATCAAGCCATCAACGTTGGCAACTATTCTCGTGCTAAAAAACACCTTAAATGGTGCGTCCTCGCAAAGGCCCCGATCTTGGCCTCAACATAGATGTGTTTCACTATTGCGGCCATCGACTGCTCTCTGCGTTTGAAATGTGTCTATTGCATCCCTTCCAAATTTCCTAGGTGACTAGCATGATGAGCGATTTGAGAACTTTTCAGGATGAAGAGAAGCAATGGGCTAAGGAAGCCCACCAGTTGAGCACCGAGGAACTGAGTGGCCATGCTACAAGGAGGATGGGCGGCTGTTTAAGCTATGTACCTGGGGTTCAGCAAACCTATCTGGTGAAGTAACATTCCACAATGAGGTGTAGACAACTCTCATTTGAGTGTTTGTAGAGGGGCAAAGAGGGTTATAGGTCCACCCCCTGTGGGAGAGGCGATCCGCAGTTCAAAGCTTGTTTTGTACGGCCAGCCAGGCGAAGAATTTGCACCTAACAGCGCCCAAGCCTTCCAAAACAGCTGGGTGAAGTTTGTACATATAGAGCCCCTGAACATCAGGTTGTAAGCCGAACGTGTGGAATAAGGTTCGGCTACAGGCGAACTGTGGTTGTCACACTCCATAGTCAAATGAACTGCATGCGTGGTGTGGTCCTGTGAAGTATGCTGCAGGGTGGCCATATCAATGATCTATGATCTGTGAATAATCACTTCCATAAGGGAGCATTGCTTAGACCTTGAGAGAGCAAAAAGAAGTGGTGCTCGATCTTTGGGCCTGAAGCCCTGGGCCCAAGTGAAGTGCCAGAAGGAAAATTTCCCTCTACACCCAATGGAGATTGAGGTTGCAATCACGAAGAGCATTCTTTCTATGTTATCACATGGAATCTCCACACCAACCCAAGCCTTCTGGGTTGCCGTCCACTCCTACCATAACCAACATTGTCTGAGCGTACGGCCAAGAATTTTGAGGTGAAGGACGCTTAGGCTGCCCAGCTTCTTAAGCCTGCATGCTCTCTTCTAGCTGACTTCTCATTTGCCACCTAATATTTGTTTGCAGCCTGTCCAAAGGAATTGCCTTCTAGCTTTGACAATTTGCAGCAAGATTGACTTAGAGGTTTGATAGCCGACAAGAAGTGAATAGGCTGGGAGGTCATGATGGTTTTGACTAGGGCCAACCAGCCAGATGGTGCAATGTGCTTCCCCTTCCAGGAAGACATCTTCCGAATCACTTTCTCAACCCTTGGTTGCAGCTTGAAGGCTTGAAAGAGTGTCGAAGGTAGGTCGATCTTGGCACATCGGATAGGAGTATCCAAAGTCTTGGAGAAGTTTGCCTCGAGCCCCGTAGCCTTACCAAAGGAGTTAAAAAAATTTGTAAGCGTTGCCACTTCCTGAGCAAAAGGTGCGATGAAGACCATCATGTTATCGGCGTACATGGACACTTGCATCCTATCGGTGTTACAACCACCACCAACCTAGCTAAGAGGCCCTCTCTCCATGGCCAAGGACAACAACCGTTGGAGAGGTTCAATGGACAAAGTGAATAAGATGGGGGATAAAGGATCCCCTGTCTTAGCCCCTTCCAATGAGAGATTGGCTCTCAGGGGATCCCCTTTAGCACTATTCTCGATGTTCAAGTTGCAAGAAGAATGGATATAAGATCTCTCCACCTTTGCGGGAACCCCAAATTAGAGAGATGAAAGGGATCGGTGATGTCCTAAGGGGGGTGAATTAGGACACCTAAAACTGATCGGCTCCAAAAACTTCACAAGATAAACCTATATCAATTTCTATCTAAAAATTATCTAGGTTTATATAGTGTGTCTACTCTACCACTCAAAAGGGTTTGCAACCTATAGTCAATCCTAGCAAATTACTCTAGAAAGGTAAACACATAAAGGTAACTTGAAAGTATGTAAATATAGAATTGTAAAGAAGGTAGAGAGAGCAAACTTGGCACAAAGGATATTTATCCTGGGGTCCACGTTGGAGGTTGGAGTAGCCACCTAGGCTAATGCTCCTGTTTGACAGCCAGTCAGGATCCTTAAGCCACCTAGGTCTCAAGTAGGTTGAGCCACAAAGGAAAGGCTCACCACAAGCCTTTCTTCTGGTCAATTGACACCGTCTTCACTTCGGAGCTTGAGCCACCAAGGCAAGGGTCTCTGCGTCCCCGTACAACTTCTAGCTGCCGCTCCACACAAAGCCGAAGGGTCAACAAGCTTGAGACACTAAGGTTCACAGTGCCTGCGAGTCACTAAGACTCCAAGGCGCTAGCGTACCACTTGGTACAAGATAGGATCACTCCTTGATCCTCTCTCTATGCAGCAATGCCAAGCAACAACTCTCTCTATGACTAATAGCACTAATCACTCCCTAATCTTGTGCTAATTGCCTTTGATGATCACTTTTTGCACTTTGGTAGCTTGGATGTCTCCTCAAGTGTATGTGAGCTTCTTTGGACTCCATCACACATACAAGACCGAGTGGGGGTGTATGTAGCCAAAATCCCATGCACTAGCCATTGCTCCAACGGTCAAATTTTTCTTGAATGCTGAATGATCCAGCGTGCAATTGCTCCAAGCACTAGACCATCTGGTGTGGATTGATCTCAGAAACTAGCCGTCAGAGCCACTGATCCTTCAGCAAATTCTCTGATACAAGAGTTAGACCATCTGACGAGTATACTTTCATCTTCCAGTGAACTGAAAGGAATTCCTCTAGACTTTGCTCCGACAAAGCCTCCGATGTGTACAATGGACCACCTGGTGTGTGCAACCTTGAGCTCCTTCAAAAAACACTCTGGTGTTCAACTACTTTAGCTCCAGACAATCCAGCTTGTTCAGCCTTGAACTCCTTCTGAAGAAATCTTCCGGCGTGTACAATTCTTCAAGCACCGAATTATCCGGCGTGTACAAATGCTCAGAGATAAACACTCCGACATGTACAATTTCCTCCGTCACCGGATCATCCGACGTGTACATATTTCTTACAACTTGTCCAATTCAATTTAATCTTTGTCCCAACTTCGGTGGCTTCTCCATGTGTTTCATCCATGAGACCTACTAAAGTATATACTTGACAAACATATTAGTCCCATTGACTATGATGTCATTAATCACCAAAATCACATACATGCCCTAAATTGCTCTTGATCTTGTAGTTAAGCTTGGTGAAAATATTGGAGGTCTTGTTTGAGAGGTTCATTGTCTTCTTCTTCTCCTTGGTCTCCTTCTTTACTTGCTTGCATTAGAAGGACTTGTGGCCTTCTTGATGATATTTGAAGTATGTCACGACTGACCACTCTGTAAACTTGTTCACCATGTTGTCATGGTTATCTTGAGGAGGTTGGACATGATTCTTGACCTTCAATCTTGCTAAGTCTTTGTTGAGTATCTCCACTTCTTGCTTGAGCTCATCATTCTCTTGTGTAATGAGATCATTATATGATTCTACAACAACATTCTCAACATATGTCTCATTGCAAAGGGGTGAGCTACATAGATCAATCAAATTATCACAAGAAGTAGAAGCATCTACCTTAGGATCAAAATTAAAGAGAGAGATAGATTGCTTTAAAGGGGCCTTAGGATGAGATTCAATGTCCTCAAGTTTTGTCTTAAGCTCTTCATGCTCCTTGTTTAGCAATTCAAATTTGCTCAATAATTGTTTATAATTAGGAACAAAGGTAGCATGAATGTCATTAAAGGCATTGAATTTCTTAAGTTCTTTAGCTTGTTTCTTTAAGGCCTTTTGTTGCTCATTGATCAATTCAAAAAGTTATTCTTGAGAAGGTGAATCCTCATCAGATTAATCATCACTTACATCATGTTCCATACCTTTGTCCATAAGACACTTGTGTGATGATGACTTACGTGATGACGACCTTGAGGAAGAGGTTCTCTTTGATGAGTGGATGGTGAAACTCTTATCACTTGAGCTTTAATCTTCATCTTCACTGATGAGGACATGACTCCTTTGGATAAAAGCAACACTGATAATAATCCTCAAATCATACAAGGTCCAATTACAAGAGCCCATGCGCAACAATTAAACCAGCAAGTAAACTCGCTCCTCGATGTTCATGTTATCTTGGATGGATTACTACTAAATTCTTGTGATGTTTTAATTCTTAGGAATATAGGAGAAGAATCACAAGCTCACCTAGATATCATTACTCGAAGGCCAAGTCTACTCGGAGTTAAAGTCGAGTCCTAGTCAAACTCCAAATTCTGCTTCGAGTCTCAGAACATCCTGTCAGTAAAACGGGCATAACTCTCTCGTATGAAGTTCGATTAAGGCAATTTTGAACTTGTTGGAAAGATTATGATGAGACCATTCCAATGGATCTGGTCTTGACCAAATATTGCTTATATCTTAGAGTCAAAGAAATAAGGTGATGTATTACCGTTTTGGGCCCTGTCGGGTCTTGTAATCGTGTCAAGGTTGGAGTCCAGGTTGTGTACACCTCTCTTCACAACAGCACAACCCTAGGTCAACCTCCCCATGTCCCTTCTATATATACATAGTAGCCATCATAGTTTAGGCTTGTGTTTTGCTTAGATTATTCTGTTTTAAACAGATTCGCTATATATCAGCTTGTAAAGCTCCAACTCAAGTACTTCATTGGTAATCAACAATATTCAGATTACATCTACCTGTTCTTGCTTGTGTTCTTGATTCACTTGCAGAAAAGACTTCTTGGTGAGGAACAACCGCATCTTGGAACGGTTGATAACCATGGAGTAGTGGTGTAGTGGTTGCAAAGATTTTTGATATGTTCTAGACAAAGCCTTCGGATCATCAAAATCAAAGCTCCACCAAATTGACTTATCATATTACCTTTCGGAAGATCGGCACCCCCATTCCCGATCAAGTGGTATCAGAGCTTTGGTTACCTGTTAGGTAATCTTAGTTATTTCCTTTGTTTAGTCATGTTTCCATTACCTAGAGTCCAAAAATTTGCCCCACATAAACAATTTAGATCTTAGTTTTTTTCTACTATCCAACCACTTTGTGCCTTTCGCAGTTTGGTTTTTATATTCACGCTGTTGAGTTTGAGTCCATCGTTGATGTCTTTGTTGCTGGTCGAGTCATCGTGTTTTAGCTTTGCTGTTTAGTAGTCATTTATCTCTGTTTGCCCTTGTCTGCTATAGCCGAGATCATACCACTAGTCGAGTCGACCATCTACTCGGGTTCGACCACTAGACATTTTGATCACTAGTCGGGTTCGCTCACTAGTCTCTTCGACCACCTACATGGGATCGATCACTAGTCGCTTCAACCATAAGTCATTTCGACCACCTACTCGAGTTCAACCACTAGCCGCTTCAATCACTAGTCAGATTCGAACATCTATTTGCTTCAACCACTAGTCGGATTCAAACATCTAGTCACTTCGATCACTAGTCAGGTTCGAGTATCTACTTGCTTTGAACACTAGTCGGGATCTAGCATCTAGTCAGGTTTCGACCACTAGTCGGGTTTGACCATATACTCAGGTTAGACCACCAGTCGGGATCGACCATCTACTCGAGTAGCTATTCCATAACAAAAATAGAGGAAGCCAAAGTTCATAAAGAGAGAGAGAGAGAGAGTATCTTTTTATTACCTTTATACCCTGCTCTCCAGAAAATGTTTGTGACCCACATACCTCTTTGGACCTAGAAAAGTTAGTCGAAGAGTTTTGAGCTTGTGTCACAATTGCAAAAAAAAAAAAGAAAGAGAAAAGCAAAGAGTGCAAAAAAAAAGGAGTACAAAAAAAATCAGAGCATGGTAAGAACACTTGCAAGAGCATGGTCAAATTCTTGAGAGTGTGTGACTCTACCTCCCCCACCTAGTAGTAGATAGGGATAATATCTCTTGTTGTTTTCTATCTTCGACTAACCATGGCAGGAGAAACATCGGATGTGAAAGAGTGTGTTTTGAGGGAAGAACTCGCAATGTTGCTGGATGGTCATCGAACGGCTATTAATGATTACATTGATAAGAAGCTTACGGGAACAAATACCACATTACAATGACTTAACGATAGCATTGCAATGCTCACACACTTTGATCGGTTGGTCAATTAGCCACCAAACAATGGTCGAGTGAATCCTCATGATGTAGCCAATGAGCATGAGGAGTTTGTCATGGATGATGAAATTTTGAGGCAAGAACAAGAAGCCTTTGATGCACTACAATAGAACCGATTGAACTTCAACCATCAAGGTATGAGAGGTAATAATTTTCAGCAACACAACCCACGTGTTAATGATGATCCATTTGCTAAGGTTAAGTTCACTATACCATCTTTTGCGGGTGCTTATGATGCTAAAAAGTATTTAGATTGGGAGATGACGGTAAAACAGAAGTTCAATGCTCATTTAGTTCCTGAAGTGCATAGAGTTAGGCAAGCCACTAGTGAATTTAAAGATTTTGCAATCATCTGGTGGAATAGAATATGCATCGATGGATTAGCGCCTACTACATAGAATACTTTAAAGGTTGTGATGCGAAATAGATTTGTTCCACCCTCTTTTAAATGTGATTTGCGTAACAAATTGCAGCGCTTAAACCAAGACGATAGATTCGTACAAGAATATTATCAGGAGCTAAAAATGAGTATGTTGCATTGTGATATTATTGAGGATGAAGAGGCTGCAATGATAAGCTTTTATGGAGGGTTAAGGTATGAATTCAGGACATTGTTGATTACAAGGAATATATTAGTGTTCCTAGATTAGTCCAACTTACATGTTTAGCAGAAAAAGAATTGCAGAGATGACAAAAGAGGTCAAGGAACAATTTTGAAAGCTCAATTACTTCAAAATCAACGTCGAGACAAGTCAAAACAGCCCCACATTTAGATACTCAGTCTGCTACCCCCTTCTCGAGTAGGGCGCGTTCAGCAGCACATTCAACACTGTCACATGCTTTCGAGGTAAGCAAATCTGTAAGTGTACATGCCCCAGCCAAGAGCTCTTCTTCGGTTGTTTCGACTGGTCGAACGACTGGGATTGTTTGCCACTGATGTAGGAGAATGGGCCATGTCATAAAGAATTGCCCAAGTCAGTGAGCGTACATTGCAATTGAATACGATGGATATGTAAGTGATAGTGATGTTGAGGATGAATATGCTCTTATAGCTAACCATGCAGGTGATGAGGATGAACGTGAGTCAAATATCGACTACGAGGAAGTGTTCTATGCCACTGCCACAGAGGATTATTGGACCCTCATGGTCCAGCGAGTGTTAAACACTTGAATGGATTGAACGAAACAGCTACAACACCACAATTTATTTTAGATGTTCCTCGTAGTCAATGATTACCGTGTTCGTGTCATTATTGATGGAGAGAGCTGCAACAACTTGGTAAGTTCAGATTTGATCCATAAGCTTGCTTTGCCAACAAGGACTCATCCTCACCCCTACCATATTCAATGGTTCAACAACAGCGGTAAAATGAAGATAATTCAAACAGCTATGGTGCATTTTTCTTTTGGTTCATACCATGATTATGCTGATTTTAATGTAGTGCCTATGCAAGTATGCTCTCTTTTGTTAGGTCGACCATGAAAGTTTGATACTAATGCAACATATTATGGTCAAAGTAGTACACCCTTATCATAAAGAAAAGAAAATAACCTTTCTACCTTTAACTCCTGCTGAAATTTTGAAATGTGAAAAAGAGATAGCTGAAAATAAGATAAAAAAGCTTGAACTTGAATCTGAAAACAAGCAAGTAGTAAAACATGTTTACCCTCCTAAAAGGGATAAAGCAACGTCACATTCTAAGTCTGGTGGAATTAAGTTGAAAAGTTTTGTTATGCTTGCTACCAAATCTTATCTTGCTACAATTTATGATCATAAGCTGTCATGCTATGCTTTGATATGCAAAGATGTCTTAGTTTCACTTGAGGATATATCTATCTCTTTGCCTCCTATTGTCACTAAATCTTTTGCAGGAGTATATTGATGTATTTCTAACTGAAGTACCCCCAAGATTAACACCTATTCAAGGGATAGAACATCCAATTGATTTGATTCTAGGAGCGACCTTGCCAAATCATGCTGCATATAGGACCAATCCAGAAGAGACTAAGGAAATTCAGCAATAATCCAAGACCTTTTGGACCACGGGTATGTATGACAAAGCTTTAGTCCTTGTGTTGTTCCTGTTCTTTTGGTTCCTAAGACAGACGGTAGTTGGCGTATGTGTGTTAATTGTAGAGCCATCAATAATATTACTATAAGATATCGTCATACTATCCGTAGGCTAGATTATATGCTTGATGAGTTGAGTGGTTCTATAATTTTCACTAAAATTGACTTGTGAAGTGGATACCACCAGAAACTTGGAGATGAATGGAAAACTGCATTTGAAACTAAGTTTGGTTTGTATGAGTGGTTAGTTATGCCTTTTGGGTTAACTAATATAACTAGTACTTTTATGTGATTGATGAATGAAGTTTTGCGTGCTTTCATTAGAAGATTTGTGGTGGTATATTTTGATGATATCTTGATTTATAGTAAGTCACATTAACTATATTTTGATCATCTACGTGTTGTTTTTAATGCTTTGAGAGATGCACGTTTGTTCGGTACCCTCGAAAAGTGCACCTTTTGTATCGATTGAGTCTCTTTTCTTGGCTATGTTGTTACTCCATAGGAATAGAGTTGGATGAAGCAAAAATTGAAGCTATAAAGAGCTGGCCGACTCCTGAGATAGTCACATAGGTGAGAAGCTTTCATGGTCTTGCGGGTTCTATCACCATTTTGTGAGGGATTTCAGTACTATTACTGCCCCATTGAATGAGTTGACAAAGAAATGAGTGGCTTTCAAATGGGGACCCTCACAAGAAAAAGCATTTAAGTTGTTGAAAGAGAAGCTTAGCCATGCTCCATTGCTCCAACTTCTGAATTTTGGTAAGACCTTTGAACTAGAATGTGATGCTAGTGGGATTGAAATTAGAGATGTGTTAATTCAAGAAGGTAGGGACAATGTGATTGCTGATGTGCTTTCTAGGCGTTATACCATGTTATCTCAACTTGATCAAAAGATTTTTGATTTGAAGACCATTAAAGATTTATATGCTGCTAAGTTAGACTTTAAAGAAGTGCTCGAATATTATAAAGATGGAAAAATATGAAATAAATATGTGTTGAATGACGGATTGCTCTATCATGCTAACAAGATATACATTCCAGTTAGCTCTGTTCGTCCATTGTTGTTGCAGGAGGTGCATGGAGGAGGATTGATGGCACATTTTGGAGCAAAGAATACTAAAGTGTGCTGGCAACCCATTCCTTTTGGCCAAAGATGAGATGTGACGTCGAATGCTACATATCACGTTGCACTACTTGCAATAAAGCAAAATCTTGCTTAAATCCATATAGTCTTTACATGTCTCTTCCTGTTCCTAGTGTATCATGGGAGGATATTTCTATAGATTTTATTTTAGTGTTACCTAGAACAAATAGGGGAAGGGTAGCATATTTGTAGTGTGGATCGTTTTACTAAAATGGCACATTTATACCTTGTCACAAGAGTAACGATGTTACAAATATAGCTGATTTATTTTTTAAGAAATCGTTTGACTACATGGAGTGTCTAATACAATCATCTCGGATCATGATACAAAATTTTTGAGTCACTTTTGAAGATCACTCTAGAATAAATTGGAGGACGAAGTTGCTATTTTCTAGACATAATCATCTAGTAAATATGTTAAACTTGTTTCACATCCTTCTTAGTAGAATCACATCCTGCTTAGTAAGATATTTTTTAGTGTTTGCTAAACACCTAGTGTTTATTGCTCAATAGGTTTAACAGTGAGGATCCAGTACGTGAAGATTTGTATGTGGTCATCGATCAGTATTGTTTGTAAAGGTGGGCATCTTTAATGTTTTCATGCTTCATTATGTCCATAAGAAAAAATTCTCGTAACATTAAGCATGATTTCATCATACAGGTAATGCTTGCAAAGTCGACACAGTCATATTCAAACACAAGGTTTTCAAGAATTGGTCTATATCTGTGCTATTGGTTATATTTTAGAACAGCATAAGAATTTCCCCTCTGATGTCCTTTTTTATTTCGCCTATCCAGGGCATACAGTATCCATATCTAGAAGCTTAAAAAACAGGCCCTAAGTCCCCTTAGTTAAGCTTTAGATTGGTTTTGTACATAGTGGAAAATCCAGTTTTGAACCAAAATGCTATGATTAAATTATATGTTAGAATCTTGCTATTCCGAAATTTTGCTAGTTTGTCGATACATCAACCATATCGACAATACTCTGTCTCCAGTGGTTTACATTCATCCCTCAATTTTCATAGCCTCCCAGCATCCAACCATCTCAAAAGCGGAAAATATTTCTTCTCAAACCAAAGAAAGAAAACCCTTGCTCATGTTGACCGCGGTGGAACAAGTCGGCTCTGCAAGGAAAGGTGCTTCCACTGGAGCACACTAACTGTTGTTGACAAATCTTCTTCTAGTTATGAAATTCCATAGCAAGCCAAGCAAGGCGTACCGGATGTCAAAGCAACAGACTTCGGATGGAAAATTAGCATTGACCTCGGATGACAAATTGAGATCGAAACATTCAAGGAAAAGAGCTTAAATCCAAATGGAACACCTGCAAGAGAAACACCTGTCTTCATTGTCAAATCTTCTGATAGTCATCAAACTCCATATCAAGCTATGCAGGGTGTACCAGACGTCAAAGTAGTACTAAATCCAAACCAACAATGACTTCTGATGGAAAATTGGGATCGAAGCGTTCAACGAAAAGTGCCCTAAATCCAAAGGTAACACATGTGGCTGGCAACGCCAAAGCACAGAGGTGGACCAATTTCGAAGTAGGCAATACGTTGACTCCCCGAACTCTTTGTTGCTTTGGCTTGATCTGGATTTTGATGGCTAGCAGAATATTTGTCAACAACATGTGCTATTCAGAGAGGAAGCAAATTCCAAAATGTATGGAAAGAGAGCTGCAGCACACAGAGAGCCAAAGACAGAAGAGAGAGCTCTATTTAAGAAGAACCCAAGGCAGATGTTACAATTGCCTTGCAAGTGACACAGAGTAGCAACTTGCAGAGGCCCAACAAGATGTTGGAATTGCAGGGGATCAGGCCATAGAGCAGCAGCATGCCCTGAATTCTCCAGCTCCCCTCCAACAACACAAAATAGTCTCCCAAAGCCTGCAAACCAGTGCTACAGCTCATACCTACAAGCCTTGAAATCAAACCTTCAGCCTCAACAGGCAACCACTGATTCGACCAGAGAAGTGCAGAAGGCAATGGTGACCTTCCCGGGAGACCCTGCGGCCCGACCACTGCATGACTTTTGTGCGGTTTCGGCCACAGGTGTCATATGAAGGAACAAGGAGCAGTTGCTCAACAAGGCAGCGGTCTGCTGGATGGCAGGCACCAGGCCAGAGACTGAGCGTCACCATGTCCTGGATGTCCTCAGGCAAGAGTGTGGCGTTGGCGTGGAGGAATGCCAGATTGTCAAGCACCAACCTGAAGTCTTCCTTGTGATCTTCTCCGACCATCATCACCGAGACGTCGTGACAAGGCGCCACAGGGTGCACGCCTGGAGTGAAGAGGTGGTAGCTCAGGTGATTGGCCAAAATTGTGCCATTCACTATGCAGAGAAATACTCAAGGAGGAGGGAGCGCACCCGCACCTATGGCCTCGAGGCTTGCTGCGTCAACCCCAGCGAGGTGCCCCAGGTGGTGTGGCTCATGGTGGCAGAACCAGATGCAGAGCTTCCACCGACCGCGATTCCTCTGCCAATGGTGGTGGTCCTTCACGAAGAACTTACGGGGACCAAGGAAGGCTTCGTGTATCAAGTGCTCATCCACATGGCGGTGGTCCAAGAACTCACCTTCCTCACACGAGCGCCAGGTGACATCTCTGACCCGTCCCGCCGTGCTGTGCGGGAGCTGGGTTGGAGCTATGGCGTGACAGATAGTGGCCAGGTGGTCACCAAGCTACCTCCCACCCGCTACTACAGGAGCCAGATGGTGCGCCGCGACAGAGAGGAAGATGACAGAGACCGCGGTCGGCGAGGCACACGGCGTCACAGGAGCAGGTCCCTGTGGTCCAGCGTCTCCCGACCCGACCATGCCAAGACATTAGGGACCACGTCGAGCCTGCCGCAGAGAGAAGGGGAAGGAGCACCCACAGAGACTATGGTCATCAACACTCGAGCCCACACTCTCACGGCACAAAAATCCAAAATTAGATAATATACATGTTGTCGTATTTACAAATTTAGCATTCGTATTTGGCGTAACATTTACCAAAAATTAATTTTCGGTACACGGTACACCGAAAAATCCATATTCGGTACACCGTGGGACGAATACGGCACTGTAACTTGTATTCAATACATCGTGTGCCGAATACGGTACTGTAACCCATATTTGGAGTGCCGTATTCGTCACACGGTATGCCAAATATGACCGTGTGTCGAATTAGTGACTACACGGGAGGCAAAGATCATATTCGGCATACCGTATGCTGAATATGGCACTGTGGCACGTATTCGACACACGGTGTGCTAAATACGGTTGATATTCAGCACATGGTGTGCAGAATATGAGCATATTCAGCATACGGTGTGCCGAATATGATCGGATCCACGATTTTTCGATATACGGTGTACCAAAATTCTATTTTTGATAAATAATGTACCGAATACGAATGTTAAAATTATAAATAAAATAACATATTGTCTATTTCAGCAAATACGCTTATGTATATTGTCTAATTTTGTATTTTTACGCTCTTTTGACAGAAGCCCGCAAGCCAGAGGACCAAGAAAGCAGCCACTGTCTCCATGCAACAGGAACACGATGTTAGTTCCTCACCACCGACACTAGCATGGGGGAAGAAGAGAGTAAAATTTGCCTCTCCGACCGCATCCCAGCTTGGCCTCAAGAGCACTGATATAGGCAATTTGAGGGACAAGAGTAATGGAATCCTAAGACCCAAGTGCAGCAGTGATCCTACCTCAGGCGTCAACCGCTGATGTCATCATCATGCTATCATAGCATGTTGATCCCATGATGTATGAAGTGGTCACTAACTATAACCTCGCAGGGACAAATGCACACCCACCGCCCCCATCTGAAAACGCCATGGAGACCATAATCTTGCCGGAGTACATCCCGCTTGCATTGACTCTGCAGTGGCTGGAAAAAGAGCAGAGGTCAGGAGCCAGGCTGAGAGCATGGGCACACCGAAGTCGCCGACCGACCCTGGTGCTGCAGAATGAAGAAACTGCAGAGCCCGTGGCCGTGGAGCACCAATCTGCTCCGGCAAGGGACATGGAGAACAACGGCACCACCACCGGAGACGCCGCTGACACCAAGAACACAGCGCCAAGTCGATCTGACGACCAGCACCACTGAGGAGGTACAAGACATCAAAAGCTTTATCTCCTCCATTACAAATCAAATTGAAACCCCACGGTTGGTAGTCACCCCAAACACAAACTCTTGCGCCATGGAGCCGTGACCTCCCCACAACTGCTGCTAAGCAACAAATACAACCACACTCGCCTATGACACCGCATAGAAGCAATCGTCTAACAAAAAATAAACACCAGGGAAAACTACCGAACAGATGGCCCAAGAAGTGCTTTCTAAGAAATTGGGTGAGTTATCGCCCGTCTATTCTCCTGACAAAAATATCATATCCCATTACTTGCTGCGTTTTGAGAGGCCGCTGACGAAGAACGTCACGGAGGCCATCATGGCACTGGTGGAAAAACAGAGCCAACAGAGGATGAAGAAGAAGTCCAAGAAGGTTGCGCCGAAGCCGATGGCGGAGGTGATGACAGGGGAAGCCTAGACGCTCCAACATCAAAGCAGGCGGGATAGAAGTGGTAGTCCTCATCGTATTCAAAATGTTATGCTCCTGTCAAAATCCTTTCTGCAGTCTCGTGTAGTGTGCGGCTGGAAGAGGTCTTCTGGCTCATGTCTTCATCTTTGTTTCTCAGATTGCTTGTACCCTGTGTTTGACAAAACCTTGAGTAAAGTTGCCATCCTCTGGCTTAGGAAAATCAATGTAATCTCTGCCATCAATGTGTCTGCTACTCAACGCCGCATAGTTCGCCCCTACCTACTGGAGGTTCAGCTCCAAAATCAGGCTCTGTCAAGGCATGGTATGCAGGACCTCCAGGCTGAGGCCTATGCTACCTGTATTTCATTCAAGGAAAAAGCTTCTACGGTTGTGTCTTATGTCTCATAATGTCTCAACAAAACTGCATTATCTTGTGTTGGAATGTTTGTGGACTGAACTCAGTGGCGAGCAGGGCAAGTGTTACGAACATGATCAACTTCACAGGTGCAACAATAGTGTGTTTGCGAGAAACTAAAATCCAACAATGGACACAATAGCTGGTGGCTGGGACTTTGGGCCAAGCCCTTCAGCCGAAACTACACCTCCTTGCCGTCAGTTGGAGCAAGTGGAGGGGTCCTTTTAGCCTGCTCTGAAAACTTCTCCGTGTCAAACAGCCACTCCACGCAATACACACTATCAGCTCAAATAACCATGCTCAATGATAATATAACATGGTCGATAACAGGGGTTTATGGGCCAGTCTGATGATGAAAAATTAATTTTCTTGCAAGAGCTCATAGCCCTCAAGCAACAGATGAAATAGGAATGGTTCAATCTCGAAGACTTTAATCTCGTCTACAGAGCGGAGGACAAAAGTAACAACAGATTGAACTGGTGAATGATGGGGAAATTCAGGAAGACAATTGATAATTTGCAGATAAAGGAGGTAGAACCGAGGGGCCATTATTTCACATGGAGCAATGAACAAGAAAATCTGGCCCAAACTAGAATTGATTGATTTTTTAGCTCAAGCAACTGGGACCTCCTCTTCTGTTGTGCAAATTTGCAGGCTTTATCAAGTATGGACTCCGGGATCAACCTCTAAACATTGTAGACCCAATACTGCGCATGAACGTCAAGCTTAACAGAACAGCTAAGTCTATTAGGATTTGGATGCGCCGTTCGATTGGAAACGTCAGGCTCGGACTTGCAATAGCATGTGAGGTCATTTACAGACTTGATCTAGCGCAGGAAAACAGACTTCTAACTCAAGAAGAAAGAGAATTCATGAAATTCTTAAAGCAAAAGGTCATTGGACGAGCGGCCATAGATAGGGCAAGGATGCGATAACACTCAAGATTAACGTGGATCTGAAACGCAGACACGAACACAAAAAAATTTCAGATCAAAGCGAATGCGAGGAGGAAACACTTCATTCAATCCTGCAAACATCTACCGGGTATGCGATCACTGCACACCAAAAGGAGGCTGAGTTGTTCAAATGCTTCTCCACCCAACTCAGCACACATAAAAGAAGAGAGCTCAGCCTGCGTTAGGAGAACCTTGGATATCAGACCATGGACATGTCAGATCTTGAAGAACCATTCAATGAACAAGAAATATATGAAACAATCGAAGGCATGCCAATGGAGAAATGTCTAGGCCCAGATGGATTCATAGGCCTTTTTAACAAAAAAATGTTGGCCCATTATTAGAATCAATCTGATCGATGTCATCCAAGCCTTCTACAATCTAAGAACCACACTCCTTGGCCTAACCAACTACACAAACATAATACTCCTTCCAAAATGAGTTGATGCCATGGCAGTGGGTGATTACAGGCCAATTAGTTTGATTAACAGATTCTCAAAATCCACACCAAGCTGCTGGCAAATCGTTTAGTGCCTAGACTCAATGACATAGTCTCTCGTAGCCAAAGCGATTTCATAAAGAAACGATGCATCCATGACAATTTTTTATATGCCCAGAATGTGATCAAAGAGTTGCACAAGAGCAAACAACAATCCCTATTCATAAAACTCAACATCTCAAAAGCTTTTGATTCTATAAACCAAGCCTATCTTCTTGAAGTCATGACGGCGCTTGGTTTTGGACGATGATAGAGAGACTAGATATCCTTCCTTCTGGCAACCTCTTCTCAATGGAACCCCTGGCAAAGACATAAGGCATGCAAGGGGTTTACGGCAAGGGGATCCCCTCTCCCTGATGCTCTTCATCTTAACTATCGACCCTTCACAAAAAAAATCATCTCACTCGCGGCACGACGGGAGATAATCAAGCCTATTCTTCCACAACCTTACTACGTTGCTCTCTCTACGTGGATGATGCAACCATTTTTGCAAACCCCGATCGAGATGAGCTCATAGCCTTCGCCAAATGTTTAGGTCTCGAGACAAACCTCAATAAATTTAGATTTTTTCGATTAGATGATAGGAGCTACCAATGGATCAAATCCTATAGCGCTTCTCGAGAAAAATAGGGCAATTCCCGTGCAAATATTTGAGCCTCCCTCTGCATAAAAGACAAATCTGTAGAATTAATGTTCAATCACTCATTGACAAATTGAGTGCTAAACTCCCGGGATGGAAGGGGAAAATGTTGGCCCCATCAGGCAGAGAAACACTGGTAAAAACAGTACTATCAGCACAACCTATTTATCACCTCATTGTATTCCCCCTTCAGAAGTGGCTTGTAAAGAAAATAGATCGCATACGCCGAAGATTCCTATGGAAAGGAGAAGAACTAGAGAAGGTCAGTGAGGGTAATTGCTTGGTTAACTGGGACACAATTTGTAAACCAAGGCAGCTGGGCGGTTTAGAAATCCCCGACCTCCAACAATTTGCAAGAGTGCTACGCTTAAGATGGCTATGATATAAGTGGAAGGACGAAGCAAGGCCATGGACTGGAATGCAAGTCCCTTGCGATCAAAAAGACCTAGAACTATTCAATACCTCCACAGTTTTCTCACTAGGAGATAAGAAGGTCTCGTTCTGGCAATCCAGTTGAGTGCAAAGCCAAGCCCCAAAGAATATAGCCCCCTGAAAAAACAAACTAGTTTGTATGACGCTGCCAAAGCATAGATGGATAAGAGACCTCAACCACATTGACACACAGGAGGAATTGGAACAGCTAGTAAGTTTGTGGGAGGCTCTATAGCAGGTATCCATTGATGAGACACGACAGGACTCAATTATATGACGATGGATGTGGGATGGTGCCTACACGGTAAAGAGTGCATATACATCCAATTCACTGGCATGACCAAAAGATACAACATGAAAAAAGTCTGGCAGGAGAAGACTGAGCCGAAGTGCAAATTCTTCACATGGATTCTCTTACAAAACAAAATTTTAACGACAGACAACCTTGTTCAAAGAGGATGGCCACACGACCATTTATGCAAACTATGTAGACACGTAGATGAAACCCTGTTCACCTATGTAAAGAATGCCCATTCACAACGGTGGTATGGAATTGCATCACAAATTGGATACAGCTCCGAGGATTACCAGCCCTTACCATACATAAAACAGTGAGGAGATGGTGGCATGAAGCAAACAAGAAAATGGACAAAGACATCAGAAGAGACGGCTGTGGAACCATCATATATTTTTAGTGAAACATTTGGAAATAAAGAAACCGAAGAACTTTCCAAAACAAGGTAAAGTCGGTGGAAGAGGTTGCCTATATGATCAAGGAGGACATTGAACAAACATGGAGAGCTTTTGGTGAAGAGCAAATTGCTCAGTAGATTACAATACGTGAAAAAAGCTCAAATATGACGGGTCATAATCATAATAGATGACGAGTCACGCACTTATCACCCCGAACGCGTCAGTGATAACTAGTCATAAGTGATGGGTAAGAACCCATCACCAATGAGGTCATTAGTGATGGGTCAAACCTTGACCTGTCACTTATGACTGATGAACGTGTTTTCTATTTTTTGACATAAAAAATAAATAAAAAAATTTACCTGAGTCATCCCAACGCAGGGCTATCACCATTCGCCACGTGTCATAAACAATTTTTCACATTATTTTTATACTTTGTATTCCGACATAATCGAACCTGCGAGCTAGCCTCACGCGCGTAGCACCCTTACCACTCACCCTTATGTGCGTTCTGAAGGAAGCCGGAGATGTTATCCTTTTAAATTTTTTGTCCAAGTTCATTAGTGACAGGTCACTGTTACGATCTATCACCAATGACCGATTTTCATTTTGACAAACTAAAATAGATGATCCGGAGTGCCTTCGGTAAAACGGGCATAACTTTTGTATACGGACTCCTAAGTCATGTTTTTTACTCTACGGATATCTACAGAAAAAGTTACATCTAATTTTGATGTTGAGTTTGGCGAATTTTTCAAGACCAAAAACAGCGTGAAAGATTGAGTTCTCTCCTCGAAAAGTTTTTGCACTATTTTTGAAACACGCGTTTGTGTCCATAGCCGCCACTCCTTACATCAAACTTGAGCAGAAATACAATAATTCCTATTCTAGTGCTGATAAAGTGAGAAAAATAAAATAAAAATAATTTTTTTTGCAACGTTTGGAGCATTTTGACTTGCCTTTTTTAATATACTTTCAATTTGAAATATGAATCTTCTAAGTCGATAATACTTGGAGTTTGTGGCCCTTATGTTATTCTGGTATTAATACGATAGTAGGCTAGTATTATGTCAAGTTATGTCGTATAGTACAATAGTAGGTTAGAGTATATAAGTGATGGATCATAACTATCCTACTACTGAAACTGAGCAAATATTTATTAATATTGCCATTAGTGATAGGTCATAATTTGATCTGTCACTAATGATTGGCCGAGGAGACCTATCACTGATGAGTTAATCATTGGTGATAGATGAAAATTTGACCCATCACCAATGACTGGCTTAGGATGACAAGTCACTAATAAATTAATCATTGATGATGGGTGAAAACTTCACCCATCACCAATGACTAGCTTAGGATAACCCGTCACTGATGAGTTATCATTAGTGACGGGTAAAATTTTCATCCGTCACTAATGACTAGTCTAGGATGATATATCACTGACGAGTCATCATTAGTGATGAGTCACAACTACGACGCGTCACTTTTATCATAAGTGACGGAATACATTAGGACCTGTCACTTATGCAGTGTCTTATTTGTCTGTTTTTCACGTAATGTTAGCATCTGTCCAAATTATATCCTTCTTTGGTTCTAGGTCTCCGCATATGCCGTGTTGATAGTGTGGGCAGTCAAGCGCGCTTCATGTCTTTTTTTTCTTTTGTTACCGTCTCTTTTTCTTTGTAACATCTGTAAATATTTTGCTCAACTCTTTTCTATAAAAAAAAAATCGGGAAGGTTCAAGCCATCGTTTCGGAAAAAACAGTGCTACTCCACGGGAAGCACTTTTCCCACCAAAACCGACTTGCTCTACCCTTGTCGACATTAGCAAGGTTTTTTTTTTTCTTGCGATTGAGATTAAACATTTTCTGCTTTTGAGTGATCGGAGGCTGGGAGGCTACGAAAATGGGGGAAGAATGTAAACCACTAGAGAGAGAGAGAGTATCGTCGACATGGTTGACGTATCGGCAAACACTGGTCCCATCTAGCTGATGGTAGAAAACACGGCTAGCTGGAAGAAAGTGACCAAGCGCCAAGTAAACACGATTGCAAGATTGTCATGGTTGTCACCAAACCGTTGGTGTCGCGTTTACGTTAACTATTTCTGTTGATAAAAGGCAACATGAAGGGAATGCAATCCGCTTGTTCCTCCAAATTAAAAAGGAAAGGAACGTTTCTCAGGTACCCGATATCTAGTTGGAGGGAGATAGCAGGAAGCACCGAGCACGCAAGAAGTGAGCCAAATTTTCTTTAGGATCAACTTTGCATTTGACTCTGGGATGTGTTTGTCCAGTTGCCCATTGTCATGGTCCGTGGGCCATAGGGCTTAGAAGGATTTGGGGATGATAGTTGCCTACTGTCATGGGTCAGTTAGGACCTCTTTGAAAGAGAATTGAGGCTCGGAGTCCCCCCCCCCCACCCACACACAAAATAAAATAAAATCAGTTAAATTGGGAGACTGGGAGTTTTCTGGAGCTCTTCGGAGTTGATATATAATTGTCTCGAAATTTACTAGCAAAGTTTTCTCCGAATGTTATTAATTTGTTTAAAAACTTTCAAACTGATTAATGTCAAGCAATGTCATCAACCTGTACGAGCTCGTCGACCACCGTTTCAACTGACTGGTTAGCTAGCCTAGTCGTTGGTCAGTGATCACCACCTCTGCTGCATGCTGGGGGCTGGGAAAGTGGGAGGTCGAGCCATTTACTAGCTGTTTTTGTTTTCCAGTGTACAGTATGAAGTCAGTGGGGAAGAAATCATAGAGCTCAATCTGGAGGGTCGTTGCATGGTTGATGCAAGACCATCGATGGTAAAAGGCGTGTTATCTTCTGATCACAACCTATTTACAATGACATAAACGAAGGAAGAGAATCCACTATTTTCTGCAGAAATATGTACTGACAGTAGCAAAGGCCAATCTAACAGTGCTGCAATGGCGAATCATATGATTCATACCACCCCTGCATACAGAGAATGAAACTTTTTTTGACGGAAAAGCAGAAGATTCATTAGTAGGAACAAAAATAAAGAACATTAATGGAGTTAACCCAAATTATAAGGAAAACCAGATTTGAAAACCTCATAACCACATTGTTTATTAGAAGAAAAAATTGGCAAAAACCCTTATGACAACAGAAAGCGGCAGGAACGAGCACATAAGGAGACTCACCACCACACACCTATAATCCACAAACGACGAAGGCTGACATGAGTCATCGTTGTTAGGCTTGTCACTATAGGGACAAAGTAGCTTCGACCTCCCACGGCGGACCTCAGCCTCAATCTCCTTGACAATGCAGCCAGATACATAGCTACAACCAATACACTAACGAGAAAGAACCTGCTACATATCATCGTCATTGCCAAGCTTTGTCGCACCCCACGATGTAGCAGCTCCGACTTCACACAGCATACTACTTTCACCCATGCTAGTCGTCCATTGCGAAGCATGAGACAGTTCCAAGGGGGTAGAGGCCTCGTCGAACATCTCAGCCCTATGACAGACCAGCCACCATATGCAACGCATGACGTCCAAGGCGATGACAAAGATGCCACCATCACCCATCCAGAAAATGGACAGAGTTTTCATCCAGAGAGACCCGCAGGAGGAATGGAGGAGGCACCGTGACAACACCCCCCATGGGGGAGAGCAGCACCCAAGAGCGTCACCGTTGTCGGTACTGACTAAATGCCACCCGTAGCCTTCCCACCCCACCACTAATGTGTCTCAGTGGCAGCGAGCTCCCCAGCCGCATAGCCTCGGCATTGCCGGCCTCTAACTCGGCTTGCGCTTCGAAGAGACAGATCTCAACTTCGACCCGGCCACCGCTTGAACGCCGCAACGCACGAGACCAACGACACAACCAAGCATAGATCTAGCTCCACATCATCGCCATCTGACGACATGCCTCAGAGAAGGCTGCCACAGGGGGAGAATGCCCTACCACCGCCGTCCTTGCACCCGCACTGGCTTCCAACGGCGTGCTCGGGCGGCGGCAGGTGGTAGGAGGGGTGGCGGCGCTAGGGTTTGGCTGGCCACCCGAGCCGCCCCTCAGGAGCGACGCAGGGTCTAGAAGGCAATGAAACTTCTTCCTTGTCCAGAGAGAATGAAACTGGAAGCAGCATATAAGCTCAACATGATACTTATGCAATGACAAACTATATATATCGCCCTGCATACATCAAACATTACTTGTGATGGCAGTCTCCATGCAGTGGCGCTGCAAAGAGAGGACGAGCTGATTCTGGACTGAACTGCACTCGTCTCCACGCTGTGCTCAATCCGAAGGGAAATGTTCTTCCAGTTCTCGTACTCAAGGGGGTGGGGGGGGGGGGAGGGCTATCATAGTAGAAATCTAAATCAGATCCAACTTCCTTTGTCTTGCAGGTAGAGTTGGGTGTGGACAAACAACAGCGGCTTCTGGGCAAAAATAAATACCACTCTTTGCAGCTGTCATGCTCATTTTGAAGTGACAAGTTCTTGAGTTCCTTGTATGCAGACCAACTATCCAGTTTTCAATCTGATACAACCGCCTTTCGTTCGGATGATCCCACAGCTACTACCTTCACTGCATCAGATCAACAATTTACTGCAGCTTCGTCATGCCTTTCGAGCTCTATTGGCTTGTCTGAACCCGTCAGGTGCATAATTTTCACTGATCAACAGTGCAATGGGTTACCAGCACCTGCAAGTTGCTGTTGGGAGCTCAGTTACCTCTATCTGGAGTAGTGTTTCTAGCTTTCAACATGCAAGCAGGGGGCCTTTGTCATCCTTATCCAGGAGTAGCCCATCTGATGCCGTATTTTCGGTTTGCTGGCGGTCACGTCGGTAAGTTACTTTCAACATGCTTGCCCATTGATAACTGTACCAGATGTTGCTTAAGTTCTTGAATATGGTTTTTTTCGTTTATCTTAGGTATTGTTTAAGAGGCATGGAATACGCGAGTACCATTGGGCATTGCCGTTTTCACTTACCCGTGCAATAGGCGGCAAGAAAAGAATAGATTTTGTCTTCACACTGAGTTTCTTTGCGCAATTGGCATTGAAATGCCCAGGCCAGCCTTTAATACTGCAACTATTCAAGCAAGTTTCTCATAGTTTCTGTTATGTGGCTTATGCATGATGTTGGCTTTGGTGACTCCCGGGATAACGTACGCGATCAGTTCACGCCCGACCACGCAAGCGACCAGCTTGTTCTCGACCAGGCGAGCGAGCAGTACATGCTCAACCACCCTGCCCGACCAGTCCGAGCGAGCAGCAAGTCCGACTACGTGAACATCCGACGACACGAACGCTGTGATCACATGAGTCACCCGGCGAGAAAGTAAGTGGACAATACGTCAAACAAGAGTGAAGAAACTTGACGAGAGCAAAGAAAGAACAGAAGCTTTTCAAGTACGCGGTAGCTTAGCCTTTACTTTTTCTATTTCTCTTCTCTCTAACTTCCATCAATTAATCCAAGCTCGTTGAGTACTTAACCGAGTACTTCCGAGCTTCTTGACTCGATATCTCAACTCCTATTACATGTCCTTGCTTATATAGCCCCGAGTACCTGACCGGCCAGACAAGTTATCTCTGACTTATATCAAGACTTCGTGCACCTGCACACATACTTTGTCAAACAACATACAGGCTCCGACTTGAAATCTACGGACCCTTATTGTACTCGACTTGGACATATACACATGCATGAAACTACTCGGACTTGATCGGTTGCTGTGTATTCAGCAAACTCGTAGACCTTCTATATGAGTACGTGAAGCTTTCCTAGCTTCTTACGTGTATACATCGACTTGCCTATGTGATTGACCTTAACTTACCTAGACATACTAAAACAAGATTAATTTCCAACACTCCCCCTTAATCTTGTTATCTTCACGTTAGGGTACCACCGGGTAGTCATCCTCCTTTGCAGCCATGAACAACACCTTCTCCTGTTTCTTCGACTTCTCACATTCCCACTAGAAGTGCCCATAATCATTGTACTTGTAGCACCTCACTTAAGCCTTATCAAATTTCTAATTCTTGCTACCTCGTCCACCATTATTGGAGGAGCCTTCACTACCATGCTTCTGCTCCTTAGCCTTCCATTATTTTCGGGTGAGCAACAAATGCTCATCTTCATCCTTCTACTTGGCTCTCCATTAGGCTTTTGTGAGAAACACATGCTCAGCATTTCCACCATCCTCATCGTAGCCGTGCATCCTTTCTTTATACACCCGGAGCCTACCGAAGACCTCCTCGACTATCATTGTCTCGAGGTCACCGAATTGCTCGATGAAGCAACAATCTGCAAGAACTTTTTGGTGTGAATATATGGATCTTCCTTACAACATATGAGTCCTCCATCTTGTCGCCAAGCCCATGAATCATGCCAATGATGGAATTTACCTTCATTGTGAAGTCATCGACCGACTCCATGGTTTTCATCTGCAAGCCATCCATCTGTTCTCTGAGGGTTTGAACACGGGCATCCTTGACGCGTTTGGCACCTTGGTACATCATCTTGATGCACTCCCGTGCCTTCTTGGAAGTTTCCTTCTCGGATACGGCCCGCAGCATCTCCTCTGGGAGGCCTTGATAGATGGCGGCAAGCACTATCTGATCCTTCTTCATGTCCACCTTTTCCTTTGGATCATCATCTCGACAGCGTCCCAAACACCTTATGCATGCATGAACACCTTCATCTTAATCGCCCAGGTTGTGTAGTTGCTCCTTGTGAGCATTGCATAGTGTTGAGACAGCAATGAACTCTCTTTCTTTGGTGCTCCTGATCCAAACATCATCGCCGATGTTGATTTGCTATCTCTACTATCCTTCGACCGCAAACAATAGATTTTCTCTGAGTATGTATCTTCCAAGTACTTGCAAACTTGTCGAGTAGTTCACCAAGTAAATCCAAGCTCGATGAGTACTTAACTGAGTACTTTCAAGCTTCTTGACAAATTCCAACTCTAATCTTCACCTAGGCTCTGATACTACCTGTTGGCTTTGGCGAGTCCCAAGATAATGTACGCGACCAGTTCACGCCCGACCACGCAAGCGACCAGCTCGTCCTTGACCAGGTGAGCAAATAGTACGTGCTTGACCACCCTGCCTGACCAGACCGAGCGAGCAACAAGTCCGACCATGTGAACGTCGGATGACGCGAACGCTGCAATCACATGAGTCACCCGGCGAGAAAGCAAGCGGATAATACATCAAACAAGAGCAAAGAAACTCGATGAGAGCAAAGAAAGAACGGAACCTTTCTGAAGCCACGATAGCTTAGCCTTTACTTTTTCTATTTCTCTCCTCTTTATCTTCCGTCGAGTAGATCCGAACTCGTTGAGTACTTAATTTAGTACTTCCGAACTTCTAGACTCGATATCTCAACCCCTATTACATGCCCTTGCTTATATAGGCCCGTGTACCTGATCGACCAAACAAGTTATCTCCGACTTGTATCTGGACTTCGTACACCTACACACATACTTTGCCAAATAAGCATATAGGCTCCGAGTCGAACTCTACGAACTCTTATTACTTGACTTGGACACCTGCACGTGCATACTCGGACTTGATCGGCTACCATATATTCCGTGAACTCATAGACCTTTTATACGAGTACATATACGGCAACTGACCAACTAAAACTTTCCTAGTTCCTTATATGCATGCATCGACTTGCCTATCCTATTGATTTTAACTTACCTAGACATACCAAAACAAGATAAATTTCCAACACATAATAGTAGTAGAATCCATAGAAATCCCTATGCATAACTCCAATCATGTATGCCACTAATATCAATGTATGAATGTAGCAAAATTCAAATTTAACCGAAAGTTTTTGACCGGTATGCTATTTTACCAGATCCCACCGGTAAAAGCTCAGTTTACCCCGGTAAGTTGAATTCTATTGGCTACTAAGAAAAAGCAGCAACGCTGCTTTCATGATTTCACTCCGTACTAGTCAAAATCTGTATCTTTAATTTATTTTAGCAATATCAATCAATGCACCGCAGCCTGTCCTCTGGAACACATTGGCAGGCAGCAACCTGACACTAACGATTTGTTAACAGCCTTAGAGATCGCTGATCACTTGCGATTGTATCAATAGTACATTTCTTTTGGAGAAAGCGTAACGCGGTGTGCAATGATAGTCTCGAAAGCCACCATCTGGTGGACCATCTCCGCGTGATATATATAGCTTGGGAACTGGTATGCAAAAAAAATATATATATAAGGAAAACTCGTACATATATACTTCGTGTGAGTCACTGACAACCAGCCCATTGTGAAATTTTACCAAATCGGTGTGTTCATTGTCACCATGCATGGTTGGTGTGCACAGCTGTACTTCTTTGGGCCAATTTTTTTAAGAACAATAATCTCTTTCGGGCGTTCACACCAATAGATGGATCCCACATCGACACATCGTTTGTTTTTCCGTTCATGTATGTGCAAACCTGATGAGACCTTTGACAAAGACCTACAGGCTAATGCATTGCAAATTAAATAAGCTACATATTTCTAAGCAATAGCTCTATGGCTGACGTAGTGTGCCAAAGGTTTTTGGTGACGGCTGTAAACCTAGCTTAGTATGGACAAAGCGCTTCATCCATAAGATTAGAAAAGGTTCCAGATGTTGTGAATATATTTCGAAGCTCCGTTAAGAATACAACTAATGCTTGCTATCTTTTTAACTAACTATACATTCAACAGTCCAACACGGTCATTGCACCATCTACAATTAGGAATGTTGGATGAGGCCTGTCATTCTACCATGATGTACAGATGTAGGCAAATATAACAATATCATTCACTGAACCCTGTGCAGATCCTGGGCACCACCCAGGAGCTAGCAGTCGTCCACGTTCAGTGAACCTAGGTAACGAAGTACTGCGGCTGGTAATTAAGCTCTTGCTAAGTTTACTGCTTACGTTGTAAAACTAATGATATCATCGTATTCCTCCTACCTCACCGACCAAGCTATGCTTGATTCATGTGCTTCATTCATCCACTGTAACAAATGGTATAAGATCGAGCTCGTAAAGAAATTAGCAAACTTTGAAATTGTGGCAACAAAAAAGAACGATGTGAATTAATTGAAAGCACGTACACGTACAAAACTTACAAGCATGCCTATACATAAAATAACACGAAATGATCAAAACCCCAACAAGAATCAAAAGATAAAGCAAACAAAAGACCAGACAACTAAAACAACACAAGCTACAACAAAACACATACATGCAATAATAGTGGCGCTCCGGCAAATGCACACAAACTCAAAGCTTCCTCCATGGTCCATTCTTGTTGATGAAGGCATGCCCGATGCCTGGGCTGTGCCCTGGATTTGACGGACGGACGTCTTCGGCGGCAACCATGGTGCCTTTGTCACCGAGGATCTCCGACGATGGAGACACGGCTCCCTCGACCATCCCCTTGGGCACAGATCCATTGCCATGCGATAACAAGTTTCTGCCGTGCATGGTAGTGATGTCGTAGCTACCATTGGGCAGATGCCTTCCTTGAGAAGCCAAGAGTAGAGAGAATAGAACTAGAACAAGAAGCAGTAGTGCACTGGTGCAAGTGTTAGTGTTCTTGTTAAGTGCCATTTCACACTTGCTCCAATAGGCTAGATGTATAGCTAACAGTTATGTATAGAGGCTACGTACTACACGGAGAAGAAATTGGCTAGAGAGAGCAGCTTAGGTTTTGGTTGATGTGCACTTCATACTCCACATGGTGGCCTATATATAGAGCGGGGATACACCGGCCGCAGCATTTCATATTGTATAATGTGAGCATAATTGTTGGGAAATGCTTCTATATCTACTTATACTGGCACTACATATTGTGGAGCAAATCAGGTATCCAGATGCATCCAGAAGGTCGGGGCATATATTATTTAATATAACCATGTATATATGGTTGCACATATATTCAGAACTAGCTATCATTTGTTCCTAACTGATACTTTATGTGAATCTTAAGGTTTGAAACATTTAGCATGATATTTCCTAAACATATAGAACCATAATTGTTCCAAATTGTAAGGATCAAAACATTTCTCAGGATATTCTGATAGAGAATAAGCAAAATCATTTGTTCCGTTTCATAGAACTAAAACGCTATATGTACACTAAATGTTCTCTGTTACAAGTGATCGTTCATACAAGTTATGACTAGTAGTAATCTAAAATATATTCATCGCACCTATTTTATAGCTAAAGCTAGAGATCAAGTAGAGAACACAGCTGTGTATCAGTCCATGTGCATGGTCCTTTGATCCTTTGACCAACAGAATTTTACAATAGACTTGCTTTAGTTATGTTTTTGTCGGGAAGATCATAGGATATTCTAAGTTGATGCTTGAACTTAACCAGTGTACCTTTATTATAATTTATAATCAGTTCCAGACCAATGGGAAGGTCGACACCAGGACAATTAGACCACTCCCAACGTATAGTGTCTATGCTTATTTCTTAGAAGTGAGAGAGTGCATTCAATTAGTGTGTAGAAATAATTACTCTAATGCATAGTGTCTATGTATGATGTTTATTAACTTTTCATGGCCAATAGTAAAATGAAATAACACACTTCGAGGCTACTAGCTTTCCCCCAATATATATTGGTTTCTAATCTCTTGGATATTGAGCATAGCTTCTTTCTTTCCAAAGACATCGGTAACTATTTTGCCACATCATTTTTGTTCTAGGTGGACGTCTAATTAATATATAACTACTGGGACTTGTATAAATAGAAATAAACTAATATATGCTGAATGTACAGTCAACTTGCTCACAGCTAGCTAACCGGGGAATCTTGCGTGCATGCATGCATGTGACTATGTGTGTCCGTATTAATTCTATACTACATGCTAATTTGATTTGTGGAATGCGGCATATATGATCTTTATTTTTGCAAATAATATATATGATCGAGTTATGCGAGAAGATGTCCATCCAATGAAGCGGGGGACCTAAATCAAGATACCACATGTATTTAGTACAACTGAGTTATGAATAACTGATATATATATCTGTAACTAACTTTATATATATACATATATATATATATGTATATATATATATATATATATATAGTTAATTAGTTACAGCTATCACAGAATAACTGATCTATGTGGTTATGAACATGTAGTTGGAAAGATACCACATGTATTTAGTACAAGAAGGACGATTCTATTGAATCATGCATCAGTTGTGTGAAAAGAATCTTGCGACGATGCACTAGGAATCTCCTCCCAATGCGGAGGCTCAAGGTGAATCTCGGAGAGATTCTCCCATGGGAGTTTAATTACAGGCAGTTGTACTTCTTAGGTTCGGTGGCTGTTGCTTTTGCCCTTCATGTTCACCAAGTGCCATTGTTGGCCTCTCAAGTTGCATATTGTTTAGGACTAAAAAAGGCAATGGCGGCTATAGTGGCTCTTCGAATAATGTATTTAGGGCCATCTTTTGGAGCAGACAAGGCTGCAGGCGAAACGGCAGAGCCGGCGGCTTAATGTTGTCGTTGGACCTATAGCTGAATGCATCCAACTAGTAGGGAATATACGCACATATCGAGATGGCTGCTCCAGTTAGATTGCTACACTACTAAAAAAGTAACTTCATCTTTCCCAAAATTCTTTTCAGTGTCGGTTTTAGATCGGTAGTAGACAAGCAATAGTGATCACTGCCATATTTTTCCTACTAGCAGTGTTGCCTTTTCAGGGAAAAAAAATCCCCACAGCTCCACCACCAAGCGCTCAGCCACCCCGCGTGCTCCGCTCCACCGCCAGGCGCTCGGCTGCCCCGCACACTCTCCGTTCCATTGCCACATGCTCGGTCATCGCGCGCAGCCTGCTCCACCGCCACATGTTCGGCCGCCGCACGCACTCCGCTCCACCGCCACACGCTCAGCTGCCCTACATAGAGAAATGCGGTGACATGAAGGTCGCCGCCACAATATACGCTATTGAGGAGCCCTTGAATGTATCGAAGGAGCTGGCGCACTCCTCCTTGGCCACTTGGCGGGCACGCTCCTCCTCGGCCACGCGGCGACGTGCCTCCACCTTCGTCTTAGCATTGCAGGAGTTGCGGGTGCTGGTTGAAGGGGAGTTGCGGGCGTTGTGGGAGTTGCGGGCACCTCCACCACCATCTGCTTGTCGGAGCGGAAGAAGGACGTGAAGGGGATGGCGGTCATGGCGACACAGCCACCCAGGGACAAGGCTACGAGGTCCAAAGCTAGTGGGGAGACCGAGTAGGTGGAGGATCTCTCTTCTCTGGCGGTGGGTGGAGGAGGTTGCGAGCTCTAGTGACGGGCGGTGGGGTTGGGACTGAGGGAGAGGAGAAGAGAGAGAGGGCAATGAGACCACGTCTCCGAGGATAAGGGACAGAGAGGATGATGGGAGAGAGAAGGGACTTAGATTTTTTAGGCTGGGATGGGCGAGCAGATGAGAACAACCATTACTAAACTGAATTCAATAACAAATTCGCCTCCGACTCCCGCTTCACTGTCGGCTCATAATAAAAACCAACAGTGATAGTATTTGCCAATTTTTTTATGAGCAGGCGTTGATAATGACCTATCACTATTAGTTCTCACCTAACATATAGTGATGAGACGACAAATAAGATAATTTATGTAGTACAATACAGAACCGGCTATATATGCCGGCCCATCACTGTTGGTACCTAATGGGCTGGCAGTGATGGGGTATCACTATCGGATCAAAAGCAGTGCGGGAAGAATAAGCCAATATGGCTTTTATGAACCGGCAGTGATAAAAGGTATCACTATCGGCTAAAGACTTGAGCCGGCAATGATGCTTCACTATCGGGTGAAAGCACCGACTGGCAGTGATATGTGACCTATCACTGCCGGTTCTAGCCATTAATCGATAGTGATAGTTCACTAAGTGTCACTATCGGTTCGTGTTATGAACCGACAGTGATAATATGTATCATTGTCGGCTCGTGTTATGAACCGGCAGTGATAATACGTATCACTATCGGATTGTGTTACGAGCTGGTAGTGATAATGGATGATAACTTATCTTAACAACTTCATAACTTTTTTGAAGTCGGATGGGGAAAAACTTTACATGAAAATTGTATCCCTCGATGAGATCTACAACTTTGTAGTTAATTTTTTTTTAATTTAAGGTTATTTAAATACCCAAATAATCTTCAGCCAATAATGATAACTCCTTCACTACCGGTCCCCGGGCCAGTAATGATAGTCGAGACAATCACTATCAGTTATCCACTGTCGACTTCAAAACTAACAGTGAAGATCATTTTAGAGTCGATAGTGAAACCAATTTCTACTGTGGTGACACTAGCTAGTGGCGGCTAATCCCATGCATGTGAAGAAACTTTGATCATGCTAGCTACTGTAGTTTTCTTTGTAGTTGTACTTTGACCGGTTGAAAAATAGTTTTGTGGCAGAGATCAGATCGTGCATAAACTGGGCCTTCATAACTGTCTAGATTGACTTAAAAAAGTAGTAGCAGATGTAGGGGCAGAGACAGTTCGTGCATGCATGCATGTTACTCTAGCTTTATGGTATCATAGGTATGCCTTTTGGTTTTTTTTCTTGAATAATAATGCATGAATAATAGAAAACAGCTGAATGGCAAAAAAAAAAAAAAAACTTGAAGGATCCTTAAGCAAGTGCGTGGAAAACACATTTTCTAAAGCTTCATTTATACGATCGAATTAAACATAAATTTGTAAGGGAGGCAACTACCGCGACAAGGGATATGCCTTTTAGGGATGAACACTAATTTTCTCACCAACACGTACGTGGGTCAATCAATAGTGACAAATTATTTTTTTTCTTCAAGACTATAAATAATTTGGGAAAAGATATTTTTATCGTCACAAAGCATGCACGTTTCTGGTGATGATTCACCGCCTGGGATAATGCTAGTACTCCTATAGTAGCAGCTTCTTCCTCGAATTGCTATTGTTCAGACAGAGTAGTTGCGCTATGAACAGTCGCTACTTGGGTGCTCCCTCATTCTACTATAAGAGAGTGCTATATATTGGAGCAGATTTTGGAGGAGGATGTGGATGAGGATTAAAGCAAGTGATCTACCTAGCTTATTGATTACTTAGTTTAGATCTAGATTCATGGTTAGTTCTCCCTAAACTCATACTAGTTTGCCCTATATTCATTGTTAGTTGGCTCTAGGCTTGAAATTTAGATATAATTCTTGATCCATGGAAGAGATCCACTTGAATCTAGAAATCTTTTCATGTAGAGATCCAAAATCTTGCTCTAATTTGAGTTTTAATTCATTGATGTAGATGGGATCCAAGCGCGCCACCTCCTCTCCTAGCCGCATGAGCACGCCGACTTCTCTCCCCGCTGCACGAGTGCTCGTGCCACCTCCGAGCCATCCAATGCCATCATCCGAGCTTGTGCCCACCATCGAATCCGTCGTCACATCCTCCGAGCTCGTCATTGTCGAAAACCTTCACGGTGGTGCCTTCGTCATCGTCGAACACCTCAGCGGTGGTGCCTTCATCATCGACAACCACTTGAGAGTCTGGACACTTTAAGTGCCTAAAACCTCCTTGTTCATGTAACTCTCAATAAATGGCATGCCTAACTACTTTCTTGATTACACTACTACAGAAAACCCTATCACTGCCGATTTTAGAGCCGACAGTGGGTAACGGGCAATGACCGGCCCACACACTAGCAGTGAAGAGGTTATCACTGCCGGCTGAAGGCTTCAGCCGGCAGTGATACAGTTTGCCCCCGATTGATTTTTTGGGATGGAAAAACTAAAAAAAAAAATTGCACCCGAGGAATCCCCACGCCCGCGCTGTCGCAAGTCACAAGACACACGATTATTCGTGCAAAATACGCTTGCGTGCAGTTCATGGCACTCAAACCTGAGACCTCTCAGCTCGCACAATACATCCTTACCATCACACCACATAAATACTTGTGATAATAGTAGCATATGTAATCATTTTGATCACTTAACTTTAAACAATTATTTGGATATCTAAATGACTTCAAATGAACAATTTTCAAAGTTGTAGATCTCGTCGAGGGCTACAATTTTCATATAAATTTTGTCCCCATCCGACTTCGTATGAAAAAGTTATGAATTTTTAAAGATAAGCTGTCATCCGTTATCATTGTCGGCTCGTGTTACGAACCGGTAGTGATACCCCCATCACTGCTGGTTCGTAACATGAGCCGACAGTGATACCGGACCATGACTATTCACCCGACCAGTCACTGCTCACTCGTTATCACTGCTTGTGCTTCTTATGAGTCCGCAGTAATACTCATTATCACTGCCAGCTCATAATACAAGCCGGCAGTGATAGTTCAAGTATCACTGCCTGCTGGTGCCTTCACCCGGCAATCAAGCATCACTGCCAGCTCAAGTCATCAGCCGGCAGTGATGCCCTTCATCACTGCCGGTTCATAAGCCACATTCGCTGATTCTTCCCGCATGGCTTTTGAACCGGCAGTGATGCCTCATCACTACCAGCCCATTAGCAACCGCCCGTGATGGGCCGGCATATAAGCCTGATTTTGTAGTAGTGTTATAGACACATGTGGGTGCAATACAAAGCCCTCATGGAGCCTGGCGGATTGCTCGACCCCCAATCGATATGCCAGACATAAGTCCAACATGGACCTATTGAAGTTATGGAATACGTGACAAGTGCTATGATCCTATTGCAAGCCAAGGAGTACATTGCTGGTGCCTATTGGTTTAAGTAAATGCTTCAATAAAAATACATTTTATTTGGCACTTGGTTGAGAACCTAACTAAACTCTTATTGTCTATGATACATGTGCAACGACCACTAAATTATTGTCATCACTACTGCAGAAACCCCTTCACTGCCAGCTCCAAAACTACCTTCACTGCCGGTTTTGGAGCTGGCAGTGGGCAACGGGCAGTGATAGTCGTGGACTATCACTGCCGGCTCAGTGGACCGGCAGTGAAGGGCCTTATCATTGCCGGCTCAAGGATTCAGTCGACAATGATAAACCTGAAATCACTGCCAATTGAAGGATGCAGCCGGTAGTGTTTTGCCTCTCCTCCCTCCCCACCTCCCTCTCTTTGTCCTCTATGTACTCCCTCTCACTCCTCGATCTCTCTGTCTCTCTCTCAATACATGCATACAATGATACATATATTTAATGTAAATCAATAATAAATGCACCTCATTAATACATAGTAATGAACACATATTTTAAGTCATAGGCATCGATAAACACACATATGTACATAATAGTTCTCACAGGTCACCCCCTGAAAAGTCGGTCGAGTTCAGCCAGTCCAGTATCTCTCTATCTGTACCTCTACTTCCTCTCTACGATGAGGACCGCGTCTCCGCACTGTCGACTGTTGGCGTGTGTACATCCGGGGACGCGGGGGGGGGGGGGATGGTGGTGGAGCGTTGGACACAAGCACGCCTGATCGACCGCAGCGTCGCCTAAGCTCCAGGCTCGCCGGCGTGTCAAAGATATCGAAGTCTAATGCCTGAATGCCTCTACGGTTTGAGCCTTCAGCGTCCTCCGCAATACACTGTGGGGCCACCCTCTCGTCCTCCTCCTTCTGGGCATGCTTACGGGACGCAGCTTCTTGCTCCTCTGCAGCGCACAGCTGACAGGCCAGCCTCTCATCCTCGTCCTGGGCATGCTTCCTGGCTGCTGCTTCTTGCTCCTCCTTCGCATCATCGTTGGAAGGCCATCCCGTCAATACCAACTTCACACCATACATAGTAATTCATATCATTCATTAATAATAGTAATTAATGACATACAATAATATCGTGTCATTTGGCAAAATATAATACGTTGTCAAGCCCCATGGTAGCCTTACTACTTGTCGCATACTCTCTACTAGAAGGAAATGGTGTCATCTTAAGATCTGTGATGCGTGGACGACACGATCGGTTCATGAAACTCACCGTTTGGGTTGATAATATATTCTAAGAAGAACATGGCGATCTATTCTTGAAGGGCATGTATTTCAGCAGGTTGTAACGCATTTGTACGTAGTTTTGAGCACTGTGTTTGAAGAATCAAAAGAATTAGTCCCACGTATAGAAATTGAAAAGAAGGTATCGATATGTTATTAATTTCATACCTCAAGATTATTGAACCTAACAACGTCTCCATCCAGGCTGAATGCGTGCATGTTAGTAACAACATAAAACGCGTAGAGATTGTTGCCAGCTGGCTGCCTCATACACGTAGGATTCGTTAGTGGAATGAATTCAACCTTTTTATTCAGTAGGAAATGCAAGACAAGAATATTCCCTACGTACCGAAAAATCGATTTTTACATCATATTGCTTCCTGAATGGAAAGTAGATGATACTCTTTTTTCGGTATCTTGTGTATGCCTTGTACGTGAATATGAATACCAATTAAACTTAGATGCAATCGTCGAGAAGATTAAATGATCGTGTTAACCTGTTTAGCATGTCGATGAGGTGTTGGTAAGTTGTCTGATCTCTCTTTTGTGAGTCCAAGATAATGATCTTGCTCAAGTCTGGATGGATGACAAGGAGGATCCAATAAAAACTATAGAATATGTCATCATAGCAAATTAGTACTAGAATCGAGTTGCCCATAAAATGAGGACGCCCTGGCACACAAACACGTACTCATAATTGTAGGGTAAGAGTATGAATTTCTTGTATTGGTGGTGAAGCAGACACTTCAATAAGTAGTCCTCGGTGAAGTCTGGATTCTCCCTTATAAGTTTTTGGTTCACAAGCCCAGGATCGATGAATCCTACTTTCTTATAAGCTTCAAATGAACTTGAGTGCTGGATAGGCCATTAAGAGTGACGACCCATCGAGCACAATCTATGACGACCTTGTTCTTGGTAAGCCAATTCATCCCCAAGATGAAATCTATCCCTCTGGAGTTCATTACTAACAAATTTGCACCGAAGGGTATCTCATTGATAACCAACGATGCTCTGGGAACACACTGATTAATAAGAACCTCAGCTCTAGGTGCATCTATGAGAAAAGGTGTAGGAGTGGCGCTAACATCCAGCCCGTGATGTCGTGTATAACTTGTCGCTATAAAACAGTGAGCAACCCCAGAATCAAAAAGAACAACTGCAGGAATGATGACAGAATTAAAACTCATATTCAACGTACCCATCAGTACGTTGTCACCCTCGTGAACTTCGTCAGCGGTGGTGTGGTGCTCTCGGCCACGCATGAGGACGTGGGTAGCATGAGAAGACTGTGGTGCAGACTGAGCAGGTGGTGGACTTGGAGCGGTCACCACAGCTCCCGGCTTCAGATATGGGCAATCCCGAGCATAGTGGCCGACATGTCCGCAGTTGTAGCACGGGCCACCGAGGCCACCTGTTGTGGGGAACCGTCCAAACAATATTCTAATTAATCACCAGGAGGATCATTATCCATAATCACAACCTCGATGATTAACCAGAATATCATCCTGGTAGTCTCAGCACGTGTTTTGTGCCCAAGGATCGAAACACATGCCTTCCAACATGTACATCACAACATAGCTTAATAAAGAGCGAGTAATAAATATTTATATTACAAGTATTAAGCATGCAACTGATTTCAATAATTTACAACAAAAGCAAGCTGGGAGGAGGCAAAACCCCCCAACTCCTAACCACAAAAGGACTACACAGTGGAAAGTTATACTTGTGAACAACAAAAGAGGACGACGCCACATGCCCTTAGGCACTGTCTCAAAATGCCACCTTTAGAGTAGGATGCACTACTCTTACCCGCCACCCTGATCGGCAAGCACGAAGTAGCCAAAAATAGCTTCTTCTCCAGCAATAGGAGTACCTGAAAGCGCAGGCATGAGTACGAAGGTACTCGCAAGACTTAAACCATATAAAACACATATACATAGCTAGACTCAAAGGATTATGCATTGATCATTAGGAAGGATGAACCACATGTTAAGTAAACATGAGCACTAAGCATCCTAGACATATGTGTGAGCGACTGAAACTTAACCAAAACATATGAAAACTACCCTGCAACTAACAACTGAACAAATGTAATTGTAAGCAACATGTATACCAATAAGTAACAAGAACCAACATCACCATCTCCCACATGCTGCACCACAAACCATACTCGAAACTCTACTACCGATGCAGATGGACAAAAGCATGCTCATGACCGAGAGCGTGGCAGTTCGAACTGTTTATACACCCTGCAGGGGGATAATCCTGGACCCACACGACACGAGGACCATACCGCTTGTGCCACTGGCCAAAGTGCACACAAGGGGGTACTCGTGACAACCTTTCCCAACCAGCCCCAACCATTTGGATCATGCATCGCTCGGCGCGATGGTACTAGAACAACTCCTGGAGCAAACTAGTACCGCTACAAGCCTGCCTGCTCACACCATCGATGTCCAAGCCCAAAAAGCCACAATTGCGAAGGTATTTGGCTCACCTTACCATTAGATTGGCATGTGGTAGGGTAAGTGCTAAAACCAACAGCATTGACGATCAGTGCTTAACCAGCGCAAAACGGTCTATGGTGTCCGGTTTTCCTCTACCGACCTACCCAGGGGAACTCCACATCCGGGCAAGACAAAACACCATCCTAGCACCGCCCACACCTCGTCTCGTACTCACCACTCATACAACCGTCTCAACCTCAACAAGTGTATGTAATCATAAGAAGGTCCTATGCTCGCGAACAACGGAATACGCCGTCATTCGACTTCTATCGAATGACCTAAGCATGGCTAAGTATATAAGTCGAACTCATACCTAGACATTGACAACATCTCAAGGCTACAAGGAATGTAAATACACCAGTATTCAAGGTAGAAGGATGCGATCGGCATATGTTCTACCTATTGGTACCCAACAATGACTCAATAAACATGCATACATACATAAGCATATTTCATCAATTTTAAAATTATCCAATTACACAAGAGGGATCAATATACTTAGTTGCTTGCCTGGATGCACTGGCTCAAATAGGTGGGGCACCTCGGGATCGCCCACGGCCTCCGGAATCGACGCATCGGTGATCTCTAAAAAGGATCAACGCGTGCAATGCAATGAGTATGAAAGACTGCAACAAGACATACCACAATGCTTAACACATGCTAGAAGTACAAGATATGCGAATCAATGCAATACTAAATGATCTAAATGAAATCAGGAAAATAATAGCCATCCGGAGTATCTGGAATGGTTCGGAGTATCCGGGCTCGGACCCTCTGGGTGACCCTCTGGAAGAGGTGCTTAGTTGATGCTTTTTATTTGACTAGCCCGGAGTATCCGGGTGAATCTGCAATATCCGAGTTTCGGAGTATCCGGACCATCCTCCAGTGAAAGTTCTCGGTCAGCACTATTCTAACTTGACTCAGAACCTCCGGGTTGGTCCAGACTATCTGGGATATACCAGACACTCCGAGTGAGGTTCTGAACGAAGCTCTCGGCTACACGATCGCATAACTACCCAGAGTCTCCAAGTTTGTCTGGATTATCCGAGTGATACAGACTAGGGTTCTTCACGATTTTTCCCTTCAGGTGATTTGACTCATTTCACAAATCTGTACTACACAAACGTGCATATGCTCTATCCAAGAGATCCTATACCAAACTCGCACCATAAACCCTAACCAAATTTGAACACAATTCAACGAACTATTTCTGCTGAACCCGGAGTATCCAAGTGAGTCCGGAGTATCCAAGTCAGCCCAGAAAAGTTGTTCTCGAGTGGATTTTTGGTTGATTTGAGTTGCGATCCTTTCCAAGCCTAAAGGGGCCATGTTAGAGATAGTCTAATGGTACTAGAACTTACTCATCAACTATCAACACGACTCTAGAGCTCAGATTTGACCAAAACTCAATTTTGCTCCAAAAATCTCAAGAATGCCAAGAACTTCAAGAACTACTCGATTCTTCCACGAAAACGAAAATGGATTGGATAGATGAGTAGCTCATGAGCTAGAGAATGCAATGATACCACATGCATACCTTGAATCCTTCACTTGAGCTCGGATTTAGGAAGCAAAGAGAGAGATAGTGCTTGAGTGGGAGAGGGAGAGAGAGGAGGAGCTGCAGCTATGTGCTGCACTTGGTGGGGATGTGGTGGAGTGAGGGAGGAGAGAGAGAGGGCAGGTGGGGTGCTGCCCACTTGAATGAGGGAGTAGGCTAGGTGTGGGGCCACATGTGGGGCTCACACGTTAGAGAAAATGGGTGTTTCCAATGCAACTTCAATTATTTTCTCCCCCAATTTTCTTTCTCTTATCCAAATGACTTTTAACGAAGTGCATTAGCGCTCTGAATTACCATTACACAAAATTAAGCATAATACTTAAGAAGCATGATTTTGCTTAAATGCGTGATTAAGAATTTGGGACATGACACCTGTCACGCTCACTTGAGAGCCGACGGGTCTTCCAGACTGCCCTTGTGGAGCAGAGAAAGACAGACACCGCACCAACCACATCGGCCGTGGGGCTGTCGGGGCCGACACATGAGATGGTGGAGGCTGACTCTCAGTGCAGGCACATTGAGAGCTCCTGCCCATGGAAGGCAACGGACCCCTCTTGCGCTTCTTCTCCTCTTGGTGGTTCTTGAGCTTGGACTCCGTCGTGAGGGACGTGCTCACCAACTTGTTGAAGTCGGTGAACTCATCTGCGGATAGCTGGTCTTGCATCTTTGAGTTGAGGCCATTGACAAAGCGGTATTGTTTCCTCTCATTGGTGTTGACCTCATCCTGAGCATACTATACAAGGTGGTTGAACACCTGCACGTACTCCATCACTGATTTACCTCCTTGCTTGAGGTCCATGAATTCCCTTCTTCTGATCTCCATAAGACCCTTAGGAATATGGAAATCCCAAAATGCCTGACGGAACTCCGCCCAAGACACTCGATGATTGGCGGGGTGCATGGCCAAGTAGTTGCACCACCATGCGCCCGCCGGGCCTTGAAGCAGAAGAGCAGCGAAGAGTGCTCTCACGTGGTCCTCGCACCGAAGGAGAGCGAGTTGCTGTTCCATAGTGCGAAGCCAATGGTCGGCGCTGAGAGGGTCCTCAGCATGTGTGAAGGTAGGCGGCTGAGTCCTAAGTAAATCCGTGAAGTCATCTTGGCGCCCGGCCCCACCTCCTCCTTGAGGGGCCGTGTTACGTATGAGAGCTTCAAGAAGCGCCGTCTGAGCTTGACGGTTTTGCTCAATTTGCATTAGGGCATCCGCCATGCTCGGTGGTGGAGGTGGCGGGGGATTATTCTCATTAGAACCCACGGGAAGATCTCCCAAACTGACACGGGTTCTCATGCTGCTGTGGCGATGAGAAGAAAGAGATGTGAAAGGTTAAATTCTGACATAGGTGAAAAATCAAATTCCAACTGATGCTACCTTGCTACGTCGGATCTCGCTTACTTGGATCCGTATTCTATATACTGATGAAAATGCATGTTCAAAGGCATGATGCAAAATGAGCAATGAAACATGAAGTCATGCTCACTTCTAAACTACATGTATATTTCTCAAATGCATCTCACCCCAACAAGCATCACAACTACACACGTTATACTTAGGGGCATAATATATCAGATTCATACATATTGGCAAGTAGATGCACAAAAGAAAATTTAGTGAGTTTCTTAGTGAAGTTAACCACTTACTAAACAATGTTCAAATTATTGTTTAGACTACTTCATTAAACCAGGCTCTGATACCACGCTGTAGGAAACCGTTCAAATAATATTCTAATTCATCACCAGGAGATCATTATTCATAATCACAACCTCGATGATTAACCTGAATATCATCTCTGTAGTCCCGGCACGTGTTTTGTGCCCAAGATCGAAACACATGCCTTTCAACGATTAGCATCACAACATAGCTTAAGAAAGAGCAACTAATTAACATTTATATTACAAGTCTTTAGCATGTATTCATTTTTAACAATTTACAATAAAATATAACAACAACTATGCAGCGGAAACATAAATCCATACAATAAAAGAGAGTGGAGCCACATGCCCTTAAGCTCCACCCCAAAAGCACGACATCTGAGAGTATGATGCACTACTCTTGCCCGTCAGCCTGATCGGCAGGCACGAAGTAGCCAAACACCTGCTCTTCCTTACCAGTAGCTCCTGAAAACACAGGCATGAGTACGAAGGTACTCGGAAGACTTAAACCATATAGAGCACATATACATAGCTCGACTCCAAGGATTATGCATTGAGCCATTAGCAAGGAAAAGCCACAAGGTTAAATTAAACATAAGCGGTAAGCAACCTAAATATATATGTGTGAGTAACAAACTTAGCCAACAACAACATAACTCTAACCTGTCATAACCAATTGAACAAAAATAAAAGGAACCACTAGGAACGTACATGAAACAAGGACCAACTCCACCATCTCCCACATATCCAACCATCAACCACAAGCGAAAACTCTATGACCAATGCAGATGGACAGAAGCATGCTCATGACCGAGAGTGTAGCATTTCGAAATATTTTTACACCCACGCTGTGGGGAACCGTCCAAATAATATTATAATTAATCACCAGGAGGATCATTATTCATAATCACAACCTCGATGATTAACCGAATATCATTTAAGTAGTCCCGGCACGTGTTTTGAGCCCAAGATCGGAACATATGCCTTCTAATGATTAGCATCACAACATAGCTTAAGAAAGAGCAAGTAATTAACATTTATATTACAAGTCTTTAGCATGCATCCATTTCTAACAATTTATAACAAAAGGTAACAACAACTATGCAATGGAAACATAAACCTATACAACAAAAGAGAGTAGAGCCACATGCCTTTAGGCTCCACCCCAAAAGCACGACCTTCGAGAGTAGTATGCACTACTCTTGCCCGCCACCCTGATCGGCAGGCACAAAGTAGCCAAACACCGGCTCTTCCTCACCAACAGCACCTGAAAAGGCAGACATGAGTACGAAGGTACTCGGAAGACTTAAACCATATATTGCACATATACATAGCTCGACTCCAAGGATTATGCATTGAGCCATTAGCAAGGAAAAGCCACAAGGTTAAGTTAAACATAAGCGGTAAGCAACCTAAATATATATGTGTGAGTAACAAACTTAGCCAACAACAACATAACTCTAACCTGTCATAACCAATTGAACAAAAATAAAAGGAACCACTAGGAACGTACATGAAACAAGGACCAACTCCACCATCTCCCACATATCCAACCATCAACCACAAGCGAAAACTCTATGACCAATGCAGATGGACAGAAGCATGCTCATGACCGAGAGTGTAGCATTTTGAAATATTTTTACACCCACGCTGTGGGGAACCGTCCAAATAATATTATAATTAATCACCAGGAGAATCCTTATTCATAATCACAACCTCGATGATTAACCCGAATATCATTTAAGTAGTCCCGGCACGTGTTTTGAGCCCAAGATCGGAACACATGCCTTCTAATGATTAGCATCACAACATAGCTTAAGAAAGAGCAAGTAATTAACATTTATATTACAAGTCTTTAGCATGCATCCATTTCTAACAATTTATAACAAAAGGTAACAACAACTATGCAATGGAAACATAAACCTATACAACAAAAGAGAGTAGAGCCACATGCCCTTAGGCTCCACCCCAAAAGCATGACCTCCGAGAGTAGTATGCACTACTCTTGCCCGCCACCCTGATCGGCAGGCACAAAGTAGCCAAACATCGGCTCTTCCTCACCAGCAGCACCTGAAAACGCAGGCATGAGTACGAAGGTACTCGCAAGACTTAAACCATATATAACACATATACATAGCTCGACTCCAAGTATTATGCATTGAGCCATTAGCAAGAAAAAGCCATAAGGTTAAGTTAAACATAAGCGATAAGTAACCTATACATATATGTGTGAGCAACAAATTTAACCAACAACAACATAACTCTAACCTGCCATAACCAACTGAACAAAAATAAAAGGAACCATGATGAACATACATGTAACAAGGACCAACTCCACCATCTCCCACATATCCAACCATCAACCACAAGCGAAAACTCTACAACCGATGCAGATCGACAGAAGCATGCTCATGACCGAGAGCGCGGTATTTTGAAATATTTTTACACCCTGCAGGGGATACTCCTGGACCCACACGACTTGAGGATCATACGGCTTGTATGACCACACAGATCCATACAAGGGGGTATTCATGTCAACCTTTCCCAAAAAACTTCAATCATTTAAAACATGCATCGCTCGGCGCGACGGTACTAGAACTACTCCCGGAGCAAACTAATACCACTACAAGCCCACCCGCTCACACCGTCGATGTTCAGGCCCCAAATGACCACAGCTACAAAGGTATTTGGCTCGTCTTACCATTAGATCAGCATGTGGTGAGTATGATAAGTGCTAAAGCTGACTATACTGATGATCAGTGCTTAAACAATGCAAGCGATCTACGGTGTCTGGTTTCCTCTCTCGACCTACCGAGGGGAACTCCACATCTGGGTAGGATAAACACCTCCTAGCACCACCCACGTCTCGTCTCATACTCACCAGTCATACAACCAACATCAACCCATCAAGGTTAAAATTATTGTGAACCACAATTAAACCTATAGCTCGCGAATGATGGAATATTCCACTGCTCGACTTCTACCGGTGACCTATGCATTGCTAAGCATTTAAATCAAAAATATACTTAGATGACAACATACTCTCAAGGCTACAAGGATGCGATAAACAATATCTTAAGGTAGAGCTAATGCAACCAACATAGAATCTACCCATTTATACCCGACACTGACTCACTCAACATGCAATATACATAAGCATAATTTATCAACTTTGAACTTTATTCAATTGAACAAGGGTGCAATATACTTAGTTGCTTGCCTTGCTGCTCAGGTGGCTGCCTATAATTACCCACGCAACACTCATAGAAATCTAGAAGATTGGAGCCGTCTTCAACTGCAACCGCACCATGCTCCGGCTCCTTGTTCACTAAACAAGAACACGTGTAATGATGAGCATGAATGAATGCAACAAGCTATGCCACAATGCTCAAAACATGTTGGAAGTATAAGACATGCAAATCAATGTAATACTAAATGATCTAAACGAAATCTGAAAAATAACAGCCATCCGAAGTATCCGAATTGGTTCGGAGTATCCGGGTTTGGACCCTCCAGGTGAACCTCCGGTAAAGGCGCTCGGTTACTGCCATTTTGCTTGACTGACCTGGAGTATCCGGGTGAATTCGGAATATCCAGGTTCCGAAGCCTCCGGGCTATCCTCCGGTGAAGGCTCTCGGTTAGCCACTACTCTAACTTAACCCGGAACCTCCAGGTTGGTCTGGACTATCCGGGATGTGCCGAACACTCCGAGTGAAGCTCCGGGAGGGGCCCTCGGTTATTGGATAACGCAATTACATGGAGTCTCCGGGCTTACCCGGATTATCCAAGTGATACAGACTTGAGTTCTTCACAACTTTAACCTCGGGTGATTTGACTCACTTTACAAATTTGTGCTACACAAATGTGCATATGCCCTATTCAAAGGATTCTAAACCAATCTCACACCCTAAACCCTAACCAATTTTGAACATAATTCGACGGACAATTTCTACCGAACCCGGAGTATCCGGGTGAGGCTGGAATATCTGGGTCAACCCAGAAAAGCTGTTCTCGAGTGGATTTTTGGTCAATTCGAGTTGCGAGTTGCAATCTTTTCCAAGCCTAAAGGGAATATGTTAGGGGTAGTCCAAGGGTACTGGAACTTACTCATCCATTAGCAACACGACTCTAGAACTCATTTTCGACCAAAACTCCATTTTTGCTCAAAAAATCTCAAGAACGTCAAGAACTTCAAGAACTACTCGATTATTCCACGAAAACGAATATGGATTGGATAGATGAGTAGCTCATGAGCTAGAGAACGCAATGGTACCACATGCATACCTTGGCTTTGCTTCTAGAGTGCGGATTCGAGGGAGGAGTGAGAGAGAGCTTGAGAGAGAAGGGGGCTGCTGCAGCTGCAACTGAGCTGCTGAGTGAGGGCGTGGGGAGTGAGGGAGGAGAGAGAGGGAGCACGTGGTGTTGCCTCATTTGGTGGTCGGGATGGTGGGGCCACTTGTGGGGCTCACATGTTAGAGAAAGGAGGCATTTCTAATGCGATTTCTATTCTTTTCTCTCCCAATTTTCTTTCTCTTATCCGAATGACTTTAAATTAATTGCTCTAGAGTTACAAAACAAAGTCACACAAAATTAAACATCATACTTAAGAAGCATAATTATGCTTAACTATGTGATTACGGATTTGGGACATGAAATGAATCAACTCAAGGGGATTGGACGCTTTCAAGTCAGAGGGAAACTAGCACCTTGATATGTGGGACCTTTTTCAAATCATTGCTCGGCGTGGTGAGGTGGCCTATCAATTGGACTTGCCTCCCTCCCTCTCCGTCGTGCATAATGTGTTTCATATCTCTCAATTGAAGAAATACCTTTGAGTACCAACTGAAGTCATTGAAATAGCAAATCAAGAATTGCAACCGGATCTATCTTATTGTGAGCAACCATTGCGGATTTTGGACAAAGTATGAAGCAAGACTCGATGGCATTCCATAAAATTCATCAAAGTGCAATGGAGCAATCACTCGGAAGATGAGGCAACTTGGGAACGAGAGGATCGAATCCGCTCCGAGTTTCTTGATCTTTTTGAAAACTTGTAAGTATTGTTCTCAATTATGCATATATTGAACATCTCACATGTCTAGGGTTCATTATCATGTTGGTTGGAAACCTCATTCCCAAAGGAGTGCACTTAAAAACCATTTCAACCGGGAGAACATACTCCTGATTGCCCAACTGTGCCTCTGCTGGTCTGACTGCTAGAGGTGTCTAGAGGCCATTATGCTCTCTTCTCCCGCACGGTCTGACCACCCAAGGCTTGCGATCTGACTGACGTACCCACGGTACAACCGTGTCGCGGTCTGAATGGGACTAGATGCAGTCTGACCGCCGGTGCATAGGAGGTCCGATAGCTATCTTATCAGTCCATCGATGAATTTTGACAAAATTATTTTTCATTTATGGAAAATTCCTTCCCAGTTCATTATTGTCCATTTCTCCCTGAGTTTGCCAAATCTCGGACGAGATTCTTGTTAGGAGGGGAGGTTTGTCACGTCCTAAAATGTTAATCATGTAATTAAGCATGCATAATCATCATGGCAATTATTTATATGGGTTTATTTATTAAATTAAGTTCCAAACATGTTTCGAAAGTACTTAGGAGATGGTCTAAAGCTCTTTAGGAGAGCTCTAAATAGTTTGGAGAACAAGAAGAATAGAAAAGGGAAGAAAAAGGAAAAAGACTATTTTCGCAGCTTGATCAGGACCCTAGTAGTCTGACCGCCAGGGCAGCCATGTGGGCTTTCTGCGGTCCGACCGGGTGCTTCCATGGTTTGACCGCCAGAGGTCAGAGGCTTGACTTGAGTGAGTCGATCACTTGTTCTCGCTCTCTCTTTTCTCTTTTCTCTCTCACTCCCTCTCCCTCACCCAAACCTTAGAGAGAGAAGGAGAGGATGACCTCGATGACCGGAGATTGATGGTGAGGACTTCCTCGAGCTTCCTGAAGGTTTAATCAAGTTCTTCCCCCTCTTCTCCATCACTGGAGACGCTTTTCCCAGGCTTCTTCATCTCAAGCTTAGTGACCACCTCGAGGCTCAATCCATAATTCAAAGCTTCCCCAAAGTGAACCAATGTTATAGGAAGTTTTCCTACACCGAGGTAACCCTTCCCATGCCGTTTTCCGTCGTTTCCTAGCTCTAGTCACTCGTCATTTTGAATTGAACCGAGAAAACCAAGTTAAACCTAGATCTAGATCTCATCGATAGGGTTTCACATGTTTGGATCGTGCATGTTGTTCGAACAATCATAGAAAATATTTTCCTAGTCTTGTGGAGTACTTTGGTACCCTTCTTAGTCGAAGGTTTCGTCGGAGCTTTCGCCAATGGCCTCGCAAAGTGGCACCGGTGGAGTCTCACGGTCTGACCGCCACTCTGGCCGGCATGACCGTCGATAAGTTAGTTCAAAACCACAGGACAACCCAATAGTTAGGAGTCAGACTGCCACTAGAGCCTGTCTGACCACCAGCTGCCCATCTGACTGTCACCGTACCGTCGATCCGACCGTCAAGACCCTAAACTCTCTGCATGCCACCGGTCTGACTACCACTATACTGCCGGTTTGACCGCTAGTAACTCTATAACAGAATCATTTATATAGTTCCAATTACATATAGGTTCATGTTGAAGATTATAGGGTAGAAAGGTGCTTCTATATAATTTTTTTCTAATAAGCAAAGCAGCAGAGAACACAAATGAGGATCGTCGCACATGTTTGTATCCATGAGAATATGCCATGCTATAGCTGATGACATTTGAACTGGAAAGCCAGTTTCATGTTTTCATTAGCCATCCATGAGAATATGCCATGATAGAAGCTTAAACTGGCTGCCGTGCCCGCGATCGGCATGCACGCGCGCGCCGTCACTTTGGAACTGCACATGCATGTGCGCGCATGGCCTCGAGATGGAATATTCTTCCTTGGAACTGTGCCTAGCTACTACACTATGTACTAGAGCGTTTGTGCAGGGTAGATCGATTCTCCCACAGCCGATATTTCGACTGGATTCATCGTGCAGGCGCTGCTGTTATGTCCCCTCCTGATTCGCTCAACTTGCCACTAAACAATGCCACATGCATCCATACAGCGTGTATTTTGTCGGTTGTGCAAGATGTTCGAGATGGCTTGCCTTAAATAGCAACCCATCACTCTTGAATGTATAAGAACCGACAGGATAAATATATCACTATCGATTCATAAACTCTTACATTCGAACTATAATAAAATCGCTAAGAAGTGACATTGATACCAACTATTAGTACCAGTTTGTAACACGAAACGACACTGATAGTCGGTATCAATCATTATTCGTGGTTAGAATCGTCACTGATACCGTGTATCTAATGATACGAACCTAAAATTTCAGTTCAATCGGCTTTAAGCTCACGTCTGCTCGGCCAGTTCACATCCACATGCTGATATTTTTGCCTTGCTCGGTCTTCTCCTTCCTTTGCAGAACCTTACTCTCTATCTCTCTCTCCATACCTTATCTCTTCCTCCTCTCCCTCCCATGCTTGCGCGCACCCTGTTTCCCTCTCGCATGCATTCGGGCATGCAGCGGAGCTTGCGTGGGGGTTTGTGAGCGTGACAACCGAGCGGCTTCTGGTGAGCGTGACAGGCGTGCGGCCGAGCGGCGGCAAATGAGCTTGATGACGGGCGAGCAACCGACGGCTCCAGGCGAGCGCGACGGCGAGCGTGCAGCGGAGCTTGCGCAGCTCTAGGCGAGCGCAATGGCTGAGCAGCTCTAATCGAGCACGACGGCGAGTGTGCGGCTGAGCGGCTGCAAGCGAGCACGGCGGCGGCGGAGCTCACGTGGTAGGCACTGATATTGCCGGTTCTAGATCTAACAATGATAGGCACTGATTTTCGCTGCCGAGTAAGAACTACCGATTTTAAAACTGATCGTGATGAGGTTTTAGAATCAGTAGTAATCACATATTTTGTGGTAGTAATAAAATATAATATAATATATATATATTATGAAACTGGGCGGGTAGTTAGCAATCATGCCATGTACATAGAATCAGAAAGAAATTTAAAAAAGAGAGCAGCTGAGAGTTTTTTATTTTTGTCATTCCAAACGAAATGGAAATGTACACAATGAGAAACAATTATACTGAATGACACTGGCTTTTACTCCTAAGGAAGCCTTTCGTCGGTGGGGTGTATGTATAATCATGCAACAACAGCAAACTAAAAGTTCAAACCTCTATATTAAAACGTACTTTTTTTTTTGACAAAAACGTACTATTTGAAAGCGCAAATATTTAGCAGCAAACTCTCAAATGTAACTGTATTAAATACTCCACCACTGACAGTATTGCAAATAACTAAACGGGGATAGCGGAGGTGGGACATGCATTAAATACTCCACCACTAAAGTATTTGAATCAACTTTTTTTTCAAAGGTACTTTATGTTAGATATCTTGTCTTTCAGCGTGTCATTTTGTGCAGTGGATCAATTTAAAAGGACCTAAACTAGGGAAACAAACTTGAATCTCCAAGGATTAATATTTTCTGGTGTGTGGTACCTTAACTGAATTTAATTCTGTCCAGTAACGTACAGTACATGTGGTCAAACTGGTCAAGCATGTGTACACAGTGCTTGACTCTACCTGTGCAACGTGTACCATCTTGCCCTGTACTTTTGTCTGGATCTGTCGATTTGTTCCTAACGCAGAACTGCATGGGTTTTTTCTCTGTGACGGCCACTTGGACATTTTTAACTTAGGAGCATTATATTTTGGTATCGTTATTTCTTAGCAAAGAACTCCCTTAGTTTAGCTGAGATGCACATCAGCACACACCAGTAGAGAAAGACTCATTCCAGCCCCTTATCTCTAACGGTTCAAGTAGAACCGTTTAAGATTACATAATTTTTAACGGTTGGTAAAGAAAACCATTTGAAATATGGTTGGAAGTAACGAACTGTTATAGATGCATCTATACTACGAACTGTTATAGTTGAGTGAGAATAAGAATATTCAAATAGAATGCATATCCTATTAAGACAAGAAAGATTTGGTGATCTGATGATAAGACAAGAAAGGTTTAGCGGTCTGATGATAGGTGAACTTGTCTGAAGAGAAGCGGTCTCGAGTTCAATTCCCACTAGCGTCTAGCAAGTGCGGATTTTATTTTCGCAGGTTAGATGCACTCATCTGTAACGGTTCATAATTATAGATGAGTTAATCACTAACAGGTGAACACATGTTACAGATAAGCCATCTGCATTAGTGATCAATTGTCTATACCGGTTCATTCAACCATTACAGATAGGTTTTTTGAACCGTTATAGATGAGGTTTTATCTAAGTAGTGACATATATAGATGCACTTTATCATCATGTTTCACAGTTAAATTATACTATGAAAACGTCAAATTCATCTCTTACATACTAACTCTTGTTAATTTACTGGACGTTTAGGACAATATTAACACAGTCTCTAACACACACCGTTGGCATTATTTTCTAAGTATACATTAACAAAAGATAATAAGACCGTAATGATATATAGTTAAGTACCATATTGATGTTGAATCTTAATATTATTTTATGTGAAAAAATTAAGCAATTTTGTTAATGTTGAAAAGTTAGAATGTGCATAGGCAAATTTGGATTAGATGTAATACGTCTAATTGTAACTACCCTCCAACCGACGTGAGATCATATATGAAAAATGTTTAGAAACAAGAAATGAAGAACAATGACTCTGACATTTGATAAAAACGTAGTTGCATGGCCATACATGTCTGCATTTCATTTGCAAAGAAAATTAAATAGAAACTCCTCGTTGCATTTCTATTTACAAGATTACATAATGCTCTTTTTATATTTTAAATTTTTAAATCTCCCTCCATGTGCAAGACAGACTATAATGCCAACTTGCGTAATATTGTACACAGTCTTTGGAGTACTATGCATCTTCCTTAGGAATCTCTTGTTGATAGTTGCTTCAATTTCCTATAAATAGGCAACATGGAGCTTAGGAAGTTGCAGTCATCGATCAATAGGCGAGGTAACTTGAAGTAACCTCACCTTAGCTAATCTCTATCCTTTCTCCTTGAGAAATGGCTATTAACAAGTCACCTAACAATATGAGCAAAGTTACTCTCATGGTAGTCCTACTTCTAGCCTCTCAAATCACCCCATCGATCGGCACTCCTCTGGTAGTAAATAAAAGACACGTATTGCATTCAGCTACCACTGCTTCCACTATGAAAGGGATGATGGAGGGCATGGTGACTCCCACAGAAAGTGGAGGTTTTCCCAAAAAATTCACAAAAGGTCTTAGAATTGTCTCTAATTTTTTTATAATTTTTTGTGATTTTTTTAAATTTGTTTTGAATTTTTAGGAGTGTTTTTCAAACAAAACCAAACCTTTGGGGGGTTTTTGCAACAAAACAACTTTTAGGGGAGAAAGTTAAAATCCAAGTAACTTTTAGGGGGTTTTGCATTTTTCCCTTATAGAGTAGATCGTACATGTGGACTGATATTGCAGTATTTGATTCAAAGTGAGACCGTTGACCGATTTACTTCCTTTGTTCTCCAGAAAAAATAAACTATTTACCAGCTCATTTCAAACTTGTACGTAGAGCTTTCTTCAGTGTCGTCACACGCATATACATATATGTATGAACCTGTGTGTACAGCCTCGTATAGACAAGTGGGTGCGTTTTACGTACATGCATGCTATTCCTTCCAAGAAAGCATACACATGCATGCATGCATGCCATCGTATAAAGTCACAGACGCATGCATGGTATCATGCGAGACCGTGCCCTCTCACATGAAAGGAAACGATAAGTACGTTGTGCGTAGCTCGAACTGCTTACGAACATAACCGGCCGCGCAAAAAGAGGTGAGAAATCTTAAGCTGATGCAATAATTGGTAGGGTAACAGTGTTTTAAACCTAGATAGCTTGCCAGGAACAGAACTGGCGATGCATTGCAAGCCTGTGGAAGCATTTCATAGTGACGACGAACTTTAATTTTGGAGCAAACTTCACACCTGATTTTGTGATCATTACCACAGAAACAATCATCCATGCCACCTCATCAGTGTCGTTTATGACAGAACCGATACTGATAAAATACCAGTGCCGATTCTATCATCAAACCGGCACAGATACTTTAGTGTTGACCGGTAAGCATGAGCCGGCATTGATAATGAGTATCAGTACTGGTTCGTATTACGGGCCTGCACTAATAAGTCTTTTGTGTATAAAAGGTGTCTTCCTCTTCCCCAAGCTTCCTCAGCGTCGGCCACCCTTTTCCACTCCTCTCTGAAGGTATATTTCTTATTTTGCCAATAGATTTTGTAGGTCAAATATAAAACCTAATATAAACAAAATTACAGATCTAGCTATACAACAAAATATTTTATTAAAAAAAGAAAACAATATCAATGTCGGTTCTTTGAAAAAACGACACTGGTGGTCTAACTATCAGTGCAGGCTAGGTTATACAACTAGCACTGATTCTAGTATCAGTGCCAGTTGTAGACCACAGTCGGTACTGACACTCCATCCCTATATAAACTAGACTTAGCTGTAGCCTCTCCATTCCTCCCTTTCACGTCTACTGATTCTCACTGTCTCACAACCCTAGTGTCCCCGGAACCGACGTTGCCTCCCCATCGCCATCCTCAGAGTCGACACTACCTCCCCATTGCCGTCCCCAGAGCCGACACCACCTCCCCACTATCGCCGACCCTGGAACCCCGTCTTCCCCGGAGCCTGCATGCCATCCTCATCCCCGTCGCCTGCACGCCATCCTCATCTTTGGAGCATCGCCAGCCCTCACGTCCCCGCTGCCTCGGAGCCCTGTCCTCATCCCCATCACCCACACCATCGTTGAGGTTTTGAAGCTCTGCCACTGCCATGGCGTGATCCACCATGACCTCAAGCCTAAGAACTTCCTCTTCACAAACAAGAAGGAGAACTCACCGCTCAAGTCCATCGACTATGACCTCTCCATCTTCTTCAAGTCCGGTGAGTCACCCCAATCGAGATCCTTTCCGGATTTAGGAGAACTTTCATACCGAAATATAGTTACTTAGCTTCGATTTGATAAAAAAAAATGTGGTTATTTTGTTGTGTAATCAGACGGTAATTTGGTGGTTGAAGGAATTAATGATCTTTACATCGCATTAGTTCAATTGTGCCCTTGGTTTGTTGAAGAACGAAAGCGAGCATTTTGGTTTACATATGCCCGTGCCCTAGAGTCAGCCTCTAGAGAAGTAAAATTTGTTCGTTTACATATACCTTACTTTTTTAGATGCCACATGGATCTAGTAGGTATCGTGGATGCATCCGAAGTAGTATCTATATCCCGTAGCTTGGTGCCCCCCTCGTGTCCTCTCAGCATATTCCTCTACGAACTCGATGCCCCACCCTCCCCGATGCCCTCAAGGATGATCAAAAAAGTATATCTCGTATCTATTTTGGTTGGACAACTGATAATCAAAAAAAATATGTAGTTGTTAAAGATATGCATATATTGATCTAAGTGATTTCTCCTCTAGTTTGGTTAAATGAAATGATTGCTCACATAGAGGGTTGTATACAACCTGTTGTGATTATTACTATAGGTGATAGTGGTACAAAGAAGATATTAATTAGTTTTCAGATATCGACAAATGAAGCATCTATCAATATTGTTGTCTCTAGCATCCAATCACCTGAGATTCATGTGGCTCAAAAAAATGTGGTGGCAGCGGTTTTGCAAGAGATTGAGGATGTGGTTATATTGATGTAAGTTATTTCTCCTCTAGTTTGGTTAAATGAAATGATTGCTCACATAGAGGGTTGTACACAATCTATTGTGATTATTACTATAGGTGATAGTGGTACAAGGAAGATATTAATTAGTTTTCAGATATCGACAAATGAAGAATCTATCAATATTGTTGTCTCTAGCATCCAATGACCTGAGATTCATGTGGCTCAAAAAAATGTGGTGGCAGCGGTTTTGCAAGAGATTGAGGATCAAGTTGGGTATATTTTACCTCACTACAACTATTTCAAATTGAAAGCACTTGAGTAGAATGTGGAGGATGCGGCTTCAATGACTATCAATATGTTATGCGGTTACATGCACTTGACATGGTTGGTGCCACGAATTTTAGTTTATAGTATTGTTTCATATATTATCAATTTTTCTCTTCATATTCATGCTCTTTGCCTGTAGGATTTTTACTGTAACAACATGATGCATTTGGATGTTAGTTTAGGTTCATTCTTACGTTATATCATGGAGCGGCTGGCTTTCACAATGATTGGCCCGAAAGTCAAGAGAGTTCATGGAGATAGAAATCAGGCTTATGTGGAGTTTGGTGGAAGAGGTTTTGCTCTTCATAGAATTGTTATGGATCTGTCCTTTCTTGCTCGAGAAAGGGTGCTTGTTTATGTACTACGCTATTTGAAAAAGATATATGGAGTTGATATCATAGATATCAACTATGAAGACAATATTATTTTACATGCACCGTAGAATGAGGGATGAGTGCATTTACAATCTGTTTAACCTATGATGTGAACTATGATAATATTTATGTGTGGATGTTGATGAACTCATAATTATGTGTGGATATGGATAAATTATTTGTGATCCATGTGTATATATCTTCATGTGATGAATGTCTACATATATTTGAATACAAATTTGAGATCGGATTGAGAATATTGTATTATTGAATTCATAATTTATTTGTGCCTACAGAAATATCAGTACCAGCCTGTCACACTAGCCGGCGCAGATACTTAGACTATCAGTACCAACTCGTTCTTATAGACTGACACTGATAGCCTAAGCATTAGTGCCGGTTCTTTGTTATAAACCGGTACTGATACTTATTATCAGTGCCAGTTCATAAACCGACACTAATAGTTCGTAATTATTAGTATCGACTAATAATTAGTACTGATTCCAAAACCACCATTAATAACCATTTCGGTTGGTCACGAGTAAAATATTCAAAAGAAAAGGTTAATGGCACCACCATATTAATAAGATGTACAAGCTAGAGGCAAAATTTAATTAACATGGCCCATTCTAGGTTTACTTTACGTATATTAATTGTTCCGCATTATTCCATCTGTCCTTTTTTTATTTATAATATCATGAAGCTCGCAACAAGAGTCTAAAACATGAAATCCCCTCCACCCCTTTTGGCATTAATAATGGGATATCCTTCACTATTAATAATCAAAAAGAAAAGACTAGCTAGAGTGTTTCAGATGTACTACCTCCGCTCTTTACTTATCATTTAAATATCGATACGATATTTAATAAGTACATTTGATCATTATTTTTAATAACTAATTTTTAATAAAAATTGATAAAAATTAGATGATGTTAAAGTATTTTTTATGATAAATTTATTACTATCATTTTCATGTGCCAAATCCTAATAGTTTTATATATATTAGTAGTTAAAATTTCTAAAATTTAGTATTACGTATTCTAGTACGATATCTATTTAATAACAGAGGTAGTAGTAACCAACTACTAAGTATATATTATACGTATTCACATGATAAATTTTATCATCTTGACCCCTGGTTATAACATAATTAATAGTGAGTGTTCCATTAGTAATTTAAAGGTGGTTTCATTTTTTCTTTAGTTTGACTATATTTCCTTGAAAAGTTAAGTGCCATATATGTAAACACGATAATTAAGATAGTACATAGGGGTAGGGTACCCGTACCGACATATAGTACGAACTTAAAAGCAGCTTGTTAAAAAAATTGTAAAGCAGTTATGTGGCCGAGGACAACATGCTTACTTAATCAGCTGTAAACAGCAACCATCTAAGTGGAACTATATTGAATATGTGTAGCTGCGGTTAACTCCAGATTCCAGCCAGCTAATCTCATGTAGTGTAGAGCAGCATGCGCGCGTACGTGCATCATCAGCTTTTGACGTTTTGAATCTGACAGAAGGGAAGTTTGTCGATTAGAGCTTCTCCCTTCGTCTTGGAACTCATTAGAAAAGGATTATTGCTGCTGATAGGGGCCGGCGGATCAGACGTAAAATATCATTATTTTGCTCCTTCATGTGCTAGAGCTCCCTTTTTAGGTAAAAATGCAGTACCATGCATGTTGCCGGCAGTCATGCATGTCAAGACCCTAGGATCCAGTCTCGAGATGTATATGAACAGATTGGAATGAATTGTTTAAGTTCTTATGTACACTTGTGTATGATGAATTGTACTCAGACAGTCCAGTGAAAAGGACACATGCACATGCTTGTTAATGGCTTATGCACATTGCTACCTTGTCCTAGTTGTACTTGCATGCATGGTCTTGAGTAGTACTTGAGTCACAATGCTTGCATGCATGCATGGCTGGCACCGACTGTGAGTGGCCATCGACATGCGTGCAGAGGAAATGCCAGTGGCACATGCAAGTGCAAAAAGCTGGCACTTCGGCCGTGCTTTTCTAGACCACATCATCCAACCCAAACACGACGGCACGAACGCAAACAGGCTCGTAGTATGTATGGTTTGTGCTAAGCCTTTATACGAGCCATGATGGATGGTCTGGCCTAACACGAAAAATGGATTGTTTGGATTAACCAGGAACGAAAACGGCCCGAGGCATGACGACCCATAGATGGTATTGTGGCCCAGCGAGACCCAGTCCTTGTGACCTCAATGTGCAAGCCTACATGGTGATCCCATAGTTGCAAACTGTGTACAGCACATCTAGTGTTTGGAATTTTTTCGCCGATTGTCATGTGTTTGTTTGCTCTGGTAGCTGATGAGCGATAAACATGGCCGATGTGATTCGTGGGCTCATGCTTTCAAATACTGATGACCATGAGCGATAAACGTCGCACCACATGTCCACATCACGACTCATCAGAAGGTAGCTTTAAAGACTGATGACCATGAATATAGCGATGTGCTTGTCGCGTAGCACTATTTGGCATTGTTCATTAATAGCTACCTGGTGCTATTGACAACCTGCAGACTATTGAGACCGTCAATTTTGTAGGTTTTGACTTTTGAATGGGAATCCAGCTAGCAGCAGGCTCGTAGGCTCTCGTAGGCTAGCTGCCAGGTGTTGCTACCTGCGCAGCCTTCACGGGAGAGCGCGAGCACTACCGTGGCTAGTGGCGCGCACGACTAAGCCTACGATGGCCTCTACGTATAAATTAAGGCTCGAGCTAGAATAGACTGTGGCAGGTTCGTAGTCGTAGCTAGCTGTGTGTCGTGCTTACCTCTTTCAATGGCGTCGCGTGAGCTGCTGCTTGTGTTCTCTGCGCCTCTACTCGCCCTGTTGCTCTTCTTAAAAACCATTTTTAACTATATTTTTTTTATTTAATTTTTTTCTAATTTTTTTCTGATTTTTTTTCTGTTTATATTCTGTTTATTTTCTCTTATCTTCAACCGCTTCTTTTTGAAGGGAATCGTAAATAAAAAGAGAGGAAATCTTATCTGAAAGGATTGATCGAGAATTCCGTAAAAAAAAAATCTAAAAAAATTTATTGAAACGTTAAAAGAGAACGAAAATTTCTCATTTTAATCCCTTAGAGAAACCGTTGTGCGGTGCTGCAGAATCTGCAGGGGGTGAAGTACTGTCCGGACTTCTCACCGACGTCTATCTTCTACCTCCAGTTTGTGCCCAGCCAAGTACGCCTCAGCCAAGAATGGTACCAGGCCCGTACCAGCCTGGCATGATGTGACCTGTCGTGCCATCATATCGAGCCTAGGTCTCGATGGAGGCTTATCGTGCCAGTCTGGTACGATCCGAATAGTTCTCGTGCCGTCCTAGTATAGCCCGAAGGGCTCAAAGCCCGAAAGGGCTGTGCCAGGCCGGACCGGCATGGCCTAAGTCCCAGCTATGCAATGTAGACGACAATGCTTCGGCCGCAGCAAAGCGAAGTGACTTACATGTGCGCCCGCCAACTCTAGTGGGATGCGCATGCAAGCACGTGACACCTTGTCATATCAGGATGACCGTGATCATAGAATCGAAGTTTACTTCCCAAAAAAAAAAAACAGTTAAAACAGATAAAGTGTCGCACACGGTTAGATAGGATCCGTCATTCACTAAGTACGTACAAATTACTAGGTAACAAGTGTTTGTCATATGTCCTGCCGTCTGAGCCTATCAGTTCTTACATATGAGTTTTCATAAAAGATGTTTATAACTATGACGTATATAATTTTTTATAAAAATTGTCTATGCCTAACTGATCAACACAGATAGTATTTTATAAATATCCATATGTAGTTAAAGACTCATTAATATTTTAAATTTGACCGTTCTCCTCTTCACATTATCTCTCTACTTTTTTACAAATCGCTCATCTCCCTCACAAAGCTATTTATATATCAAATATACTCCATTTAGTATGGGGGATAAGCCCTCATATAAGATGGGGAAATAAAAATAAGATAAAATTCAACCTCATATAAGTTAGGGAGATAAAAAGAAGATAAAATTGAAATAGTTAATTAAGTTCATAACGGTATCCATAATTAAATTCCAATCAAAATAAATAAATACATAGTCTCTTAAAGACATTCTAAAACATAGATAATTCTAGTCATTAGGATTTCCTTTTTATATGAAGTAAGGAATATTCAAGAATTTCCTATAAATATAGATTTTCTTTGAAATTCAATCAATCAGTTATAACACAAGAGAGCTATTTCATTTTAACAGAAAGAAATACAAAAAATGAATAGAAAGTAAAATGATTCAATCTTTTTTATTTTAATAAATATCTTTTTAGCTAAAAACTAGATAACAAAATTATTTGATTAATTTTTTGAAATTAAGTAACTAAAACCTTTATGAATTTTTTAATATTTCAATGAGACAAATTTTGAAAAAAAATCAGAAATCCAGTATTTTTTCTTATTCTTATTTTGTTTTTTAATTTCTTCAGAAAGAGATAAGAATAGGTTTGGTGAATCGGAAACAGTATAATTTTATAGAAAAATTGAACTAAAAATTTCAACTAAATATTGCTATTTCTTTTCTTATGGAACATACATATCAATATGCCTAGGTAATCCCTCTTCTCCGACTTCCGGCTATTATGTCAATGGGGTTTGGACTTTTTCTTATTCTGATAGCAACCAAAAATATTCGTTGCATATGGACTTTTCTTGATGTTTTACTCTTAAGTATAGCTATGGTATTCTAAGTTTACCTATCTATTCAACAAATAAATGAAAGTTCTACCTATTAATATATATGGTCTTGGACCATCAATAATGATTTTTCCTTAGAATTTGGATACTTGATCAACCCCCTTACTTCTATTATGTTAATACTAATTACTACTATAAGAATCTTGGTTCTTATTTATAGTGATGATTATATGTCTCACGATGAAGGATATTATAGATTTTTTGTGTATATAAGTTTTTTTTAAAGTACTTCTATGTTGGGATTGGTTACTAGTTCCAACTTGATAAAAAAAAAAGATTTGGGTACTTGTGGGAATGTGTTCCTATTTATTGATAGACTTTTAGTTTACATGGCCGATTGCAGCAAGTGCTTGTCAAAAAGCTTTTGTAACTAATCGTGTAGGAGATTTTGGTTTGTTATTAGGAGTTTTAGTTTTTTTTATAGCAAGTAGTTTAGAATTTCGGGATTTTTTCAAAATAGCTAATAATTGGATTCTTAATAATGGGATTCTTAATAATGGGATTAATTCCTTACTTACTATTTTGTGTGTTTTTTATTACTTCTATGTGCAGATGCAAAATCTACACAATTCCCTCTTCACTTATGGTTCCCCCATACTATGGAAGGACCCACTCCCATTTCGGCTCTTATACACGCAACAACTATGGTCCGACTCCGACTCCACACTACCACAAAAAGGATCATTCATGCCGACACATCAGTGTCAGTTAGGCTAAAACCGACACTGATAGTGTATTAGTGCCGGTTCGTAACACAATTAGACAAAAATCCGTCCATTATTAGTGATGGCTGATATAAAAAGCTGGCACTGATAGTATCAGTGTCAGGCTTTTATTCTGAACCGGCATTGAAGGGGGAACCAAACCCAAAATTTTTATTAGATTCATTTAAGGTCATATCCGGCTCTATCTCAATCCCCCCTCTCTCTTTCACGCTCTCTCTCACACGATCATGTCTCTCTCTCTCACACACACGTATCTCTTCGTCTCTCTCTCGCCACACATCCCAGCCTCCTCGCCCCCTCGAGCTCGCTGGCCTCCTTGTCTCCTCCCCCCTCAGCCACTCCTCTCCTCCCTCTTCAACGCCCTCCTTGCCCTCCTCGTTGGCCTCCTCACGTGGGGCGACAGGATCTAGCACGGGGGCGGCGGGATCCAGCGTGGGGGTTGCAAGATCAAGGCCTAGGAGCGAGTGGGAGGACGAGTAGAGCTTCTCTGAGCCGTCTCCAACCCAATTCAATGCTTCCCCGAGCAAATTGAGCTTGGCAACAAGTTCTTCTCCAAGTCCAGCGAACCCTTCTCTCCTCTCTGCCGCCATGCCATCGACCCACCTCCCTACCGCTCCTCCGTCCGATTCCTACGCACGGTGAGACTCACTGTCTCTCACTCAACATTTTTCACACAGCAGATCCCCGCCATCCTGAAGTCAGCTCGGCTTCCCACAGGAGCTGAGCGCCGCCGTTGCTCACACCTTGTCGATAGCTGATCTCCTGTCGACGCAAAGTCACCGAATCCGGGCCAAAAAGCACCGATGAGGCATGCTCGATGTGCTGCGATGTGTGTGTTATGGATGTATGCAATCTGTACAACACTGTTTAGAGAATAAAATTGCGAGTACATGGTCTTGTGTGTTCTTGTGGATGTATATGTTCTTGTTCTTATGCTAGTGTAATGTATGCGATCTGAATGACATTTGTGTGTTTTTAGTTCCGTTCTACAAAGCGGTCGGTGACTTGTCGGATTAGGGTAGCGGTGGCAGGGTGGTAGTCGATCCGGCTCGAAATTGAGTCAGCTTGTTTATTTTTTTGGCTCCTAGAAACTTTTCAGTGTCAGTTGAGAATTGTGGGCCGACATTGATACTCATTATCAGTGTCAATTCACAAACCAGCACTGATAGTTATAAATTATCAGGGCTGAATAATCAGCGCAGGTTTAATAAACGGTATTGGTGGCATTTTTTAATCAACACTGATGAGCCTTTCTGTAGTAGTACCAACACCTAGAGCATCGGCTCAGACTCCGATAAGTTCGAATTTTCTGCCAAGCCTTTGTACCCGTGATGACTGACTCTGCTTGCATACAGGTGTTATATCAGGATTGTGAAAAGGCGATTACTGGCATGAGTGCATTGGTCGTTGTGACCTTTCCTGCGCCAGGAGTAAGGATTAGGGGAGGTGCCCCTCAGAAGCCGCCCAAGAGACCAGCCTCAGTCCTTGTCCTGCTGAAGTCCTTCCGGGGCATGAAGCGGACCAGGTAAGTTATCCATCATGGATGTCTTCCTCATGTTCATGGGAGCGCAAGTTTTAGGTTCACTCTCGAAGAATGCTCAGAGCACCACCTCCAGCCCCAAGCCATGACTACTTTGGATCATGGGCGTTGAGCCCTCTAAGGGGGTGGGAATGAGTCCACCAAGCCCCTGGAATCTGCCGATGGAAGCCGGGAAGTGGAGGTTCTGTCGCTACGGGTGGACACGAACCTGATGTAAGGGAACGCGTAGGCTACGCTAGCCTAAAAAAAAATCTACCATATTCACCTAGGAAACTATGCTAGTAAGAGATTATAGATCGTTATCACTAGACGCATAGCATAGCAGAAGAAGAGTTGGAGTAGATCGATCCAACATCATACGCATCACACTCCACAACCAGCTCCTCGATTAGCTCCACGACCAACTCCGCACAAGTGGTCGTGCTCCTCGATTAGTTCGTTGACCAACTCCAAGCATGTGCGTTGAGTTCTCGACCAGTTCTGAGTGGTCGCGTTGTGTTCCTCGATCAGTTCCGAGTGGTCGCGTCGTGTTTTGCAACCAGCATCGAGCAAGTATGTTGACTGGCCGAACAAGTCATCGACCAGCTGAGCAGCAGCGTCACGATCTTCACGCCGAGGAGACCAGTGCTACAATAGCAACAATGTCTCTACGGTATCCACACGTACTCGGCAGGATCACCATGCACTGGTATACTAGCACCGCACACACAACTAGGGTTTCAGGAGATCGTGTGAAGGGTTACGGCTAGGGTTTTAGAGTGGCTCACCCTTGCCTCATCCCACACACCTCACCTTATATAGAGCTCGCTAATGGGCTCCCACGTTGGAAGCCCTTTAGGACTCTAACTCCTCATGGATTACAATCCAATCAAAATCATATATGAATCTAATCCGTATGTTTTGTTCTAACCTATTAAGTGTATAACCCATTAGGTTCATGCACAAACGACTATGACTCGGAAACCTTAACGAACCGAAATCAATAGCAGCCTCTAGCAGGACATATTGACTTCTGAATATATACAAAGATCATATCAGTTGAACCTTGACATACACATGCGCCGATCCCTTGTCTCACGATATTAGTCAAGCTTAATGCGAGATATGTACCACCCTTGGGATAGCTTGACCATTCACTCCATCAAGTAGTGGATTTATCGTGATTAACTCTTTAATTATATATTGGCCTGACCATGACTTTCTCAATCCAACTATCTCGAGGGGCCCAGAGATATCTCTCACGTTATCAAGGAGGGGCAAATTATATCTTGATCGCTCAAACCTCACGATCTGTTTCATGACAAACCTAAAAACTACCTTTATAACTACCCATTTATGGAATAGCGTTTGACAATCATAAAGTATGTCACTACATATTATGAGAATAAATAAGGATCTCAGGTCTAAGGATCCTGCATGTACACCATTTGAGAAAACAACTGATAACATATTACAAATAATAATCCCAGCAGTATCTCAAGGTGAGTTTATCTAACATCATGTTCGCTAACATAAATATTCACATCATTAATTTGGTATCTCTATACCTATGATCCGTGAAATTTGAACATCAAAATCGATGTTGAAACAGAATAAAAATGGGCCTCGAAAGGTTTGCCAGAAAATTAATTCTGAAAAAAGAAAATAGGAGGATATTTGTCGGTGTATCAGGAACCGGGGGTCCCCGAATCCCGAGGCCAGGCCAGTCATCTGCCACATGGCGCCATCCCGCGGGGTCTCCCCTGCAAGATGAGAAAAGGCCAAGTCCCGGGAGAAGGTGCTCGGGGCCACGGTCGGTGGCCCCCGAGTCTCCCAGTTCCCCGATGATCCACGGAGCCTAAGTACCGGGAAGAAAGTGCTCGGGGAGGTGTACACTCACCCCCGAGCATCCTAGTCCCCCGACGTTCAGAAGAGCTAAGTTCCGGGAGAGAGTGCTCGAGGCTGCACACGGCAGCCCCCGAGCACTCGGTTACCCGAGGGACCGTGTAAGAGTGCTCAGGAGAGAGTGCTCAGGGCTGCACGTGGCAGCCCTCGAGCACTCGGTTCCCCGAAGGTCCGTGCAAGAGTGCTCGGGGATGTAAACAGTACCCCGAGCACTCGGTACCCCGACAACCCACGAAGGCCCCTGAGGGACCCACCGTCGAGGTGTCAACCGGTCAAAGGCCCAAGGCTGCATTTAATGAGCGTGCATGGCCTGACATCTCCAACTGCTCCCACCGCGCTCAACGTCAGTTCCTGCCATATTCTGGCAGAGAGGCGTGGGATCATTAATTGCACGGGTCCCGTCCCGTGCCATCTGGGATAACGTCGTAAGGATCAAAGCGTTCCAGCCCTCGCCCGGGCTCCCGTTCCAGCAAGGGCCCCCGCTCCTGCCGGGCCCGAGCCAGGCAAATGGTGTCCCATCCACCAGACCAGATGGCATGACCTCACGGAGTGCCGTACGGTCAAGGGCCTCGTCGAGCAGCGTCAAAGGGAGCGCGACGAGTCCTGCGGGGAAGGCGACGCTGAGGCCACCCCCGGCAACACAGAGCTCAGTTTTTAGGAACCCGAGCATACCGTCGCCTTCATCGACGGAGGCGCCTACACGCCTTCCTCGCGGCGCGGCATCAGGACCATGCGGCGCGAGGTGTGCTCGGCAACCCCGAGCGAAGAAGCCGCAAGACCCCTGAGATGGTCGTACGCTCCGATCACGTTCAGTATAGCCGATCACCCCGCCAGTACTGCAGGCGTGGGGCGACTGCCCTTGGTGGTGTCCCCCACCATCTGCAACGTAAGGGTCGGCAGGGTGCTGATCGACGGGGGAGCAGGCCTCAACCTCCTCTCCAAGGAGGCCTTCAAGAAGCTGCAGGTGCCCTCCAAGCGCCTAAAGCCGTCGCTTCCGTTCTGCAGGGTGACACCCAGGCACTCCCTGCCCCTCGGGCAGGTCGAGCTGCTCGTGACCTTCGGGAGTCAGGATAACTTCCGCACGGAGAACGTCCTCTTCGACGTCGTGAAGCTCCCCCTCCCCTACAACGCCATCCTAGGGCGTCCAGCGCTTGCCAAGTTCATGATGGCTGCGCACTATGCATATCTCGCGGTCAAGATGCCGGGCCCAGCAGGCCCCATCTCCGTGACCGCTGACTCCGGTGGTGCCGTCTCCTGCGCTGAGCAGTCATACCTGGCCTTGGTCTCAGCTCAGGCCGAGGTCGAATGCTGCCCAGGGGGCCCAGGACCCTCTTCATCCAAACCCTGACTCGCTACTGACGCCTCCGTTCCTATGAAGGAGGTCGTGGTGGGTGAAGACGCCTCCCAGGTCGTCCGAATCGGCGGTGACCTGGGCGGCAAATAGGAAAGCGCGCTCATCACCTTCCTTCGGGCTAACGCCGACGTGTTTGCATGGCAGCCGTCCGACATGCCCGGGATCCCTAGGGAGGTGATCGAGCACCATTTCGCTGTGCGTCCGGATGCACGCCCGGTGAAGCAGAAGGTCCGGCGGTAGGCGCCTGAGAGCCAGGAATTCATCCGAGAGCAGGTCAGCAAGCTCCTTGATGCTGGATTTATCCGAGAAGTCCTCCACCCCGAGTGGCTAGCGAATCCAGTTATCGTCCCGAAGGCCAACGGCAAGCTCCGCATGTGTGTGGACTACACCGACCTAAATAAGGTTTGCCCCAAAGATCCTTTTCCCTTGGCCCGCATAGATCAAATTGTAGATGCAACCGCGGGATGTGATATTTTGTGTTTTTTAGATGCAAACTCTGGTTATCACCAGATTCGCATGGCCGTAGAGGATGAAGAAAAAACTGCTTTTACCACCCCGGTAGGGACTTATTGCTATATATCAATGCCTTTTGGTTTGCGTAACGCTGGGTCCTCTTTCCAGCGCGCTATCCGTATCACGCTTGGTTCGCAGGTTGGTCGCAACGTCGAGGCCTACATCGACGATCTCGTGGTCAAGTCCCGAGACCGCGCCACCCTGCTCGAAGACCTTGCCGAGACTTTCAACAGTCTCCGCACCACCCGCCTGAAGCTCAACCCCGAGAAGTGTATCTTCGGGGTGCCGGCGGGTAAGCTCCTCGGTTTCTTGGTCTCCAGCCGAGGAATCGAGGCCAATCCAGAGAAGATCCTGGCCATCGAGCAGATGCGACCCCCGGCTCGACTCAAGGAGGTTCAGCGTCTCGCCGGCTGCATGGCGACCCTCGGGCACTTCATTTCCAAGCTCGGGGAGCGGGGGCTCCCCCTCTTCAAACTTCTAAAGAAGACCAGTCGTTTTGACTGGACGCCGGAGGCCGAGCAGGCCTTCCGGGATCTTAAGAAGTATCTCACCTCACCACCCGTGCTAGTGGCCCCGTCCAAAGGCGAGCCACTGCTACTCTACGTATCGGCCACCCCTCAGGTCGTAAGCATGGTAATGGTGGTGGAACGCGACGAGTGCATGAGGTCAGGTGCTGGGTCCCAGCTCCCAACCACCCCCGGGCACTCCCTCGTCCTCGCGGCTCCCCCCAAGCAGGGGATCGAGCCCGAGCACTCGGCTCCCCCCGAGCAGGGGGTCGAGCACGAGCACCCAGTCAGCCCCGACCACGTCGCCGAGCCTGGGGGCTGTGACAACTCCTCGGGTGAGGCCGAGCTCCAGGCCCGCCGGGTGCAGCGACCGGTGTACTTCGTCAGTGAAGTCCTCTGGGAGGCAAAAATAAGGTACCCTCAGGCTCAGAAGCTACTCTACGCCGTGCTCATCGCTTCCCGGAAGCTGCCCTACTACTTCCAGGCGCACAAGGTCTCGGTGGTCACCACTGACCCACTGGGACCCATCCTCCAGAACCGAGAAGGCACTGGGCGTGTTGTCAAGTGGGCGGTGGAGCTAGCGGAGTTTGACATGCACTTTGTCAGCCGCCAGGTGATCAAAAGCTAGGCGCTCTCTGACTTCGTGGTAGAGTGGATGCCCGTCCCGGAGGTCGTCCCAGAAGAGATCTCCACATATCCCGGGCACGATGCGCCCGGGTACTGCGTCATGCATTTCGATGGTTCCCTCTCGCTGAAAGGCGCGGGGGCCGGAGTGGTTATCACCTCCCCAACGGGTGAAGAACTCCGGTACGTTGTGCAGCTGCAGTTTCGCGCATCCAACAACATGGCGGAATATGAGGGTCTCATCGCTGGCCTTCGAGCCACGATGGGCCTCGGGATTCGTCGCCTCCTGGTCAAGGGAGACTCCCAGCTTGTGGTCAACTAGGTATCCAAAGAGTACCAGTGCACGGATCCTCAAATGGCGGCGTACGTGGCGGCTGTCAGGAAGCTGGAGAGGCGTTTCGACGGCCTGGAGCTGCGGTACATCCCGCGCCGTGACAGCGCTCTGGCCGACGACCTCTCCCACCTGGCCTCCTCCCGTGCGCGCATCCTTGCCGGAGTCTTTGAAAAAAGACTCACATGGCCTTCCGTCCTGCCTGCCGAACAGGACGAAGGGGAAAGCTCGAACTTAATTCAGGGGACCCCGGCGGCACCCTCAGTGGGAAGCCCCGTCAGGGTGCCGCCATCCGGCGAGTGCGCTGCGCTTGCTGATTGTTCTCAAGTTGCCTCGTGGATGGACGACATCCGAGGGTACTTGAAGGAAAAGTTCCTCCCCGGGGATGAGGCGTCTGCCGAAAGAGTTGCTCGGCAGTCCAAACGCTATGCCATAGTAGATGGGGATCTCTACCGGCGTAGCGCAGGAGGCATCCTCCTGAAATGCATCACCCGGGCATAAGGCGGTGAGCTCCTCGCTGAGATCCACGAGGGCGTGTGCGGTGGCCATGCATCGTTCCGCACGCTGGTCGGGAAGGCCTTCCGACAAGGTTTCTACTGGCCTACAGCCCTCCAGGATGCTTCCGAGCTGGTTCGGCGCTGCAGGGCGTGCCAGTTCCATGCAAAGCAGATTCACCAGCTAGCTCAGGCTCTTCACACCATCCCCCTGTCATGGCCTTTCGCGGTCTGGGGGCTGGACATTCTGGGTCCAATACCCCGAGCAATCGGGGGCTATGAATACCTCTACGTCGCCATCGACAAGTTCACCAAGTGGCCGGAGGCGGCCCCAGTCATCAAGGTGACCAAGAACACGACGCTCTAGTTCATCCACAACATCACCAGTCGCTTTGGTGTCCCGAACTGGATCATCACCGACAACAGCACCCAGTTCACAAGTGCCCTGTTTGGGGACTACTGCGAAGACCTCGGCATCAAGCTCTGCTTCGCCTCCGTTGCTCATCCTCGGAGCAACGGGCAGGTCGAGCGCACCAACGCGGAGATACTGAAGGGGCTCAAAACCCAGACCTATGACGTGCTCGCAAAGCACGGGAATGGATGGGTTGACGAGTTGCTTGCCGTGCTATGGGCAAACCGGACCACGCCAAGTCACGCTACCGGGGAGACTCCTTTCTTCCTCGTGTACGGCGCTGAGGCGGTCCTCCCCTCCGAGCTCACTCTAGGCTCCCCTCGGGTGCATGCCTACTCTGAAGGCGAACAGGAGCAACAGAGGCGCGACGACGTCGACTATTTGGAAGAGTGCCGACGGCGTGCCACCGCCCGAGCAGCCCGCTACAAGCAAAGTCTGCGACGCTATCATCAACGCCACATCCGAGCCCGGTCTCTCGAGGTGGGGGATCTAGTTCTCTGACGCGTCCAGTCGCGCGAAGGAAGGAATAAGCTGTCCCCTATGTGGGAAGGCCCCTTCACCGTGATCGGAGTCCCGCGAGAAGGCTCCTTCCGGCTGGCTACAGAAGATGGGCAACCGCTCCCCAACCCATGGAACATCGAGCACCTGCGCAAGTTCTACCCGTAGATGGCCATGCTCGCGGCTCAGGTCAACCAGGTCGGGGGCTTCCCCTCCGCCCAAGTTGACCGGGGGCTACCACTAGCTGGGTAAGTTACCCAACCTTGTAAAAAGATTGTCAATTCAGTATGTATTTCAATGAGCAATCCTTATGTCAAATGTCATTTTCTTTTCTTTGGATTACATATGTTTAATCTGTCTGGTGAGATGCTCAATTGTGCGAGAAAAGTTCGCTCTCTCTTTTTCCCCGCTGATAAAAGAATCCTGATCGGTATGCGCGCGGGTAGTTGCTGCTGGCTTACGTCCGATGTGGTAGGCTGTGGCGTTCGGTGTCGTGGCAGGCTCCCGGGCACTACCAAGTCCCTGGGGTTCTCGGGTAATCATATCGCTCGAGCTGCTCGAGTAGTCCGGAGCCTAGGCCCCAGGGGCGGGCTGTCGGTGCTCGGTCTGGTCTGTCATACCCGGGCGCCACCAAACCATAGGACCTCTGGGTTATGCCTCTGCCTGCTCTTGTCCGCCGGTCTGGGCATTCGAGAGGTCTCAGGTAAAAAACGAGAGCAGTCTATAATGAGTACCGCACTAACAGAGCGCACCAAGCAAAGGAATTCTCTATTTTCTCTTAAGTCGCAGATCGACAATCAAAGCAAAAGCAGCTCGACCGCGAGGGCCTCAGTGCCTAGGTCGCTGCTCGACCCCAAGGGTCCTCGGGTGGTCCTACCGCTCAAGCATGAGTGGTCGAGATCGCTCGACCCCAGGCTCCGTACGCGCCACCTGGTGCTCGGGCCCCCCGGCCATGGGAACCAAGTCCCCGGGCACCCCGAGCTCGGAGCGCATACCCTTCCTGGATCGGTTGGCCGAAATGCTGATAGCTGTCCGGTGAGTGGTTAAATTCAGACGAATTTACTTTCAATGATATTTTGTTCCCGAGTCGTCCTCGGGGGCCCTCGTACTCTAATCCGCTCGATGAGATGGTCTCCTCGTGCACAAAACCCTATCGCATGTCCACTTTTTCCTAGAACGACAGAACGGTCCGTAGAAAGGTGTACCGTAGGTGCGGTGATGTCTGACCGAAGTCCTTCATGGTGGTCGTGGTGTTCGGTCCGCTTTTAGGGCCCCGAGCACTACCGAGTTCTTGGGCGCCCTGGGTAATCCTTTCGCTCGAGCTGCTCGAGTAGTCCGGAGCCTAGGCCTCAGGGACGGGCTGTCGGTGCTCGGTCCGGTCCGTCCTAAGCCCGGGCACCACCGAACCATGGGGACTCTTGGTCGCGTTCCCGCCCGTGCGCGTCTCCAGTCTGCTGTCTGAGTGGTCGCAAGGTGAAAAAGTGTTCACCGGTCATGGCGTGCTCCGTGCTGGATCGACCTATCTCCCGAGCAAGGAAGTTCGTGCTTTTGTCTTTTGACTTAGCCATTGCGGACTCGCAAGGGCTCGGGGGCTGAAAGCGCCCAGAAGGACGGCCGGGGCGACATCGTTCTCGGGGCAGGAAAGGTCGGGGTCGGACCGACTGAGTACTCCTCAGGGCATCAAGCAAAAACATCAGAAGTAACATCAAGCACTCAGAAGAATACCGGAGTTGCGACCCCAAAGAAAGGCTTCCATTATATTCACAAAAGAAGGGTAGTTGTTCTGAGGTATCACTCCCATATTTACATCAAGTCGAGAAGAAAAGAAGAAAAAACTACTGCAAAAAGCCTAGTCGGAGTCGGAGCCTTCGTGGCCGCTCCTCGGGACTGGGGGCGGCGGCACCTCCCGCTTGAAGCCGGAATCCACCGCGGCGGCGGTGCTCCGAACTGCCTCCCGAGCGGCCTCCTCCTCGGCTTCAACCACCCCTTCCTGAGCTGACTCCAGCGGGAAGTTCGGGTCTCAGCTCCGGTAGCAAGTCAGGACATGTTCGGCCACTGCTTGGGCCAAGCCACGCCCCTCCCGGGCGGCGAGTTCCTGGACGGCCCAGGGCAGCGCCTCAAGGCGCTCGCAGACCTGCTGGAAGCCCAGGGTGTACCGGCCAGGGCCTCCCCCCTTCATCTCCACGATGAGTTGCCCGAGCCCGGCCGCCGCCACGGACCGCTGCATCCGCCGAAGGGTGTCCTCCAGCATTAGCTTCAAGCTGGCCCGTGCGACCGAGGCAGCCTCGAGCTCCTCCTTCGCAAGCCGCAGCCGCTCCTCGAGCCCCTGGCCCCCGACCGCGCCAGCAGAACCGGTGCCAGGCGCATGGTTGGCGGCCAACTTCACCTGCCCCGCCAGCTCGGACAGGGCCCGCTCGCGTGCGGCCAGCTCCTCCTCGGACTTGGCGATCCGCTCCTCCCTAGCAACGACGACCGTCGTCGCCTCGGAGGCCTCCGACTCCCGGCGGGCCAGCAGGTCCTCCCGGGCGCCCCAGTCCTCCGCCGTTATCTCGGCGTCAGTCTCCCGGATCGCGATGTCCTCCTCCCGGCGTTGGAGTTCCCCATCGACGTCCTGGAGTTCCGCCGCCCAGTGCTAGAGCACGGCGCCGGTCCGGTCGACTTCACCTTTCTGGCGAGCTAGATCGGCCTGGAGGGCCTCCATTGCCCTCTCGCGGTTGGCCGCCACCTCTTCCCGCTCTTGCGCCTGCCTCTCCCTGACAAGGACCTCGGCAGCCTGCTGCTTCAACGCCTCGGCCAGGCGGGCGGTGTCTTCCCGCTCCCGCGCAACCACTGCGCGGGTGTCCTCCAGAGTCTTCTGCTCCCGCGCAACCTCTGCGCGGGTGTCCTCCAAAGTCCTCTGCTCCCGTGCGGCCTCCACGCGGGCCTCATCCAGGACCTTCCGCCCTTCTTCGATGGCGCGCCGCTCGTCCTCGTTGACGGCGGGCGCCGCGGAAACGTGGGAGTTGAAAACGCGCCAAGCCGCGGCGAGCTGCGCCCTCTCCGTGGCCAGCGCGGCGCGCTCCGCCTCCCGCTGCTCCCTTTCCTTCGCCACGGCCGCCTCCAGCTGCCCGATCACCTCTCGGGCGCTCTTAAGCACGACCGGGAGAGGTTCGGCGGGTTGGCTGGGCGGCGGCTGGGCGTTGGGCCCCCTGCGAGCCTCCCCCGGGGGGCTCGGGGTCCCCAAAAATTTCCACGCGGTCGCCAGCCCTACGCTCGGCGCGATTGGGGCAGGCTCGGACGGCGCCGGCCGCTCGGGCGGCGGCTGCGTCTCTGTCTCGGCCGCCGCATCCGCCGGCCCCTTCTCGTCCGTCGCGTCCGCCGGCTCCAGCATCGCCGCCGCGTCCACTAGCTCCGGCTCTGCCGCCGCGTTCGTTGGCTCCGGCTCCGCCGCCGCGTCCGTCGGCCCCGGCGCCGCCGCCGCATCCATCGACCCCGTCTCCGCCGCCGTGTCCGCCGGCCCCAGCTCCGCCGCCGCGCTCGCCAGCCCTGGCCCCGCCAGAGCGCTCGGCTCGGGGGCTGGCGCCGGCCTCAGCGCCTCCGGCCGCCCCTGGCCTTCAGCGGCGCCCGTAGGCGGCCTGCAGAAGAAGGACGAAGATCAAAATCGAAATCCAGAACTTGGTTCGGGCAAAGCACGCCCAAGAAAGATTGAAGGACAAGACTTACGCGGTCGTGGGTCTTCGGTACTGCCATCGTGCTGCCGGAATCCTGAACTCCGGGATCGATGGCGCCGGCCAGGAGTCCTCCCTCCTCCTCTTCTGCTGGGGGTTCTGCGGGGGTGCCGCGTGGTCTCCGGGCGCCGGATCGGGCCCCATCCGAACAAGGCGCGGTTCCAGAACCGCAGATGCCGCCCCCGCTGACGGCCCCGCGCTGGACGCCTGGCCGTCCCGGCTTCCCCCCTCGCCTGGCAACGGCGACGGCGGGGACTCCGGCACAGGAATAAAGAGCCGGGGGTGCTTCCCCCGATCCTCCGGCGCCGGCGTCGCTCCACTGCCGGCGGTGCCTCCTCCTCCGGTGCAGCGACTGCTACCCGCAGCGGCCCCACTGCTGGCCCGTGGCTCGCCGCTCGCGGCACCCGGGCCACCAGTCCGCGCCGGACCGCTTGCGACCTCCTCGCCGGTTGCCTCCTCCAACCCGGGGATCTCAGCGGCCTCGGGACTCCGACGCCTCGGCCGATCGACCAACCCCTAGGCGTCGAACTACGGTAGCTTCGCCTGGATCACCACCCGCTCAGGATTGGCGCAGAGTGCCATTTCTTTCCACGGGAGCTTCGCCCGACTCATCTCATCCACCCCGGTCACCACCCGGAGCATGCCCTTCAACTCCGCCGTGCCCAGGTCCCAGTCAGCGCCGATCTGGGTCCGGGTGATGTCCTCAGGCCCAGTGTAGAGCCAGCAGGGCCGGGCCCGCTCTCGCAGGGGCGCCAAGCGGCGGCGCAAGAAGTCCTCTACCACCATCACCGAGGTGAGCCCAGCGTCGCGCAGGAACCTGATGCGTTCGAAGACCGGCTCCAGCCGCGCATCCGACGGCGGCAGTACCTCCCAGGTTGCCTTCTGGGGCTCCGCCACCACCTCCAGCAGGGTGAGACGGTCGTGGGGGTCAACATCGATGTAGAACCAATCACGCCGCCATTCCTCCCACTTGCTTCGCAGCACCTGGGGGATGTATCGCTCCCCCAGGCCGTCCCGCAACCGGAAGTTGCAGCAGCCCGCGACGTCAGCGGTGGAGTAGCTCCTCTTCTTCCCGGCATATCACAGTGCGAAGAAATGCCGGAAGAGTGTCACCGACGGTGCCACCCCCACGAACATCTCGCAGAAGTGGGCGAAGACCGCTAGGATGACGACCGAATTAGGGCTCAGGTGCACCAGCTGAATTCCGTAGGTGTCGAGGATTTGAAGAAAAAACGTGGAGAACGGCGGCACCAGCCCGGCCGCCACGAAAGAGGTGAACAGGACGATGCGCCCCGGGCGGGTCGTCACCGGCGGGAAGCTCACCGGCGTCACCACTAGGGCCCCCTGCTGGCCCTCGGGAACCAACAACTTCCTGATCTTCCCCGCCGCCTCTTCGTTCGTCAGGCGAGACTCCGGCAGCACGCCGTCCGGAGTCCTGTCACGGCGATTTCCTCCAGCTCTCGGCATTTCATCGGGGGGGGGGGGGAGATGGTGTGGAGGTGGGGAGGAAGAAGTGCTCTATCGCCTAGGGAGATTCTAAGGGCTCAAGAGCGAGAAGAAGGCAAGGGCTGGATCGCAAGATGGCGTAAAGAGGGGGCGGTTCGCTCCCCTTCTCCTTTTATACCTCAGGGAATTCAAACGTCCCCTGCCACAGCACACTCAGCGGGACGTTTTTTCCTCGATCGACGCAACCGCCAGACGAGTCTCCCACAGATCGTGCGGTGTCAGCGGTTGCCAGGTGAATTTTCCTCGTTTAGCGCGACTGCCGCGCGTGCCGCCTGCCCCGTCATCACGCGCCGCTCGTCCCGCTATCATACCCTTTGAGAGTTGTGTGGACGCGTGTCCATTCGGCTCCCCCGTTGTGCCGTACCAAAGGCCCGGACCGAAGGGGCCACCTTCTGAAAGCTTGCCACGTGGCATCCACGTCGGCTTCGGCCTCGTTCGCGATGAAGGGCCCATTCGCAGTCTCTAGGCCATCGCCTGCCAATGGGCCCGGGGGCTACTGTCGGTATATCAGGAACCGGGGGTCCCCGAATCCCGAGGCCGGGCCAGCCATCCGCCACATGGCGCCATCCCGCGGGGTCTCCCCTGCAAGATGAGAAAAGGCCAAGTCCCGGGAGAAGGTGCTCGGGGCCACGGTCGGTGGCCCCTGAGTCTCCCAGTTCCCCGATGATCCACGGAGCCTAAGTACCGGGAAGAAAGTGCTCGGGGAGGTGTACACTCACCCCCGAGCATCCTAGTCCCCCGACATTCAGAAGAGCTAAGTTCCGGGAGAGAGTGCTCGGGGCTACACGCGGGAGCCCCCGAGCACTCGGTTCCCCGAGGGACCGTGTAAGAGTGCTCGGGAGAGAGTGCTCGGGGCTGCACGTGGCAGCCCCCGAGCACTCGGTTCCCCGAAGGTCCGTGCAAGAGTGCTCGGGGATGTAAACAGTACCCCCGAGCACTCGGTACCCCGACCACCCAGGAAGGCCCCCGAGGGACCCACCGTCGAGGTGTCAACGGGTCAAAGGCCCGAGGCCGCATTTAATGAGCGTGCGTGGCCTGACATCTCCAACTGCTCCCGCCGCGCTCAGCGTCAGTTCCTGCCATATACTGGCAGAGAGGCGTGGGGTCATTAATTGCACGGGTCCCGTCCCGTGCCATCCGGCTCGTCTCGGGATAACGTCGTAAGGATCAAAGCGTTCCGTCTGCCGCGCTGCTGTGGCAGGGGAACAAGACAGGGCGGGCACGCCGGGTTGCTCTGCAGCTGCCTAGTGGGCCCTCTCCACGGCGCCCGTTGCCAGGGCATTTATGGTGACGGGTGACCGGGCGTGCGACGCATTTTTCACCCCCGGTCATTTCTCCCAGAAGAAATGATGACGCCCTTTCCATTCATGGCGTCTTGGAACTCGTGCCCCCTCCTTTCCGTTCGGGGCATGTCTCGGCTGGCGGGTACTTAAAGCCGCCGGCAGCACAGAAGCAAGATCGAAAATCCAATATCCAAGATTCAATATCAAAAATCGAAGATCGACCCACCCTGAGGCTGGAGCTCTAAGATCGACCGATCGACGACAAGAAAAACAGAGACCAAGCGAATAACACAGCACAAAAGAAACACTGTGAGGAAGGCTGAGCTCAGTTCCAACCGAAGAACAGGGAGCTCCAAGCTCTTAGATAGATCATTATTCTTGTAACCAGCAACATCCTTGAGGGACTTCCTCAGGACAGTTATAACATCCATACAGGAGTAGGGTATTACGCCCCCGTGCGGCCCGAACCTGTCTAAACTCCGGTGCATTTACTCCTTTTTGCACTAGGTCAACACCCCCACCACCGACCGTTGCATTCATTCCCATTTATTTCTCCGATGAACTTATTCAGGATCATCTCCCCGACCGAATCTCTAAAAAGGGGTCTTTCGGGATCCCTGCGACAGGAGTTAATCCTCCGACAATATTCCTAAAATATTCTCTAAAAAATATTCGAATGAATATTTTTGGAAAAATCATAAATGGCACGGTTATGCGGAATGGGTTCACAAGGCTATGGACTGGGATGTTTCGGTGTGTAGTCCACCATGGATCAGGCTGACATGGTAGGGGCCAGCTTGGCTTTGCTTGGTTGACTCAACTTGGTGGCTCGGGCGCTCGGCTCATCTTAGCGGGGCCCACTCATCACGCTCACAATAGGGAGTGGGAGAAAGATAAGGAGAGGTCTGCACCTGGCTCTACGAGCGAGTGAGCGAGAGAGAACACTAGCGGTGGGAAGATGGGTCGGTGTACCAGATCTGCCAATGGTGGTGACTTTATCGGAGGTAGAGGAGGGGCTCGGCAGCACGGCACAGGTATGTGGTCTCGGGTGAGTTAGGGATCAGGTCCGGGTGAACATAGATATATAGAGAAGAAGAAGTGAGAAAATAATAATAATAATAATAAGCTAGGGGGATGAGAGAGGATGGCGGTGGTGTGACGCCTATGCCGCCAGCAGTGGCAGCTGCGTAATGTGGGAGAGAAGATGGGGGAGGAGAGAGGAGCGAGTGTGTGTTTATATTCTTTTTTTTATGAAATACGGGTGTCACAGTAAAGGCATTTTTCATCGTGAAATTAGAATTAAAGAGCATGCATACTTGTAATTATGCTTAAATACGTTGGAAACTAATAGCAACCCTCGTTATTACAAACAGCGGCTGAATGTTCCTAAAACTGAGTTGACAACAGCCGACCTCATCTACATTCGAGAACATCAATGCAACATCTTTCGTTGGCAAATCATCCAACCAGATGGGAAAGTTTAAACTGCAATTCTGTGAGCTCTTTTCAACTATGGTTCTCATTTTGTACTTCAACTGTGAATGAACTTGTAATGTGCAAGAAGACTATTGTGGACATGAGATGATGGTGAATGTCCACTTCTTGTTGTGAATGATATGTGTGGCATGTGATGGTGAATGTGTAGTTCTCATTTTTTATATTATTGCTTGTCATATTGCCTGTGATCTATGATTTTGTAACGAGTCTAGCCAGTAATTGCAATATTGCGTACTGGATAGGATTACTATCTCAAACGGTTATTTACAGTCAGGGATATGGACTAGCATCCGAGATGGCTCATGTCTTGAGAGTCTAGGATACACATGGCGTATCCTAACTAGCAATCCTAGACGGCTTAGAAATCTTAGACGGCTTAGAGACCGTCTGGGCACTGGATCTCGGAGCATTCGACTATTGATAATGAGGATACTAGGCCTGTAAGAGCTAGTATTGAACGAGGTTAAGGTTGAAAAAGCCTCTTTCTTTCCTCCCAGTCATTTTCCTTTCACCCTCTCTTTCTCTGGTTACACAACACGCCAACAAAGAACCTTGGTTCCTTACATCCTTTATCACTGAGCAGTTATTTACGGGCCTTAGCTGGTGATCCGGACTATTTCCCTCTTGATCATTTTTTTTTCTGTAGAAAAGAAACCGGATTCTAGGTTATGATGCGATCCGGGATAGGAGTTTCCAAGCCATTTGGGATTTGCCTTCCTGTGCTAGTGATTCTTCTTAATCGGGAGTTTATACAGCCTTAGATGACAGTTAAGAGCTAAGGGCCTGTATGGTTGTCCGTATGCTCTCAGTCTGACTCGTATGAGTCATACAGGTTGAGTTGAGACACGCTGGGGAGATGTAGTAGGGTCTGTTTGGTTGGCTGTATGTACTCAGTCTGGTTGAGAAGAGATTATGTTTAGTTGTCTGTATGAGTATATGTTGTATTACAAAGAAACTCAATTTTTTACTAAATAACTTAGAGTTAAAAATATTTTTATAAATTAGTACATTACCAGATAAGAATCTTAGTGAATTTTTTAATGATTTTTAGAGAATTTTAATTAAATATTGACTTAGGCTTTTTAGATAATCTAATTAAAATAGGTTGTAATGTAAACTAGCTAGTTACTTAGCCTTTTTTAGGAATTGGTCTAACTTTCCAATGTACTCTTCGTCGTCAGGGAGGAAAATCCAATGTGTTTTTCGGTTTTCACAATGAATTCATTCCTCATTTTACAATCTAATTCGATGGTTTGTTCGTTTCCTTGTGTGTCCTTGCATTGCTCTTATCTGTTCTTTACATTTTTAGCACTTCTTGCATGTAGCTGTAGGTTATGGTAATTGGTATATGTACGGGTGTAGCGAAAATGTTACTATTAGATTATGATTTTGATTTTAGTGATTAATGATAATATAATTATTGTAACTAACATGTTTGTCAAGTATATAAAAGATTGATTGAATTGGATGAGTTCTGGATAAAATGACTGCACCGGATGATATTTAGGGGTTGAACTCACCGGAGTATTTTGTCCAAAGTCAAAGTGAAAGTTGATGACTTCACGGATAGCCAGGTGCTCTATGTATTGAACTCACTAGAGCATTTATGCAGCAGATTTATCTTGGGGCAGAAAGATTTGAAGGCACCGAATAGTACGGTGATGAAGGATATAAAGCATCGGAGCATTTCTTGAGGAGAATCTAAGCACAGAAGAACGACGATCAGCTCATCGGATAGTCTGGTGCTTGTGTTGTACACACCGGATGCTTCACACCGAAGTATTTTCTGTAGAAACATTTCCAAGAGTTGAAGATCGAAGAATACCTCATCGGATGATCTGGTGACAGGTGTTGTGTACACCAGAGCAATTCTTCCAGAGAGGGTTGGGAAGATCGGAGAACAACAGACCGGAAGGTCCGTGATGGGAAGTGTGTACACCGGAGTATTTTGTGCAAAGAAGAATGAAGTATCTTGGTTGGTTCAAGATAACTCACCGGATAGTCTGGTGATGATTTGAAGGTTACGCCGGATAGTCTGGTGTTCAGGATGACTTTGAGTGGGAGTCCAACGGCTAGTTTCTCAAGATATACTCTGTGAGGAACCGTCCAGATAGTATTCTAATTAATCATTAAGTCGATCATTTACATAATCATGACTTCAACGATTAATCAGAATACCACCCTGATAGTTCCGGTACGTGTTTTATGCCTAAGATCGAAATACATGTCTTTCCAACATACATATCACAACAAAGCTTAACAAAGAACGAGTAAATAAAGTTATATTACAAGTTCTTAAACATCCAACCATTTACAACAATTTACACAAAAGAGAAAAACTAAGTAGCGGAAGAAAAAGAACTATCAATAACAAAAGAGAGGGCAGCGCCACATGCCCTTAGTCACGGCCCCAAACTCTACGCCAATAGAGTAGGATGCACTACTCTACCCGTTGCTAGCATCGGCGGGCATGAAGTAGTCAAACACCAACTCTTCCTCACCAGTAGAACCTGAAAGAGCGGCATGAGTACGAAGGTATTCGCAAGACTTAATCCATAATGGGCACTTATAAATAGCACTACTCCAAGGATTATGCATTTGGATGTTAGGAAGAGACGGCCACATGGTTAAGTAAAAAAAAAATTCATATGCGAAAGAAAAAAATGACATACACATGTGAGCATCTATACTTAAACCAACATACCAACTATCCCATAACTACCAACCTGCACATAAGTTATTTGAAACCATAACAAAAATATATGCGAGTAGAACAAACTCAACCACCACCAACATCCGACATTCGTAACTCTACGACCGATGTGGATGGATAAAAGCGTGCTCATAGCCGAGAGTGTGGCAATTCGAATTGATTATACACCCTGCAGGGGATACTCCTTTACCCATACGCCACGGATCTATCATCTTGGCCCCCGAGATAACCTTTCTCTTACCCAAAACTACCCACTCGCAATGCCCCTATGGCACCGGGGTTATCACGAGCGTGTCCCGGACACCTCTGGCTCCCTGCCACCTTGCTCCTCCTCATTCTTTTTTCATACGCGTCATAGAGCCGCAAGGTGAGCGTCAGCACGACATATGATCCAAAGTCTCTTGAGCCTTGTTGCTCAAGAAACCGCCTAATGCTACCTGTGCAAAACTCACAGAACTCGGGGAGATAGGCGTCGTCTTCACTCGCTTGGGTTGTCGGCTCAACATTCTCTAAAAGAATCACGGATGCAATGCATAAACAACCAACAATGGAAAAAGGGTGCACATGATGCATGCTTGAATAAAAATAGAGTGTCGTGTTTCAAAAACATTTGTAAAAGATCGCCAAAGGCTTAGGGTTTTGAAGTATGAAACACCGGACAAGCTAAACTAAGTGCTTGAAGCTTTCAGTGGCTGGCGGTCAAACCAACATTAAAGTGACAGTCAGACCGCTGATGGGCAGAAGGTTTTGGGCTCTGGTGGTCAGACTGATGTTATGCTGGCGGTCAGACCGCTGACCAATTGTCAAACCGGCCCTAGTGGCGGTCTAACCCCTGTATAGGGTTTTCCACTCAGATAATCCGGCCCTAACTGGTGGTCAGACTAGCCCAACAGCGTTAAAACCACCAGACCTTACCGACAGCAACTTTACGAGATCACCGGTGAGGATTCTGGGGAGACCTTCGGCGACGAAGGACACCAAAGCACTACACTAGACTAGGTGAACATTTTACATGGTTGTTCGGACGCCATGCATGGCCCGAACACGTAAAACCCTGAAAAGTGGATCTAGATTAGGGTTTTCTGGCAAAAAATCAAAATGACGACCACCACAAGCTAGAAAACGACAAAAGAAGGGTATAAGGAGGTTCACCTTGGTGTGAGTGAACTTCGTATTGGATCGAAATTCTCCGGGGAGGCTTTGATCCGCTGATTGGACTCCCGGAGGGTGGAACGAGCTCGCGGTGGATGAAACGGCGAAGAGCCACTTTCCCGGTGAGGGGAAAGAGGGGGAAGATCTCAGGGAGTCTCCAGAAAGCTTGGGCAAGTCCTTGATGTTGATCTCCAGCCTTCAAGTATGTTGAACGGAGTTCTCCTTTCTCTCTCTAGGGTTTCGGAGAAGGAGAGAGAGAGAGCAATGTGAGAAAGTGAGAGAGTGGGAGAGAGATAGATCATTTAAGTGGCGGCTCTATTGAGTTCTAGTGGTTAGACCACAGGGAGGGTCTATCAGACTGTGAGAAGCATAAGTTGCAAGTCTACTCGGCTGGACACCTGGCAATTAGACCGCAGGTGAGCCCGGTCAAACCATGAGGAGGGTTTTGTGATGAAATTTTCTTAAGTCTCCTGTTCGTTGCAAGCCCCTTCTTCTCCAACATATATAGGGTTTTTCTAAGGGCTCTAAACTATATCCACGCACTTTTGTAACATACTTAACTAAATTTGATAGACAAACACATATGAACACATGTGAGGATGATTACACATTCTTAATTGTGTATTAGCATTTTGGGACATGACACACTCACCGGATGATCCGGTGTTAGTACTACTGTTCTCACCGGATCATTTGGTGTTAATAGCTTTTCTGAGCTGTTGTGAAAATGACTAGTTGGAGAGTTTGAGACTATAAATATCTCTCCACTTGGTCATTTGAATGTGCTGGAGTCTAGAGAAACACAGAGACACTTGAGGAGATATTCAAGCCACCAAAGTGCTTAAAGTGATCATCCAAGTCAATTAGTGCTATTAGGCCTTGAGAGAGTATTGCTAGGTGATTACTGCCTAGAGAGTGGATCAAGGAGTGATCCGAGCTTGTACCGAGAGGTACGTCGGTGTCTTGGAGTCTTGGTGACTCGCCGACATCTTGGGCCTTGGTGGCTCAAGCTTTTTGACCCTCTAACTTGTTGTGGAACGATAGCAAGACATGCGTACGGGGATGTGGAGACCCTTACCTTGATGGCTCAACCTCTGAAGTGATCACGTTGACAAGTGACCGGAAGAGAGACTAGTGGTGATGTCTTGCCTTTGTGGCTTGGCGGCTCATCCGGCTTGAGGTCTTGCCTTCGTGGCTTGATGGTTGAAGAGCTATGATCGGGTGCCGACCGGAAGAATATCCTTGGTGGAGCTCCAACATGGATTAGAGATGGTATTTATGCCATCGATACCACAGGATAAAAATCCCTTGTGCTGAGTTTATCTCTCTACTTTATTTACGTTTTCAAATTTACATTCTTGCAATTTACCTTGCTAGAGTAGGTTGCAATCCTCTTGAGCGGTAGAGTGGATACACTAGATAATCCTAAAGCACATTTAGATAGAAATTGAGATAAATTTATCTTGTGAAGTTTTTGGAGCCATTTTGGTATAGGTTTTTAAGTGTCCTAATTCACTCCCCCCCTTTAGGATGTCACCGATCCTCACAAGTGGTATTAGAACCTCACGCTCTTTATTAGGTTCAACCGCCTAGAGTTGTGATGTCTGGGTTTAGGATGGATACCAAAGTACTCCACCTTTCGATGGCACAAACTTCCCCCATTGGAAAATTCTAATATCTTGTTATTTGCAACTACGAGGTTTAGATGTTCGGATGGTCACCGAGGAATGGATGAGATCTCGTATCACCAATAAGGAGAGGCAACTAGATGCATTAGTGAAGAGTATCCTTTTATTATCTTTAAATGTTGATGCATTTAATCGTGTTATTTTCTCACCAATACACATGATATTTGAACTAGTCTCATTTAAATACATGAAGGCACAAAAGATGTGCACAATGAGAAATATCATGTGCTTGTGACTAAGCTTAATGGCATCAAATAATTACCCAATGAAAATCTAAGCTTAATAGCATCAAATAACTACCCCATAAAAATGCTAATGATATGTACTCACATTTGAATATTCTTATCAGTAAGATCAATGAGTTAGGTTTAATGCAAATTGATGATGATCAAGTGGTGAGAATAATACTTCAAGCTCCTCTTTGGAAGTACAAGTTGATAATCTCTATTATCTATGACAACAACGACATCAACAAGATGACTCAAAGTCAAGTGGTTGGCAAGATCACCTCCCATGAGATGACCATGTACATGAGGTTGAAGCTGCTTTTCATCCGATCCCAAGAACCTTGCACTCACAAGCAAGGAAGCACCATTCCAACATATGAAGGCAAAGATGATGATCCAAGAGTAAGAGTCAAGCTCAAATGAAGATGATAAAGATGTAAATGAAGATGAAACGAGTAATGAAGATGATGAGCAAAGCACATTAAGCAATGAAGAGATAGGTCCCGAAGTCGCTAAGCTCATCTCTCAAGTAGAGAAGAACATCAAGAAAATCAATGCCAAAATTGATCACAGAATCTCCATGAAAGACTTAGTCAAAATAATTGATGACATCAAGAAGGAGAAGAAGACCAAGAGCAAGAGGGAGACAAGAGAAAAAACCAAAGCATTTGCAAGCATGAAAAGATGTGTGAGTGAAGATGAAGATTCAAGCTCAAGTTATGAGAGTTTTGCCACCCACTCCTCCGAGAGAAGCGATTTCTTAAGATTGTCATCACACAAGTGCCTTGTGGCTAAAAGTATGGAAAGTGATGTAAGTGATGATGAATCCGATGAGGATTCTCCCTCTCAATAAGAACTTTTTGATTTGATCAATAAGCAACAAAGAGCCTTAAAGAAACAATCTAAAGAACTTAAGAAATTCAATGTACTTAATGGCATTCATGCTACCTTTATTTCCAATTACAAACAATTGGTGAGCAAATTTGAATTGCCAAACAAGGAGCATGAAGAGTTTAAGGCAAAATTTGAGTGCATTGAATATTAACCTAAGGTCACTTTGATGAAATCTATCTCTTTTTAATCCTAAGGTAGATGCTTGCACTTCTTATGATAATTTATTTGATTAATCTAGCTCACCCCTTTGCAATGAGATATGTGTTCAGAATGTTCTTGTAGAACCATCTAATGAACTCATTGCACAAGAAAATGATGAGCACAAACAAGAAGTGGAGAAGATCAATGAGGACTTGACAAAATTAAATGGCAAATAACATGACCAACCTATTCAAGATAACCGTGCTACCATGGTGAATAAGCTTGCAGAGAGATCCATCGTGACATGTTTCAAATGTCATCAAAAAAGCCATAAGTCCTTCCAATGCAAACAAGTCAAGAAGCAGACTAAGGAGAGGAAGATTGTGATGAATCTCTCCAACATGACCTCCACCTTCTACATCAAGCCCAACTACAAGATCAAGGCTAATTGCAACCTCTACAAGATCAAGAAGAAGGACAATGATAAGGTGATTGCGCACAAGGTTGAGAGAAAGGAATGGTGATGGAACCAACCTAATTGGATGCCTAAGGAAATCATCACCAACATAAAGGAGCCCTAATCGATTTGGGTTCTAAAGAAGACTTGAAGCCCAAGGGTTGCCTCAGGGGAGTTAGATACTTGGCACACAAAATGAGGTGAAGATTCAAGAACAGAAGCTAAGTGTACAAGTTTGAATGCATTAATGAAGATCATGATCATAATATACCTAACATCTTCCATCCAAAACTAAAAGAGGTAATAGTAGATAGATTCTTTTTCATGCATTTTGTGTTGCATCTAGTTACTTTTCCTTGTCTAGGATTGCATATGTATATTTCAATTTATTGCAATATCTAGTGTAGGTCTTTCATATGATAGGTTGCTTGTCTTTCATATGATAGGTTGCTTGTGCTTCCCTCTAACCCATGAGCAATCTATATAGTTTATCAATGGTAGATTCCTTTCATGGCACTAGTCTTATATTTGATATCATTTATGTGCTATGAGTCTAATCTATAGGTTAAATTCTCTATTGTTATCAATGACAAGTGCATATCTTATAAGTATTCAACACTTGTATGCACATATTTAGGGAGAGCATATCCTATAGATTATGATTTTGAGACTAACATGTGCTGCTATATGTATCTTTTGTAGTCTCATAGAGCTATTAACAAGCCCCTTGAGGTATGCAATGCTTAAAGGCTTCAATTGATATCATTATCAATTCATTTCTACATTTAAACTACCTCCATGCATGATATGACTTAAACTTTCTACATCTACTTATTGTCTAGATGTGCATATATTGCTACATTCCTACAAGTGATATTCACAAGTGGGTCTCATTATATATATGCATATATATAGGGAGAGTTTAGATTATATCATGTGAGTTTCATAATAATGACCCTTGTTTGTCTTTTTCAATTGATATCAATATCTTATACCTTTACAATTGGTATATTTTTTTACTTGGTATCATTTTATTGGATCATGATTTATAAAACTCTCTCTCATGTGCTCTAACGCTCTTACTTGAGTTCAACATATGTTTATAGCTCTCTTTGAGATTGTTGACAAAGGAGGAGAAGTTTGTCGACCAAAGTAACAAACAAAATGATCAAGACACATGCATAGTGGAGAAAGAAGATGCCTAAGGACGCTAAGATTCACAAAGGCGGAGAAGCCCAAGATTGACAAAGGGTGACTCATCTACATTTAGCATCAAGAGAATGCAAATGGAGAAGCTCTTGCATGAGTTGTTCAAGGAAGATAGTGGCAATATGGAAATGGGAGCCACATCCAAAGCGGACTAAGTGGTAAGAACATATATCCAAACAATGTGGTATGACCTTGTACTCTTTATACTTGGTATCATTTGTTATTTGCCACTTGCTTTGGTTGTGTTGTCATCAATAAAAAAAAAGGAGATTGTAGCGAAAATAGCCCTATTAGACCATGATTATGATTTTGGTGATTAATGACAGCATAGTTATTGGACTAACATGTTTGTCAATTATATGTAAGATTGATTGAATTGGACAAGTTCTGGACAAAATGATTGCACCGGATGGTCCAGTGTTTAGGGGTTGAATTCATTGGAATATTTTGTCTAGAGGCAAAGTGAAGGTTGATGATTTCATCAGATAGTCAGGTGCTTTGTGTGTTGAACTCACCAGAGCATTTATGCAGCAGAGTTACCTAGGATAGAAAAATTTGAAGGCACCAGATAATACGATGATGAAGGGTATAAAGCACGGGAGTATTTCTTGCAGAGGAGAATCCAAGCACAGAAGAACGAAGATCAATTACCGGAAGGTCCGGTACCTGTGTTGTACACACCAGATGCTTCACACCGAAGTATTTCCTGTAGAAGTGATTCCAAGAGTTGAAGATCGAAGAATACCTCACCGGATGATTCAATGATAGGTGTTGTGTACACTAGAGGCTTACACTAGAGCAATTCTTGCAGAGAGGGTTGTAGGTGTTGAAGATCGGAGAAGAACAGACTGGATCCGATGATAGGAAGTGCGTACACCAGAGTATTTTGTGCAGAGAAGAATGAAGTGGCTCGGTTGGCTCAAGATAACTCACCGAATAGACTGGTGATGGTTTAAATGTTACGCCGAATAGTCCGGTGTTCAAGATGACTTTGAGTGGTAGTCCAACGACTAGTTTCTGAAGATGTACTTATCGGATGATTCGGTGTTAGTACTACTGTTTAGTTTGTGAATTTTTGTTAGGCTCTACGTTCACAGGAATGTAAGGAACTTATCTTTTATTAGAAGCATTGTGATGGAGATCCAACAATTTGTTTGACCCTTAGTAAGGTGTTAATTAAGATTGCTCATTGCTGCAAATAAATATTACCCCCAGTATTACTAGCAAAATTGTGTGCATCTCATTGATGGTTGGACTCTCTAAGATGTACTTTCTAGGTTATGTACTATTGCCATCGTATTACTACCATATTGTCGTTGTTTCTGTGTGAATTTCGTTTACAAAATATAGCTCTATGTGGATGCGGTTTGATATTCATAGCGCATAAGTGAGGTCTGATGGATAACTTAGTACCAGAAACAAATTTGTGCCTCTTAATAAAATTGCTAGAAATCCAGATCGTATTGTTACATATTCCAGTACATGTATTTTTAGTGGTCAATAACCATGCTATTTTTAGTGGTCAAGATCCAGAGTGCTCTCTAGTAGCTATAATTATACAGTGTGTATGTATGATTTCCATGGTATGAATTCAAAGCTGTAATCATTCAGGCAATTAGAAACCTTTGAGGTTCATCAAGTTCTTAGTCTAAGTTGGAGTACAATGTCAGATCGATTCTTATGTCGGTTCAGCTTAGGCCAAGGTATTCTAGTTTTGTAATGTTACAGAATTTCCCAATAAGCTTTAAAAATTGATATTGACATTTAAGCTTTAAATCCGATATGTGACCAGGATGGGTTAATGCTAGGTGAGTTTGTTAAGGGTGATATGTCCATAGAGGGATAGGCCAATTGAAGAGTCATTGAAATTACTTGAAGACATGGGTGGGATGATCCTGGCTTGTTGACATTGGCAGTACTCCATCGACAAGGGGTATCATCATCTGCAATTAATTCTTTCAATCGTAGAATTGAGATAATAGCTTAACAAAGCAGCTCCTCGAACCATGTTGTTTTGCATCCTCTAAAGGTTTGGTAACTTTAAGACACATGTTCTCTGTTAGTTTTAGAATCTGAACATGATTCCAAAGATATTACTTTATAATTGTAGCATTGATTAATTCAGATCTTGTACATTTTCAACCACTAGTATTATTTGCATTAGGTCCCCTCCTAATACAACGATTTTCCCTCGGAAATCCATCTTTTTGCAGTGCATTATCACTCATTGCACTACTTTTGCTTACTTTAGATAGTAATTACTAACTCATTGCAGTTTCCTGCCTCGGAGACAACCATACAACACGTCAACGGCGCGCTATTTTCCAGTATCTGTGTAAATAGGGGTCAACTAACTACTAACATATCACAGTTCATCGTGAACACTATGGGAAATCTTTAGGTAGTTCATCATTTTCACTAGCAGCAATATATCCTCGCCTGATGGAGGTACTACTATGTAGGGGAAATATGTAGTGGAAAATATATTCATAAGGGCTAAATTAAAGGTCTTTTTTTCCTCTCGTAAAAATGATTTTTACAATATTGCTTTTAAAAAATTTAAAGCAAAAGATCCCTCGTATATGAATTTCATTTAGGGCCTACATACTGAATTAGCATTGTCCATGCAGATTGCAAAGGTGAAAGATAAAGAGAGAACAAAAGGAGACGGAAGCCTTTCTTTCTTTGCGGGGAGACGGAATCCTTTCTCGTTATGAGCTACCTACTCTTCCATCTGATTTTTATCTGAATGGTGTGCTTAACGTTTTTAAGCATTTGTTCCAACAAATACAATGAAATTGTTGTTGTTTCTCGCAATTGTTCGAATCCATGCTTTCTCTGGGTGAAATTGTTCAAATACATAACCCCGTATTGGACTGTACCCATCCCAATTACAAATGTTCTTTTTTCTCCAGAGGTAGGTACAATTGTACAAAGGTAGCCGCCCATTTATAATGCAAGGAAGGAAGAGCTAGGCCGATTTAAGGAGGAACAGATATGGGCCCGTCCCAACAACTAGATATCATGGGCCTATGCTAGCCGAAAGCTACTTCAAGTCTTGGGCAGAACTCAACCAGAGGATGTGTGTGAGAGCCGATTTGTTGAAGCAAAATCCTCACCAAAACAAGCTTTGGAATATAACTGGAAGCCTCAGAGTGAGAGAAGAACGCTTGTTTTCATTTTCCTGTGGAGTTGATGGTTGGTGGAATTAATCTCGATCTTATGTTTTGACGTGTTTTTTAACGAGAAAGAGGTGAAGTTTGTTTCCTCTCACATGCCCTAATCGAGGGCTAAGCAACCTATTGGTTGCGGTTTTGTTCCACATAGCGCCATAATATAAAGAGAGTTATGCCAGAGCTCGTGAATTATCGATTTTACACACCTAACGCACACCCCTACACGTCTAAATCCTAGATCAGTTGTCTAGGCACTGCAGTGGAGAAGGCCGCTATCGTCGTCCATACCACAGCGCCGCTGCAACTGCATCGAGCTCCTCCACATCGCCTTCGTCTTCACTGAGCCGGCCACCACTACATCGGCTACATACGACCTCTACCAACAGTCTACATCAATCTCATCCACGACTACACCGATACGATCATATCCTACACCTTCATATGATAACATCTCCGAACGCCGGTATATATTGACGCTTCCACAATTAAGATGTGTTTATTTTAGAACTAATGGTGACCTAAGATGATTTTAAGTAATTAACAGTGGTTTGCATGCAATAAGATAAATTCTGGAGATGGTAATTCTTCTGGCAAGGCAAAATCTCTACTATCTAAATGCGGTCGCATTCCTCTCTTCCCGGTGAGTCCACGTCAGCAACTTCGTTTGCCACTGTTGGATTCTTCTCAAGGAGTTTGGGATGGTTGGATTTGGTACTGTAGTCCTAGCTTCCTGAGAGTTCTAGGTGTCTGTTCTCACGCCAGCACCTTCCCGATCCCATCGCCACCTCAGCTCAGCGCGCACTTGCCGCCACCGCCACCTCTGCTCCCAACGGGATACCTCCTCGATTTCGACAGCTAGGGGTGGAAATGGATGGCAGGAAATCCGAATTATCCGATTCCGTATCCGTTAAAATACGAATATGGATATCCGTATCCGTATTCGTTTCTGAAATGGATACTAAAATGGATATATCCGAATTCGTTTTCGAGATTCGGATTCAAATGTGGATATCCGAATTCGAGATATATCCGATTCGTATCCGTATCCGCCAACCAGGGAACCAAATTTTACTAAAGTTTTAGAAATTTCAGATATGAACGAAATTCCAACTCAATCAAATTGGAACAATTTCAGTCAAATTTCATCAAATTTCAGTTAAATTTGATAAAAAATTTAAATTTCCAACATGAATTTTGAACAAAATTTTGTAAAATTTCGGCCCAATCAAAGTAGAACAAATTTCATTCGAATTTTATCAAATTTCAGTCAAATTTTTTCAAAAATTTAAATTTCCAACCTGAATTTCGAAGATCGAGTAGATATCTGAATGCGGATTCGTATTCGAACTATCCGATTCGTATTCGTATTCGAAGATATCCGGATCCGTATTCGTATTCGGATTAAAATATGGTAAATCGTACTATCCGAATTCGATTCCATACGTATCCGATCCGTTTTCATCCCTATCGACAGCCGGTGCCCGGCCACTCGCTCCTCTCCGACATTAAAGGCTGGTGCTTGGCCACTCGCTCCTCTCCTTCCCCATCCCGCTCCCCTCACTTCTTGCATCCTCTGTTTACGAAAAATCTCTTGCTCTCATGACTCGTTTGTGCTCCGCTCTTGGCTGGAATGATGTGTTCGCGTGCATCTATATTTACTTCTCCGTGTTTCTTTAACTTGTCCAAAATCAGTATATACTGATGAAAGTTCTCAAGGCTAAAGCACAACACGGTAAAGCAATAATTAAGATAATGTATTTGCGTATGTAAACTTTCAACACAAAAGGTCAATCGCCAGTGAAAGATGTTTGATACATCGAACAATTGTTATTGACTCTATATGTCCAGTGAAACATAACAATATGGACAAATTTGAACAGCTACAAATTCTCAAGTGGCACAAAATAAACGTTTCTACCAGGCAAGCTGAAATTACCAAGAACATTAGATCGATAGAAATAAAACTCATACTCAACTGACCTCCTCGAGATCTTGGCTCAGTTGTTTCTTTAACATGTGCAAAATTATTATTTATAAGACTCCAATGCATTGCTTTGTAGCTGCTGCATCCATATTTTAATTAAAGTTTATTAATGATACAACTAGCAGCCTACTGTTCACAATTTCCAAAAGTGATGCTAATGTGCAATGATAATGTGCCTAAGTCCCTAGATTTACTATCATTAGGATGTGCACACTGAGATTTACTATCATTGGGATGTGAATTATGAGGCTAAGTCCCGTGTCTTACTAGCATTCGAATTTTAGTTTGATTTGGATTCACACTTTGATTTGTTAGGCTTAATAAGAATGGTCATGCAAGTAACTCGATAACAATGTTTAATCTATGTTCTCCAAATCATTGGTCAATTCCATGCATTGGTCTCATGGCTGTCAAATATGCCATCTAAATTATTGGATTAGGTCAAACTATTTGGCCAAATTAGACAGTATAAGCAAGTACTTTTGATGTAGGAGGATTATGTATGCCAATTAATATTAGACATAAATTGAAGAATCGTATCATACAAATATGAAGACATGTTTGAAATGCTGAGACACACCCACCTTAATCATGTAGTATCTATACTTTTGCCGTAGCCCATGCCAAAAGAAATTTGATCTAGCAGTTTTCATCTTCTGATGAACCGTTTATGGCAATAAGTACATTCTCATAGTATAATTTGGTATAAAACTTAGGCTTAATTTAATCAAAATACTTTTCCCGGGTTAAATAAGTGCCTTTGAGCAATTAGAGCTGTTGTGAGTATCATATTGGAACCCTTGCTCTCTTTTGGGTCTCCTTCCCCAGCTCACACATGTCTTATTCACTGTGGGCATGCACGCGCAAGGTAATAACACTCTTGACCTGATCGCTCTCCGTAGTGCCATGGCGAAAGCGGGATTTGTTTGCGAAATATAGCTCCCTGTGGACCCGATTTAATATGCACTAACAATTTTGTTGGTTGTTCTCTATTGTTATTACTTTTTTTAATTTTACTCTCAATGTTGACAATAACACAAATAAAAATGGCATAAAAAAACATAATAGATCTGATTTCGAAGCATTAGACTAGACTAATCCTCGAAACCCTAGGCACTACCGCTAGATTTAGACAATAGGTGGGTAGTTCAAAGGTTGTTGGCCTTTCCTTTGTCTTGTGCAATGGACTACACGTCAGATGGAGATTATGAGGTTGAATATGGATCTACTTTATTGTTATTGTATCAGTCATCGGCACTGCCACCTACTTTCAGCCAAAATGTATATGTTCACAATATAATGTCATACGGTGAAGTCATGAACCCTCGTAAAGGATTGAAGGAGAGAAATGGATATTTCCACTGGAATAATCACATAGATGATCAAGACAAACATTTCATCAAGGCTTTAATTGTTGATTTTTGTAACAGATTGGTGAGCAATTTTCAGCTTGTGAACTATGCAATTATAACTTTCCTATTATAGTAGTGTTGATGGATTCATAACTTTCTAATGCTTGTATACATCTGTGACATTTTTATTCAATAGAATATATATCCATAATGCATTCATAAAACATCTGTTGGCTAGATGAGAGAATTTTATTAGGACTTCTTACATACTACTGTCTCGGCGATGAGCCATATGACGCGCCAAGTGCACCCTATTTTCTAGTGACCACTGATTTTGGTAACGTTTTTGGACGAAGTGAAACAAAAAAAAAAGGTTCAGAAGATGAACAGGAAGAGGACTGTCTTAAAGCGAGCTATGGTTGATCCTTTTTACCTTCTTCCAAGTTCGAATCGAATACAGATGGATGTCGTTGCAAATGCTGAAGGAGCTGGAAATTTACAGGGGGTTTGCAGAACCGAGAACCCATTCCACGCGTCCTTCGCATAGAGAGCGGTCTGGGCATAAGTAAGCAGGGTGATCTTGGAAGGGAGACGCTCTTAATCTACAAGCAGCTTCCCATGGAGAGGATAATGATCCTAATAGAGTTTAATTGTGGTCATATAAGCTGTACTACAGTTTCACATGAACTTCAAAATTATTTGGTGCTGCCATGAAAGGGTGTATTGAGTTTGTAAACGTTCCATGCCTCTAGCGATTTGGCTGAGGAATAAAGTCAAATATTCATTCAAGAAAAAAAACTCATCCAAAAAAGGTCTTTGGCACAACTCCCAAAAGAGAGAACAAGACGTTCTGCAGCCTCAGATCACACGACAAAGACAGGCCATGGAAATCCCTGAAGCTGAAAGAGATTTTTGGTCCAAAATCTCCGAATTACAGAAGATCCCTGTAATCGTTGAAAACTCGAGGCAAGTACATGTCAGCACTGTCTGCATGAGTACTAAGACAACACAGACACATAACTTGCTCTCAGAATGTGCCGGTGCCAAAGAAAAGAAAAAAACAGAAGGCAAAAATTCTTGTTCTGTGCTGAATCAGCATCTGCAACAAAAATAAAATGTCTTGGTTCTAATGCACAGCGTTCATTTCTGAACGATGTAACCACCGACGACAGCACACAACCACATGTGATACAGCAACCAGAAACACCACACGGTGAACTGTGCGTTACATGTGGATTACCAGATATTAGAAGCTCGTCAATCAGCTAACAAAACATCAGACAAACAGGTATAACAATAGTGGGCCTATCAAAGAACACCAATGCATCCGTGGTAACGTGCCTTCCCCGAATCAAAATTTTTGCCAGGCACGTCAAGGTTAGCTATTCAGAAACAAGAACAAAAGAATCACACAGAGGGCCTATATCTACACAAGAAACGTGACATGTGTCATATACTCATATCCTGTAGTCAGCATTCAAGAAGCTCTCGTACTGGGTACCATTGAGAGCACTGTAGACCTCATCCCAGTTTTCAATTTGCTCCGACAATGACTTCGTATGTATCTTCACATGCCGGCTTACTAATTTCCGCCTTGGCACTTTGAGGAAATCCAGGACATCAATAAGCTTCTGAAAGTGCAAGTCAATGCAGCACCTAGAAGTTATAAGCAATAACAGAAAAGGCAGCTAGAGATACCAAGGAACATATTAATGATAAAGAACTCAACTGTTCTGTTGCTAATGAGATCCTCGTAATGGATAGTAATGTGCCGGATACTCTTTAGGTTTTGAAGGGCCTCACGAGTATATTCATCTGCTTGTTTCAGTCTCCAAATTAGTGATGTGGTGTTGAGCCTGGGCTTATATTTTGCAAGTATATTGGCCTGTCACAGATAGTATTGATAATAAATAAAAGATATAGCTCAACTCAGAGACTGCAGAAACTCGCAAGCCAGACATGAATGATACGTTGAAGAGCACTACCTCATCTCTTGTGTGAACATGAGCCTTATGTGTTCCATTTAATTGCTTCAGGTATCTATCGTGATTATTCGCTAACTGTGACACCAACTGACGGAGGAGATTCCTCCTGAAGAGAAATATTGCAGATACCCCTCTTTGATTGAAGTAGTCAACTATGTCTGCATGATTTGCCACAAGGCCCTAGAGACATATTGTCAGAAGAATGTTTGTTCATTAATGTTCTCCATGCTTTGCCAATATCATGATCTACTAACCAATCAGCCTACCCAAAAAAACATCATTCAGACTAATGAGTTTAAGTCTTGAAAGAAATGACAGTAGATGCTCTGTAGGAAGCTGCTACCCATGGGAATTGTCAGTCTCCAATGCGCTCTACTTAAAACTATCAAACAATTGCCTATGCAGTTTACTTTGTTAGTTTGTCTAAACATGGAGGATCTAGAAGGGAGAATATTGATACCTTTCGGATTGGTGAAATTAACACAGAAACACACAAAAAAAGAACTACACAGGACAATCATGCCACAAGATCTAGTTATGGTAAAATGATTCAATTTACACCCACACATGATCCCTAAAAACACCGCAATCACAAGCATCTAGAATGGAATACACATATGCATTAGCAGAGCCAAAAACAAACAAAAAAGGGAGACTGGCCTAATATAAACCTTCACAAAACAGGAGGTTTGAACTAAAAGAATAGAAAATTTATAGTAAATCATTCAAGCATGACCTTTGAACTAAAAGAATAGAAAATTTATAGTAAATCATTCAAGCATGCCCTTTGAACTCAGTCTTCAGCTTTCTAACTCTAAATTAAAACCATTTACTTTTAGACTAGTTATCCCTATATGACTCGTGATAAAACAAGCTATTTCCACAGTTTCATAGGGGGAGGGGGGATGGTGGTCCAGTATTATCTAACATCTAGTTGAGAACTTAAGATATCCCTTAGGAGTCTAGAAATTCAATAATGAAACATACTGCAAGTCTGCAAGTAATTGTAGGGAAAATAAAAAGGATCGTGCAAATAATTTATCTAGATTGCACACTTTCGTCCTCACCTGATTAAGCATCCACTTAAAGCCAACAGCAGCAGTGCACTCATTCTTGGAGGCACTACTATTCCAATCCAAATTATAGACTTTATCCAAGGTCTTTATTATAGATGAAATGTTACTTCTCCTTTCCTTTGTAGAGAAAATTTCTCCATTGGAGCTAAGATTAATGTGGCTGTTAAGAAGGGTTTCAAACCAGCCACTTCCAGATCGCTGTGACGAGATAATTGCGAAGAACTGAACAGGGTTACACATGCATTCAGCCCTACAAAACAAATTACTATTAGACATTACACAAACCAATTAAAGATGGCTTAAAACTTGCAGCAGAACAACTTTCACCTGCTGTAAGTGATTGGTTGCGGATAATGAACAAACTGAACCTCGGAAGGAGGAACTATAGACTTGTTACATGGTTGTTCTGCAACTTCAATCTTCACGATTCTTGACCAGCTGTCACTCCCTAGTTGCTTCATACACATTGAGCAAATAAATATCCCGCATAACATAGTCATAGCAAGAACAACCATTCTCAACACCAGGGGTGACTTTTTGGGAGCTTTCAAGTCAAATGTATTCTGCAAACAGATTCCAACCAGTTCAAAATGCATCAGTAGATGTACAACATATATGCCATTCAGAGGTACTATCTATTGCAGCCAAGCTAATATTTCTAACCTTATGCTTCAAAAGGAACAAAAGTTATGACGGATATTACAAACACAATTATTTCTGCGGTGGGACAAGATGAGAAGCTTCGATTTTGGCCAGATATATGAGTGGAACTAAAAGGAAAATAAATAAGAATATTTCAAGATCTACCTGGTCCTTCTCCCCGAACCCACTTGGAAAGTAAAATGGCCCATGAACTGCTCAGATCAGTTAGCTTTTACCAATAATGGAAGACAAGACAAGGAATCAGAAAAGCGGTTTTCTGTGCAGTAGCACTCTCAGATGTTCCTTTCCCTAACTGCCTTGAACCCACTCCCGATTATTCATTTTTCCTTTCTCATTTTCAATAAGGAATGCAGAACTGAGATCCAAAAATGCTGGTATGAAAGAGAGACAAATGCAACACGAGATACATAATTTCACCTAGGCCGCTAAAAAAATTAATCATCAAGCAGATACATATAACAGCCCTGAACTTAGTTAAATTAAACCGCTTCCTATTTGGCAACTGGTACTGAACCCAGAAATGGAACGGGAGAATAACAAGTTCCTAAAGTCTCCGGCAATAAAAACGATTGGACCAAACAAGTACCCCAAACAATTGTACATGAAACATAAGCATTAAGATCAGATTCGAAGTAAAATTTTAGATCAGGCTGTTACGGCCTCTGAATTCTGAATTACAAACTAACAGACAGAGAGATAAAAGGTGGGTGGGGGGATGGGAAATGATAAAAATCAATCCATTTGTTACGTATCATTTGAGATCAGACTTCCCAGAAACCAAAATATTGGTAACAGAGCGAGTGGCTTTTCTTCCCCGCGGAGCGCACACACGAATTGGATGATGAGCCAAGACAAAGGAGCCCAAATACGATCCAAGACACTGCATTTTTGAAGCGGAATTTCCCTTTCTAAACACTTCAACCTCAAAGCCAGGGCGAAGCAAACCCCCAAAACATCCTCCGAAATACAAACAAAAAATGGAAGAAATCCGACCTTATTTCCAAACTGGTAGCACCAGTCGTCAGCACCGCCGGCCTTGGCGCCCCCCATCACCTCACCCAAGCCTCCTCCTCCCCCTTTCTGGCTCCCTTCCCCTCACCTCCCCTCGCGCCGCCTTTATTAACCCGCCGCCGATCTCCTGGGACTCGCTCGCCGCAGCCCGCTCACGGGCGCATTAACTCCCACCGCGGCGCGGGGAGACCGGGGCGGGTGGCGCCGCAGCGCAGGTGGCGGAGGGAGCGAGGGCGGCAGTAGCTGCGAGCCTTGGAGGAGCTGTGCGGGCTCGAGTTCGTGTCAGCGTGCTCGTCTGTCTGCAGACTGCTGTCTAGCTCGTCTCTGCTGTGCTTGGGGCTTTTCGGAGAGAGTTTATTTCGGATCGGGGGGGAAAAGAACAGATTTTCCCACTTTTGCAATGCCGTTTCCTTATGTTCCGTTCATTCGATAAGTATGCACGTACGTTTCAAAGTTACTTTGGAGAAAATCCAAAAACACACCAATAAATCACCATCTTTTCGTACCGATCATTTTTTTTTCCAGGACTCATCTTTCGACAATGGGGGACCCATTTCCATTACTAAGTAATAGAACAAGTTCAGTGTAGATCTTACAGTAAAAGATAGAATAAAAAAGTTAATTAATATTAGCAACATCGACATATCTAAAGGTAAAGTAACCGAGTGACAACCAATTACTTAGTTATAACAAAAGCTAGGGGGAGCAATTAGGACTCAAACTCACGCCAGTAGACAACTGTAACATTAGCAAAGCATCTGGAGGAGAGATCACCACAAAGAAAAGATCAAACTTTTTCATCCTCAACCTGTGGAACATCAGAGAGGCGCAGCAGATGATTAGTGAGGTTGTGCATCATCAGGAAGCCTCAGAAGCTGGTTGGAAGGAGAGTGAGCCTAATGACGCTCTTGCAGAATCTGGTTCACAATCGCTAATAGACCACGAGCGTCACGAAGAAGATCATCTTTGCTCATTTCCTTAAGGAGCTCTGCCTAGGAAACCAAGAGAGTACATGTATGAAAAATAATGTCACTAGGGTCACACAAGAGCTTTTTGTTAAAACATGCCCTATTGCAAGCCTTCCAAATGGTCCAGCAAACAGCAGTTAAGCCCATGATAGCAAAGTTTTTCCCATTGGGAAGATAGTCATTAAACCACTTGTAAAACTGAGCTATTGAATTAGGGATAGTGGGAGCACCAATAAAAGTTCTAATAAACCCCCATGCCACCTTAGCAATTGGACAGCGAAAGAACAAATGTTTTATAGTCTCAGGCTGAGTGCAGAAATAACAGGAGGGATCTTCACTCCAATTTCTCTTAAGAAGATTATCTTTGATTAACAAGGCATCATGCTCCATAAGCTGTAAGAAAAGTTTAATTTTCAAAGGAAGTTTAGCCTTCCAAATATGTTTAAAAGGAAGATAAGGAGCATCTTTGGTTAACCAATTATAGATAGACTTAATATTAAAAGAGCCTTTTCTATCCCATAAAAAAACAACATCATCAGAACAACCAAGCCTAACAGTTAATAACCAATTGAGAACCAAATCCCATTGAGACTGAAGTTCGGGTGAACCACCTTTTGAACTCAAGGCACCATTGCATGTTGTAACAATTAAGGACAGAAATAAATTTCTGATTACAGATGGAATAAAAAAAACATTTTAGCAAGGGAGTTTGTAGTCAACCAAATATCTTCCCATAACCTTGCTTTTTTGCCATTACCAACAAAAATTTTTCTCCCTTGCAGGTAAATATGTTCCAGGACTCATCTAAAAAGTATATATCTTTTATCTCTCCACCTCCATCTATTTTTCTCATGTATTTTCTTATTTCTTTTCCATTTGGCACCAACGAGGCTTGCAGAGTTGGTGCTGACGTGGCTTGCTAGAAAAAAAAAATGACATCTCGTCCTTAGCATGAACCAGTTTATATGGCTTCTCTCATATTGTGTGGCAATGTTTTTTTAAATTTCTGATGACGACGGAGGCTGGATCATCAACTATCGCTGCATCCTTACCTTTGCTCCTGTCGCTAGCAAGATATCTAAGTTAAGGTGTTCCAGTCCTAGATCATTAGGTACGATGGGTTCATGTCGAGGCCAAGGAGTAAGTTTCTCGTGTGTCATGTCAGCATCGACCTAGCAAGCTAAGTTGGTGCCAAATGGAGAAGAATTAAGAACAAAACGTGAGGAAATGGGTGGAGGTGGAGAAATAAAAGAGAAATATACTTTTGCTAGGTCATCGAACAAGAGTGGGTAGGGGAAGTTTAAAAAAAGGGTGAGCGCGATTTTGGAAATATTTTTTTCCCGTTACTTTTTGCGTGCGGTCGGTCCACGGCAACTTTGGAGACCTGGAATTTGTTAGGCTCGCGGCCGGCGCAAACGGAGGAGGCAGCACCCCCCGAGAACGGCGTAAACGATGAAATCCATCTGGAACTATGCATGCATCGGGAGAATCGCCATCTTGTGAGTTCGAAACCTGGCCGTTTTGTTTAATGTCCAGGCAGGCCGGCCCTGGCAGAAGCAAATTGAATGGATCCGGCTGCCAAGCCTTGACTTTGCTTTGCATCTCCAGCTGCCCAATATACGTCCGTACGAAAAAATTCAAAAAATATATATATATCTTTTATCATACATTATGTATATTTAATATTATTATGTCTAATATTTAAATTGTCGTGGCCACATACGGATACTAAGGGCATGTTTGATATAACTCTCTCTGATTTAAATTCTCTATATTAAGTGATTTTCTGAGGGAAGTGATTCTAGATTAAAAATGATTCTATAGTGATTCTCTATAATAAATTATATGAAGAAAATAATTTTGTGTGAAAAGTGAATCAGAAGAAGCTATTTTTTTTTCACAGATTCTAGTTTATTTCAAAGAATTACTCCTATAAATTTTTAAAAAAAATTAAAAAACTGAAAGTTACTGTTTGACAGAACTCTCAAATTCTAACCGAAAAATAACTCTAAAAGCTCTATCAAATGGTCCCTAAGTGTATATAAAATTCAAGCCAGTCGGACTGTTGGTTGGTTACGCATGCACACGGATTAGCGTATGATCCGGTCGCAAAGGAAAATGGAGTATGTACCAAATGATCGAAGTCAACTCTCTCTGGATCGAAAGTGGCCGATCGCTTCTCTTGTGGATCGCCACTCTCGCTTGCTCGATCGTTGAGGCTGGCCACGATGAAATCAAGAGAAAAAAAATGGAATGGAATGCCCATATAGTGCGCCGCCGCCGAACATGGCCTGACGACTACTTTCTTTTGTCTCGCGTTAGGCCGCAGCCACATGGGCGTTGCTCCAGTGCATACATGCATGTAGAGTTGTCTATATATTACTTGATATGTCTACCAGACTCATCGCGGATCACACCAAGGCTAGTACTCATCGTGACCAAGCAGATAACGGGAGGAAACCTGCTATCTATGCGTTGAGGGTGATCTCAATCTGCTGGAAACCGCCAATAGCGGTTATGGTCGGTGACTGTTGGGAGAAGACATCTCCTTAAAGGCTCCTCTCATTCCGTATAAATATATAACAATATCAATAAAAGATGGGATGAATTAATTTCGACTACACACTGTCTCGTTCTACATTAGCACGTTATTGGCACTTTGTTCTTCAATTGCTAATCGGTCAACACTGCAAGCTAAGCGCGCAGGCCACATGAACATAGAGAAGAAACCAACGACGGAGAAGAACATCTTAAAACCAATCGGCCACAACAGGAGGATGAACACAGATCAGTAAGCACATAGATGGATCACTCCAATTCGACAAAAATAATCAAACAAATGCAACTAGAGATGTGCTTCGATCACTTATGGCTTTGGAGGCCGTAATCCTCCAACTGCTTCCTCCTCGGCCTTGCATCGAACGGCGATGCCATTATCGTCATCACGGACATCGTCATACACCCTGAGGTGTCCTCGCGGCGGCAGCGCCCATGATGGCAACAACAACTGGCCACATGGCCGCCCTCAGGCAGCAAAGGCCGAGGCTGATGCCCCCTCATGGTGGCACCCTCGGTGGCTGGCCACCACCAGGCAGATGCGGCGACACATAGCTAGGACGTACAACTCTCCACGACATCCGGCTCCATCACCCTTGGTGGTGCATGGCGATGCGGCCGTGCAACGACCCTTAGCCGGCAACCCCGCAACCTCCTGCAGCTCGTTGACCCTATTCGGCGGCGGCCCTGGGCCTGCCCGACCATCCCAACAGCGGCAGCCGGCCACACCTGGCGACAAGCGGTGACCATCGGTGGTGGCGGCGGTTAGCCGGCCAGGCAGCGCCACCAAAGTTGTGACCAGGCGGGGTGGGGGAACCCTAACCCAACCTCTCCCTTGGCCGGTTTATATACACTGTGCACATATGAGCCGGTATCTAATGAGCCAGGTGGGCCATTTTCAATGCCAAGCTGAATGGGCTGACATGATGGCCTGATAGGCCAGCCTGATGGCTGATGGGCCAGACCGACCGCATAGGGTCCAAATGGGCCATTTGGACATGCTTCAACCCAGGCCAACATTTTTTCACCAAAAACTCTTCAGGTTTTCTCTGAATTATGCACTGGATTTTAATATAATATCAATTGTATTGTATTCCTTGCATTTAAGTCTTTCAGGATTTTAATAATTGCATAAATTTGTATAATTTTATATTTAAACCCTTAGGTTTATAATGTATTACATTGTATTATATTTACCTTTTTCATAACATATTGGTAAAACACAAGATAGTAGAGTCTATAACATTAGCTACAATTGTAGTGTTATTCAGCTTAATTGGATGGAGTCTATGTTATAGTAGCGAGTTGCTCATCTACTACTACGAGGTCTACACCTTATAGTGATAACCTTCAACGTGTTTCTTAATATTTCATATCTACAGAGCTTATGCATTTGGCCGTGATTGCATGTCACCTACTTTCTTAGAAGTGGAGTCCAATACATTAAGAATGAACATTTTGTCTATCATAAAGGTCTACACCAATAATTATTCAATACTTATATTGAATTTTTATTTTGCATTATTATATAATATTTAACATGTACAACGTCTATATCTTTGACAATGACAATATGTCACTCAATTCCTCCGAAGTGGAGTTTGAGATATTAGCATCAATTTTTCTCCTATCTTGTATTGAAGGTTTACACTTAATGTTACTCTTGACATATTTTGATTCTTTTTTTTTGGCTAATATTAATAGCAAAAATCAGTGCAAAATATTTTTTGATGAATATCTTTTATAACATTGGTAAAACACAAGGTAGTGGAGAGATAATGAATATCTTCTATAACATTGGTAAAACTCACATACTACTGTGAGGTCTACATCATGTTACATATCAACATAATTACTACCTTTAACATGTATAACCAAGATTTATAAAATAGAGCCTATTTTCTGGCAGTGATTATCAAATCACCTATTCCCTCGAGAATGGAATACAAAACATTAGCAGTGATTTAGTCGTCTGTTCTTCATAAAAGATTACCTATATTCAAGACTCGTCTTGAATTTAAATTTTGCATAATTACAATATTTCCATGTTATTTAATTCACTATCATGGTAAATTAATTGAATATATGGTCATTTCATGTTGTACATGGCTTATATTTCTAATAAAGAGTTTAATAAACTTGTGCTAGATGATCACAACTATCTAACTTAGGCTATGAACTTAAATGTCAATTTAACATCTTGAGGTTCCATAGCTACAATAAATTAACCTCGTCATCAAACCCCGAGGTCTCTAAACAACTCAAAGATTATGCCTTATAATTTTAAGGCATCACCTCCATTCAGATTTAACATCTGATGAAAGAGGATCCATATGCTCTTTTGATATATCTCAAAGAGCGATATGACTAGCAAAAGGCTGTAATTCTGCTAGAAGCAATACACAAATAGTCACTCATTCGTTTTTTAAAGACTTTAAGTCTGTGGTAGATAATAAATATGTTATTCATAAAAATATGCTCACAAATTACGTTTCTATGATCAACCCATCTCAGACGTGGATATGATCAAGAATACTTTATCCACTTTCATTCCGACTAATAGAGTTTTGCCATAGCAATACCACACTTAGAAGAAATTTAAAGGAAAGTGGAAACACAATATTAAGCAGAATTTTCATAGATCTAACAAGGTTAATGACATTTTTCAAGGAAAATGATTCGAATGACGACTCGCAAGTTTGTCATAAGTGTGGTTGTCGAATCAATGTACTATGAAATGCCATACCTCTAATAATTTGGTTTATCTATACCTTAAATCTGTTGGAAAAGGAACATAAGTTTAAGGGGATAAGTTTGAAGATACCTTCAAACCAAATATAATATAGAAGCAAGTTGTTACCAATATGCTCCTCAAGAGCATAACAACTACATGATCTAGCAGCAACAGGAAAACTTCCTTAATAAAGATAACATGCTTCTGGAATTCAATTCCCATATTTGGAGATCTCAATTAGTCTCCTAAATCCCCATAGATTGTTATCAGTCTATCTACGTACTACTAAATGTTGTCATTTGATTGTTGTAATTATTTGCATCTCTAAAAGATACTATCATATATATTCTATATATGAGTTATTTTGATTTACTCTATAGATTTTATGGAAAACAATCAGATGATAGAGGAAATATGTTTAGCGGATAGTTATACCACTAATAAAATATTAAGGGAGACAAAATATTTTCATACTCTTAAAAAGAGGCCAGAAAATATTAAGATAATCGTTGGGCGTGATACATTGATTGTTAGTTCCGGCAGAGCCACAATCATTCTCCCAATGGGTACTCAAATTAGTAATTAAGAAAACACTCATGTATCCTGATTCTACACATACGCTGTTAAATTACAAAAATATCCGTCAAAATGGTTTTCATTGGAAACTCATAATGACAACAATGGTAAATATCTCTTTGTCACCCAGTATAACGGATATGACAAGCAAATGCTTGACAAAATTTCTTCATTTTCATCTGAATTGTATCATAGATACATCAATCTCGTATCATATGTTACGTTCAAGATAATTTTTTATAATCTTGATAAATTCGAGACTTGACATGATCGTCTTGGTCATCCACATTTAGGGATGGTAAGAAAAATTATTAGCAATTATATTGGTCACAACATTAATATTGCAAAAATTCTCAAAATCCTCAGATTTTGCGTGCATCATATGTGCCACAGGAAAATTAATTTTAAGGTCCTCCACTACTACAGAAACCCCCTTCAATGCTGGTTTTGGAGCTGACAGTGGGCAACAGGCAGTGATAGTCCTGGCCTCTCATGCCAGCCCGGGGAACCTGCAGTGAAGGGGGTTATCACTGTCATCCCAAGGCTTGAGCCGGTAGTGATGCCCTGGTATCTTTGTTGGCTGGTGGTTTCAGTCGGTAGTGATAGCCGTGGAATCACTGCTGGCTGAATCCTTAAGCCGGTAGTATTTTGCCTCTCCTCTCTCTCCTACGTCTTTATGTCTTCTCTGTCGTCTCCTCTCTCTCGCTTTTGTCCTCTCCTCTCTCCGTCTATCTCTCCCTCTCAATACATGCATACAATGAGACATATTTAATGTAAATTAATAATAAAGATAGCTTCCTAAATACATAGTAATTCATGTCCTTCATTAATACGTAGTAATTAATGTCCTTCATTAATATGCAAATAAAGTTACTTAATTTGGCTTAACAATATATACGCTCTCAAGCCCCTTGGTAGACTTTCTCCTTATCTCATACTCTGTACTAGAAGGTATGGTGTCCTGTGAAGGTCTGTTACACGTCGACGGTACAATCGATTCATGAAACTCATCGTTTGGGTTGATAACATGTTCGATGAACAACCCGACAATCTATTCTTGAATGACAGATATTTTCGTAGGGAGTATCACACTTATGCGTTGTTTGAAGCGTTACATTTGTAGAATCAAAAAAATTAATCCTTGAACATGTATAGAAATTAAAAAGAAGGCATTGATATGTAATTTCATATCTCATCTCAACATCATTAAACACGACAGTGTCTCCATCTTTGCTGAATGCGTGCATAAAAGTAAGAACATAGAACCCATAGAGATTGTTACCGGGTGGAATGGATTCGTGATTTTAAGTCTGGGTGAATAACAAGGAGGATCCAGTGAAAATTGTAGGAATATATCACCATAGTAAATTAGTACTAGAATCAAGTTGCCCATAAAAAGAGAATGCACTGGCACGCAAACACATACCCAAAGTTGTAGGGTAAGAGTATAAATATCTTGTGTTGGTGGTAAAGTAGACACTTAAATAAGTAGTTCTTGGTGAAGTCTAAACTCTCCCTTACAAGTTTTTCGTTGGTAAGCCCAAGGTCAATGAATCCTACTTTATTATCTAATTCTTTTCTACATGTGTGAATCTCCATTCTACGAAAGAGAGAAGTTAGTCAACTGATTGAAGGTATAAGATCATATAACATGAATCATATACATAAGTTACTTACAAAGTCCGCGCTTTGATTATGGTCATGTTGAGGGCATCTTCCTTGTACATTTCATACAAGCACTCGAATTTCACCTAGAAGTAGTCGTCCTTATTGAGGAAGTATTCATCTTTATATCTTACGGGGAACGCCTCAAAACCCTTTCTGGACTGCTTCAAGTACCACATATGTAATCGACACATTTAAGTTGTAAGGTTTCTTTCTATATCTGGTTTGACCAAAGGTTTGCCCAACTCAAACAGCCATGTAACATCTAACTTTGAGATTTCACGCCCACAACAAGCTATGCTAGTTTATCTGTTGTTAATCTAGAAGTAGCCAGAAAATCCCCAATGCTTGGAGCATCCTCAATGATTGGATCTGGTTTGCTCTTGGCCTGCTTCTTGCTGATGCATTCGTAGTCAGTCGGTGGCTTTCTTGAAGCCTCCCCTGTTTGTTTAACTTTAGCTATATTCATGAAAAATTTCATGCTATCTTCAGGATGGAAATGAGCCATTGCATTGGCGTCTATAATTTTTTTCCTCAGGATTAAATGAATAGACACCCTTGGGTTCCAACTTCTTAGATGACGTTGTATTCTTGGATGCATTGGAACCTGATCTTGTTTTCTAAAATGATGGCTGACTTCTTGATGGTGCTGACTTCTTGAGCGGTGCACTTCTTCGAGGCGATGGTTGAGGAGGTGGATTTCTTTTAGGAGATAGCTGAGGAGAGGGAGATCTATGAGGCAACGATGGTCCAGGGTGTAGTGGAGAGTAGAGATTCTTAGGAGCTGTCTTTGGTGGGAACACTATGTAGGCCTACTCCGACCACGGCATAGCCGTCGGGTATTAGACATCTGTGCAAAAGTATTCTTAGCACCAATGTGTAGTTTTCACGGCGTTCGTGCTATGATGTGGTCCATGAGATAAGTGATGGAGTCAGCTCCCGGAATTCTTGTGGACGCACAACTACTCCGACGACCATCGGGGCTAAAGTGCACAACATAAGGAGATGTTGTCAGCCATTCCTGTTTGCTCACAATGGTGCTCTATTCACCCATGAGAACTTGATGTATTACTTGTGCTATTTTTTCGTTGGTATGTTTCCTCTCACCTTGTAGCACTTGTTCAAACATTTCTATCATCCTAGCTTGTCCTGCCTCTCGTTTTGCATCTCACTTTGCTTAGGATCTCTTTTGACTCTTGTAACTATCGATGGCACTTGGGAATTCATATTTCCAACCCATCACACCAACGCCTCGTGTGCGACCATCATGCTCCTTGTTTTCTAGGGCCAAGGTGAGATCATCCATATCCCTATCTTGCTTGAAAGAGCCTTGTGCAGACTGTGTGGGTGTCTGCAAGCTTTTTCGCAAGAGTTTGCGCCACTTCCTGGTCTTTGGAGTTTGTAAATTATAAGCTTCCATCAAATGAGTAAGAAGCACCTCTCACACGAAAGAAGTGTGTCGATCGTTCACTCCAGGCCTCTGTCTTAGGTCAGACACCTCTCTCTCATAGTTTATCTAGCTCTTGTTACCACTACCATTCTTTCCTCATATACCCACGACTACTGACTTTGTAGGGGTAGAGGTTCTTCTTCGAGTTTGCTTTGTTCACGTTACTCAACCTCTGTGCTTCTTTCGACAACTTGTACTTCGCAAATGCTTACCAATGATCTTCCAAAGCTGAAATCTGACGTTGTATCTTTCTAGATATAGGCTATGTTCAGTGTGCCCTTCCAATTCTTAAATGAAAGGCTCATGATCATTAGCGTTTTATACTTAACTAAGTTCATATCTCTCTCTTCAGGAAAGTCAAACTTCTTTAATATCTTAGGCCATAAGATGTCATTCTTTTATTGAATCAGGAACCACGTACGGATCACCTCGTTTTCCTGTCCACAATCTGTAGCTGATGGGCACGTGATCTTTAACAGCTATTCCACAAACTGACTTGTATGACCCTAGAACTTTCTCTGGTGTAGTTGGCTCACCAGCTAGTGAAACCTCCGTGATGACAAATCATCCTGTAGGCATCTTCGAGGGACCTCAAACATGATGCCGCTCCTGGGATTGCTCATTGTCGTGACCCTCCATAGCATCAGACATCTATGCATAAGCGAAAAAATTATTGAGAATCTATACGATAATATGTACAACAAATGTATTCATCTACTTATGAATTACCTCATCGCGTCCACATGCGTCAATTTGGTCTAGGTTGAGGTAATGGTTTGGGCTACCTTCTTCAATATTTGACGGAGGCATATCTCCTTCTGGCACCTGGGCCGGATCGGCTGTTGGTGGTGCCATCCTTTCCTGAGAGTTCTGCATACAATGACGAGTGGTTGAGTATTCTACATATAGAGACCTGAGAAAGGAGGGAGATAGAGAGAAAGCCGATGAGGGAGGGAAAGAGGTTGTCAAAAGAGTGAAATAACTGGGACAAAATAGCAAAATAGGCACAAATAGGATTATGACACAAATAGTCACATCTTAAATAGCAAAATAGGCACAAATAGGCACAAAGGTACTGACAAATGACACATTGATTTGACAAGTCATATCATCTTACATAGAAAAATAATGATGATTACAACCATACTAGGATTATGATATCTTTACACATGAAATCACATTTGTTCTCCTTATTTTCAAAGTTAGCCAATTTAAGCTCGGCTTGGATGACTTAACTGTTGTATGCCACAACAATTTTATGTTTGAACTTGTATCCTTTGTACATGCTTCTTTGAATCCATTAACTTGTGCATGGCATGTCTCCCAGCTAGAGAATACTACACTTTGCTGACCACGATAGAGCATACAAGTATATGATTAAATGAGCATACAAGTATTGGACAATGAGCATATATGTATGTGCTTGTTGCAGACACTGAGGGGGCTTGCACAAAATAGAGAGGCTGCTAGGAAGAGTAGGCTTAGGAAGAAGGTGAGTTAGTAAACTAAGGAACTGCATGCTCAACTTAATTCAAATAAAGAAATTTTACGTGTGTGTATAGCACAGAAACATACCAAACATTTATATGGCAAAGGGTCAACATATCTATTAACATAAGGACAGGTTAGTCTTTCATTCGATTAGTTCTTCAAATTAGAAATGTAAGTCTTTCAAAAAGTTCTTTAATTCGTATCGTATATCCCAGTTAACATAAGGACCTATGTAATGCCCTTATGCAAAAGATCTAGTGGTCCTGTGGTGATGCATCATAAGCATAGCTTTGTTTGCGATGTTCTATTTGAGTCCTTTGTGGCACCTTGTATAAGGAAAAAAGCAAGCACATAGAATACATAGCAATGCATAATGTTCACGAATAAGGAATCCATGGTGCATTTGGCGAATGCAACTATTTCAAACATTCAATTCTATTTCTCATTGCATTGAAGAAAATTCTAGAACACACAAAAGGATATATTGTATAAAGACAAATGGATCCATAAAGGCATACACATTTGGCATAGGCATCTATTTCAGCCGTTTGATCTGTTGTCTTGAAGCATGTACGGAACAATCTAAGTTACAGATCGAATATCATGAGAGGCAAAATGGATGGCACAAGAAAACAATCCAAGTTATAGATCGAATGATATGAGAGGACTTAGTTAGTGATCAAACAATATATACAACAATTAACTGAATTATCACAAGAGCTCCAGTTACCTTCTATATTTTCGTCAAACTAAAACAAAACTGAAGAAGCTCCACCATAACATAAAAAGAACCGAGCTCTAAACCATTTCCAGCTAAAAAAATAATCTCATATTTTTCTCAATTTAATGTAGCCAATTTCATATCCAAGGAAGAAAAGAGCCTGAAAGTACAACTATGTAGTGGCAAACCTATGAAAAATTCAAACAGCATTAGCATCAAATTATAGAGATAATTATATACAACTGCAAGCTTAACTAGGATAGTGAAAAGACGTGCAAAGTGCATGTGTAATAACCATCCAGTCGAGCTTTACAGTCATATATATGGTAAATAGTTATCTCCTTTGATCATTTGCTCATCTAACTTTTATCGGGGAAGGAAAATTCTAAATGGCACAATTTCTATTTGACTGATTAACTAAGAAACTTTGTGAGCTTCATATAATTAGCAAATGATCTTTGAATTAGATGAAACTTGGCAGGAATTAACTATGATGTTTGCAAGCACTAGACTTGGCTTATAAAAATTCGTCTGGCTTATAACAACTTAGAGGTGAATTTTCTTCATGGGAGCATCCCATCATCCTTTATGAGCTTAAGAGGCATCACTGAGATGGATCTTTCTCAAAACAACTTGTCCGGTGAAATCCCTTCTTTTCTTGGGATGTTTAGCACTTTGTAGTATCTCAATTTATCATTCAACAACCTTGAGAGAGGTGTCCCAACAGGCAGTGCATTTAGCAATTCAAGTAAGGTTTTTTAACAAGGAAACAAGAATCTATGTGCAAATCATTCAGTGCTACAATTACCAATTTGCAAGCCAACAACATCCAAAAGAATGAAGACTTCCCATATCATATTAATAGCAGTCCCACGTGCTAGTGTTGTCATTGTATTAACGACATGCGTGGCAATAATTCTTTTCAAGAAGAGAAGTCATCCAAAACAACAAATTGACCAGTCATGCAAGGAGTTGAAGAAGTTTCAAATTATGGTATTGCTAAAGCTACAAATGAATTCTCATCATCCATATGAGTTGGATTTAGGAGATTTGGAATGGTCTATAGAGGTACCTTCAAGTTCCAGGTGCACCTAGTTGCAGTTAAGGTGTTCAAACTTGACCAAATTGGAGCACCTAAGACCCAAGGGGAGGAGACGACATCGGGGAGAAGGATGGGGTTGGCGTCGGCTAGGAGGATAGGGATGGTGTCGCGGAGGAGGACGGGAATGACGTCGGGGAGGAGGATGGTGACGACGTCTGGGAGGAGGACATCGATGACGTCGGGGAGGAAGACGACAACATCAAGGAGGAGGAGGACGACATCGAGGAGGGTGGGAACGACGGGCTCAAACTCATCAGTGCAAGCTCATGGTCCACCGACAGTGGGGTGAGGACAAGGAGGAGGCGGTGGTCCTTGAGGATGGTGCAGGAGGGAATTCAGCGAAAGGGGAAAATTTTCTAAGTCTGGGAGAGGGTGCAGTGGCACTTTAGTTATATAGGGGGAGCCTCACTGCTGGTACAAAGGGGTACCGGTGGTAAAGGGTGGGCTCCACTACTGACAGTAAAGGTGGAGCTTCATTACCGGCCCATTAAGTAAATCGGTAGTGAAGGTGGGGATTCACTGCCGGCTCAAATGTGAGCTGACAGTGAAGGGGGCATTTACAGCCGGCCCATGATGTCAGCCGACAGTGAACCTCCCCCCAGCGTAGCGGAGCAAAAAATCTTTTTGTGCTGAGCACAAACGTCGAACCTACGACCTGTGGCCCAAGTCCAAACAAACTAACCGCTACACTACTCAAATATGTTCGGTTGAGTTCGTACTATATACCTTTATTAACATTCTGTTGACTTCCAATCCCAATACATATTTATTTTATTCTAAAATTGCTATATAAAATTTCATACATAAAGTTTTCTATATACCTAAATTTTATGGTTAAATTTTCTAATTCAATAAAATAGAAAATAAATATTTTCATACCTAATTCTATATTGGAGCTTGCTAATTAATTAAAAAATATAATTGGAGCTTCCTATATATCTTAATTTCATGGATAATTTTTTAAAATCCTTAAAAATAAATCTGCACATACCTATAGCTAATGTAAATCAATAATAAAGACACCTTAATAAATAAATAGTAACTCATATCCTTCATTAATACATATTAATTAATGTCCTTCATTAATAAATAGTAATTCAAGTCCTTCATTAATATGCAAATAAAGCTACTTAATTTGATTTAAAGATTCATCATTCATTATGATCACAGCGTACATAGGGAGGTTCGTCGATGTCTTCCATGGGACCTAGGTCGTCGTCCTCTCCAAAAGGAAGTAGTGCACTGAATTGATTGTAGTCTTCCTCATCAACGATATTCTCCACTCCAGTAATTCTTCTTTTTCTTTGAAGAAGAACGTTTTGCTCATCTTTGTTAGCCAGGTCTAGGTCCTTTACATAGAAGGCTTGCATAACATATTTCACAAGTATGAATGTTCTTCTCTGTATCCGATAAGTTTTTGGTCCATTGTAGTCATAGCGTACTTGTCAATCTTCACGCCCCTAGGAGTCTTGCCCATTGACATCAGAAAAGAGGAACTTTTAACACTTTATAGTCGAGCTCCAGAATCTCCTCTATGAATCTGTAATAGGTATCCCTATTTCCATTGCATTCATAGGCATCTATACGGATACCGCTATTTTAGTTGGTACTCATATTATCCTGAGCTCTCATATAAAACGTATAGCCATTTATATCATATCCTTGAAATGTGAGGATTGTAGTTGACGGTCCGTGAGCCAACACATACAATTGAGCATATTCTATCTACTTATCCATCACTTGTCTACATAACCAGTCGCCAAAATGATCTCAGTGCTCTCACGTGATGCAAACATCGGATTTCAATGGGTTTTTGGTGCGTAGCATCTTCTAGTGTTCTTCGATATACGGGTGCACTACAACTGATTGTTGCAGAATTACGAAATGTGCATGCTTGAATGAAATGGGGTCGTTAGTGTGGAATGAGTTTGCATTTATCATCCCTTTCCCTTGTAGCCTCCCCTCATGGCGAGATACAAGCACACCAAATGATTTGAGATTCATGTAGACGATGCAGAAATCAATGATCTCCTCGATTCCCCATCCCTTGGTCATATAGCTTTCTAGCTAATTTTGATTATGAATATATTTCTTCAGAACTCTCATGAACCTCTCAAACGGTACATCTGATGCAGAAACACAGGGCTAAGAATCTGTATCTTTTTCACAATATGAATAATGAGATGCACCATGATATCAAAAAATGATGGAGGGAAACACGCCTCAAGCTGGGATAGAGTCTCAGCCACGTCTTCATGTAGCTTATCTAGTTTTGTTGGATCGAAGGTCTTCTGTGATATCGCATTGAAGAATGAACATAACTTTATGATTAGGTTTCGTACCTTCGACGACAGAATACCTCTGATTGCAGTTGGAAGCATCTGTGTCATTATCACATAACAATCATGAGACTTCATGCCAGTTAGTTTCAAATCTATCATGTTTACTAGTCTCTTTATGTTGGTGAAGTAACTGGATGGAAGTTTGATTCCATGCAAGCACTTGCACATTGCAATTTTCTCCGCCTTGGTCAGACTGTTGCTAGCGGGAGCAAGATATTTGTCGTCTTCTTCCATATCTTTGGGATATAGATCTTGTCTGAGTTTCAAACATTTCAGGTCCTTCTGTGCTTGGAGTGTATCCTTTATTTTGTCAGGTCTATCTAGTAATGTACCAATCAAGCTATCACACACGTTCTTCTCGATATGCATGACATCGATCGCGTGTCATACCACCAAATCCAGTCAATAAGCTAAGTCATAAAAAACATATTTCTTTTTGAACATAGGAGCTCTAGGATTAGATTTCGGAACCGGTGTACTCCAGCATCCCTTTCCAAGGATAACCCTAAGTCCATTTACCGTCTCATATACTTGTCTCCCAGTGCGATACTTATGAGATGATCGAGTCTCAACTTTCCCATCAAAAGCTTTCCTATTGCTACGGTATGGGTGACCCTTGCGAAGAAATTTACGATGATCTAGGTACACCATTTTTTGGTTGTTCTTCACTCATAAGCTCTTTGCTTCATCTAAGCAATGCACGCATGTAAAGTAGTCTTTGATAGTCTGGTCCGATAGGTTTCCAAGGGTTGATTAATCTTGGATTGTTACGAACAACAATGTAGGGTGAAGTTCTCTCGGTTGTATTCATCTCATACTCGCACACCATCGTTCCACAGTATTACAAAATCTTCCATTAATGATTTTAGTAGACATCGATATCGTTGCCAGGTTGCCTCAGCCTTGGTATCAGTACCAGCATCATAATGTACTTTCGCTTCATACACAATTAAGGATGAAGGTTGTAGATACATAGTCACAGGCTAAGTGCTATGACTATTGTTTATGTTGCCGAATGGATTCATCCCATCCGTACTCAGTCCAAGTCTTATATTTCTCACATCTTCTGCAAAGGGCTTCTTGTATTTCCTATCGGTGTTTCTCCACAGTATACAATCAACGTGGTGTTTCCGCATTCCATCATCCTTGCGCTCTTCGGTGTGCCATCACATCAATTCAGCGTGCCTTTTGTTTACAAATAAACGCTTCAAACGGGGAACTATAGGAAACTACCACATCACCTTGATGGGAGGCCTTTTATTATTTCCTTCACCATCGATATCATCAACGTCACGCTGATGCAACATGAAACACGCTTCCAAATCTACATACTCTCCGAGATATAACATGCAATCTTCAGAATTGAATTTATTTCGACTACACACCGTCTCATTTTACATCAACACTACGAGGACACTACCTTATCTCCGAGGCAGATTATGTGGTGTCTATATATATTTTGGACTTAAAGTCTATAATTTGTTTCTTTCTAGTGGGTACTAGATCCTTATCTATTCTCGTTTAATTGCTTGTCATATTAAATTTTATCTTAGTTCGACATCTAACTATAATGTTATAGACACTAGCCATGTTGAAGCAATAGGACTGGCCAAGAGTGCGTAGTAGTAGTAGTGCTCTTTTCACGTTCATCCGTCCAATTCCGTGACATCATAGTAAATCTAAGGCATTCTTGTTCCCCACGATCCTAATCAGCCGATCAACATACTAAGTATTAGTTGAGGATTTAGGAACATTCTCTCGACGCTGTCTACCGCTCCCTCAAGTAATATACGAGTAATTGCCAAGTTTGGGACGTCAACGTGGTCCTCAAAATATACTTTGACTACTAATTTTTTAATATATTTATGAAATATAGCAAAATTATAATTAAAATTATACTTTTGTGACTGGTTTTTCAAAACAAATCTACACATATCATTTTCAAATATTCAAACCTAACTAATATATCAAAAGTAACTGAAACAAAAAAAAACTAGTTTGTGATTGAAGCAACCTATAACCAGGGGTGAAGCTATATAGTGCCTCACCCGAGTGCACTGGCATTAGCAATTCAATTTCACCTCTTATGTATCATATAATTCTAAATATATACACTAGATTTAGATAGGTTGAAGTGTGTATTCGGATTTTCAGAGCTCTATCTTCACATCTTCCTATAATGTCACTTATTTGTCACTTAGAATCTTAATATTTTTGGACCCAATTCACATCATTTTCTTCCTACAAGCTTGTTTTAAAAGGCGAACTGAGTATACCTCAATTGGTTATGGTCCATGTGGTGAAAACTATCAATCTAGGTTTGAGTCTTAAAAACTTGGCACATGTGCTCGTATTTTTTGGATTAAATTCCGATACGAGGAATAGTACATGCACACGTGGATGCGTTAAGTGATGTGTATATTCGACTTATACTTAAAAAAATATTTGAAAGAAAATAAGACTATATGGAGAGAAACAATTAAATATATACTTAGTAGTAGATAGACTTCAATTCGTTTTAATATACTATCTCAGTGGTGAGAGAGCTAGTTCCAATTCCGGATGGACAGTTGCATGGCCGGCCACAGAAAGCTGCTAATGTCGTTTCAAGTAGCACAAAGCGCCACAGAAAGCTGCTGACAATGTTGTATTTGTAGCTCCAAGCTGAAGTACATCAGGCAATATATCGCTATCATTCGCCGTGATTCTGCCACTGCTTTTCTCCACGACTTTGCGTAATTCGGAAGGAGAATGAGTGGCACACGATTCCTTTTTTTTTCCTTCTCTCAGAGCACAAGTTTGATCATATCTTTACGTAAGAAACTATGATGAGGCCTAAGAGAATAATAATGAACTTTCACGTTATAAATTATATATTAACTTCACAGTATAATTCTACGAAAAAATAACACAGAAAATGTTGTTATGTCACAAGTTTTAACTGATTGTTCACATATTAATCTTCTCTTCGGCCGATCTAAAGAACTGCATTAGGGTACCCGCAAAAAAAGGACCTGAATTAGGAGTTTAGGAGGTCATGGGACAAAATATTTCAATTGCATTGGTTGGGAAGCATAGATGTGTAACAGCCCTTGGCCGCCGGGGAGGATCACTAGGGTGAGCAATCTCACAGGTGTGATCGAGAGGAAGGGGACTATTAGAGATGAAAAAGCTCCAGAGTTCTTAGTTTTTTTGTTTTAGATTAATTTTCAGTTATCCTCCAAAGACAAGTACACAGGCTGGTTATGTACCCAAGCCTCAATACACGGCCCATCGGCCTCACTCGTAAGATTCACACTGACCAAATATAAGTGGCTAAGCCTGGATTTGCTTTGTTGCATTGATAGCGTATTCTTCCTTTCCACAATCACCCCTGTTTTGTTTCTATTGTAGCTGTTGTAGCCTGTGTGACAAGATGGTACCGTGTTTTCCGCCTAAGTAATTTGCAGCGAAAGATATTTTTCGCATGGATCGTCTCGACTGGGGCATCAGCATATACTGCAGCAGTGGAACCCACCCGTCAAATAAAACGTTTCCTGAGTACGTTCACATGTGTAGCTTGCCAGCATGATACTAGTACTATTCTGAATCAGCTAGCGATGAAAAGATTTTTTTAGTTCTTCTGTTGCCATCCTCATCCTCTTGACTGCCAGTGGGACCAGCCCATTGGTCAACATGGTCCCTGTGACACGACCAGCCAAGGAACGACTGCCTGACTGCCTCTCTGTTTCTCTGCAGCCTGCCTGACTGCCTGCAGCAGCTGGTGATCATGGGCTCACGGCCAATGGAGGCAGCAGCAAGCAGCTACTCCAGTGTCTCCAAACATTTGAATCAGCAAGAAAAGGAATCGAGGTTATTTTAAACATTGGCATGTCACAAGGCAGCATTTTTACTGCTTATTTCTGTGACAATATAGTTACAAAACACAAAAAAGACAAGAGCTGAGCATCCAAATCTCTCGTCATTAGTGTTTTTCCTTCTTTTTTTGTATGACATTGGCCATGTAATATAGATAGGGTAAAAAGGTTTATCCCATGGCTTGCAAAATCTGAGATCACAATGTGCTCCAGCTACCAGACAAGCACCAGCACCACCATCCGTTCCTTGCAGATATGGGTTGTGCTCTGCGCTCCCTAACTCGCTCAGGAGGACACCTTGACCGCTGACAGGAAATTTTCAGACTGAGCCATCAGGCATCAAACAAGGTTGACAGGATGATTCAAGAAAGCAAATATATCAGACATACCTTACAGCTATACATTCGACACTGGTACATAGTCGTTAGCAATTTAGAAGCTCAAAAAATTCGAGCCCAGAGGTCAGAGAGCAGAAACAAAATTTTGCAGGCTTCCCTGAACCACCGTGCATGCTATTCCATTGCGTGGATGGCACGATCCCCCGCAGCTTGCTCAGACCATCCTGACAACAGCGAGAATCTTCAACTTCGCCCAGATTAAAGCTGCTGCAAGAAAGGGCACACTCATCAAACCTCAAACGAGCAGCTCTGCTATGCTATGCACGCCAAAAAAGAGAGAGAGTATTAGTGCGGCCTGCCATCTCGGCATCCAACATATATATGCTCACTGATCAGCTCCATCTCATCTCTTGCACTAAAATATCCTCCAGACTACTGACATACTACTCCTATTTAGCTGATAAGACCACTGCCTTCTTAAAAAATAACTGCACCAAGCCTCGAATCATGCAGTAGCATCTCTAGCTTTTCTGTGTCTTCAACAATAAATCCACAAAGCCATGTAGTGAGATTAGTTGATTTATCCACCAAGCATTATGGCTCATGAAATGATTAAACGGATTATCTTTCCCAGGTACTGGAAGCATTTTGCAGCTTCTTTCAAGCCCAGATTTCCTGTCCTTCCGAGTCAAGTGCTGCACAGCAGAACGGATGTGCTAATCAGATGAAGTTTAAAAGAAAGCAGGAAAATCATTGTGTACCGTGTACCTTGCTGAGCTCATTAAGCTTCTCCCTGGCATCTTTAATAAAACATGCCAAGCTCCAATAATAAAAGCTTCCATAAAAAAAGAAGGGATGAAGTCTTCTTTGGCCTTTTTCATCATGTCAAAAGAAAGGTTTGGTAAAATCCCAAGCAATGCCAATGAGGTTCCAACATCTTTTGCCGAAATGAAATTCAAAGAAAAGATGAAAGCCGTTTCTTCGACTTGGAGTCTGCACAAGACACAATTGTAATTATCATTTTCTACTTTGAAATTCTTCCTTTTGAGTAAATTCCTTGTATTAAGCCTATCCATCAATAACAACCAGGAGAAAACTCTTAGCTTGTTGCTACATTTAGAATTCCAAATCCGTTTGAAGGGTTGTGGGGGAGTGATATGTTTGTAAGCCATGTTGTAGCATTTCTTAGGTGAGTACACATGTGATCCCCAAATATAGTGCCAGACATCTTTCTCATTTTCTTGTATCTGCATCTGTAGAATGAGCTCTTGTAGCTTAAGATATTCTTCATAGCTTGAGTTGATAGTGGAGTATGAAACTACCTTTCAATGTTGTTGTTGATCAGAAATTCAGCAACCGAAATGTTCTTATTTTTTGAATAGGAAAACAATCTTGGAAATTTTCCTTCCAACAGGTGATCATTCCAAATATCTGACCAAAATAGGACAATTTTTTTATTTCCCACTGAACATGTGGCTATTTCTTTGAATAAATATGAGGAACTGTTCAAACAGTATTCTAATTAATTATTAAAAGGATCATTATTCACAATCACGACATCAGTGATTAACCAGAATACCATCTCGGTAGTTCCGGCACATGTTTTGTGCCTAAGATTGGAATACATGTCTTTCCAACATGTACATCACAACATAGCTTAAGAAAGAGCGAGTAATTAAAGTTACAATACAAGTTCCTAGCATGCAACCATTTGTAACAGTTTGCAACAAAAGAGAAACACTCTACGCAGCGGAAGATTAAAACCTTAAAAATAACAAAAGGGAAGTAGAGCCATATGCCCTTAGGCTCCACCCTAAAAGCTACATCTCACCAGAGTAGGATGCACTACTCTTGCCCACCACCTGCACCGGCAAGCACAAAGTAGCCAAATACCGCCTCACCCTCATCAGCAGAACCTGAAAGAGCAGCGTGAGTACGAAGGTACTCGCAAGACTTAATTCATATAGGACACATATAAATAGCCCGACTCCAAGGATCATACATTGAGCTATTAGTAAAAGTAAGGTCATAAGGTTAAGTAAAACATATGCGGTAAGCAACCTGGACAACTACGTGTAAGCATCTATACTTAACCGACATACTAGTGTACCCTACAAACCATAACTTAAACATGTATGTATAGGAACCATAGTATCTCATCAACAATATCCACCGACCATTCCCATCATACATAATCTTATCTCACATTCGTAAACTCTACGACCAATGCAAATAAACGGAAGCATGCTCATAACCGAGAGCGCGATATTTCAAAATATTTTTACACCATGCAAGGGGTACAACTTGACGGTCAATAGTGGGATGATCGGGGCCAAGCGGGTGCTTGGTGCTAAACGATCAAAAAGGCCGGAAGAAGTCAGGGGTGATCCTAGCAGTACATATGGAGGTCAAACGAAGCATGAGATAATTGATGAAGACGTGTGTTAAAAAAGTCAAGCGAAGGGGATGCCGATGTAAGTGACAAGACGGTCCGAGGGATCGGGAGCGGGAGAGACTTACCAGCAGTCAAGATCGCAAGACGAAGGACACATGTCGACATGAGAGCACTTGCTTGAGGCAAAGCAAGTGGCGCATGCTTTGAAAAGCATGCTAGGGTTTCACGGTTTGGCCACAAAACTACGAGAGTACTGGAGGGTCACGTTGCATCATCACGAGACTTGCAACGAGACGAAGCTAAGTCACGAAGAAGTCGTGGCCATTCGATGGTTGGAACGAAAAATGGACAAAAATGCGCTAATGGTAGGTAGGAGTGTATTACCGGTGAGAGGTATTTTAGGAACAAGGAAACGTAAGGGCTAAGGCACCTCCATAGATCGATAAAAAGAGGGGTAGGGCTATAGAGGGAGGTTGAGCCAACCATTTGAGAGCCTAGTGATAAGTTTTGGAGGAAAGTAGATGATAGATTTAGTCTTTAGAATAGGCTAGAGCTTTTGTGAGAGAAATAACTTTATAATCTGCCGATAATAGGATTGACCTTTGTGCTTAATGAAGATTATTTTCTTGCACATGCTTTTGCTCATCTCATTCTAGTCTCCTTCTTTTGGTTCCCTTGCCTTCCTTGCAAGTTTTTCTATTTTCGTGTTGATTTTTGTTTTGCCTTTGAGTTGCAATCTTTTCACCTTGTGAAATTATTCATCATGTTGCTAGAGGCATAAAATTTATATACTCATGTATATGAGAGGGACTTAGTTCTCTTGCATTTGGATCATCAACCTTGAGAGTTTCTTTGCCTGGTGTTCATCTTCTTTAGTTTCTTTGCAAGTTGAGAGCTTTCGAGTGCTAAGATATATGGAATGATGTTGTATGTAACCTAGCAATCATATTTCTTCCATGGAGTCATACTGTCTCGAAACTTTCATTTTGAACTTTCTCTCTGTTTGGCTTCCGTTTGTGCATTTTTGAAAAGCGTTGGGTAAATATAGAATAGACCATCTATTTCGCATGGAATTTATATGGCACCCTCTTTAGTCAGCTATCTTGGTCCTACAGTTACCAAACCATACACACGACAAAACATATGGTGAAAATAATCAAAAACGAAATAAGTGTATATTTAGCCTGAAAAGAATCATCTCTTACGCCTAGAAAGTGTATATTTATTGCCGTGAAAACATTTCAAGTCAGGAGAAGTAAACAGATCCAACAAGTACTCCACTTTGTGTATATTTATTCGTTGGATATGCTAAATCTCATCCGAGTATCTTCTTCGCCTCCATCATATCATATACTTAGTAATTAGAAGTTCTTCTAGGAGCTTCACGGTGATACTTAGATACGATCCACTAAGAAAAAGAAATACTAGAAAATCTTAAAAAAGTAAAACATCCGACCTTAATTTTGTGAGTTCTATTTATATGTAAAAGATATGCGGTTAGCATTCATAATTCGAATTTTTTTAGTTGTGTATTATTTAAAGCGAGAAACAGAGCAATCCAATTCCTGGTTGAAGATGTAACATATGCTATACTTACTAGAGAAGTTAGAAATATGACAGGAATTACGTGATTAATCGATAGAAAGAGTGGGGGACGCAAAAGATGAAGGCCTGATGGCCCTCCTCGGCAACACGGTCACGTCGAGGCCATTTTTCTACCACTGCAGCAACTAAGGATGAAATCAGGGATCCAAAAATCTAGACACTTCAAGAAATTCGAAGAGAAGGGTCGCAGTGACAGTTCAGTGTAACCCAAAATTGGGTTTCTACGTAACACCTTCTGTAGAGAGCATGCAAAGACAAAATACAAAGGGGAAATAGCGGGGGATGGGGATGGGAAGGAGTCATGGTGTCAAACCTAATGGTTGCAATGGGTCGGATCGAAACCGGGTGGAACGAGAATGCACTTGATCCAAAACCCGAGACCTCAAACTCGATTCAGCCCCGAAATTATTACTTGGTGCAAATGACCCTTAGCCCAGGCCCTGGCGGGAACCCGAGACCCATCAGGAGACCCAAAACCTATGCGCCTCTGTCCCTTAGCAGCAGCCTCAAACGGACACACCCTTCTCCTTTTCTTATCGAAAGCTAGCACATCTCGCCTCCGCCACTTGCTCTCTCCCTGATTGCCCCCTCGATCACCTCTGTGGATCCCTCACCTCATGCGACCCATCTTCCCCGATGGTGCGACAACCTAGCGCAGCATCCACCGCTGGCACATCTTCCTGAATTGTGTGGCAACCTGGCGGTGGGGCTCACTCCTACCCTGCACCACCTTACCACAGCCGACCTCCTTAGCCTTTGCTGCCCCACAACTGGTGCCTCTTTCCTCCCCTCTTCCCCTACCTCTACCCACGCCTCCAAGTGCACTTCTGTGTGGCAGCAGCGTCGGTTGGGGGTCGGGTCGTCGGGGGCTCGGGATCAAGGCGAAGGGTGAGGGAGATGGGAGACCTAACAGCCGAACTCGTTGGTGGAGTTTTTGTATGACGGCGACGGGCCGGCGGTAGCAATGACGGTTGGGAGTCAGGGGCTTGGGGTTGAGGACTCAAGGTGGCGGGCAAGGGAGATGACTAGGTGGGATGGGAGACATGAGGTGACCGATGGGTGGATGGGGATTAGGGTGATCTTGCTGAGCCAAGTGGGTTGCGGAAGTGTGGCTGGGCCAAGCGGACTATAGAAGTGTGGCTGGATTTGGGTTGTAATTCTATGTCGAGCGACCCGTGGGCACCTATAGGCAAAATATAAAACTTATTCCTGACCCAAATCAATTCGGATATCTGAGCCACCAAACCCATGGGCGGAAATTGGACCCGGACCTAAATCCGATGGACGTAGAACCTACGGGTATCCAACCCCCCCCCCCCCCCCATTGCCATCCTTATGTCAACCCAGTCGAATCTAGATAGAGCATATCTATAAATGGTGACGTGTTGAAATAGAAGAGGCAAGTGAGGAGGAGAGAGAAAGGGGAAATCAACTAATTTCTATGAGTTATGGGTCCTAGGTTCAAAAGTATGAAACTGACGTAACACTATATGGGAAAAATGTGATGTTTATATGTGACGTGACAGGTCTAATTGCTCAAACCTCCAATTCTTTGCTATTTCATACCATCAATCTATCACTTTTTAAAAAAAAAATACTTATATCATTGTTGTCCACAAGATTTGTTGCTAATATTAAGGATAAAAATTGTATTTGCAAAGAATAGGAAGTAATTCTAAAGTAATGCTATCTATTCTTTTCTCTAAATGTTGATAGTACAAGTAATTTTTTCCATGAAATTATCATACTCATATGTCTCCTAGGTTACTATACTACCACACAGAGGGTTGTTAGAACCACTAAAAAGTCAGTTTCCGAACTGGCTATAACCAAGCAATATGATAATTGGTAATTATCATAGTTGGTTCGTAGATAGAACCGAATACTTTATGGTTATTTTCACAGTATTGATCCCGAAGGTTTCTCGAGGCCCATGAGTACTCGATGGAAAGATAATTTTGTCTACTTTCAAATGGATCTAGTCTCACCTCGAAATTTCTCCTAAGATGTCCGAAATCGTGAAAGAAAGTAGTGTATGTTTTCTAGTCCGAATCAAACTTGGGTCTTGCATTAGAGTCCAGTTCGGCTTCCTGTTGTTTTGGCCGAAACCCCTCTTCTTAAATCTCATAAATAGACAGCTGCACCCTCTTCTAGGGTTCAGGTTTTGATAGAAAAGATCTAGCTTTTGCTATTTCGCCTTGTAAATGCACGTGTCGGCTTGACCGCCCGATTACTTATTTTCGGAACCCCACCACTTCTGTTTTTAGATTGTGTTCTTCATATATATTTGCAATCAAGTTTCTTGTTCATCTTGTTATTACTTGTTCTTCGATTGCTTGCAATAACAAATACCCTTCTGGTTAGGTTGATCATGCTCCGAAAGATCATGAACAACTTCTAGAGTTGGTGTATCGATTGCTAAGGTGCAGCATTCTTGGATGGTATAGTCGGATCGTCAACGTCTACTACACCTAAATCAAAATTTACCCCTCTCATCAAAAGATCAGGGCCAGTATATCTATCACATATCATATTTATGCTTCCCGCTACTAGTTTTTGGAGGGAACCGCTCATCCTTTGTTTGGTCAAATACTCTCTTCATATTGCAGTATTTGTGATCCCTGTGTAAGAACCATCGATGACACATGTACAGAGTTTTGCATGAGTGATTCAATCATACACTCTCAATTTCATCATAGCATTGTAAATAGGCTTGTACCCTTTTATAGTCTATCCTAGTAATCTAGATACTATGGTTGATTCAAGTCCAGAACCGACTGGGATATGGTCTAGTCAAGTGTTGTCACCAATCGACTATGATATTGTATTATCATAGTCGATTCATGGCTCCACGGCCATGTCTGATGTCCCGACTAAAGAACTGACTATGATAAACGGTTTGCACAAGTGGATTTTCAAAACCTACTGGGATCACCATTTTAGAACTAACCAGGATAGGTTGATAGACTAGTAATATAAATTTTGGACCTTATGATGTGCTTCAATACTAGTGCTCTAGCTAGCCCCTCCTTCACTGCCACCTGACTTTGAGGGAGGGCCGGAGTCACCAAAGGGTCTCGATGATGGTGTGTGGGGGCAGCGGAGAGAGGGTGGAGGAATCAGGGAGGGGAGGGAATGAAAGAAATAAGTCATGTGTAGAGGAGGGAGAAAACATTTGGTTGTAGAGTAGACCATCCCTTCAAAGATAATGGTACCATCACATTTTGCTGAGACCCACACCTCACAATTTGTGTTCCTTACAATACCTTGCTTTACTCTTACTCTTCTTCCGTCACTAGCACTACCGCTGCTATGTTAGGGCATTAACAATGGCCATCATCAGCCATTGTATAGGTCGTCTCATATATGACCACTAGAATTTTAGGTGATGTAGAGGAGAGAGATCATTGTCTCGTGAAACAACTGAGACAATACATTGACTCACACCATTGTACCATGTGTCGTTAGGATAGATGTATTTTCGTTTCCTTCCACCGATAGGAAAATAAGAGCTTGTGGAGTTAGTAAGAATCAACTAAGACAACACATTGACATTGTAAAGATTGTCTGTTAAGTTGTCTCGAATATTACGCAGAGACTAACAGACAAAATATAAGATGGCTCCATTGTAAATGCTCTTGTAGTACCATCGGCCGCTGATGCCTAGCGTTTTGCTTGTTCTCCAAGGGTACACGTATCAAGTCAGTATAGAGTTTAGGAACTTGATGGGCAAGTGGTGAAGTAGCGATCGAGAGGCCGGATCATTAGCTAATGATTCGTTGGTTTTCCAACTAATTGTTCATGTACAGGGACCACTCCTCCTGAGATCAACGGTCCCAGCTCCCAACGGGAGATACTCAAAATTAATAGGAGTAGAAGAAGAAACTGTTTAGAAAGGGATGGATAATAAAAAGAAAGAAAGAAAACGAATGACCAACTTGGCTTGTCATATTGTCTGTTGACTATTATGTGCACTCCATGTCTCCCTCGTGCTTTCACCTTCCCCTTCCCAAATTTGAGACCCGGCCCATATTGCTTCCATTTCTTTTTAAAATTCAAGATTTCCATTAAGATCGTAAAAGCATTACATAGATGGGTACAGGAATAAGAACAGGGCGAAAGAGGTGCTGCTAGCATGTTTACTTACTTTATCTGCAACCGAGATTATAAGATTAGAATAAACACCATGATTACATAAGCTCATGTGAAGAAATTTCGGTCGTCTCATCGGCCGTCGATAGCATTGAATACCGCAACAGAGCAAAGCATTGTTGCAATCAATCTTCAATGTGGTACTTTGCATTAGCGGCTGATGTCGTTGACAGGGACCAACGATAGAGGTTGCCTGTAACTGTAAGGTGCCACACGTAGCACGGTGTTGACATCTTGGGGCCTCATCCGTGCTTGCTGATTGATCTGCCGGCGGCCCTCCTGGCTGCCTCCTCGGACTACGCACTAGAAGTTTGTAGTTGGTTGAACCGTAGATTTGTGATGAGCTTCTATGCTCAATCCAGTTCGGTTGTTGTCGCTAATTGGTAAAATTGATTATATAAATATTTATTTAAAGTAGGGACATTTGGTCATAAACTGCACGTATCAAAAACGAAGATACGAAATTTTATATAAGTCCAAGTATTCATTGAAATAATAGCTCTATATCATGTTTCGTCTTGATTAATATCATAAAAAGACAATTACAATATAAAAATATCTAAATCTAATCCTAAGGATCTTAGCGAGTTCTCTTATGTTCTAAATCCCGAAACTCTTGTCAGATAAATCTAATCGTGGTATGACTATGTTGTGGATCTTAATCAATTATTTCTGCTCCTATCTGACTAGGCTTGTTCTATATTGCTTGTTCGGCTTCTTGCTTGGAATTTGATTGTCTCGCATGGAATCATAAACCTCTATATGTACCTTATCCTCTCCTTTTATAGTCGGGTTAAGGAGATATACAATACTCGGAGTTTCTGAGTGTAAACTTTCTGAATTGTATTACTTCTGAAAATCTAGAAGACTCCATCCTAATCTGAGGATTGCTTCTATATAGAACACGAAGAACAGTCTTAAATATCCTCTCATGGCGGTTATAAAACCTATCATTTCGGATGAAGGACACATGTACGATGATGATTTATTCTAAGGATATACCTTATTTGTGATAAACCCATAATTATTTAATCATTATTTCTTCGTAAGTTGCCTTTGATAAATCTAGGGCTCAGTGACAGTGACCCAAAGTGGGATCGGTGATTGAGTAGAGACTCAAAGGAAATCATAGTAGAGAAATTACCAAGCAGTGGAGATTGAATTCGTGGACGGTCAAAGTAGGAATCAGTCGGGTAGCTAGTCCAATTGTATTGACACGCTTGGAATGCCGAAGCATTTGCGGGGACAAGGGGCGCAATGTGCACGGTAATTCTTGCTTGGACAACTATGAAGATGATGAGGGCTTGATGTTGCGGCCGTGGAACTCTGCACCCACCGCCACTTCCTTGTCACCATCTAAAGCACCGCCATTGTGGTCTATCATGATGCATATTGCCTCTGCAACTAGTGATCAGGGGTCCAGCACCGCCATTAACCCTAGCATGGTGCATTCGGCCAACGCATTCCATCCTAAGAGTGTGACCTTGTGCGGGCCCCACTCGTCCCCCAGCACCATGGCTGATGGGAAGGCAGAGACTGGCAAGGCCATCAAGCACACAAGGGAGGTTCTGAGGTCACACAAACGGGCGACCACTAGCACAGGATCTCATCACCCCTGGAGGGATCTATCGAGGTTAGGACGGAGGTCCCAGGGGCAGGTGGGATGGTGTCGTGTATACATGATACATGGGGGAGCGGTGTGTCAAGGACCTTCTCCTGATTGTCCCCTTGGCGTCGCGCCTCCACCGCATTAGTGGAGGAAACACCCTCGCTCTCCAACCTGGGTGGCTCGACAGTGGACTCCAGCAGTGATGACAGAGGAGGCATGGCATGTCATCAATTTCTTGCTACTTTTCATCAGCTTTTTTTGTCTCTAGGATGGCCCATCTACAATCCATGCAGATCCAACATGGTATGGCCTTGTGCTTGGAGGCACACCCAGATATGTGTGTCCCTGATGAGAGGGTGACGAAACTGACATCGGCTAGGAAGGAGGCGAAGAAGCCACCAACTAAAGTAGCTCAAGAGAGGAGAACAGTGGTGAGAAGGAAACGGAGGGGTGCTGGCAATGAGAGGCCATGGGGACCCACCATGAAGGACGAAATCCACAAAGGGGAACTGTTTAGAAGGCAAACCTACTAAGAAATCCTAGATCTAGGAAGAGGGCGGGTTCCACTCCTCATTGCCACCGGTGAGGTCGCCGGAAGTGTGGGAGGAGGGGGACCAAAGTGGCGGTGGCAATGGGGAAACCCTAGGGGGGCAGCTGTCGCGAGAGCTCTCAGTTTATTCATCAACCCTATTGCTTCTCAAATAGGAGTGTCCTCTTTGAAGAAGAAATATACTTATTGTCTATTAATTTCCCCTTGATGTCGCACTATTCTTTAAAAAGTCCAGAGATGGATCCTTACAAAAAAATGTGATTTTTGTGAAAAAATAAATGTTTGCCTCTTATTTGTCAAAAAATTAAAAACGTGACTGCAGAGAAAACTAGGATATTCATTCAAAAATTACAGTTTTTGGTAATTACTTGTTTTAAAAAAGAACGCTGTGTGTGTGTGTGTTTGTGTCTTTTTCTTCTTTTAATTGGGATTAGAAATATATATTCTGAGTGTAAGAGCAATCCATCTCAATTCGAATAGTGTTGATTAGTTCATAGCTACTCCTAACTATAAAAGGTGGGATAAGTAGGTCCCGGATGGTTCAACAAAAGTTGGGAGACCGACACAGTTCCTTGCGCGAGTTTGATCAATTTAGGCAAGTCTTCGTCATGGTCAGACCTGGAGGTGGTAAGCAGGGTGGCCGCTCCAGGCCCCCAAAATCTAGGCACTCTCCTATGTTGTGTATCAATGGTGAATGGATTTTGATCTTTGGTTGTATCAGTGGTGAATGAATTTTGGTCTTTTGTTATGGTTAATTATTTTTACAAGCTAAGAAGGCTTTTGAAGCTAATCAATTTTTTATGCTTAATATAGCAAACACTTCATTGAAAATAGACTTGAAATTTAGGCAAGTCTTTGTCATGATCAGACTTGGAGGGGGCAAGCGGGGTGGCCACTCCGGGCCCCCAAAATCTAGGCACTCTCCTATGTTGTGTATCAGTGGTGAATGAATTTAGATCTTTGGTTGTGTCAGTGGTGAATGAATTTTGGTCTTTGGTTATGGTTAATTATTTTTACAAGCTAAGAAGGCTTTTGAAGTTAATTAATTTTTTATGCTTAATATAGCAAACACTACATTGAAAATAGATTTGAAGAACTCTAAGCATTCAAAAGAATACTTGGGTTTTACTGAGCTCGGCAACCTTAAAGTCATTAAATGATATTGAATTGTAAATTTGCAAATAATTCATCTCTAGATGGTTCATATGATGTTGAGTTTATGGTCTACTGTTTGAGTTAAGGGTTATGCAATTGATTTGCAAGATAGGCTAATATATTCTTGAAAAAATTTAGTATGTCAAAGAAACAAATTGGTATCCTAATATTTCTATTGCTTATCGAATCTTATTTACTGTGTATATGACTACGTTAGCTGAAAGAAACTTTTTAAAGTTGAAATTATTGAAAACTATTTGAGGTTCATAATGTCTGGAGAAAGATTAAATAGTTTGATAACTTTATGCATTGAGAAGAGATGGGATTGATGTTGGTACCATCTTTAATGACTTTGTATCTAGAAATGCTAAAATAAAATTTTTAAGATAATCTCTACAAAGTGTTTAAGGTTAATATTATTTTTTAATATAATTTAAGTATTTATGAAAAATAATTTTTTAATATACCAAATATTATCTTTACAATTTATATATTAATTAATTTTTTAACATTTAAATTCAACAAGACCCTATTTTTAATTTCACTTCGGCCTACTAAAATCTTAGAACGGGCCTTGATCTTGGTTCCCATGTACGTTCACACATGCCGAAACCTTTTTTCTTTTTTTAGCAAGTTGCACACGTGTGAGTGCTGCGCCAACATTCACTCACGTGGGTTTTTTGTTGTAATATTATTTTCCTAGCTAGGCAACAATTTTACGAATCAACCAAAACGAATTAGTAGAATAATTTAGATGCTTAAACTGCCAACTAAAAGAGCCCTTAATCTTTTCCAAGTCGAAAGTGTACGACCCATGTGTCCTTTTTAGTTTGAAGTGCCATATCTAGTCCAAAAAGCAGCTTAAGCACGTCAAGAAAAAGGTGAGATCGAAGAGTTTTTTATTTTTATATTTTTTTATTAAAATTTAAATAAATAGACTTCTCGTGGCGACATTTGCAAAAATAGACATCTACCGTCCTCTGAAAAGACTGCAACCTTTTCAGATGACGGTAAGGAGTGCCACGGTGGTAGGGCATCACTTACCACCCTCTGAAAGGTCAGGTGGGGCTAACCGCCCTCTCAGAGGGCGGGTATAGGTGCCAACCGCTCTCCTACGGGGCGGGTAGGCCCAGGTGTTTTTTTTTAATTGTACATTTGTATTGCTCAATATTAAAAATAGTGAAAAATATTTAAAATTAATATGTTACAAATTTTGGATCAAAATGGTAAAAAAGTGGTCAATACGGCATAATGAGTAGTGATATTTGGAAAATATGGATCGTTGTAAATTTGTCGATATTTTGGACTAGTTTACGTATTATTGGGAGGATGCAAAATCAATTTTTGTGAACAGATTATAGATGTGAAGCACTCGCACATATTACGTGGCAATGAGGTTACAAACGGCGACAAACATTACATGGGACATACAGTGGAAAATATTACATGGGACTGTAACCACGAAGACACAACGACAAAAAAGGTGTCATGTACGGTTCGCATAAAGACCTACCTAATAGTGCGCCGCTCCTAATCATAGCATGTCTTAGAGAGTGAAAACATGCCGGGTTACATTAGATGCTCTCTACTGAGTGCACGTAGGATATTTGCCCTTTCATAGGGCATTGGGACTTGCTGCCTTAGCGCGACAGGCCCTCTCCCGCTTCCTTACCCTCTCAGCTTCGCGGGCGTGAGCCGCGATATGGTCCTGCATTGCCTTCCTCATGAGCTCTTCTTCCTCCCGCTTCAGGCGTAGTTCCTCTTGCTATTGCTCATACTTTCGGTGTGCGTAAGCTTCCCTCCTCCATCGTATAGTCATGTCGACCCACCACTTCTGGTCTTCATTTTGCTCAATGTCGAGCCATTCAATAAAGTCATATATAGGTGGAGGAGATTGGACAAATAAAACAAGATTAGAAATTAGTAAAACAGTGCGTAAAATCTGGAAAGATATGGCTAATCTTTGTCGCTATACTGGTGGGTACTCATACGATCCATGTTGAGACTTGTCATATTGGTAGTTGGCACATATGAAGAAGCGTAGGCTATAGGTGTAGGAGATGTCTTGGGACTCGCGAAGCTTACAACGGTCACCACAGAAGCACATCGGTGGTTCGACCCCCTGAGGGATGAAAATCCCCCAATGTTTCTTGGGTGGGCTTGGTGGAGCTGAGAAAAATATTGCAGTTGAGAGAACTGAAAAATGAGTGGTGTATCCAAGCATGAAGGTGGGGTTATTTATGGTGGCCGAGGGCAGGTGCATGGAGTGGGTATATGGGCTTGGTGGGGGGCATGAGCATTGAATTCCCTTTTGAAGAATGGAAAAGTTGTGGCATTGATGCTGGACAGAGATTCCATGTGTCAAGATACATGTGTTGTCATTTAATTTATGGTTAAAGCTCTCCCGTGTTGTCACTTCTTGTCTACAGCCTGCACAAGGACAAAGGTGTTGTCATTTCCTGGTTAAAGTTGAGTCGTGTGGTCACTTCGTGTCTCCAGATTACGCAAGGATAGAGGTGATGTCATTTAATGGATAAATTTGAGTCGTGTGGTCACTTCGTGACTAAAGCTAGACTCCCGACAGAGGTTTCGAATGGTCACTTCGTGTATAAGTAGCTTTGTAAGAAATACTTTTCTAGGTCTGTCGTGAACAGTTCATACAAAGCCGAGGACGATAGAAAGTAACGTGTGGTCATGTTGGATTAAGAAATGCAACTAGCATGCAGTCACATTGGAATAAGAAATGCAATTATGACATGGTAAGTAGACCCTAGAGAGCAGATACGTCCGAATATGTAAGAATAGTTCACGAATCGAAGATGCATATGTAAGTTACAAAAGCAAATGTACAATCCTACTGTTGTCTCCTCCACTGACATCGATCGTTCCCACCATCATGGTCACGGTGCCGCTGCCGCTGGTTGGCCCTCACATGCCCGCTAGAGTAGGTCAGGGCGTCGAGTGCACCAACCTGCCTGGTAGGCCTAGTAGGGATCAAAGGTGTCGAGGCCTTCTCCTGGGTGTGTTGTATCTGAAGTAGAGCACTGGGCAGCTGGGACTGCGGGAAGACGTTGTAGTCCGGTGTGCCCCTTGAAGAAGTCCCTCACAAGGTTGAACGGGGGGTCTGGCCCAGGCTCATCCTCCTGGCTCGGGTATGAAGACTACGAAGGTTCCGCCAGCGTCCATGTGTACTGACTGGAGGGGCCTATGAACAGATTAATTTATTAGATATGGAAAATATGCAAATGAAAGTAGTTGTATAAAATGCACTATTGTACCCGTGTGGTATGCAGGTGCAGCAGTAGATGGCCAGACGTGCGTACCATAGTAGGGAGCAAACGGTGGTGGTGGGACCGGTCGAGGTGCAGCTGCAGACAGCTCGGCCTCATCTCTGTAGTAACCTGTGGACAATATTAGATATACTATTGAATACGACAGTGTAGTGTCTCCCATTACCTGAGTGGCCTGCAAGAGGTGAGGGTGTCGGCACCGGGCTTGGTCTAGGTGGCAGCGTCGAGACGTGTGTAGGTGCACCTAATATTTGTTTCAAATTAATGCATCAGTAACAAATAAATATCTTTAAATGTCGTGCGTATGAAATATCCGTACCTATTGGGTCCGGGCCTATAGGTCGTGGTCCAGGTGGCCGTGTGGGTGCCAACCCCGGTGGACGGCGTTGCACATCAGACTTCCTGGACAACTCTGCGTGGACCCCACTCGACCTGGGAGGAGCCCCGATGATGTCAGCGGTGGACCAGCAAGAGGTAAACTTCAGGGCCCGCGCGGTCTTTTCGAAAACCCGCTTGACAAACCCCACTATGGATATCATAAATGATATCGTCCTATGGAAATAAACAAGAAATGAGAATTTCAGATTATAGTCGTTCTTATAGGATTATATGTTAATTAAATAAGATGTTAATTACACATACCGCTAATGCAGCATCCTTGTCCCAATGGCCCAGGTAGGCCTCCGTAGTCGACATGACGAGAGGCCAGACATCCTCTGGGGTGAAGGTGACCCATGTACGTGTATGTGGCACGTACCACCACAGGTACTCCTCGAAGCTTCGCTCGTCGAAAGGACGGGCCTTCTCTACGATATCCTCAAGGGCTTGGGACCATGCTGAGACGTATGGAGCCAAGCGATTTGCCCAGAGGTTGCCACATAATGCGGTGGGGTGAGTACTCCTTGACATAGATATCGAAGACAAGCGGCGTCTTCGTAAACCAGTACTCCTTGTCGTGGGTACACAACGGAGGCAGACCCATAGACGCACAGGCTTGGATGGACAAGTAGCTGTAGGGGGTCCAGACCACATCGTCTGGACAAAGACGATCGAACTGCGACCTAAAAAGCTCGTATGCGCTATGAGCCTGCTCTTGCCCCCAGTGCCGCTGTGGAGAAACATAGTCAGAATCCAAAACAAAAACATGTGAGAAGAAGTAAAGCATTCAAATATTACGTACGTACCCGGCGTCGACACCAGAGCGAGGCCATGGTGGGCTCGCCGTACCATTCCTCAGGGTACGGGGAGCGATCCACAACTGGCTAGCCTATCGCGAATCGCTCGTAAGACCACAGCTGCAGCAGTAGTAGGCACCCAGCAAAAGTGACTAGTGGCTCCTTCTTCGTGCACGCATCACATAACACCCGATACGTCGCAGCAAGGACAATAGAGGCCCAACTCAACTGTGGGACCTCATCGGGCTCCGCATCCGCTATCCACCTCGCGTACGGAATAAGGGTCCTCGATACCAGGTGGCCTTGGCCGCTAGTGAACATAACCCAGCCAAATAGCCAAAGCAGGTAGGCCTCCAAGTGCCACGACAGTGAGTAGAAGCCATCCTCCGGGTGCATGTATGCATGCTACAAGTAATGCAAATGATGATGAGTAAAATATCTGGAAAATTGTAAAGTAAATGGGAAGTTAAATTGGAAGGTACCTGGAACTATAGGATCCACTTCTTCGTGGGCCCTCGTGGATCCGATAGGAACTCGGGCACATAGGGGGTGCGTCGTCAGTCTGCTGAACAGGGGAGAAGTGCTGATGCATGACGTTCATCCAGTCAGCATCCATGTTGACGACTCCAACAGCAGCTCTGGTGCAAGGTAAGCCTAACAGGTAGGCTACGTCCTGTAACGTCGGAGTCATCTCGCCGCAGGGGGGTGGAAAGTATGGGTCTCAGGCCTCCATCAGTCAACCAGGGTAGCTATCAGCGAGCAGTCAAAATAGAATGGTCTCGCCGCTACCTCAGTGTTCTCTGTCGCTCGGGCCTCCACCAAACGACAAAGTGGTAGGAGTCCAGATGCTGCCAACCTGCACCATTGGGAATAGAAATAAATCAAGGCATGCAATACATAAATAAATCCGCACATACGTATCTAATTAGCGACATACTAGTGCTTCCAACGATCATAGATCGTAAGTAGCTCCCCAGGGCCACGTGGTGGGAATACCCCTAACTCCATCTGGTGAACGGTGGATAAAAAGCTACGATGCCTCTTGTCCACTGCAGGGTCAAGAAGCTCGGGGGGGTCAGAGGGTGCATCATATCTGCATTAAAACCAAATGTACATGAATATATTACAACATGTAGATAAGAAGAATATATAGTGAATCAAAATATACATTGCAACTACATATACATGAATAATATGTACAGTCTGTTACATGAAAATATTCACATAGTTACGTGAACAGAACAGCATATTACATACACGTACGAAAAGTTACATGAATATATTGCAACATGTAGGTACAAATGTAAGATCCAAATGCAACGTAGGTAACTAAGACTAACACCGTACAAATATAACAACAAGATACGCTAAATACATTCACACTAAACCGCGGTCATGCCCCCACCTTCACAACAGATGTATTTTTCAGGCAATACTTGTATGTGTGACCTGTTTCATTGCACTGGCTGCATCGCTTCACCCTTGGACCCACCTCGGACTCATCCATATCGTTGCAAATCCGGCGAGTTTGTTGACGTCCTGTGCGTTCTTCATCCTTTCGAAATCTGGCACATAGATTCTTGAGGGACCTGAATTACTTGTAAATTTATCAACAATATCGTAGCCATACGGCTCATGGTTCCAGGTGTTCAGTATCCGATCCTTCATAAAGTACTTAGAAACATATTACTTGGGAAGCATATTGTGCTCCGCACATGCAGCTATGATGTGTGTACATGGCCTCTGAAGCAATTGTGGCTTCTGTCATATACAAATGCATGACCCACTCCTAAGCACGCACTCTTGCACATATCGCTCACGTCTTCCACCCCTACGACCCTTATCCCAGCACAGGACACTGAACCTGTGCTCTGCAGTCCCCTCTTGATTAGCGCGGTGCATGTGTGCCTTTTTTGTGGCCTTCTCCATATACTCACATAGCATCCATCCATAAAGCATATGGTTATCTTCCATTGCCTTCGAAGCAGCTGCGTAGCGATCAATGAAATATCTGCAAGTCCCATGCATAATACCTCTACAATTCCAACAAGTGGGAGGGACCACATACCCCACATGACCTAGTTGTAGACCTCAGCAAGATTAGTTATCATTATCCCATACCTTGCCTTACCACTGTCGTACATCAAAGCCCATTTTTCTTTTGGCTCATTATGTATCCACTGTTCCTGATAGCTGACCCTGACCTCCTTACTATCTGAGGAGTATCTGTTGGGAGAGGTCCAAGAGCAATCAGTTCATCACCTGTGGCTGCTAGCTCAGCTGTCTGCTTAATGGTTAGTTCGTCTAGTCTTGCCCATAGGGCATTGAACTTTCTCTGTTGGTTCTGGTTGCACAATTTCTTGAAAAGCTTCATCAAATCTTTGTTTTTGAACTGTCTGTAAAAGTTTGCACCCATATGGCGTATGCACCACCTGCTCTTCCAGTCGGGCCACTTTTCTATAACACACCGTCGAACACTCCCATATTGCATATCCAGCAAAGCCAGCAACAATCCCGCATGTCTATCATGAATCAAAGAAACATCTGGCCGGTCCAGAATGATAGTATGTTTCACCCACTCAAGGAACCAATACCAGCTATCCCCGTTCTCACTCTCCACGAAGGCAAATCCCAATGGTAGGATTTGGTTGTTCCCATCGACCCCAATTGCAGACAATATCTATCCTTTATACTAGGAGGTGTGTCCGTCTAAGAGATAGCTGGTATGTTGGAATGCTCGCTGTAATTCAGGATCTACAAAATATAACGGATGATGGTGTGATGGGACATGTGTGGTCAGATTTGCAGAGTAGGTGGTGCATGAGGCAAAGTAGGTTGTGCGATCAAAACCAGCAACGGAAGTTTGATGCTCTTTGGAAGACATGAGATTAGTTGACGAAGAAGCAAACACAGGAGCGTGTAGGGAGGCCGTGAGGAGAGCATAGGACAAACCAGTACCTTTTAAGTCCCTACCAACAGACCATGAAGCTGGCATAATGTGGAGGATAGGGTTATCTACCAGGTCATTTAACGAGTGGATTGAGAATGAGCCGAAGCAGAAGTGGGCGCTACACTATAACACAAATAGGGCTAGGTACGACATTATGACTGCAAATTTAGAAAAGGTTTACAATTGGATGATGAAAGGTGTGAGGGGTTGCTGCTTGTGGAGATTGTAGAGTTCATACTTCAAGGGACGTGTAAATATTTTCAAGGAGCATTATGCAATAGCGCACATGACGATGAATGATGCTTGCCTAGATGACTAAATACATGGAAGACAAGATAGAGAAGGCAAAGATGCACCGGGTGAAGATCATGAGAAATGCACAGCACAGATATAAAGTTCTATACATGGACAAAGGAAGAGGGGCAAGTGTGAGAGAGTTATCAAGAGTGTACTATCTTCGATGATAGTGCGTTTGCACCTGCTATATTTGATTGTTGCTTGTGCTGTGATGGGGATGAGTACTCGAAGGTACGTCTCCAACTACTTCAAGAAGAAAGCTCTATTCAACACCTAGAACCATGAGGTCTATAGTTTTGGGATTTATGGATCTTTCATGAAGGAACTTAGGCCCGATTGTGTTTTCATCCTTGATCCCCGAGAAGATAAATGTAACATCCTGAATTTAACATGTTAATTAATTGCAAATTTTGCTCCAAATTAAAACTTTTTGTGATTGATTAGGCTAACTAAAATCAAGGAGGTATATATATGAATGTATATATACCAGAGTGTATACATTCATATATTAAATGTATTAAGTTGACTAGGTATTCCAAAATACACTAAAATTGTTTCCAAAATAATACCTGCATTAAATTGATTCATGTGAATTGGTTTATGATTTTTGTGGTTCTTGTGTGGAGATTGAAATTGAATGTCTCCCAATTTCAAATAAGTTCCTCAGCTCAAATCTAATTTGAATTCAAATCATCTTCAAAGTTTTAATATCTAAATCCAAATTACAGTCAAATGTCTCCACATAAATTATACCAAACCCAAAACCTAATTCCAAATCTAAATTCAAATACCACCATTTGAATTTAAACCCCCAAACTCCTTTCCTTTTTCTTTTCCTCTTGGGTTGAATCTCCCTTCTTCCCCCCTCTCTGTTCAACCCGTGCTCAGCCACCCCGGCCTTCCTCCCCTCCACCTCTTTTCTCCCTCATGTGGCCCAGCCAGCCTAGCTTCCCTCCCCCTTTCCTTCTCTCACGCCTGGGCTGCCATCATGCTGCCAGCTCAGCTCACGCCCATGATCACCAGCCCGTTGTTCGCCCACGCCCACGCAAGTGTGGTCGTTCGTGTGTCAACCATCTGCCACTCGGTTGCACGTGCTCTCTCTTTCCTCCTCCAGCGCATTGCACGGCGCTCACTAGTGTGACAGCCATGCGCCTCTGAGAAATATCTCTACGTCACCCCTCCGCTCCCTCGCTCTCTCTCTCTTCTCTCTTTGCCCATGCTCGCGGCGCCCATGCCTCTGCATCGCGCGACTTGCGCGCCCACGCACATGTGTGGACAGTGTAGTAGACCTATGCCATGGGAAAAATGGTGGGCGTCACTCCGCCACCTCACTGTCGTGCTACCGCCGATGATCGCACGACGTCATGTGCCGCATCGCCTCACTGATCCGCCTCCCGGCCCCTCTCTCTCTCTCTCTCTCTCTCTCTATTTCTCTATATGGCCGCCACCATAGCGTCGGCTCCGTCGCCATTTCCACCGCTGCAATCTCACCATCGATGTTCTACCCCCATGAGCTACCGAGGAGCACCAAGAGGACATCGTCGACCCCTTGCTACTCTCCATTGACCAGGAGCCCAACGGGAGCCAGCCCACGCCAGTAGCTAAGCCGCCACCGCTCTGTCGCATCACTGGCCGCTGTCCAGCTTCTCGCCATTTCCGAGCACGGTGATCTTCCCACCCCCTCACACAACCCCCTAGCTAGCATGTCGCCACCCCAGTGCTTTCTCTTAGCGCATAGCTGCATGCTACCCATGTCCTTGCTCCGTCATCGTGAAATCACTCGCCGCCGGTATGCTTGTGCATCTGCTTGTGGTTCGGCCATCATGTTGTGTAGTCCAGGGAGCCTTAGCCTCCTTTTTCTTGCAGGGCAATCATGCATAGACTAGAGGAGGTGCTGCCCATTTTTCTTGCGCCATCGTTGTCTCCTCCGGTCACCCTCTGGTGTCATTCCTGCCACTGGCCGCCGTTGATGTGCCCCTAGCCAAGTTCCCTATCACGTGTAGATGCCCGGCGTTAGCTTCCTGCCGTGGAACCCTGACCACATCGTGTTCCCAGCGAGCTCGCTGACGCGGCACCACCAAATCGCTCGTCGCCAGCTAGTCATTTCCCCATCGTCACCCTATTTGCCCACGCACTCTGCATGTGTGGCTGGGCCATCGCTCGCCCAGGCAGCCTAGCCAAGTCAGGCCGTGGTTCAAGCCAAACACCGTCGGCCTACCAGGCCGGCCCAGCCACCCAAAGGCCATGCCCCAGTGGGCCAGCCCAGCTCCATACCTCGCTAAACCGGCAAGCCCGACCCGAGTGGGGCGAGTATTGTGTAGCCCAGTACTGTGTGGCCCAAGCTCAAGCCTGGCCTAGTACAAGCCCATTTTTAGGCCCAATCCTAGCTGTTGTTCATGTGGGCTAGGTACTGTTCATGTGGGTCCCACCCATGAATAGTGAAATTTCATATTTTCTCGATTTATATTGGATTAAATCTTCAAGGAGTCATAACTTCTTCGTTCTGGCTCTGATTCTGTCGATTTTTTCACCAAAATTCATTTAAATTCAAAATATACCTATCTATCAAAGTGTGATATTCATTAGGGCTCATTGGATTTCCATTTGGTGTTATTTGATTTTTCTCTAGTATAACCCATTAATGATCATAGTCACAATTGCATAACCATCAGAATTCTGCGAGTGCTGCACGGGAAGCGTCAGGGACAAGGAAGATCCTAACCACAACCAAGAATTTGAATAAAACCTCAGAGAAGGCAATTCCTATCTCCTTGATCATATTGAACATATGTTTTTAACTAATCTATACGATCAACTAAAACTAGACTTATATTGCATGTGCTATGTAATGTGCTTTTACAAACCTCTTATAGCAGTTAATCATATTAAATACTTGCCATAGTATAAATGTTATCATCCAAAATACATATCACCCTATGATTACCTGTTGTTATCTATATTAATGACAGACGACGTCTTGATATCTAGCATGCTTAGGATTGAATATGTCTCCTCGAAAATGTCGCTTTTAAAACCCTCTCCTCGGAGATAAGATTTACTGTTATCAATGATAACTCATATACCATGAATCCTTGATGGTTGTGAATTCTGTGATGGTTGTGAAATCCTTGATGTCATGTGGGATGTGGAGGGTGATGTGTAAAATGGGTGAAAATTGTTTTGGCGAGGGCAGGTGGAGTAGCACTCTGGATGAGGATGCTTCGGGGGGCTTGAGTCACCTCTGTGGTGTTCATTACCAGAAGATACTTGCCTTGGTCGCTTAAGGATTGAGTCATTGCATCGTCTAGCCTAGCCACCCCGTGCAACCATGCATCCTGAATGGGTAGGACTTACTTCTCCTTCACCGGACTAAGTTGGGCATCATACTAGGAGGCTGGGAGCAACGAGCAGTCAAGTGACCATATATCCCTCTGTTTGGAGGTTGCTAGTACCGGTCTAGGCTTAAAAAGGGGACTGGCCTTCAGTACATGGACTCTGGCACTTGGGGGTAAATCTCGTAGAAAAGCCTAGCAGGAAAGGTGATTAGAGTGTCTCGGTGAGATTCGCTCCTCCGTTTGCAATGGTTGGAGGCTGAGCATATCGCATGGGTAAAGTTGTACAACTTCTGCAGAGTGTAAACCTATTTGAATAGCCGTGTCCATGGTCATGGATATGCGAAAGCAGCAATCGCGTTGACTAGAATTTTGGTGTGTGTGTGTCTTGATGAGTGAGTGTGTGGACTAGATGTCCATATGATGAGGTTGCTGGCTAAATTCACCAAGATCTGTGTGGTACTAGAGGTACACCAGTTGTGATGAAAGGTACTACGGAGTGAAGTGTAGCCCTTTTCAGGACCGAAAAACTCCCAGATATAGTTGGTTACCTAGTTTTGAACTGTTTAAATTGTTTTTAAGTCAAACCTAGATGATAGATGATACAATTGGACACTTGCATAAACTGTTTTATGCTTAAGACTAAACCATAAAGCCTTATCCTTGAATTACCCTCCCCTCCCCCCTTTATGCATTTATCAACACCTTGAAGTAGTATAGGGCTTGCTGAGTACCTTCCATACTTATTTTTGATGTCATTCAGATGAGGAAGCCGATGCCGACTTCGCAGGAGGTGAAGGCGAGGATGAAGAATAGTTGTAGAAGTCGCGTCTGCACACTAAGCTGCTTGTGGCTTAGGCTTTTGCTTTTCGTTGTGTTTTGTTAGCCTCTTCGGCCAGGTTTGTAATATATAGTTTGAGTTATAACCTTTTGTACTCTGAACCTTAGTAATTATGTATGAAGTTTCATTGTGATACTATAACTGTTGTATTGTATGTATCAGCTACTTAATTCAGGGACTGATACAGGAGATACTAGAAATCTCAGGATTGGGGTCTTGCAATGAAGCAGAAGAATGAACAGCGTAGGACTAGGAGGCTCCGTAATGACATGGATGAAGCAAAAGACTGGTGTCGCGTGAAATGGTGCAGAAAGTGCAATAGAACAGGACACATTTACAAGAAATGCACCGTTGGTGTCCCAAGTGTGAACCACGCGAAAGCATGTCCTTCTGGCTCAGTTGTTGATGGGAGACATCCTCGTGGTTGTTGATCATTGGCTTCGTCGAGTCATTGAGTTTGAATAATATTGTAATTTGTGGTGTGATGGATATTCATGTGCACAACATCGTAGTTTACTATTGTAGTAGTGAGATTGTCACTATGTTTGAAGTTGTAACGTGTTAAGTTGTGATTCGTTAATATATGTGTGTATGCTTTGAATAATCTATTATACCATATTATATGTTGGACACTAACTTCTTAATTTGTGTTTGTTTTGCTTATAAAACTGTAAATAACTTATAAACATGCAGGTATGGCACAGCTGGAGCTGCTTGACACTCAACTCGATATTAGGCACCGTTCGTACCGCATCGTTGTGCACGTTGAGGAGCTCCCAGTACTACGACTCTGTGTGCCAGATGAGCTCATGAGGGTTGACGCATGTTGTATCATGAGGTTTGTACAATTTCAATTTAATGTTTTATATGGCTTGTTATCAGTATTCATCGCTAACTGTATTATGTTTGTAGGTTGCATGCTACTAGGTTACTTCTATTGTGTCGGCTGGTTGAGGTGGACACATTGGTGGGGGCTTAGAGGCGCCCACATGGTTCAGCTATCATAGGGCCCTGCTATGTGGCGAGATGGCGCACACGCTCGAGGATGTCTCGCTCGTGATGGGCCTGCCTTGTGTGGATGCCGCTGTTAGGGCTATGGACGTGGATGTGGCGTGGCACAATGAGCTACTGGAATGCTTCTCTGTCATTCAATGGAGAGACGGCCTACCCCTATTCATTGCTTTTCCTGGGACCAAGAAGCACGACCCGACGAAGGCCTTTCTCGTTCAATTTTTTGTATGTATATCTTGTACTATTTTGTCATATCCTTTACATTACTAACGGATGAAGATATTTATAATTATTCTTTTCTTGATAGAAGGACAACATCCACCCACTGGCAGGCGACGAGGATGTTTCCTGCCACTTGGAGGCGTACCTCATGTGGTTGTTCAAGTGGATCATGTTCACTGAGACCCACGGCAACATGGTCTCGAGGAGCAGGATCCCCTTACGCCAGAGTGGTTGCGGACACCGACCCGGGGATGTCCCAAAGTACAGCTAGGCTTCTGATGTGCTAGCTACGACGTACCGTGGCCTGTGCGATGCCTGCACAAAGACCGATAGCAACATGATCCTTACCTGGTGTCCCATGTTGCTTTAGATGTGGTCGTATGAGCGCTACGCCATTGGTAGGCCCATTGTTGACCACAACACGTACTAGTTCCCTACGAACAGCGTCGACGGCCCAACCATGGGGTCGTTGTGGTACAAACATAGGGTAAGTACTATGATATTTATGTACATATATGTTCATTATATCTTTTTTATTTCTCAAACTTAGTTTGGTTGCACAGTCGACTTGGTCTAGTATGCAAACAAACCATGTGTACCCAGACTTCATTCACCACTTCAATGCACTCCCCTTGGACTTTCAGTGCTCTGCTTATAGGACTGGAAATACTGGCTCACACGGTGCGCCCTCGGCTATGACATCTACATCAAGGAATATTCACCGCATCATGTGATGCGGCAGTTTGAGAAGTTCAAAATGTTCCCGCTACAGCTGACTAGGACGGTGCCTACCAATATACACAGGTGCGTAACGTTGTAATTACATTTTCATACGAGATCATGTCCTTGTGTGTTTTACAGGTTGATGCGCAAGGGGGCTCATACCATGAGCGCGTCATGGACGAGGGTTAGTCACTCTGAGGAGGCGTACTTATAATACCTCTCCAAGTCCGTGGCTCGGACACAGATCCGGGTGACGTACACACCGACCGAGGTTCCATGGCATTAGGAACCAAGTGTGTTCGCTTGAGGTATGAATAACAATACACGACTCATCATTTACTATAATTGTTGGTATAAAAAATTTGTGTAATCAATTGAAACATTTTTTTTGCAGAGGGACATACTGTTCCAGGTTTAGGTCAAGGCATAGGCGACCAAAGTACGAATCAATAGTGGCCTCAAAGTCCCTAGGGGCGAGGTGAGCGTGGTGTTAGGCCAGATTATCCAGTAAGTGAACAAGGTCTTTCGGTCGCTCAGCTACAGTTCATCGTCGGACGTTGCAATGGGACCATGAGCGTTGACTCCTCTCACGCCACGCCCATTGACCACATTCACCGAGCCACCTCACCCACTGGTACATCTGACCTTCATCGCTGAGTCGTCGAGGCCGTCTTCCACCCTGACATCCTCTTCCACCCTTACTACAGCGATGCAGTCCTTCACTGGGGCTAGTGACCTACACTATAGTGGCACGTGGCCTTGGCTTTCATTCTCTGGCGCTGCTGACACCCGCTATGGCGTCATAGCATCTAGGCCAGCCTTCACTAGTGCCGGTGACCACTTCTACAACGGCATCGAGGCCACACACCCTTCCTCCACAGACTCAGTCCTTTGAGTTATCATGTCCCCAGCTCAGGTATGACACTCGCTTCATGCATAACCAATGTTACGTATGTCATGCTTTATCAGTGCTAACATGTTTTCCTCGTGTTCCTTGTGAAGAGATCAACGATCTTCGGGACGTAGAGGAACATGGTAGCTACATGGAGTTGCTCACCAGGGATAGTAGTCAGGTCCATAGGTACTCCTACATCTTCGGACATAGCGACGAGCTCGGTCTGCTGTAGCTACCTGGCGTATCACTTATGGGGACACAACCCTCTCAAGACGACTACGTCACTCCACCGCCTACTGGACTTTCACTAGACCACCTGATGTACTCAGCTAACGAGGTGAGAGCGAGGAGTCGCAGGGTCTCAAGGACAGATGTGACCAAGGGGGTCATCCCCGAGAGGGGATGTAACCTATAAGCTACTAGGTTACTGTTAGTTTCATGGTCTTGTGTTATTGTTAGTGTTATGATACTATGTTAGTGACAATGTAATGCTACTTTTTCATGCTACTATATTATTGTTATTGTCATAATATTTTTCATAAACCGTGTTTTTGTTTCGTGATTCTATTTGGACCATAAACTCGTACTATGACAATATCATAACAATCATAATAAACATGTCGACCGAACATACAATGGCATATACGATACCCCTAGTGGTGTACCATAGTTTCGTCTAACATGCCTTAGGGAATGTAAAAAGGGAGAAGATAGATGGGACAATACATAAATTATAACATCAGCCTGACAGGGGTTCTAATCGTACTGACTTAGAGTGAATAGCCAGGAAGCTCCTAAATCCTAATAATCTCCAGCATTGTATTGCGCTGACGGAGGAAGAGGAGGAGCATCCCTATTGTGGCACGGGCAAGTGCATCATGGATCGATGCATACAGAAGTGTCCTCCAGGTGTATTATAGAAGGATTTGGCATAATCTCAACCTCCCTCTGCAAGTCAAAGATTTGGTCTCATAGGTGGTGGATGTAATCTTGGATATGTTGCCAAACAAGAGGATCGACCAATCTCGCGTACTAGCAGTTGTCGTAGTCATCATCGGAGGCCTGTAGAAATGTGAAGGTCATAATGTATAATATTTTCAAAAAAGGATAAGGATGTTCATGGTGATATAGTTCTCACCCTACCAAGAGGACATCGGAAGAATCGATGACCCCCGTGAGTGCTCCCATCGTACATCTGAACAACGTAGTCATACCTGTGGGAGCACTTGGGCCAGGGCTCTTTCAGATGCTTGTAAATCCTTAGATGACTTGAAGGACGAAAATCACTCATATAATGCAAAGGGAAGTTGTAGAGAGGTTCCTCATACTCAGTTATAGAGAGGCTCCTCACACTCAGTTGGACCAAACGAACTCTCCCCACCCCCTTCATCTTCGCCCCATCCCGCCCTTACCCTCCTTTGATCATTGTGGCTTTAGTTTCTAGATACATGTGCCTTTTATAGATGCTTTGTAGCAGCATACTTCGTTTTACCGTGACGTAATATTACCTTCAAATTTGTGTTACCTGCACACATGCAACCGTGATAATAAAACATATACTTTATTTTTAGACCTAGCCTTTGCAGACCATGATAATAATTGTATTTTCTCGTCGCCTCAAAACAGGTCATCATGGATTCCTATATGAACCACCTATGGGAGTGCCACAGTGGCACGAGCGTCAATTGTGCAGATATGGCGTCTTTTGGTAGGAGGTTCTTTATGTGTCTGGAGCTTGACAATGATTTCATGATGCATCTCTCTCTTTGCTTTCATTCACACCTCCTAATTATATCTTGAGTATATACTTCTAACTCCGAGTTTATTATCCTAAGCCTTGTCGTTTCAAGAAATGGATTAACTATGTCAGGCCACCATATTGTAGGGGATACATCAGAGAGGCTAAAACAAAATATGAGTATGAGATTAGGATGGAGGAAGCATGGCTGCGGCAGGAGGCAAGGCACGAACACTAGCAAGAACGTTAACACCGAGAACAAGAACACAAGCGACAGGCCTAGGAACTTCAGAAGCGTGAGGAGGGATATCGTCTCCGACAGGATATTCTAAGGGGATAACAGGCCGAGCTTTGAAGGCATGAGGAACACCTACAAATGCATGAAGCACTCCTGCGCCGACAGGAAGAGGCTGAGCACGAAGCGGCACATCAACAAAGGGGGAGACATCCCTAGTCCACCCAGTAGAAGACTTTTCCTGTCAGTGTCAATGTACTATTACCGTCAACTTTGTGTTAGCCGCACACATCCAACTGTGATAATAAAATTGACGGTTTCTACTAGAACTGGTCATGTTACTAAACAAGTACTCCATTTTCAGATGTACCATTTTCAGAATTAGCCTTCTCATCAGTAGTGTTTTCATAGTAACCTTTTTTAGACCTAGGCTTTTTAGAAGTAGCTTTTTTAGACCTAGGATTTTCAGATGTAGCCTTTTCAGAAGTAGCCTTTTCAGTTGATATGACCACACCTTACTGTAGAATCAACTGCTTTCTAGAGCCAATTTCTGTGGACTTAGTCCATGCACCAGCACGATTTCAATGTATAAATACATGATCTCCTACCCACATGTACAACCAAACCACTAGCCTTAACCTTCACAACTCTGACAAAAATGGCGTACGATCCTTTTCCCAAGAAATACATGCCGAATACTCTGCTGGATGAGGTCAAAGTGCCCATGTGCTAGTATGGAGATATTTGTAGCGTGATGAAGTCCTCTGAGTTATCCTACACCTACGAAAGGAGGTTCTTCATGTGCCGCAACTACGAGTATGATCCACCCTAGGGAAGCACCAATGTTGGCTCTCGCCTCTTGGTAATAACTTCTTACCAAACTACTAAGAAAACAACTAAGATTTACCATTTAACATTTTGTTCTTCATTGCAGTCACCGCCACCACTATGTGACTTCTTACACTGGCTGGATGTCATGTCCCAAATTCTTAATCACACAATTAAGCATAATTATGCTTTTAAGTATTATGTTTAAATTTGCGTAATTATAATTCGGATTACTAATGCAATTCGTTTGAGATCATTTGGATGAGAGGAAGAGATCCAGGAGAGAAAAGAATGAAATTCGCAGTTAAAACGGACTCTTTCTCTAACACGTGGGCCCCACCGGAGTGGGCCAACCATCCCACTCTCTCTCCCTCTAGAGTGGCAGCTCACTCTCTCTCCTCCTCACTCTCCCTCACATCCCCCACCCATGCTCCCCTCCCCTCTCACTCTCCCTCTCACTCCCTCTCTCTTTTCTTCCAAAATCCGAGCTCAAGAGAGGGATTTGAGGTGAGTATGTGGTACCATTGCGATCACAAGCTCATGAGCTATCCATCCCTCCAATTCATTTTCGTTTTCCCGGAGGATTTGAGCCGGATTTGGTGTCGTTTGGTGTTTAGGGTTGAATATGAAGAACACCGGATTTCTTCACCTCCCGAGCTTTTTCCTCCATTTACTCCTCCAATCGGTGGTCCACAATCTCAATAAAGGCCATTGGGTAAGTCCCCTAAACTCCCACGACAAGAATCCACCTTTTGGATGGTTGGATTTCGAATTTTGAGCTAGGGGTTTGAAGTTCATGAGTTCTTGATTTATTAGAAGCAATAGATGAGTTTTGGTCGATTTCGGCGTATACATGTTATCCTACGCGATAGAGGAAGTCACTGTGATGCTCTAGGTCCAAGTCCCCACTCCAAATGTCGCCAAATCGTCGCCGGTGAGCTCCCAAAGTGCCCCCGACGACTCTCAACAGTCTGACCGCCACCCCAAGGTCGGTCAAACTTCAAGGGGCCAAAACCCTCTGCATGGGGGTAGTTTGACCGTGTTTCTGGCGGTCTGACCGCGACTTTTGGCGGTTTGACCGCTAGTATACCTGCGGTCTAACCGTTGTATACCGAGACAGCACAGTTAATGCTTACTGAAACTTGTAAAATTCATAATAAATTCTCTGTAGCTCCAAAAATATGAAACAAATTTTATATCCCCAGCCATGAAATAATGAATTAAATTTCTGAGATTAATTAATTATGTTAAAGCTTCATTAATTCACCGTTAATTCATCATAAGTCCAAAATTGATGAATCCAATTTTGCTAGTTTCCTTATGACTTGTTCTATCTAGGAAAAAATGTTTTCATCTATTATATCCATATTGTGGTATATATTTGCACTTCATTCAAACTCATTGCATTGCACGCGTTGATCCTTTTTAGAGAACGTCGATCCGTCGATCCCGGAGGCCGAAGACGATCCCGTCGCGCCATATCTTTCTGATCCAGGCCAGCAAGGCAAGCATATATCATATTACACCGTGTTAACTTGAAAGTCTAAAGTGTTATCTATGCTTATGTATGTATGCATGTGTCAGGTACCTTTGGGTAGAACCTATGCCGTTGCATTCTTCTACCTTTGTCACGAGTTCATGTATGTTCCTTGAAGCCTAGAGGTGATGTTGATGTCTAAAGATCTTCGCTATGCTTAGCAATGCTTAGGTATTTCGGTAGAAGTCAAACGACGGAGTTCTCCGTTGTTCGCGAGGATAGGATCTACTACTGTTTACAATTACATGTAGTTGGTGTTGGTATGGTTGGTGAGTGGTGAGTATGAGGCGAGGTGTGAGCGGTGCTGGGAGGGTGTTTAGCCTGCCCGGATGTGGAGTTCCCTGGGTAGGATGGTAGAGGAAAACCGGGCACCGTAGACCGCTTGCACCGGTTAAGCACCGATCGTCGATGTAGTCGACTTTAGCACTTACCTTACTCACCACACGCTGATATAATTGTAGGCAAGCCAAATACCTTCGCAGCTGTGGCTTTGTGGGCTTGATCATCGACGGTGTGAACGAGCGGGCTTGTAAGCGGTGCTAGTTTGCTCCGGGAGTAGTTCTAGCACCGCCACACCGAGCGATGCACGATCCACACGGTTGGGGCTGGTTGGGAAAGGTTGACACGGGTACCCCCTTGTGTGCACTTTGCAAGTGGCACAAGCCGTATGGTACCTGTATCGTGTGGGTCCAGAGTATCCCCATGCAGGGTGTAAAAATAGTTTGAACTGCCGCGCTCTCGGTTATGAGCATGTTTATCGCTTATCTGCACTAGTCGTAGAGTCTCGGCTGTGGATGATGGTTCGGCTATGTGGGTGTGGATCGGTTATGTTGGAGTTATGTTGGAGTGATGGTGGTGTTGGTTCGGATATGAAATGGTTTGGTGTGGTTATGGTTTTGGTATGTGGGTGTGGTTCGGGTACGGTATGGTGGTCTGGGCATGGTGATCAAGTTGGCACCTGTTATACTTTGATACACTTGTTGGTTACGTTTATATATATATATATATATATATATATATATATATATATATATATATATATATATATATATATATATGTATGTTCAGTTGGTGGTGCAGGGTTGTTTCTTATATGTTGGTTAAGCTAGTGGCTCACACCTATGTCTAGGTTGCTTACCGCTTAATTAACTTAATCATGTTAATTCTTGCTACCAGCTTAATGCATGATCCTTGGAGTCAGGAATATATATATATATATATACCCATATTGTGTAAGACTTGCGAGTACCTTCGTACTCAGGGTGCTACCCTTAAGTTGTTGCAGGTTCACAGGTCGGTGAGGAGGGGGCGGTGTTTGGCTACTTTGTGCCTACCGATCAGGGTGGCGGGCAGGAGTAGCACATTCTACCCCGAACTCGATGCTCTTGGTATGGAGCCTAAGGGCATGTGGCTCCATATCCTTTTATTGTATAGTTTATTTTCTTCCGTTGCGTAGGTCTTTTGTTGGTTGGGAGTTGAGGGGTTTTGTCTCCTCCTAGCTCGCTTTTGTTGTAAATTGTTGAAATCAGTTGCATGGTTAATACTTGTAATATAAATGTTTATTACTCGCTCTTTATTAAGCTATGTTGTGATGTACATGTTGGAAGACATGTGTTCCGATCCTTGGGCACAAAACACATGCCGGGACTGCCGGAGCGGTATTTTGATTAATCGTCAAGATTATGATTATGTTAATGATCTGCCTGATGATTAGTTCGAATACTGTTTGGTCAGGTCCTCACACTAGATATTGAGTAGTTAGAAGTGGATGTGTTCCTCTTTCACACTGAGCACCATGCTGCTTGGAGATGCTTCCATGAGATGGAAGCTAATGAGAGGAGGGAGACTACGCACAAGCACATTCAGGAAGAGCAGCAGAAGATGATGGAGGAGCATAACCGCGTGATGGAGAAGGCCTATGAGGCAGAGAGGGAGAGGAAGCGCAAGAGGGCACATCGGGCGCATGATGCAGGACCCGTGGCGGCAAGGAAGGGGAAGTACCCACGTTGCACTCAGTAGACCAGATATTGTAATCCTATTGTTTACATTCCCTAAGGCATGTTAGGTTTAGATGTGGTACTTGTTAAGATCATAATGATCATGTTACTGTACATGCCAACATCCATATTTGTCGCAGTTCTCATTAAAATTACCGTGTTCAACTTTCCGTTTCTGTCAAATCCGGGTATCCCAAATATCACATAAACATTTAATGGCACTCGACAATTTTGACAACAAAAAAAATTACGATGCAAATTAAATTATTTAGCCAAAGCAAGGTGTCGCCCGTTCATGGGGCCTCGCCTATTTAATAGGCGACAACAAGGTGTCGCCCATTCACCAGGCAACAGCAAGGTCTCGCTCGGTGAACGGGTGACACATGTCATTCACTGGTTTTTTGATTGCCTGCTGGCTGAGACCCACAAAGTCTCATCTGTTCATCAGACGAGACCTAGCTCTCATCTGATGAACGCGCAACGGTAGCATATTGTTGCTATTGTTTAAAATGATCGTGTGATTAATTAATTATATATATATATATAATTTCGTCCTCCTTTCCCTTTTTCTTTATTGCAGTCTCTTATTTTCAACCTGGGACAGCCCGAGTTCCCTCCCCATCATTCCTTCCCATTTTGCTTGGGCCACCAACTTTTTTTATTTTTATATTTTTTGATTAAAATTTTAAATAAATAGATTCCTCGTGAAAAAAATTGTAAAACTAGGTGCATGCAACCCCCTGAGAGGGTTGCAGCCTCTGAGAGGGCGGTTAGGCCTCCTTACCACCCCTGAGAGAGTGGGTGGCCTAACCGCCCCCTCAGAGGGCGGCAAGGCTGCTAGCCGCCCTCTGAGGGGGCGGGTAGGGCCTGCCGCCTAGTGTGAGGGCAGTTAGCAGCCTTGCCGCCCTCCCAAGGGGTGGTTATGGCATATTATTTTGTAAAAGTTGCAAAATTTAGTGTATTTGGTCAAAATTTGAAATAAGGATTTTGCAAAATTTGGAATTAAAAAGGTTGAAGAGTAGTGAAAACGGTATACTGAGGAAGCGAGAATTTGGAGTAGATTACACAATATTCGGAGGATAAAAAATCAATATTTGTGAACAAATTGTATATGTGAAGCACTCGCAGCATATTACGCGGGTATGAGGTTACGAACGGCGACAAACATAAGATTAAACATATGATGGAATACATTACATGAGACTTAAACCACAACGACACGACAGGAAAAAAAGGTGGCATGTACGGTTCGCACAAAGACCTACTTATTAGTGCGCCGCTCCTAATCATAACATGCCTTAGGGGCATCTAGGATATTTTCCCTTTCGGAGGGCATCGGGACCTGCTGCCTTAGCACAGCGGGTTCGCTCCCTCTTCCTTGCCCTCTCAGCCTCCCGATCCTGAGCCGCGATATGATTATGCGTCTCCTTCCTCATGCGCTCTTCTTCCTGCCGCTTCAGGAAAAGTTCCTCTTGATGTTGCTCATACTCCCGACATGCATAAGCTTCCCTTCTCCACCTCATGGTCATGTCGACCCACTGCTTCTGTTCCTCATTTTGCTCATTGTCAAGCCATTGAATAAAATCATAGAGCGGTGGAGGGGACTGAACAAATAGAATAAGATGAGAGGTTAGTAAAACAGGGTGTGAAATCGACAAAGATGTGGCTGATATTTGTTGCTATACTGGTGGATACTCATATGTTCCATGTTGAGGCTTGTCATATTGGTAGTTGGCACACATGAAGAAGCGTAGCCCATAGGTGTATGAGATGTCCTACGACTCGCACGAAGCCTGCAACGGTCACCACAGAAGCACATCGGTGGTTCGATCCCTTGAGGGATGAAAATGCTCCAATGTTTCTTCAGTAGGCTTGGTGGAGCTGAGGAAGACATTGCACTTCAGATATCTGAGAAATAAGTGGTGCATCAATGTATGGAGGTTGGGCTATTTATGGTGAGGGAAGGTAAGAGTATTGGATTCCCTCTTGAAGAAAGGAGTGAGTGAAAGGGCTTAGAGGGTGGCAGGAGCATTGGATTCCATCTTGAAGAATGGGAAAGTTGTGGTATTGATGCTGGACAGAGATTCCATGTGTATTGGTACATGTGTTGTCATTTATTTTGTGGTCAAAGCTGTCCTGTGTTGTCACTTCTTGTCTAAAGCCTGCGCAAGGAGACATGTGTTGTCATTTCATGGTTAAAGTTGAACGGTTATATCATTTCTACAGATTATGCCAGGAAAGAGGTGATGTCGTTTAATGGTTGAAGTTCAGTAGTGTGGTCACTTCGTGATTAAAGTTAGACTCCCGACAAAGTTATCGAGCGGTCACTTCGTGTATAAGTAGCTTTATAAGATATACTTTTCTAGGTCTGTCGTGAACGGTTCATACATAGGTGAGGACGATAGAAAGTAGCATGTGGTCATGTTGGATTAAGAAATGCAACTAGCATGCCATCACATTGGAATAAGAAATGCAGTTACGACATGGTAAGTGGACCATAAAGATTACACGCATCCGAATACGTAAGAGTACATCGCGAATCGAATATGCATATGTAAGTTACAAAAACAAATGTACAACTCTATTGCTATCTCCCCCGCTACCGTCGGTCATTCCCCCCATCATGGTCTCGCTGCCGCTGCCGCTGGTTGATCCTCATGTGGCCCCTGGAGTAGGTGAGGGGGTCAGGTGGACCGACCTACCTAGCAGGCCGGGTAGGGAGCACCGGTGTCGAGGCCTTGTCCTGCGTGGGTTGTGTCGGAAGTGGAGCACTAGGTACCTGGGACCCCTATAGGACGTCGTAGTCTGATGTGCCCCCGAAGAAGTCCCGAACGAGGTCATACGTGGGGTCCGGGCCAGCCTCATCCTCCTGACTAGGGTACGAAGACTCCGCTGGCGTCCATGTGTACTAGCTGGAGGGGCCTACGAACAAATAATTGTATTACATATGGAAAATGTGGAAATGAAAGTAGTTGCACAAAATGCACAATTGTACCTATGTGGTATGCTGGTGCAGCAGAAGATGGCCAAGCAGGCGTGCCGTAGTAAGGCTCGAATGGTGTTGGTGGGATCGGTCACGGGGCAGCTGAAGACGGACTAGCCTCATCACCGAAATAACCTGTGGACAACATTAGATGTATTGCTGAATATATTGAATATGGGGATGTAGTGTCGCCTAGTACCTGAGGGTGGAGGCAAAGGGCGCGGTCTACGTGGTTGCGTCGAGGTGTGTGTAGGTGCACCTAATATTTGTTTAAAAATCAATGCACCAGTAAGAAACGAATATATTTAAACACCGTGCAAATAAAAAATCCGTATCTATTTGGTCCGAGCCTGCATGGCGGGGTAAAGGGGTCGTGTGGGTGCCGACACCGATGAATGGCGGTGCACATCAAACCACCTGGACGACTCGGCGTGGACCCCACTAGACCTGGGAGGCGCTCCAGCGGCGTCTGTGGTGGACCGGCATGAGGTAAGCTTCAAGCCCCGCGTGGTCTTGTCGAAAACCCGCTTGACGAACCCCGCAACATCCGACGCACTGAGGTGCACCCCTTGCCTGAGGTGGTCCATGGTACCAGCTGCATCCCTATGGATATCATAAATGATATCAACCTGTGGAAACAAACAAGAAATAACAATTTCAATTTACAATCATTGTTACACGAGTATAGAGTACTGAAATGACTTGTAAGTTACACATACCGCCAATGCAGCGTCCTCATCCCAATGGACCGGTACGCCTCCATAGCCAATGCGATGTGGCGCCAGATACACTCTGGGGTGTAGGTGACCCGTGTGCGTGTACGTGGCACGTACCATCGTAGGTAGTCGTCAAAGCTCCGCGCGTCGAAGAGATGCGCCTCCTCCATGCTGAGACGTACGGGGCCAAGTGATCTGCCCAGAGGTTGCCAACCGGCTGGCCCTTGCATGTATACCTACAAGTGAACCATGTTAAATATAATTGACAGTAATACGAATGTTACGAAATATTGAATTCTTCATATGTACCTGTGGATGTGCACTGGAACAGTGCGAATGTGGACGAGAGGGAAAGCTTGGTGGCAGCCAATCTGCTGCATGACGCGGTGCGGTGAGTACTCCTCGACGTAGATGTTGAAGACAAGCGGTGTCTTCGTAAGCCAGTAGTCCTTGTCTCTGGTACACAATGGCGACAGACCCAAACCCGCACTACCTTGGACGGCCAAGAAGTTGTATTGCTATCATATCACGTCGTCCGGACGAAGCCGGTCGAACTGCGACCGAAAATGCTCATAAGCGCTACGTGGCTGCTCATGCGCCCAGTGTGGCTGTGTGACAAACATCATTAGAATTCATTAGAAATAACATGTGCCAATTAAAGTGTTAAAAAAAGTACATACCTGGCGTCGACACCAAAGCGAGGCCATGGAAGGCGCGTCCTCCTTGGTCTCGCCATACCATTCCTCAGGGCACGGGGAGCAGTCCACCACTGACCGGCCTATGGAGAACTGCTCGTAGGACCACAGCTGCAGAAGAAGTAGGCACCCAGCAAAAGTGGCAAGTGGCTCCTTCTTCGTGCACGCATCACACAGCACCCAATACGTGGCAGCAAGGAGAGCAGATGCAAAACTGCGGTACCTCCTCGCCATCAGCATACGCTATCAACCTAGCGTACGGCACAAGGGTACTCGCAACCAGGTGGCCTTGGCCACTGGTGAACTTAACCCAGCCAAACAGCCAAAGCTGATAGGCCTCCAAATAACTGGACACCGAGTCCACGTTGGCCTGCGGGTGCATGTACGCCGGCTACAAGTATGACAAGTGGTAATAAGGAACATAACTAGATACTCAAATAGTAAATGAGAGGTTGCATTGTACGGTACCTGGAACTATAGGATCCACTTCTTCGTTGGCCCTCGTGCATCGGACAAGAACTCAGGCAAGTAGGGGGTGCGTCGGTCGTCCGCTCCACTGGGGCAAAGCGCTGATGCATGACGTTGATCCAGTCAGCATCCATGACGATGACCCCAACCGCAGCTCCCGCGCAAGGTAAGCCTAAGAGGTAGGCTACATCCTACAAGGTCAAGGTCATCTCGCCGCAGGGGAGGTGGAACGTATGTGTCTCCAGCCTCCATTGGTCAACCAGTGCTGCTATCAGCAAGTGGTCAAAATAGAAACGACACGCTGCTGCCTCGGGGTTCTCCGTCGATCGGCCTCAACCAAACAGCAAAGCGGTAGGAGTCTCGCTGCTGCCAACCTGCATCATTGGGAATATAAATAAACTGGGGAATGCAATACATGACTGATATGGCAAATGCGTATGAAAGTATCGAAGTACCTGTGCTTCCACCGATTGTCGATCGTAAGTAGCTCTCCAAGGCCACGTGGTTAGAACACTCCTAACTTCGTCTGGTGTTCGGCGGACAAGAAGCTGCGGTGCCTCTTGTCCACTGCAGGGTCGAGAAGCTTGGGGGTCGCAGGTTCCGCCATATCTGCATTTGAACGACATGTGCATTAATACATTGCAACATGTAGACAAGAACAATATATATTGAATGAAAATTTACTTTACAACTATATGCAACATGAATATATTGCGACATGTACTTACAAATGAAAGGTTCAAATGCTAGACAGCGAAGTACAATTAAGACAGCAAGCTACGCAAAATACAATCACACTAGAACGCGTCATAATACTCACATACACAACAGGTGCATTTTTAGGACAATACTTGTACGTGTGACCTGTTTCATTGCACTGACTGCATCGCTTGACCCTAGGACCCACCTCAGATTCATCCATATCGTTGCGAATCCAGCGAGTTTGTCGACGGGTTGGTGCGTTCATCTTTTCCAAATCAGGCACATAGATTCGTGAAGGCCTGGATTACTTGTAAAAGTGTCAACAATGTCGTAACCATACAGCTCATGATTCCAGGTGTTCAGTATTTGATCCTTCATGAAATACTTTGAAACATATTGTCTGGGAAGCATATTGTGCTCCGCACACGTAGGTATGACGTGTGTACAAGGTTTGTGGAGTAATTGTAGCTTCTAGCAAGTACAAATGCATGTCCCACTCCTAAACACGCACTCATGCACATGCCGCTCACATCTTCCACCCCTTCGACCCTTATCCCGGCACAGGACACTGAACCTGTACTCTACAGTCCCCTCTTGATTAGCGCGATGCATGTGGGCCTTCTTTGTGGCCTTCTCCATATACTCACATAGATCCGTCCATAAAGCATACGATTATCCTCTATTACATTTTTAGCAGTTGTGTACCGATCAATAAAGTACTCAGAAGTCCCATGCAAAATGCCTTCTACAATTCCAGCAAGTGGGAGGGATCTCATTCCTCGCATGACCCAGTTATAAATCTCAGCAAGATTTATTGTCATTACTCCATACCTTGCCCCACCACTATCGTACAGCAAAGCCCATTTTTCATTTAGCTCATTACGTATCCACTGTGAAAAGCTCCTAATAGCTGACCCTGACCTCCTTACTATATGCGGAGTATATGTTGGGAAAGGTCTAAGAGCTATCAGTTCATCACCAGTGGGTGCAGCCTCCGCTGTCTATTTTAGAGTTAGTTCGTCCAGTCTTGCCCATAGGGCATTGAACTTCCATTGCTAGTTTTGACTGCACAACTTTTTGAAAAGCTTCATCAACTCTTTGTTTTTGAACTGTCTCTAGAAGTTCGCACCCATATGGTGCATGCACCACCTGCTCTTCAGGCCAGCCCACTATGCTACTACACCCCGTCGAACACTATCATGTTGCATATCCAGCAAAGCCTCCAACAACCCTGCATGTCTATCATTAATCAGACACACATCTGGCCGGTCAAGAACAATAGCATGTTTCACCCGCTCAAGGAACCAATACTAGCTGTCCCCATTCTCACATTCCACAAAAGCAAACCCCAGTGGCAGAACTTGGTTGTTACCGTTGACCCCAATTGCAGAGAATATCTGTCATTTGTACTTCCCAGTCAGGAATGTCCCATCCAGGCAAATGATGGGTCGATAGTACCGAAATGCTTTGATGGTTGCAGCGAATGCAAAAAAAGCACGCTGCAATACTCATTTCCCGTTGTACTCCGCATCAATGGAGGGGTAATGCTTGATATCATAGTAACTGCCTGGGTTCCTTCCACATATTATGGCTAATTGATGAGGTAGATTGTGATATGAATTTTCATATATTCCAAACCTCATCTCAATAGCCTTCTGTTTCGCCCTTCATACCTTTGCATAGTTTATTGTGTACTGGACCTTTGCTCAATAACACGGATTATTGATCGTGGCTCATACCTTAGGTTATCCACAATCTCCCCATACATAACATTAGCAATAAAGGCAGATGACAGGTTCCGGTGGGCGAACTCTATTTCCTCAATGTGACAATTATGTTCCTTGACTATTGAGCACTGTTAGTAGTCTACCCATTTTCCTCTGAATGCGTGCACCAGCCAAGGACATTGAGGCACCAAACACTTCATATCATACTCCCTTTTACTGATTTAACAACCTTGAACTGCCTCCGAAGAGACAGCGACCAGAATTTAACTGTATCAATAACAAACTCCTTTGTAGGGTACATAGCATCCTGAGACACCTCGTTCTAATGGTACTGTCATGATGTCTGATCAGTCTCGCTAACCACCAATTTTGAAAATTCATGATCTCTCTACTCTGCAGGCACTGGAGCATTACCCTCCTCGTCAGATGAATCCCAATAGGCAACGGCTTCCTCCAGCTCTTGATCCTACAACTCCATCTCTTCAATTATGCTAGGGATATGCTCCCCCTCATCGGCTACACCCATCAGTTGCATCTCAGGAATATCCCCAAAATGTGCCCTGGTCCCAAATCTGATTCATCTTCCACTGCCTCACTTGGTCCTGCTACTGCTTCCGTAGAGTTCACCTCTGTTTGATCTTTCAGGTACGCCTCAGCTAACAAAATTAGAGGCAGGCCACGTTCACAAGATATATCTATATACTGCCTCCAAGTTGATGTGGCTTCGATCGGAACAAGCTCGCCAAAGCATCCATGACTAGCACGGCTGAGGACAGCTTTCAGCTTAAGATCATGTTGCTGCGAATCCAGTTGGAAAAACCGCATCAGCCACTTGCACACACCCGCAATGGTCCTCTCATTAGCTTTACTAAGACTGTCGGAGGGTGAACTCCTTAAGCAGGAATCCGGAGGGACCCCCTTTGAGATTCGGCCGGGGGGATGATTCTGAATCTGTTTTGCGGGTGAAATAAATGGGCGTAAATGCGATGCAGGTGGAAGGGAAGGATCAGGTGTAGAAAGTAGTAAATGCTCAGGAAGTTTTTTGACAGGTTCGGGCCGCACTGAGCGTAACACCCTACTCTTGTGTGTATGCTATAAATCCTCTGAGAATGTCTCTCTGAGTGTTTGCTGAGTTACAAGAATATTTGTCTAGTCTAGAGCTCCGTGTTCTTTGTTCTTCGGTGATCTAAGCTTTTTGTGCTTCACTTGGCTCAGTTCGGCCTTGACTCTGGTTGTCCTAAACCTCAGCTGGTCTTGCCTAACTTGACTCTGTCCCCCCTTCACCGAGGAGCCCGTCCCTCCTTAAATACCCACCGGGGCGGTAGCGTGTCCAGAAAGGGATGGCGCGAGTTTTAAGGTGCCATAAATGGAAAGCAACCGTCATGGGCTGCTGCACAAAGTGACGGGGAGGGTTGAAAACACACCCCATCTGGTCTTGTAAGTCATCATGCCGTTCTTCAACGGGCGCCGCGGGGAGGGTCCACCGGGCAACCACCGAGCAGCCCGACGTGCCCGCCCGGTCAGAGCAAGCCTGACACAGCAGGGTGGCAGGCGGGGCACCTTGGGCTTCGCGATGTTATCCCGAGGCACGCCGGATATCCCACGATGGGACCCGTGCATTAAATGTCCCCACACCTCCCTACCAGGCCGTGGCAGGGACTGACAGAAAGCGTGGGGGGAGCAGTTGGAGGTGACAGGCCGCGCGCCCTCTTAAATGCAGCATCGGGCCTTTCACCATCTGACACCTCACCGTTGGGCCTCTGTGGGGGCCACCGGCGAAGGACTTCTTAGGCCATTGGGGAACCGAGTGCTCGAGGGCCACTGTTCGCTGCCCCGAGCACTCTCTCCCGGATATGCCCTTTCTTGGTCCTCGGGGAATCGAGTGCTCGGGGGCCACTGTTCGCGGCCCCGAGCACTCTCTCCCGGAACTGACTGTTCGGGTCCTCAGGGAACCGAGTGCTCGAGGGCCACTGTTCGCAGCCCCGAGCACTCTCTCCCGAAACTGACTGTTCGGGTCCTCGGGGAACTGAGTGCTCGGGGGCCACTGTTCACGGCCCCGAGCACTCTCTCCCGGATCTGACTTCCCTTGGATCCTCGGGGGTCTCGGGTGCTCAGGGGCCACTGTTCGTGGCCCCGAGCACCCTCTTCCCGGTACTTAGCTTTCCTTGTCGTCGGGGAACTTGAGTGCTCGGGGGCCACTGTTCGCAGCCTCGAGCACTCTCTTCCCGGCACTTGGTCTTCTTGGGTCATCGGGGAACTCGGGTACTCGGGGACCACTGTTCATGGCCCCGAGCACCCTCTCTCGGGACTTGGTCTTCTCGCACCTCGCGGAGATAATCCCCGCGGGAGGGCACCACGTGGCGCTCTGCTGATCTGGCCTCGGGACTCGAGGACCCCTGGTTCCTGTGTCACCGACAAAGACCCTTCATGACATGACGAAATCCAGACAGATCTACACCGTTAGGACCATACCTAATTTCACCCTCACCATAATATATCTGAAAAATTAATTTATCTGTCATCCTTGGAAACATCTGCAAATATAACCAATGTTAAGACCGACGAACTATATTCCTCAGTATTAGAAATAAAAAATTTATCGACACCGATTCATACCCAACAATAGGTTCTTCAATAATACCCATAACCAAACTTACCAACAAATATACTGTTTTCACTACTCTTCAACCTTTTTGATTCCAAATTTTGCAAAATCGTTATTTCAAATTTTGACAAAATACACTAAATTTTGCAACTTTTACAAAATAATATGCCATAGCCGCCCCTTGGGAGGGCGGAAAGGCTGCTAACTGCCCTCCCACTTAGCAGCAGGCCCTACCCGCCCCCTCAGAGGGCGGTTAGCAGCCTTGCGGCCCTCTGAGGGGCCCGTTAGGCCACCAGCCCTCTCAGGGGGTGGTATGGAGATCTAACCGCCCTCCCAGGGGGCTGCAGCCCTCTCAGGGGGCTGCAGGCGCCTAGTTTTACAATTTTTTCCACGAGAAATCTATTTATTTAAATTTTTAATAAAAAAAAAAACTCTCTTCTCTCTGGGTTGTATCATTGTAGCCCACTTGCCCGCACCCGAGCCTCTCTCCACTCTATCTGTTTCTTTGCACACAGGGCCCACACGTCAGAATCTTCTCCCTCCTCCACCCGATCCCCATTTTCACGTTGTTTCCAATCCGGCAACGAAATTCCAACGCTGAATCCTTCCGTTTCAAATGGAGTAAATCGCCCAAAAGTTCAAACAGATCCGCAATTAAACCCCCGATCAATTGCGCAATCAATCTTAGACCAAATACGCGAAGACCTTGAGCGAGAACGGTGGAAATCAACGCGAGAACGATGGAAATCGAAGCGATATCGCCGGCACCGCCGCAAAACACTACCCTCATACACCCCCCACTCCCCTCATCCACTATAAAAAGGCACCCCGACTACCCTAGGCTCATCCCGACACCATACCGACACTCTCCCACATAGCCTCGCTGCGAAATCGTCACTCGAGAGCCCTGTATCGAGCTCGCACTGCTCGCTAGAGTTGCACACAATTGCCACGCTTGCTCTCCGTCGTAGAAGCCGCATCAGCGTCGCAGAGTAGCTCCACGGCATCGTGAGCTCGCGAGGAAGCTTCACACGGCAAGTTTGTCAACCGTCACCTATCAGAGCACCGCCGCCGACGCACACCAAAGTGTTTCTCCTCCATTCGCTATCGCCTCCTCGACATCCGCTGCTTGCTAGAGCCGATTGACCGCTAGAGCAACGAAGTCGACCAAGTCTGGCCATGCTCCGCCGTCGCCCAAATGCCACTACCGTCCTATACGTCGGAGTAGAGGTAGGCGATCCATCCACCGTTTGATCTGGATTCCGCGGCTACAATTAGATGTTACGTACTCTTTCGATTAGATTGATTCGAGCCGTCCGCTAAGATCAAGGGCCTAGATTTAAATAGGCATCAATCCAGTTAGCGCCCATGTCATCATCCCTGTCAGCACCAACTCATCAGTCACCCACGCCTAGTCAGCACCAAGTCAGCATTATCTCTTTTATTTAAATAAGATGATGATGTCATTCTGACATCAAAATCATCCTTTTCCAGTAGTAAAATAAATCTGTTAAATCTGTTAATTCATTAAATAGGGTTTTCTATGATAGAATAATTTGGTGGAAAATGTTAAAGAAACATTTAATGCCTTAATTAGAGTTTTCCCTTGTAAAAATAATTCTAAATAAATCATATAAATTACTATTAATTCACATTAAATATTATTATATTCTTAATCATTCATATCAATTCCCATACAATACACTCTCTCAATAAGACTAAAAAGGGACCAAGGAGGTTTCTCATGAGTACACAAATTAACAATATAGGGAAAGGTAAAAGTAAATAAAACTAAACATGGTAAGGCTACAACGGAAGGCACTTCATCAGCAGAGTTGGGGTGTTTTCAGTGTCTTGACCTGCTTCTGTACCTGCAGTGCCATCATTCTTTCAGCTGCTATCTGATGAGTAGCGTGGATGTTCCAATCGGCTTTAGATAAATTAACGTTTATAGTTACCTTGGAGAGCGAGACGGCGACCGGGAACTGGAGCGTGATCGAGAATGGTGCCTTCTTGGACTTCTGCTCCTACTACGGCTTCTGCTATATCGTCCCCTTCTGCACCAGGAAATGATGATATTTAGCACACATAACAGACGTTCCTCAGACTAGTCAAGATCAAGTGTTCTCATAAAAACCAGAACTTGTTAACCAACTATTTTAAATTAATAGTAATCGCCAAGATAAAAATATGATTTTGGAAGAAAAAAAATCATCATTAAAGCAACCGCTTGCATATAGCTTAAGAAAGGAAATGGCTTTGACATAATGAAAATTGTTTCAAGTACCTTGGTGGCGAACGGCTAAGACTACTGCTGCTACGACGCCTGTATCGACCCACTTCTGCAAGTTTTTTCTGCCTTTGTCGTTCTTGTTCCCGTTTCTTTGCAATCTCAGCAGCTGTGTCCTTTCGAACTGTCGAGACAAAAAAAAAGAAAAAAAAAACCTTAGTGTGGGCATAGGAGAAACTACTAGCATCATCCAAGATCATTTATGCAGGTAGAATGTTAAGCACATACTTTGTTTGTTAAGCTGTTTGCTCATTATCCTTTTAAGTCTTTCTTGTGGTGTTTCTTTCTTTTCAGTCTGGGGAGTTTTACCAGTTCCTCCAGAAGCACCCTTGCTTAGTTTGGCTAGTGCTGGTGTACTGTTAACAGACAATAGTTCACAAATTAGTGTCAAACACGTCATAGTAATGATGAAAAATACAGGCCAATATTCTGGTACCAGAGACATGCTCAAGTTAAGGCAATGTATCATGCACGTGAAACTTGAGTCAAGGCTTATAAACAAACACAAGATACCAATTGCAAGCAACTGGATGCACATACAGCTGCTCTCTCCATAATATTGTAATCATGATGACAAACCTGGTGAGCAGTTTCAAAGTTTTTGCACCTCTTTCCTGTTCCACAGACAAAGAAGATGCAGGGTCACTGTGAAGTGCCTCAAGAATTTGGCCGCCTGATGACCTGCAAGGATATGGGGTATTATAGGCATAATTTGCATGAGCAAAGAGACGTAGGTCACGAATCCCACAGCTGATAATATCTTCTTCGTGCTCAGTAAAACATATACCAATTCATAAAATGCATGCCTATCTATAGATGTACTCATTTCTACACCATAGCAATAACATCATGACCATGTCTTCAACTATCCTAGTCCTGAGATAGTCAGCTTTTGAATACCCGGACCGTGACAATAAGCTCCAGCAGAGAAAAGATCGCCCAATGTATATTTGCAAATATTAAAAGTCGAGTTTCCCGACCGGTTAGGTATGTCAATTCGTATTGGAGATGAAGGCGGAGAGATCCCTGCAATTTTCGGCTCACTTGTGGCATCTGAACCTCCAAATTCAGTAATGTATTCAACCTTTGGAGGCTTTGGCTTGCTCCGATAACTGCTTTCAGCATGTGTAACACGGCCATGACGTCTAGAATAGGAAGGTGATCGAGATCTTGATTGTGACTTTGATCTGTCAACATGAAATACTTATGCAGGTTAAGCAAAGCAAAAGAAAATATTAAAACAAAACTCATTGAGCATGTAACAGACCTTCTGCCCCTAGAATATGCATCATATGACGGGCTTCTCCTTTGTTCCCTATATGGCCACGTATTAGGGAAATTTTAACATTGTTGTAAAAATGATCTCACTTTGTTACTTTGTCTTCCTTGTTAGAAGAATGATCTAATGTTACCTATAAGGATCATGACAAGATACCCTTCCAACATAACGTGCTGCATCCCGCTCTCTTTCCCTCTCAACTTGAGAAGCTTTCCTTCTTTCTCTACGACTCAACTTTTTCTGTATAATTTTATTGTATTAGTTCTTGCTAGAAGCAAGTAAAGAGACAATACTTCAAGTTATTAAGGTACTAACAATGGAAGGGTCGCCTTTAATAATTTCTTTCTGCCGCTTCTCCTCTTCTTTAGCTTTTTTGTCCATGTAAACAAGCCAGTTATATCTTTTTACCCCAAACTCCTTGGCTATACTTTCCATCCGCTCATCACTGCTATCATCACTGCTGAAGTCCTTGTCATCCTCATCATCTTCTTCTTCATCATCACTGTTTAGATCTTCAGCTTCTTCATTATCATCCCCTTTGTATGAGTATCCAACCTGTGAATATGCACCTTTGCTAGCAGGAGGCTGTGAGGATTGAGGTCTGCCAGAAACAAGAATAAAGAATAATTACGAGTAAGCCAGAAACAATTAAAGAACACGGGGCCTGATGAAAAGAAGTCAAACTAAAACTTATAGTCTTTTCACAGCAGCAATGATACCAATCATAACAAATGGTAAAGAACATGAGCTAGGTCCATGTACAATTTTATGTGCTTCGCTATCTAAATCTGATTTACCTCTGGAATATTCAGCACGAAAAAATTAAAATGGTTATCTATCCACGTGTAAGCTTGTTCGTGCACTTATGTGGCGGGGTCCAACTAAGGACCTACTTGTTTAAAAAATTATGAATGTCCAACTACGGCTTACTTACCGGTTCTTCAACTTTTTGGATGCTTTGCGAAATGAGCTAGATTATTTGGTAAATCTCTCTCCCTCCCTCCCTCCTCTCTCCCTCCTTCGCTCCCAATCTTTTGATAAATGAAGCTTATAAGCCTATGTAAATTGCAGGCCCCACAAACATCACACTACTTCAGCTTCATCCTATAAGAGACTTAATATCACGTTACATCTGAAACAATCGGTTTCTTGTCCTAGCTTAAGCTTATTTTGCTCATAAACCGACAGTTAAGGCAGGCCAGTCAAGTATTAAAACACATGCCAGCTAATCTTGCTAGGAACATAGCAAATCACATGAGCAACAGATACTGCCAATGCCATATATATTAATGCTGCACGAATGAGTGTCAAGTTTATCAAATTTTGTAATATAAACTAAACAAATCATCATCACATTTTCAGCCTTTCAGGTAAACATGAACATTGAATAACAAGCAGGTGGTCAAATGATCACCTCAGAACTAGATAAAAGTATTTTTGAGGTCCAGTCTAATCACTTACTAGCAATAGTTCTTTTTGTATAAAAGAAACAGTAGGGGAGGGTCATACTGAAATATATTAAATAATAAAACATAGAAGGTAAAGTACAGAGGTAACAGGAATTCAGGAAGGGTCCAGTACTCCAGTTTAATTATTTACAAGCACGAATGGAAGAGACTTCAACTCACAGGTTTTAGAGTGGTGAAGGTCTAACTTTTAGCCACTCCAAGTCTGCAAGTAGAATTCTCTTCCATAGATGCTCTTTGGGAGGAGCATCGCTGAACAAGCTATTTGTTCATTTGTGGTGAAATGTGCTAACAGGCCAAAGTAGTTAATTCTCTAAAAAAAACTTCCTTTCAAAACTGTTCTAGCAGTCGACAACATATCAAATATGTACAAAGTATTCAATCTGATATTTACCAAGTTCCAGCGCTCTTAACTGAATCGGCATTGAAAAAATAGATGAAACCAATCCTGGTGACATGAAGTGATTTTTTTGACTTATAGATGCTCAATTCTGCAACCTTGAAATAGATACACTCATATTGGTAATACTCAGCCAATAGGTGGATACACGTGTATTCGTGTGATTAATTATCTGAAGAATGAAAATATACAACAAGAACCTTACATGTCTATAACTTTTAATCTACCAGAAATTTTCAAGGATAAAATCCTCTACTGTCAGTGTACCTTTCCTATGTAGTAAAGTCCACAACACCACATACAACTAACCTCGCAAACTTTGGGATTGAAGTAATTTACTAATTCAAAACTTCTCGGATTTGTGCAATCTTCAATTGTTGTAGCACAGAAGAACTCCACTCATTTGTTTAAACTCTTATAGGCGAATAAATGTAAGCTACATGGGCAGAAGAGGAATTGCAGAAAATAAACTAAGAGTAGACATACTTCTCAAAGCTAAAAGGAAGAACAGCTTTTGCCTCCAACTCTTGCACAACATGCTGCCAGCCCGCCTCGTCAGAGACTGTGGAGAAGAAACTAGGTAAATGTTCAGGTTATTATCATTAGGCATTGAGAAATAGCATCCTTTCTGTACTAATTTAGGAACGAAAAATAACAGCGCATCAGAACGACCCCATAAGTAATGCAAATGGAAGCCAGACATCAAATTCCTATATCAACAGCAACAGAACAGAGAAACCAAAAAGGTACCGACATCCTCTACGACGATGCTTAATCAAATCCCGATAACGTTCAAAATTAACAAATTCCTCTAACTCTTCCTCTTCATCAGACTTTTCTTGGACTCGAAAAGGCCGAGAGCTAGAGTCTCGGATGAAGTCAAGTAGTGCACGGCCATCAAATCTGCTCATCAAGAGAAGAAGTATTATTTTCTTGTTCTTAACAATCTATAACAACTCAGGAAAAATTACCTGTCAATCAAAATATCTTGCTTCCCATTCCACGGTATCCTGCAAGAAAGCCAGTACAGTTAGTCAGTAGTATCACTAAAATAATGACAACAAACTATCCTTTGACATCATCAATATATCCCTTGATACTTCCTAGTGTATGCATCGATGCTGCTAGATTCAAGCAGGGACGGACCTTAAATTCCAACACTGATTATCGAATTAATTAAGTTGAAGCATCATCTTAGAAATCAAATTTGCTCACAACAGTAACCAAACTAGTTTATATCAAAGGAATACAGAAGGACAGAAGTTCGTTGCCTTGCAGGTGAAAAACGTATATTTCTAACAAAAGAATCACTGCATTAGGCACAATGAGAACCAAGCGAATAGCCTCAAATAGAAAAGGAAATTCATGAGTCAACTGAACGGATGTCGTACAATGGCGCCAATGACACGATTCCCATAGCCAACCCAATAAAGCCCAGCAAATACATGGATCACCGACGATCCCGGACTACCACTAACACTCGTCAGTAGCATCCGCAGGCCGACCGGTCGACCCAGTTGCGAATATCAGCTAACACAATCTGCGTCAGTTGCGTTGCACTTCCAATTCATCATATGGCCAGTCAATTCGACCAAATCCAGCATTCCGCTTCCAATACAACCAAGCGTCACACAGGATGGAGAGAGAAGTTGAGAGAGGCGGGCACGCACAATCCCTGCTGGTCCTCTGTGGCCTGGTAGAGCGCGTCGTCCCGGTGGACGCGGCACCTTGTGCCGGAGACCTGGATGGCCTGTTGCGGGTCCCCACGGCGGCGGGCGAGGTAGGCAGCGCGGCGCTGCGCCCGGCGGCGCGCGGCGTCCATGAGGTCGTGGACCTTCCGCTCGGACCGCCGCGCCTCGTGCCACATCGCGCTGTTGCCCCGGAAGGTGCAGGAAGCCGATGAGGGGGGGGGGGGGTCTGCGTGGAGACCTAACCCTAGAGGAAGGTCCTAGAAGCGACGGGGGGAGCGACGGAACCCGGGCGCCTCCGCGTCCCGAATTCTCGAAGAGCAAGGTAGAATTACCGAGAAGGTGGGGCCCATCGGTCAGACTGATTACTTGTATGGCAGCCTTCTAGGTCCCAACCGTCTCATCGCTATTTGAAGCAAATCGTCAGCCGTGGCACGAGCTAGAGCTTCCTCGATCTCAACCATGGAACTTTTTACCTACTCCAGGCCTGCAAACCTACCAAGGCCCATCAATGTATACAATTTGATTAATTTAATTTTATTAGGTGGAAACGAATTTTAGTTTAATTTTTTGAGTTTTGCATCGATCTAATAATTAAAAAAATATAAAACTTACATCTCTAGTTGGTAGCAACGAAGCTCAAAGAAAAGCAACAAATAGATGATGGACTTTTTCATAATAAAATAACAATAAAATAATGGATGGCAGACTTGACAATTCAGATCTCAAAGTTTTAGGTATATTTTAAAGCCGGAAAATATCCATATTTGGTCCCTCAACTCTTTCCTCGGTTTAATTTTCCCTCTCAACTATTGTTCAGACCAATTTATATCCCTCATCTCCTAATACCATCCAAATTATGGTCTTTAGCCCGATTTTTGTGTCCGACGTGTCGTTGACGTGACCTAAGTATGCTTACCCAGCCTGGTTTTCTCTCTCTACCACCCTTTTGTCAACCCTATTCCCCATTCTGCACCACCACCTCCTATTCTCCTAGCACCATTGGTCTCCCCGCACTACGTCACGCCAATGTCGCCCAGCACCTACACCGACCAATGCCGCCCCGACCTACACTCACGTCTGCATCGCCCCGTGCCCGCGTCGCCCCTCCTTGCACCCGTGTTACCCCGTGCTTGCACCACCCCTCCCCATGCATGTGTTGCCTAGTTCGGCCATGGATTGCCATGGGTGCTCGAGGTCAGGGAGTCTTCTGCTTCTGCTTCCCGATTCGGCCACCGAGATGGATCCTCATCCTGGCCAATCCCCTATAGAGAGAGACCCTTGGATTATTCACCAGCCGAGATGTGCAAATGCAATGCGAAAGATGCGAAGTGGATACCATGGAGTGACTCAAATCCAGTGCGAAGATACTTAACCTGTGCGTGGGGAAGGGTAAGGTTCCTTATCCATTCAGTTTGTTTTGTTTTGATTTTGAGGTTCTTGGTTGAACTATGCTTTCAATTCGAATTTGAAAGTTGGGGGATGCAACTTTTGAAAATGGGTTGAGGACAAGGATCCAACAACTCCTTTTCTGAAGCAGGTGATGGTGGACTTGTGGGACAGAGTTAGGGACCTGAGGATAGAGAACATCAAGCTTAGGGATGCCCTTGAGGTTGCAAGAGGTGAGCTGCATCAGGAGAGGGGCGTTCATAGGAACCAAGTTGCTGTTATGCGTGAGAGCTTGAGGCAAAAAGATGTGCACACACATGAGTTGAATGCCAGGATTGTCAAGCTAGAGAAACAGAGAGATGTCATCTTGTATGTATTAGTTGGTTTTGTCATTGTGTTTGTAATCCTTCTGCACCTCTGATGAATGATGGTTGTAATCCAAGTATTGATGAATGAAACTAAGATCTAGCGGCTCTGTTGTTTTGTGCACCTGTTGTAAGCTGAGGGCTTTGAGCTTCACGGCACACACTGGAATGTAATATTCCAATTAATGGAAGCTTTTGCCACTTAAGTTGCCAAAGATGCATTGCATTTCCTGAAAAAATTTGGCATGATTTACCCATATATTGTAGTTTGTGATCAACAAAAATGCATTACAAGAACTGATCACCCATAATGGTTCAATAAGATAACATGAACAAACATGTTCACAAAGTGACAATACATGTTCTCAAAGCTAAGAAAAGCAAACAAAATATAGCACATAGGCTCACAAAGTGACCACACATGTTCACATGGCATGACCATACATATTCTCAAAGCTAACAAAATATAGCACACAAATTCACAAAGTGACAATACCATCCAGGTGGACAAAACAAGAATTACATTTTTATTCATTTCTGAAGCTTTGGAGGAGGTTTAGCACTCTTCATGGATTGAAACTTCATTTTTGAAGCTTTGGGGGAGGTTTAGTACTCCTCTAAGTTGACAGTGTACCTGTGTTGTTTGTGCATGACTTTAAATTAATCTTTCCCATTCCAAACAGCATGACAAAAGCCAAATTGTGTGATGTAGTTTTTCAGTTTCTTGAAGGTGTTTGGGTATATGTCATGAGTCCATGAATGCACCTGACTTCTATTCTTCTGGATCCTTACCATCATCTTGCATCTAATTGCCTCAAGCATACTTATGATTGATAAGAACCTGGACTCAATTATCTAATGATTGAATGATTCACACATGTTGTTATCCATAGAATCACAAAATGATCCTAGCTTGAACCATGCTCTACTCCAATGATGTGGGTCGGTATTCATGATTGCAGCGACCCCTGCTGGAGTTTTCTTAGCTAGCTTTGCCTTGTAAAAATGGAAGAGACTGAGAGAAGAAGCCTTGGCACATCTCCAAAACCTCTTTTGTAGCTTCTTCTCTTTGTATGTCTTCCTCCAGTTTGCATATATGTGTCTTGCACACATCATATGCTCAGGTTTGGCCACCTAATTTTTAATTGCATTAATAAGGCCCTTCTACTGATCTGAAATAATCACATATATGTCCCCATCTCCTGCCTGAAGGTCCCTAAACAATAGTGAACAAAACTAGTCCCACGAGTCATTTGTTTCCTTTTCAACCACTACCCAGGCTATAGGGTACATTTGGTTATTTGCATCTCTGCCCACGCACATATCAACTCCCCATTGGTGGCTCCCTTGAAGAAACATCCATCAAGTCCAATAACATTTCTGCACCTAGCTAAAAAGCCTTTCTTGCATGCATCAAAGCAAATATAATACCTTTGGAAAACTGGAACACCCCCCACAATCTATATCTAGCTTCACAACCACAGTACTCCCTGGATTGCTCCTCAATAACTCTAGTTGGTAGTCAAACACCAATCCATACTCACCCTTAATGTTGTGAAACATCTTTTGGAAACAATAGCTTTTTCCCTTTTACACTTAAAAATGCTCACATCTGCTAGCATTTCTTCTTGCACTGTTTTCTTCATATGCTGAATCTTCCAAGATGGGTTTGCCAAAGCATACTTAACTACAGCTCTCTTGAACCGCTCCTTTCCTCTAAATGTCATGCCCAATTAAAAAAAGAAATAGGTGCACTTCTATCAAACTTTGGGTGTTTTGGTTTCTTTCTCACTAGCTCACAATCAATACCAACCTCCTCATTGCTATTCTCCTCCTCACTCTCATCAAAGTAAGGAGTGTCACTTTCATGGGCCAACTGTTCCATTTCCTCTTATGTCATTTCCTCAACGCCTAGTCCCACTGCCTCTCCTAATGAACCATCTTGTAGCACATGCTTTCCTGTTCTAATTTTTTCTTAAACCTCTTAGCCTCAATTCTGATTTCAGCTGCTTCTTCATCTTCCTCTGATGATAGTGCATCACCAGGCATGAAATCACTGTCACTGCTATCCTGATGTCTCTCTCCTCCATCCTTACATCCAATCACTTCTACATCAACATGATTATGTTATATCACTGCTACACCTTGCACGGGGACATCTACAATCTGTTGTATAACAACCTCTTTATCCACACCAGTGAAGTCAACCTCTTGCTCTGAACACTCCACAAATATGTCCACTGTTCCACTAGGCACAGAGGCAGACATAATCTGGTATGACTTGTCATCCATTAGAACTCGAAGTCCATCACTTAATGTCTTTCCTACAAGGAGCCAATGCAGCAATATTCCTTCCATTCGTGCATGCTTCCAATGGTCCTTCAAGTGGCCAATAATATCTAGCATTGACATCAAGTCTCGCTCGATGTATGAGATCCCTTCACTACCGTCGCAATAGTGAAGTGCTTTGTTGCCATGAAAGAACTCCTCATTGTAGTGAAACCTCACTCCCAGCTTGACCACCATATCCATTGCTCACTTACAGCTTGGATTCAGCAAATCTGCACACATTCAGTATGTAGCATGTAACAGAAGTTCCAAAATCGAACCTTGCAGATTATACTAATTCAGTGTTCTAGGAGTCAAAACAATCAGCTATGGTTGTGTTGGCTGTGGAATCAATGACCATCTGCTTTTGCAAAAATATTGTTGTCCTGCTAGGAATTGTAAATTGGTGATAACTTCTAGCTAGCACATACAATATCAGGCACATTTGAAAAACTAAGACTCACTAATTGAATTAGGATTCGGAGTGAGCGTGGTGATGTTACCTTCGTTTTGCTTCAATTGGATGTGTGGGCACAGGTCGGCACAGGGCGGGGTGGTGTGGCCACTAGGCGTCGCGTGCGTGAGGAGGGGAGGTTCACGGGCATGCGGCTCAGGTCATGGCAGCGCGGGCACAGGGCGACATGGACACGGGGCAACGTGGACATGAGCGCAGGTCGGGGCAATGATGGTCGATGCAGGCGCTGGGCAATGTTGGCGCGGTGCAGCGCGGGGAGACCAATGGTGCCAGGAGAACGGCATGACATAGGAGGTGGCGGCGCAGAATGGGGAATAGGGTTGATGAAAGGATGGGAGCGAGAAAACCATGCTGAGTAAGCAGGTTCGAGTCACGTCGGTGACACGTTGGACACAAAACCGGGCTAGGGACCATAATTTGGATGGTATTAGGAGATGAGGGATGCAAATTGATCCGAATAATAGTTGAGGATAAAAATTAAATCAAGAAAAGAGTTAGAGAGACTAAATATGGACTTTTTCCTTTAAAGCCAGACCATGATGATGTAGTGTCATCGCTTCTATGTGGTGCGCTGCACGTATTGCATAATCAATGCGTCAGCTCGAAGATCTTTGAGCAACATTTTGGACATAATATCACAATGCTAACGAAATTATCTTCGATAGAGAAAAATATATAAAAAGATAATCTGAACAACCCAATGGGGCACGTTGATCTCAAGAAAAGAAAGAACGCAATATGGGCCATGTTGGATGTCGCCTAGGGATAAAAAAGGAAATAGAAATTCCTGATTGATCGGACATTGTTTCCGTATAAACTGAAAAATCATAGCCCGTATTTATTTTCGACAATTTTTAGTCTTATCGTTTTCAATTTCGATTCCGAGAAAAATATGAAACTGAAAATAGTTTGGGCAATTTTTGGTTGTCTCTGATCGTTTTCACTTTTCTACCGTATCCGACTATTTTTTATCAATTCCTTTACTAGCCACTCAATATTTTACTCATCTTTTCACACCGTCTCTGCCTTTAACCTATACATAATCTTATCATTTACATTAGACATATGCTATTCTATTGCTTGTATATCATTGAAACTGTTCTACTAATATTTGAACGTATCCTCGTAGTGTAGTCAGTCGGATCTTAGTGTGAATTATGAGATGTCGATCATATACATCATGTATGAATTTATCATTCGCGTTAAACACTTGGATAAAATTTATCATGCGCGCCATTACAGATTATCGATTCTTGATCGATATCGGCATGTTTCCATCTTGATAATACCATTTTCGATTTTTCTCGTATTATCGATGTCATATTTATTTCCGATATTATTGTTATCGATTTCATTTCAAGCAAAAATATGAAATTAAAAGTGATTTAGGTATTTTTTTTTTATCATTTTCGAACCGTTTTCATTCCGCCACACTCACCTATTCATGGGCCCATCTGAAAGCCCATCCATTGTACTCATGGGCTATATGGGATAATCACACAGCTTCCATCCGTCCAAAGCACAGAGTGCATAAAACCACGACAAAGATATATCCCTATTGAAATGATCTTAGAGACGAACGTCAAGCCTAATAGAATCAACAACATCCGTATAAAGAAATGCATCACAACTACAAAATAAAAGGAGCAAGCGGTTGAAAAAATTTGGGTACAAAAGAGCTGGTTTGACGTTCAAAACCGAAATTTGAATGCTGATGTGGAAGAGAACATGTCACTATTGGATACCTGATAGGTGGGAGTATGTACTCATTAGGATGCATTTTTTTACTCTCAGGGTACATACCCCTCCTCTAATGATATTCAGAAAGAAATATGTATATCTTAAAAATAGTATATATATCTCATAAATATATATATAATTCATAATTCACTTATAAGTATATATATTTCAGAAATATATACATACTCCTCTCTCTCTATATATATATTCTCTACTAGGTGTGCAGCGCCTTAAATAGTTATTTAACATGTGACCAAGTGCCGCCCGCCTGACCTGTCCATGCGTTCCCACGCCCACTAGAGCCGTCATGATATATACCAATTTCCGACGGGATGGATAATCTTTTCGGTTTAATCGATCAACCTTCCAGTTTAACCAATGAGAGAGACTTTATTCATGTGGAATGCACCATACTTTTGGTTTAATCGAATAACCTTCTAGTTTTATTGATCAGCGTACCTTCCGGTTTAAGTGAGCACGATCAGATCTGGTGAGCACAGGGAAAAACAATGCTGCCTCACCCATGAATCTACCCAAATCTCGTGTCGATAGGTTATCGATAGGTTATATTCATTGAATTTTTGCTTAACTATTTGGTTATGTTCTAACAGGTTTCATGATTGGGGATTTTCCACGCACTCGGGAGTTATCAATTATCAATGTTTTGTGATTTTTTTGGAAGGGGATTTTAGATCTTGTATCATTCTTGGTCGACTTTTTTTATAAAGACATGTTGCTCTTTGATGATCAATATTTAATATGGCAAGTGATGATCCAAAGGAAGTGAAGGCTAGGCTAAAGAATTGGGCACAAGAAGTAGCATACACTGTCAAACTCTTTTTCCTTTTCCTCTGCAATGAGCACTAGGTGATCTAATTGTTGTACATACACTTGCAATGTGTTGTCAAACTCTTTTTGCTTCTCTTTTGTAATAATCACTAGGTGATCTAATTGTTGTATGTAAACTTGTAATGTTCTGGGTGGAGTTTGGCTATTAATCCAAGAGTCTATTATTTCGAATTTGGTTTGTTAGCTGATTACTTCATTATTAGCTGGAGATTATTTCCCTACTTACGTGATTAGTTTCCTTGTTTAAAGAGAAAACCCCGTAGGCTATTATTGCTAGCAAAATCTATGGGAGATTATTTCCTTGTTTAGCTAAAGATTGCTTCCTAATTACGTGATTAATTTCCTTGTTTAGAGAGGAAATCTCGCAGATTGTTATTGTCAAATGAATCAACAAGTCTGAATTTTTATTTTTATTTTCTTTGTAATATTCTCTCATTTATTGCTACTTCATTGTTCATTCTAGTTCCTACTGCCTTTTTACTTATTATTTATGTAAAAACAGCCAGCCAAAATGATTAATTGGAATCCCAATTAATCATTGAAGAAATGAAAACGGATCACGTACATATTTTTCTGATCTCGTCGACATATGTATTTCGGTCATGCCAAGCCATTTTTCCGACACATCTGACAGGCAGAAGAATATATGTGTTCTGGTCACGCCAAATCATGTATTCCGGTATTATTAAATTGTAGTTACGGATTTTCATATGACATGGAAGAGCATGTCGTGCGCTAGATTCATTTCTTGTGGGTTTCGCTGATGTTCCAGTTGTGGACCATTTAATCTGGTTTCTTGCCTTCTGCGGGCATGTGTGCGATTTCTTCTAGTGGGATTCGCTTTCCTACAAATTTTTTTCTGTCTTGGACGTGGATATGATAAATAAGATTTTATACATTTTTCTTCTCGCTAACAAAGGTATTACGACAACAATACCACACCTAGAAGAAATCCAAAGCAAAGTGGAAACACAATAATAAGCATAAAATATTATGATCTAACAAGGGTACATGGTATTTTCAAGAAAAATGCCTACAAAGACAGCTCACAAGTTTGTCATGTATGTGGATGTACAAATCATCATACTAAAAAAACATCGCACCCCTAAATATTTGGTTGATCTACACCTCACATCTGCTGGACAAGGAAAACAAGTTCAAGAAGACAAGTTTGAAGCTCACTTCAATATACAACATGTCATCAATATGGAAGCAAATTGTTCTCAAGGTGTTCATCTAGAACACAATGACAACATGTTCCAGCATAAGCAGGATGACTTACTGGATGCAAATGGCATGCTTATGGAATATAATTTTCAAGACATGTAAATTAGTTTCTCCACAAATCCCCATAGAATGTTATCAGACAACTACATGTTGTAATTCTTATTTATCACTACGTGAAAATCGTATCACACATTGATACTCAATAATATTGATATCAATTCTATATATGAGTACTCTATATAGATTTTTAAGGCAAACAATCAGATGGAGGAGAAAATATGTTTAGTAGAAAGTTGTACCACTAACACACAATCAAGGTAGACTAAATATTTCTATACTCTTAAAACGAGTGAAAGGAAATATTATGAATATCGCATGACACGATGATTTGATTGTCGGTTCCGGCAAAACCACAATCATTCTTCCAATATGTACTTAAATAGTAATTAATTATGCACTCTTGTATCTTGATTTTATACATACTCTATTAAGTTACAAAGATATCTGTTAAAATAGTTTTCATTGGAAAGTCATAATAACAACAAAGATGTATATCTCTTTATCACTTCGGATATGCCAAGCAAATGCTTGAGAAAATTCCTTTAGTTTCATCTAAATTATATCATACATACAAGAATCACACACCATATATTGCATTAAGATAATTTTTTAGAATCTTGATAAATTCAAGACTTGGCATGATCACCTTAGTCATCCTAATTTAAGGATGATGAAAAAATTATCAGCAACTCTATAAGTCACAATATCAATGTTGCAAATATTTTCAAAATCATCAGATTTTGTGTGCACTGTATGTGCCACACGGAAATTAATTTTAAGGCCCTCTTCTCCAAGTGGGCGGCAAATCGGTGGTGCTGACCGTCGTCGACCGCTTCTCCAAGTTTGCACACTTCATTAGCTTGGGCCATCCCTACTTGGACACTTCAGTCGCCAGAGCCTTCTTCAACACCATCGTTCACCTTCACAGGTATCCTTGCTCCATTGTAAGCGATCGTGACCTTGTGTTCACTAGCGCGTTCTGGACAGAGTTGTTCAGCCTTGCTGGTGTCAAGCTATAGATGATCTCACCCTTCCACCCACAATCCGATGGGTAGTCTAAGGTGGTCAACTGCATCATCACCATGTATCTTTAGTGTTTAGCATGTGACAGACCTCGCTCCTGGCTTTAGTGGCTTCCATGGGCAGAATACTACTACAACACGTTGTTCTAATCAGCCATCTGCACGATGCCGTTCCGGCTGGTCTATGGCAGGGATCCTCCCACCATGATTTCCTTTTAGCCATGTGCAGCGAGGGTGGCTGTGATGGACAAGCAAATGTGAGACAGAGATGAGTTTCTAGGCCAGGTGCGGGAACGCCTGCTTCAAGCACAGGAGGCAATGAAGCTGCAGCATGACAAGCATCGTCGGGACATGGAGTTCAAAGTCGGTGATTGGATTTGGCTCCTTCTGTAGCACAGCCGTGTGGCAGGAATCACACCTTCAGTTCCATCTAAGCTTACGCTGCGCTATTACGAACCCTTACGGGTGGTGGAGCGCATTGGTTCGGTGTCCTGTTGTCTCCAGCTGCCAGACATTGCGTGGATTCATGACGTCTTTCATGTGGCGCTGCTCAAGACATTTGAAGGCACTCCTCCTACTGAAATTGTTCCCTGGCCTATGATTATTCATGCCCATGTGTAGCCTACACCGCTTCATGTGATACGTGCTCGGCTGAACCATGACCACTGGGAGGTGCTCGTGCAGTGGGTCAGGCGTGAAAAGGCAGATGCTACATGGGAGCCACTAAAGGAGTTTGTTGATCGTTACCCCGCCGTACAGCTTGAGGACGTGCTATTTCGAGGGGAGGGGGAAATATTGTGGACGCGTTCGTCAGAAGGACCTACCGGTGTCGGCGTTCAGCGACTCATGCGATAGCACGAGACAACATAGTAAATCAAAGTGGCTGAAGCAGTAGTATTAGGACGCAACAACATGCACACGCAAGGAGATAAGTTAGGATTTCGCTTAAGTTTGTTTAGGAGATAGATTTCCTTTGTTAGATGGTTGTGATCCTTTGTTAGTTGGTTGTGATCCTTCATTAGGGAGGCCAGTGCCTGGACTATAAAGGATGCTGAAGGTGTGCATGATTGGGGATGAAAGGATAATGATGTTGTCTAGAGGGGGGGGGGTGAATAGGTATTTTTATAAAAATTCATCCCCTTTTACCGTTGGCCTAAACTTCTAGTGGAAAATAAACTAAAGGATTTTTTATAAGAGAAAATCCTAAATATGCTAGGCTCAACTAGTGCACAAACATCCTAAATAAATGTAAAAGTTACAATCCTATGGTGATAAAGATTATTCAAAACAAGCAAAAGATATGCAAGAAAAATCTACTTGAAAATCCTGAAAGCATTATTCACCAGATACTCTGAGTTGACCCGGATACTTTGGGTTCAGATTTGATTGTACAGTATCCGGAGTTTTTGGTTTCAATCTGGAACCTTCAGGTTCAGTAGAGAATGAACTCAAAAGTGAAATTAAAGGACGTCTAAGGAGTTCTAGCTCAAACCGAATGAAGTCATATGTTCCACGGAGAACCTACAATCAATTTCATACGAGCAAGTAGATCAAGCAATATGCATAAATATTGAGCAACAACTCAAGAACAAGGATTCAAGAGAGGAGACACACAATTTGTTTCCCAAAGTTTGGACACCTCCACTAGAAGTTCCTATGTCTCTGTTGAGGGGCTCAGTCACACTTGAGCCGAGTCTTTCTCAACCTTTTTCCTCTCTAAGCTCGGTCACACTTGAGCTTGGGTTTTCACTCTTGATTTCTTCCCTTTCAGAGGCGAAATTGAAGCCTTCACAAACTTCTCGTGGTACATCACAATCTTAGGTACTCATTGGCGACGCCTAGCCGCCTAGGAGCTCAAAGCTCCAAGAGTAAAAAACGCAACGATGAACTTCTTGCCGATGAACTTGAGTGCTCAAGATGTGAGATACACTCACTTGCACTCAATCTTTCAATCTCACAACCCAACTCATTTTTCTTCTCAAATCACACACTGGATTGGAGTGGGAGAGAGTTCTTTTGGCTTTATAAGGTTCTTCTTTCGTGAACAAGCAGCAGCAAACAAGGGTGGGGGTGAGGAGTTATTTATACTCTTTTCTAAAAAACTAGCCATTACACAGCTTTTTCTACTAACCCGGAGTATTCGGGTTGGCACTAGAATGCATAACCGAGAGTCATGGTCGGAGTACAACTCAAAGGGTTTAGACAACTACTAGAATTCGGAGTCTCTGGATCAACCCAGAGTATCTGGGTGAAACACTTAAGCCCTAACAGACCAACCGGCTCGGAGCTAAACCTGGAGACTCCAGCCAACCCGGAGTATCCGGGTCAGCCTGGAATGTTCGAGTTCAGCAATGCTGACACTCTAAAAACGGTGATAACTTTTGATCCCAAAGTTCGATTTTAACGATTTTAGACTCTACGAAAAGATTATTCAAAGGGCTACACATCTCAACTGAATTCGTGATCCCAAACACATTTGATCAAACTAGGAACACTCTGAAACCCAATTTAGATACTTCCACACTTTCCGCATCGGATTTCTAAAGATTAATAGTGTATCTCTCTTAATAGTGCGGCATCCCAACTGAATTCATGGGTTGATTTGAAATTCTTGAGCACTGAGACACGACAATTAGCTCACGTTGCATATCTCTTAATAGTACGGCATACCTATACTTGAATTCAAAAGATAAAACACATTTGAATCACATTAAGCCTTTGAATACCTTCAAGTACTACTGCTTTCATTCAAACTCAGAGGGTTGCCAACTTTTATATTGTCATCACTCCATTTTTTCTTGATTCTTCATGTGATTGATTTGAATCATTGATAGCTTCACATGACCTCACACGGTATAGGCGCAAAGTCTTCACTCGCTCTTCACTATCGCCTTGGTCCTTCGGCGCTAAGTTATTTGCTTGTCTTTCACCACGGATGGTCCATCGCAATCGAGTCTTGCTTGCCCTTCTCTGTCTTGTCATAGAAAAATCACTTTGTATTTGACATCTTCAAGGAATTCACTTTATCATATATGGAGTATAATCTTGTTCTTCACTCTTGGCATATTGGATTTCAATTCAACTAATGCCTTCTTGTGGATCCTAACCCTAACTCACTCTCAAGCACAAAGTATATGAGTTAGTCCATAAAATCTCAATTGACAATTTTATACCTTTAGTTACTTAGTCTCCATAAGTGACTTAGTCTTAATATTTATTGTCAATCTTCTTTGAGCTTCTCCTTCCGAGCATCACCTAGAACTCATTCATCTTGATGCATATCTCTCCTCCATGCATCACCTATGGAACAAACTACTAATAATTATTCAATAACATTGTTAATCCATAGGTATTGTCATTAATTACCAAAACCAGATATAAAGGCTAGATGCACTTTCAATCTCCCTTATTTTGGTAATTAATGACAATCTCACTAGATGATTATATTTGACAAAACTTAAAGTTCTAAGTATACATATAATCCAAAAATGAATGTATACAAAGAACAAGTTTAAGAAACATCAACATCACAAAGATATTTGAGATACCAAAACTAGTTTTACTGGCATCAAACACTACAAAAGTTTTGATATTAGTAGAAACCAACATATGTATATAGTAAACTCCCTCACAATCTATGTATCTGTGAATGAATCTTGAATATCATTGCATGTATTGTCTATCTCAAATTTTAGATGGAGTTCACTTTATACATATGAAGCAAACATGACAAAATATATTTGAAAATGAATATGCTCATGGAAAGAGAAAACTTTTTTTAAAAAAAAAGAGTTGCATGATTTTGCTTTTAAAAACTCCCTCAATTGACATTCTTTTTATAAACAGAATATCTATTACAAATTCTCCCCTATGAGCAATAATCCTCCCCCCATAATTAAAGCCCTCTTACAAAATATAACATCTACTCTCAATTCTCCCTCAATTGACATCAATGCCAAAATAGAATCAACGAAACGAATTCTCCCTCAATTGACGTCAAATTGGTAAGAATTATGAAGGACTCGCCAAAAGAGAAATTTTTTTCAAAACACATTAGCCTATCCCACAAGAGGGAATCATCAAAAGCTAGTGCATGACCATATATAGTGCAAACTCCTCATGATACATGCATTTCTCATAATTTAAATTGAACCAAATAGATTTATCCATTTATGAACAATGTGAGGAGAACAAGCTATACAATAGGTCAAAGTGGTTTAAAGAGATGCCAAAAGAGATTTCAAAAAAGAATACCAATAGAAGGAAATACAATTTGAAAGGAAATACTAATTGAGATAGATCTCAATTGAAACAAATTCAATTTCAAGACGAGTCAAGTATGAGTCCGAGATTAGACACAAAATTGAACTTAGCAAAATAGTTGACATTATAACGAATATCTCGTTTAGCACAAAGTGTCAACATCTCATATGCATACATGTTCAATAAGGCCAAACAAACTGGACAAAAAAACTTTAGCAAAAGATTTTGCAATTTTCATCAATATTGCATATAGGAGCTACTCAAGCATTTGATATGGATTCTTTTGCATATTTAGGATTGAATGAATCATAAACATGATTATAAAATTTCCACAAAAATATGCTACTTCAAATTGCTCATATTTGCAATAAAGAGGTTTTTAAGCACTTGCAAGAAAAATATATTTTTGCAAGTTGTTTTCCTGCTATGATGTAATGTTGAAACTTGTGTAGATTGGATAGATTTAGAGCATATTACGTGATCTCGGTGACTTGTTCATCTCGGTAACTTATATATCTCGGTAATTTATTCATCTTTACTTGGCATTACATTGATATGATCCTTTTTTTATTCCAATTGAAGTTGAAGACGATCTTCTTTATAAATACCAATTGAAATGATCTTCTATTTGGAAGAACATTCATTATGATTAACCCAAGCTTCTAATACATATCCATTGTACCTAAAACTCATTTAAATATAATTTGGTCTACAAACTCATTAGGTCCGAAAAGGTTAGCAAAACCCACTATATAAATCAAACTCTCCAATAGGTGGTGCATATGAAATAGATATCAATTGGAAAATATATATCAATTAAAAACAAATGAAACATTATGCATCTTTTAGTCATTAAAAACACTTGAGGGAGGCTTACTCTATATGTTGGATCAAAGAAGGCAAACATGCTATAGATATTAACATTGATATCAAACAAGTATGCTCGTCACTTTCAAGATCCGATAAAGATATAATTGGAACAAAAATAGCATATAAGACTTGAAGATACCAAATAAAAGACAAAATACCAATAATGATATCCAAATTACATCTAAGACCAAATGATCAACAAATGATCATTCACAAAGTTCAACAAATGAACTAAGTGAAGATTGAGCATATAGAGATATGAATAAGTTCTAAACATACTCAAAAACTTATCTCAAGCAAGTATATAGGGAAAGATATAAGCATTGAGATAGTAAGCTTCCATAAACTCCAAAAAGAAAGTTTCCTTAAAGAAACCAATTTTCCTATTAGGGGAGTTAAATGAAATCTTACAGAAAGAAATAAATCACTTGACAGCAAAAATTTAAACAAATATGATCAATAAGTGTTACCACTTGTATTACTACTAATAGTAATAAAACAACGGTATATGGAGATTTCACAATATAGTAATTATAACAAGGCATAGACCAACTTTCTTTCAAGAAGCATGGATAGAAAGATTTTAGTAATTAAACATCATGCTTCAAAGTCATTCTTCATCAAATCAACTATCACAATAGTTGATTTGATTCGAATGAGAAAAGATTCAAATTAAGATCTTGAGATTAAAATATCACTAGAGAAGTACCAAGAATCTCAAATTTTAATTTAAAATCAATATGGATTAATTAATGGATTCTTGAAAAATTGAGCTTCATATGAACTTGATATACCATATAGATATTAGATAAGCAATGATATCAATTCTAAGTATTATTGCTCAAATATTCACACTTTATGGGTTTCTAAGATGCACAAAGCATAATACCCCCATAATGTGACAATCCATTAATTTCTCCAAAGAGCCAAAATAGAATTCAATAAAAAAGATAAGCACAATCAATAAATGAGTATGCAATGCATCATACACATCCTAGTTATATGACTTACACATACTAGTCGGTAAGAGAAGCTAGAAATGTCACAAATAAATTACAGTATATTTAGCAAGTAATCATGACGTATATGGATAAGAAACACTATAATGCATAACCAAGAGCCTTGGTCAGAGTACAACTCGGAGGGTACAGACAATTACCAGAACCCGAAATCTCCAGGTCAACCCAGAGTATCCGAGTGAAACACTTAGACCATAATAGATCACCCGTCTTGAAGCTAAACCTGAAGACTCTGACCAACTTGGAGTATCCGGGTCAACCCAGAATGTCCGAGTTCAGCACACTTGACCCTCTGAAAATAGCGATAACTTTTGATCCCGAAGTCCGATTTCGACGATTTTGGACTCTATAGAAAACTTATTAGAGGGCTGCATATCCCAACTTAATTCATGATCTCAAACACATTTGATCAAACTAGAAATACTCTGAAACCTAATTCAGACACTTCCACACTTTCTGTATTGGATTCCTAAAGCGAACTCTCACTTTGGGTTGATTAGAAACTCTTGAGCACTAAGACACGATAATTAGTTCACGTTCCATCCCTCTTAATAGTGCGGCATAGTTATACTCAAATTCAAAAGATAAAACACGTTTGAATCACATTGAGCCTTTGAATACCTTCAAGTACCGCTCATTTCCTTCAAACTTAGAGGGTTGCCAACTTTTATATTATCATCACTTCATCTCTTCTTGATTCTTCATGTAACTGATGTGAATCACCGGTAGCTTCACATGACCTCGCATGGTATAGACACAAAGCCTTCACTCGCTCTTCACCACCACATTGGTCATTCGGCGTCAAGCAATTTGCTTGCCCTTCACCATGGATGATCCATCGCAGCTGAGTCTTGCTTGTACTTCTGCATTTTGTCATAGAAAAACCACTTTGTATTCGATATCTTAAAGGAATTCACTTTATCATATATGGAGTCTAATCTTATTCGTCACTCTTGGTATATTGGATTTCAATTCAACTTATGCATTCTTATAGATCCTAACTCTAACTCACTCTCAAGCACAAAGCACATGAGTTAGTCCATAAAAACTTAATTGACAACTTTATACCCTTAGTCACTTAGTTTCCATAAGTAACTTAGCCTTAATATTTATTGTCAATATTCTTTGAGCTTCTTCTTTCGAGTATCACTTAGAACTCATTCATCTTGATACATATCTCTCCTCCATGTATTACCTATGAAATAACCTACTAACAATTCTTCAACCACATTGTTAGTCCATAAGTATTTTCATTAATTACTAAAACCACATATAAGTGCTAGATGCACTTTTAGGGGAGGAAAAAAAGAATAAACTCCTTACGTCGGCAAGAGCTGTCCTCTGGTAGTGGCGTAGGATCTATCCCGATGCGGTGAAGAAGACAGTTTTTCATGGACCTTCCTTTGATATTTTCTCCGTTCCAACCCTCAATCTCATATTCTCCTATGTTCGTCCTTGCGATCGCCTCGCCGACCACGCCACATTATTTGTGTCATGCAGTCCAGCACGCTTGATTTTGTTTGATGTGTATTTTAAGTGGTTATTTTAATCCAACCAAATCAATGTTGAAGTAACGAAACTGCCAAGTGACATTAATACTAGAACGGTGGGCAGAATTTCTGTCGACTTAATTGTTTATTAAGTAGTTGAATGCCTTGTGTTAAAATTTACATTGCTCAGATCTTGACCCATAGTCTTTAGGCTTACCCATACTCTTTAGGCTTACATTATACAATGGGGATGTCAATTCGAAAGGGTTCTGTCGGTTTCCATGTGTGTGGCACAATACTTCTTATAATGGAAATGGTAGAAAAGCAGAAGTCAACCAGGTATTAACCATACAGAGTCCTCAGTCCTCACTCCTCAAGGAAGATATGCAGCGTTTGAAATTGTTCTCTTGTTTCATAATGAAGCATCAGGTAGATTGGGGGATGCTTGAGGCTGATGGAGCAGAATCCAGGTTATTACAGGCCGAGTATCTCGAATCACCTTCTTGTTCTGGGTATCAAAAGAACAGCAAAACCTGTTATATGGATGATGATGCATCAACTTGTGGTCCACAACGAGAGAACCAGTTACCATGCAAGACCAAAGAACTCTGGATGATCTGCTGCTTCCTATTTACGGTTGCATGGGCATTCCCTTTCTAGGAGAGCAGGTAGGTGTCTTGGATGCTTCCACGATCATTGCTTTGCATCTATATTCAAGGAAAATTTTCCTCACGTTTAACAAAAGCTAACAAAACTTATTTTTGGGCTTCTTCTATGAACATCCTTAGCTCGGCTGACAGTAACGGAGGGAGCCAGGAGCTTCCCTCTCGAGCCACCCGCGTTCGAGCCACGGGAGCTGCGCGGGATACACGCCCCATCAAAGGCTCTAAAGAAGCCTCCGGGAAGGAGACCCGGCGATTAAAAAAAAAGCCAGATGGTCGCTCTATTCCAAGAAAAAAGGAAGTTAAAATTCATCTTGCATAATAATTAGTAATATATTTGCTAGAGCATGACTTGTATAGCATATACAAACCAAGTCATCTTGCATTTGCTACTTCAATCTTACCAGTATACTATAACGAAAACTGCTGTTGTCCTTCGTCAGAGTCATCAGATCAGAACTTCATTGATGGGAGACTGAAGGTAGTGGCAAAGAAAGCAGAGGGTATAGCAAAAAGAGTCTGAAACGTCCTGCTGATACAACCAAGATTTAGGTAATGGAACCTAATGCTCACCGTTTTCTTCTTGTTACTATTCTTTGTTTGTGAACATGCTCTAATGTGTTCAAATCCGTGGTTCGATTAGATCACTCCATCTGGAAATGCAGAAGAATTACAGGAGAAATTCCATGATTTAGGAGGACTACAGTGGCACCTCATCGGATTTTGACATCCTGTTACAGAAAGCGGGGCCTGCATCATCCGCGTGGGGAGCTCATGCACCAAAGCGATGGTCCATGAAAGGTTGAGTGGCGTGGCTGGCTCGCTGCACGTTTGTAAGAAAAGGTAGCAGTGCAGTTCTTGTGCAGACTAAAATCTGTTCATCTCTAGGTGACAAAATGGTATCCGGTCCCTAGTACAGTACTTCCTCCGGCCATCTATGTAACATGTATTGAACAATGAAAAAGTCTTCAAAAGTAAATTTTGATCTTCAATTTTTCTTACGATATGTTATCAATTGCTACAAAATTAACATTATATTAAAAACACTTTGAATAATGAATATACTGATACAATTTTTATAAATTAAACATATATATAATTTGACTAATTGTTGATCGAATTTACAAAATTGTTTTTTAAATAAAAGTATGCCTTACATAAATCAACGGTGGGGTATATTGGTAAAAAACCATAAATTGCTAATTGCTGCTGCAGATCACCTAGGTAGTATAAAAAGAAAGCCATAGATGGTTAACTGCCTCCTGCTAGATCCACGATTGGCAGGAAGGTTTCAGTGATTGAACTGAAGCTGTAGATTGTTAACTACTTGTGCAGATCACCCAGTATTACAAAAAGAAAACCATAGATCGTTAACTGCATTCTGCTAGAACCAGGATTGGCAGGCAGGTTTCAGTAATTGAACTAGAGCTGTAGATTGCTAATTGCTTCTGCAGATAGCCCAGGTAGTACAAAAAGAAGGCCATAGATCGTTAACTGCTTCCTGCTAGATCCAAGATTGGTAGGAAATTTTAGTGATTGAACTGGAGCAGCTAGGTACAGTACATAATTGTTGTATTCCATACGTTTTAATTACTGTTTTGATATTTGTCATTGTTTCTTTAATTTTTAGCGTAATGCCTGTAAGGCGGTGGCCAGTCACGGAGAGTGAGCCACGAGGAGAGAATTGGGGAAGGGCACGGGGAACGTGAGTATATTGGAGATTTTTGGAATAAGTAGATTGCCACCTCAGTAAAATGTCACAGCTGATGGAATCACACGGCAGTGACATCAACCGAACAATTTTTACCTTATAGACCCACCGGTAGAGTGCGGCTATCAACGACGCCCTACCCAAGCGGAATCGGCTCCTCTGATGTAGGTAAACTCATAGAGCTACAGTATCATAACTTTGCTCCCGTCGACATCACGTGGATTGAAAACTGACCGTATAGATTCAATGCTACAGTATCGATATAGTACCTACACTACAGTTAAATCAGTACAGTATCAAATGCTATGTTAGCTCTCTGACTTTGCTTGGCTGCCCCCGCACTTCATCGGCTCGTGCTCGGACTCCACGTCCGAGCCTGGAGATCTAGCCCTCCGGGGGCCGGTGGCAACTTGGCATGGTGTGGGTGCGGGGAGGGTGGCTGCTAGGAGAGGCACGAGGAGGAAGGGAACGCCATGAGCAGCGCTGGCGCACTCCATCTCGTCCAGGTCAAGTCGGCCTCCTGTTGCTTCCACACCCTTGGGAAGCGGCGCGGTCAGTTGTTGGGGAGGGAGGTGCGTACTCCAACAGTGAGGAAGGAGAGTGTTGATCTGCTTGTTGTGGCCAACTGCCCCAATCTAGCACGGATGATTGCCGATCTGCTGCTCTCTCTCTTTTTAGTGTTTTTATAGCCGTTTTTCTAGTTCTTTTTAGCATTTGGCTGAGCTCCACCTTTAAGATTCAGGTAAGATTTGGAGTTTATAGCATAAAAAAGTAGTTTAAATATTTGTTTTTAATTCAAAATAAAAATAAAATGTCTCAACCGCATATCTTCAACCAATCCATAGCTTCAACTCTAAAGATAAAGCTACAGATGATCAGCTCTAAAAAAAGTTCTTAAAGTTGAAGTTTTGTCCAATAAGATCATTGCAAGTAACAGAAGGGAAAGAAAAGATAAAGCTATAGATGATCAGCTCAAAATTCTTAAAGTTAAAGTTTTGTCAAATAACATCATTGAAAGGAACAGAAGGTAAGAAAAGAAAGGAGAGGTGGTGGACTCAGCTGGAGGTGAGAGAAAAGGGCAACTAGGTTATTTGGCACTTTCAAACAGTTTGGCTGAGCATCGATGTTTAGTGGTATGAGCCGAATAAGTATGAATATAAATATTATAAAAGTAGTAAATATTGAAACGGTAATGAAGCGATAGTAAAAGTCTAAATTTTCCCTCTTAACGGTTAATTTTTGCATTCTGATGAAATTAAAGTTTATCAGAATTGAAGTTGCGTTCCCGATTCAGATTTATTGCCAAATTCTTTCATCCCCCTCTTCGTTCTCGAGTTGCAAACTACTAGTGATACATGCTATTATGAGCCTGTAGGGGCACTTCAAATGTGAAAGCAAAAAGCAAAAAAGAAATAGGGTTCATATATTTTGGTTCCCCTCTTTGACCTTTGCCCACTCTTTTGCAGCCTTGCTCTGGGCTGTTGCGATCACATTTGAATTTAGGCAAGAATTCCTGGGCGAAGAAATTCGAATTACAATATATATGAGCAGAAGCTGTTGTAAGAGCCTGCTAAAGAGTTGGTCCAGTTCTTTGTGGAGCAAGCAACGAATTCAATGGGACCTGCAATAAACTGCACCAGATAACATCACAAAATTAGGACAGGAACACATATCAACCACAACAATAAAGCCTTTGTTCCAAGCAAGTTAGGATAGACTAAAAAAGTGACGCATATGATTCAACAATATAGCATCAAATCAACTGGATTATGAACATATTCCACAATATAAAGTGCTCCCCTTATGGGCACCTCTGATTCTGTCCAGGCCTCTTGAGTCAGTCTAAAAATGATAATAGCAACAATAATAATCCTGATAGCACACCATTGACTTACACGGCAGCAGACTCCATCGGCTGCAAAACTTATCCAGGCACGAAACGGCATTGCTTTAAATGTTTTTAACACTGCAACCGCATTCCTTTTCTTCTCTATGCAAGAAATGAAACCAAAAACATACAACCAGCAAAGCTATAATCACCAAACAAACAAGGATAGACAGACACGGAGCGAAAATATGTTTCACGTGTATCTAGCGCACGGCGGCTTGAGCTGTTCCCGCCAGAAGCATGCTTTGTGGAAAGCATCTCTGCTCTAGCCTGATTGGGCATGGCCACTTGTTGCTGACGACTTCGCGACGTAGATCTGCTTCATCCTACCAGTGCCCGAGTTCTTGTCCAAACCAGAATTCTGATTCCTCCCCTGGTATCCTGGTCGTCGTTGCCACTCGTTGCCAGTACCAGTCTTTTGAGTCACACGGGCTCGGCGATCCTGATTACTGACTGGATGTTGGTATTGCTGATCCAATGACAAAGAAGACTGCTGGGTCTTGGAGGGAAGGTTGGTGACCTGGCCTCCATTGGGGTTGCTAGCCACTCTTGTAGTTGTAGCAATCCCAGGGTTGACATTTGGTGGGATCGACCTAACCATAACTTTGGCACTGGTTGAGACTTCATTGCTGATCACACCCGCCTGGACAGATGAAGGCTGAACAGTTTGAGCACTTGAACTACTGGAGGCTGGCTGTTCAACAAGACCCAACTCATCTGTGAATTGAGAGGCAGCTGCGTTTGGGAAGGTCTTGTTGCTGTTTGATGGCATGGAAGATGCAGAGGGCTCCTGGAACCGGTTATTTGTAATTGCCTTGTTGTCTACTGGCACATTATGAAGAAACTGTTGTGTAGCTGTACCCTCTACTGGATGCTGCTGTAGTGGCACTGATAATGGGACAGAGTGTAGAGGCGGTACAGGCATATGTGGCCAACAAGGTTGCATCTGTATGTCTGTAGATGTCTGAAAAAACAGAGTGAGGGGAGTTAATTACAACACAAATGGAGATGAAACTGTTGTGAAAAAAAAATGCAAGAGTCTAATCACATTTGTCTAATGAACCACAACATGATTATCATTTTTCACATTAACAAACAGTGCTCATCCTTTGATTGACTAACCATTGCAAGAAGATAATCTAAAGCTGCTATGCATACTGTCATGAACGAGCAAAAGCAGGGTGAGGAAAAATATCCATGTCTGTTTTATGGCAGATTCACAGAGAACACTTTCAAATATACTTATGTATTTACCCTACAACCCTAGGACCCTAACCAACCACAAAGCAGAGGAGGAAATAGAACCATTCTTATAATCAAATAAATATCTAATCCATCAGCTTGCAATTCAATTGTCTTGGCACGTATCTACGGCTACTACTGCGTACCTGGAAAGGAGCAATGTCAAACATGGTCAATGGGGATGGGATTGGCATGATAGAAGTTGGGCGTAGATGCTGCACTGGGGTAGGAATGCTGGGAGAGTTTACTTGACCAGACACCATATTTTGGTTGTTTGGATCACTCTGGCTTACACCGACAACAGGAGGTCCTTGATTTTGCTTCCAATCAGGCTGCTTGTCACCAGGGATATAAGTGGCTCCCATGAAACCAAGTCCCATTTGACCAAACTGCCCTACTGGGGCGAAGTGGTTATAGACCACCATATGTGGAGGACCTTGCATGCCTGGGATTCCTCCTGGACTAATAAAAGGACCAGCAAACCCAGTTGGAGGACCATAGAACGAGTCTACCCCAGAATGACATTGTGGCCAAGCTCCCAATGGCGCTGAAGGCAATGTGTTGCTTCTTTGAGGATGCTGACCCTGAGAGCCAGCAGATTCATCACTTGGTCCAAATGCAAAAATGTGCCCTCCTAACATTGTATTCATATCAAAGCAGGAAAAGTGGGACGGTTGTGCACCAGGAAACTGAGAAAGCATTGGCCCTGATGCCTGTGGACTGGGAAAAGGTGGCCACAGGGACATGGATGGAGTATCAACTGATAGGTCTGCTGGAAGAGCAACTGTGAGCGGCTCTTCCGTGGATGATTGACCAGCTTGACCTGTTATTATTGCCCCTGCTTCAGTTGTCCATAAACTCTATGAGTATAGCTGCATAAACAGAGGGTAATGTTTTTATTCAAATAATTGACAATGTGGATATCATACCTCCTGATGCTAACCCACTGAGATCCTTGCTGCTAAAGCTCTTGTTGTCTGGAGCAGACGCTGTAGTTGCATCAGCTGGAGATCCCTCATCAGTAGTAATAGCTGCCACAGCCACAGCAGAAGCAGCTGCTTCAGCCTCTGCTTCTACATCCTCTGTATTTGGGCATGGTTCCTTCAAACTAGGCTTCTCCTTATCAAAGAAAACATCAGTACCATTGTCACTTGGTAAGCTTCGATCAATCTTCATATCAGGCCTAGATGACCCTGGAGCTCCAAGCCCACTTGCAACAGTTCGGCTGACCGGAGGTAGTACGGATGGCGAGGTAACTGCCCCTGAGCATTGTTGTTGTTCATTTATAAGTCAAGTTGCGGTAAACATCATACAGTACTAATGAAAAGTGCTTACCAAACTGAATCTTCTCGCCAGCCAGAAGGGAGTTAATAGGGCTAACAGATGAAGGAAATGCCTTTTCTGTGGTTACTGTAGGGGACAAAGCATTGTTGGACTCCAAAGAAAATCCAGAACCAGCCTGCTGTTCAAAATTAGCTGGCCTCATAGCTTCTTCAAGTTGAGTTTGAGTTAATGGCATAACCTAATATGTGTAGAAGTTGCCAAAAGTTACAGACAACAGAAATTTAAGATAAACACAATATAGTGATAGATATGCGAGACTTTTAAGAAAAACAAACAACAAGAGCTGCTGCCTGAAATCCAAAATAAACGTACAGCCTTTACTCGATGTGTGACCTTTTGTTAGGAAACGTATTCTACCGTCATGAAAAGGGGGAAAATAGAAAAGTATAATAATTTTGGTCATGGGATAACTGGCTGCAGTTTACAATAAGAACTACTTAAACTGCATATGCACGAATGGAGCAACATAAGAACTTAAAATAGCCACTCATGTATAGTCTAAGATTTCAGATAGATATTTCTTAAGCTGCCAGAATAATAACAAAATCAACAACAACAAAAAAAAACTTACAGTCTTGTGATAGAATTTTCAAGTAACATGTAGAAGTATAATTACCTAGCATTGTAGTATTGGGATTTGGGAAGTTTATCATGAGACTGCTGGGTTTTTTTTTCTGTTTTTCTGTTTTGATTATTAATTTGTCCAAAATCAGGAGAAAAGGCTCCCTGGATCATTATAATATACATTAGTGTATAGCAATATGTCTACATAAAGTTTGTTCAACTTTCCATACTTAAGAAAATTGCTAAGGTGATCTATTGGCATCCATGGAAAATAAATAATAAACACACCAAGGTGTACTGGTAGTGAATAATATGTATAACTCATTCTTGCAAAATTATACAGCTAGCAGAGACTAGTCCACATGTAATTTTGCATTTGAAAGAGAGCGTCAGTAGAAGATCCATAGTGAAGGTTCCCCAAAGGCACTCTTTAATAACTAATTGTTTACAAGGATCTAATATGACCATCTCGAATAACCAAATATTCAATTAGGACGATATATAATGCAAATTTGCTTCCAGAAAAGAATAATAACTTGCCCCTTAGGAACATAAATAACCTTGAGAAAAGCAATCTACCTGCTGGTTTATTTGTGAATTATCCCAGGAAACCATGTTAAATGGAGTACTAATGGACGCTCCTTTATTGTTGTCCTCAGATAAGTCTGTCACAAGCTTTGCAGAAGCACTAGAAGTGACCATGTCAGAGGATGCTTGACTTTGGGTAGGCCTGTAAAAAGCTTTAGTGAGTGAAATCCTCAAGAAGAATCTTAATTAATAAATAGGAAAGCACAATTAAGCTACATACTGCTTGGCATAGAAGTTTGTATCAGTTTCTGCATTGGTTGAAGGTGGCCCTATGGGCTTCATAGAAGCCATATCACCCTTCAATGCAACCGATGGTTCAACATAGTCAGCAACTCTTCCTTGTGAGTCTAAATAAACTTTCTTTGCAACTTCTCCACTCAAAAGAGCTGTTCGCTTATTCACAATTGGACCACCCGGACTTTGTGGAGAAACTTGATGGTGTTTGCGGGGAGTCTGGTTGAACCAACATTAAAGCATTAATTAATTGAAAGAAGAAAGAAACAAATAAGATATAAACTTCAGCATATGAAACATGACAGTGGCCACCTTTGCCATCCTCATTTTGGATCTATTTTCTTTCTCCCTCTGCTCTCTCCTGACAATCATGATCTGTTTCTTGGACCTTACTTCAATGAAACCATCTGCATCAACAGGGACCTCAATGCCTTGCTGCTTAACAACACGTACAGTTCCAGCCTGCAATGAAGTAGCACCTCCTTCAGGGATAGCACCTTTTCTAGATTTCTTGTTCCCACCATGGGATCTTTCATAAGGAGCCTTCTGTGTACTTCTAAATGAAGGACCTGCACTCTGATCACTTGCTTCATTCGTCCTGGATAACTTATTTACATCAATTTCCCTTCTGCTCACATTTCTCAACGAAACATCTCTTGTTGTTCCATTGGAATATTGCCTCTCGTTCTGTTCACCATGATTAAATGACTCAGAAGCTTGGATTTGGTTCTCGACATTTTCCCGAACTCTAAACTCAGTTCTTCTTACATTCCTACGAGCCCTTCTCTGAAATCCTCTGGAATCCTTGTGAGAAGGTTCAACAACTGAACCGGTTGATCTCATGTTAATATCTCTAACAGCATAACCATATCTTCTCCCTCTTCCACCAGATACAGCACATGGAGCCTTTGGACCACTCAAGGCTTTCCCCTCCGAACCAAATTGAGAAGATTCTAAGTTGTTGGAGGTAGGTTTGTAATTCCTCTTCAAAGAGATATCACAATTGCTCTGTATTTCAGCTTGCGAAACACTGGAAGTTGTACCCCCAATAGAATGTTTGTCCACTTGGCCATGAAATCCCTCCACACCAGCCATCTGGTTGTCTGCAGGTGCATTGAGATACTGAGAATCTGAATTATCCATTACAAGGGAAAGCTTGGCTGTAGGTGATGTTGATTTTTCGATAAAGGTGGATGAGACTGCCTGTCTTGGGATATTCTGGTGTGTATCTCGATTCACTAGCTCTGGGAGAACACTGGAAGTATTTTGATTCAATGTATATTGAGCTGGTGCAGAAGAATAAGCTGGGAGAATAGCCTGAGAAAGCAGCGGTCGAGCACTCTGAGCGATAGGGCGGACATAACTCAGCTGGCCAAACTGATATAAAGGGGCTGTTGAAGGGTGCATTTGAGCCAGGGATGGGTTAACTTGATTGTGGAGATGGATTGGCATCTGTATTGAACCAATCTGAATGGCTGGAACTGGAGTTGGTATTAGAGGAGGCCCAGTAAACAGACCAAACTGGAGGCTAACAGGCACTTCATTCTGGCCAACCACTGAAGCGGATGGCATAATTGGAGCTGTTGAAGATGACTGTGGTAACTGGGAGCTTGAAGCAGGTGCCACGAAGCTACTGGATGGCTCTCCATTACTGTCATCTGTCAGGGCATTTACATGATCAAGAGTCAAGTTTTGCAGTGTTTTCTCTGCTTCAGTAACAGGGTCAGAATGAACAACTGAACCACTAACATTCTCTTGCTCTGCAACACCTGAGCTTAGATTTACTCCAACTGCCCTTTCAGTGCTCTTCATAGAAGATAGTTCAAACTCAATATTCGAGGGAATTTCAACCTGCACACCCTCATCAAATCCAAGTATAACTGGTTCCAGTTCTACAGGTGTATTCTGCTCCTCTAAGAACTCATCATCCAAGTCAAGATTCTCGTCATCAGCTTCATTGATTTCATCTTCCTGGTAGCTATCGCCGTCTTCATCGTATTCATCCTGTTTTTGCCTACCATCATTGTTTTCACTCAACCATTCATCATCTTCCATGTGGGACACTGATCTTGAGGCAGCAATTCTGCTTTTGTTGGCTGCATCTAAGGTCAAAGCTGCATGGTCATTGTCAGACATCACAGTTCGCTCACCATCAGCAGAAGTCGGTAATGCAGGTGAATCGCCAGAAACATCCATCTCATCATGCGAAACATGTGGAGGTGAGCTAGGAGGGCTTGAAACAGAAAGAGAATATTGTGAACCCAATACAGGGCTTTCTCTGTTCCCAATTTGGTGTTCATTGACAGCAATATGATCAGCTGGTACACCATGCTGGTGAGATGCCTCTTGGTATGCACTTCCATACTGACCCCGAATAGCTTGTTCATCATCTCTACCGGAACGCTCTCCCATCCCACCATCCATGAAGGATGAATTGGGATGTTGAGCAGAAGAACAAATTGTACTTCTCTGCACTGAGGTCACAGTTGGGGGTGGGGGAACATATGGTTGCCGCATAGAGTAGCGGGGTCTAGTAAAAGCAGAAAATTCATTAGCCTCAGAACTCTGAAACATCCTATCTCCTAGTTGAGCACTGGGGCTTCCATGAGAACTACTAGGCAGCCAAGCTGAATCTCCAAACCTGTTGCCGTTAAAAAGATCGTTGTGAAAGTCAGATTGTTTGTCAAAACGGTCAGTTTCCCTAGGTGCATCCCACCTTGGAACCTTTTCATGTTGGTCATCTTCCAGCGCCCATGGAGAATCAGTTGTTTGGCCTCTGGAAGATGGCCTAACGGACACACTCCCAAATCCATCATTAAAATCTTTCTTAGGGAAATTCCCCCTCCTTGTAGCAAAAGGGTCGCACCGTGGACTGTGATGCACATTCTCTTGTTCTGGGAATGCAGCCCTTGCACCATAGTATGCATGCTCTCTATCAACAAATGGTGAGTGCCCATCCCTCAGAGTGTGCACCCTTGGAACTGTATCACTGTACCTATTGAAACTAGAGGACTCCAATGGTGCAGAGGTATTGATGCGCTCATCCATTCTGTCAACATCTCTTCTATCACCAAAATTAGCAGACTGTGACACATCTCTGTCCTTTAAGGCTCCAGGAGCCAATTCATCACTGACAGCTGAAGATAGTTTTCTATCCCTTCCTCCGTCAATGCTTGATTCTGCTTGTCGTCTAGCAATCTTTGCCTCCAATTCTAGGAGCTTTTGACGTGCTGCCTCCCTACGCCGCTCCTCCTCCATAGCAATCCTCTTCCTTTCCTCCTCCCTGGCAATTCTCTGCTCCTCAGATCTTTTGGCAGCTTCCAGCCTCTCTTGCTCAGCTTGCCAAGCAGCTTGTCTTGCCTGTTCTTCCACCAGCCGCTGCCACTCCTCCTCTTCTCTTATCAGCCTCTCTCTCTCCTCTTCTTGCTTCCGAGCAATTTCTCTGGCCCTTGCCTGTTCTTCCATTACCCGTTGTCGCTCCTGCTCCTGTACCCTCAAGATCCTATCAAGCTCTGCCTCAAATGACTCCCTTACCGGGTCATGAAAATCAGCTGGTTTGGCTGCTTCTTTCTTCTTCTTTATCGCACTCAAGTTAGCGGTGGAAATGCTATCAAAACTGCCATCCTCTATTAAAGGTTTAGCAGGGGAACCGGTGAGCTGCTTCTCCCTACCAAATTTTGCCACTGGCCCATTAATTAAAGGCCCTTTATTACCAGCAAAAATCTGTGCCTTGGAACCAACATTGTTCTGGAAAGAACTCGGCTTGTGCCAATTATTCGAACTGTTACCGTAACGTTCACTCGCAGTTTCCCCAACTCGTGCGATTCCATACGGTTCTACCTCGTTCTGTCCATAGGCACGCATAGGAGGCTCCCTACTATTACTCCACAAATCCTTGGAACCACCAGCAGTTATGCATTCCCGATATGACTGCCCACTGCTTCCTCTGCCTACACTGTATGGCAGGCCATCCGTTCGCTCTCTATCGTGTTGGCTTGACATAGGAGATCGCCACAGACCATCCTGCCTGCCCTCTTTATTTGTCACAACTGCATCTCTCCCAAACGGCTCCTTTTTGAAGGGCTCCCTCATCGCGCCATAAAGGTCGCGCCCTGGGATCATGGTCTCACTCCGGCCAAATCCCCTCTCCCTGCTGTCCCGCTCTGGGAGGCTCAGCCCTGTGTCACGCTCGTCATCAGCCCAGTCAGAATCATACCTAAGCCGGACCATCGGAAGCGACCCCAGATCATGCTTTTGTGCCCTCTCGGCAGAAGCGCGGGCGCCAGTGCCGCCACCAGAGGCCAGGGGCTCAGTGGCACGCGAGGGTGTCACCTGAGGACGCATTCCGAGGGGCACCGGTCGTGACTCTGGTGTGGAGGCCCGCACCCCATCAGCGTCCTTCTGTCGCTGCGCAGGCTGCGGAGGCGGCGGGGAAACAGCTGCTTTCAAGGAAGGGAAGTCCTCCCCACGCAAGAAGACGGATGCTTTCTCCGGGAACCCGTACGACGGCGGCCGTGCGGCGTTGCCAGGAAGCGGCTCCGAGCCGGGAGGCTTCTCAGAGGCTGGGGCGGGCTTGGTCCACCCGGCCGCGGTCCCGCCGGATCGGGGCGGAGCCGAGGCGACCCCGCCGCCAGCGGCGGCAGCCGCGCCATCGAATCGCTCATGCTCCTTGCGGAGCGACGGGAGGTTGAGTGGCGGCGGCACAGAGAGCTTTGGTGGCTGCGGCTTCGCGAGGGAGGATCCGCGCGGGCGGGAGAGCAGCACCATGCCCCCGCCACCGTGGCCGCCAGACGAGGCGGCGGCGGCGGGGCGGGAGGGGCGGCCGCCATGGTGGGAGGGAGCGGACTGGCCGTAGGATCGGTTGAGGTTAACGGAGACGAACTTGCCCGGGTGCGACATCGGCGGCTGCGGAGGCCGCGGGAAGCATGAAACCCTAGCCGCAACCCCACAACGCGGCGGCCGCGCGAGGGGGCGCGCGGGTACCCGGGGGCGCACGCGAGGGCCGATAGAGGAGGCGATGGAGGCGGCGCCGCGCCGCCTATGAGCAGGGAACGGCGGCGGCGGGGGAGGGTTGGTGCCGGGTCGGAGTACGGGAAGGGGGGTAGCCCTAGGCGACAGGCGAGAAGGCGGATGGCGGTGATTGATGCGGCACGAATCTTGAGACTTGTGCTGCTGCTGGTTTTGCCGTGTTAGCTGCGGGGGGCACTGCGGACTGCGGAGTTGGCTGCGCGTGGGTTCGTTGCCTCAACGGCGGCGTCGGCAGTAGGGGACGACAAAATGCCCGTCCCAGGTCAACGGGCTCATTTTCATTGGGAATGTTTTCTTATTCTCATTCTATTTAGCAATCGGGAGTCTATTTCTATATTTGTGAGGATCTAATTTTCAATATAATATAAAATTAAATTATAGCTGATTATTTCTATATATTAATAATATAGTTATATGATAAATAAGTAATTTATTGATACGTATTAAGGTAATTAATACAAGATGAATTAAATATTATAGGTTAAAAAATAATAGTAATTTATTATTTTTTCAACATAATGTAATATTTGTATATTTATATATTAAGAAAAATATGTATATGTGTAATATTATGGATATAACGGGGAGCGAAGATGGGAAGCGTCTTTCCATCCCCATCTCCATATAAGTTCATACGAATCAAATTTTTCTATACCTATCTCCTAATAAGAGAATTCATCGTAGGTTACCAAGAGCATAGCTTTATTGTCATTCCTAATCCCATGGGTGATAATAATAAAGTTTATGTTGGTCACTTTTAAAGCTTGGCGTGTCTATGATTTGCATCATGCTATTTGTGGCACATGCTTTTTATTAGATATAATTATAAGTAAAATCTATGTGTCTAATACAAATTAATATTGTAACTCTATGCGTGCACGGGGAAAGAAAACAAGTTCATGCTAAGTTCATATATTTCAACAAGGTTCACAGCAACCTCCGACTGACGTTCATGCTTAGTAACCATGCACATGTGATGCACATTTCCCCAATATATATTATACCATATCATTATCCAGTTGATATTTAATTCCTCCAATAATGTGCATGCTCTACAATATGATTAGAAGTAGATGATAACATGACATTTTTCACACATGATCAATCTCATCATGGTCTACAAAAGCAATGCATAAGTAAGGATTTTGAGATAAGATGGATATTTCAACACAAAAGCCAAAGGAGAAATAATGTTATTGTTATATATATTTAATGTCAATGTATCAATTTGCATTGTATCACTTAAAATAATAGTAAATATGCACGTGAAATTTACGCCCCATAATCAAAAGAGAAAAGACATATATGTTTAAAATTATGAAAATTACAAAGTTTTATGATAATTTGTTCATTCAATAAGTCAGTTGTAAAAAAATAGAATCATACAAACAAAGATCAATCGTGTGTGGAATTCTTCATTGGGAAATGTCTTCCAAATATAATAATAATTGTCCTTCTCACGATCCAATCAGGTACATATAATTATTATCCTTCCCACCATCGAATCAGATAGCAATGTAAGGATCAATTTCAAAATTATATGTGCATTATTCTTCACAGCATACACACCATATAGGAAAACATCAATATCCCCTAGTGAGAAGGCTCAGCCATTATCCATTTACATATTATATACAACTCATGCATGATGAGAGTTTCGAGTTACACGTGTTGCTTACATCGTAACAAGAATTTAATCCTTACTAATGTTTCACTCAGCACAAAAAAGGAAAATATCCTGCTGCTCAACATACAACTATTTATATTTGCATTTGCCTTGAAAATTAATTAACTATCTGAGAAACTAAATTGAAATGTGTCTTGATTTGCTTGTGATGAATGATTGATATTGGTATTGATTTGATTTGATGATCTTCGGTTTTGCTTAAGTTTTGATGTGTTGATTCTGGTGAACCTAGAATTCTGGTCCGAACCCGAAACTTTCAAGTGATTATCCGGCATTCAGAGTTTTTTGTATTGTCGGAACTTTCGGTGTTTAGTTTCAGTTGCATAAACCTAGAACTTTTGGTCTAGACCCAGAACTTCCAATTTCACAGGAAAAAAGAAACCAAAAGCCCCTGTCCTGATTGAACCCGAAACTTCCGAGTACCGGAACTTCTGGGTACCCTAGATGAAGTCAGTTTGTATCATGTTCACAATTCTTCTTAGGAATGTGATTTCAACTAAGAATTTTGATTTTGTACTAAATAGAGTTGGAGTTGGAAAAATATATTTGCTTATCTCATGATGTGTAGGTAATGGATGCAACTTGGCGGCTAACAACGGGATGATCGAGGCCAAGCAGGGTGTTTGGTGCCGAACAATCAAGGAGATCAGACGGAGTCAAGGGTGATCCTAGCTGTACACGTGGAGGTCAATAAAAACATAGAAGATGGATGGAGACGGCATGTTGATAAAGTCAAGCAAAAAGAATGCCAGTGCAAGTGATAAGGCGACTTGAGGAATCAGTAGCGGGAAATACTTGCTGGCATTCAAGATCGTAAGACGCAGTACACGTGTCGATATTAGGAGGTTTGCTTGAGGTCAAAGCTAGTGGCAGTGAGTCACACATTGAGAAGCGTGTAAGGGATTTCGCGGTTTGGCCTAAAGCCGTGGGAATGGTGAAAGTGCATGTGACATCATCGCGAAGCTTGCTTCAAGGTGAGGCTAAATCATGAAGGTGTCACGATCGTCTGATGGATGGAAGAAAAAATGGATCAACATGTCCTTAGTGGTAGGTAGAAATATACTACAAGAGATGGGTATTTTAGGAACAAGGAAACTTGTATAGCGAAAATCTCCCTATTAGGCCATGATTGTGATTTTAGTGATTAATAACAATATAGTCATTGAGACTAACATATATGTCAAGAGTATATGTGTTAGAACCTAAGTCCCCAGACAAGGAAGGCCTTCGATCTAGAGGGGACGCCGAAGGCTTTGAAGTGTGACACGTATCAGAGGGTGAAATAATCTTAATTCCTCTGTCACCTCAGTTACAGTGCTAGCCTATTTATAGCATGTACTCAACCACTCCACGCTAGGATTTACACTTTCACCCCCAACTACCACATTCCCGGCATATTCGGGGGTATTATGGTATCATCAAGTACATCTGCACATTTACAACTATACCCTGAGCGGCTACACGGGCTTCGACGCCCACCATGCACCTTTGGCTAGCCTCGGTGCTCCACTAAAAGTCACCCTTTGATCTCCATCCGAAGGTTCGCCAGAGTCTTCACCTATTCTGATCCCCGCCGCCGCGGGTCGACCTTCGGGCTCCGACCGAAGGCTTGCTAGAGCCTTCGCCTATGCTGATAGTTGGTGTCGTGGATCGACCTTTGGCCTCTGACTGAAGGCCCACCAGAGCCTTTGCCTGCACTTCCTGAAACACAACTGCAATATTCATCAGTGCTCAACCACTGGTGGACTTCGACTCGCTATCCGAAGGGGTACAGGAGATCATCCCCCAACAGTAGCCCCCTACAGGTAAGGTTCATCTTCAAAGGGCCGAGCCTGTAAATCGGATGATATAGCTCAATGCCATCCCCTTCGGCCCGTTGAAGGCCCCCGGGGGCTAGTTTAACTTTTTAGCAGATTGTACCCTCATGTTGTTCATTTTGACTATTATTCTTATTATTTTTTGTTTGTATTTTTGTGTTGGTATGACCATTCTACCCCTACACAACCATCAGATCGAAGATGTTAAATGTCTTCGCTTCATGCCAAAACATCTTTTATGGCTACGGTTCAACTTCCGATGCGTCTCGTTTTAACTGTGTTACCCCCTGTTTTTACCACTATAAATATGCTCCACGCGGTGGCTCAATTTTTATCGCTAGAACTCATTGAAGCCGCAGCTCTCGTACGAAGGTTTTCTTTTCGAAGTCTGTCGCAGTCACTTTTCTTTCCGAAGCTTAGCGTGAATGGCTCCGAAGGGCAAGGCAAACCGTCCGAAGACCTACTGGATTTGACAATCTAAGGTGGACGACGAGGTCCTGGTTGGGCTGGTAAGGGATGGTTTGATTAGTTTTGTCTCGAAGGTTAGTCTCCCAGGGAGCCACGAGACTCCAGAGCCCGAAGATGACGAAGCCATCGTCTTCATCGACTACTTCCGAGAGGGGCTCCGCTTCTTGCGATGAGATGGTCTTGAAAGTTTTGAAATTGTTTGAAGTCTACCTGCATCAGCTAACACCAAACGCCATTGTTCAGCTTGGCCTTTTCGCCTGGGCGACCCATTTCGAAGGAGCAAAGGTGTCAGCCAAGGCCTTCACCGTAGCCCATAGGCTTCACCATCAGCCAAAACCGGTCTTCGCTCGGAGCGTGCAAAGCGAAGCCCACTATGGATGCTTGAACTTTAGTTACCGCGTTGGCCTGACCACGACAGTCGTGGTGTGCAAATATAAATGGCCGAAGGACTGGACACAGGGGTGGTTCTACCACAAGGTGGACCGAGAAGATTTTCTTGTGTCCAAGTGCGAAGAAGTGAAGGGGAACCGCGCCCCCGATGTGCAGCTGAAGGCCTCTCAAAGGCCGGCACTTGAGGCCTTCGCCAGGTGCGAGAAGTATTTGTCAACACGCGATCTTGTAGGAGAGTTCGTGGCATCCGGAGTATGGCCCCTCAGCTAGGACTGGACCACCCCGAAATTTGGTGACAAAGGGCCGGAGGGGCTCTGCCGCCCACATCCTGCTCTCCAAGGTTTCACAGGTATTATCTTTTATCACGTTCCTAAATGCACATTGGCTGTCATTTGCTTACACTTCTTGCTTTGTGGCAGACCTAACGGTAGCCGAAGTGGAGGCTAAGGCCATGATGCTGCTCGGGAAGTTCACCCAGAGCAGCCCAGCTATGCGCTGACCAATGTCTCGGCCGGCAACTCAACTGGATTTTTGAGTTTCGAGGTCTTGCTTATAAAGACAAACTGAAAGTGACTGCGCCCTTACCGGGTCAAAGCGGAGAGGGCTCCCCGACCGCCGATATCGGTGGAGAACCTGTCGCTGCCAGCCAGAGGAAGCAAAGAAATGCAAACCTGTCACCGCAAGGGGGCAAAAAGAAAGCACTTGCCCTAAGGAAGAGACCTCACGAAGTGGCCTTCGATGACCTTCGTGAGGAATTGACTCCCGAGGGCTCACTGGCCCTTCAAGCTGTACCCATTCGACAGGAGCCCCCGAAGGGTACACAGGATCCTTGCTCCTCTTCATCGAAGTCGTCCTTTTGTGCGTGCATGGACTTTCGCATGCTAATTGTTAGTGACGATGACGAGGAGCCTTCGGATCCGCATGTGACTGCTGAGCCAGCGGTAGGGGAAACTGAGGCTGAAGGAGCCGAGAATGTTGAGGCAATCGTCTTCCTCTTCGTCTTCGAGTTCTTCCTCCAACGACAAGTCGTTTGGTGGCCACAGAGCCACAGAGACCGAAGAGGAGACTTCACTGCCCATGCCCCGCTGTGGCAGAAAGGGGCTTATGAGTCACAGCGGCTTACTCGACGTGAAGGCTATTGAAGCCGAAGCCTTCAAGATTTCATCATTTGAGCCAAGCTCGGGGGAGGTCAATGATGCAAAGAAGATTTTTAGCACCTTCGTTCTACCTGAGCTTGAGATTTTTCTCGCTCGAAAGCTCGCTGCTGAGCTCATCGACGCTTCCGACCTAGCCATTGCGAAGGTATTTGTATATATTTTATTATGTTTATTTATTTATTACCGTCCTGCATCGTTTCCTAGGTTATTCATTCTCATACCCACGCGCTATCGCAGGCTATGCTTATCTCGCGCGCTCAGCGCAAGCAGGCGGAGAATTTTGAGGCCTGCGCAAGAAATGCAGAGGCGCAAAGGGACATGTTTCAGGTCAGGGCGGAGAAGGCCGAAGCCCAAAAATGGGAGTTCGCACGATGAGCGAGGGAGGCTGATCTTCCCTTGCAGCAGCTTGAAAAAGAAGTGAGCTCCCTTTGCTCAGGCAAACAGAGTGTAGAGGAAGAGGTCACATGCCTTCGGTACAATCTAATGGCGTCCGAAGCTCAAGTTTCAGAGCTGCAAGCCCTCTGCATCGTTGAAAAAGCTAAAACGCAGCGCCTGCGCAAAGAGCTGGACGAGGCGAAGGTGCTATCCAAGGACACCCTCACTGTGCTTGGAGAACTGGAGCCGAAGGCCACAACAGCCTGCGAACCATTAGCAATACCTTTGATGGATCGGTGCTTTGGCCCTGCCTCCAACACTTGACCTTGTCGGGCTGGGTGGACTTATTGGATGGATCAGCAAAACCAGCAGAAGCCTTTTGCCTGCGGCCCAGCTATACGGTGACTTCTGCGCCATGGTCTCAACCAAGAGTTTAGTCCAGTCAATTGAGATGACTGGTTGTTACCATCACATTGCGCTTCAAAAACCCACCTTCTGCTACCCATCGGATATGTCAACTTCGGCCGTGTTGAGGGCATTGAAGGCTACTGCGTGGTCATTCACTACCAATTATTGGTGTAAACACGGCCGCGAGCTCACCCTCCGGGAGGCGGAAATCAATCACCAGCGAGTACGTGTTTTTGTTGTTTTTTTAGAGGGTCAGGATTTTTGCCGTCTGCGCATGCATTGAACCTTTTTGCTATAGGCGAAAGTGAAGGAGGACCCTTCAACTAAGGCGACGATCTCGGCAGCCGAAGAACCCGAGAAGGTGTGAAGAAAAAGCGCGAAGCGTCGTGTTGGGTTTTGAACATTTTGTTATCGACTGGAGCATTCTGTAATATATACAGTTTTGTTTGTTGTTAAATGTTTTGATTATCTTCGCTCCCTATGTAGGTCCTCCCCTCAGACACTGCGTAGGTAGCCGAAGATTATATTCCCATCACTATGATGCGGGGCAATTTTTTCATGTCTTGGTCTTGCTGGGACTCCTTCCACCGCCGCCACCCAGCTATCGATTTTGAGAGGTACTGGAGTGCAAAGTGTAGGGCTTATGATGTGATGAATGCCAAATCCAAAGCGTTTTGGAAGTCTTTTAGCCCTTCGGTTTTAGAGACCCATAGGGCTGAGCGTGAGTCCCATTGGATTGCACGTGGATACGTTGAGCCTCTGCATATTCTCGTCGACCCGAAGCCCAAGCCGGAAGATGATCCTGCCCCGCCAGTTTCAATTTTGTTACTGCCGAGGGCCTTCTACGCAAATAGTGCGACATATCGAAGGCGGGAGCACTTCGCCTGTATCTTCGTCTACCACTTCTTCATCTTCTTACGTTGGATCCCCATTGGATCCAGTGTTGCCTTTTCATACCAGTCAAGGCATAGCCTTTCAATTTGGCTTTAGCCGATGGTATAAGGATTTGGTTGATCCTGATGTTGATGATTTTGCGGAATAAAGAATGTTGAGATGATTATTATGTTTTGTTATTATATTGTGCTTATTGAGTTGGTCCTTATTGATTTGGACCTTCGTCAGCATCGCGCGCGAAGTGTGATCTTGACAATGACGCCCCCCCCCCCCCGACATTGAAGCCGTAGGACCTTCGACAGCAACGTATGCGAAGCATCATTTAGAGAACGCCATCCCCCCTGACCTTGAAGCCGTAGGGACCTTTGGCAGTAACACAAGTAAAACATCATTCGGAGAACGATGTCCCCCCCGACCTTGAAGCCGCAGGGACCTTCGGCAGTAGGGACTTTACTCTTAATGGCCCGGTAGTGCATATCTTGGTTTCGCGTTGTAATTGCTATTTATCATAAACGCTATCGTAGCGATGGTTATCCAAGCTTTGACTTTTATTTCGTCAAATTTTCATTTTTTTCCTGTAGACTTCCCATATTTTTGGATTAACGTCATGCTTCTTCATTTGATTTCCCTTTTTGTTATTTTTGTTTTTGTTTTTTTTGTTTCCAAAGGTATCTCGTGCCTTCGGCATGGTGTAGGTGTTCGCAGCCATTTTTTTTAGTGCGGGGGCAGACACTCTTAGCCCCCGACTATTAGCCAAGAGGTGCACCGCCTTCTGAGGTCGAGGAGCACTTCAGCTTTTTTTTTCTTCCGAAGGTATGTTTCTCCTTCGGTGCGGGGGGGGGCAGGAACTCTTAGCCCCCGTCTTAGCCGAGAGGTGCGCCGCCTTCTTTGAGATCGAGTAGCACTTTGGCTTTTTTCTTTCGAAGGTTTGTTTCTCCTTCGGTGCGGGGGCATGCACTATTAGCCCCCGACTTAGCCGAGAGGTGCGCCACCTTCTTTGAGATCGAGTAGCACTTCAGTTTTTTTTCTTTCGAAGGTTTGTTTCTCCTTCGGTGCGGGGGCAGGCACTCTTAGCCCCCGACTTAGCCGAGAGGTGCGTCGCCTTCTTTGAGGTCGAGCAACACTTTGACTTTTTTTCTTCCAAAGGTTTGTTTCTCCTTCGGTGCGGGGGCAGACACTCTTAGCCCCCAACTTAACCGAGAGGCGTGCCACCTTCTTTGAGGTCGAGCAACACTTCAGCTTTTTTTTTCTTCCGAAGGTTTGTTTCTCCTTTGGTGCGGGGGCAGGCACTCTAGCCCCCGACTTAGCCGAGAGGTGTGCCGCCTTCTTTGAGGTCGAGCAACACTTCGGCTTTTTTTTCTTCCGAAGGTTTGTTTCTCCTTCGTTACGGGGGCAGGCACTCTTAGCCCCCGACTTAGCCGAGAGGTGTGCCGCCTTCGTTGAGGTCGAGCAGCACTTCGGCTTTTTTTTCTTCCGAAGGTTTGTTTCTCCTTTGGTACGGGGGTAGGCACTCTTAGCCCCCGACTTAGCCGAGAGGTGCACCGCCTTCTTTGAGGTCGAGCAACACTTCGGCGTTTTTCTTTCGTCCCCCCCTTTTTTTAAGGATTACAGACATTCATGTGTAACTCGATCATAATTACTTTGCCATAGAGGTGAGGACGCTGCAGGAAGAAATTCTTTAAAATGTGGGCAACTTCGAAGAAACCCATGATCGAAGTTTTGCCGCGGGTTTGCGCCCGTCCAAAGTCGAAGGGTAAGATGTCTTTCTTTGACATTTCATACCTCGACTTTTATGGTGAGTTCTCGGCGTGCTTCTTGTCGTTGGTGTGCTTCCTTTTTTCAAAGGCCTGCAACACTTCAACGATGAATAATGCATACTCAACAAATGTACACGCTTTCTTGGGGGTAATTCCATATATATTAGAGGGTTTACAAAGGTCGATGCCTCGTTAAAAACCTCACGCCCTAACGAAGGGTTCCCCCTGTGAGGAAAAGAGTACAACGCCCATACACTGTTTTGATAAAATGAAAGGAAAACAAAATTACATAAATGTTGCATTGGTTCGTGTCGTTCGCCCATTGATGCGAAGACTTCCTCGGTTACTACACATAGAACTTGCGAAGGTTGTCGGCATTCCAAGTGTGCGGGAGCTCATTACCTTCGACAGTAGCCAAGTGATAAGATTCGGGCCTTAATGACCTCTTCACCAAGAAGGGTCTGTCCCACTTGCTTTGCAATTTTCCCTTGGTGGAAGCATTGTTGAGTCTTCGCAGTACTAAATCCCCAGGGGTGAAGTCCTTTGGGGACACTTTCTTGTCTCTCCTCCTGATATCTGGTCAAGTTTTCGACGACCTGTATTCTCATTTCCTCTAGCGCATCTTTTGATGTCAATTCTTCGCTTTGTGCTGATTCATTCGTGACTCAAAATGATGTATTTTTACATTCCTCCGGAGTCATTGCCTCTTCGCTGAAGAGTAGACGAAATGGTGTGAACCCAGTCGGTCTTGTTACCGTTGTTCTTACGAACCATAAGACCTTTGGCAACTCTTCCACCCACTTTCCTTTCGGCAGCCCTTGCAGACGTCTTGCGACATCAGCAAAAACAATGCCGTTTGCCCTTTCCACGGCTCCATTTGACTGTGGGTGATACATTGATGGGAAGTGGACTTATTCCCAGGTGTTCGCAGAATTTCCTGAACCCTTTGCTATCAAATTGCGTGCCGTTATCTATGGTCACTTCGTGTGGAACTCTGAAGCGGCAAACGATGTTTTGCCACAAGAATTTTTGGATATTTCTTGACGTTATATTCACCAGCGGCATTGCCTCCACCCACTTGGAAAAGTACTCTACTGTGACGACAGTGTAACGTAAGTTTCCCGGGGCAACTGGTAACTGTCGGACAATGTTAATTCCCCACCATGTTAACGGCCAGATCAGTGGTATGAGCTGTGTCTTTGTTGAAGGCCTGTTTGAACCCTTCGCCATGTATTGGCATTGCGTACAACTTTGGACTATATACTCCGCATCATAGACCGCCTTCGGCCAATAAAATCCTTGCCTAAATGCTTTTCTGACGAGGGCTCGAGTGCCTATGAGCGAGCCACACAATCCTCCATGTACTTCTCTCAGCAAGTTTTGTCCCTCTGCCTGGGATATACATCGCAACATCGGTGCACAGACTCCCATCTTGTACAAGTCACCCCCCATAATTTTGTAGTTTTCGGTTCTCTAGGCCATGCGCTTCGCCTCGACATTATCTTCAGGCTCATAGTAGCCGCGAAGATAAGCCATTATGGGAGAGCGCCAACCTTCGCTCTCAATTATAGCGACTGAGCGTGCCTTCTGCGAAGAGGCCTTTATAGCTGGCACCTTAAATTTTTGATAAAACACATCTTGCGGTATCAGTAGATTTTGCGCCGCAGCCTTTGCGAGGTCATCAGCCTTGAATTTGTCATTTGTTGATATGCTCTTGACTGTGAATCCCAGGAAGTGCTTTTCCATGCTTCGAACTGTTGCCATGTATTTGACTAGTTCTGGCTCCTTCGTCTGAAATGTCTTGTCAATTTGGCTTGCTATCACTTTAGAGTCCGTATTCACCAATACCCTCCGGGCGCCCAAAGCTCGTGCCTTGTGAAGGCCAAGGAGAACTGCTTCGTACTCCGCAACATTGTTTATCGATCGAAGCTCAAGCCTGGTGGCATATCTCAACTTCACTCCCCAAGGCGAAGACAACACTGCCGCCACACCAGCACCCAAAGCCCCCCAGGCTCTGCCACAATATGCGATCCAGACTGGGTCTAACGGTACTTCTTCTAGAGCTTCGGCCTGCGGCATCCAATCTGCCATGAACTCCGCTAATGCCTGAGACTTGATCGCTGTTCTTGCAACGAAAACTATCATGAATGCTGCGATCTCTGCAGCCCATTTTGCAATCCTCCCTGTAGCTTCACGATTTTCAAACATGTCACGAAGGGGTAGGGAGGTGGGCACTATAATCTTGTGAGCCGTAAAGTAATGGCGAAGCTTCCACAATGCCATTACTTGCACATAGGCCACCTTTTCCATTTCAGAGTAGAACCTCTTCGGGCCCGCCAAAGCCTCCAACACATAGTATACCAAAAATTGTTGCAACTTGTTATTTTCTTGCCTTTCTTTCACAAGTACGACACTTACTACCGAAGGGGATGCTGCTATGTATAGCAACAACTCAACCTCGGGATCGGGGCTTGACAGGGCTGTGAGCTACGTTAGATATTTCTTCAACTTGTCGAAGGCTTCCTGCTGCTTCGCGCCCCATTTGAAGGGGTTAGAGCCTTTTAGCGTTTTGAAGAAAGGTAGGCTTCGCTCGGCTGATTTTGCGATGAACCGGTTTAGCGCTGCCAACCTGCCTGCCAGGCACTGTGCTTGTTTCCTGCTCCGCGGGGGGTCTCATGTCAATTATTGCTTGAATTTTTTGGGGTTCCACCTCGATGCCCCTTTCCGAGACCAAGAAGCCCAGCAAGCTTCCAGACTGCACCCCAAATGTGTATTTTTCAGGGTTCAGCTTTAGGCCTGCACTTTGTAAGTTTTTGAAAGTTTCCCGAAGGTCTTCGAGGTGGTGGTCCTTTCTGATGCTTTTGACCACTATGTCGTTGACATATGCCAAGACATTTTGCCCTAGCTATGACTTTAGCACTATATGTACCAACCTGGTGAAGGTGGCACCAGCATTCTGAAGGTCAAAGGCCATCCTTACAAAGCAATATATACTGAAGGAGGTTCTGAAACTTGTTTTTTTCCTCGCCCTCCTTCGCCATCCAAACCTGGTGGTACCCAGAGTACGCTTCCAGAAAACTCAACATCTCACAGCCAGCAGCAAAGTCCTTCGGACAAGCTCTGTTTAGGTCTGTGAAATCTACACACATTCTCCACTTGCCATTACTTTTCTTGACTAACACCGGGTTGGCCAACCACTCCGAATGCAATACTTCGCGCACCACGCCGGCGTCAAGCAACTTCTGCACTTCAGTCTTAGCTGCCTCTTCCCTCTCTTTTGAAGTTTTTTGAAGCTTTTGCTTCTTGGGCTTCGTATTTGGGTCTACATTTAAAGTGTGTTGAATGATTTCTCTGTTGAATCCTTGCAAATCCTTCGGAGACCAGGCGAAGTTATCTTCGTTGTTGCGAAGGAACATTATCAACCTTCGCTGAGCTTCTTCTGTGATTTCTGCCCCGATGATGACTTTTTTGTCTGGGCTGTCTGGACATAGTGGCACTTTCTTGGTCTGTCCTTCTGGTCCAGCCTTCGCCATTTTATGTACCTTTGGTTTCTCTTCGCGCTCTTCACGATCCATCGAATGTCCAGCCACTACGTGGACATTTCACCGGCCTAGAGTATTTCCCACTTCAATCCTACAGGCCACCTGTTGATCTCCGAGCATCGTTATGACACCTCCAGGACCAGGCATCTTCATGCACATATATGCATGGTGCGGTATTGCTCCGAATGTATTCATGACTCCTTGTCCGAATATTGCATTATAAGGATAGTTGATGTCAACCACATCGAAGGTGATATCCTCCATTCAAAAGTTTGACCCTTCGCCAAATGACACCGGGATTGCTATCTTCCCCAAAGCATTGATTGCTTTCCCCCCGAAGCCTAGTAGTGGGGACCCAGCTGGTGAAGGTCATTTCACTGCAAACCGATCCTATCAAAAGCATCGGCAATGATGATATCTGCTGAGCTTCTGCCATCTATCAGAATTATGTGCACTTCATTTCCTGAAATGTTTGCTGTAACCACAAATGTGTCCGTATGTGGGTAATCTAGAACCCTCATGTCCTCCTATGAGAAGGTAATGGGCACATCAGACTACCTTGAATGGACATAAGTTGACCCTACACCAACGTGGTTAACCTTTCGCACATACTCTTTTCGCTGCCTCTTCGATTTTGTTTCCTGATTGGATCCTCCCGAGATTGCCAACACAACATTGTATCCACGGTTTACTGTGCTCACCAATCTGCTGGTCTCCGGGGGGGCTTCGATTGCTGGTCTTGGTGGAGGCGAAGGTAGCTCTCCTTGGAAAGCCAACTGGCCAGCTGTCTGGTACATATTGGTATGTTGGCGCAACCATTGGTCACCACTGGTTAGCGAACATTGTGCTTGGGTTGGGGGTTTGATTATTTTTCCACGCTTCGCCCTGCCTGAAATGTGTGGCATGATGCACGATTCTTGCATGATCGAAGGATTGTTTTGCTAAGCTTTCTTTCATGGCCATGACCTGTGGGCACTGTTTAGTCCTATGACCAGCACCTTCGCCATGTAACTCACAGTACAAAGTGGCCAGGTCCTGCGAAGCCCGTCCACCTCGGCCTTGGCCTTTGAGACTCCGGCCTCCTCGAGTAGCCCTGCCTTGTGCTTCGCTTATCGCCTGGGTGACTTCGACTGGTCCGGAGTCTATCTGGTTGACTTCTTTTTGCTTTGATGTGTACTCAAATGCTTCGGCTTTTTTGACATGCTTTGATCTGTCTCTGGAGTGTAGAGTGCTTACCTCTCTGGCTGATGCATTTGTCTTTAGCGTTTTTGAAGCTGCCATCTCACTCTTCCTCCGAAGGTGATCCAACTCGGATCTTGTGTACTCTTCCATCTTATTGAAGAGCTCATGTACACTCTCTGGCCTCTTTCGTGTAAGCTTTCCTGCCAAAAGCCCTCCTCTGATGCCCTGTATAGCTGCACCAATGATGGTGTCTTTGCTCAAGCCCTTTGCTTGGTAGCGAATGTGTACGTAGCGATGCATATAGCTCTGCAGTGTCTCCGTGGGCTGTTGCTTCAATGAGAAGAGGCCGCTAGCGGTAACCTTGTTCACTCGATTTCCTTGGAAATTACTATATAGGGCATTGCACAATTGCTCCCATGAATAAATGGATCCTGGAGGCAACGCGGAGTACAACGACCTTGCTATCCCTTTTACTGCCAATACAAAGGCCTTCGCGAGTGTCGCGTCGTCTTCTCCAGCGGATTCGACTGCCGCCTTGAAACTCATTACAAACTCTCTCAGATCTGACTCTCTGTCAAACATTACCACTCTAGACATCTTGAAGCCCGATGGCCACGGTTGATTCTACAAGCCAACGGAGAGCGGTGACTCTAGATCAGTTGCGCATGACCATCGTCGAAGGTCCTGTGCCGGTCATGTTATGACTTCTAACAGAGTCATGTGGTGAGCTATTTCATCTGCGTGATGCAGCATGTTAATCTCTTCTTGCATTTTCTCCAGTGTTCTTCTAGCTTCTTCTGCTCGCCGACGATATTCCGCGGCCTTCTGACTTGCTGCCAAGCTATCTAGCATGCGCTTTTTCTGCGTAATCTGCCTCTCCGATTCTTCGGCTTCTAGCCTGGCTATTATTTCCTCTTCTGTCTCATCTTTGTCTTCATATTCTTCGAAGTTTCCCAAGTCATCCCACTCTTCAACAACATCCGCCTTTCTTCTTTCTTCTGCCGAAGCCTCGAAGCGGGCGCGAACATTAGCTTCTATGCCTCGCACTACTCCTACTGCGTCTTCCTGGATGGCTGCTTCATGGCTGTCTCCGTTATCGCCTGGGGGTGCCACATCGACACCATTGTGTTCTTGCTGGCAGCCGTTGGCTCCACCGGTCAAAGCATTGCCCGGATCCAGCATCGTCGAAGGGAGCGTTTTGGCCGAATCCCTGACTGGAACCGGGCGCTCCGGCAATGTCTACGATGTACCAGGTGGCTTCGTCTTCTTTTTATGTGGCATGGCTTCAGTCTGTCCGATCCCCACGGACGGCGCCAATTGTTGGAACCTAAGTCCCCAGACAAGGAAGGTCTTTGATCTAGAGGGGAAGCCGAAGGCTTTGAAGTGTGACACGTATCAGAGGGTGAAATAATCTAAATTTCTCTATCACCTTAGTTGTTGTGCTAGCCTATTTACAGCCCGTACTCAACCACTCCATGCTAGGATTTACAGTTTCACCCCCCAATTGCCACATTCCTGGCATATTCGGGGGTATTATGGTACCATCAAGTACATCTGCACATTTACAACTATATCGACGGACTTCGACTCGCCATCTAAAGGGGTAAGGGAGATCATCCCCCAACAATATGTTAGTAGGTCTCATGGATGCAATACATCAAGAAGCCACAGCAGCCGGGACAAAGTTTGATTGAATTAGAGAAGTCCCAGGAGGATTGACCTCACTGGATAGTTATGTGCAGAGAAGTTTGCACTCACCGGAGCTTTGTGTTCAAATATTGTTAGCCTCACCAGAAAGTCTGGTGCTTTATATGTTGAACTCACCGGAGTATTTCTAACAAAGGGGAGAAGGCTGAGGACCTCACCGGATAGTCTGGTGATCTGCACTGGATAGCACCGGAGCATTTCTTGTAGAGAAGAATGCAAGTGCAAATACTGAAGATCAACCCACCGGAAGGTCCGGTGCTTGGTTTATGCTCACCGGATTATAGCACCAGAGCATTTCTTGCAGAGACGACTACAAATGTTAAAGAATAAAGAACAACTCACGGAAGGTACAGTGCTCTAAAGATCAATGCACCAGAGCATTTTACATAGGGAAGAAGTGGCGTTGTATGGCTCAAGATAACTCACCGGAAGGTTCGGTGATGGATTTGAATGCACATCAAAATATCCGGTGTCCACAGAGGCTTTGAGTGGAGTTCCAAATAACTAGTTTCTGAGTTTGTACTCACCGAATGATTTGTTGTTAGTACTACTGTTCTCACCGGATCATCCGGTGTTAACAGCTTTTCTAAGCTGTTGGAAAAATAGCTAGTTGGCAGGCTTGAAGCTATAAATACCCCTGCACTCAGTCATTTAACATGTGGCATGCTGTTGGAGTCTAGATGAAGCTCATACACACTTGAGAAGACATCCAAGCCACCAAAGTGCTTAAAGTGATAATCCAAAGCAATTAAACACAAGATTGGAGAGTGTTTAGTGCTTATAGGTCTAGAGTAAGTTGTAGCTAGGTGCTGCAGCTTGAATAATGGATCAAAGAGTGATCCTAGCTTGTACCGAGTGGTACGTCGGCGTCTTAGAGTCTTGGTGACTCGCCAGCATCTTGGGCCTTGGTGGCTCAAGCTTGTTGACCCTCCGACTTGGTGTGGAGCGGCGGCAAGACATGTGTATGGTGATGTGGAGACCCTTACCTTGGTGGCTCAAGCTCCGAAGTGATCACGGTGGTAAGTGACCGGAAGAGAGACTAGTGGTGAGACCTTACCATGGTGGCTTGGTGGCTTATCGTGCTTGAGACCTTGTCTTGGTGACTTGGTAGCTCAAGAGCTATGACCGGAAGAGACTTAACGGTCAGAAAAATATCCTTTGTGGAGCTCCAACGTGGACTAAGGGTGGCCTTCATACCATTGATACATGGGATAAATATCTCTTGTGCCGAGTTTGTCTCTCTACCTTATTTACGTTTTTGTATTTACATACTTGCAATTACCTTACTAGAGTAGGCTATAACTCTCTTAAGCGGTAGAGTAAACACACTAGATAAACCTAGAGCTCATTTTGATAGAAATCGAGATAAGTTTATCTTGTGAAGTTTTTGGAGCCAATTTGTTTTAGGTTTCTAAGTGTCCTAATTCACCCTCCGCGTCTTAGGACGTCATCGAACCTCATAACTTGGCATCCAAAGAAGCTCTACAGGCCTATAAATAGAGGGGTAGGGCTATGTAGGAGGGTGAACCCGTCACTTGAGCCTCTTAAGTCATTCATATGAGAGCTTTATGCTAGGGTTCTAGAGAAGAGGAAGATGAGTGCTAAGCCTATGTATTAGATTATGACTTGATAAGGAAAAAATCTTTGTAATTTGTCTAAAATTGGGCCGACCTCTGCAAGGAATGAAATTTATATTTACTCTTGCGCTTGAATTCACCTCCTTTTAGTTTCCATCTATTGGTTCCCTTACAAGTTTGCAAGTTTTTCATCCAGGTTGTGATTTTTGTTTTCGTGTTTAAGCTGAAATTTCCCACCTTGTTGGAGTGGTTTTTCTCGTTGCTGGAGGCATAAAATGTGCGTACAAACGTATATAATCAGGTATTGAATTCTCTTGCCTATTATCTAGCAACTTGGAGACTTTCTTCACCTGGTGTTCATCTTTTTGATATTTGAGTGTTTCTTCTCAAGATCCAAGCCTCATGTGGGGATGAGTCATGGATTGGTATATTGTGGAATCTAGTGTTCGATTCTAATCATGAGATCCACCATTGATTGAATTTTGAATTTTTGAATCGCTGTTATGTTCTAGTCGGAACCTCTGGTCCAACCCAAAACTTCCGGATTGAAGTTTTAAATCATGACAGAGAACGCCAAGCTAGAGTCCATCTGGAGCTTCCGGGCACCTGGAACTTCCGGATAAATAGTATTTTCAGTATTAAGTTTCCGATGTGTACTTTGTTGAGTTTTGTTGAGATTCGTTTTTGAGGTGAATTGTGTGAATATAGGAGAAGGCTATCAAAGAAATTTGTTAAGACGTCTATTGACCCATCTCTAGTTGTCGTTCTCGGTCCTACACTATCTGAAATGGAAAATGAGCATTCGTCATCATATATCAAAATAAAGAATTTAAGTATAAAGAGCTACAAACAACTCACCAAACATTCCACACCCGTTTCCACCATTCATGAGGTCGATCATGCCGCTACCTCAAATAGTGACACTACACTGTAGCATCCAACAAAGCTCATATTGGTGTCCACACCACCCCGGTGAAGCGGTTCGCCCTTCCTGTCGCCAAATGCCACCTACCACGCTTTGGTGTCATGAAGCCCACCTGATCAATATCATGCCCATGTTTAGTCTAATATCACATATCCAAACCATGTGTCCCATTTTAGATTAAAAATTAAACCAATAATTGATGCTAAAATGCAAAGAGAGAACAATCTTTTGTGTGCAAAGAGAGAATGTGGCAACAAAATCATCCATAGTGTTCCATTCTTCCATAGGAAACAACTTGACATAATTCAGTGCTTATATTAAAAAATAATGTACTTCCACCATTACCGGCACTATTACATTGACACTAAATATTTTAATTTACAGATGGGGTATCAAATTAACAGAACAAGCATCAGGTACACTTTAATTTTTGTGGAGAGATTAAGACAGCCTTCTTATCTTAAAAGAAACTAAAAGGCAGGACATCTATACTCTTGTATAAGAAAGGATTAATTCATTATATGCCACAACACACCTATATTCAATCCATCAAATGTAGGCATACCTCGCCAAAACTCATATGGCAAGATCAAAGAGTGATTACATCCCTAATTAATTATGTTCTTTTTACCCACATCTTGATCATTCAAATATCCACCCAAGCCAGATGCTGCTTACTATATATGACAACTATTTACAACCTTTGATTAATGTGGTTGCCCAATAATGAGACAATTTGTTTTCTTTGTAGTTTGGCATGCACAGTTAACTACAATATCATTTGACTAAATCAATTAAAAAAGAGAAGCCATCAACAAATCATGAGATCTCATCTGAACAAAAGTAAATGATGGGCTCTCATTTACCGTTAAAGGGATGCAGCTAAAAGAAAGACTTGCCAGATTAATCAGAAGCTAATGAATGGCATTAGACTGTAACAGTCTGACTGCCAATACAAGTGATTTCACATTTTTGAGTAGATAGAATATATATTATACAAATGTAAGAAGCAGCCATATTGGACATGACCTGGTTTGCAGACAATGTGGGCATATCTTACAAATAAAATCTCCAATCTATCTTAAAAATGGACTTCTTATCCAGTTATCCTTCAAGCCGGTATTAGATGGAGGCATACCTCATCAAATCAGATGGCAAGTTCGTTAGCTCCCCTCCCCCCCCTCGCGCAAGCAACAAAATCATCACCCCTCAATGATGTCAGCAACAAATTCAGAATGAGAATGGGCATTGCTGACTAAAGAAATTTTGAAGACAAAGTATAGATTCAGTCTGAATTTTCCTTTCAAATACATCCTTGAGATAAAGAATAATTATACCATTGCATGAAAATAAGATGACGCTGCACGTTTTAAAAAATTTGCATAAGCAAAGAGAAGCAAACTCAAACTTCTATAACCTATATTTGAACACAACAGAATTTTTGTTCCGTAGTCCTTATATCAGCCCCATACAGCCATCTGCCCTTAAAATATAATGTGCTACCAAGAACATGCCTTTTATTTAGGCTTAAGGAGAGAGGTAGCAGTACCTTTCTTGGACTCTTTGAGCCATAAATAATTTGCTCAGCTGCTTCTTTTGGCTTAAAAAAAATCAATAGAACATAATTTAGACTCTTTTATTACCTTAATTGAAATGTTGTCAGGCATGCTTAAGAATAGTCCATTTAGGTGATGCATAATACTTTCCTTACGACTGTACTATATAGTTGTAGCTCATTGGAGTCTAAGACTCTATTTGGCAGAGCTCAGCTTCTAGCTCTACGTCAGATCTTGTATTTGTAGGTTAAGATAAAATGATTTCAGTCTCTACTTTTAGACTAAAATAAAAATAAAATGATTCACTAAAACACCTTCCATGTACCTACAACTCCAGTTAGCTCTAAAATTTTTTAGAGATGGAGCTATGTCAAACAGACCTTAAATTAGGAAGTTCTGGTCTCTACTAATATAGAACAGTCATTTGTGGCGAACACACTAATATGTACTCCACTGCAACTTCAAAAGCACCACCAACCCTTGGAATAAAATCAAATCACATACCGGGCAGGCAGATCATAAGCATTGGTCATCTTAGCCATGCCAGTCTGGCACCCACCCTGCAGACCACCCACGAACGAAAAGCCACCTTACAATCCCCATTTTACAAACCAAATTAGTAAGTAAAATTAGCATCTCAAAACCAAACAATACCAAGGTGGCACACTCTTCAGCGAGTCCTGACCCTGCAGTAGCGTGAAGCCCAGGACTGTCATGAGCTTCGTCCAAGTTCTGCGCAACCATATGGACCATTAGCGTCTCAATATGCAACATTCGGACAGCCCAGTCGCAAAGAGAATTCCGACCTCGTTGGTGGAGTTGATGATGGCATCGACTTCTAGGTTCCACGGGTGGTCTTGTTAGAGGTAGATTTTAGAGTTGATGTTATGGTCGATGGGGAACCAGAGGCTCCGCAGCCCCAGGCCCTGGTGGCCGCGTTATCGCTGGTGAGCGGGTCGGAGAAGGAGAGGAAGGAAGATGTGGGAGACGTAGCATTTTAGACTCCAGTATCCAGGCTTGAATCGTCATGAATGGGACGTAGCAGTACAGCGAGTTCTTAATTGTTGCTCCATAGTCTAGGCACACACGGTACAGGGCTTGACGGACGGCGTATGCCTTCTTCGAAGTTGGATCTCCTTGTCTTCGTGGTGTAGGTGCTTGCAATTCTAAACTCTCCCTTGTGTGCACGGCGTCCATAGACAAAGACGGTGACGGACCATTCCGTGCGGTTGGCTTACCTTGTTCCTTCGTACATTGGCTTGTTTTGATGTCCCATATCGGTAAGTAAGGCCTATAGCATCCTTGGCAAGATCTCTTGGCGCAATCCGTTAGAATGACGAACTTCATTGAGATATGACTCTATCTATAGGTTTAAGCACAAGAGGAGGGTAAGTAAATCTTACTAGATGAGAGAAGGGTAAGAGGTCTTTAAGCATAACTTTTATTCTTTCCAAAGCTCCTATTTTTAGGGTTGACGAGCTATCTAAGGCTACGTTCTAGGTTGATATGGCTCTGATATCACCTCTGTCGAGACCGGTTCAAGAAAGAAACTAATCTCTTCTATGTGTTGAGCCCATGAATCAATCCCAACACATAGTGACTTTATTGATGATAATAATTACAATATTCAAACTTAATCGAATAAATTGTCTTACAAAAGTGATCTTCGAAGGTCGAAGAGCCAATTAAACTCTGCAGCAGAACTAAACAAACTACAAAGACTCTAATCCTTTACGACTCTTCCACATGCATCATCAACGTAGAAAGCATCTTAGAACGATCCACCTTTAGTATACTCCTCGATACCTTCTCCAATTGAGTGTTTGGTGATAGCAAGAGTGAGTATTTATCGTACTCAACAAGTTGTGAAGGAAATAGTATGCATATGAAGGCTTGACAAGAATAAGGCTAATATGACTCTCTTACATAAATCAACATTTAAGTTAAAAAAGATTTGAAAAACAATAATAATTAAGTGAATAACAAACCACCTCAAGATTCCATCCATCTTGACTTAACCAACTAACTAACACCTCAACCAAAGTTCCATCCACTAAGGTTGAACCCTCAATCATAATTCTCACCACTATGACTGACCATCCTCAACTATGATTTCCACCATCACAGTTGACCCGGCTAACCAAAATATTAAGTTATAATCGTGATAGGTTTTCAGTGCCGCTCATGACCATGAGTACGGCTGAATATTCAGTTTTAACTCTGCAGAGGTTATACTTTATCCACAAGATGTTTCATTCCATTTTGCCGAGCATTCGTTGGCTGACGGAGAACCCTTACACAGTACTGAGGTGTGTGCTAGAAATTCATTATAAAGCCTTTACAATACCCCCCTCAACACATGTCTACCCGCTAAGGTTTCACTACCACGTGATTCCACCTCAACAACGGAAGCGCCCTCTTACGCCTTTTGGATCCCAAGACATCGTCCATTCACCGCTCTTCTGCCTAGTCTATACTATGCTGAGAGTAAGCAATTACTTAGCTAGGTTTGTCCCATAGCAGGCTTGTGGTTGTACTGTAAACACAGAAAGATTCAAAAAGAACCAAAAACATACAACAAACATCATCAGTCACAAGATTACACTATTCTGACAATTCGACGAAAGAACGAGTCAAAACAAAGCTACAGTTGACAAGTTATAATTTTCTAAAGATTAAAACAAGACTAGAAAGATTATCTTCATATGAAATTCTGTTGCTAGGAATTTTCTAGTATTTTTCCAAAGCCATCTATGATTTTCTGGGATTTTTCAAGAATTTTCAAGCATTTATTTGAATTATAAACTATTTAAAACTCTTAAACATAATTAAATATACCTATAAAACATTATTAAATTTTTTTGAGAAATTAATTTACTAACTATTATTAGTTTTTAGAAATTTTTTCTTCTAATAAATATTTATTGTGCAATATTTACTATTTATGACATCAGCAAAACAATTAAAAAGAAAAGAAAAACTGACTAGGCTCTACAGGTTGAGGTGGCTTGACACGTAAGCAGAAGTGTTGACGTGGCTCGATGACATGGCAAAGGCTGCTGACTTGGACTATGGATGCCATGTGTCGCTCTCGGATTGGATCATGAAGGGGTATAAGGGAATCTAATCTTGGTCGTTGGCTCGGAATCGGATGGCTCTGATACTTTGGCTCTCGGCTCCGGCGAACAGAAGGCAACAACAGCTCTTCCCGCGGTGGCGCATGGCCGGAACCTCATTGGAACGACGCTTCAGTGAACTAAACTCTACGGCGAGGGGCGGAAAAGGATCGGGGCATCACAGGGAACTCACCTAGGGTACACGTTGATGTCGGAGAGGCTGGCAACGACGAACGGCAACTTGAAGCTTCGGAGATCGTCGGCGAAGGGCTCTGGGCGTCGATGTCTTCTCAGTGAGTTGGGCAAAAGCTTTGGGATGATCTAGGGAGGCTCTAGGGTCGCATATTTATAGGTAGGTGACTCTCCTAATTTCTAATTTGACTCAGATTTGAAAAGGGTGACGGCTGCGATCCGAACTTGATTCTGATGTCTCAAACGCGCTCGGGTCTCTATCTTTTGGGCAAAAGCTCACACATAGCTTTGGGATTCTTCCTCCTTTTGATTCATCGCTTATCTCCATCTCTATCTCGTGAATTTGATCAGGACTTCGTGTGGGCGGTGGATGAACTCAAGTGCACAACTCATGATCAGCTTGGGCTTTAACAATATTAGCACGGGCTTAAGCTTCTAGAAGCACTAGCGAACTTATTTGGGCAGTTGGTGCTTGCTCTCCTGCTCTAACACGACATCGATGGCGCGGTGGTGCTGGCTGCTGCTGCTGCGAGCTGAAGCGGAGAGGGAGAAGAGAGGAGGGGTGGCGGGCTAGACGGTAGATGAGCTGGGTGTACGGTGGTATTTTGCCACGGATAATTGCAATCCCCCGTATACGCATACGTGCATGTATACATATATATATAAAAATAATAAGAAGAAATTAAAAAAAAAAAAAGAGAGGAGGAAGGCAGGCTGGCCTTTTGCCTTTGGGCCGGCCCAGTCCTTTTCCTCCCTTCCCGTGCAGCCCGGCCCAGCCGGCTGCCTTACCTCCTCACGCCGCTGCCCTAAGGGCCGGGGGGGACCCTGTACCCCTTTCTTCTCCCCGCCGCCTCTCTCCTCGCGCTGCCTCGCTCGCCTGCGCTCCCAAGCCGCCCCGCCGCCTCTGCGCGCGCCTGGCCAAGCCGGCCCGCTCTTCCCCCACTCTCTCCTCTCCCCTCTCCTCTCTCTACCCTCGGGCCCTCGCACCAGAGCAGGCCGCGCCTCAGCTGCGCTCCCAAGCCGTGCCGCCGCCACGCCTGAGCCGTTCCTCTTCGTGCTTATCCTCTCCCAACCCTATCTCTTGCCCCCAACTGCCCGATCCGGATTCTTCGCGGTAGGAGACCCCGGGCCGCCGCTATAAAGGTTGGGAGGGGGTGCCCCGCGACGGAGAAAAAAAAAAGGGAGGGCCGGATCTGTGAGGAAGAGAGAGATAGAGAGAAGAGAGAAAGAGATTACCGCGTCTAGCCATCGCTTTGCCATCGCCATCCTGTTCGCCGGAGCGCCATGGCTCTCATCGCCTGTGCTGGTGGGTCTTGGCAGTGAACTCTTCTCCCCCTCCCCTCCATGGGTGCTACAGGTGTTAGCTGGCCATGCCCTCGGGCTGTGCCGTGCATACAGGTGGTCGCCAGTGTGCCCTCGGGCCATGCCGTGCGCATACAGGTTGGCCGGCCGGCCTTCGCGCCGCGTCCGTGCAGTTAGCAGGTGAAGCCGGCTGGCACTTGAGCCGCCGTGCGAGCAGGTATTCCGTATGGTTTGGCCGGCCGGTGCATTGTCGCCGCGTCCGTGCGAGTGCCGTGCTATGTTTGTTGACGGCCGGCGGTGGTTTCAGTGATTTGGCTGGTCGGTTGATGTTTTGGTAATGATGAAGGCTGGCTGTGTTCTGGTCATGGTGTTGTTTGATTGATGCTTTTAGGGCAGTAGCCGGCTGTTCTTGGTTCAGTGATGCCGGCCGTGGCTTCATGCCCGTGTCCGTGCTCGCAGGTGTTTTGAGCCGATCCTCGCTGCTGCGTCCACGGATATGCAACGCATGCTGCGTTGTTTTGGCCGATGGTTTCTCTTGCTTTGTAGTTGGGTTAGGTAGGTTTCGCACCGTGACCATGAACATGTGCAGTAGGCTGATTGCGCGCTGGGTGGGAGTCGGAGTGCTACCGTTTGCCGGCCAGGAGTTTGAGAGCCTCCAGTGCGCACGTGTGCCTGCTGCCGCCGTAGCCTTGGCTATAGATGCCTCAGCATCCCTCATCCTCTTATGTGATCAGGTGTATATTTGTGTTGATCTTTGAAGGCTATGATCTGCTGGCCTTTGTTGATCTGTGAGCTTGGTTTAATGTGCTTAGTAGTGGTCGTGGGAAATCTAATGCTTCCCCCTTTTACTTTCCGGTACATTGAACCCTACTGCTGTTTTGTGATGAACTTGATGCCTGGATGGCTCCTTTGTCGGTTATCTGCTGCTGTCTCTCTAATAGTAGTGGCCCTCTGTTCTTGTTACTCATGGTTCCTGCGAGGTGGGTGGCATCTTTTAGTGCTATAAGGTTGGGAGCTTTTCCTGTTGGCTCTCGATGATGAAAGATTAGATGCATTATGTCTAATGTGAATGACCTGTATCTAAAATGGCTTGGCTAATGATGATGAATTAATGTCACTTATGTTCCCGTGGCCGATGATGCGAATTGAGGCCCGGCAGTGTGGTCGCTTTCTTACCACTGTTATTTCCCTACCTGTGTGGGAGTCACCTTCATGGCTAAGTTGCCATGAGATTTGGCCAATGAGTTTGTAAGATGATTTTGCGAGGCCTTTGTGGGGTTGCGGCTAAGATATGGATGTGGTGGGGATAGAGGTTGTAGCTAAAGGCTTTAGATGTTGCGCAGTTCATCGGGCTCCCTTCAGGTTGTAGCTGGTAAACTGCTAGTCATCTAAATTCTCACTCCCTCTATTCCCTTTGGCTCCTGAGGCTACGGTCGATGATGATGGGCTGCCATGTCTGAGGCCTGTATGGCCTATGATGACCCGGGACGTATAAACAGTCCATAAAGCTCACGCTAGACTGTTTGTCCCGTCTTTTACTTTTATTGTCTAACGCTCACTTTGTTTTATCTGTGATCCGTGTGACTACAGCCTTGCAGACTCGGAGATGACCTTTACACGACGACCAGCAGTGCGGCTTAATCGGAGGTATTCTGCAGTTCAGCACTGCAGATGTAATTAACCGGAGGCTTCACGAAGCCACGGGAACCAGGAAACACAGTCGCATGAAGTTTAGTCAGATAGCGCGTGTGTTTGTACCGGAGTATGACATTGTAATCATTATGAAACTATACTTTACGATTTCAGTAATGAATGAATAAAGTCATGTGTTTCAATTACATTTGTCTCTTGTTCTTTCGTATACGACAGTATACTGGCACGTCCGCAATACAGATACAATTACAATATACAGCAATTCGAACATACGAAGCGGAATTTGTTTCGAATCCGCGAAACAAAATGGCACGCCCAGTGGGACATGGTTCTCCTCCCATCTTTGCTGCGCTGTGCTGGTCGTCAAGATGGTCTCCTGAGTCTACAAGTGCTACTTGCAAAGAAATCATCGGAAAAATGCTAACCAAGAGACGCTGTGGCTGCAGGTGGTTTCGTCCCTGCCCGCGACTCGGTTCCAACGATCCTGCAGTTTGGGACACTCCCACCTGTGGTCATCCTACAGCATGAAGGTTCAATTTACTCCAGGATGATGAAGGAGCCAACTTCGGCTCCCGCGACAAGCAGGGCTCAAAAGAGAGCCTTCTCACAGATCAAGGAGGAGTGCCACGACATTATTGCCGAGGCCAAAGCCATGTTGAAGGGTTTTCCCCTCACGAGTAAAACAAAAGCTGAGTTGGTCGTAGCACTAGACGCAGTTTGTGAGAACTTGCGTCAAAGTGTGACCCTTGCTCGTTCAGAGGGAAGACTGCACGCACGCCGGAATTGCCGGCGAAAAATTGCTAAAGCTCAGAGGCTTCGACAACAGATCGCCTCCCGTTTTACTTCAAATTGCACCACAGATGAAGAGGCGACTGCGAATGTGCTCACGCCTCGCGCATGGACTCATCATGCGACACGAGCCAGACTCCCCGCTCGAGAGGCCATCGTAGAGGAGTTTTTGTCTCATCGCCTTGGGAGGAGGCGCAGGCTCTACAACCCCAGTCTCGCTGGCTGCCAGCACTGGGTGCCTTGTTTTCACATCGGTGTGACGACTGACCCTTCTTCGTCTAAAGACACAAATCAGTTTGCCGTGCTTCCAAGTGAAGTACCGGCGCCTCGACCTGATGAGATACAACGACAACTACAACAACTTAGAGACCAAATGAACGGTCTCGAAAGACAGCTTCGCAGCACAACTGCGTTAGAAGTTCCAAGGACTGGGGGCAATCCTCGTCCTACAAATCATCATCAAGATCATCGCGCCGAGGTTCTGCGACAAAGAGGCCCTCCGCCTACAACATATCGGCCACGACAAATGCAGCCACCCACTCGTTGGGATCAAGAGTCGCATCGCCAAGACTACGCATATCCAAGAAGGACCTTTAGGCATGACCGGAGGCTTCCCTACGAGGCGGCTTCCTCCAGCTACGAAGCCCCGAGGCACGAGGCTCCTATACGACCGGCACGTCATCCCGCTTCATCAGCTAGATACTCAGCTCCGTATATTCTCAACGAGAATCAACGGAGGCGCGAGCGAAGGAAGAGAAACCGGCAAGCCTGGTTCCGTGAATTACAGGACATAGTTCTACGTCATGTACAAGTCCGCGTTCGGGCGGATGGCCAAGTCCACCCGGAGGACGGAAGAGTTAGCGTTCGGGTAACGCCAAATCTCGAGCAAAATTCGAGATACAATTTCCTCTTAGAACGCCTGGCTCCAAAGCCACGGCAAACACAAGACAATGGCTCTATCCCTGTTTCAACAGGGCTTGCCAGGCAGCAGCAAAGGGTTGAGCCCCCTCAACCCTCTCAAGTCATCGCTACTAAAGAAAATGAAAAGCCAGTAACAGAGGACAAACCTGCAAATGTCCCTGAGGAAGTGACACCGCCATCTACTGTTAAAGGGTCCCGACAGCTTATAGAACCAAGCTCAGATGCTTCGACAAACTATGATACTACGTCTGAGAGCTCTAAAAAGTCTGATAATGCAGATGTCATGATGTGTGGCACAATCGGGGTATTGAGTCCCGAAGGGTTGGATTCTGACTGGGAGCCTTTGCCCGTCACACATGAGCTAGAGTACTCCTCTGATGAAGAGATTGTGCCAAATCCCAAGGCATGGTTCAATAGATCCTCACAACTTGTTGCAAAGTTACAAAAGGAGGCCATAATTGCCCCTTGCTTTCCGGTATCTGGAAAGTGTAAATCACTTGACGGGGGGTCATCTCCGTGTGATCACCACAATACTTACAGGAGTATTCCATCGCACTTGCCACAAGATAAGGGGCAGTTACACACGGTGGCTACACGCCCTGGTCCCGACACACGCTTGAAGACAACTGCTCAACAAAGAATAGAGAGTAGCCCCGTTACATCCGAAGACGAGGGACAGTATAGCTCGGGGACTCATACAGTGGACTCTCTTGAAACCCGCTCTCAGTCGCCGCATTATTCCCAGCTAGCACATTCCGCTTTGTCTGGGGATGAAGGAGAATTAGAAGGCAACAATATTGCGCCTGTAAACATGGCTAATGAAAATGATGGTACTCATCAGGAGCCATCCGCGGGGACGGGAACAAATGGGCAGAACCAGCAGGTACCCCCGCATCCGGACGCTTAAGATGAGCAAAATAGCGCTCTTGGAAGACAAGTGAGTGAGCTGTCTGCAAGAGTGGACCAACTATGTGCCATGATGATGCATTTCACATCAGGGGGCGCACGGCAACCGCACCCTCATACACTACAGGTCGCTCAAGTTGACCCGCAATTTGCGGAAATGGAAGCTGCGTCTCAGCCCCGCCATCCTCCTCCAGCAGGGGCAGGGGGCGCACCTAGTTACCAGATAGGCGCCACTCCTCCGCCTATTATTGCAGCACCAGCGAATTCAGTTACACACACTGTGCCGGCTTTAACATTAAGAGATTACCACAGTATTGCAGAAGATGTGGTTAACAGGAGAATGTGTCAGCTGGCGACCGATCAGGCCCCAAGAACATTAGAAAGCGAGCTAGATAAGCCATATGAATCATGGCACGACCGAGTTGCATTTCCCGCAGGTTGGCATCCGCCGAAGTTCCGCCTGTTTGATGGAACCGGGGACGCCACTGAGCACCTTGTATATTTTGAGTCGGTATGTGGAGATACCGCCAACAACCCTTCATTATTACTGCGCCAGTTCTCGGCTTCCTTGACGGGAGCCGCCTTCCACTGGTATAGCCGTTTACCTGCAGGTTCGGTACCTAGTTGGGTTGCCATGAAGGAGCTCTTTAAATCACATTTTATCACCATGAGGAAAGACATCTCGATTCTAGAGTTGTCTCAAATAAAGCAAAGGCGGGACGAGAGAATTGAAGATTACATCGTCCGCTTCAGAAATAATTATGTTCGACTTGCAAGAGAGATGCATCCAGAAGATGCTGTGCAGATGTGCATCCACGGCATGTTGCAACATTGGTTGGTCGGCGTGTCAAGACGTGACCCCAAGACGTTTAGCTCGCTTGGTGATGCTGTTGCAGCCACCAAGTTGGAGTTCGAAAAGGTACCCCATATCATGGAGATGTACAAGAACGCGGGCTCTGTTGATAACACTCGGCGCTTTGGGACGTCAAGCAAGCCAACAGGGAATGGCAACAAAGGGAAGGCACCCGTTGAGTCAAATGCTACGAGTACCGTTCCAGTTTTCGGTCTAAAAAATGAGCGGCCAAGACCAGCGGTACGCCCTAATGTCCGGGAAATGTTAAATAAACAGTATGTCTTCCGACGGGACCTTATCAAGAGCCTCTTTGAACAAATGAACGAGCAAAAGCTTGTAAATTTACCTACTCCGGCAAGGCCCGAGCAGGTCGCCATGATTGAGAATCCCTTGTATTGCCCATACCATCGGTATGTAGGGCATATCATTGAGGATTGTATTGCTTTCAAAGAATGGTTGCAAAGAGCGGTTGATGAGAAAAGATTGGCCCTCAAACCTGAAGCAATGAACCCTGATTATCGTACTGCTAACATGGTGACGGTGAAGCATGATGTGTCATCGTCCGTCCATATAAACAAAGAAGAAGAGTATTGGGTGCCATTCATCCAAGTAGAAGATCAGTTTGAGAGGCTTCGGCTCACGCCCATCACTCATCGTGAGAAGGAGCAACAGTGGCAGCAGGTACCGCAAAGGCACCCTCCAAGAGCTCAGCGATCAAGCTATCAAGTTAATCCTCCATCAGTGCGGATGCAAAGTGTACTGCGTGATCCAAGTCAACGACGTATGCCTCCCCGATTCATTCCCGAGTCGGAGGGAGACGAGTCTTTCCCACGAAGAATCACCACGTTGCCTACACTAGGTCAATTCTTCCCTGAGACCTGGGGGCAGCCAACGACGTCAAGAGATGAACACGTCCTCGACACTACTTCGTCCTCCGAGGTGGCGCCATGCAATGCTATCACTGCGAGTGAGGATGAGGAGGACTCAAACTCGGGAGTCGCTATTACTCCCGAAGAGCGTGAGGCTCTTGAAGCGGAAGCTGCATCTACTGAGGAGGGTGACATGGAAGAAGTACATATGAATTTGAGGAACGGGAGAGAACTTCCTGAGCCAGTAAAGCTCCAACGGCCTCGAATTGAAAAGGCCGATGGGTTGCAACGTGAAAAGCTCCCCACTAAAGAAGCCAAGCCTTCATCATCAAAAGCATTAGGTAACGGGGATGAGGGCGTGGAGTACAATGTCATTGCTCACTTAAAGCGCATTCCAGCATTACTGAGCGTTTATGACGCATTGATGCTCATGCCAGATTTAAGAGAGGCCTTAATCAAGGCCCTTCAGGCTCCTCATGTATATGAAACGGCTATGGCTAAACATCGACTCCTTAGCATCCTAGCCGAAGCCAATGAAATATCATTCTCTGAGGAAGATAAGATGGTTGAAACCAATAACCATAATCGACCACTCTACATTGAAGGAAACATTGGGAGCGCACATCTTCGCCGTGTACTCATAGACCCTGGCTCGGCGGTCAACCTTCTGCCTATTCGCAGCTTGACCCGAGCCGGGTATACTATGGATGATCTCGAGCCCACCAGTGTGGTTATATGTGGATACGATAGCAATGGGAGCAAAGCATTGGGCTCGATCACTGTAAAGCTGCAAATGTCCACTTTCAGCTTTAAGGTGAAATTCTTCGTGATTGAGTTCGTAACATCCTATTCGGCGCTATTGGGTAGACCGTGGATTCACAAATACCAAGTCGTCCCGTCTACATTGCACCAGTGCTTCAAGTTTATGGATAACAAGGGAGAGCAACACCGGATCATCGGTAATCTCTTCCCGTATACGGTGCAAGAGGTGCACCATGCAGATGCTAAGTACTTCTTCCCGGGCACCGGAGGAGAAGAACGTTTGGGGCGCTCTAACCCAGCAGCCGATGTTGTGATTACACCTGACCCGACGTCTTCTAGTTCTGAGATGGAGTTCCTCATCACACCATGCTCCAGGCAACAAGGCTCTCTCCCTCGCGTTCGTGGGAGTATGGACCGAGGAAGGCTTCGATCACGTGCTCCTGTGTCTCGACGACAACAAGGATCGGGGGCAATTAAAGAAGACAGGTCAGGTGCGTTTTGGAGTTGGAACTCCGCTTCGCCTCCCTCCACGACGCCCCTAATCGCGGGGAACTTGGAGGCTTCCTCATCAACGTCATCAACAATTACCACCACGACGAGGTCAGAAGCTAAGACCTTAATAGAGGTGCCTCCTACTAAAGACGAGGGGAGCATATCTTCCCCGCTACTTTTCGAGTATAATGCTAATACCGAAAAACCTCTTGTAACAGCACATGAGGGCCCAACAGGCGCCCCTACAGGCAACATGCAAACATCACAGGTACCTAGCAAAATGGCTGACTCTACGTCCCCTGAATATAAAGAGGGAAGAGTGAAAAAGATAGTCGCCAAAATAGAGAAGGTGGCCTCGAGCTCCCCTCTTCTTCCACTTCCATCACTTTACACTTCAGTCGCTACACCATTAGAGGTCTGGGTTGTTCCCGATCCTCAGGGATACGCCAGCCCGACCCTATTTTATAAGGTTCCACCTACTCAATGTTGTAACCTCGTGCTCAATTTTCCAGATCCTGAAGAGGATAAGGAGGAGATTATCGGGACTCTAAGGGTTGCACCAAGCATGGTCCCCTTGCTCGAGAAGTCCGGAATCAAGCTACGGAGGAACCAGAGATTACCATCTCCGCCCAACGTATGTGAGGAATGGTGGAGCCAATCAGAACGACTCGTAAAGAAGGGTCGTCTCCCCCGTACTAGGTATGGATTGGGCTACTGTCCCTTCACCTCATGTGAAGGCAACGAAGAGGATGAGGATGCTCCCGAAGTCGTCACATGTCATGCTATTTGTGCAGGTGAAGACTGGGGGCACGAGGATGAAGAAGAAGTGCCATCCGATGAAGAGGACTTGATCGAAATATATGAAGTCCCTCATCAGCCCCGATCATTCTGCGCTGCTGCGAACGCGCGACATGGCTTGAGAGACGAGCAATACCTCTTGGCCAAGATGCATGAAGCGACGCCAGTTCATCATGGAGAAATCCTCAATGCTGCCCCGGCTCCTTACCAGTTGGAGGACGGTGGGCAACAAACTGTAGATGAGCTTGTAGAGATTAATCTCGGGAGTGAGGATGATCCTCGCCCCACTTTTGTAAGCGCTACGCTCTCACTCGAAGAGCGTGAAGATTATAAACAATTTTTAATAAAATATCGAGACTGTTTCGCATGGTCGTATAAAGAAATGCCGGGTCTTGATCCAAGTATTGCTACTCATAAATTAGCGATAGACCCGCAATTTCGTCCTATTAAACAGCATCCGCGGCGTTTCCGCCCGGAATTACAAGATGACATCATTGCTGAAGTTGATAAGTTAATTAAAGTGGGATTTATCAAAGAGGTGCAATATCCTCGATGGCTCGCTAATATCGTTCCGGTAATGAAGAAGAACGGGCAAGTTCGGGTCTGTGTAGACTTCCGTGACTTAAATCGTACTTGCCCGAAAGACGACTTCCCTATTCCGATCACCGAGTTAGTGATCGATTCTACTACAGGCTTTGGAGCCCTCTCTTTCATGGATGGGTTCTCCGGTTATAACCAGATCAAGATGGACCCGCACGATGCCATCGACACAGCATTCCGTACCCCGAAGGGTAATTTTTACTATACCGTAATGCCCTTTGGTTTGAAAAATGCAGGCGCCACATACCAGCGCGCTATGACGGTCATCTTTGATGACCTTATCCACCAGTCTGTAGAATGCTACATCGACGACTTGGTGGTCAAAACTCGAGAGCGTAAGCATCATCAAGAAGATTTGCGCGTCGTATTCGAGAGACTGCGCAAGTACCAACTCAAGATGAATCCGCTCAAGTGTGCCTTCGCTGTGCAGTCCGGCGTCTTTCTGGGCTTTATTGTGCGTTACCGAGGCATTGAGATTGAGCCGAAGAAGATAAAGGCAATCCTTAAGATGCCTCCACCAGAAAATTTGAGAGAGCTTAAGTCCTTACAGGGAAAGCTAGCATATATCAGACGCTTTATTTCTAATTTGTCGGGGCGAATCCAACCCTTGTCCAAGCTCATGAAGAAAGGCGCACCGTTCATTTGGGACGAGCAATGTCAAAACGCCTTTAACAGTATCAAGCAATATCTGCTTCATCCACCTGTGCTGATGGCCCCCATCAAAGGGCGGCCCCTCATATTGTATATCGCAGCACAACAAGCTTCCGTCGGAGCCCTTCTTGGGCAGATTAACGACGAAGGAAAGGAAGTCGCATGCTATTATCTCAGCAGGACTATGGCGGGAGCTGAACGCAACTACTCCCCCATTGAAAAGCTTTGCTTAGCGTTAATCTTTGCGCTCAAGAAACTGCGACACTACTTGCTAGCACATGAGGTCCAGCTTATTGCAAGAGCAGACCCTGTGAAATACATCCTTAGTCAGCCCGCTCTCATAGGAAGGGTCGGAAAATGGGCGTTGTTAATGATGGAATACGACATCACATACGTTCCTCAGAAATCCATTAAAGGGCAAGCATTAGCTGACTTCCTAGCAGCGCATCCCATTCCGGATGATTCGCCCTTAGTCACAGAATTGCCCGATGAAGAGGTGTTCACAGTTGACATAGAAACTCCATGGGAACTTTATTTCGATGGCGCATCACGTATGGAGTCTGACCCTGATGGGACTCCTCGTAGGAGAGCCGGTGTAGGGATAGTGTTTAAGAGCCCCAAAGGAGAAACACTATACCATTCATTTTCCTTGCTTAAGGAAGAATGCTCCAATAATGAAGCTGAGTATGAAGCCCTCATCTTCGGGCTGCTCCTTGCACTCTCTATGGATATACGCATTCTTTATGTATACGGAGACTCACAACTCATTGTGAGACAGGTTAACAGAGTCTATGAAGTGCGCAAACCTGAGTTGGTCCCATATTGGGAAGCTACTCGCAAGCTTATGGAGAAATTCGAGCTCATACATATCGGACACATCCCTCGAAGCAAGAACGCTTCAGCAGATGCTCTTGCAAAGCTAGCTGCAGCCCTCGTGCTGCCTGATGGGCAGGCAGAAGTAAAAGTTGAGGAGAGATGGCTTCTACCAGCCGTACTTGAGCTCGTTCCTGAAGACCACGAAGTGAATGCCGTGGTAGATAATAAAGGTGATGAACAAGATTGGCGTAAGCCTTTCTTGGATTATTTCAAGCACGGTGGTCTGCCAAGGGACCCCGTCGCAAGACGCCAATTGCAAAGACGACTCCCCTCATACATATACATGGCGGGAGTCCTATATCGACGCTCCTATGGGCATGAGATACCACTTCGATGCTTATCACGAAGTGAAGCTGATAAAGCCTTAAAAGAAGTACACGCGGGAATTTGCGGCTGTCATCAAAGCGGGCCGAAGATGTACCATAGCCTGAAGCTGGCAGGAGGTTATTGGCCCGGTATGATGACCGACTACATCCAAGTGGCACGGTCTTGTTATGACTGCCAGATACACGGGGACTTCAAACATCGTCCCCCGGTTCCATTGCACCCCACTATACCCTCCTGGCCCTTCGACGCCTGGGGTATTGACATCATTGGCAAAATCGAGCCACCCTCTTCTAAAGGGCAACAATTTATTCTCGCCGCCACTGATTATTTCTCCAGGTGGGCGGAAGCGGTCCCTTTGAGGGAGGTGAAATCCGATAACGTCATCAACTTCCTCGAGCGTAATATCATATACCGTTTCGGAGTTCCTCATCGCATCACCTCTGATAATGGATTGTCTTTCAAGTCAAGTAAGATCTATAAGTTTGCTGAAAAATACAAGATTCAGTGGAACTACTCCACGGGGTACTACCCTCAGGCTAATGGATTGGCTGAAGCGTTCAATAAGACTCTCGTGGGTATTCTGAAAAAGACAGTCACAAAAAATAAGAGGGATTGGCATGACCGTCTCTTCGAAGCATTATGGGCATATCGAGTCACTGTCCGTACACCCACACAATCGACGCCCTACTCACTTGTCTTTGGTACGGAGGCTGTCTTGCCACTAGAACTAGAGCTTCCTGCGCTCCGGATTGCCATACACAATGAAATCACACAAGATGAGAGGGCTCGCTTGCGGCTCCAAGAATTGGATGCCCTTGAAGAAGAGCGCCTCAACGCTCTCCAAAATTTACAATTCTATCGACAAAACATGATCCGAGCGTATGACAAGCTTGTCAAACCTCGCGTATTCAGGAAGGGTGAGCTAGTACTCGTCTTGAGGCGCCCGATTATACTCACCGGCAAAAGCAAAGGCAAATTTGAGCCAAAATGGGAAGGGCCTTATGTTGTAGAACAAGTCTACGACGGAGGTGCCTACCAACTCATCAACCAGGAGGGCGTTCGTCCAATGCCCCCTATTAATGGCCGCTTTCTCAAAAAGTTTTTTGCTTAAAAAACCGTCTTCCATTCCCCTTGGATTAACATTGAAAAGGGAGAAATCCGAAGATAGTTGCGTATTTTCATAAAATAAAGGGTGTTGATCCACCCAACAATAATCATTGCCTTTCTACCTGTCGCCGAGTTGTGATCCCAGGGTATGGCTACTTGCAGGATTAATCTCTAGAGATGTATGAAGTGTCATGACTGCTTTAAGATATGATAATAAACACACACTGCACAAAAGATACATGTTCCTCTGTCTACACTTGGGTGTCAAGGCTGACTCATTCTGCCTCCGAAGCGACCAGCCGTTGTTAATCCCGTACTCTTCCACCCCAGCATAAGTGCACCCGGGGATGACTATAGGAAAAGAGCAAGAGAGGGCTACCTTCCCGACTCAAGTCGTGGGTATGTGTGCAGCTTCTTGCCACCCCGGCGTGATCAAAACAAGGGCCTTGTTACACCAAAAGTTGCCCGCGAGGTTTAGTACTACAAAACGTGGATGGTGGAATCTCAAAGGCATTCGCAATCCCAAGTTTAAGCAAATTCAAAGATCCAATGAAGGTCAATTATATTTCAAAACACCCAACGAAGGTGTCGTCAAATTAAAGCCCTCCCAATGATAAAGGAGAAGTACCAACAAATGTGCAAGCAAAGCCACCATCAATATGTGGCATGAAGACCGCGAATGCCGGAGAGTGACCATCGTCCACTATCCTCGCAGAAAATGGGGGCAACACTGCCACAGCTTGCTTCCTACCCATTTTTGATCCATGTTACTCATAAATACAGCCCCCAAGGAGTACAGAATTGTCAGCGTGCTCTAGCCGAGGAGGTAGTTCGGGGAACCCCCAACGTTTTCAGAAGTACTTTTAGACATGTGTTCTTCACACGTACACTGATGTGACGAACAATTAAATGCAACTGTCATGACTCTTCATCACCTCTGGAGGAAAGAGTCTCTTGGGGCTATATCTTGGGGTCACCTCATAGCTCGGTGACACAAGAAAAGCTCATATTTTAAAACATCGAATGCATCAAACAGGGCTGTTAGGATGCATTTCCCCTTTTTTTTCGCTTAACCATGTTTTCACAGCTATTGTAGCTCGAGCAAGCAGAGAAGTACACCATCTCTGTGTTGACGAATCTGTGGAGTCTTCAACTTCACTGGCTGGCACCTCCCAAGGTTGCAGTGGAGTTAGTCTTTTCTTCGGTAACACTGGCTGACACCTCCCAAGGTCGCAGTGGAATCGGAGATCACCTCTGGTGTGGCGCTGAGTTTCGTCACAACTAAGGTTTATCGGGAGCAGTGAAGCATGCCAGTGCGGTTCATGTGGAGCTGTGAAACCCTTCAACCCTGTTGGCTGGCACCGTGATTGTTACATGGTCACAGTAGAGTTGATAAAATTCCTCTTAAGAGAACCTCACTAGCTGGCACCTCCCAAGGTCGCAGTGGAGTCCTCTACCTTTTATGACAACGCTGGCTGGCACCTCACAAGGTCGCAGCGGGGTCGAATCCTATTCAACGATATTGGCTGGCGCCTCCCAAGGCTGCAGTAAAGTTGAGATGTTCCCTTTCAAGAGTGGTGCGTCTGTCCGCCACAACTAAAAAAAAAAAATGTTCGTAGCTGGTTGGCTCCGCAAAGTGGACACAGCGAAAGCCTCCAGGGTAATACTCGGCGGCTGTTTAATCCTTCAAGTTTATGAGCACCAAGTCAAGCCCCGCTCTTTGCCTCGCGCGGGCCCAACTTGGTGGGGGGCATTTGTACGGTGGTATTTTGCCACGGATAATTGCAATCCCCCGTATACGCATACGTGCATGTATACATATATATATAAAAATAATAAGAAGAAATTAAAAAAAAAAAAAAAGAGGAGGAAGGCAGGCTGGCCTTTTGCCTTTGGGCCGGCCCAGTCCTTTTCCTCCCTTCCCGTGCAGCCCGGCCCAGCCGGCTGCCTTACCTCCTCACGCCGCTGCCCTAAGGGCCGGGGGGGACCCTGTACCCCTTTCTTCTCCCCGCCGCCTCTCTCCTCGCGCTGCCTCGCTCGCCTGCGCTCCCAAGCCGCCCCGCCGCCTCTGCGCGCGCCTGGCCAAGCCGGCCCGCTCTTCCCCCACTCTCTCCTCTCCCCTCTCCTCTCTCTACCCTCGGGCCCTCGCACCAGAGCAGGCCGCGCCTCAGCTGCGCTCCCAAGCCGTGCCGCCGCCACGCCTGAGCCGTTCCTCTTCGTGCTTATCCTCTCCCAACCCTATCTCTTGCCCCCAACTGCCCGATCCGGATTCTTCGCGGTAGGAGACCCCGGGCCGCCGCTATAAAGGTTGGGAGGGGGTGCCCCGCGACGGAGAAAAAAAAAAGGGAGGGCCGGATCTGTGAGGAAGAGAGAGATAGAGAGAAGAGAGAAAGAGATTACCGCGTCTAGCCATCGCTTTGCCATCGCCATCCTGTTCGCCGGAGCGCCATGGCTCTCATCGCCTGTGCTGGTGGGTCTTGGCAGTGAACTCTTCTCCCCCTCCCCTCCATGGGTGCTACAGGTGTTAGCCGGCCATGCCCTCGGGCTGTGCCGTGCATACAGGTGGTCGCCAGTGTGCCCTCGGGCCATGCCGTGCGCATACAGGTTGGCCGGCCGGCCTTCGCGCCGCGTCCGTGCAGTTAGCAGGTGAAGCCGGCTGGCACTTGAGCCGCCGTGCGAGCAGGTATTCCGTATGGTTTGGCCGGCCGGTGCATTGTCGCCGCGTCCGTGCGAGTGCCGTGCTATGTTTGTTGACGGCCGGCGGTGGTTTCAGTGATTTGGCTGGTCGGTTGATGTTTTGGTAATGATGAAGGCTGGCTGTGTTCTGGTCATGGTGTTGTTTGATTGATGCTTTTAGGGCAGTAGCCGGCTGTTCTTGGTTCAGTGATGCCGGCCGTGGCTTCATGCCCGTGTCCGTGCTCGCAGGTGTTTTGAGCCGATCCTCGCTGCTGCGTCCACGGATATGCAACGCATGCTGCGTTGTTTTGGCCGATGGTTTCTCTTGCTTTGTAGTTGGGTTAGGTAGGTTTCGCACCGTGACCATGAACATGTGCAGTAGGCTGATTGCGCGCTGGGTGGGAGTCGGAGTGCTACCGTTTGCCGGCCAGGAGTTTGAGAGCCTCCAGTGCGCACGTGTGCCTGCTGCCGCCGTAGCCTTGGCTATAGATGCCTCAGCATCCCTCATCCTCTTATGTGATCAGGTGTATATTTGTGTTGATCTTTGAAGGCTATGATCTGCTGGCCTTTGTTGATCTGTGAGCTTGGTTTAATGTGCTTAGTAGTGGTCGTGGGAAATCTAATGCTTCCCCCTTTTACTTTCCGGTACATTGAACCCTACTGCTGTTTTGTGATGAACTTGATGCCTGGATGGCTCCTTTGTCGGTTATCTGCTGCTGTCTCTCTAATAGTAGTGGCCCTCTGTTCTTGTTACTCATGGTTCCTGCGAGGTGGGTGGCATCTTTTAGTGCTATAAGGTTGGGAGCTTTTCCTGTTGGCTCTCGATGATGAAAGATTAGATGCATTATGTCTAATGTGAATGACCTGTATCTAAAATGGCTTGGCTAATGATGATGAATTAATGTCACTTATGTTCCCGTGGCCGATGATGCGAATTGAGGCCCGGCAGTGTGGTCGCTTTCTTACCACTGTTATTTCCCTACCTGTGTGGGAGTCACCTTCATGGCTAAGTTGCCATGAGATTTGGCCAATGAGTTTGTAAGATGATTTTGCGAGGCCTTTGTGGGGTTGCGGCTAAGATATGGATGTGGTGGGGATAGAGGTTGTAGCTAAAGGCTTTAGATGTTGCGCAGTTCATCGGGCTCCCTTCAGGTTGTAGCTGGTAAACTGCTAGTCATCTAAATTCTCACTCCCTCTATTCCCTTTGGCTCCTGAGGCTACGGTCGATGATGATGGGCTGCCATGTCTGAGGCCTGTATGGCCTATGATGACCCGGGACGTATAAACAGTCCATAAAGCTCACGCTAGACTGTTTGTCCCGTCTTTTACTTTTATTGTCTAACGCTCACTTTGTTTTATCTGTGATCCGTGTGACTACAGCCTTGCAGACTCGGAGATGACCTTTACACGACGACCAGCAGTGCGGCTTAATCGGAGGTATTCTGCAGTTCAGCACTGCAGATGTAATTAACCGGAGGCTTCACGAAGCCACGGGAACCAGGAAACACAGTCGCATGAAGTTTAGTCAGATAGCGCGTGTGTTTGTACCGGAGTATGACATTGTAATCATTATGAAACTATACTTTACGATTTCAGTAATGAATGAATAAAGTCATGTGTTTCAATTACATTTGTCTCTTGTTCTTTCGTATACGACAGTATACTGGCACGTCCGCAATACAGATACAATTACAATATACAGCAATTCGAACATACGAAGCGGAATTTGTTTCGAATCCGCGAAACACTGGGCTAGCTGGAGTTGGGCCGAACAGAGAGAAGAGAGGAGGAGAGAGCTGGGCTTTGGTCCATTCAGCTCAAAAGCTTTTCTTTTTCCATTCTTTTTCTCTCATGTATATACACATGTATTTTTATACTTGTACATCATATATACCACATATATATAGGCTCACATAAACAAGCAATCTAGCAAGTAATCAAATATATACATATATATACTCTTTGGATTATTTAACTTTGCAAATTATTTTATTTCCTTGAAAAAGTTTTATATTTTCTTGGTTTTAGGATTTTGGTCTGTTACAAAACCTACCCCCTTAAAGGAATCTCATCCCCAAGATTCGGACTGATCTCCAAACAAGTGAGGAAACTCTGCCTTAAGCTCTTCTTCTTATTTCCAGGTTGCTTCATCTTCAGTGTGGTGGCTCCATTGTACTTTGCACATACGTATGACCTTTCTCCAAGTCAGACGCTCAGCTGTCTTCAAAATCTTGACCGGGTATTCTGAATAAGTCAAATTCTCTTCCGGTTCTACTTCTTTAGGGGTAACCATTCCTCTGGTACTCGCAAATACTTCTTTAACCGCGATATATGAAACACATTGTGCACATCCTCTAGTTTGGGTGGCAGTTCCAACTGGTAGGCCACTTCTCCACGTCTAGCACTCACTCTAAACGGTCTAATGCACCTGGGTGCCAACTTGCCTCTAATCATAAAACGACAAAGTCTTCTTAAAGGTGAGACCTTGAGATACACATAATCCCCAACCTTGAAAGTTAACTCTCGATGTTGGTTATCCGCATAACTCTTCTGTCTAGATTGGAATGTCTTTAACTTTTCTCGTATTGCCTTGACTTGCTCCTCAGCTTCCTTGAGTATTTTCAGTCCAAACACTTGACCTTCTCTAGTCTCACTCCAATGCAGGGGTGTTCTACACTTCCTTCCATATAATGCTCAAATGAGGTCATCTGTAAACTGGACTGATAACTGTTTTTATACAAAAATTCTGCATACGACATGTTCTTATCCCAACTGTTGCGATTTTGAAGAGCACAAGCTCGCAACATATCCTCAAGTATCTGGTTATTCTTTCTGTCTGACCATCTGTCTACGCCTGATATGCCGAACTAAAATTCAACTTCGTGTCCAACAATTTATGAAGTTGCTGCCAAAATCTTTAGGTAAATTGAGTCCCTCGATCCAACACTATCCTCTTCGGAACTCTATGCAAGAAAACAATCTTGGATATATATAACTCTGCTAACTTATCTCCTTTATAGGTTGTCTTAACCAGAATGAAATGAGCTACCTACGTGAGATGATCCACAATGACTCATATTGAATCATAGCATGATTGGGTACAAGGTAAACTGACTATGAAATCTATCCCAATTTCTTCCCACTTCCATTCTAGTATCTTCAGAGGTTGTAGCAATCCTACTGGTTTTTTATGTTCTGCTTTCACACACTGATATACATCACACACTGCCACATACTCGGCTATTTCTCGCTTCATACCAGGCCACCAATAGCGGTCATTCAAATCTTGGTATATCTTCGTACTGCCTGGGTGAATAGAGTAAGCTGACTCATGAGCTTCTCTTAAGATTGTCTCCTTAAGCTCTTTCTAGTCTGGTATATAGATGCACTTGCCAAACCATACCATGCCTTTCTCGTCTTCTGAGAATTTTAGGGCTTTGCCTACTTTAATATTCTCTTTAATCCCTTTATATTTTCATCCTTTGCCTATCCCTTCCAGATGTCCTCATCCAAAGTAGGTTCCACTTCCATGGTTACTACCTCTAAATCCACGACAAAACCTAGGTTAAGACATCGGAATTCTTAACACAAAGTTGGTTGAGCTTCTTGCAACGTAGCCATAGTACCATACACTTTATGACTTAACGCGTCTGCAACCACGTTTGCTTTTCCCGGGTGATAATGGATTCCTACATCATAATCCTTGATCAATTCTAATCATCTTTATTGCCTCAAGTTAAGATCTGTCTAGGTGAATATATACTTCAAGTTCTTATGATCTGTGTATATTTCACATCTTTTTCCAAGAAGATAATGCCTCCATATATTCAAAGCATGTACCACTGCTACTAACTCCAGGTCATGAGTTGGATAATTCTTCTCATGAGTCCTCAACTGTCTCGAAGCATATGATACCACTTGTCCTTCTTGCATCAAAACACATCTAAGACCTTGTCGAGATGCATCACAGTATATATAGAAGTTCTTTTGGATATCTGACAACACTAGCATTGGGGCTGTAGTTAACTTTTTTTAAGCTCATTGAAACTTGTTTCATAGGCGTTTGTCCATTCATACCTCTTTTCCTTCTTTAGCAATTTTGTGAGTGGTTTGGCTATCTTCGAGAATCCTTCTATGAAGCGACGGTAATAGTATGTTAAATCAAGAAAACTTCTCACTTCTATAGCACTGGTAGGTGATCTCCAATTCAGCACATCTTTCACCTTGCTTGGGTCTACGCAACTCCTCCGGCAGATAGAATATGTCCAAGAAATGTCACTTCTGTTAACCAAAACTCGTACTTGCTACCTTAGCATACAGTTGATGTTCTCTAAGCTTTCCCAGAACCATTCTTAGATGTTCCTCATGTTCTTCTTCACTCTTAGAGTAAACCAGTATGCCATCAATAAACACCACAACAAACTTATCCAGATACTCTATGAAAACCTTATTCATGAGGTAAGCTTGGGCGTTAGTTAATCTGAACAACATAACCGTAAACTCATATAATCTGTACCGGATGATGAATGTTGTCTTAGGTATATCCGATTTCCAAATCTTAAGCTGACGGTATCCTAACCTTAACTCTATCTTTGAAAACACTCAAGCTTCGGTAAGTTGGTCGAACAGATCTTCGATTCTGGGTAAGGGATACTTATTCTTTATGGTGACATCATTAAGTGCTCGGTAATCTATGCACATCCTTTGACTTCTATCTTTTTTTGCACAAAGAGCATAGGTGCTCCCCATGGCGAGGTACTAGGGCGAACATAGCCCTTCTCTAACAACCTTGTATTTGCTTATTTAGTTCAGCTAAGTCATTAACGGGCATCCTATAGGGTCTCTTAGCTATAAGCGCAGTTCTAGACACAAGATCAATTACAAATTCAATGTCTTGGTCTAGCAGCATACCCGGTAATTCATTCGGGAACACATCTGGAAACTCACAGACTATCCGTATCCGGTTCACTATCGATCCTTCAAGATGGTTCAACTTGCATTGCTCTGCTGACGGTGTGTCTGCCACGAACTCTACTTTGACGCCTTCTCTGTTTTCCTAGGTGACTACCCTTCTAGCACACTCTATCACTCATTTCAACTTTGCTATCCAATCCATTCCAAGAATCACATCGATCCCATATGATTCTAGGACAATGAGGTTGGTCGGGAACTCTACCCCTCTTAATTTAAGGTTTAACTTAGGGCATAGGAGACTAACTCTCATTTCTCCACCAGGTGAGCTAATTAGCATATTATGTTTTAAGGTTGTTACTGGCAAACTATGCTTGGCCACATACTTGGATGTAATGAATGAATGCGAGGCTCCAAAATCAAACAAAATAGAGGCAGGAGCTGAGTTGACAAAGAACATACCAAGTATGACATCAGGTGCATCATGAGCTTCTTCTTCGGAGACGTGGTTCATGTGTCCCTTCACATGGTTCTACTGAGCCCTGTTGGGCAGTGCGGGTGTCTAATACTGATTGCGGTTCTGAGTTGGAGCAGGTGTCTTCGTTGGTGTGTTCAAGTTGAATGGAACCGGGGTCTGGTTCTGCCTCCTCTTAGGACACTGATTGGCATAGTATCCAATCTCTTGACAGTTAAAACATGCATGTCCAGTTGGAGCCTGCGGGTTAGGGTTCTTGGCCGGGGTTAGTGTTTTGTAGCTGGTGTTGGAGCGAGGCTGCTGGTTTACAGAATGAGGTGCTGCTGCTTGAGGTCTAAACTGAGTGGATGACTATTGCTGTCCCTGGGGCGGCATGGTGCATGGGCGAGAGTTATTACTCGAGTGTTGTCCTTGTGAGACCATTCTTCTCTTGCGATCTTCACCGAGCATACGACGTTTGTTTTCTAATACCAGTGCCTTGTTTACCAAATGTTGAAAATCCGGGTAGTCATGCGTGCTTAATTGAGCTTGCATCCCATAAAACAATCCGTCCAAGAAATGCTCTTGTTTCTTCTCGTTAGTGTCTACATCCTCTGATGCATACCTTGAGAGTTGATTAAACATGTTGACATACTCATTCACTAACATTGACCCTTGGTTCAGGTTGCGGAACTCCTTCATCATAGCAATAATGCCTGCTGGTACATGATGGTGGCGAAAAGCTTCCTTGAATTCTATCCAAGTGACTGACTCCTGGTCCTCATGGGTGTTGTAGAAAGCATCCCATCAGTCAGTGGCAGGACTAGTGAGCTGTTATGCAGCATACATAATCTTCTCACGATCGTTGCATTGGGCAATCAACAATTTCTTGTCAATTGTCTTAAGCTAATCATCTTCATCGAGCGGCTTGGTGATGTGGGAGAACGTGGGTGGCTTAGTCCTCATGAATTCCCCTAACTTGGATTGGTTGTGGTGGTGGGGCTGTGGTGGCGCCTGATTATGAGTAGTCTGTCGCATGTTGGTTATTGCTTGGGCCATCCCTTGCAGGATCTGGGTTTGCATAACCGTAAGCTGCTTCATAGTCATCAGAGGTGGGGGTGGAAGCAGGGTTTCTATGCGGTTGCCACTGCTTCTGAGGTTTCTCCTGGTGTTAACGATCTGGCCAAGAAGAGCATAGATGAGAGGAAAGCACAAGATTCTAGGAAGAAGCCTATGTTATAGAGCCTGATTTTATTAAAAAAAACTCTTATTGTATTTATTACTATTATCAACCCTACTTCTAAGATGTGGGTGTAGACTAAGTGCCTAAGGGCGATCCTGCAACTCACATCTGACACTCACAAACAAAAAGATCCATAAGAACCAAAATGACCTAAATGACACTACTGATCGATCTCTATGATTCTAACAGGGGACTCCCTATCTGGTAGACATGCTGGGGTTGCAGGTTCTCCATCCTAGTCACTATCTGGGAACTATGATCCTGAGCTGGAGAGAGGTTCAGAGCGAGCTCTCTTACTTGGGGGCAACACTGGTGTAGGAGTGAATTCACGCAAGCGGTGTCGAAGTGTCACATTGTCCTCTTCAGCTTCTTCCAAGCAATGGTGAACCTCCTTAAGTTCTTGTATGGTGCTCTCATAGAGTCGATCCAGGGCGACGGTGAGTTGAACTTGAATTTGGAGTGTGGTATTCTCTTAATTGCAGCAGCATCGGACTCCAGTATCCGGGCTTGAGTTGTCACGAATAGGGACATAGCGGTACAATGAGTCCTTAGTTGTTGCTCCATAGTCCAGGCACACACAGTAGAGGGCTTGACGGGTGGTGTCTCGTATGCCTTCTTCGAAGTTGGATCTCCTTGTCTCCGTGGTGTAGGTGCGTGCCATTGTGAATTGTCCCTTGTGTGCGTGGCGTCCATAGACAAAGATGGTGACAGACCATTCCGTGCGGTTGGGTTACCTTGTTCCTTCGTACATGGGCTTCTTTTGGTGTCCCATATTGGTAAGTAAGGCCCATAGCATCCTTGGCAAGATCCCTTGGCACAATCCGTTGGAATGACGAACTTCGTTGAGATCTGATTTCATATGATGGTTTGAGCACAAGAGGAGGGTAAGTAAACCTTACTAGATGAGAGGATGGTAAGAGGTCTGTAAGCATAGCTTTTATTCTTTCCAAAGTTCCTCTTTTTAGGGTTGAAGAGATATCTAAGGCTACGTTCTAGGTTGATATGGCTTTACCACATCTGTCGAGACCAGTTGAAGAAACAAACCAATCTCTTTTGTTCGTCATTAGTGATGGCTTATAACATGACCCATCACTTATGATAATAGTGACGAGTCGTAGTTGTGACCCATCACTAAGGATGACTCATTAGTGACGGGTCATCCGAGGCCAGTCACAGGTGACGGGTCATAACCGTGACCTGTCACCTATGATGACTCATCAGTGACAGGTCATCCTAGTTAGTCATTAGTGATGGATCAAGTTGTGATCCGTTACTAATGACAAACTCATTAGTGACGGGTCATCCAAGGTCAGTCATCACTGACGGTCTGATGGGTCAAACTGTGACCCGTTAGTAATGACGGTATTTTTCTTTTTTTCTCGTGCATCACCAATGACTTATTACATGAATATTTTTTATTTTATTTTATTTTTCTCTTATTTTTCTCATCTTTGTAGCACTAGAATAGAAATCATTGTACATTTTTGCTCAAGTTTGATGTAAGGTGTGGCGGCTATGGACACAAACACGCATTCTGAAAATGGCGTAGAAACTTCAAAGGGCGAGAACTCAATCTTCCAGGCCGAATCTGGCCTCAAAAAATTCACCGAATCCAAAGGGGAGAACGGATGTAACTTTTTCCGTAGATGTCCGTAGAGTAAAAAAAAATGTTGAAATCGAAGTTTGTATGCAAAAGTTATGCTCATTTTACCCAAGACACTCCGATTCACCTATCAAATTGTATTCATTGGCACGATATATTCAGAAATTCATAAAATATTTGTACAACTTTGGATGAAGAAAATTTTTATATGTAAATCAACATTCAATAATCATTCACTGAATTCAATATCAAACAATTCAGTACTCAACAATTCGGCAAAATCAGTCATTAGTGATGGGTCATAATTGTGACCCATCACCTATGACTTGTCATAAGTGATGGGTCACAGTTATGACCCGTCACCTATGACCTTCGGCAACAAAGATTAAAAGGATAAATTTCCTATATCTATCACAACGACGTGATAGCTGAGGTGGTAAGGGGGTTCACGCATGAGGGGAGGTCATGGGTTCGATTCCCACGGAACGCAAAGACTAAAAATAGTTTGAAAAATGACGTAGCTTGTGAGGCATATGCGATGGGCCCCTGTGTTGGAGTGGCTCGGGTGAATTTTTTTTTGACTTTTTGTGTCTAAAAAATGTGAAAAATGCTCATCGGTCATAAGTGACTGGTCACTGTTAAGACACATCACTTATGTTCAGTCATAGGTGATGGGTCACTGTTACAACCTATGATCTTCATTTGTGATAGGTCAAATTGTGACCTGTCACCTATGACCTCATTGGTGATAGGTTTTTACCCGTCACCAATAATGACTCATTAGTGATGCGCTCGGGGTGATGGGTGCGGTACCTGTCACTAATGACGGTTACCACCCATCACCCATGACCTTTTTTCATGTAGTGGCCGATGTCCTCTCACAAGCTTCAACATTATTTCCAAGTACACAGAGTTACAGTGGTATTAACTTTTCATTGGGAGATGTTGTCCATAATAGGAAAGTAGTCGGAAGAATTGCTAGGTCTGTAATAGGAAAGTAGTTAGAAGAACTCGGGGAATTTGATATTCATTTTCCCCCCCTCAAAGCTATAAATTCCCAGGTCCTGGCCAATTTCTTGGTCGAATGGACTAACTCCAAACCTAACATCCGACTATCCTAGGGTTTCCCACATTCTCGGGGCATATCTCTATGCCTGGGAAGGGAATCCCTGGATATATGGAAACTACTCGCAGATGCCCAATGTATCTCGTAAATAGGGAACTTTATCTCTAGGAATGGGAAGGAAGGACTCCCCTATATATGTCATAAATATATAGGCCGTATGACGACCCCCTATATATACGGCACTAGGGAACCTTACGGAGGAAGAAGTTGTACAAGTCATTAGAAGTACCAACAAGCGCTACAAGCATGTGAAAACTTTGTATCCACCAAGCCTTCTACAGTTAGATCTGTATTAGCATCCCCTCCGACTACATGCAAGGGAGTCGTCCGACTAAGTTTAGATTTATCTAGGCTAGCTATGCACCCCCTTGTAACAGTCTCAGAGATCAATACAAGACAAACATGATGTAGGACTACTATCCCAAGTGAGGCCCAAATTTGTATAAAAACCCCTCTGTATATTCTGTGATTCATCTACTCGAAGCATCACATACCTCTTATACAAATGTGTAAGATCCATGGTTCACCAATCATCAACAGAGCATCATCCGTGAGGATCATGACCAAAGACGTTGAATCTTTACCACCCGAGATTGACTTTCTAGTTACAAACAACGTGGCTGAATACAAAGGTTTGCTTGCTAATCTTCGAGTAGCTCCTGCACTCGGCATCCATCACCTCTTCATGAATTGAGATTCATAGCTGGTGGTGAAGTGAGTTGGCAAAGAGTATTAAACCTCATATAATACCATGGTTTCTTACCTTGCAAAGATGAGAAAGCTAGAAATGAAATTCATTGGACTCGAGAAAGACAACTGCCTCACTGATAGTCTTGCCTGACTAGCCACCTCACAATCTCTAGGATAAATCGGGATCTTTATAGAAAGACTCTCGAAGACATCTCTGAAATCACAAATGCCACAACTGAAGGAGTGATAATCTACAAGACCTATAACCAACTTAGGGGCTCAATAGGAATCGACACCCCAAAAGGAGTAACGGGGGAACTCATAGCTCCACTCGAAGACAAGGATGCGTTGATGGATCCAATCTGCAAGTTTATTTAGGATCGAGACATACCCGAGGATGAGGCACTATCTGAGTAGATTTCTCGTAAGGCCAAGATGCATACCCTGATCTACGACATCGTCTATCATAGAGGCACCCATGGAGTATTCGTGATGTGCATCTCTCAGAAGCAGGGTAGCAAACTACTCGAAGAAATCCATGGAGGGTGTGCGAAGCTCAAGCTTCCTTCTGAACCCTAGTCGGAAAGGCTTTCAGGTAAGGTTTCTACCAGCCTACGGTTCTCCATGATGCATGTGAGATGGTCAAAAGATTCATCAAGTGCCAATTTCATAATAGGTGCGTCCATCAACCATCTCAAGCTCTACGGATGATCCCCTTGTCGTTGCCTTTCGTGACTTGGGGTCTAGATATTCTGGGGTCCCTTCCCGGTAGCACCTGGAGGCTTCAAGTAACTTTTCGTCTCCTTCAGTATCTCTACCAAGAAAGAACTTAAGTGTGATACGATCAATCGAATATCAAATCTCTCTGGAGCTACTACCGCCAAGACATGTCCGATAATAAACCCTCCAAGCTGGGAACCTGATTCAATGACCAGATCCAACGTAATAGCAACAAGCTATCCCTGAAGTATGGAGGGTCTCTACAGGTGGTCGAGTCTACTCACTTGGGGTCTCTTAGGAATGGAGGATGGAACATTTACCAATTCCAGAAGCTTTATGGATATGTACTAAGAGTAAGTTTACACTAGTAAATGTTCATATATATTCCCATAAGGTCACTTGAATCTCTTTGTGTTCTTTTTTGTCTTTCCTAAAATAAACGTCTGGCACCCGTAAGACGAGTATACTGGCGATAAGCTGGGATCCAGGTACCTTTACCCATCGCGCGAACCCAGATAATCCTGGACATGGTCACACGGGAATTGACTCGAGGAAACAATTGTTTCTATGACCAGAGGGAAAGTATGAGCGTTCAATTCTTTTCTCTTACCCTGGTTGGCTAATTCATAATGGCTGATCGACAGTTTTTATCTTATTATCTTTGACTGTCTATCTGAGTTTTCTTTGTAACCGGTCAGGGTTGGATGAATACAATATACCAAGAGCTAATGACAACATATTGTGCATGTGCCAAAGCGACTTTCTTCACTTGGAGACAATGTTCTAAGTTACAACCTCATGGGGTTCCTTATCACATCCTCGAGTGCCCGGGGGCTACAACGCCTCCCACTCATGTCGAACCTAGGGTTGACTCGGTTAAGCTCCCCGACTAGTAACAAAGTCACCCTACCCTACCCGGAGGAGGAAGCGAGTAGCTCTAAGCATGTTAGATGTCATTATATCCATGATATCGAGTTCCCAAGAAGTCTCATCGTTCTTATTTACATTATAATTTGTTTTTACTTACTACTCAGAGCTATGACTTTCTATGCCAAGGTCACATCACATTTTCTGTCAGGATCTGTTCCGACGCATGCAGGAGTTGTTGGTACAAAATGCCAGGAGAGCTAATGCACTACACCAGCAAATGTGCTCAGTTTCCAGACATCATCGTGATATTTTGCAAGAAAAGGAGGAAAGATTATTTCATCACCACAAAAAATCTCCGTCGCGACAATTCAACTTTCAAAAAACCCACCAAACGTAAAGCCATATTTTCCCCAACCTTCTTAGGATCCCTAGAAGTTTTGACAATACTTATCGGTTGATCCAGATTTCCTACTCGGACGAGGTCCCTACTCAGAGGCTCACGGAGCTATCTGAAGAAGGCCTAATATCCCAACTAGATGACCCGATAACAACCAAGAACCCGGATAGATGTACATCCTACTCAGGAGCCCGAGTTATCACTCGAAGAGACAGCCTATCAAAATGTCTTCCTTAGCTAGGCTAAGTTTTTTTATATGTCACAACCTCATTTCACGTACTGATGAGGTGGCTTGATGATGGGTAGTATAAAACTACCATATCCAGATACGCTAGAATTTTCCACATTCTCGGGGTATATCTCTATGCATGGGAAGGAAATCCTTAGATGTATGAAAACTACCCACAAATACTAGGATATCTCGTAAATAGGGAAGATCATCTTCAAGAATGAGAAGGAAGAACTCTAGAGGTTGTATGACAATCCCTATATATACGAAGCTAGGGGACCCTAAGCAGGAAGAAGCCGTACAAGTCATTAGAAGTACCAACAAGCGCTACAAGCCTGTAGAAAGTTTAGATCCATCTAGACTAGCTACGCACCCCCTTTAACAGTCTCAAAGATCAATACAAGACAAATATGATGTATAGCTATTATTTCAAGGGAGGCCCAAAACTGTATAAAAACCCCTTTGTATTCTATGATTCGTCTACTCGAAATATCCCTTACCTATTCTATAAATTTGTAAGATCAGAGGTTTACCAATCATCGCAATATTAGATGATGATACTGTCGATGACGGAGGCTAATCTATACATCATTCTTTTTGTTGATCGTGTCTTGCTAGTTTCCACATTCTGTAAGGTAAATTAGTTGTTCTTTAGTTCAATTATACAGTATATTATATGTACTCTGTTAGCTTTATAAGTTTTCCATTTTGTTTGCAAGCAACCATTACATGGTATGTTGTGTTTCATAAGCAACAACTAGGTGTATATTTGGATTGGTCAAGCTGTCATGACCTAGTATGTGTTCAAGAACTATTGTCACTAGGGTTTTGCATCAAAAGATGATGCGTTTCATGCCTACAGTGTGTTTGTTCATGCATACAACACAACAGTAGATTAAAACTTCAACATGCTTAAGCCGCTTGCGAAGAAGGGTAGTAGAGGCATATCTCTATCTTGTAAAGATGTACTTATAATTGTGCTTCAATGTCACACCCGGTTTAACGGACAAAACCAGATGCGGCTTATGCGTGTCCAGGATGTTCAACACACATAAGAACGTCACAGGTGAAGTAACAAAAGCAATACTTTTATTAAATAAACTTTAAACTCTTGCCGCAATTGACATATATTATCTTCTATGAAGATATCTGCAGTGGAACAGAAGCACTGGTGCCCAACAACACTGCAGGAAACCGATCGGGGGACACGTGTATAGAACGTCACAACCTCATCTTGATAGTCTTCATCATCTTTACTCATTGAGCAGTACCACACATGTCGCATGGTATAGGGAAAATAGCAAGTGTGAGCATATGACACGCTCAGCAAGTGTGAGAAAGATAATGATCTGTAGGCTTACAACAAGAATAGGTTAATACATGATATATTTGTGTAAATGTGAGTAATGAAAAGATATTTGGACTTAAAAGTATTAAACAATTATTAAGTGAATGTAACCCATACAGTCCAACACCCAACATACAAGGCTCCCCACCTTACATACCATAACCGTCTAGTACTCCTTGTACTATAACCAAAACCATAACCAAACCTATAACTACAACCCACTAATCATGTGAGGATCCAAGTCTCTCATAACCACGGGCACGACTGTTATAACAGTTTTTACACTCTGCAGAGGTTGTCCAGCTTTCCCTATGAATCAGTGAATTCAATGTTGTCGTGTGCGCGAAACACTTAACACACTCTAGTGGTATGCCACCAAGAAATCACTGAATGACATTTTCCACTAACTTGAGCCTAATCTGGTATGCATCTGCCCACTAGATTTAACTGCCTACACGAGTCTAACTCCTACCCAGAAGCCCCTTTTTGTACTGACACAACACACACTGGATAGACTCTAACTAGTATGTCACGCCTTACCCATATCAGCCTCGTGGTTGGTACGTTACTTCTTGGGTTGTCGCTCCATGAAACAGTCCTTACTTAAGTTAGTTGAGCAAACATTAAACCAACAACATAACTATGGCAACCACCAAACCCACTTTGCTCAAGACCTAAGGTTCCATGTTACTAGACTATTAACACATTAGCGATCATTGTTGCATAAGTTCATTAATCAAGTAAATGACACTTTCCAACATCCCGAAAGCATGGCTAAGCACTTCTACCCATAAAAGACACCTAACCATAACCCATCTAGGTTCCAAGAGATGATAAGGGAAAATCTAGGGAAAACCCTAACATAGGTAACTATCCATCATATTGACAGACACTGCATGCGATTTTGTAAAACAAAACAGTTTAAATCATAGGTTCAAGATGATCAAGGACACTTGCCTTTTATCCAATGTTGTTCAGTGTTGTCAAAATCTTGGTCTTGAAGTCCCTCGAACTGCTCCGGAACGTTATCTACTAATCGCGAGAACTACCGACAAACAACACAAAGGAAAACACTAAGAACAACATACCAAACATCATTAAAACACTTTAAGAACACTATGGGTGGATAGGTATGATTTTAGAAATATTTAGACACAAGAATCACCTAAATCGGAGTTAAGATGAAAAGAAAACAGCTTTCGGGAGATGAATTAGACTGAAAAGGAAATGCTGATTTACCGGAACTATCTTCCTATGGGAAAAGGCTTTATTGCACAATCACTGCGTCAGGCTTGACAACATCATTGTGCAAGATCCAAGAAGTGTAGGACAGACCAGACTTCGCTGACTAGGCTAAGGAGAATGATGTGGTGCTGACTTGGCATGCTATGCAAGTACCGTCTTGGATTAAAGAAGGGATATGCTGAGATCTAGTCTCGATCACCCATGATGGATCAAATGGCTAAAGGTTGCACTTCTAGGTTAAGGATATTACCGGTAACTCTGTGTAGTGGCTGTGGTTCGGGTTTCATCGGAGATGGCGATCGAGCGCGTAGCCACTGACATCAATGTTGGGCTTCGATGGCGTTTCAGCGAAATGAGGGAAGCATGGCGTAGAACACGGAAAGACTAACTCAGCGGTATGGTTGGTTTTGGAAGGGGTCATCCGAGGTAGCGGCAAAACAGCGATGACTACTACTAGGTTTGGTGGTGACTGCGAACAGACGCAGCAATGAAGATGCTCGCGTTCCAAGAGATTGGCTATGAAATTTGAGAAACCGTTTGAACAGAGATGTTCATATTTCCTGGGAACACAATGCTACGGCATGGGTTTTGGTAGATCATCCCCTGAGAGGAAGAACGATCAGCGGAGATGAGATGGGTGACAGTTGCGACATGTTGTGGTTGGCAATAGCGTTTCGGTCGTGTCTCTGCACAAATGGGGATGGGCTCCTAGGGTTACGTAGAAGACTCAATGGGACATGCTGACGTGGTTGGTGCATCCATACGACTTTTGGATTGATGGGGAACACGAATGCAAATCTGATGCGCGCGGAGAACGCGTTCAGAAATTGGACAGCGGGCATATCAACCTTGATTCCGGTGGTTTGGCTACTCTACTGGCCAACCTGGTTGGTGAGGGCCTGGAAAACATCATGGGTCATAAACTGGTGAAAGGGCATGGTGATTTTACCTCTGGTCAGCCGGGAACGTAGATGCCAATTGGTGATGGCGCGGCTGTCCACGATAGCGACGACCGTGACGACATAAATTAGGCTTTGGCCGGGGCTAGGGCTTAGCTAAAGACTTAGGGCCTGTTTGTTTCCAGCTGCTTCTGGCTTCTGCTTCTGTCAGAAGCCCAGAAGCCAGAAGCCAGAACAAACGGGTTTGCTGAGAAGTGGCTTCTGGAGAAGCCAGAAGCTGCTTCTGAGGAAAATGAACTAGAAGCTGAGAAGCTTGCTGAGAGTGGCTTTTCTAAGAAGTTATGTGCTGAGAAGCCAAAAATTTATTGTAGAAGTCAACAACCTATTTTCAAAAGCAGCTTTTCAGAAAAAGCCAAAAGCACAGCTTTTCAGAAAAGCCAAAAACAGAAGCTCAAACAAACAGGCCCTTAGTATGATGGTAAATAGTACTAAGAAAGGAGAAGAAGGGGTCCTCACCTTGCTTCAATGGTCGAGGGAGGATTCATGGAGAAGACGACGTAGCTCATCACGGGCGGTGGAGGCAGCTCCGGCGAACGGCGACGCACGGACATGGCAGCAGTAGCGTCTAGGGTTTGGGGGCATGGAATAGGGATAGGAGAGGGTGTGCAACTCCTATTTATAGGGCTAGGGGTGGCTGGTTGAGGTGGATTCCAAGCCGAACACGAATCGGGTTCGAGTTCAAGTAGGTTAGGATATTCTTTTTCGTTGCTCTCTATTCCGAGGATGATATCTCCATCGTCCAGACTCCAAATTGGATGTTTCTATACTCCAAATTGTAGTACTCGAAAATATCTACAACTTTGATATTCTTTGGAAGTTCTGAAAAATGTCATTTTGATTTTCAAAAATGCACCACAAGATAAACTGTTTGAACTCAGACTTATCTGCGCAGCACTGATTTCGGGGGCCATAACTTCTGGATCCATTATCTAAAAGAGAACTTCCGCAGGTTCAAATCGAAGCTCTCGATGATACCTACAATTTTTGTATTGTCATGATTTACATTTGAGGCCTTTTTGAACTCTGAAACTTCATGCGAAGATGAGGCTGTCCAGGACTCTGTGAAAATTTGCAGATTTCGTGGATCCTTTTTGTTGGGCCATCTAGAAGACTTATGTGCCGGCCAAGGGCTTGGGCTTGGGCAGGATTGGGTCCAATGGCACCTTAGGCATACCTAGGATTCTAAAAAAGAAACTTTTGAGGAAAAAATGAATAAGGTTTTAATTTGAATTGAGCTTGGAGTGAATTTGAGAGAAACGAAAAAAACGAGGTTGAACAAGAATGAGAGTAGATAAGAAATTTGAATTTAGATTTGGATAGGATTTTAGGAAAAGAAAATATTGACTTTAAACAAGGATTTGGATAAGATTTGAATTGAACTAGAGAATGATCAGGTATAACTAAGGATTGAATAGATGATGAACCCAAGAATTTTGAATTCCAATCATTAAGACCCTTAACTTATTCACTATTGAGTTTTGTAAAAACCTTTTCAAACCTATTTCACTCAAAACACCAAAGAGAAAGAAAAGAAAAAGAACTCTAATGCATTTACGTGACTCCTAACAAAACTCAGCATGCAATGCACATAAAATAATAACATATATTAATTGATTGATTAAGAAAATAGGTTTTAAACCTATTCTACTGGCAAAGCTATTCAATAATCTTGAATTTTTTTTAAAAGTTGTAAATTCTGAAAATCAGGGTGTTACATTCAACACTATTATAAACCTGGTATGCAAACTATATCTTGACTAGAGTATTCTTCATGCAATGTCAATGCATTTGTATTTTAACATGTTCATCAATTTACAAATATTGGAATTGTTCGTCTTAGTGTACACTGGTTCAAGCACCCAACTCTAGTCCTAGGACTTAGACAAATTCATTGATGCAATACCGGAACCTGGAGGTAACTCCACCTCTTCCACACCTTAGGTGACCACATCACGCTGAGGCCAACCAACCAAACACGAAGATTGCAGCCAACAATGCATATTTCCACCCCAATCAAACATGAAGGAACGAATGAAGGCTTAGATAGCGCAGGTAAACCAAACACTACGTAAAAACATTGTTGAAGCCTATGTTGGCATGGTCTTGGTTAGGACCTAGCCTGGCTAGGGAGCTACCTAGGAAACCAATCACACCATATGTGCTTCACAATTTGTATGGGTTTCAGGAGGAGTGACAAGTACCGGTAGTGGTTCTATATTTAGGGGAAATGAGGGCAGTCGTAGACTTGTAGGTACTCGTGGTGTTTCCATAAAAAAAGTGGTGTACAGAGGAGAGGATGGCGTGGCAACGCGTTATAGCTTGATATGTTTGTGTTGCCATACGCCTATGCGGCTCCTCGCGAAGTTCAGTTTCAATCCAATCTTGGGTGAGATTCAGTTTTCGAATAAGGTGTGATTTGATTTGATTTGTGTTGGGCAGTAGAGCTTCTAAATAACAAGTAGAGAAGAGAAGGGAAAGTACGAGACGAAAGAGAGCCACACGGCCCACACCATATTGAAGGTTCCATGAGTCACGCTAAAAGCCCACGTGAGCGCCACTTCAATCGGCCAACGCCACCATCAGAGCCAGGGAAACCTAAAAGCACTTATAAAGTTACTTGTGTGAGACCGGAATAAAAACAGCAACGGTTCAAATTAATTAAGATACTACTCATTTCTCATCGGTAGTATAAGTAATATATGTGAGTAATATGTGACATAAAAGTAATTAACTGCAGTTATATGTCTCTAAATAGAGTAATATTTTATTGTCGTTTTAACATTTTAATCTGCATTCGGCATGAGAGTTCATTTGCTACCTATCGGCTAGAGTTAGCTATTCGACGTTTACGGCGTCGATCTTTCTATTAGCAAAAGCATAGTGGGTAATTTTGATAAAATTACCATAATTACCAAAATATCTAATTACGTGGATCGTCGAATTAGATTTATATTACCTTCTTCCTCTAGATAGTATGGACCAGCATAAAAAAGCTATTTATTTTTACCCTTCGTGTTTTCTTTCAAGACTGCATGAACCATCCATCTTCCACTAGTAGGAACCTAAGTCTTTATATGAGAAAAAGGAGAGTGGAAATAATAAAAGTCAAGGAGTACATGGCACTATATATATATATAGGGACAACAAGAATACAATACATACAAGACAGAAATAGAAAATTCAGCGGAGAGAATATTGAAATCGACCAAGGGCTGCAGAGCAAAACACATGTTCACGAAAGTCAACTTCTCAATTACAGTGAGGTACCCATATCTGATGCCTCGTAAAGACTTTGCCTACGGGTCACAACTTGGAAGCTTAACTAAAAGTAAGAATCATTTCCATTAATTTGAATTAATATCCATCCTATCTTCCTTTTCCAACAATGAACCTGTGCAAGAAGCAGCACAATTGTAGGCAGTAAGGATGGTGTGTTCGATGGATTGATGAACAACTAGAGACTTGTTTGGATAGAGACGATTAAGATTTTAATCATGAATATTTCAGAAGAATCCCTCGTCTCAATACCCCCTACATACTGTAGCAAGTGATTTTGTCCCATCCTGCTTGTCCAACACAAATGCTCTAGGGGAAACATTTTATGAAACTGTGGAACAGATTCTAGGCTCTAACAAGCTACAAAATATCTACTGTTTTAAAAGCAATATTATTTTCACCATTCTATTTAATAGAAATATGATAGTCCATATATTTTAATGGCATGTACCTCTTCAAATTGTGATGCTGCAGATTGTAATGCATATTTGATCACCCAATTCACTTATAAGGTCTTTAGATAAACGCATTAAACATATTTCTTTGTAGACATTGCCCATGCTTTCTCAAATATCCGCGAAGTGTGGGTGCCACTCTTTTCTGGCCAAATTGGTTGGTTTACGAATTTCAATATGGTATTAGCTAGAAAGAGAGAGGTAGCTATGCAGTTTTAAGGGAAAAAAATTATTGCATCCTACTTTGAGTCCGCTTCATAATCTTGAGACCTAAAAATTTTGTGGTGGATAAGCCTTGCCGCAATTTATTTTAGAAATTGAAACAACTAGGATGATGGACAATAAATGGTCATGGTAGCTGATAGTGTTGCAAATGATTTTTTCCACATCATAGGTTGTTCGGAGCTTAGGAATAAAAAACACAGAGGCTGACCAAATCCTTAGCATCATATCCAAAAACAAAGAAAACGAAAGAAATATTTATCAGCTAGAGTTGTTGCATGATGTCACACGGAGCGATCTAAAAAAAGGACAATGTCATAAATAACTTGTTTAGAAGAATAAAGGTTTAGAAAGAGATAAACACAGCAAGTGACGAGGTCGCAATGCTAAACACCCCGGTAGGCCATCTTCAAAACCAGTGTCTTTCTAGTTGAAATTACTGGGGTGTGGGAAATTGAGAAATTTGGCACTCCGCATAATTTGATACTCCTAGTTATTAATTGTTCAATGGCAAGGATTCAAGACAATAGAGACCCTCGCGTCGCTCTACAGGGGCGACTCGGGGGACGAACGCACCGTGCCGTCCGAGCCTATAGCACCGCTCCCCAATCGGCCACCGCTGCCGCCGCCACTCCCTACGCCGACCGTACTTTCCTCCCCTTCCTTCCCCTCCTTCATCCCCCTCCCCTCCAGCATTTTTTGGCTATTCTTAGCCGAATCTATCGGTGGCTCGCCGGATCCAGGTGCGTCCCGACTGGATCCGTTGGCTCTGTGCCCAGATCTGGTGGTGGCGGGCTACCCCCACCTGTCGGTGTTTTGACGTGCTGCTCATGCCGCCATCACCCAAGTGGTGGACGTCGCGATGGTGTGCGTCTGCTGGTGCAGTGTGGCGGGTTGATGGTGCTTCACCAAGGCCTACCTCGAGCCCAGCTCCTTGAGCTATAGCGCGGCCAGCCCCAAGGCCATGTGCGCGCCATTCTGTCGCTCGTTGTGTACGGTGATGCCGTGCTCGATGGAAGCATAGTTTGCCATCCGGGCCTCCCGCTGCCGCACAGGCGGGTGGGTGTCAGCGTTGGGAGCCGCAGACGTCGCGGCCTTCACCTTGCGCGCACCCTGGTGGCCGCACCAGTACGCGGATAATGCACTCTTGCACCCCAGTGGTCTTTGTTGGTGGTGTGCTATGCTCCTGGATGGCCGCTTGCTGCTTCTGTTGTGCTGGCCATCGTGTGTTCAGCACCGCATGTGTTTTCCATCGTTGGCGCTGCTGGGCGTCATGCTACTTAGCGCCATGGTCGTCCAGCCTCCCTTGCTGCCATGGGTTGCCCGTGTGTTCGTCGCTGTTGTGGTGCCACCGTCGTGGTGCTAGTCGCTTGTGTGATCGACTCCTGGCTTTTGCGTTGCTCCTCCCATTGCTCGGTCTCCTCCTCTTCTACAGGTTGGGCCCGTGGGGAGCTTCGTGATGAGGGGATGGCCGTGGGATGGTGCGATTGCGAGGAGGCGGCGTCCGACGGCAGTGGCATCGTGTTGTTCCTGGCTCCTGGCGTTTGCTCTACTTCTCCCCATGCCCGGCCTCCTCCTATTCTACAGGTTGGGTCCATGAGGAGCTTCGTGTCGCTGGGCTATCCGGGGGATGGCCCGGTTGTGGGGTAGCGGCGATGCTGCTGCTTTGGTCTTTGGCCTTGTGCGGACAGGCCGTGTGCGAGGGGCGGGATGTGGAAATCGTTGGCAAAAGCATTGTCTGGTCTTTGGTTGGCATCGATGACGGTGACGCCCTCGGGCGCTGTTATCCTCCTTGGAGGTGTTGTCATGGTGTCTCCCCGCTCCCCTCCACTGGAGTCTCTGGGTGAAAACCTAGTTCGGGCAACAAGGCAGGTGACGGCGGTGACTCAATGTCTTGTCGTTCTTGGAGGCATCGTTCTGGACATCCAGTTTCTCACGTCACGGTGGCCGTTAGCTTTGTGGTGGCGTGGTTGGGTTCAGCTTTGGCTATGTCTACTCTTTGGACCGTCGACTTCTTCTGTAGATTCTACCTCTACGTCTTCATTTCACAGCGGATCTTCACTTGTTTTGGCGCTTCTTGATAGCGTTTTGTCTTAATGCGCGCTCCTTCGAAGAACCGTATTGCCGACTGTGTGATAGAGAGGTGCGACATAGGAGCATGACTCCGCTGACCCGATTGTGTTGTAGCGGTGTGGGAGCAAGGCTCCGCTGGCTGAGTTGTGGTGGCGTGGGAGTAAGGCTCCACCGACCGAGTTGCGAGAAAGTCTGTCGCTTGTTTAGTTAGCGCGAGAGTTGAATTGGGTTAGGCTTGTATGTTTATTTGGCTGTGTTTTTTGGTGTTGGCGTCAGTCTTGAGTGGAGGTCGTATTGTTATCTCGGAGTTGTCTACCAGTTTCCTTTAAAACCACGTGGTGGTTTTTAGGCCCAGTTTCCCTTAAAAACTAGGTCAATGGCACTTTTCGTCTTTTCGAAAAAAAATCAGCAATGCTCTTACTGTCCTTTCGAAAAAAATTGTTTCAATGGCACGCGGCCTCTTAAATAAGTAGTATCAAATTATAAAAGAACTCACTTTTTCACCATACAACCTAGGGTTAGAAATAATTTTAGAAATTAGTCCATCATATAAGAAGAATATTAGTGATTTTTTCTGGACTTTTGAGATTTTATTTGAGACCTTAACAATTATTAAAAGTTATAAAGTAGTCTTTTTTTAAGAATTTTAGTTTAAATTCTACACAGGCTTTTTGGTGAATCTAATTAAATATATTGCACATGGATTATAAAATACGTAAAACAATTCTAAGATTTTTAGAGAAATAGAATAACATTGATTTTTTAAGAAGCGGAGGACCGTTGTGCCGATAAACAGTATCAATGAACAGTGAATTTAGATGATAATTTTGACGGAAGGCTCACTTTAAAACCGATAGTAGAGGAGTAACTTCAAAATTTCCAACGGCATAAAGAGAATAGTTAAAAAATTTAATGGCATAGAGGGAATTGCCCTAAATATTAAGGAATATAATGAAGTGGCCCTCTCAGGTCCAGTTCGTAACATGGGACTTTCAGAAAGGGTCCTACGAGAATCGAACTGTTCTGTTAAACATTTACCAAGTTATTGTGAGATTTCCTTGGAGGAGAATAACTAGTTCAGAGTCTAGAGTACATGTAGCACGGCGGTTTCAACTTCCAAACAAGTCCGACGACTCCGTCGGCGAGACGTCACGCTCACCTAAACCCGTACCTGTCAGCCTTTCTACAAAGTAAACACCGTCCCTCTTGTGGAAGTTCTCCGTTTCTTCCATGGCACATGGCCGAAATTCTCCACGTACTAACAGGTACTCTTGGGTAAAAAAAGAGCAGATTTTTTTATTTTTTATATTTGTAAAAATATACTATCTTTTCAAAATATTACACATCTAGACTATTATCATCTGTTGAATGGGCGACACAAAGATATCACATTTCCAACAGATAATACTTAAAAAAAAATAAAGGTGTCGTCTATTTAACAGGCAACACCTTTTAAAAAAATCAAAAAACACTATGTTCTATTACTCTTAAAATTCAAAACAATATTTAAATAGTCATAAAAAATTCTGAAACAATATATGTCGTAGGGGATACTATGATCTAGCTCTCAAAAAACGTTCATGCAAAACTATGATTTGTACAATGAGAGAAAAAAGATAAATTTTATTATACGCTGTTTGACACACTACGTATAATGAAATTTATCTTTTTTGTTTCTCATTGTATAAGTTATTGTTTGATTTGAATTTTTTGATAGATTATAGAATTCTTTACCACATACTTTGTGCATTGATCTATAAAGTGACTTACCTTATCGCTAGAATCATTGCCAAAAAGATCTTCATCAAAATTCACCCGATCGATCGCCGGCTTGTCTGGGAGAAGGGTAAAGTTGTCGTAGAACCCCTCATCCAAAAAACCGACCTTATTGTAGACTTGGGAGAAGTCGATGGCATGTTCTATGTAGAATTTTCAACACCTATTATTATGATCCCTACGGACGGCGTCAGCTGTCAACGATTGGTGCGCCGATCTTATGATTTTGTAGAATAGAAGAGGGATTCCTTGAGTAGATGAATCAAAGGAACACATAGAGAGGTTTTAGACAGGTTCGAGCCTCTCTTAGGATAATAACTCTACATCATGTTTTTCTTGTATTGATATGAGTCTATTACAAGAGAGTGAGTGGCTAGCCTAGATGGATCTAAACCTAGTCAGTGACTTCCTTACTCGGCTCGTGGTGTTTTCTTGCTTGGGCAACTTGTAAAGACTTGTTCTTCATAGAGTCCCCAGGCTCCGTCTATATAGGGGGGATGTACATCCTCTGAAGTCTTTCTTCCCATTCTTGAAAATAAACTTTCTTGTTTATAAGATACCCTTGTTACCTTCATCTAGGGTTCCCTTTCTCGGAGATAGAGATATGTCTCGAGAATTACGAGAAATCCTGAGGTGTCTGGATAGGGTAGCTATCCAGTATTCACCGTCAAGCATTGATTTCCTCCTTGATTTTAGGAGGGACCAACTCTTAATCTGGATGTTCCAATCAAAGACAGTGGAGATCAAATGTTCCCACCCAACTAGTGTTTTTTATATTAGTATAGATTTTGCAAATCAATAAAAGTTTTGCAAAGAATTAATGACAACCCCATTGATCATATGGAAAGCATATTGTTGACTTTTCATATTATAGAGTAGAGGTGATGAGGAATAAATAATTAATGATTATATATATTTAATAGAAATACGATATATTCTAAGAACATGTATTTATCGTACACGTATCATTAACCCGATATGATAGGTTTCACAACCGCCATGAGGTAAATAAGGTATGTGCTGATATTCTAGACAGTTTATCGTCTTATATACGAAAACTATCCCTAAATTAGGAAGGGGTATTACAAATATTCTAAAGTAATACAATCCGAGAAGGTTACAATCAAGTTTCCGAGTGTGGTATGACTCCTCTGCCCTGACTATATAAGAAGGGGGAGGGGTACGTCAAGATGATCTCTAGCCATATCAGAGCCTAAGCAAAGTAATCAAATTCCCATCGAGGAGCTAGACAAGCAATACAGAACAAGCCTAGTCGAATAAGAGCAGAGACAACCTATTGAGATCTACAGCAGATTCATACCATGACGTGATTTATCTGATAAGAGAATCATGATTTAGAATATGAGAGAACTCACCGGGATCATTAGTATTAGATTTAGACATATCTCTGTTATAATTATCTTTTCTGAGATTAATCAAGGAGAAACAGGATATAAAACTATTATCCGGATGGATGTCACACCCGGTTTTAACGGACAAAACCAGATGCGGCTTATGTGTGCCCAGGATGTTCAACACACATAAGGACGTCACAGGTAAAGTAACAAAAGCAATACTTTTATTAAATAACGTTAAACTCTTACAACAATTGACATATATTGTCTTCTATGAAGATATCTGCAGCGGAACAGAAGCACTGGTGCCCAACAACACCGCAGGCAACCGACTGGGAGACACGCATCTAGAACGTCACTACCTCGTCTTGATAGTCTTCAACATCTTCACTCACTGAGCAGCAGCATACATGTCGCATGGTATAGGGAAAATAGCAAGTGTGAGCACATGACGCGTTCAGCAAGTACGGGAAAGATAATGATATGCAGGCTTATATCAAGAATAGGCTAACACATGCTATATTTGCATAAATACGAGTAATGAAAACACATTTGGACTCAAAAACATTAAACAATTATTAAGTGAATGTAACCCATATAGTCCAACACACAGCATACAAGACTCCCCACCTTGCACACCATAACCATCTAGTACTCCCTGTACTATAACCAAAACCACAACCATGTAGTACTCCCTATACCAAAACCATAACCACAACTATCTAGTACTCCCTGTACCAGAACTATAACCATCTAGTACTCCATGTACCAGAACCATAACCACAACCCACTAATCATGTGAGGATCCAAGTCTCTTATAACCATGAGCACGGCTGTTATAACAGTTTTACACTCTGCAGAGGTTGTCCAACTTTCCCCACGAGTTAGTGAATTCCATGTTGCCGTGTTCGTGAAACACTTAACACACGCCAGTGGTGTGCCGTCAAGAATCACTGCATGACATTTGCTACCAACTAGAGACTAATTCAGTATGTGTCTACCCACTAGGTTTCACCGCCAGACTTTATGCAAGCTAAGCTCCTACCCAGAAGCCCCATTTTGTGCTGACCCAACACACACTGGATAGACTCAATCAGTATATCACGCCTTACCCATATCAGCCTCGTGGTTGGTACGTTACATCTTGGGTTGTCGCTCCACGAACCGGTCCTTACTTAGGTTACTTGAGCAAACACTAAACCAACATCATAACCATGATAACCATCCAAACCACTTTGCTCAAGACCTAAGATTCCATGTTGCTAGACCATTAACAAATTAATGAACATTGTTGTATATGTTCATTAGTCAAGATTATGACACTTCTCAACATCCCAAAAGCATGGCTAAGCAATCTACCCACAAAAGACACCTAACCATAAACCATCTAGGTTTCAAGGGATGATAAGAAAAAATCTAGGGAAAACCCTAACATAGGTGACTACCCATCATATTGACAGACATTGCATGCAGTTTATTAAAACCAAAATATTTAAAAATATAGGTTCAATATGATCAAGGACACTTGTCTTTTTCCCAATGCTGCTCAGTGTTGTCGAAATCTTGGTCTTGAAGTCCCTCGAACAGATCCGAAGCGTTGTCGACTAATCGCGAATTCTATCGATAAACAAAAACACCATCAAATAAACACCCAATAAACTCCAAAAGAAACAGAATGATAAACTGGGATCTTGGATTGGGCTGAACAAGGAGAACAGAATTGACTGGACCACTATCGAGGAAAGATTAAGGGATGGAAACTAGGGTTAAAGTTTCACATGAGAAGATAGAAAAGATTGATTGTAGTTCTTCTGGGAAAAAGATATGGTTGTAGAGATCTAGATGTTACTAAGGAAAAACTACTGTAAAGATATGATAATTGATACTTAAAACTAGCATTGATAGATAGATCATATTTTCAGAAAAAAATTGAGCGCAAGAATCACTCAAATCGGAGCTAAAACGAAGAAGATATGGCTAAAACAATTCTAGGGTTTAATCTGAAAAGGAAAAGGACTTATTTTGAATAAAATAGAAGTTTAGGGACCTTTTTGTAAAAATAGGGGACCTAATTGTAATTATGGAAAAGTTTAGGGACTAATCTGTAAAAAGACATGGCTCTTTTGTTATTACAGAGAAGTTCAAGGGTCTAATTGCAAAAGAGCTAGTTTCTGGAATTTCTAGAATTATTTTTGTACTGGAAAAGCTTGAAATATTGACTGGGCTGCTTTGGCTGACATGGCAGGCTAACTGGACAAGACACATAGGCAATTTTGCTGATGTGGTGATGACATGGCGGCTGACATGGCACATAAGCTAACTAGATCAAGTGAGACACGTGGCAGCACGCCATAGGCGGATGAAGGGGTATCCTTTGTTTTAATCTAGACCGCATGTTGCTAATCGGACGACTGAGGATGTTTGGGGACAGATGGACACCGGCGGGGAGGAAGTCCATGGAGGAGCCGAGTTCGGGCACGGCGGCGACACGACAGAGTTGGTTGGAACGGCGCTCTGGTATGCGGATTGTGACGGCGAGCGACGGATAAGCTTCAGGAGGGAGAGAGTAATCTGTTTGAGACCCTACCTCGGGTGGCGCGAGACGGGAGAGGTCCAGCGGCGGTGAGGGAAGCAGTGGCACACGGGAGCTCGTCAGTGGAGGGGTTCCGGCGGCCGGGAAGCGAAGACAAAGGTACCGGCGAGTTCGAAGGTCGATGGAGGAGCTTCTAGGCGGCTAGTTGGCGGCAAAGTGCGACGGAATCGGCGAGTTGGCGAGCTCGGACAGCGGCGGCGGCTATGGCGGCGGCGGCGAGATCAATCTCGGCAATTCGGCGAAATAGGGCATAGGAGGTGGCGGCTTTTGGCGAGATGGGATGAAGGTGCGTCGGGTGCTATATATAGGCGACGGGACCGTGGAGTCCGTGGCACGCACGCCAAGAAAGAGGGCGGCAACGCAACAGTCTCGGACTCGGCGGCGGAGTCCGGGTGGAAGACGGCGCGGGGTGAAGGCGGCTTCGGCGTGGCGAGCTGGCGGGCGCGCGGGGGAATGGGCCGAGGCGGTCGGGCGCGGCCCAGGCAGGAGGGAGAGCAGGGAGGAGCGGGCCGGCGAGGTGCGCTGGGCCAGGCCGAAAGGGAAGGGAGGGAGTCGGGCTGGGCCTGGAAAAAAATGGGTTGGAGAGTGGGGAGGGAGAAGGGAATGGGTTGGGCTAGATTAGGTTTATTTGTTTTGGGGTATTTCTATAGAAGAAAGAAAGCAAATAAAATTCAATAGAATACCAAATAAAACCTAAAATCTAGGAAATCTCAACAAGCTCAAGAAAACATTTTGAAAACAAAACAAAATATTTTGAGCTTATGAAAATATTTTGTAATTCATTTTAACACAAACAAATTCAAATAAATCCAAAGGAGCTCAAATAAAATCCAATAAGATCCAATAAAACCTAAATGCCTATTAATCAGCATGAATACATATAAACAATTAATAACCTTCATTCAAATTTGAATTTGAATTTAGAAAATAAGCTTTTTCCTATTCTAATTATTCAACCTATAATTAAATCTTGGAAAATTTTAGAAAATTGAGAAAAGTGAAAATCAGGATGTGACAATGGAAATCTCAACCTATATAAAATCTTGTATCTCCTTCGATATGTATAGTTGAGAACTACGTATCTCTATTTTATACAAGTATTTATAAAATCAACTTTACCAATCATGAATCAGAGACGATTATTTCAATGGTTAGTTGAAATTTAAATTTTATTCTTCTAAATACCAGATTTGTGGTGTTGATATGAAAAGGTACTTGTTAGCACCATACTACTAGAAAAGCAAACTTGAGTTATTTTCATATTATTTAATCGTCTCCCGTTAAGGGGAAAAATGATGTCTTGTCAATTATCAGGACTTTGTCTAGCAACTCAACATGCTACTGCATCAAAAGTCAGAATTAATCTCGTTTGCTTTCCGGTGACTAAATCTCATCTCTTTTTTTTCAAGTACGAGTTAGATACACACGAAGTCACTACACACATTATACACATGCCCGCATCCTTCTATGTAGGTGCCTCCTAGCATATGTCTAAACTAAATTTAAGGGCTAACCAAGGCACGCTTTTGGCCACTAGAAGTTCCAACCCATGCTTATTATTCCTACCCGTGCTGAGAGTTTATGACTCAATCCATGTGTGCAGGATCCTGGACCATCTTTGTCAAGACTAGCTTATGTTTGAGAGTGATTGGTTGGTTCCAAATGCGTTGTTGCATAGAACATGTAAAACTAAAATAGTACCGGTATCACGTAAAATCATAACATGCTTGTGTCTAGCACAAAAAATCCATGAATTTGGATTCAGGTGCCGACATCAAAATAGGTATTGACATATTAAACCTACACGAGCTCTTGCAGACCATGAGTTCGACACCATGATTCCAAGAACTGAAATTAAAAACCTCCATTCTGACAATTCTCAAATGGAACACGTAACTATATATGGTCGGAATCGAATTTGTGATTTTGGAATTTTACATTGTTGCTATTTTCAATTTTCCCAAGGAATTTGACAAAGATATAACAAACCATCCGCCACGTGTAAGCAGAATTCGCGGACACTATACAAGATCGTATTAGTATAAATTGATTTAACTGAATAAAATAAAATAACATTTATGTGTGCATCACACAGCTTAACTATTCATGTACTATACCGCACAAACTTACCCGTTTGCAAATTAGCGTCTTGCATCTTAGAAGTATTTCTCTCATCTCTTGCTTCTTTCTTTCGTGTTCTCCCGATGATTAGAGAACAAGTACTCTTTCATCTGCTATGAGTATTTTCCTTTCTTTTGTCTCTGTAATATGCGCTTTGCAAGAGGCAGTTATATATAGCTGTGGGGTGCATCTATTCACCTACCCTTTAGCCAAACCGTCACAACATTTCAAGTAGAAGTGATTAGACCATTCAAAGAGCTAGTAAACTCATTCACATGTTACATCATTCAAGAATGCATGTGGCCAGATCAAAGCATTTACTAGCCAGCCTTTCTAATGCATGGAAGCTCACATACACATATGTTAGCAAGCGTGCATAAGACCATGGATTAGTTTATTAATTGGCCACTAGTAACCACATGCATATGATCAATTCCCATTACAAATGCTTAATGCATTTAGTTTTCTTTAAGAAAAAGGCACTCATACTTAGAATACAACATACTATTAATTCTTTTGAAGAGAGAGGAGAGGGTATTTTAACCCCATGATTATTATTCTTTAAGTCTAGCAACCATCACACTAAGATCTTTTCATATAAGAACTATTTTTATTCATTAGTTACATGGAACATTTTCTAATATTTTCCCAATTGGCCCATGTGATGACTTGAATAATTCAATAAACCTTAAGTGCAGACTTTTCATCGAATTTATCAAGTCGGCATTAAGTTGAAAATGGGCAATTGAATCATGGCGGTCACAAGTCATCAACAAGATTCCTTCCATTATTACAAATTGACCCAATTCAAACCAAATTTTATAGGGAAAAAAATATTGTTATCACACCTCAACCATAATTGTATACAATCTAAAGGTCGAGTCTGATCAAAGGACATTTATGTGGATAACATGCAAAAAAAACTTTTATTGAATTCATGTAACAGTACGAGCAACAATATTCATGTGTACACATCATACTAATAAGGTTTTATCTATAATGCCCATCTTTTCTACATGGCCAATGAAAGTCTTGGGCAGCAATCCCTTTGTCAGTGGATCCACAATCATCAAATCTATACCAATATGCTCAATTGATACCTTTCTCTTCTATACTTCTTCTTTGACTGATAAGTACTTCAAATCCATATGTTTTGCAACCTTCGGGTACTTGTCATTTTTAGAAAGAAGACTGTAGAGGAATTATTACAATATATCTTTAATGGTCTCTCAATATTGTGAAGAATATGAAGACCAAACACAAAATTCCGCAGTCACAGTGATTGAATAGTAGCCTCAAAGCACGCCATAAATTCTATCTCCATAGTGAAAGTAGCAATTATAGATTGCTTCCCACTCTTCCATGAAACCATTCCTCCAGCCAATAGGAATACATAGCCAAATGTGATTTTCTTGAGTCCACACATCCGGCATGGTCTAAATCTGTATAGCCTACTACCTCCAAATGGCTTGACTTCCGATACGTGAGCATATGATCCTTGGTTCTTTGTAAATATTGAAGAGTCTTCTTTCTAGCTATCCAATAAACGTTTTTAGAATTACTTTGATAATGACCAAACATCCCAACAATACAGTCGATATCTACTCGAGTACATGTCAAAGCATACATTAAGCTCCCAACAAGCGATGCATATGGAATCAATTCCATTTCTTTACATTCCAAATCATTTTTTGGATATTGTATTTGGCTAAATTTATCACCTTTCTGAATTGGAACCAATCCTACGGAGCAATTTTCCATCCTGAACCTCTCTAATACTTTGTTAATGTTACCTTTCTGAGATAATCCCAACAATCCTTGTTTTCTATCATGGAATATTTCTATTCCAATACCATAGGATGCATCTCCTATATATTTCATTTCAAAATTATTGGAGAGAAACTTCTTTACATCATGCAACAAAGACTTGTCATTAGTAGCAAGCAGAATGTCGTCAACATACAGGACTAGGATAATGAACTTGCTCCCACGACCTTCATATAGATACACTGATCAACAGGATTTTCTACGAAACCATACGTTGTCATGGTATTGTTGAACTTAATATACCATTGTTTGGATGTTTGTTTCAGCCCATATATTGATTTCTTTAATTTACGCACCAAATTTTCTTTTCCTGGAGTAGAAAATCCTTCCAGTTGGTTCATATAAACTTCTATGTCCAAGTCACCATTCAAAAAGGCGGTCTTTACGTCCATCTGGTGGAGCTCTAAGTCATAATGTGCCACCAAAGCTAAAATGATTCTCAAGGAGCCCTTCTTTGAAACTGGAGAGAAGGTCTCTGTATAGTCAACACCTTCCTTTTGTGTAAAATCTTTGGCGACAAGTCTTGCTTTGTATCTTTCAATATTGCCTTTTGTGTCACATTTGGTCTTAAAGACCCATTTACACCTGACTCGTTTTGAACCCTTAGGCAATTCAACTAATTCCCAGACTTCATTGTCATCCATTGATTTCAACGCTTTTTTCATGGCATTGAACCACTTTTTAGAATTGTCACATTCCATGGTTTGATTAAATGAGACTGGATCATTTTCGATACTCAAGTCACATTCTTGATCAAGTGAGTAAACCTCATAGTCATCTGAAATTGTCGGTCTTTTCTGTCTTATAGACCGTCGCACTATGTTGTCATTTGGTATCTCACTTACACCTATCGCTTGCACATTATTAGCTGGTTCAGAGATTGTCCTTTCCACAGTGTCATTAGACTGCGATAGAACACTGTTAGGAGTAGTATTACATCGAATTTCAATGATATCCGCTTTTTGTAGATTTCCACTCCCATCAATCTTACCATTTTCAATGAACAGAGTATTTCTAGTCTCAACTATTCTTGTACTATGGTTAGGACAATAAAATCTATACCCCTTTGACTTTTCAGGATAGCCGATGAAGTAACCACTAATACTCCTTACATCAAGCTTCTTTTCATGTGGACTATATAATCTCATTTCTGCTGGGCAACCCCAAACATGCAGGTGCCTTAAACTAGGTTTCCTCTCTGTCCACAATTCATAAGGAGTCTTAGGAACTGCCTTACTAGGAACCCTATTCAGTAAGTACACAACAGTCCTTAATGCATGCATCCATAAAGATAAGGGTGCATTACAAAAACCTAGCATGCTCCTAACCATTTCCATGAGAGTATGATTTCGCCTTTCAGCCACCCTGTTTTGTTGAGGTGTTCCAGGCATTATATATTGCGCACAGACTCAGCTTTTAAGAAACTTTGCAAAGGGGCCTGAACATTGCCCTTTCATCAAACTTTCCAAAGTACTCACCTCCTCTATCAGACCTCGCCACCTTCACTTTTCTATCAAGTTGCCTTTCCACCTCATTGACAAACACCTCAAGAATGCTTGTAGCTTGATATTTTTCATGCAGCAAGTATAGATAACAATAACGTGAGAAGTCATCAATAAAGAGAATGAAATACTTTTCACCACTCCAAGAAGGAACATCAAATGGACCACGAATGTCAGTATGTATCAGCTGTAATAGTTCACTACTCCTTATGGCAGGATGCTTTGATATGTATGAGGTTTGTTTACCCTTAATACAATCCATACACACATCCCAATCAACATAATCCAATTGAGGTAAGATTTCATATTTCACTAGCCTCAAAACTCTTTCTTTGGATATGTGACCTAAACTCTGATGTCACAAGTAAGCAGATCGCTCATTATGTGCACTATGTTTATTTCCAATAACATGCTCAACATGAAACAGGGATTTAGAAAAATCATCATCAAGTTTAAAGCAGTATAAACCATCAATTAAAATACCAGAACCATAATGGTATTTATTCTTATATAATAAGAGCATACCGTCTCCAAACATAAACTTAAAATCTATTGCATCCAACTTGATAATAGAGGCTAGGTTTCTCATACATTCAGGAACATAAAGACACTCTTTCAAGTCTAAGTGCAGACCGGTCTCGAGGATTTTTCTGTAAGTCCTGATCATTTCAATATGTGATTTCATTCTGTTTCCCATGTATAAGAATTTTTCAGGTTCGTTTATGAGTTGGATCTAAAGGAATCCCTGCATAACATGTGAAACATGAATAGTAGCACCAGAATCTAACCACCAGGTATCGTTTGGGACTTTAATGAGATTTAATTCTAAGCATACATAAACATAATGTATACCTTTCTTTTCAAACCATTTCTTCCTCTTCTGGTAATCCTTCTTGAAATGACCAATTTTCTTGCATAAATGGTATCTCAATTTCTTAGGGATTTTCCCCCTCATTTACATGAAGTGAATCTTTTGCCACCTTCTTTCCCTTCTTCCCTGGTTTTCCTTTGTTGCTGCTAGCACCGTTATGCACCGTGAGATGGATAGACTGATCCCTGTTTTTCTTTATCCTTCCTTCCTCCTGAATCAACATGACCTTGACTTCTTAAATATTCCACTTTTCTTTAATGGTGTTGTAATTCACCTGGAACGGCCCGGACTCATAAGGAAGTGAGTTCATAATAAACTGGACCAAAAAGGATTCGTTCACGTCCATGCCCATGGAGTTCAATTTTGCGGTAATGTTCTCCATAATTGTCACATGATCATGAATGGGAAGCGACCAATCAAACTTCTTTGTCATCAACTCACTCATGAGACTCCCCACAACGGACTTGTTGGTAATGTTTGAGTGAGAGTATTGCTTCAGCTTCTCTATGAATTCTTTTGCACTCTCAGTCATTGGCATCGATGGCTGATTTTCAGCAATTGTCAGCCGTATCAAGTTAAAACATAGCCTAGACTGTTCACAAGTTCAAAAAAGGCGCGGTCATCCTCACTACTTTCTTCAGTAATGGTTGCGGGCTTATCAAGAACTAGTGCTATATTCAAATCCATAGCACCTAAATGAAACCGAATTTGTTTGTGCCAATCATTATAGTTTAGCCCGTTGAACTTGACAAGCCCATAACTTTGACTCATCAAATTAGTTGATGCTGCAAATATTTTAAAAGCTCACATATTAATACTTTTAGTAAACAAAATGGATTCAAGAAAACCTTAATTATGTGTTTAAAAACATCTTTGGATGAAATTTAGATACATGCTGGAAAAAAATGATGCTAAAAAATGTCTTTATTGGATAATCAACCGCACTCAAATAATAAGAATGCTATCTTTGGATAGACTAACAAATATATAAAGCATGTCGATGTATCCCTTTTATGTTACCAATTGTAAGCAATGGTACATCTTTGGATGACCTCCTAGCATACAATTAGTGAACTCAATTGTTCATTATATTTTTCAATAATTAGCATCAATTTTATATGAATAATTGAAATACACAACTAAAATATTTACGATTCCTTTTTTTATGCAAGGTCACTTTGGTGACTAACATGCTTTGATAATAAAATATTTAGTTGACATGTTATTAACAATTATGCTCATAAGAACAATTCGTAAGCATTTGCACATTGATTTCCATCCAATATCATGTGGATAGATATCACGTCCCAAATCCTTAATCACGCAATCGATCATAATCATGCTTTTTAAGTATTATATTTAATTTTGCGTAATTGTAATTCGGAATACTAATGCACTTCGTTAAAAGTCAATTGGATGAGAGAAAAGAAATTCGGGAGGAAAAAGAATGAAATTCACAGTCAAAACAGACCCTTTTATTTAAAATATGGGCCCCACATGTGGGCCAACCACCTCTCCCTCTCCCTCACGTGCAACCACCTGCTCCCACCCCCTCTCTCCCGTGCCCTCACTCCCACCAGTGCAGTAGGAGCTGCTGCTCCTCCCTCTCAAGCCCTCTCTACATTTCTTCCAAAATCCGAGCTCAAGAGAAGGATTTGAGGTATGCATGTGGTACTCACGCGATCCTTAGCTCATAAGCTTCCTATCCCTCTAATTTGTCTTTTGGTGTTTAGGGTCGAAACGTGAAGAACACCGGTTTTCTTCATCTCCCGAGCTATTTCCTCCATTTTCTTCTTCAACCAACGGTCCTCAAGCTCGGCAAAACATCTTGGGTGAGTCTCCTAGGCTCCCATGGCATGGATGCGCGAATTGGTTGGTCGAAATCAAAGAATTTGGAGTTAGGGTTGAAGTTCATGAGTTCTTGATATTTTGGTAACAATAGTCGAGTTTTGGTCGATTTCGGTGTATGCGTGTGATCCGATGCGGTAGAGGAGGTCAAGGTGATGCTCTAGATCCAAATCCCCACCACAAAGGTCACCGGAATCATCACCAGCGAGCTCGCCAAGTTTCCCCGGCTGTATACAACGGTCTGACCGCCAACTCAGGCCGGTCAGACCGCCAAGGGCCAAAACTCTCTGTACGCGGGCGGTCTGACCACGTTTTTGGCAATCTGACCATGACTCTTGGTGGTCTGACCGCCCATATGCCTACGGTCTGACCGTTGTCAGCTATTTCAACATAGTTTTCTGTTGGCTGAAACTTGTAAAATTCGTAATAAATACTCTATAGCTCCAAAAATTATGAAACAAATTTTTTTGTTTCATAATAACATAATATATCTATTAAAAATATCCCCAGCCATTAAATGATGAATTAAATTTCTGAGATTAATTAATTAGGTTAAAGCTCATTAATTCACCGATAATTCTTTACAAGTCCAAAATTGATGAATCCAATTTTTCTAGTTTCATTATGACTTGTTCTATCTAGAAAAAATATTTTCATCCATTATATGCATATTGTGGTATATGTTTGCACTTCATTCATACTCATTACATTGCACGCGTTGATCCTTTTTAGAGAACGCCGATCCGTCGATCCCGGAGGCCGAGGGCGATCCCGACGTGCCCCACCTATTTGAGCCAGTGCATCAAGGTAAGAACCTAAGCGTATTGATCCCTCTTGTGTATTTGGATAAGTCTAAAATTGATGAAATATGTTTATGTATGTATGCATGTTTAGTGAGTCAGTGTTGGGTACCAATGGATAGAACCTATGCCGATTGTATTCTTATACTTTGAATACTTGTGTATTTGCATTCTTTGTAGCCTTGAGATGTTGTCAACGTCTAGGTATGAGTTCAACTTATATGCTTAGCCATGCTTAGGTCATTCGGTAGAAGTCGAACGACGGCGCATCCCGTTGTTCGCGAGCATAGGACCTTCTTACGATTACATACACTTATTGAGGTTGAGATGGTTGTGTGGGTGGTGAGTATGAGACGAGGTGTGGGCGGTGCTAGGAGGTGTTTTGTCCTACTCGGATGTGGAAACCGGACACCGTAGACCGCTTTGTATCGGTTAAGCACCGATCGTCGGTGTTGTTGGCTTTAGCACTTACCTTACTCACCACATGCCTATCTAATGGTAAGGCGAGCCAAATACCTTCGCAGCTGTGGCTTTTTGGGCTTGGACATCGATGGTGTGAGAGGGCGGGCTTGTAGCGGTACTAGTTTACTCCGGAAGTAGTTCTTGTACCGCCGCATCGAGCGATGCATGATCCAAACGGTTGGGGTTGGTTAGGAAAGGTTGTCACGAGTACCCCTTTGTGTGCACTTTGGTCGGTGGCACAAGCCGAATGGTCCTCGTGTCGTGTGGGGCTAGGAGTATCCCCTGCAGGATGTATAAACAATTCGAACTGTCGCGCTTTCGGTCATGAGCATGCTTCTGTCCATCTGCATCGGTCGTAGAGTTTCGAGTATGGTTTGTGGTTCGGTATGTGGGAGATGGTGATGCGGGTACTTGTTACTTATTGATATACATGTTGTTTACAGTTACACTTGTTCAGTTGTTAGTTGCAGGGTAATTTTCATATGTTTTAGTTAAGTTTCAGTCGTTCACACATATGTCTAGGATGCTTAGTGCATATGTTTTACTTAACATGTGGTTCATCCTTGCTAATGACCAATGCATAATCCTTGGAGTCGAGCTATGTATATGTGCTCTATATGGTTTAAGTCTTGCGAGTACCTTCGTACTCATGCCTGCGCTTTCAGGTACTCTGGTTGCTAGAGAAGAGGCTGTTTTTGGCTACTTCGTGCCTGCCGATCAGGGTGGCGGGCAAGAATAGTGCATCCTACTCTGAAAGTGGCGTTTTTGAGACGGTGCCTAAGGGCATGCGACGCCGTTCTCTTTTGTTGTTTATAAGTTTAACTTTTTGCTACGTAGTTCTTCTGTAGTTAGGAGTTGAGGGGTTTTATCTCTTCCTAGCTCGTTTTTGTTGTAAATTATTGAAATCGGTTGCATGCTTAATACTTGTAATATAAATGTTTATTACTCGCTCTTTATTAAGCTATATTGTGATGTACATGTTAGAAGGCATATGTTCCTATCCTTGGGCACAAAACACGTGCCGGGACTACCGGGATGATATTCTGGTTAATCATCGAGGTTGTGATTATGAATAATGATCCTCATGGTGATTAATTAGAATATTATTTGGACGGTTCCTCACAATAGACATAATCCATTTGTTTACTAGTTGGTCTGGTAATCATGCAACGTTATACAACAGAATAACTTTTATGTTGTATACATCTTTTATTGGCATAAGAAATAGGCGACTAACATATTCGAGAATAATTATCATGGTAAATCAAATGTACTAAAACCTGATTCTGGTATCAAATGCAAGCAGAATTCGCGAAAGCTATACAAGATAGTATTAGCATAAATTGATTCAACCGAATAAAATAAAACAATCTTTATGTGTGTATCACACAACCCAACTATTCATGTGCTATACCGTATAAACTTACCCGTTTGCAAATTAGCGTCTTACATCTTGAAAGTATTTCTCACCTCTCTTCCTTCTTCCTTTTATGTTCACTCAATAATCAGAGAGTAAGTACTCTTTTTATATGCTATGAGTATTCTCCTTTCTATTATCTCTATAGTACTCCCTCTGGTTGCAAATATAAGTCGTTTTAGCCTCTTCAACTATTCTCTAAATATAAGTCGTTCTCAAATTTCTATGCATTTTTTTCTCTTTTGTTCCTGTCTTGCCCTTGTTTAATAAATGCTACTACTCTCACAAATAAATGAGTCATCTTTTCCAATGCAAAATAAATGAAGGGCAACAAAGTCATTTGACCTACTTTCTTAATTCTTGTGCACAAGTCTAAAACGACTTATATTTGCAATCGGAGGGAGTATATGCTTTGCAAGAGACAGTTTTATATAGCTGTGGAGCGCATCTATTCACTGCCCTTTAGTCAAACCGTCATAGCATTTCAAGAAGAAGTGATTAGACCATTCAAAGGGCCATTAAACTCATTCACACGTTACAGCATTCAAGCATGCATGTGGCCAAATCAAAGCATTTAATAGCTAGCCTTTCTGATACATGGAACCTCACGTACACATATGTTAGCAAGCATGCATGAGACCATGGATTAATTTATTAATCGGCCACTAGTGATCACATGCATGCGATCAATTCCCGTTATAAATGCTTAATGTATTTAGTTTTCTTTAAAAAACACGCACTCATATATTTACTTAGAAGATAGCATTCTGTTAATTCTTTTGAAGAGAGAGGAGAGAGTATTTCAACCCATGATTCTTATTCTTTAAGTCTAGCAACCATCATACTAAAATCTTTTCATATAAAAACCATTTTTATTCATTAGTTACATGAAACATTTTCTAACATTTTTCTACTTAGCCCATGTGATAACTTAAATAATTCGATAAACCTTAAGTGCACACTTTTCATCGAATTTATCAAATCGGCATTAAGTTGAAAATGGACGATTGAATCATCACGGTCACAAGCCATCAATAAGATTCCTTCCATATATTACAAATCGATCTAATTCAAACCAACTTTTATAGAAAAACAAATATTGTTATCATATTTTAACCATAATTATATACATATTTATAGGTACAAACAAGGCACTAGCCGCATTTGGTTGAAGTCTCCTAGGCATGCATGGTGTGGCAAAGTGGACTTGAATCCAAAACCCCTGCCCTACACCTGCAAAAAGCTTGGTTTTCCCTCCCACAATTACTCCTAAGTAGGAAGGTGTTCTGCAAAAACAAGCGTCGCAGCCTAATCCCCCGCTGCTTATCACTAATCCCGAGCTGCTCCCCACGACGAGGTGACGCGAGCACAAGAGACAAAGGCACCCACTCCCCCTCAAGGAACACAGCACGGCACGGCTCGGCACAAGGAAAAGGTGGACCAACAGAGAGAGGGAAAGAGCCGCCGGCCGGGGCGGAGACCCGAATCGGCGGGAAAAAAGAAGGCTCCAGCTGGTTGCTTCGCCTGCAAGGCATCCATCCCGCGACGCCGGGTAAAATTCATTCCTTTTGCTGCAGCTCGAGCTCAGTTTGGTTGTAGCTGTTGTGGCTGAGTTTGACGATTAGTTCTTGGTTTGCCTGGGGTGGATTTTGGGCTCGCGGTCTGCCAGAATTCGACCAAGGGTTTTACTGCGGTTTCGCTGGGGGATTCTGGTCGTTCAGCGCCACTCTCTTGGATTAAGATCAAATCAATAGGCGTGGAGAAGGCTGGGTTGGTTTTGAGTTTTTGTCGCTTATCTTTTCTTGGTCTGGAGTTGGTGTAGCTGTAGCAGCTAAATAGCTCCTTTTCAATGTTGTCTAATACAATATTTGATTTTTTTTGTTCGACAGGCATAATTACATCAACTGTGGTGGTGATCGGTTTTGAACTTCTCTGCTTCAATAACTACGTCCTGAAAGTTGGAGGTAACTAAATTACTAGTTCACTGCTGGCTGCTCCACTAAACATTTCATGTTATATCTTGGCTGGACTTAACTGTGGTTAGCAATGGTTCTTTGGCATACTCAGCCGTCATGTTACTTACCCTATGGCTTCGGTGAATTGTGCAGCAATTTTGTCTTGTCTGCTTACTGCCTGTGGGCAAGCACAAAATTTTTAGTGTTTGATGCCCAGAATTGAGACACTTGACAGAGTCCACAGTTAAGAGATGATGTTAGAATAGGAACTCAGTCATCTTGTTTGATCATGATGTGTTTCCTTTGCTTTATATTTCAAAAGTAAAAGCTTGTACAAAATTGTTGCCTGTTATTTTTTAGGCACATTGTTGCTTGTTATTTGTTGGAATGATGATTTGGCTACAAGAATATAAGGCTAGGTGGAACACCTGCTGAATAATTGCAGACATTAAAATCAAGATCATGTCTTCATGCCAACCGGTGGTAATGATTAATGCATATAGGAACAGATCGTAGTTCTCGTGCTGGTTGTTATGCTGGTACCTCTCTGGCTCTACTGCACACAAGGTTGTTCATACATGGCATACACATGGAAAGTGGGTTGATCTGTAAATAGTGACAAATGCAGTATCTGGATTTCCTATGTTGTATTGTTTTTAAAAAAAAATATCCCTCATGACAAGGAGGTGTCAGATATGAGCATATTCTGCTTGGTTTACTACACTAGTAGGGACCTCCCCTACTGTATTTCCCTCATAAAAAAATATGAATTTTTGATTCAGCTCACGTTCTGTAAGCTGATCCATTTTTTTTGCCTGAATTTTTTTAGGAGAAAAACCCTGTGAATACTAAGCTTTGGGAATGGAGTTGACTGATCCATAAACTAGCCAAATAGTCGTCTCTATATACATCTTCGTCAACAACAGAAGGATTTTTCCCCTAAAAAAACAACAGAAGCATTGTTACCACCAACGTTCCTGCTTCCATGGAAGTTTTTGAAAGTAATGGCCATGGGAAAACAAGAATACAGAATGCTGAAAACCTGGCACCAGTTTCTATTGAGAGTCCAGATACATCCTTGGAAATCCAACAAAAGTTACAACGGAATTTGACAGAGCACCTGGCCGAATTGGAGTCCCCTATAGGCCACGCTGTAATTTCATCACCGAAAATACCCTCTCACTTTGGACCAGCTCAGGCATTTGATGATTCATCGAAAGATGAGGCAGATCATGCTATTTTAACAAATAAGACTGAATTGAAAAACATATCTGAAAATGGTTTTACCAGTGTGAGTACTATGATAACAGCTGAAATGAAATCTAAAGAAGAACATATGAATGATCATGAGAACATTGTTGTCACCCCGGAAAGGAAAGAGGAATCAGAAAAGGGGTCTGAAGGCTCATACAGAGGTTTTGTTGACACTACTGCACCGTTTGAGTCTGTTAAAGAGGCTGTCACCAAGTTTGGAGGAATTGTTGATTGGAAAGCCTACAGAGCTCAATCATTAGAGGTAAATGTCTCTTTGTTTTAAACTTCATATGGATCATGGTCAGACACATGGATGGTCGTGTTTTATATGCATTTCCTTCCCTGAACAGATACGGTTATTCGGTTTTGGGAACAGCAACTTCCTCTTAACAGAGGTTCGATAACATTTCATTATGTATAATACAATCACAAAGTAAAATTTGTCTTTATGCAGAGATGCAGGGTCATGCAACTTGAGCTTGAAAAGATTCAGCAGGAAATTCCACAATTCAAAGAAGATTGGGAAGCTGCTGAGGTGGCCAAATCACACGTAATCAAAGAGCTAGAGAGAACTAAGAGATTTGTTGAGGAGCTGAAGCATAAGTTGGACAGGGCACAGCTTGAAGTTGACCAAGCAAAGCAAGATTCTGAACTTGCCCAGCTTAGGGCACAAGAAATGGAGCAGGGGATTGATGATGAAGCTAGTGTAATAGCCCAAACACAGTTGACAGTCGCCAAAGAAAGACATGAAAAGGCTGCCGAGGAACTGAAGTTGATAAAAGAGGAGTTGAGATCAACACGTGAACAGTATTCTGTCTTAACCACTGAAAGGGATACAGCAGTCAAAAGAGCTGAGGAAGCTGTTTCTGCTGCGAAGGAAACCGAGAAGCAAGTGGAGGACGTCACTTCAGAACTTATTGCATCCAAAGAGTCTCTCGAGTCAGCCCATGCTGCACACCACGAAGCAGAAGAGCACAGACTTGGGGCAGCTTTGGCAAAAGAGCACGATTGCCTGGCTTGGGAGAAAGAGTTGCAGCAGGCACATGAGGAGTTGCACCAACTCAACGAGCAAATTCTATCCAAAACAGATGTTGAATCCAAAGTTGATGAAAACGTGCGTAAGCTACTTAGCCTCCAAGGTGAGCTAGCTGCCTATATGGAAAACAAATTGAGTGACGAAGCTGGAGTGGTTCAGGAGCAAGGCTCCAAAGAAGCAAAAGAAATTAGTAGGTCAATCAAAGAAGCTCTAGCTTCAAAAAGAAAGGAGCTTGATGAGGTTAGAGGGAAATTAGAATATGCAGAAAATGAAGCCAACTTAATAAGAGTTATTGCAGAAACACTCAGGACAGAGCTTGATAAGGAGAAAGCTTCACTTGTTACATTGCAGCAGAGGGAGTGTATGGCATCCATCACAGTTTCTTCTTTAGAAGCTGAGCTCAACAGCACGAAGCAAGAGATAGAAATGGTGCATAAGAAGGAAGCAGAAACCCAGGAAAAAATGGTGAAGCTTCCAAGGATGTTGCAGCAAGCAGCGCATGAGGCAGAAGATGCCAAGATGGCAGCTCATTTGGCACAAGAAGAACTGAGAAGGGCCAAGGAAGAAGCTGAACAAACCAAGGCTTCTGCAACAACAGCAGATGTCAGGTTACGTGCAGTTTTGAAAGAGATAGAGGCGTCTAACGCATCTGAGAGGCTAGCACTAGTGGCAGCTCAAGCAATGCAAGAGAGTGAGGAGACAAGAAGTGTTGCTGATTCTCCTAGAGGAGTAACACTTCCTATAAGTGAATATCATGCTTTTAGCAAGAGGGTCCATGAAGCAGAAGAGCTTGCAAATGAGAGGGTCGCAGCAGCTTTGGCACAAATAGAGTTGGCGAAAGATTCTGAATCAAGGAGGCTAGACAAACTACATGAAGCGTCCAAGGAGATGAGCCAAAAGAAGGATGCTCTTCAAATCGCGTTAGTGAGGGCTGATATGGCAAATGAGGGGAAACTTGGTGCTGAGAAGGAGCTGAGAAGATGGAGAGCTGAACGTGAGCAGCGTGGGAAAGCCCATGAAGCAGTAACACATGCAGTTAGTCATGTGAGCGCTCCATCTAAGAAATTTGCCGACCACAAGAGCTCTTACCAGGAAGATGGAGAATTTCTTACGGATTCGAAGTTGCACATGTCAACTAATAGCATGGATCACTTTGTACCGGACCAGAAGTTACGGAAAAAGAAGTCATTCTTCCGTCGGATGTCCACCATTTTGTCTAGAAAGGCTCAGACACAAACATAAGATTGATTGTGTACAGACAATGTTAATTACTGTATTTTTGTAAAATGTAGATGGTGTAAAGTTAAATAAGTTTGCTTTCCATACCCTGTAAATTGTTTGATACTTTGAGGACTGGACGTCGTTGTATGATGTTTCGGAGAGATGTTGATACTTAAAACTTGCTTTTGTCTATTCCCAGCCCTGTCAAATCTTATTGTTCTTTTTATTCCTCACATTGAAAATCCGGAGGCAATTCGTTCGTGTCCATTTGTCATGTTGGTTATGAACACAAGGTACGTGTAATTGCCAACTGTGAAATATAATGATCTGAATTGGTGATTCATCCTTTGCAACACAAGAATATCATACAGGCCAAGTGTCTTTTAGTTAATGATGTATATTTCCAAACAAGTTCGGTCATCCTGTGTCGTGTTAGACCTGGCTTTTGACAGCAAGTGGCGGGACCGAATCAAGTTCTGAAATGTTTGGGACGTTCAGTAGACAGTCAATCTTACAGTAGGTTTTCTGAAAACTGATGCTCAGAATATCATGTGCAGACAAAACTGTGCAACCAGGAATAGAATCAACTGAGAGACAGACAACAAACCAAGCATAATTAAACAAATGCTAATCGTCACAACTCACCCAAAAAAAGTAGGAAAAAAACCATCACACAACTTAAATGGAAACTATATGTCACAGCAACAAAGAAGAGTACAATATGCTACCCAACCATTTTGATGTTTATCCAGCAAGCATCAACAAACTTTCTGTGGTTCATTCTTAGCAAGGATTCACCGAGAAATAACAAGCATTACAGAGTGTAAAAAAGAACACCAGAATACAATGAGCACCGAGGAACAAGTTAAACGCATAGCATTGGCTTAGGGGCTTGCTGTATATCAAATAAGAACATAGAAATAAACTTTCTAAAATTCAGATTCTTTGCATGGACTGCCGGAAGAAGCATGATTTAAGCTATTTAAAAGCAACCACAAATAGCAACCTGAGTTAAATAGGATAAAAGAAACTAAATTGGCCCAGAGGTTTTATGTTGAATATAGAGTTCAGGGTGCACAAATTAATATAATTGAACCACTAAGATCATTTTGAAAAAAAAAATCAGAATATTAGTTTCCAGGAAAATATTATTTAATAATTGGTTATAAGCTAAGATATCTATTTGGAAATATGGATTAATAACTCAACCACTGACTCGTGACAAAAGAAGACATATAAGCTATAGTGTAAAGATCTGATGAGGATATCACTCTTTTGAATAAACACAATAATCCTCCACCAGCACCATTGCACGATCCAATAACAAGAGCTCATGCATAATAATTAAATTATAAGGTGAGTTCGTTTATAGGAGTTTATCGCTTGCCTATTAAGGATGAGTTGTTACCTAAGTCTTGTGATTTTATTCTAAGTAGGAACCAAGGTGAGGGGAGCAGTGCTACTACAACAAGTTCAGGTCAACACTATTACAGTCAATTTGGATTCAGCCGACAGCATCAACTTAAAACATGCATAATTCTTGCATACGGAGTATGTTGGAGGAGTATGAGCACTTGCTGAAAAGCTTACAATGAGATATTTCCAACGAACCTGACTCCATCTTCATAATCATGTTATACACATCACATATATGAAAGAGAGATGTTTTATCACCTATTTAGGTCAACATGGGCCTTGTAAGTGAGAGAGAGTCCAAGCCCAAGTTGTGGGCGCCCTCCCCCGGTGAAAGGAAACATTATGATACCTCTCTCTTGCTCTCCTCCATGTAGGGTTGAAGGCACCATGTCAAATCTAGGTTTAGTTGTGGTTACTTCTCCCCCTTATGTTGAGAATACTACAATGTGCTTGTATCAATTAGACCAATCACTTACTGTTTACTGGACCTCTCTTTTGTGTGATGTTGATCTTAGTTAATTTCATATTACTTCTTCTTTGTTCTTGTTTATTTTAAGATTTCTTACAAGGACAAGAACCTGGTGTTCAGGTTAGTCACATTCTTGGCGTGGTTGATAACACTTAGAGTGTGGTGTAACAATTGCTAGGTGTTCTGGTCATCCTTGGTTAGAAGCCTACATCATCGTTCTCCACCAAATAGTTATCAAGATCCATATTAGTTCAAAAGTTAAGATTGTTTATGAAGAAGGTGCATGTTTGATCATGTGTGTGTTATTCTAAACCACATGCATATGAATACAAAACATGTACAAGTGGGAAATCTGTATTGCAATTGGATACCTGAAAACACCGTATCAAATCACTACTGCAAAAAGGCATAAGAGTGCCGATTGAAAAACCGGTATCAACGCCGGTTTTTCAACCAGCACTCTTTACTCGGTACTGATAGTCACCAATTCCAGACCCTGTACTAAAAGTTCTTTTCAGTACTGGTTCATGCCTCCAACCGGCACTGATAAAGCTTCTTGAGCCAAAAAATAAACGAGCCGGCTCGAAAGAGCCGGTTCGGCTGCTACCACCACCATCGTTGTGCTCCTGCCGCTGCCACCGCGGTCGTGCTCCTGCTACCGCCGCCGCATGCTCAAATCGAACACATCTCATCCATACAACACATCTCACACATCTCATCCATACAACACAAGCACAAATCTGGTTCTACCGCTGCTCCCCTCACCAGTAATTGAGCCATAGGATCAATTGCTTGCCCAATTAAGGCTGGTACATCCATATTCATGAGTTGATGAGAACACAAGCACAAATCGATTGCACAATCCATACGAAAACAAGCACAAATCTCATCCATATACTCATCCCAAATAGTTACACAATCCATATGAACACAAGCACAAATAGATTGCACAATCTATACAAACACAAGCACAAATCTCATCCATATACTCATCTCAAACAGTTACACAATCCATATGAACACAATCCAAGGGACTCACTTTGCGGTATCAGCATCCTTCGCGTCATCCAAGGGAGCCGCACGCGCTGGGAACGGTCGGTCGTGCTCAACCTCCTCGCCACTGAACCCTCATCGCTCGTGGCCGCGCTCGAGGCAACTCTAGGCTCATGGCCACGCTCGAGGCAGTCGTGGTACTCGCGCCAGCGACCTGGTGGGTGGTGGCGCAAGAGAGGAGGAGCGGTGTGAAGTGGAAGGGGAGCTGGATGGTACTCGCGCCGGTGACCTGGTGGGTGGCAACATAGGACAGGAGGAGCGGTGTGAAGTGGAAGAGGAGCTGGATGGTACTTGCGCCGATGACCTGGTGGGTAGCGACGCAAGAGAGGATGTCACGTCCCAAATTCCTAATCACGCAATTAAGCATAATCATGCTTTTAAGCATTATGTTTAAATTTGCGTAATTATAATTCGGATTACTAATGCAATTCGTTTGAGATCATTTGGATGAGAGAAAGAAATTTGGGAGAGAAAAGAATTAAATTCGTAGTTAAAATAGACATCTTGCTCTCTAACATGTGGGACCCACCCAGCCCCACCATCCCTCCCTCCACTTGGGCAGCAGCCCCACCTGCTCCCTCACTCCCACTCACGTGCCTCTCTCCTCTCCCAACCAACCAAAGCAAGGGAGCAAGAGCTCACTCTCCCTCTCACTTCCTCTCTCCTTTCTCTCTCAAATCCGCGCTCTAGGAACCGAATCAAAGTATGCATATGGTACCATTGCGATCACAAGCTCACAAGCATTCCATTCCTCCAATTTTTTTGCTCATTGCCGAAGGATTTGAGCCGGATTTGGTGTCTTTTGGTGTTAGGGTTGAAATGTGAAGAACACCGGATTTCTTCGTCTCCCGAGCTTTTTCCTCTGTTTCCTCCTTCAATCGACGGTCCACAACCTTGGTAAAGGACTTTGGGTGAGTCCCCTAAACTCCCATGGCAAGAATCCACCTTTTGGATGGTTGGATTTCGAATTTTGAGCTACGGGTTTGAAGTTCATGAGTTCTTGATGAATTAGAAGCAATAGCTGAGTTTTGGTCAATTTCAACGTATGCATGTTGTCCTATGCGATAGAGGAAGTCAATGTGATGCTCTAGATCCAAGTCCCCACTCCAAATGTCGCTGGAATTGTCGCCGGTGAGCTCCCAAAGTGCCTCTGGTGACCCCCAGCGGTCGGTTTGACCGCCACCCCAAGGTCGGTCAGACCGCCAGGGGCCAAAACTCTCTGTACTGGGGTGGTCTGACCGCGTTTCCGGTGGTCTAACCGTGAGTCTTGGCGGTCTAACCCTCAGTCTTTGCGGTCTAACCCGCCGGTGACCCTCGGTCTGACCGCTGTACACCTAGACAGCACAATTACTGCTTGCTGAAATTTGTAAAATTCATAATAGATTCTCTGTAACTCCAAAAATTATGAAACAAATTTTGTTGGTTTCATAATAACCTACTCTACCTACTAAAAATATCTCCAGCCATGAAATAATGAATTAAATTTCTGAGATTAATTAATTAGGTTAAAGCTTCATTAATTCACCGTTAATTCATCATAAGTCCAAAATTGATGAATCCAATTTTGCTAGTTTTCTTATGACTTGTTCTATCTAGGAAAAATATTTTCATCTATTATATGCATATTGTGGCATATATTTGCACTTCATTCATACTCATTGCATTGCACGCGTTATTCTTTTTAGAGATCGCCGAACCAACGATCCCGGCGAGCGAGGTCGATCCCGAGGCGCCGCACCTTTGTGAACCAGTGCATCAAGGCAAGCAACTAACATATTTCACCCATGTCAAATTTGGAAGTCTCAATTGATGAATATGCTTATGTATGTATGCATGTGTCGGGTACCCTTGGGTAGAACCTATGCCGATTACATCTTTCTACCTTGGTCAATTGTTTAAGTAATTTCCTTGTAGCCTAGAGATGGTGTTACATCTAGGTACGAGTACGATATACATGCTTAGTAATGCTTAGGTCTTTTGGTAGAAGTCGAACGACGGTGTTTTTCGTTGTTCGCGAGTATAGGGATTACTATTGATTACAAATACATGCTGATGGCGAGATGGTTGGTGAGTGGTGAGTATGAGACGAGATGTGGACGGTGTTAGGGGTGTCGTCTGCCTCGGTGGAAAGTCCAGGGGGCAGGTCGGGAGAGGAAACCCGAGCACCATAGACCGCTTGCATCGTTTAAGGCCATCCGTCGGTACTGTTGGCTTTAGCACTTACCTTACTCACCACATGCCGATCTAATGGTAAGGTGAGCCGAATACCTTCACAGCTGTGGCTTTGTGGGTGTGAACATCGACGGTGTGAGCGAGCGGGCTTGTAAGCAGTACTAGTTTGCTCCGGGAGTAGTTCTAGTATCGCCGCGCCGAGCGATGCATGCCCCACACAGTTGGGGCTAGTTGGGAAAGGTTGTCACGGGTACCCCTTGTGTGCACTTTAGCGGGTGGCACAAGCCGTATGGTCCTCGTGTCGTGTGGGTCTAGGAGTATCCCCTGCAGGGTGTATAAACAGTTCGAACTGCCGCACTCTCGGTCATGAGCATGCTATTATTTCATCCGTATCGGTCGTAGAGATTCGTTGTGGATTTGTGGTTCAGGTTTGTGGTGGCGGTATGGACATGGTGGTTATGTGGGGGTGGTCAGAGTTGGTACTTGTTATACTTTTGATACACATGTTGATTACAATTACTTATGTTCAGTTGGTGATGCAGGGTAGTTTCATATATGTTGGTCAAGTTAGTTGCACACACATATGTCTAGGTTGCTTACCGCTTTAATTCACTTAACCATGTTTAATCCTTGCTACCAGCTAATGCATGATCCTTGGAGTCGAGCTATGTATATGTGCTCTATATTGTGTAAGACTTGCGAGTACCTTCGTACTCAGGGTGCTGCCCTTAAGTTGATGTAGGTTCACAGGTTGGCGAGGAAGAGGCGATATTTGGCTACTTTGTGCCTGCCGATCAGGGTGGCGGGCAGGAGTAGCACATTCTACTCCGAACTCGGTGTTCTTGATATGGAGCCTAAGGGCATGTGGCTCCATATACTTTTGTTGTATAGTTTATTTTCTTCCGCTACGTAGATCTTTTGTTGGTTAGGAGTTGAGGGGTTTTGTCTCCTCCTAGCTCGCTTTTGTTGTAAACTGTTGAAATCAGTTGCATGCTTAACTTTTGTAATATAAATGTTTCTTACTTGCTCTTTATTAAGCTATATTGTGATGCACTATGTTGGAGGCATGTGTTCCGATCCTTGGGCACAAAACATGTGCCGGGACTGCCGGAATGGTATTCGGGTTAATCGTCGAGGTTGGATTATGAATAATGATCCGTCTGATGATTAATTTGAATATTGTTTGGACGGGTCCTCACAGAGGAGGAGCGGTGTGAAGTGGCGGCGCAAGAGATAAGGTGGAGAGAGAGGCTAGCTTGTGGACTTGTGGTGGAGGACACGTGAGGAAGAGATACTGGAGCGGTCAGAGCCGACGGACGCGAGACTGAGCCAAAACGCAATTCAACTAAAATTTCAGGTCTAGGTACCTTCAGTGCCAGTTGTGACTATAACCGACATTGATAATCAACTATTAGTGTTGGTTCGTAGTTGGAATCGACACTGATACACTGATGGAGCGCTACATATGACCCGTTCTGTAGTAGTGAATCCAAATGAAATAAAATCTTTGCAGTACTTTTATGTCATAATCATACATAGAAATATGCCGAATACTGGTTTTGAAAAGATGGATGCACCCTTCTCATTTAATTTTCCTCGTTTTTATTGATAGCAAAATATGACACGATCCTTTTTTTTTTTAATGCCGGATAGTTCGGCGAAGGAGCCATGTAGTCATTGAACTATCTGGTGCTTATAGGATTGATTCTTGCCGAAAACATACTTTCTGGAAAAAATAGTCCGGCAGGGTGTCTTATGGTTGCCGGACCATTCGGTGAACGCAAGGATTTTTTTCTTGCAAGGTGACATGCTCTCTAAAAAAATTGCTCCAGTGATACACTTGGCTGAATGACGGACCATCCGATGAGTTAAGACTGATTTATTTCTTGAGAAAAAAATTGCTCTTTACAAGAATTACTCCGACGAGGGTTTCGGTGTCAACGTCGGATCATCTGGTGCATATATTTTAAATCTTGTAGTAGAATTTGTTCTTAAAAAATTTAGTCCGGCGAATACTCCGGTGAGTTCATTCACAAACACTGGACTATCCGGTGTGAACAAGTGGGTTTCCTTGCAGAGAGTTTGCTCTTTAGAAATATTAGTCCGGTAAATACTTGGTGAGTTCATTTTCAGCGTTCAGCGCTGGACTATCTGGTGTATATTAGGAAAGAATTCAAGGTCTAACCGAGTTGAACTCACCGGATGTTCTGGCGCTTAGAAATTTGTCCTCGCTGGACCATCCGACATTCAGTCCGAGTCGAATTGGATTCATAGATCTGTTTGGATTCTTTTCGTGTTTTTGGCCGAACAGGGTGTGTTTGTGTGGATTTTAGGGTAGAGAGTCCTATTTCTATAAGGCAAAGTTCAAGCCCTCTATAAATAGTTGAAGGAGTGGAGGAATATTGTAACAATTCAGTCAATTGCAATAATTTCATCTACTTTCGTTCTACCTTACTTTCCTGCACTTTAAGGTAGTTTTAGGGTAGTTCTTCGCTGCTACATTGAATCCCCACGATTTAGATGGTAGTTCTTTGTCAAATTGCTTGTAAATTGTCCGAATAGCAATCCTCAAGGTTGCCGATTGAAATTATTTGCTTGTTTGCTCATAAACAAGTCGTGTGTCACTGCAAAAAGCGATAGTTATCCCCGGACGGATTCGTGTTGCACAGGGTTGCCAAATCCCGCGCCAACAATTTTTTAGGACAAATATCAAAGATAGACCATTGACATAGTGCCGAGTAATTATTGCATCCTTACCCCTTCACCATCACACACAATTTTCTCATTCTAGTGTGATAACATTTCCAAAAAGAAAAAAAAAAACTAAATGTATACAGCAAAAAAAGTACAAATAATATGTAATATAAAATGTTTCCTTTCTTTATGTGATAATTAACACCCTAGATAAAGTCATGTAATGAAGTCATACTCAGATAATAACACATGTGAAGCTTGCTGTAAGCACAAGAATCAAATAAAACTTTCAGGTTCCTCCAGACAAGAAACAAAGTCGTGATCCATCAATATGTATTCACAGGTATTTGAAGGATATGATCCTAAAGTAACACATCTATATCCAATAAATTTGAGGAAGCATTTTCTCAAGATAAACAAAAATATATTACTATAAAATAAACAATAATAGAACATTCCTTTCACTTGACACATGAGCTAAACCCGTATAAAAGCAGGAACCGTTTCAAGCATCAATCTAAACTAAATAAAACTCTAAAGACACCACCAATGCACTGCAAAGCACTAGTCTATCGTTCTGATGGCATGACATTTGACGAATTCACAGAGTAACTCAAAGAAGCTCAGCACCAACAAGGATGGTCACATAAGTATAACTGCCGTGAGGCCATTTGAGGCCGATAAACCGGGTTCAGCTCATGGTGGAATAGTACATGGGCTCCTCATCAGGGTGACAAGGATAGGAATGGCTACACAGATGACACCGATATTGATCAAATCTTGTTGCTTGGACAAAAAAGGCCTAGGCATCAAAATTACTGCCTGGTAATTCAATGAACTCATCCTTGCAGTAGAGAAATAGTAGCTAGCTTGCAAAGTACTATCTTTTACCTTTTATACCATAGCTTCAACTTGATATGCAAGAGGAAGATAGAACTTAAGCTCCACTGTGTTTATGCTTTAGGATGATTCTCACCGCCTACTGAATTCACATGTGCTTCATTCTTTCTTTCCAATTTTGGGAGCATGCCTACTCTTCACAGAAGTAAATTTTCTTACAGGTTACAATTACTTAGTTAAACTGTATAGAAGGAATTTGGGAAGTTTCCTCTTTTCTTTTTAAAGAAAAGACTGACAAGTACCAAACTACTATCAGAAATCTTAGAATTATATTAAAATTCAATAACAACATTTCAAGTACATTAGGAAGCAATACTTCCAGAAAAAAAGTACTTGTTCGAAATTGTGAGTACAATGGTACAACTGAAGAATTGTGGTGCAAATAAAAAAATTGTTAGTGGACGTGATGGGTCTCATGACTACACACATGGCAGAGAATAAAAAGGAAAGGAAATGGGTAAGAGAATGAACATGAGAGAAAGAATCACATGTGACTATGTGAGACTGGGAAAAGCATAATCTTTATGATCACTCATCACACAGCGTGACCAGAGAAGAAACTACATTCAAAGTACAGGGTGTTGAATGACTGGTGTTCACAAATGGACCAAGTCATGGAGACTTGATGATCAGTGGCAGAAAACAGCACACCTTAAGGCTACTGCCTACCGGTTCATTTGAACCAAGAGGTCAGTTGTGGTCTCTCCAAATAGATAAACTTGATACGCATAGCCTGATGTCAGACTTGAACCTTCTAGAGAGTAATTGTGGTGCTTCATATAAATGACACCATAAATCTCTATCATCTCATTTGTACCGACGACCATATTGATCTTCCAGTTTTGACAGGAATGTAGTAGTGAAAATTCCTAATCTGTCTAATGATGAATAAGATGACATTGATGAGTCTACTTTATTTGCTAGAGCTGTTGTTAGTGAGAGTTAGTGTGTATTAACAAATGTATAGAAAGCCTTTGGCAAAGACTACTTAGGCACAGGTTGGACAGCGGATTGAGAATCTGGAAACAAAGAGTAAATCAGGACTCAGCACATTTATTGTCTGGTGTAAAATAAAAGTTATAACTTCTGGGTAAATACACCCATACTTCTTGAATGCAGCTTCCCTTCCATGGCCTCCTTTTTCACTTGACAGGAGGAACAGAGGAAAGGACCACCCCAGGGGTCAACTCTTGAATGTTTGGGCATGTTACCATGAACAGAGATGCCCTCACCAGGTTTCATCTCCAATTGACAGACTGCACAATCATGCAGCTTGAACATATTTCCTGATGGATAATTTATATTCAACCTGTGGACCAATTAAAAGGGTTTAGGCTGAATTTCACATGCATATGTATAGTCACTGTTCAAATCTTAATGGAGATAAATGCATCTATTGCCCCATACTCGAATTCAGATGCGTGTACACTGATGCATGCTCATATCCTTTAATTACTAAGTATCCAATGTATCCAGCGCACAAAAAGAAATGCTGACCTTTGAGCAAGCATTGCAGATCCCTCCTCATATATTTCCTCCACAACATCAGGTTCTAAACATCCTCTGTCCATCTGATCTTCAGACATCTCATCAGAGGGCCTCCGACGGAACAAAGCTTTGATGACTCCTTTCCCATGCCTCTTTAATGGAGGGCTTAACTTTTCTGGAGGTAGTATGTCAACTACTATGCATGTAGTATCATCTCGTAGTCCCTTTGAAGTCACAGCTTCCTACATAACAAAACCATGACTCTTGAGCATAGATAAAATCATAAGACATGCACTATCGATGTGGGATACAGCTGGGAACAGATATCGGTACCTTAACAATTCGATTAGCAGCAGCTTCAGCTGGCAGCCCCCTGGTGTAGTTCAGAGCTTCTTGAAAGCGAAGTGCATCCCAGACACCATCGCTAGCAATGACAAGACGCCCTCCGGCATTGGACAACTGCAATAATTTTATGCATCAAACTTCAGATCTACTTTATTAGATTATATATTTATTGGATCAGCTGCCTTAAGCTGAAAATACAGTTGCACTATGATTGGTGTCAGATACTATCTAATTACATGACAGAATCTTCTGCACCACTTCATTGATATAAAAAGTTCATATGGATTGCCCACCTTTACTTGCTTCACATGTGGGACAGGAACTATAAATTCCCCAACGTCGATGTCGCCAATTGACCTTGATAGACACAATCCGCCTGGCCAGCATCTGAGTGGACCAATCTGAATAATGATTGCAGAGGGAAAAAGTATCAAAATTTTCCTTGAAATTAGCATCTGTTCATTCATGCGAATACAGTATACTCGGGATGGGGGGATGAACTAAATGACCAACTTGGTAACTGACAAGCATACATAAAGAAAAGCAACATACCCCAGCACCCCCAGCAATATTTATTCTTCCAACTTCACCGCCACTTGCTGTAACACGCTCCACCCTGCAATAATGGACCTTAGGTTAATCGTAAATGTGAGGATATTGTAGGCATAAAACCAAGCATGGACGTATAAACATACTCCTCCTCATTAGCATCCAGGCGATGGTCAGCTGACAAAAAATATACTGAACCTTCAGCAGATTCTAGAATACAGCGTGAATCACCAACTGATGCTACAGTGACAACCCATCCATCTATTATAACAAAAGTCACAGTGGTCCCTGAACGTGCCGCTGAAAACATTGTAACAGTCAGTTTGGTATGATTTTTGGTAAACAAACATGCATAGCTGACATCCCATTTATCCAAATAAGGGGGATATAAGAATAAGTGAAAAAAAGGCACAAGGATCTCGATTATAGATTATGTTTACATAAATCACCTTACTAGAGCTTCTCAGATCAGTGAAAGAACAGTACCTTTTGTTTGGAAGTCTTTATCTGTCTTTACAAAACCTGCAACTAGTGCCCTTGGCAATGCAGCTGTCCACTCCTCACTTGTAAGATTTGGAGGAATAGCAGCCAATGCATTGTTTAAGAGATTCTCCCGGGTGTATATGGCAGCTGCAGATCCACTGTGGCCATCAAAAATCTGAAGGCAAGCAACCAGAATGAATAGTTCGAGTGAGATTAGCAGCCACTGTAGTTGGTATAAGGAAAATTTTAACATGGAAAACAAAATAATATTGACTCATAATTTAGAACTGTATTATCACAAGAATATTCCATTATCAGTTGACTTTTGCCATCTACACTGCTGTATTTTGTGTTGAAAGAGCATGTTGAGTTGATACATAAAAATTTCTAGGACCCAACTCATATTGCCAACTGCTGGAAGGCTGTAAGATCTAAAACAATAAGACTCCACGTGTATATTCCTAAACCAGTGGTCTTCTGACCACCGAAATGATAGAATTAAGACAATTAAGGCCAGTAAAATATTAGCTGACATATGTCCCCATGTGCCTTGATGCAAACACGCCTGAAAATCAGGCCTGTCAATCACGCTACTCCATGCAAAAGACAAGCAGCAAACTAAGACGCCACAGTAAGCACAAAGTTTCATAATGGAAAACACCAAATTTTAACGAAAGCAAAGGTGTTTCCTCAAAAGGAAAAGAAAATTAGACAGGGTTGAGAAATGGTGCTTTTACATTAACACATTCTTAGCTGTAAATGACAAAATGACCACAAAATCCAGGCCTCAGAAGCATCAATGCGAGCCCTAGTTAGGTGCTATGCCAACTGAGATTCCTACAAGACTTTTAGTCCATCCACATGGCCAATTACCGCAACGATTATGCGGCAAACTGTACATGGGACCAAAATTCCAAATTAATGCGTTGAACACAAGACAAAAATAAGAACACAGCCGGTGAATCACTACCGCAAACACCGAGATGGCGTCGTCGTCGTCTGCATTCTCGCCGCCGTTGCCTTCGCCCTCGCCTGGACTGCGGTGGCACTTGGCCATGAGGAGCGTGAAGTCCTCCCCTTTCTTGCTCTTGCAGGCCTCCCCGAACAGGATGTCCGGCTTCTCCACCTTTTGGTTGCACAGCTCCCGCTTCAGGAGCACGGCCAGGGGCACGCCTGACCCATCAACCTCCGCGTGCACCTCCATCGGAAGTCAGGTCACCAAATCCCTCGCGGAGACGGATCTGAGGCGAGGAAAGAATGCAAAAAAAAAAAAAGGATTCTAGAGCATAAAGCGCGGACCTTTCTAACGGATCAACCAAGAACTTCGGCCAATCCGATCAAATAATTATTTTTCCCAGCCGCAACCCGATCCCCCGCCCAAGAAACCAAATTCCTCGGAAAATGACAGCGAATATCGATGCTCTATTCGCCTAACGCGGCATTGGCCAAATTGGATCGAATTCCCCCAAGAACCGCAAAAACCTGGGTCAAAGAAACCGCCGCTACTTATTCTGGAGAAGGGGGCGGAGGCGGAGTGGGTGGCCGCGAATACGATCGGGCTGGAGGACGAGGAGGGGATTTGGGAATTCGGGGGTGGATTCGAGAGGCGAGGGTGGGAAGTCAGGTTAGCTGGAGGCGAAGAGGAGGAATTAGTTAAAGCCGTTACGGGAGGGCAGAAGCGCCTCGACGTGCGCGCCAGGAAGGAAGGGTGCTCAGGATCGAGCTGTCAAACTAATTCTTGGTTACCCGAGACAGGATTATCCGTTACCGAATCTCTCTTTAAAAATTTGTCAAAATACAGATAGGCATCTTATTCAGAATTTTTTTTTACCTCCGATCCAAAATATAACTCTATTTAGATTTATCTTAAATCAAATCTTTTTAACTTTGCCAATCAATAGCTAAAAAATATAGACAGTTAACATAAGGCTGATGTTACTAGGTTTATCTAAAAAAATACTTTTATAATACATAGTTCTTTTTATTTAAAATAATATATTTTTATAGATAGTATTAGTCAAAGTGTAATATTAAAGATGATATCGATATCTTAATAAACTTATATTTGAGATAAAAGAAAATATATCATTATATGCTGCCGAACTATTATTTCTTTTTCAAGGAAATATGTCAAAGATATATTAGGAACTTTTCAGGTATTTAGTGCTTTACGCTAAAAGTATAGGTTTAGTAATCTCGTTCTACCTATCATTTTTACAGTGTTCTTCTCTGGTCATAATCTTGTGCCACTCCAAATCCAAAGCCGAAAAAGATAAAAACGTGCCGAAGATAGAGCATGGAGATCTGATTGATGGATGACAGAGGTCAATGCATATAGCGGCCATGGATCACGGAAGAAGAGGAAGGTAGTTTGTCACAACCTAAAAATTCTAAACATGTTATTTGTGCATTTATATGCATCATAAGCATCATAGCTTGTTTTGGCCAATACTTCAAATTTATTTGAATTTCAGCTCAGTTGAGCAATTAAGCATTTACATGCACCATATGTTAGAATTTTATACTAAGGATTTAGAAGTAGGACCTTAGCTAACCATATGAACACAAGCCTAATTTCAAAAATTAAATATCAGAACCTGAATTAGGAGATGCCATTTGTGGTGAGGTTGATGCAGCGCCTTGATCAGCCCTCACTACTACAGAAACTATTTTTAAGGTAGTTCATAATCCAATTTTATAGGCATTTAGCATACCCACCTGTGATCGAAGGGTTGTGAAAATGGATGATTTTCACAGACGCAAAATAGACCGCTTGTGAAAATAGATTTTCACATTTGGTTTCTTAAGGAACCATATGTGGAAAACCATTTTCACAAGTAATTTCTTAAGTGAACCGCCTATCGAAAACTATTTTTATAGGCTGTTCTTAAGTAAACCGCCAGTATAAATGGTTTTCACAAGCGACGCATAGCGTCCGCCTATAGATAGATAGATTTCCACAGACAGGTGACATAAGGACCCCTCTATGGTATGTATTTCATTCAAAAATTAATAATAACATATATTTTTTATTCAGATTTTAACACATTTTTAAGACAGATTTCAACAGCATTTGAATCAACACAAGTTCAATATTTAACACAAGTACAATATTTTTACATCATAAGCTAACATTGCTAAAAGTCTTTCCTCTTCTACTCACAAAGTCTCGGATGGTTAGCTAATTCACCTCCAAGGTCAAAGAATCTGGCATTCTTGTGAATGACTTCATGCAGGATGGACCAACAAATGTCACATTGGATGTTTTGGATATCTTTGTCTTTGAACGAGGTATGGGTACATTTGACTATTCGTACCTGAAATAAAAACATAACTAAAAGAGTTAAAACACTACTGACAACGAAAATAGAATCAAATAAGGATGTGCAAGTGCAATGATGACTTACGTCCTCGAGGTTCATTTTGTACCTCCTATTTACCTTAAGAAACTGGCAAATATAATATCCACAAAGAACGGTATCAAAACCTTGCTTGTGGCAATTCAAATAAAAACACAACGTATTCGTTAATTCAATAAGACTTTTCGTCATAAATAGTGAGGTACAAGTATTAGAGGTGTGTTATTATCGGAAAGTGTGTACGAAAAGCCATCGCATCTGGCTTAGCCGTATCGTGTATCCCACCTTTCGTTACGTACTATTTGTAGGCCCTATTCGAATGCTAGGAAGTAATTATCAATTTATAAATAATTTATAAGAATTTTATGTATGAGGATTTTTTTTACCTCTATATAACGTTGATGAGATCTTTGTAGGATTTTTTAGGGAGATCGTGATGAGGACATCACTCCCTCAGATACATACAATGATCCTCCATTGAACTTTCAAGGTCCAATCACAAGAGCTCGCGCACGACAATTAAATTTAGAGGTGAGCTCGTTCCTAAGCAACTCTTTATATAATTTTGAGAATAGATTACTACCTAATGATTATGTGTTGCTTAGTAATCATGAAGAGGACAAGGAGACACATAGAGGAAGGCTTGGAGGCGTGGAGGAGCAGCTAGGACGTCCAACAACAGCAGGAGGTCTAGTCCAACTCGAGTCCGAATCAGTCTCGACCTCCAGGACCAGCGAGCAGTAAAACGGACGCCCAGGACGCATCCGGACTCCGTTTTCGACGATTCACATATGGTTGGAAAGATAATTTCATAAGGAAACCAATGGCGTTGGTTTGAGGTCCAAATTCCTTCTGAGTCAACAGGAAACGTCGAAACAAGTCAGCGTCCAGAATCTGTCCCGGTGCTGTGTCACCGTTTTTGGTCCGTTGGGCCGTGTATCGTCGTTGAGCCCATTAGGGGGGCGTGACCAGGGGGTGTGACGACCCTAGACCCTTATTATCAGCCGCCGCCGCTCTCGTTAGGGCGGGTTTTGCTTAGATTATTCTGTCAAGAACAGTTTCGCCGTTTCGTCGGTTTGTGAGACCCCAACTCGTGAGATTAATCATTCATCTGCAATTTGGTTGCATTCTTCCTTGTTCTTGCTTGTGTTCTTCGATTCGCAGGCAAGGATTTTAGCCTTCTTGGCGAGGTCAACCGTGCAACGCCGGTTGATAACCAGAGGAGACGTGGTGCTGCGATTGCGGGGTTTCGGATCGTGTTGTTCGGAAGCCGGATCGACTTGTGTCTCGTTTCCACCAAATCGAGAGTTACCAGAACCTTTCGGAAGATCGGGAACCCTTGTTCATATTAAGTGGTATTCAGAGCTTCAGGTATACCGTCAGGTTCATATCTACCCTTAGTTTCGAGTGTTTTCGCCTTCGTTCCATAGTCCACTGCCATATCATTTTTTTTTCCTGTTCCTACAACCCTTCCGCGCCTTTAGCTTTTGCATATTTCAGTTTCAGAGTTCGTCGTGTTGAGTTTGTGTCCTGGTCAAGGTCTTGTTGCTGGTTAGGTCGTGTTAGAGTCCAGTTCGTGTGTTTTCCCCCACCGTTTCCATCAAACCCTAGCCTCCGTCGCATATTTTCCCCACTTTCTTCCCGTTTTGTCCTCTAATTCGGAGTCGTTTCTCAAATCGGGCATAACTTTCGCGTACGAACTCCGTTTTCAGAAAAGTCACAGAGTTTTTCGCATCGAAAAGGTGTTTCGGATCCGTTCGTCCCCGTTTTCTCGGGTTCGGCGAAATCAGAATTCCCAAATTCGCCTCCGAAGTTTGAGTTTTCAATTTCCAAATATTTTTCTCATTTTTCGGCTGAACTTTAGAAAATTCTACAGGCCACTTCTTTCACTTGTTTAAGCTCAAAATTTCTGTGGTTCCCTCTTGTGTGCTCCTAAGTGAAAAAAAAAATATCAAAAAAATAAAAAAAAAGTCGAATTTTCCTAAAAAAACAACGACAGCCCAAAAAATTAGAAAAAAGAGAGGGGCAAAAGAGGAACAATATCTAGAGGAGCACATAGAGAAGGGCAAAGTGAGCTGTGTTAGCGTGTGCTGTTTAGTTCTTTGTTTCTGTTGCTCTTGCTATCCATCATACTTGTTTTTCCACCTTGTTTATCACACATACTTGGTACTTGCAACACTTTAGGCCAGCAACGAGAACAAGTACTTGGGACTATAATTCAGCATTACTATCTGTTTCTGATTTGTATTCCACATATACGTATTTGTTCTCTTTGTGTGCCTTCCAAGCTCCACAGATTCTTCTGGACAGCACTGGTTTGCATCCCTGCAATCGCTCGCACGCCTTCCAGGTATCCTTTGCTTTGCTGGTAAGAACCCTGGTAAGAGCTTGGTAAGGTGTCTACCTTTGCTGATCTTGATTGAGAGGCACCACTCCACCTTTGTAGTACGATTATTAGGGATAACCTTCACTGTTTGTTGTTGTGTTTGTTTCCACAATGTCAGTTGAAGGAGATAAAACGCCAAAGGACTTCAAGGAGTGTGTCAGCCAAGAGCAGCTACAAGCTGTTGTAGACAATGCTCAGAAGGAGATGAAGGAGACAGTCATCAAGGCTGTCACTGAAGCGATAATTGAGATGAAACTCGCAAACGCGGTTGAGCGGGTGGACAAACGGTTATCCGAGCTCACCGACAGGGTAAATGCTTTGGAAAACCGTCCTGTGCACAACGAAGATGTGAATGGAAGCAACACCGGTGATGAGTTGTATGATGACGATGTTAATGTTGATCCAGCGGCGACATTGCAAAACAGATTACGGCGTCGTCTTCGCACTAACACCACAAGTATGGGTGGCGTTCCACATCACCACCACCATCGAGGTATGTATAATCGAGCTCCTGAAGATCCTTATGCTAAGGTTAAATTTACTATACCTTCTTTTTCGGGACATTATGATGCTGAGGGATATCTTGATTGGGAGATGACAGTAGAGCAAAAATTTAGTGCCCACCAAGTACCTGAACAACATAGAGTTAGACAAGCCACTAGTGAGTTGAAAGATTTTGCTATTATTTGGTGGACTGGTTTAGCTGCAGATGGTGCCACACCTCGTACATGGGAAGAGCTTAAGGTTGCTATGCGTGATAGGTTTGTTCCCCCATCTTATCATAGAGACCTGCGTAAGAAATTGATGCGCTTAGAACAGGGAGATAAATCTGTGCAGGATTATTATGGTGAGCTTCAAAAGGGCTTGATGCGTTGTGGCATAGTAGAGGAAAACGAAGATTCTATTTGTCGATTTTATTCGGGTTTGAGACGTGAAATCCAGGATATTATTGATTATAAAGAATTTAACAATGTCAACCAGTTGTTTCAGTTTGCTATGCTTGCAGAGAAGGAGTTGCAGGGGCGTGAGCAGCAGGGCAAGTACAAGGCCAGCACCACATACACGCCGCGCACAGGACCATCCTTGGGGCTGTCCAAACCATCCACTTACAGGGCTCCCTCACCAGCGAGCAAGCAACAAGCAGCTACGGCACCAAATCCGGTCACTACACGACTTTCAGGCTCAGGTAAAAATTCTGTTTTGCAGGGACCTTCCAAGAGTGCTTCCTCTGTTGCATCAATGGGACGCACCTCTGGCATTCAGTGCCGTCGCTGCCATGGATTCGGTCATGTGCAGAAGGATTGCCCAAGTCAGCGGGCATACATTGCAACGGAAGATGGGTACATCAGCGCCTCTGACATTGAGGAAGAAGAAGAAGAAGAACCAGTTGTTGAGGAGAGCAACGAAATCTTGGGCAGTGATGACACAGCGACCTATAGGAGCATCATTGTGCAGCGGGCGCTCAGCACAAAGGTACAACAACCAGAGAAGCTGCAACGCCATAACTTGTTCCAGATTTTCTTCGTCATCCAAAATCGGCGAGCACGTGTCATCATCGATGGAGGTAGTTGTAATAATTTGGTGAGTTCAGATTTGGTCAAGAAGCTTGGCTTGACCACACGCCAACACCCCCATCCATATAACCTTCAGTGGTTTAATGATGCTGGAAAAGCTAAGGTAACACAAACTTGCAGAGTTTCTTTTTCCATTGGTTCCTATGCTGATTATGTTGACTGTGATGTGGTACCTATGGAAGCTTGCTCACTTTTATTGGGTCGACCTTGGGAATTTGATAATGATGCTATACACCATGGTAGAAGTAATACATATACTTTTATGCATAAAGGAAAGAAAATTACTTTGGTTCCTATGACCCCTGCTGAAATTGTACAAGCTGATAAAGAGCGAGCTGCTAATTTGCGTGATACTAAATCTGAAAATCAGCAAGTTGCTAATTCTCTTTACCCACCTAAAAAGGATAAGTCTGCACCTAGTTCTAAAGTAGAGGGCATAAAATTGAAGGGTGGTGTTATGCTTGCACTAAAAAGTGATCTTGCTGAAATTTCTAATAATGATATTTGCTACACCTTGGTTTGCAAACGAGTTTTGTATTCGCTTGATGATGTTATTAGTTCGATACCTCCTGCTGCCACTAACCTTTTGCAGGAGTATGAGGATGTTTTCCCAGCTGAGATACCCCCGGGACTGCCACCTATGAGAGGGATAGAGCATCAGATCGATTTGATTCCAGGAGCAACATTGCCAAATCGTGCTGCGTATCGAACCAATCCCGAGCAGACTAAGGAAATTCAGCGGCAAGTCCAAGAGCTTTTGGACCGCGGGTATGTACGTGAGAGCCTTAGTCCTTGTGCTGTTCCTGTGATTTTGGTTCCTAAGAAAGATGGTACTTGGCGTATGTGTGTTGATTGTAGAGCCATCAATAACATTACTATTCGATATCGCCATCCTATTCCTAGACTTGATGATATGCTTGATGAGTTGTGTGGCTCTGTAATTTTTACAAAGATCGACTTGCGTAGTGGTTACCACCAAATTAGAATGAAACTTGGAGATGAATGGAAAACAGCTTTCAAAACTAAATTCGGATTATATGAGTGGTTAGTAATGCCTTTTGGTTTAACTAATGCACCTAGCACTTTCATGCGTTTGATGAATGAGGTTTTAAGAGCTTTTATTGGACGATTTGTGGTGGTTTACTTTGATGACATATTGATTTATAGCAAGTCTTTGGATGAACATATGGATCACTTACGTGCTGTTTTTAATGCTTTACGTGATGCACGTTTATTTGGTAACCTTGAGAAGTGCATCTTTTGCACGGATCGAGTCTCTTTTCTTGGCTATGTTATTACTCCACAGGGAATTGAGGTGGATGAGATGAAAATTGAAGCCATAAAGAGTTGGCCGGTGCCCCAAACTATCAAACAGGTGAGAAGTTTTCTTGGACTTGCAGGTTTTTATCGTTGTTTCGTGAAGGATTTCAGCGCCATTGCTGCCCCCCTTACACGAGTTGACAAAGAAAGGTGTGGTGTTCCATTGGGGTAAGGCACAAGAGGAGTCCTTTGACACTTTGAAGGACAAGCTTACGCACGCGCCATTGCTGCAACTTCCAAATTTTGGTAAGACCTTTGAGCTAGAATGTGATGCTAATGGAGTTGGCATTGGAGGTGTTTTGATGCAAGAAGGTAAGCCCGTTGCATACTTTAGCGAAAAATTGCATGGCCCTGTTCTTAATTACTCTACGTATGATAAGGAATTGTATGCACTTGTACGTTCTTTAGAGACGTGGCGTCATTATTTGTGGCCTAAAGAATTTGTTATACATTCAGATCATGAATCGCTTAAGTATCTTCGTTCTCAAAATAATCTGAATCGTAGACATGCTAAGTGGGTTGAATTTATTGAATCTTTTCCTTATGTTATCAAACACAAGAAAGGGAAGGATAATATAATTGCTGATGCTTTGTCTAGACGATATGCTTTGTTGTCCCAACTTGATTATAGAATTTTTGGACTTGACTCAATAAAAGAACAATATGTGCTTGACCCTAATTTTAAAGATGTATTGCTGAACTGTAAAGAGGGACGTACATGGAACAAGTTTGTGATCAATGATGGATTTGTGTTTAGAGCTAACCGTCTATGCATTCCAGTTGGTTCCGTTCGTCTTTTGTTGTTGCAGGAAGCACATGGAGGAGGATTGATGGGACATTTTGGTGCTAAGAAGACGGAGGATATGTTGGCCACACATTTCTTTTGGCCAAAGATGAGGAGAGATGTTGAGCGGTTCGTGGCACGCTGTACCACATGTCAAAAGGCTAAGTCTCGCTTGAATCCACATGGTTTGTATATGCCTCTTCCTGTTCCTTCTATTCCATGGGCAGATATTTCGATGGACTTTGTTTTGGGATTGCCTAGGACTAAGAGGGGGAGGGATAGCATTTTTGTTGTTGTGGATCGTTTTTCTAAGATGGCACATTTTATACCTTGTCATAAAAGTGATGATGCCGTTTATATTGCTGACCTCTTTTTCAAAGAGATTGTTCGCTTGCATGGTATGCCTTCTACTATTGTTTCAGATCGCGACGCTAAATTTTTGAGTCACTTTTGGCGCACTCTATGGAATAAGTTGGGTACAAAACTATTGTTTTCTACTACTTGCCACCCACAAACTGATGGCCAAACGGAGGTAGTGAACCGCACTTTGGGTACCATGTCGAGAGCTATTTTGAAGAAAAATTTGAAGATGTGGGAAGAATGTTTGCCCCACGTGGAGTTTGCTTATAATCGGGCAACACATTCTACCACCAAGGTAAGTCCTTTTCAGGTAGTGTATGGTTTTACCCCTCGCGCTCCTATTGATCTTTTGCCTTACTGAAAGAACACATAGTGATGCTAGTGCACGTGCTGATTTTATTCGTAAGTTGCATGAAACAACTAAAATAAATATCGAAAAGATGAATGAAAAGTATAGAATTGCTGGTAGTGAGGGTAGGAAAGAAGTCAAACTTGAACCGGGTGATTTAGTGTGGTTACATTTAAGAAAAGATAGGTTTCCAGAGCTGCGTAAGTCTAAATTAATGCCAAGAGCTGCTGGTCCTTATAAGATAATTGAGAAAATAAATGATAATGCATATAAATTTGAGTTGCCACCCGAGTTCGGGGTTAGTCCTTCTTTTAACATTGCAGATTTGAAACCTTACTTGGGAGCCGATGATGAGCTTGAGTCGAGGACGACTCCAATTCAAGAGGGGGAGGATGATGAGGACATCACTCCCTCAGATACATACAATGATCCTCCATTGAACTTTCAAGGTCCAATCACAAGAGCTCGCACACGACAATTAAATTTAGAGGTGAGCTCGTTCCTAAGCAACTCTTTATATAATTTTGAGAATAGATTACTACCTAATGATTATGTGTTGCTTAGGAATCATAGAGAGGACAAGGAGACACATAGAGGAAGGCTTGGAGGCGTGGAGGAGCAGCTAGGACGTCCAACAACAGCAGGAGGTCTAGTCCAACTCGAGTCCGAATCAGTCTCGACCTCCAGAACCAGCGAGCAGTAAAACGGACGCCCAGGACGCATCCGGACTCCGTTTTCGACGATTCACATATGGTTGGAAAGATAATTTCATAAGGAAACCAATGGCGTTGGTTTGAGGTCCAAATTCCTTCTGAGTCAACGGGAAACGTCGAAACAAGTCAGCGTCCAGAATCTATCCCGGTGCTGCGTCACCGTTTTTGGTCCGTTGGGCCGTGTATCGTCGTTGAGCCCATTAGGGGGGCGTGACCAGGGGGTGTGACGACCCTAGACCCTTATTATCAGCCACCGCCGCTCTCGTTAGGGCGGGTTTTGCTTAGATTATTCTGTCAAGAACAGTTTCGCCGTTTCGTCGGTTTGTGAGACCCCAACTCGTGAGATTAATCATTCATCTGCAATTTGGTTGCATTCTTCCTTGTTCTTGCTTGTGTTCTTCGATTCGCAGGCAAGGATTTTAGCCTTCTTGGCGAGGTCAACCGTGCAACGCCGGTTGATAACCAGAGGAGACGTGGTGCTGCGATTGCGGGGTTTCGGATCGTGTTGTTCGGAAGCCGGATCGACTTGTGTCTCGTTTCCACCAAATCGAGAGTTACCAGAACCTTTCGGAAGATCGGGAACCCTTGTTCATATTAGATCGGCTGAGTCAAGGACCACGAGTCTGCTCAAATTCGGCATCAGCATTATACAAATAAAGTGGTCGCTACATTAATCTTTATATTAGGTTCTTGATCGACCAATACTTATATTAGGTTCTTGGCGTATCACACTTACTTAAAGTTTTAGGGAGCCATGATGTAGTTCTTATCTTGTATTTCTAGCATAGTCCTTCCTGTGTAGGTTGGCATTTCAAGCCTGCGTGATTTGGTTATTTCTCTTATGACTCTTGCTTTCTCCTTGTTACTCTTCCCCTTAATCTCAAAGGCATCATTCCTCAATTTTATGACCAAGTTGGGCTGAGAAATTCATTGCGGATCAATGAATTCGACTAGTAACTTCAACTTTTCACATCGTTAAATTGCATTCTACAGAATAAGTCACTAGTCATTAGCTTTTATAGCGTACGTTAGTAGATATATGAACATAGGGGTATACTGTAGGCACTTACATGCACCACATGCTTATGATATTGATGTCGAGTTGGTCACGGCGGAACAAAGCGTGCATGTCCTTAAAATCCACCATGAGATAGGAGTCTCTACTTAGAAAAATATTAGCGGGGATAGAAGCAGTGATTATAGAGAACCCCGCGTGACATGCCCTCATGTATCATTTGTGGAATCTCCTCATCTCCCATAGATCTTCTTAGAGTTGAAACAATGGTAGAAATAACTTGTCATTCTCATATTTCTCAGGAGCATCCAGTATAGGCAAGAAATCCAACTGAACGGTACTTAATATTTTGTTGGTCTCTTTCGCAAGATCACCCTTTGCTAGAGATTCCAGAGCAGATAATGTCTTTGCTTTGGAGAACAAAAACCACCTGTTCACCGGAGATGTTAGAGTCTTTTCGTATGAGGTAACCATGATAGGGACTCTCCGATGTTCAGATGAAGGTGCCGGAGGCACAGAAGCTAGAGGTGGAGATGCCGGAATCACAGACGCTGGAGGCAGAGGTGCCAGAGTTGCAGATGGTGAAGCACGATGCGAAGATACCTAAGGCAAAGAGGCTTGGTGCGGGGGCTAAGGTGCTTGAGGCGGAGAGGCTTGGCATGGGGGCGAAGGTGCCTGAAGTAGAGATACTGGGCGCTGGGGTGGCCGTGACACTAGCGATTGTGACTGTTGACGGGTGAAGATGATATCCTGTCCAGGCCATAGAATGAGGTTGCCTACAGCCTCATCGAGAATCTCGATACCCTCAAGTGTGCTGATGTCTAGCTTATACTTCATAAAAAGTGGTTATACTGAGTCTACTTGTACCTTGGCGTAACCGGCCGGAATATCGTGATTGTGAAACACACGCCCTAGAATGGCCTGGCCCGTGGTAGCCTCGACAGTGAAGTTTCCCTTGCCGACCGGAACATGTAGCATGCAAGGGATAGCCTCTATGATATCATCCACATGATATCTCTGGTTATCGGTCTATGTGGATCCAACGCTGCTCCGAAAGTCTGGACTGGTTTGTTGCTCTATCATCATTAATGATGCACTTTTTTTCTCCTTTTCATTCCACATTTTCATGAACTAGACCTTAACCTGTTCTTGTGTCTCTTCTGCTAGGGTCTTCTTATATCTATTACGGGTCTTGTACTAGCCCACGACATCTGGGAACCCATGCTTCCAGCCCACTTTTGATTTGATGCCTCGAGTGTGACCCGAGTGTTCTTTGTTCCCCAAGGCCTTGGTAAGGAGGTCATTCTCCCTGTCGGGCTCTACAAATCCTTTGTTAGCATTCTCTTGAATGGTTTGGGTCACTTCCATGGTCTGGGGGCTTTTGAAAGATAAGTCCCTAGACTCGGTTCATTCTGACCGAGCGTAGACCCAATTCCTGCTTTGCTTGTCACAATTTTCCAAAGGGGCATCTTCTTCTTCTTGCCTCCTCCATTTAGAAATTTTGGGGGCATACCCAGATGAGCCCAGGTGATGGTGGTTTTTGTTCTTCTTTGCAAGGTGCTTAAACGATTCACCCAGTTTGATGGCCTCTGGTGTGGTCTTCTGCCAAACAAACTACGCCCATGGTCTGGCGTAATCTTTTTGTATTTATTAAAGAATACCAAGTTCTTCTTCATGAAGTCCTTATCCAGCCCAGGAAGCTCTTTCTCATAGTTTTCAATGCATTCTATTTGGCGGCTTCCTCTGTTCCCGAGGGGAATCAGATGGTTCTCTGGAATGTTGCCTATAGGAACTCCTTTGTCTCATTCGGCAGCAACGACTAATCAGTTAGATTGGGACGTACTCCTTGACAAGAAATCCACAACTATTATGAAATTTGGTGCAAGCCTTACGAGGTGCAACAGGCTCCCCTTCAACATTGACTTGCGTTATTGTATAAGTATCGTATGACAACTTGTTTTTGCTTCGCTCACCCCATCTTTGTTTTAATGTACCCCCAGAGGGACCCGAAGTTTTGGGCACAGAGGAAGCAGAAGGTTGTGGCACAGATGATCGACGCGAAGATATTTGCAACCTCACCCTCTAGAGAGAAAAAAGGAGAGTTGACATAAAAAAAATATTCCTCCATTTAAGAAGTATAAAATGCATTGACATTCAATACCTCTTCGGTGGGATCGTATTCGTTGTTACTTTTCCAACATCAGTTCTCCCAGTCGCACGGAACAAGGCTCGGGCTGTGATACTCGCCCGAGCTTTCGCTGCTGTCGGAGGAGGATAACTGGTGCGGCCTAAGGCTCTATCCGACATTCTACTTGCATCTGCCTCATCTTGTGTGTAGGGTGCTCTCTATTGCGAGGATCCTCTATGCCGGGGCACCCTCTATTGTGATGATCCTCTATGCTTTTGGTTTCTTAGGGGGGCTTAGACTCCTATCTGACCTCCTTCTTGCATCCACCCCATCTGGCTTCTTAAGAGTTACTGTCATCTTCTGTCCCATAGTACTTAATCGACCACTAGATTATTGTTGCCTAGAAAAAACTGACAATAAAGACTAACGAAATTAGGATCAAGTGTAGTATATTCTACTCTCAATAGAGGAAAGAAAAGGAATCAAGGGTAGGCACATGGTAGTATATTCTGAGTAGCAACTAAATGTTCAATTATTATATGTCTCATTCAAGGGCAAACAGAGACATGCCTAGCTTATCAAGCTATATGCAATATACTTTGTATATTATGGGTATACGAGGGGGCACAAGGACTAGAAAGTTGAAATATCAAGTTTCCAATTCATAGGCAAAAAATTTCTGTTATATAACTCATATGCTCATAGAGGATATACCAATTTTTTTTGGACTAGCTAAGTTAAGTTCAAAGGATAGGCTTAACTCTGATCACTTTACTGAAAAAATATGGATTGCATAAGCACATATAGGATAGGGCTGCTAAAAGGATGACATGCTAGATGAGAGCATGTATGCATGCTAAGGACAGTCAATGACTTATGGTGTCGGGAAATGAGTTCTACCTACTGCTAACTAATTGTAAAAGAATATTGCTAAATTATTTGAACCCAAGACATCACACACTTAGGTGCTGCCATTTTAGCTAAAAGTACACTCAAGTAGCTCATGATATTTCCACATCCATTCTAAAGCTGGAATCTGGACAAGAATACATGCACATGCAAACAAGACGTGCATGATTTATTTTTTTTTTTGCTTTGCTTTTGTGTAATGTTGAAATGCGATGTATAAACAAAACATCTTTTGAATAGAAGCTATTAATTCATCTATGTTTTCACTAAAAACTCGTATAATTAATTATCTTATTCAAATATATGTGTTTTATTTTTGTATGATATAAATGTACTAAAAGTACATGATATATTATATATGTTAGACTATATATCAATTTCGGTATACTACCTGAGAAATCCACATTAGTGACGGATGATAACTCTCATTAGTGATGGCTATTTTACCTGTCACTCTTAACACGTCACTAATGTGGACTTATCAGTGACAGGTTTGGATCCGACCCATCAGTAATGACTACACATTAGTGATGAGTCTAGATTTGACCAGTCACTAATGACAAACATTAGTGATGCGTCTAGATCTGACCCATCACTAATGACTCAACATTAGTGACAGGTCTAGTCCTAACTCGTCACTAATATATGTTTTAAAAAACAAAGAAAGGGAAACAATTTTTGGTCAAAAAAATTGACACCCGACCAGGCACACGACAAGTCATTGCTCATTCGACCTCACCCAATCATTCACAAGTCACGCGATTCCAGGACTCAAACTCACGACCTCATAAGTGAGCTCCACGCATGTGAGCTCTCTAACCATCTCACCTCTCATTCGTTGTTGAGTATAAAGCAAAATCAATCCTTTTGACATCTTCTGGTTGAACGTTTGAATAGCTATTTGAACATCTAAATTATCTTAAATGAAAATTTTGTCAACTACAAAGATGTAGATCTCATCCAGTTCTATAATGTTCATATAAAGTTTGTCTCCATCCAACTCTGTATGAAAAAGTTTGTATCCAACCTGTGCAGTGTTCAGTAAAACAGCCATAACTTTTGCATACGAAGTCTGATTTCGACGTTTGACCTCTATTTTTGAAGCTAACGAGGAGGCCATCTGAAAAAAAATACACGTCTTTAAACCTATACATTTCTTGACCCCCAAAAAATCTCAGAAGACCCTCGATAGGACCTTTAAAATTTTTCGTCAAAAATTGACCTTCTCCGATTTGCCTAGAAATTTTTGGAGACATAATGCTATATCTGAATGTTAGTACTGCGCTGACATTTCATCAATTCGAGTTACCAAACTCACAATAAAAATATTTGAATTTGCAATTTTCAACTTTGTGACCCTATGTGTGTCTTTTTCAATGATTCCTACTAGTTTTACACTAGATCTGGCACTTAAGTTTGTGGCCATATGTGTGGTTCCTTCGACAATCTTTATATATTTATTTGTACATCTATATAGCTTTAAATAAAAAAATGATCAACTACAAAGTTGTAGACCTCGTCGAGGGCTATAATTTTCATATAAAGTTTGTCCTCATCTGAGTTAGTATAAAAAAGTTAAGAATTTTTTACTCGTCTAGCTATGACTCGAGATCTAACCAGTTATTAGTGACGGGTCACCTAAAGGCCTGTCATTAATGAATCAGCCATTAGTGACAGGTGCCTTAATGAGTGTGCCCTCTCTACCCGTCACTAATGACTGCCTAATTAGTGAGGCCTTTAGGTAACCCGTCACTAATAAGTGTGCTCTCTCTACCCATCACTAATGACTCCATCATTAGTGACGATATTTGAGGTCACCTATCACTAATGAGTGTGCTCTCTCTACCTTTCACTAATGACTCTATCATTAGTGACAGGTTTTGAGATGACCTGTCACTACAATCTTTAGTGACGGGTTATTCCCTCGTCGTCACTAATGAGGTCATTAGTGACGGGTCTTGGCTGAGTCCTAACCCGGGTCACACATTAGTGACGGGTTATCATTTAACCTGTCACTAATAGTGCATTAGTAACGCATACTGAGTAGCCATCACTAATGATCTGTCTCCTTTGATAGTTTCTTATGTAGTGGTAGCCATATACATAGTTTTAATTTGTTGTAAATATGCATGAGGAGATTGAAATGGTCCCTCCAAGTGGAATAAAAAAAAGGTCAATTAGAAGGAACGATGTCGACAATAGCATTGTAGACTGACAACTCCTAGTTCTTTATCAATATTGTGACGACCTAAATTTACCTTCATCTCTCAAGTAACATGCATTATAGTAAATCATTTGCAACAAGTAAATATGAATAATCTCACTTGGGAGTGGAAAAGGAAAGCCCTTTTAATTTATGTCACAAGCTAATAATCATTACACATATCCTCCTTGTAAAGGCAAAGGAAAAAACTAGAAAAACAAATTGGAAACATTATAGTGAGTTAACATGTCGTTATGTCGATCTTTCTTTGTACATAACTACAAGTGGATCACAAAACTAGGCCACCTTTTATCCTATCAACAAATAAACTTCACATCTCTGAAGCAACAACCAGTTTTCCTACCATCACCCACTATCATTTTTCTACCTCTCAAGTAGAGATCTATCTAGGGAGCTATTATATCAGTGCTTATAAGTAACGCCAACGAGATACACAACTTAAAAAACTTGATGCAGAATCTGGTTGTGAAAAAAACATGACTACCACGGCTTTCATGGTGAAGATACATATCAATAGATAGAATAATTACATATATGAAATTGCATTGGCAGACATCTAAAACTAAGTGCTAATTGAGCAATGAGCAATTCATTCCCAAGGATGCAAACAAAACTGTTAAATATTAGTGGCATGATGGCCGAGCATCACCCAGAGCACATCGACATGATGGCCAGGCATCACCTAGAGCACGATGGCACAATGGTCGGGCATCACACAGAACACAAGAAAGAACCACGGCTCAACCGGAGCACCAGCTATGATGGCTCGACTGGGTATAAAGGGGGGTGGCTACTCACCACTCTGGGTTGTCATCGGTGAGGTGGACGTGGTCCCTCAGACTCCGGGAGAGGTCATCGACGCGGGTGTCGATGGCGTCTGGGCTCATCGGTGCGGACTCATGCTTCTCCAAGGCGACGTCAGTGACGGGATGAAGAAGGTGTGCGAGCGACTGAGCGGCTCCTCCTCGGTGGTCCTCGGCGTCGGCATCTGGGGTGGTGGTGGCTCAGGTGGCTCCTCCTCGATGGCGGCAGCGGTGCGATGCGGTCCTCCTTCATGGGGGGACGGGGTGTGGTGTGGCCTCACCTCGTCGGGGGCGGTGGCGTCACGGGGTGGCTCCTCGTTGGGAAGGGAGAGTGTGCGACGGCGGACGTTGGTAGAACGGATGTCGGAGGCAGAGGGCGCAGCGAACGGAGGAAGAGGGCGCAGTTAACTTGGGCAGCCTGGCGGCATGGGCAATTTTTTTTAATGGGCTAGGGTTTTCGAGGCCTCGCGCAGGATATATTTATAGAATGCCTATGGAAATGCATTTCCACATGTGGTTTCTTAGGTCAACTGCCTGTGCAAACGTATCAATGCTGGATTTTACCTAGAACTGACACTGATTATTTTGTTTTATTTTTTCTGAGAAATATTCTTCTATTACATATTATGCTACTTAGTTAATACATGCCCTAAATATAAATTAAAGTATATTATTACTCCATACATGCCCTTGATATAAATTAAATCATATTCTTACATCATGCATACAAGTCATCGATATAAATAAAGCTTATCCTAAATTTATACAAATTTTAGGTTCTGTCACATTGGAATATAATTTGCATAACATGACACTATTTGCCTTGAACTATTTTCCCTACATCATCAAGGCGCATATAGGGCATCACAGATCTATCGAGGGTTGTTTCTACAAGTTTGATCTTTTATGGATCTCCAAAAGACAACATGTCATCAAACTGATTATATTCTTTCTCATCCTCTACATTCTCAACTCTGACAATTCTTATTTTTCGACAACAACTACATGCTTATTTTCATTCGCGGGGTCGATTATATAGAAACTTGTGTGACATGATCAACGAGTACCCATGGGTCATCTTTATAGCCTATAATGCTGAGGTCGATAATTGTGAACCTGTAGTTGTCCACCGTCACGTCATTTGGGTGTATTTGACCCATTTGCACCAAAAGACGGGGATCTGCAAATTCACTCCATAGTCGAGTTCTCATGTTTCATCTATGAACCAATAGTAGGTGATCTTTTCCCCTGTTGTGTCATAGGCTTCTATCCAAATACCGTTGTTTTGGGCCGTGCTCTTCTTGTCCTTTGCTTTGGTATAAAACATGTACCCATTAATGTCATATGTTTGCCATGACGTAACTAAACTTTATGGGCCAGCCACAAGCCAACATATTCACATTTTTTTATCTACAAATTCATCATCTAGAAGGTTTTGGTTCTTGAACCATGTGGCGAAGTGACATTTGTGCTCTTTCAAGATCCAATCATATGAGCGGCCTTGATTTTCTGTGTGAAACTCATTTAGGTGTTGCTTGACATATGATGCCACTATCTAGAGCTACTGCAATATGGTGAAATATGCTTCTTCTACTGCTTTATAATCATGATCGATGAATCTTTTCTTTTCTTTGGTCCCTCTCCCAGACAACCTCCCATCATGTCGAGATACAGGTACACCAATCGGTTTTGCATCTTTTATATAATCGATGCAATACTCAATGACTTCCTCAGTACTGTAGCCCTTGATCATGGAACCTTCTAGGTGAGCACGATTTCGTACATAGCCCTTGAGAATGCCCATGTACAACTCGAGCGCATATATCTGATGTAAGAATATAAGGTCCAATGCAATTATCTCATTCACGATGTGAACCAAGAGGTGTACCATAACATTGAAAAAGGATGGAGGGAAGCACATCTCAGTTGGTACAGAGTCTTTACAAAGTAACTATGTAGAGCACCCAGTTTTTCAGCATCGATCACCTTCTGAGCAATTGCATTGAAGAAGTAACACAATTGTGTGATGACCACCTTTATGTATCCCGGCTTGATACCCCTGGTTGCAATAGGGAGCATCTGCGTCATCATCACAAGACAACTGTGAGACTTCATGTCGATTAGCTTCAAATCTTTCATCAAGACTAGTTTCTTGATGTTAGATGAGTAACGAGTTGGGATTCTCACCCCACGTAAGCACTTGCACAGTACCTTTTTCTCCTCATGTGTCAGAGAATAGCTAGCCGAAGGAAGATAATATTTCCCATTTAGTGTGCCTTCGGGTGCTCTAACCTGATTTTAAAATGCACCAAGTCCTTACGTAACTTGATTCCATCCCTTATCTTGCCCGGTATGTCCAGTAAGAGGCCAATGATGCTATCACACACATTCTTCTCAACATGCATGACATCTATGTTGTGGATAACGTCCAAGTCTTTCCAGTAGGGCAAATACTTAAAGAAAATTGGCATATTCTTCCACAACATATCGGTCGGTGTCTCACTTTTCTTCCTCTTTTTACCCTTCGGCGGCTTCCCAAAAACAACCTTGATGCTCTTGACAATTTCAAACACTAGTGCCCTGCTGCGATATTTTGGGCCAGTACCTTGCTCAATCGTGCTGTCAAAATATTTTTTTATCTTGCGGTATATGTGAGTTTTAAGTAAGAATCGTCGGTGTCGTGTGTACACTACCTTCTATGAGTACGGAAGGTATACAAACGTGGTTTCATCCAAGCACACTACACATCATTGCTTCCCTTTAACCTATTCTGATAGGGAAAAAAGGGCAGGATAATCACTGATGGTAACAAAAATCATGGCTTTCAGCGTGAAGTACTATCGTCGAAACTCATCCCACACCCAGACCCCATTGTTCCACAGTTTTACCATATCTTCCATCAATGGTTCCAAAAATACATCTATATCATTGCCATGTTGTTTCAGTCCTTGGATAAGAATGGATAATATAAGGTACTTCTACTTCATGCATAGCCATAGAGAAGGTTGTAGATGACCATGACCACTGGCCAAGTGCTATGTAAGGTGCTCATGTCACAGAAAGAATTCATTCCATTAGTACTCAACGCGAACCTTACATTCATTGGTTTTTTAGCAAAATCTGGATATATAGCATCGAACTTTCTCCATTAGCTAGTATCAGCGGGTTTCAAAGTTTAGTACCATCCTTCTTGCACTTATGAGAATACCAACGCATCAATTCGTAGTCCTTATGGTTCGAGTACAAACGCTGCAAGCGGGAGATCATTGGCAGGTGCCACATCACTATGGCAAGACTTTTCTTCTTCTTCGTGTTGGAAGAAGTGTATTCTTCGTCACGTCCAGCATTACTCTTCTTCTTCTTCGCGTTAGCGGAAGCATCTTCGTCCTCATAATTATCATTCCTCTTGTACATACTCGCATGCACACTAGGCATCTATCATGGCTTCGTACTCTTTACGGTAGAGGATACAGTGGTTCGGACATACGTGTATTTTTTGCACATCCAATGACAACGGGCAGATAAGCTTCTTCGCCTGATAAGTGGTGGTGGGCAAGGAGTTATGCTTTGGAAGCATGTTTGCCAAGAGACTTAATAGATCTGAGAAACTCTTGACGAACCATCCATTGCTAGCCTTCAACCTTAAAAGTTCAAGCACCGAATGCAACACCGTAAACTCCTTATCATAGCCCTTCCATTCCTAATACAAAAGTTCCTTTGATGCCTTCTGTAACGCCTCGAAATTATCTAAAACTTTCGTGTCCCTTAAAACATGCGGTTCAGCGTGGTGCAATATTTCCTCCAGTTCGAAATCAGTATCACCATCTATCATAACATTAGTATTACCTTCGACTTCCTCATCATCACCATTCACTTGATCAATAGCGATATCGTCAATTGGTTCGCATATATGTTATCCGCCATGATTGGACCAACATGTGTAATCCTCGACAAAACCTCTCAAGATCAATTGTGATTGGATTATGCTTGATTTGTCCCACAATTTTTAGTTCTTGTAGTCAGAATATGGACAGTATATTTCCTTTGACTTCTTAGTCAAAGCGTCATTCTCAGCGGCTTCAATAAAAACAGAGAGTCCTTTGATGTATATTTTTCCATGTCTTGGCAGATCGTACATCCATACTCTGTCCATCTTTAACTTCAACCACAAAATTAGATAAATTAATTACTTAATTAGAAAATCAGAATAAAAAAGATTTTTTTAAAAAATGGGGAAAAAATGGGCTTGCTATGATTCTAATATGTCTACGTAATTGAATCTACATTGGCACAAATTTATGGCTAAAAATAATATGAATTCATTACTCTCTCTCCCTCTCCCTTTAGATCTAGATCTATCAAAAAATTTCCATTCATGGTGAAACCTCCTAGAGGCTTAAAAAACATTAAATTCTAGCTATATTTTTGAAATATAATGCTAGAATCATGTGAATCTACACAATTGAATCAATATTGGCCACAAATTTTAGCTAATTCGATTATCTAAATGGCTAGAACCATGAGCATCTCTAGATCACATCTAAACTCTAATTAAGCCTTAAATCTAAATCTAAACTCAAAAAGATGCTAGCTAGGGATGAGATACACTTACCTTAGATGGCTCCTCTAAGGAATTCAAAAACAAAATCTTACCCTCTGTTTCAAAATCTGTGGCTGCCTTTGAGCTCTATTGTTCAGACACAACAAGCTCTCTATCTAAATAGAACTCCCCGCTGGGAGGCTCTGTTTATGGAGAGATTATAATAGATGGTTTACATAAGGAACCGCCTGTGAAAATAAACTAATTTTTATAGGTGGTTGACATAAGGAACCGTCTATGAAAATGAAGCATTTTCACTAACAGTTCCTTAGGTGAATCGTCTGTGATAATAGAGTCCATTTTCATAGGCGGTTCACATAAGGAACCGCCTGTGAAAACTATTTTCACAAGCGGTTCCTTATGTCAACAGTATGTAGAAATGAAGCTATTTTCATAGGTGGTTCATATAAGGAACCGCCTATAAAAATTAATTTTCACACGTGGCCCAAAATCGCACGGGGCCGCAGCCTACTACTCGGACAATTTGTCATATAAACTCCCTGTAGAAATGAAACCTAAGTGTCTCGAAAAATAGCTTTTGTAGTAGTACCTTCAATGTCCCTGTGGACGCCCTCCTCCATTTGGCTAGTATTCAGATCAGTCAAAGCGCTCTCCAGATTGAATTTAGAGATAGGAGTGTTGTTAGGGTTTTTCTTACCACTTAATAACAAAAAAATTAGGTTATAGCATGCAACCCTCTCTTTATGTAGTGTTAATATGATCTGGGACCTAACTATTATGCGTTTAGACCCCAATTACAAGAATAATTACCAAGTAACCCTTTATGATAGCTTAATCATTTAATTAAGTAATGTTGTCCTTCATTAATAGGTTAACTTAGCCAAAGGTCACATATATGAGTCTAACATTCTCTCACTTGATCGAGTAGCTAATATCATTATTCCACACTCGGCAAAAGTACAATACCAAGGAAATGTAGTTACAGTGACTGTCTAATTATCAATGAAACCCCTATTATCTATAGTATAATAATTCACCTCAATATGTGTTATTATTTCTGGTATTTGGGAGTTTATATATGCATGCAATCATATTCCCTTATTATGGTACTCATTATAGTTTGCCTTTCATTAATCATTATGCACACTTAGTGAAGGAAATGTGATGAACCGTCCAAATAGTATTCTAATTAATTATTAAGTCGATTATTTCCATAATCAAGGCTTCAACGATTAACCAGAATACTATCCCGGTAGTCCCGACACGTGTTTCGTGCCCAAGATCGGAACACATGTCTTGCAACATAATACATCACAACATAGCTTAATAAAGAGCGAGTAATTAAATTTATATTGCAAGTCTTTAACATGCAACCATTTTCAACAATTTACATCAAAAGATAACAACATCTACGCAGCGGAAACATAAACCTATACAACAAAAGAGAGTGGAGCCATATGCCCTTAGGCTCCACCCCAAAAGCATGACCTTCGAGAGCAGGCACGAAGTAGCCAAACATTGGCTCTGCCTCACCAGCAGCACCTGAAAACGCAGGCATGAATACGAAGATACTCGCAAGACTTAAATCATATATAGCACATATACATAGCTCAACTCCAACGATTATGCATTGAGCCATTAGCAAGGAAAAGCTATATGGTTAAGTTAAACATAAGCGTTAAGCAACCTAGACACATAGATGTGAGTAATTAACTTAACTAATAACAACATAACTCTACTCTGCCATAACCAACTAAACATAAATAATTGAAACCATTATGAACATACATGTAACAAAGACCAACTCAACCATCTCTCACATATCCAACCATCAACCACAAGCGAAAACTCTACGACCGATGTAGATGGACAGAAGCATGCTCATGACCAAAAACGCGGCATTTTAAAATATTTTTACCCCTGCAGGGGATACTCCTGGACCTACACAACTTGAGGACCATCAGCTTGGATGACCACACAGATCCATATAAGGGGTACTCATGTCAACCTTTTCCAATAAGTGCCAACCATTTAGATCATGCATTGCTCGGTGCAGAGGTACTAGAACTACTCCTGGAGAAAACTAGCATCTCTTACAAGCCCGTCCGCTCACATCGTCAATATTCACCTCCAAATAATCATAGCTATAGAGGTATTCGGCTCGCCTTACCATTAGATCGGTATGTGGTGAGTAATGTAAGTGCTCTGACTATACCGACGATCGGTGCTTAAACGACGCAAGCAGTCTACGGTGTCTAGGTTCCTCTCTCGACCTACCCCCAGAACTTTCCTCCGGAGCAGATAACACCCCTAACACCGCCCACATCTCGTCTCATACTCAACCACTCATCCAACCATCATCAACCCATATCCAACATTGTGATCATTACGAAAGTAAATAACGCCTATACTCGCGAACGATGAAACAATTCACCGCTCGACTTCTACCGAATGACCTATGCATTGCTAAACATTTCGATTTAACTTGTAATCTAGACACCAACAACATACTCAAGGCGACAAGGAAAGGATGAACAACAATTCAAGGTAGAAGTAATGCATTCAACATACGATCTACCCACTTGTACCCGATCTCGACTAGACACATGCAAACATACATAAGCATAGTCCATAAATTTTAGACTTCATTCAATTGAACAAAGGTGCAATATGCTTAGTTGCTTGCCTTGCTGCTCAGGTAGCTGCCTATAATTACCCAAGCAACACTCACAAAAATCTAGAAGATTAGATTCGTCTTCAACCACGGTCGTATCACACTACAGCTCCTTGTTCGCTAAAGAAAAGCGCATGCAATGATGAGCATGAGTGAAATGCAATAATACATGCTACAATATGCATATGATGAATTTTCATAAAATATACCATATAAAGCATGAAAACATTTTTCTTAGTTATAAAACGTAATAAGGAAACTAGCAAAATTGGTTTCGCTAATTTTGGACTTGTAAAGAATTAATGGTGAATTAACGAAGCCTCAACCTAATTAATTAATCTCAAAATTTTAATTAATTATTTAATAGGCAGGGAAATTTTTAATAGGTAGAGTATATTATTATGAAACCAAAAAAATTAGTTTCATAATTTTTGGAGCTACAGAGAATTTATTATGAATTTTACAAGTTTTAGCCAACAGTAAATTGTGTTGAAAACGGTTCTGTCTGAGTGGCCGCGGTTAGAACGCCAACAGGAGCGGTCAGACCACCGGGAGTCATGGTTAGATCACTGAAAATCATGGTTAGACCACTGACGAACAAAGAGGTTTGGGTTCTGGCGGTCAGACCGGCCCGAGGGGCGGTCGGACCCCTGGAATGGCGGTCAGACTGCCAAGAAACGCGGTCAGACCACTGTATGTAGCCGGAGGAACTTGGTGAGCTCATCGACGACCATTCCGGTGACCTTTGGTGTGGGGATTTAGACCTAGATTATCATCTTGATCTCATCTACCGCATAGGACCACACGCATAAGCCGAAATCGACCAAAACTTGGCTATTGCTACCAAAACATCAAGAACTCATGAACTTCAACCCTAGCTCCAAGTTCTTAGATTTCGACCCACCAATTCATGCATCCATGCCATGGGAGTCTAGGAGACTCACCCAAGACGCTTTGCCGAGGTTGGGGACCGCCGGGTGAAGGAGGAAGCAGAGGGAAATCGAAGAACTCCGATGTTCCTTGTGCTTCAACCAAGAACACCAAAACACATCAAATCCGGCTCAAATCTTTCGAGAAAGAGCAAACGAATTGGAGGGATATGAAGCTTATGAGCTAAGGATCGCGATGGTACCACATACTCACCTCGAGTCCAAGTTCTTGTGGGCGGATTTGAGGGAGGAATGGAGAGAGCTTGAGAGGGAAAAAGGGAGCAGCAGTAGCTGCTGCATGGGTGGGAGGCGTGGGGAGTGAGGGAGGGTGAGAGTGAGTGAGCTCCCCACTTAGAGAGAGGTGTGGGGTGGTTGGCCCACATGTGGGCCCCATTTGCTAGAGAAAGGAGGTATTTTCAATGCGATTTCTACTCTTTTCTCTCTTTAATTAGTTTCTCTCATCCGAATGACTTTAAACGAATTGCTTTATAGTTACAAAACAAAATCACACAAAATTAAACATAATATTTAAGAAGCATAATTATGCTTAATTATGTGATTTCGGATTTGGGACGTGATAGGAAAGAACAAACTTCTTTATTCCATGATAAAAAAATTGAGATGTCATATCCTTACCATAATTAGTCAAAAAATTGTAGGCTTTCCATTAGACCCCAACAATATGTTCTCAAAAGAGATTGGATGGCAAGCCTTTAGTAAGGGGATCAACAAGCATAGACTTGACGCTTATATGTTGAATATCAATTGTTTGATCTTGGATTATATCTTTCACAACAAGATACTTAATATCAATAGGTTTGGCAGGACTACTTAACTTGTTGTTACTCAAAAGAAAAATTGCAGCTTTGTTATCGTAGTATAATGTTAGCAGCTTAGAAATGTTGTCTACCATCGGAATGTACGAGATGTCACCTAGAGGGGGGGGGTGAATAGGCGTTCCTACAAAATAAAAAACTTCACAGTAGATTAATAGAATCCAGATATTCCAAGTTTAATCTGGAACTCTCGGGTTACAGAAGTTCTGAGCTCAACCCGGATATTCCGGCTGGAACACGAAATTGAAAAATAAGAACACCTAAGCAAGTCTAGATGATTTTAAGTGTTACCACATGTTCCAAAGGACCTGTAGATGTTCTTTAATGGAACACCTACAGCCACAAGCTCACAAACATGTAGATCAGGCAAATCGTCCAAAAGTCAACTAGAACAAGAATGAACACAAGAGTGTAAAGGAGACACGAATTTGTTTCCCAAAGTTCGGATCCAAAGATCCTACGTCTCTATTGAGGTTCTCACAAAGAACCGGATCTCTTTCAACTCTTATCCTCACCAAACGACCACTAAGATCGAGTTTGGGCTTACTCGATTGTTCTCTTTCTTGCGGAGGCAAGGATGACATTCACAAAATTCCCGTGGCACTCCCATAATCTTGGGTGCTCACCGGGCGATGCGTAGCCGTCTAGGAGGATGAAACTCCAAGAGTAACAAATACAGCTCAATTAGCTTGACGATGAACTCAAGTGCTAAAAGATTTGAATGTGGCTCACTAGCACTCAATCTCTTGCTCTCACACCTAATTCTCAAATCCTTGTAAGAGTTGATGCCCTAAAGGTGTAGGGAGAGCTACTGAATGGCTTTAAAGGCTTTTTTCTTGTGGTTGTTCAGCAGCAAAAGAAGGGAGGGGGTGAAGGGGTATTTAAACCCTTCCCCTCAAAACTAGCCGCTATGCAGCTTTTTGTACTAACCCGAAACTTTCGGGTTCAACCCGGAACTTCCGGGTTGGCACGAGACTTAGCACTAGAGGACCCCCGCTCGAAAGCTAACTCGAAGGGTCAGGACACAACACATAATCCAAAAGTTCCGAACCAACCCAGAACTTACGAGTCCAAACTAGATAGGAACCCGATGACCCCCAGCCGGAACCTAATCTGGAGGTTCCGGCAACCCGGAACTTCTAGGTCAACCTGGAACTTTCGGGTTGGCTTAAAATGCCAAACCGAGCACACATGCCTAGAGCTCCACCCGAAGGTTCCAACTATCTGGAACATCCGAGTTGCACTCGGAACATCCAGGTACACAAAGTAACTTTGAAAAATTGATGTTCGTGGGGTGATATGTGTCTCTCATCATTAGGTTAAAAAGGTTACTTTGAGCATTGAGACACCTTTAAGACTATCTATACACATCCCTCTTGATAGTACGACATACATATACTCAAATTCAAAAATAAAGTCAATTTAAATCTAATGAGTAACCACGTGCCGCTTCTCTTTTCTTTTTAAGGGACGCCAAAGCCTTTTAACATCTTCAATGGGACTAATACCTGTTTATAACCACATTAAACTTATTAGTCCCTTAATCGTTTGTCATTAATTATACAAAACCCACTTAGAGAGCTTAGATGCACTTTTAATCTCCCTCTTTTTGGTGATTGATGACAACATGATTAAAGCTTACAAAAGATGAATTAAAGATTTTGAATTCTAAGATATATTGTGAGCTCCCCTAAATGTGTGCATTGATTAAATTTGATTTTGCCATCAAATGCACATATTTAAAAGAATTTTGTGAGAGCTCCCCTATATCTTAGCATTCATGGGGTGTAAAGGGTGTGAGTGAACATATGAAATTATGATGCGTATGATATAGTATATCACTCACTAAAAGATAAAACAACATCATTACACCAGTACATCACATTCTTAGCATCACATAAGTCTCACACTAACATAAATAAGTTCTTACAAATTCAAAGTTCAACAACTAGCAATATTACATTGAATATCCTTACATGTCCAACATTGAAAACGATAGAGATTTGAACTGATAAAGGAGAGGAGATTTGACTGCACTAACCCGGAACTTCCAGGTTCGACAGAAGAACAGACATCATAACAGAAAAGACACATCCTCTCCCCCTTTGACATCAAGTCACCACAAAGGAAAGAGAAATGTACGATCAGAGAAATCACTCGTTGTCCTCTTCATAGTCCTCATCTCCATCTCCATTATCGCTATCATCATCATCATGTGAGCTCTCCTCGGCACAACCCAAGTCCTCTTCTTCTTCCTCGGTCTCTTCCTCATCATCACGAACTTGAGCATGAAATGTTTCGGTGCCGGCAGCGGTGGATTGAGCTTGATCATACCAAGCCCAAAGGTTCTCAAAAACCTCAGGTTCACTCCCTTCTTCCTCGAAAGCTATGGGAGAGTAAGGAGGCTCAATCGGCAAATGAGCATGAATCTCTTTTTACCTTGCCTCAAGCTTTCTCAACCTCAAATTTGTCTTATCCTTGTGCTCTTTGATCTTCACGGCATTATGAGTGTACATATTGAAAATTACCTTGAGAGTATTCTTGATAAAGGAGGATGAATCACGAGAGGAAGATCCACGCCTTGTCAAGAATACATATTAGTAGGTCTTATGGATGCAATACAGGAAGAAGCCACTGCAACCATGACAAAGTTTGATTAAATTGGATAAGTTTCAAGAGAAATGAACTCACTGAATGGTCCGGTGCTCTGGGTGTTAAACTCACCGGAGCATATTTTACAAAGGGGAGGGAGGCCTGAAGACCTCACCGGAAGGTCCAGTGATCAGACAAGATACACACCGAAGCATTTTGTCCAGAGAAGGTTGCAGCCATTGAAGTTGAACATCAAAGCACCGGATAATCCAGTGATCAATATGTTGCACACATCGGACAATGAACAGTGCAAAGAGGCAGAATGAAGTTCAACGCATTGGATGGGAAGGTTGTGCACATCAGAGCATTATTTCCAGAGAGAGTTGCATTGGCTCGGTTGACTAAAGTTAACTCACCGAATAGTCCGGTGATGAAGTGATGTGCACCAGATGCTTACACCGGAGCAATTTACACAGAAAATAAGGAAAAGCTCAGATGGCTCATGATAACTCACCGGATAGTCCGGTGATGGAGATGAAGTATACACCAAAGTGTCCGGTGTTCACAGAGGCTTGAGTGAGGTTCTAACGGCTAGTTTGCGAGAGTGTACTCACCGGATGATCCGGTGTTAGTACTATTATTCTCACTAGATCATCTGGTGTTAACAACTTTTCTGAGTCATTGGGTTAATGGCTAACGTGCGAGTTTGAGGCTATAAATATCCCTCCACTTAATCATTTGAAGTTGTGGCATGCTGCTAGAGTTCAGAGAAGTTCATGTACACATGAGAAGACATCTAAGCCACCAAAGTGCTTAATGTGATTATCCAAGATGATTAAGCACAAGATTAGTGAGTGGTTAGTGCTTATAGGCCTAGAGAGAGTGTTGCTAGGTGATTATTGCATAGAGAGTGGATCAAGGAGTGATCCCACCTTGTACCAAGTGGTACGCTGGCATCTTAGAGTGTTTGTGATTCGCCGGTAAGCTTGTTAACCCTCCGACTTGGTGTGGAGTGGTAACAAGAAGCGTGTACTAGGACACGGAGACCCTTGCCTTGGTGGGTCAAGTTTTGAAGTGATCATGACGCTCATGGCTCATTCGGGTGGAGACCTTGTCTTTGTGACTTGGTGGCTCAAGAGCTATGACCAGGTGCTGACCGGGAACATATGCTTAGTGGAGCTCCAACGTGGAATAGAGGTGGCATTCATGCCATCAATACCATACGAAAAAATTCTTACACCAAGTTTGCTCTCTCTACCTTATTTACGTTTTCGCATTTACATTCTTGCAATTTACCTTCTTAGATAGGTTGCAAGTGATTTGATCGGTAGAGTAGACACACTAGATAAACCTAGACACATTTAGATAGAAATTAATATAGATTTATCTTGTGTTATTTTTGAGCTAAAATAGTTCTAAGTGTACTAATTAATACCCTCTTAGGACGTCATCGATCCATTCACATACGTCACTTCACCACGATCATCATATATGAATTCCATTTCATCGGTGGAAAGTTGTTGTTCCACATGAATCTTGGTCTTGCTAATATCACGAACATCGAATCCAAACAAGTGACCAAAATTATTATACTTGAACTTGTATCTTTCTCCTTCAATCATCCAATGCATTGGTTGGTTCTCTTCATGATCATAATGGAGTGTGGCATAGAATTAGGCTATCACTTCATCACTCTAATCATACTTCAAACCCATGAAATTCTTCTCTTCTGTGCTCATAAGCGGATATGACTTCATTGAAGATTGGATCATATTTCTTATCCATATAGTCCCAATCAAACTATTGCATGGGAGTGACTAACTTCTTTTTCTTAAGGATCACGATTTTATAAAAATTGGCTTAAAAGTCATTCCAAAATCGATGATCCGCCAAATTCTTCTCGTACTCAAAAGGATCTTCATATCTTTGCTTCTTGCACTTGCCAAACTTGTTCATATAGTCTAGCATATTTCTGCCCAACTGACTTGAATGCACAGATGCACGGTAGGGTCTGTAAAGCTTTAACGGTGGCAAAATAGTCATTTCTTCTGGTTGTTCCATATCCTCTTCTATGTCATTATCTTGTGCCCTTGAGCCAGATATAACTAGCTTTCCTTTGCCTCTCCATGCCGCTCCCCTTACTCCTCTAGGTGGCAAAGCACCACCACGAGGCACATTGACAGTTTGAACCATCTTATCAACGCGGATGCTACTTGAATGTGAAGCCTGCACCTTTCTAGCGACCTTGCAGATATGACCATGGCTACCACCACTACCATTCCCGCTGCCATTGCCCTCTAAAGCAGGCGGCTGCGATGGTACATTGCTTTATGCTTGAGGATCAAAACGAGCATTTGTACTCCTTTGATAAGCTTGACTAAAATCCTTCTCATGAACCATCTTGAATTACCTTGAGATAGACATAAATGATATGCTTGAGAAACAGAAAAGATTGAATATGAATTAGAATTGAACAACAAGATTTAGATAAACTAGATCTAGATAACCCGGAATTTCCATGTTCAACCCAGAACTTCCTGGTTGGCTGATTTCAAGAAAGAATTCTAGGACATGAGAGATTTATTCAATGCATTTGCAAACCCTTATGAGATATGATTCTATGAAAGATATGGAACATTTTCAATAAAGGGAATCGACTCTAGAGCATGGTATTGAGAGATCGTGAAGATCAGGCTTTAGGTATAGATTTGTCCTTGACCAAACTAAAAAAAGCTAAATTCTAAAAAATTTGGTAGAATAGTTCTTAAAATGCGTCGATACTAACTTTTTAGGATATCAATGGAAGTTGGATGTTGAATAAAATGATAAAAACAATCTTCAGGATTTCATTACATCTCGAATATAAAGAGTTTTGGGGAGAAGAAACGCTAAGAAAGGAAGAAAAGGGAGTTGTGTTGTCTCTTATTCATGAACAAAGTATAAAAATCTACTTGCCACTTAGATACAGGAAGATTAGTCTCAGTTCACTCTATAACCTGCAAGATTATGCATAATTTTTGCTGGTTCCGTCCTTGTTCCTTGACCATGACCATCCCTCCTCACGTCGCTCTCAAGTGGAACATGACTGGTACCAATTAATAAAGATTTAACATGTAAATATTTGCAATCGTTAGTGGATGCAATCCAATTGCAATTTGATGCGGTTTTAGGCATTGCACCGGTTTTAGGCATTGCACCGGTTTTAGGCATTGCACCGGCATCACGACGAGGAGGCCTTTGTCAGCAGTATGGAGCCCATCATTCACGAAGGCAGCGATCTCATCGTGGAAGTACAAGAGCTGCCTCGTCTCACCCTCAATGACTAGGTACTCCGCTTTCCTTCCTTTCCAATTCGAACATGTTCTCGGCGATTGCCTTCCATTCGTTTCTTATTTGGTTTCGTTTTTGTTCGTTTCTTGAATAAAGTTATTTGATAATTAAATAGATGACTGTCTAGCTTTAGCTCTTGCTTTTTAATACTCCCTTCGATTATAAATGTAGGTCGTTTTAGACTTATACACAAGGATTAAGAAAGTAGATCAAATTATCTTATTACTCTTTATTTATTCTGTATTGAAAAAGATAATTTATTCATTTATGAGAGTGATAGTGTTTATTAAACAAAGGCAAGACGGGAACAAAAGAGAAAAAAATACATAGAAGTTCGAGAATAACTTATATTTAGAGAATAATCGAGAGGACTAAAACGACCTACATTTACGATCAAAGGGAGTATAAATTATTATATATACATAACTGATTTTTTCCTCATCTAAACAACAATCTTTATGCTAGAGGTTCTTCTTGCACACAAGAAAATACACGTAGATTGTGTGAAATAAAAACCCAAATCCAACGGCAGTGGCCAAGTCCTCTAAGACCATTCAAAGGATTCTCTTTGGGAATAAGATCATGTTTGTTTCCTACTTCTGGTTCTGTTTCTGCTACTAGCAGAAGTCAGACGTCCGAAATCAGAATAAACGGAGTTATGGAGAAATCAGAAGCCTGCTTCTGAGGCAAATGAACTAAAGCTGAGAAGCTCGCTGAGATGTGCTTTTTTGAGAAGCTATGTGCTAAGAAGCTAAAAATTTATTGTAGAAGCCAACAACCTATTTCCAAAAGCAGCTTTTCAGACAAACCAAAAACACAGCTTTTCAGAAAAGCTCAAAAGTAGAAGCTCAAACAAACAAGCCATAAGAATCTCTTCGCTACGTTTTTTTAGCGTTTTAATAGTTTTTCTTTACGATTTTAGTAAAAAAAGATTTTTAAAAACATTCTTTTTTAATGAAATTCTCTTCTATCTCTTGATAATTTTCTTCGAAAGAAAACCATTAAAAATAAGAAATAAGAAAAAATAAAAAATAAAATAGAAAGAAAACAAATTGAGAAGAATATGGTTTGAGATGGTCAAAATAAAAACCTTTCACTCATCGTGACTCCTGAGTTGCCCCGAGCAGCTGTCCTCGCTCCCAATCTTCCTCGACGCCGCCGTAGCCGCCATGTCGGCGGCGGAGGATTCTCCGGCTCCGGCGATACGGAAGCTGGGGCACCTCTTCCGGCTCACGGAAGTGCACCTCTGGTATGCCGTCCTTGCTTGCTCTCCTCTTCAGGTTAGGGTTTTCGGTTAGCCGTTTCTCTCCTCAAATAGCCCGCTCGCTACAGGGACGATTCGTCTGCCGCTGGCGCGAGCCATGGCCAGAAGCACTGGCGCTCAGCGGAGGCTGGTTTAGCGGTAAGATCTTCGTTTCTTTGTCCGCTTTGGTGTAGCTCGCTTTGAGCTTTCTGAGTTGGGGGAGGATTGTGCTTCCTCTTGTATCTGACGAACTTTGTTGGGCCACTAATTTGTTGTGATATGAATAGTAGATAAATTCGAAGGCCTAAGAAATAATTTCAAGCTTGCTTAAAAGACTAATTGACACTAGGAATTAGTTTTGTCCTTTGTGCTCTGCCCCCAAATAGTGGTCCATACAAAATGTTCTTGGTCGCATGCACTAGAAAGATAGTTTTGTTATGACAAAATAGCTCGTGAATAATCCAGCACAGAAAATGGCATCTTACATCTAAGTGCAAAAAGGTTTCTCCTAGTTCTACCAGGAAATATCAAGATTTCAAAAAGGTTCGCCTTGGTAGCAAGAAGCATAATAACACATTTGAAGTGACTGCTCTTGAAGTAGCGTTTTCTTAAAATCAGATTGGTCACTTGGATATTTGCTATCTCACACCACCTCATAGCAGCCTTTTTTCCTGAGAAACTTTTGGGGAAATTAAGTTGGTCTTTGCAAATTATGCATTTTGTGATGATTGATGAACTAAGCATCAAATCCACTGCATTTCTGTTTTTTATTCTGACAATACCAATTTATGGTTTATCTAACAGATAATGGTTTACGTTACACTTTGATCTGCTTTGAAAAAACCTGTTAACACGTGAACTAAATCATATCTGGACCACATAACATTGTTTTACTGGAACACTTGAAAAGTGATTCGACGATTTCAAAATACTTTTTTTATTCTTCTGAAAAAATCATTTTGTTGTGAACAAGTCAATATATTTAGCTTTTTAGCAGACTACGTCATTTTGTTACTTATATTTTGTTGTATCCAAATTCCTATAAGGTTTATGATGTAGAAGCAATTTGAGCACCTTCAACTTTGCAGAGCTCTCTTACAGATACAACGGGCAATAAAACATCCACACATACTGATGAAGGTAAAATTGTGTTATCCTTGTAATCCATTAATTTTTATAAATTTTTTGATACAGAAGATACTACAATTTCCCTTGCATTTTTTGGAAAAGACCTATTGGACAAAAACAACAAGTCATGCCTTTGGAAGAGTCTAGAGAATCTGAATCTTGGCATCCAGCCTCACCGCCAGCTTCCAGACTGCTGTGTCTCTTATCTGAGGCTTCTTCATTGGGGCCTCTGCTGCTTTGTTTATGATTGGATCAAGAGGTTTTGTTGATCGGATGATTTCCGTTGCCTGATGTGGGACCTGCATGTACGTCAGGTCTGATGTCTGTATCATTGCTGCTAGTGAGGTGAACATGAGTGTTGAAGGTTGATAGTCTTGCTTCTTGCTGACTGGAACTGGGACTAGAAGTTGGGATAGCGAATCCATGTATGTTTTTTCATACCTCGGTGAAAGATCCATCCTGGTGAGACACAATGGTTCTTCACCATGGGTGGTGAAGACTTCACTGGTGCTTATTAAGAAAGGAGATGTGTCTTATGAACAGGCAACTGCCCAGCATTTCCACAAAGAAGCATGGCCAAATCTTTAACGAAGGCCACAATATACAGTCTGATAATACTATTAAAGGGGAGGTCGTCAGAGGAGAGGGGGCTGGCGGCTAAGGCTGTGGATCAAAGGGGAGGCTGAATCGCCATGGTATTACTGTAGGAGGGGAAGCTGGTGTTGGAGTGTGTCTAATTGAGTAGTTTTTTAATCCTTTTGTAAAAACCATTTTTGCAGCATCTGCTAATGCCTCATATTATAACTCACGTGGTGCCCACACATAACATAGGAATAATAAAGAATCAGTAGTTATTATATCTCCTTTTCGCTTATGTGTCAACCAATGTCTTACAGTATACTTTATGATGTTTCTGTGTATCAATAGGCCATTTGTACGTTGAAGATTTGGAATTGGCCAACCTCATGGGTACATTGGGGCTTCCTGTTTCATTCAGCACAAGTAAAGTGGTCAGTGCTCACATAATGCAACACTATGTACCGTTCCCCAGCTGGGTAATCTGTAGCTTAAAACCCTTTATGCATTACAGAAAAAGAACACAGCCAACAAGGGAAAGAAAAAAGGAAGACAAGCACCATGTGAAGCAGCAAACACTGAAGTCGATAATGATGTGAGGATATGCACCAATACTGAAGATAGAGAAAGCACTGCTCAATTGATGGCTGTTTTGGAGCACACTACCTCGTGCAATTCATCTGGGACTGCTCTGGGTTACAGGGAAGGCAGTCCTTGCGTTGAAGAACAAGAAGAGTTTGGCTATGAAGCTGAAAATAAGCGTGAACTTGGGACTTGTAAGCTTCCTGATAACATGGGCAACCCAGTAAAACCAGAATCTCCTATTCAAAAAAATCAAGCTGCTGACACTGTGTTGCAATGGCCTGAGGGGATGCGGGGGCATAACTTTGTTGATGGCGAATCTAGAAATTCCTGTATTGGGATTTATGAGGAAGAAAGATTGTCTACAAGGGAAGATCAAAACTCTGCAGAAACTCTTTTAGTACCCCATGATAATAACGATGTTGACCGCGAGGCTTGTCTAAGTTCAGCAAAACCATCTTCTGTTGATGGGCATGCTCAAAGTTCTGACAACTTTTGCTATGACTATGGTGATTGGAGAGTTTTCTGGGATTCATTCTACAGCCGATATTACTACTACAACATTCACACACAAGAGTCCACATGGTGCCCTCCTGAAGGATTGGAGAATTTTGCTTCATATTATAGCACAGATACAACAAAAGAGCTGGTGGAACTGGGATCTCAGTGTACAAGCGTAAGCGTATCAATGCAAGAAAACAGTAAGAACTCTACAAAGTTTGAATAATCACTTTGAGTCTTATCCTCTGCAGTTAATATTACAGATAGTTATATGCATTATGCTAAAAATGTTCAACGATGTGTAACACTTTGTGCATTATTAATGTCTCTTTTTTGTGGCATTAATTGTTGCCATCAATTTCCTGCTTGTAGGTGCAAAACTAATCTATTCCTGAACACAAAAGTACTTCTTGGGATCATTTTGTAGGTTTTTTGTCATTACCTCTGGCTCCTATTCCTACTCATAGGTTAGCCTTTTCATTTTCTTTAAGTGATAGCTCTTGTTGGGTGTCATTTCTAGTCTACCCCAACTTGCTTGGGATTATATGCTTTGTTGTTGTTGTTGACTTCTTGTTCTTGTCATTGTTTAAGCGATACCATGCTTTTGTTTTTCTCATCACAGATCAGGCTGGTGATGACAAACATCTCAATGGTCAGGGACAAAATCATTGCAACAAGTTACACGATTTATCCAAGATTCCTTATGAAGAGATAATAAATCAAAGGTATACTTGATCAAACTAATAATGTTTGCTTTGTTAGTTGTCGTTTTTTTCTGTTAATATCTGTTCATCTACGCAGTATCATAACTACCATTCACGAAGTACAGCACGCTGAAAATAAACAGAATGATTCAACGACTGAAGTGTTAGAGATAGAACAAGGAGTTGCTAGCACCAAAAAGAAAAGGAGAGTAAGGAGATCTCAACCGTGTAAGATAATAGTATTCAGCAGCCTCTGCTTTCTCGGAGTTTGTTCCTGTTACATTTTCAGATTGTATTGTTACACATGATTTTCTAGGATTCTTTGGGAGCAAGTGCAACTTTGTATGATTGCTCTACCTGTTGCCTACTTTTGTTTGGGTAACTATGTCTTCTAGAGAACTAGCTTTGGTAGCTATGGCCTAGTGAGACTTGAGTAATATTTATTTTCTCGTGTTCCTTTCTGTGCTCTTTCTAGATCTTTGTGAATAACCATTTCAATTGTTCTACAGATCATTCATGCCAGGACATGTCAGGGAACATCTCCAATGACATCATCAAGTACTGGACTCAGCGGTACTCACTTTTTTCGCTTTTTGATAGTGGCATACAGATGGATGAAGAAGGGTGGTTTTCAGTCACACCAGAGCTGATTGCAAAGCATCATGCATCTCGTGTTGGTGCGGGGGTGATGATGGATTGTTTCACAGGAGTTGGCGGAAATGCCATCCAGTTTGCCACAAAGTGCGTTACTATTATCATGTACAGTTGCACTCATGTCCTATGTTAATGGTGGTGAATTATATTTTTAGCATGAGCACTTCCTTGCATACAAACTTCTTTTTTCACTTACATTTTGAGAATGCAGTGGCTATATCACCTTAAGAATTATGGGATGTGCAGTTGTTTAGCTTCAATTAAGGCACCCGCTTCCAGTAAAATGGCAAGGCTTATCATATGCCATTGATGCCTTCATAGTTTCTTTGTTACTTAATATTTAGGTTTTATTACCGATATTTTAAGCATGCAAATCGTTACACTTGAGTATCTTTATTTGTTGGCACAGTGTAGCTAAAGGTGGATTGTCTTTTTTGTTATCAATGTTTCTTCTATAGTAATAAAATTATATTGTTCCGCATTAATGATATCAATTCTTTTTTCCAGGTGCAAGCATGTTATTGCAGTTGATATTGATCCACAAAAGATTGATAGCGCACAGCATAATGCATCTGTTTATGGAGTAAATGACAGCATAGATTTTATTGTAGGTGATTTTATCCATATAGCTCCTTATCTGAAGGTATTGTCTTATTTCTTGAAACTCTAAATGTCTTCACATTTGTCGACATGTCATTTCCTTCAGTGACACACTTCTATAGCTGCCTGCGAGCGTGAATTTGTTAATTGACCATGCTTGCATTTGCCCATTCATGTAACGGTTGCATGAATCTTCCTGCACATGTTATGGTAGGGGCTTGGGGCTACAAATAACTTGCTACTAGAAGTCCTACAAAAGGAAATTTCTGTTATACCAATATAACATCAAGATTTTATAATGCGATGGAGCTATACCTTCTTTTTAATGGTTTCCATGTTTTAGCAGTACATTCTTTTTGTACATACTAGAAGGGAGGAAGGTTGAGGAAGATCTTCCCTTGGCATTATTGCACTAATTGGTTATGCTTACTTTTGGGTAAAAAAATGTTTTCTGCAGGGAGAAACTGCTTTCATGTCGCCTCCTTGGGGTGGACCTGACTACTCTAAAGTGGAAATTTATGATTTGAAATCAATGCTTAGGCCTTGTGATGGGTTAGTTCCTCATTTCTGGTTTGAAGAGAATAGTTTGTTTCTAGTTGAACTCACAGATTTTAACTTCTTTTTTCTTTGATGGACTTATGTCTCCTTGTTGAACTCTTCAGGTACTCTCTTTTTAAACTTGGTACTATGATAGCTTCAAGAGTAGTGATGTTTCTTCCTCGCAACATTGACCTTAACCAATTGGCAGAGATGTCCTTGTTAGTCGATCCTCCATGGGCGGTTGAGGTAAGCCCATTTTGCTGTTTTTGTGCCCAGCTGACTTCCCAAAACATGGATCAATCAGCTCGTGAAGTTTCATTACCACACTATGGTTTGGTAATGTCTTTGTACGGATGTCACATTGGTATTTATCGCTGGCAGGTTGAGAAGAACTTCCTCAATGGAAAGCTGAAAGCCATAACGGCATACTTTGAGAAACAGGATGGTTGAGGCGTGCTGTGGCAATGGTGATACAAACTGAAAATCTGTGTTCAGTTATGAGCAATTCAGGGAATGAGAAACTTTTTATCGGTGCCTATGGGCAGCACAAAGCATCTGTAATTTTGCCAAATGTAGCGGACCATGTTTGCATCATCAACCGGAGTATCTTCGTAGTTAGGAAGGTAGCTGCGTTACTGCCACACTGACTTCTGCTCAGACCCTTTGGTTTGTCATTTCGATGCTGTATTTTTAACCAAATCGTTAGCCTATTCCTTGTCTGTGTGCTGTGGCAATGGTGATTCAGCTCCGACCGAGCATGTTTTGTGACCTTAACCAAGTCATTTTGGATCGATGCTCACAAGCAACGATATGGTCACAGAACATGCTTGGTCGGAGCTGAATCTTTGCGCCATGTCCCTCTTTTAGTAGTTCCAATCGCCTGATGTTGGTGTGATTCTCGTGCCGGCAGGTTTCTCCTCGCCTCCCCATCAAGCAGTAACCCTAGATTCATAAGTAATAGGGCTGTTTGATCCTTCACGGTGAAGATTGGAGAATGGCAATACTTATTTTTCTGATAAAAGAATTCGGCTTTGCGACTCGACATGATGCAAACAAAAGATAGGGTGATGGCACAAGCTTACAAGTTACAAACGAGTGACATACACAAACTCGCCGAGATACTCGCAAATCAATTTTCGGAGAAGGAATTGCATTGTTGTCAACACTAAACACTATGATAGAGCATTGAAATTTAAACCATGATAGATGGAGTCGTACCAACTCGTCAAGAGTCAAGAGATACTTATATTTTACGCATGTGCTGAGTGTTTTCAGTGATAACAATTGTAGGTGCGTAATAGAGATGCTCACTTATGTGTGGGAAATGTGTCAGTCATTCACACCGCTAGTTATGGTAAGAATGCAAATGAGGCTTAACGCAACATGGGCATATTTGTATAAACACGAAATTTATATGGAAACAATAATTTTAGCGAGTAATTAAATTAGATGAACAATAAATAATAAACAACCTCAACATTTCCACATCTTGACTTAACCACATATTCAACCACCTCAACCATGATTTCCTCTACCAAGGTTGACTAGAACTATTATTTTAACCATAGTTTCCACCACTAGAGTTGACCCAAAAACTAAACCAAACAATCAATTTCTAATCATGTGCGTCTAAGATCTCATCCCACATGCTCACCATCACATCAAAGCACATCTAAAAAGATAATTAATTGTAAGGATCGGTGACGTCCTAAGAGGGGGGGTGAATTAGGACACATAGAATCTATTCGGCTCCAAAAAATTTATAAGATAAATCTATCTCAATTTCTATCTAAATATACTTTAGTTTTATCTAGTGTGTCTACTCTACTGCTAAAAAGGATTGTAATCTACTTTAGCAAGGTAAATTGCAAATATGTCAATGCAGAAATGTAAATAAGGTGGAGAGACAAACTCGTCACAAGGGATTCTTATCACGTGGTATCGATGGAATGAATGCCACCCCTAGTCCATGTTAGAGCTTCACCAAGGATGTTCTCCCGGTCGGCACCCAGTCACAGCTATTGAGCCACCAAGTCACAAAAACAAAGTCTTAACCCAGATGAGCCACTAAGAGAAGGCCTCACCACAAGCCCCCTCTTTCGGCCCTTTAACATCATGATCACTTCGGAGCTTGAACCAACAAGGCAAGGGTCTCTATGTCCCCGTACACGTGTCTTGCCGCCGCTCCCACCAAGTCGGAGGGTCAACAAGTTGTCAGCGACTCACCAAGACTCCAAGGTTCCAGCGTACCTTTTGGTACACGGTTAGATCACTGCTTGATCCACTCTCTAGGTAATAATCACCAACCAACACTCTCTCTAGGCATTAAGCACTAATCACTAACTAATCTTATACTTAATCGCCTCGAATGATCACTTTAAGCACTTTGGTGACTTGGATGTCTTCTCAAATGTATATGGGGTTCCCTGGACTCCAGCAGTATACCACACATTCAAATGACTCGGTGGAGTGGTATTTATAGCCTCAAACTCGTGAGCCGTTGCTCCAACGGCTCAACTTTACTGTGAATACTGAATGATCCGGTAACAACAGTAGTACAAGCACCGGACCATCCGGTGTGTAAATCAGTGGATACTAGCCGTTAGAACTCTACTCAAACTTCTTCTGAACACCAAATTCTTCGGTGTATACTCAAATCCATCACTGGATCTTCCGGTGAGTTTTCTTAAGCCATCCGAGTCTTTGCATCATCTCTATGTAAAATACTCTGGTGCATTCATCCGGTGTTCATTCTATTCACACCGGACCTTCTGGTAAGTTAAACTTTCTCTTCTTTTTCCTGAAAATGCTCCGGTGCAACTATCTCTGTGATCACCAGACTATTCGGTGACTTCATCCTTCTTGTTCAACAGCTGCATCCTCTCAGGTAGGAATGCTTCAGTGAGATCATCCTGTGTGCACAAGCCAAAACACCGTACCATCCGGTCAACCAATCATCGCTCTTCAGCACTTGCAACCCTCTCTGCAAGAATTGCTCCGGTGTGTATCTTTCGCTGATCACCGAACCATCCGGTGGATTGTTTCATTTTGCCTTCTGAGTAGAAACACTTTGGTGAGTACACAAGTCTTAACACCGGACTATACGGTGCTTTCTTTCTCCTCTGCTAAGAATACTCCGATGATTATAGCCTTCAGTACACTAGACCATCCGGTAAGAACAAATCTCCTGGGACTTCTCGAATTCGACTAAACTTTGTTCCAGCTACGGTGGCTTCTTCATGTATTGCATCCATGAGACCTACTAACATATATTTTTGACAAACATGTTAGTCTCATTGACTATATTATCATTAATCACTAAAATCACAATCATGACCTAATAGGGTCATTTTCGCTATAACTCTCCCTTTTTGGTGATTGATGACAACACAACCAAAGCAAGTGGCAAACGATAAATGATATCAATTGATAAGATCATAAAAGAGCACAAAGTTTTACCATATTGCTTGGATACATATTCTTACCACATAGTCCCCATTTATTGTGGCTCCTCCTTTCTCCAATGTCACTATCTCCCTTGATCGACATATGCAAGAGCTTCTTTTTTGCCAATCTAGACGTCTTATGTTGTTTCTAGCATCTTCTTCTTCCCCCCCCTTTGTCAACTTTGGAATTCCTAGACATCTTGCTTGTTGCTATAATCTCCCGCATATTATTCACCTTGCTTTGGTCGTCAAAATTCTCCCCCTTCCCTTTGTCAACAATCACCCAAAAAGGCTATAACCACATATTGAACTCAAAGAAAAAACGTTAGATCATACGGGAGAGAGATTCACAAATCATGATCTAATAAAAAAGATATCGATTGTAATAATACCAATTGAAATGAAAAGAATATAATTCATAAAACTCGCATAATATAGTCTATCCCCATATATGTGTTCATACACATGATAAGAAAGAAACATATGCACAACTCAACAACATGTCAAGATAGGAAGTTTAAGCTATATTATACTTGGAGGTACTTTAAATGAACAAAAAGATTTAACAATGATACCAATTGAAGCCTTTAAGCATTGTATACCTCCAGGGAATTGTAGATTGCTCCATGAGACTATAAAAAATATAACTTGCAACACATGTTTGTCGGTGAATAAGGAACCGGGGGTCCTCGAATCCCGAGGCTAGGTCAGCAATCCGCCACGTGGCGCCATACCGCGGAGTCTCCTCCGCGAGGTGAAAAAGATTAAGTCCCGGGAGAGGGCGCTCGGGGCCACAGTCAGTGGTCCCCAAGTACCAAAGTTCCCCGATGATCTGCGAAGTCTAAGTGCTGGGAAGAAAGTACTCGGGAAGGTGTACGGTGACCCCCGAGCACCCGAGTCCCCCGACGACTAGGAAGGCTAAGTACCAGGAGAAGTGTACCCGGGGCCGCGAGTGGTGGCCCCCTGGGCGTCCAAGTATCCCGAGGACCCACTGAAGGAAGTTCCGGGAGAGAGTGCTCGGGACTGCGTGCGGCGGCCCCCGAGCACTCGGTCCCCCGAGGATCCATACAAGTGTGCCCGGGAGAGAGTGCTCGGGGAAGTGAACAGTGACCCCCGAGTACTCGGTTCCCCGAGGACCAAGAAGGGCATTCTCGGGAGAGAGTGCTCGGGGAGGTGAACAGTACCCCCGAGCACTCGGTTCCCCGACGACTCAAAAAGCCCCCTGACAGTAGCCCCGACAGGGGTCCGCTGATGAGGTGTCGGCCAGTCAGAGGCCTGAGGCCACATTTAAGAGAGCGTGTGGCCTGTCACCTCCAACTGCTCCCGCCACGCTCAGTGTCAGTTCCTGCCACATTCTGGCAGAAGGACGTGGGGTCATTAAATGCATGGGTCCCATCCCGTGCCATCCGGCCCGTCTCGGGATAACGTCGTGAGGGCCGAGGCGTTCCGTCTGCCGCGCTGCTGTGACAGGAGAACAAGACAGGGCAGGCACGCCGGGTCGCTCTGCGGCTGCCCGGTGAGCCCTCTTCACGGCGCCCATTTCCAGGGCATTTATGGTGACGGACGACCGGGTGTGGGACGTATTTTCCGCCCCCGGTCACTTCGCATAGAGGCTATGATGATGCCCTTTCCATTTATGGTGCCTTGGAACTCATGCCCTCCCGTTCGGGGCACGCTGCTGCCGGCGGGTATTTAGAGCAGCCGGCAGCACGAACGAGAAGAGGAGAAAAAAAGAAGAAAAAGAGAAAAGTAAGAAAAAAGGAAGTTTGAAGTTTTTAAGTTTGAAGTGAGAAGAGAAGATCGAGAGCACCGAAAGCTAACAGATATACACAGACCGAAGAACAAGGAGCCTCAGGCTCTAGGATAGACAAACATTCTTGTAACCAGCAACATCCTTGAGGGACATTCTCAGGGCATTCATAGTGTCCATACAGGAGTAGGGTGTTACGCCCTCGTGCGGTCCAAACCTGTCTAAACACCGGTGCATTTACTTCGTTCCACACTAGGTCATTCCACCCCGCTGGCCATCGCATTCATACCCATTTATTTCACCGGTGAACATATTCAGGATCATCCCTCCGGCCGAATCTCTAAAAAGGGGTCCCTCAGGATCCCTGCGACAGGAGTTAACCCTCCGACAATGTTAGTCTTAAAATCACAACCTATAGGATATACTCTCCCTAAATATGTGCATACAAGTGTTGAATACTTATGAGGCATATGCACTTATTATCGATAACAATAGGGATTTATCCTATAGATTGGATCATGACACATAAAAGATACCAAATATAAAACTAGTGCCATGTAAGGGACCTGCAACTAATAAACTATGTAGGTTGCTCATGGGTTAGAGATAAATAAGCAACCTACCATAATAAAAACCTATACTAGGTATTGCAATAAATTGAAATAAACATATGCAATCCAAAACAAGGAAAATGAGCTAGAAGCAAAACACAATACATGAACAAGAATCTAGCTACACTTAACTCTTCTAACTTTGGATGGGGATTTGGGTATATGATGATCATAATCTTCATCAATGCATTCATCTTGTATACTTGGCTTCTTTGCTTGAATCTTCACTTCATTTTATAAGCTAAGCCTCCAAATCCCCATGGTCGCTTCGGGCTTCAAATATTCTTTGGAACCCAGACCGATTGAGGCTCCTTCATATTGGTGATGACTTTCTTGGCACCCAAATGGGTTAGTTCCACCTCCGTTCATGTCTTCCAACTATGTGTGCAACCACCTTGCCATTTTCCTTCTTCTTGAGCTTTTAGTGGTTACTCTTAGTCTTGACCTTGTAGTTGGGCTTGGTTTAGAGGTTAGAGGTCTTGTCGGAGATGTTCGTCACCTTCTTCTTCTCCTTGGTCTTCTTCTTGACTTGCTTGTATTGGAAGGACTTGTGACCTTCTTGATGGCATTTGAAGCATGTCATGGTTGACGCCTCCGCAAGTTTCTTCACCATGGTAGCACGGTTATCTTAAGAAGGTTGGACATGTTCTTTGCCTTTTAATCTTGCCAAGTCCTTCTTTAGTTTCTTCACTTCTTTCTTAAGCTCATCATTCTCTTATGCAATGAGGTTGTTAGATGATTCTACAATAATATTCTCAACCCAAATCTCATTGTAAAGGGGTGAGCTAGAAAAAGAAATTAAATCATCATAAGAAGTAGAAACATCTATCTTAGAATTAAAATTAAATAGAGAGGTAGATTGCTTCAAAGAGACCTTAGTTTGAGATTCAATCCACTCAAATTTAGCCTTAAGCTCTTCATGCTCCTTATTTAGCAAATTGAATTTGCACAATAATTATTCATAATTAGAAACGAAGGTAGTATGAATGTCATTAAGTGCATTGAATTTCTTAAGCTCTTTATATTGTTTCTTAAGGGCCCTTTGTTGCTCATTGATCAAATAAAGGAGTTCATCATAAGAGAGAATCTTCATCAGATTCATCATTACTTACATTGTTATTCATACATTTGGTCATAAGGCACTTATGACATAGCTTGTGTGTCGACTTGCGTGATGATAACCTTGAGAAAGAGCTCTTCTTGGAGGGGAGGATGGTGAAATTTTTATCACTTGAACTTGACTCTTCATCGTCGCTCGCCCATCTTCCTAATCTTGCGAATGACTTGGCTCCTCCCCGTATCTCCCTCTTATTCTTGGTCTTCTTCTCCTTCTCGATATGATTGTGTTGATCAAATCTTCAATGGAGATATGATGATCAATTTTGGCATTGATCCTCTTCTTGGCTATCTTGGAATCAATTTCATCATCACTTGGTGTGCTTTGATCATCATCTTCATCGCTCTCTTCATCTTGATCACCATTTGAGTTTGAATCTTGCTCTTGCCTCCTTATCTTTGCCTTCATATGTGAGCATTGAGCTTGCTTACTTGTGAGGGCAAGATTCTTGGTGTTGGATGAGGTAGGAGCTTTCACCTCCATATTCATTGACATCTCATGGGCCGTGATCTTACCGAGCACTTAACTTGGAGTCATCTTCTTTATATCATTATTGTCATAGATGATGGAGACTATCAACTTGTACTTTGGAAGAAGAGCTTGAATTCTTCTCACCATTTGACCATCTTCAATTGACGTCAAACATAACCCATTAATCTCATTGACAAGAATATTCAAACGTGAGTACATATCATTAGCACTTTCATGAGGTAATTGCTTGATGCCATTGAGCTTAGTCACAAGCACATGATATTTCTCATTGCGCACATCCTTTGTGCCTTCATGTATTTTAATGAGACTAGTCCAAATATTATGTGCATTGGTGAGAGAATAAACACGATTAAATGCATCAATATTTAAAGATGATAAAAGGATACTCTTCGCCAATACATCTAATTGTCTCTCCTTATTGGTGATGCGAGGTCACATCATTTCTCTGGTGACTCTCCAAACATCTAGACCTTTGGCTTGCAAATAACAAGTCACTAGAATTTTCCAACGAGAAAAATTTATGCCATTGAAATGTGAAGCGCTATGGGTATCCATCTCAACTTCGGACGCAACAACTCACTAGGCGATGAAGCCTAACCGATCAAAATGAGACAGGGTCTCAAATGCTACTTGAATGGCGGGTCCTTATGAAAGGTGTGAGCCCCGACTATGATATCAATTGTGAGGATCGGTGACGTCCTAAGAGAGGGGAGTGAATTAGGACACTTAGAATCTATTTTGCTCCAAAAACTTCACAAGATAAACCTATTTCTATCTAAATGTACTCCAAATTTATCTAGTGTATCTACTCTACTGCTCAAGAGGATTGTAACCTACTCTAGTAAGGTAACTTGCAAGTATGTAAATGCAGAAAGGTAAATAAAGTAGAGAGACAAACTCTGCACAAGGGATTTTTATCCCATGGTATCGATGGCATGAATGCCACCTCTAGTCCATGTTGGACCTCCACTAAAGATATGCTTCCGGTCGGCACCTGGTCATAGCTAATGAGCCACCAAGTCATAAAGACAAGATCTCAACCCGGATGAGCCACCAAGGAAAGGCCTCACAACAAGCCTCTCTTCTGGTCCCTTGTCGCCATGATCACTTCGGAGCTTGAGCCACCAAGGCAAGGGTCTCCACATCCCTGTACACGTGTCTTGCCGCCGCTACACACTAAGTCAAAGGGTCAACAAGTTGCTAGCGAGTCATCAAGACTTCAAGGTACCGACGTACCTCTTGGTACATGGTTGGATCACTCTTTGATGATCCACTCTCTAGGCATCAATTATCTAGCAACACTCTCTCTAGGCTTATAATTACTAATCACTCACTAATCCTGTGCTTACTCGCCTTGGATGATCACTTTAAGCATTTTGGTGGCTTGGATGTCTTCTCAAATATATATGGGGCTCCCTGGATTCCAGCAGCATGTCACACATTCAACTAACTGAGTGGAGATGTATTTATAGCCTCAAACTCGCGGACTAGCCGTTACTCCAACGGCTCAACTTTACTATGAACACCGGATGATCCGGTGATAATAGTAGTACAAGCACTATACCATCCGATGTGTACATCAATGGATACTAGCCATGGGAACTCCACTCAAACTTTTTCTAAACACCGGATTCTCCGGTGTATACTCAAATCCATTACCGGACTTTCCGGTGAGTTATCTTGAGCCATCTGAGCCTTTGCATCTTCTCTATGTAAAATACTCCGGTGTATTTACATGGTGTTTATTCCATTCATACCGGACCATCCGTTGAGTTAAACATTCTCTTCTTTTCCCTGAAAATGCTCCGGTACAACTATCTCTATGACCACCGAACTATCTGGTGACTTCATTATCCGGTGTGCACAAGCCAAAACACCGTACCATCCGGTCAACTAATCATTGCTCTTCAGCACTTGCAACCCTCTCTGAAAGAATTGCTTCGGTGTATATCTTCCGCTGATCACCGGATCATCCGGTGGGTTGTTCCATTTTGCCTTCTGAGCAGAAACACTCCGATGAGTACATGAGTCTTAACACTGGATTATACGGTACCTTCTTTCTCCTCTATTGAGAATACTCCGGTGATTATAGCCTTTAGTACACCAGACCATCCTGTGAGAACAAATCTATTGAGACTTCTCCAATTCGACCAAACTTTGCCTCAGCTGCAGTGGCTTCTTCATGTATTACATCCATGAGATCTATTAACATATATTCTTGAGAAACATGTTAGTCCTATTGACTATGTTATCATTAATCACTAAAATCATAATCATGACCTAATAGGATTATTTTCGCTATAATAGCAAGTGTGAGATTGCTCATACTTTAACAAGCTATTTAACTACAGTTAATTAAACATTCATTTTAACAGTGGCAAGAAAGCTTAACATAACACTAACTTCTAAATTCTTAATTAAACATGTCAATATAGCAACATATATATTATCTTCTGCTCGCTATGATTAAACAAAATAGTTAACTTCCAGAATGATAATAAATAATTTCCTTGCATAGGAAGGAAAACTTTCATGTGATTAAAGTAAATACTTTCATATGAATGCACATTTCATGCTCTTCTCACCCTTATCTTTTCTCGGGTAACATTGTGTTGTACTATTACGGTCTCAAACACTGCGTGACATAACTTCCAACACATGAAATACTTCATGCATAAATAGAAAAATATAACTTCCAACATACTTCATGAATTTGCATATGAATCGAAAATATGAAAGAATGACTGAAAAAATAAACAACTTGAAAATATCACATTTCACTTCCTTAACCTCATGATTAAAGAATCATATAAACTTGAAAATATAAAAAGCGAGTAACATGCTCAAATCTAGTTCATTAGAATATATGTATGTTCTGTAATTAAAGGGGTGGAGATAATTAAATAGCAAGATAAAGTGTAGCGCAACCGCTACATTCACGTGCCATCACTAACGAAGGAGTCAAACACTAGTTGTGTCCTGGAGTGGCACCACCTAAACAAGTACTCTTTCAGCACCATTAAACACAACAATAACACACATAAAATAAGCACACTGCTTCTTACGCCTGAAAACCCCGCATGCATAGCATTACAGGAAAAAAATGATGTTTACCCAACAGCAACAAGGCTACTTCACAATTTTATATATTTAAATATACTATACATAATATAGCAAATTGTGAGATTTTTGGAATCTACAAAACAAGAGCTACAACTTTTACAAATACTCTATATTTTAATTCTAAAAGCAACTATGCCTAAAACATAACGGAAGACAGAAGATTGAATATGTTTCTGAATTCTAAACAATGACATTCAACATACCACTACAGGTAGGCCATAGCTCCAAAAATAATGAAATTTTTATAATGAACAGATTACTTCATGAGCTACAACTTTTATTAATATGAGAAAATTCATAAGTCAGTAAGGCCTCTAAATAAGTCCACAATCGATCAGAAACTATTTCTGAAACTGCCACTGCAACACACCAGATTTCCTTCCTCTATTGGGCACAATCTACTCGGCCAAAACTTCTAAAAACATCATAGAAGCTATGTTTCAATGTTAGCTACAACTGTCTAGTTGATGGGTTCTGCAGGAAAATATCATTTTTTCATCAAAACCACAGACACAGCTGCATTGCCCGACCTGACTACGCACAGAACACTGATTACGCAAAACAATAGTTTGCCTAACTAATCCTTCCCCTAACGGCATGCCCAGCACTTAAGATTACTTCACTTATTGCGTATCGACTAGCATTCTTTTTTACCTTGGAAAATATGTGCATATGCCATTAGGAGTTTGTTGTGTTTGCTCGGATGCGTCAGGATAGTGGCACACAAATTCTAATGTCGTAGACACAAATAACGAATTTGGGATATCACGTGAGCAAAGCAACTAATTCCTAATGGCACACACACAAATGTCCTTTTTAATACATATGGACATGTTATCTTAACTTGATTGCTTCTGTAACTTACTTCCTTGTATCACAGGATCTTCCAAGTCAATTTGTGGAAACGTATCTTCCAAGACTCAGCAAGAAGGGGACACCCTGGGACCCGTAGGTAAAGCCATATGGGAGGTTAATTATCTGTGTCAGGTATGGGCCTCTTCGTGCCGTCTCTGGTGGCTGGGGCACATTTTCTATAGGCAATAATCTAGAGAAGTATGATCTTTGCATATTCGAGCTCATTCAAGAGAACAACATAAATGTGCATGTCTACAAAGTCTTGCAAGAGATAACTCCATGCGTCCCTTAAATAAAATGAGAAGACACTATTTATAAGCTGAAAAGTGCTCATGTGCTCCTCTAGAAGAGTTTGAGACATAATCCTTAGATAAGTTACATTTGGAGTATGTGCTCTATAATCAATGCAGCTATATTCTAAATAAAAGAGATGGCCAAATGGATCACTCGGGCCGGTCTGGCACGGGCCCGGCACGGTCCAAACGGCCCGGCTACTGTAACGGGCAGTGCCGTGCCGGCTTGCATGCCTCCCCCTCGGCCCACAGCACAACCTGTCGCTCACCGTGCCGTGCCGGGTCGGCCCGGGCACGATTGTGGCCCGACGGCATGGTGGCACGGCTGGCCCGACGGGCACGACAGGCACGAGCGGCCCAACAACACACGAGCAGTCCGTCGGCACAGCCGACCCGATAAAATAAAAAATAGCTACAAATTAAAAATATAGAAAATAGAAAATAGCCGGTCCCATACATGCCAGGCCGGATCGTGCCTGGCTGGGCCATGCCCGTGCTAGCCCGAGCTGGCTGTGCCCGTGCCGGCCCGACTCCGGCACACCGTGCCGCTTGCTCGGCCCAGGCACAGCTCGTGACCTCGTGCCATGCTAGCTCGGCCCGTCTCAGCTTGGGATGTGCCGTGCCTAAACCGTACCTACAATGTTGTGTCTTGGGCCGGTCCAATAGGTACGACCTATTTGAACATCTTTACTAAATATTATAGAAGCACTCATCATATTTTGTAGTAATATTTCAAGCAAGTAAATATTCTTGTTTTAAACGAAGTTGATGTTCTGAATGAGTTGTTTACTGGTTCGTGTAGACATGTTGGAGGCTTAATTTTGTTGTTAGCCAAAATATTTAAGAAACCCGATTCACACTCTCCTCCCCGTTGGATGTCGAGACCAGTTTAAGAAACAAACCAATCTCATCTATGTACTGAGCTCAAGAATCAATCCCAACATATAATGACTTCGTTGATGATAATCATTACAATATCTATACTTAATCGAATTAACCGTCTTACAAAAATGACCTTCAAGGGTTGCAGAACTAAATAAACTACAGTGGAACTAAACAAACTAATACTACTCTAATCCTTTACGACTCTTCCACATGCATCATCGATGTAGAAGGTATCTTAAAACAATCCATCTTTAGCGTACTCGTCGATACCTTTTTCAACTAAGTGCTTGGTGATAGCAAGAGCGAGCACTTGTCGTACTCAGGAAGTTATGAAGGAAATAATATGCATATAAAAGCTTTAACAAGAATATAGCTAAATGGCTCTTTTGCATGAGACAACATTTAAGTAAAATAATTGAAAAGCAATAACAATTAAGTGAATGACAAACCACCTTAAGATTTCATCCATCTTGACTTAACCAACAACTAACCACCTCAACTAATGTTCCATCCACTAAAGTTGAAAACCTCAATCATAGTTCTCACCACTATGACTGATGACCCTCAATTATAATTCCCATCATCACAGTTGACCAGACTAACTAAAACATCAAGTTATAATTATGGTAGATTTTCAGTGCCACTCGTGACTGTGAGCACAACTGAATATTCAGTTTTAACTCTATAGAGGTTGTACTTTACCCACAAGACGTTTCTCCTCATTTTGCCGAGCATCCATTGGACAACGGGAAATTCTTACAAACTACCGAGGTATGCACTAGGAATGCACTACAAAACCTTTACAATGCCCCTCTTAGCACATGTCTACCCTCTAAGGTTTCACCGCCGTGTGATTCTACCTCAACAACAGAATCAAAAGAAGTCCATCACTTCCACTCCTCATACTATCAGATGGTCTATAGTATGCTGAGAGTAAAGGAAATTATTTGGCTAAATCCGTCCCATATCAAGTTTGTGGTTGTACTGTAAACATAGAAATGTCACTCCATGAACCGGTCCTTATATTCGAGCGAGACTACCACTTTCCCAACCATACATCACATACCAGTCTTATCATACCACTTGCTCAAATTTCTATGCCATGTTGCTACATAATTATTTCATCATATTTTATCATTGTTGTATATGACCACTATCAAGTTCATAGAGCAATTATTATGATCACCATCCCAAAGTAAGGCTAAGCATCATCTACCCTTCCATAACAAAAAATCATACTATGGTGACAATGATGATAAGAGAAAACTACTTGAGATTCCCAATAAAATTATTAGCATGCATGTTTGTAAAATAAAACATTTATAAAACTAGGATAAATATGATCAAGAACACAATTTGCCTTCACTGAACTCAGTTGGATCTTCAAAATCCTGGTCCTGCAATCCTTCTAGCTCCTCAGAAACGTTAGCGTCTATTCGCAACAAACGCGAAAAAAGAACAACACATAAATACCAAGATCCAAAAAGAACCAAAATCACACAACAACCATCATCACATATAAGATCATGCTATTTCAATCAGTCCGACAAAATAACGGGTCAAAACGGAGTTATGGTTAACAAGTTATGATTTTCTAAAGATTCATATATGATTAAAAAGATTATCCAGATGAAATTATGTTACTAGGATTTTTCTAGAATTTTTCTAAGCCATCTATGATTTTCTGGGATTTTCTATATTTTTTCTAGATTTTTCTAGCATTTACTTGAATTATAAAACCTATTTAAAAATATTAAACATAATTAAATAAACATATAACACATTATTAATATTATCATAAATTAATTTTCTATTTATTATTATTTTCAAAATTATTTTATATTGGAAAAACTATTTGTTACGCAATATTTAATATTTATGATCTTAGTAAAACAATTAAAAAGAAAAACAAAAGTTGACTGGACTGCTAACTGGGCACTACAAGCTGAGGTTGCATGGCAAGCCAGCGAATCTGCCAATCGGGCATCCGATGTAGCAGGTGGCGAACCGGCTGACTGGGTTTATGAGTTGACACGTGTCGTGCTCGGATTGGTTCATGAAGGGGTATGAGGATCTTCTAATCTTGGCTCTTGGTCTTGGATCGTACAACTATCAGCGATGGCTTTCTTTCAAACGGCGACACGACGGCGGAGGCGGCTCCCGCGGCGGCACTCGGTCGGACTTCCGTCGAAACGGCGCTCCAATGACTAAATCTCGACGGTGAGTAGCGGAACAGAGACACAAGCAAATGAGGAACTCACCTAAGTGCTTATTGAAGCTTGGAGAGCCCTGTAGCTAGGTTGGCAACGGCGCATGTAGGTGAACTTCCTCGGTCGGCATCATAGGCAGTGCTCTGGTGATGAACAGTGGTCGGAATTGCCTCGGGAAGCTTCCTTCTGTTGTTGCAGTGCTAGAGAACTCTTCGGTGGCAGCGATCGAGCTTCGGCACGTGAGATCGATGCGGTGGTTCTCGTCACCAATGCGGCGACGAACAAGCTTCTCTCAACGATTCTCGGCTCTAAACCAACGACTTGCTCTGGGATGCTCTAGGGAGTCTAGGGTGCTTTTTTATACCCAGAGGAGATTGAGGTCGCGGGCGACTCGGCTTTGATTTGAACGGTGGTGGCACCAACTCGGACTCCGATTTGAACTCCAATCCACGTAGAGATAATGCGTACTCGGCCAAAATTCTTGCTTATTCGTAGCTTGGCGAGCTTCTAGAAGTCCTTCTCCATCGTTTGCTCGTCATATTGTCTCCTTGGCCCATGGCCCGTGAGGTCTTCCGCGTTGGCATAACACAACGGTGCGTGAGAGAACAGGGAGAGAGCAGGGCCTAGAGGTAGGGGACGAGCGGCGGCTGGGCTAGCGAGGTGGGCTACGGCCTAGAGAAAGAGAGGGGAGGGAAAAGAGAAATGGATCGGGCCAGAACAGAGAGAGGAGAGGAGAAGAGAAGTGGGCTTTGGTCCATTAACTCAAAAAGGTTTTTCTTTAACCTTTTCTATTTTCTCTCATATATATACACATGTATATTTATACATACAGTGTATATACCATATATATATATATATATATATTATACTAGCTCACAAAATCAAGCAATCCATCAAGCAATCAAATATATACAGATACATACACCTAGGATTATTTGGCCTTGCAAATTTTTTATTTTCTTTGAAAAAGGTTTTAGCTTTCTTGATTTTGAGAACTTGGACTGTTACATTGGACATCTCATATCCTTATAATATTGTCGTTGTTATAATGTTGTCATCCGTTATGGATTGTTTTGGACAAAAGTCGGTTAATTTTGACATAGATGTGTTAGGGCTAGGTTTAGAGTCTATGCAGATCTACGAAAATTAGATCGGTATCAGTTGGGTTGCATATTTTTATGCTGAAAAGGTAAGCTAGTTCCATCGGAGTTTCATGTTGAAGTTTTGAACAAGTCATAGAAGTTTCACTTACGTCTCTCGAAGGATAACAAGTTTCATTTAATGTTTTAGGCCAGTTTTGTCCCACTTCGTATTTCCAAGTTTCATTCCGCACTCGCACCTCATTTGTAACCTTGCTCGGCCACTCCTACTTGACCGCATGAGGTGGAGGATCATAGCGCATTTGTTTTTCATGTGAAACTCTCGGCCACCTCTCTTCTTCAAAAGATCCAGAGGAAGCAAGGGTCCAATGCTAGCTAGTGGCTGATCTAGTCTAAGACCTATATAGGTGTCTAAGCTTCTTTAGAGTAAATTTTAAATTTATATATGCTAACATATTAAATTAAGTTAAGATAGATCACTATTACCTACAATACTGAATCCGTCACTGATACTAACAGGAGCACAACAAACGTATGATCCCCTATATTTCTTTTTGTGTGGCCTCTAAGAGCTACTTGCTTATAAATTTCTGCTCTCGGGGTGGATCTAAGAGGCGAGAGGGCTCCAGCTCGCCTTGTAGTCAATGGTAGCCTCACTAAGCTTTCAACATTTTTTTATTATGGATGAGGGACAGGGAGAAAAAAAAAAGAAAGAGAAATAGGGATTTGCATCTGTCACTATCTTCTCTATTAAATGAAATAAGTATTGTCCTGTGCCCGTTCGTTCAAAAAGTATGGCGTATCCATAGATCTGGTTTCGTTTGTATGTTGATCACATGATGTTAGATCCGATGGTCATTTGGGAATAGATTTTGTTTTATTATGCTGGAAATGGAAATTTTCAGGGCGTGTTCTTGCTCCCTTGGAACGGCCTGGATCTGATCTTGAAACGTGGCTGGTGAACTGGAGCCTCGACTCAGGCGCTGGCCGGCGACTCGACCGAGAGCGATCGAGCGGATTGGATCTGACACCGCCGGGGCTTTGCTTGCATTGAACTCCCTCCGGCGAAACCCAAGTCCACCGCGGGATCGACACGCGAGGCCGGGATCCCACTGCTGCCTCGCCAGCAGGAGGGGTGACCGGGTGAGGCGGAGATGCTGAGCGTGACGCGGCTGACGCTGCTGCTGTGCGCGGCGTGGGCGGCGGCGCTGCTCTACGGCGAGGCGGGCACCTACTGGGCCTCCTACCTCGCCTGCTCGTGGCCCTCGTCCTCTTCCTCCTCCTCGCCGCCGGTGAGTACGAGGCAACGTTGATTTGTGCGCGGTGTGCGGGTTTTTAGTTTGTGGGTTTTTTCTTAGGATTCTGAGTCCGTTGGTCTGGATCCGTAAATCAGCACGGCGTTGATTAACCTAGGGATGCGTAGGAGTTGTTCATCTTTTGGAAGTACCCATTTCAATCTCGCCCTTGCCAAGGAAAAAAGGTGGGTTGATAAATCGTCCTGAATTAATTCTCATGTCTGCGCGACAATGCGATTTAGTGCCAGCTTGGTAAATTAGTCACCTCATTGCTCGCCAGTGCTTAGGTAGCTTGAACCAGAAATCACGCCAAAGTTCCCTGGTGAAACCGCGCAATGTAATTTTCCTTTCCGGCGCATTCCATCTCTACCACTCTTTATCTCCATTGTAAGTCGGAAACGATTTATTGGGCACATAGTATTAAGAGGGGACGGGGATGATAGTTTTGAGTACACTAGCAAGTTACGATTTTGCATGAAATCTTTGTTATCTCGCAACCGTATTGCTCCTTTAAAAAATTTCTTGGACAGAACAACCATGTGTAATGTAATTTCCGGTGGTGAAACTGTTTTCTTTCCGGTGCATTTTATCTTGGCATTTTTATCATCAGTGTAGCCCGCAAATGATTCGTTGGGCCACTAATAGCAAGATAGTGTGGGGGTATGATTTTCAGTAGACCAGCAAGTAACGATTTTGCACGATGTCATTGTTACCTTACAATCTTATTTCTGCCCTTGAACTTTTTTTTTTGGATAGAATAACCATGTGAAGGTTGCCATTATTGCTGATCCACAGGTGAGTTCCCCTGCTATCATTATTTTGTGCAATTTTGCCGTTAACCCAATAATAGTGCTCAAAATTGTTTGAATGTGTGTTTTCCCTTCCTGAAAGGCTTTCCTTTGCAGCTCATGGACAGCACGTCCCTTGGTCTTCCACCAAGCTCAATTGCTCTCCAAGCAGCTGAGTTTTACACAGATTTGAACATGAGAAGGTCCTTCCAGTCGGTCATACTGCCGTTCAAGCCTGATGTGGTCTTATATCTTGGTGATCACTTTGATGGGGGCCCATACATGTCCAATGAAGAGTAACGCACAGATACTGAATTCTAATTCACCTTTCAGTTGGTGCAAGCAGTTCACTTTTCAATTTCCATCTAATGATAAGTTGTACTGGGTCGTTTACAACTATTGTGTGTGCTTGAAAGGATGATGGTGCAATATGAAGTGATGTAACTGGAATATGTAATACTTAACATCAATTATATTGCATAACATTTACACGAAACCTGTTTGACAGATGCTATTTTTCCTTATACAGTTACATAGGATCTTTATTGTATAATCACCTATCTATTTTATTTTATATAATTCTTACCAGCAATTAGCTGTGTTACTACACAGTTCACATGTATAACAAGTATTTATGTAACAACCTTATGTATGGGAAAACCCAAAACACTAATCAGCATGATTAGTGATGTGTAATGAGTTTTGACAATTTAACCCAACAACAGACTTGGATGTGTAAACATGAATAACATGCCACCTTCTTCATGGGACCAACGATTGAGCCACTTAAGAAACATGATTATCAAAAACATGTTTGTCATGTCGCAGTACTGATGGTGCATTCTGCTTTTTAGCAGCCCTTGTTACTGCTTCTCATCCATGAATGAACCAGAAATTTTGCTTGTTTGTTGTCTCCATCCTGTTTCTGTTTTGTCCCTCCGCCCCTATGTTCCTTTTTTGTTGCAATCGCTCAGAGCTCCCAGAATGGATTTTGTGCGATATAATGTTTCCTCTGTGTAATGACGTTGTTGATGATTCATATTTTTTTGTTCTGTTTAGTTTGTTAGTTTTCTTCATTAGTTTTTGCAGTGACATACAGTTTATTACTCAGAGCATATTCCATCACAGAATGATCAAATAGTTCTACATTTCACTCTGTATTCTTTTCCTAATCTGTATTCCAAACCTTTCAGGTGGCAGGAGTCATTGTTTCGATTTAAGCATATATTCAGCTTGAATGAACAAAGAATAAAGCCACAGATCCCAATCTACTACCTTTCAGGAAATCATGATATTGGTTACTCAGCATTTCACTCAGTTCATCCTGAGGTGATTGACTACAGTTTTTTTGTTTATCTATCCATTTGCTATTTTCAGAAATATCATGTCAGTATGTCACTGTTTGTTTCCAAATATATTTTAGCAGGTATACACATATTATATGTTTTCTCCATGTTCTGTTCTTCCTCACGTGATAATTTATCTTTTTTATATAACATGCACAATGCAATTAATTAGTATGGGAGTTTAACACATGCTGCTATAAAATTACATGCTTAAAGAAGTAAGACTTCCACTCTCAGGTGATATGTTTAAATAAGTATGACTTCCATAGTATAGTTTAAATTGTCGGCATTGTTTATAGCTGCGCTACGTTTGCATACAAGGCACCGGCTGCTGTGTCATTGCTTTGCACACGCCTGATCCACACTGCTTCTGCCATGACATGCATTACTCTGCAACAAGTGCACTTATACTGGTAGAATTTAGAGAGGGTTGGTCAATTTTAGAGGCATTTAAAGTTATTAATATGACTATGGATATAGTATGATGATTTTTCTAGACTAAACTATCTTTATACCAACCTCTAGACAAAAATAGGCCACCTTTGTCATTAAGGTTCTAAGTACTTTATTCCCATCTAGGGGCCAAAATCCTTCTGGCCATGGTCCCTATTGCTCCAACTCAGAATGACCTCCCTACATGAATTTGCGTTTCTCATCAAGGACAGCCAGATTCAGAACTTAAGTTCGCAATGTGGTGTGAGCCTGGGGTATTGCTTTGTTAACTGCTGCAAGTGGTGCCTCTTGGTGTGTTTTTTTATCTTTGCCGAACAAATGTTCGTAACACCCTGCTGCACCATATCTCTATTTCTCTCAGCCCTTCATAGCTTTGCATAGTTCCTTAGAGGGATTTGAGACATGTAGCAAAATTCTCATTATAATCTGAAATTAAATCATTCTCAAATTTAAGTTTACAGGCCATAAATGAAATGATGTACACCTCAACAAATTAGGGCACAACAGTAACCACCCAAAGTCTAACTATGATGTACCATTTCTGTAATTGTGTAGATACACAAGAAGACAAAAGGTTTACATACCACAGGGTATAATATTCATATTTATTTTTTTCGTTTAGGTGCTCAGTCGGTATGAAAAAGAATTTGGATCAAGAAACTACCAATTTTCTGCTGGGAAGATAGACTTTGTTGTTGTTGATGCTCAAACACTTGATGGTATGTTTCTATGCCTCCACCTACGAATTACGACATTAAGGAAATCCCACAGTACTACTACAAAACACTCATCCTTTAGAATCTAGAATATGGTTCATTTCTTCATGATTAATGATCTCAAGTTGTTTGTGATTTTCCTTCGATGCTGCTGCTTTCTAGAGCTAAAGAACTGTTACTGTTTTTTTAGCAGGGGCTAAACAAAGCAAAGAAAGATCCTCCTCTTGGGAGTTCATTAAAACTCTATCTCCAGGTATGGCATTATACAGATGATTACACACTGTCTACAGTTGCTATCACTCAATCAGAGTTTTGACTATTTTTTCTTCTCTTTTAAGGTAACGCATCGAACCCAAAGGTTCTACTAACACATATTCCACTCTACCGACCTGATAACACTCCTTGTGGCCCACATCGTTCTTCACCTGTTATAAATCAGGTATTCTCTTGTTACTACAAAAGGTGTTTGCTCTGTGCTCTACTGCTATTAAAAGAAATCCCTAGAACTTGCATATGCTGCTTTTCACCATAAAGCGTATACTGTCACATGTTTATTTTAATTTGCAACAGTGTTTTCATTTATAGCACCATGACTCCATTTTATTCATTTTTAATATTCTACAAGTTGTGACATAAACAATTCAATGAACCACATGAACATTTTGCTGATTGATTTTATTCTGTTCCAGAGGATATCTTATGCTGCCTTAGACCAAGGAATCATGTATGTCCTTCCTCTCACTATTGCTGTTTTACTACTTTCGACTAATGTGTACGCATGATGATCATTGAGCTTGGATAATTATGATCATTGAACTGATTCGTGATCTAGTTTGGGCTCAACTTGTCTATCTTCTTGTGTAGAAGAATTGCTTATGTGATTAGTGATATCTCAAATTTTCCTTGTTTGGATTTTCCCCATGCGTTTTCTGTAAAAAGTTACTTCTGGTCATGCCAGTTGAAATACGATTGTTGGCTTTCAGAAATTGTTCCAATGTTGGCAACGCCATAACGATTGACATAAGACAACCTTTTTATTGCAGCTACCAGAATTATCTAAGTAAAGAGACATCAGACCTTTTGCTAAGCTTATTGAAGCCAGTAAGCTTCTTTTTGCAGTTTGAAGAGACTTGGATTAACTTATCCATATATATATATTTTTTACTTTGGTTAATCTCTCATTCCGTCTGTAGGTCCTTGTGCTCTCAGGCCATGACCATGACCAATGCACAGTCGTCCACTCCACTCCACTTGGGCCAGTAACAGAGGTAAGAATTGCAGCTTTCTGTTGCCACCTGTTCCGAGTTTTGCATCTAATGGAACTTTTAATGCCACAGCATACCCTAGGGACAATAAGTTGGCAGCAGGGAAATCTCTATCCATCTTTTATGCTGCTATCTGCTGGGCTCAAGCTGTCACAAAATTCAACTGATGTGAAAAATGAAGTTATGACAAATCTTTGTTTTCTGCCTAAACAAACCCATATTTATATCTGGTAATGCTTTTAATGTACACCTTCTGCTTGTTCTACTTATTTAGTATAAGATTTACAATTGAACTATCTTTACATGTTTGTTGTTTCTGCTGTTTACACAGGTATATCTGCCAGTTTGTAGTTACCATCCTTTTGCTAGCCTTTTGGCCAACAAATGGTCTTAGCTCTCTTCCTTACATGAACACACTCATAAGCTTCATGAGGTCAGTGGGTGCCGAACTGTTTTCAAGAACCAAAGAAAAAGACGATGAGGAAGATGGTGAATATGAAATGGTTTGGGACGCAGAGGGGTCCATGCACCTCGTTAAGAAGGCAGTGGCGAAGTCCCCCAGTGCTAGCTCAGACTCCAGAACTGTGGGGAGGTATGTGCTTATTGGATGATGCTTTTAGATACTTCGCACAACTGATTAAAGTTGGTTCTTTCTTTTGACTCTATGATTCCCTAATCGGTATTGCAGAGGAAGTGTTGTTGCAAGGGCGACAGCGAGAAAGCACCAATTGGAGCCTGATTCATCTGTTCTTGTCGAGATGAGCTCCGCGATGACATCAGAAGATGGAGGGAAGTTGCTCCGCCCTAGCAAATCGAAAATAAGGAAGGTGCTCCAACGGCTGTTCCGCGTCATTCAGTCGATTGTTGTCATTGCTGCAGTGAATGCCCCTCTGTACATGATGCTTCTGTTCAAGGATTGGATTGACCGTTGAACAGGATGTCAGCGGCTTTCTCTTTTAGTAATTCAATAGAGTGATAGCCATAGGAAGACCTGCACTTACAAAGATTGGTGAAGCACACAAATTTTGTTTTTGCTCAATGCATCAAATAATTTATATATTCAATATGGACGATCATATTGTGTGCTAGGTACATCTATAATAGTATAGGATATTACTAATAAAACGAAGTTTATTAGAAAAAGAATGAAGCAAATCTGTAAAATCTAATTCAAATTAGAAAAAAATGCAGCAAATTAGAAAGAAAAAAGAGGTAGGCCCCATGCCTATGAATCCAAGACTAGCTGTACCTATACAGCATACATGTTGGTGTTAAAACTTAAAAGCAGTCAGCTAATTATTCTGCTCGTCCATCTTTTGCACTTCGCTGCGCACGTCGTCGTCCCTTCGGGCCATCCCCTCGAGTTCGCCGGCGGTGAAGGGCGGTGGCAGCGTGCAGGGCTCGTAGTTGGAGACGTGCCTCTCCCTGGACTCCATCATGAACTAGCGGTGGCGTCCGCGCGCGGGGCAGGCCACGGACTCGAGGCAGAGCTCGACGGCCTTCTCCGGACGGTGGGCGCGTACCGGAGCAGGCGTGCGTACTCGGTGAGCACGTGCAGCATGTAGTCGTAGACGTGGTCCATGCTGAGGTCCTCCCGTGCGAAGCCGCGCGCCTGCGCCGGATGGGAGTTGGCGCGTTGGACGGCGACCTTGGTGGAGGGACACTTGCGTGCGGGGGCGATGGGCCAGTAGTGCCTGCCGGCGACGAGCCCCCGCGAGAAGAAGTCGCGGTAGGGCGTGTCGACGAGCAGCATCGGCGAGTCGAATCGCAGGCCAGGATGTACTTCTCGCGCACCGACCACGACCTCTCCCCTGCACGTAGATCTTGTACCAGGCAGGTTGGAGTCCTCGAAGCCCAGTCCTGCCTGTACAGCCGCGCGTTCCAGTCCACGTCTCCGGAGGTCGGCGCGCGGGGCGACACGTCGGGGTTGCCCCTTCCAGTACGCGTAGGGCTCCCTCTCCGGCCAGGGCACGCGCCGGTTCTCGCGCGCCGCCTCCAGGAGCGCTCACGGGCGGATGTTCACGTCGGGCCAGCTCCAGAAGGACCAGTCCGGGAAGAGGATGTACGTCCAACGTGGCGTCGTCCTTGCAGTAGCGGAAGAGTGGCGGCGCCTCGGATGGGTCATCGGCGAAGTCGGCGGCGCGCACCTGGGGCATGTCCTCGCTGTTGAACATGAGGTCCAGGTCCGGGACGCGCGGGCCAGAAGCTGCAGGGATGCCCCACTGCGTGAACACGTCCCGCGTCTGGAACGGGCGCTGGTACGTCTCCACGTACGCGCGCTCGCCCATCACTACCAGCCGGAAGTGCGCGCGGTCCCGGCCGCGCTCCACCGCCTCACGCGTGATCCCCGTCTCGCGCCACGGCGACAGGTCCGAGTGGATGTGCCGGAAGTAGTCCGGGCACGACGGCGGCGGTCCGGAGAACGGTGGCACTACTGATGACGGCGACGGCGATGCTGCAGCGCAGCACCTACGCGGCGGCATGTACTGGTGGCGGACGTGTCGTTCTCTGTCGTCAATGTCTGCGGCTGCCAAGCAGGAACGACTGCACGCATGCATGTACATTAGCTACCTAGTTGAGTGTAAATCATCGTACCTAGGTGCCTGTCAAAAGTCGGACCTACGTATAAGCTTGTGCATTTAAAAATTCTTTATAAATTCATAGACGTAGAATACGATAGAGCATGTTCCCATGCTAGCTAAAATACGTGTAAAAATGCTATCATTCATGAGCTGTACAAAAAAGACAAGATCGTTAAAAAAAATGCTATGTCTCTGAATTTTTCGAGATTCAGTTTGAAATGCATGTGTATGGGTCCACATTAGAGATGGTCAAATAGACCATTTGAGTCGGCCCGGCACGAGTTCGGATTGGCACGGTCCGGTTATGGTACGACCCGAACGGTCCAACTACTGTAATGGGCTATGCCGTGCCGGTCCACGTGCCTCCTCCTCGACCCACGGCACGGCCCGTCAGCCACCGTGCCGTGCTGGGTCGGTTCGGGCACGATTGCGGTCCGGCGGTATAGCCGGCTCGGTGGGCACGACAGGCATGGCACCACGGGCGGCCCAAAAAATAAAAAAATTAGCTACAAAATTAATAAATATATAAAAAATTGATAAAATGAGATAAAAATATAGAAAATAGATAAAAAGATACAAAATTAAAAATATAGAAAATAGCTAGGCCCATGCGTGCCTTGACGGATCGTGCCGGCCTGAGCTGGACCGTGCCTGTGCTGGCACGTCGTGCCACGCGCTCGACCCAGGTACGGTCCGTGGCCTCGTGCCGTACGCTCGGCCTAGACACGGCTCGTGGTCTCATGCCATGCTGATCCAACTCATCTCGACTCGAGCCGTACCATACCTGGGCCGTATCTACAATATCGTGCATTGGATCGACCTAATAGACACGACCTATTTAAACATCTTTAGTCCACACACACCTAGGTTCAGTTGACTTCCCCTCGTCCTATTATCGTGAGGCATGTGAGTTAACACCGTTATGCATGTTCCTGCGCTCGTATGACATCGTGTATGTCAAAAAAATAGCAGATGCATGGCATTCACTACTTCATTTGACTCAAACTAGCCAAGTTTTTCTTCGGGATCCAACAAATTCAAGGTACAACACTCCACCTTATAAATCACAACCGTAATCCTACCAGCTTTGCTCAATTCCTCCTAACCCAATCAGACCCTATCCCTTCCTCAGCCTCCCACATCTATTTGTCATATTATATCTTGAAGAGGACTCCCTTAAACACCGTCTTATCATTGGCATAACCTATTTGCTAACCGTATTTTTTTTCGAAGTGACAGCAGTAGCTCTGCTGATTTTATCATAGATTAGAGAAAGGCCAGCAAGCGCCTGCACTTCAGGAGGGATTAATCATCATTTGCTTCCATGACTTGCTCCCTCCACGCAACTCTCTTGATCATAACCGAATCTTTTATCATGGAGGCAACCATGTGAGCAAGCAACGATTGGTTTTGGAAGATCCTTCTATTATGTTCCTTCCAAATGTGCCACCAAAAATAGATAACCATCCCGTTGAAATCCTTTCTACGGTTATGAGCAACATGTTTATTAGCTTGGATCTTGTTTTGTAGAAGGATCCATGAGAAGTTTTTGCATTCGGATTCCGCTTTTGCTTTCCATATGTTTGCCATATTATATCTTCTCAACTTACCTATAAATTGCATCTAGTATGCACTTTTCGTCGAGTATTCACCGTTTTCGGTCCACCTCCAAGTGATGAAATCCTAAGAACCCTCAGAGATGACCATATCGTGTAAATGTTCCCATAGCAACGCCATCTGATCGAGCTCTGATTGAGTTTTAATTGGACCAAACCAATTAATCCAATTGTGGTTTGGGAGTGCGTCGCAAACTAGTTGTTTCTTTCTCTCGGACTTTTCATATACACTGGGTGCAATGTTCTTCGGCACTTGTCCATTGATCCAGCTAGACTACCAGCAAAGAGTTTTCTTTCTGTCACCTAAGGTAACTATTGTTGATGCATTGAACAAATCTTGGTCTATCTGGTCATAGGGAAGTTGCAACTGCGTCCAAGGCCTTTCTTCTTCCTTTCAGCTAAACCATAGCCATCTAATCCGAAGAGCATCGGCAAAACTCTGCAAATCTAAAATGCCCAAACCACCAAGGGTCTTTGGCATGCAAACTGTGCTCCAATTCACAAGGCAATGTGCTCCCGTAACCTTATCTGGTTCTTCACCTCTCCAAAGGAAAGCTCTTCTAAGGCGGTCAATCTTTTTGGCTAAACAATTTTTGAAAGGAAACACCGTGAGGAAGTAAATCGGATGCGACGACATGACCGTCCTTACTAGGGTTTCTCTTCTCGCCAGAGACATGAACTTTCCTTTCCAGCTCGACAGCCTACTCCCTAACTTGTCAATCACCGGTTGAATTTCTGATTTGGTTAGCCTTCTCTTATATAGCGGAAGTCCTATGTAACGGCATGGGAATTCGCAGATCTTCCACGGGAAGTTTTGCAGAAGAGTGTCCGTGTTAATTTCCTCACAACGTAGATAAATCTCAGTTTTCTACAAATTCGTTGCTAACCCGGAGCATTTCTCAAAGATTGAAAGAATCACGCTAAGAGCCGTGAGATCAGAGGTGTCGGGGCGAGCGAAAATGGCCGCGTCATCCGCGTAAAGGGAGCATCTCATGCTTGCCCGACGAGGCAGAACTGATTTGATGATGTTCTTTTGTGCCGCAAGCTCAATTAGGCGCTGCAAGTGGTCTATAGCTAGAATGAAAAGCATCAGCGAGAGGGGGTCTCCTTGGCGCAGGCCTCTCGCGTGTTGGATTGGTTGCCCCGGTTGTCCGTTGAGGAGAACTTTAGAGGTTGAAGTTCTGAATAGCGCCGAAATCGAACTTCTCCATCTTTGGCCAAAACCGATGGTTTGCATTACATCAAGCAGGTAAGGCCAATTTACTGAGTCAAATGCCTTCGAAATATCAAGTTTGATGAAGAGAGCCGGTTTCTTCAACCTATGTAGTTCACGGGTTACGCTTTGTACGTAGAAGAAATTGTCATGGATGCATTACTTCTTGATAAATGCACTTTGACTAATTGACACAATGTCTTTGAGTCTCTATTTGCTAACCGTCATTACTACAAAAGCTATTTTCTGAGACACCTAGGTTTCATTTCTACAGGCAGTTCATAGGATCAACCGCCTGAGAAAGTGGCTGCGACCCCGTGCGGCTGAGGACCGCCTGTGAAAACTAGTTTCTACAGGCGGTTCCTTATGTCAACCGCCTATGGAAATGGAGTTATTTCCATAGGCGGTTGACATAAGCAACTGCTTGTGAAAATGGTGCATTTTCACAGGCGGTTTCTTATACCAACCGCCTGTGAAAATGGAGCCTGTTGCCGTCCAGCATTTACACAATAACACATGTCGGTATTGAAGGGGAGCCTGTTGCACCTCGTGAGGCTTGCGACAAATTCCACAACAGTTACGGATTTGTTGTCAAGGAGTATGTCCCAATCACTATAACTGATTGGCGGTTGCTTCCGGATGAGACGAAAGAGTTTCTGTGGGCAACATTGCAGAGAACCATCCGATTCCCCTTGGGAACAGGAGAAGCAACCAAACAGAATGCATTGAAAACTATGAGAAAGAGCTTCTGGGGCTGGAAGAGTGAGCTAAATAAGGAATTCGTGAAGAAGAACGTGGTACCCTTTAATAAATACGGAAAGATTATGCCACACCAATGGGTAGAATTTGTTAGGCAGAAGACCACACCTGAGGCTATCAAACTAGGTGAATCGTTCAAGGACCTTGTGAAGAAGAACAAGCACCACCATCACCTGGGCTCATCTAGGTACGCCCCCACAATTCCTGATTGGAGGAGTCAAGAAGAAGAGGCTGTCCGGGCTGGGAAATCCAACCCTTTGGAAAATTGTGACGAGCGAAGCAGGAACTGGGTCTACGCTCGGTCACAACGAACCGAGTCTGGGGACTTAGTCTTTAATAGCCCCGAGACCATGGAGGTGACCCAGACCATCCGAGAGATTGCTAATGAAGGGTCTCTAGAGGACGACAGGGAGAATGGCCTACTTACCAAGGCCTGGGGAACAAGGAACACCCGGGTCGCACTCGAGGTATCGGATCAAAAGTGGGCTGGAAGCATGGGTTCCCAGACACCGCAGGCCAGTACAAGACCCGTAATAGATATAAGAAGGCCCTAGAGGAACAGATAAAAGAACAGGTCAAGGTCCAATTCATGAAGATGTGGAATGAAAAGGAAAAGGAAAGGGCGGCATTAATGCTGATAGAGCAACCAACCAGTCTAGGCTTTCGGAGCAGTGTCGGGTCCACGCATGTTGATAGCCAGAGATATCCTGTGGATGATATCACAGAGGCTACCCCTTGCATTCTACATGTTCCGTTCGGCAAGGGAGACTTCACTGTCGAGGCTGCCACTAGCCAGGCCATTCCAGGTCGTGTGTTTCACAATCAAGATATTCCGCCCGGTTACGCCAAGGTACAAGTCGACTCGGTGCAGCCGGTTTTCATGAAGTACAAGCTTGACATTAGCACACCTGAGGGTATCGAGATTCTCGATGAGGCTATTGGCAACTTCATTCTGTGGCCCAAACGGGATATCATCTTCAGCCATCAGAAGTCACAATCGTCAGCGTCACGGCTGTCCCAGTGCACAGCATCTCTGCCTCAGGCACCTCCGCCCCAGAGCCAACCCTCTCCGCCTCAGGCACCTCAGCCTCAGAGCCAAGTCTCTCTACTTCAGGCACCTCAGCCCCAGAGCCAAGCCTCTCCGCCTCAGGCACCATCGCCCCCGCACCAGGTATCTCCGCCTCATGCAACTTCGCATCGTGCTTCACTGTCTACAACTTCGGCACCTTCGCCTCCAGCATCTCCGACTCCGGCTTCTCCATCTCTAGCATCTGCGCCACCGGCACATCCATCACCTGAGCATCGGAGAGTCCCTAAAATGATTACCCCATACGAGAAGACTCTACCTGATCCGGTGAAGAGGTGGCTTCTATCCTCAAAAGAAAAGACATCATCCGCTCAGGAATCTCCAGCGAAGGGCGATCTTGCGAAAGAAACTGGCAAAACATTAAGTACCACTCAGATGGATTTCTTGCCTACACCAGATGTTCTTGAGAAATATGAGCATGGCAAGCTATTTCTGCCATCGTTTCAACTCCAAGAAAGTCCATGGGAGATGAGGAAATTCCACGAATGGTACATGAGGGCATGTCGCGTGAGGTTCTCCGTAATCACTGCTTCTGTCCCCGCTAACGTTTATCTAAGCAGAGACTCCTATCTCATATTGGATTTTAAGGACATGCACACTTTGTTCCGCTGGGAAAAACTCGACATCAATCTCATAAGCGTGTGGTGCCTGTAAGTACCTACAATCTACCCCTACGTTCATATACCTACCAATGTATGCTATAGAAGCTAATGACTAGTGACTTGATCTGTAGGATGCAATTTAACGATGCGGAAAAGTTGAAGAGGCCCGTCGGATTCATTAATCCGCAACGAATTTTCTAGCCCAACATGGTCGTGAACTTGAGGAGTGATGACCCCCAGATTAAGGGGAAGAGTAAAAAGGATAAAGCAAGGGTCCTAACCAAATAAAAAATGCTCGAAATGTCAGCCTACATAGGAAGGGCTATGCTAAAAATGCAGGACAAGGACTGCATCTTAGCTCCCTACAACTTTAAGTAAGTGTGATACGTCATGAACCTAACATAAGTATTCAACTTAGTTGATCGATCAAGAATTTAACATAATAATTCATGTAGTGACCACTATATTTGTATAATGTTGATGCCGAAGTCAGGCAGACTCATGGTCCTTGACTCAGCCGATTTTCAACAAAAATCCTACCAAGATTTCATTAACGTTATACAGAGGTAAAATAAATCCCCATACATAAAATTCTTATAAATCATTTATGAATTGATAATTAATTATTGTCATTTGAGTAGGGCCTACAAGTGGTACGTAACGAAAGGTGAGATACACGATACGGCCAAGCCGGATGCGATGGTGGTCCGTACACACTTTCCGGTAATAACACACTTCTAATGCTTGCATCTCGCTATTTATGACGAAGAGTCTTATTGAATTAACGAATACGTTGCGTTTTTATTTGAAGTGCAACAAGCAAGGTTTCAATAGCATTCTTTGTGGATATTATGTTTTCGAGTTTCTTAGGATAAACAGGAGGTACACAACGAACCCTGAGGCCTTAAGTCATCATTGCGCATGCACATTCTTATTTGGTTATGTTTTCGTTATCAGTAGTGTTTTAACTCTTTTAGTTGTGTTTTCAATCCAGGTACGGATGGTCCAAAATAAAACCGACCAATCTCTCACAGACAAAGATATCCAAAATGTCCAACATGACATGTGCCGGTTTATTATGCACGAAGTCATCCACAAGAACGGCAGATTCTTTGATCGCGGAGGTGAAATAGCTAGCCATCCTAGGCTTTGTGAGTGGGAGAAGAAAGACTTTTAGCAATATAGGCTTGTGATGTTGTGAATATTATTGTACTTGTGTTAAATATTGAAATTTGTGAAATCTGTGATGCTATTGATATCTGTGATATAATTGAAACTGTATGAAATCTGGAGAGAATAAAATATATTCTAATTTTTTTTAAAGAAATACATACCACAGGCGGTTGGCTTAATGAACCGTCTATGAAAATCCATTTTCTACAGGCGGTTCCTTAAGTCAACCGCATGTGGAAATGTATTTCTACATGCGGTTAACATAAAGAACCTTTCACACGCGGTTTCTTATACGAAATCTATTTCCACAAGCGGTCAGTTTTGCGTATGTGAAAATCGTTCATTTCCACAGGTCTTCGTTCCTAGATGAGTGCGCTAAACATCTGTGAAAAGATGTTTCCACCCGCCAATAGCAGTGTTGTGTATTGATGCGTATGATGCGACACTTTTTCCTATATCGTGGGGGCAGAGGACTTAAGCCCTCCTCCTCTACTTTTACAACATACTTTGGAGGAAGAGAAAAGCAGCTCTCATAGCTTTTCCTGCCTCCGCCGCTAGCTTTTCCCGTTTTCCACGACGCCACCCCAATTGGCTCTGGTGGCAACACCAACGTCTGAGATGCCACCACTGCCATCTAAACGCTCCGATTCGTCGCCCTCCTCGCCATCAGCAACGCCGCCAAGGCCACACCACAGCCACCTCCCACGTCATGCTACCACCAACCTGAAATGACAAAGGTTGCAGAAGAAGCTCTACCGCCGCGGGAAAAAAAAAGAAGAAATAGCCAGTCGGAGCACGAATGTTGAAGCTAGATCCTAAGGTGCAAAATTCAACTGGTTTTGCCTCCAAAATACTGTCCACAGTTTCGTCGTAGGAAATCCGACAAACAAACAGTTAATCACGCACCTAGCTGGCTAGTCGATTAACACTAGAATTACTTACAGCTGAGTCAGAGTTTGATCCACCAGCCGGTGGTGGTGCTGACGAGCGTGAGCTAGGCGATCAAGAAGACGAGGCCACCGATAACCAGCCTCGCGGCACCCCTCGTCGGCAGCAGCGTCCATGACCACCACCACGGCTTTGCTGCTGTTGGCTGCTTCTGTTCCACTGTCTGCGAGCAGTGCTCCAGCTGCACCGCCGCCGGATCAGCGTCGTCGAAGTCGATGTCCTTGCACGGCGGCGCCAGCCCATCCTCCCATGAAGGCACTGGCGACGGCACCAATGCCGCCCCCTCCTCCTCAAGGATTCAAGGTGCTTGCTTGCATATCCCCTCTCTGGTTGATCTCTCCATTTCTTTCAACTCGACACCTTAGATGACCTGTCCTTGTCCAATTGTCCTTGTGCAAATAATAGATGCCAATTTGGCTCTTCTAGTGACTAGTCTTGCTTACTATATTTCTATTTACATCTTCCTATTTGCATCCACTGGTAGATAATATGGTTGGTTTGAGCTGTGTGATAATATTGATCTCATGCTAGCTAGGAGTCCAGAAGTAGTATTCATTTTGCAATAATCTCGTTGACCTAGACATGTTGAAGCTGCACAGAGTATTTGCATTACTGATATTATTACCGAGCAGGCAGCAAACAGATAAGATAGCTAATTAGCACGAGTTCGGCAAAATAAATAGATAATGAGCATACACATCGAAGAGATGCCGGCTAAATTAATGGGCCAATTCACTTCTGGACGAACGTGCGGAGCAATCCTAGGCTACTAGCTAGTCCAGCCAGCTGCTGGCATATCACTTGTATATCATCGAAATAAGTACTGGTAGTTCACCGCCCGTGCCTGATTAATTAGCGAGATAACCTAACTTTTAATTTAATTTTGATTGTATTGTTGGAAAGGTTATTTAGAGCGTATATGTTTGATTTGTTGCCACATGCATATTGCATACCACAGTTTAGTAGTGTCATAGTTTTTTAGCTAAGTTGTGTGGTACACTGCGTCAGTTATAGATTGTTACAATTCCTTAGCCACATGTAAAGATGGCTAAATGGGCCGTGCTTACTGGGCCGGCCCGAGGCACGGAACTGTAGGCACGGCCCAGGCACGGCCCGGCCCGAGCCGAGATGGGCCGGGCCGGCACGGCACGAAGCCACGGGCCGTGCCTCGAGCGCGCGGCACGGCGGGCCGGCACGGCACGGTCCGGCCGAGTCGGGCCGGCACGGGCACGGCCCGGCCCACGGGCGGCACGGGCACGGCACGGCCCGGCTCAGGCACGGGTGGCCCAGGAGGCACGGCCGGCCCATCACGGCACGGCCCACCGTGCCGGCTCGGCACGCGGCGGCCCACGGCACGGCCGGGCCGGCACGGCACGGCACGGCCCACCGCGAGGGGCACGGCTCGGCCGGCACGTGGGGCATGATGGGCCGGCGGGGGCACACGGGTTAACGGGTTAAACGGGCCGTTCCCGGCCCGTTTAACCCGTTAACCCGATATTTTTGAATTTTATAGCCGTTTTGTGACCATTTTTCACCTATAAATAGAGGAGCACCTTGCCCTTCCATTCCACACCAGCAACACCATTTTCTCTCTTGTTTCCTCCTCTCATTCTTGTCTCAAAGTCCGTGAGAATTTGTGATAATTTGGCAAAATTAGTTTGAATTGTTACAAAAAAATCCGAGCAATTCCAAAATCGTCATCCTGCTGATTTTCTATCTTGAAGTTGAAGAAATCTTGGTGATTTTTTTGCATCGTTGTTGAGTCTTATTTTATTATTAGTTTTATTATTTGATTATTTCTAACTCTGAATATTTGCAATTTTTGTAGTGTCATTCGACATTGATCATGGATGCCGGTGATCATGATACATCCATAGATCATGATTTTTTTCTCCAAGGACTCACAGGGGACTACGGCCCCTTTGATACTAGTGCTGCAGGTGATGATGGACCTGACGGTGAACCTCCGGTTGGTTCACATCCAGATCCAGGTGATGCAGCAGGAGTGCCATCGTCAGGCTCTACAAGTGCGCACACATTAGCAAGCAGCGGGTCTAAAAGATCAAGAGCCGGTACTTCCGAAGTTTGGCAAGACTTTGAAATGATCTACAAAGAGGAAGATGGGGTAAGTTTCAGGTATGCTAAGTGTTATATTTGTAAAAATGAATTATCTGCAAAGCCCTCGGGTGGAACGGGGCACTTGAAGAGGCACGCCATAAGTTGCAAGCGAAAGAGTGGAGCAGCCATGAAGCAGACGGTGTTGCAATACAACCCCGACGGCTCTGTTCATCATTGGGAGTACGACTTTGCCAATGCTCGAAAAGAGCTATGTCGCTTCATTGCAAGAGCGGATCTACCACTCAATATCGGTGAGTCTGCTGCATTTAAAGATTACATTAAGCAAGCTCATAATCCTAGGTTCACGTATGTTTCTAGACAGACAACTAGTAGGGATATGGTAAAATACTACAATACGTGTCGTAGCAAACTTAAAGAAATGTTGCAAACATGTACATTTTCAGTTGCTTTGACCTCGGACATATGGGCAGGTAGGGCTAGAGAGGATTATCTTAGTGTGGTTGCTCATTTTGTTAATAATGATTGGGAATTAGAAAAGAGAATAATAGATTTTCGCTTGATTGACAACGCGCATACCGGTGAAAATATTGCTGAAAAAATATCTCAAGTAGTTGTAGACTTTGGCCTCACGAATAAAATATTTTCTATCACTTTAGATAATGCCGGTGCAAATTCTAGAGCAATGGATATTCTTACTCCGTTGTTTAGTACTTATGCTGAATCTTTCTTGTTACATCAACGTTGTGCTTGTCATATTATCAATCTTATAGTAAAATCCGGTTTGAAGAGGTTATCGCGATACTTAGAAGATTTTCGTACTGTAATATCTTTTATGAACTCCTCTAACCAACGAATTGCAGCATATAAACAGTATTGTGTTGCAATGGGTGTGCGTCCACGTAAGTTTGCTCTGGACATGCCGGTGAGATGGAACTCTACTTTCTTGATGCTTAAAAATATTATACCATATAAGAGCACATTTGGTGTGTTTATTCATACATATTACCATCAGCATGGGGGTCAAACTTTACTCACGGAAGCGCATTGGTATGTTGCTGAAAGGATACTGGAGTTTCTTGAATTTTTTTATGATTCAATTGTGAGTTTATCAGGAGTTTATTATCCAACATCTTGTTTAGTAGTGCATAATATTGTTGAAATTGCTACTCATTTAAACAACTATGAAAATGACAATTTTTTAAGAGATTGTGTAGTTCCTATGAAATCTAAATTCTTAAAGTATTGGAAAGAAATTCCTTTGTTATACGCTTTTGCCTTTATTTTAGATCCTAGAGCTAAAATTGCAGCTTTCTGTAGAGTTCTCGCAATTCTAGGTGATGCTCTTGGCCATGATTATTCTAATTATTATACTAATGTTCGTTCTAAGTTATTCGAAGTTTATAGTAAATATGAAACAAAGTATGGCGGAGTTCGCCTGCAACGACCTCCACTAGCACCCACAACAAGTAAGAAGACGACAACGTGGGGGAAAATATTTGGTGCAGGTTCTTCATCAAGAAGTTCAGACTCTTCGTCACGATCGTCTACGGGCACCGGAATTCTAACATCCGGAGGGGAGCTAACTACCTTCATCGACAGTGACGTTATCAGCCACGAACAAGAAAACTTCAACATACTGCAATGGTGGCATGAGCACAAGACGAATTATCCAGTCCTTTCACTGTTAGCGCGAGATTTGTTAACGGTTTCTGTATCTACAGTTTCTTCTGAGGCTGCCTTCAGTGTTACAGGAAGGATAATCGAAGAGAGAAGAACAAATCTGTCAAGTGAGATGGTTGAAATACTCACCATAGTAAAGGATTGGGAACAAGCTGAAGCACGAATACAACACACTGCAGAAAATACTGAGCTTGAAGAATCATTCCAAAATTTGTATCTAGATGCTGATGAGAACGTGTAATTTTAAATTTTCTGAGCTAGGTTGTACTCTTTTTTCCTTTGCTAGAAAGGTTTTTAATGAGGCAACCTATCAATAAAGCTCATTTTTAGAATTAATCATGTGCCCCTATTATTTCTAAGTTTTTTTTATTCATGTTTTTTGTTTATTTTTTTAAAATACCCCCCGCGGCCCCACCCCCACCTACCTCTCCTCTCATCGTAGCCTATAAATACCATCTACTCTATCTCAAACTCCATGTATTCTCATTGCCCACCCTGCCCACCCATCTCTCTTTTCCTATTTGCTAGCCAAGTAGCCAGTATTCACTTCACATCAAAAAACTAATTCCATATTTCAATTCATGGATCAAGACGCCGAGAACTCAGGTGCATGGTCCCAAGTGTGGCAACATTTTGAAAAGGTCTTTAAAGAAATTAACGGGGAACAGGTAAGATTTGCTAAGTGTAATATATACAGTATAGAAATAGGTGCCAGATCTTCACATGGAACGGGACACTTGAGGAAGCATATTAAAAATTGCAAGCAAAATTCTGGGGTTTCTAATTAAACCATGTAATTTTCGGAGCATAATCATTGGTTGTACTCTTTTTTCCTTCTAGTAGAAAGGTTTTTAACGAGGCAACCAATCAATAAAGATGTTATGTATTTATTTTCCATATTCTTTATTGTTTTTTGGATTTTTTAGCTATTATTTTTGATTTTTTTTCTATTTTTTTAGTGCTGACGGGCCCAACGTGCCTCCACCGTGCCGGCCGGGCCCGTCGTGCCTTCCCGTGCCGACCTGGCCCGTCGTGCCTCCACCGTGCCGGTCGGGCCCGTCGTGCCAAACGGGCCTATCGTGCCTCCACCGTGCCGAACGGGCCCATCGTGCCGAACGGGCCCATCGTGCCGAACGGGCCCATCGTGCCGGCCGGGCCCATCGTGCCGACCGTGCCGTGGGCCGGCCCGGCACAGCACGGTGACAGTTGGGCCGTGCCGTGGGCCAACGGCTCGGCACGCGGGCCGGCACGGCACGGCCCGTAACAGTAAATGGGCCAATCGGGCCGTGCCGATTTTGGACCGTGCCGAGATGGACCCGTGCCGGGCCGGCCCGATTGGCCCATTTGGTCATCTTTAGCCACACGGCCCACACCCACGTGCCCTAGACACTTCTTTTTTTGCCTATCTTTGTCACAGTTGTGGCTTCAATTTTGTTTGCCACATTTTTTTTCCTCACACTTGTTATGGTAAGGTTAGGTACCAGTCAAAATAGACTCTAAGAATCTGAAGTTGTGGCCTAAGCAATGGTACAGTTCGAGTTTAGGCAGATGAGGATAGGTATGTCGTATCGCTAATTTAAGCTGAAGTTCGAGAGCTTACATGTAATTTTTTCTGAATTTCCCTTTCAGTTTGCTCATAGAGATCGGTGAATGGGCATGGAGTTCACAGTTGTGTGAAATATATACGCTGGGCACAGCGTAAACCGGAGATATGGAATCCTTGATGCCCTCAGTCGTTCCTTGTTCATCCCTTGCATGTTGATTGTAATCCGTCTGCGTGATATTAAATGAAAGCTCTCCGCTCTCAGAAAAAATAATAATTAAAGGATCTTGAGTTCTACCAAATTAGTTCTGATGTACTCCCGATGTATATATGAAGTGCACTATATGGGAGAAACTAATTAATTGTAAATGAATCGGGTATGTACTTGAACAAAGTCGATCGGCCACATGTATATCTATACTTCTATATTCTTATAAAATATATAAGTTGGTAGATCCGAGCGATTTTCACCATCCATTCAAGTTAATTAAATAGTCACCATATAAAATTAGATCTCGTTTCTCCTTTAAAAAAATACATTCAATCTCTTATTATTTATATTTCATACCTAGACGTTCAATATTTGCCTTCTATATATTATAAAAATATATTCAATATTTCATTATTTACCTTCCATACTTAGACATCTAATATTTTCCTTCCATAAATTCACTGCTGGCTTTCTGGAGAGGGTGAGCTATCTTCCGCACTTCGCCTATAGTGTCACCTTTCTAGAGAGGGTACGCCGCCTCCCGCACTTCGTCTAAAGTGCCGACTTTCTAGAGAGGGTACATCATCGCCCGCACATCGCCTTCACCGTCGTATATCATAAAGATCACCTCTATCGCGCGATCTTTACACCAAGGTACTATGTAAAAATTATTTTCATCACTTAGCAAACCGGTCACTATCTTGATCACTCTCATAGCGTTGCTACGGATAGTCAATTCTAAGATGATACGGTCCTCTCCACCCTCTTATCCAAGTACTTGTCATTCTCCTCCCTCCTAAAATTACATGATCATACTGTGAATTCTGTGTATACAAATATCTTTTTTGTTATGTTATATTCTTTTATTTCTTTGAATTGCTATATCCTGGATTGATTTCATATGTGTGAAATATGTATGCAGTTCCTATACAGCTAAAACAAAAGTAAATTGAGCAATCGGAAGCTACACAGCATGCATCAATTAATATCCAAATTAACAATACTCTATATTGTTCTTCACTAATTCCATATCATTGTGTTTCTTTTTTCTATATATTCTTAGTGTATATATAAGAAAACAAGATATATAAACAGCTAGGAAACACTAGGACAGATATACCTAGAACGTATAAACCTATAATGTATGCTACTAGTAGGCACCATCGTCTCTTGACCAAATCCTACCAGGTAAGACTTAGCCATAGCAAAAGGCTCACCGCCAGTAATTACACAATGAAGCGAGGAAGCCATGATCAGTTGCGCAAACGTTTCTCAAAAACCTTCTTTGCCCCTGTTGCAGTTGATCAATCCAGAGCCAAAACTGCCTATGGCGGTTTTCTACATACCTCCCCAACAAGCACCTCTTCTCCCTATAAATATGTACAAGAATTGAATCAATGAAAGCAACATGTTATCATCACATTGATTCTTCCATTCGGGTAACATACGCCAACAAAGGAAGGATGAATAGAGTAGAACAAGAACACCGAAAGTGTGCAATGGATTCAACTTACCTTTGCCTCGCCAGGGTTTTTTAATCCTCTATCTTCGATTGACGCCCTGCTCTCGCTCATCGCATTCCATGGTTGTTGACCTCAGTGGCGGGGATCCTCTTTTGCCCTCCACTGGTGCCAATGAAGTGGCTAGCGACAGTGGTCCGCTAAAGGTGCATCTAGCCTCTAAGTGTGGTTTTGGTGATTAATAACAATACCTATGAACTAACAACTATGTTGTGAATTGTTAGTAGATTTTATGAACTAACAAATATGTTGTGAATTGTTAGTAGATTTTTCTGTAAGAACAAGATTGATGACTAGAGATGGGGTGAATAGACGCCTCAATAAATTTCTTGCGAAATCAATGGTCTTCTTTTATTTGGATCACCCAACGCACATCAAAACTCAAGCGGAAGCAAAAATCGAAAGAATTTTTAAGAAGAGAAAATCGAGACAACACAACACTATGGATGGTATATGAACTATAGGTTCTATTTAAAATCAATCCATATGTCTTAGCACTCAAAAAATCACAACTAGCAAAGAAACAAGAAATGATGAACACCGAGCAATAAACTCTCTTGTTGATTGTCTAGAGGCAAGAGAATTCAAGACCCCATCACATAAGTATGTGTATTCAAATTTCATACCTCCAGCAATAAGAAAAATGACCTCACCAGGTGCTGAAATTTTAGCCCAAAAACCAAAACGAAAATCAAAACCGGAAAGGGAAAACTTGCACACAAGACAAGAGAACCAAGAGAGGGAACTAGAAGGAGGGAATTCAAGCATATGAAACAAAATAAACTTTATTACTCAAAGATATCAGCCCTATTTTAAACAGATTACAAAGATATTACTCTCAAAACTCTCACCTATTATATAAGTTAAGCACTCAACCTCCTCTCCACTAAAATCCTAGCACAATGCTCTCATATGGGTGGCACAAGGGGCTCAAATGGCTGCTAAACCCTCTTCCATAGCTCTACCTCTCTATTTATAGGCCTAGAAAACTTGACTCTAAATTTTCTAGCTTTTTCCCAAAATACCCCTCTCTTGTAGTACACTTTTACCTATCACCGAGGGTATTTTAGTCAATTTTCTTCTCCATTCATTAGACGGCCGCAACACTTTTATGACTTAGCTTCACCTCAACACAAGCTTCGCGATGGTGCCATATACTCCTCCAATCCTCTCACAATTTTAAGGCCAAACCACGAAACCCTAGCACGCTTCTCAAAGTGTGACTAGCCGCCAGTTGCTTCCTCCTAAAGCAAGCGCTCCGATGATGACGTGTGTCCTCTATCTTACAATCTTGATCACTAGCAAGTCTCTCCCGCTCTTGATCCCTCATGTCGTCTTGTCACTTGCACCGGTATCCCCTTCGCTTGATTTTGTCAACAAGCCATCTTCATCCCCCATTTCATGCTTTGCTTGACCTTCATGTGTACAACTAGGATCACACTTAATTCTGCTCGACCCTCCTTGATCATCTGGCACTAAGCACCCGCTTAGCCCCGATCACCTACCGTCGACTACCAAGTTGCATTCGTCCTGCACACCTTGAAACAAGCGAACACTTTTCTCCACACTCCAAAACATCTCCAGGTTAATAAAAAATCAAAAACTTCAACTCAAAACACATCCTGCAGAAAACATGAACACCGGATGTTCTGATGTGTTCTGCTCATGAACACCGGACCATCCAGTAAGTATAACACTATCTGTTCTAGAAAAACTTTGCTCTCTGCAAGAAAAAGGTTCGGTGAAATCTTTCGGTGATCTCATGTCCATCACCATATAATCCAGTGTGTTCTAATCCACCGAACCACCCTCCTGCAATCTCTTTGCAACAAAAGGTCTGGTGCATTCTCCGGTGTTCACAATTACAGCACCAGACTATCCAGCATACATAATCAAACTTAGCGCCAACAATCTCCTCTCTATAGAAAATACTCCGGCGCTCTCAAAGTTCATCACCAAACCATCCGGTGTTAGCTTTCATTTCAGCTTCAGCACTGAAAATGCTCCAGTGATACCCTCCGGGGTAGCCACCACATTCACCAGATCTTCCGTTGCATTGATCTCCAATTTCACTTGAAAAATTGCTCTCTGCAAAAATAGTCTGACAAGTACACACTGCCCACACCGGAACTTCCGGTGAACATCCGATGTTCACACTAGAACTTCCGGTGTGTGTAATTTTTCTACGTACAAAGAAGAATTCGTCAATTCCAAACACCGCTAACTCGAGTTAGACATGAACAAGAACAAGCATCCACAAACACATGCTAACCAAGTTCAAGACATATCAACTGTTGTCAATACCTCATCATATGCAAACCAAGGCACTTCTCCACTTGGTTTCTCATGTTTCATAGGTGATGCATAGAGGATTGAACATGGATTCATTGAGGAATGTCATGTGATCAACCGATATGCATCAAGATGAATGAGCTCTAGGTGATGTTTGGGTAAGTGGTGATAATGCTTATGTACTAATAATTATATTGAGAATTGTTAATAGGTTGCTTAATATTTGATGTATAAGTGATAAATTATGGACTCATTGAGGGATGCCATGAGATCAAAGGAAATGCATCGAAATCATTAAGCTATACATGATGCTCATGAGATGAAGAACAAATGTAAGAGAAGGAAACCTTGGAGATGGAGGGTGGACTCAAGAAGATTGATGATAAGCGTGAAGGCTAAGTCACTCGTGGAGATCAAGTGACTAAAGGTATACCATATGTTATGTGCTTGAGAGTGAGTTGGAGTTGGGTTCCATATAAAGGTAAGTATTGAATTGAATTATTCAATATGCCAAGTTGGAAAAGCAAGATCAAGATAAATTTAGTGGACAACTTATGTGCTTGATGCTTATGGTTCATACCTTGATGGTGAACCGGATGAAGATGATGTGAAGAGAGAAGTCTTTCATGCTTGGTGCATGGGAAGCAATCGAGTAAACATCATCAAGCTTTTGGAAGATTAAAAGAGGATTGAGATGGGAAGCGATGATGATCATTGTCATCTAGATCAAGTGGAGTTAATGACAAGCCTAGAAGAAAAATCAGAAGCATCGAGACTCAGATGATGTGTTTGTCAAGTCCGACGGGATGGAAGGTAAAGGTATAACTATAATATATTTTCTAGTATTGCCAGTCTCAAGGAGCTTGGTGGGAGACCGGATTATAGGTATGTTAGTCGTACAATCAAGAGAGGCTGTCAGCTAGCTCGATTGTTACAAGTTGTCAAGTGCTCATACCATATGCTCAGTGCATAGGTGGGTTTATGAGTAGAGTTTGCTTAGGGTGTTCGAGGTATCTAAATGGTGGTTTAGACTTAACCTTTTTTGCCGTGGTAGACCTTTGTGGTGGAAAGTGCATTGGCCAAGCCTTAGTGGTGTTTGTGTGTGCCATGTGGAATCTAGTTTAATCTTGAGTGATTAAGGTTAGTATGAGGTTTGAAAGTATTAGAATTAATTGTTCCAAATGTTCTGGGAGAGCTTTTGTCGGGTAAAAGTGTCTTTAGTATCAGATGTTTTGATGTGAGTATCGGATGTTTCGGGTGGGGTTAGACAGTCCGATATTTGGGAACTTGGAGTTCTCAGGTTGCTGTGTGAAAAGCATCATAAGTTCCGATGTAAAGATTGGAAGTTTTGATTGGATTCGAACCTTCTGGAATTGCAAATGTCGTTCTCTTGGGTCGGGATCAGAAGTTCCGATGTGTTGTTTTCAACAGATCTGTGTGGAAAGTTGTGTTCAGCGCTGTCGGAACTTCCGATCCGATGGGTAGATCAGAAGTTACGATGTGTCGGAACCTTCGGTCTTCGGAAATATGGTATTCTTGGGTTTGAGTTGGTTTTGGATTGGATGTTCCAATCCATACATCAGAAGTTCCGATGTGTGTTTTTTAGCAAGTTGAAGTGTTCTCTATGCACCAATCCGACCATTGGGATTCATAGGATCGAAAGTTCCAATCTAATGATCGAAAGCTCCAATCAGTGCAGAATATTTCCAATGGCTAGCTTTTAGGGTTGGGGTATTTATACTCCTTTGCTTCCTTGCATGGGGTAAGTCTTTGGAGGGGTCTGAAGTTGCTTTGATGGTGCTAGGAAAGGTTTGAGAGGTGTTGGAACTTGGTGTTGCACCTTTAAGTGCTCTCCTCTTTTCTTTCTTAAGTTTGTTCTGTGATTTCCAAGGGTTTTGTAGCTTTGAGAGTATAGAGAGAGTGTGAGAGGTGTGCGGTGCTTTGGTAGCCCGCATTTGGTACATTGGTTGCTTGTGGTTAAGCATTTGGCATAGTTCAAAGTGTGCATCCGGGAGTTTGTTACTCTTGGAGACAATTGTCCCTGAGATGACTTAGTGATGGATTACCGGTGATCTCCTCAAGTGAAGGTTGTGAGGAGGTCCGGAAGTGATAGCGGAACTCACCATCTTCATAGTAGAGGAAGAGTTGGCTATAGTGGAGACGAGGAGTGTATTGTATAATCATGAGGAAAATAGTTGAAAGAGACCTGGCTCAAGTATGACTGAGCTTTCTCAACGGAGACGCAGGATATTGATGGATATCCGAACTTCGGTAACAAATCATTTACCTTCGTATCTCTTTACGTTTGTGCAATATATTGATTTAATTGCTTGTATACTTATATGTATTTACATTGAGTTAATTTTGTAATATTCAATCTAGTTGTTTTCTCTTGTATCAGAACATCCAATTTGTGGATCTCTTGTGCTTACCTGTATATCTTGCCAGAATTGAATAGCATCTTTAGGGTGTTGTAATCCTTCACATTGTTTTAGGGTGTTGATGTACTAGTTGAGCCTATCACATTTAGGTTTTTCACTTGTGAAAAATTCGTTAGTTGATTTTCGCTGCAAGTTTAGACCGACTATCGAAAAAGGGGTCGAAGTTTTTAAAAATACCTATTCACCCCCTCTATGCGACATCAAGGTCTTTTTAATTGGTATCAGAGCCAAATATCTCTTTTAGAGTTTTACCGCTTAGAGAGTAAAGATGTTGCCTAGATGATTAGTGCACATAGAACCACTCCTATTAGATTACTGAAATTATTTTGTGTGGAGTACTCACATGCTTAATACTTTTAGGACTATAGGTCCTCAAATAGAGCAAGCTATACATGTGAGCATTTCTCATCCTAATGATAAATTCATATCATTCGATGAGGAAGATAAATGCATATATCTCAATGCTCAAGCTATTAATGTTTTATTCAATGCTTTGAGCAAAGATGTATTTGATACCATCATGTCTCTTCAATATGCTCATCTCATTTGGACAATGCTTAAGGAAAGATACGACAAACCCAAATAAGATGAAGAAGTTCGTCTTTTGGAGACGCCATTTGAAGAAGGCTCTACTTCATCATCCAATCATGAAGAGCACCAAATAATTTTATCCTACCACCAAGGAGACTTAACTCCATCCACTTCACCAACATACAACTATGAGCAAGGTAATGAAATAGTGAGTGCGATCAATGAATGTCTAATCCTCTCGTTGGATACCTACAACACTAGTAATAAAAATTTCATATCCGCTTGTGTTGTTTATCCATGCATATCATCTAGTATTAAATTGCCTATTTATCATGATGATAGTAATGCATCTATTTCCATTAGTACTCGTGAGACTAACATTTTGATACCACGGGCCAACCTCCCCATGACTTTTTGTACCACGAGCTCGGTAGGTGGGTTGCATCACACCATGTGCGCCGCACCAGCCTACAAGCCATTCCATGCTTGGCGGGCCGCGCCAAGCCGACATGATAGTAGGTTGTGCCACAGTAGCGCTAGGCCGTTTGTGCCACTCCGGGCCATGGTGGGCTTGACCGGTCGCACCCACCTGGGCCACGCCAAGCCGCCTGAGTCGAGCTGACTACATGAGCCGAGTTGGTTGCCTGGGCTGAGCCAGCTGTGCTAAGCCTAAAAACACATCTTGCTAATAATTAACAAAAAAACCTCTCAGGTTTCTCTGTATTCACACACTACTTTATATAATGTTATATTATGCTTTCTTGCATCTAAGCCCCTCAGGACTTTAAATATTTGCAAAACATTGTGTATTACTGTATTGTAATTGTATTACCTCCGTAATACATTCAATATATTGCAGTTTTCATGAATTATTATTTATTTCATGCAATCTTTGATTGCATATTTATTGGAATAATTTTCTATTATTATTTATTTGAGAATCAACTTAAATAATATACAAAAATTCATAAAATGCTATTAAATTGATTATTGCCTTTTAAATGATGTTGGCATAGCACAAAGTATTGGAGACTATGACATTAGCTATGACTGTATCATCGCCCACTTTAATTGAATGGAGTCCATGTCATTAGTAGCGAGTTATCTCGCCCAATACTGCAAGGTCTATACCAATTTGGTGACTGCCTACATTGTGTCTATTCCACATTTTAGTACAGAGTCTATATGTTGGATGTGACTATTTCCATCTATTCCATCAGAAATAGAAATAGCATCTAACATTATAGTAGCGATTTATCGTCTGTAGTACATCAAGGTCTACATCACTTGTCATTTCTGATATTTTATGATTACCATTTTTATGCAAGCAATTACAACATTTGCTATTGTCATTTCATGTAGGACATGACTGAAATTTTCAAAAAGCAATCTTCAAAACTTGCTCTCGATGGCGGTAATTACTTGACTTAGGCACAAGGTGTCAATATCAATTTGATTGCCCGGAAGTTTATTTCCACCATAACTCCATAGCCAGAGAACCTCCATCTTGACCTAAAAATGAGTATGTCATGGAGCAAGATCCACTAGCTCTTTGAACCTCCCTCTCTCCTTCGCTTTCAGGACTTAAAATCTGTAGCAGATTACAACTCTTAAGTTCACAAAATCTGCTCAAAATTGAAATTCTATGATCACACAGTATTAGATGATGACATGATTAAGAAGACTTTATGCACTTTTCATCTTTAATTTTGGGTATTGCAACAGTTGTATCGTCAACAGAAATACACTAAGTATTCATATTTAATTTATACATTGCTTCAGGCAGAAAAACATGACGAACTTCTTATAAAGAATCATCTGAACCCCTGAACGGGTGTTGCTCCCCTTCCTAAAGTATATGCTAACACTCCAAATACTAAAAAATTTTGTGGCCGTAAACAGAACAACAAGAAATCTAAAGGAAAGTAGAAGTTTGTCCAACAAGCAAAAAAAAACATAGCATTGAAAAGGCAAATGCCAATTAAAAAAAATAATGGCAAAGATAACTCTCAAGTTTGTCAGTGTTGTAGATGTACGAATCACCATACAAACAGATGCTGGATATCCAGGCATTTGGTGGATTTATATCTCAACTCTATTGGGAAAGCTAGGCAAGTTCGTGGGGACAACTTTGAGGCTCACTTCAATGAACAACCAGATGACCATATGGTCACGAGATCTTCTCAAGATGTTACTCAGAACAATTGAGATCCAGTTCATCAGAAGGAGGATGACCTCATCAATGTGGAAGATATGATTGTAGAATTTATATTCCAAGACATGTTCGGAGATCTCTCTTAATCTCTGAATCATTTTGGTTGTCATTAGCCAAATATTGTTTTATTAAATATTGTATATTGTATTATTTGTAACCAGATATATACTGACATTTATTCAATAGTATCAGCACTATTCTATATTTGAGTTAAATTCCTACTGAAATTTTCTCCTTTATATATATAGAAATATTTACGGGAAACAAATAGATGGAGGAAGAATAAATTTGTTTAGTGGATAGTTGTACCACTAATACAATCTTATGGGAGAAAAAATATTTCCATACATTACATAAGAAACATGAAAATGTTATGACCATCGCTGGCCATGACGCGTTGATTGTGAGTTCAAGTCGAGCCACAATAAGACTCCCTATATGTACAAAATTAGTAATTGAGGATGCACTCTTGTATCTGGATTCAATTAGTACCTTACTCAGTTATAAAGACATCCATCTAAATGATTTCCATGTTGAAACTCAAACTGAGAATGTTGAAGAATTTCTATTTCTCACCAAATCTAACGAATTTAACAAGCAGGTACTTGAGAAATTTCCCTCATTATCATCTGGATTGTACTATACGTACATCACACCTGTAACATATGTTGCGTTTAAAATAATTTTTCAAAATCTTGATAAATTCAAGACTTAGCATAATCGCCTTGGTCATCCGGTATTGGGACGATGAGAAAAATTATACACAATTCTATTGGTCACAACATAAATATTGCAAGATTCCCATATTCAAAAGATTTTGTGTGCACTGGCTATACCACGGGAAGTTAATTTTTAGGCCTTCTTACCTTAAAATTAAACATGAATAAATTAATTTCCTTGAACACATTAAATGAGATATATGTGGTCCAATTCGACCATTATTTGGGCCTTTCAGGTACTTCATGGTGCTTGTTAATGCATCTACTCACTGGTCCCATATGTGTCTCTTATCCACATGGAACCGCGTGTTTGCAAAATTAATTATCAAATTATGAACTAATCATCCTGAACAAAGGATAAAGTCCAATGGAATGGATAATGCCATTGAATTCTCTTCGCAAGCATTAATGATGGTTGCATGGCTCTAGGTATCAAACCAAAGCATTTAGTACCTTATGTTTATACTCAAAATGGTCTTGCTTAATCTCTTATCAAGAGAATCAAATGGACTGCTCAACCACTTTTACAAAATTGTAGATTGCCAATATCTCGTTGGGGTCATGCAGTCTTACATGTCGCAAAATTGATTCAAATCAGACTAACTGCATATCATGCAACACCTCCGTTGCAAATAGTACATGGAAATCAACCAAGTATTTCCTAACTATGAATTTTCGGTTGTGTTGTGCATGTACCGATTCCACCACCTCAGCGTGCTTCAATGGCCCCCCTATAGAAGATTGGGTGTATATGTGGTGTATAATTCTTTGTCAATTATTAAATACCTTTAGCCTCAAACAGGGGACTTATTCACAGCCCAGTACGCTGATTGCATCTTTGATGAAGATAATTTTTTGGCATTAGGGGGAGATTTGCATCATAATGAATGCCGAGAAATTGATTGGAATACCACTATCTTTCAATCCCTAGATCCACGTATTATAGAATCTGAATAAGAAGTTTAGAGAATCATAAATTTGCAACACCTTACAAATAACCTGTCAGATACATTTATTGACCAAAAGGTGTCACAAAGTCTCATATCCATGCGATGCATGCACCAGAAAGAGTGGAAGTACCTCATAAAGTCACTCATCTCCCAAATCTAAATAAAATGGAGAGAAATATGGTTGAAAATAATGCTTCTCAAAAGCATGCAGCCACGGAAGCAAAGAATATATCTTCTATGTCAGTAAATGAAAATCAATCTCTTGTTTGGACCCAACACAAATGTACGCGCTAATCTTAGTGCTTGGACATCAGAACAATCTAGCTCTATGGTGATGGGAAATCCTGAGTTGTTAGAAGGAGTAAATGAAATTTCCACAAACTATATTGATTTAGGAGAATCTTATAACTGAAAAGCTATAGTTGTCGACATATATTTCTTCTCAAATATTACAAAAAAACATCGAGGTAGATCTAGAACCTAAGACCGTGGCAGAGTGCCTCAAGCACTCAAACTGGATCAAATGGAAGGAGGCTATTGAGGCAGAATTGATCTCACTTGCTAAAAGAGGGGTATTTACGTCAGTAATACCTACTACTCAAAATGTTGTCCTATTGGATCGAAATGGGTTTTCCTTCGAAAAAGAAATGAAAACAATGAATTGGTGAGATACAAAGTGAGGCTTGCAGCACAAGGGTTCACGTAGAGATCCGGTATCAATTATGATAAAACTTATTTTCCTATTATGAGTGGAATAACATTCCGATACTTAATCTTATTGGCGATACAAAAGGATTTGTCCATGCAGTTAATGGATGTGGTGACCACATACTTATATGAGTTACTTGATTCGGACATATATATGAAAGTCCTTGAAGGACATAAAATTCTGAATCCAAAGGCAAATCGTAACATGTTTTGTGTAAAGTTACAAAAGTCACTCTATGGCTTGAAATAGTCAGGAAAAATATGGTACAACCAATTGAGTGAGTTCCTTCTTTAAAAGGATTACTCAAATAATGATGATTGTCCATGTGTGTTCATTAAAAAAAATCCTTTACTAGATTATGTATCATCTCAGTATATGTTGACTGCCTCAACATTATTAGAACCACACAAGATATAAAGGAAGCTAGGAATAAACTAAAAACGGAGTTTGAGATGAAGGATTTGGGTAAGATCAAATTATGCTTAGGTTTACAACTTGAGCATCTCCCATTAGGGATATTAATTCACCAATCTACATACACTGAAAAAATATTACAAAAGTTTAACATGGATAAATCATATCCATCGAAAACCCCTATGGTCATTCATTCAATCGCTTGATATGGTGAAAGATCCATTCTGACTTAGGGAAGAAGTGAAGAATTACTGGGATATGATGACCCATATCTAAGTATCATAGAAGTATTAATGTATCTTGTAAATTGCACAAGACTTGATATTCCATCTACAATCAATCTATTGGCTACACATAGTGCTGCTCCAACTATAAGGCATTTGGTTGGTGCAAAACAGGTCCTTAAATATCTTAATGGTACTAGAAATCTTGGTTTGTTCTATCAGAAAAAATCAAGATATGACCATGATAGGATATACTAGCTATGGCTATCTATATGATCCTTCTAATGTCATGTCACAAACTGGATTTGTTTTCCTATATAGTGGCATTGCTTTCTAGTGGAAATCATCAAAGCAAACTCTTGTTGCTACTTGCACCAATCATCCTAAAATAGTAGCTCTATATGAAGCATCATGTGAATGTTATGCCTTCATAGAATGATAAACCATATTCAAGGATCATGTTGGATTGGTTCATCAGAATCTACCACCATTATCTATGAAGATAATGATGCTTGTATTGCTTAAATACAAACATATTATATAAAGAGTAATATTACAAAGCATATTGCTTCCAAATTATTTTCCCCACATAAGCTACAAAAGAGTAGAGAAATAAATATCTTGTAAACGAAGTCATATGAAAATCTAGCAAGTTTATTTACTAAGGCCTCTTTAGATAGGCTGTGGTTTTAGAGCTTCTGAGAAAGAAGCTTTGCCTAAGGAAGCAACTATAACTGTTGAATTTTAGTTATTGGCTCTTACAATAAACTTTTAGCTTCTCAGCACATCAAAAGCTAGAAAAACTCTTCTCAACCTGCTTCTCAGACTCAGTTCATTTTATCCACGGCCGCTTTCTCAGTCAGCCAAAAGCCAAAAAAATCAAGACCAAAAGCCAGCCCTTTGGATAGCTTCTGGCTTTTTTCTGGGAAAAGCTAGAAAAAAGCCTATCCAAATGGAGCCTAAGTCATTGCCCACTTCGATATTTTAGAAATATATTCGTGGAATTAGTATGCGAAGACTTCGAGAATTGTATATTTCACGAGGAGTCAATCCCTAATTATAACATGTTTATGATCATCAGATCATATATATTGCATTATTGTTCCATTTATGAATTTTACTCTCAAGTTTTCTAATTTTTAATGAGGCAATACTATATCATTTTCTCCAAAGTTTTTTCCCCACCAGGTTTTCAAAGAGTTTTTCAACAGCATATTATAATTATAATTCTTATCCTATTTATCTGAAGTGTTGCAGTTGATTGATCCAGAGCCAAAACCGCCTACCCATTGAGAAGGGATACCTCCCCTAACACGCACCTCTTGTCCTTATATATATAACTCATTATTCTGCACTATCTATTGTGATCAATCTGAGTTCAACAGCCCCAACCCATGCATGATCGTGAGGGGCATGGCTCTGGAGATACTACACTCCCTGTGACGGGGCATGCTGGCCAAGGGATACAATTAGGATTAAAACTTCACTGAAATTTCATAAATTTTGAAAGAGAACGAAACAACTAATTTTGGATTTTTTTTACTGACATGTAAGACCCACCAAGCAAATGAAGAAAAATGACCAAAATTTTGGTGACATATCGCGAATTTCAGTCTTTTCACGAGTGAAAAAAAATCAAAACGAAATTAAAATCCTGGATACAGTAGCAGAGGAAGTGATGCAACGTTGTTATGCCATGTGGTGGAAATAAAAACGAAATTGAAATCCTGGATACAGTAGCTGCAGCGCGGCCACATGGAGCTACGTACCACTTGCTCCTAAGCTCATCTCTGAAGTATTATTGTATTGTTTGTACTGACAAAATAAAAGGAGTATACAAGTTGAAGAGGCCATATAAATCACTTGCGTGTTTTCTACTTTTTTAGTGTAGCCACTTGCGTGTTATTTGTACGGTCAAATGCAGCAACGCCACATACGACATGACTGCAAGCCCTGGATACATGCACGTTTACGTCGTACTCGTTTTTCGGATAAAATATGATAAAAAAGACAAAAAAAAAATGTATTCATCAATTTTAGACATCTCAATATTTATTTATAAATTTTTCAGTATTTAACATAGTCATTTAATTATGGAAAAAATAATGGTGCTTTTATATATGCACATAATTTTAATATCTAGACAACAGTAATACGAACCTAACTAAAGTTGTTTCATTTTTTTTAGTTTGAGATATTTTCCAATGTATTTTAGATTATTTCAACCAATTTATTAATATAACTATTATTACTTTCGTTATTTTCTAGAATTTCACAAAAAATTATGTATACGTACACATATGTATACATATATATACATATACTCATATGCATATGAATCCATATATATGTACATACACATACGTGTGACCTATATAAACAGCAGCTACAGTAACTTGATTCTAGAATTGCTCTGAATCTTGGCCTTTTAATATATGCAGTAGATTACATGTTACGGTACTTATCATCGTTAGTCAGTTAGCATCGTCAGATAGATTTTAGTTCAGTTTTTATTTCCCTTCCACTACCTTTTCCCATGTCATCGTCAATAATGTGCACGAGTGTGGCATGCCCATGTGCCCTGTACCGTAGGCCCGCTATGGTAGACAAATGGGCTCGTGCTAAATGGGTTGAAACAAGACCTGTTACTTTAGACATGGTATGGCAGTAGTGCCTAGGCCGACATGGCATGGTCCAACGGGCCATGTTTGGCTAACGCCTCGGTATGGTGGACTCGCTCGACATGGCACGACATGATTAGCCTTGGCTCGACACTGTATCACCCAACATTCCATCATCTTGGCCTCTCTTTCACTCTTTGTCTCTCATCCCTTTCAGCCTCTCTCTCCCAGATTTCCAGCAGACAACAACCACGTTGTGCCCCTCCCATAAAACCGTCATTACTCCACTATTGTGTCATTGTCAATCTGATATGTCTGCTCTGACAATTTAGATCAACTCTGTTCGCTCTGATGATCTAGATCAGTGTGACATTCATCTCTCCTTTCCCTAACTGTTGTCAGGCATAAAGCTGCTGCTGCCGCCACAGTTAGAGCCCGATGGTACTTGCGGGTGCTCCTCCCTCTATCCCCTTTCTCCTCTAATTTGCAAGTGTTGGAGCTAGTTGAGAATGCAACATCGTCTTCGTCAGTGACGACGACGTCCATTGCAATTGTGGACCTTGCATGCCTGACGGGCTTCCTCCCGCCCAATAGGCCGATCATGTCGTTGGTCGGCATGGCACGACACTATCTGCAATGGACCATACCTAGGCCACGATCTAGCATCGTGGGTCGACACGGCACAACACAACATGTCGATCGTGTCTTAATAGGTCGTGTCTAGACTGGGCTGTAAAATTTCTCAAACTATATAACCGCCGATTTATATGAAACTTGGTAATTTTTATTGGAAATCACTGTTTATAAAATTCTTAGAAAGTGGGATCATTGGAGCACTGGAGCGACACAGTAATCTTGTCATCTCGATCGACTGGAGAAAGATACTTTTAGGGCAATATCTAAGAGTAACTGCCTTTGACCTTTCGCTTTTTGTGACTGGGTGGGCGGTTTAGTGGAACGCCACCATACTGATCAGGAAATCAGATCTACTAATCATCTCTCCAGCTAATTCAGCTAACCCACCACATACCCACGCCACGACACCAAGATCAGGTACGCGCGCGGGTACGGAGCGAATCGCCATGAGCCGGCCACCCACGAAGCTGACATGCGGGCCCCGAAGAGATCCGGGCCCACCCGCCGGTGTACGGCCGGGCCCACCCGAAGCACCCAGGCAGCTTCGTGCTCGTGCCGTGCCGTGCCGTGCCGTGCCGTTTCAGGCGCGTCGCGCATTTCTTCGCCTCCTCCTCGCTCGCCGAGCGCCAGCGTGAGCCAAAGATTCGATCACCAATTCGGATGCTCGCCTCCAAATCCTAATCAAATCGAGCTCCTCCTCCTCCGCATTTCGCCGGGTGCTCGAATCGAGCCTGATCCTTGACCCACTGCGCTTGCGCGGGAGGTGGGATTCCTTCGTTCTTGGGAAGGAGGGGGAGTGGAGGGAGCCTGCGCTCTGCATTGCGCGGATCCAGGCGCGATTCTTGATTCGGGCTGCGGCTCGCAGATGATGGGGGCGGAGAAGGCAGGGCTGGGGTTCCAGGCGGAGGGGGAAGAGCTGGCGCCGGCTGCGGGGGCGGGCTCGCCGGCGCCCGCGAGGAAGATGCAGTCGCTTGACTTCGAGCACATCGGCTCGCTGGCGGCGGTGGCGGAGTCGCTCTCGCCCGGGAGCAAGTGGCGGAGGGCGCTCACCAGCGTGCGCGTCGTCATCTTCCAGGCCAAGATCAACGTGCTCCTCCCATTCGGCCCGCTCGCCGTCATGCTCCACTACCTCACCGGCAAACACGTAAGAACCCCGCGCTTCATTCCCAAGTCTTGCATTTTTTTCTCTAATGCGGTACTAACTTAATTAGTTTGTAGTTTTTTCCCATAGCTGTATGATTTACCGCCGTACATTTTATATTTTCGGCAGCCAATTCTAATCTTTAATGTCAAGTTTCCTTTTTTTACTTACCAATTATGATTTATCAAATGTAGTTGCAGTACTGATAAGTTGACGCCTTCCTTTTTCTGTTTGCTTCCATCAAATGCTTCACAGCAAGGATGGGTTTTCCTTTTCAGCTTAATCGGCATAACACCGTTGGCCGAGAGATTGGGGTATGCAACCGAGTAAGTGCCACCAAGATGATGACTTTAATTTCCCGATATTTATTCCTGAGATCTTCTGAGCTAGTTTTTACACGCACTAATGGTGTTGCTTCGTCTTGCGCAGGCAACTTGCTTGCTACACTGGCCCGACAAGTACGTTCTTTGATTCCATATTAGACTTTCTTTCAAATGCAAATATTGGCTTCAGCATCTGACTAGTAAAGATTCGGCCTTTTTTTCCTAACTGCAGTTGGGGGACTCCTGAATGCTACATTTGGAAACGCAACGGAAATGATTATCTCTATATATGCCCTGAAAAATGGGATGATTCGTGTCGTCCAGCAGTCACTACTAGGCTCTATATTGTCAAATATGCTGCTGGTTCTTGGGTGTGCTTTCTTTGCTGGTGGTCTTGTCCATTCTGATAGGGACCAGGTCTTCAATAAGGTAGTTTTATGAAAGGTGTTAGTTTTTTGTAAATATCCTATCATAACATGATTTTTTATTCATGTCGTCTTGCATTTATCATTGCAGGCATCAGCTGTTGTAAACTCGGGGCTATTACTGATGGCTGTCTTAGGTCTAATGTTCCCTGCAGTGCTTCACTTCACACATTCAGAAGCACATTATGGAAAATCTGAATTAGCTCTTTCAAGGTTTAGTAGCTGCATCATGCTTGTGGCCTATGCTAGCTATCTATTTTTTCAACTAAAGACCCATCGCAGTGTGTACAGCCCAATCGGTGAAGTAAGTAGCTCAACACTAATTTATGCAAACCTTAAATATATAACATCCATTAACTCTGCAAAGATACCCAGGATCACTTATATGTAACCCAGTCATTATATTCATTCACGTAGAAATCTGGAATTCTGAATCAGTTAATGTAAGGCTATCAAGCAGGGCAGGGGATAAATGTAATGTAGTTACCAATGTTTATTGTACTTTTAAATTTGTAATTCTCCATTGCTACGTCCTATGAGTTTTCTTCTTAATGCAATGACATACAGCTTTCCTGCGTGCTCGAGAGAAAAATGTTCTTCTTTGAGTGTCTATAAAGGAGATCAAGATATTTAGTTGCCCCTGACCTTTACGTATGTCTTTTGTTTCCACCATGTTTTCAAACAGTCTGGGGCTCTGTGCACTTCCATTTGCATAATACAATAATTGGATATTTTTCAGATAAAACATCTTCTAAGGCACTGTATCACAATCACTTGACAAGAGATAATATCCAATAGATTATTTCTTGTATTGCATAATATATTTGAATCATGTGCACACTTCCTTCAACACTCTTAGCTTGAACTTTCCGCAACAGGAAGAGGAAGCCATTGAGAATGAGGGGGATGAAAAGGAGATTACACAAGGGGAAGCCATCTGCTGGCTTTTTGTATTGACTATTTGGATTTCAATACTCTCTGGGTACCTGGTAGATGCCATACAGGTACTGAAGACCTTGTTGACAATTAAATTCCTTTGTAATTGATTTCGTTCTTTGTCCCTGTCCACTGGCACCCTCTGTCAATGATATTTATAAAATGAGGAACTGATGACACTGCATGGTATCTCAATATGCAACCTCTCTTTCTTGAACCACGCTTCTTTAATATGCTGTAACAGGGTGCATCTGAATCACTAAGCTTGCCAGTAGCCTTTATTAGTGTTATTCTGCTTCCTATCGTGGGGAACGCTGCTGAACATGCAAGCGCCATTATGTTTGCCATGAAAAATAAATTGGTAAGCATCGCTGCTTTCTTTTCCCTTTTGGCAACTTAATAATGTTTTTCTCTTCTAATTTTCTTAGTCTCATTTTCACATAACAACAGGACATTACGTTGGGAGTTGCAATAGGGTCATCAACACAGATCTCCATGTTTGTGGTAAGAAAATTTACATAACAAAATGCAACTATCCTGCTGTAGTTTTGCAAATTTTTTGTCATTAACCAAACCGTTTTAAAATCAGTGTGTATCATCATTATGTTAAATGATTGCAACCAACATTTTTTTACATGACTTCCAGATTCCATTCTGTGTGGTAATTGGCTGGATGATGGGGCAACAAATGGACTTGAATTTTCAGCTGTTTGAGACAGCGACTCTCTTTATAACAGTTCTGGTGGTTGCATTTATGCTACAGGTCTGCTTACAGAACAAACCTGCATCCTTTGTGTTTTCTATTGTATATAAAGTTTCTACCGTTCACTGTTTTGCAGGCCATTTGTAACTGACTTTCCATTTTGTTATATATTTTTTTCCCAGGAAGGCACGTCAAACTACTTTAAAGGCCTTATGCTCATCTTATGCTACCTTATAGTTGCTGCGAGCTTCTTTGTGCACGTTGATCCTGATGCAAGTAAGTATCTTTATTCATTGTTTTGTTTAGATGCAAGAGCATAGAAAATTGGGTCGAAATTTCATGGATTGCTGAAATTGCAATGACTTAGCCAGTGGGGTATGACATTTTTTTTTTTTTTTTTGCCATCCCAATTGCTACAATTCCTTGTTAGGAAAAACATTACTATGGTCGTCAATTACCCCAGTCATAGTTTATATGAGCGATGGGAGGTTGTTGTTGGTGGCTCTGATGTTTTTTTATGCACTCATGTAACACAAATGCAGAGAAACCTGTGATCGAAAATGGGCAGATACTGTCGAAAAGAACAGGCTTAATTTCAAGATGTCTTATCTGTAAATTATTTACTTTGCATTCCCAAATATCTCCTAATTGTTGGTCTGAAGCAGGTGACAACTAAGTAAATCTACAACAACATATCTGTGAACTGACCCAGGAAGGGTACGATCGAGAGCTAGCAAATAGCACCATTTGCAATAGAGCATCTGCCAGATTCCTGAATTTTGACACAATTTGTCGGCAGAAACTCGCACTGAGAATCCGACTTCCGGCTCGAATTTGCAAGGAGCTGATGCAGCTTTTTTAATATAGCAATAGCATCGCCCTTTGAGGAACTGTAACTTTATGTGATAGTGTACGAAAATTAACACTGTATTTGTTGGACCTACATTTGTGGCAATTTTGATGATGGTGTTGTATTAATGCCAAAGGACAAATTGAAAAAAGAAAGGATCTACGACTCGCACTTGAAGGGACGGTGAAATTTATGTCTCATGCAATGAAATTTCTAAGGCACTGGTTCAGCAACATGTTCTATCACTGCAGGCAATTCTTTCTCCAGACAATTTTTTTATATATATGAGTACGTGGGAATCATATTGTTTCCTATGGGATCCTTGTGGAACTTTCTCGTTACAAGTAGGCCATGGCTTTTTTGCCCATTCGCTAGGAGCTTGTGGTTAGATCATTTGGGCTTGTTTGGTTGGAAGAGTCATTCTGAATTAGATTAGTTTGACATCTGTTTAGTTCGTAGCCACAATTATGGTATTTATTTTTAAGCTAATTGGATTCGACATGCCATTGACTGAGAATAGTGTGTCAAGCTTATCTTAGGATAGCTAAAGTGTGTCACCGATTATGACTTCCTAACCATAGGTGGGTTATTAGGAAATAAATTGTGGCAATCTCTAGTAACCTTAGTATATGAACCAACATGCCCTATTCTGAAGAAACTTACATGTTATGTTTAGATATGCCTACAGCTGTGCTTATATTATTGGTAATAATCCCTTGGCAAAAAGAAAGAGTGATTATCCGGCCCCCAATCTAGAGGAATCCGATACAGTCATGATTTTCTAAAGAGGAAATAACCCAATTCGTGTTGGATTGTCAATTTTTTTTTTAATTTTTTATTTTTTAAATAAAAAATTGCAAATATATATATATATCCGTTTTCAAATTTTGCAATTCTATACTCTTATCGTCCGTTAGAAGGGTGACATAACAAGAGGTGTTAGCGGCCTTAGATTGGGTGGCCATGGTGGCATCCACGTCGAATGCCACCCACCTTTTGTCCGTTGAAAGGCGACATGTTGATTGCTTTTCTTATTTAAGGGGCACGTGGGTTCTCGCACCGATCACAGTGCTCATTTTAATCTCTAGTAAACTGATTGAGAGTGAGAGGAGATGAGAGGGGAGGGGAGGAAGAGAAAAGCAACGAAGCCCTGTCTGAATCTATCTATGGTAAAGGTAAATATTTTAATTCTGGTATTTTTTTTTACAAACCAGTTAGATTAGCTATCATATCCAGTTTTGGGTATAGGTTAGATACTAAATCTAAGATTTAGCGATATTCGACTTAGGTTTTTTAGAGATAGTTGTAACTGTTTGACATAGGTATTTTAGGGATAGTTTTAATGTTATTATATCTAGGTTTTTATAGCAACATTAGATGTTTGTTTTATTATGTCCTATTATTGTAGATCTAGCATATATAGTTGTTGTAATCCAAAATAAATAGTATAGTTTTTTATCGATCATGAGCAGATATGTTGGATAAATGGAATTTTAATATTTTTATGGAGAAGGGGACATTGTTCATGGTCCGCAAGGGGTAGATTTGTTAGGGTTTGACTCAATGGATAAGGGTATAGCTAGACCAATGAAAAATACTTTTGTGACATTATACGATTGGTTAATGTGGGGTTTCATAATAGATCCCGAGCAACAAGAGCTGATCGTTAGTGTTGTAATGAACCATGAAGTGAAGGTGTTTACTGGCATATCTTTCATATAACTGATACCTTAGTTTGGAGGAGGTACCTGGAGTGGACAGGGGAGGTACCTAGAGTGGACAACTGAGAGAGCTTGACCACCTATGTTGCTTGTGCAATGGAGATACAAGGAGAGAGTTGGGGAGTTGCAGGCTACATGTAATGTGGAGGAGAATATCAAAATGGTGGTATATGAGGTGGAAGAGCCATATGTTAGGCAGTCATCGACCGATCCGATGGAACCAACGGGTGAGGCAGACGAGGGGAATCTCATCATTGGTTTAATTGAACAAATTGGGTGGGAGGATCGGGAGGACAAGGAAGCTCCTGAGGATGACATCTCGGATGATGAGGACAAATTTCATGTGTCATGAATGAAGGTTATCATGTGTCATGGGAGCATAATCAGGACGAGGTGTGCCAGGGGGTTAGATACCCTAGCATCCAAGCTATCAAGGATGTTGTGGTTCAATGGGCGACATCTCTTCAGAGATAGTATACTGTTGTGAAGTCCAGCATGAAGGAGTATAACATAAAGTGCATGAATGAGAGTTGCACGTGGCGTGTGCACACCTTTAAGGAAAAGTGGGTTGAATATCGAGAAGTTTATAGCGGTAGACAACACTTGTCAGTTGGAAAAACTCGAGAAGCAACATAGGAACCTATCATCAATTTTCATTGCCAATATCATGTATGCTCATATTATGAACAACCTGAACTTTGAATCCAGATCCATAATCATAGCAATTGAGGAGTACCGGTACACCATTAGCTACGACAAGTCTTGGAAGGCTAAGAGAAAGGCAATTGAGATGAGATTCAGGATGTACGAATCATCGTAAGATAATCTTGCATAGTTGCTTTGCACCATCGCTTAGAAGGAACCCTGGAACTTACATTGACACCGCACATTATCTGTTGTTAAAGGAATATGGTAAGTTGGTCATGTAGTTCACAGGCTTTGCCTTTGGAGCATGTATTCGACCTTTCCAGCATTATCTTCATATCCTTTGCATCGACAAGTCCTTCCTTCCTAGCCAGTACAAGGGTCAGATACTCACTACAATTGGAATTGATTGAAACAACTAAGTACTACCAATGGCCTTCGCCTTTGTCGATAGTGAGAACTCAGGTAACCAGTATTTATTCCTAGAGCGCGTCAGGATTTTTATTGTGGGGGATTAGCCAGATGTTTTCTTCTACACGATCGGCATACATGGATTTTGAAGGCAATCTTTGACCTGCAGAATGGTTTAGTTGAACGCCAAGTTGTACCATCTAGCAAGATTTGAAGAGCCGGTGGTGCATGTGACATTTGGGTGCTAAATTTTTTAGGCAGTTTAAGAACAAGAACCTGATGAATCTTTTTAAGAGATTGTGTAGTTAGAATTAGCAACGAAAGTTTGACACCCTGTAGAAAAGACTAGATGAGCTAACCACGAAGCAAGTAGAAGACCATGCACGAAGGCCAGTGAGGGGATAGGAGGACATCACCGTTTCTCTAAGTAGCCTCCTGCTGGATCCTCCAGAATTGAGGAGGATTGGGTTATCTGTTAAGATGTTATCCGAGTGGATTGAGAATGAGCCGAAGGAGAAGTGGGCTCTACTGTATGACACCAAAGAGGCAAGGTACAAAATTATGATGAAAAACTTAGCTAAGATCTACAACTGGATCATGCGTGGTGTGAGGGGACTGGCACTAGTCGAAATTGTGGACTTCATTCTGCAAGGGACCTATAAATACTTCATGGACCGGTTTGCAGCAACATCAGTGGCAATGAATGAAAGTTGCTCGATATATGGGTTCAAGTTGACTCAATACATGCCTGATAAGATGAAGAAGGCATAGATGCACTGGGTGAAGCACATGGGGAATGCACATTACTGATTTGAAATTTTGTGTAGGGACAAAGGTCAGAGGGGAGGAAGCAAATTATATAGGACCTTCCTATGAAAGACCTCCATGAGACCCTGATCCAGCCACACATCCTCTGATCTAACGGCTGGGCTGAAGAGGAGAGATAGGGAGGAGACATATGTCATCATAGGGAAGGAGGTCTTTCGTAGGACCCGGTCCTATATAATTTGCTTTCCAGAGGGGAGGTAATCGTGAAAGAGTTATTCTTGAGTTTGTGCTCACTAGTGAAAGATGCAGTTTGTCTGCTACAAGCCAAGGCGAATACATAAGCCATGCTCCCATATTATTGCTACTTGTGTTGTGACCGATCGAAGACCTCGGAGGTATGTTTCCACGTACTTCATCAAGTAAGCTCTTTTTGAGACATGGAACAATGAGCTATATTGGTTCGTTCACAATGAACCCTAGACCTAACAAAATGTATCTCTTGGATCCTGACACCATGAGGTAGAAGAAGGGGCGTTGCAAGAAAACACATATTCATAATGACATTGACGAATACGAAGTAGGGTATTGTGTGAAATAGTGTAGCAAGTGTAATGAAACTGGACACACTTTCAAGAGGTGCACCAAAGGTCCATCAAGTGGCAATGATGGCGAAGTAGGTCCTTGTGGCTCAGTTTCTGATGGGACACTGTGAGGACCTATCCAAATTGTATTCGAATTAATTAAATTAGGAGATTGTTTAATAAGATGAGAGCTAGCACACATCCATCTCTCGACATGCCATGTGCTAACCTACATCTCACCACAACCATCACAACCACTAAATGATTAAAACAAATCCAATTCCGACAATCCCGATATGTGTATTTTGATAATTCTCAGGAGAACTATTAAGCACACATATCTCTACCAACATGTACATCACAAAATCACGATTATACAAATGCTCAAAATATTTCATGGTATTATCTAGCATAACTATACATAAATCGCAGCGGAATAACATCTAAAAGAAAATGAAGACCATTGGCGTCATTTGCCCACAAGACAACCGACCAGGGTTAGAGGTAGTATAGTGACTACTCGTCACCACACCACTCTTAGTAGCCGACACCTAATTTCACCTGCAAAACAATTAACAAAGCACGGTGAGTACGAAGGTACTCACAAAACTTACACATATGTATATATATATCCCCGACTCTAAAGATAATGCATTTGGATGAATTAGCAAGGAATATACCACAAGATTAAATTGAATTATGCGAAAGGAAATTGAACTTACAACTTAAATATGTGAGCACCTATATATCCTAACTCTTTGTGCTATCCTAGCCTAATCATAAGAACATAACCAAAACTGGCATATGAACATACTCTCCTTGACATAAACCTTCATTGACCACTTCCCAACACACCACATATGACCACCATTGAAACTCTACGACTGATACGGATGGATATAAGAATGCTCGTGACCGAGAGTGTGGTAATTCGAATTGATTTTACACCACGCATGAGAGTACATCTTTACCCATACGACACGAGACCACCCTCTATACAACCCATCAGTCGCAAGCGATGATTCACGTAACAATCATTCATGTACCCACCCGAACCTTTGTTTCTATGCCCAAGTATGCGAAGGCCGCCTAGGTCAACTCCTGGAGCAACCTCATGTGCCTCTACAAGCCCTCTCGCTCACATCACAGGTACATGAGTAATTTAAACATGGCAACTATATGGTACTTGGCTCATTCTTACCCTATTTGGATATGTGGTAGTACAGAAATATGCTTAAGCCAACGGCACCAACGATCGATACTTAAATGATGCAAGCAGTCTATGGTTTCCGAGTTCTTCTTCTGATCTACCCCTAGCACCGTCCATATCTCGTCTCATTATCACCCACTCTTCATCCCAACATCATTATCATCATGAAAGTAATTAAGCATATAGCTCGCGAACGATGGAACGTTCCACCGCTCGACTTCAACCGGTGACCTATACATTTCTATGCATTTCAGATAAATTTTAAGTTAGACATTAACATGGTTATGCCCAGATTATAAGGATTGAGATCAATAATAATAAATAGGGATAAGTGCAACAAGATAGGTTATACCCGATTCCCGACATCAACTAGCTAAACATGCATATATAGCACATAGCAAAATCTAACAGATTGACCAACAATTCACACAAATATGAGAAAAATATGATAGATGTTTGCCTTGGTGCTCAGCTTCACAAACAAGATCAACAACAAAAATCTCCTCTAGAAAACTTGTCACTCTTCGGTTCGTCGATCACTAAAAGAGTGAAAATGCATCACAATTAGCATGATAAAATGCTATAAAGTATGCTTTATGATGCACAATATTAGGTGGAGATGAAGTGTAGCATGTCATGGTTACATGCAGCAAGAAGAAATCACTTTGGGTCTTTATAAACTCCTAATGATATTATCTTAAGTTATTGTCACGTCCCAATTCCTTAATCATGTCATTAAGCATAAACATGTCATTAACCATCATAATCATCATATTTATTATTAAGCATTTTGGATTGCTTGCTATCTCAATTGGTATTTTGATTTTTGTTAGGCGTTTTGAAAATAACCAACATTAGACTTTTTGTTAGTTTAAGTCTCGCTTAGAAGTTTATCGCTACACCAGTTGTTATAAAAGTTTAGCAGCAGTTTTTAGCTTGTCTCTTTTACAAGTGGGGCCCACCTTGAGCTGGTTCGCACCCCTCCCCGGAAGCGACTCGCTTCTATTCTCGATTGGATATAGATGGGGAATCTCTATAGATCGTAAGCCTGCGTAGGAAGCAAACAAACTTGCGCGAAGGACGTTTTCTTCTCTCTCTCTCCCAGCTGCAGCCTCACCCCCTCCTCTCTCCCACCTCACTCACTCACTCTCTTGCTCTCTCTCAGCTGGACAGAGCAAAGGCAACAGCCCCTCTCTTCTCCCTCAAGCACTCTCTCTATTCTTTCCCTAAAATCTCACCCAAGGAGCAAGAAACGAGGTTTGCATGTCACTCTATGATATCCCCCACCTCTATAGCTCTCCATCCATCTAATTCTTGTTCACATGTATGAAGGTTTAGAGGTTTTCCAATTCAAATTCGTCACCTCCCTTTCTTTGAAATTTCAGCAGCTGAGTCATCCTCTCTGCCGAGCTTTTCCTTCGATTTCTCCTTCACCAAAGGTCACAAACTTGGGAAAGGGACTTTGGGTAAGTACCCTAGGGTTTTCTTGATAGCATCACAAGTTTTAGCTCGGTTTTGAATGAATTTTTGGACAACAATGGAAGATTAGCAAAGCAATATCGTGTTCTTGAGGCATTAGAGATGGAAAGAAGGTTTGGATGAGATAGCTAGTAAGTCGAGGGTGTAGAGTGAGTGTATTAGGTTTAGAACCAATGTATTAGTGTCATTTCATGTTTATGTGGTTTAGATTTCAACATGCAAGTCGATTCGATCAACGAATCATCGCGAACAATTATTCTGTAGAACTCTGGAGACTCCGAAAAAAATCCGGAGAGTCTGAAGAATTATGCGGAGACTCCAAAAATATTCGGAGAGTCCGGAGATTTGTCTGGAGACTCTGGACTCCTCTTACTTTCCGACGATGTTTAGATCGCAAACTTTCATTGTTTCGTTGTATGTTTGTACTTTTAGCTTGATGTTAGGATGCATCCACCACTGATATGCATCATGCAGCATATTTCATTGCATCTCTTTTATGCTCATCATTGCACGTATTCTTCTTTAATGAACGAAGGACTGGAGGGTGACATAGGCGTGATAGAGGGAGATTCGGAGGTTGTTCCTGTTGCTTTTGAAGCTAATCAATAAGGCAAACATCTAAGTATTTCCATCTCATTACTTTGGATCATATATTGTGTCAATTGATAAGTTATACCCTATGTATGTTTGCATGTCAATGAGTCTTATGTCAGGTTTTGGGTTAGATCCTATTTGTTGCATTACTCTCCCTTGACATTGTTTATCATTTGATCCTTTGTAACCTGGGTTGTTCATGTCAAGTAATGATCTAACTTAAAATGAATGTGTTATGTTTAGCTGGCTTAGGTTGTCGGTAGAAGTCGAGCGGTGGTTCGATCATCATTGGCAAGCTTAGGGCTTACTATATTTCACAAAGATAATAATGATGGAGGATGATGGAAAGTATGAGATCGTGAGGATGAGATGAGGTTTGGGCGGGCAATAAGGATGACTCGAGAAGGGAGTCTCAGAGGCTATAGGCTCGCTTGAATCGATTAAGCACTGTCCGCTGCTGCAATTGGCTCTAGCACTTGTCCGTACTTACCACACATCTGTATATGGGACGGATGAGTCGAATACCTTATGTAGATGTGATCTTTTGGCATGCTAGTCTCGGGTGTTGTCGGTATAATAGGCTTTGAAGGGATATCTAGTTTGTTCCGGGAGTAGTTCTAGATGACCCCCGCATGCTGAGGCCCATGTCCAAATGGTTGGGGTTTATTTGGGAAAGGTTGACATGAGTTCCCTCTTATGTGGACCTGTGTGGTCATGCGAACCGAATGGTTCTCAAGTCATGTGAGTAAAGAGGTACTCCCCTGTAGGGTATATAAAACAATTCGAATTGCCATACTCTCGGTTATGAGCACGCTTTTGTCTATTTGCAGCAGTCGTAGAGTTTCCGTTTGTGATCATGATGGTATGATGGGAGATGGATAGTGATGTTGATGATGGGTGGTTTGGTTCGTATTACAGTTACAGTTATGTTGATGATATCAGGATAAAAGGTTGCTCATGGTTAGACGTAGATGCTTACACTTGAGGCAAAATTATATTTGCTTAAGAACTTACTTAACCTTGAGGCCGAGTTCTTGCTAATTATCTAAATTGTATTCTTCTTGGAGTCGAACTATTTATAAGTGCCCACTGTGAATTAAATCTTGTGAGTACCTTCATACTCACGTGCTTTGTTTGCTTTTCAGGTGAGAAATAATTAGTTTTTGGCTACTTTACGCCCACTGACGTTGGTGTGTGGATATTTTGGGGTGGCATCTTAGGGAAAACGACGCTACCCACCATTTGTAGTTATGTACTTTCCGCTACATAGATACTCCATCGGTGTTTGGATCATGTATTTTGTGTAAAGTTTAATTTGCTTAAAGACTTGTAACTTATTTTTAATTATTCGGTCTTTATTACATCTTATGATGATGTGTTTGTTGTAAAGGCGTGTGTTCCGATCCTGAAAGAAAAACACATGTTGGGACTACCGAGGTGATATTCCGGTTAGTCATGAGAGTTGTGATTACACAAATGATCGACTTAATGACCAATTGAAAGATTATCTGACGGTTCTTTTTCACGCTCAAGCAATCATAGCAAGAAAAGCATGCTAGAAGGTTGTACATGTAAGAAACATTTTTTCCTAGTTATAACATATCATAAGAAGACTAGCAAAATTAGATTCACCAATTTTAGACTTGGAATTGAATTAATGGTGAATTGATGAAGTTTTAATATAATTAATTTATCTCAGAAACTTAATAAATTTTTTCATGACTATACATATTTTTACTAGGTAGAGGACATTATTATGAAACCAACAAAATTGGTTTTATAATTTTTGGAGCTATAAAAATTTATTATGAATTTTATAATTTTTAGTAAACAAGTAAACTGCACTGAAACATGTCTGTCTGAGTTGATCATGACCAGACCACCAATATGGGCGTTTAGATCATTGGGAGTGGTGGTCGGACCGTGAGTAAGGGTGATCAGACTCTTGGAAAGTGCGTTGGTTCGATACCTGGTGGTCAAACCAGCCTGAGGGGTGGTTTGACTCTTGGAATGGTGGTCAGATAGCTGTGCTTGGCCAGTGGCACTTGACAAGCTAGATGGCAACAATTCTGGTGACACCTTCGGCCAAGGCTGGTACCTAAACGCTCTATGTAACTACGGGATCCATTTTAGGTAGTTTGAGCGACATGCATGGGGCTAATATCTTTGGCCTCGTGGATTGCCATCCATAGCTAGGTGGAGCTCGGTTCTATGGCTATGGGGAGCGGGGGAGCTTAGGGGGAATGAGGGGAAAGTGGTTGGAAGCTTCACCTTAGTGCGAGGAAGCTTTCTTGAGCGTTGGCTAGCTCCGAAGAAGCTCTGATGTGGAGATTGACTCCAAGGTGCTCCGACTGGCCTAGAGGTGGAAAAAGACTTAGGGCTTGCTCTAGAGAGACGATGCTTGGGAATGAGTTCGGGGACGACATGGGGAACTCGTGGGCAACCTCCTCCTTCAATCTTCGGCTTTTGTTGAGCTCGAGGTGGAAGAATGGTGAGGGAGCTCTCCTTGCTTCCTCTCTATCTCTCGAGTGGGGAAGGAATTGAACAAGGGAGTGAGGGAGAGAGAGTGGGTGAGAGTTGGTCGATGGCTTTAAGTGACACCTCTATTCTCTAGCAGTCTGACCGTGGGGAGGTCCGGTCAAACCGCGGGTAGAGCTCATGGTCTAAAAGTCTCCTTTCTTTTCCCTTTTTTTTCCTAGTCTTTATATCATTATTCCTAAACAATTCTCACTCATAAGCATATATTGGGAACTCGTGTTGATTAATGATGTAATATTTTTCCAAAACATTTTTAACACTTAAACTAAAAACCAAAAACATGAATTATGATGTTATGATGCATATGCATGCTTGATGACTAGTTAGGATTTTTGGGGTGTGATAGAGACGTCCATGACCTCTTCATTCATCTGCATCAACCATGTATGATGGAATTGTGTGACCTATTGTTGTCATATTGTAGCGAACCTTGCTATATGAAATTCGTGTTGTCGGACTTATTATTGTCATGTTCTAATGACTTATGATGTAACGAGCTTTGTTTATATTGTAAGATTGTGTTATTGTAAGTTTCTCTTATGATGTAAACTTGTTTTTGACTTATTGTAAGTTCTGTTCCGTTTAATTCTTGGTTTGCAAAAATAATTATTAAAATTGTTTACTAATGTTAAAAATTGTGATGTCATATCTTACTAGGGTGCCATGGATTCCTGGAGGAACCACCCCTCGGAGTGCCACACTGGCATGAGCGCCCATATTGCTCCTATGGCAACTGAGCCCGAATGTCGACGTCCTTCGATGTTGAGACTTTTGGTAGGAGGTTCTTCATGTCTCCCGGGATGACCCAAATTTCATGGTGTGTTCCTCTTCCGAGTCGATCAATTCCACATTATGAACTAGGCTACTAACGCCATGTTTATCAACCACAACCATATCGCTTCAAGCAATAGATTGATGTGGTGATGCCATCGTATGATGGGGTATGAATCCCGGAGGCTGAAACTAAATGGGAGTACAAGATCAGGATAGAGAAAGCACACCAAAAGTAGGAGGTATGATGGGAGCAACAACAATAACATCAATGGCGAGAACAGGAATACAAGTGACAGACGGAGGAGCTTCAAAGGTGGGAGGAGGAACAACGCCTCTAAGAGGATACTTAAGGAAGTAGGAGGTTGAACTTCAGAGATGCGAGAAACTACTTCAGAGGTGTCAAGCTCTCTTGTGCCGCTAGGAAGAAGTGGAGTGTGAAGTGGCACGTTAGAGAGAGGGCGAGGGAAATATCCCCGATCAATGAAGTAGATTCCATGTTCTATCTCTGACATTGTAATATTTACAGCCATGTATCCTGAACTTTGTATTAATTATAGACATTTACCTTTGCGAATCAAATTATCGGCTTGTACTCTCCTTGTCCGATCAATCCACTTCTTAAAGTATATTTGGAATGGATTCACAATTAATCATTTCTATTTTTCATTTAAAAATTATTACTAATTTTAGAAATTTCTATTTCATAATCAATCCTAATTTCATTTAAAAATTAAATAAATTCAACTACCTATGTCCCGTTCATTAGACAACTTGTATATGTCACCCTTCCAACGAGCGACAGGTACCAAGACCTATCCACCCTGGCCAACGAGCGACATGTACCCGTTCATTAGACAACTTGTATAAGGCTTGTCCGCCGTGGTAAGCCATGTAGACCTGTCACTTGTTGAAAGGGAGACCGTGGGCGACAAGAGTATATAATTACAAAATTTGAAACCAGACACATATATTTACTATTTTTAGATTTAAAAAATATAAAAATAAAAAATCCTCGGATTGTTAGCCTCACTTAAGGGTGAAAAAGATAGGATAAATCCTGTCCTGTTTCGATCCATTTTCTATATATATTTTCAATAGTTTTCAGATTTTTGGGGCTTATGCGGAAACAAGATGAAAATGATTTTACTGTTTTTCTTACTGTGTTGTCGGTATCCTTTTTAATCGGCAATTTCTTGTTTTTCCAATTGAGATCAAACTTCATAAATTATAATGTAGCCCATAGGCCAAGTCCAACCTAAACATCAGTCATATCCCAAACTTCACTTATACCCTAGCAGTCCAATCTCAGTCGACTGCCGTCCTACCAATGCCGTCCAAACTCATGCGCCTACGTTGCCTCTAACCTTAATCTTCGTGTGACTATATATTGTATCGATTACTCAAGTTACCATATGGTGATTGTTTATCAATTGATATTTATATCGTTACATGGTCTATCAATATATAGTATGTATTATTTTTGTTAATGTAAATTAATTATATATCGTGTTGATATTTGAAGTCACGGTTCTATACGGTCGGTGTTTCTAATTTAAATTATCTATCTTCGACCGATGACAGCGTGTTTTTGTTTGAATTAATTCAATTTCAATATCCCGACGTTCCTATTTTTAGCTTTCTCACTATCGATTCAATTTAATTTGAAAATAAAAAGAGTTAGGATGTTTTCCTGTTTTCATCCGGCCCCGGTCCGACTCCTCCCGTCTTCGCGAGGTGTCGCGGGCTCGCGGCCGGAGACACAAATCTCCCAACCCCCGAAGAAACGCTAACCCTAGCTACCCCGCCATGGATCTCCTCCAGTCCTCGTACGCGCCGGACGACGCGTCCTCGCCGGAGGAGGCCTCCTCCTCGCCAGACTCCTCTCCGCTCCGCCTCCCCTCCAAATCCGCCGCCCCAGCCGTTGACGACACCGCGCTCGCGCTCGCGCTCTCCGCCTCCGCCTCCCGGCCGCTCGACCCTTCGCTCCACCTCGTCGCTTTCAACCCCACCGCCGACCAGCTCTGGGCGCCCGTCCTTGGGCCCCAGCACCCTCACGCCCCCATCTCCTCCGCCTCCGGCAACCGCAACCACAAGCTCGGCCACGTCGAGGACGCCGCGGTCCTCCCCTTCCTCTTCGACGAGCAGTACAACACCTTCCACCGGTTCGGCTACGCCGCCGACCCCTCCGGCCTCCACATCGTCGGCGACGCCCAGCCCCAGGCGCCTGACCCCGACACCGTCTACAACCTCCCCCCCTCCGAGCACAAGCGTCGCCGCCTCCAGTCCAAGACGGACAACCAGGAGGAGCCCCTCCCACCGGAGGCCAAGAACCCCGCCTCCGACGAGTGGATCCTCCGCAACAAGCAGAGCCCCTGGGCGGGCAAGAAGGAGGGGCGGCTCGCAGAGCTCACCGACGAGCAGAGGCAGTATGCCGAGGCTCATGCTGCCAAGAAGGCCGAGAAGGAGGCCCGCGGCGAAGGGAAGGGAGAGAGGGCGGAGGTTGTGGTCAAGAGCACCTTCCACGGGAAGGAGGAGAGGGACTACCAGGGGCGGTCGTGGATCACGCCGCCAAAGGATGCCAAGGCGACCAACGACCACTGCTATATCCCCAAGAGGTGTGTGCATGAGTGGATCGGGCACACCAAGGGGGTCTCGGCGATCAGGTTTTTCCCAAAGTATGGACATCTGTTGCTGTCTGCGAGTATGGATTGCAAGATTAAGATCTGGGATGTGCTTGGATCGCAGACGTGTATGCGCACATATATGGGGCACTCAAAGGCGGTGAGGGATATCTCGTTTTCCAATGATGGGACCAAGTTCTTGAGTGCTGGATATGACAGGAATATACAGTACTGGGATACTGAGACAGGGCAGGTGATCTCGACCTTCTCAACTGGGAAGGTACCTTATGTTGTGAAGCTCAATCCAGATGAGGATAAACAGCATATTCTCCTTGCCGGGATGAGCGACAAGAAGATAGTGCAATGGGATATGAAATCGGGGCAGATAACACAAGAGTATGATCAACATTTGGGGGCAGTGAACACCATAACTTTTGTCGATAACAATAGGAGGTTTGTGACTTCCAGTGACGATAAGTCTCTTCGTGTGTGGGAGTTTGGCATCCCTGTGGTGATTAAGTATATCAGCGAGCCGCACATGCACTCAATGCCATCAATTGCTCTGCACCCAAACTCCAATTGGCTGGCAGCACAGAGTTTGGACAATCAGATACTGATATACAGCACCAAGGAGAGATTTCAGCTTAATAAGAAGAAGAGATTTGCTGGCCACATTGTGGCAGGTTATGCTTGTCAGGTGAACTTCTCACCTGATGGCAGGTTTGTGATGTCAGGAGACGGCGAGGGTAGTTGCTGGTTTTGGGACTGGAAAAGTTGCAGGAGATTTAAGACATTGAAGTGCCACAATGGAGTTTGCATTGGATGCGAGTGGCATCCATTGGAAACTAGCAAGGTTGCAACATGTGGATGGGATGGTGTAATTAAATACTGGTAAGTTGACAACAAACATGCATTCTCTTTTATTTGGGATCACTGCTTTTAATTGTTCTGTATTTGTCAGTGGTCTTTCTTCTTGCTAAGAGTAGACTTTTGTTCTGCAAGTCTCAGGCTCACAATGCATTTAGATAAAGAAGATTACCAACTTAGCCACAGTGTGCTTGCAAAAGTCACGCCGAGTGTTTCAGGAACTAGATTCTCTTATTTTATTTGGGATTATAGTTTATACTAACTACTTTGTAATAATACCCTTCTCATGTTCTGTTGAATTCAGTTGGTTTTCTACTAGTGTTCCTTAATTCTTTCAGCTCAAGAATGGTTTTAGTTAGCGAATATAGTCTCAGACACTCAATTTAGAGAAGTAAGATACAAACTTGACTATGTTGTGCTTTCAAAATTTGCACCTCAAGGCCAAAATATGTGTGCTGGCGGCTTTTGTGCGTGACATAGGCGTGGTTTTAAATCACTGTTGTTCCATAGGCTTTAAAGTTTCTTTTGTCTCGTATTGCTGATAGTTGTCTTGGCTCTCCACAAGAGCTATTTACTTGCTACAGAGCAAGGCTATCTGTTGTTTCTTGTTGATTGTAATGATGGTTATAATGATGTTTTCCTTGTACCTTTCTTTTTTTCTGTTCAATATATGATAGACCTGGTCTTGATGTAGCTAGGGTTCATTCCTAGTTATATCTAGTATCATTCCCTTGTGTTGTGGCAATGAGATAATGGTTTTTATGCTAGGTATTAATAACACGTTTCATATTCTGTTAAAAATTGAACATGGCATAGAATCCCATGATGTGTGCAAGAATGGTTAAATGAATATTGGGCTGATGCTGGTTATGCTCTCATATTCAATTTGGTTTCTTACAGTTATTATATTGTAGGAGCTTTCTTTAGTGATTCTATGCCAATTGATTCTTGCAGCAATACGTAGGCTATAGATATGTTTGCTCATTGTTTTTGCTTCCTGTAAATCAGCCCGTATGTAGGATTGGCCGATCAGGCATTAATGATTTCATGGTTGAATTTATACATGTTAAAGTGTTGAAGTAGTTGTTTTATGTTATGTGGCTTTATTTTCTATTATAGAGAAAAGGCGCCAGAATGCCTTATGCGTAAAATAGTGGAGATAATAAGTCGATGAAATGCCTCAAGCATCTTTCGAGAAAGCTTTATTTCATTTGATGTCTGCCTGAGTAATTGACATCCTAACTATTCTATCTTCTCTCAAAACGTGACTTATGTTCTTTTCAGCATAGTCCTTTTTTGCTTTTCCATTGTTGCCTCCCCCCCCCCCCCCCCCGCACATAGTATGGTACTGACTAATCCTTTTGTACAACTCGCAGGGATTGAATTTGGACAGAAAGATTGCTCGAGATGCTGGGAAGGAGTTGACAACGATCCAATCCACAAAGGCTGAACGTAGTGGGATACAGTAAGTTAACATGCCTGTTTAGAGAAAAATTCATGAGGGAGAAAAACAAGTACCGTGTTCAGCCACCGTCTAGTTCTTTCTGCCCTTGCTAAAGGTTGTAATGTACAATTCGGACGGCATCAGTTCAATTTTGAACTTTGTCTTCACTGCGAGTAACATGTTGTTTTCTTGATTTCTGTTCTTTGTTGATGCCAACTTTTGTAGTACCTGACAAGCAGGCTTGTATGCTTTGACCTGAGTAGTAGTTTCTTAGCACTTCGTTGGTGTTGCCCCTGCTTTCTTGTAAAGATGTAGCCGAATCTGTTCTGTTGATATAAGGTTTTGGGGCCGGTTTGGATCATTGCCCACAAAAACCTTACAAAAAAATTGGTGCCCTCGAAATTTTGGCAATGCAAGGTTCAGAGCCAAGATTGGACGATAGGGGGTTGATGACCTAGGTTTGAAGTTAGGATTGGACGACAGGGGTTAAGGAGAGATAAATTTGAATTGGTTTTAAAAGCTATTGGATTGATCCTTGTAAAAAGCATAAATTTTTAAAGTTAGTTAATCTATTTTCAATTCTTTAGAACAAAATGTACGTGTAGCGATGAATCCATTTTTAATGATTAGCTTAAAACATCTTTTTCCTTATTCATATCTTTCGAATAATAGATGATATATATCCATTGAGTGTTCTAATATTGCCTTTGTTAGTTTGATATGACCTATCATAGAAATTGCAAGAAAAATCTCTATAACTGAAAATAACTAGAGTTTAGTTAATAAAGAGTAGAGTAATAAAATATTAATCATGACCATTAACGATAACATTTTAAATTTGGTAAAGTTTGGCAAATTTTTTTTTTCATTACACGTATTCACAGTAACCATAAGTAGTAAATTATACCTGGCAGTATCTAATACCTGAAACGTGTTCCTGAAAAAAAGACATTTAATACATGTAACATGTAATAGATAAAATAAGTTTATATATCAGTGAGCTAAGTTATTTAGCTTTTATATATTGCTCATTACATTAATGCATACTGTGAAACTGCATCAAGCATAGGAGGCCTGCGCCTAGTCTCCACCCCTGGCGCTGCTAACGCACATTACACAGGCTTAGTTGGCGAAGAGTTTTGGTAGACTTTGGTATGACTACTATTATAAACCAAATGATCAAAGCCATCAACCGACCAGCGGTTGCCCAAAATATCAGGCAGCTGATCGGTAATTGCTGCTGCCCCTTAGGAATAGACACCTGTTTAGGAAGAGATGTTTTCCGAACGGATATGTACATAACTGTTCATCTTGTATAAATTGTACAACATCATCAATAAGAAGACTTGCTTGTTCTCTTATATTTTGAGTTCAATCTACTACTTAGTTTCTACTTTTAATACGTTATCACTCACGATTTACTGAGTTCAAGCACAAATGCGCGAATGCCTTCCTCCATCAAAGGTGAGAACCGTGGTGGATTGGGACTTACCTTCTCTGCCCATGTCCTTGGAGACGGCCCTGCTCTTCATCTTGCTGCTGCTGAATCGTCTTCGCCGGTGTCCGCTCAGCCAACGCTGAGCCCCTGAGTTCTATCGTGCCCGTGGACATCGGCCCTACTATGACTATTGTCGTGAGCCAGGGTGTGGCCACCACGACGGCGGCCCCTCTACCTCCGTGACTCCGGCGGCCCCGGCACTGCCAACGGGTGCTCCTCCAAGCACCTTCGACTTCCCGACGGCCTCCCTCCCTTCTTCGACGCTGGCCATGCCTCCTCTACGTCGGAACCTCCTGCGCGATGCTGTCGGCCTTGACCTCGATCACCTCGCCATCAACATGGGCTTCAACCTCGGTGCTTGCCATGCCTCCCCATCGGTGGTGCGGTGACCCCCTTCACCACGGCTGGAGGCGAATCCAGCTGGGTGGAGGCCACTCCGGTGCACCCGACCTTCATCCTTGGTACGGTGGCGGCCTGCTATGGTGTGTCACCCTTCTTCATCGAGTTGACGATGGCGGTGCCTTCCTCTGCTTCCCCGATGGCCTCTGCCTCCACCTCTGGTCTATTGGCTCTAGCGCACGACGACTGAGGCGGCCAACCAGGGTGACTGCCCGAATCGACGGCGACGGCTGCTGTGTGAGAGGGGGCAGGCGGAACCCTAACCGCTGCCTCCTCCCTTTTTATACGGCGTAGGGGAGGGGGCGCGCCCGTCTAGGCCTTAGGCCGCTTGGGCTTAGGCCCAAGTTGCCGCCTCTTCCACCCTCGCCTCGCGCACCCAGCCGCGTGGGCCGAAAGGTTGCATGGGCTGCAACCTAGGTTGTCTCGACCCCTTCCCGCCTGCGCCACCCCCAACTTGGGCCCAAAGGCCAGATGGGCCTTAACCCAAGTTGTCTTGGTCCAATAGGCCAAGATCTAATGTATTTGTTGTTTTTCAATCAACCCCTCGCGTTTCATCAAATTACAATGCAATAATTAATTTAAGTTATATGTATTATACTTTTCTGTTTTAGTCTTAGACTTTAACAATAGTTATACTCTCTGTTGTAACTTTATATTCCAGACCCTATATTGTTTGGAATCTTACAATATTCAATGTGTTTGCTATTATGTATTTTCTATAACATGCAGTTGTGTTAATAATCGTGTTAATTTTGCAATTGAGATTATTTTCTTACATAATTATATATTAATTCACATTAATTAAGACCAAAGAGCTCTTATACCTAAAATTTCTTAATTCAAGCCGAATTAAAATACATAATCAAATTAAGTGATTACCTCAATTTAATATTTGATAAATATAAGGTAATGAAACTATGGAATCTACTGCATATTTACAGATTATCCATCAGTATTGTGAGGTCTATATTTTGTCATCTTGACTTAATGACTACCTTCAATGTGTTCTTCTAAATATTCTATTTAGCATAATATAAGGTAATATGAACATATGCATCTACTGATAAATGTCAGATTGCGGCTCATACTACTGCGAGATCTACATCATATTTGGTGATTATCTTCAACGGGTTAACGACATAATTTGAGTTCTACACTATGCACTTCAAGTCTCAACTTGACTTTTACAAATTTTGCATCATTATTACAACATTGTCTATGGTTTAAATCCACATAGGTTTAGATGACCAACAAAGAGTTCGATGAATTCGTGCTTGACTGTCACAATTATCCAACATGAGTAATGAACGTCAAGGTTAGTCTTACATTCCGCGGAATAGTAGCAGCACTCCAACCTCCCTAAGAGGGAGATGTACGGCTAGCATATCAAGTTAAATATGGAGCATTATACATAATAAGGCTCCATATCTATCTGGATATCAAATCTGAGTATCTAATGGAAAAAAATCCGAGCACTTTATGGCTAGTCATAAAAACTAGATATGAACAGCACATAACAGTCATTCTGCCTAATGCAAGTCATGAATGGACACATCTTCGACTACAAGACTTTAAGTCCGTTGGAGATTTGAAAGTGCATTTAGCCCTTAAGTATGGTTTTGATAATTAATACATATATAAGAACAATGTTGTTGAGAATTGTTAGTAGATTGTTCCATAGGTGATGCATGGAGAAGAGATATGCATCATGATGAATAAGCTCTAGATGATACTCGGGTAAGTTAATGATAATACCTATGGACTAACAATATTATTGAGAATTGTTAATAGGTTATTCCATAGGAGATGCATATGGAATGTCATGAAGATCAAAGATATACATCCAGATAAATGAGCTCTTAGGTGATGTTCATGAGAACAATAAGAAGCTCAAGAAGGTTGGCAATAAGTGTGAAGGCTAAGTCACTTATGGAGATTAAGTAACTTAAGGTATAAATTTGTCAATAAAATTTTATAGACTAACTCATGTGCTTTGTGCTTGAGAGTGAGTTGGGGTTATGATTCATAATAAGGCATGAGTTGAATTGAGATATCCAATATGCTAAGAGTGAAGAACAAAGTTTGGATTTCATATATAACAAAGTGAATTCATTGAAGATGCTGGATACAAAGTGGCTTCCTATGATAAGACGGTAAAGGGCAAGCGAATGGCTTGACGCTGAAGGACCAATAGGTGGTGAAGTGCGAGTGAATGCTTTGTGCCAATGGACCGTGCGAGGCCATGTGATACTATAGGTGATTCGCATCAATCACATAAAGAATCAAGAAGAGATGTAGTGAAGTTTATATGAAAGTTGGCAACCCTTAAGGTTTGAAAGAAAGAAGTGGTACTTGAAGGTATTCAAAGGCTCAAAATGGTTCATATTAGTTTTATATTTGAATTTGAGTATAGGTGTGCTGCAATTAAGAAGGATGCAATGTATAACATTTTGACATGTCTCAGTGCTCAAGAGTATGTAACTAACCGAAAAGTGAGAGACGCAAAAGACCCACGAACACCGGGAACCTGTTTTCAACTTGAGTTTGTGTTGAGAGTTCGCTTTATGAGTCCGGTGTCGAAAGTGTGGAAGTGTCCAAATCATATTTTACAGTGTTCCTAGTTTTTATCAAATGTGTTTGAGATCATATTTTCTGGTGGGATGGCTATCCCTCTAAATAAGCTTTATGTAGTGTCCAAAATCGTCAAAATCGGACATAAGGATCCAAAGTTATCATTGTTTTTCAGAGGATCAACTATGCTGATTTTGGAAGTTCCGAATTGGCCAAAAGTTTCGAATGACATCCGGTTTGGGGCTCTCTGCCGTGGTTTGAAGTTTCAATCCAGAAGTTCCGAATTGGCTAGAAGTTCCAGATTGAACCCAAAAGTTTTGGATTGTATTGTCTGTTGGCTTTAACGGTTAGTTTTTGGGGGTTGGGTATAAATACCCCTCACCCCACTCTTTGCTATATTGCTGGTAACTCCATGAAAATACTCAAAGCCAAAACTATTAGAGCTCTCCTCTCTTTCATTTAGTGTGAGATTTGAGAAGAAAAGTGAGTTGGGTTGAGAGATTAAAAGATTGAGTGCAAGTGAGCTAAACTCTATTCTTGAGCACTCGAGTTTATTATCAAGAAGTTTCTTGAAGTGTTTGTTACTCTTGGGATTTAATCCCTTAGGCAGCTAGGCTTCGCCAGCGAGCATCCAATATTGTGGTGTGCTACGAGAAGTTTGTGAAGGCTTGAATTTTGCCTCCTCAAGGGAAGAAATCAAGAGTGAAAATCCAAGAACTGTGACCGAGCTTGGTGAGGAAAATGGCTGAAAGAGACCTGGCTTAAGTCCCTCAACGAAGATGTAGGAACCTCAAGTGGAGGTGTCTGAACTTCAGGAAACAAATCGCACATCTCCTCTCTTTGTTTGCTTTTCTTGAGTTCTTGTTCTCTATTTATGCATATTTGCTCGATCTACTTGCACGTGTGAAATTGATTACAGGTGATCCATGGATTTGCTTAGAATCATCATTTGGAACATACGACTTCTTTTGGTTTGAGCTAAAACTTATTAGGCGTAGCTAGATCTCCTTTTTTGCTTTGTATAGCCGGAAGTTCTGAGCTGAATCAATAAGTTCCAGATTCTGTATGATCCGCGACAAAGCTCTGAACCCGGAAGTTCCAGAGTCTGTATAATCCGCTGCATAGTTTTATTTTTTCAGGAATGCCTATTCACCCCTATAGGCAACATCAGTCCTTTCAAGATTACAATCATATTGTTCATAAAATATGTTCCAAGTTGCGTTTCAAAAAAAGAACCTACTGATGCAGAGAAGATAGAGAAAACTTAATCTTTTATGCTTTCTGCTGATAGGATCTTATAGGAATAATAATACTAAGTTTATTGTAACTTAATCCATGTATTACTTCATGTCAAAAAGAATGATGAACTCTTTCTAAGGAATCATCGTCAACACCCAATAGACGTTGCTCCTTTACCTGAAATACATGCTAAATGTCTAGAATAACAACGAGTCCGATGGCTTTTTTAGATGCCAACCAATGAAATTTAAATGTAAACGTAGACACAACAGGAAATAGAAGCCATGTGCACCGGAGAAGGGCAAAGACATTTCTAAACCCAAATGTGACAAAATTAATGTTTATCGCAAGTGTGGATGCTACAAGCACACCACTAAAAAATGCCACACCCTGAGACATTTAATTGATCCGTATTTACAAACATTGGGATATAACCAACCTACTCTAAGGGCAAAGATATGAAACACACTTCAATCTTCAATTGGACAATTCCAAGAAGACTAAATGTTTACAACAAGTTCCACAAAAACCAAGTAACAACCAGACTCTCCAGCAGCTAGAAGACCCCATGGGCATGGAGAATATGATCGTCAAATATGCTTCGAACGACTTGTTTGGGGACATTAAATAGTCTCCCAACTCCTTAGATATTAGATTACCTACGTCTATTAGTTGTTGTAATAAATAAGTTGTCATTATTATATATTGTATGTCATAATATTGTATCATCACTTATGATATTAAATAAAGTTTGTATGTAATATATATATCTGCTAATGAATTTTATATTGAATTCTTTATATATGTATATATTTCTACGGGAGTCAATCCGATAGACAAGGAAATGTTTTGATAATCCCTGGACACGATGTAGTGATTGTTGGCTCTGATTGTGCCATAATTACTCTCCCTATGGGTACTCAAGTCATAATCAATGATGCCTTATTGTATCCAAATTTAACTCGTACCTTACTAAGTTATAGAGATATCTATCATAATGATATTCATATTGAGACTCATGATGACAACAAAGAGAAATGTTTCCTCTTAATGAGAAACAACGGATATGGCAAACAAGTACTTAAAAAAAAATCTCTTTTTATTGTCAGGATTGTACTATACATAAATCAAACTCGTAGCACATGTTACGTACAAGGTAATTATTCAGAATGTTAATGCATTCCAAACTTGGTATGATCGCCTTAGTCACCTCGGCATAGGGATGATGCGGAAAATCATTAGCAATTCCATAGGTCATGATTTAAGTGAAGCTAAATTTCACAACCTTCGGATTTTATGTGTACTGCATGTGCCACTTGAAAGCTAATTTTAAGGCCCTCTTACCTTAAAATTCAAACGGAACCACTTAAATTCTTTAAACAAATTCAATGTGATACATGTGTTCCTATCCAACAATTATCTAGACTATTCAAGTATTTCATGGTTCTAATAAATGCATCTACACGATGGTATCACATGTCTTTTGTCCATAGAAAACCATGCATTTGGTAAAATAATATCTCAAATTATTAAATTACGAGCACATTATTCTGAACATCAATTCAATCAATTCGAATGGACAATGCTGTAGAATTCACCTCACATATCTTCAATAACTATTGTATGGCCCTAGGAATTCAAGTTCAGCATTCTGTCCCATATGTCAATACTCAAAGTGGTTTGGTAGAGTCTCTTACCAAGATAATTAAGCTCATTGCACGACTCTTATTACATAATTGCAATTTACCAACCTCATGTTAGGGTCATGTAGTTTTACATGCTGTTGACTTAATTTAATTGCGATCTACTACATATCATAGTACTTCCCCTCTACAATTAGTATGTGGAAATCCACCAAGCATTTCCCATCAGTGTAAATTGGGTTGTGCTACATACGTACCGATCTCACCACCACCGTGTACATCCATAGGCCCACACAGGAAATTAGCGATCTACATTGGGTATCAGTCTTCGTCGATTATTAAATACCTCGAGCCCCTCACAGGGGACCTATTCACAACCCGATATGCTGACTGTATATTAAGGAGGACCGTTTCCCAACATTAGGGGGGAGATTTGAAGTACCAGAAAGAATGCTAGAAAATAAATTAGAATATCCAAGACATTTCCACATTAGATCCATGTACTCAAGAATCTAAACTTCAAGTTTAGAAAATCATCAATGTGCAACCCATTGCAAATAACCTGCCAGACGCATTTACTAGCAAGAAAGGTGCCACCAAATCCTATAATCATGCCAAAAATATGCCCGAAAGAGTGGAGGTATCAAACAAAACCACTCAACTCCCTTTTCAAAATAAGAAGTGGAGAAGTATGACCACAAAGGAGGATACAACTTCTCGCAAGTGCAAAAAAAAGAAGAAAACATAGGAAGAAGCTTTCTGAAACAGTAAGTGCAAGTCAATCTCAAGTTGACAAATACCCAATGGGTAGTATACACTCAATGGATGAGCAACATCTACAACTCAGCTCAATAGTGCACTCAATTCATGATGCTAGGGCATCAAAATGCCCTAACTCAATCGTATTAGGAAATCATGAACAATCACCAATTGTACAAGAGATTTCCACCACCTATCTATATCCCGGAGAATCATATGACCGAAAGACTACAATTATCAATACATACTTCTTCCCAATGATTGCAAACTACCTCCAAAATGATCCAGATCCCAAGACCATGGCAGAGTGTCGAAAGCGCTCAGACTGGGCTCAATGGAAGGATACAATCCAAGCAGAGATAGCCTCGCTCACCAAAAGAGAGTTTTTCACATCAGTTATACCAACACCTCCAATTGTCCTCCCTATGGGATAAAAATGGGTTTTCATCTGAAAACGGAATAAGAACAACGAGGTGGTGATATACAAAGTAAGGCTAGTAGCACAAGAGTTCACGCAGAGACCCGTCATTGATTTTAATGAAATCCATTCTTTAGTCATGAGTGGAATCACATTCCAATATCTCATCTCATTGGCATTTCAAAATCATCTATCTATGAAGTTGATGAATGTAGTGACCACATATCTATATGGGTCACTTGATTCGAACATATACATGAAGGTTCCCGATGGAATCCAAATTTTGAATCTAAACACAAACCGCAATATATATTTTGTAAAGCTCAATAAGTCACTATATAGCTTAAAGCAGTCAAGACGAATGTGATACAACTAACTTAGTGAGTTCTTTCCATAAAAGGGTTACTCTAACAATGATGATTGCTCATGTGTGTTCATGAAGAAATCCTCGATAGGATTTTGTATTATATCAGTGTATGTTGATGACCTAAATATCATTGGAAACACACAAGATATCAATGAAGCACATGATCATCTAAAGACAAAATTTGCGATGAAGGATTTGGATAAAACCAAATTTTGTTTGGGTTTACAACTCGAGCACCTTCCCTCAGGTATTTTAGTACACCAAGCTGCTTATATTCATAAAATATTAGAGAAATTCAATATGTACAAATCATATCTATATAAACACCTATGATTGTTCGATCACTAGATATGGAGAAAGATACATTTAGACCATGGGATTATGGAGAGGAGATACTGGAACCCGATTTTCCATATTTTGGTGCCATTGGAGCGCTCATATACCTTGCAAATTGCACTAGGTCTGATATCACATTTGTAGTAAACTTACTAGCTAGACCCAATTCTACTCCAACTAAATGCCATTAGGCGGGAGTCAAGAATTGTCGATACCGGTCTAAAAAACAAATCAAATTTATCTATGTGCTGAGCCCAGGAATCAATCCCAACATATAGTGACTTCATTGATGATAATTATTATAATATCCATACCTTAATCGGTAAACCATCCTACAAGAGACCTTCAAGGTCGAAGAAACAAATAGAACTGCAGCGGATCCTAATCATAGTCTTCATCTTCAATGATAACTCCATAGGAGAGTCGATGGAGAACACCTCCCTAGAAAACATTCTCCACGAGGTCTTCGAATTCTTCCCCAATCGAGTATTTGGTTATAGCAAGGGTGAGCACATGTCGTACTCAGCAAGTTGTGATGGAAGTAGTATGCATATGAAGACTTTAACAAGAATATGGTTGATATGAATCTTTTGCAGAAAACAAAATTTACATAAAAATCTTTGAAAATCAATAGTAATTAAATAAATTTCTGTAAATAACCAACTACCTCAAGATTCCATCCATCTTGACCTGACCAACTGACCACCTCAACTAAGGTTCTAACCACCAAGGTTGAACACACAACATCTAAACCATGGCTCCCACCACCATGATTGAACCACTGACAACCCACCTCAACCACGATTCCCACCATCGTGATTGACCCACCACACCTCAACTATGGTTCCCACCATCACAGTTGACCCTACTGACCAATACATCAAATTATAATCATGGCAAGTTTTCTATGCCCCTCGTGACTGTGAGCACGGTTGAATATTCAGTTTTAACTTTGTAGAGGTTGTACTTTAGACATATGTCATGATTTCATCACCCGCAAGTAGGTGACTAAGTCTCCATTTTGCCTTTGTTAGCTAGACACTTGCACACTTTCAAGGTGTGTGGACAAGAGATCACTACAAATCCTTTATAATACCTCTCTTAGCATATGTCTACTCGCTAAGGTTTCAACGTCGCGTGATTTCATCTTAACAACAGAAGCCCCCCTTGCACCTTATGGATCTAAGAAAGTCCATCCCTTATATTCCCCATACCACTAAATGGTCTACACTATGCTGAGAGTAAAGTAAATTACTTGGCTAGGCTCGTCCTAAACCAAATTATAATCATTGTTGCATAGGACCGTTATCAATTTTGTAGAGCAATTATCATGATTATCATCCCAAAACAAGGCTAAGCATTATCTACCCTTCCATTAGCCAAAATCATACTATGGCGACAAAGATGATAAAGGAAAACTATGGTAAAACCTAACTCTTGGGATTCCCAACAAAATTATTAGCATGCATGTTTGTAAAACAAAACATTTTATAAGCTGGAATAACTATGATCCAGAACATAACTTGGCTTCACTTGACTCAGTTGGGTCTTCAAAGTCTTCATCTTGGAATCATTGTAGCTCCTCCAGAACGTTGGTGTCTACTCGCAAACACAAATGAAAAGGCACACACCAATAAACAGCAAGATCCAAAAAGAATCAAATATCACACAACAAATATAGTCGAATATAAGATTACGCTTTTTCGGATAATCCGACGAAAAAAACAGATCAAAAGGAACTATGGTTAACAAGTTACAATTTTCTAAAGATCAAAAAAGGACTAAAAAGATTAGCTACAAATGAAATTATGTCGCTTGGAAATTTTCTAGAATCTTTCCAAAGTCATCTATGGTTTTCTGGAATTCTCTAGTTTTTTTTCTAGAATTTTATTAGCATTTAATTTAATTATTAAGATATATAAAACATTAAGAATAACTAAATAAAATCATAAAACATTATTAAACTATTTCAGATTTTATCCTATTTATGGAATTTTGTTATTCTAGAAAACATTATTTAAACCATAGAAAAAACATTAAACACAATTAACAAACATTTATTATGAAACATATAACATTACAAAAAATACTATAAACATCATGAAAATCGTCTTACAAATGTTTATCCTAATTTTTAGAATTATTTTTACTGTAGAAAATATATTTGTTGGAATTCATTCTACTAAGGAAATATTATATAGAATTATAAAACTATATAAAACTAAATCTATAAACATTATTAAACATTATCAAAAATTAATTCTCTATTTATTATTATTTTTAGAATTACTTTTACACTAAAAAATCTATTTATTGCATAACATATAACAATTATGGCGTCATCACAGGAATAAAACAAAAAAAGAAAAAGAAAGTTGAGTGGGCATGCTGACTGGACGGTTTGGCTGGTGTGGCTTGATGACACAGATGACACATCGACTAGAGCGCTGACGTGACAAGATGAGATGGTAAGGCTAGACTGACTGGGATTTGGTTGAACATGTGGTGATTTTCTATTGGTCAACGAAGGGGTATGAAATGGATATAACCCTGGTTGTTGAACTCGGATTGAATGGCTGGGGAGAGATGGCACCGACGACATGTAGAGAACGATGGAGGAGGGCTTAGCACGACATCGCATGGCTGGAGTTCAGTGAAACGGCGCTCCAATGGGCTATGGTCGACGACGAGTGGCGGTACATCATCACATGAGGGCGGCAAGCTTACCTAAGGGTTCATGATGACTGGAGAGGTGGCGAGATGTGCTGTCAACGAGAGAGGTGGCGATGACTTCTCAGGTCTTTGTCAACGGTGGTGCTCCGGTGACCGGGGAGCGAAGGCGAGGATACCATCGTGTTCAGGAGACGTCAGAGAAGCTTGAGGGTGGGTCGGAGAGCTCAGTCTAGGAGTGGCAATGGCGGCTCGGGCCATCTAGCGGCGGATTCGCCTCAGCTTAAGGGGCAAAAGGTGTAGAACGAGGTGAGAAGGGTTGAGGGCGCATCTATTTATAGCCCCAAGGTTTCAGGAGTCTGGATTAGGTATTATTAGGGTTTGGCGGTGGCAAGAACATGCCCGAGTCTATTTCCTTCATTCAAATGCTCACTGCTTGGAGATAAAGGTGACCATAGGTCTATCTCGAGCTTCCAGAAGAATCTCCCATCGAGATCCTAACAGATTCTTTGTTGTGTCGTCGCTGATTTGGACTTCTTCCCCTTCTTCGGATTGCATCAGATTCGAGCGAGCCTGCTGCAGCCAGTTCAAACATCGCGTTGTTGAGTGGCTGGAGGTAGGAGACGGTCGGGCGGTTCGGCTGATAGGTTGGGCTACGGCCCATAGAAAGAGAAGAGAGGGAAGGAAGAATAACACGTGGGTTGGGTCGAAACAGAGAGAAAGAGAGGGATATGGGCTTCGGCCTAAAGAGCTTTTTCTTCCCTTTTTCTATCTTTTCTATTTCTATTCCCTTACACAAATACAAGTATACACATGTACATATACTTGTATAACATTTTTACTATATATATATATATATATTATATTATATTATATTAGCTCCCAAGCTCAATCAAACAATAATCAACCAAAAATATATACTTAACATGTAAGCACCCATAACTATTCTTATAAGAAAATAGCCCTCAATGTATATATGTATTTATACATATGACACACACGCCCACATATATCTGTATATGTATAAAGGCGCGCACACACACACACACACACACACACTTTAGGAAATTATTTAGTTTTGCAAAACTCTTTTATTTTCTTTTTAAAAAGTTTTTTTAATTTTCTTGGTTTTAAGAATTTAAGCTGTTATAAGAATATCCTCAGATATCTCCAAGGCACCAAAGATCTTAGTCTATTCTTTCAATTTCTGTGAAACCAGGATTCAAACATGGTTGGATACACTGACGCAGGCTATTAGATCCCCACAATATCAGATCCCAGACATACTTCATGTTTCTACATGGCAGGACAATCATTTTATGGAAGTCTTCCAAACAGACTCTAGTTGCTACATCTACCAATCATTTTGAAATAATTACATTATATGAGGAATCATGAGAATACATGTGGCTTCATAGAATGATCAACCACATACAACAATTATGTTGTATTGGTTCCATTGAATCATCCACCGTTATCCACGAAGATAATACTGCTTGTGTTGCTCATATGCAAACATGCTACATAAAGAGCAATATCACTAAGCATATTATCCCTAAATTCTTTTATCCTCATGAGTTACAACAATGTAGGAGAGATAAACATCTTGCAAATTAAATCTTGTGATAACCTTGCAGACTTATTCACAAAGTCCTTGCCAACTTCTACATTCCAAAAATATGTTCATGGAAATGGTATACAACGACTTTGAGATTTGCAAGGTTCAGGGGATAACCTATTTATACATCATATTGTACTCCTTTTCCTATAGGAGTTTTACTCATGAGGTTTCTCATAAAAGGTTTTAATGAAGCAATATCTACACAAGAATATATGTCATATTTCCTATTTTCCCTATCAGGGATTTTAAGGGAGATATCAAAGACATATTGATCCACATATCATACCTATTATTGTTTAAACTCACTTATGGATGTTTCCTTTTCAAGGTTTTCTCATATGAGTTTACAATAAGACAATAATCAATATATGATGTATCATTTTCTCCTTCTTTTCCCACTGAGTTTTAAAGGGGTTTTAATAGCATAGTACATATTATTACTATCACTCTCCTCATATTTTCCCACAAGGTTTTTGGAGTTCTCAATGTGATGTATACAAGTGAAGGCATTGATCAAGGAGGAGTGTTACAAACCAAATGATCAAAGCCATCAATAGACTAGCGATTGCCCAATATCAGGCAATCCGATTGACAATTGCTCACACTTGTTCAGAATAGACACCTGTTCGAGAAGAGATGCTGCCCAAATGGACATGAACATGACTATTTGTTAGGACCTTGACCTCGGGTTCCCCTATACCTCCTGTATCCGTCCTTGGATCAAGTAGCTGATATGCACATGATTCAACAGAACATTATCAAATACATACATTGAATAAAATAATTAGTTGAAAGGGACAGAAGATGGTCTTGTGGACTAGGATCGACGACGAACCAGCCATGAAGAAGAGCCTACATATGAGTGGAGTGAAACAAGCAGAGCAACCCAATGCCACAAGCAACTCGGGTGCGGAAGCGACCTTAGATTTCTTCTCTTTAACTTCATATGGGTTAAGGTTGATCTCTATCTCAACAATCTGAAAGTAATAAGACTGAGTACGGAAGGTACTCAACAAGTCATGTACTACTTCCAAGGGGTTGATAGATGCATAAAGGATAATGCAAGGACAAAGCTTTAGGGTTTAGTTTTAAGCGTAAAGCAGTTTTATGCATGTATCTAGTTATATATTCTCTACTGATAGCTTTTGAAAAAAAGTTTAAATAAGGTAACGAGGTATATCTAGGGGTTTTCAGTTCTGGGAGATGCTACACCTCACTCCACAATATCTATTATTATATTTGGTGTACCTCTAGCACTACATAGCTCTTGGCAGATTGAGCAAGCAACCTCATCATACGGACATCTAGTCCACACACACATTCACTAAAGGATATCACACACCCCTAAGTCTAATCAATGCGATTACAACTTTTGATTGTCCATTACCGTGGACACAACTATTTGAATAGATTTACATTCTGTAAAGGTTATACACTGTACTCACGTGATATGCTCAGCTTGTAACCGTTGCAAGCAGAGGAGTGGATCATACTGAGACACTTCAATCACCTTTCCTTGCTGGACATTTCTACAAGACACTCCAAGTACCAAAGGCCTTGTATTAAATGCCAGATTGGCTTTTGCTGTCTATCAAAATATTCAAATAGAGGACTAGATAATCACTTGACTTATCGTTGCTCTTAGCCTCCTAGTATGATGCCCAACGCAGTCGGGAGAAGAAAAATCAAGTCCTACCCATTCAGGACATATGGTTGCACGTGATGGCTTAGTATGACGGTGCAATGATTCGATGCTTATATGACCGAGGCAGACATCTTCAATTGGTAATGAATACCACCAGGTAACTCAAGCCCATAAGAGCATCCTCTCTGGAGGAGTACTGTAACTTATTCCTACCAAAAACGGTGTTCACCCTTTTTACACACCACCCGCCATATCCCACACGACATCAAGGATTCCTCAATCATCAAAGATCCAGGGTATATGAAGTGAATTATTATTCAATGAAGTAACATCTCTAAAGAGATGTATTACATATTGGCATCTTCGAAGAGATGTATTCCATCCTAAGCATGCTAGATATCATGGCGTTGTCTAACGTTAATATATATAACAACAGGTAATCCTAGGATGATACGTGTTCTGGATGATGTCATTTAAGGCATGGTAATTGTTTGATAGGATTAACTACTACAGTAGTTTAAATAGCGCAATACGTAGCACATGCGATAATAAGTCAAGTTTTAAGTTGATCAATTAGATTATTGAAAATATAGGGTTCAACATGACCAAGGAGATAGGACTTGCCTCGATGAAGGTCAAATCTTGATTGGTCTTGTTTTTGAGTCTCCTGGGTTCTTTATCATCAAGACTCGCTTTTAGTTCCTTCCTCGCATCCTTGCTTAGATTCTTGACTTTGAGTCTACGCAAATTAACGATGAAAGCGCACATCGACTAAGCAACGGAACACCAAAATAAAACCAAAGGAACACCAAAGCAAAAGAAGAACGACTGAGAAAATAACGAAATCTAACCTAGTGAATAGACGATCGGTAACTATTAGCTAAGCGACACGGACATATGGAGCTTAGCGGGGTTATCTAGCGAAGATAGGTCAAGTTGTTCACCTAATTGTTCTATCGACCTAACAAGTCATTGTATAGGTGAGCGTCTATTAGCTTAACTATCAGAAACGATAGTTAGGATTTCTATGTATAGGTGGGTACATGTGTACCGATACAGTACGTGTGATAGTTACGTTTATATATGTGAGCATGTATACATATATACATAAGTATATCTCTAAACGATTATATGTGCTTAAGTGTCATGATTAATTATTCTAATCTATAGCACTAAATCATAGTTATCTAGTATATATACTTAATTACCTCATATTAATTAATTGCCACTCTAATTAAGTTATATTTTATTGCTATCATAAAAACATGCATGCAATTAATTAACTATGATAAATTATTCTTTGACTCTAATTATCACTTATTAAAGGAATAATTAATTAATTAATTACTAATGTTAAAATATTCTATTATATTCTAATGACTAGTATTTATTTATTTAGGAGCTACACCAGTTAATCTTATTAAATTATTTAAACTAAGATTAATCTATAACCTATAGCATGGAATAACAATATATTTCAAAAAAATAATAAAAAGATTAATCCTTTAGTTATTCTAAAAAATATTCTTTAATTAACAAAAAGATTAAACCTGCACTTAATCTAGGTTAACATATAAGAATAAACTATCATTATAACCTAAGCATAATTATTGAATTTTCTAGACTTACTTTATTGAATAAAAGATGAAGTCTAACTCTCGGTTAAATGTTGCGACATAAAATAAATACCGTACGAGAAAAATAAAATGAGCTCAAAAAATTTACAAGATTTGGCAGAAAGATATATTATGATTTTAAAGGAATAACAGCGAAAGAATCGTCAAAATCGGAGTTGAAATGGAGGAGATATGACAATCAGTTTTGGGGAAAGAAAGGGCACCATGGACTTGGTCTATGGATTTGGTGGGCCGGTGGGACTTTCTGAGGGGAGTCCACCGTGGATCAGGGGCCATGGGCCGGTGGGCGTTCTACGCGGTGGACTCGGTGAACCAGAGGGAGTGCTGTGGTTGGTCCACTTTGGACCATGGCTATGGGCATTGGGCGGCCTAACAGCGAGGCCACATGATAGTGGGTGCCAAAGGAGATGAGGTCGGTCCGGCTTTTAGCTGTGTGGCTCACAGAGAGGAAGATAGACCGGAGGGGGAGCGATAGAGGGAGCCAGAGGAGGTGACTGGTGGCGTGTGAGGTAGAGCGGCTGGGGAGAAGGAGATGGCTGGAGGGAACAGAGGGAGAGGGGGCTCACTAGCGGTGGGTCCATTAGTCGAGCGACACGTACAAAGCGGTGTCAGTGGGGAGATTGGATTCGGACGGTCTAGATCGAGGTCACGATGGGGCTTGCCAGTGGCAACTCGTCGGCAGTGATAGTGCAGAGGAGGTGAAGGCGGCAGGAGCTGGGCAGATGAAAGGGCGCGGCTCGGCTACGCGTACCGCGGCAGGTGAGCAGTGGCACGCGCGGGATTGTGTGTGTGCGGGTGGCAGCCTGGCGACGAGGTGGGTTTAGCTTGACGTTGGGTGGGACAATGTACGTGAGTGGCTGCGCGTGGGCAGAGCATGCTGGTTGGTCCAACTGGGTGGCGCAGCATTGTGCGGCGCGCGAGCGAGAGCTGCAGCGCAGAGGAAGACGCAGGCACGGGAGTGTGAACAAGCGGGCGACGACACACGCTCGCAGCAGAGCACGATCAAGTGACGGGGATGGCACGCATAGTGGGTCAGTGGCAGGTGGGTTGGGCGATGCGTGGGAGACCACAGCAAAGAAGGGCAGAGAGGGAGAAGGGAGTCGAGGATGGTGCGTGCTCACCGAGGGCTGTCGGTGTTGGGAACCAGCACGGGTGAACAACGCGGGGGCGATGGTGGCGGGAGGCGGCGACACAGTGGAGCACGACTGTGTGCACAACGTCGCGGGAGCAGTGCGGCACGGCTGGAGACACAGAGGAGCTACGACGCGACTGGCTGACGGCACGGAGGAGCGCGCAGTCTTGGGACGGTGGCTCACAGCTGGATAACGCAATGGAGGCCATACTAGCATGACGTAGTAGAGTTAGGTCGGTTCGGGATAGTGCACGGTGCAAGTGCAAGCGACTGCTGTTACGTGCTATTGCTCGGTGGTGTGTATGGCATGGGTGTATGTGCAGGTGAAGGAAGGGGAGCAGAGGAGGTCCTGCTGCAGTGTTTGTATGCTACGGCGTTGTGTATGCTCGGAGTTTGATAATGGTCTCAAGAATATTGACAATAAGCGTGAAGACAAAAGTTACTTGTGGAGATTAAGTAACTAAAGGTATTGTATTGTCAATTGAGTTTTATGGACTAACTCATGTGCTATATGCTTGAGAGTAAATTGAGGTTATGTTCCATATGAAGGCAAATATTGAATTGAGATATTCAATGTGCTGAGTTGGAAGAGAAAGATCAAGACAAGCTTAGTGAACAAGTTGTGTGCTTGATGTTTGCGGTTCATACCTCGGTGGTGAACCGGATGAAGATGATGTGAAAAGAAAAGTCTTCCATGCTTGGTGCATGGGAAACAATCAAGTGAACGTCATCAAGCTTCCGGAAGATCAAGAGAGGATCGAGATGGGAAGCGAGGATGAACATCATCATCAAGCTCAAGTGAAGAGTTGATGACAAGCCTAGAAGAGACATCGAGACTCGGTGATGTGTTCGTCAAGTCCAACAGGATGGCTAGCTCAAAGCAAAGGTATAAAATGTAGGGAATTTTCTTTTACCGGTCAATGGTGATTAGAGAAGATAAATGGCCGGATTGATAGGATAAATGTCTTACTATTAAGAGGGGTCAAGACGATTGCTTGAGTTTTTACCATGTGTTTAAGCTCAATCTTGCATGTGCAACTCTTTTTGGTAGGATGCTATTGTTTGCAAATGGGTTTTGCAAATAGCTCAAGTCTGTGTTCCTACTCCATGTGATATGTTACTAAGTTTGCATAGGTGTTTTGCATGTTGTCATAGTGAATGCTTTAACCCTTTCGCATGGAACCTTTAGGTTGAAATTTGTTTTGCAAAAGTTTAAGGTTCATGTAGTTTTTTCATTGTGGTGGATCTTTGGATTATGTTTCTAGTTTTGATCCAATGGGTTTGAGGTTAAATAATTAAATGCGATGTGTAGCCTTTTGAATATGTTTTCCGTAGAGTCCGTCCAAGATCACCTAAATCGGACATCGGATTAGAAAGTTATCGCCGTTTCTATGAGTGTCAGATGTGCTGGTCAGGGAGTGGCAGTGGAACCTCCAAGAACTCCGATCTGACCACCAGGGTGGTGGTCTGACTGCCAGTGTGAGGACCCGTCCAAACAGTATTCAAATTAATCATCAGGCGGATCATTATTCGTAATCCAACCTCGACAATTAACCCGAATACCATTCTGGCAGTCCCGACACGTGTTTTGTGCCCAAGGATCGGAACATATGCCTCCAACATAGTGCATCGCAATATAGCTTAATAAAGAGCAAGTAATAAACATTTATATTACAAATATTAAGCATGCAACTGATTCCAATAATTTATAACAAAAGCGAGCTAGGAGGAGACAAAAACCCCTCAACTCCTAACTCCCCAAAGATCTACGCAGCGAAAGAAAACTATACAACAAAAGGATATGAAGCCACATGCCCTTAGGCTCCATACCAAAACACTGAGTTCGGAGTAGAGTGTGCTACTCCTGCCCGCCACCCTGATCGGCAGGCACAAAGTAGCTAAACACCGCCTCTTCCTCGCCGACCTGCGAACCTGCATCAACTTAAGGGCAACACCCTGAGTACGAAGGTACTCGCAAGTCTTACACAATATAGAGCACATATACATAGCTCGACTCCAAGGATCATGCATTAGCTGGTAGCAAGGATTAAACATGGTTAAGTGAATTAAAGTGGTAAGCAACCTAGACATATGCGTGCGCAACTAACTTGACCAACATATATGACACTACCCTGCATCACCAACTGAACATAAGTAATTGTAATCAACATGTGTATCAAAAGTATAACAAGTACCAACTCTGACCACTCCCACATAACCACCACCACAAACCCGAACCACAAATCCACAACGAACCTCTATGACCGATACGGATGAAACAATAGCATGCTCATGACCGAGAACGTGGCAGTTTGAACTGTTTATACACTCTGCAGGGGATACTCCTGGACCCACACGACACGAGGACCATACGGCTTGTGCCACCCGCTAAAGTGCACACAAGGGGGTACCCGTGACAACCTTTCCCAACCAGCCCCAACCGTATGGGGCATGCATCGCTCGGCGCGGTGATACTAGAACTACCCCCGGAGCAAACTAGTACCGCTTGCAAGCCCGCCCGCTCACACCGTCGATATTCACGCCCACAAAGCCACAACTGCGAAGGTATTCGGCTCACCTTACCATTAGATCAGCATGTGGTGAGTAAGGTAAGTACTAAAGCCAACGGTACCGACGGACGACCTTAAACAATGCAAGCGGTCTATAGTACTCGGGTTTCCTCTCCCGACCTGCCCCCTGGACTTTCCACCGAGGCAGACGACACCCCTAACACCGCCCACATCTCATCTCATACTCACCACTCACTAACCATACCATCACCAATAACATGTAATTGTAAACAGTAGTAGATCCTAATCTCGCGAACAATGGAGAACGCCGTTGTTCGACTTCTACCGAAATACCTAAGCATTGCTAAGCATGTATATCGTACTCGTACCTAGACATAACACCATCTCTTGGCTACAAGGAAATTACTTGAACAATTGACCAAGGTAGAAAGATGCAATCGGCATAGGTTCTACCCAAGGGTACCCGACACATGCATACATATATAAGCATATTCATCAATTGAGACTTTCAAATTTGACATGGGTGAAATATGTTAGTTGCTTGCCTTGATGCACTGGTTCACAAAGGTGCGGCACCTCGGGATCGACCTTAGTCTCCGGGATCGATGGATCGGCGTATTCTAAGAAACATAACGCGTAAAATGATAACCATAAATGAAATGCAACAATCTAAGCCACAAGGTGCAAATGATGAAATACCATGAAAATATGCTTTAAAATGTAGGAAAACATTTTTCGTAATTAGAAAAAGTCATAAGAATACTAGCAAAATTGGCTTCATCCATTTTGGACTTGTAAAGAATTAATGGTGAATTAATAAAGCTTAAGCCTAATTAATTAGCCTAAAAAATTAAATCGACATTTAATGGCTGGGGATATTTTTAATAGATAGAGTAGTTTATTAGGAAACCAATAAAATTAGTTTCATGATTTTTAGAGTTCGTATGAATTAATTATGAATTTTACAAGTTATCAGCATAGGCTGATAAACAGTGCACCCGGATACTCCGGTGAAGGTCGGATACTCCGGAGTACCGGAGACTCCGGGAGACTCTCCGGCAGCACCCTCTCTTTTATTTTTGGCTGGGGCTCACCCGGAGACTCCGGAGAAGCTCCAAACTGGACTATTTTGAGGGGGAAAATGCCCGGAACGAATGGCGATCTTCTCCAAACCAAAAGGGAACATGTTTGAGCTAGTTCAAGGGTTCTAAAACTCATTTAAAACCCTAGAAACTCCATTCCTAACTCAAATTCATCTAATTCCTCAAATTAGGTCTAAAACATCCAAAAATGCCTAAACTTCACCACCTAGCTCCAAATTCGGATTTCGACCAACCAAATGTGTATCCAAGCCATGGGAAGCCTAGAGGACTTACCCAAGGTGCTTTACCGAGATTGGGGACCGCCGGGAGAAGGAGAAAACGGTGGAAAATCGAAGAACTCTGGTGTTCTTCACTTTTCAATCCTAACACCAAAAGACATCCAAATCGGCTCAAATCCTTCAAGAATGAGCAAACAAATTGGAGGAATGGAATACTTGTGAGCTTGTGATAGCAATGGTACCACATGCATACCTTGATTCGGCTCCTAGAGCGCGAATTTGAGGGAGAAAGGAGAGAGGGAGTGAGAGGGAGAGTGAGCTCTTGCTCCCTTGCTTTGGCTGGTTGGGAGAGGAGAGAGGCACGGGAGTGGGAGTGAGGGAGCAAGTGGGGCTGCTGCCCAAGTGGAGGGAGAGATGGTGGGGCCGGGTGGGTCCCACATGTTAGAGAGAAAGAGGTCTATTTTAAATGCGAATTTAATTCTTTTCTCTCCCGAATTTCTTTCTCTCATCTAATTGATTTCAAACTAAGTGCTCTAGTACGTCAAAATAATTTACCTCAAAAATAATTATGACACTAATGATGCATGATTAAGCTTAATCACGCGATTATGGAATTTGGGATGTGACAGCCAGGGTGGCGGTCTGACCGCCAAGATGGACGGTCTGACTCCTGGAACTTGCAGAGAACTTTCATTTCTCTAGAACTGGTGGCGGTCTGACCGTCAGGTGTTGCCAGTTTGACCGCCAGAGAACAGAGAGTTTTAGACCCCTGTTCGAGGCTCGCGATCTAACCACCAAGAGGGTCGTTCTGACCGTCAGAGGTCTAAAAAGTTAGTAATGGCTAGGTTTAGAGCCATTTGTCCAGTGACAGTCTGACCACAAGTTGTATTGTGATCTGACTGCCAGATGCGCAGAGAAGTCTGACTTTGGGCAACAGCTACATTTCGAGTTGTGGCCTATATATACCCTATGTCCAGTGGCTTGTATGTGAGCTTCTGCCCCCATTGAGTATACTTGAGCTAAGAAAAGTCCTCACTACACATTTATGCATGTGTTATACATAGAGAGGGTTGTGAGGCAAGAATCAAGTGCATTTGCATTAGTGATTGAGTTTTAGACACTTGTGAGAGTCGATTTTCTCTTGGCTTGTTACTCTTGGAGGTTGCCGTCTCCTAGACGGCTTGGAGGTGGTTGCATCGTTGAGCCCTTCAAAGAAGCTTGTGAAGGAGCCACGATGGTGATTGTGAGAGGCTTTATGCATGTCTTGCCGAAGAGGTAAAGTGCAACTCTAGTGGAATCGAAATAGTGAGTGGTTCATTAGATTAACTGGCTCAAGATCAAATTGCTCGTGGAAAACCACTTCTCATGGTGAGAATTGCATACTTGATATAGGAGCGGTTAAAGGCTTGAATCCACCTCAACGTGGATTAGGAGTGATTGGCAAATCACCGATACTATGGGATAAACTTCAAATGTCATCTCTCGTGTTATTTACTTTTATGTTGTGATATTTACTTTCATGCAATACCTTGTGCAATTTATATTTCTAGAACCATAATTGCTTATATGCCACCCTAGATTGCAAACATTGACATAGACATAGAATTTGTCACTTTGTTGAGACATAGAGTTTTGGTGTTTAATATGTGTTATAACCGGTCATTTTAATTCTGCGTCTTTATCGGTTAAATTGATAGATGGTTTTTAGAACCTCCTATTCATCTCCACTAGTCGACCTCCTCGATCCTACAGGGAGAGAGGACATTTAGATGCTAAAGTCAAATAATTGTATTTGAATGTGTAATTGGATGTCTGACAATTCAAACGAATGACTTGAGTTTAAATTGGATTGGGTAATTCAAATTGTATTTGAATCTGAATGGACATTATGTTGGAACGATGATTTGAAATACGAGATTTGAACATAGAACTTGATTCGAATTAATTTGAATTGAATTTGTGAAGCGATTGAATGGGAAGGCATTTGAATACATCATGAACTATTCAAATTGCATGTGAATACGGTGACGATGATTCGATTGGATCTGGATTCAGATTGGATTTGGATTGAAGTTAGGTTTCACATTAATTCAAATAAGGGTAATTCAAATAAGGGTATTTGAATTAGGAAAAAGATTTGGACTTGAAGCTTCGAAATTTAAGAGATGTTTGAATTCAAAAGAATTGAATTTGATTGGATTTCCGCTGAATTGAAACTAAGAAATAGATTTGAATTTGAGACATTCAAATTCAAAAAATGAATTTCGGTGTTGCCAAATTTTGGTTTGGCTCATGTTGGGCATGAACCAAACAGCCCGACTACTAGTTTGTTTCCGTGTTGAATGAGACTTCGGTTTTGGCACTCTGTTTGAACGTTTGAGCAAATTCAGGAAAAAGGAAGATGCGCACAAAATGAGGTGGTGTCAATTTGGTGACAAGTCCAGTCGGTACAAACGAATTTTTGCGGTCGCCGTGGACCAACACTGGGAGATACTGGTATCACTTTTGCGGTACAAAATGAGGTGGTATGGATTTGATGACAAGTCGTCGAGTAGGTAGAAACAGACGCTGCTCCTGCAGACGCTGCAATCGTGTCGAGGCCCTATCCGAACGCAAGCAAAAGTGATTGATTCCCTCCTTCCCTAGCTTGATCTAAAGCCACCTGAATCAGGGAAGGTACACGTATCTCCCACCTGATCCCTCCTCCGCCTACACTTGTCCATTTGGGTTGGGTTGGGTTGGGCATCTGATCCCCTTCGTTTTCTTGTCAAATTCATTTCTCCAACACCACAACATTTGTATATACTTTCCTCTCTCCGTGCAAACACCATCTTACTTGTCGTCCATGCATGCTACCCGGCCTATATCATCGTCACCATCAGTCGCCGAAAAGATCACCATAACTTGGGGCACCGCAGCAAAGGCAGCAAGCAGTCTGCGTGACCGATGGGATCGTGTGCGGCGCTGGCGGTGCTGTGGGTGGCCGTGGCGTACCCGGTGGTGTTCCGTGCGCGGCCCGTGGAGGCGCTGGCCGCCAACTGGGGCACCCGCGCGCTGCACCCGCTGCCCGGGGACATCACGGTGAGGCTCCTGCGTGACAACGGCTTCGACAAGGTAAAGCTCTTCGAGGCCGACCCGCCCGCCCTGCGCGCCCTCGGCCACTCGGGCATGCAGGTCATGATCGGCCTCCCCAACGACCTCCTCGCCCCCATCGCCGCCACCGTCGGCGCCGCCGAGCAGTGGGTGCTCCAGAACGTCTCCACATACATCTCCAAGTACGGCGTCGACATCAGGTTCGTTTCGTTCGGTTGTGCCTAGATTAGATTGACTTTGCTTTGAAACTCGTGCGGTTTGTAACATGGCATGGCGTGGCGCGCGCAGGTACGTGGCGGTGGGCAACGAGCCGTTCCTCAAGTCGTACAAGGGAATGTTCGAGGCGGCCACGCTTCCGGCGGTGCAGAACGTGCAGGCCGCGCTCGTCAAGGCCGGCCTGGGCAAGCAGGTGCACGTCACCGTCCCGCTCAACGCCGACGTCTACGAGGCTCCCGACGGGCGCCCCTCCTCCGGCGACTTCCGCCCGGACATCACGGGGCTCATGGTCAGCCTCATCCGCTTCCTCCTCGACAACAACGGCGTGCTCGCCATCAACATCTACCCCTTCCTCTCCCTCGACGCCGACCCCAACTTCCCCGCCGACTACGCCTTCTTCCCGGCGCCCGGCGCGCGGCCCTCGCAGGCCAGCGTCCAGGACGGCAACGTGCTCTACACCAACGTCTTCGACGCTAACTACGACACGCTCATCGCCGCCCTCGAGAAGCACGGCCTCGGCGCCATCCCCGTCGTCGTCGGCGAGATCGGCTGGCCCACCGACGGCGACAAGAACGCCAACATCGCCGACGCGCAGAAGTTCAACCAGGGCCTCTTCGACCGCATCACCGCCGGCAAGGGCACCCCGCGCCGCCCGCAGATGCCCGACGTCTACGTCTTCGCGCTGCTCGACGAGGACAACAAGAGCGTCGACCCCGGCAACTTCGAGCGCCACTGGGGCATCTTCAACTACGACGGCTCGCCCAAGTACCCGCTCAGGCTCGCCAACGGACGCCCCATCGTGCCGGCCAAGGGCGTCCGCTACCTGTCCAAGCAGTGGTGCGTGCTCCGGCCAGACGCCAGCCCGGCCGACCCAGCCATCGGCGGCGCCGTCTCATACGCGTGCCAGTACTCGGACTGCACCAGCCTCAGCCCCGGCTCGTCGTGCAGCAGCCTCGACGAGCGCCGCAACGTCTCCTACGCATTCAACCAGTTCTTCCAGGCGGCCAACCAGCAGAAGGCTGCGTGCAACTTCAACAACCTCTCCATCATCACCACCACCGACCCATCCCAGGGGACCTGCCGCTTCGAGATCATGATCGACACCGGCCGCCACGAGCTCGCTGGCAAGTCGGCCGCCGGTAGGGCGTCCGCCGCGTGGAGCACCGTGCTAGTGCTCGGCTTGGTCGTCCTTACTATGGCTGGGTGGTGAGACTGAGACTGTCATTCCACGGCTAGAAACTAGAAAGGGCCAATTCTTTAATTTTTCTAAGCAACTAAAGGGTGAAATTAAATAAGGATGTTCATGATGGTAAATTTCTATTTACCATTGGGATTATTGGCAAAGGGATTATTGTACTGTATTATACTCATTGAACGAATTGTTGATGCGGATTCTTTCTGATGTACATATACATGACAGAGATGTTGATATACAATTTGGTTGGAGTATGTGGTCATGTTCTTCTCAGTTGATGTTTCTTGGTTATGATTCAGACTTCGGAGGGAATGCAAAGTAGCTAACTAATCGGCACTTACTGATTTTTCTCTCTGCAGAAGCTGAGCTTCTCCGTAGTTATTAACGGATAACATATGATTAGTGCTGTGCCAATCATGGTAATTATTTCTATTTTATTTAGGAGGCTGATCATGCCTGCCGAAATGAGAAAGTTGATTGTCTATAAAGGACATTCTGATGCATATACGTGCCTGAACCATACAAAAGAGAACTTCTTTTTCACTCATGAGTGAGGATGTAGCAGTATTGCAGAAAGGCTTATGTAGCTTTTATACACAAAACAGGTATGATTCGTAGTGAAATGAGAGACAGGAAAAGCCACATTTCACCTGATACTGGTTTATTATCAATGCCAAGCTAGCTGCAACATCTGTAACTTCTATCGTTCTCATAAAAAACTGACAAACTGTAGGGAATCCCCCTCGAGCAGGACTGGACGACCTCCGCAATCGGTGGCCTGAATTCTGGCTCAGGCTGTTGCAATTGGAAACGGGATACCTCAGCAACACTGCACAACGGTTGGAGAAGGAAATAGCAGCTAAACTGAGTGTGTTTACCTGGACACAGAGCGCGATTGCGTCGGCGAATCGAGAGAGCGATTTCGCAGGGTACAGCCCCTCCAGTGCAGGATCAACCATCTGATCCAGCGAGTCGATGTCGTGCAGCTGCGGAGCAGCCCATCGGACTAATGATTGCTGGGGCCTTGGTTGGGAGCTGAAATAGTTTCAGACAACAGTTAGTTCTATGCAGCACTGCATATATTTTCATTCAGTTCAAACTCACTTCCTCATTTTTCTTGATAAATTTAAGAGTAGCACCACAATCCTCTCCATGTTCACCTGTCGAATGCTTTCCGGCCAGTCAGCAGCTCTAGCATGACGACTCCAAAGCTGTAAACATCACTCTTTAGAGAGTAATGACCATACATGGTCACCTCAGGAGCTCTGTATCCCGAGTTGTCATCTGATTCCTGAAGTTGTCAATATGTAAGCACTTCAGGAAATCTTTAGAGAAAGTTTGCCCATTAACATCCGCACTACTAACATGAAATTGCATAAAGCATGAAAAAAATACTTCACAAACGGAACCTAAAGTTAAAAAAACTAAGTATCTGTTTTGTACGATAATTATTGCATGAACTGCCAGATAATTGCTTAGTCAAAACTTTCAGATTTCTGATGCTGATAGACTGCTTATTGTACTGAGTTATCTTCCATATTTCATTCCATCTAATTGGTTACAAACAATGACTAACTTTATACTAGCAAAATACTTGCTAAAGATCAGACATCAGAGTACATTTCTCGTATTCATACATTCCTAGCTATAATATGTAAAAGTACACACGAACAGATTAATACCTGGAGTTCCTGGTTAGGAATCAGGTCTGCAAACCAGCAATCTGAAATATGGGGGTTAATTTCATTGTCCAACAGTATGTTAGACGATTTGAAATTCTTGTGGATGATAGATGGCGAACAAGTTTCATGTAGATACCTGAAAGGTAGCGCATATTCAGTTCCAGAACAAAACAATCATTTGATGAGTCTGCCTGGCTTACTCTAATGCCCTCACAGATCCTAGCGCAATCTTGACACGGCTATTCCAAGACAACGGTTTGCCGTACGCATCCAACCGGTGAAGGAAGTCATGGAGAGATCCAGTCTTGTAAGATCCATGCTCGGAGCAGTAGCCATCTAGCTCAGAGAGGTTTGGATGATTTAGCTTTGCAATGTTGGCAACCAGCTCAATGAACAAATCAGATGGATGGTTTGGGAAGGCGGAGAAATTGATCTTTTTCACAGCTAAAACCTGGAATAAGAGCAACCAGAATTTGAGGCTCCAATTGTTTAACAAAAATTTGTAAGGCAGGCTTACACCTGTCCATTACTACACCATGATAAAATGTGAAACAAAATTAAAGGAAAAATAAAATAAAATTTAAACTAACACTATCATGAGATCTGTAATTGAAACAACTTAATCCTATTCCAAGAGTCAAGCATATTAAGTTCATGTACCACATTATGACTTGTATACTGATTTGTATGGTGTTCAGAGAGTGAAGTTCCAGGCTTCCAGCTGAATATCTTACAGTTTACAAGAGCTAGATGCTTAGTTCTTACTTACGGGTATAGTCACTGACTCACTGATTCTCAAGTCCGTGAGGAAATGACCGAATAGGATAGTTGTGGCCTGTGGGAAGTCGCCAGCCGATCTTTGGCCGGTTTCTTGCCCGTGGTGAGATCTGGGACACCTGGAGGGCGCCAGCCAGAGAAGATAAACATAAACGAGCAGGAGATGAGATAATAGAGAATTGAGGTGAGAGAATTAGATTGTTTTATTGCTTGATTTCCTAAAGGCCCTACGGCTCTTCATATATAGAGCATGGCCGATTATAACTCCCAAACAACTCAGACTCCTAACCGAATTAGATTACAATCTAAATCTTCCTAATCTTATCTCTTCCTACCGACTTGAATACGGACTCCTGATCCTAACCAACTAAATCCAAACGTTCCTATCTTCCATAATCCAACTAAGGCAACCTCAACCGCCACTTTGATATGTTACTATCCTTGGTCAGCACCTACTATATGTCTTGCCAGCCATAACATCTTTTCCCTCCTTCGGAAACAGCACGTCCTTGAGCTGAAACTCTGGATACAGCTTCTTGAAGGATACATCTTCCCAAGTTGCTTCACCATCAAGCATGCCTTCCCAACGCACCAAAATTTGTCAAACCCCTCGGGCCAATCTACTACGCACTACCTGAGATGGTCTGGGCAAGGCATGGCCATGCAACAGAGGAGGCAACTGCGGTTGTACCATCAATGGCTCACTATAGAACTTTTTCAGAACTCCCACATGAAAGATATCATGAATGTTTGCTCCAGCAGGAAGATGAAGGCAATAGGAGACCTCCCCAATGCGTTCCAAACCTGAAAAGGTCCATAAAACCTGGGAGAGAGTTTGCCTTTGCTATATGCTGGAAGAGAGGCTGCTGGACGTTTAATCAACTTGAGCCACACCCAATCACCAACCACGAAAGCCACCTTTGTATGTTTGGCATCATAGTATAGCTTAGCATATTCTTGGACTTGGAGAAGTCTTTCACACACATCCCTGATGAACTTATCTCTTTCGGTTAGAGACTGTTCCATGACCGGCACCCGCGCTTCACCTCTCTCATACACCCGCATAGATGGGGGCTGCCAGCTATAGATCACCTGAAAGGGAGTGTCCCGTAGTACTAAGTGATACATAGTATTTTAGCAATATTCCACCCACGGGAGCACTCGCAAACACTGCTTGGGCCGATCCCTTTATTAGCAGCCTCATACTGACCATCGGTCTATGGGTGGAAGGGTGAGCTCATATGCAAACATGTTCCCGATGTGAACAACTCCTTCCACAAATTGCTAGTGAAGATCACATCCTGGTCACTGACAATTGACTCAAGCAACCCATGAAGACGGACCACCTCATCAAAGAAAGCACGGGCTACAGAACTGGCCGTGTAAGGATGTCTGAGCAGAATAAAATGAGCATATTTGGAGAAATGATCAACCACAATGAGGATTACAGTTTTATTGTTTACCCTCGGAAGCACTTCGATGAAATCCATCGCAATGTCACTCCAAATATGAGCTGAGATCGGCAGAGATTTCAATAGTCCAGCTGGGTGCAAGTGGCTGACTTTGTTTTGTTGGCAGATGGAGCATGTGCAAACAAAGTCTTGCACCAAAGACTTGTCCCCTGAAATACGAAAATCATCTCGGAGCCGCTGCAATGTCCTCTAAACTCCCTCATAGCCGGTGTTGTGTGCTTGCACAATGAGCTGCTGTACCGATGGAGAGGTAGCAGGAGCATAGATATGGTAGCCAACAATGATCAGACCATCACGAAGCTCCCATATCGGCCCCTTGTGGTTGTTTCTGACATTGTCCCCCAACTATTGGAGTGCAGAATTGGTGACCACCTCCTACCGTAGAGTGCTGAATATGTCAAATGCCGGCGTAGAGAGCGCAAATGCAGCTGCAGAATCTGCAGCACGACGAGACAGAGTGTCGGCCACGATACTAGTATTGCCCAGCTTATATTGCATCTCAAATTCAAAGCCTAGCAACTTACTGATCCACCGGTGTTGAGGAATTGTTGCTAACCGCTGGTCCAATAGGAAATTTTAAGCTGTAAACGTCAACCCCAGAGGTAGGGCCACCAATGTTTGGTAGCCTGCGCCAGCCCGATCAACTCTTGCTCATAAGATGCCAGTCCAGCATGCCGAGGCACCATGGCCTGGCTAAAGAAAGCCACCAGCCCCTTCCCTTGATGAGGACTATGCCCATACCTGTCCCTGAGGCCTCACATTCTACAAAGAAAATATGACAGAAATCTGGCAGCTACAAGACCGGGGCCGAAGACAATGAGAGCTTGAGGGTTTGGAAAGCCTGAGCTGTCTCCTCAGTCCAAACGAAGGCCTCCTTCTTCAGTAGGAATGTCAGAGGTTCAGCGAGAGAGCCATATCCCATAATGAAGGGCTAGTAATAGCCTGGGACCAAGAAATCCACATACTTCATGGATAGAATGTGGTACAAGCCATTCAGTGACCGCCTACACTTTCTGCTGATCCATAGCCATACCTACGGCCAACACCACATGCCCTAGGTAGGACACGGATGAAGCCCCAAATGTGCATTTAGACTTCTTGATGAAGAGTTAGTGTTGGCGTAGTGCTTCCAATACCAGTCAAACATGATGTAGATGTTCTGCCCATGATACGATGTACTGAGGATGTCATAAAAAATTAAGAACAAAGCGACGCAAGTACCGTTGAAGGATGTCGTTCATGAGAGCTTGGAAGGTTACCGGGGTATTGGTCAAGTCAAAAGGCATGACCAGGAACTCGTAGTGGCCGTGATGTGTGTGGAACACCGTCTTCTCAATATACGCCTGATTCATGTGGACCTGATGGTAGCCCAAGCGGAGATCAAGCTTGGTGAAGTATTTGGCACCATGTAGTTCATCGACAAGTTCTTCGACCACCGGAATTGGAAATTTATCCTTGATGGTAAGGGTGTTGAGGGCACAGTAGTCAATGTAGAAGAGCCACGAACCATCGTGTTTCTTTACCAACTGCACTGGCGATGAGAAACAAGATGTTCTTGGATGGTGACCTACGTGAGCATGTCAGCACATTGATGCTTGAGTTCGTCCTTCTGCAGCTGAGTTGCGCACCTTGCTTCAGATGTATGCAATGATTGTGGATGCGCGACGGAGGCAGGCTACGAGGTTTGTTGAACAAGTCACAGTAATCTTGCAGGAGACTTCGTAGGAGAGTGCCCTGCTCATCTATCGCATACAACCTTGGTGCCCAGGGTCATGGAATTCCGAGCCATGTGACAGCACGACCCTGTAGGTGGCATGACATGGTCAGGCGATTGAAGTCCCATAGGATGGGTACCAGTGTATGCAGCCACTGTGTGCCGAGAATGATGTCGTAGCCGCCCAAGGGAACTGCGTAACAGTCCAAGCAAACTCGTCCTGATCGATGCATATGTGCAATCGCTTGCAGACTCCTGACAAGGTGAGATGATCCCCATTGGCGACCATCACTCAAACGTCTGTGTGTGCTGGATGGAGGGGGATGCCAAGACTGAGCACATGGTCTTTGTGAATGAAGTTGTGTGACAACCCTGAATCCACCAGCGCCAACAAAGGACGGCCGTCAACCTGTACCTACAAGTGGATAGTGTCTACTTTCTAGACACCAGCCACTGCATATAGGGAGATCTTTGGCTCGACCGGACCATCCTCCATAGCATTCCACTCTGCCTCATCGATTGATGTATCGTTGCATTCGATGTAGAACAGGTGAGCGCACCGTTGGCCATGTACAAACTTTTTGTCACAATTGAAGCAAAGGCCTTGGCAACGATGCTCTGCCATCTCTACGGGAGAAGGCCGGCAAACTTGTCGGGTGGCTGCCGCATCTATTTGTTCTATTTGTGAGGTGGATGATGATCTGGGTGGCTGTGTTGTTGTTGCCTGTGGTGGTGCCATCCGCTGAGATGGAAACTAGGGCAGATCGCTGCTCCGAGGTATGCGTGTAGCATTCTTCTCATACGCCCAGGCCAGACTCATTACTTCCTCCAAATCTCTTAGGTCTTGAAGCTTGACATCGACCCAAGGTCATCTAGAGCCTTGAAGTGAACAATTGCTATTCCTAACGTTCTGTCATATGATTGGCTTGGCTTAGCAGTGCCAACAAGCGACTATGATAATCCTCCATTGTGCCTGTTTGTCGAAGATGGCACAGCTCACCCAGTGGATGGCAGCGAATGGGTGGCTCGAAGTGAGTATTGCAAAGTATCTTGAATTCATCCTAGGGTGGCTTACCCCGGCTACGTTCCAGGTGGAAGTACCAATGGTGTACATTGCCATCTATGTGGTAAGATGTAAGCCAAAGCTTGTGTTGCTCCTTCGTTCGTTTCCCCCAAAAAAAATTGCTCACATCTAGTAAGTCATGGCAATTGGTTGTCCTTACCATCATACCGTGGAAACTCCAATTTGAAGAAACGCGGTATTGCACTTGTATTGCTGTTGCCCATCTGGGCTTCTAATCTGGGCAGGGAGCCACCAACAGACAAGGGTGGGATGGGCTCGGCTAGTGGGGTAGTAGATTTGTCATCCCTGGTCAAGATGCCGGTGTCACCCAATTTGGGAAACAATAGTGGAGATGCACCTGACAAGTTGTCCAACTTGGGTTGGGACTGATCTGCTGCAGATGAAACAGAATCGCCCGGGATCGAAGCATTATACCCACACTTTGATTTCTCTAGGGATGTAATACGATCCACCAATCCGGTCACTATGTGCGTAAGATCGGACAGCGCGATTGTGACGTCGCTAAAGGCTGCCTGAAATTCCTTGAGAGCAAATCCTCCATTGCAGCTAGCATCGTCTTGAACTAGTCCTGATCTGTGTTGGAAGACATGGTCTCTGATACCAAGTTGTCACCTCCGTGAGGAAATAGGATAGTTGTGGGCAGTTGTCGGTCGATCTTTTGTCAGTTTCTTACCCGTGGTGAGATTTGGGACGGCTGGAGGGCATCGACCAGAGAAGAGGAATGGGCAGGAGATGAGATAACAAAGAATTGAGGTGAGAGAACTATATTGTTTTATTACTTGATTTCTTAAAGGCCCTACTACTCTTCATATATAGAGCATGGTAGATTACAACTCCCAAACAACTTAGACTCCTAACTGAATTAGATTACAATCCAAACCTTCCTAATCTTAACTCTTATTGTTGACTTGAATACGGACTCCTAATCCTAAACGGCTAAATCCAAACCTTCCTATCTTCCATAATCCAACTAAGGCAACCTCAACCGCCACTTTGATCTGCTACTATCCTTGGTCGGCGCCTACTACATGTCTTGCCAACCATAACACTGATACTATAAAATCATAAAGTTAGTAAGCATTAAATTATTAGTGCTCTTAAGTTTGGTAGAATAAATTCAATACAAATTTTGCAATAACAAAGGTTGAAAAGATGTTATTTCTTCCTAATCGGAGAGTGGTTGGGGTTTCGGGTCATGGCGGAGGAAGTTGCAGAGTCGAGAAGGTTTGACTACGTATTGGATCGAAAGAGGCTAGGATCTCAATCTTATAGGCAAGTCAATTGGATGTTGTGGTGGCCTCTTTGAGATGTTGCAAGCATGTATTCATTTCGATTGTTGCAACAACAATTATGACTATTGGGATGCAACTGTTTCTCTCCAATGTTGTAGTAGGTAAATTTTGATATTCCATCAGCCGATTTGAAATGTTTCAACAATTTACAACATGTGATTTGGCTCAAATCGGTCTTTTTGATGCTGCAATAGGTGAATTAGGATGTTTCAGTAAGTGATTTGTGATGTTAGGGTGGGAATTTTTTATGATAATGCTCCTCCTAAGACGTTCGAGGCTGTGTTCCACCCGGACACTTCATATGGCACTACGCATAACCCTAGACCCAAAATTTTTATTCAATCGAGTTTGCAGAGAAGTGTGTCTGTCTCTTGTCTCCAACAGAGCACCGCTCTTTGTCCTGCATTCTCTGTCTTGTCCAACCCGCTCCGATTAGATCCAGGCCTGCTGCTCCATGACCATCGGTCGCCTCTGATGTTTCGAGGCGCGCGCTATCCACCTTCACTGTTGTTGTCATAGCCAAGCTCCTGGAGGTGGTCACGTTGCCCTTGGGCGTTGGCATTGGCCAAAGGTGCTAGAGTTCGAGGATATCGGGAGGCTGTTGACATCATCGACACTCTTGGGCATGCTCACGGCGCTACAGGTGGTGCCCCTAGAGCCCTGGTAGACGTTGCCACTGTAGTGCTGCAGTCGTGGCCTCGTGGTCAGTGGCTAGCAGCACAATAGGCCGGGCCCGGTGAGCACCACGGCTCACCAGCACTTCTGCGCGGGTGAGACGAAGCAGTAAGGCATTGAATCGAGCGACGATGAGCTTTTTTCTATGTTGCAGCAGCTGATTTTGGATATTTACAGATGATTTGGGATGTTGCATTAGTTTATCTGATGTTACAACATGTGATTTGGTGGGATCAACTCGTTTTAGTGATGTTGCAGCAGGGGATTGGGATGTTGTGACAAGTGATTTGGAATGTTGGAAAAAATTATTGATGTTGAGATTATCGTTTTATCATTTTCTTGTGGCATGTTCCATGAAACATGGCATTGATATTGCGGTGGGATTTTACTCTCCTAGAATCGGACGCCAGTAAGCTATTTTTTGTTGTGTGCAACACGATGGCATGTTGCGGTGGGAATTTTCCAGCAGAGAACGAAACGGAGAAGAGATATTCGTGCCATTTATTGCCATCATGATGACATGTTGCGGTGGGAATTTTTCGGTTTGCATCGAACGGCAGAGCTACTGTCCAGCTATTTAGGTTCGACGGCCTGGAATCGTCTAGAGCGAGCGCTGGCTCCGGACGTCCGGACACTAGCTCCTCCGTTTAAAAAAATATAGCAGCATGTAACGGACACATCGTCAACCAAACGTGAGCATGACTCCCGATTCTCACCATGTAGCTTTTTCCTTCTTGCTCAGTTTCCTTCGCACCACATGCTCGCCTTGCCTAACAAATCAAGTTTCTAGGGTCCTGTTTTACATAACTTCTATTTGTAGATTCTAAGAATTCTAGAGAAGCTGTATCGAACGGTAGGATTCTATAGCAGATTATCAGTAAACGGATTTTGGTAATGAACTGTACAACTCGGAGAAGCAGAATATGATTTTCACAGGATTCACCATGAAGCGGATTGTGCAAAAGCATAAGCTGTGCCAAACAGAACCTAGAGCTAGTACCAAACATATATCCTTGCCTGGCAAGGTGAGGCTAGGTAGGGCAAAGGATCCAAACATATCTTCTATCTCTCGTTCTCTCTCCATCTCTCCCTTCCTCACAGCTAAATGGATCTAGATCCATGCTGTAGGGTACGACTGAGCTGCGAGCTCGTTCGGATGACCGATCGCCACCATCCTCCTCCTCTCCCTCCCCCTCTCCCGACCCCTTCTCTCTACTCACATATTTGGAGGATGGGAGGTGCAGGGACGTTAGGCATTGCAGGTCCGATTTGATTATAAGGTTACATTTTTTTCACTAAAAAGTTTTCCCCAAAACTTTAGGGTTTGATATTTGTTTTCAGTCTTTTCTCTTATCCAAGTTGAATCTGATTTGCCTTTTTATGTTTTTTATGATCAAGTGAATCTTCACCATACAATTTTTTGTTAAAAACTTTTGCTCAAAATTTAGTTAAAGTTTTAGTTCAAATTTTTTAAGTTAAAGTTTAAGATCTTCTTTTTTATCAAAGTTTTAGATCAATTGTTTTGTCGAAGTTTCAGTTCAAATTTTTAAGTTAAAGTTTTAGATAAACTTTTTTTCAAAGTTTTGGATCAAAAATTTTAGTTAAAGTTTTAGATCAATATTTGTTAGTCAAAGTTATGTCTAAACTAGAACATAAGAGTTATTTAGTTCGGAGTCCTAGTTTCAATTCTTGTTTGTTGTAAAGGAAACGACAGGAGGATTGTGCTTTAGGGGTTGTTGGGTAGCCTGCATCAACTTGGCTAGTATCTTTGGATGTAGTTTCGGGCTGTTTGGATGGCTACACGCGAGATCATTGTTGCAGCCTGGCTTTTGAGAAACGGATGTTTCTTTTGGGCTAGGCTGCAACAGTAATGATATTAACATATAATTAGTGAGTGTTAACTCATATTAGTACATTTTAAATTAGAATAAGGTTTAATATGATAAATTAAGTATTATAGAGTGTATTTATGTAAAATAAACATCATATTAATACTTATTTTTTATTTTAATCTCATACAACATATACTCATACAGGCAATCGAGCACAATATCTTCCCACCCAGGCTAAGCACATGTAGCCAACTAAACAAATAGCATTGTATGCACACAGTCTAGCTCAAATAATCCTAGCTCACTGGCTACGAGCCAGGCTATGTCATGTGGGTAACCAAACGGATCCTTAGTAAATCGTGGGTGCCGAATTTCCACGCATGCTAGAAAAGAAAGGGACAGTGTGTGCCTCGTGACCAAAACGGCACAAACAGTCAGTTAGGGTTGTAAAAAAAACTCGATGCTCACGAGCTACTCAAACTCGACTTGATATAGGCTCTATTCAAGCTCGGTTCAAGACCCTAACAAGCCAAGATCAAACCTAGCCACAAGCTCGTGAGCTTGTCGAGCTCGGACATCTCGTCAAAAGCTCGACTAACTCCAAATGCTTTCTGTATGAAAACAAATCTCATTCATTTTAGCCAAGTTCATTTTTCAATCTCACCATCTAACCTAAAGTTCAATTACCTAACATTAAGGCCATATGACTATATAACATGTGACTCATAGATAGAGCTATCAAAAAAGTTTAAAGATTCGCGAGCTACTTGAACTCGACTTGCTTTAGGCTCGAGATGCTAACAAGCCAAGCTCAAGTCTGGTTGTAGACTTGGCCACATCTTTAGCTCGGCTCGAGTTTCTATCCAGCTCAAATTTAAGACGATAGACTCGCTCAAGCTCGACTCATTGAATGTCCTATAGCCAGTCCGCACTCATGCGCAAAGGTCTATTGACACAGCGGAATGGCGGATGGTAGGTTGAAGAAGCCTATTGACATCAAAGCTTGGAGTGTCGTGTTGGAAGACAAAGTTTTGCAACCTTCATCTATCACAAAACCCCAAAATGAATCCCGTCAATGCATAACAGTGCTGCAGTAACTCCTCCCTTACACCGATTACGTAAACATGGCCAGGAGTCGCGAGTCAAGTGGCGTGTCTGTTAAAAACAACGGTTATGCACAATTGACAGTTGAGGATTGGTCAAGGTAACTTGTTTATATCGGATGGTTGATATTTTAAACAATACAGTAGTGATCCCGGTCCTGCGTCGCTGGCGTACGTCGAAGCTCTGGGCCGCTGCGTGCGCACGCCCTTAGACATGCATCGTCGTTCAGTTAGGGTTTTAGTGAGCTACGGGCTGGGTAAGGGCTCGGAATTACCGACGGGCAACCTGGCCGATTCAATCCTAACATCCGAGAACGTACTCTCCCCCTAAATTACCCTTCAGATCTTAATCAACCGAAACTAATCTCGACCTCTGATCTGCTTTGAAATTTTTGCAACTTTGAAAAGAGGACCACCGGAAAACTTCTGAAAAAAAAGTTTGTTGGTTATGTTAGTGAGGTGGTGAGAGCTGAATTGATCCGACCTTCATTTTCTTCACCACCTCAAACTTGGCTGGTTGATTAAAAAAGAAATGAAACTCGGCTGATTGTAGGATATATGACTACACTGTCAGCTAATCAACACAAAGGGTAAATGGATATATCACAATCACTCGACGGTCCCAAACTAGCAAGGCCCAATTCATGGTTGATGTGTTATGCTGCGTAGTGGAATATAGTAATGTTATAGGAATCTTTACTGCATCTAGTAAGATTTTTCTGTTATGGCTCTAAAAAGTTGCTTCTAAGAAACCAAGTCTAGAGATAGATAAGTCCTTTTGAGAAACCACCACAATGCTTAAAGGAAGTCTAAGTTTCTGACAGTTATTGCTTTATGGATAGTGGTTGTATCCTCTTTGTGATATTTTTCTCGAGTACACATTATCTTGTCAGCAGTATTTTCTTGCCAAGTCATTCTAAACATCCACTGAAGATTTTTCTCTTTTTTTTGCGAAAAGGGGTGGGATTTATATCAAAATTGAAGCACAGTACATCCCAATTTTACATCGAGACCCCTGATGAAAACAGCAAATACAAAGAGATAAAATGAGGCCTCTTCGACATCTTCTTCCTCCAGACATCGACCGTTGTGGCCCCGCACAAGTGCTCGATGCAGACCATCAATGTCAGAGCTCAGCCCTCCAACCGACCTTGATGACGGGCTTCAAACCTTGGAAACGTCGCAAGAGCCAATGACTCGGACCATAACCAAGACGTCTTTGTCCCACCGACGACCACATCACTGGATCAGCTGAGGAAACCCACTGGCACCACCACCCTCGACCAGAAGCAGGATGGAGACCCAAACGAGCAGGCTACCATCGCCAGCATAAAGCCCAGCAACACATCCAAACAATCACAAAAGAGGATCAAAAGTATCCCCCCATGGCTGTAACCAGAGCTGACGTAGAAGCCGACGAGCTCGCAGATGACTAACAGGAAGAGCAAAAGCCAGCGAGGCGTCACCTCCATTGACACCTCTAGGAGACCAAAACCTACACTACCAGATCACCAAATCTACAAACATAAACGCTTCTAACTACCTATCTAGCCATGCTGGACGTCGATCCACCCGTTCTCTACTTGCTCCAATCGTGGAAAGCCTACCAGAGGAGGGGAAACGGGCAAATTGATGAAATCGCCATGGTGTCTCCTTTGGCTATTATAGCAAGGGAACAAGATGATAAGGACCGGTTCATGCACCTTTCCATATCCACCGAAGATGATAAGGACCGGTTCGATTGCACTATATAAATATTACTGACTACATGGGAAAATAACACAACATAGTCGGGACACTGGATGGTTGCAAGCCAGCCAGGGTTCAATCCCTAGCTGCTATATACAATTTGGCGCCCAAAGAATGCCGAGGTCTCCACCCAAATTTTAAACATCGGTTGCCAATTCACAAATAACCGTATCATTTTTTTCCACACATGAGTGTATTATTTTAGCGGTCTCCGTATAGATTGACTGGACTCTATTGTGAAAAACTGAATCAAACAATTACGCGCGACTAACAACTATATATATCCCAAGGAACATTTACACGCTATTAGGCCGTCTCCAACAGGAACCTTAAATTTTCACACTTTAAAACACTATTATAGCACCCCCTATCACTATTACAGCCTCCCTCATTCCATCCATCTTCAACAGAAACTCTATATCTCATCCACTATCTTCTCTCTCCCATATTAAATTGATTTTTGCCCAACCGCCATAGCAGCATTGTTTTTTCCACTTGTTCCCATTGCAACGGGTATTGAATGTCACGGTTAAAATTCGTGGTACGTTTAAATTTCATTTAGTCGGAAATAAATATATTTTTTGGTAATAAATTTTTGAGACCGCATTTTTTTCGCCACCTGCCACTACGCAGTCGCAAAAGATTGTTTGCAGCGTACGAAATGATGTGGCTTCCACTACAATTTAGCTTGTAGAGGAAGGAGGCCAGCAGTCTTGCTGCAGAAGCCGCACCATCGCACTACATATATGAGGCTAAGGTAATCTCACTTGCAAGCCAGCCAAATGGATCATCGTTCAGCCTGGAATCAGTACTTGAGAGACCTGTGTTTCTCGAATCATTCTGCCGATGAGGAAGATGAGTTGGTCTTAGCGACTCTCAGCGCATGGCATGCGGACGAGGAGGCATCACAGCGAGGCCCTTGGGGCGGTTCAGTGCCGGGTCATCGGCGTGTCAACCGGAATCGGCTGGAGGGCCATAATAGGTTGTACAACGACTACTTTGCCGATCCAGCGGTGTACCCCGACTACATTTTCCGTCGCAGGCAAATTTGGAAAAAGCTCTCTTGTGTAAGTATTATGTAGTGATGGTGTCTGAGGTGCTAATGCTCGGTGTTCGTGCAGGTTCAGGATGAAACGTGATCTTTACCTCAGGATTGTGCAGGCGGTTCAGGAGCATGACCCGTGGTTCCAGCAAAGGAGGAACGCTGCAGGCGAGCTGGGGCTGTCCTCCTTGCAAAAAGTGACTGCGGCATTCCGTATGCTAGCATACGATGCTCCAGCCGATTCTCTGGATGAGTGCCTCCGGCTAGGGGAGTCCACCATAGTTGAGAGCATGAGGCGGTTTGTTCGTGCCGTCGTCGAGGTGTTCGGCGATGAGTACCTCCGTGCTCCGAATGAGGAGGACACTGCTCGCTTGATTGCTATCAACGAGCGAAGAGGTTTCCCCGGGATGCTGGGAAGCATTGACTGCATGCATTGGAGGTGGAAGAACTGTCCGACGGCGTGGTCGGGTTCTTTCACTGGCCATGTCAGTGCACCTACGATCATTCTAGAGGCGGTAGCGTCGCGGGACCTGTGGATTTGGCATGCCTTCTTCGGCATGCCAGGTTCTCTGAACGACATCAATGTGCTGCACCGCTCACATCTCCTCGACAATCTTGCCGCTGGCGAGGCCCCCAAGGTACAATACTCCATTAATGGACACCATTACACCATGGGGTACTACCTTGCAGACGGCATCTATCCGGAGTGGGCCACGTTCGTGAAGCCCATACAATCTGCAGTTGGGAGGAAGCGGCAACACTTCGTGGTTCAGCAGGCGGCAGCACGGAAGGATGTGGAACGGGCCTTCGGAGTCCTGCAGTCCCGGTTTCCCATAGTCCGGGGGGCAGCGAGGTTATGGGATCAGGAAACCCTTAACGACGTCATGACCGCCTGCATTATCATGCACAACATGATAATCGAAGATGAGAGACCGGATGGGGAAGTCGAACACATGTACGAGGGTGCTGGTGAGGTTGTGGAGACGTCGCACGACTCAACCCCCCCACTGCAAGTATTTATGCAGAGGTATCGTGCTATAAGAAGCAGGCAGGGTCATCACCAACTCCGTGACGACATTGTTGAGCATCTCTGGCAGCTCCACGGAGGAGAGTAGTATCAACCTCATCTTGTTTGATCAATAACCTGCTTAGTCCTATGCAAGTGCGTATTATGTTTAGTAGTGTGTCATATGCAACTATGTTCTACGTAAGTGCGTATTATGTTAGTCCTTGCATCGGTGTGCTCTGATTGTTGTTGTTTTGAATAAAGAACCGTGCACAATGCGAGATGAAAAACGAAATAATACAATGCATGCTCTCATGGACAGGTCAAATGTACCTAGGGGAACCAGGCGCTCCCCATTTCTAACAGCACCATTCAACAAAACAGCTCGAGCTTTGGGGACTGAGAAAATTCTATACATCGAAAGTGTGAATTGATTTGTAAATATTTTTGGACTGCATTAAGATGGAATCAGAATGTGTCCTATCCTATAACACAGAACATAGAAACAAAATATTATTGATCAGCTTTGCACAGCATTATAGAGATACTGCATTCGGAAGGTGTCCAGGTAGTACTGAACATCACTTGCAGCAGGAAGACAGGAAGGCAATAAATTCATTCTACTACAACTGAGAAGTCATTCCACTACAACATGCAAACAAAGCCATCTGGCGCAGGCTACATAACACAGGAGAACAAACTGGTTTCGAAAGGTGCAGATATGTTTCGCACAACCTAATTCACAAGAAAGAGCGTAAACTAGACGGATGGCCAAGAGGCGGCGCGCCTAGCTGCAATAATACTCTGCCTGAGGGTCCTGTAGTAGGCCTGCTGGTCTTCATCCATCTGCGAAAGATCCATGTTCATTATCTCCCTCTCCTCCTTTAACTTTTCCCTCTCCTCCCTTACCTTTTCCCTCTCCTCCTTGATCTTTTCCAATTGCACACGTTCCTCCTCAAGCCTGAGCTTTTGCTGCTCCATTCTCATCATCTCAGCAAACCTCTCTGCATTTTCCTTCTCAAGCTTCTCTTTCATGGCCAAATGTCGGTCAAATATCTCAACCATTGGGGCGGAAGCTGAGTTCGAGGAGGACGAACCGCGGGCAACCTCCTTCGAGCGATTGCGGCCAAGTGGCCTTTTTGGACGTGGACTGCCAATGGAAGGTCCTGCAGCTACACCTTCAGACACGTTGAGCCCGGGAGAAGACTCAACGTGCGGCGTCGATGAGGGGCTTGGCACGGCGGTGGTCTTCTGCTTCTTGCGCGAAGACTCCGATTGCCACTTGGGATGATTCCTCAACTGCTGCCAACATGGCATCAACGTGAACTCCTTGTGCTCCGCAGCCTGGAACATCTGCAATGCCGCCGCGATCTGGCAAGATGTTCCAATGTCATAAGCAAATAGCATAAAACCAGGAACACAAATGCAACAGAGAAGCACTGAGTCATGTGAAGCAACAGATTTGGTCCTGTATCTTTGCATAAGCTACAATTGTCAACCTTGGTGTTCTAGTCAGGAATCCCGAATTGAAAATAAGTTGACAGATAACGTACCGTGTCGGCCTCAGTCGTCCCACTCTTCCGATTACGCGTGGCCTTGCCATAGTGGCCGCAGAACTTCTGCACCATAGCGTTGATGAACCTCCACCTCCCCTCCAGAGACTTCTTATTGCGGCTCGAAGCGAAGTCTTTGTGCTCATGAAAGAATGTCTCGATCCTCTGCCAGAAAGCCCCAACACTCTGGTTGCTCCCCACCACGGGATCCATGCTCACGTTCAGCCATGCCGACACAATAAGAAGGTCCTCCTTCATGCTGTAACTGCTTCCACGGCCACCTGCAGATGCAACCTCTCCCGGTGCCTCTAGGTGCTGCTCCTCTCTGACATTAGAATGTGTCCCGATGATGCCTTCTTGGGTGTCGGGCACAAAATCGTCCCAGCTCATGCCATCGTCGTCACCACGCAGGAACGGGGCGTACTCCATAGAGTCCCTGCAAACCAGATACATGGCAGCAATGAAATACAACAACATTTTGATCATAGAAATGCAATTAATCATTGCAATCACAAGTTGGTGGTACAAAGCAATGACAGTAACTAGCTGGGAACAAACTGAAGGTGACCAGCTCTGTAAATTGGTTATTGAGGTCAGATAAGAACTTTGTTTTTAAGCAGACAAGCTTCATCTTTCATAAACCCATAGAAGAATATAAGGAATAAGAAAACAAAGTAAATGTGAAGCGATCAATGAACACATAACACTTTTTCATAACATAAACAGTGCACACTCGATTACTAAAATAATATTACGCCAAATGTCATAATATTACGCACAATACGAGGAGTAACGACAAATACCGAAGAACTAGATACACACCCTACCCAACTATAGCCTCCAAGAACGATCGGATTCGACGGACATGCCGTCGTCCGAAATCAGAAGCTGATCCGGGCTCCAGTCAATGGGAACGACGTCATCGTCGTCAACGTCCTTTGAGGGCGACGCTTCCTCTTCCACTGCCACGCTTGTATTGTCGGCGTGACCAACATGGTTGGCCACGCCACCACCGCGCACAGCATCTTCAACTTCGAACACGAGCTGATCCAAGTCCGCCGCAATGATGTCGACCTCCGCAATGGTGGCCACCTTCTTCAACGCGGCAGCCACCTCCTGCACACGGTCCTGCATCTTCGACACAAGCGCGGCAAGCGCTGCGGTGTCCATCTACAAGCACGGGAGAGGAATGACTACAGCGAGGAACTAAATTTTATCTTAACATGTACACTCCTTAACCATTTCATGCAATATAATTGGTATTAACATGTACACTGCTTAACCATTTCATGCAATATAATTGGTATTAAAGATGCATGTGGAGTGAAGGTTCAACCCTGAATGCACATGCCAATCCAATTCAAGATCTGCACTAGTCCACCACTTTAAAGATCAACAAACTTATTTAATGGGTGCTGATTTAAGATAAAATTGAGTTACAAACTAAATTTGAGGTAAACTTGCACAGTACTTTGCTTTACCAAATTACTGTATGTAAATTGAGATGTGCGACATGGAATTCTCTTCCACCAGCAACAAACTTGTTTTGCTCTAGTGATCCAACTCCTAAATGAGTCTACTCGTCTCTAGTAATCCAATCTACAAGCTCTTACACCAATTTTAGCTCAAATCAGCAAACAGAACTTATACCCCCCTACAAGTGAATTGCATTGTTGTCCCCCTCCCATCTCTCTTGTCATCACATTCACACCAGTCATTCAAACAGCATCTCAGCTTCCAAAAGGCCAAGGAACCCCAGCTAGAGCAATACAACCGCAATGCATCCAGAATGAAACAGATAGAACCATGTAAATCGAGGATAGGTATCTGATTTATGCTAGGCTGCAAGTTATTTCCCATCTTATGGCACTTTTTCAGCTTTTATCAACTTGCATTTCCATAACACGCCTGTAATATATCATTTTTTGACTACAAATTGTTCAAAATTAGTAGACAGAAACAATTGTTCAGTGCTTTGACATATGCAAATTCGAGATGGATGCAGATCTGACACTTGACATCTGTAAAACTAACCCCATTTGTCCCCAATCACATATGTGCACTCCAAAATCGAATCTACGTCGTCTCCCCACAGATTCATGAATCAATAATCCAACCAAGCAAAGAGATGCATCAGCTCAAACCAAGCAAAAAAAGCTATGAAGCAAGGAAGCCCTCGAGAAATACACGGATCTTCCTCACTACCGGCGGCGACCAAGCCCAACTCCGACCGTCGGCCACGCAAACATATGGATCTAGGAACCCGACGACTTACCGGAGGCTTGGGGAGGACCACGGTCGTGTTACTGCCGCCGAGCACACGGACGGTGGTGAACCTTCGAGCGCGGCCGCCGGCTCTCCGTCGCCCCAGTCGTCACCCACGGGACAGGATGCGTCGTCTCCCCGGTCGCCGGAACCTGCTCGCTTCCGTCGGCCACCGAAGCCGCCCGCCTCGCCTCCGCAAGGGCTCGCCAGGACCGCTTCTGCCTCGCCGCGGGAGCAACGACTCCTTCGCGAGAACCCACGCGCACAGGGAAGCCGTCGCCACATCGAGCCCCAAAATTGCCGTCGCCTGCCCCCTCCCCGCATCACTGTGCCGCTCGATACGGTGTTTGTTGGACAGGGATACGGGAGCTACAAACGGTAAATCTCGCGCTACAGTGCTTTGCAGGAGGCGATAGCGTCTCCGTTGGAGACGGCCTTAGGATTTCTTCCAATTCCCCAACCTCTTTGCACCATCTTAATTTCGCCTCTTCACAATAAGACCCTATTCAACAACGGATTTAGCCTTTGGGCATGCAGGATCACTGGTGCAAGCAACCAGCATGGTTGAAGATGGCAAATTTCTTTGAGGCAATTATGATTAGTTAGTTCGATTATTTGGTGTGACATCTTAATCTAAGCAGAATGTACGCGCTGACAAAAAGGATGGTAGTTGCATTTCAACAAGCTACCATTGAAAACATGAGGATCAGGCCGGGTACTGCTGCAGTGCTGCCGGTGGTTATGAGATTGTCAGGTTTGTTAGGATTAATTTTCAACGACTTATTTGCAAGGCCTACTCATTCCTTGTGAATCAATATAAAAGTTTCTGTAATATCGACTATATTATAGACGGTTATAACTTCATCTATCATACAGATACATATAGACGGATTTCTTGTAAAATCATTTATGAGTAGTAAGGGTCACATACAGTTTTTGTTAAAACCCGTATGTATAAAATATTATAAACGGATTTTTTTTAAAACTATCTGTGTGACCTTCTCCTCTTGAAAACTATTTTGCTTCGTAGCTACACTCATAATATGTGGCATACGCAGTTCATGATTTACAAATTAAACATCACAAGCATTATTTACATATCACATATTGACACATTATTCAGAACATGAATCACACATTGTTTAGAACTTTAACACATATATTTACATATCACAAAGGTTAAAAAAATATCACACATCAGCACATCACACATTGTTTAGAGTACATAAATCTAGCTAGTTATTCATAATTCCTAGCTATACACATTTTGCTTCCAAAAGGACAAGATGCTTGATATCATTGACGTCATCTTCCAGAAGGACAAGATGATTGACATCATTGGAGATGTTGTCCTCCAGAAAGAAGAGATAATTGACATCATTGGTCGACACAGTATTCCAAAAGAATGAAATGATTGACATCATCTTAGCTGTCTGTGTTTCAGAACAATATCAACCCAAGTATCATCTTCAATAATCATCTCCCTATCATTCGGATCAGACTCCATCCTAACTAACTCAGTTATGTGCCAGAACTAAGCTGCATTGCTAGGGATGTCAACGGGGAATTACCCGTCGGGAAATTCCCCATTCCCATCCCCGAACAAAGGAAAATTCCTCGTCCCCATCCCCACCCCCGCTCGTGGGGACTATTTTCTCTCCATCCCTGCGGATAGCGCAAGCACCACAGCTCGTCCCTGCCGGATGCTTAGCTCTTTCGTCAGACACTGCGACGACCATGAAATTCTCCCTGCCAGCCATTGTGACTACCATGACTCGTCCCCACCGGCAAGAATGAACACCACGGTGGTCAGTACAATTGTGTACTCATTTACGCTGTTATGCATAACTGTGACTGCAGACTGAGTTCTCCATTATGTGGCTAGATTGATTTAGCATTTCTGTAATAACTCAGATTTTTCAGTTCAACCAAACTGAAGGTTCTGAAACTACTTGTATACACCAAAGGTAAATTGACTACTATAAACATAGATCACAAAAGCAAGCACATGCATTGAATCTGATTAATTTCCTAGCATATCATTTGTTTCCACCAAAATGACTTGATCTTGGTGAAACATCTAGAGTATTAGAGCCACCCTGCAACATGAATCAAAACAGGGGGTTAGAAGAACAAATTAACTTGCTCAATTTTATCAAGTATATGTTGAGATTTACCATTAGCGGCTCAGTGTAGCTAGTAAAAGATTCAAATTCCTCAAACACTTGATCATTATTTGTGAAACTTTTCTGTTCTTGTGTCGGAGGCATAGACGTCTGGCTGACATTATCTTGAGAGATATTTTGGCTTGCTCTTTGCTTCTTTTTCTTGTGAAACTTGTCGACCCAACTTTCCGTTCGCTTTGAAGTCCTTTTCTGAACCTCCCTTTTCTTTATTCTAGTGATGTGAGAGAAATCTTTAGATAGTCTAAATGGTTCTTATCCCTCATATTGGTTACTTGAAATAATTGAAGTATCTTTAGTATTGTCTTCAACTTGCCAGTGTAGGTTGTTCAGTACATCATAAACTAATGAATAGATTTCTTTGAAGTTAGCTGCTCGAGAAGCAATTGTAAGGAATTTGTGAGACAGAAGCTGATAGCGTCGTGCCGCATCAACTTTTGGATTTTCCAAAACATTGTTGCCAGGAATGTCTTGTACAATCCCACATCTTGCTTCACGAGTCCACCTCTTCAAAACATAGTGCTCTGACAATAACTTAATATTCATCATGTCAAGAACTTTTAGAGCATGGCTACACAATATTTGAATCCTCACTACCAGGATATGGACTTCTAACGACGGTCAAAAACCGTCATGGAACACCTAATCCTGTCAAGAATAAGCTTCCGTGGTAGGCGTCCATCAAGCATTCCAGTTAGGGATACCTCCTTTTCGCTGATAGGAAATTGTCACGAATGTCTTTCCATGACGGTGTTTCCTGACGGTGGATATTCCTGACGGCTCCTACCTTCATAGATAGTTTCCAGTGATCCGTAATGGTTATTAGCTATCACGGTTGTCTTTCAGTGATCCCTGATAGTTGCTTGTCGTCACAGTTGGTTTTCAACAATCCCTAATTGTTCCGAGCGGTCATAATTGTTGTATGTTTTCCTGACTGTGTATGTACCATCAGAGTTAGTTCAATTCCGCTGACTGGGCAGCTACCATCATAGTTATGCTTTTCCTGACCGGTGCAGCACACAAACTATGAACTATACATAGCACTCACTGATCAATCACTTGTAGTCACTATTCACATCATGCAACACACAAATTTCGAGAGAGAGATATCAATTCAGGTCATAGTTGCAGTCTACATAAGTCAAACATCTCAACAAGTGTGCTAAGTCCAAGCAAGTAGTAACAACCTGCTAAACATAACTACAAAAGATGTTATCATCTACTTTAAAACTACCACACACATATGGTTAACAAAAGCTAGCTATCATATTCTGTCAGCTATTGTCAAAAGGATAGGAAACACACAGTTATTTTTCACTAATTGACTTCATCATAGTTTGTATTGTGGTCAGATGGTTCAAGGTCAGCATGAAAAGATCCAGTATCGGCCTATATAAGACAAGACAAAAAGTACATGGTTAGAATCCATTCAACATTGTGCAAGATAAAAAAAGCAAGAGTCTTGGATTGCATAACTAGTACAAGAAATGAAAAGAAAGTGAAAGAGTAAGTTATTTTTTAAGTACCAAAATCTACAAGGAGAATTAGTACAGTTGTTACAGATCACAATAAAATCCATGTTGCATCAGTTTTAATAAAATTAGCACCTAGTTGGCTAGTTGGATGATGTGTTAAATCTAGCTTGAACTGAACTAAGTGCTCCACTAGTAGCTAGTCAACACAAAGAAGAAATGGAAGTACATGGTCTTCAACATGAAGGCTAGTTAAGGGGGTTACACAAGGTGGCACTTCCATTCCATTTCTTGCATGAAGCACCTATGGACAACATATAATCATTTGTTCTGTATATGAATATGAAACTTTAATTTATGAAGATAGAAAAGGGAGCAATCATCACCAGAAGCATCTCCCTATTGATGATTGTTTTAGATTCATAATGATGAATGACATCTATGGCTTGGCGAGCCAATCATCGATTATCTTCAAGCATAGCTCGGTAAGAGAGGGAGGTCCTTGGTCTAATATTGTTTTCTTTGGCAGCAATAAGAACATAAGCATTCCTTACAGTACCATGTCCTATTGCAAGACAGCCATGTGGCATACCACCGATGCTCTTGTACACAATTTTTCCATCAAGCAGCTGCTGCTCCCAACCATCCCCATGCTCAGCTTGGGTAAACTGTGTATAATTATCCTACAATATAGTGACATATTTATTCTCCATGTTTTGAAATTATAGTAGGAATGTAATATGGGAAGAATATTCATTTTTAAACTTTTTCGCTACTGATGGGACCAGCATTTCCACTGCTATCAATGTTCTTCTATCCTACCTTCATGCAAGCATATGTGTTTATGGGGTTGGCCTTTTGAACTCCAAATTTGACTCCTTATGAAGCTCAATAAATAGTGCATTGGACATGGTCAGATAGGATTAGCGTATGGTACATAACATGTAATCACTCCCATACCAGAAATTGTTGGTACTCTCCGAAGAGTCTAGAGCCACCTCTATTTTGAGCCACATCTTCTGATTGTAAGCATATTGTTTGACCAACCTTTCCCTTCTTCTTGTACTCACTTGAACACCAATACTGACAAAGTAGTCGCCATCCTTGGGCTGTGGAAAATGTTACCAGCTTGGCCTTCATGTACTATTCAAATTCAAGTTCTATGGTGCAAGCAAAAGTGTCATCGATTTTTTGTGCAAATAATCTTTATGATATTTCTTGAACACAGCAACTCGAGTCTGGTATATCATATTCTTAACAGCTTTAGCCATACAATTGCCAATGACATGATCAGCATTCTACTCATCTTCTAGCTTTACTTCATAAATATGCTACAAATGAAATGGCATAGTTTAGTTAATGAAATGTTAGGAACAAAAAGCTCCTACCACAACTCATGTGCTAAAAACTAGCTATTTAGCAATGGAGAGAACAAGGCATCAGACCTACTCTATGTGTGTTTGGAATGCATTTACCCTAGTTTAAACCACAAAAGGTAGTTTACACATTCAAATAAACTAGTACAACATGCATGAACAAATAATTACCCAAAATTTATCTTTTACTCTCTGTAGCAGTATTTTCTTCATCAAGTTTCTTTTCATAATAGTCATCCCATATCTTTGCAAGGCGAATATGATTTGCAATTGGAATGCCAGCATGATTCCTCTCAAATACCACTGTTGGATACTCACACCTGACAAGAACACCAAGCATTGGACCAACCTTCATGCTACTGTCAGGATCATAATCAACATACTTAAATTGACTGCAAAATTGTTACATTAATCAGTCACGGTCAAAAGAATGCAGGACATACAATAATTTGTTTAAGCTAAACAAAAACTCACTCGTCGCCTTCAAGTTCAAGTGAAATCTTCTTTCCCCTAGGTGGTTGTTTATATTTATTTGGGCCCCTTCCCTTTGGAGATTTATCTCTTTGTCTTGATGATAGGCACCTCCTTTTAGATGGGGATGCAGAAGCTTCTATAGAGTCATTCCCAGTTGAAGGTTTAGTACAATTAGGTGTAGCAGAGTTGTTCTACTGCTCAAGCGCAGCAGCACAATTTTGCTGATCAAGTGTAACAGAGTTGTTCTGCTGCTCAGGAACCATTTGCGATGATCAACGGTGAGTCTGAACAAAACCAATGTTCTCCTACATTGCAAAACACAATTAGAAAGGATAAGTGCAGTTTACATATAGCCATGAAAGTGTGCATGAACTAGAATAGTGAAGGTAAAAAATAGAGATCTCAGCACAAAATAATGGAAGTTTTCAGCATAACTTAAATCAAACAATTACAAAATACATCCAGGTTCACTTGTGACTTGTGAGCACAAATAAAATAAAAGGCACACACAACTTGAATCAAACAATTAGAAAATACATTCCAAGTTCACTTGTGACTTGTGAGCACAAATAAAACAAAAAGCACACACAACTTAAATTGCATTAGCACAAATTCAGAAGTCATTCTTATTGTAATCTGGTGCTTGAAGCTGATCATCAGTATCATCATTTGTTTGAACATCTTCACATGGAAAATCTGTAGAATCCATTATTGACTAATATTTCCAACTCCTTAGGACCAGTTATCTCATCAGATGTCATAGGGGAGAGATTTTCCATGTCAATGCCTAGATCAATAACAAAAGTGCCTTCCAGCCCATCATCTTGAAAAACCTCATATCCATTTTCTAACCCTTCAACAATGTTGTTGTCATCAGTCATATGCTCAGCTGGTACCATATCTCGGGGTGGTACACAATATACAACAGACCAATCTTGCAAATCTGGATGGGTTTCGCACGAGTATGGTAAATAAAAAACTTGTGTAACTTGACTTGTCGTCACAAAGGGTTCGAAGTTTGATAGCCTAGAGTTATGCTTGATTTCTACACGGCCCAATTGTTCATAATGTCGTACAACAGTAGCTGTTGGATCAAACGAATGACACCAAAACAACACTAGCTCAAGCTGAATCATGCCCTCCCAACAAATTTTGATAATGTCTTCAATAACACCATAACACAGGACACACATACACTGCTGTTGCAAGTAGTTAATCCTGATCTTAACCTCTCATATCTCTCCGAACGAAATCTATAGCCATTAACATCATAACAACCATAAGAACTAACTCTTAGGCAAAAACCATAAGATATTTGGCGCAATGCACTATGGCTACTTGAGCTTCCTTGGAACTACATAATTGTAAAGTTAGTTATTTTGTATTGATTTTAGAAATAAATTATTAGACACATGAATAATGGTTTAGGGGTATTACTAGAATTTTGAACCAATCAAAAAGGTTAGGGCCATGTCTATTTGCCTTCCCATATTTCTAGCCATTCAATCTTAAGTCATGTATTTGCTTTTGTGTTGGTCCAATTCTGCTCTTCCATTGTTCTTCATTAAATTTTCTATATGGAAAAGGTGAAGTAGCATTAGTAACTATAAAAAACATTACATACATAGCTGATCCAACTATTGTAGAAATTTTACTTATGTGAAAAAATCATCCATCTCTGGAATGTTAGTGAGTACATATAGGAATGATGCCTTATACTCTTCTGGTATGAGGTCACGACTAGGTTGAGGGCAAAATAATCGGCAAAGACATTGAAAAATTTCAAGGTCGCATAAAGCTGTAAATGATGTAGCACCATCATCATACCTTGGTGGCTTATTTTGAATTGAATGGACTTTTGAGGCAAAATACATTAACAGAAAGTTTGTGGCCTCCTCAACAAGGTGAGCCTGGACAATTGAACCCTCAACTCAAGCCTTATTTCTTACTTTTTTTCTAAGTTTTTGGATAAACCTACATGGACCAAATAAACTATAATTTCAGTTTTATCACCGATGCATAAAAAAATTAAGTTTTAGTTGATTGTTATATACCTCTCATAACGGTACATCCAACCGGTTTGTACAGGACCTCTTAATTGAGCCTCATATGGGAGATGTATCATTAAATGTTGCAAAGCATTAAAGAATCCAGGGGAAATATCTTCTCTAGCTTGCAGATCAACACCACTATATTCTGTTCCATTGCTAATACTACATCTTTCCTAAGTTCTTTTGAGCACAATTGCCTATAGAAGAAACTAAGTTCAGTTAAACAAACCCGTATATTCTCTGGGATGAAGCCACAGAAAGCAACAGGGTGCAATCGTTCCATGAAGATATGGAAGTCGTGACTTTTTAGGCCAAAAATCTTCTTTTGGAGCAGGTTCACTCCGCACCTAAAAGTTGGTTGCATATCCATCTAGAAATCGAAGCTCTTGAAACCACTTCAAAATGATGGGCTTATCATTTTTGTGTATGCAATAAGGTGCCCTCAGTTCATGCCACTTGCCATTTTTATTCAATTCTAAATGAAAGGAAGGACGACTGCAGATCATTTTCAAGTCTTTTCTCGCCTTCATGTTATCCTTTGTCTTATCTGGGATGTCAAAGCACGTGTTCCATATAGCTTCAGCTATATTTTTCTCATTATGCATAACATCAACATTGTGTGGAAGCAATAATTTATGGTAGTAAGGTAGTTGCCAAAGGCCACTTATGTGTGTCCAATTGTGTTCTTTACCAAAATTTGTTTCATCCCCCACAAGAGAGTTCAATTGAGCCTTGACTTGTTCTCCAGTTAAACGAATTGATGGTTCATTAAGAACAATTGTGTTCTTCCGAAACACATTTGCTTGTTTTCTAAATTCATGGTTCCTAGGTAGGAAACGTCTATGGCAATCAAACTAGTATGGTTTTTGGCCATTATGAAGTCAAAATGCCTTAGAGTCACTCACACATATCGGACATGCCAATATCCTATGGGTACTCCATCCAACAAACATTCCATATGCTGAAAAAGCATGAACTGACCATAGATAGGCGTCCCTTATCACAAAGTTCTATTTTAGTGAAGCATCTCATGTTTGTATCCCCTCCCACAACTTAAGTAGTTCATCAATTAGTGGTTGCATTATGACTCTCAAATTCTTTGTTGGATGTTGAGGACCAAGGATTACTAAGGCAATAAATATGAACTCCGACCTCATAGAAACACTAGGGGGAAGATTTAGTGGCACTACAAAAACCGACCAACATGAATAAGGAGCAGCAACCAAACTATATGGTGTGAAACCATCAATTGGCTATAGCAAGCCACACATTCCTCGGCTCACTTCCAAAGTCTGGAAAATCTATATCAAACTGCTACCATGCTTCACCATCACATGGATGAACCATTTTACCGGACTTTAAGGGCTTGTACAACCGCAATAGTTTTGTTGTTTCCTCATGTGCATATAATCTTTGTAGTCTATCAGCAATTGGGAGGTATCTTAAGACCTTACGTGGAACTTTATTATGGCCATCTTCATAACATATGGTACCACATAAATTACATTTCTCTTTATTCTTGTTATATTTATAATAAATCATGCAATTGTTATAGCACACATCAATCTTTTTATAAGGCATACCAAGTCCTTCCAATAGCTTTCTAGAATGGTAAAAGTCTTTTGATAGCTTTGACTCGGGTGGCAGCAGTTCATGGATTAGCTGTAACATATCATCATAGCAGGAAATAGACATATTGTACTCTGACTTGATGGCTAGCATGCGGACTATGGTAGACAAGTGTGAGTCTGCTATTTTATCATGAACTATCTCATCGGCACCAGCAACCATCCTATAGAATGCTCGTGCTGAAGGAATGGACTCTTCATTGACCATTATTTGTTGTTCATTACCTATGTTAGCCAACATATTGTCCATCCTATTATTTTCACCGAACCCCTCATTTTCAAATGAAGGGCCGGCTGCATCTTGTCTACCAACAAATCTCTCACCATGCGCTATCCAGTTGTTATAGTTTTCCTTGAACCCATTCTTACACAAGTGTAATTCTACATTCTCCTTTTGAGCCTAACATAATTCCTATAGATGGAGCATGGAAATTTGGCAATACCTTCTTCAACTAAACTAGACATAGAGAAGGTATGATCCAAGAAGTGATTAGTGTTTTCAATCCATTCTTTAGATGGTCTACCACGTTTCCAACGAGCATACATCCATTCACAATTTGCCATTGGTTATAGCTGAGATTACCATTAGGATGAGATGAGTAAAACTATAATTTTTTAGTCAATTTAAGCATGCGATTTTTCCTACTACTACAGGTTATAATTCGGCATCATTTATGTGTAAATAAAGTGTTTATGCTATGTGTATTATAAACAAAACAATATAAAAGTATTTGTAAAAATAACTCATTAGGGGTGTATGTGTCAGCACACACAAACAGCATGAAAGCATCACACTATATCGGATTCAACAGAAAAGAACGCTAAAAACTTTGGCACATTATCATAAATGATCAGAAATAACATAGACAAGCAAATTTTCACTATGATTTAGTATAGATATGAAGAAGTCTTACCATGAGAATACAGGTGGAGGCAAAAAGCAGATCACGTGGAGACAAGTCTTAGACTAGATCTACCCACAAGTTTGACATTAGATTTCTTGACCTGCACCACGGCATCATAGAGGGTCATATTATATTTTGAAAGGACCTATATGCATGAACATCATATGTCAGGTTTATGCAGAGAACTCATAATCATCACTCTTAGTCCATCCAAATGAATTTTCTTTTAGCACCTCATATCAGAACCAAACAAAAAACAAAAGAAAACAGAAGGAAACTCATAATGCTTCTAGATCTCTGTTTATGTAATTTACTTTGGGTCAAATATCAGATTTGGTTGTGGCAGTATTCAAGCATGGTGAAGACATTTGTCTCTTTTCAATTAGAGAAGCTGAACAAACTGATATGTAATGAGAACACAATTCAAAGTAATGTTTCTTAATGGCTGTACTAACGACTAAAAGTGCAGTCTTCTTTACTTGTTAATTAGTACGCACAATTAGTACATAGAAGAAGAACAGACGTGCGCCTATATCTTACTCTAGACCATAATTAATTTTTTTGTAACAAGAGAATTTGAGTCTGATTTGTGAGAGTATAATACTTTTTCCTTTGGCGCATTAGAGTGTCAACAGATCAATTTCCCCCGGGAAAGCTCAATTAAAGTACTAATTAAATTTGTAACTTGCAGATCGACAAATGACATTACAAACAAATAATCATTGTGATCCAGAAGAGTGAGTGAGAGAGAGGGAAAGGGGGGCTGTTACCAGAACAGGACTCGGTGTGCCTCCAGGTCTGGGTAGGAATATGAAGAGGGAGTTGGGGAAGGAGGCGTAGGCCTAGGAGTAGTGGAGGATGCGACTGAGGTGGACCGTGCCGCTGGTGCTCCGTGGTGGCTCCGGTGGACCAGAGGAGGGGCGGTGTTGCAGGTCATCTAGAGTATGCGCTGGGCAGATGAGAGCAGGATTTGGATGCAAATGATGGTGGGAGGAAGAGAGTTTGGTGGATTTGGGATTTTTGGAACAATGGTGGCTCTAGGGTTCATCGTGTTCGGTGATATTTGGGGGAAGTGAGTGGGATTTGGGGAAGAGAGCTCAATGGATTTGGGGAAGGGAAATGGAGAGAAGGTAGGCGCGGGAGCCAAGCCTGCCAATGAAAACTGGTCTGGCGCGCTGCATTTTTCCCTCCCACTTGGGTCGCGCCAATGGAATTTGAACCTTGGCGGTACATTCACATCACGGTTGCAGTATTCGTGACCGTGGAGGTGGGTCAATTAGGGATGATATGGGCTACTGTGATAGTTGAGGTGGGCTAGTCAGGGATACAATTTTTTGTGACTGTGTAAGTGGACAAATCAGGGATATCGATCACTGTCGCCGAAAATTGAGTTTCTGGTAGTGCCTTTCAAATTGTTGACAGTTGCAAGAAACCATTTTTGTGAAGGGATCACCCACAACTATGTACTCTTCTTCCATTGCAGATTTTTTGTCAAGAGCCCCAATCCCTACTGTGTATTCATTAGTCTTTCCAGTTGCTCTAGCGTACGCTACCATTGATCTTTCATACTCAGCCTGAAAAGCTTCAAAAATACATGGAGTATATAATGTGCTTGCTTGTATCAACAAAGGTATCATCATTTTTATCCTTGGTAATTTTTTCCTTGAGTTATATTCTGAATCAAACTCTTTTGGCTCACTTGTCTGCAACAACCCTTTCAAAATGTGTGAAAAACCGAGCAATGTCTAGATCACATTTTAGATAGTTCTTCATGTCATTGTTTAAGCTAATTGGGTACTTCACATTCCTAGTGTAAATACATTCTTCATGTAGCATTCATCTCATTTCTCCTTTTGCTGATAGATAAAAACCAGCCATGTATCATTTTGGACTTTACTTCTTAAGGCACTAAAAGCTTCTTCAAAGGTTGTCTCATCCTCATATTCATACATGCAAGCATTGAAATTTACTAGGATGTTGGATTCATCACTCTTGAGACAAGCCAGGTGCTTTGACATCATTTTGCATAATATGAAAGGTACATAACTCATGCCAAGTTTCAGGAAATACTACAGATATTACCTTTTTCATTGCCATATCTTGATCATTGTATATCGTTCTTGGGTGCTTTTGATTATGTGCTTTCAAAAAAGTTTTAAACAACCATTTGAAAGATTCAAATATTTCATCGTACAGTAGAGCAGCCCCAAACACTACAGTTTCTCTAAAATGGTTAAATCCAACAAACACACCAAGTGGTCTAATCTCTTTGTTTGTTCCAAATGTGGTATTAAAAGTAATGACAGCACCAAATTGAGCTAGTCAATAAGCATTTTAGCATCTACCCAAAATATATTGATTATTGTCTCTTCACAATCTAGCTACATAGCAGACTGAAATGAAGGATTCTCTGCACTTCTATCTTAAAAATACCTCAAGATACTTCTAGCTTCACCATACATCAAATTTCTTTGTCTCTTAGTCTTTAAGTAATTCTTATAATCTAGTCATGTGTAACTAAGGTTACTTGAGCCACCAACTTGTCTACTAGCTAATTTGTGAGCATCTTTAAGCATAATCCTAGAAGCATCTGCCATGTCAATTTGACAATCTTGTACATTGAAAATTTTACTTTGTGATGGTATTAGATGACATGTTTTTGACAGTTGAAGGATATTGTCGGTGACATGGGAACCGGGGGTCCCGAGTCTCGAGGTCAGGACAGCAGAGTGCCACGTGGCGTCCTCCCTCGGGGATTATCTCCTCGAGGTCCGAGAATACCAAGTTCTGGGAGAGGGTGCTCGGGGTCATGAACAGTGGTCCCCGAGTAACCGAGTTTCCCGAGGACCCGAGCAGACACAGTTCCGGAAGAGGGTGCTCAGGGCCATGAACAGTGGTCCCCGAGTACCCGAGTTCTCCGAGGACCGAGAAAAGGCATATCCGGGAGAGGGTGCTCGGGGCTATGAACAGTAGTCTCGAGCACCTATAGTTCCCCGATGACTTGAGAAGCCCCTTGCCGGTGGACCCCACAAGGGCTCAGCGGTGAGGTGTCAATTGGTGAGAGGTCCGATGCTGCATTTAAGAGAGAGTGTGGCATGTCACTTCCAACCACTCCCCCCACGCCTGCTATCAGTCCCTGCCACTGCCTGGCAGGGAGGCGTGGGGATATTTAATGCGACGGGTCCCATCGCGCGTCATCCGGCACGCCTCGGGATATCGTCGCTGGGCTCTAGGCATATCGTCTGCCGCCCTGCTATGTCAGGATTGCTCTGACCAGGCGGGCACGCGGGGTTGCTCGGTGACTGCCCGGTGGGCCCTCCCTGCTGCACCCGCTGAAAAGCGGGATGATGACGACAGGACCGGAAGGAGGCGCATTTTCAACCCCCCCCCCCCCCCGTAACATCAAGCTACAGTCCATGATGGTTATTTTTCTATTTATAGCACCTTGGGACTCGTGCCCTCCTTTCTGGGCACGCCAAGCCCCCCCCCCCCCCCCGACGGTATAAAAGGAGGGGGTGCATCCTTGACTAGGACAAGTGCTTCAGAACACAAGTTTTTAGAGGTTCTGGAAGTCGACCAAGTCTCACGAGTTGAATATACCGAGACACGCTATTAGACTTAGACAGAAATCCTTGTAACACAAGAGATCCTCAGAGAGGCATTTCCAGAGTATTTATAGCATACACACAGGAGTAGGGTATTACGCTCCTTGCGGCCCGAACCTGTCTAAAATCCCCTGAGCATTTATTTCCACTAGCATCCGATCATCCATCCCACCTGTATCCTATTTACTCTCATTAATTCACGTACGAGGTAGATTCAGAATCATCCCCCTGGCCGAATCTCAAAGGGTGTCCTTTTGAATCCCCGCTTGTGGAGCTCATCTTCCGACAGATATGTTTGTGCTCAAGTACCAAATCATATAACTCATAATTTCCTTCTTCTCGATTTAATGTTATTACCATTCGAACATTGCAACCGGTTCTCGTTTCTATCCGAGGATTCTTTGTTAGATGATCTATTTTATCCTTGCCCCTTTACCATCCTTTGAGTATACAAATCTACTAGACGTAATTACTACATGTACTGGACTCTTGTTGTTATATTGTTTCCTTATACCATCCCTAAGGAAGTCACTTTATGGACGAGAATCCCTTCGCAAATGGATTTTTGTTCCCTTCAGCGTTCCAATAGTTTTTCTTCACGGTTCCCGTCATAAAAGGGATTTCCGAGGCTATTCACTCCAGGATGGAATTCTCTCTCCTTTTCCTTCACAAATCCTTTCGAAGGAAAGCTATTAGAGATAAGAGAAAATAAAGAGAACGAAAACGGGAACGAGAAGGAAAATCAAGAAGGGAACAAAATGAAAGAAATATGGTTGAGGATGGGCTTACATCAAAACCTACCATACCACATATGTGACCAGAAATTCCAAGCCCCATCTACACTATTAAATTTCATGTCTATCCTTGGCATCCAATACGGTGGCTTCTCCATCCTAACAATAAGACAACCTGATTCTCATGATTTTGATGTTTGATCTACCTTTTCTTCAGTACATCTTTCACAAAATTTCGATTGCCAAAAGAAAACTTAATGATTCAACTGAAGCAAAATAATCTTACCTGTGTGACTTATTTCCTTTCTTCACTTAATCTTCACATGACGAGACAAATGGGGAGGAAAGAAAGACTACGAGAGGGAGAGAAAGATCCTGAGAAGGATCAATGTTTGGCGCCAAAAAAACAGGCTGTGGTTGGCGCTCTTTTACTTCCCAGGCTGGTGCTCTTGCCTCTCGTACTGCTGCATTTTTTTTATGTGCAAGAAATCAGAGCCATTCAGATAAGGTAGAATGTAAGGTAGAATATAGTTAGATGGTTGAGATAAGAGCTCATTCTTCCTCTGCAGTAATAGAAGCAAGATCCGAATCCATCTGTGCTACAGCGATCAACTGCACAGTGTACGTTCGGTTGGTTAGCCAACAAATAAAGGCCCTACCGCCACGCCACGTGAGCCCACCTACAGCTATTTGGAGTACAGTAAGTGGCTGATGGGCATGGTATGCCCATCCCAACTAGTGAGTGACAGTCAAAACATGTCAGGGCGGTCAGGTACACTGCGTGAAGTGTAGGACTTCACGTCCGATCAAGTCACGTCAGACAGTCCCATGAGTGACTTTTCTAATTGCAAACGTTTTGCCAGTACTTTTACTAAGACCATCTCTAACAACTATCTTAAATTTTTATCTTTAAAATACCATTACAATATTCTTATCACTATTATATCATCCTTATTTTTTTATTTTCAGCAGCTACTTCATTTCCTACCTTCTACTTTTTTTTTCTCTCTTCGGTCCCACGGTCAGTTTCTGTAAACAGCACTGCTACAGTACCGACGGTGTTTTCGGCTCCGAGTCCCCTGTCAGGGTAAACAGTACTAATACAGCAGTTCTACAGTGTTACGGATGCTACGGTAACTCCGCAGATTTGCACTTGTATATTCTTGTAGTACTGTAGCAGCACTGTAGCGCACTGCAGAACTCGGTACCGATTCTGCTGGAGATGCTACAGTGCTGTTACAATAACACGTAAACTACTGTATCACTGAATCTGCAAATTTGAAGGATCTGTTGGAGTTGACCTAAACCGTTAGTTTACTGTTGTTCTTCACAGAGGAAAAAAGAATGCTGTCTACAATATTTGCAAAACAAAATGGTCGTTTGTTTCGGGATGCAATGTCGGATCGTCAAATAGCAACACAAAAGTAAAAGTATACGATAATTATATGGAAGATAGCTATCTATATTATTAATATATATGGTTTCTAAATGAGAATTGTCTGTATTAAAGTATTCTATTTTTTGAAAATTTCTCTCGTTATTTTTTCAGACAATTGTAATTTGTAACCGTCTGGGGTAGACGACTCAAAATAAACATATGTACAGAGATGTTCCACTAAATTATTTTTTATAATATTGATATCTAACCGAATTTGTTCATAGTTTCTCTATTGTATTTTGTTGTACAAACCAAATCACCACGATCATTCCCGTGGGAAGTATCGCATACATCATAGATATATTTATAAGATTAGACAGCTACGCAGCCACGCACAGGCCGGGGCGGATCTTAAGCAGGTGGTCCTTGGGTGTGTAGTAGGTATATACACCAATTTCCCATCTGTACATATGTTGGATGATCGATGCGCCTGAAAATTACTACGGATTCTTCAAGGCGGACATATTTGCTTGATAACTAATGGAAAGCTAATATCAAGCCCAGCCCGTTGATATATACTAAGGCCTTAGGCATCTGATGCCATGTGTATAAACGAATGCCCTTGTTATCTGGCTGCTTCTTTGACGACTTCTACTTAGTAATTTACTAAGCGCTAGTGGCCCAAGTGAGGCTAAGAGCCAGGCTCTACGCTGGCTTAAGGCCACTCCTAGTGCATAGTGTGTATGCTTATTTCATAGAGGTGAGAGAATGAATAAATTAGTTTGTAGATAAAAACATCTCAATGCATAGTATCTATGTGTGATGTATGTGTAACTTTTCATGACCAATTGTTAAATAGAAGAACACACTTTAAGAGCACTAGCTTTCCACCAATTGTTCGACAGACTTTTAGCTCTTAGCTCCACGTCAGTTTTTAAGTTTGTAAGCTAAGATAAAATAGTTTAAGTATGTATTTTTATATTAAAATAAAATAAAATAGCTCATTCAAACATTTTCGGTGTATTCATCCGAGCTCTAGTTACGAGAATTCTTAGAGCGGAGCAATACAAACATATCCTATATTTGTTGGTTTCTAGCTTTAGGATATTGTGCTTAGTTTGATTTTCCTGAAGAAACTAGCTCATTCTCTATTTTCGTTAACTACTCTGTCACATCATCTTTTATCCTATATGAACGTCTAATTAATACCTAAGAAACTAGCACTAAGAGCGGCCTAACTAGCGCATTAGCGGATATATACATTGCAAGATGCTTGACCAGAGTGCCAAAGAAATGATAATATTGTCACATCGTTAAGCACTTGTATGTAAATTGTTCTCTCTAAATTAAATTGGTGTTTAAATAGACTCAACTACCCTGTTAGCACACCTTAAACATCTGAAACAAACTTAAGCACCTCTTCCTCCCGGACTCATCTGACGTGGTAGAAAAAATGGTTTTCTTATATAAGCACCATGTCTGAGCACTACTTCCACTGTACATGCCTTAGAGAGGCACTCCACCAATCGATGTTTATATTCCAGCCGTTGAAATTTAGCATGAGCATATACTTGACCCTAATAGCAAAGTGATTTCTTTATCATACTATACCACAGCATCTGAATTATTGGACAGGTGCAGGCACACATGACACACGCACATAATTTGCCTAATCATGCAACCAAGGATATCATGCATGTAACTAATGTAGCAAGCACCTTCAACGACCAGATCAGGTCGCTGATCGCTAGCTTAATGCGCATATATCCCTTTCTTTAAGCATCCGGAAAAGAAAGAAAAATGAAAGAAAGAATGGAAGGGCGTTGCTTTCATGTCGGAGCCTTTCGGTTGTGCGATGTGCTCACCTCACCCGTCGCTCGCGCGCGGGCTCGCGTTGATGCGCCCACGTCGCCCTCGTCTCTCGCGGATATATACGTGCGCACGCACCGTATGGTGCACCCACACCGGCACACGCACGCGTAGCGCCAGAGAGCAAAGAATCCATTCGCCGCAATGGTCATCGTGGGCGCCGCCGTGGCGGTGGCCGCCTGCGCGACAGTCGCGGCGGCGGTTCTTGCCCGGACATCGTCGTCGTCTTCGTACGACGACGGGAGAAACGGCGCCACGGTGGCGGTGGAGACGTCGTCGCCGACGACATCGCAGGAGTGCGCGGTGTGCCTGTCGGTGCTGGAGGCTGGAGCGGAGAGCTCGGACTGCGTGCTGTCGGAGTCGGCGGCGGTGAGGACGCTACCGGCGTGCGGGCACGGGTTCCACGCGGAGTGCATCGGCAGGTGGCTGCCGCTGCGCCCCGAGTGCCCGCTCTGCCGCCGCCCGGTGCAGCTCGCCGACGGCCAGACGGCCGCGAGGGCCGTAGCGTCATCGGCGACGGCGGCGCCTGCGTGGGCGCGGCCGGCGAGGATAGCGTGCGGCTTCGGCGACGGGAGGGTGGTGTGGACGCGCAGCCCGTCCGTGCAACAGTAATTGAATGATGATGCTATAACTTGCTTATGGTTTGGACTTTGAATTTGTTTTTTTATTATTGTGCATGAGGATTAGTGTAGCCTGATTATGATTGTCAGGGGGAAAAACACCTCAAAATTAGTGGTTGAAATGGGATAGTTACTTGTAGAAACCTAGGCGCAGGGCAGGAACGTACTGGCCAGTCGGTGGGGGTTTTTTTTCTGTCTGTCTGTCTGTCTGTTACAAATACTTGTGAAAGTGCATTACTAATTTCTTAGGATTGACTCTGGTCATGTGCCTGAAACTTTGTTATAATACCAGTGACTTCTCTCTGAACAATTGGATGGGATCCAACATCCAAATCCTCCTCTCTCTCTCTCCACCCCACTAAATATAATAATATAATCTAAACCTAACTGATACATTCCTCCTATCAACCCCATCAGTTGCTGCCAACACGCCTCCTCCCCCTTGCCCTCGTCGGCGTCCACCTGCGGCCGCTCCCCCACCCGTACCACCGCGGGAAGGAGCTACCAGCTCAAGGTGGCGTGGATTAGTGGGCTTCTCTTGTTTCCGCACATGATCTCCTTCCGATGGTCATGCGGTGGCTGATTTCGGGTGGTTGGAGTTGGGCCAAACCGTGACATCACAAAATTTAGAAAGTTGTTGGTCGGTCTTTGTATGGCGACCGCGTTACAAAGTTCATATGAATGCGAGGGCAAAGCAGTCGGGCCTAGCCCGAGGCAGTTCCAGTGGGCTACCCAAGAGACGCAAGCTAGCTAACGAATGGGGTTGGGATCTCACATGTCGACCCATTAGGGCCAATTCTTGTTGGGCATGAAAATGGGTGGAATTGTAGTGCACATAGTAATGTCAGGCCGAAAAGGGTCTGGTATTGTGATAGGACAATGCATGGAGACATATGCCTTTGTACTCTCTGTTTTTGTCCTCAAGAACCATCCTTTCTCTATTTTGTTTGAGCAGATCTAGGTACGCTTGCTGTTAGGTTGGGCCATTGCATGGGCCAAAAGCCAATTTGGTCTCGCAGCCTCCACCACCGGGATGTTACAAGTCGCATAAGGTGACCCAACAACCAAGTTTGCACACCCCATCCTCCATGAGCTCCCGCCGTCGACAAGCTCGCTCCGGTGAGTTAGGGGTTGTTGGGGTTAGGATTTTGAGTTAGGTAGCCGTCAAACTTAGAGGAATGGTCGGGGAGCGTACGCCGGTCGACGATGGTGGCGAGTTGTGGATAGTGTGATGAGGCGGCAAGGGCACCATCGGCCGTGGATGGTGGAGGGGCAAGGCACCGGGCACGGATTCGACGTCGGGGACACCGCTAGAGGCGGAGAAGGAGGGCAGTGCGGGGCAAGCATGACAAGAAAGAGAGGAGGTGTGGGCCAGAGGCTTGTAGAAGAGGCTTGTCAGCGTTAGATACAACGCTGGTTAGCAAGGAGGTGGCGGTTGTAACTCCCGGTGTTTTGCCTCTTTTCAAAATTCATAAAAATCATGCATAAAATGAATCATGCCGCTGGTTATTTTATTTGGTTCTTATTGGTACTTTGTGTTGTAGGATTTGAATTCAACTCTAATTCGTAATTCAAATCCTAACCACTATTTAAATTCCAAAATTTTCTCTTGTCCACGCCCTTGTCGGATTGAATCTTTTTCTTTTCTAAACCTATTCCTAAACCTCAAATCTATATCCTCTTGTATTCCTTATTCTCTAAAATCTTTCGGGCTTATTTCCTTTTGAATCCAAAGCCCCTAAATAATTTCCAATCTTTTCCTTTGTTCAAATCCATTTCCCTAAATTCCGTTCCAAATCCATTCCTTTATTCCAATCTATTCCCGGCCGAATTCTTTTTCATCATACCCTTCATGCGCCTAGCAGTGTGGCCCAACTCCCCTCCTTTCTTCTTGGGCTGAAACCCCTTTCCATCTCAAATCCCAGTCTTGCATCAAGTCCAACTCCTTTTCTATTCTTTTGCTCAAACTCTAGCCCGGCTTGGCTCTACAGCTCGTTTCCCTCTTTTCTTTTCTAGCTCTGCAGTCCAACAAGGCCCAGTTGGCCTCCTCCCTCTCTACCTGCGCACCCGCACCGCAACCATCAGCGGGCATTCAGCATTGGTGCCCAACCGAGCAGAGAGACGCCCCTCTCCCTTCCCGCTTTCCTATTTTCTCTCGCCTACGCGTGCGATCCGATCCTCTGTTCGACGTCTTCAACCTCGCTATGCGGCCGTAGCTGTCCAGCGCGGCTGAGTTTGGGCTAGGTGCAGTCTCTATATATGTTGCGCTAGTGCCGAGGAGCGCACCTGTTTGCTGCCTAAGCCGCCTGCGCGAGCTCTCGCCGTTCGGCCAAGGCATCTTGCCGCCGCCGCTTACCGTTGGCCCCATTCGCGCATCTCCAAACCACGAGCGGCACCGACGAGTTCATCATGTCCGGCTCACACGTTCCCCCTCGATTTCCTTGGTGAAAAACCCCATCTGCACACATCCGAGCTCGTGATCGCGCGCCACCGGCGAGTTCCCCATTGGACCGGGGCACTCCCGCCATAGTTGCCTGCTGCCGACCGCCGCCGAACGTCTCCGAGCCTATAGGCGTCGCCAGTGACTTTCTCATGCCGCGTAGGCTCAGTCGGCACACCATATCTGTTAGCATTAATTTTGACTAGCGTGTTTGAGTCCTTAGTGAATGCATGGTCCTGTTAGCTGCATGTACGCGAGTAAGATAGTACATGTGTTTGCGAGTCTTGCATGTAGTGTGTGCTAGTTTAAGCAGCATCACAGCATGGTCCACGTTAGTTAAAGTAGAGTCATTGGATTAAGTAGCTAGTGTATATACATGCATGCATGTGTGCATGCATAGTCAGCTGAGGTCAGGTTAGATGACCGATTCATGTAAATCATGGATCGGGATCAAGTTATGTATGTATTAGTGGTTTAAGAATAGTACTTAGTGGCTAGCGGTGTGTTGGGAGTTTAGCTTGTAATCAGGTTTGCATTGTTATATAAAGAGCAAGAGAAGAGACATGAGCTATGTGGGCAGCGTCGCAAAAAGTTTGTGTTGTTCTTGTGTGTGTGCGTTGACCACCAGTGAGAGAGGCAAGGCAAGAGGAGAGCCTGTCCGTGAGTGTTTTGTGCTAAACCCAAGAGTGATTAGAGAGAGGGAGCGATTCTTCCAACAATATCGGCCCAAGGGCCTTCCTGCGCACCAGCTCCCCGTTCAAACCCCGTGAACAAGCTCTCGCCTTTTGGCCGTGGCATTTTTGCTACCGCTGCTTCTGTTTCCTCGCCGCCGGCCAGACCCGTGCTCCTCGAAGCCAGAGACCGTTGCGGTTGAGCCTACCTCATCACATGCACACGATTTTGCACCTCGCCTCCCCTAGAAGAAGCGCACACACATCCCTGCTTTGAACCACCCCGACCACCATAGTTGGATCGAGTTGGAGCTACTCCAATACACCGCCATCGTCAAGGCTGGCACCGCCGAGTTCACCGCACCCATAGGAACCAGATCCGCCACTCCCCTGCCAACCTTGCTCCTCTCCGTGCTGCATTGGCGAAAATGGTGAAAAAAATATGGGCTGGAATTTCAGCACCACCTGAATGTAGTAATGGCGACGCACTGGCGAATTTTTTAGGGACACATTTTACTGTGTATTTGTCTTTTTCAACCTCTATCACAAATGTCTTGTCTCCTATGGTTCCAGTTGCAAACCACAGGAGATAGCGAGTATCTCACACAGCTACTTATTCGTGGGAGATAATAGGCGGCAATATATGATAATAGAATTGTGATGGCTTAGAAACTGTGTGAGATGAAGTTTTCTAAGCCATGTGAGATGAGCGTTTATGTGGTAGTGCTTGGCCATGGCGGACTGCAGCAAAGGGATACTAAAGAGCCCCGATGCTCTCTCTGTTTCCCCTCTCTGTTCCATCTCAATCTCTCTTTGTAACCGACTCTAGTCCATGGCTCATGGACCTAATTAAGAGTCTATTGACCCTTGACCAGGTCAACATAGACTGTTGACTTTGACCACTGATCGGTCCCACTTGCCAGTCATATAATATTTTCTTATTTTCCAATAATTATTATTAATTAACATAAATTAATTAAATTTGAGGAATATACTAAGAATATTCCTCCTCTTTTCATTTTGTGGAATTAACCTTCCAAATGAACTTTCAAAGCCTGTTTCAGCTTCGATTGATCCTTTCGCCTAAATTAACTAAAATCATAATCTATCCATATGCACTAGTTTGGTAATTCTTTGGAGTTTATTTGGTTCTTTGTTAGTTGTTCTTAGTCCTTTATTTGCTTCCATTGATAAATCACATTCACTAGATGAAGGAGAATTTGAGGAAGGACCTGAAGGCTCGAATTGTCGAAGATTAGTTCCTGATAATATCTATAATTAACTGGGCTAATTTTGAGATTAACGATTGAACACGAAGTGAGACACACGATGTAGACAGGTTCGAACCCCCGGTTGGAGTAATACCCTACATCATGTATGGATGATGATGTATATGTATCTCTCGAGTCAAACAATGTGTCTAGACCTATTACAGGGAGTAGATTGGGTCTAAGGTAAACTAAGGATGATGTCGCCGAGTATCTCCTATAGTCTTAGTGCTTGCGTCGAGTTGCAGATGTCTAAGTTTCCTCCATTGTCCCCCTCCGGGGGTCTGGATCTCCACTTGATATAGGGCTGATATGCCGCCACCTATCCAGTTATAGTCGATAGCGAGTCTTTCATCTTGTCTACCAAGACAAAGTAGATGAATCCAACTTGGATACTAGTCGTTCTCGAGTTGGGCAACAAATTGAGACCTTTCTACTATAGGTCTTCTAAATTTTTGGGTGTATCAGGTACCGCAGATTTGGTTCCATAGTATTAGGAGTTGTTAAACATGCGCACAGCATACCCTGTCCATATACGGTGTACTCCTTATGCGTATATACCCTATAGTTAGATATTCGATAGTAGACCCCTAACTTTACTTAGGAGGAAAGGTTTCCACAAGTGTCCACTCGAGTACTGCCAAGTCTAAGCCTGGTTGAGTAAGGTGGATCAGGCTTGCAGTCGAAAGAATCGAGCAAAAACATATCATAGTCTAGGTATCAAGTGAAAATGCAATTGGGTCGAGCGCCCTATTGTTAACCGCACTCGAGACTCGAAAAAGGACTAAAAACTCAACTGATCAACACTCAACTCCGAGTAGAGTTAAAAAAAACCTTCAAAACTTGAACCACTGGATATAAGCGCATTTAATGCACTAAAATGGGTGTGCAGAGATTCACACAACACCATCATCCCGCCTTTCATGCCAATCAAGACACCATAGAGACAGGAGTGATTACCAAAAAGGAGATAAATTTTGGCATATTTATCTGTATAAACATGGAATGTAGCAATCTTTCCTCGCTCTTGCCGCCAACCTTCTTGCACAAGCCTCCATCTTTCTCCCCCCAAACATGTGCCACTGCTGGAAAACTTACATCCGTGAATTCCGGTTCCCCCGTGAAGACCTTTGCTCCTTCCACACTGGAGAACCAGCCCGACGCGAAGACCATCGGTGCCTCACCTGAGCAAATAGACAAGATGAGGCACCTGACTGAAGTTTGGGTGATTTCATCGATACAAGAAACAAGACTAAAGGAGCTTGAGGTTGAAGGGATAGTGCCTCATCACGATCTGGTTGACTCGAGGCCTACATCTAGTGAGGAATTCCCATCTTACCGATTTAACTACGAGATCATGTTTTTTTAATCTTTCTTCCGATGTGGATTCAATGTTCCCCCTTCTAAGTTTTTTCTCAACGTACTCGATTGGCACCAAATCGAGCTCCACCACTTAAATCTAACCTCCATTACTATGCTTAGTGTCTTTGTTCATCTTTGCAAAGCCTTCCTCGGCATCGAGCCAAGTTTGAATCTTTTTCAGTACTTTATCATCTGAAGAGGAACAATAGGAACAAGTGTGTTGGAGGTTGTGGCTTCCAACTGTGATCTGGAATGAAAAACTCCTATATCCTGGTCACTTTAATCTCCTGCTGGCAAAAAGATTAGAAAAAAACACTGGTTTTATATATTCGACCCTGACCCAATCCACTCCCCCTTAGTCTATAGATGCCTCTTTCCCCTACAAAATCCATTATGGATGAAGAAACACCGCGAATCCAACCACACCACCTACTATGTCACGAAAATTAGTGAACTTAGGCAAAGTGGCATAACAAGGTGGCACGTGGCCAAAGACTTCATTAGTTGGAGGTAGATTCCTTTAAAAGTGCGGGATCGCTTTACCTGGGAGTATTCTGGAGACGAGGATAGCTCCAAAGACGCGGTCGGAGGTAAGATTTATATAGCAATTTGTTGGTTTTGTTATCATAGTCAAACTCTTTCAAGTGACTTTTCTTGCTTTTTATAGCTTTGTCTCCTCCAGATATTGTTGCTCAATTTGGCAAACTCTTCTCTAAAGAAGCACAAGAATGCTCTGCGCAGCCCTACTCTCTCACGAATCCTCGACCAAAGGTGGTGATTTATCAAGTAAGAGAGCAACATTGCTTACTACTTATTCAACCTAATTCGACTTTTTGATTTCAGGTCCCAGTCTTTCATCAAGAGGACATCCTTATGATTAAGGTCATTGACCTTGATGACACTTCCTCTTCTAGCACCGACGACAAGGGGAAAACTCCAGTTGATCGAGGGGCTGAAGGATCTCTTCGATCCAAGAGATCATCTCCGCTATATGATCTAGCGCCCCTCAAGTGCTCGCGGGAAAGAAGCCAGCTGGTACTAACATTGAGTTATCAAGTGATTATTAAGTTTTTTTATTAATTATCGAGCACTTGCACATTGACGCTTGGTCTGTATAGGTGGCCTTTCTACAGGAGATAGCCGAAGCCACTCCTCGATCGCCTCCTCAAGTAACCGACACATTCGATGACTCGGTAAGAAAGGTAACCTTTATCAAGTTGACCCCCTCACATTGGTCATTGTTCTGAGCATTGGCTTGGTGAGTCCAGAATGATGATAAATCATTGTGGGTTAGTTTCTTGCAGGCAATGACGACCTTAGCTTCATCAGATCTCCTGACCATCCTTCCAGCAGAACTGAACCCTACCGTCGGTATGATGAGGAAGAGAATAATCAAGAACAGAAGTCGAAAGTTAATGCGCTTATCCCGGTCAACAAAAAGTTAGATTTGAATATTTGTTTTGACTTGCGGCTTCCCTTCCCATTCATGATTCCATTTATTGTAGTTTGCCAGGTCTAGAAAAACCAAAAGAAAAGACCACAAGTGGTCCTCTAGTTACCACAATTACATCTCCCCCGTCTCCTCGAGTAGAGCAAACTTTAGCATATGCTCCTGAACCAAGCCTGAGACTCGATGCACCCGAGGCTCCTGTAAGCCCACCGGCCGTTAATCGATGGCGGCAATGAAATCCTACCTCGAGGCTATTTGCACCCAAGCAACAGCTGCCAAGGCCCAGCTTCTGGCGATCGACCCCATGAGTTACCAGAAAACTCTCAAGGAGAAGGATGGTGAGCTAACCGCTCAACAAAAGAGGATTGAAGGTCAGTTTTACCCGCAAATCACTAGTATGTGATTCAAACAACGAGCAACTAATGATAATTGCCTTTGCCTGCCTTCTCAGATGTTGAATCTTAGAAAACAAATGTAACCCTTCTTGATGATGTAATGAAAGCCATTGATGGAAAAGATAAATACCTTGCAAGACTCAAAGAAACTTCGAAGAAAGCGAAAGCTGATCGAGAAACCATGGCTGAGGCTTTGAAGAAAGCAGAAGCTGATCGAGATGCTACAACTGAGCCTTTAAAAAAGCAGAAGTTGATCGAGACGCTGCGACTTCATCGCTTCGATAGCTGAGGGAACAAACCATCGACCACATGAATCAGTTGGCCTTCCTCAGCACCAAGACGATGTTTGGTCTCCTCAAGAGCTACAATCCAAATCTTAACACCTCAGTGGTGACAGAGGGATTCGAATGCTCAGAAGAGGAGGGAACAAAAATTATGAAAAGCATTGAGACACTAATACCTGCTTTCGTTGAGTCCTTGGGGCTCAGCCTATCTGACGACGAAAGCGAGGGTAGTCCTTTTGACCAAGCTTGACTTAAAACATTTAAATCTTGATCAGTAGTATGGGGATGACTGTAAACATTACTATTATTTTGCTTGTCCAATATGCTTTGCCGTTATTCCCTTATCAATGAAATAATGTTAGAATAAGTAGATGCAAAACTAACCAGTACATGTGCTGACCATCCTCGAGACTTCCTAATGGAATATCCATCGATGCCTGAAAACTCAACTAGATACATGATTAGATGCGTTGGCCTTCGAGTAACCACTCAAAGCAACCATAATAATAAGGAAAAGACTAGTATAAAACTAGAAACATGAATAACATGATAATGTTTTGTAAATTTTCACCAGCTTGCACTTTGACCAGTGCGTGAACATGAACTCGACAAAGAACACATATAGAATTGACTAGAACTTCAGAACCTTGTTAGCTATTAGATGTGAGATGTCTGACAATCTCTTGTGTCATTATGCCTTATTAGTTGTAGTTGTCCGTCATCAACCCAACACATGCCTCTGATGGTTATATCCAAAGCAGTTGATGCCAAGCTAGATAAACTTTTGCAAAAAATACGTCCTTACTGAATAAATATGGTATTACTATGTAGCTCCCAACTCTCCGGTCGAGGAGGAAAACATACTCGATCGGCGAGTAAGAAAGAACATACATGTACCATCGAAAGTATATGATGTAGCCCTCAACCCTCCGCTCGATGATTGGATCGACTGGAGAGTAAAGCCATAGCATCGAAAGTATACGATGTAGCCCCTGACTCCTTATTTGATGTGATAATCAAGATAGAGAATAGAGTTTTAGCATCATAAGATACCCAACGTGACCCCTAACTCTTCGCTCAATAACTAAGTTTGAGTAGAAAGTGGAGCATAAGCACTATCATCAAACAATGTAACTCCCAGCTCTCTAGTTAACGTGATAGTAAATAGAGAGTGAAGTATAAGCATAAAAAAATACATGATGTAGCCTCCAACTCTATGGTCGATGGTTGAATCGAGTGGAGAGTAAATCATAAGCATCGACTTATTCTTCTCAACCACGTGCTCGAGGGTATAAGCCCACGAGCGTACGACAATAATTATGTTATGGTCATCGAATGAAAATCGAATAGTTGGGTAGGTGAGCATTAAAATCCCACTCTCACTCATGCTTGTTTTCACCACAACTTTTGATTTTAACATGTCATAATGACACCACACCCCTCTTTGCAGAGATTAGACAAGTCATAACACCTAACCGATGCCTTGAGTTCCATGCCGTGTGACCGAGGTGACCTCGTCATCACGCTCGGTGCTATCGGATCTTCATGGTGCCATTTCCGCAATATGATATGTTTCCACAGCTATAAATAGGTAAACTCGGGGCCATCCATTTTCACCCTATCTCCTTCCTTTTTCCTTGCCCATTGGCCAGTAGAAACTCGTAGAGCTTGAAACCATGGCTTTCACTCCATCGTCATCTTCCAAGTCATGTTCAAAAATTGGAGGAGTAGAACATGTAGCCCCAAGGCCTCTCGCCATGGTTCCACCTGATGTCATCATCGTTTCCTCCGATGACGAGGAATCGATCGAAAGGCGTGAGAGGAGAAGGAACATAATGTCCGTCGGAGGTCGTCAACTCTTCACCCACCACCTTTGGCGTTTTCTCGACACCAACGCTACGAAGTGAGGAACACAGAAGTCGGTGACGTGAGCCATGTGGGAGGGAGATGAAGATGGTGATGATCTTGATGAGATCATCGACCAGGTCACCAACGAGGTCTTCGGCAATGGAGACCCCAAGCCTCCAGTGGTGAAGAAAGTGTGGTCGTCTTTTCCGTCGACAACCGCCAGATTGCCTTCACACCCTATAGAGGACCACTCGGCATCGTCAGTGCCGATCAGTAGCTCCAGCAGGGTTTTCGCCTCGGCCACCTTCCCTGGCCCTTACGTTGGTCAACAGCCAATGGACAATCAGTTCCTGCTCTATGAAGGAATGAAAGAGATTCCTCGACTTGTTTCAGGGCAAGTAGGGGTCCACATACTTCTGAAATCTTGGAGGTGGTGGATCTTCCCTATTTGCAAGAGCTAGGCGAATCATTTTTTGTTAACAATATGTAATAGGATAGTCAGTCTGATCAAAATGTAATCGACTTACCTTATCTATGAATGGAACTGCCGGATTTGTTCTATGTGCCATGTGTTTTTGAGTATCTCACCGTTTGGAGTAGGTAGATGTATTGATCCAGGTCGAGTTTCTTCAACTACTATATTGGGCCCTTTCCACCTAGGTGATAACTTATGGCGCTAAGCCTATTTCTGCACCTTTCGTAAAACAAGGTCCCCAATAGCAAGTTACCTGAGTTGGACTTTCTGATTGTGATATATACACAATGCTTGTTGATACTTAGCTGCTTGAATGGATGCTCGATCACGATACTCCTCCAGTAAATTGATATCGTCCGCTCATAATTGCTCTTGCCCTTCTTTCGAGTAACTTTCCACTCGAGGTGATCCATACTTCAACTCAGTCGGGAGCATTGCTTTTGCTCCGTAGACTAAGAAGAAAGGAGTTTCAACGGTGGCCCTGTTAATCAAGGTGTGAACGGCTCATAGTACCGAGGGAAGTTCTTTCACCCATCGTTTCAAGTGGGCTTTTTGCCTATTGAAAATCTAAGTTTTGATACCATGCAAGACTATACCATTGGCGTGCTCAACTTGACCATTACTTTGAGGGTGAACTACTGAAGCGAAGCAAGTTTTGATGTCAAATTCTTCATAGAATGCGATAAAGGTCCCTGTCGGAGGATTAACTCCTGTCGCAGGGATCCCGAGAGACCCCTTTTTAGAGATTCGGCCGGGGGGATGATCCTGAATAAGTTCGTCGGAGAAATAAATGAGAATGAATGCAACGGCCGGTGGTGGGGGTGTCGACCTAATGCGAGAAGAAGTAAATGCACCGGAATTTAGACAGGTTCGGGCTGCACGGGGGCGTAATACCCTACTCCTGTATGGATGCTATAACTGTCCTAAGGAAGTCCCTCAAGGATGTTGCTGGTTACAAGAATGTTGGCCTAACTAAGAGCTTGAGGCTCCTTGTTCTTCGACTGGAACTGTGCTCGACCTTGCTCACAGTGTCTCTCTTGTGCTGTGTTCTTCGTGTCTACTCTCGGTCTCTCATCGTCGGTCCGGTTCGTCTTGGGGTTGGGGTTTTTTCGCCGTTGTCCTCTCTTGCTTCTGTGCCGCTGGCTGCTTTAAGTACTCGCCGGCCACGACATGCCCCGAACGGAAAAGAGGGGGCTCGAGTCCCGAGACGCCATAAATGGAAAGGGCGTCATCATTTCTTCTGGGCGAAGTGACCGGGGGTGGAAAATGCGTCGCACGCCCGGTCGCCCGTCACCATAAATGCCCTGGCAACGGGCGCCATGGAGAGGGTCCACCGGGCAGCCGCAGAGCAACCCGGCGTGCCCGCCCTGTCTTGTTCCCCTGCCACAGCAGTGCGGCAGATGGAACGCCTTGATCCTTATGACCTTACCCCAGGACAAGCCGGATGGCACGGGACGGGACCTGTGCAATTAATGACCCCACGCCTCTCTGCCAAAACATGGCAGGAACTGACGCTGAGCGCGGCGGGAGCAGTTGGAGGTGTCAGGCCATGCACGCTCATTAAATGCGGCCTCGGACCTCTGGCTGGTTGAAACCTCATCGGCAGGCCCCTTAGGGGCCTTTCTGGGTCGTCGGGGTACCGATTGCTCGAGGGTACTGTTCACATCCCCGAGCACTCTCTCCCGAGAATGCCCATCATTGTCCTCGGGGTGCCGGGTGCTCGGGGGTACTATTCACCTCCCCGAGCACTTTTGCACGAACCCTCGGGGAACTGAGTGCTCGAGGGCTGCCACGTGCAGCCCCGAGCACTCTCTCCCCAGCACTCTTGTACGGATCTTCGGGAACCGAGCGTTCGGGAGCTGCCGCACGCAGCCCCGAGCACTCTCTCCCGGAACTTAGCTCTTCTGATTGTCGGGGGACTAGGGTGCTCAGGGGTGACCGGACACCTCCCCGAGCACTTTCTTCCCGGTGCTTGGATTCCGTGGATCAACGGGGTACCGGGGTACTCGGGGGCCACCGACCGTGGCTCCGAGCACCTTCTCCCGGGACTTGGCCTTTTCTCATCCCACAAGAGAGACCTCGCGGGATGGCGCCATGTGGCGGATGGCTGGCTTGGCCCTGGGATTCGGGGACCCCCGGTTCCTGATACACCGACAGTCCCACTTTCGAACTAGCTACCGTTGTCTATAATTATCCGATGCAGAATTCTGAATCAAGTAATTATGCTCCTCATGAACTTCTTAGTCGCTTTTACGGTCATTTTCCTCACGGGTTCGGCATTGATCCACTTAGTGAACGTGTCGATATACACGAATAGGAACTTATAAGCACTTTGGGCCCTTGGAAATGGTCCTAGGATATCTAAACCCTAGATGGAGAAAGGCTAAGTAAGAGAACTTGTTTACAGAGCTTAGGCTGGTTGAGTGATCTGCCTTCCAAAAAATTCGTACTTTTTGACCAGCTCGGAAACATCCTGGAGGGCAGTCGGCCAATAGAATCATTGATAGAAAGCTTTTTCGACCTAGGTGTGGTAGGACTCATGATTACCACACATGACTCCATGGATATCAAGCAATATTCTATTGACCTCTTCCTGAGTGATGGACTTCATCAAGATTTCGTTACTCCCCTTTCGGTAGAGCTTGCCGTTTGCCAAAGCATATAGCGTGGGTCGTCCTTGTGGATCGTCCTCGTGGCGTTCCTTGCGACGGTTGTCTATCACTCTCCATAGATCATGCTAATCATGAGGGATGTGGTTTCTCAGGTCTTCCTGGTTGCTACTCCTATGAATAGGGTAGTTAAAGCATAGCCTGCAGGAGTGCACTCGACCCCGACCACCCAAGCTTCCCATCTATGATCCCTCAAACCGACGCCTTGTCAACTCGGTAATGTTCACGTTCATGGCTCCTCGAACTGGTGCCTTACCAACTTGGGTGCCTAGAGCTACCAGGGTTGTTTACTCGAGTAGCCTGGATCTGAACCGCATTGAGTAAAGTCTTCACTTGATTGAGCATCGGTGTTAAAGGATTCACTGAATCCAACTCGGGGAAAGATCTTAGAATCAGATGAGTGCCCTAGATGTTAGCCTCTAGAGTACTAAAGACACCACTAGCGAGGCTTGGCTACGGCTGAGTCGATGAAGCCTCATGACGATTGTCCTTAGAGGATATGTTCCTCTATCTTGGGATCGCTGCTGGTGGAGGGGTGCCCACCGGAAGTTGTTGTTGAAGACTAGATGGCACCTGACCTCCAGCTGTCTATCGATGATCAGTAGTATTAGGAGTGAACTGGGCTCCAACCACAGCTGTTCCTGGCGGCATATCTCTAGTGACGCTGGTACCATGGGCGGCGGCTTCCGTTGCTGGATCCACGAGAATCTTGGAGCCATTGTTCTCTGTGGAATTTTGATCTACCGCCATCGGGTCATCGGGTAGGGCTCCGACTCCTCAAGCCATGAACACGAAGCAATCTTTTTGGCTACTCTGGCTATCGACCAATTTGTCATTGCCACTCTCCTGATCCTCACCCTCACTGCCGGTGTCTATACATTTGAGAATGTTTGGCTCCTTGGGATCCCAGTTGAGATGTCCCACCTCACGGTATGCGTCCAATGGGCTGGACTCGAGAATACTAGTGTGGATCAGTCCAGCTTAATCGTCTCAACGGAAAACCATAGCTCCGAAGAGGATCTCATATCCGGTAAGAGGCAATGAGTAGATGGCTTCCGCCGACTCGAAGTGGTCGTAGAAACTATCGCCAGAGAAACCAACACGAATGTGAACTCAAGACATGACCAATCCTGAAAAGCAGAAGAAGGCTGCTATCTGGTGTACCAACTGTCGAAGATTAAATCCTAACAATATGTCCATAATTGACTAGGGCACCTTCAAGATCAGGGATTGAACACAAAGTGAGACATATGATGTAGACAGGTTCAAGCCCTCGATTAGAGTAATATCCTATGTCATGTATGGATGGTGATTCTCTCGAGTACAAGCAATGTGTCTAGACCTATTACAGGGAGCAGATCGGATCTAGCTAAACTAAGGATGATGTCGCCGAGTGTCTCCTATGGTCTTGGTGCTTGTGTCGAGTTGCGGATGCGTGAGTTTCCTCCGTTGTCCCCCTCGGGGGGGGGGGGGGGGTCTGGGTCCTCACTTTATATTGGGTTGATATGTCATCTCCTATCCAGCCGTAGTCAATAGGGAGTCCTTCATCTTGTCTACCAAGACAAATCATATGAATCTGACTTGGATACTAGTCGTTCTTGAGTTGGGCAACCAATCGAGACCTTCCTAGTATGCGTCTTCTAGATTTTCGAGTGTATCAGGTACTGCAGATTCGGTTCCATAGTATCCTAAGTTGTTAAACATGTGCACGGCATACCCTATCCATATACGATGTATTATTTATATGTATATACCCTATAGTTAGATATTTGACACGAACTATGAGGAGGATCAAGAAGAATGCTTCGAAGATGGATTTGGAGAATACAAGTTCTAACTCCTTGACCACATGTTTTCAAATAAATAATATGACAACATTAAAACATGTTTTATATGCTTGCATGCTATATATGTTTATTACCTTAAATGTTGTAGTAGATATACCTAATTTGTTTAAGACATACCTTGTGTATTAAAATGCCACATGCCATGTTAACCCTAGGATGTTCCAACATTAAATATAATGATGTTGGGATGATGTACCTTGATACTATTATGCTTAGGAGTTATCACTCTGCTCTTGACCTCTCTTCGGGGAGTACTTATTCACTTATTTATCATGATGACATGCTTTTGCAAATAGGTGAAATATGTTGAAGTGGTTGGTGGTGTGTGTATGTGTAAAAAGGGTGGTGTTGGTGATAATAGAACTTTGGGTGGAAAAACCTACTTTGGCAGGGGTGAGTAAGGTAGTCCTCGGAGAGGATGCCTTTGGGAGCAGGTCTGCCTTGTGGTATTCATTGCTCATGAAGATGATTGCTTCGGCCATGTATGGATTGAATCGTTGTGCCATCGTGCTAAGCTGCCCTTAAGCAACCACATGTCCCTGGCTATAGTAAAGGCTTGGATATCACCTTTCTAACATAACTAGATGACCACCTGGAAGGCTGCGAGCAAGGGGAGGCCAGAAGAAAACTCAAGTGATATGGGCAATGCTTCAGGTTCGACTGGAGACTATAATGAGATGAAACGAAGTAAAAGTCCTAAGACCCCGGGGTGTCCCGTAGGTTGAAATCTAGTGAAGAAGGTTAGGTGATGAGACTCGTTATGTCTACCCCACCAGTCGCTCTGGTAAAGTTGTACACCTCATCAGAGTGTTAATTTTTTCGAATAGCCATGCCCACGGTCATGGACTTATGAAGTTACGGCCACACAATGGTTAGACTGGTGGTGTGTGTACTCTTTGATATGTGAGTGGGCTATGCTTTCGTGTTTTGGAGAAATTTAGCACTGTGTACCATTGAATTGGTTGGGACTAGGTGCCAACTAGCTTAAAAAATAGGAACTATGGGGAATGAATAACTTCCCTATGGCTAACAACCCCCTTGATACCGATCAAACTTGGTTTTTGTTTAAATGCATGCTACACTTAATATCAGCTACATCAAAACTATCTTTGTGCTAAAACTATGCCTTACGGCTTTTATCCTTGGATAATCCCTTAAACATCTATCAGCCCTTGAGTAGCGTTAGGACTTACTGAGTACCTTCCCTACTCAATTTTGCTTGATGTTCAGATAAGGAGCTTGGTTTCGATTATGTCCTTGATGAAGATGAAGAATAGAAGGCTAAAGATGTGCCGGCACCCAAATTGCCTATAGAATTGAGTTATTTCATTCGGTTCTGCTGCTAGGCTCTTCAATTTGGCTAGTCACCTATGGATTTAATGGATCCTATGGTGTAAGACCTTTGTCGTGGCAACCTATTATGTTGCATTCTTAATCATTGTGTGACCATAGTATTATTATGTTGTAATCTATGCATATAAACTACTGATTTAGTTATTGATACTGAGGCATAGGGGAACCCAAAAATCGAAGCTCGACAGTGGTTGAGTCGAGGGCGTCTCGAGGAAGAACAAGGAGATGGTGATTGGCTGAGCCGCAAGGTGTGCGAGTGTGATCTCAGACTCTCCCAAGGTGACCCATAAATAGTCCCCTCAACTCACGAAGGGGGCTGGGCCACGTTTCTGCTCACCTCCCCCATGATTTGCAAAGTCAGCCCTTGACAGTCATGAGAGCATCACTGGGCCAGCCCTTGATAACTTAGCAAAGTGTCCCCAAAAAAAAAACAAGTCAGCGAAATTTTAGTGTATTGGGCCTTCATGTTTGCTGAAAAATGACCCAAATTTGTTCATTTTTCTTCTTTTTTTACTGATTTAGTAGCTTCAACATAAAGCACAGGGGCATATTAATATCAATTACATCTAAAAGATATCACATTAACAATTCAAATTCTACAATATGGTAAATTCAAAGTATATAAGGGAACAATTAAAAAATTGTGATATGGAGCATGTCAAAAAATATAGAGGAACAATTGAAGTGTGCTCAGAAAAATTAAATTGAACTGCTGAATCAATACAATATACCATGAATCAATACAATTGTGATATGGAGCATTCCAGAAATTCTAGAGGTACAATTGAAGTGTACTAACGGCGGAACAATTAAACTGCACCGCGTGAACAATCCAATATATAACATAAAACACCTAAAAAATGATATGGAAATCAAAATTTTAACAATAAAATTATATTATGGAACAAATTGAAGTAACAACAAACATAATAAAAATATCATGGCAACACCTTAAAGATGGTAACGAAAATAACTACTGATAATAAACTAGAAATATGAAATAGAAGAAAAATCAACCATGTACACACTTAAAAAATTTATTGCATGCATCACCATAAAATAGAAAAATAAAAAGAAAATAACTCAACCCACTAACACATAAATGTTGTACATAAGAATTTCGGCCCATGATGCACCAAGGCATCAATTGAGCCTTTATAGCGCACCATGGGATGCGGCTTTTGTGATGAAGTGCAAGGTGGTGACCAACAATGGGATCTGGTCCGCATGGGTGGACCGAATGATTCCCTGCTCGCGGCACTAACACTCTTTGTTTTTCTAGAGTTGAGTGAGGCGGGAGAGTAGCAGAGGCGCGCGCCTACCGGTTTCTGTTGTCTGTCCTTTTTAGTGTATCCATATGCATTAAAAGTTTTGCGACACTACTTCAGGATATTTTTAATCCAGTTCAACATCAAAAAATGCCAAATAAGGGTTGTCACCATCTTTGTTTTCAGAAATATAAAACAAATCCGTATTGAGAGTTTCTTATCCTTGGATTCAGATTTTTCTGAAGCGTAAGATGAAAGTAACTCCAAACCTGAATCATATGGAATAGGAAGCCTTTTTCAGCCAATATAGGATTTGAAAATCTCGGTATTCCTATTTGGAAAGGTCACACAAAAAGGCAAGGGGATACAACTAGCTAGGTGTACATACTCCAGTAGCAATCCGTAGGGCAATGGTAAGTTGTGAGAAAGGGACGGAACGGAAAGGACAGGCCAAAAGAACGGAAAAGGGTGGTAGAAATCTCAACGCAGTGGCATATCTTAGGTTGAAAAAATAGGACCCCTCTAGTTATCTGTCGAAAGATTCTGTCCCACAAAATTTGTTGAATTTTTATCCAATTAAAAGCTGCCACGTCACAAAAGCAAAAACTGGAAGACAACCCAACAAATAATATATCAAATACAAAAGCAGGCTGACAACATAAATCAGGTCCCAAAAAAGCCCAGAAGCTGATAAAGAAGCCCAATACATAGAAACCGTGACCCAAAACCTAATAACAAGGACAATACAGCACAAAAATAGCAAAAAAATAAGCCCACAGAGAGAAACAGATACAGAGCCCAACATCTTTCATCTTGCATCTCAAGATTGATTCTAAATTCACAAAATAAGTAGCAAAAATTATGATAATTGATAATTTGAACTCGATTGTTCCGAACATCATCTTGACATAATACATCCACCAACTTAGCATCAAATCTCCATAAGTTTCATGAACTTGATCACAAAGACGCGGCAAACAACATAAAAAACAAAATCATGAACAAAAATTGTTCAGGGAACAACAGATAACAATGTAATGACAAAGTGGAGATAGAAAAATAATAATGACCATAGTTCCATGAACTTATGCATTGTTTTGTTTTGGAACATATAGATAACCAATCTTAGACCTATGAAAAAGGCATATCGGCACAAACAAGATCATCCGACACACGCCTGAAATGCGGCACCTGCAATAATATAAAGAAATAGTGAGAGTCCACTGGGAAAATAGTCCAACTGTGCTGGAATTTGAAGATAACTAATATAAAAAGACATAGAGAATGAGATAAAATTGTGACTAACATTGGTCCAGAACTGATAAAGAGAGAGGAAGAAAGAAATCGAAGTTTGTCTTCAACTATAAGATATGGATAGGGAGAGAAATGTAAATATAGAAAGAAAATAGACAAAAAGATACAAAGAAATATCTACGGAATGAGAAACAAAGAGACAGAGATAGACAAACATAAAGAGAAAGAAAGAGCTAGAGAAATAGAGGGGTAGAAACCGATTAAAAGAAAGAGGGAGAGATAAAGATCTAGAGACATAAAAAGAGATAGACAGAGATATAAAGAAAGAGAGAGAGGGAGATAGAAAGAAAATAGAGAAATAAAGACAGAGAGGTAGACACATATAGAGAGAGAAACCAGAGACAGAGAGATAGAGAGTCAGGCAGAGGGAGAAACAAAGAGAGAGGAGAGAGATCCAGAAAGAGATTGAAACATACAGAGAGACAAAGGGGTAGACATAAAGAGATTGAGAGAAAAACAACAGAAACAACCATCATGTGTTTTTCCTTTGTTTCGTGATTTGGATACATGCATGCATCATCCATGCATTGAACTATGCATGGATCAATAGAAAGTAGCTAGCGTCATGCACAACGGGCAGGGACTTATCAGTAGCGGCAAAGCTAGCGTCCGGATCGGACGTCGTAACTGCCTATCGTAACATTGAAGATTAATATCTATAATATTTGAAATCAACGTTCGTTACATAAAAAAAATGTAAAAAAAAAAGTACACAGATCTGGACCCGAAAAATTATTCATTTGAGTTAATTCTATATTCCAAGATGCAACATACGAAAATAACTTCTGCAATAAAATTCCATAACGTCTGAATTATTCAATTTGAACGTTTAAAATATTGGAGATACAAAAATATAGGAATTAACTCGAATTGATAATTTTTTAGATCCAAATCTATACACAAGAGATTCCGGGATGCAACATTCTTGAAAAACTTCTGCAATAAATTTTCATACGTCTGAAATATTAAATTTGAACGTCAGAAACATTGAAGATATATAGGAATTAACTCGAATGAATAATTCTTTAGGTCCGAATCTATACGCAAGAGATTTTCGGAATGCAACATACGGAAATAACTACGGCAATAAATTTCATAACATCCGAAATATTAAATTTGAACGTCTGAAACATTAAAGATACACAAATATTTTTGGACCAGTCCACTAATACTATGGGCTGAACAGGCTGTCCGTCCGATGCATCAGATGTACCAAGGGGAGCATTTCCATATCAGTAGTGGCTTTATTAGTAGTTGTACGTAGAATGCAGGAGTTAAACGTAATATGATCACCTAAAGCTTTGGTTCCATGCATTACGCAACTACCAAAGCAGATCGGAGGGTTTGAAATTTGACAGATTTTCCATATAAAATTTTATCAACAGACAAATAGCCAAATCGGAAAAAAAATATCACGTCCAAAGTTCTTAGATACTACTAGTTCCTTTTCTCTGCATGTTTACATCTTCCAGCAATAACAAAAGAAGAACGAGAAAAACAAGGACCGCAGTCTTGGGCTCTCTTCCCTTTTTCGTGGCCACTTGTGCTATGGAGACGATGATTGAGAAGAAGGGCCAGACAAGTCCACCGGAGAGCGATCGGCGGCGTATGAACGCTGTTTTCAACGCACGACGCCGGCTGCCTTTCTTCATCTTCGTCCTTGCTCCGACTAAAGATTGAAACGCAAAAGAGAGTCGTTGGAATGATGATAGACCCACCCCCGAAATGTTAGGATCACGCCGGCCTGCTCGACGTCGCTGTCCGTCTGCCTCTCCGTAGCGTGTGTGCCCCCACCGGAGTAGCGTCCCTCGCGGCGGAAGTTTTGGTGCCGGGTAGCGATCCGGTCGCGCGCCTCTTCTCATCTCAGCCGCCGGTTAACCGCTTCCTCTCCCCCGCTTGAGCTTGGAATCCAAAAGATGACACCACCACAGAACGAGTAAGGGAGATAGATGGCTTCGTCTCGTCCACGAACAATTTTAATAATCCCTTCCGATAAAATTTCAAGTAACCGGAGAAGATCAGCATGGCTGGAAGAGGAAGAAATGGTACGAAGGTGAAAGATCACTCCCGGTCCCACATGTCAAAATGAAGATTTTTTTTCTTTCCAAACAGTCCCATCCGCTTGTCGTCGGCCAGCCGCCAGCCCGTGTGTGTTCAGTGTTCACTTTCCCCTCCAAACCCACCTGCAACCTACTCACACACGCCCCTCCCCGATTCCACAACTCTGTAGCTCCGTATATATACAAGAGAAAGCCCTCCAATTCGATTCAATTCCACTCCCCAAACGCACAATTCCTCACTAGCTAGTCTCCACAACTGCCAAATCTCAGCAGTAGCACAAACAGCTTCGCTCCGGAGCAGCCAAGAATTGAGAGAGCTAGCCAAGAAAGCTGGGGAAAAGGGTTCTTCTTGGGAAGAAGAGGAGAAGAGAGGATCTGGAGGCCACAGGCCCATGGCAGTGACGGGGACGTCGGTGGCCGCGGCGGCGACGATGCTGGCGGCGGCGGCGGCCATCTTCATCACCTTCGTGCTCTGCTTCTACCTCTTCCTCTGCGCCAAGCGCTACCGCGGCGCGGCCCCCACTATTGGGGGCGGAAGGGAGGGCGGCGGCAGGGGCCGCACGCGGTTCGTCTTCGCCGGCGCGGGCTGCCACGGCCGCGGGGCCGGCATGGACGAGGCCGCCATCGCTGCGCTGCCGAGGAAGGAGGTGGGCCAGGGGGACCCCGTGGCAGACTGCGCCGTCTGCATCACGGAGCTCGCCGCGGGGGAGGCCGCGCGCGTGCTGCCGCGGTGCGGGCATGGGTTCCACGTCGAGTGCGTCGACATGTGGCTCACGTCGCACTCCACCTGTCCGCTCTGCCGGTGCGCGGTGGTCGACGAAGAGGAAGCGCCGATCGTTCGCCCGCCGGAGGCCGACCCGGAGTCCCCCAACTTCCCCACTAACGTGCTCTTCTTCGGCTCCCAGGACGCGGTCACCGCCCGCGGCGCCGCGGCGCCCCCACCACCACCACCACTTCTGCCACGGCAGCGGCTACCGGTGCCGTCACAGGCACCGCAGCCGGGACCCATCGCCGGAGTGGCGGCCGTCGTGGAGGCGGCGAGAGTAGCCGCCCTGCGGCGGCTGCTGGGCTGCCGCGGCGCGTCGCCCCCGCCGCCGCCGCAGCAGCAGGCCGACCGGGACCTGGAGTCTGGGCTCGGCGGCGGCGAGAGCAGCGGGTCGCCGCCGGCGAAGCCGCAGTCAGGTTCTTGAATCTTGACGCTTGTTACGCGTCTTCTCCTTTTGAGCCATTTGAGGCATCAGAAGGAAGCAAGTGTACAGATGGATCTATAATCAACTACATAATCTAAAGCCAAAGTTATGCGTAATTTTCCCAACTTTGTTTGTTGGTGCCAATGCAATCAAAGATATGGTTCACAGTTACTTAAGCAGATTTCCACTTCACGGTGCTCTGAGACTGAGAGCAATGTTCCGAATTCAGATTGGAGCAATGGCTGTGAAATGTCAATGGCATTTCGCTGTCAACTGCAGCGTTTTGTGAACTGTGTTGGCACATGCGCTCAACAGTCAAGTCTGACACGAAAGCAACTGCTAAAATATCCGAGTACAACATCCCATGTTCTCCAGTTACCGGCTGATGGCCTGATGCTATTCCGGGGGGATACACTATCACTCTATCAGCAGCTCTTGTTCGGTTCCTCTCAATCACACGACCCAATCAGTTTCAGCACTTGACCTGGTAGCCCTGTCAAATTTTGCTCAAATATTCATCGACAGTTTTGTATGTATTCTCTGCGCCCACAGGCTCCTAAAGAGATATCCCATCCCTTTTAGCTAATTTCGCTCTTAATACAGGATCATTTAAATGAAAGAAATACGATCGTGGAGGATCCATAATAAAATAGGTTATATAATAATGACTCAAGGTAATAAAAACTTTACCAGATTATATTTTCCGAAGTTGCAGCCACTCCGACTGTGCATTGGTAGGGACTTCCCTGTGGCAGGATGTGAGCAAACTTGGGGCTTGTTTGGAAATGCACGAATTTCACATGAATCTTCATGGAATTTTTTAAAAGAACAATTCAGTTCCGGATGACTGGGAACAGTTCACATCACTTAAAAAAATGAAGGACTACTAGAAAACAGTACTTCCTTCATTCAAAAATAGTAATATGTTTTTTAAAAAGTTAAACTTTATGTATTTTGATTAATATTTAATTAAATTATAAGAATGCTAGTGTATAAAAATTATATAACTAGATTTACAATTCAAAATAATTTTACACTATATAGATTTTGTAGCTATAAATGATATATTTGTAAGAAAATCTTAATTAAATGTAACTTTGAATACTGAATCTTAAAAAAAATACGTCTATTATTTTTAATATAGGAAGTAGTAGCTAAACTGACGTACTGCAGGATAGTAGAGTAGTACTACTACTTCATATGCTAATTAAATTGAGATTTGCTAGTCACCAATCGCTTGAGATTTTGTGTTTCTCTCAGTCGAATTTTGCAGCCGCGCTATTAGGAGCGAGCGACTGAGATTTACCTTGGATCTTGCTTGAAAATGTTCCCAGGTAAAAGAAAAAAAATGTTCTGCTCAATAAGAAAAAATGTCCAAACTTGAAGAAAATGTTCCAGACATATATACGATTTGTCCCACAAATGTGATAGACAAAGCAAAATCTAAGCCACGTTACCAGGCATAGGTTAAGAATAAGAGGTTGATATTGGCAATTGGATCTAGATCCAATGGTCTAAAAAAAGTGACTAAGATGGATATAAAATTAGCAAAAATAACAAAATAGACAACATACGTCAGTGTATTTATTAAAATAGATAATAGATCGGCGTATTTGCAAATTTAACGCTTGTATTCGACACCTCAAAATCCAAAAACCTGAATTTAGTACCTCAAACACAGAAAAAGGTCCGCCTTACCGTATTTGGCATCTAAGGTACCGAAAACTCTCAGTATTCGGTACTTAAAGTGCTGAAAACGATAAACAGTGCCGTATTAGGCACCTTATATGCCGAATACGACATCTGCCGTGCGTCGGGCTCGCGAGAAGCTAAGAAGCTACATTAGAAGCTAAGAAGTCAAAAAGGTACAAGTTTTTTATTTAACTCAAGATTTTTTTTAGTAAAAAATAGTCTAAAAATTCTAAACATTTCCATGAGAAAACTAGAGATCACTAACAACCTATTTTAATTGGTTTGATCCAAAAACCCTAAGTCAATATTTAATTAAAATTCTCCAAATAAGTAAACTTTTATAAATTCTAGCAATATTTAATGCCTCAAATAAATTCTCAAAAATCTATAAAAAAATTCACTAATATTCTTCTTATGTGATTTACTAATTTATAAAAAAATTTCCAACCCTATGTTATTTTGTGAAAAAGTGAGTTCCTTTGTAATGCTCCATTTATATGCATTTTTATCATTTCATGTGATATTCTCTTTTTAATTTAATTTTAATAAAAATAATTCAACATAATGATAAAAATGTTTTGTCTTCACATGTTTGTTTTTTAGCACAAGGCCGTCATTTGAGAGGCAAAGATGGAAAAATAGACAATATAAGTCGGCGTATTTGCTAAAATAGACAACATACTAGTGTATTTACAAATTTATCACTCGTATTCGATACCTCAAATTTTGAAAAACCTTGAAATAGACCGGGTTACAAAAGATGCTCCCTACTCAGTGCACCTGTGATATTTGCCCTTCCTCAGAGAATCGGGGCCCGAAGCTTTGCCTTCCTTATGCGCTTATTCTCCTCCTTTGCCTTCCTTATGCGCTTCTTCTCCTGACAGTTAAACCGTAGTTCCTCTTGCTGTTGCTCGTACTCCCGGCGTTCGTACGCTTCCCTCTTCCACCGTATGCTCATTTGGACCCACTGCTTCTGGTCGTCGTTTTGCTCCATATCCAGCCATTCTATAAAGTCACAGAGAGGTGGAGTAGACTAGATAAATGAAAGAAGATGAGGGATTAGTAAGACAATGCATGAAATCATATGAAAAGTGTCACATGAGTGATGTATGTCGCTATACCGGTGGGTACTCGTACGGTCCATGTCGAGGCTTATCGTACTGATAGTTGGCACATATGAAGAAACATAGATCATAGGTGTAGGAGATGTCCTGAGACTCGTGAAGCCTACAAGGGTCGCCACAGAAGCACATCGGTGGTTCGACCCCCTAGGGGATGAAAATCCCCTAATGTTTATTGGGTTGGCTTGGTGGAGCTGAGAAAGACATTGCAGTTGAGAGAGCTGAGGAAGGACTGATCTATCCATGGATGAGGGTGGGGTTATTTATGGTGGCTGGGGGCTAGTGCATGGACTGAGTGCATGGGTTTAGCTAGGGGCTGGAGCATAGGATTCCCTATGAAAGCTAAAAAAGTTGTGGCACTGATGCTTTGCAAAGATTCCCTGTGAAAGTTGTTGTTTGGTGTAGTCATTTCATTCTGCAAAAGTTCAGCATGAGTTATTGTTGCCTCTGCATGGAGGCATGGATTCCTATGAACACTAAGTCGTGTAGTCACTTCATGTCTATTGCATGACTGCATGACTCACGAGAGAGGTATTGTCATTTCATATTTAAAGCTACGTCGTGTGGTCACTTCTTGTCTAAAGATTGACTCATGATAGATGTGTTGTCATTTCATGGTTAAAGCTAAGTCTTGTTGTCACTTCGTGTCTAAAGGGTGTCTCACGGTAGAGGTGTTATCATTTAATGCTTAAAGCTCTGTAGTATGATCACTTCATGTCTAAAACCTGATTCAAGATAGAGATGTTGTACTGGTGTCCTCTTATCACTAATGTTCTTCCCTGAAGGTTGAGAATTTGTTGTAGTTGTCTATGAATGCATGATTTTAGAGCTCATTTGCTCAAAGAATAGATTTTTAGTGGGTGTGGAAGTAACATCTATCCCTTTGATCTTAATCGAAAGTCAAAGGCCACTTTAAGTATTCATCCTAAAGCAAGCAATCCTTGTGTGTTGAATGGTTCATACAATCGCATGGTTCATGCTAGAGCTATAATTAATGTTAGTCCTCGAAGTGCTGGTGATACAACCACAGTCTATGCTAGTCCCCAAGGTGCTCATGCTACAACATTAGTTATAAGAGGACACTAGTACAAGTATTGGTGTGTCTAAAGCCTGCGTCGGGATAGAGGTGTTGTCATTTCATAGTTAAAGCTAAGGCGTGTGGTCACTTCTTGTCTAAAGATTGACTCACGACAGAGGTGTTGTTATTTCATGCTTAAAGCTGTGTCATGTGGTCACTTCATGTGTACAGTGTGATTCACGATAGAGATGTTGTGCTGTCAGCAGGGGTCCTATCATTTTATCCTTAAAGCTGCGTCATGTGGTCACTTAATGTCTAAATCACCATGTTGATGCCTTTTTACTCAATGATAAATGATATTTATAGAAAGTTGAGTATACATCTGATTGCATCTAATTTACAAAACAATGTAAAGAAAAAGAATGTGGTACCCCTGCATGGCTAGGTTTACTTGGAGAGTAGATTCGTTTGGTCGATTTGTCTCTGTGCATATGACCTGGCTAAAGGACCTCAATGGTGTAACTATCCATTCCTCTGAATGTTTTGACTATTATACTTAGTCACATGAGTGACAGACTTGGTACGTAGAAGTATTAGAATGGTCACTAACATCAAGGTCAAGCAATTCGTGGAGCAGATATGTCTCATAATTGTCAGAATTGTGACTAACATCAAACCCGAGTCATGCTTCATGGAATTCGATGTGAATGGTTAAAGCTGAGTCATATGATCAGTTCGTGTATAAAGCATTAGTTAGGACAGAGGTGTTATCATTTCATGGTTAAAGGTGAGTCGCGTGGTCACTTTCTGGCTAATGTGCGAGTCATGAAAGATATGTTGTGCTAGTAGCAGGGTGTTGTCATTTCATGCTTCAAGCTGCGTCGTGTGGTCACTTCATGTTTAAAGCCTGACTCACGACAGATGCGTTGTGTTGGCAGCAGAGTGTAGTTGAAGCAGTTTGTGTTTGCATTTGATGCTTTGAATGATGTTATAGTAGAGAGAGAAATATGTGTGGTACTATATAAGAAAGGATAATGTCACGAGTCCGGCAACAATAATTGATTCGTACATGTCCATTTGTATAGAGGGGAAATGATATATACGGACTAGTGACTTTTCATGAGCATTTGCATAGTTCATAGTGCATGGATGTCGAATACCTAGATCATCTCAAGATGGCAGAGGAAAGTACCTATGAAAAATAGTGGAAGAATGCTTATTGTGCCAGTCAATGCTGTCACGGTAAGATGGTTGTTGTCTCTGAGATGGTGATGGGTAGTTGTAAGGACAGGTACAAGCAAATCCACCATCATCTTCAGGGTCATCAGTGTCCCCCGGAGTTGTAGGCCTCGGAGGGAGGTGTCGTTGTGGCATGAAATTGCCGTCGTCATCATCATCTTAAGCGATCACCGTACAAGCACACTCTATTTCAATGTTGGTCTTATGCCATCTCGATGAAGTGCGTGGACGTCCTTTTGTACTGTTCCTTGAACCTTCTTCTGTATTTTTGCTTGAACGTTGAAGTATTGGTGGCATGAAATCATCATCCGCATCATCATCATCATTTTCTATGTGAAAAGTAGAGGGCAGCCCTGTACCCCTTAGGTTCGCTGATCTTCATCGTCTTTTACGTGAACCAGGCACCATAGCACCACTGAAGATCATATACATCGCCAAGAAGTTTGGGATTTCTTGGTTGATCAACTCTGCGTCTTCCGAGAACACGTAACGTAAAAGAGGAGTATTCGAATCAATAAAAGAAAGATAAGTAGAGAGATCAAATAGAAAATGACAAACCTAAATGTGGGATGTGTACTAGTCGCGCAACATCGCTATCCTTTTTTGCTCCTATAGAAACCTAGCACAGAAGAAAGGTCGGCTAATTCGTACACCCTTAGGTACCTTTGACAGTGCTCGTGCAAAAGGACCCTAAGGTCATCAGTGGTTACATGTTGGAGCGGGGCGGTTAACGCAGAGCAGAATGGTCTTGCATGCAATTTAGACACGACTTGGATTAGGTTATTCTCCTTTAAGGGATTATCATTCCCTCCATGCACAACCTGTAATGAGACATTAAGTGATATATTGATCATTGTAGGTGTCCATGGAAAACCTGTATTAGATGATCCTGCCATAGATTTATTGATCCTTGATTGCAAAGTTCTAACTCCGCACAAAAGCACGAATCCCTGATTATTTAAGAAATATTAAAGTAGTATTAAATATCATAATTGAAATGTAACAATGCTTAAGAAATAACTACTAAATAAAGTTATGTGCCAAAATTATTTGACAAACATTAGATAAATAAATAGTAATTACAACAACAGTACAATGAATAAGACATAATATGACTGACTACTACATTATAGTGAATAGTACATGTATCATAAAGAATTACAAGTACACTGAACAATAGCATTGCCTCCTCAACGATGATGACGACGATGCACGCAATCCCCAGGAGTGTAAGCGTCTGGCGGGTGTGTGACCCTCATCCCAACTGCCTGTGCTGGCCCCTACCTCGTGTCCCCTTGCCTGTCGTCATCATAGTCCTACCCTATGTGACCCCCACCAAACGTGTATCCAGACCCAGTAACTCGGCTCTGCATGTACCATGATGACGGATCCTCATAAGGAAGTGCCGACGCCCCTAGAACTTGCTCCGATGGAGTCCGATGTCCCGAAAGCTCGCCCTGCTGGTACCAATGTGAACCCCTATGTGCATTAGGATATTGGGGGTACTGTCCGCTGAGGAGATCGGTGAAGCTTACGGCCTAAATTGCAGCAGCTCAGTCAAAATCATGCGTATCGCTCAAGTTAGGTGTCTGCTGCATACAGTCAACGACGTCCTCATGATGCATCGAAGCTATAGGTGGAGGTGTCATCATAGTATGAGGAGGTTGTGTCCATTGGGGGGGACTGTGAACCCAGTTTACACTGCTCAGGCTCAGACGCTTGCGTGCACTCCTCGGCCTCAGCACCGGAACATGACACATGACGCTCCAAAGCCGAAGATGCCTCTCGTGACTATGCACGAATGGGTTCGTCATAGGCACTGAATGAGCGTCTGCTGTGGAAGGCATGGGATGGGTCAATTGCTGGTATGTCTACCCCCTCCAACGCGGGTCACAACCACCTAGACCACATATAGCGGATAGTAAGCGGGACCCTCTCGTCCTCATGTACTTCCAGAGAGGGTTCTGATCCCTCCACGTTGATGACCCGCTTGGTTCCCCACAAGCTTGCTCCACATGCGTATGCATCATGTACACCTCTTTGGTTTGTATAAGATGATGGTCATGTTAGTAATATGAAGGTTTAACCAATGAAATCATTATAAGTACCGCATCACCTACCACAACATGAAGAAGGCAGGCACGATTCTCGGGGAATGGTCTGGTGGCCGGTTGTACAAGTCTGCTGAGTAAGGTGGCACGCGTGCATGGACAGTACCACGAAAGGTACTTCCAGTAGGTGCCATCGTCGTATTGTCCAGGAGGAACAATAACATCCACCACGGCTGACTCCGTCCACCTCTGTATGTGCTCGGCATGCATGGATGCCCAGTCCCACATGCCTCCGGCCCCCTGTGCGCTCCTCCTGTACGTGACATACACAGTTAAAATATATTAATATTGATCACCTTGGGCACTAATGCTACCTACAATAACAGACTTACTCGTACGCCCAACCGGCATCTCGTGGGGGAGGTACTGGCACCACCTGTTGGTACCCGAAGTGCCAATGTACACGCTCAAAAGAATATACTTTCATATTGTTCATGTACAACAAGAAGCATCTGATCATCCATAAGCCTAAGTCATACCAACAATATTATACGATGAGCCCACTAGTCACAATTTCGACCACTCGTGCCACACGTCATGGATCCCACTTCACAAGATCTGCCTAAAGACGTCCAAATCACTGATCACCCGGGAATAGCTACCATGGTCTTATTGCTGACTCCATCTTAGCTTAGCATGAATCCATTGACACCCTATCATAGGACTTATATCATCTGCAATACTATCAGAGATGGGGACTAGATAGTAACTTTTGAGCACCCAAGACTGACAAACCGGGAGGTACTCCCAGCTCCATAGCTGTAAGAGGTGTAGGTAGCCTGTTACAGATCATTTCTTCTTTGATCGCTGGGTTACATCGAATCTCATTATAAATTGATACTGCGCTATGAACCTATTCTTAGATTTCTTTATGCCGAGTGAGCTGAGTAGAGCAATTGAGTCTACGGTGAGTACAAAACACTAAAAACATTCCTCTATTTTACTTCATAGCTGCTTCTTTTATTTAACTAAGGCTAGAAGTTCATGTGTGCATCACTATTTTAATGAATTGCATTAAAAAAAACTAATTAAACCGATGCACACCACTATTAATTAAAAAAAATCAATTTGACAATTTATCGGTGCATTATGATTTTAATCGAATCTTTTTGTCCAACCCAACTTTTTTGACTAATCAAATTCGCGCTAATTACTATTATACAATCTACTAATCTAAGAAAATAATTATTATTACACAACATCACGCTAATTACTATTACACTAACTAAGCAAATAATTATATTTATATAATCAAACTAAGCAAATAATTGAACAAATGTAATTAAATGGGTTAAACACTCTACTTACTCTAATTACTATTATTGCTGCAAGTACTAATTAAAAATATAATTTAAGTACTTATTGTATATCGCGCTGCTGCTCCTCCTCGCCTTGAGCTGATTCTCCTCTCCTCACGCTGCTGCTACTCCTCACCTCACGCTGCTTCTCCTCTCCTCTCCACGTGCTGCGCTGCTGCTTCTCCTCTCTCCTCTCCACGTGCTGCGCTGCTGCTTCTCCTCTCTCCTCTCCACGTGCTGCGCTGCTGCTTCTCCTCTCCTCTCCTCCTTTACTCGCGCTGCGGCTCGTGCATACGCTGATGCTATTCCTCACAAGCGCGCTCTCATTTTATAGCGAAAATAGTAGCGTGAGGATCACTAATTACCGGGGACAACATAGACACAAAGTGACAGCGAGACGACTCGGCATGACCGCGCCCCGAAACCAGAGACATGATGTGACCGTGCAGCAAGCTGTACCGTATTCGACGCTGAGGTACCAAATAGGTACTGTACACCATATTCGATACCTCAGGTGTCGAATATAGGCAATTTTCGGCACCTAAGGTGTTGAATACGGCATTGTTACCCATATTTGACACCTCAGTTGCCGAATATAACCTGGGCCCGTCGTTTCAATGTTTTTTTTTGGAATTTGAGGTACCATATAAAATCTCAGATAACATAGAAGCAGACAGATCTAATTAAATTAGAACATGCCTCTTTTTTTTTAATTTGTGGAGGTTTGACGAGATTTGAATAAGCAGTTAGGCCACTCTCAACTCAATACAGTTTCTTTGATATTAATTAGGTATTTATTAAAAAAGATGATGTGATAAGTGATTTAAAGATAAAAGAGAAGGAACTAATTTTCTATAGAAGTAACTAGCTCTTTCAGCAATTATAGATGATTTTGAAATAATAATTTATTTTATACGATCTTAAAAAAACTAGCAATATATATATTAAAAATTTATTCCTTAACATTAATTTTTTACCTTTCTCTTTTACATATCACTAGAAACAAAATATTGAGAGCGCGTTAGTTCACTGGAGAGGCGGTAGTTGGCCAAACCGCACACGCGGCAAGAAACATGTGGCGCGCCATGCACAGGCGCCGCGCTGATGCGTTATGGTATGGATAAGCACCCTTTCTTCCGGCCGTGTCATCGTCCCCATCGCCGTAGTCGCAAGGCTACATGCACGTCGGCGTCGCCGAATAATAGTGCCCGGTCTCGAGTCCATGCCTACATATATGGTGCCATGCCGGCAACTTAATTGCATCGCCGTCGCTCAACAGTTCCCCAGCCTTCCCATGCCATTAATTCATCCTCCTTGTCGGTTCTCTTTCCTCCAGGCATGTCCGTGGATTCTTTTTTCCTGCAAATGGTACTTACCGCTCGCGTGAGATATATTTAGCCCTTTAATCCTCCTCCGCATCTTCCAGTGCAGCAATCTTGGGCTGTCTTTAAACCATAGTTCCCGCGTGATGGTTAGATGAACCCTGGACTTTTTTTTGCTAGTGATAGTTAAACACGGGTTCTACGATCATAATACTCCATTCGTCTCTAGCACGTATCTTGTTTGAAAAAATTATTAAAATTAAACTTTTATCATTAATTTTTCTTATACTATGTTGCTAATTACTATAAAATTAACATCATATTAAAAGTACTTTGATAATTTTACTAAATACCAGTTAAAACTTATAAAGTTTAACTTTTTTTCAGAACAAAATACATCCTACATTTATAGACACAGGGAATACCTCTGAAAAGTCCCACCTGACAAATTTGTGTTTGCGCTCTGGGTTGCTTTTTTATTCTACTAGTAACTGCACATGTGTTTCACACACGTGAAATTAATTCAAGATATAGCAATCCGAAAAAGTAAAAGAATATAGCATAACAAAAGAGATATTTGCATTCATAAAGTTTACAACATTATCATGTAATTTCAAGAGGAATGAGTGGACAATATTATTTATCTAGAGTTAGCCGTCCATAGAACGGCGAAGTAGGCAAAGTACGGAAGGCGACACACGTTCCGAAGAAACCCAACAATGAATGGATGGAAGACAAATATTGAATGTTTATATATAGAAGATAAATAATAGGAGATTGAATATATTTTTGAAATATATAGAAGATAAATATTAGACATCTAGTATAAAGGGTAAATAATAGAAGATTAAATTTATTTTTGAAAGGAGGAATAAGGTCCAATATTGCACGATGACCGTTTGATCAATTCAGGATGATGAAGATCGATCAAATCTGCTATAACTCGTGTATTTTATAAGAGTGTAGAAGTATAGATTAATATCTTGCTTGCTTGATTGGTTAGTCAAGTTTCTTTTGAAGATCCTCGCAATAAGAAAAAAGAACTGGTTTCTTTTGAAGATAACTGAGTTGAGTGTTTCAGTCGAGGAAATACCATCGTTGTCACTGTTTGATCAAAATGTTTTTTAGGGGATGATCGAGATAGGTTCACTGTTTGATCAAAATGTTTTTTAGGGGATGATCGAGATAGGTTTGTTGTGTTATGTTATTTGAATTCAAACTCGCTTTGTGCTCATTAATTGGAGGAGATAGGGATAACTTATTCGGGAGCCTTAACTTGTCTCGGCTCGGTTTGAAAGTTTTGTATGCGAGTGACGCGCGCCATGACAAAAGAATACTCCATATAATAAGGATTTTAGGTGAAGATAGAGAAATGACGTTGATTTTCTTCTTTGTACACGATATAATCTTCTATGATTGTCTTCTTTCTTCGCTTTCAAGTGACGGAGATCGATCGAATTGTGTCGACATGATTATGCTTGGACCCAAGGAGAAGAGATGTACATTATGGATTTAAATTGAAACAATTCATAACCAAAGAAGCTTTTTCTTGAAACTTTCAGCTTTTGTACCCTTCAATCGATGAATAAAAAAATTGATGGTACGAAAACGAGGTAAACACCCGGAAAGCTTTTTCATTAGCCTTGCACGCAATTTTCTATGCCGGAATAGTTTTATTTTCTTTTTTTGAAAAAAATGTAATTCCTGGGAACCAAATCGAGTTGTGGTATGATGCAACCGAGGCCCGCACGGCATGGCACATTGAAACTTGTCCCCAAGAGAGCCCGCAAAGCTGCACGCGTGAGCGTTAGACTACGAGTTTTCCGAATAGACATGTAACGGGCAATGATGGTCGCCGAGCGTGAGCGCAAATTAAGGTGCACCAAAAGGGCTGCATTCCAGGAGGCCATTGCACATTTGGACCCCTTTAATTTCTAAAGCCTAGTGGACTCGAGGTTTCTCTTTTCAAAGGGAGGTCGACTATGATTGGTCAAAGAATGTAATTAGGCCTAGTGATTAGCTAGGAATCCTCGTCATCGTCGCCATCTAATGTGCAGATGAACGCACGCCCGGCACTGTATACTCCACAGTGGACGTTAATGATAAGCTCTTGGCGCGTTATAGACTTGCTTAGTTTCTTGCTCCACATGTTATAGACTCATTTTCTTACTCTATAACATGTGGAGTATTAAACTTTGCAACAAATGTGATGTCTATTTTATTTGCCATAATTTTTTTACTAATCACATGTTACCTAACTTTAGATGTAGCAATGTGAGACGTCAACCTAATAGGACCTAAGAAGTTATGCAAGTTAAAATGGTAGACACAGTTAACTTTTAGCCAATAAAATTATAGTTGCCTAAGGTTAACATGGCAACCTTAGATCGCAATTTAAACAGACGTTTAAGCATCTGCCCTTATTTCTGAATAATAAATTATAACTTTAAGTGTTACTAAACATAAAATATTTGAACTCAAAGGGTAGAAAGGAGGGATAATTGAAAAGCTCAAATATAAGAAAAGGGCCTAATTAATTGGCAAAAGAAATCATATTTAGGCCCTAAAATACTAGCAGTGGCATGCTTAATAGCCTAATAGGGATAGCACCATGGCGTGGGAATCGCAGGAGTTTGCAGGGACCATCACCATCCGCACCCAGGCTTTATTTGGCCAGGCCAAATCCTGGCCCATTCTATCTTCCTTCAGTTGGAATCTTCAATCTCATGTGGATATCGGTATATGACTTTTGAAGCTAATAAGACTTTTTTATTAATTGAAATGTATATAGGTGTATTTCCTCCCAAAATGTAGACTCAAAATCTATATTCTAAACATATAGAAAGGTAATATTTCATATTAAGAATTTGTAATTGATAGATCAAACAATTGTTTTGTATTCAGTTTAGCAGGTTCTTATAGCCCCCTCATGCGACCTCAGCAGTCAGCACTACACATGCGACCTCAGCGCACCCACATTGGAAAATTGCCACCCTTTACATTAACCCCTGGACTATGAAACCATCTACTTATCTCCTAATTACAAAGCCACGGAAAATAAGGCGCATGAACTCATGAGGGTGTAGGTATTGCACATGTGATAGCACTGAACACAAAAACATTTACCAGGAGTTATTCTAGTTATCTACCCTAATATAGGTTTTTTGGGCTGAGAGAACTTGGGTCTAACAATTTGGCTCAATTCGAATTCAAGTCCAGTTTGTGGCCCATTTCCGTGACGAAGAGGGCAGTTTTGGGCATGCGGCACTCCAGGTGTGTTTGGTAAACGATGGGAAGGGACATGTCAATTAGATGTGGGAAATAGCGCCGGTATATTGTAAGAATTCAATATAGTTTATAGAATTTGTGCAAGTTCATTTCTATCAGATTATGAATTGTGTGATTTTGTAAGTACAACTTGGCTTATGGATTATCATAATCAGCTTTTATATTATGACTATTTATTTTTACTTTTGCTTTTGAGGCTAGAATCTATAATCAGAAGAAAAAACAAATAGAACCTTAGTCAAAGGATTAAGCATGGAAGTTTGATTTTTAGTCTCAAGCACTTATTTGGCACCTGACAGGAATTGAGAGGGGGGGGGGGGATTATTTTTCTACTATTTGGTATGTGGGTTTGTGTAATATATCTTGATCTATTAGTGTTCTGGTTTCGACCTGTGTGACCCATGTGTTCTAGTGTGGTGTGATTAGTCCTATCTTAGTAGTCTGGATAGATTGTGATGAGTTTATAAGCCTGAACAGTCCAAATATAGAACCTCTAGGTTAACCCTTTAGATAAAGCAAGAGCAAAAGTATAAAAAGATGTGCTATATATACGTGGGCCCGTCTATAGGGGGCTAGGCTAAAAACAGATTTTGGATGCAAGATGTTACTGGTGGTATGAAAACTATCAACCCTCTTTGCATGGGAGCATGTGTGTGTGGGCCCATGGAGGGGGTATGGCATAACCGTGCCATTGGGAGAGATTCTTGGTATTTTCCTATTGTAAATGAGGTAAGTTGACCAAGCGTCAGCCCTGAACGGGGAGAAGGGGGAGTATAATATCCTGACCATTAGTATTCTGGTTTTAGACCGTGTAACATAAATATTATGGTATGGTGAGAGGTCGGCTTATAAGCATGAGCAGATCCAATATAACACATCCAGATTAACCTTTTTACATGAAATGGTGACAAAAGTGTAAGAAATGTGATATTGAGAAACCAAGTAGAGAAGTGCCTTAATTTGGATGTGATGAGGTATTGATAATAGTTGATGTGTCTTAAACTTGGTTAGCATGTGTTTATGGATGCTTATTCTTGTTCATGTTTAACTCGAGTTTGCGATGTTTGGAATTAGCGAATTCTTCTCCGTACGCAGAAAAATTACACACACCGAAGTTCCAGTGTTCACCGGAAGTTCCGGTGTTGGCAGTGTATACGTCGGACTTTTTGTTGTAGAGAGGTTGCAGAAGGGTGGTTCGGTGGATTGTCACACATCGGGTTATTCAATGATGGACATGAGATAACCGGAAGCTTTCGCCGAATATTTTTCTAGAACAGATAATGCTACACTCACCTGATGGTCAGGTGTTCAGGAGCAGAACACACCGGAACATCCAGTGTTTATGTTTTCTACAGAATGTGCTCTGAGTTAAAGTTTTTGATTTTGTGCTAACCTAAAGATGTTTTGGAGTGTGGAAAAATATGTTTGCTTGTTTCATGGTGCGCAAGTGATGGATGCAACTTGGCGATCGATGACGGGTGATCGGGGCTAAGCGGGTGCTTGGTGCTGGACGATCAAGGAGGGCCGAGTGGAGTCAAGGGTGATCCTAGCTGTACACATGAAGGTCAAGTAAAGCATGAAATGGAGGATGAAGATGGCGTGTTGACAAAGTCAAGCGAAGAGGATGCTGGTGCAAGTGATAATGCGGACCGAGGGATCGAGAGCGGGAGAGACTTGCTGGTGGTCAAGATTACAAGATGGAGGACACGCGTCATCATCGAAACGCTTGCTTCAGGTGGAAGCAAGTGGCGGCTAGTAACGCTTTGAGAAGTGAGCTAAGGTTTTGCGGTTTGGCCTCAAAATTATGGGAAGACTGGAGTAGTACGTGGCACCATCGTGAAGCTTACGTCGAGACGAAGCTAAGTCATAAAGGCATCGTGGTTGTCCAATGAATGAAGAAGAAAATGGACTAAAATACCCTCGGTGGTAGGTAGAAGTGTACTACAAAAGAGGGGTATTTTGGGAAAAATCTAGGAAACTTGGGGGTCAAGTTTCCCCCTAAGCCTATAAATAGAGGGGTATGGCTGTGAGAGAGTTTGAACCAGCCATTTGAGCCCCTTGTGCTAGCCATATGAAAGTATTGTGTTAAGGTTTTAGTGGAGAAGAGGATGAGTGCTTAGCCTATGTAATATGTGAGAGTTTTGAGAGGAAAATCTTTATAATCTGCTTAAAATAGGGCTGACCTCTTTAGGTAATGAAGTTTATTTTATTTCATATGCTTGAATTCCCCTCCTTCTAGTTTTCCTCTCTTGGTTCTCTTGCATTGTGTGCAAGTTTTTCCCTTCCGGTTTTGATTTTTATTTTTGTTTTTGGGCTGAAATTTCAGCATCTTATGAGGTCATTCTCTTTGTTGCTAGAGGCATAAAATTCACATATACACGGTTATGTGATGGGGTCTTGAATTCTCTTGTCTCTAGATAATCAACTTAGAGAGTTTCGTTGCTCGGTGTTCTTCTTTTCTTATTTCTTTGCCAGTTGTGATCTTTCGAGTGCTAAGATATATGGATTAATCTTAAATGGAACATATGATTCATATACCATCTATAGTGTTGTGTTGTCTCGATTTTCTCTTGTTAAAACTTCTCTCAATTTTTGCTTCCGCTAGAGTTTTGAGATGCGTTGGGTGATCCAAATAGGAGAATGCATCAATTTTGTAAGAAATTTATTGAGCACCTATTCACCCCCTCTCTAGTCGCTAGTCTTGTTCCTACAATTGGTATCAGAGCCAATTTGATCACTTGTTGATCTTAACTGGCTTTGTGATCCGTAGGCAATATGGAGAGAAGTGAAAAGATTTCGTTGTTTGATGGTCATAATTTTTCGTACTCGAAGGTGCACATAGAGACTTATCTTCTAAGCCAAAGAAGTGAAATATGGGAAGTAATTGATTCCAACTACGAGATCCCTGTTGCTCGCACGACTCAGGTTCAAATCGAACAGTATGAGACCAACAATAAGGCTAGAAATATTTTGTTCATTAGCCTGAGTTGGAATGAGTTTGATAGGATTTAGTACCTTCGTACTGTCCGAGAGATCTAGAATACTCTGAGTGTCTTTCATGAAGGCACTAATCAGATTAAGGCTAGACGCCAAAGCACATACAACCAAGAATACCAAATGTTTGTGAAAGGCCCCGGAGAGTCTTTGGATATGATGTTTGCTCGCTTTGATGAGATTGTTAGCAATATTCGATCAACTGGTGTTTTACCCTATTCTGACAACGAGAGAGCGATTAAGCTTCTCTATGCTCTTGACCGTAGCATATGGGAAGTGAAGATCTCGAGTACTGAAGAGTCTTCAAGTTCTGACACGTTGATTTGTGATGAGCTCTTCCGCAAGCTCAAATCCTCTGAGATAGCCAAGGCGGCACGAACCGGTCTCGAAAATCCCCTGTCTCAGAACATGGCGTTGGTTTTTGGACCTGGTGGTGGCAATCAGTCTGCAGCTGGCTTTTCTTGTGCTAACACTTCATCGAGTAGATTTGCTTTGTCTTCTTTGGTTTCTGTCATAGAGGAGCAGGTAAATGCGATGGATGATGAGGACCTTACACTAATCGTGAAGTAGTTCACCCGCTTCTACATCAATCAACAAGATCAGAGGAGGGGTGGTTCTCGCGCTTGCTTTGAGTGCGGTGACACTATCCACTTCAAGGCGGACTATCCCAAGCTCAAGAAGAGGGAGGATGACGACCATAACTACAACAAGCACAAGAAGAAGAATACGAAGCTCTTCTTCAAGAAGAACCATGACAAAATGGCTAAGAATGTGGCCAAGGCGACTTCTAGGATGTTCGTGCTGCTCTCAGCGACATCGATAAGGAGAGCTCGGAGGAGGATGAATCACAAGCAAAGAATGAGAAAAAGGCCAAGGACTTCACTGGTCTCTGCTTCATGGTGGACGACAGTAACGACGACAGTGACCCAGAGCTATATCCTTCTGAGGTATTGCCTTCCTACGACTAGCTTTTCATCCAAGTCGATACCTTGAATGATGCTCTCGTTAGCCAAGATAGGTTATTTAAGAAAGTTGTGCGTAAGTTAAAGGATCTTAGGCCTAAGTATGAGTCTGTCTTTACTGAACCTGCATTACTTAGGTCTAGACCTAATGTTGAGGAGTGTGAGAGTTGCCTGATTGTCATGTCTAAACTTGCCGGGCTTCATAATGTGCATGATTTAAAGTCGTCAGTCAGCTTGAGAGTGCCGAGAAGAAGCTCCTTGAGGAGGAGTCTAGGTCTACTCTCTTATGTGCTTGTAAGAATTGTCCTTTGCTTGCAAAGGATGTTGAACTGAAAGATAAGTGCATGAAGGAGTTAGAGTCTAGATTGGAGAGTACTGGGAGTTCTAAGGATGTGCAGCCAAATTGTTCCATTTGCACCATCTTTCAGGATAAACTCAGCTGAGTTAGAGGGCAAGTTCAAAAGCTTTTGACTGGGAATGAGTATCTCCTTTCTCTGGTGGAGAAGTGCTCAGAGGGCAAAGGAAAAATGAATTTGATCTTAGCCAAGACCAAGATGTGTGCTGACAAGGCGAGTTTGGCTCTTGGGTTGGGTTTTAAGAGGGTGGCTTATAGTAAGAAGAGTAAAACTGTGTTCACCACATCTACTACCTTAGAAGCTGAGAAGTCCAAAATCAATGTCACAACACAACCCATCAAGAAACCCATTTCTGAACCCACAAAGAAGAAATCCGTACCACAACCCAAGCACAACCTAAGATGAGAGAGCCCCAAGTGACCGGTAGTGAGTTCCCGAGAGACTCTACTACTGCACCTACTGCAGACTGAGTTCCTGAGAGACGCTACCACTGCACCTACTACTAGAGAGAGGGTCACTTGGTTGGGTTTTGCTTCCACCATATGAGAGAAGAGCGGCGTGAGTGGGAGTGGAGCACACGGGACATGTATGACCCCTCTGTTGGTGTACATAAGCCTTTTCCTCGCTTCCACTCATGAGTCCCTAGCGCTTTTCAGTCTCTTCCTATAGGTGTTGCCCAGCATGGAATTTGCCATGACTCATATGGTTTTGGTCCATGTATAAGAGGTTTTGAGTCTCAGCACTTTCACGGACCACGTTTTCCTCATCATGGTACTCGCCCTCATCGTACTAGACCTGTTTTACCTGCACCTACTTTTACCACTTCAGAGCGGATGGTCAACTACTAGATTCCCAAGAGGTTTTTTTGACTAACCTTAGTATTAAGTCATCCACCTATTATTATTCTCATATGTAGGTGGCAAGCATAGGCCTGGAGAACAAGTGCCTTATTGAGTCCGGTTATTCACGCTACATGACCGAGGATTCATCATGGTTCTCCAGCCTCACCCCCGTGAAGTAACACGAGTACACCACTTTCGGGGATGATCAGAAAGAAAGAGTGAAAGCCAAACGTATGTTAAAGGTGAATAAGAGTTTCACTCTCGAGGATGTAGCTTTGGTGGAGTATATGGGATACAACTTTCTCTCTGTATCTTAGTTGTTAGATGAGGACTTGGAAGTGCATTTCAAACGTGATACTTCTTGAGTTCTCGATTCTTCTGGCGCTTTGATTTGCAAGATTTCTCGAGTTGGGAGAGTTTTTGGAGCTGATTTTTCTGAGTCTTTTGGTTCTTCTCGTTGCTTGATTGCTCAATCTTCTTCTGAGATTTGGATGTGGCATAGGAGACTATGGAACATGAGCTTTGATTTGCTTACTCATTTGAGTACCCTAGACTTAATCCGAGGATTACCCAAGCTCAAGTTTGAGAAGAATCTTGTTTGTGCTTCTTGTCGGCATGGCAAGATGATTGTTGTCTCCTACCCACCCACCAGTCAATTTGGTGATGACTGAACGATCGGGAAAACTTCTCCATATGGACACTATTGGTCCTTCTCGAGTCCTTTGGCTTGTGAGAAATGGTATGTTCTTGTCATTGTTGATGATTTCTCTCGCTACTCTTGGGTCTTCTTTCTTGTGAGCAAGGATTAAGTGTTCTCATACTTTTTGAGCTTAGCTTTGAGATTGTTCAAGGAACTCTCTGGTGCATTGAAAGCAATTCACAGTGATAATGGCACCGAGTTCAATAACTATCTCTTTGATGTTTTCTGTCTTGAGAATGGCATTGAGCATTAGTTTTCTGCCCCACGCAATCCTCAATAGAATGGCGTGGTTGAGAGAAAGAACAGGACTTTGGTTGAGATGGCTAGGACGATGCTCGACGAGCATAGGACTCCTAGAAAGTTTTGGGCTGAGTCTATTAGCACAGCTTGCTACATCTCAGATAGGATTTTCTTACGCTCGATCTTGAATTTGACTTCATATGAGTTGCGCTTTGGGAGGAAGCCAAATGTTTCACATTTGAGAGTTTTTCAGTGTTGGTGCTTCATCCTAAAGCATGACAATCTTGATAAGTTCTGTTTTTGATGAGTCAACCCCTTGTGCTAGTTTTGTTTTTGAGTGTGCATGTGATCAGGAGATGAGTGAGATCATCTTTTTAGATGACAACCTTTCAGCTCTTGGTGTTGACGATGATGATCCACTACTTTTCTCTACCACACCTGCTCTAGAGCTGGTTCCTGCTTCTTCTACTCCAGTAGAGGTTCCTGCAGAGTCTACTTCCACTTCAGTTGCTCTTGAGCCTGCACCAGCATAGGTTGAGGGGGAGTCCACCTGTAGACGTGAGGCTCCTCAACACATTCAGCGGTGATGCCCTCCACATATGATGACGGAGATCTTGATGAGAGGGTAACGAGGTCCAAGACCGCTTCTCATGCTTATTTTTACTAATTCTGCATTTGTTGCTTTTTTTGCGTCGCATGATATTGGACATGCTTTATCTGATTCGAGTTGGATCAATGTCATGCATGAAGAGCTTGAAAAATTTGAGGGAAACCAAGTTTGGGTCTTTGTAGAGTCACCCTATGTTCACATCATAGGCATAAAATGGGTTTTCAAAAACAAAACAGGAGGACGATGGGTCTGTAGTGAGAAACAAGACTAGACTAGTGGCTCAGGGTTTCACTCAAGTTGAGGGAATATACTTTGGAGAGACCTTTGCACCCATAGCTAGGCTAGAAGCCATTAGGATCTTTCTTGCATTCGCGGCATACAAGGGTTTCAAGTTGTATCAAATGAATGTCAAGAGTACTTTCCTAAATAGTTTCATTCAGGAAGAGGTATATGTTAGGTAACCCCCAGACTTTAAGCACCTCAAATACCCATATAGAATTTACAAGCTTAGAAAGGCTTCGTATGGGCTTAAGCAGGCACCTAAAGCTTGGTATGATAGGCTTAGGTCTTTCTTGCTAGAGCATGGGTATGGGATGGGGTCAACTGATAAAACTTTATTCACTCTTAGGTATGACAATGATTTCTTACTTGTTCAGATATATGTGGATGATATCTTTGTTTTGGCACTTCTCATACACTTGTGGCAAAGTTTGTAGAAACTATGAGCAGGAAGTTAGAGATGTCGATGATGGGCAAGCTCAACTTCTTATTTGGACTGCAAATCAAGCAATGCAAGAGAGGTACATTCGTCCACTAGACGAAGTACACCAAGGATTTGCTGAAAAAATTTGACATGAGTGATGCGAAGCCTTTGGCAACACCGATGACTACCTCGACTATGCTTGATCCAGATGAAGATGGTGAGGATGTGAACCAGCAGAAGTACAAGAGCACGATCGACTCTCTCCTGTACTTGATGACGACAAGATCCGACATCCACTTTGTTATCTGCTTATGTGCTCGCTTCTAGACTTCACCAAGGATGTATCACCACCAAGCAGTGAAACGCATTCTGAGGTACCTTAAGCATACTCTCGAGTATGGGCTTTGGTTTTCAGCTTCATCTTCGCTTTCTCTTTGAGGTTTTTCGGATGCGGATTTTGCTGGTTGTAAAATTGATAGGAAAAGTACCTCTAGTACTTGTCACTTATTGAGTATTTCTCTTGTGTGTTGGTCTTCTCGCAAACAGTCTAGTGTTGCGTAGTCTACTGCTGAAGCTAAATATGTAGCTGTTGCTCACAGATTTGTGAATGGTTTCTACTTTGAGGGATTTTGGGTTGAATTTCAGGAGTGTGTCACTTTTGTGTGATAACACCAGTGCCATAAGCTTAGCCAACAACCCAGTTCAACACTCCAGAACCAAACACATAGATGTGAGATTCCACTTTCTAAGAGGCTAGAATGAGAAGGGAGATTTTAAGTTGAGCTACATAGATATCCAACACCAACTAGTCGATATATTTACCAAGTACCTAGATGCTACAAGATTTACATATTTGAGAGAAGAGCTTAGTGTGTGCCATCTCTATGATATTATGTGAGGGAGAGTTATCCTTTGTACATACTCTATCTTACTTTTGTTGTATTTGCATTACATTTTATTATGTAAGATAATCATAGTAGTTGAGCTTTGACTTGTATGTCATTAGCATTTTCGATTGCTAGACTTGAATTTGGACTAAGATGAGTAGTTGTGTGGCACAATCTTTTAATCTTAGGCTCTTCTTGATGCTTTAACATGGTACATTTCAAGCAAGCTTGCTTTCCTTAAGATAAAATTTGGCAATTTTATGAATCATGTAGGCTATGAAATGCTTCATTCTTGATCACCATGTTCGTAATTGCTTATGCTTAGTCAAAGCTTGTGTTAAGGCTTGTCTGATGAATATCTTGCTCTAGGTCTTCTTGGTTCATAACAATAGATTGATGAACATTGCACTATATTTTGTGTCTTTGTTAAATGTTTAGCTCACGATAGAAATTTAGGGGAACAAGTGTTCCTTGTGTTGCAAAGGCACTACTTAACTTGATATTGTGACCATATTGATAACTTGTGCGGATCAAATGATCATGAAAAATCAAGTCTCTTGTGCTAAAATGTGATCCAATACGGTTGTCTTCAGGCCTCAAGGTGTTTGCCGTACCCAGTCGCACGACACTTTGCTTGGATAAGAGGCAACTTGAGGATAAAATGAAATTCAAACAAATGTGCCTAGCTTTTAATTCTTTTTAATCACTTGATCAATCTAAGTCTTGGTTTCATATGTGAGCGTTTGCAAAGCCTATTGTCATGAATGCTTGTTTGTCTAGTTTGAGATTGAATTTAGCTAGTTCTTAATGCTTGTATTTCCTTGGCACGAGTGAATGCTTATGTGGTGATCACTTTTAACATGATTTGGCTATATGAACTTCAATACGCCAACCAATTCTTTGGGTGTAGTTTGTAAAGCTTCATGTTCTTATATCACTGTTGAAAGGATCGAATAGCCCAAGAGGGGGGGTAAATTGGGATATTAATTAAAACTTCTACCGCTTAAGCAAATAAAACTAAAAGGAAATGCGACTACTAGATTTAACTAGGACAATATAACTAACTAAGCAAAAATAACCAAGAGAGATAATCTTAAAGAAGAACTTGCAATACTAAGAAAGCTCAAAATAAGATGCGAGAAAGTAATTAGTTGGAGAAGACAAACCGATTTTTTCTCGAGGTTTCGAGAAGTTGGCACTTCCCCCTAGTCCTCATTGGAGCATCCACCAAGGATGTTGCTCCCCCTTGAGTCACCAAGGCTCAAGTGCTCTCTCTTGATTACCCCTTCTCCATCTCCGGATTGCGGGTATCAAACCAAGCACATCTTCTTTTCCCGGGGCTCCTACAATTCCTCCAACAGCTCACCGAGAAATCCTCCGATCACCAAGACCGTCTAGGTGTTGCCAACCACCAAGAGTAACAAGCCTCAAGCTTCACTTGACAAAGACCAAGCCTAGACAACAGCTAGATGCACACTTGTTACTCTTCAAGCACTCAAGGAAGTCCTTAATCCTCAACTAAGAACTTGGAATTGACACAAGTGCTCTATCTCTTGCTTCTAAATGACACACCAAGTGTATGAGCTGCTACAGGGTCACAAGAGATACTGAGAGGTCCAAATGGGTGGGTATTTATAGGCTAAGGATCGAAAATTAGCCGTTGCCTAACAACCCAGAATTTTTCTTAACGCCGGACGGTCCGGTGTGAATAACACGCTTCACAACGGAATATCCGGTGCTAATACTTCTGACAGAATAGCCGTTAACTGTTCCATTAGCCGTTAAACCTCCGGTGATTAATCCTGTCCTACAGCGGATCATCCGACGCATTAAAATGGGCCAGATGATAGTTTACAACCTCTCTGTATAAATTCATCCGGTGATCATATTTTGCTACGCCGGACTATCCGGTGTGTAGAATTAGTTTTAGACTTCATTGCTTTCTATTTATCCGGTGATTTCACCTATCGAACGCCGGACTATCCGGCGTGCTCTTCAACAATTTTCAAGTCAGAACTCTTAGGAATTTACTCCGGCGAACTCACTCTGATACAGAGGATCATCCGGTGAACTTGAAATTTTGCTGATTTTATCTATTTCAAAATAATTTTGAGTTCTACCTTCGAGATTCGGAACCAATGATTTTTTGAGGTTAGCCTAGAAATGGAAAGTCACAAGTGTGTATCGACTATGTCTAGACTCTCCTAAGTCAAGCTACAACTCTTAACCCCTCTTTATAGTACGGTCAAAAGACTAAGTAGAAAAAGAACCTATACTACTCTAAGTGTCCTTCATCTCCTTGTGACACTTAGATCTAGAAGATCCTTATCCTTCAAGTTCTGGTCTTTTGATCAACATATAAGTCTTTTAACGGGCAAGAGTGTAAAGGCATCATTGACAATTAAGTTTTTCTTTATCCTTTATGCTGCTTAAAGGCTGAAATGTTAGTCACAATGATATGGTTGTCATTAATCACCGAAACTCTTACCTTTTTCTTAGGGGCCTAGATGCTACAATCTCCCCCTTTTTGGTGATTGATGACAACACATATATTAAAAAGATGTGAAATTTAAGTGCAATTTACAAAAACTATGCAATCATCGGCATATATCAATTTGAATAAGAAAAAAATAATACAAAAAAAATAGGAATTAAACGCATAGAAAGATAATGTAATGACAGACAAAAACACATCCATATATAACCAAATGGCCTGCCATTACATCAAAAAATCAAAAGATCCAATAGACCAAAACAAAGACTACCCAAAGATCTAAGTTCTCTCCCCCTGAATCAAAAGTCTACAGCTACTTGCAGCTATTCTCTCTCTACCCACTCCCCCTATCACTAGACTCTCCCCCTTTGGCATCGAAGCACCAAAAAGAGGAAACTAGGACACAACTAAAAATCTGGAGCGGTAGGAGACTGAGGATCTGTGGTAGAAGAGGGGGCTACGATGAACTGGGAGCCATCATCAGAACTGGACGGACTATGCCCCGCAGTTGCTGTCGCCTCATCAATCTGACGCTGCACTGACTGAAGAGTGGCATCTGGTGCATCAGGGGCAGGCTCAGGGATATCCGGTGCGTCAAGTGCAGGCTCAGTAGCTGGTGGATGCACAACTGGCTGCTGCTGCTCAGGGACTGTCAGCTGCGGAGTGTCCTCAAAGCGTAGAGGACCAGTGGAAAAAGGTGAAGTCAGGGATGGTAACACTGGCCTCTGAGATGTGCCGACAGGCTCTGGGAGAACTCCGGAAGCCAAAAGAGCAGATAGTGGAAAACTGGACTTCGGAGTGCTGAGCAAACTGGTGGTGCCGGCAGGGAGAGGGCTAGGATCTGATGCTGGAAGCTGCTGTCCAGGCTGCTGAAGTAAGTATGAGAAAAGCCGAGTGTTAGTCTCCCTGTCGGTCGACAGAGCCTGCTGTTGCTGCAGAAGTGCTGCAAGCATGGCCTGCTGCTGCTGCTGGAGAGACTAAATAATCAAAGTCTGCTGCTCCTGCTGGCGAATGATATCAGCCTGATACTTCAGCTGCCTCTCCTCCTGAGCTGCCTGCTGCTGAATGATCATCTGCTGCTACTGTACCAACATCTCCTGCTGCTGCTGCATCATCTGCTCTGCTGCTGCATCTGCTGCAGGAACTGAGAGAACTCCGAAGATGATGCAGCAGGAGGTGGCACTAGGGGGGTCGACTCAGGTGTTGAAGGAACTGAGGCTGAATGCTGCATACCCTGAGCAGACCCGCCTGCCTCGTGATCATGTCGTCGAGGAAGAGGCGGCAAAAACTCGTGATCCGAAGAGTCGGAGTCACTGTCAGACGCTATGTCCAAGAAAGCCTGTGGTAGATCAGCCTCGGCCTCTGCAAGTGCCTCATCCTCAGTAGCTGCTCTCTCTCTGTCCTCAGGAGGGATCTGCTCCTGTGCGTGAGCCATCGCTCGCTGACCACGTCGTCTATCTGTAGGAGGAGCTGGAGCATACACCTTGAAGGACCTGGACGACTCATATGTCTCGAAAAACTCCGGTGGTCTGGTGGTCTGAGCAAGCAAGAAAGAGATAATATGCGCATATGGCTGCTGCCTGACCATCGTCATCCCATCAGCGATCACATCCTCAATCTCACACAGAATGAAATCCACAATATCGAATGGCTGGTGAGTGAAGATAGAGAGTATAAGCCACTGCTGAAGGCTAGTAATCGACTCGGCGTTCCCAATCCTCGGTAATAGACTGTGCCTCAGCGCGTTATGAATGACGCGCACCTCAGGGATCAGCATGTCTGGCAGTCTCCGAGATCCTGGAGGGAATGGCAGCCTGAACAACGGACGGATCTGATCATCAGTCGGGAAAATCCCTCCAGTCAGACCACGGCGAGGAGCACTGGCACCTGGATAGACGATCTCATGCAGGCTCCTGTCAGACTCCTGCAGTCTCAAGGCCTCTAGAATGTCTGCCCGGTATAGCCTCTGAAAATCTCCCTGGAACATAAACTGTACAAATGACCGATCCTCTGCAATCCAGGCTGTGGCATAGAATACTCTCACCCAATCCTCTATGTAGTGATCCACATCTGTCAGCAAATCAGTGAGGCCTGGGATAGAATCAAAGTGACGCCTCACATTAGCTCCCCCTGCAGCTATCCTCATATATCTCCAGTTAAGTGTCTTGTGGATACTCAAGCTAACCTTCAGCTTCTGATATGAGACATAGAAGCTCTCATGCAAGAGGGTGTGGAATCTCGGATCTATTCCCTCTTCTCTCTCCTCAGGGAACCACTCATCATTGGGCACGAATCTCAGCTTCTTAACTTTTGGTGACTTGTAAGAAGTCAAGTCACGCAACCACCTCTCGGCCTGTGGCTGTGGCTCTGCTGACTGCTGCTGCTCCTCCTCCTCAGGCTCTGGCTCCTGACGAGCCCTCTTCCGGCTGTCTGACTGACCGGAAGGTGTCGAGCTCGCTCCTCTGGTACAGCGAGAGCGAGTTGACCACCGAACAGAGGTGGTAGAATCTCTGATCTGGATCCCCTGACCCTGCTTCTGCCTGTTATAGGCATCTATGGCCGTAGTAGCTCTCTCCCACTCCTTCTCAGACGGAGTTCTTTTGGCCTTCTTAACCATCTTGCCCTTTCCTTTGTCAGTGCGCTCACGACCCATCACGTTTTAGGGTTTGAAGTAGACGGCGGTGAGGAGGTGGTCTCGACGGGGAAATCACTCGCATCGTTGGAGTTCGACGGCGCGGAGGAAAACCGGCGACGGCGACGACGCTTCGGGAGAAAAGGTCATCGGCGCAGAGGAAGAAGCGAGCTGCTGGTGTGGAGGAGGGTGGTCGCCGGCGCGGAGACGTCGTCGAGTAGCTGCGGCGGTCGGCGATAGAGAAGACTCGGCGGATTTGGCGGCGGCGACGGGATGAAGAAAGAAAGAGAGACGCTCGGCAGAGGATTTATATGACAGGTGGGGTCCTTTCAAATTTTTGAACACCGGAAGATCCGTTGATATAGGTTTTTAACACCGGAAAGCCACCGGATTAAAAATCCAGAGACATATTCGCCCTAGATTGTGAGCGCCGGATAGTCCGGGGACACGGCTACCGAACACCGGATAAACGCCGGAACAAATTTTCCAGAGAGCTTTTAAACTGCTAAAGAAACATCTTCTGTGCGCCGGATGGTCCTCTGAGTCATGTATTGAACACCGGATAAACGCCGGAACAAATTTTCCAGAGAGCACTTTTAATCTGTCCAAAACAGTATCTTCTGCACGCCGGATGTTCCTCTGAGACGTGTGCTGAACACCGAACCTTCCGGTGCAAGTCCTTTTTGATTTCATTTTCATGGAACTGACCGGATAATCCGGTGATGACTCTGAGCAAACGCCGGATCATTTTGTGATAGAATGTTGCGCTGAACTAAAATCTCGTACCGAGTCCAAATTCTTAAACAAATCACTCAACAAAACACATATTTGGACCGGTTTGAGTGAAATCTTTACCCTCTCAAACATTCCTTTGCAAATATTCGCCAAAAAGCTTTACTATATATATAGTTTTTGAAATAGGCAAATAAGATCCAAAGAGCTAGAGATGGAACTCAAATGGAAATGTTTGAGCCATATTTCCTACAAACTTAAAGATTAAGACTTTAAATTCGATAGGATATGACTCAATTGGCATTAAGCACTTATATCAATTTAAGCACACTTATATAGTTGTATGCTCACATCAAGAGTGAATAACCATCTCAAAGAGTGATATTCTCCTTTGTGATCTCTCTATCGTCAATGCTTATGCAATGCAAGATACATGCATGAAAGTAAACATGAGTGCATATTATATGACATGTGAATGCGATACCAATTGAAAGGATCGAATAGCCCAAGAGTGGGGGGTGAATTGGGATATTAATTAAAACTTCTATCGCTTAAGCAAATAAAACTAAAAGAAAATGCAACTATGGGATTTAACTAGGACAATATAACTAACTAAGCAAAAATAACCAAGAGAGATAATCTGAAAGAAGAACTTGCAATAGTAAGAAAGCTCAAAATAAGATGCGAGAAAGTAATTAGTTGGAGAAGACAAAACCGATTTTTTCCCGAGGTTTCGAGAAGTTGGCACTTCCCCCTAGTCCTCGTTGGAGCATCCACCAAGGATGTAGCTCCCCCTTGAGTCACCAAGGCTCAAGTGCTCTCTCTTGATTACCCCTTCTCCATCTCCGGATTGGCGGGTATCAAACCAAGCACATCTTCTTTTCCCGGGGCTCCTACAATTCCTCCAAGAGCTCACCGAGAAATCCTCCGATCACCAAGACCGTCTAGGTGTTGCCAACCACCAAGAGTAACAAGCCTCAAGCTTCACTTGACAAAGACCAAGCCTAGACAACAGCTAGATGCACACTTGTTACTCTTCAAGCACTCAAGGAAGTCCTTAATCCTCAACTAAGAACTTGGAATGGACACAAGTGCTCTATCTCTTGCTTCTAAATGACACACCAAGTGTATGAGCTGCTACAGGGTCGCAAGAGATACTGAGAGGTCCAAATGGGTAGGTATTTATATGCTAAGGATCGAAAATTAGACGTTGCCTAATAACCCAGAATTTTTCTTACCGCCGGACGGTCCGGTGTGAATAACACGCTTCACAATGGAATATCCGGTGCTAATACTTCTGACAGAATAGCCGTTAACTGTTCCATTAGCCGTTAAACCTTCGGTGATTAATCCTGTCCTACAGCAGATCATCCGACGCATTGAAATGGGCCAGATGATAGTTTACAACCTCTCTGTATAAATTCATCCGGTGATCATATTTTGCCGCCGGACTATCCGGTGTGTAGAATTAGTTTTGGACTTCATTGCTTTCTATTTATCCGGTGATTTCACCTATCGAACGCCGGACTATCCGGCGTGCTCTTCAACAATTTTTCAAGTCAGAACTCTTAGGAATTTACTCCGGCGAACTCACTCTGATACAGAGGATCATCCGGTGAACTTGAAATTTTGCTGATTTTATCTATTTCAAAACAATTTTGAGTTCTACCTTCGAGATTCGGAACCAATGATTTTTTGAGGTTAGCCTAGAAATGGAAAGTCACAAGTGTGCATCGACTATGTCTAGACTCTCCTAAGTCAAGCTACAACTCTTAACCCCTCTTTATAGTACGGTCAAAAGACTAAGTAGAAAAAGAACCTATACTACTCTAAGTGTCCTTCATCTCCTTGTGACACTTAGATCTAGAAGATCCTTATCCTTCAAGTTCCGGTCCTTTGATCAACATATAAGTCTTTTAACGGGCAAGAGTGTAAAGGCATCATTGACAATTAAGTTTTTCTTTATCCTTTATGCTGCTTAAAGGCTGAAATGTTAGTCACAATGATATGGTTGTCATTAATCACCGAAACTCTTACCTTTTTCTTAGGGGCCTAGATGCTACAACTGTTTCTTTTTGAGCCTCTATGTGATTATGAGCTCCACTTTCTACTTTCCGGAGCCGTTTGACGGTTCTAGTTTTTGCAAATATTTTGTGGTATACTTGGGAAAGCTCATTAAGTTTACATATTTATGCATTGCATAATATTTTATCCTTGATATTTGCATTGCCAAAGGGGGGAGCATATTCACAAAGAAGAGAATATGCTACAAAGGAGGAGAAATGAGAAAATTTTGAAACAAATCTCAAAGAAAAATGAAAATGTGCATTCATCAAGGGGGAGCACATGTTTTTATGTTTTTGAGCTTTTCTGGATCTTTTGTGGTTTTGGCTTGTCTTTGTCTATCTTCGGCCTTTTGCAATCTGTCTTATACCAAGTGATTTGTGTTTCTTTAGTTTTTGGTCACTTGATGTGCTTCACTTCTTCTATACCAAATATTTATGCTTTGAGAGTTGTCAATGCACTCATCAAGGGGAAGATTGAGATACCAAGTAGAGAAGTGCCTTGGTTTGCATGTGGTGAGGTATTGACAACAGTTGATGTGTCTTGAACTTAGTTAGCATGTGTTTGTGGATGCTTATTCTTATTCATATCTAACTCGAGGTGGCGGTGTTTAGAATTGGCGAATTCTCATCTATACACAGAAAATTATACACATCAATCGAGTTGGCGGTGTTTGGAATTGGCGAATTCTTCTCTTACGCAGAAAAATTATACACACCAGAAGTTCCAGTGTTCACCGGAAGTTTCGGTGTCGGCGGTGTATACTCGCCGGACCTTTTGTTGCAGAGAGGTTGCAGGAGGATGGTTCGGTGGATTTGCATACACCGGATTATCTGGTGATGGATATGAGATCACCGAAAGCTTTCATCGAACCTTTTCTTGTAAAGAGAAAAAAATTCTTCGAATAGACATTGTTACACTCACTGGATGGTCCAATGTTCACGAGCAGAACACATCAGGACATCCGGTGTTCACGTTTTCTGTAGAATGTGCTCTGAGTTTAAGTTTTTGATTTTGTGCTAACTTGGAGATATTTTGTAGTGTGAAGAAATGTGTTTACTCGTTTCATAGTGTGTAGGTGATGGATGTAACTTGGTGGTCGACGGCGGGTGATCGGGGCTAAGCGGATACTTGGTGCCAAACGATTAAGAAGGGCCAGGCGGAGTCAAGTGTGATTCTAGCTATACACATAAAGGTCAAGTAAAGTATGAAACGAAGGATAAAGATGACGTGTTGACAAAGTCAAGGGAATGAGATGCCGGTGCAAGTGATAAGGTGGCGCGAGGAATCGGGAGCGGGAGAGACTTATCAGCGGTCAAGATCTCAAGATGGAGGACATGCGTCCTCATTGGAGCGCTTGCTTCAGGTGGAAGCAAGTGGCGGTTAGTCACACTTTGAGAAGCGTGCTAGGGTTTTATGGTTTGGTCTCAAAACTATGGGAGGACAGAGGAGTACGTGGCACCATCGCGAAGCATGCATTGATACGAAAGTAAGTCGTAAAGGCGCCACGGCCGTCAGATGAATGAAGAAGAAAGTGTACTACAAGAGATGAGTATTTTGAGAAAACACTCGGAAACTTGGAGGTCAAGTTTCCTAGGCTTATAAATAGAGGGGTAATACTATAGGAGAGGTTAAACCAACCATTTGAGCCCCTTGTGCTACCCATATGAAAGCATTGTGTTAGGGTTTTAGTAGAGAATGCTTAGCCTATGTGATAAGTAAGAGTTTTGAGAGAAAAATCTTTGTAATCCATCTAAAATAGGGCTTGTCTCTTCGAGTAATGAAGTTTATTTTATTTCATATGCTTGAATTACCCTCCTTCTAGTTTCCCTCTCTCGGTTCCTTTGCTTTGTGTGCAAGTTTTTTCCTCTAATTTTGAATTTTGTTTTTGGGCTGAAATTTTAGCACCTTGTAAGGTCATTCTTCTTGTTGCTAGAGGCATAAAATTCATATACACACGGTTATATGATGGGATCTTGAATTCACTTACCTCTAGATAATCAATATGGAGAGTTTCGTTGCTCGGTTTTTTCTTTTCTTGTTTCTTTGCTAGTTGTGATCTTTCGAGTGCCAAGATACATAGATTGATCTAAAATAGAACCTATGATTTATATATCATCTGTGATGTCGTGTTGACTTGATTTTCTCTTGTTAAAACTTCTCTCGATTTTTGCTTCCGCTTAAATTTTGAGATCCGCTAAGTGATTCAAATAGGAGAAGATCATTGATTTCAAAAATATTTATTAAAACACCTATTTACCTCCCTCTAGTTACCAATATCATTCATATATATACACACACATACGAACTCACCCCGTGGGTGGACTGGGCTCTAAGAGGATTTCTGACGTGGAGCATTACAGTTTGAGACTGAGAAATTGTCAGAAATTCATTTAGTTCATAGGATACGCTAACATAAGTTAAGGTTAACGGTGGAATGTATTTATCTTTTACTAAAATACAATTCCTATCCAATTAGCACCTCGTCCTTTGGTAAGACATGATAGAAGTTCGGCCTTTAAACTCCCTCTCTCCATCCTAAAAAACTTCTACTCCTACTAAACAAACAAAAGATTTTTAAGCCCCGGCCTCCTATTCCTAAGCCATGGATTAGAGCATCATTTTGCATTTGGGAGAGATGAATGCATAATCGTTAGGGTGCCATGGCCGGTTTCAATAAGGGCAAAAGCAAAACTAAATGTTTTACTCTGTCGCTGCATATAAGGTGTTCCGTGTTGAGTCAGCAGCTCCTGACTGCGCTCCAAATCAACAGCGAGATGGCTTCATAGAAAATTACAAACATTGAGGACCTTCGCTAAATTTTTGAAAGATCAAGGACAAAATTTAGCCTTCTCCCTTTGCTTCTCCCGCCACCTACACGATCACACCTCCGCTGCTGCGCGCGGAGCCACGTGGCGTTGTGCCTCACATCGTACAGCACGTCGAGGATCTCACTGGAATCCGGCGGCCCATCTCTAAGTGGTGGAGGACAAGGACGAGGACAACGACCTCCACTAGACATGGCGGAAGTGGAGACGACCTCCACTACATGGCGGATCAGGCCACTACAAGCACTGTTATTGCAGCTGGGGATCAGCTTCATCTGCTCATGCCTGCGCTGGAATGCACACACTCGCGCTCGGACGATAATCAGCGAATTGCCGGGCGCGCTACAGTTACTGATGGAAGTTCAGAACTAGCTAGGCAGTATTTTTGTGCTGGCGGATTCGACTTCAGCGGCAAGTTTTTCAATTGATTAAATAAGCAAAACAAGATGCGAATTACATGGGCTAATGGCCTGACAAACTAGCTACACACCTGAACATGCCCTCTCACGCCCAGATCATGTGGCCATCCTAACTGACGCTAAACTGACGAACCTGAAAAACAGCTAAGTGCTGAACCCAGTCTTCCTGATCAACCGAGCAGTGCACACACTTATTCAAAATAGCAACTGACATGATTACTAATCCTAACAAATCACCCCCTTAATCATGGCACTCTTTCTTCACCTTTGCCACCCCAAGCCAGCTCCGTAGCTTAGTGAATTTCAGACGCCTGGGTGCTTTTGTTAGAATATCAACAATTTGATCTTTAGTCTGAATGTAACTCAACTTGGTTTTCTCATTATCCACACACTCTCGAATATAATGGAATCGACTGTCAATATGCTTACATGGCATATTTGTTGTCCATGAGCAGCCTCACCTTCTTTGCTTCTTCTCCCAGCAAACTTGCGGTCAGATTACTGAGCCAAATAGCCTGACTTACTGCTGATGCCACTGTAACAAACTCTGCCTCACAAGATGATAGAGTAACAATTCTCTGCTTTTGTGAGTTCCATGCCACCAGATTCCCACCGATGTAGAACACCATGCCTGATGTGCTCCTTCTATCATATGTGTCACCTGCAAAATCATTGTTAGAGTGTCACGTCCCAAAACGCTAATCACGTGATTAAACATGCATAATCATCGTGACATGATGTTTATATGTATTCGTTTGATAATTTAAGTTTTAAATGTGTTCAAAATACTTGGAGTTGGCCTAGAGCTTTTTAGGAAGACCCTAAATACTTTGGAGAGAAGGAGAAAAGAGAGAAGAATGAAAAGAGGGGAAAGTTAGAAAATTTCAGTAAAAGAACCCTTCTCGCGATCTGACCGGGTTTCACCACGGTCTGACCACCAGGGAACAGCCACGTGGGTATCCCGTGATCTGACCGACACCCCTTGAGGTCTGACCGACAGAGCGCAGCCGAGACGCCACTTAAGTGGTCGACCGGTCTCTCCCTCCCTCCCTCTCTCATTTCGCTCTCTCACTCTCTCCCTCCCCAAACCCTAGAGAGAGAAGGTGAGATCCGCTCAACATGTTCGACGATCGAAGATCGACGATGGGAACTCTCATTAGCTTCCCAAAGGACTTCCCCGAGCTTCTTCCCCCTTTCCTCCGTGCCAGAAGGGTTCCTCGTCGTTTCTTCCTCTGGGAGTTCATTCACCCTCCGGGAGTCCAATCGGTGGATCGAAGCTTCCCCGGAGGATTCTGATCCAATACAAAGTTTCTCTACACCGAGGTAAACATCCCCCTACTGTTTTCCCGCCGTTTTCTAGCCGTAGGCGATCGCTGTTATGATTTTCGCCATGAAACCCTAGTGAATACTAGGTCTAGATCTCATTTTTGGGGTTTTACGTGTTCGGACCATGCATGTCATCTAAACAATCATAGAATGTGTTCCCTTAGTTCTATGGAGTACTTTGGTGCCCTTCATCGTCAAAGGTTACACCGGAGTCCTCGCTGAAGACCCCGCGAAGGTGTTGTCGGCAGGGTCTGGCGACCGCTAGTAGGTCGGTTCAAAATATCTAAATTTAGGAGTTAAACCGCCGTTAGGGCCAGTCTGACCGTGGTCGGTGATCTTACAGCCACCATGCCTTTGGTTTGACCGCCAAAGCCCTAAACTCTCTACACGCTCAAGGTCTGACCACCACTTGCACGTCGGTCTGACTACCAACCATTCAAGGCTGTGTGTACTTAGGTTACTGTGCTCGGGGTTTTAAACTTTGGAACCCTAATCATTTAGTGGCCTTTTGCAAATATTTTCAAACCACGATCCTCTATTAATATTCTAGCATGCATCATATGCACACTTTTCCACCATTTGGTTATTTATGCAATGCATTCTCGATTCGTTTAGAGAGCATTGAGAGGACAGTCCAAGCGAGTGAAGGTGAGTCGAGCTACCAGAGTTTTGTGAGTGTTGTGTGGGCAGTATTAGTCAACCGTCAGAGCAACAATGCAAGCATCTAAGCATATTGCACACTTTAGTTTGAATTGAATGGAGTTTAAACTGATAAGTTGTCTCTTATGTATGTTTGCATGTTTAGCGATGTCGATGTCAGGTTTATATGGGTAGAACCTATATTGTTTTGCATTACCTCTACCTTGAATTGTTGATTATCCATATCCTTATAGCCTTGATAAAATTGTTGATGTCTAACTTAATAGTTGTTCAAAATACTTAGCCATGCGTAGGTCCTCGGTAGAAGTCGAGCGATGATCTAACTATTGTTCGCAAGCTTAGGGCTCACTTATTATTCACAATTACAATGATAATGACGTGGGATCTATGAGATGTGAGATGAGGCGAGATATGGGTGGTGCTAGAGGTAGGTCGGGAGTGGAACCCGGATGCTATAGACCTCTTGCATCGTTTAAGCACCATCCGTCGGTGCCGTTGGCTTTAGTACTTTTCGTATAACCACATATTCGGATAATGGACAAATGAGTCGAGTATCATATGCCGTGATGATGCTTGCCGTGCGTCCCTATGATGCGTAAGAAAAATAAAGGAGAAATATGGTGGTGGGGAGCCAGAGGTGTCTGGGACACGCTCACGGTAACCCCGGTGCCATGGGTGCATGCGCAAGTGGGTAGTTCCTGATATGAGAAAGGTTGTCTCGGGGGCCAAGAGGATGGACCCAGATCGTGTGGGTAAAGTTGTACCCCTCTTCAGGGTGTAAGTGTTGGTAATATGCCCTAGAGGCGATCGAGTTTGCGGATTGGATCTGCTAATGGGCTTTAATGTTGATTAAAGGACCATTAGGGTTTAGAGTCATAATGGGCTTTAATGTTGATTAAAGGCCCATTAGCGTGCTCTATATAAGAATAGGCAGGGGCCAAGGCGCATAGAGTTTTTCAGAAACCCTAGCCGCCTCCTATTCCCGAACTCCCTTCGAAACCCTAGCCGGGCGCGCGGTGCTAGCACACCGGCGCACGGCGATTCCATCCTTGTACGTGTGGATACCGTGGAGGCGCTGCTACTATTGCGGTGCTGATCTGCTCGGGAGTACTCGGGACGTACCCGCGAGTACTCGGAAGGTGCTCGGGACGTGCTCGGGACGAGGTTGACGATCGACTACTTGACGCGCACGACGTTGGATTGGTCTGCTCCAACTCTTCTTCCGCTGCACTGCTCGTCAAGTGGTAACGATTCATGATCCCCTACTCGCATGGCTTCCTGGTTGAATGCGGTAGAGAAAATTTATTTTGTGCTAGCGTAGCCTACCCGCAACCCTTCAGTGGTATCAGAGCCATCCTGCGTAGTTTTCGATCTGGATCAGTCACATATAGAAGATATGTGATAGAAATAGATTAGATCTATTGTTTTTGATCAGTTCATATGATGGATTGATCAATGCACGGTTGGTTAGGTGAATTAGAGATCGGATGAGATGCCAGTCGATGAAACCACATAGCCAAAAAGATTAGCTCGATCTCCCACCTGTTTTTGCGTGCGACTTGCCCCTACCGGCTGGAATCACCATCGGGGCTAACTGCATGCATCGCGACATGGTCGGGAGAACAGCAGATCGAGGTCATGTGTGCTGTCATCGTTTCTGGAAAAACCTCACGCGATGATCAATGGGATTGATCTAATGGAAATTGAGACATTATGAATGACTCGGAATTGGCTCGATACGATCCACACGCATAGTATTGGTTTACTTGATAAAGCTATCAAAATGGTTTTGGGCTTTGGGGCATGGTGTTGGGCGCCGGGGCATTCGATGCCACCCAGCAAACAAGAGTCACATAGGGATGTGATTAGCAAGGCGTTGCTTACCTATGTCACTAAGTTTCTAGCAGTGATGCCAAAGCTCACTAGAACTTAGTTGAATATGGATCTTGATCCTCTATATGTTGTTAGAGGGAAAACACATATAGTGTAGTATCTTTTGTTAAATTGTTTAATAGAAGATTCACATAGGCATAGTGCTGAACCTGCATTTTCTGTTGTAGATCATGGCACCGGCCGCTAGTAACACTTCCAGTTTTAATTTGCGATCGATTCTTGAAAAAGAGAAGCTTTCTGGAACAAACTTTATTGATTGGTATAGAAATCTGAGAATTGTTCTCAAACAAGAGAAAAAGGAATATGTTCTAGAGGTCCCCTATCCTGATGAACCAGCTGATAATGCTCCTGCCGCGGATCGGAGGGCTTATGAGAAGCACACCAACGATTCACTGGATGTTAGCTGCCTCATGCTTGCCTGTATGTCCTCTGAGCTTCAGAAGCAATATGAGAACAGGGATGCCCATGATATGATTGTGGGACTCCGAGGCATGTTTGAGAACCAAGCTCGGGCCGAGAGGTACAACACCTCAAAGTCCTTGTTTGCGTGCAGGTTAACAGAAGGCAGTCCAGTCAGTCCTCATGTGATCAAAATGATTGGTTACATTGAAAGCCTGGAAAAACTTGGTTTTCCCCTTAGCCCTGAGTTGGCTACGGATGTAATTCTCCAGTCGCTCCCTGCGAGCTTCGAGCCGTTCATTTTGAACTTTCATATGAACAGCATGGAGAAAAGCATGGCTGAATTGCATGGGATGCTAAAAACTGCTGAGGAAAGCATTAAGAAGAGCTCTAGTCATGTGATGATGGTTCAAAAGGATAGCAAGAAGAGAAAGCGCAAGGACAAGGCTAAAACTTCGGATGAGATCTCGAGTTCTAAGCCTAAACCTGTTGGAAAGCCCAAGGCTAGCCCTGCTGCTTCTGACACTTGCCACCACTGCCATAAGACTGGTCATTGGCGGAGGAACTGCAAATTGTACTTGGAAGAACTCAAAAAGAAGAAGGGAAGTAAGACTTCATCTTCAGGTATAAATGTTATTGAAATTAATCTTGCTACTCGTCCTGATGATTCATGGGTATTTGATACCGGATCAATGATTCATACTTGCAAATCGTTGCAGGGACTGAAAAGGACTAGGAAGTGTGCAAGAGGCGAACTGGATGCTCGCGTCGGCAATGGTGCAAAAGTTGCTGCATTGGCCGTTGGCGTTTACTCCTTATCGCTACCCTCAGGATTAGTTTTGGAATTAAATAATTGTTATTATATTCCTGCCTTGGGCAAAAACATTATCTCTTCTTCATGTTTGGAAGAAGACGGTTATGAATTCATAATAAAGAACAAGTGTTGTTCGATATTTTTGAATGGTATGCTCTATGGTAATTGTCCATTAGTAAATGGATTATATATATTGGATCTTGAGGATATAACTATCTATAACATTGATACAAAGAAGCCTCGGCTTAATGATTTGAATCCCACTTTTGTTTGGCATTGTCGATTAGGTCATATAAATGAGAAGCGTATGCAGAAGCTCCATAAAGATGGTCTTCTACATTCATTTGATTTCGAATCATTTGATACATGCGAGTCTTGTTTACTTGGCAAGATGACTAAGACGCCTTTCACTGGTCAAAGTGAGAGGACAAATGAATTATTGGCCCTAGTACATACAGATGTATGTGGACCGATGAGTTCTACAGCTAGAGGTGGTTTTCAGTATTTCATTACTTTCACCGATGACTTTAGTAGATATGGTTACATCTACCTAATGAGGTACAAGTCTGAATCCTTTGAAAAGTTCAAGGAGTTCCAGAATGAAGTACAAAATCATATAGGCAAGACAATTAAATTTCTGCGATCAGATCGTGGAGGCGAATATTTGAGCCATGAATTTGGTGATCATCTAAGGCAATGTGGAATCGTTCCACAATTGACTCCACCGGGTACGCCACAATGGAACGGGGTGTCCGAGTGGAGGAACCGAACCTTGTTAGACATGGTCCGGTCGATGATGAGCCAATCTGATCTTCCATTGTCCTTCTGGGGATACGCTCTAGAAACTGCTGCTTTCACGTTAAACAGGGTTCCATCTAAGGCTGTAGAGAGGACACCATATGAGATATGGACCGGGAAGCGTCCCGGATTGTCTTTCCTTAAGATATGGGGTTGTGAGGCTTATGTAAAACGTTTGTCGTCTGATAAGCTCACTCCCAAATCTGATAAATGCTTCTTTGTGGGGTATCCTAGGGAAACCAAAGGATATTATTTCTATAACCGGGAAGAAGGCAAAGTGTTTGTCGCCCGGAATGGTGTCTTTCTTGAGAAAGAGTTTCTCGCGAAGAGAGTTAGTGGGAGTACGGTGCAACTCGAAGAAATTCGGGAACCACTTGAAAGTGTTTCAACTCCTATTGAACCACAACTCGGTATGCAAGATGTTGCAGAACCTGTTGTCGAGACACCAGCCCCACGTCGGTCGGAAAGGTTCAGTCGTGCACCCGAGCGGTTTATGTTCCTAACCACGGGGCAGCGCGACATATTATTGTTGGACAATGATGAACCTAAGACTTACTCGGAAGCAATGGTGGGACCAGACTCCGAAAAATGGCTTGGAGCCATGAGATCCGAGTTAGAATCCATGCGAGAAAACCAAGTTTGGAACTTGGTCGATCCACCTGATGGTGTGAAAACTATCGGGTGTAAATGGGTTTTTAAGAAAAAGATAGACGTTGATGGAAATGTTCACATCTATAAGGCACGATTGGTGGCAAAAGGTTTCAGGCAAATTCAAGGTGTTGATTATGATGAAACGTTTTCGCCCGTCGCAATGCTAAAGTCTATTCGGATTCTCCTAGCAATTGCTGCATATTTCGACTACGAGATATGGCAAATGGATGTCAAAACGGCTTTCCTTAATGGAAACCTAAGTGAGGATGTGTACATGACACAGCCTGAAGGTTTTGTCAATCCGAAAAATGCTGGGAAGATTTGCAAGCTGCAAAAGTCCATCTATGGACTAAAGCAAGCTTCTCGAAGTTGGAATCTTCGTTTTGATGAAGTGATCAAAGGGTTTGGTTTCATCAAGAATGAAGAAGAGCCTTGTGTTTACAAAAGGACTAGTGGGAGCGCACTTGTGTTTCTGGTCTTATATGTGGATGACATATTATTGATCGGAAATAATATTCCAATGCTCGATGCTGTCAAATCTTCATTGCAAAAGAGTTTTTCAATGAAAGATTTAGGAGAGGCAGCATACATATTGGGCATAAAGATCTATAGAGATAGGTCGAAAAGACTAATCGGATTAAGCCAGAGCACGTACATTGACAAGGTATTGAATCGGTTCAATATGCAGGATTCCAAGAAATGTTTCTTGCCAATGTCACATGGCATCACTCTCAGCAAGAATCAATGTCCTAAGACATCTGATGAGCTCGAGAGGATGAGTGCGATCCCGTATGCTTCTGCTATCGGGTCCATCATGTATGCTATGTTTTGTACACGCCCAGATGTCTCCTATGCTCTAAGTGTTACGAGCAGATATCAATCGAACCCAGGTGAATGTCACTGGGCTATAGTAAAGAGTATCCTCAAGTACATGAGAAGAACTAAGGATATGTTCCTAGTCTATGGAGGTGAGGAGGAGCTCGTTGTAAATGGTTACACCGATGCTAGCTTCCAAACCGACAAGGACGACTCGAGATCGCAGTCTGGTTTTGTGTTCTGCCTCAATGGAGGTGCGGTGAGTTGGAAGAGTTCCAAGCAAGAAACGGTTGCTGATTCCACAACGGAGGCCGAGTATATCGCAGCTTCGGAAGCTGCAAAAGAGGCTGTTTGGATCAGAAAATTTGTTTCTGAGTTGGGTGTGGTCCCTAGTGCGTCCAGTCCAATGGACCTCTATTGTGACAATAGTGGTGCCATTGCACAAGCCAAGGAGCCTAGGTCGCACCAGAAGTCCAAGCACATACTTCGGCGCTATCACCTCATTCGAGAGATTATTGATAGAGGTGATGTAAAGATATGCAAGGTGCACACGGATTCGAATATTGCTGATCCGTTGACAAAGCCTCTCCCACAGCCCAAGCATGAGGCACACTTGAGCTCTATGGGTATTAGATACTTGCGGGATAGACTCTAGTGCATGTGAGAGAATGTGTTCTGTCTATGCTAATGTACTTTTGGATAATTGTTATCTGGTTCCATGAATAATTATCATTTACATTGATCAGCAAGTATGTGACTTGTTTGTGAAACTCTTTATTTTTATGATGTTATTCTAAATAGTCCCTAATCTCATATCATTGTGTGGGACAATAATGATTTATAGATTAGCACATTTGACTGAATGATGATCATGTTTCACGGATCATAGATATGGAGATATCAAATCAGTAATGTGGACACATGTTAGAGAACATGATGTTGGATAGACCCACCCTGAGATACTGCTGGGATTGTTATTTTTAATGTGCCATCAGTTGTTATCTCAAATGGTGTACCTACAGAATCCTTTGACCTGAGATCATCATTGATCCCAGAATGTGTAGGAACACACTTAGGGGCTTCCAAACGCTATTCCGTAACTGGGTAGTTATAAAAGTTGCTTTCGGGTATGTTATGAAACATGTCGTGGGATGTGAGTGATCAAGATGGAATTTACCCCTCCTAAATAACGGGAGAGATATCTCTGGGCCCCTCGAGGTAGTTGGATTGGAAAGTGCATGGCCATGCCAATGTGATTAAAGAGTTAATCATGGTGAATCCACTACTTGATCGAGTGAATGGTCGAGCTATCACAAGGGTGGCACGAATCTCGCCTTGAGCTTGACTGATATCGTGTGGTAAAGGGATTGGTGCATGAGTATATCAAGGTTCAGCCGATATGATCTTTGTGTGCATTCGGGAGTCAATATGTCCTGCTAGGTACCGCTATTGACTTGCAATTCGGAAAAGGGTTTCCGGATAGCGGCCGTTTACACATGAACCTAACGGGTCACACACTTAAGGGGATGGAATATAAAACTTGTGCTGACTCTAGTGCAAGTGGGAGATTGTTGGTAATATGCCCTAGAGGCGATCGAGTTTGCGGATTGGATCTGCTAATGGGCTTTAATGTTGATTAAAGGACCATTAGGGTTTAGAGTCATAATGGGCTTTAATGTTGATTAAAGGCCCATTAGCGTGCTCTATATAAGAATAGGCAGGGGCCAAGGCGCATAGAGTTTTTCAGAAACCCTAGCCGCCTCCTATTCCCGAACTCCCTTCGAAACCCTAGCCGGGCGCGCGGTGCTAGCACACCGGCGCACGGCGATTCCATCCTTGTACGTGTGGATACCGTGGAGGCGCTGCTACTATTGCGGTGCTGATCTGCTCGGGAGTACTCGGGACGTACCCGCGAGTACTCGGAAGGTGCTCGGGACGTGCTCGGGACGAGGTTGACGATCGACTACTTGACGCGCACGACGTTGGATTGGTCTGCTCCAACTCTTCTTCCGCTGCACTGCTCGTCAAGTGGTAACGATTCATGATCCCCTACTCGCATGGCTTCCTGGTTGAATGCGGTAGAGAAAATTTATTTTGTGCTAGCGTAGCCTACCCGCAACCCTTCAGTAAGAACAATTCGAATTGCCACGCTCTCAATCATGAGCAATCTTCTGTCCATCCGCATCGGCCGTAGAGTTTCCAAATTTTGGGATATGGCATAGTATGTTGGATTTGGTTGTTCAGGATTATTGAGTATATGAGATGGTTCCTTTTACATTTATGTGCAGTTGATGTTGCAGGATAGATGTGCTTTGAGTTAAGTATAGATGCTCACACATAGTTGTTAGGTTGCTTACACTTATGAGTTTACCTAACCATGTGGCCTACTCCTTTGCTAATGCTTAAATGCATAATCCTTGAAGTTGGGTTATTATATGTACTCATTATGGATTAAGTCTTGCGGGTACTTTTGTACTCACGCTAGTCTTTTAAGTTCTGCCAGTGAGGAGAGGCTTGTGTTTGGCTACTTCATGTCCGCCAATGTAGGTGGCGGGAGTGAGTAATGCAAATTACTCGTGTGACATGATTTTGGGTGGAGCCTAAGGGCATATAGCTTCATCTAGATTTTGGTATTAGCAGGTGTTATCTTCCGTTGGGTAGTTTCTAGTTTTGGTTAGGAGGTGATCCGTTATTTATCCTCCTAGCTTCCTTTTGTTATAAATTGTGCAAATGGTTAAGTGCTTAAGAACTTGTAATCTAATTTAATTACTCGCTCTTTCTTAAGCTTTGTTGTGATGTCATATGTTGGAAATACATGTGTTCCGATCTTGGGCACAAAACACGTGCCGAGACTTTCGAAATTGGATTCTGGTTAATCGTTATGGATGTGCTTATGTTATAAATCATTTCTGATGATTAATTAGAATACAATTTGGACTGTTCCTCACACAGAGTATCCCATTACTCTGAATTTAGACATTCTTGCCTTCGATACATGCAACCATAGCTAGCTGTCCTAGCCACATATCTCAGTATATGTTTCACTACTGCCATGTGTTGTTTGGTATGTGTTTCCATGTATCTTCTCATCACTCTGACTGGAAAAGCTATGTCTAGCCACATATTCACCAAATATTGCAGACTCCCGACAATACTTTGATACTATGTAGGATCAACACCTTCACTCCCATCCTCTTTTGATAGTTTCAACCTGTTCTCCATAGGTGTAGCACAAGGATTACAATCTGCCAAGCCTACCATTTCAACAATCTTCATAGCATACCTCCTTTGGCACAGAGAGATGCCTTCAGCTCCCTAAAAAACTTCAATTCTAAGATAGTATGGTAGCAGTCCAAGGTCACTCATATTGAACATGTTCTCCATCCATTACTTGAATTCAGTGATGGTAGTGCTGGTGGAACCCGTGATGATCAGGTCGTCCACATACACTTCCACAAGTAGGATTGCCCCATCATTTTCTTTCCTATACACTGCATGTTTCGCTGAGTTTCTCTCAAAGTCAAGGGACTGCAGAGTGTCATCCAATTTCACATTCCATTCCTGAGATGCTTGACGAAGACCATACAAATCTTTCCTCGGCTTCAAAATTGGATACCTTGATCGTTGTTGATGAAGCCGGCCGACTGCTGAACATAGACTTCCTCAGCCAACTCCCCATTCATAAATGTAGATTTGACATCCATGTGATGAACACTCCAACTCATGTGCGTGGCTAGAGCTAGCAGTATCCGGACGGTCTCCATTCTTTCCACAGGTGGAAACACCTCATCAAAATTGACACCTTGCCGCTGCGCATAGCCTTTCATCACCAACCGGGCCTTATGCCTGACAATGTTCCCCTGGACATCCTTCTTCACCTTGAAGACCCATTTCAGGCCAATGGCACAATGTCCGACTAGGAGGGTCACCGGTTCCCAAGTGTTGTTGCTGACAATTGAATTCATCTTTCCTTCCATCGCATGCTTCTAGCTTGACTCCTTGAGTGTCTGATCGACGCTCACTGGTTCCTCGGTCGTGAGCAAGCACATCCGCTCAGCTCGAGATCATGTGGCACCACCGTGGTGAGGACATCTTGTACTATGTAGTGTCACACGAGAATGCCTTCCGTGTTGTGTGATGCACCCGTCAGAGGAGTGACCCAAGACATGTTCTCAGACAATAGCCACCTAATCCTTCGGGTGTTCGCCATCACCGGCGTTTGTGGTGCTACCCCTTCATCGGCACACCATGGCCCATCGTGTTTTGGGTCTCCAGTGTCGCCTCCTGCTGGAGTAGCACCTCCAGTGTGCACTGAACCATTGATGTCCCCTGTTCAATGGTGTACTTAATGGTGAAGGTTCCTAGGCGGCCATTGTCATGTTGAGGTGTCGACGCACCCCACTCCCATGCCTTGTCTTCCTGGAACACGATGTCCTGCATGACATAAAGCTTTTGTGACATGGGATCATAGAATCGATACGCCTTCATGCCATCTTTGTAGCCAATGAACACGCCTGGAGTTGACTGATCGAAGAGCTTGCAGATGCTAGGCCCCAACTTCTCTACGAACGCGATGTAGCCAAATGTCCTGAAGTAAGACCCGTCCGGTCACCACCCGTGCCAAGCCTTGTAGGTGTTTTATTCTTCAAGCTCTTGGATGGCGATCTGTTCAAAATGTGTACCTCTGTCTTGACTGCCTTAGCCCAGAACCTCATCAGCACCAACATAGTTTTAAGCTGGCTGTGCGCCATCTCGATGATGGTTTGATTATGGCTCTTGACCATTCCATTTTGTTGAGGTGAGTATGGAGCCGTGGTACACCACTTGACGTCATGCTCATCGCACCAATCTGCAAACTCGACGGAGTTGAATTCTCCTCCTTGAGCTATGCGGAACGTCTTCATCCTCAGGCCAAACTCGTTCTTCACGATAGCCTTGATCTTTCGGAAGAACTTGAAGGTTGATCCTTCATTTGTAGCAAAGTGACCCACATGAATCTACTATGGTCATTGATGATTAGGAGAAAGTATTTGTTTCCAACCGGCATCGCCGGGGTGATCGGCCCGCAAAGGTCTCTGTGCGCCAGCTCTAGTCCATGCTCCGCCCAGTACGCCGATGCTTGGGGAAATGACGCTCGATGCTGCTTGGCGATTGCGCACCCGTCACAAAACTAGTCCATGGGATCGATGTCCGGTATACCCTCAACCATCCCCTTAGCAGTGAGGTCATGGAACACGCGAAAATGTAGGTGGCCAAAATGCGTGTGCCACCGCCACACTGTTTCATCGGCCTTTGCGAGGAGACAGATGGGCTTGGTGATGTTAAGCTCGACTGTCTCACCTTTGCCAGCAAAAGTTGCATGCAATCAAAGATGTAGAGCTCGCTGTCCTCGATCATGATCTTGCAACTGTTCTCGTCGAGCTGCCCCAAACTCACGATGCTACTTCGAAGCTAAGGAATGTAGTACATGTCAGTCAGCACCTTGTGTTCCTCATTCCTACAATTGAACATGATCGCTCCCTTCCCTTCTATCTCCACACGCAAGTCGTCGTCGAACCTCACCGAGCTGTGCACGGTTTTGTCCAGGGACACTATCATGGATTGATTCCTAGTCATGTGATTACTCGCGCTGGTGTCGAGATACCACACGTCACAGCCAGCATCCATGGGGATCACACGCTCTTCATTGAGGAAGACATGCTGAACTGGAGTATCAGAGTTGCCACTGTCTATGTCGTGTTCAACCGCGTGCTTGGTAAGCAGGAGAGAAAGTTGATCATCCAGAGCTTCGACTAGGTGAGCCTCCTCCTTGCGTTCCCGCCTCAGCTATCGGTAATCACACACCTAGTGCCCATATTCTCCATAATTATGGCACTAATCACGCGATTTGTGTTTGCCTTCCCGGGTGGCGTCATCCACCATCTTCTTCAGCCTCAGCTTCCCTTGTCGGCGAGGATTGCAGCTTGTCCTCAAGCTGCTTGATGTGTCCCCGTCGCCCTGACGCTGCTTGTGCTTGGCTAGCCACTCTTCTTCTATTAGCAGCAATTTGCCACCCGATGTGTTTACTCCTGCAGACGCGCCCAAATCATGGTGCTCCTCTATCGCCTTGAGTTGCCCCACCAACTCTTCCACAAACATCATGCTGAGATCAAGTAACATCTCAATTGACATCGTGATCTATGAATACTTGGCAGGGATGATACGCAGGAACTTATGGACCACCTCTTCATCACTTCTGTCGTCTCTGAGAATCCACAGATTGTTGATGAGGCCAGTGAGGTGCATCACAAAATCATCCATGGATTCCCCATCACGGAACGCCATGTCCTCAAATTCCTGACAAAGTATATGGACCTTGGCCTTGCGCACTCAGTCCACTCCCATCCGCATGGTCTTGATTGCCTCCCATGCATCCTTGGTGCTCTACTTGCTGGCCAAAGAAGACATCATCTCCTGAGGAACAATGTGAAGGATGGCCTCAAGCACTATCCTGTCTTCATGAAGCTTGACACCATTGTGGTCGACCACCTCCCACAACCCTCTCGCTTGCATCGTCACCTTTATCACGAGCAACCACTCGATGTAGTTTGTTCGCGTGAGCATCGGATATGGTGCTGATCTTCCGACCTCTCTCACTACATGATGTACCACCAGCTCATGACCTACAGCGCCACCTGCACTGCTACCGCCTAATTGAGTCCTAGGATGAGGTGGTGACAATGAACATTGACATGGAGTCTCAAACGATCCCGACATGGCTCGATCATGACACCAGATGCGGTATCTGGCTCTAATACCAATTGTTATCGTAGCTGGGGATCCGCTCGATCTACTCGCGCCTGCTCTGGAATGCTCACACTCGCACTTTGACACAAATTAGCGAATTGCCAGGCGCGCTACATTTACTGACGGAAGTTCAGAACTAGGCAATGTTTTTTGTGCTAGCTGATTCGACGTCAGCAACGAGTTTTACCATTGATTAAGTAAGCAAAACGAGATGTGAATTACATGGCCTAATGGCCTGACAAACTAGCTGCTCACCCGAACGTGCCATCCCACGCTTAGGTCTTGCCGCCATCCTAACTGATGCTAAATTGACGATCCTGAAAAAGCAACTAAGTGTTGAACATAGTCTTCCTGATCAACCAGGCATTGCACACACTTATTCAAAAGAACAACTATGACATGATTAATAATCCAAACAAGCACAGGAATAGACGGCCTGGCGGTGGTGAGGAGAAGGGAATTACCCGAGGTCTGGACCTTGGCCGCCGCGCGGTGGGGAGGGACCAGTCGACCTTTATACCACTGCGAGCTCCAAGGGTGAAGACAAGGAGATGCTCCCGGACTCCCGGACAACATAGGCCTCTAGATCTAGTAGGGGTGCAAGGAAGTGGACGTTGGGTAGAGAGAAGGTGGATGAAGGGCACGATGCAGCGATGGGTGGTGCAACCTTGGAATGGGAGAGAAGGGAGGGGAATGTGGGAAGGAGTAGTAGTTGGGATAAAGACAGTTCTTTTATATAAGTAGATTGCAACAACAAATACCCACCTTATGCAAGACCCACCTTACTTAACCGGGTAGTATACATTGCTCTTGCAGAGAGAGAGAGAGGCGTAACGCCCGGTTATAGAATCTTCCCAGCACAAATCCAACAAGCCTCTTCCTCAGAACAAGGACAAACCGCAACTCTGTACCAAACAGTCATCAACCAAACTAAAACAAACTTCCACAAAATTATTCCTAATCATAGTCTGTCACTTGATCGTTCTACGCATTCCTTCCATACATAAATATATGAAACTGATTCCCCGTGTTGCGTCCTGCGTCGTACCCGCCGATCAGAATTGGACTCGCGCCGCGTCCAGCTCCGGTTGCGCGCGCCAATGTCGTCGTCCAGCAGTGACGCCGATGGCGGCCAGTCGCGCAAGAGGCTCGTCATCGGCGTCCTCTCTGTGTGCCTGCTCGTCGCCATGGTAGTCGGCACGGTCGCGTTCCTCCTGACGGAGAAGGTCGAGGAGGACTCCGATCTCAACAAGCGCACCATGAGCACGACGACGCGCACCGTCGACCTCTTCTGCGCGCCCACGGACTACCACGGCACGTGCCAGGAGACGCTGGAGAGCGTGCTGTCGCGGTCGTCGGACCCGGCCGACGACCCGCACGCCGCCTCGGCCGCCGCCATCACCGCCGTCGAGAGGGAGCTGGCGCGCGGGTTCAACCGCTCGTCTCTGCTGGACGCCGTGCGGCAGAGCAATGACACCCTGGTGTGGGAGGCCGTGCACGACTGCCGGATGCTCCTGGACGACTGCCGCGGCAACGTCGAGCGCGCGCTCTCCAGCATCGCATGGTGCGGCGTCGACGGACCCGCGCAGGACCTCCAGGCCTGGCTAAGCGCGGTGATCACGTTCCAGGGCTCCTGCGTCGACATGTTCCCGAAGGGGGAGATCCGCGACCAGGTGAAGGCGACCATGCAAAAGGCGCGCGAGATATCGAGCAACGCCATCGCCATCATCCAGCAAGCAGCGGCCCTCGCCGCCATGCTCGACCTTCACACCGACGTGGTCGACGGCGGCGGCGACAAGAGCAAGGGCAATGACACCAACCGCCGGCTCGAGGAGTCCGTGTCCGTCCCCACGTGGGTGCCCAAGGAGGACCGGAAGCTGCTCGACGGCAAGGGCGGACGGCGCAAGGTCGGTCTCACGCCCAACGTGACAGTGGCCAAGGACGGCAAAGGAGACTTCACCAACATCTCGGCCGCGCTGGCCGCCGTGCCGCAGAGGTACCAGGGGAGGTACGTCATCTACGTTAAGGAAGGCGTCTACGACGAGACGGTGAACATCACCAACAGGATGGCCAACGTGACAATGTACGGCGACGGCTCGAAGAAGTCCATCGTGACGGGCAGCAAGAACGTCATCGACGGCATAAGGATGTGGAGAACCGCTACTTTTGGTATGGAAAAACACAGGCGTTCATTGATCGATACGTGCATGCATGAACGAACAAAAGTGACCGTACATGTTGTGTTGCATGGCATGCATGCAGCGGTGGACGGCGACAGTTTCGCGGCGATGAGGCTGGGCATCCGGAACACGGCGGGGGTGGAGAAGCAGCAGGCGGTGGCGCTGCGCGTGAAGGCCGACAAGGCCGTCTTCTTCAATTGCCGAATCGAGGGCCACCAGAACACGCTCTTCGCGCAGGCCTACCGCCAGTTCTACCGTAGCTGCGTCATCTCCGGCACCGTTGACTTCATCTTCGGGGACGCCGCGGCCGTCTTCCAGCGTTGCGTGCTGCTCGTCCGGCCGCCGCGGCCGGGGCAGCCCGCTGTGGCCACCGCGCACGGCCGCCGCGACCACCAGCAGACCACCGGCTTCGTCGTGCACAAGAGCAGCATCATCGCCGACGAGCGCCTCGCCAGCAACCAGTCGGCGTCGACGGCGACCAAGACATACCTCGGCCGGCCGTGGAAGGAGTTTGCGAGGACGGTGGTGATGGAGTCCGTCATCGAGGGCTTCGTGCACGGGCAGGGGTACATGCCGTGGGAGGGCCAGGACAGCCTCGGCACGGCCTTCTTCGGCGAGTTCGGCAACACCGGCGACGGTGCCAACGTCACCGGGCGGACCGAGATGAAGGGGTTCCACGTGATGGGCAAGGACAAGGCGGTGCAGTTCACGGTGGGAAGCTTCTTGCACGGCGCAGAGTGGATACCGGAGACCGGCACGCCGGTGAGTCTAGGACTGTCCGGCTGATATGGATCATTGCGTGCGCACACGATGTGTATATGTACGTGCACGGCGCACCTGATCAGTATGCACAAGCGTTTGTGTATGTACATGTGTATGCATAGTTGATTGGGTTAATCTGTGATGTATGTAGAAATCACTACAACAGAACGGGTCATTCGGCACCGGATCATCAGTGTCGGCTAGATCAGAACTGATACTGATGAAGTATCTGTAACATCCTAAATTTTTAATTTTTACAATAGTTTAAAATTTACTAGAATTAAATATGAGTTGTAGATTTAGTTCAATTTAGAAGGAAAATAATTTCTAAATTTAATTTATCATAGATTATATTTTTGTTTGATGCATTCATGCCGTAGTAGTTACAATATATTTTATGTGTGGAAAGATGTTTGTAAAAATTCGCTAGAATGTGCTCGTTTGAAATATCTTTTGAAAATGGTTCAAAATTAAAATGAAAAAAAAACAATTTCCTAATTCCTAAAGCTTTCCGCGCCTTTTTCCTCTCTTAATCCGGCCCAAACATCTCTCTCTCCCCACTCTCCTCCTCTCCTTTCGGCCTGGCCCGGACCGCCTTCCCCCTCCCTCTCCCACTAGGCCGAAGCCCATGATCTTTCTCCCTCCCCCTCCATTCTCTCTCGGGCCAAGCCCGCTCGCCCGAGCTGGCCTCCCCATTCACCCAAGCCAGTCACCCTCTCTCTGTAGCGCGGGCCCGTGTCGAGCCACGCCACAATCGAGTTGTGAGCCCTGGCTCTTCTTCCACTCTTGTCGGCTCTATCCCCTCTGCCACCGTGCCTCTCCGCGCCCTCTCCCCTCTCAAAAACGGCTAGATTCAAAGCATTAAGCCCCATCAAGGAACCCTCATCCGTTTCCCCCTCCTTAATCCTTCTCTAGTGCTCAATCAAAGCGAAAACCACCAGCCTTTATGGCCATCATCGCTACTGGCTGTTTCTCTCCGCCGCCCGACTGCTCTGCTCTCCCTCGCGCCTATTTAAGCATTCGTACACCTTCATGGAGAGGTTTTGCACCCAATCCACTCTCTCTCATCACCTCTCTTTGCATGTAGCGCCGTCACCACAGTCTTCTTCCCCGTCTCCAATGAAATTATGTCGTCGCTTCCTTTCTTCGCGGTTGTGTCATCTCCGGCTGGTTTGACCCTCTCTTCGGCACTGCAAGTTCCCCTAGAGCTGAATTCGTGGCTCGTCGTCGTTGTTCGACCGCCCAGAGCACCTCTCCCAACGCTGCACCAACCTCGTCGCCACCTTCTCTATCGCTCCGGCGTTCAAGGTGAATCCCTGTTTTCTGCCACTCGTCAACAAAGCTTTGCTGCCGGAACGCCATTCGGGCCGCTCTCCGACCACCCGCCGCCGTGCACAGCCCCTACGGCGTTCTGGTCCATGGTGGACCCATGGACCGAGGGCTTTCCCTTTGGTTCACTGCCCATAGACCCGGTCCACGTGATTTTTCAATATAAAAAATATTCTAATTTTGTTTTATATTGTTAGCATGTGCAATAAACAAGATTTTCAGGGTAAAAGAAATCTAGAAATTCTCTGGAGTTAGGTTAATTTTGTAGAAAAACCCCTAGAACTTCAAAAGCTTTTAACTTTTTGCTCGTAGCTCCGATTTGGGCGATTTTCGCGCTCAAATTCTCATAGAGATGAGTAGAATCTTTTTATAAGGTTCTTACCTAGTTTCAATACTGTTTGATATACTATTATTAGTAGTTTTTCTTGTGTGCTTTTCCAGTGTGTCGATTAGGAGGTGAGCAGTTCGTGATCCTGCAAGATCAAGCTTTTGAAGACTTCGAGCAACCCTCAGCTGAAGGCAAATGTCCTTGAACATCTTGCTCCTGTTTTGGATTTATGTGTAGTTATTTATCCTTTATTGCATGCTTGTCTAAATTGGAATCCCATGTTAGGGTTTACTAGATTCTGTGTGATTATCCTTGTCGTCGTTGATTGAGTCATGGGATATGAAGGGTAGATATACTAGTTGCTATCATGATTGGGGTAAATATTAAACTTGACTAATATTTATGCAACAAGAACAAGAGCTGGTAATTTTTGTAGCAATATGGTATAACAATCCTAACAGGATGGTTGTGTGATGATGGTGCAGGAATACACGTGTGCGGGGAATGCATAGTTGGTTTATGGTTGTTCCTGTGAGGGATCCTAAGGACCAGTTATTGAAGCATGTAACCAAGTTAAACTGTACAACCACGAGGCTTATATGGGTATGGTCTGACCAATTAATTAGCCACCCATCTGATTCTGTGGGCATCAGTGGACGATTGAGTGGCACAAGAGGGGGCTTCTGCAGTAATGGAATCACAGTTAGTGGTGAAACCTTAGTGGGTGCCTACAAGTCGACAGAAGCTTTGTAAAAGCCTTATAGTGAGACCCCGACTCTACGCCCTGGAAGTGTGAAGCAACACGGGAATCACGACTTGTGGGGAAAGCTATGCAAACTCTGCAGAGTATTATACTGATCGATCAGCTATGCTCACAATCAAGAGTGGGCTTGGACTTCTTGATTATTTGGGATTAGGATTTTGGGTATGAATGGTCAGGTAGCCAGATAATTGAATTACCTGATGAGTTTTGGTAGTCGGATGGAATCCGATGAGTTGTTCTTCTTGTTTTAGTTGTGTCCTCACACTTAGTAAATAGGATGCCTGTCATTGGAGTTATAGGTCACAGTTGCGTAGTGCAGTTAACCAGTGTCTAACCTTTTCTTGACTTAAGACTCATAACATGATTTCCCTACACTTGCAGAGTATATTATGTACTCGCACCCGTTACTCCTCTTTCTTGTATCATTCTACTGTTCAGAAACCGTCAATGAAGCTGCATCCTTTAATGAAGACGAGTTCAATCCGGAGCTCCTTTATAGGCTGGTTTGCCCCCGGTTGACACCTGTAGAAGATGGAAGCCCCTCTAGCATTGGCGTTTTCTTTTTCGCTGTATTTTTCTTCTAGACCCTCGGGTTCTTTTGTAATAAGTTATGTCGTTATTGTAATAATGGCACTGTGATGGTACACTGATGATGTAACATATGTATGAAAACTTGATCCTAGCATACATGTGTTGTACCTAATTTTGTCCTTTTAAACTGGGTGTTATAGTATCAGTGCCAGTTTGTAATATCCTGCCCTCGATTAATGATCGAGCCAGTTGAATCGACACTGATACTGAGTATCAATGCCTGCTCTGGAAACAAACTGACACAAATACTTTAGTGTTGGTCGGTAATCATGAACTGACACTAATACTCAGTATCAGTGCAAGTTCGTGTTACAAGCTAGCACTAATAATCTTGAACGAACCCGAAATTTTGATAAATCCCAGTTTTAGCTCGTGGGCTTACGTCCAGCTCATTCTCTCTCTCAGCCACTCATTCTCTACCTTATCTCTTTACCACAATAGCCTCTCTCTCTTATCTCTTCGCCTTTCTTTCTCAGCTCTCTCTCAGCGCTAGAGCTCCATCCCCAAATATTTTGTCTCTCGGTGCTAGAGCTCAAGCTCCTTCCCCCACCAACTACCCAACCTCCTCCCCACCTCCCTCCCTTGTTGGCCCCAATGCCAAACTCCATCCACTTCATAATCTCTGCCCCATTCAAAATCACACGACACTATATCTCCCTCCACTCCCACTCCACCATCACCATGGCCACCACCCAATCCCTCATGCATCCATCGAGGGCCCTAATCCCTTCCCGCCACCCCACTCCCTCCCTCCTTCGCCTCCCCTCCCGCTACTTCCCCCTCTGCCTCCGCTCCTCATCGTCCTTTGCCTCCGTGGCTGGCCTCATCGCCTTCTCCAGTGCCAATGGGATCCTCGTGGCCGAGCCCATCGATGTGGACGCCGCCATGGAGGGCGAGCTGTGCGAGAATGGCTTCTGATACCGCACCACACCAAGCTCATCTGCACCTTGGACTTGGCCACCAGCGGCCCTGCCGAGCACGAGATGCTCGCCGTTGGCAGGATGAATGTGGCCTGGGTCAACATGTACCCGATGGCCTCCTCCCTGGCGCCCCAAGCCTGACCCCGTTGAAGCTGTTAAGGAAGATGCCCTGGAGGTCATGGCTTATTTCTCAAATTTTCGTGCTTGTATTAATAGTAATATTTGATCCATAAATGGATCCGTTTTATTTTCCACTATAGGCCTTCGATCTCCTCAACATGCTAAAGAAGGATGAAGAAATGGTTCTAGCTGTAAAAGAAAGACAGGCAAAGGTAAAACTAAGGATAATGACCAAGCAATTTCTTGTCATTAGCATGTTAGGCCTATTATTTTCAGTTTTTTTTTTCTTCTGGGAACGTGGGAGCCTTAGGCTACCATGTCACATAAGTATTAATCTACTTTGTATAATTTGGATTGGATGTATTGTTAGCTATATAATGAAAAAATTTCAACTTGGTTCCAGCCTTAAGAAAAATGTGGTATTAAGAGTTACCGTAGCTCACATGTAGGTCAATGCACAAAGTTTTAGATTAACTTTGTTTCCCAAAATTATACATAGAATTTGTCAAATGTTAACATAAAATGTGTTTTCTTGTGATTGACGTCTCATCATAAACTTGCTTTCTTATGACTGGCAACTCCTATAGAGAACCACAGGATGGCAGCACAAGTTTTTAGCCTGGTTACAGGTATGCCTTAAAATAGCCTCATACACCTGGACACTACAACTTTTGCCATTTTCCATATTATGATAACATTGCAGCGCCAACCGTGAAATGACCATTAATTACTACAATTCCTACTGAAACATACTTCAAGTTTCCTAATGAAACATACTTGAAGTTTGCCTTACAGATATGACCATAGGTTATGACATGGTCCAAGTAAGAAATGAAATTATTTTCTATTTGCTGGTAGAGACCAATATATATTATCCCTTACAATGCCATGATTGATCTGCATAGTTCGTCCTTTGACAGATCATGAAGCATTGTTGGAGCATACGAGAGTACACTTTGATTTATTTTTCTGTTGCCTTTCTGTCTTACTTGGATCATAGGATGCCAACAATGAGTATGGAAGAAGCTGGTTTGCATGAGATGAAAATGATGGAGAAATGGCAAACATGATTCAAGAAGCAAACTCCGCATTGCATAAGGATGGCACTAGCTCAGCCCAAGATGATGAGGATTCCGAAGAGGAGAAAGCAAGGGCTTGGGATGACTGGAGGGATGACAATCCTCATGGTGTCGGCAACAAGCAGCTCACTCCCTGTGGGTAAACTGCAAACCATGTGCGTTGTATTGAAACTCCACTTATGACGGATGTTCATGTAGATATAATGTTCGATTTTGTAATATGATGCCAGTGCTCTACAAATCAACAAGTGCATTGATTCCATGTATATACTATTGAAATTTGAAATAGCATTCCTCTTTTATCAATGTACCCTGTGAAATCCGTATGTTCATGTACATGATATAATGTTCAATTTTGTAATATGATGCCAATGCTCTGCAAATTAGCAAGATCATTGATTATGTACAGTTGATTATGTACAGGGGGAGGGTCTATTAGTGTTGATTCTTTTTTATGGACTAGTACTGATAATAAGTATCAGTATCGGTTCATAAACTGGCATTGAAAGTCATGGATTATCAGTGTTGATTCAAACACCATCACTGATAGTGTTTTTGAGCCAGCACTAATGACATTTTCTATAGTAGTGAATAAAAGTGATCATGTACATTTGGAACAAAATTTGGGCAGATTCGAACAAAGCATGGAACTCAGGTCCTACTATTTCAACTTAAGGCCAGTTGGAAGAGGGGATTGGGATTCAAATCATTATGAACTAGTTGAAATTTAAATAGAACCTAAAACTTCGAAGGACAATTCTTCTCTTCCAAACAGGCCCTTAGAAGAAAGGCCGTTCATATTTATCAGGCGCCTAAAATCGCTGATTTTCTCAGCCGACGACCATAGCCACACGATTTTCATCCAACAGCTAGCCTCTTTCTTCTATCTCCCGACACCTTCTTCTTCCTACCACTCGTCTTGCCCCGCTCCGGCCCCCTTCCGCCCACTTCCAGCCATCTCCGACGGTGTTCTCGCTGCCGGATCCGCACCCGCCACCACCACCACACTAACCACTCCATTTTCATGCTCCTCCACCCCACACTAGCCCACTAGCTATCCTCCGCCGCCCGTGGCCGGTGGTGCCCCTGTCGCTTCGCCTCCCCACCCCCACGCCTGCCTCTTCCGCTAAGCCGGCTTGCCTCACCCGGAGCTTCTTCTAAAGCCATCGACAAAGGAACACCTCCCCCCCCCCTCCCCAAATCAATTCCCCTCCAAAAACCGCTGCTGGAGCGTGTTCACACCGCGCCTGAAATCCTTTTGAGATTTTAGGCGCCGAAACGTATACTAACACACAAATTCCAAGCGTTTGCGCGGTGCAATGGACGACGACGATGATGATGAGGCCCTCGGTGGTGTGGGTGTGTGCTACGCTTGGGCAGTGCAATTGATAACGGCGAGGATGAGGCCCTCACGTCGGGTCTTGGTGGTATCCTAGCTGGCGTGATGGTGTTGCCATGCGAGTTGTGTTGTTCTCAAGCATGTCCAACCGACGGCAGTGGACCCCGTGTTGTGGTAGATACTTTCTTTGCTGTTAGTGCTCGGCGGGGTTCCTGCTTGTTTGTTTAAAAGAAAGATTTCTTTTATCTCTGAACAAGAATTACTACATCGTCGTCTGATTGGAATTATTGTATAATGTCTTGGACATGCTCGATGTTTCTTTCTTCCTTCTTTTGAATGTCCCCATTCTTGGATTTGGTATCGTTGTTGTACCAAGAATGAAACTAAGCTGTATCTCTGCACCTTCTCACATAAGAACACCTGCACATGATGTTCTTGTTTCTGCTATTCTGTAAGTAAGCTCCAACAGGACTTGATCCATGTCTACTTGCTAAATTGTTGGTATGTTTCCAATCTGGTATTGTTATACGTCGATGTTTAAAAGTTCAAACTGCCATGGGCATTTGTCTTATGATCTACTTTTTTGCTCTTCAAAACTGGCACAAAGATTAAAATACTAACGACAAACAGATCAGGTTCACTTGATTTTTCTTCGTGAGGTTTGTTGATTAGCCCATGGCTACTCAAGTTATTTCAGCTAGTGATTCTGAAAAGAGGTTCAATGATCTAAATATTTCAGAAGATAATGCTCTGAAAACTGTTCCTATTCAGTTTGTTGTTTTTCTCCAAATTTTTGAAACAATGAAATGAGACGAAGGACAAATTCTTGGCTGCTACAACTAGTTTACCATGCAAGTTGATTATCGAAGGAAATAATCTGCGCAAGAAAGAGGAGAAGCAATTCCTGCAGGTTGGCTGCATTATTTGTGATATCAAGTCGGACTACACTCATTTGGAAGTTGATTTCTTGGTTGGTGCGCTTTATTCATGTCCGTCCGTAGTAGTTCGGTTTTGTCAATTCGGAATTGCAGTTTTGTTTATGAGTCAGTTTGCTATTTTAATTAGGAGAGTCAAACTAGGAGGAGCACTAGCATTGGCGCCGGAATATTTTCATCGTGGATTTTATTCTGCTTCAGTAGAGTTTTCTACAGAAAAAGAAAAGAAGATTGCGATTCCATCACGAGTATCCTGTGTGTTTTTGCCGATCCAGTTGTGGGATGCTTGAATGCGTGGCCAGGTGATCGTGGCCTTCTTTGGCGCACGGGTGGAGTCTCATCTAGGGTTCAGACTGCAATTTTGTAAGCCGGTCCCTTATCTGTTTTACTCATGCATGCTTTTGTTGGTGATTGATCGATCAAACGGAGCAATTTGGCCCTGCTGTGTCATGTCATACGGCTATTTTATTTGGCCTTACGCACTGGGACGGCCATATCACGTGGACGCTTTGGCGATTCTCACTGCTAGGGCTAGTTCCGCCGTCGCCGAGGCGGAGGACGGCCGGATTGCCACAGCTTGACGGGTGGTGCTCTAGCCCACGCGGGGCTCAAAACTTCAACCACGCCATGCCCATGTTGGGTTCGGTGCGTACGGCGGTTGCGTTTCATGTGTGTGCCGGCGCTGCAGCCAGCCTGCCCCTCCATGATGGATATGGGGTGGCAACTGAGATCTGGGCTTAGCGCGTGTCGTCGGTCCGTGCCTCCTTGCTGCGTGGGCAGGGCCTACACCAATTTGCGGTCATAGATTGTGGGCTGACTTCGTCTTCTACACCGTGGAATTGGAGTTTTTTATTTTTATATTTTTTATTAAAAATTTAAATAAATAGATTCCTCGAGAAAATATTTGCAAAACTAGACGTCTGCCACCCCACTGAAAGGGCTGCAGCCCTGTCAGATGGCGGTAGGTACTCCTTACCGCCTCCTGAGAGAGCCACCGCCCTCTCAAGGGGCGGGTAGGGGCAACCGCACACTGAGAGGGCGAGTAGATTCCAACAGCCCTCTTAGGGGGTGGGTAGGCCATTTTTTTTAAATGTTGCAAAAAATGTTACAAAATTTTGCTCAATATTTGAAATTGATATGTTGCAAAATTTGGAATTAAAATGGTTAAAAAGTGGCCAATACGGTATAATGGGGAAGCGATATTTTGGAGTAGTTTACGTATTGTTAGGAGTATACAGAATCAATATTTGTGAACAAATTATATATGTGAAGCACTCGCAGCATATTACATGATAATGAGGTTACAAACGGCGACAAACATAAGATTATACATATGGTGGAAAACATTACATGAGACTGTAACCACGACGACATGCCAAAAAAAAGTGGCATGCATGGTTCGCACAAAGACCTACTTAATAGTGCGGCACTTCTAATCATAACAAACTTTAGGGAGTGGAAACATGTTGGGTTACATTAGATACTCTCTACTGAGTGCACCTAGGATATTTGCCCTTTCGCAGGACATCGGGACCTGTCGCCTTAGCGTGACGGGCTCTCTCCCGCTTCCTTGCCCTCTCAGCTTCGCGGGCCTAAGCCGCGGTATGATCCTACGTTGCCTTCCTCATGTGCTCTTCTTTCTGCCACTTTAGGCGTAGTTCCTCTTGCTGTTACTCGTACTCCTGGCGTGTGTAAGCTTCCCTCCTCCACTGTATGGTCATGTTGACCCACCGCTTGTGTCTTCATTTTGCTCAATCTCGAGCCATTCAATAAAGTCACAGATAGGTAGAGGAGACTGGACAAATAGAATAAGATGAGAGATTAGTAAAATAGTGTGTGAAATCGGGAAAGATATGGCTGATCTTTGTTGTTATACCGGTGGATACTCATACGGTCCATGTTGAGGCTTGTCATATTGGTAGTTGGCACACATGAAGAAGCGTAGCCTATAGGTGTAGGAGATGTCCTAGGACTCGCGAAACCTACAACGGTCACCACAGAAGCACATCGGTGGTTCGATCCCCGGGGGATGAAAATCCCCCAATGTTTCTTGGATGGGCTTGGTGGAGTTGAGGAAGATATTGCAGTTGAGAGAACTGAGAAATGAGTGGTGTATCCATGTATGAAGGTGGGGTTATTTATAGTGGGGGAAGGTAGGAGCATTGGATTCCCTCTTGAATAATGAAAAAGTTGTGGTATTGATGCTGGATAGAGATTCCATGTGTCAAGGTACATGTGTTGTCATTTAATTTTTGGTAAAAGCTGTCTCGTGTTGTCACTTCTTGTCTATAGGCTGCGCAAGGACAAATGTGTTGTCATTTCATGGTTAAAGTTGAGTGGTGCGATCAATTCGTGTCTGCAGATTACGTCAGGACAGAGGTGATGTCGTTTAATGGTTAAAGTTCAGTCGTGTGGTCACTTCGTGACTAAAGTTAGACTCTCGGCAGAGTTTTCGAATGGTCATTTCGTGTATAAGTAGCTTTGTAAGAATTTTCTAGGTCTGTCGTGAACGGTTCATACATAGTCGAGGACGATAGAAAGTAGCGTGTGGTCACGTTGGATTAAGAAATGCAACTAGCGTGCGGTCACATTGGAATAAGAAATGTAGTTACGACATGGTAAGTGTACCATAGAGATTACACGCGTTCGAATATGTAAGAATAGATCGCGAATCGAATATGCATATGTAAATTACAAAAATAAATGTACAATCCTACTGATGTCTCCCCCGCTAACGTCGGTCGTTCCCACCATCATAGTCCTAGTGCCGCTGCCGCTGGTTGGCCCTCACGTGGCCCCTAGAGTAGGTCAGGGTGTTGGGTGCACTAACCTGCCTGGTAGGCCTAGTAGGGATCAACGGTGTCGAGGCCTTCTCCTGCGTGTGCTGTGTCCGAAGTGGAGCACTGGGTAGCTGGGATTGCTGAAGGACGTCATAGTCTGGTGTGCCCCCGAAGAAGTCCCTCACGAGATCGAACAGGGAGTCTGGCCCAGGCTCATCCTCCTGACTTGGGTATGAAGACTGCGAAGGTTCGGCCGGCGTCCATGTGTACTGGCTGGAGGGGCCTACGAACAGATGAATGTATTAGATACGGAAAATGTGGAAATAAAAGTATTTGTATAAAATGCACTATTGTACCTGTGTGGTATGTAGGTGCGGCAGCAGATGGCCAAGCGTGTGTGCCGTAGTAGGGGTCGAACGCTAGTGGTGGGATCGGTCGAGGTGTAGCTGAAGACAGTCCTACCTCATCACCGAAGTAACCTGTGGACAATATTAGATATACTTTTGAATATATTGAATATGACAATGTAGTGTCGCCCAATACCTGAGTGGCCTGCGAGTGGTGAGGGTGCACCTAATATTAGTTTCAAATTCATGCACCAGTAACAAACGAATATCTTTAAACGCCGTGTGTATGAAATATCCGTACCTGTTGGGTCCGGGCCTGTAGGTCATGGTACAGGGGGCCATGTGGGTGTCGACCTCGATGGACGGCGGTGCACATCAGACCTCCTGGACAACTCTATATGCACCCCACTCGACCTGGGAGACGCTCCTACGTCGTCTGTGGTGGACCAGCAAGAGGTAAGCTCCGCTCGTTGTACGGACGCACCTCCTCTACGACATCCTGAAGGGCTTGGGCCCATGCTGAGACGTACGGGGCCAAGCGATCTGCCCAGAGGTTGCCACCCAGCTGTCCCTTTCGTGTATACCTGCAAGTGAACCACGTTAAATAGACTGACAATAAGATGAATGTTACGAATTATTTACTTGATTATAGTTACCTGTGGACGTGCACTGGAACCGTGCGAATGTGGACGAGGGGGAAAGCCTGGTAGTGCCCGAACTGCTGCATGACATGGTGCGATGAGTACTCCTCGACAAAGATGTCGAAGACAAGTTGTGTCTTCGTAAGCCAGTACTCCTCGTCGCGAGTACACAACGGAGACAGGCCCAAACCCGCACGGCCTTGGATGGCCAAGTAGCTATACGGCGTCCATACCACGTTGTCAGGACGAAGCCAATCGAACTGTGACCAAAAAAGCTCATACGAGCTATAGGCCTGCTCATGCGTCCAGTGTGGCTGTGTGGGAAACATAGTCAGAATTCAGAACAAAAACATGTGAGAAACATAGTCTGAATCCATAACAAAAACGTGTGACAATTAAAGCATTCAAAAATTAAGTACGTACCAGGCATCGACACCACAGCGAGGCCATGGTGGGCGCGTCCTCCTCGGGCTCACCGTACCATTCCTCAAGGTACGGGGAGTGGTCCACAACTGGCCGACCTATGGTGAACCGCTCGTAAGACTACACCTGCAGTAGTAGTGGGCACCCAGCAAAAGTGGCAAGTGGCTCCTTCTTCGTGAACGCTTCGCACAACGCCCGATATGTCGCAGTAAGGATAGCAGATGCCCAACTCAACTATGGTACCTCATCGCCTACCACATCCGCTATCAACCTCGCGTACGAAACAAGGGTCTTCGACACCAAGTGGCCTTGGCCGCTAGTGAACATAACCCAGCTAAACAGCCAAAGTAGGTAGGTCTCCAAATGCCTCGACACCGAGTACACGTCGGCCTCCGGGTGCATGTACGCAGGCTACAAGTATGGCAGTGATAATAAGAAAAATATCTGGATACTCAAAAAGTAAATGAGAAGTTCCATTGGAAGATACTGGAACTGTAGGATCCACTTCTTCGTGGGCCCTCATGGATTGGACAAGAACTCAGGCACGTAGGGGGGTGCGTCGTCTGTCCGCTGAATCGGGCCGAAGCGCTGATGCATGATGTTCATCCAATCAGCATCCATGTCGATGACTCCAATGGCAGCTCCTGCGCAAGGTAAGCTTAACAGGTAGGCTACGTCCTGTAACGTCGGAGTCATCTCGCCGCAGGGGAGGTGGAAAGTATGTGTCTCAGGCCTCCATCGGTCAACCAGGGCTACTATCAGTGAGCAGTCAAAATAGAATCGTCTCGCCGCTGCCTCGGGGTTCTCTGTAGCTAGGGCCTCCAAACACTTCACATCGTACTCCCTTTTACTCGACTTAACAACCTTGAACTGCCTCCGAAGAGACAGCGACCAGCATTTAACTGCATCAATAACAAACTCCTTTGTAGGGTACATAGCACCCTGAGACACCTCATTCTCATGATACTCCCACGGTGTCCGATCAGCCTCACTAACCACCAGCTTTGAAAATTCCTAATTCCTCCACTCTACAGGAACAAGAGCATTTCCCTCCTTCGGATGAATCCTCATCGGCAGCGGCTTCCTCCATCTCTTAATCCTCTAACTCCATCTCTTCAATTATGCTAGGGATGTGCTCTCCCTCATCGGCTACACCCATCGGTTGCATCTCAGGAATATCCCCAACATCTTGCCTAGCCCTGACATTTACCAGCTCTGATTCATCTACCACTGTCTAGCTTGGTCCCGCTACTGCTTCCGCAGAGTTTATCTCTGTTGGATCCTTCTGGTACACCTCAGCTAACAAAATCAGAGGGAGCCCACGTTCACATGATATATCTACATACTGCCTCCAAGAAGATGTCGCATCGATCGGGATGAGCTCGCCAAAGTAGCCCTGACTAGCACAGCTGAGGACAGCTCTCAGCTTAAGATCATGTTGCTGCGGATCTAGTTGAAAATACCGCATCAGCCACTTCACACACCCACAATGGTCCTCTCATTAGCTTTACTAAGACCCTTGACGACATAACGAAACCCAGACAGATCTACACCGTTAGGACCATAACTAATTTGACCTTCACCATAATATATCTGAAAATATAATTTATCTGCCATCCCTGAAAACATCCACAAATATAACCAATGTTAAGACCAGCAAACTATATTTCTAATTATCGAAACTAAAAAAATTACCGACACCGATTACTGCCTAACAATAGGTTCTTCAATAATGCCCCTAAGCAAACTAAGCTACAATTATTACTCTGTACAATCTAGATATTCGAAACTACCATACTAAAAATACTACTATGTATTTAATAGCTATCCTACCATGTCGTAATTAATATTGACAATATACTACTAAATACAGCATTTTCTAAACCCTAAACCTTAGGTCATACCGCTAAACCCTAGGTCATACAGTGCTAAACCCTAGGTCATACAGTGCTACTTTACTTACTAACAACAATATGAGTATAAAAGAAATTACCGAAAAATGCTCTTCAAATCCGCTAATCGAAAACAGTAGGGCTTCGCCGCGCTGTCTTCCTCTCCTCTCCTCTCTTCTTCTCTACTTTTCTCTTATTTCGGAATAAAATGAGGATTTTTCCTCAATTTCACGGTTTATATAGAGAAGGGAGGAGGGGGGCGCGGGGCTGGCTCCTTACCGCCCCTGAGAGGGTGGCAAGGGGCGTAACCGCCCTCTCAGAGGGCGATAAGGGTGGCGGGCGGGCGGGTTGCCCCTACCCGCGCTCTAAGAGGGCGGTTAGGCCCCTTGACGCCCTCTCAGGGGGCGGTTAGGCCACCCGCCCTCTCAGAGGGCGATAAGGACTCCTTACCGCCCTCTGAGAGGGCTGCAGAGGAGGGCTGCAGCCCTTTCAGGGGTGGCAGGAGCCTAGTTTTGCAAATATTGCCCCGAGGAATCTATTTATTTAAATTTTTAATAAAAAAATAAAAAAAACTCGTGGAATTGGGAGGGCCGTGTGATGCCAATCTCGTGTGAAATAGTCTGGTGACAGTGATGCCTGTGGACACTGCTCCTCTTGTTGGAGGCGTTGTCTCGAGCTATGGCTTCATGCTACCTTTAAAGTCCATTGTTGTATTGGGGTGAAAACATATTCAATTTCCTGTATCGGACGACAAGGATGTTTATAGCACCATATCCTTCCTTAGAGATGTTGTTTCTATGCCACGGAGCTCCGCCTTTTCATCGTTGTTGTGGCGGCTGACGGAGTATGGATGTGAATGTGTTGGGTGTCGTATTGGTGGCAGCATCGTTGCTTCCTATGGAAATAGTTTGGATCTTAAACTTTGCTTTAGCCAACCAACGGTGAGGCATGTGTCGTCTTTAAGTTGGTCGGCATGAGCACATGCCCTGCTCCCTCCACATCAACGTGATGGGGGTGGTTCGAGAATTTTGGACGTCTATCCGATTTAATCCATAGAGGAAGAAAATAGAGGTTGGGCAATTAATAACAAGCAAGCATATGGACATAGAGGAATACATAATAATAGTTGTAGCAAACATGTTTTTGAGGAGATTGTAGCAATCATATTTAGGGCATGTATGTGATTTTGGTGATTAATGATAACTAGCCAATAGCATTAATATGTTTGTCAAGTATATGTTTTAGTAGGCCTCATGGATACAATACATGAAGAAGTCATCGAAGCTGGGACGAAGATCGATCAAATTGAAGAAGTCCTAGAGAAAGTATACACGCCGGAAGGTCCGATGCAGAGAATATTATACACGCCGGAGCATTAAACTCATGGCAACTGTACACACCGGAAGATTCGGCGCATGAAGTCAATACACGCCGGAGTATTTTTGACAATGGGGAGAAAAGCTGAAGCACGCCTGATGGTCCAACGATATGGAATTGATTACGCTGGAGTATTTCATATAGAGAAGGTTGCAAGTATTGAAGAGTGAAGGTCAACACGCCGGATGGTCCGACGCACTGATAATATACACGCCGGAGTATTTTGTGTAGGAAAGAAAGTGACTCAGTTGGCAGAAGTAGTGTACACGCCGGATGGTCTGGTGATGGAGCTGGTGAACATGCTGGAACATCTGGTGTTCACAGAGGATTTGAGTGGGGTTCCAACGGCTAGTTTTTGAAGGATGTATACGCCAGATGATCCGATGAGTACAATGTTGTTTATACTAGATCATCCAGTATATGCAATAAAGATGAGCCATTGGGGCAGCAGCTAGTCCATGGGGTTGAGGCTATAAATACTCATCCACTCAGTTATTTAAAGGCGCTGGAGTCCAGAGAAAGCTCATATACAATAGTGAAGACGTCCAAGCCACAAAAGTGATAAAAGTGATCAGCCAAGGAAATATCACATAGATTAGTGAGTGATTAGTGATATTAGGCTAAGAGACAAGTGGTGCTAAGTGATTGCCACCTAGAGAGGGGATCAAGGAGTGATCCTCGCTTGTACCAAGTGGTACAATGGTACCTTGGAGTCTTGGTGACTCACTGACACCTTGGGCCTTAGTGACTCAAGCTTGTTGACCTTCCGACTTAGTGTGGAGCGATGGCAAGAAGCTTGTATGGGGACACGGAGACCCTTACCTTGGTGGCTCAAGCTCCGAAGTGAAGATGGCAGCAAATGATCGGAAGAGAGGCTCGGTGTGAGCCTTGCCTTTATGGCTTGGTGGCTCAAGAGTCATAACCGAAAGAGTCTTGGTGACTAGGAACATATCTTTGGTGGAGCTCTAACGTGGATTAGGGGTGGTATTCATGCCATCAATACCATAGGATAAAAATCCCTTGTGTTAAGTTTGCTCTCTCTACCTTATTTACGTTTCCGCATTTACATACTTGTAATTTACCTTTGTAGATAGGATACTTTCTCTTTTGAACAGTATAGTAGACGCACTAGATAAATTTAAAGCATATTTAGATAGAAATTGATATATGTTTATCTTTTAAAGTTTTTTAGAGCCTATTAGTTTTAAGTGTCCTAATTCACCTCTCCCCCGCTTAGGACTTCATCGATCCCTACAATTGGTATCATAGCCTTGTGCTCTTGATAAGTTTAACCACCTAGAGTTGTGACGTCCAGGATTGGGATGGATATCGGTAGGACTCCACTTTTCTACGATACTAACTTCCCCTGTTGGAAAACTCTAATGACTTATCATTTGCAAGTTAAAGGTTTAGATGTTTAGAGCGTCACCAAAGAGTGGATTGAAACCAATTTTTTTTAGTCTTCTTATATAATTAAAATCTTGAAATAGTTATTGTAACGTGCATGATTAAGTAAATGTGTTGCAGATAGATTAATTCATAACTAATCCATAACACCCAAAAATTAGTGAAACCACTTTTATTAGTTTATTTAAACAATTATTTTTATAGGAAAAATAATGGTAGACAAATGAGCTGCACATTTTTCTTTTTTTTTTCAAACTTGCTCTTCATGAAATATGATGCAAAGGATATTATTTTTGAAAACAAATTTCACAGCAGGTCTTAGAATTGTCTCTAGTTTTTTTAGAATTTTTGTGTGATTTTTTTATTTTTTTAATTTTTGGAAGGTTTTTTCAACAAAGTCAAATTTTAGGGTTTTTAAAAAAAACAATTTTTGGGAGGAAAATCAAAATCTAAGTGATTTTTAAGGAGTTTTTGCATTTTTCCCAAAAGCAAAACTGTTTTACTGCACTAAAGGAGACAGTACTTCAGTCAAACGATCTTGTTAAAAACTCGGGCGGCGATGAGTGGGACGGGACCAGACGCGCCAAGTGAATGAGTGATGGGGACAACCGGACAAAGTTGTGTCGGCCAGCCTGCTTCACGACCCGTCCCCCATCATTTCGTCTCGTTACTGGCTCGTGCAAATGTTGCATCAACTATTGTACGATTCACTATTGACCGATTGTTCGCTCCGCCACAGGTTGCACTTTGTGATTAACCTTGCGGTATCCCACAGTTAAATTGAAGAAAGAAAAAAAAATGCTGCAACAGCAGGTAGGTTCCTGTTTTGTTTAGATCAGGCAGGTGGCCTGTGCGAAAACAGGAAACACTCCGGGTCTATTTGTTTAGGCTGTGGTATTTAGATTTTTGTTTGAAAGCTGTTTTTTAAAAGTTGCTTTTTGATTGTTTTTGGCTTTTAACTTTTAGCTGTTGATTTTTATAAGAAATATTTAGATTCTTAGTACATAAAAAAATCAGAAAAACATGTCTTAACTAACCTCTAGTTTTTAATTTATTTTATTAAAAATTAACTTCTCAATTTTTTAAAAACTAATATTTTAAAAATAAAACTAAAAGCTAAAACAAACGGGACCGAATTTCAGAGGCACCTAGCCTCTTCGATGGTCGTGAAAAAGTTGAGGAAACGCCACCTTTTCCGTTTAGTCAAGATCAGCACAGAACACACAATGTAATGATTGTGAAAAATTCAGTTACCTGATTGTCAACCGCTTCATCATTTTCTCGCATCCATCCCCGCCATCATGGCCCTGCCATCTTTAATCTTTTTGCTCCAACAGGCATGCCATTGATCTTGCTACCGGCATCCAAGCTCTTTTTCCAATTCCAGTTTTATGTTAAACACGTACTACTTGCCATGTAACCTCACTCTATAGTGTACAAATAGGACTCTTCTGACTGCAAGTGGCCGAGCCGAGTGTTCCGTTGACGACGCTACAGGACGCCCCGCAGCGACAGTGGCAGAGGCATCTTCTGCTTTCTCCTTCCCCGTCGATGATTCTGGTCCTACTGCGTGCCCGCCGGCCATGCATCCATCGACACCTCCATTCCATAGCTAGTGCTGTAAAAGTAAAACTGCGATGCAACGCCAAAAGCAGATTTGAACAAATAAACCGCTGTCAAGTATTAAACAGTTAAAGTCTATACCAATCTTTGGCCACAAGGATCAAAGCTATAGTAGGTATAAGACATTCTACTGTGGAGGTGGAGGTTCCATTCCATCTACCCTGTCCTCTGCACATCTGAACTGGTAAGGACGCAACAGCACAGTACTAGCATTCATTCATGTCCTGGCCGGTGGCCGCTGCACCGACAGGCCTTGTTGGGCCCCCGTTTTACAACAAAAGCTAAAGGAGACGGTAGCGAGTCGAAATGAGCTGTGTTAGCCAGCCTGCTGCCCGGCCCAGCTCTGCCTCCTTCCGTCACGACCGACCACCCATCATTTCGTTTCGTCACGGAGGCTACCAAGCTCATGCAGATGTTGCCGCTTGGAATATCGACAAACGGTAGTTCGTGCTGCAACAACAGCTGCTTCCTGTTCTGTTTTACGTCAGGCAGGTTCCACTGTCCATACAATATAACTTCACCAGCAATTCATCGGTGTTCTTCAGAATCAAATAGGTGCCGTTTGGATAGCAAAAACACAGAAAAGTTCAGGCTTTCCCGTTTAGTGAAGATCGATCGGCACAGGAGAGACAACGTAATGATTGTGAAGGATTCAGTTATAACATTGTCAACCGCTACATCATGCCCCTACCCGCCGTCTTTAATCTTTTTGCTGCCACAGGCCCCATGATCTTGCTACCAGCATCAAAACTCGTTCCTCTTATTTGTGAAATCCAGTTGCAAAAACTGTAAGTTGAAGACCAACTTTCCAGGTAAATACAGTACAAGGGCTCTTTCTTACTCCATCGGCCACTCTGCAGGAATCTTGCGTCTGCATGCTTAAGGCCAAAGGGGGCTAGAAAAGGAGGTTAATCTCTGCAAGGCTTAGCTAGCTGCAGCTCCTAAAGCGGTAAGCACACTTTGAGGACCTGTTGATTCTGCTGCGTGACCTTAGCCGCCGCTAGCTCCTGGCTCCCTCTGCCTGCAAAAACCCTCTCTTTGATAGTACTCTTTTCTTCAGTAGTGGAAACCACACTGCCTCCTTCCAAAGCAAAGCAAAACAAAGCGAAGCCAAGGTGACGACGGCTTTTGCTGTCGCATGGGCATGCATTCACAGAAAGAGGGACAAAAGTTCTACTTACCACAGTAGTGTTTGTTTCTCTCTTTATTCCAATTCCGATCTTGCTCTTCTTGGGTCCAATTTTTGGCACGCATGAGATCTTTGGAACCAGAGAAGCAACTTGTCAATTGTCAAATGAAAACCACGTCTTAATAATAACATATAGTTCGTCACAAAAAATATATAGTTATGACAAAAACAAACTTTCTATTTGTTGGGGTTTTCTTAAAAAAAATGGTAAGCACAAGTCACTTTTTGTATCCTCCAGATCAACATCTATTGCACACAACGCGCATCAATCCTTATACAAATACAATGGCTGCAGCAATAGATTATACTCCCTCTGTTTCAAAATAGATACGTTTTAGAGTTGAACACAAGTATTAAGGGGAATGATAAAATGATCATTTTACTCTCTTTTAATATCATTAATTGCATGAAAAATAAGACTTGTATTAGAGAAAGTTACGTAATGAATGGATAAGACTGAAAAACTTAGGCTAAAGTTAGCTTGAAATTGTAAAACATCATATATTTTGAACATTGTAGAATAAACTAAAATGTTATTTATTTTGAGATGGAGGGAGTACTTAGGAAATAATTAGGAGACTCACATGTAGAAGAAACTAAACCGTTATTTATTTTGAGATGGAGAGTACTTGGGAACGAAATATTTGACGGTAAACAGCAACAATGAAGGCTCTGTTTGGAACAGAGAATAACATGGAACATTTTTCTTACGAAGACACTTGTGACAAATCAATTGATGAGCTCCTAAACATCCTATGGAATGGTTTGAAGAGCGGATTAATAAAGCCATCTTTGTGTCATTCTCTCTGCAAATTCACGTACTTCCTTCCGTTCCATCTAATTTTTTTTTATTGAACGATCCATCTAATATTATTCAAGCTATTTTCCTAGGCTTTATAATCCTTATACAAATGTACCTACATTCCTACAAACATCGCACAGTGAAGTATGTGTCTTTCCTATTCTAAGTTTTCTCATCCGAATTGTCTAAAAACCACACAGTGAAGTGCTTGCATAGAATCAGATGCTCTGCTCCACCAATCACTCTTTAAATCCTCGATGCAAAAGACATAGTGCAAGATAAACGTCATTAGTCAAGAATAAAGATAAAACAAATGTTTGCAAATAAGATTGACGCTCTTCCTTTTCTTCTTCATGCTCTGTTCAGTGACAGTCCCTTTTACTTCTTGTTCTGAAGAGAAGGTTCCCAACACTGCATTTGCTTTCTCCATGGCATAGAACTTCAGCTTGCACTGGACACAAAAGTCATGAACTTCCAAAGAACTCAAAGAATTGTCAGTACAAAGAGCTTTAGGACTTGGTAAATACTACCACGAAACAATCTGAAATTTAATCTCGCAAAAACAACCTGAAATCTCTGGAACAGACCATACAGACGATCCACATGAAGAAATCAATCACACAAGCAAGGAGCCAAACCAAAACTACGCTCCTTAATTAACACAGTAGTCACACACTGATAAACACTTAGACGGTGATCTCCACTCTCGGCTCGAAGGAGAAGGCGGCCAAAAACTCGTTGGCCTCTCCGTCTCCATTGATGTACTTGGGCAGCTCCTCCCACTGGTTGCTGCTCACGTCGCACATGAAGCAGCCGTTGGCGTCGTCAGAGCTCACGCAGACCATGACGCGGTCGCCGTGCCCGACGCAGTTGATGTCGGCCTTCTTGCCGTAGAACCCGTGCGACATGGCGGGCGGCATGGCGGCCACCTGCCGCCACGCGCCTTCGGCGAACTCCCACACCCGCAGGCTCGCCGTGTCGAGGTACTCCGAGAGCACGACGGCGTAGGCGGCGCCGTCGCACGCCACGACGTCGATGGAGTACTCGAAGTACACGGGCAAGATTCGGGGCAGCTCCGTGAACGTGCGGCGCGCCGTGTCGCAGGCGACGACGGTGCCCGAGTGGCTGAGGAAGTAAGCCACGGCGTCGCCGCGCTCGGAGGACGGCACGACCACCGAGGAGTACTGCTTCGACGCGCTGCGCTGCATGTTGGTGGCCACCACGTTGCCGGACTTGCTCAGGAAGTAGACCGTGTCGTCGACGCCGTCGCCGCCCTGCACCGGCGCGTCTGGGGACGAGTCCTCGGACTTGCGGGCAAGCGGCACGGGGCCCTCCCACGAGTTCTTGGACGAGTCGAACACCGCCATGGACAGGTCGGGGAGCTCACCCATGAAGAGAACCACGCGGTAGGGTGAGCAGTACATGGCAATAGCCTGCAGCTGTTGTCCGCCCTGCGGCGGCGCGGGGAGCGCGCGGGACGCGCCGGTGAGCGGGTTGGCGACGGTGAGCGCGCCCGTGTCCGGCGCACGGTAGAGGACGAGGCCGCCCGACGCAGCCACGGGCATGGACCCCGGCGCGGCGCGGCAGTGGTTCCAGCTGCGTTCGGCGGCGTCGAAGGCGACGGCCAGGCGGGGCCGGTCGGACTCGGAGAGCATGAGGAACCACGGGTCGCGGGAGGGGACGCCAGCGCAGGCGTCGAGGAAGGTCGGGGACGCGGCCGCCGCGCGCCACCGGCGGGAGACCGCGCGGAGGCGGAAGAAGCTGGCCGGCGGGAGGCGCGCGAGGACGCGCTCCAGCATGTCGTCGTGGAGGTCCTCCAGGCCCGAGGGCGGACACTTGCGCTTCCTGCCGTTGGCCGGCGGCGTCTCCATACAGAATCTAATTGGTTCTTGAACCGAGACACAGGCAGCAGCAGCAACAAACAGACGGAAACAAACAAGAGCCAGTAGCTGGCTGGCTAGGTGCGAGTGCTATACCTCAGGGAAGGCTCTTGGGTGGGAAGAAGAGGGTGGCCGCTGCGCTTCTCTGTGATTCGGAGAAACCTGTGTGCGGCTGGTTTATATCCGAGGGACGGCCAAGGCGATGGGCAGGAGGAAACTTGGTGATGATGATGAGGAGTAGGAGGAGGAGGAGGCTGCTCTTTTTGTCTGCGTTGACATGGGAGGAAAGGGAGCTCCAAGTGCCACTCCACTCTCAGGCTCGGCGGTGGAGGAGAAAGAGTGGGGATGGGTGGTGGACTGGTGTGATGAGCTAGGTAAAGCCACCACCTCCTGCCTCTCCTATTTATACAGCATTAATATAAAAATGATCATTTTTACTTTCTTTTACTACTGATTTAGTAGTAACCAGTATTAATAATATGTTATCGATTTATAAGCTTAAGATGCATATAAAAAACTGAGTTATAATAACTGGGAGTGATATTAATTATCATTGTCAGTTCTTACTACAAACCGACAGTTATGTATCACTACAGGTTGATAACACGAACCAACAGTGATACTCAAATCATCACTGTCAGTTCTTCGTTAGAACCGACAGTGATATTAGTCATCAAAGATACACCTTTAATAACCGACAATAATAATATCTATCACTGTCAGTTAACCTTACGAACCAGCAATGATATCTAAAAAAAATAGTACGTATTCGTACGCCCGCCTGATCGGTTTCTCCCGAGTGTTTTTAAATATTTCACACTCGATTACTCTCGCTCTCACCCTCACCCCTCCATCGCCGCCGCTACTGCAACCTTCTCTAGCCACGCCACCCACACCTGCGCCGTTGTCCGACGATAAGGCGGAGGCTCCATCGGAGAGCTCGAATGAGGTGCAAGCCTCGAACTCTGGTGAATCAGCGGGATCCCTTCTAAGGATGATGGTGTGTGGGAGTACTTCCTCGATGAACCCAAGGAAAAGAGACCTCAACTGAGCTCGAATGAGGAGGAAGAGGAAGAGGCCAGGGAGGAGGAGGAGGCCAGCGACTACGACGAGGACGACAACTTCTTCGTTGTCGTGGCCGATCGGTAGACGTGATGCACGTGTTTAGGGTTTTTTTTTTTTGCATGGGTCCATGCATGTCTTTCTCTTTTGGTGTACGATGAGGTATTTAGTGACTTAATTATATATTAGTGTGATATAAAGATCTAAATTTAGAGATTAGTAATATAAAACTTAGTTAAATTATTACTTGCCTATTTAATTTTTATCCTGAATAGAATATCACTGTTGATTTATAGCTGAAATCGATAGTGATAAGTATATAAATCGATAGAATAAGTTCAAGAATCAACATTATATCATTATCGGTTCGTTACTAAACATGTAGTGATAATTATAAATTATCGTTACCGTTTAATCACTTTTGGTTAAAAATTATAAGTGATGACCTTTTTACGGTAGTCCAGGTCCGCGACGATGATGCCACCAATGCCACACTGACATTACCGTTCGTACAAAACGCCACCGGCTCCGCGCAAGGAGAATTATTAGGAGAAATCAATTGTACGCATGCTCCGCTGCATGTACTACACTACTACGTACTGAAAAAACTAGTCAACAAAGAACACAATCTATGACAATCCACGCACGCATGCTCGGTTCCAGACTTTCAGGTACACAATAGTACAGGTGTCTGAAATGAAATGAAAAGACTCTGGTCAACCAAAAACACAGTTTATGACGTCCCTTTGTTAGTAGAGAGAATTCCTTTATGCCAATGGAAATTGTACTGATCCCTTACGTGCCATTAAAAGATCACTTCCCTTATGTGCCACTTGTTCAAATTTTCCTTCCATTCCATACTACTTATGTTACTTCTGTAGATTGTGTTGCCGTCATAGCTATGAATCTTGTCAGTTTTTTTTTTACTGTAATGGTCATTTTGCCTCCTCTATTGATCAACGACCCATACCACTCTAACCCGATCACAACCGGACCTAGCCAGCTCTAGTTTAATCCCAAATCGATCCCCGTCCCCAAACCGGATACCGGCGGATGAGCTCCTGCGACCCACACCGTCCTCACCCGATCACAACCGGACCTAGCCAGCTCTAATTCAATCCCAAATCGATCCCCGTCCCCAAACCGACCGACGGATGAGCTCCTACGACCCACACCGTCCTAACCCGATCACAACCGGACCTAGCTAGCCCTAATTCAATCCCAAATCAATCCCCGTCCCCAAACCGGATGCCGACGAATGAGCTCCTGTCTCAATTTGACTGGAAGGGTGGATGAGGCCACGAGGGGAGGAATAGGAAAGAAGACGAGAGCACGGAGTAGCAACGAGGGGAAAGCCAAACGCGACCCATGCTCCTCCTTATCTCTCTGTGATTTGGGAGGAAGAAGAAAGGAATTCGGTTGAATGAAGAACAAGCAAGGCATAATGGTCTTTTTCGTCTTAGTTAATGGTCATCAGGCTAAAATAGTACAAAAGCAACGGGAAATTTCAACCAGTGGTGTGGAAGTGAAGTCGATTTTTTCAATAGTATATAAGGGATCAGTATAATTTTCAGTGATATACACAAGAAATTGTCTCTTGTTAGTACTCTTATTCCGTGTACAAGTATCTATCATCCAAGATACTTAATAACACGTCTAAAAATGAAGCGTTATAGTCCTTTATGCACAACAATTCTGCAGAAACTTGGGAGGATTACTTATATGGAAATTTCGTGGATGAGATCAGGAGGTAACACCGCCACCAGCGACGGGGCAGAAATAGAATGGCATCATCGTTGACACTGGCTTGCGCACGTCGACAGGCATCAAGACACTCCGGTTTTAGTTCCACTACAAGATTTGGTGCTCCACCATTACCAGATGTGCACAAACTTGCCGTCACCATCGCTCGGAAGGCACACATGTATATATGAGATTATTCCTGTTTTAATTCGTTTTGGAAAAGGAAGAAGAAGCACAAGCCTCAAATATGCATGCATGTTTTCTCATGCGACACATTCGGATTGTATGTTGACAACCAATATTATAAGATAGTAACAAAAACCGATACGAATACGAAATTTCCATCGAAACAAAGGAAACCACGCATGCATATGGACATGGTAGGAGTAGGAGTACTAACAAATACACTATTGCGAAGCTGTTGACCAATATAGGGAGCGTTTGGCTGTGCCTCTGCCTGTGCTCTCTCACTGCAACCGAGCAGGGGTAGGGAGGAAGGAGTCGTCACTTTATGGTGTGATTAAGTTTTATATATATATATATATATATATATATATATATATGTATATATGTAATCTGGTTTAGTAGACACGTGTAATATTAGAGAAAGTATATTTGGTTGTCTGTATATACTGTTTTAGGTTGACTCAACAGATGCAAATGTATACCCTAGTCTGGCTCAAGAGAGAAAGCTCTAGCTTTCCTCTATAACCTTGTCTGACGGATGTAGACTTCTACATTCGCTCATAGAGACGAATCTACTTATCAGTATCATAAAATCATTTAATGTGAGAAACCAATCACAATCTTAACTCTTACATACACTCATATGACTTCATATTCGATCGAGCAAACAAAATCTAAGCTCAACCTGTCCAGACAGATATTACTAACCAAAACACTATTTTTTTTCAATAAATATGATTCTGCTCAATCTGATTCCTCAACCTGTATATATAGTTTATACGGGCTAGACCTGTACGGACAACTAATCGCACCTTTAGGCCCTGGTGCAGTGCACTCTGAATAAACTACAAACGCGCTCGCTTTCGGATTAACTAACTATTAGGTGCTCAATTAGTAGTAATTAAATCTCGATTAGGTTTGATTTGTAGGCTAATAACGTATGCAAGCAGGGCCGGGGGAGACAGTGCGTCAGATAACTACTAAACTGACACTAGTTTCTTGTACCACGAGCGCGCACCTAGCTACCCTACGCTTTTCCCTTGTGCATCGATGTCTGTAAGCTACGTAGTGTTTTTTGTTTTTACGGGAAAGAGCCACCGCACGTCTCGGTCCATACGGGAAAAAGAGAGGGTTTGACCTCTGTAGGAATCTGCACGAATTCCATGGTCGCACCGCAGGGCATGCTAGTGAAAAAAAAACGAGCAGACAGCACTGTGAATATGATAAAGCTCGGAGAGGAAAACATGGGTCTCGGCTCGTCCCTCTGTAATCTAATCGCTGGCTCTTCTTGGAAACTTTTGCTTTTGCCAACTGTGATCCATTCGAGCTCAGCGATCAACGCTGTAGATCCGGGAAGGGGAGACCTAGAATTCTAGTTAGTATCTCCACTCCTATAATATACACAAGATTTTAGCAGATCCGACTAATTTCCACTGTTCATCACACTCAATCCAATACCTCAAATACAAAGTTAGTCTCCCCGTCCCGTCCTCTTCCTGCCACCCCTCCCAATCCCGCTCCCCTCAAATCCCGCTCCCTTCCTTCTCTCTATTGACCCTCTCGCTCTGTCCCATATCTTTCCATCTTTCCTCTCCCCAATCACGCACGACAATGTTGCCCCCGGTTCACTGTCGCTCCCTCGCATAACCCTGTCGACTCTGACACCTTGCTCTGCATAAGCATGCCGCCCTGCTTCCCGGCTGATGCGCCATCCTTAGGATGATGCGCCCGCCACCGCCCACTTAGTGTAATCGAACCTCCCCGCTCCCCACCGGCCGCTCACTAAGTGTACACCATGCCTGGCCATTGTGGGCATTCCCCTCACGAGTTGTTTCTTGTCCGCATATCACTTCTCAGACGTAGTGCAGCAGAGGACCAAGTTCCTTTTTACACTGCCCCTGAGCCTAATCGCTAGGACATCCCATCCCCATCGTGGAGATGGAGGCTGATGTGTGGGCCCAGGTCTTGTCGATAAGCATCGTTAGCCCTTCCCCTTTTTTTCTTTTTCTTTTTGTTTTGACTAGTCCTGACTCGGAGTGACGGTCGACATGAATCCTGAAGTGATCTGGACGTGGGTGGCCTGACCCAGAAGCCGAGAACACGGGTGTCTGAGACAAGGAGTCAGACGATGTCAAGATCACATGAGCCACGGGCCCGGACAAAGGTGGGGGTGGAGAGGTTATGTCAGCTACCTCGTCCTCCATCAGCGGTGATGCACTAGATAAGGATGACTTCTTAGTCGGCGACAGCTTGCCCATCGGCGACCCTGTGTCATGGCCAGCTTCGATGTCTGATCCCGTAGCTCTGGCCCTAATCGCAGCCCTCGAAGCCTAGATGCCAACTCCCACTCCAGAGGCTCCAGCCCCAACTCCGGCCCTAACTCCGGTGCTCGAAGTTTTGGCTCCAACTCTAGTAAGTTCAAATTTCTCACCGAACCTGTGTAGCTGCAATGTTTGACTTGTCACGCGGATAAGTGCCGAACCAGGATCATGAAAAGGTTGTCGCTGGCACGGGTGCAGCGGATGGTATGACTCCGCTTGCTCCATGAGCAGGGACTGAGGGGGATGCCCCTCAGAAACCATCCAAGAGGCCATCCTCCATTCTACTCCCATTGAAGTCCTTCTGGGGCATAAAGTGGCCCATATATGTTTGTCATCGTTGATGCCTTCTTCATGTTCATGAGAACACAATTTTCATATTCCTTCTTGTAGGACGCTTGAAGCACCACCGCCAGCACCCAAGGGGCATGGGAATGAGTCCACCGAGCCCCTGGCACCTACCAACAAAAGCTAGGAAGTGGAGGTTACGTTGCCTCGAGTGGATGCGAACCTAATCCATGGGCTGCCCAGCAATATGCCTTGGAGGGAGGTCATTAGGGGGCCCAACGCCTAGGTTATTGTGACCTAGAGGCCACTTTTGGAACCTTATTCATGGTAAGTGCTTCCCTGCAAAACAACCACTTAATCGATGAAATCATAGGTACTGAACTGGCGCTTTGAAGGTGTATATGTCGTGGTTGTACACGCTTCGCGATGAGGCTTGGCAGGCGATGACTCGGGTGATTAAACTCGAGGGGGAGCTCATCGAGAAGGACAAATGACACGATGAGATGAACTCCCAACTCTCCAAGGAGGTCACCAAGAAGGAGGGGGTGCACTACAAGCTGGAGAGAAAATCCAAAGGTCAACCCCTGACTACTTGGACACGCCATGCCTTTACCTTCTCATTCTGAACTCAACGCCTTATTCACACAGAGATGTCTGAGACCCATGACGTCCTATCCCAGGATGGGGCCTAGATGTGAGATGTCTTCTGTCCGACATTAGCCTACCCTGGCACTGAATGTATAAGGGCACCCTCACTATAGTCGGTATTTAGGTGGAGCCCCTGGAATACACCGATGTCGCTGGACTAGCCGCTCAGGCGACCAAACTTGTCGAGGCCTTCGGAGGCCTCCAGCTGAAGGTGTCCGACAACATCTCAAGCTAGGCATGGCGAGGCGCGGAGGATGCGGTAGCCCAGGTGTTGGCCCTCCTAAAGGCTCACTACTAGAACATCAACAGCGACATCCTTCAGGCGGACTTCCCTGGGGAGACGAAAGAGGAGACAATCCAGAAGGTAGAGGAGATGCTCAGTCCGGCCTAGGGATACATGGATGCGATAACATTTTCGTCATCACCTTAAGATTCTTGTTTTCTACAGCCTTGTAATAAAAACTCGGTAGTTTGTCAGAACTTAGGTCTTTTATCTTGAATATTTTGTACTTGAATCGGGAACATTGCGAATGCCTTGTATGAGATACATTCGACAACATCTCATGGTAGCCTCACCCAATTTTTCCTTCGATTAGTTCAGGCTGCATCGATCACTAGTCGAGGCTCTTATTATGGTCAACCATAGGTCCACTTTGAGTAAAAGGCATTATAGCCCCCGGACACTCATGGAATGCGATAAGGAACCTTTTTGTAACCCCAAAGTCGCAACTTAGCAATCCATCTCTTCTCATTAGAATTTTCTTTCAGAATGTACACAATGTTTTGTTTACAGTTTCCAGTACTAAGTACTCGTTAAGCCCCCGACCTCCATCCAGAATGACATTTTCGGGTAGACAGTCAAGAAGTTAAACGCTAAATAACATAATAAGGAAAAAGGAACTCATATTGCCCTTCAATCGTAGAAATGTTTTTTAACCTCGGGTGGGTGCATGAGTAGAGGTATCCAAGAGGTGACTTACCCTGTTTTTTAGCATTAGGATGCAAGAGAAGACAAATAAGGTTGAAAAAAGGATTCAAGCGACTTTCCGAGCAATCTAAACTTTCTCATTATGAATATATAGTACTTACATATGGGACTTACATAGCTAACTGATGTTCTATGAATTATTGTGGACCTATCATCTTAAACCTAAACGACACAGACTAGATTTAACCGATACGTAGGGACGCTTCTACTTCAAGGGTAGCACACTGTTGTTCATTGGTTCTGAGCTTTGTCATGGAACCAGATCCTCGGGTTGTCTTGTGTGCTTCTCCAGTGCTCTGGTCACAATCACGATGAAGGCTCCTCATTCACCTTGATCCTAGAACTCTTGGCATCCTTGTCAGGTTGGTGTTGAGACGCTATGTCGAGACTGCGCTTGTCGTAGCAAAGACCTGTCTTAGGGAAACCCCGAATGATAATGACTACCCCGTGTCTTAGGATCTTCACGTATTTGTAGGCGTAGTGCGCATTCAACTTGAACTTGGCTTAAGTTGGTCGTCCTAAGTTGACGTTGTACGCCATCTCAAAGTCGACCACATCGAACAAAATCTTCTCCGTTCGGAAGTCATCGTGCTTCCTGAAAGTGACAGGGAGCTATATATGGCCAATAAGCATCGCTGAAGACCCCGGTACTATGCCATGAAAGGCTTGTGTAACCGGCTTGATGGCAGATTGGGAGATCTGGTTCGCATCGAGTGCACCTAACATAGAGTCCTCCATCGATAAGCACTTTGGAGACCTTGAAGTTTTTTATCATAGGCTTGACTACTATCGGGAAGCAGCCTGGCCGTATGAAGTTTTTTTCTAGGCAATCATCTTGGCCAAAGGAGATCTTGGTATTCGACTACTTAATGGCCTGATAGTCCTTGGGGACCGCAGCTAAGAATTCTAGGACCACTGTCTTGTACTGCTGTTTTGCCTCGTAGAAGCAGAGCCGCCAAACATGTGGTCGATGGTTCTCTCCTCCGGCTGGTAGGACATCGTGTTCGAGTCATCCTCACTGCTGCTGTAGCTAGAGTCCATGCTTTGGGCCATGACTTGGGTCTTTTTCCCTTTGGACTTATTGATTTGGCATTGGCCATCTTTAGCTAGATACGACATTGGTGGAGGCAGTGGCCATCAGTCTGGCGGAAGTCTCACTAGGGCTTGCGGTTGTGCTCGTTGGTGACTGGCTGGTAGCCCTTGCCCTGGGATGAGCTGGAGCACTTATCGGGATGTGTATCTGGAATATCTATAAAAATTTTATCTGTCTTGGTTTTTTTGCCCTTACCTCCCTTAGGGTTCTTCTTGCCCTTGCTCTTTGCCACATTGTCGTCTAGTCTGGGCTAAGGGCGCTTGATGCCCTGATCCCTTTCCTTGTCGAATAGGAGTGCTTCTTTAGAATTAGCCACCTTGTCGATGATCCTCATGAGTTTCTTGACCGTCTCAGGTTCCTTCTTTGTGACGTCTTCGATGTATCATCGTCTCTTGAATCCTCAAGTAAATGCTTGGATGACATCATAGTTATTTATCTCTGAGATGGTGTTTTGGGTGTTGCTGAAGAGGTGGACAAACTTGGGCGAAGTTTCCTTTTCCTTCTATACGCAACGAAAGAGGTTATTTTTCGTGCTGGGGTGAACGTAAGTACCCTCGAAATTGGCTTGAAACAAGTCACAGAGCTGCTCCCAGGAGTAGATAGTCCCTAGCAGTAGATTAGTCAGCCATGTTCTGGCTGACCTTTCAAGGGCTGTTGGGAGGTACTTTGACATTACCCTTTCATCCCCGCTGGCCACTTGGATATCCGTTAGGGGTATTCAGATCTGTGGCATGGGTCGTAGGAGGGCCTCCTGTAGAAGGAGCCTTTGCACCATTGTAGATTTGAAGCACTGAGTTCCCAATTGATGATCAGGCAACGCTAGATCCCGGACTCCATTAGTATTTGGGATTTGAGGAGTTGTCATCAGTGGAGGCTGGCTATTGTCTCCTGCAGCTGGAGCGATGGGGTCCTATGTATTTGCGAGGTCGTTGTCCTTGTGATTGGTTAGATTGGCATCCCCATCTTCGATGGTGAAGACTTCTCGGGGGTAATCTCCACTAGAGGAGGAATCTAGATCCGATGATGACTACTGGATAACTACCATATCCGGACATCCTAGGGTTTTCCGTAATTCTTGGGCATATCTTTATCTTTGAGAAGAGAATCCCTAGATGATAGAAAACTACCTGCAGGTACCCAATCTAGGTCCCTGCTTATCGGTTTAATCTAGTAAGTATCATTTAGGTTTAAGATGGTAGGTCTACAATAGCTCGTGGGTCATCAATGAACTTTGTAAGTCCCAAGTGTAAGTACTAAGAGTACCTTCATAATAGTAAAGATCATATTACCTAGAAAGTCACTAGAATTCTTTTCCTGCCTTACTTGTCTTTCTAGGCATCCCTATTCCTGACAATGGGATAAGCCACTTCTTGGGTCCTTTATCACAAACGAACAGTTGGGGGTGGCGAAAAGCTTTTCTCAACCCAAGGGCAATATGAGCTATTTCCTCTTTATTGCATTTTCTATTTAGACTGCCTACCCAGAAACAACTTCTCTGGGCAGATAGTCGGGGGCTTAACAAGTACTTGGTACTGGAAACCAAAAATGACATATTGTGTACATTCTGAAAGCTGATTCTAATGAGAAGGGAATTGTTATTATGTTGCAAACTCAAGGTTGCGAAAAGGCTCCTTATCGCGTTCCACTAGTGACTGGGGGCTACAACATCCTCCACTCAAGCGAACTTAAGGCCAGTCATAATAAGCACCCCGACTAGTGATTTATGCATCCTGAACTAGTCAAAAGAAGAAGTCAACAAGAAAATCACGATACATTGTCGAACGCATCCAACACATAGTACTCCCATTGAATCCGAAAAGCGTTCAAAATAACAAATCCACACAAGTATAACAAAGCTACCAAGTTTTTATTATAGATGGCAGGATAAAAATTCTATGGCGTAGACCCAAGTCCGAAGTCCATCGCGTCCACGAAGGCCTTGGCTGGCCCAATCACCTCCTCCACCTTCTGTGCCAATGACTCATGTGACTCCTCCTTGAGCCATCCTAGAGTACATCAAGGTCGATGTTCGGGTGGTGGGCCTTCAGCATGGCCAACTCTGCCTGGACCACACAATACTTGGAGTACTCTAATTAATTAGCTAAGCCTACCCATATCGGTCTCGTATTTGTACGGATCTTCTTGGATTGTTGCTCCACGAACCGGTCCTTATTTATATCACTTGAGAAAACACTAAACTAACAACATATCTATGATCACCATCACAACCACTTATTTGCTCAAGGCCTAAGGTTCCATGTTTCTATACCATTAGCAAATTAACTTTCATTATTACATAAGTTCATTAGTCAAGTATAAGACACTTCCCAACATCCTGAAAGTATGGCTAAGCACTTCTATCAACAAAAGACACCTAACCATAAACCACATAAGTTCCAAGTGATGATAAGGAAAAAACTAGGGCAAACCCGAACATAGGTGACTACCCGTCAGATTAACAGACACTACCTGCAATTTTATAAAACAAAACATTTAGAAATATAGGTTCAAGATGATTAAGGACACTTTCCTTCTCCTTGAAGCTGCTCAGTGTATTCTAGCTCTTGGTCTTGATGTTCCTCAAACTGATCCGGAGTGTTGCCGACTAATCGCACAATTACTGGCAAAGCACATAAACAAATACACTAAGAACAGAGCACAAAACAAAAGAATAACAATACGAAACCGATCTTGAAAGATAGAGCTCAAAAAAATGAAACCAATTGTCACGTCCCAAAAATGATAAGCTATAATTAAGCATCTTTTAACCATTATTGCATGTGTTATCACCTGTGTTGTTACGTAATTGTCCGACAAGTTTAGTTTGAAGGTGTTTCAAACACCTTATAGATGGTTTAGAGCTCCTTAGAAAAGCCCTAGATCCTTTGGAGAAGAAATGGAAGGGAAAGCCGAAATACTTAGAAAGATTCAGCACAAAGCCCCTCTCGCTGTCTGACCGGGATCACCCGTGGTCTTACTGGTGCCCTACGCAGTCTGACCGCTAGCACACAGAGGCTCTACTTAAGGTGGTCGATTGCCTCTCTCACTCTCTCATTTGCTCTCTCTCTCACTCTCTCACACTAGAAGGGAGAGGGATTCCTTTGTCATCGCATTTGAGGGCCGAAGATCGGAGGTGGGGACTCTGACGAGCTCCCCAAGAACTTCCCCAAGCATCTCCCCCTCTTCTCCCTTGCTGGAGACTCGCTATTCACCTCAAGCTCCACCACCACCCCGAGAGCCGATCTGCAAATCGAAGCCTTCCCGAAACAAACCCATCTGCTAGAAAGCTTCAATGCACTAAGGTGAGGCTTCCCCTACCGTTTTTCGTTGTTTCTTAGCTCGATTTGACTCCCCCCCCCCGTGTCGTTTAGGCCTAAAACTCAACCTAGCCTAGGTCCAATCCATGGGGCATTTTGAGTTTAGCTCAGTGAATATAGTCCAAGTCACTTTAGAAACACTCCACTACTTCCATAGAGCATTTACGTACGTCCGTGGTCGAGAGTCTCGCCGGAGCTCTCGCCGGCAACCCCACAAGGGTGTTGTCGGCAAGGCTTGGCGGTTTGACCGCCACTAGGACCGATCTGACCGCTAGTTGGGACCGGAAGGTCCGAAGTGAGGGCTCTATACAGGGGATAGACTGCCAGCAGGGCCAATCTGACCATTAGTGGGCGATTTGACCACCAGATCAATGTCAGTTTGACCGCCAGTCCCCAAAACTCTCTACTAGCCGCTGTTCTGACTGCCACCCCAAGGCCGATCTAAACGCCAGCCACTAAAGGCTTGGTGCACTTTAAGCTGGCTTATCCGGGGTTTCACGCTTTGAAGCCCTAGTCCCTTAGCAGTCTTTTGCGAATGTTTTCGAGTCTGGGTGCTCCACTATTACTTGAGCATGCATTTTTTGCATCATTTTTGTATTGTTCATTTATTTATGCATTGCACCTTTGTTTCTTTTAGAGAGCATCAATCCGACAGTTCAGGCAAGAGAGGGTGACACCGAGGCATCCCACTTCTGTGAATTCTGTCCGGGTACCATCAGGCAGCCGACAGAGCAGCAAGGCAAGCATCTAAGCATATTGAACCCTTGTGTTGAATTGAATGAAGTCAAAATTTGATAAACTATGCTTATGTATGTTTGCATGAGTAGCGAGTCGATGTCAGGCAAAAAATGGGTAGAACCTATGTTGTATTGCATATCCTATACCTTGAATTGTTGATTATCCTCATCCTTGTCACCTCAATAATATTGTTGATGTCTAGCCTAAGAGTTGTTCGACATGCTTAGCAATGCATAGGTCCTCAGTAGAAATCGAGCGACGGTGGTGCTGTTGTTCGCGAGCTTAGGGCTTACTTAATGTTTCACATTATTGATTATGTTGTTGAGATGTGAGAATGAGACGATATATGGGCGGTGTTAGGGGTATCATCTGCCCTGGAGGAGGTTCCCGGGTAGTTCGAGGAGGGAGCCCGGATGCCGTAGACCGCCTTGCATTGGTTAAGCACCAACCGTTGGCCGTCCTTGGCTTTATCACTTACCGTACTCACCACATGCTGATCTAATGGTAAGGTAAGCCGAATACCTCTGCAGCTGTGATCATTTGGGCCTAAACATTGATAGTGTGAGCGGGCAGGCTTATAGAGGTATATAGTTTACTCCGGGAGTAGTTCTAGATACCTCTGCGCCGAGCGATGCATGTATCAAATGATTGGGGCTTATTGGGAAAGGTTTTCATGAGTACCCTCTTGTATGGACCTATGTGGTCATGCAAACCGAATGGTCCTCGTGTCGTGTGGGTAAAGGAGTATCCCCATACAGGATGTAAAAACAGTTCGAGCTGCCGCGCTCTCGGTCATGAGCATGTCTTCTGTCCATACTCACCATCATAGAGTCACGAGTTGTGGTTTGTGGTTGGATATGTTGTTCATGGGGAATATGGTTCATGTTACATACATGTTCATGATGGTTCCAGTTACATTTATGTGCAATTGGTCATTGTAGGGTATAATGGTATTGTTGTTAGTTAAGTTTAGGTGCTCATACATATCTCTACGTTGCTTAAGCATATTAATGTACTTAATCTTGAGGTATTTTTCTTGCTAACAGTTCAATGCATAATCCTTGGAGTCGAGCTATTTATATGTGCTCTATATGGATTAAGTTTTTTGAGTACCTTCGTACTCAGCTGCTCTACAGGTTTTGCAGGTGAGGAGGAAGCGGTGTTTGGCTACTTCATGCCTGCCGAGAGTGGTGGCAGGCATGAGCAGTGCATCCTACTCAGTTGGCATGCTTTTGTGATGGAGCCTAAGGGCATACGGCTCCATCCTACTTTTATCGTTTATAGCTTTAGCTCCGCTGTGTAGTTTCTTTTGTTAATTAAGAGTTGAGCAGGTTTTAGTCTCCTCCTAGCTCTCTTTTGCTGTAAATTGTAATAACTTGTAGTGCTTAAGAACTTGTAATATAATGTTAATTACTTACTCTTTCTTAAGTCGTGTTGTGATGCTATATGTTGTAAAGGCATGTGTTCCGATCTTCAGCACAAAACACATGCCGGGACTACCAGGATGATATTCTAGTTAATCATCGCAATTGTGATTATGAATAATGATATTCCTAGTGATTAATTAGAATATTATTTGGACGGTTGCCCCATAGCGTGGTATTAGGGTGTGGTTTAATTAAGTAGCCTAAACAATGTCCTAAGAGTGTTTAGTAAAATGTGCTAACTTCACTAAGCAACCCACTAAAGTTTCTTGTGTGCCTCTTCATGTTAATATGTACGAACTTGCTATGTTTATGCCCCTAAATGTAAAGCGTTGTTATGAGCGGCACTTGAGTTATTATTTCTGTGTTATGACGTATTTATGGTTGTATTGCATCGACATTGAAGGTAAGGAACGCCTCACAATGGCGGTGAATATCGAGGGCTCAACTGGTACGAGGTAGAAGCTCAGTGTGTTCCATATGGCAATGGTACGAGAATTGAATACGTTGGCTACAGCATATGGGTTGTCGCTTGTGCGGCATGATGCACAAGCACCCTTCGCGCTTCTTATTCTCTCTTGTGCGAAGGATGATGATTAGCAATTGAGATATATATGCAAATGCCTGTAATCTTGATGTTTGTTGCGGAGAGACACGCTCCAGAAAGAAATGGTAGATAGGAATAGAGCATGCATTCATTTTTCCTCATTACTCATGTGCATCCACCCTTCGATATATGCGGTGTTGCGGGTATAAGCAAATGTTAGCCAACGAATGCATTTTGGCAATGTTGGAATTTGACTTCTCCCTCTTTGTCTTATCGCTAAAACAAGATGAGAACCCGTCGAGATCTTCCCGAGGGTTTGAATGAGAACAACCCTCTGCCACCTCCACCATCGAGTATGGCAGATGTGTTCATGCAGATAGAGCAAAACCGTCAAGTGTAGATGGCTCTTCTTGAGGATTTCGTGTGCAACACGGCCCCTCATGGAGGAGGTGGAGCTGGGCGCCGAGATGACTTCGCAGACTTCCTTAGTACTCAGTCGCCCACCTTCACGCAGGCTAAGGATCCTCTGGATGCCGACCACTGGTTCCATACTATCGAGCAGAAGTTTACCGATTTCAACAATCTTGTGAGCACCTCGCTCACGGTGGAGTTCAAGTTAAAGAACCACAAAGAAGAGAAGAAGCACAAGAGGGTTTCATCGCCTTCTATGGGTGGGAGCTCTTAATGCACTCGCACGGAGAGTCAACCTCCACCATCTCCCATGTCGGCCTCGATTGCTCCACAGCTGATGTGGATGGTACAGCATCCGTCCTTCTACGCCCCTTAAGGACAGCCTAAAAGACCCACAGTTTCGCAGGGGAGTGTGACCGGTGGCCCCGGCGGCCCGTGCTACAACTATGGTCGTGTCGGCCACTATGCACATGATTGCTCATACTAGAAGCTGGGAGCCACGGTGACCGCTCCAAGGCCACCACCCGTTCAATCCACTCCTCAAGCCTCCCAGGCTACACACGCCCCCAAGCGTGGCCGAGCACGCCATACCACCGCTGAAGGAGTTCACGAGGGTGACAACGTACTAATGGGTACGTGGAGTATGAGTATTAATTATGTCATCACTCCTGCAGTTGTTCTTTTTGATTCTAGGGCTTCTCACTGTTTCATAGCGACGAGTTATACATGGTGGTACATGTTGAAAGTTAGTGCAAACCCTACACCTTATCTCATAGAAACACCCAGAGCTAAGATTCTTATTAATCAATGCGTGACACATTCTTTGGTGAGAATTTGTTAGTGATGGACTCCAAAGGGACAAAATCATATTAGGAATGAATTGGCTCACCAAGAACAAGACAATCATGGATTGTGTTCAGCGGACTATCACCCTTAATTGTTTATCTGGCACCTAAGCTCATTTGAAGCTTGAAGACATCGATCCTTGTCTTTATGCCCTGAAGGTCATCACCATCACGGAACTCATGAATATCCCAGTGATGTGTGAATTTCCTGACATCTTTCCAGATGAGTTGCCTTGGATGCCACCCGACCGAGCGGTGGAATTCTCGATTGATCTTTTGCTTAGAACAGCCCCAATTTTGAAGAGGTCTTACAAGATGCCGCCAAATGAATTGGCAGAACTAAAGAAGCAGTTGAAGGAGTTGCTAGAGAAGGGGTTTATTCGTCTGTGCTACTCACCTTGGGGATGCTTGGCACTCTTTGTGAAGAAGAAGGATGGTACCCTGCGGATGTGTGTTGATTACCGTCCGCTGAACGAGGTCACTGTCAAGAATAAGTATCCACTTCCAGGATTGATATTCTGTTTGATCAGTTGACCAACGCCTGGGTTTTCTCGAAGATTGACTTGAGACTGGGCTATCATCAAATCAAGGTCTGACTGGAGGATATTCCAAAGACAGCTTTCTCGACTCGTTATGGTCTTTATGAGTTTACCATCATGTCATTTGGCTTGACGAATGCCCCGGCGTTCTTCATATACTTGATGAACACTGTGTTCATGGAGGAACTTGACAAGTTTGTCATGGTTTTCATTGATAACATTCTTATATACTAAGAGCATGCAGATCACCTCCGTGTTGTTCTTGTCCGCCTTCAAGATCACCAACTATATGCCAAGTTGAGCAAGTGCGAGTTCTGGCTTAAGGAGGTCGCTTTTTTGGGACATGTATTGTCTGAAAATGGTGTCGCAGTTGACCGAGCAAGGTGCAGGATGTGCTAAATTGGGTGTAGCCCAAAAATGTCATCCACATCTGGAGTTTTCTCGGACTTGCGGGTTATTACTGCTAGTTCGTCAAAAACTTCTCCAAGTTCACTAAGCCCATGACTGAGTTGTGGAAGCAGGGAAGTGTATTCGAGTGGTAATTTTTGCATATGCGCCATACTTGACACCGCCCCTGTCTCTTAATCAATGACTGGATTTGAGTAGATGGTGGAGCATGTGTTGGGTCATAATAATACCATATTCTTCTGTAAGTATCTTTGCAAAAGTTTATCTAGCTTTGCATTGATCACATTGGATAGAACCAACGGATGCATGTGTTAGGCCGATGACGGACAATTATACCTCATAAGTCATAATGACACTGAGATTGTCAAACATCTCACGCCTAACAGCCAACAAAGGTTTTGAAAGTCCTAGTTGGTCCCGTGTGTGCTCTCTGATGAGTTCTTATTTGTATGATTGATCAAATGCGCAAATAAATAAAAGTTTGCAAAAGGTCATCATGTGTTATGTTTCTAGTTTTATACTAGTCTTTTCCCTATTCCTTTTTTGGCCGCCTCGAGTAATTACTCGAGGATCGTGCATGTAATGTCTTGTTTAGTTGAGATTTCAAGAACTAACAGATATTCGATAAGTGATCTTCGATGATAATAATAACACTTGCTAATCAGTTTTGCATCTATTTGTGTTAACTCTATTTCATCGATAAGGATAACAGGCAGTAGCATAGTAGACAAGCAAAATAATAGTAGTGTTTATAGACATCCCTAGACTATGAATCAAATCTAAATGTTCCGAGTCCCACACCACGAACCATCAGCTAGAAGGACTACCTTCACTTTTGCTCCTGAACAGGCTAAGCCCCAAAGACTTGACGAAAGCAGGGATCAGTGGTTTGACGCTTTCCATAATTTTTGTTGCCTCGTCTATAGGGCATCCGAAACCTGCCGTCACCATTGAGGTGTCGAGATTGGGATCATAGCTCTTGAGGAGGCCAAGCATTGTTTTGGCGCTAATGGAGGCTGACTGGGTCATGCGGTCGAGGATCTGCTCCTTTAGCTCTTGGAGCACTGTAACCGCAGCTCCTTGACTGGCAATCGCAACATCTCGATCAGCCTCTAATTTCTTCAAAATTTGAGCCATTGCGTCCCGATCGGCTTCCGCCTTCTTCAAAGCATCAGCCATGGCTTTTCGGTCAGTTCTGGCCTGCTTGAGGTCGCCTTGGAGCTTTCCCATATATTTGTCCTTGTTCTTGATGGTTTTTGATCGCTCATTAATGGGGGCATTTTTGTCCCTAATTATAGACTCGAGAACTAGAAAGAATAGATAGAGATCGGTTTAATGAATGAATCACTTACTGGTGATCAAGGGGAGCACTAACGTTAGATTCTTGCAAAGTGAGATGCGAGCTCCACATCCTTTTCTATTTGGCAGTTGCTGTGGTCAACTTCCAAATACCGGGCCTTGGCAGCAACCACCTGGGCAGTTGCATCCTTAATGAGATCCTCTAGAGTAGCAAAAGGATCTTCCGTTGAGGCCGATGCCAGTACTTTTGTCTTGTTGGTTTGTAAGATTGACCCAGAGATATCCACTAAGGATTTCTCTGCTTGAGGAGACGATGGTGCAATAATTGTGGAGGTCGAAGATGGGGCAATGCCTGAGTCACTTGTGATTTGCTCCTTTGACTTTTCCGGAAGTGGCAAATTGCGATGAACAAGATCAAGAATGGAGCAAAAAGCTGCAAGCCAGGACAAATACTCAAATCTAACCTCTTGTTGACTGGGATAAGTACATTGAATTTTGACTTTTGCTTCTTGATTATTTCCCTCCTCACATACTGACAGAAGGATTCGGTTCTGTTGGAGGGATGATCGATGGGTTTGATGAAGCCAAAGTGGCAATTGCCTGTAATAAATCATCCAACAACCACGCATAATCCTGAGTTTATCTAGTAAATTCTTAAAAAGAATGACTAATTAAAGGATGATAACTCGGTAGGAGTTACCCCTCTGGTCACATCATCGGACGTGGTGATTTCTCGGGATGGCGATTGTGAGGATGCACCAGATATCCCCTGAAAAAGATCATCCATGTAGACCCGACATTAGCAGATATTTGCTCGATGATAGAAAAATTATCGATTACTGGAAGATTTGATTTCAGTACCAGATGAGTTATTACCTTGCACTTGAGGGGGCTCGAATCATACAATGAATTAAACATCGAGGACAATCTCTTTAGGTGGTGAGACCCCTCAACTTCTTGAGTGATTGGTTCCTTCCCCTTGTCGCTAGCACCTGAAGAAGTGTCATCAAAATCAAGGACCTCATTTGTGAGGATATGCTCTTGATAGAAGACTGGAGCTTGTGATAAAAAATGAGAAGTTAGATCCAACAAATAACAAATAGCCATGTCTTCCTACTTAAGGAATCCCCACCTCCGGTCAAGGATTTGCAAGGGAGTAGGGCAGAATGTAACACTCTGGCGCTTCATCAGAAAAGAGTTTGTTCAGATGAATAGTAACTTCTTGCGGAGATAGAGTTGAAATGGAAATGAGAGAAATCATTCAAAATAGCTCGACTGCAATAACAAATGTAGTAAAATGCTAATTAAGTCTTACATTTGGTTGCATCCCTAGAGCCATCTTTGACTCCACTGTCCTCGCAGGCCAAGTATTCCTACGTCTTCAAGGAGCTCAACCTCTGACTGATAAAATCCTTGGCCACATGCCATCTAGTTAGGCTAGATTGCTTGAGCATGCCGATTCGATTAGCATAGTAGGAGGTGTGGCTAGTCTCTTGGTGTTTCTTCATCCAAGGTAGGATTTGACGGGGAAGAAGGCCTCTATAGACTAAGGGGAACTCGACCGGATTAGGATTGGAGACATAAAACCAAAGCTTTTTCCAATCTTTTGACCAGGATAAAATTAGGGGAATTGGGATATAGGAATTCTTCATTTTGTTTGTCAGTTGAAAACCACATCCCCCGACACTTTTATTCTCCTTACACCTTTTCATATTGTAAAAGTACTGGAACAAATTCAAACTTAGATCAATGCTGAGGAAGGCTTTGTAGGGATGAACAAAAATGCTAAGCATGGTTTTGGAGTTCGGGTTTAGGTGGTGAAGCTCGATTTAGTACCAATCGAGTACATTGAAGAAGAACTTGGAAGGAGGGACATTGAACCCATAATGGAAAAATGATTCAAAAACCACAAATTCACGATCAACTTTGCAGGTTGGGAACTCCTCACTGGATGTAGGCCTCCATTCAACAAGGTCATGATGGGGCACTATTCCTTCAGCCTTGAGCTCCTTTAGCCTTGATTCTTGCATCAGGGAGGCCGACCATGTCTCAGTTAGGAGTTCTGTCTCGTCAAGCTGCTTGGGCGAGGCATCGGTGGACTTCACATCGGACTCTTCTTCCGATAAGGAGGGAGCGAGGGTCTTCAAAGGAGAACCAAAATCCATGGTTTCTCAGTGACGGTGAGTGTATGGGTGGAGAAAGATGGAGGCTTGTGTGAAAAGGCTAGCGATGAGGGCAAGGAATGACCGCTACAGTTCTGGTTAGTATGGGTAAATAGCCACAAACTTATTGTCGTTTAGCAACCACTACCGTATCTGTGACACCTTGATCAGGGTGGAAGGCGGAGTGATGGCATCGTGCGAATCTCTGTACGTCCATCCAACTTTTGCACGCATTAAATGTTCCCATACCCATCAGTTCAAAATTCAAAGGGTTTTTTTTAACTCTACTCGGAATCGAGTGTCTACTAATTGAGCTTTTAGTCCTTTCTTGAGCTTCGAGTGTAGTTAACAGCAGGGCGCTCAACCCAATTGTGTTTCCACTTGATACTCAGAATAGGATCCATTCTTAATTGATTCTCTCGACTGCAAGCCTTAACCATCTTACTCAATTAGGCTTAAACTTGATGGCACTCGAGTGGGAAATTGCATAAACCCTTCCTCCGGAGTAGATTTAGAGGGCTACTATCGAATATCTAACTATGGGATATATACTCATAAAGAGTATACCATATACGGATAAGGTATGCAATGTGCATGCTTAAAAACTCTGGATATTACATAACCGAATCTGCGGACCCTGATGCTCCCGAAGATCTAGTACGTGCATACTAGGAAGGTCTTGATTGGTTACCCAACTGAGAACAATTAGCATCCCAGCTAAATTTATCTGATCTTTCTTGGTGGATAAGATGAAGGACTCCCTATCGACTGCGATGAGATAGGAGATGGTACAAGACCCCTATATAAGGCAGGGACCCAGACCCCCGAAGAGACTCTCTTTTTCCTAGAGAAGCACAACTCATCTACAACTCGACATAAGCACTTGGGCCATAGGAGATACTCGGTGACTTCCTCATTAGTCATGTTTAGATCCCATCTACTTGTACTCGAGTGCATACAAATACATCATCGACCACACATGACATAGGATGTTACTCCAATTGGGGGCCTGGACCTATATACATCATGTGTGCCTCGTCCCCTATTCAATTCCTGAATCACAAAGACAACCCATTATTCTTACGGAAATATTGTTAGGGAAAAACCCCTTGACATATCATGAAAGGATTGGCGAGCCACTCGGGGTAGTCCACCTCTTGGATGAATCATGCCTTGGTGAGCCTTATGATTTCCTCTTTGATGGCTTCCTTCCAATCGAGTGCAAACAACCAGAGCTTCTGCTTGACTGGCTTTACATCAGACCAAATAGCCAGTTTGTGCTCAATCACCTCCTTAGGGATACCGGGCATGTCGGATGGTTTTCATGTGAACACGTTGGTGTTTGCCCAGAGAAAGGTGAGTAGCGTGAGTTCCTATTTAGGATCTAGATTAGAGCTAATCCGAACAGTCTTAGAGGGCTCTGAAGGGTCCAAGGGAATTGTTTTGACTTCCCCATGGGACTTTACAGCCGCCTTAGACCTCGAGTTCCTTGTTTCCTTGTCGGGTTGGTATTGCGTTGCCATGTTGAGGCTACGCTTGTCGTAGCGAAGGCCTGCTTTTGGGAAACCTCATACAGTAATGACTCCCTTAGGTCTTGGGATCTTTACGCACTAGTAAGCACAGTGTGTGGCAGCTATGAACTTGACCAAAGTTAGTCGTCCTAAGATGGCGTTATACGCCATCTCAAAGTCGACCACATCGAACTGAGCTTTTTCCTTCTAGAAGTTGTCATGCTTCACCAAGGTGATGAGGAATGACATCTGGCTGATAGGAGTGGCTGAGGACTTGGGTACTATGTTGTGGTAGGGTTGCATAACCGGATCGTTGGCAGATCAAGAGATCTTCATCGCTTCAAATGCGGCTACCAAAAGGATGTTGAGGGAGCTCCTCCATCGATAAGCACTCGAGAGACCTTGCAGTTTTTTATCGTACGCTTGACCACTATCATGAAGCAGCCTGACTGTACGAATTTCTCTGGGCAGTCATCCTAGCTGAAGGAAATCTTCACATTTGACCACTTAATGGCCTGATGACCCTTGGGGACAACAACTATAACTTCTTAGGCCATCGTCTTATACTGTCGTATGGACTTGTAGGACACGCAACCACCGAACATGTGGTTAATGGTCCTCTCGTCTAGCTAGAAAGACATTGGATCTGAGTCATCCTCGCTACTACCAAAGCTAGAGTCTCTTCTTTGGGCTGTGACTAGAATCTTCTTTCCCTTGAACACTTTGTCAATCTCCGCTTTGACCATCTTCTTCTAGGGGCAGCACTCATGGTGGCTATGGTTGTCAGTTTGGTGGAGATCACATCAAGGCTTACCGCCGTGTTCGCTAGTGCCTGGTGTATAGCTCTTGCCTCGGGACGAATCGTAGTGCTTGTCGGGATGGGTGTTGACCAAATCTGCAAAACTTAGTTAGCTTTCAATTTCTTGCCCGTACCACACTTGGCGTTCTTCTTGAGCTTGCTTTTAGCCGTGTTGCTGTCAAGCCCAAGCTGAGGGTGCTTGATACCCTGGGCCATCACCTTGATGATGAGGAGCGCCTCTTCGGCTTTGGTGGCCATATCAATGATCTTTATGAGCTCTTTGATCATCTCGGGCTTCTTCCTGGCGACGTCTTCAACATATCATCGGCTCCTAACCCCCTGCTTGAATGCTTGGATGACATCGTGGTTGCTAACCTTTTGGATGGTGTTTCAGGTGTTGATGAAGCAGCACACAAAATGAGCAAGGATTCTTTCTCCATCTGCTCACAATGGTTGAGATCATTTTTCGTATCAGGATGGACGTACATATCCTAGAAGTTAGCTTGAAATACATCACAAAGTTTCTCCCACGAGTAGATTGGTGCTAGGACATCCTCCAACCGGATCATCGAGGTGCGGTCGATGCCTCCTTAGGGGTCTTTGAGTGTCTTCGATTGTTGATGAACTCACGCAAGTCATTGGTCAGATGACCTTTGACTGGCAAGGTCCCTTAGTATTTATTTGCTCGGTTGTCTTCCTGGTTCATCTTGTTCTGGGGATTAAGCCTCTCTGAGTCTGATCCATCTCGACAAAGGGCAATGTGAGACTTTCCACGGTTAGATCTATTCCCGACGGTGGCCAGATGGGAGTTCTTGGCCTGAATGAGAACCTCCATCATCATGCCAGTCACCGAGTTCATCTAGCCCTTACCAGTTGGAGTTATCATATATATGGTCGAGGGGGTCATAAAAGCCTCTTATAGAAGGATGAGATTCTATGCCATTGCATATCTATAGCATCGTACCCCTGCTGATCGTCAGGATATGATAAACCATGTGCTCTATTAGGGTTTTGGTTCTAGAGAGGCATGGTTAATGGAAGCTGGCAGTCACCCAAAACTGGAGTAGTAGGGATCTGCGTGTTTGTAGGATCATCACCGTGATTGACTAGACCATCACTCCTATCTCCAATGGTGAAGTCTTCTCATGGGTAATCTCCACCGGAGGAGGGGTCCAGATCCATCATGGATTCTTCATCGGATTGCTCCGAGTAGGTATCTCGACAATCCATGTTGTCGGAAGCTACCGGGGAGGATCCTGACGTATGGTATATATCTTATTTGCGATTGTGTTTTCAGCCGAGTGGTTCGAACTCGATGTCGTAGTCCTTGGCGCATTGATCCATGAAGTGACTCACCTTGTAGCTAGAATCATCATCAAATAGTTCTTCATCGAAGTTCACCCGATCGATCGTCGGTTCATCGGTTGGAGGGGTAAAGTTTTCATCAAACCCCTCGTCCGAAAAGCTGATCCTCGGTGCAGGATTGGGTGAAGTCGACAGCATGTCGTGCACGGATTTTTCAACGCCTATTATCATGATCCCCATGGACGATGCCAGCTGTTGACGATTGCTGAACCACTGATCTTACGAACTTGTAAAAGATATGGGGGATATTTCGAGTAAACAAATCAAAGAAACACCAAGAGGGTTTTTTTATACAGGTTCAGGCCTCCCTTAGGATAATATCCCTATATCTTGTTTGTCTTGTATTGATCTCTGAGACTGTTACAAGAGGTTCGTGGTTTTCCTAGATGGATCTAACCTAGTTGGATGGCTTCCTTGTGTGTAGTAGGTGGAGATGCTAATACAGATCTAACTGTGAAAGGCTTGGTGGATGCAGAGGTTCTACAGACTTCAATGGCATGTAATGGTTTGTGCAGAATTGTTCTGACTTGTTCTCCTCTACAGGGTCCTCAGGCTCCGATATATAGGGGGCATCGTATGGCCTTTGAAGTATTCCTTCCCATTATTGGAGATAAACTTCCCTACTTATGATATATCCTAGGTATGGTAGTTCTATACTGCTCATCATCAGGTACTATGCTTTAGAAGGTTTGCTTAACTGACTTGATGGTAGATCGGGAGATCTGCATCGCTTCGAGTGCGCCTACGAAGAGGACGTTGATGGACTTTCCTCCATTGATAGTACTCGGGAGACCTTGCAGTTGTTGATGATAGGTTCGACCACTATCAGGAAGCAGCCTGGCCGTACGAAGTTCTCTAGGCAGCAAAGAATTCTTGGGCCACTGTCTAGTACTATCGCTTGGACTCGTAGGATGCAGAACCACCGAACATATGGTCGATGGTCCTCTCGTCCTGCTAAAGAGACATCGGGTTCGAGTCATCCTCGCTACTGTTGGAGCTGGAATCCCTGCTTTAGGCCATGACGTGGGTCTTCTTTCCCTTGGCCGCTTTCTCAAACTCATGTTTGACCGTCTTCTTCTAGAGGTGGCACTCGTAGAGGTTATGGTTGTTGGTCTAGTGAAGATCGCACCAAGGCTTGCCATCACGTTCTCTAGTGCCTGGTTGTCATGTCCCAAAGCCGTAATTATGTAATCAAGCCTAATCATGCTTCATAAGCATTAGGTTTAATTTCGAGTAATTTTGTTCCGGAGGATTAGAACACTTGGTTTTAAGTCAATTGGATGAGAGTAAGAAATGAATTCGCAGTTGAAACATGTTTCTTTTTCTAGCATGTGGGGCCCACATGGGTGGCCAACAACCCCATCTCCTCTTGGGGCAGCAACCCCCACCAACTCCCTCTCTCTTCCTCAACCCACTATGCTCTCTCTCTCCCTCCCATTTCCAACTGACCAAGGAGAAGAGATCCCCCTCTCTCGCAAGCTCTCTCTCCTTCTCCCTCCCTCGATTCCTCCCTCTAGAAGCCGAATCGAGTACGCATGTGGTATTCACATGATCACTAGCGCATAAGCTTCCCATCCATCCAATTCATTTGCGTTTTCCTGGAAGATTTGAGCCATTCTTGATGTTTCTTGGTGTTTTTGCTTGAAGCACGAGGAACCATTGTTAGATTTCTCTTCTCGAGCGATTTCTTCATTTCCTTCAACACTCGGTGGTCACCAACCTCCACAAGCACTGTGGGTAAGTCCCTTAGGCTTCCCTCAGTTAGAATGCATGAATTGGTGGGTCGATTTCGAGTTTGGAGCTAAGTTCTCGAGTTCTTGAGCTTTAGAGCAAAAATAGAGGATTTAGATGAGTTCAGTGCCAGGAATCATGTTGCTAGGTTAGTGAGTGAGTTCTAAACTCTATGAACTATCTCAAACATGTTTCCCCTTGATTTGGAGAGGCTCGCAAATCAAATTAGCCAAGTTTCCCCCTCGAAGCAACCTCTTTGGACAACCCAAATAGTTTGGGTAGAACCTGGATAGTCCGGGTAGCCCAGTGAAAATCTCGATGAATTGTGCTAAAAATCGTTAGGGTTTAGGGTACAACTTGAGTCTAGAACCTTTTGTATAGTGTATATGTATGTTTATGTAGGATAGATTAAACATGTGAGTCGAATCGGCCGAGGAAGATCGTCAAGAAGTGCAAGTCTGCCTAACCCAGATAGTCTGGGTTAAACTATGATGGTCCGGGTAATTCGCAATGCTTTTAACCGAGCACCATCGCTCGGAGCCTCACTCGGATAATTCGCCGAACCCGGATAGCCTGGGTTAAACCCGGAGTTTCTAGGTTTATTCAATTTAGATTTAGCAGAGAACCCTCGCTTAAAGCCTCAACCAGACATTCTGTCCTAACTCGAAGGTTCCGGACTCAGCCCGAACCTTCCGAGTTAATTCGAAATGGCTAACCGAGAACCCCTGTTTGGAGTACAACCCAGAGGTTCCGGAACTCGCAGGTTCCAAGTTTGACCTAGAGTCTCTAGCCTCCTGTTAGCTTCTCGAAGTTGTTTAGATCACAAAGTTTACTATTATTTCGCATGTCTTTCACTTTTAGCTTGTTATTATGCATATTGAAGCATACATTGTTGCACCTCATTCATGCTCATCATTTCATGCATTCTTCTTTAGTGAATGAGGATTCGGAGCGTGATGCGGGTGTGGTTGAAGGTGACACTAAGCCACACGGGTTCTATGAATTCTATGTGGGTAGCATCAAACAGTCGCCTGAGCAGCAAGAAAAACATCCAAGCATGCTTCTCCCATTAATTTCGATCATATATGTCTAATGTGATAAAATATGCTTTATGTACGTTATGCATGTTGTTGAGTCGATGTCGGGTCTTGTATGGGTAGAACATATGTTTATGCATTACACCCCATATTGAGTTATTGGTGATCCATCTCCTTGTAACCAGGGTTTAACTTAATGATGGTCTAGTTTAAAAGTTTACCAAAATACTTAGCCATGCATAGATTCTTCGGTAGAAGTCGAGCGTTGGTTTAGCCCCGTTCGTGACCTATAGGCTTTAATTACGGTCACATTGATAACAATGTTGGGTTGATAGTGTTGGTTGGTTGAGTAGTGAGGATGAGATGAGATGTGGGCGGTATTAGAGGTGTTTCTCCTACCCCGATGTGGAGTTCCCTGGTGTAGGTCGGGAAAAGAACACAGAAACCATAGACCGCTTGCATCACTTAAACACCGATCGTTATTGCAGTTGGCTCTAACACTTACCGTACTTACCACATGTCGATCTAATGGTAAGATAAGCTGAAAACCTTTGTAGCTGTGATCATTTGAGCTTGCACATCGACGGTATGAGCGGACAGGTTTATAAGAGATGCTTGAAGTTGCTTTGGGAGTTAACATAAGTGGGCTCCGCACCGAGCGATGCCTGATTCAAATGGTTGGTACTTATTAGGAAAGGTTAACACAAGTACCTCGTTGGGTAGACATGTGTGGTCACTCAAGCCGTATGGTCCTCAAGTCTTGTGGGTAAAGTTGTACCCCCTGCAGGGTGTAAAAACAATTTGAAATGTTGCGCCCTCAGTCATGAGCATACTTTTGTTCATTTAGAACAGTTGTAGAGTTACAAATTTTGTTTGAGATGGTTGTTAGGTTGAGGCTGTTCTTTAAAATATGTTATTAATATGGTTCCTTTTACATATATGTTCAGTTGAAGGTTATGGGTTAGATAGTTGTGTTGGTTAATTAGATGCTCACATATGTTTTTGTCAAATTTTTCTTTCGCATATAAATTTATTTAACCATGTGGCCATATTCTTGCTAACATCCCAATTCATATTCCTTAGAGTCAGGTTATCTATAAGTACCCAATATGGATTAAGTCTTGCGAATACCTTCATACTCACGTTGCTCTTTCAGGTGTTACTGGCCAGGAGGAGCTGGTCTTTGGCTACTTCACGCCCACCAAGGGTGGTGAAGGGCATGAGTAGGATAATACTTGGAGGTTGTGCTTTTGTGATGGGGCCTAAGGGCATATGTCTCCACCCTCCTTTTGTTGTTCATAGTTTTAGCTTTTGCTGCAAAGTTCTATTTTGTCTATGAGTTGATTAGTTTCAGTCCCCTCCTAGTTCTCTTTTGTCTATGAGTTGATTAGTTTCAGTCCCCTCCTAGTTCTCTTTTGCTGAAAATTATAAGAAATTGTGGATGCTTAAGAACTTGTAATATAATTAAAGTACTCGCTCTTTGTTAAGCTTTGTTGTGATTTGATATGTTCTAAATGCATGTCTTCTGATCTTGGGCACAAAACACGTGTTAGGACTACCAAAGTAGTATTTTGATTAATCATTGAAGTCTTCGAGGTCCGAGAAGACCAAGTTTCGAGAGAGGGTGCTTGGGGCTATGAACAGTGGTCCCCGAGTACTCGAGTTCCCCGAGGACCCGAGCAGACACAGTTCCGGGAGAAGGCGCTCGGGGCCATGAACAATGGTCCCCGAGTACCCGAGTTCCTGGAGGACCCGAGCAGACACAGTTCCGGGAGAAGGCGCTCGGGAGAAGCCTCCAGATCTACACCACCGCTGTTCAAGCGGCGGGTGGTAGTTAAAAGGTTATGGCCAATTACTTCCATGTTGCCTTGAGGGGCTCTGCCCGCTCCTGGCTTATGAATTTACCACCAGGATCCATTGGCTCCTGGGATGACCTGTGCCACCAATTCGTGGCCAATTTTTAGGGCACCTTCACATGCCTCGGCTTAGAGTGTGACCTCCATGCCGTGAAGCAACAAGAGGGAGAGACGCTGAGACGCTTCATACAGCGCTTTAGCCAGGTCCGCAACACTATCCCGCGGATTACCCCCCACGCAATCAACGTCGCATTCTGGCAGGGTGTCCGCGATGAGTGGATGCTCGAAAAGCTAGGTACGCATGAGGTCGAAACCACCGTGGAGCTCTTCGCGTTGGCCGACAAGTGCGCTAAGGCGACGGAGGCTCGGGCGTGGCTTGTCCCGTGCCTTGAGCAACCCGCCGCTGACAAGGCAGGTCCTTCCCGCTCTAACAGGTGGGAAAAGAAAAATAAAAGGAGGCGCGACGCCACCCCTGTCGTGCCGGCGGAGGGTCCTGCCCATAGGCCGGCATGCCGGGCGGCTATCGACAAGAAGGCCGGCACGCCGAGCCCGGGAAGTGGTGTGAGATCCACCAAACTGACTGGCACGACCTCACTGAGTGCCGGTCGGTCAAAGGGCTCGTCGAGTGACGCCAGAAGGAGCGCGAGGAGTGCCGCAGGGGTGACGATGACAAAGCCGCCCCTGAGAACCAAGAGCTCGGGTTCCAAGAGCCCGAGCACACCATCGCCTTCATCGACGGGTGCGCGTACACGCCTTCCTCTCGTCGCTACGTCAAGACAATGCGGTGTGAGGTGTGCTCGGCTACCCCGGGCACTGCAGCCGCAAGGCCTCTTAGGTGGTTAGAGACCCCGATCATGTTCAGTCTGGCAGACCACCCCGCGAGTACCGCAGGCATGGGGCGACTACCTCTGGTAGTGTCCCCCACCATCTGCAATGTGAAGGTCAGTAGAGTACTGATCGATGGAGGTGCAGGCCTAAACCTCCTGTCCCAGGAGGCCTTCAAGAAGCTGCAGGTGCCTTTTAGGCGCCTAAAGCCGTCGCTCCCCTTGTACAGGGTGATGGCGGGGCACACTCTGCCCCTCGGGCAGGTCAAACTGCCGGTCACATTCGGGAGCCGGAACAATTTCCGGATGGAGAACGTCGTCTTTGACGTTGCGGAGGTCCCCCTGCCCTACAACGCCATCCTCGGGCGCCCGGCGCTCGCCCGGTTCATGGTGGTGACGCACTACGCCTACCTCACGATTAAGATGCCAGGCCCTGCAGGCCCCATCTCCGTGCCCGCCAAGACTGGCAGCGCCGTCTCCTACGCCGAACAGCTTTACTCGGCCTTGGTCTCTGCTCGGACTGAGGTCGAAGGACACCCAGGGGGCCCGGGACTCGCCGCCGATGCCTCCATCCTCACGAAGGAGGTCGTGGTGGGCGAAGACTCGTCCCAGGTCGTCCGGATCGGCGGTGGCCTGGGTGACAAATAGGAAAGCACGCTCGTCACCTTTCTCCGGGCTAACATCGACGTGTTTGCATGGCAGCCGTCCGATATGCCCGGGATCCCTAGGGAGGTGATCGAGCACCACCTTGTTGTGCGACCAGACGCACGGCCGGTGAGGAAGAAGGTTCGGCGGCAGGCACCCGAGCTCCAGGAGTTCATCCGGGAGCAAGTCAGTAAGCTCCTCGTCGCCGGCTTCATCCGAGAGGTCCTCCATCCAGAGTGGCTGGCAAACCCAGTTGTTGTCCCGAAGGCCAACGGCAAGCTGCGGATGTGTGTCGACTACACTGACCTAAACAAGGCTTGTCCGAAAGATCCTTTTCCTTTACCCCGCATAGATTTGAAGATTGGAAAAACTTTTTCGATTAAAAGGCTGTAGATTCCACTGTGGGATGCGATCTTTTGTGTTTTGTAGATGCAAATTCGGGTTATCACCAAATCTGCATGGCTAAATAGGATGAGGAAAAAACATCTTTTACTACCCCGGTGGGGACCTATCGCTATGTCTCAATGCCTTTTGGTTTGCACAACGCTGGGTCGTCATTCCAGCGGGCCATGCACATTACCCTTGATTCGCAGGTTGGCCGCAACGTCGAAGCTTACATCGACGACCTCGTGGTCAAATCCCGAGAGCACGCCACCCTGTTGGAGGACTTAGCTGAGACTTTCAATAGTCTCCGCACTACCCGCCTAAAGCTCAACCCCGAGAAATGCGTCTTCGGGGTGCCCGCGGGTAAACTCCTCAGTTTCTTGGTTTCCAGCCGAGGAATCGAGGCCAATCCGGAGAAGATCCGGACCATCGAGTAGATGTGTCCCCTAGCTCAGCTCAAGGAAGTCTAGCGTCTCACTGGCTGCATTGCGGCCCTGGGGCGCTTCATCTCCAAGCTCGGGGAGCGAGGGATCCCTCTCTTCAAATTGCTAAAAAAGACCGGTCATTTCGACTGGACATCGGAGGCTGAGCAGGCCTACCAGGACTTGAAGAAGTATATCACCTCACCGCCTGTACTGGTGGCCCCCTCCGAGGGCGAGCCTTTATTGCTCTACATCTCGGCCACTCCTCAGGTCGTGAGCATGGTACTGGTAGTGGAGCGTGACGAGTGCTCGGGGCAAGGTGTAGGGTCCGAGCTCCCGACCGCCCCCGAGCAGCCTACGGGTCTCGGGGCTCCCCCAACCAGAGAGTCGAGCCCAAAACCCCGGCTCCTCCTGACCAGGGAGTTGAGCCCGAGAGCCCGGCCGGCCCCGACCACTGTGCCGAGCTCGAGGGCTGTGACAAGCCCTCGAGCGAGGTCTCAGTCCGAGCCCACCGTATATAGCGACCGGTGTATTTCGTCAGTGAAGTCCTCCGAGATGCCAAGACAAGATACCCTCAAGCCCAGAAGATGCTCTATTCTGTACTCGTTGCTTCCAGGAAGCTGCGCCACTACTTCCAGGCGCATAAGGTCTCGGTGGTAACCACATACCCACTGGGGCCGATCCTCCGGAATTGAGAAGGCATTGGGCGTATCATCAAGTGGGCGGTCGAGCTCGTAGAATTTGATCTGCACTTCGTCAGCCGCCAGGCAATCAAGAGCCAGGCTTTGTCTGACTTTGTGGCAGAGTGGACGCCGGTCCCCGAGATCGACAATGAAAAGATTTCCGTGTACCCTGGGCAAGATGGGCCCGGGTACTGGGTCATGCACTTTGACAGCTCCCTCACGCTGAAAAGCGCGGGGGCTGGAGTGGTGCTCACCTCCCTAGTGGGTGAAGTACTCCAGTACGTCGTGCAGCTGCATTTCCGAGCAACCAACAACATAACAGAATATGAGGGCCTCATCGCTGGCCTCCGAGTAGTAGTGGGTCTCGGGATCCGACGGCTTCTAGTCAAGGGTGACTCCCAGCTGGTGGTCAACTAAGTTTCCAAGGAATACCAGTGTGCGGATCATCAGATGGCGGCGTACGTGGCGGAAGTCAGGAGGCTGGAGAGGCACTTCGATGGCCTGGAGCTGCGGCATATACCTCACCGCGACAACGCTCTGGCCGATGACCTCTCCCACCTGGCCTCTGCCCGGGCACTCGTCCCAGCCGGAGCCTTTGAAGAAAGGCTCACAAGGCTATCTGTCCTGCCTGCCGATCAAGATGAAGGGGAACCCTCGAGCCTAGTTGAGGGAACCCAGGCAGCACCCTCAGTGGGAGGTCCCGTTAGAGTGCCACCACCCGGTGAGTGCGCTGGGCTTGCCGGTGGTTCTCAAGATGCCTCGTGGATCGACGAGATCCGAGGTTACTTGAAAGAAAACATCCTTCCCGGGGATGATGCCTCTGCGGAGAGGATTGCATGGCAGTCCAAACGCTATGCCATAGTGTCCTCCTGAAATGCATCACCCGGGCAGAAGGCAGTGAGCAACTCACTGAGATCCACGAGGGAGAGTGTGGTGGTCATGCATCGTTCCGCACGGTGGTCGGGAAGGCCTTTCGACAAGGCTTCTACTGGCCTACGGCCCTCCAGGACGCTTCCGAGTTGGTCCGGCGCTGCAGGGCGTGCCAGTTCCACGCAAAGTAGATTCACCAACCAGCTCAGGCTCTCCATACCATCCCCCTGTCATGGCCCTTCGCGGTCTGGGGGCTGGATATCTTGGGTCCATTCCCCCGAGCAATCGGGGGCTATGAGTACCTCTACGTCGCCATCGATAAGTTCACCAAGTGGCTGGAGGCGGTCCCAGTTATCAAGGTTACTAGGAACATGGCACTTCAATTCATCCGTGGTATCACAAGTCGCTTTAGCATCCCGAACAGAATCATCACCGATAATGGCACCCAGTTCACAAGTGCCCTATTCGGGGACTACTGCGAGGACCTCGGCATCAAGCTTTGCTTCACCTCTGTCGCTCATCCTCAGAGCAATGGGCAAGTTGAGCGTGCAAATGCCGACTTACTGAAGGGGCTCAAAACCCGGACCTACGACGTGCTCGCAAAGCACGGGAAAGGGTGGATCGACGAGCTGTTTGCTGTGTTATGGGCCAACCGGACCACGCCAAGCCGCGTCACCGGGGAGACTCCGTTCTTCCTCGTGTACGGCGCCGAGGCGGTTCTCCCCTCTGAGCTCACTCTCGGCTCCCCTCGGGTGAATGCCTATTCAGAAGGCGAACATGAATAGCGAAGATGCGACGACGTTGATCACTTGGAGGAGCATCGACAACGAGCCACCGTTCGAGCAGCCAGATACCAGCAGAGCCTGCAGCGCTATCATCAGCATCACATCCGGGCCCGGTCACTCGAGGTTGGGGATCTAGTTCTCCGACATGCCCAAACGCGCAAAGGAAAGAATAAACTGTCCCCTATGTGGGAAGGCCCCTTCATCGTGACCGGTATCCCGCGACAAGGCTCGTTTCAGCTGGCCACAGAAGACGGGCAGCCGCTCCCAAACGCGTGGAACATTGAGCATCTGCGCACATTTTGTCCATAAGACGGCATGTTTGTGCTCGGGCCAACTAGGCCAGGGGTCCCCCTGCCCAAGTTGGTCGGGGGCTGCCACCAACCATGTAAGTTACCACTTCTGTACAAATTGTCAATATACACTCTTATTCTGAGTTTTCTCCCTGGAATCCATATGTTTAATCTGCTTGGTGAGATGCTCATTTGTGCGAGAAAACACGCTCTCTCATTTTTCCCGTTGATAAAAACGGATCCCGATCAGCATGCACGTAGGCAGTAGCTGCTGACTTAAGTCTGTTGTGGTAGGCTGTGGTGTCCGGCTGCACGGCAGCACCCCGAGCACTACCGAGCCTCTGGGGTTCTCGGGTAATCCTACCGCTTAAGCAAAGAGTGGTCGGGACCACCTAGACCCCAGGGGTGGGCTATCAGTGCTCGGCCTGGTCAGTCGTGTCCTAGGCACCACCGAACCATTGGACCTCTTGGTTATGCCTCTGTCTGTACACTTCGCCGGTTCGGGTATTCGAGAAGTCTTGGGTCAAAAACAAGAGCAGTCTATAATGAGTACCACACTAATAGAGCGCACCAAGCAAAGAGTCTTTTTCTATTTCTTAAACTTACAGATCAATGATCAAGAACCAAGCAGCCTGACCGCAAGGACCTCAGTGCCTAGGGTGCTGCTCGAACCTACGGGGTCCTCGGGTGATCCTACCGCTCGAACATGAGTGGTCGGGATCGCCTAGCCCCTGGTTCTCTCACTGGTTTCCAGAGCTCGGGTGCTCCGTATGATGGAACGAACGTTCCTGGGTGCCCTGAGCTTAGGGCATCTACCCTCTCCTGGATCGGTTGGCCGGAGGGCTGATAGCTGTCTGGTGAGTATCTAAAGTTATATGAATTTCCTTTCATATATAAGTAATAAACTATTATTCCCGAGTTATTCTCGGGACCCTCGCATTCTAATCTATTCGGCAAGATGGTCTCCTCATGTGTAAAACCCCGCCCACGTGCTCGTTTTTCCGGAACGATAAAAACAGACAGTAGTCATTGTACCATATAGGCAGCGATGGCTGACCTAAGTCCTTCATGGTGGCAGCGTTGCCCGGCCGGCTCCGCAGTACCTCGAGCACTACCGAGCCTCTGGGGTTCTCGGGTAATCCTACCGCTTGAACAAAGAGTGGTTGGGACAGCCTAGACCCCAGGGGCGGGTTGTCGGTGCTCGATCTAGTCAGCCCTACCCCGGACACCACCAAACCGTGGGGACTCTTGGTCGCGTTTCCGCCCGCACGGGTCTCCGGTCTGCTTGTTTGGGAGGTCGCAGGGTGGAAAGTGTTCACTGGTCGTGGCGTGCACCGTGCTGGATGGACTTATCTCCTGAGCAAGGAAGTTCGTGTCTATGTCTCTGACTTAGCAGCTGCATACTCGCGAGGGCTCGGGGGCTGGACGCTCGGGTGGTCCCACTACTCGTACGATGAGTGGTCGGGGCAACCTAACTCTCGGGGGAAGAAGGCCGGGCTCGGTCCAGCCAGTACCTCTTGGGACATCATGTAAAAAGCAAACAATATAAAGATAAACACAGTGGAGTTTCGATCCCAAAGAAAGGCTTCTATTATATTCAAAGGAACCGTTCTATAGGGGATCACTCCCATATTTACAACATTCCAAATACAAAAAACCTAACTATCTGTAGCCTCAGGCAGAAGCGAAGACATGTCGCTGCTACCATCGCTGCTCGGTTCCGGCTTCGGCTCTCGCACAAAACAAGCCGCCACCTCAGCGGTGATGTCGCGGATGGCTTCCCAGGCGGCAGCTTCCTCGGCCTCGACCACGCCTTGACGGACTGGCTCCAGCGGGAAGGCAGGGTCTCAGCTGCGATAGCAGGCCAAAATGTGCTCGGCCACCGCTTGGGCCAGAGCACGCCCCTCTTGGGACGCCAGCTCCTGCACAACGTCTGGAAGGGCCTCAAGGCGCTAGGCAATCTCCGCAAAGCCGAGGGCGATGTGGCCAGTCGTCTCCTTGTCCAGCGACTGCTCGCCCACGTGCACGTGCCTGAGCCCGGCCGCCTCTATGGAGTTCCGTGCCTGCTGAAGGATGTCCCGCATCATCAACTTCACGTTAGTCCGCTTGGCGATGACAGTCTCGAGCTCGTCCTGTGCCCTCTTCAGCCAGTCCTTGAGGTTGGCGCCGTCGGCTGTGCTGGTAGGGACGCCCCTCGCGGATGGGATCTCGGTTTGAGCTCGCTGCAGCTACTCGGCCCGGGCCTCGACAGCCTACTCTCGGGCGACCAGGTCGGCCTCCCGCATGGCGACCAGCTCCTTCCGGGCGGTGAGAGCCGATGATACTGAGGCGGCATCCGCCTAGCCCCGCGCGATCTGCTCCTCCTGGGCATCAAGGGCCACCGCCGTTATTTCGACGTCGGTCTCGCGTACTGTGACCTCCTCCACCCGGTGGAGGACTTTGGTGCGGCCACGCTCGAGCTCGTCGTTCTGGCGGGCCAAGTCCGCCTGGGCAGACTGCACGGCCTCCTCCCTTTTGCTAGCCGCCTCCTCCCGAGACACCAGCTACTGCTCCCAAGCAAGCAGCTCTACGGCACGCCTCCAGGATGCCTGGTCGCGCTCGGTCACGAGCCGTTCCATGCAGCTGGCCTTCTCCTATGCAGCGACGGCCTCATCGCGTGTCTCCTCCAGCGCCTCCCGCTCCTTGGCCACCTCGCGCATGGACTTCTCGTAAGACGTGCGGGCCGAGGTGATGCGAGTCTCCAAAAGTTTCCGGGCCTCCGCCAGCTGGCCCCTCTCATCAACCAGGGCGATGCGCTCCTTCTCGAGTTTCGTTCGCTCTGCCACCACGGCCACTTCAAGCCACCCGATGACCTCCCGGGCGCTTCCCAGCACCTCCGGGAGGGGTTCCGGGGCCTGGCCAGAAGGTGGCCGGGGGCTGGGTCCCCTGTGAGCCCTCTCTGTAGAGGCGCTCGGGGTCCCCGACGGCTGCCGCGCCGGCGCCACCCTCATCGCGACCACCTCCCCTGCGGCCACTCGCTCCTTCCTCGGAGGGCTCAGGGCAGGTTCGGTCGGCGTTTGCTACTCGGGACCGGCCGGGGCCCTCGGCTCAGGGCTGGCCGGTGCCCTCGACTTCGGGTCCGCTGGTGCGCTCGGCTCTGGAATAGGCGCGCTCGGCCCTGAAATAGGGGCTGGCCTTGGCTCCTCCTGTTGCCTTTGGCCTCCTGCGGGGTCCTTGAGCAGCTTGAAAACAAAAAAGGTTAGTAACAAGCCAAAATCTGGGCAGATGTGCTCGAGACAGAAAGGGAACTTATGTGGTTTTTGGCCCACGGTATTGCCACCGAGACTCCAGGATCCGGAACTCGGGGCTCTGCGACTTCGGTCCGGGCTCCACCATCCTCCTCTTCGGGGGTGGGCTCTGGCCCTTGGGCCGTTGTGGGCCAGCCCCAGTGGCTACCCTGAAGCGTGGCTCTGGTGGTTGGTCGGTCCGGCCGCCAGTTGTTGCGCCGCCAGCCGGGTCCTGGCCCTCGGGTTGCCGCGCCCTAGATTTGGCCTCCGTCCCGAACTCTGCTCCCGAAGATTGGCCACCTCGACCACCCTCCGTCGTGCCGCCCGCCGTTGGCCGTTGTCGCGGAGGTGACGGCGACGACGATGAAGACAGTTGAGGGACGTATGCCCGGGGGCGCTACCCCTTGTATCCTCGGGCCGCCGGCATGCTGCCTTCGACGGTGGCACCCCGCCCTCCGTTGTCATCCACACCGGGGATCTGTATGGTCCTGGAGTTCCGGCGCCCTGGATGATCCACTGAGCCTTGGGCGTTGAACTCCGGTAAGGACGCCTGCAGTGCCGCTCAGCCCGGGTCTGCACAGAGCGCCAGCTCCTCTCGGGGCAGGACCCCTCGGGCGAGGTCCTCGACACCGGTCACCACCTTCAGCAGGGTCACCAGCGCCCCCTCGTTGAGGTCTCCGTCCAGTCCAATGTGGGTCCTCGTCAGGTCACCCGAGTCGGTGTACATCCAGGGAAAGGGGGCACGCTCCCGCAGGGGGGCCAGACGGTTGCGCAGGTAGTCGGCGACCACCATCAGTGAAGTCAGCCACGCCCGGCGCAGGTCATCAATGCGGTTCAGCACCAGGCAAAGGCGCTCAACTTCCGCGGGGGTCGCCTCCCAGATCGGCCTGTGGGGTTCTGCCGGTGTTTGGGGTAGCGTGAGGCGGTCATGCGGGCTGACGTCAACGTAGACCCAGTCCCGGCACCAGTCCTCCCATTTGCTGCGAAGCACTTGCGGGATGTAGAGTTCGTCGAGCCCCTCCCGCAGGCGGAAATTGCAGCAGCCGACCACCTCCACCTCATCAGATCCTTTCCTCTTCCCGACCGCTCGGAGGACGAAGAAATGTTGGAACAGAGCGACCAACGGCGGCACTCCCATGAACATCTTATAGAAGTGAGCGAAGATCGCTAGAATCACCATCGATTTCAGACTCAGGTGGGCCAGCTGGATGCCGAATGTGTCCAGCACTTGGAGGAAGAACGTAAAAAATGGCGGCACCAGTCCGACGGCGACGAAGGACACAAAGATGATGATCTGCTCCGGTCGGCGCGTGGAGGGCGAAAAGTTCACCGGTGTCACCACCGACGCCTCCCGCTGGCCACTGGGCACCATCAGCTTGCGGACCTTCTCTGCTACCTCCTCGTTCATAATGCGGGACTTCGGCAGAACACTGTCGGAGCTCGATGTGTCTCGATGGCTGCTTCCTTCCCTCGGCATTTTTTGGGGGTGGGGAGTGAGCTGGAGGGGTTGAGAAGAACGGTGCGCTGCGGGCTAAAGAGGGCGAGAGCTCCCAGTGCGCAAGGAAGAAGAAGAAGACAGGAGGTGGCGATCGCAAGAATGGTGTGAGGGGCAACGGTTCGCTCCCCCTCTCCTTTTTATATCCGGGGAATTTCAAACTGCACTTTCCGCGGTGCATTCTACGAGGCGCATTCCTCTCGATAGGTGCAGTTACCAAGTGAATCTCCCTCGATCCGTGCGGTTGCCAGGCGCACTACCCTCGATCCGAGCAGTTGCCACACGCGCCTCCCGCCTGGTTATCACTCTCCTCAGAAGTCGGAAGGACACGCGTCCTTTCGGTTCCCCGCCTGGGCAGTACCAAAAGCCTGGGCCGGAAAGACTACGAAGACAGCAAGATTCTAGCGCCTGAGAATAGGCCACGTGGCATCGATGCTGGGATCAGCCTCAAAGAAATAAGGGCCCCATCCGTAGTCTCTAGGCTATCACCTGCCAATCGGCTCGGGGGCTGCTGTCGGTGATATGGGAACCGGGGGTCCCCGAGTCCCGAGGCCAGGACAGCAGAGTGCCACGTGGCGTCCTCCCTCGGGGATTATCTCCCCGAGGTCCGAGAAGACCAAGTTCTAGGAGAGGGTGCTCGGGGCCATGAACAGTGGTCCCCAAGTACCCGAGTTCCCTGAGCAGACACAGTTCTGGGAGAAGGTGCTCGGGGCCATTAACAGTGGTACCTGAGTACCCGAGTTCCCCGAGGACCCGAGCAGACACAGTACCGGGAGAAGGTGCTCGAGGCCATGAACAGTGGTCCTCGAGTACCCGGGTTCCTCGAGGACCTGAGCAGACACAGTTCCGGGAGAGGGCGCTCGGGACCATGAACAGTGGTCTCCGAGTACCCGAGTTCCCCGAAGACCGAGAAAAGGCATATCCGGGAGAGAGTGCTCGGGGTTATGAACAGTAGTCCCTGAGCACCTAGAGTTCTACGAGGACTTGAGAAGCCCCTTGCCGGTGGACCCCACAAGGGTTCAGCGGTGAGGTGTCAATTGGTGAAAGGCCTGATGCTGCATTTAAGAGGGAGCGTGGCCTGTCACTTCCAGCCACTCCCCCCCACGCCTGCTGTCAGTCCCTGCCACTGCCTGGCAGGGAGGCGTGGGGACATTTAACGCGACGGGTCCCATCGCGCGTCATCCGATGCACCTCGGGATATCGTCGCAGGGCTCAAGGTATATCGCCTACCGCCCTACTGTGTCAAGCTTGCTCTGACCAGACGGGCACGCGGGGTTTCTCGGTAGCTGCCCGGTGGGCCCTCCCTGCTGCATCCGCTGAAAAGCGGCATGATGACAACAGGATCAGACGGGGGCGCATTTTCAACCCCCCGTAACATCAAGCTACAGCCCATGATGGTTGCTTTCCATTTATGGCACCTTGGGACATGCGCCCTCCTTTCTGGGCACGCCAAGCCCCCCCCCCCCCCCGACGGTATAAAAGGTGGGGGTGCATCCCGACGACAGGGCCAAGACTTACAGGACCAAGGCTAACGGGAGCTTCAAAGACAGAGAAGTTGAAGAAGACCGAGCAAGCTAACGAAGAACAAGACATACGAAGCTCTAGACTTAGACAGAAATCCTTGTAGCACAAGAGATCTTCAGAGAGACATTTCCAGAGGATTTATAGCATACACACAGGAGTAGGGTATTACGCTCCTTGCGACCCGAACCTCTCTAAAATCCCCTGAGCATTTATTTCCACTAGCATCCGATCATCCATCCCGCCTGCATCCCATTTACTCTCATTAATTCACGTACGAGGTAGATTCAGAATCATCCCCCCGGCCGAATCTCAAAGGGGGTCCCTCCGGATCCTCGCTTGTGGAGTTCATCCTCTGACAGTATTCTGGGTGTTGCCGAAGCAACGCATGAACTCCCATAAGATTTCTTTCAATGTTTGCTTGCAATGTTAGAACATTTTTTGTGCCAGGGCGAACATACATACCCTGAAAGTTAGCTCGGAGTACATCGTAGCTATTCCCATGAGTAGATTGTTCTTGGAGATAGTTGGTCAGCCAGATTTTGGTTGCTCTTTTAAGGGTCGTGGAGAGGTAATTCACCATTACCTTCTCATCCTAACTAGCTGCTTGGATGGCCATGGTATAGATCTGGAGGAACTTAACAGGATTCGAGCTCCAATTGTACTTCTAGATTGACCCAGGGTGAAACCTTGCCAATCAGTTCATGTTCTATAGATCCAGAGACAAAGGTTTGGCACCTGTTGATAGCACCTTGCTTGGTCCAGGGGGCCCCCCTGGGTGTCTTATCCATGGGGGTCGGAGATTGGCCCTGGCTAGAGTAGTGCCAGGATGTCCTCTGACTAGATCATCAAGGCAAAGCTAATTCCGGACATTACGCCTCTTTGAGTCTAATCCATCATGAGAGAGGGTGGCGTAGGAATATCCCCCAATTAGAGCTATTCCTAGAAATGGCCAGATGCGAGTTCTCGGTCTAGATGAGAGCCTCCTTCATCATACCAGTCATTGAGTTTATATAGCCCTTGCCGGTAGGGGTTGTAAGATAAGCAGTCAGAGGGCACGTGAGAGAGAAGGAGGTGTCTCTACGCTATTGTAGATCTATAGCGTCGATCCCCCTGCTAATGTTCAAGAGAAAATAAACCCTACATTTTGTTAGGGTTTTGGATCTAAGGAGGCATAATCAGCGGAAGCTGGTTGTCGCCCATAACTGAAGCAGCAGGTGTCTTCATGTTTGTAGGATCATCATCATGATTGACCAGACTGGCATCCCCATCTCTGATGGTGAAGACTTCTCGGAGGTAATCTCCACCAGGGGGAGGAGTCTAGATCCATCATGGATTTGTCATTGAGTTGCTTCGGGTAGGTATCTCATCAATCCATGTTGTCAGAATCTGTGGAGGTGAATCCTAATTTATGGTGAATATCGCATTTGTGATTGCCTTGGCAGTCAAGTGATTTGAACTCGATGTCATAGTCCTTAGCACATTGATCCATGAAGCAACTTACCTAACCTCCAGAATCTTTGTCAGATAGTTCTTCGTCGAGGTTCACTTGATCGATCGCCGGTTCATCGGTTGAAGGGGTGAAGTTTTCATGAAACCCCTCGTCTGAGAAGCTGATCGTCGATGCAGGCTTGGGAAAAGCCAATGACATGTCATGTGTAGTTGTTTCAACACCTATTGCCATGATCCCCATGGATGGTGCTAGTTGTTGATGATTGGTAAACTACCGATCTTACGAACATTTAAAAGAGATGCGGGATGCTTCGAGTAGATGAATCAAAGAACACACATAGGGTTTTATACAAGTCCAGGCCTCTCTTAGGATAATAGCCCTAAATCATGTTTGTCTTGTATTGATCTCTGAGACTGTTAAAGGGGTTGTGTGGCTGCATGCTAATACATATCTAACTGCAAAAGGCATGGTGGATGCAGAGCTTCCACAAGCTTCAATGGTGTGTGATGGCTTGTGTTGAATTGTATCAACTTGTCTCATATTCTCGTCTGAAGGATCCCCGAGCCTTGCATATATGGGGGCCGTACGACCTCTGGAGTCTTCCTTCTTGTTCTTGGAGATAAACTTCCCTTTTTATGAGATATCATGGATATCTGCAGGCGGTTTCCATGCATTTAGGGATTCCCTTCCAGAAGATAAAGATATGCCCCGAGAATGATGGAAAATCATGAGGTATCCGGATATGGTAGTTCTATACTACTTATTGTAAAGGAGCTTTTGTGCCATTGTGGATCTGTAGCGCTAAGCCCCTTGCTGATGATCAAAAGACATTGATCCTACTCTCCGTTAGGGTTCTGGATCTTGGGGGTGTGGCCAGCAAAGGCTAGTCATCACCTCCCACAGCTGGAGCGACGGGAGCTTACGTGCATGTGGGATTGTTTTCATCATGATTGTCCTGATTAACATCCCCATCTCCAATGGCAAAGACTTCTCCGGGGAAATCTCCACTAGAGGAGAAATCTAGGTCCATCATAGATTTGTCATCAAAGTTCTCTAGATAGGTATCTCGACAATCCATGTTGTCAGAAGCTGCGGGGAAGGATTCCAACTTGCGGCAAACGTCACTCTTACGATCGTCTTGGCAACTGAGTGGTTCAATCTCGATGTCGTAGTCCTTGGCGCATTGATGCATAAGGTGACTTACCTCATCTCTAGAGTCATTGCCAGTTAAATCTTTATTGAGGTCCACCTGATCAATCACCGGTTTGTCGTTGGTTGAGAGGGTTTATGGTTCAGTTGTCGTAGAACCCCTCGTCCGACAAGTCGATCCTTGGTAAAGGTTTGGGTGAAACCGACGGAATGTCATGTGCAGAAGTTTCAACGCCTTTTGTCATGATCCTCATGGACATCACCAACTATCGACGATTGGTGTATCGCTGATCTTACAAACTTATAGAAATAGTAAGGGATGCTTCAAGTAGATGCATCAAACAGTGTACACATGATCTTATACAGGTTCAGCCCACGCTTAGGATAATAACCCTACATCCTATTGGTCTTGTATAATCTTTGAGACTATTTACAACGGGGTGCTTGGCTAGCCTAGATAGATCTAAACCTAGTCGGAGGGCTCCCTTGTACGTAGTCGAGGAGAGAAGCTAATACAGATCTAAGCTAGAGAGGGCTCAAGGGCGTAGAGCTTCAGCAAGCTTGAAGGGCATCAATGGAGTTGTGCTGACTTTTAATGGCTTGTCCTCCATAGGGTCCCCTAGCTCCGTGTATATAAGGGTCATCGTACGACTCATTGAGTCTTTCCTTATCATTCTTGGAGATAAACTTCCCTGGGGATCTACGAGTAGTTTCCTTATATCCAGGAATTTCTATCCTAGGGATAGAGATATACCTCGAGAATGTAGGAAAACCCTAGGCTGTCCGGATACGTTAGTTTTACACTACCCATCATCAAGTTGCATTGCCATAGGGTGGGGAACCAAGGATGTCCTTGAGTTCTGTGTCGACTACATGAATTTCAAACTAATTGGTGTGCATATATCTCGCCATGTGGGGAGGCTACAAGGGATAGGGACGATAGGTGAGAAATTAGTTTGTACCAACGATCATATTTCCTTCACTCAAGCACATTTTGTAGCTCTCCAATAATCAGTTGTAGTGGGCCTATATATCAATATGCACGTGAACATGCTACGCACCACAAACCCAACGAAGTCAGAGGATTGGATTGCAAGAGGGGACAAAGATTATTTCGTGATTGGTTATGTAGACACATGATGGGTAAGGATACAGAGGATGCTTAGTTGAAACTACTTGTTTATGGACCATCAACTTCAATTCTAACATTTCCAAGGATACGACATGAATGTCTATACATTTTATACTTGAGCACAAGATGACAAAAGTATCAACCAAAAAGTGGTGCACGTATCGATGCCTACGACAGCAATGGCAATAGGGAGACCTACTATGGATTCATAGAGGAGTTTTGGAAGCTCCAGTATGGACCGTTAAATATCCCTCTTTTTGGTGCTAATGGGCCAAACTCATGAATGGAGTGAACATTGACAAGTACGGTATGACTACCATGGACCTCAAACTCCTTGGTTACAGAGAAGAACCATTTGTACTTACCAATGATGTTACACAAATCTTCTATGTAAAGGACCCAGATGACAAGGTGCACTACGTGGTTCTTCAAGGAAAAAGAAAGATTGTCGAAGTTCAAAATGTCATCAACGAGGATGACTACAATAAATTCAACGACCTCCCTCCTTTTGGAGAGAACATCAACCCAAGTCAAATAGAAGACACTGAGAAAGCTACTTACATACGCCATGATCATAACGAAGGTCTTATTATTATCACTGCTGGTTCTATATAACAACAAGCAGTGATGTGAAGGGTATCCCTATAGGTTCTATACTACAATCGTAGTGATACTTTTGAGTATAAATTTGGTGCACCCAACCCTTAGCCGTAACATCCAAAATTTCCATCTGCCACCGCCCCGACTCCCTGGGTGCCCCGCTGCCCTACCGCCCATCCGCTGCCCCACCACCACCCCGGTTGCCTCTCCTTCACCCCTGCAGGATTCACGTGAGGCCTCTTCTCTTTGTGGGCTTCGAACGAGTTGTCTCGCTTTTGTGCAATAAGATGTGATTTTTTAAGATGTGAATTGTGTCAAATGTGATTCACTGAGTTCAATATGAATTTGTATAAATGAAGGATAATTCAAATTTACCGAATCCAATGTGAAATAGTCTTCAAATTTGGAGAACTGAATTGGAGATATGAAATTGTCTTCAAATTTGATGCTTAGTTTGTGCAAGTCTCATTCATTTAGAATGTAATTTGTACCAAAAAATTTGGAGATCTGAAATTATCTTCAAATGTGGTGCTTAGTTCTTACATTTAATGAGCTGGATTTTTGTCAAAAGTTAGTAAGGATGACATAATTGAAACTTTCATGGCCACAAAAAGCGCAAAATGAAGAATTTGTAATATCCTATTTATGTAAGACCATATTTCATATTTGTAATTTATGTTCACAATTAACACAATGGCATGCATATATGAAGTGAAACTCCGTACGGACATTGTGGTGTCAATCCTTGGCCTGAGTTTTCATAAATGTATTTTTTTGTTATCATGAAGAAGTCCATAAGATGGAAATTAATTTGTATGTAGGAATAGTACATCCAAAAGCAAGTCTACCCTCCTCAAACCAAGGTGCAACCTAGGATGGAGATGGGCACGGGAACATGGAATATACGATAAATGATAGCCCAAGAAGCAGAAGCCCGAGTGAGTACCTCAACTTGAATCACCCTGATGCTCCAGAGGTTCAAACCTCAACTGATGCTATAGATGGTCAAACGTTTGAAGTATAGAGAAGGCGTGGCAGAGGCCCCAACAAGTTTCCTACGGGATGCTTTGTCATAACGGAGATTGACGTAATCGGGGAGCCTTTGATCCCATCGAATGTAATGGGGCTGCACAAGATAACATGCGGGATTCTCGTCAGGGATCATGTTCCATTCAGCTATAGAAGTTGGAGAGGCCGCCCAGATGACCAATGGGTGGTTCCCAATGACATCAAAACCTTTTGTGGGAGAAGTTGATAGAAAATTTTGAGTTCCCTGAAGGGTGCAACCTTGAGCGAGCAATGGCCCGTGCATTAAATGTAATGACTAACTCGTTTAAGAATTTTAAGGCTACATTATACAGAGATTATGTGAGGAATGACCGAACACTGAACTTTAATATTTACCCTAAGGTGCAAGATTATTGGAATGAATTCATGCAGTACAAGTAGTTGGAGGAAGCAATTAATCAAAGTGAGGCAAACAAGCCCAACTCCAAAAATAACATTTATCATCACAGACTAAGCATGCACGGTTAAGTGAAGAACTTACCCAACTAGGAGAAGAAGGAAAAAGAACTAGCCCACATTGGTGCGACACCTATGACGGCTCAGTAGATTCCATGAGCGAAACACTATTTGTACGTGAGAGGGATGACTCTTTCGGATGAACATCAGCTATACTTCAGAAACAAAAAAAAATCAAGAGGTAACACAAAGTATTGTGGATGCCCATACCCAGACTTCCTAAGGCTCTTTCAAGGCAGATAGAGAAAATGACTAGCTAACCTTGGCACTGAGAAACAATGAGCACCCTGGCCGGATGTGAGGCCAAAGTTTTAGGCCTTGGAAAGACTCCTTCCAAAAAGATTCTAAGAGTTATAGGAGTCGGAAGAGAAGTAAACAAGAAATGCAAGATGTCTTGGCTCTTGTACAAGAAGAACTTCAACAAGAGAGACAGACAATGGATGCCATATACGACAAGACATATAAGAAGCCATCGACCAGCAGCAAGTACAAGACAATGCTGATATTCTCCATAGCCCCGGTGCTCATCGGAGTAGCTGCACATCTGGGGCATTCCCGAAGATGAATTATGCTATTATCCCGTTGTGACGGTATCAAAGAAACAAAATAGTGCAAACTTGTCGTGCCCACTGCGAACGTTACCACCAAGGTGGCTATGGGCTTGGCTTGGCCATGCATGGAAGTCGGGGCTCGGTTCAATCACTCGATACCACCAGAATATGCCAGGGTCCAAGTGGATAGTGTACTACCTGGGTACCACAAAATGGACATGGATATCCCTGGAGAGACAGAGTAGAAGAAACTGGGAGCAAACATTGATAATTTTGTCCTGTGGCACAAATGCTACATATTGTTTAGCGAAGACACAAACGATGAATAAGAGGAGATGGACTCCTAAACATACTTCCCTTCACCCAGAAGATCTCTGACCCCTGAGTCTCCTCCACGCGGAAGATCTCCAACTCCTCTACCGCTAGCACCTGCACCACTTAGAAGTTCAAGGCCTTCGCTGCCAACACCTGCACCATCTAAGAAGTCGATTCCATCTCAGGAATTACTTTCATCTAAGATATCGCTTTCATCTCAGAAGCTGGTGCCACCTAAGATGTTGGCATCACCTCAGCAGCCAGAACAAAGTCCTGAGGAATTGAGGTGGATAGTGAATGCCAATGTAACTTCACATTTCGAGCCAACTCAGCCTAAGAAGAAGGATCCAGTCGATCCTGCAATGCATAAGTTTTTCATATCCATGGCGAAACAAAAATAGATGGGGGCACCGGATCCAAAGCATAAATTGGACTATAAGCGCCTCAGGGATAAGCCTTACCTGAAGGACACCGCGATCCAATGGTTTCTTGCCGAAATCAGACTTACAGTAGACCAAATTTATTGGGGCGCTCCAATTGACACTGCAGAGCTTGGATAGCCACTTAAGTTGAGCACACCACTAGTCAAACCAAATGTGATGGACAACATGTCCTATCAAATGCGGAAATTTCATTTGTGGTACACGACGGAGTCAAGCAAGGGTAGAACAATGACCGGCGCCATCTACAAAGATAAAAATTTCCACAACGACACCAACATATTACGGCTGGAATTCTAGGAAATTTACAACGTGTATCAGCAAGACGCCATCGACATGTCTATCATGAGTTGCTGGACACTGTAAGTGTCTTATATGTATAACTCACGGTTTATATTCTTCTAGCATTTAATTGCATCTTTAACTTATTTCTTATATAGAATGGAGGTACAGAAATGCAGAAAAGAGTGCATTTACAAAGTAGGATTCCTCGACCTAGCAGTTGTCAATGAGACGCTTGCCAGAGATAATCTAGTTGAAGTCGAGATCTATACGTGGAAGGCTATGGTCAAGCAACAAAACAAGACATACATATTTTTACCTTATAACTTTATGTATGTGTTTCCCTATATGCTCGTTCTACTCTTTTATGTATAACTTGATGTTAGGACTAATTAGCTACCATGACACACATACACACACATGAATATATATATACACACACATAGGTATCACTGAATCCTCCTTGTCATCCAACCAAACATTAGCAAGATCATTGTATTTGACTCACAAAGGAGACCACAAATACAATTTCAACATGTAATAGACTTGCTAAATAGGTTAAGTCGATCATTTCATTATTTGCTCTAGTAATATTCCATTCGATTGAATCTAAGTATAGCAATACTATTTATAATCATGCATAGGGTATTCACACGATACTGTAAGAATAGTGTTCGATTTTGTCCATACGCGAAGACATTCAATGTTCGAACCAACTTTCTGGTACGTACGGAATATTCATGTCTCTAATTCCTACTAAATGACTATTTCCATGCTGCTGATGTTTCATATAATATAATAGGCAGGAATCAGGTAACAATTTATATGGCTTCTATGCATGTGAGTTCATGCACACATTCACTAGAGACAAGGTGTTCTAAGATGATACAGAGGTATGTAAATACATATTGATGCGTGCTTTTCAGTTTCGATACGTGTTATGTAGGATTAATTTCTTCAATTCTTTTAATGACAGCTAATCAACTTGAACACAAGTAAACTTTATGAGCTGGTATATAAAGTGCAACCTTCAATGAACACTCGGGACTTGCTAAGTTTGACAACTTCGGGTAGCAAGAGAATTTGAACTGCTTATTTGTTTCTCTTTCATGCATGTTTCAAGTGAATTATGAGATTTCTGAAATAAATTGTGAGTTAGAGGTTTAAGCTCTGTCCCAATAAATAATGAAACGTTTGTGAATGACATGTTAATTGTGTATGTATATATGTGATTTGTGAATAAAATGTGATGAGTTAGAAAGATTTGTGATGAATTGTATATGTATATATGATTGTATTTATGTGTTATTTTCTGAATATGTTGTTGTCAACAATAGCTAGATTTGAAGAAGGGAGGTGGGGGATTATCACAGCCTGTTCATGTAATAGTTGGATTATCACTGCTGGTCCATTACATGAACCGGCAGTGATATGTACAATCGTTATTGGTTCTTGGAAGCCAATAGTGATAATTCATGATTATCACTACTGTTTAATCACTATCAATTCAAAAATTGACTGTAAAATAGTTTTTAAACAGACAACGATGATATTTTCTATAGTAGCGTCTCCACAAATTGCTGCTGCTCAGGTCACCTCACTGTTGTTGAGCAGGTACTTGTCATTTTCCTGCAAGTTCCGTCAAAAATATTGTTTCACCGCACTGCAAGTTTTGACATTCCTGCTGTGTGACTTTAGCTAGCTGGTCGTCTCTGACTAAAGGTTCTCGTCTTCCCCGTGTTCGATAAAATGCCCAGCCCATGTTATTTTAATCATTTATGGTGTTGTCATTAATTAGGATAGCAAATAGGATGATCCAATGTGCTCTTCAATAAAACATGAAGGATGAGATCAAGCAAGAGATCATAATGGTGAGGATTACTAGAGCAGTTCTTTGTGGTGTCCGAGGTATAAATGGCCTAAACATACATATAACTATGCTCAAAATACTTTAATTCCATTTGTTTGTCTACTTGGCTCTTATTTCCATCATATATCTTTTGTACCAATATAGGACAAAAGCTAGTGCATATGCATAAACCTTCTGAACATTTTGGTTCCTCTCTCGCTCTTTGTGCTGCTGCGGAACCATGGCAGTAAATGCCCCTTTTTCCTACAAGGTTGTTGGAATTATTTTCAATGTTCCGCCTATTCCACATTAATGGGAATTCATTTATGTTTCTGTTTCACAAATATGATAGTTAATAATGTTTGAGCATGTACTTTTTTCAGAGTCTACGCTCTCTAGCATATTTCAGTGACTTTCTAGCGTATTTTGTCACCACTGGGTAGGAATGGCCGGTCAGTGGTTAAATATTGAATTATTTTGAACTAAAAACTATAACTAGATTTTGTTAGCGTTAGGATGTCGTGCTCACATCCAAATTTGTAACAGGTGGTATTGCCTTAAGATTTGCTGAAGATCGTTGTTTTTCCATCTCTACATAGGGAATTTCATTCCACACCTAAAGATTAGTAGGTCCTTTGGTTCAATAGTGCGCATCAGCTAACTAAATTGCTACTTTTCATGTGGTCTCTAGAAGTGGACCAGTAGTATTACTAAATTTGGTCATGATATATATTTGTACTTAATTTCTTCTATGTATTTATGCGGTAGAGTTTGACTCTTGATCTTTGCTATTGCTAGATTATATACAATGGGAACTAAACAGTAATATGCTTTCTAAGTTGAAAAGTGATGTCCTCTGTCAGTTGGGCTATTGGTGGTCACTACATTTGTTTCGTGGTTGTTATGTCTTAATACTTTTCGCCTACAGCTGAAACCTAAAATTTGTTTTTGTTAGCTATTATTCATACCTCTAACATGAAAGGAGTTTAGCCACTTTCATACATGGGAAAGGAGTAATTTTGTAATATATACTTTTTTATTCTCCTTGCCTCTTTATTTGTTTATAGTTGCAAAATGACATATTTTTTAATTTTCCTTGCATGTTTTTTATAATTTCATCAAAATTACCTAACATGTCAGTTTTTTCAGCGGTCAAATATTCAGAAAGATGATACAGATGCAATAGGCCTTCAGATGCAGCTATGAAAACCTATATAGAAGAAGCTGTAAAGCAGCGTTCTTTAGAATGTACTTTTGACAAGAGGGTAAGCAAAACGTTAGTGCAATCTTTATTGTATTGTCATGCAATCTTGTGTGCCTTAGTTTTGTGTTATGGAGCTTTCCCCACGTGGACACTAACTATCCTGTCAAAACTTCAATTTGGAGCCTTTATAACGAGCAAACTTTTGTTTTGCAGTTGTGTGGCACACGGCGTGATTCCTAGTACTAATAAGGTTAAAGAGTAAAGTTGCAGGTCCGCTGATATGAGACTCCAAGTGTTAAAGAGAGGAAAAAAACAGGACTCCGGGAGAAAAGCTGCCCATGAGACTCCAAGAGGAAAACTACCGAGCAAGAGGGTGAGAAAAACAAAGGTGATGCCTATCTGTGGTGCGCACGCACTGAGCAGGTGCCATGCCCATGCCCATGCATAACAAAGGCGAGAGAGGAGAGGAGAGGAGAGGAGAGAGAAAATATATGGCTGTGCAGTGCGTGAGAGAGAGAGGGCGTGCATGTCTGACCTTTGTAAAGCAAAAGTGGGAAGCCATAGGCCGGCCGGCCGGCCGGACACCGCAAAGCAACAAGCCAGCAGACAGACACACGCCAACACGCGCTGTTGCGCCGTGACCCTTTCTTTCCTGCTGATCTGTACTCCACCACTCACTCTCTCTTTTCTCTCTCTCCACCTTGCATGGCATCGCAGATTATTAGTAGGTTTTGCCCTCGTAGGGAGAATCTCTCTCTCTCTCTCTCTCACTCTTGCTGCCGTAGCGTAGCTGCGTTGGGGGCTGCCACGTCGATGCTTTTGCTTTACGGAAGGTCAAATGGGAACGACGCACGGGCCCTGTGTCTGTCTGTGGGAACAACAGAGGTGGGTCCCTATCCATTTCCATTTTTTTACTGGAGGACTATTTTTGTACCTTACAGTACTTTTCTTTTCCCTCCCGGGTCAATAGCTTACTCGTAAACAAAAAGTCGTAACGGACACCGTGGCAGTGGCACGGCAGGCGTCACAAGACCTGCACAGCTGCTAATTAAAACTGTTGATTTGGCTTTCTAAATAAATCGGAAAACGAGAAAAAAACGGCGCTCCTTTAGTAAAACTTCTCACGTTCATATGTAATAAGAGGTAAAAGTAGCTAGCCGTGCGCATGGTTGACACGAAAAAAGAGAGAAAAAAGGAAGGCTGAGCTATCGTTCGAGATCCAACATCGTGAAATGAAAGCAAATACGAACAAGCAGGTTTTCATCAGCCAAATGATGCTCGTGCACGCGCAATAGAAAGCCGCCAATGTCGGTGGTTTTTGCCCCGTTGCAGCCAATAATCTTGATAAACAATTTTCTATTCAACCCCGAACATATAGATACTTATATTTTTAAAAGGAATAACTCTATAAAATGCTCTCACGTATCAAGAGTAGACTACTTAGCCCTCTCACATATAGAATCAAATATTCTGTCCCCCTCAAGCTATCTAAAACTGTCTAAATAACCCTCTACTACGGTTTTAAAGGTGGTTTTGCCTTATAAATAGTAACCGACACCCCTAAAAGATCTTTCTCCTTTCTATGATCTTATGGGAGACCTTCTCAAGCTCTAAAAATTTTAGAATAATATTTGTGGGATACTATAATTCATATACAACCTATTTTGATTGGTTTGGACCAAAAAGCCTGAGCCAAATTCTAATTAAAATTATTCAAAGTTGTAACCTTTTCTAATTTTCTCTAATTTTTAAGGCTTCAAAATAATTACCTAAAATCTGAAAAAATTCACTAATATTATTCATAAGCAATGGAGTAATTTTTAAAATTATTTCAAGACCTAGATTATATAGAACTTCTGTGAGTTCTTTCACAAGGCACCACTCCTCATTAAACTTAACAATTTTAAATTTAATTGTAAATGCATTAGTTAATTACTCAAATTTTCAGTTATGATGCTAATGATGCTCATGAATGCTTAATGATATGTTTAAAAATTTTGGGATGTTACATTACTCAAACCATGGTTTATGAAGATGTCATGTTATAATTTCATTTGGTGCGTGATGACATGTAACATCTCAAAATTCTTAAACGTATCATTAAGCATTTATGAGCATCATTAGAATTATAATTGAAGCTTTGAGTAATTAACTGTTGCATTTGCAATTAAATTTAAAATTGTTAAGTTTAATGAGGAGTTATGTCTTGTGAAGGAACTCACAAAATTTCTATATAACCTAGGGTTTGAAATAATTTTATAAATTACTCCATTACTTATGAAGAATATTAGTGGGTTTTCTTAGATTTTAGATAATTATTTTGAAGCCTTAAAAATTAGAGCAATTTAGAAAAGGTTGCAATATTGAAGAATTTTAATTTGAATTTGGCTCAGGCTTTTTGGGCCAAACCAATTAAAATGGGTTGCATATAAATTATAATATCCCACAAAAATTATTCTAAAAATTTTGGAGCTTAGAAAGGTCTCCCATTGGATCATAGAAAGGAGAGAGATCTTTTAGGGGTGTCAGTCACTGTTTACAAGGCAAAACCACCTTTAAAACCACCGTAAGGGGTTATTTAGATGTTTTTGGATAGTTTGTGGGGCAGAATACCTGGTTTCATAGGTGAGAGGGTTAAGTAGTCAACCCTTGATACGTGATGGGGTCATATAGACTTATTCCCTTTTTAAAAAATATATGAGTAGTTGATAAGGATTTGATAATTAATAATTAAACTATTTACTAGAAATATAATATATCTAGGAGGTAGATATTCATCGTACATGTCTCTGCTAGTCTCCTAAGGTTTTTTTGGCTTCCTACACACACAACCCGCTCATCTCACCTTGGTATAAAATGCCAAGAATTGTTATTCTTCCTCACTCGCCATATCATATGTTCCACTGCGCTCAAAAAAAGTCATCCTCACTCACCATCAGAGTTAGAGAAGCGAGATCTCGACTGGGGTCGAATCCCTTTGACTATACCGAGGTGAGTATCATATGGTTTTGTGTAGGTTTTTATTGCTTCGATTTGTGTAACTAATGGAAGACCCTTGTTTTCATCATAGATTTGTAATGGCATAGTTCACGGCAATCGGAAGGTGGCAGGGTGGGGTTGTCCCTATTGCGGCTTTGATGGTGCGGATGTTTGGTGTCAACTTTGGCCAGGTGGACTTTGTCTTCTTTGTTGCTGTGAAGGCCCCCTCCGTTGACCTTGTGTATCCTGTCACCCGTATTCTCTATTTTGTTCTTTTGGATGAAAATTTTTCCATTGTTGTTCGTCACAATAGAGATATTTTCGTCAACTACAAGACAGACTTGAATGCCTATTTCTTGCTGAACCATGGCTGGCGCTTTGGCAGCAATATAGTTTGGTTCTAGCTTATGCATGACCTAGCCAAGATGCAGCCAGATCCAGATGACTGCGAGCTGCTCATTAAAGATGATGCTTGGGTTGACTTTGTGTTGAAACACATAAGGCTAAGATGTTGTCTATCATCTCATCTTTTTGAAAGATGGCATTGATCGACCTATGTTTGTTGATCACTTTTCGTCTTTCTGGAAGATGACATCGCCATGATGTCAATCATTTCATCCTTTTGGAAGACGGTGTCGATTGATCAATGATGTATAGCTAGGTTTATGTATTTTGAACAATGTGTGATGTGCATCTATGCGATTTTCTTAATTTTTGTGATATGTAAATGTCTGTGTTTTGTGTTCTAAACAATGTGTGATAGATGTTATGAACAACGTGTGATCGATGTTCTGAAAAATGTGTCAATGTATTTAATTTCTAAATCATAAAGTGTGTATATGTGTGACCCTTTCCCCCATATAAGCAAATTTGTTTTCCTAGCCACATAGCCAGGAAAGGGTCACACTTATGTTTTTTTTTAAAAAAAAACTCTATCTATGACAATTAATAAAGATGGGTTTAAACAAACACCGTCTGCAACTCTTACTACTCATAGATGGTTTCAACAATATGTGATCCTTACTACGCACATATGTTTGTCTAGAAAATTCATCTGTTTGTAAGTGTATTGCAGACGGTTCTAAAACATTCTATGATAAGGTTTATACTACAGACACTTATGCAGAGACGAAACCTATAACCATCTGTGATAGGGTTTAAAATATGTTTGTAATAACCCGTTTTGAGGTAGTGTGTCCTTAATCCGATGCGGTAGATTTCATAACCACCAAAAGATAAATTAGGCATGTACCGATATTCCATACAGTTCTTCACATAACCATCCTTGGATTAGGATATAGTCTTCCAGATTTTCAGAAATAATTCAATCTGGGGAGCTTTTATTCAGAGACTCCGAATACAGTACGTCTCCCCTACCTGACTATATAAGGAGGGGAGTATGTCCAAAGGAGGGGATCCCAGGCCAAGGGGAGAGCCATAGAAATGAAGGAAGTAAGAAGCTGGACAAGCAACACGAAACAAGCCTAGTCGGGTAGAGGCAAAAATAACACATTGAGATCCACAACAGAGTTGTTAAAGCATCTAGGCCCCTAATTTGTGTTTTAGTAATTAATGATAATATTTATATGCGGACTAACATGTTTATTTGAGATATGAGAAAGGTGATGCTCATTGATAGGATAAATGGTGATTAGAGAAGAGAAGTGACCGGATTGATAGGATAAATGATGTTCTATTAAGAGGGATTGATGCTCATTTACTTGAGATATCAAAAGTGCTATATTGTTCAAATTTGCATTGCATATATGAGGGATTTATGACTCTAGTCAAAAGAATATATGGTTTCTAGCCTATTTGAGCAAATGCAGAAATCTAGGTCTAACCGAGTTTTGCACTAAAGTCTTGTCGAGATTTGTTGTCTAACTAAGTTTCTAGCTGAGATCATCCAGAGAGTTTTCAACGTTTTAGAGGGGTCATGGTCTAACCGAGAAATGACCTACAGTCTAACCGAGATCCCTAGCAATAGCTACTGATAGAGTATTTATTGCATAAAACTAGCCGTTGGAGTCATGCTCGGTTTAACCAATATTTGTATGTCGATTTAACCGACATTCCTAACATGAGAGCCATTTTGAATGTAACAGTCACATTTGGGTTTGTAGCCTATAAATACTTCATGTCCAACTGCTATGACTTCCTCTAGCTCGTCCATTCTGATCTCTTGAGCACTTGGCATTCCTCTCTCCCTCTCTTGGTTTAGTGGTTGCATATTTGAGAGTGTGAGAATATCTAGTGCATAATTTTGTATTGTTTGAGCTTTGTGGCACTAGTAATCCTTCAAGAAAGTGTCATTGACTTATTGCTCTTGGAGGTGGTGGCACCATTGAGCCCTTCAAAGAAGATTGTGAAGGAACCCCGGTGGTGATTGTGAGAGGTTTTGTGCATGCCTCACTGGAGCGGTAAAATATTACTCTAATGAAATTGAGGTATTGAGTAGTTCATTACACTAATCCGGCTCAAGATCAAGTTGCTCTTGATGAGCCTCTTCTCTTGGTGAGAATTTCATACTTGATAAAGGAGTGGTTAGAAATTTGAACTCATCTCAACGTGGATTAGGGGTGATCGGCAAATCACCGAGACCACAAGATAAAAATTTGTTGTCTCTTTGTGTTCTTATTTTTTAGCTCATTTTCTTTGTGCAATTTATTTTCTTAGAAATTGAAGTGTTGCATGTCACCTTATGATTGCAAACCTTGCTTTAATTCAACCTAGGTATAGCTTTATTTATCCTATCTTTCGACCAATTTGTTTTAATTTCGCAATTATTTTGATCGGGTAGCATTTAGTAGTAAAACCGCATATTCATCCCCTCTAGTCGGTATCCTTGATCCTGCGGTTGTGCCATGATTAGATTCATCCGACAAAGACTTCAGGATTTAGAATATAAAGAACTCATCGAGATCCTTAGAATTAGATCTAGACAATCCCCATTGTAATTGTTTTTCTTGAAAATAATCAAAGTGGAACAGGATGTATGGCCATTATCTTAAGGGAGGCTTAAAACTGTATAAAAGCTCATGTCTTATTCAATACGCACAATTAATTACTTAGGTACCCTTACTTTAAATAAGTATTTGAATAATCAAATTTACCAATCATCGATGGTAGTGTTTCTAGAGATGCTAGCACCCAAATTTTTTAGCCATCTGATCTGAGATGTGTGACACATATTTTACATGACCTTGGTAATAGTCAAAATTTGTGTGTCCTTGAATATTTCAACACCTGATTTTTTATTTACACAAACACTACTAAGAAATTATATAAACTATTACTATAACTTTAATATTAATTAACTATAACACAAATACAAACTAACTGTAACCATAGGTATAAACAAAATATCAGGTATCGAAGGTTTTCAAAACTCATGCATTCTTCTTACCTAAAAAAACCGCAACGCCCTTAGCACGAAACACAACGAAAATTGATGGCTTCAAAATCAGGTGATTGAACCATCTAAAACACATGGTTGATGTTCAACATTCTCAAAAATATTATAGTCCTCCCCTCTAAAGCACTTGAAATTGTTGCTCCATCATTAGCCCACCTCATCTCTACAAGGAATGAAATCGAGCTTTTGCCACGACAAAAACATTGCAATAGGGTCAAAATCATGACTACATGTGCATACCACAATGATATCAAAATCGTTGTTAGCCGTGGCAAGTAGTAGTGTGCTCTAAAGTTTTTGCCATAATTTTTGTTTCATTGTAATAATTGTTTATGTTGCACAAAATCAACATGGCAATAGATCACATTTACCACTATTATTATCGTGGCAATAAAAACACTATTGTTGGCACAAGATTTTGAAACCTGTGCAACACATAAATCCTTGATAACTATCCTAATTTCATAGGGAAATCGTGACTTGTTTACAAGCAAACAAGCAAAGAATTTTGAACAACAACTAGGAGAGTTACTGCACGGTTGATTTCCAAGCAAATCAACAAAGTACTTCTATCCAAACCTGGGGGATTTGAGCAGCAGAAAAAAGCTAAGCGTAAACTACTCTATCCGCAGGAAGTAAAAAAAAGTAGATGCAATATTTTTTGATGATTGACTTGACGATGCGTGCAATCGGCCATGACCCTTCCTCTTATATAGGGCACCTGGTCTCTAGCTTGTCAACCGAGTAGGATTCAATATCTCTAACTCGGTCATCTACAGATCATAACCAAACTCTGTTTCTCTGATTCCCAAGACCAAACAAATCTCCAAGTCTTGGCTTCAGGTCACGTACAACTGCTCAAAATCGGCAAGAAATCTTATTCGGCCATATCCTGCACATATAGAACTATCCCACCTTTCCAATCCACGTACATGTATCTCTCCTTGATCTCTAAGTCGAATAAGAATCCAAATATATTTTCTCTTCTCTGAAAGAAAGCCGAGCACACCTTCTAATTCATGCGTGAAACACTTGAACCGTGACAAATCTTGTTACTTTAATTCGGTCTCATGTTCCTTTCTTTGAACTGAACAATTCCTTGCGTGCATGCATACAAACTGTAGGAGCGCCCCTTGCCATACTCGATCCATCAGGCGTAGCTGCCGTGGTTGGGATGCCGTGGTCGGGTGGTCGAGCGCTATGGTCAAGCCATGATCGGGCGCCATCGTCAGACTACCGTGGTTGGTATGTGTCCAACACCTGATCTTGATCACGTACGTCTCTACCTACACCCACAAGTCAATGCCAAACAAGCCTAATCTGGAGACCTTAGCTTTAGGCCTATAAATGCAGCATCAATCCTTTTAGATCTAGCATATGACCTAGGCGTTGCAACAACTTGGTCTTCTCCTTGCCTATCTCCCTTTTCCTTGAACAATTGAATCAATAATTCAATTATCTAGCTAATTTACTGAGCGAAGCATGACTTCACCTAACTACGAAAGTGTCATTTTTTGTTATGAACACATCCCCCCCCCCCTATTTTTTGGTAAAGCTTACCGAAAAACACTTTCATGCACAACAATCAAGAATAGATCATTACCTATTTTTAACCATTGCTTAGGATGATGATAACAATGCACTGGCCATGCATGATCTTAGGGTGATGATAAACTACATTGGCCATGTACAATTATATTTCTTAAGGCGATGATAAATTACATCGGCCATGCGTATTTATCCCCCCTCTCAAGCGTCTTGCCAAACACTTGGATAATATTTCTTCAAGTACTTCCCATTGAGAGCTCTAAAGAATGTCTCACCTTGCAAATTCTACACTATATAAGAATTTTCTGGAACTACTTCTACTACCTTGTATGGCCCTTCCCAACTCGGAGATCATTTTCTGAACTTACTGCTCTTTGTTCCAATGGGCAAAATCATTTTCCATACTAAGTCCCCAATTTGAAACAATTTTCCTTTTAACTTCTTGTTGTAAGTTTTGGCAACTCTCAACTTATCTTTCTCAATCTCCCTCAACGCTTTCAATATGTCATCAGTGATGTCATCTATCCTATCCCTCATAGCATCATAATAATCCACACCCGACAAATCATTTTGTCGTGCCACCCTCGACGCGCCAAGATTTACTTCAATGGGTAAAATGGCCTCTTGTCCATACACTAGTTCATAAGGCGTAACTTTAGTAGCACTATGCCTAGATATGCGATGAGCCACAATGCTTCACTCAAAACCTCATGCCATCTTTTTGATACTCCTCTATCTTCTTCTTTATGAGCTTGATTAAAGTCTTATTGCTTGACTCGGTCTGTCCATTGGTCTGAGCATAATATGGTGAGGAATTAAGAAGCTTAATCCCAAATGATTCAGAAAATTCACACACTTGATGAGAAAGAAAAGAAGAACTTTTGTCGGTAGTTAAAGTTTGCGGAATGCCGAATCTATAAATGATATACTCCAAGATAAAATTGATTACCTCTCTATGTGTCATATTCTTTAATGGAACAGCTTCAGTTCACTTTGTAAAATAATCCATAGCAAGCAAAACAAAGAGATGACCTTTAGAAGATGAAGGATAAATTTGGTCGATGAAATCTAAAGCCCATCCACGAAACAACCATGGTTTAATGATAGGATGCAACATAGAAGCATGAGCTAATTATATATCACCAAATTTTTAACATGCTTCACATCATTTGTAATACCTAAAATAATCTTCTAACATAGTCGGCCAATAAAAATCATCACTCTTTAAAAACCATTTCATTTTGTGAGCCGATTGATGTGTATCATAAATCCCTTCATGTACTTCACCCATAACAATTTTAGTTTGCTTCAAACCTAAGCACTTTAGAAGCAACCCATCTATGGTTTGGCTATACAATTCACCATCCAGCACCAAATATTTTAAAGATTGCCACCTAATTTTTCTATCCACTGATGAGTTAGGATTTTCTAAATACTCGATCAGCAGCTTCCTCCAATCTTTAGATGTTCACGGATCTGATTCTTGGCAAAACTGAACTGCCCCCCTGTTGTTCGGCCAAAGAAGCATTAGCACAAGCTCACAATAGTTTTTCTTCCACAAAGAATGTCCCTATACTTATTTGATAACTGGATGCTTGCTACGCTAAGTCATTTGTCCTCATATTTTCTTCTCTAGATATGTGAGTAATGGTAAAATCGTCCAAAGTTGCTATAATACCTAAACATCTATCCAAATAGATATTTAGTGATCCATCAAAGCATTGAAAAATTTTTAGAAAACCTGTTGTACCACTAATAATGAATCATCAAATGCCTCTATATTTTTCACACCCATGGATTCTAAAATTTGTAAACCTAACAAGAGAACTTCATACTCGGCTTGATTGTTGGTACAAAAATACTCTAAGCGAACCAATGTTTTAGAAACAACACCTCTAGGTGAAACTAAAACAATACCAACACCTTGAACTTCTCTACAAGCCGAGCCATCAAAATATAATTTCCATGGATGTATACAAACAACACCAATCAACACATCATTATCAATACAATTATCAATAATAAAATCAGCTACGACTTGGCCTTTCATGGATTTTAATGGTTCATAAGCTAAATCATATTCAATCAAAGCATATGCCCACTTTTTTATTCTACCACTCAAAATCGATTGCTGCGACATATATTTAATAACATCAGTTTGGCATGCAACCACACAAGTGCTAAAAAGCAAATGCTATCTCAACTTGGTACATGCATAATACAAGGACAAACACAATTTTTCAATAAATACATACCTTGTTTCTATTTTCAAGAGACGCCTGCTCAAATAAGTGATCACATATTCCTTCCATTCACTTTATTGTATAAGGACAACACCTATCACCGTCTCTTGTGCAGCAACATAGAGCCGAAACGGAGTCCCAGCCTTGGGTGCCCTAAGTACAAGGGAAAATGACAAGTATTTTTTGATCTCCTCAAAAGCTTGTTGTTGTTCTACCCCCAGGTAAAATTGGCTTCTTTCTTCAACTGAAGTATTGGAGTAAATGAACTAATCTTGCCAGATAAGTTAGATATGAACTGCCTCAAGTAATTAACTTATCCTAACAATTTTTTAGCATCCCTTTTTTATTGTGGCGCCCTCAACTTGTTTATGGCTGCTATCTTTGTGGGATCTATCTCTATGTCTCTCTCATGTATTATAAAGCTCAAAAATTTGCCCGCCAATACACCAAAAGCACACTTGAGTGTATTCATCTTTAAACTATACCGACGCATCCTTTCAAAAGCTACACACAAATCGGTTAAATGACTATCCATAGCATCTGATTTGACAATAATATCATCAATGTATATATCTAAAATAACACCAAGAAAATCATGAAATATCAAATTCGCAGCTCTTTGATAAGTAGCACCGGGATTCTTCAACCCAAATATCATGACAACCCACTCAAATAAACCAACAAAACCTGGATAGTGAAAAGCCATTTTAGACATGTCCTCTTCGACCATGAAAATCTGATTATAACCCGCGTTGCCATCCAAAAAACTAATGATCCTATGACCCAAAGCATCATTAATCAACATGTCGGTGACAGACATAGGATATTCATCTTTAAGAGTAGATTTATTTAAATTTCTAAAAAATAATGCATACTCTCAACTTACCACTATTTTTCTTCTCAATCGTGATAATATTATATATCCATTCAGCATACCTACAAGGACAAATAAACTCCACAGCGAGTAACCGGCTTATTTCTTCCTTGATGCGCCCACACATGTTAGGATTAAACTTTCTAGCCAGTTGTTTGTGAGGTCTAAAACCAGATTTTATGATAAGTCGATGCTTCACAAGCTCACAGCTAAGTCTCGGCATTTCATGACAATCCCAAGTGAAGCAATAGACATATTCCTTAACCAATGCAATCATTTTACTTTTCCGCACAACGCACATGTTTTTATTCATACATGTCAGCCTTCTCCTATATCCACCTATTATAATAGGTCGGTCAACGAAAAACCTTGTCCTAGCTTCTCTACCTCATCAAATTCATTAATAGTCTCACATATATCGTTCTTTTTTCTTACTGATATTACTCCATACAGTAGTGCAACCAATCTAAATTATTTTCACTATCCATTTCACAACCTCAAATCATTAAGCCGTGCTATAGTAGCTGGCTATACAGAAATTGGAACAAAACCATCCCTAGTGACACTAAGAAAATCATAGCCTGAAAGATCAAGACCCGTTATCCATTGAACTTCACTATGTTGCCACCCCACTTGAGCATCGACCAAAGCAACATAAGCCGATGTGCGTTCTTGAATAATCTCGACTTCATCATCAATTCATTGTATTAAGGTTTGATGCAGGGTAGAAGGAACGCATAAGTTCGCATGAATCCAATCACGACCCAATAAAACACTATAATTACCTTGTAACTCAATGACGAAGAAGATCATGGGCAGTGTCTTGCTCCCCAGAGTAAGCTCCATGGAAATGACTCCCTTTGCTTCCGTTGGGTCACCGGTGAAGCCTGAAGGGGATCGAGGACGTGCTAAGAGGGGGGTGAAATTATGATACTTAAAAACTATTGGCTCCAAAACTTTCACAATATAAGCCTATCTCAATTTCTATCTAAATATGTTCTAGGCTTATCTAGTGTGTCTACTCTACCGCTTAAGAGAATTGTAAGGTAAATTACAAGTATGTAAATACGGAAACATAAATGAGGTAGAGAGACAAACTCGGTATAGTAGATTTTTATCTTGTGGTATCGGTGGCACACAAGCCACCCCTAGTCCACGTTGGAGCTCCACAAAGGATATGCTCCTGGTCGCAGCACTTAGCACTCTAAGTTACAGACGATGTACAAGCTTGGATCACATCTTGATCCACACTCTAAGTTGCAGCACTTAGCAACTCTTCTCTCTAGGCCTATAAGCACTAATCACTTGCTAATAGTGTGCTTAATTGCCTTGGATAAACACTTTATGCTCTTGGATGGCTTGAATGTCTTCTTATGTGTATAAGGGTTTCTTTGGACTCCAGCTCTACCAAATGAATGAGTGAAGGGGTATTTATAGCCTCAACCCCACGGACTAGCCGTTATCCTAACAGCCCAAATATTCTATGAACATCGGATGATCCGGTGTTAACAGAGGTACAAGCACCGGACCATCTGGTGTGTACATTCTCAGAAACTAGCTGTTGGAACTCCACTCAGAGTTCTTTTGAACAACGGATACTCCGGTGTATACATTCTCTTCATCGTGGGACTATCCGATGAGTTAGCCTGAGTCAGACCGCGTCAAACTTCTTCTCTACACAAAATACTCTGGTGTGCACTGTCTTCATCACTGGACCTTCTGGTGTGTAGAACTTCTTCTTTTCTGGAATTTCCACACCTTCTGTTAAATGCTCCGATGAAGCCTCCGGTGTGCACTGTCTTCATCACCGAACCTTCTGATGTGTTGAACTTCTCCCTTTTCTAGATTTTCCACACCTTCTGTTAAATGCTCCAGTGAAGCCTTCGGTGTGCATCACTTGTGCATCCTCTTCCGATCGCCGGACCTTCCGGTGAGTGCAATCCACTCTGACCCCTTCTAACAGAATTGCTCCGGTGTGTATATTCTTTATCACTGGATCATCTAGTGAGACAAACTGCCTCTGGACATAATGCTTCGGTGAGTGCAATTCTTCCAGTGCCGGACCTTCTGGTAAGGACAATTTCTCTGGGACTTTATCCAATTCAATCAAACTTTGTCCCGGTTGCGGTGGCTTCTTGATGTAATGCATTCATTAGACCTACTAACATATATTATTGACAAACATATTAGTCCTATTGACTATGTTGTCATTAATCACTAAAATCACAATCATGGCCTAATAGGGCCATTTTCGCTACAATCTCCCACTTTTTAGTGATTCATGACAACACAACCAAAGCAAGAGGCAAATGATACCAATTTAGACCAATTAAAAGAATACATGATTTCAAAAGTTCATAAGGCCATACCTCTTTGCTTGGATGCATGGTAAGAACAAATTATGAGACTAATTGTAGGGCAATCATGTTCTTACCAATTTAGGTCTCCTGTTTTTACTACAATCTCCCCTCTTTTTATATCTCCCTCGATTGACCTAAGCAAGAGCTTCTTCATCTCCTTTGTTAACTCAAGATGCATCCCCCTTTGTCAACATTCTACTCAAGATAGTTCTTGCATCTTGCTTCTCTTGCATCTTGCTTTGGTCTTAAAATTCTCCCCCTTTGTCAACAATCTCAAAAAGGCTACAAACACATGTTAAACTCAAGGGAAAAACATTAGAGCATTTTGGGAGAGAGCTTCATAATCTATGATCCATAAGGTATTGATACCAATTGAAATGATATACTAGTTGAAAGAATAAGAGGCATTGATACCAATTACAAAAGACAAATAAGGATCACAAATCATGAAACTCACATGATATGATCTAAACTCCCCTTATATGAGTGCATTCATATGATGAGAGTAAAACATATGCACAACTAGACAATATGACAAGATAAGAAGTTTAAGACATATCATGCATGGAGGTAGCTTAAATGTAGAAAATGAATTGACAAAGGTACCAATTGAATCTTTTAAGCATTGCATACCTCCGGGAACTTGTTGATTGCTTCATGAGACTACAAAAGATCACTTCAAACACATGTTAGTCTAAAAGTGTGCATACAAGTGTTGAATACTTGTAAGAGATATGCACTTATTATTGATAATAATGGGGAATTTATCCTATGGATTGGTTCATGGCACATAAAGAATACTAATTGAAGAGCTAGTGATTACCACTTGAAAGACTAGTGCCACGAAACAAACCTACAACTAATAAACCATGTAGATTGCTCATAGGATAAGAAAGAAATACAAACAACCTACCATATGAAAACCTACACTAGGCATTGCAATAAATTGAAAGTAAGCACATGCAATCCTAGGCAAGGCAAAGATACCAATTAAAAATATTTTATACCTAGTACCTTACACCTTTGGATGGGGATTGGGTATATGATGATCATGATCTTCATTAATGCGTCCAATCTTGTACACTTGGCTTTTTGCTTGAATTTTCGCTTATTCTTGTGTGCCAAGTATCCAAATTCCTAAAGACCTGCGGACTTTAAGTTTTCTTTGGAACCCAAACCGATTGAGACCCTTTCACGTTGGTGATGACTTCCTTGGGCACCCAAATAGGTTGATTCCACCCCCGATCCTTTGTCCCAACTATATGTGCAACCACTTTGCTATTGTTCTTCTTCTTGAGCTTGTAGTGGTTACTCTTGGTCTTTCTCTTGTAGTTGGGATTGGTGTAGATGTTGAAGGTCTTTTTGGAGAGGTTTATCTTCTTCTTGACTTGCTTGCATTGGAAGGACTTGTGGCCTTCTTGATGGCACTTGAAGCATGTCACGGTAGGCCCCTCCACAAGCTTCTTAACCATTGTGGCATGGTTATCTTAAGGAGGTTGGACATGGTTCTTACCCTTTAGTCTTGCTAAGTTCTTCTTGAGCTTCTCCACTTCTTGCTTGAGCTCACCACCATTTTCTTGTGCAATGAGTTCATTAGATGATTGCAAAGGGGTGAGCTAGATAAAATCAGCACAAGAAGTGGAAGCATCTACCTTAGGATTGTAATTAAAAAAGAGGTAGATTGCTTCAAAGGGACCTTAGTTTGAGATTCAATGCACTCAAATTTGGCTTTAAGCTTTTCATGCTCCTTGTTTAGCAAATTGAATTAGCACAATAATTGTTCATAATTAGAAACAAAGGTAGCATGAATGTCATTAAGTACATTAAATTTCTTAAGCTCTTTTGATTATTTCTTAGGGGCCCTTTATTGCTCATTGATCAAATGAACGAGTTCATCATAAGGGCTGTCAAAGTGTGGAGCACTACCAATATTCATCCATAACCTCGGATATCACAACTCTAGGCGGTTAAGCCCAATTGAAGAGCACGAGGCTCTGAAACTAATTACAGGGGATCGAGGACGTCCTAAGAGGGGGATGAACTAGGACACTTAAAAACTATTGGCTCCAAAACTTTCACAGGATAAGCCTATCTCAATTTCTATCTAAATGTGCTCTAGGCTTATCTAGTGTGTCTACTCTACCGCTTAAGAGAATTGCAAGGTAAATTACAAGTATGTAAATGCGGAAACGTAAATGAGGTAGAGAGACAAACTTAGCACATGGAATTTTTATCCGGAATTTTTATCCCGTGGTATCGGTGGCATACAAGCCACCCCTAGTCCACGTTGAAGCTCCACAAAGGATATGCTCACGGTCGCCAAGTCTCTTCCGGTCACGGCTCTTGAGATACCAAGTCACCAAGACAAGGCCTCAAGCACGATGAGCCACCAAGCCACCAAGGCGAGGTCTCACCACTAACCTCTCTTCCAGTCACTTGTACGCCATCTTCACTTCAGAGCTTTAGTTACAAAGACAAGGGCATTTGCGTCCCCGCACAATCCTCTTGTCACCACTCCGCACCAAGTCGGAGGGTCAACAAGTTACCGCCGGCGAGTCACAAAGACTCCGATGTGCCGGCGTACCAAGAGATACAAGCTTGGATCACTTCTTGATCCACACTCTAAGTTGTAGCACTTAGCAACTTTTCTCTCCAGGCCTATAAACACTAATCACTTGCTAATAGTGTGCTTAATTGCCTTGGATAAACACTTTATGCTCTTGGATGGCTTGGATGTCTTCTTATGTGTACAAGGGTTTCTATGGACTCCAGCTCTACCAAATGAATGAGTGAAGGGGTATTTATAGCCTCAACCCAGCGGACTAGTCGTTATCCCAACGGCTCAAATATTCTGTGAACACCGGTTGATCCAGCGTTAACAGAGGTACAAGCATCAGACTATCTAGTGTGTACATTCTCAAAAACTAGCCGTTGAAACTCCACTCAGAATTCTTCTGAACACTAGATACTCCAGTGTATACATCCTCTTCATCATCGGACCATCCGGTGAGTTACCCTGAGCTAGACCGCGCCAAACTTCTTCTCTGCACAAAATACTCTGGTGTGCACTGTCTTCATCACCAAACCTTCCGGTGTGTAGAACTTCTTCTTTTCTGGATTTTCTACACCTTCTGTTAAATGCTCCAGTGAAACCTCTGGTGTGCAGTGTCTTCATCACCGGACCTTCCAGTGTGTTGAACTTCTCCTTTTTTGGATTTTCCATATATTCTGTTAAATACTCCAGTGAAGCCTCCGGTATGCATCACTTCATCACCGAACTATCCGGTGAGTTGATCTTTGATCTTCTGTGCTTGAATTCTTCTCTACAAGAAATAGTCCAGTGTACATCCTCTTCTAATCGTCTGGACGTTCCGGTGAGTGCAATCCACTCTGACCCCTTCTGACAGAATTTCTCTGGCATGTATATTCTTTATCACCGGATTATTCGGTGAGGCAAACTGCCTCTGGACATAATGCTCCGATGAGTGCAATTTTTCCAGCGTCGGACCTTCCGGTGAGAATAATTTCTCTGGGACTTTTTCCAATTCAATCAAATTTTATCACGGCTGCGGTGACTTCTTAATGTATTGTATCCATGAGATCTACGAACATATATTCTTGACAAACATGTTAGTTCCATTGACTATGTTGTCATTAATCACCAAAATCACAATCATGGCCTAATAGGACTATTTTCGCTATAAAGCCATTAAAAACCATATTTGTCTTCACAAGCTCGATGTCCTCTCTCCCAAACTTCTTGAAAATAGAATATGGCATCAAATTGACACTAGCTCCTCCATCAACCAACATCCTAGGTATTGGCCTACCATTGATATGCCCTTTGACATATAGTGGATTCAAATGACGGCTCGATTCTTCAGATTTCTCAAATATAACTTCCTTAGAACCAAGGCATAACTGAGCCACTTCTTCTTCATCTTGTGCATGGAATTCCAAAGGCAATGTAAACACCATATTCACACCATACCCTCGGGCGGCGGGGTACATCACTTAGCAATGGTTCATCCTCCAACATATCTTCATCATTGCTTGGGGATTGAAGCAGTTTTGCTCTCCACTCCTTCCGGACAGCAACCATAGGCTTCACCTCATTGAAAACTTCATCTCGCAGCTTCTCTGCCTTGGCTTCTCTCAATTCTTGCATGTGCAGCCTTTGAAGCCTCCTCTTTTGAGAGTGTGAAAGACCGAGGGGGCACCAATGGCGCTGCGGCTTTGTCCCAGGCAGCAAGGGTCTCCCTCCTTGAGTTTTGGATATCTCCACATACTCCCTGCCACCTGGAACACCCTCTGGACATGCGGGAGCAGATGCAAAAACAGCAGCCAGCTGCTCACCCGAATGCACACCCAAATCTCCTTAAATGCTTGCAAGTTGTTAGGTAACGGCTGGCTGTTTTTCTCCTTCTTTTTCTTCATCAACCAGCCTTTTCTCCACCTTTTTCAGATCTGAACTGATACTCATGTTGGCATCCTTCTTCACCTAGTATACTTTCTTGTTAGGCGTATTTGTCCTCCCATCACTAGACCGATTCTTTTGGGTAAACCAGTCACTTTTGGGACGTTACAATCTTTCAAACACTGGCCTTCGTGGTGCTGTCTAGCTAGGGTGACATGATCGGCATAGGCATTGGTGGCCCAAATGGTGGATATGGCCCTGCAGAAACAAATCCACTTCCTTGATGTTCCCAAGCCTTATACTCATGTCTTGGCAGTGATCTTGGCCACCTATGGACAGCAAGCCGACTGCCCCTCTTTTGGACGGCCTTCCCATCTTCATATTTAGCCAAAAGCGCTTTGAAAGTGGGTTTTGGCCTATCATTGCATTTTGGGCTATGAAATTTTCCCTCATTAATCTTCCACTCATGCTCAGGGCTCTTTGGTTTGATCATTTTGGGCTTACTACTTTGGGCAACCGCGGGGCTTGGTGTTTGCACGGTGATTTTGATATTTTCACCGCCTTCGGGAGTGCTCATAATCTGAATTTTTCTTGCCACCTCTCTTGCATCCCCCAACACTTCTATGATACTTTCTCCAGTCACAACGACCTTCCCTTTTGTAGATTCGGCCTGCGATGGCCAAACAAGCACTTTCTTGTTCTCAAACTCAATTGTGTTGACCGAAAAGGGCTGCGTGTCCAATTGCATCTTTGGACCCTTTCCAAACTTCAATTGTCCTTCATTTATGGCTGATCGAACCTGCCGATGGAAGACATTGCAATCATTAGTAGCATGAAAATAAGAATAGTGCCATTTGCACTATGCATGCTTCTTTAAGTCTTTTGCTGGTGGAATGACATGGTGAGGAGGTAAACTAATCCATTTTTCCTGTAGCAAAAGATCAAATATCCTATCACACATAGAAACATCAAACATGAATTTTATTTCTTCTTTTGATTCTTTTGTGGAGTCGGCTTCAAAGTGGAGCATATAAATGGTCTAGACTTAGACTTCTATGCCCACTCAGCTACACACGTATCAACACCCTCCTCATCTGATGAAACATCATCATATTCAACTACATTAACTCCAGGATGATCAACCTTGTTCTTCTCACTAAATTTTTGGAATTTTCTATGCTCTTTGGCATGGCTTTCTTGAGCCAGAGCTCGCTGCAATACTTGGTTCACATCTGAAAATTATTGCCCTTCTACCATTTCTTTTATATGTGCAAGCAAACTATAAAAAGTTAGGTCCACGAGATTTCTATCGGAGAGCTCTACATTAAAACATCAGTTTTTAGTATCTCTAAACCTTCTAATATATTTAGAGATGGACTCATTATATTTTTGTGTAACCGATGTTAAGTGTATTAACCTCAACTCTGCGTCTCCGACGTAAAAATATTCATGAAACTTTTGCTCAAGTTGTGCCCATGCATGAATAGAATTTGGCGCAAGTGAAGTAAACCAAGTAAATGCATTGCCGGAAAGTGACAAAGGAAATAAACACAATATGAAAGTATCACTACCACCGGTCTCACCACATTGTGCAAGAAATTGTCTTATATGTTCCAATGTGGTTCTACCATCCTCCCTAATAAATTTAATAAAATTAGGCACTTCAAACCCACGAGGATATTGTCGGAGAGTGAACTCCTGTCGCAGGGATCCCGAGAGACCCCTTTTTAGAGATTCGGCCGGGGGGATGATCCTGGAAAAGCTTGTGTGGGAAATAAGCGGGAACGGAAATAAATGCGATGGCTAGTGGGAGACGATCACCCTAATGCAAGGAAAAGTGGGTACGCTGGGTTTTAGACAGGTTCGGGCCGCACGGAGGCGTAACACCCTACTCCTGTATGAGCGCTATATTTATCCTTGAAGGGGATTCTTCAAGGAGGTATCTGGTTCTAAGGGGAGAACTGTTTACAAAGAGCTTGAGGCTCTTATGTTCTAGCTTAACTTGAGCTGGTTCGAGTGTCTGTCGATCTATCTTTGGCCTGGTTCGCCGGAGATTGTTGGTTGTCTGGTCTCTTGGTCGTCTTGTGGTCGGGGGCTGTTGCTCTCTCCTTTTTTAGTGTTCTCCATCCTTTCCTTTTATAGGCGCGCCGACCTCAACATATCCTGAATGGGAAAGAGGGGACGCGAATGCCAAGGTGCCACGGAGAAAGGCGTAATCATTTCATCTTGGCGAAGTGACAGGGGCGGTGGAGAAATGCGGCGCGCATTCGACCACCAGCCGCTGCGGAAGCCTCGGGGCGCCATAAAAGGGGCCCACCGGGCAGCCTCAGAGGTGCCCGGTGCGCCCACCCTGTCTTGTTCTTCTGCCAGGGCAGGGTGGCAGGCGGAGCGCTTCGATTCTGGCAACGTTATCCCGAGGCACCTGGATGAAACGGGACGGGACCCGTGCATTTAATGGACCCACGGCCCTCTGCCAGTGCATGACAGGGTCTGACACTGGGGCGTGGGCAGCTGAGAATGTCAGGATGTCAGGATGTCAGACCGCGCGTGCCTATTAAATGCGGCATTGGGCCTTTGACTGGATGACACCCTGACGACGGGACCCTTCGGGTCGTTGAATGATCTTGCGCGAACCTTCGGGGAACCGAGTCCTCGGGGGCTGCCACGTGCAGCCCCGAGCACTCTCTCCCGAGCACTTCGGTGGGACCTTCGGGGCACCGAGTCCTCAGGGGCTGCCACGTGCAGCCCCGAGCACTCTCTCCCGAGCACTTCGGTGGGACCTTCGGGGCACCGAGTCCTCGGGGGCTGCCACGTGCAGCCCCGAGCACTCTCTCCCGAGCACTTCGATGGGACCTTCGGGGCACCGAGTCCTCGGGGGCTGCCACGTGCAGCCCCGAGCACTCTCTCCCGAGCACTTCGATGGGACCTTCGGGGCACCGAGTCCTCGGGGGCTGCCACGTGCAGCCCCGAGCACTCTCTCCCGAGCACTTCCTTCTTGGTATTTGGGCTCTGCGGATCATCGGGGAACTAGGGTGCTCGGGAACCAGAGGCGGCGGCCCCGAGCACCTTCTCCCGGGACTTAGCTTCTACTTACCTTGCAGGGTGGTGACATGTGGTGGATGGCCGGCCTGGCCTCGGGACTTAGGGACCCCTGGTTCTAAATACACCGACAGATATGAAATTGTATCATAATAATCAGGATAAGGTTTTTGATAAACACGTGCCCTACCTTTAGGTTCTACCCCAAAATTCTCCCTCAAAAGACTAACCATTTGCTCTATAATACTTTCATGCCTCATAGTCTGGTCAGCTGCGGGCCGAGTAGGAGTCACATTAATTTGTTTTTGCTGCCTAAAAGAATGTGGTTGTGGTGTATCATGAGAACGCAACATTGCGGGCTGCATATATGGAGTACTTTGTGGAGGAACATTAAAATAAGTTTCTAGAAATGGACTATAAAGGATGCCGAAGCCTTGTGGAGGTATAGGATGTTTAGTACATTCTACGGCATTATATGGAGTTAACGGCATGTTTGCTAAAATTTCATTAACTCGGCTATTGTGACTAGCTACATGTGGAACCAAGTTAGTTACACTAGATGTAGTGTTTGGCAACGGAAAAGAAAATGGTGTGACCTCCAGTTTAATAGCATATGGTGTAGTAAGCGGTGACGTCACAATGTTGGCAGAACGTACAACATTAGTTCGGCTATGAATTTGTTGCATCGACATGTCTTGTTGTATAGGCATAGGTGGTATAAATTTTGCCGATGAATCAAAAGGACCTTGCTTAATTTTACTATCAATGTTAGAAGTTGAAGCACTAGCATTATATGACAGGTGTTGCTTTAGTGTGTCTTTAATACCTTGCATCTCAAGAGCTATAGATTCGAAACGGCTATTGAGTGATTGATCTAAAACTTTAGGTAATGTATCAAATTTGTTACACATAGCAGCACCTACAGATTGATCGACCATATGCGCGATTTGTATTTGCAAAGCAAGAGGAGAATCACTCAAATTGTACTTTACCTCGGGTCTTGTGTAGATAATCGGTGTTGGATCACTCTTTTTGATCACCCCTTGTCTTGTCTTTTGGTAGCACGCAAGCATCATCCTCTCCACCTCCCGCTTTTGAGCTTCAATAGCTTGGTGGTCATCCTCGAGCAGCTCTTCAAGCGTCGGTGCGTTGATATTGTCGGGGCTGATTTTGGCCCCCTCGTTAGCCATGGTCGGACAGCAGCTAGGAAGGGAAAGTATTCGCCGAAATTCTTGGTGTAGATGTCGATGGAGAACCCTCGTTCCGCAGCGGAGTCACCAATTTGTATTGGCACAAGATTTTGCAACCCGTGCAACACACAAATCCTTGATAACTATCCCAATTTTGTAGGGAAATCGTGACTTATTTATGAGCAAACAAGCAAAAAATTTTGAACATCAACTAGAAGAGCTACTGTCGGGTTGATTTTCAAGCAAATCAACAAAGTACTACTATCCAAACCTTGGGGATTTGAGCAGCAATAAAAAGCTAACCCTAAACTACTCTATGCACAGGAAGTAAAAGAAAGTAGATGCAATATTTTTTGGTGATTGACTTGATGATGCGTGCAATCGGCCATGATCCTTCCTCTTATATAGGGCGCCTGGTCTCTGGCTTGTCAGCTGAGTAGGATTCGATATCTCCAAGTCGGTCATGTCCAGATCATAACAAACTCTGTTTCTTTGATTCCTGAGACTGAACAAATCTCCAAGTCCTAGCTTCAGGTCACGTACAACTGCTCAAAATTGGCAAGAAATCCTATTCTACCATATCCTGCACGTATAGAACTCTCCCACCTTTCCAATCCACATAAATGTATCTCTTCTCTAAAAGAAAGCCAAGCACACCTTCTAATTCATGCGTGAAACACTTGAACCGTGGCAAATCTAGTTACTTTAATTCGGTCTCCTATTCCTTGCTTTGAACCGCACAATTCCTTGCGTGCATGCATACATACTGCAAGAGCACCCCTTGCCCTACTCGATCCATCAGATGTAGCTGTCGTGGTCAAGCACTATGGTCGAGCGCCATGATCGAGCACCGTGGTCGAGATATCGTGGTCTGGTAGTCGAGCGTTGTGGTCGAGCCGTGATCGGGCTTCATGGTTGGTATGTGTCCAACACCTAATCTTGATCATGTATGTCGCTACCTGCACCCACAAGTCAATGCCGAGCAAGCCTAATACAGCGACCTTAGCTTCAGGCTTATAAAATGCAGTATCAATCCTTTTAAATCTCGCATATGACCTAGGCGTTGCAACAGCTTGATCTTCTCCATGCCTATCTCCCTTTTCCTAAACAACCAAATCAATAATTCAATTATCCGGCTAATGTAATGAGCAAAGCATGACTTCACCCAACTATCAAAGTGTCATTTTTTGTTATCAACAACTATTACCATGATCTTTTATGGTGGCAATAAAATCATTGTAAATTAAAATTATGATAGTTTTATGGTTGGCTTCGCTGCTATGAACAGAACACTCAAGAGGTTAACAACGAGTGCCCGAGTATTATGCTAGGATACTGTCGTTCATCGAAAAGGACCAGCTCAACCCGAGATGTTACCGATCTTCTTTAAAAAAATTCCCAGCTTTCGCGAGTGTTATTTGGAAATGGCCAAGGTTACCGTTCTTCTTTAAAAAAATCTCAAAGTGTCCGAGGATTTTTTATTGCAATTTAGACATTCCTCAAGTTTTTGAGAAAAACAAATTAGCAATAAAAAATCACTGACAAGTAATACCCAACAAGATTATAGTATATAGAAAAGTGTATACATAATGTACTACACCATCGTCCATTCAATAAGGTAACGCTAGAGAAATATTTGCTATTTTGTAGTGTATACTAGTCCCAAATTGTTACTCCTACGTAGTACTTACTACTGTAATATAACACTGCATCTGTTGCTTTCACCTCTGCGTGAGTGCGCCCCTCAGTGGAATAAGAAATGAACTACTGGCACAGTACAAGGAAAATAGAACAAAACAAAATAAAATTAGCAGAGATCTCGAGGTAGGTAGGTAGGTATGTAGGTAGGGAGAGCATCATAGACAGGCACACTTCCATCCAGCGAAATGTCAGTCCTACAGAAGGGGCCCACCTGCCTCGCCGCTACCCTGCAGGCTGCGACCTGCGAGTACGTACTCCAGTGAACATGATGCAGAGGACCAGGGGAGCCACTAGCCTGTTTCTGCGCTGCACCTTCTCTCTCTGTGAAACTCTGTCCCAAACACAAAACTACTGGGATAAGTAAAATTATTTACTGCTGCTCAGCTCAGGGATCAGAAGCAGAGAGCCTCAGGTGTTCAGGTAAAGTTTTCAACGCTTGCATCATACGACTTGGACCGCTCATCAGAACTGACAACCAGAGACTGATTAAGTATAACATATATACTGTACCTAGGAGCTATTCATGCTGTACTAAGTATTTTCTTTGGAAAATCCATGCAACGGCACCTTGAACATTGTAAATTTGGGTCAAGCTAGCGCCACTTCAAAGCTTGGTCGAATCCAGGCTCCGTCTTAGTAAAAAAAGAAAAGAAACAAAGCTCTTTAGTATAGATAGGGGAAATGTATGGACGAGAGGAAATGAACTCTCTGTAATATCATCTACTCGTCCTGACTGCATCGCGCGCGAGCCATCAGTAGCCACCATGCACAAGCAATCAAAGGAAGGGACAGATGCTTCCAGGAGACCGAGAAAGATGCTGGCAGAACCTGCCTGGCATCTCGTGCACAAACATCAATCAGGTACCAAAGCTCGCATCAAGTCATGCATGCAACGATCGAGGAGCTAGATTATATTCGGATAATTCATGTGGTGCCACGAGTAAGCATTGCACTCCAGGGAACGCCATCTACAAGGATGACATCCAAAGAATGCCACTCCAAATCTAAATTTGGGTCACACTATGTCATTACCACTTCTCTTCTCTATTTCCCATTTTTTCCAGGCCAAAATGATTTGTTCTTTATCTATTTTGCCCCTTCCTCAAACAAGAGTTATTACGCTCTAACCAATATATGGAAAAAAAGGTCATGCAAATTTTTTTTCACTTCATCAGTACAGTCACAATTCGTAACAGTAGTAAGCGGTCTGATTCAAGTAATTTAGAGTGTGGTTGAGGTCTTGTTTGAGGAAGGGGCAAAACAGGCAAAGAACAAATCATTTTGGGTTGGAAAAAAAAGGGAAATAAAGAATATAGTGTGACTCAACTTTAGGTTTGGAGTGACATTCTGTGGATGTCGCCTTTATCAATGACGTTTCCTGAAATGCCATGCTTACCTGTGGCACCACATGAATTATCCCGATTATATTTAGCGCGCGAGAGGCGGATGAAGAGAGAGAGAGAGAGAGAGAGAGAGAGAGAGCGCCTGCAGCACACACACATGCGCTCACGTACTGGCCAAAGCAAGCTGCAAGCTGCTACAGCTACCAGTACTAGCATAGGACTACAGTCTACGCGCAAGTTTCACCTTGCACGAGAGATGGCATTTTGACTGACGGCGAGCGCATATTTTGACAACCATTTTCCCAGTGGACAAAATGTTTCACTCAGCTCGCTGAGGTTGTTTATTCGTTGGAGAGCCAGTATCTTATATCTGTGTGCGGTAAGTACAAATCATTTTGGTACTATGCATGTTGCAGCAGCTGACATTGTCTAATCGTTTGGTACGGCCCGGAACCTAGCACGCTACGCACGCATGGGCAACGAATCTTACATGAAAAACAAACGAACAAGATATAATTTAGCGATGTTACGTCGTCACTTACGTAGTTTTGAGTTAGAATCGGATATTAACTTGATAAGTCATAATATTATTTATTATTTTTTCTATTGGTGATAGATCATAATTACATATGTTTCTTATAACATGATCATAAGTGACAGATCTCCCTACATCCGTCATAAGTGACGGGTCATATTACGACCTGTTATTTATGTCCTGATCATAAGGGACGAATCATGTTACGACCTGTCACTTATGACCTAGCATATGTGACAACTCTTCATGTGCCAATCATAAGTAACAGCTCATATTACAACCTATTATTTATAATTGTAATAAGTGATATGTAATCTTATGACCTGTCACTTATGACTTAGGTTTGTTATAAGAGCTAATGAACAATTGTGTGTGTGCCTAATAGTTACATAACTCAACAGTTTTGCACGCACAATAGATATGGAAATTTTCTTCAGTTCCACTAGAGAGACTCAAATATCTTGTTGATTTGAAGTTTGAATTGTTGCTAGGTCTTTAAAGGTTTGCATCTCCCCCTTTTCTTCTCCTTTAACCCATATTTGGTAGATTTTTTGTGCTTTCAGTTGTAATCGATCATTTTGTATCTTTATTCAAAATCTTAGTGCAAGTGAGTTATATTTATGTTAGATATGATACTAGGTTTTTCTGATCTACCACAAGATGCCATAGATCTAGTGTAATTGTATGGAAAATTTTAATCACATGCTTAATCACGCAATTAAGGTAATAATTGTTAATGAAGAATGAATATTTTTACATTGTAGATGGTGAACAGAGGTTGGATGTACCTTGAGACCCAGACTTGTCCGGAGTACCTGAGCAGGGTGAAGTATTTCATGAGTGATGTTTTGGCAGATATGAAAGATGATGGTAAAACGGTAATGTATTGTCCATATCGCGATTAAAAGAATGATAAGCAGTTCCCAAAATCAGACAATGTCCATGCACATTTAGTCATGCATAGATTTAAAGAGAATTATATATGTTAGAACAAACATGACGAAGAAGGCCTTAACGAAGGAGAGATGGATCGGGGCCTCCATACCGATAGTGTGGATCAAGGACTTACACCCGGTGATATGGGTTATGATCTCAGGGACGAGGACATATTAGGTTTCAATGATAATGATCTTGAGAATTTTGTGGAGAATGTGAACCAGATAGTGCGGGATATCAAACGGCACGACGAGTATAATAGTGGTGAGTTTGCTAAATTCTAGAAATTTGTGCGAGATTCTAAGGTGCCCCTTTGTCCTAACTGTAAGAGAAGTACACGTGGCTATTTGGGACCTAAAGCTTCTACAGTTGAAGGCAACATATGGTTCGACTGGCAAGAGTTTCGAAGTATTGCTGGATCTGCTAAGGGACATGCTACCAAAGGGGAACTTGGTGCTCAAGGGCGTCTACAACGCGAAGAAGATAATTTATCCTTTAGGACTGGAAATAGAAAAGATACATACATGTAAGTAAGATTGTATCTTGTTTCATGGAGAATATGTAGAGCTGGATCAATGCGCCATGTGTAAAACCCATCGATATAAGTGTAGAAATGATGGTGGTGATGGGGATGAAGGCAAAAAAGTAAAGGCTCGCCTAAGAAGGTGGTGTGGTATTTTTCTGTAATTCCCTGTCTGAAGTGATTGCTTACCAACAGAAAGGAGTTCCAATTAGTGTGTTGGCATAAGGAGGGTCATAAGAACGACGCAATGATACGACACCTAGTGGAAAATTCCACTCAGTAGCGAACCATTGATTCCATATTTGGTTGGTTCGCTGAAGAATTGAGAAATGTTAGGTTTACTATGAGCACAGATGACATGAATCCATTTGGTAACATTAGTACCTCACATAGCATCTAGCCTGTTGTATTGTCAATATATAGCCTTCCACCCTGGCTTTGTAATAAATGAAAATACATTATGTTGTCAATCTCAATATCCAGACCGAAACAACCTGGCAACAATATCGATGTGTATTTCATGCCTTTAGTCAATGATCTTAAGAAAATCTAGTCTGAAGACGTCGAGGTTTGGGATCAGTACAACCAAGAGTACTTTACCTTGCATGTCATGTTGTTCGTCACCATCAATGATCTACCAGCACTTCATAACTTGTCAGGTCAGAGCAAAAGAAAAGGTGAAGCTTGCCCCCATTGCTTAGATGACACATGTAATTTGAGGTTGAAAAACTCAAAGAAAATAGTGTACATGCAGCACCGACGTTTCCTTCCCAGGAAGCACCTATACCGAAACATAGACAAGCAGTTCGATAGCACAAGGGAGAAATCGTTACCTCTAAGGCATTTCAGCGGGCAAGATCTCCACAATCAGGTCAAGAATATCAATGTTGTCCTTGGCAAGCAAAAATGATCCTCCAAGGACGATGAACAAAAAGGAATATGAAACAAGAAATCAATACTATTCGAGCTAGAGTATTAGGAGAAATTAGATGTCTGCCACTCTATCGATAACATGCATGTAAAGAATAATATCTGCGAGAATCTAATCGGTACATTGCTCCAAATGAGGGGAAAAGGAAAGGATCATGAGAACGCACGAGCTGACCTTGAAGAAATGGGCTTAAGGCTAGAATTCCATGCACATGATACAGACAAAGGAAAACACCTACCCCCAGCAGCTATTACTCTCTCCAAGAAGGAGAAAAAAGAATTCTATGAGTTCTTGTACAGTGTGAAAGTTCCCTTCGGTTACTCGTCCAACATCGCAAAACTTGTTTTAGTGAAAGAGCTGAAAATAAATTTCGCCATGATGAAGTCCCATGATTGCCATGTGATGATAACCTCACTACTTGCGGCAGCTATTAGGAACTTCCTCCCAATTAAGGTTCTCGAGGATATCCTGAGCCTGTGTTTTTTCTTCAATGCAATTGAACAAAAGGTGCTCAATCCAGAGTCACTAGAGGTGCTAAAAAAAGACAATTTGAGCTTCTATGTATTCTTGAGGTGTATTTCCCACCATCCTTTTTCGATATCATTGTACATATCACTACTCACCTTGTGAAAGAGATACACTACCTTGGCTCTATGTTCCTGCATTACATGTTTCCGTATGAGAGATATATGGGCGTTCTCAAGTCATACGTAAAGAATCGAGCCTTTTCTAAGGGGTGCATTGTGCAGGGTTACACGATGGAGAAGGTATTGGAGTGATATATTGATTACATCAACCCAAATAACCCAATTGGTGTGCCTAAGTCTCGCCATGAGGGGAGGCTCGTAGGTGTAGGGGTTCTGGGGAAGATGGCAATAACTCCTGATCCCAAGGTATAAGACCAAGCTCATTTTCTCGTGCTACAACAAATGAGTGAAGTGCGCCCATATGTCAATGAGCACAAGCAGATGCTACTTGAAGAGAATCCAGGGCAAACCGAAGCTGGGGTTGTGAGGCAACATATGCAAAGGTTCACCTACAAGTGCTCCTACATTTGGTTCCGAGATCAAATCAGACAATCGAGTACTCCTACAAGTGCTCTAATAAAAAAACTGGTATCGAGCCCTATATACACAGTTGCGACATATCAAGAGCATGATATAAACGGATACACATTTTACACAATTGGCCCAATATAAGAAAAGCATATACTAGAACAAGTGGTGTCCGTATAGATACTTATGACAACAACATGCAGATGGGCACATACTATGATCAAATAAAGGAGATCTGGGAGGTAAACTACTTGGGAATTCAAGGTAGCCCTATTTCGGTGCTGTTGGGTATATAGGATATAGGGTGTCACTAATGACAAGTATGGATGATCTCAAACATGTCGGATACAAGTCTGAACCCTTCGTACTCGCTAAAGATGTTCGCCAAATCTTTTATGTGACCGACACAACAAAGAAGAAACGTCATGTGGTTCTCACTAGGAAAAGACTCATCGTCGGAGTTGCAAACGTCGATGATGAGGAGGACTTCAATCAATTCAATAAAATCCTCCCTTTTGCTACTGTAATCGTGCCACGCCTTTCAATGACCGAGAAAACTCTATACTTGCACTCCGACCATAACGAAGGGATCCGTGTCAAGAAAGCATGAAAATGATGAAATTTGAATTTGAGTGTCAAATTTGTAATATTAATGTCAAATTTGAATTTGTATATATTAAATTTGTAATATTAATGTCAAATAATTAAGTGTCAAATTACATATAAAAAGTAATGAATTTGAATTTGAGAAACTTTAGGTTTCATGTTATTTGAATTTGAGAAATTATAAGTTTCAAGTTATTTCAATTTGAGAAATTTTAGGTTTCAAGTTATTTGAATTTGAATTTGTAATATTAATATTACAAGTGATAAGTGACGGGTTATACTATTGACCCGTCACCTATGTGATTAGTCATAGATGACGGGTGATATTGTTCACCTGTCACATATGACTTTCTTCATCGATCACTAATTAATCATAGGTGAAGGGTGATACTCTTAACCCGTCACTTATTATAATGAATAGGTGAGGGGTGAATAATCATAGGTGACGGTTGATATTGTTCACCTGTCACCTATGACTAATTAGTGATTAGTCATAGGTGACGGATGATACTCTTCAGCTATTACCTATAACTAAACTGTATATATTCGTCCCATCTCTCCCGGTGTCATTTTGCCTAAGTCCTAGCCCTAATTGGCACCCTCCAGCCTCCTCGTCCATGAGCCCATGCTGCCGTCGTCGACGTCCTCTCCTTCGCACATCGCTGCCATCGATGCCCTCTCCTCCACGCACCGCCGCCGTTGACGCCCTCTCCTTCATGCACCGCTGCCGTCGATGCCCTCTCTTTTGCGTGCCTGAGCAGAGCAACAGCAGTTGCACTACCAAGCCAGGCCACCATCTCCCTCACTGACTGCCGTCGGGATCCATCGAAGATCTGCGCAAGGAGCTCCCCGACCTCTCCCTCAAGCCAAAGCCTGACACGCTCCCCCAACCGTGTGTCTCCTTCCTCTTCTCCGGCAGCCGCCCGACCTCCTCCACGGACCCCCTCCGTCAACCGCCACCTCTGGCCGCCCTCCAACCGAGCCAACCAAACCATGATCCCCCCCCCCCACCGAGGTGAAGCTCGCTGGCCCCTTTCCCTTCCCTAGCTAGATTGTTTGGCTTCCAATAGACATGTAACTATTTTGGAAGATCACAGGCAAATAGAAATTTACTTCAATGCACTAGCTAGATTGTTTGTCTTGTTGTCAACTCTGAGCCTGCTAGCTAGCACCCCTACAGTACCACGGCATGAGTTTGATATCTGAAGTACTCCTGGTTTGCCTTATAGCATCTGCTAATAATAAGATTGCATAAAACTTGGATGATCTACATTGCAACTGGACTCATGCATACACATATTTTCCACATACATAGTTTCACGGATGCATACACATCTTTGCCAAATATATAAATTTCCATGGATGCAAATTAGTGGCAAAACTAAAATACTGAATAACATACATTGGCATTTGGTAAGCAGAGCAACATGAACCATAAAGCAGTAGTGCAGTACTCAAATGATAATCTAGCATGTCCCAAATTTAAGATTAGTTTTGATGGATTAAAATTATATATATATATATATATGCTATGGTTACTCCCCCCCCCCCTCTTAATATAACACAAGCATGCATATGTAGTCATGATGTCATTTCATTAGTTTTATTTCTCTAAGTACGAGATTTGAAAGAATGGTGCAGACAAAAAGATAGATTGTGTAAAATTACTAGAACATATTTCAAATGTGTTGCTTTGTACATATACATATAATTCATTTTCAATACTCATGATTCCTTTCCTTTCCTCTATTAAGAATATAATATACTACACTTGATCCTGCCTTCTCTACTCTTCCATTTTAAATGATAATCTAGTGTATCATCTAGATTGTTTATAAATTCTTAGTTTTTTCTAGGCAAACAATAATCTAGTGGTTGATTAAGTACTATATGGCAGAAGAGGACAACAACCCCTAAGAAAATACAAGCACAGCGGATGCTCACACTAGAGGTCACCCCCGGAAACATATGGGGCGGATAGGAGCCCAAGCCCGCACCCGTCATCCTCCTCCAGCAGCAGTGGAAGTCAGCACTCATGGCACAGCCTGAGCCCTATTCTGTGTGAGCCTCTGAGCCGGCATCAGGAAAGTAGCTCCGGCTATGATCCCGCTGAAGAGGTATTGAGATGAATCAATGTATTTCATACTTCTTGAACGGAGGAATATTTTTTGTTCATGTCAACCCCCCTTGTTTTCTCTCTAGATGGAGGAAGTGCAGTCTCCAAGTTAGACAGCTGGTAGTGGTGCATGAGCTCAAAAGCCAAGGTCACAAACACAGTGGCCGACGAACAAGGTTACCGTCACGGGAATCGATGCTGACAAGCTACCTATAGATGAAAACCTTGAATAGCTTCAGAGAGTCGCATGGCTCATTGCTCGGGAGAGGGTACCAATAATGATTAAGTTTGATGACCTCAGCGACAAAGCGAAGAGGGACTTGGTCAATAATGACATCAAGGAGTATCTGAAGTACCCTAAAAACATGACTGAGCGTCAAACGATCACCACGGTCAATGCATCAATGAAAGCGATTGCAAAACATCACCGAATCTTTAAGAGCAAGCTTGTTAATTGGTACTCAGCTAAAGTGGTGACGCCATTCGACCGCTACAAGCACTTGAAAGTGGAAGATTGGGATGCTTTTGTGCAAATGAAGAGCTCAGAGCAGTTCAAAAAAGAAGAGTGAGGAGAAGAAGCAGCTTCGGATTAGGAACAAGCACAACCACAGGACCGGCACAACCGGGTACATGGGGAAAAGGGTGAAATGGTAGGCATAGGGTGAAAATTTAGCCAAAGAAGGCCACGAGAATCCTTTGTTGTAATTCCCATGATGGTCACAGTCATATTTACATGCAAGGGGTGAGTTGTCCGAAAGCGAAGAAATCATATTTAGAAACAGTGAAACCTAGTCAATTGCAGAAAAGGTAAAAAAAAAAAAGACAGCCATATCTAGTCAAGGTTCTTTCACTAGGGTTATGGAACAGAATGTTCTCTCAGTGGCACTGGGAAACCCAGAGCACCCAAGTCAAGTGCGAGGTGTATCCAGTTCCCAGGGCTGGAAATACGGCTTTCCCGAAGACCTTAGAATGTATAGGAAGAGGAAGAGATCGGGTGCAGTGGATATGGATGCATTGACACGAGGCATCACCCAGAAAGTTCATGCAAACATCATGCAAACTCTTGCAGCACAACGAATAGAGATTTTCGCTCAAAAGGAAGCTAGCCCCAGAAATGCACGGAAGAATAGTTGCACCTCCAAGGAGCTCGATCAACCAGTAGCCACAGTTATTGAGCCGGATACGATTGACCTACTAGAAGGGCCCTACAGCCTTGTAATTAGGCCTGGCGGGTATTACATTGAGATTGCAAGAGGTCAGGTGCTTCCAGACATCCATATCTTACACACGGTTCCATATGTGCTATGGTTATAGTGGACATGGTACATAGCAATGCCACCGATCACATGTTGGAGCTCCCCTCCAATGATGAACTCACAACTTTGGGTGAAGCTCTTCGTCAAAGGATCCAGTGGAAGAGGGGCAACATCGTGGTCTCCAGTGCATCCCAGTCTGGACGAGCTTCACGTGCACCGTCGCCATGCCCCTTACTTCTAGAGAAGGCATCTTCTGCCTTTGAAAGTGCATCTAGGCCCCTTTGTGGGGTTTGGCTAATTGATGATAAACGATTAAGAGACTAATGAGTTTATCAAGATTATGAACAGGTTTTAGTCCTACTGAAAAGGTTAAAAGAAGTTGGCATCCCTCAAAAAGAAAAGAGAAGCAGCATGAAGAAACTCAATAGGGTTTAATTAATTTTACTTTTGAATTTGAGTTTAGGAATGCCGTACTATCAAAAGGGATGCATTTTGATAGTCTTGCTAGTGTTTCAGTGCTCAAAGTATCTTTTTAGAATAAAAAATTGAGAGACACAATCACTCATGGGCACTGGGAAAAAGGGCAGAGTTGTTTGAGCTTGGAGTCTCCGGGTTAGCCTGGATACTCCGGATTCTGTTAGTGTCCCGGAGTCTCTGAGTGAGACTCCTAGAGAGGGTCTCTGTCTGGCATAAGTCTGAGCCTGGAGTCTCCGAGTGAGACTCCGAGAAAGAGTCTCTATTTGTCGAACGTGCTAAAGCTGGAGTCTCCGAGTCCTGATGCTTTTGGACCCTCCGGGCATCCACTGGACTGAGATCTCGGCTGTTTCACAAGTGTTACCTGGAGTCTTCGGGTGAACCTGGATACTCCGGGTCAGTGTAAAAGTCCTGTAACGACTAGTTCCTGACATGGTTGGTGCATGTGTTTCTGTGCTACCTGGAGTCTCCGGGTGAACCAAGATACTTCGAGTTTATTCGAAAAGCACTGTAACGGCTAATTTTTTGGGGAATGGTATGAATACCTCTTCACCCCCTTCATTCAATGCTGCTGAGCTACCTACGAACAAATACCTTAAAAGCATTCAATAGCCCTCCCAAACCCCTCTAGTGCTTTGATCTTTGCAAGATTTCAGAGTTAGGGTTTGGGGAGTGAAATCTAGAGCAAGAGAGCAAAAATCCAATCTTTGAGCATTTGAATTCTTTGCCAAGCTGTGATTTGCATTCTTTACTCTTGAAGCTTCGTGCTTCTAGACGGCAAGGAGTCACCCGGAGAGCACCCAATTTTTGTGGAGTGCCATGGGAAATTTGTATCACCCTTGATTTGAGTAAGAACTCTAGCTCGATCTTTGTGGTCGCTTGGGTGAGGATAGGGTTGAAAGAGACCCAGCTCTTTGTGAGCTCATTAATAGAGACGTAAGCATTTCTTTGTGAGGTGGTCGAACTTCGAGAACAAATATTGTCTCCATTACTTTCTTGCGCTTTACTCGTTCAAATTGATATTTGGGGATTTGCCCCAATCTTGTTGCTTGTGAGTACTTGGGTGCAGGTTGTTGTTGAAAAGGAGCGTATACATCTTATAGAGCATGTGTTAACTCGTAGACCAAACTAGACTTGCTTAGATTCACTTTGATTTCGAGTTCCTATATAGTCCGGATAATCCGGGTGAACTCGGATACTCCGGAACCTAGAGTATTCGGATTAAGCCGGTGTTTCCGGACACTGTCTGATCTGCTACAAAGTTTTATTTTTCAGAAACGACTATGCACCAAGGTTCACGTTACCGACCGGAGGTCGGTTACCGACCTCCGGCGGTAACCGAAAAACCGTGGTAACCGTGGTTACCGGTCAAAAATTAAAAAAAATTCGGAGAAAATTCATTCGGCAAAATTTGAATTTTTGCGAAAAAAATCGTGTTTTTGCCCTCTCGGTAACCGGTCGGTTTGGACCGGTTACCGAGCGGTTTGCTCGATAAATCGAGCGGTTTGGGCGGTTACCGATAGGTCGAATACCGACCGAATTGATGCGATTACCGATCGATTTTTAGCGATTACCGACATGTGTGGATGCATTATCAATAATTAAGTTGAAAAATCATAATAAACAAATAATTGCCCACTAAATCATGAGGAAAAATAGTATATAACCATGATATGTTTTCTAATATCATATAAAATTTTGGCATGACCTTTGCTAATTTTTTATGTTTCGAAGGCAACAAACAGATAGTAATAGCAATTCAAGCACGAACATATAATTATTGTTTCGAATATATGCGTATATTACATATGCAGTGCCTGAAATTAATAAATATATATGTTACACCCTCGCCTGTTATAGAACAAATGATCAGACCTCAAAAAGAAAGAAGTATGACAATAATAAATTCATTGCAAACTAAATCACTCACCCCATTTTTGTGTTTCTTTAACTGCAGCGATAAAGAATGCATCGTCCGCCCTTCTGCCAGGAATGCCTGAAGTGTGAAAAAATTTGGACCATGCCACACCAATAGCTTCCTTCGCTTTCTTTCCCTTGGCACTCCATGACCCGGTGTCAATCATCGGTTGCACCCTATCACAGTGTACAACATTTGATCCACGCCCTGCCAAATGTTCTTTTAACCTTGTGGCACCACCGCCTCTCTTCGACTTATTGCAATAATTACACCTAAAACCCGGGGCCAAATTGTCCCCATGCTGCCACACCACATCTTTATCTGTTATCGATTAATTTGCAATTTTTCTGTAGGAAGAAGAAATCTCGAAGGTTAGCCTACTAATACATATGCCCACATGTGTTCAAATCATTACCCAACTCAATTGAACAAAAATTATCAATGCTTATCCAACTAATAAACTTATTTGACCGAATATTAGCATCATATACACCTAAATAACCGATTATGTAGCACAAATATTACCATCATTCACATGTACATGGACAATTCAATGTAATAAGGTCTATAACTCAACGAATCACCCAAACTCATCACCGAACAATGCATTTTACACAAAAAAAAAATTACTACACAGTTCACAACAGAACTAATAACGCAATGCATCGTCAAAATAACACGATACCGACCGTTAAAATGCTAAAATCGCGCTAACTACAGCGGTTACCGACCGTTACACTGCATAAATCGCGCAAAATGAAGCGGTTACCGACGGGGTTGAAGCGGTTACCAAGTTTGCGCCAAAATCCACAGACGAGCTGGGCCACAGGTCGGTTACCGAATTAATTCGGTCGGTAACCGAGTATAAACCACCGATAACCGTTGCTTGACCACCGGATTTGCGCCGTCCTTCGGCGGATTGGATCGGGATGTCGCCGGCGCCGCTCGTGGAGCTTCTGCATTTGCGGTGGGTAAAGTGTAGCGCTGCCAGGACGCTCCAATCCGACGCCACCTTATCCATTCGCCGTGGGCTGTAAATGGGGCCATAGTCCACTGTTCATTCGGCCCAGAACAGAAACGAGCCCATTACAAATATGTCCGAAGTTTTCCCATCAATTTGGATGTCCAAACGATATTTGTTTCAAGTTTGGTTTTCACAGATACTCTTGAAATTACCTCTAGTTTTTTATCAGATTTTTTTTTTGGATTTTTTAATTTTTTTTCAAAATCGGTTTGAATTTTTTGAATTCAAATTCGGTAACCGAACGATTTTTGAAATTGAGCCGCAGCGGGAAGGTCGGTAACTGTGATTTTTGGGTGGTTACCGTTGCATTTTTGAACCCTGCTATTCACCCCCTTCTAGTCGACATCAAGTACTTTCAGCCTTCTCCTCCTCTAGAGAAGCCAGCTTCACTACCTTCTCCTCCTCATTTGGCAGCCTCGCTTCCAGGTCCAATTCCGTCTCCCCCAAAGAGCCCAAAGAAGAAGGACAAGAGAGAAAAGAAGAAAGGCTCTAAGAAGCACCTGCTGAAGAGGTTGAATGCTATTGTTTCGGCGAAGAAGTCCATGAACATTGGAGCAGCATGGACTAGCACCAATATGAAATTCTAATATGGGAAGCCCTTGATGACGGTAGATGACCTAACAAGGGTGGGAAAAGCATGTGTTGACCTGCATAATTACTACATGCAGACTTCTAGAGACACCAAGACTCAATCCATAGTCGTACAATACAAAATGATGACATTTCTTAACTGAAGACGGATACTTCCTTGTAGGTTTCAATGACTTATATGACCTATTCAACCTTGATGCCTTAGATGTATCGTTATTATGGATCTTCACATTGTAAGTTCCTTGAAACTAGACATTAATTAATTAATCTCACTAAGTCTTAAATCTAACTATATTCTTATCTGTAGATACTTGATCAAAGAAACAAAGAAGAACAAGTAGCCCATCGTATTTCTTGACCCTAAGGCCATTACAATCTCGGTCATCCAACTTCATAGCGACTACACTGTGGACTATGTGGCCAAGGTAATGCAACGATATTTAAAAATGGATTACCTATTAGGAGCCCACAACACCGGCGGTCATTGGGTCTTACACAGCGAGTTGCACTATAGAAACTCTAGATTGTGAGGTCTTATGTAATATGAATTGATTAGAACTTTGTAACCTTTGCGATTCTGTGATGAAGTGAGTTCTTATATAAGTGTGTTTATCTATATGAATTTAGATATATTGATGTTGTTTGCAGGACAAGATGATTGCCTAATCCTGACTATACGCCAAGATGTAGCCAGGAAACAGGACAATCCTGCAGGGTAACCTACACATAAGTGATAGGTAACCTCTTCACCCCTCACTTATATGAAAACATAAGTAACGAGTAACAAGGTTACCCGTCACTTATGTGAATGTTACTCACCACTTATGGTTTTATATAAGTGACAGATGAACATGTTACCCGTCACTTGTGTTTTAATATAAGTAACGGGTAACATATTAACCCATCACTTATGTCTAATGGATAACTAGGTTACTCGTTACTTATGTCTTTCTCCTAAGCATATGGGAGATGCATGTCAGTGATGGGTCGCAGTTACGATATGTCACCTATGACCTTATCGGTGACGGATCTGAAACCATCACTTATGACTAGTCATCAGTGACATATTCGAGGTGACAGGCACGAGACCTGTCATGATCGCACCTGTCACCTATGACGATTATTACCAGTCACCTATGATTTTTTTTTCACATGGTGAATGTCGATCCATCCATCACGCGCACAAGAACGTGCATGCCGGAATCTAATCCTCCCCAATAATCAGACCCGTGATTGGCTCGCACACATTAATCAAGCTGTTGGGTCACGCCATTAATTTTTGCATGCACCATCGATCATATAAAGCGCGCGAGGAGCTTGCTTGCGGTCGAGGCCTCCTTCCCATGCACTTACTCCCACAGCAACCGTGTCTCCCTGGTCCTTCCATGCATGCACACCCATTCATCCATGCTGCGTTTGCAAGCAAAGGCCGGGTAGAAAAGGTCACTAGGTCATCAGGTTCCTTGACGGGTCGGTCGATCGATCAGTGTGTGTGCAGCACGCAAAGGCCGGGTAGAAAAGGTGACGAGGTATGTAGAACAGCACAGCTCGTGCATCGATAACAATGGCATCGAACCAGCTGAAGTAAAAAAGATAGGCTACAACCAAAGTAATTACACCGCCACGACTGCAACCAAATTGAAAGTATCATGGAAAAAATTTCCCCACAAAAAGGGGAAGAAACATATATAGCAGCAGAACAGATAAAAACGGACCAGCACTTCCAACATGGTAATAACTTGTGACAGATGAACAGGTCCCACATAGTGACTGTCAGCTACAGACAAGCCACATTGAGCAAAGGGGAAATTAGTTATGTAGAGAGGCAGGCAGACAGATATACTCTTTTCCACAATATAATTTCGCACCCAAACCAGCAGCTTACACGTCGCTGCACACAGAATTACAGGCTCCATAGTCCAACCCCTGATCAATATGGTTTTCCAGGTTGATCTCTCACAGAAAAGTATGGGAGAAGCAAATTGAATTTCTAACTTCTCAATGCACTATAGATTTATGTAAAAGGCCGGCGGTCTATACACTCCTATTTGACACTTGCTGATTCCTTTTATCTAAGAACATTCAAAGACATGAGCTAAGATTTTATACATCTTGATCTCCCCAAGAAGAAACAAATGAAATAAAAGGCTACATAAAGATAGGACTACCCAAAAAGAACGAACAAAATTGTAACGAATCAAAACCTATGTACGTAGCCCCTAAAAAATAGCTATTCCACATACTTTCCTGCACTTAAAGGTTCTGCATATATCTCGATTCCGTCGAGTGAACCCGATCGTTGTCTTGGCCACTCTCAGGCACTTGCTTGCCGGGGCTGATCACTGGAGGTGACCATTGATCTGGGACAACAAGAAAGTAGGCGGACATGGCTTTCCTGAACCGTTTCTTGTACTGCTTTGGTGAAATTACTGTTGGCGATACGTTCTTCAGTCCGCCCAATATTCCTGAAGCTTTCACCCATGTCTCTAGGTGTTTGTCCCATGTATATTGCCTCATAAAATCTATGATTCCCATAACAAGCTCGTGTCTTTTCTCATCAACACCAACAAGCAAAGAGTAATCCATTACATCAATGGACTGCACAAAATTTGCCAACATTTTTGTCAGAAGTTGCACAGATTTATTGTAAGATCAAAAGGTTAGCGCATTGACTAAGCATGAATTCTACTCCCTCTATTTCTTTTTATAGGGCGCATAATGATTGGAAAAAGTCAAATTTCATAAGTTTTGACCAACATTTAGTCAAATTCACATGCATGTTTAGTGTACAAAAGTTGTATCAATAGATTTGTATTTAACAGATCTTTTAATACGATATTGATTTTATAGCAATTGATAATATATTGTATCATAAATTAATGGTCATATACTTTTGAAGACCTTTTCAAATCCTAAAACACCCTATAAAAAGAAACGGAGGGAGTATAAGATAACAGCATGCATAAAACATAAAATTAGTCGAGTTTCTAAATGAGGCACCGATTTTAAGCAACCGTCAATAAGTCACGTCCTTTTGATTTGCCATGTGTGGTATTCGGCATTTAATATAATGATTTTAGATCTCCCATATCCCTATAAGTTTTCTTCAAGAAAAGAAAACTTCTTCTATCTCGACAATAGCAGGCTTCAATTACCAACATTACAACGAGTAAAATATTAATAGTAGCAGAGTTGAGTAGTTGAACACCAAGAGAAACAAATTCATGAGGCACCATATTTAAAAAATAATATGGTGAATCTCCTGCTGCACCAACACTTCTACTAACTGGTTTGTCTGTTCCATTATACATTCTGTCCGGACTGTAACAGTACTTTGAAATATAAGATGCCTACCTAAAATGTTAGGGTCTATTTTTTTTCTCCATATTGTATTATATGGCACTTAGAAGACATCAACCGTTATAAATGTTGTTAGTAAGAGATCAAACTTTGGATTTCAAGCATTATGTATTTGTAATATGACTTCATCGTTGACAATGGCAGATGGGTATGTATGAGTTTATAACAAAAGAACCGATAGGTAAGAAACATTGGGTGCAGCTAATTATAAATATTCACGGATTTGCTTGGTGTATGAGTAACAATGGAATTTCTAGGGTTTTCATAAAGAACGCTGGTGCCTCGGACTATAAAAATGCCACTCATGGTGGTCCACGCACAACAATCCTGATCGTTTTAGAGGGAAATGCATGTAGTCCTTTCCATTCATACTATAAAAAAGAAGTAGCTTCTCATGGTGGTTGTAAATTTTTGTACCTAACAACAACCATATGTTAGGACTAAATGATCTAAAGGAATAAAATAGGTACAAAAAATGTAAGCAAGTGATTTATACTCACAGCAAGAAATGCAGTATCATTCCAAACAGCTCTCTCTATTAGCCGTTTTGCCCTGTTTCCGACAAAAATAGGGGATGTAGGCATCGCTTCGATTAAGTTCTGATCAAGAAGTACTTTGTCGCTACCATTAGAGTCTGGGTTATATCTTGATCTTGTGGAACCCTTCAAATCATACAATCTTGTCACATGACGTTCAAATAAAAGATTTTCCATCACCAGAACATCCATCTTCATCTCCTTACCACCTTTCAGGCTCTTAACCTATTCAGTGTAAAAGGATTAGGCTATGCATAAGTGACCTCATAAAAATTACTTCAGAAATAAAAAATAAAAAACCAAAGTGGCATTACGGCCAAGATATCTGGACTAAAGAAGATATGATGTTACCAAGCCTTTTAACTATAGGAGGCCACAAATGTTGGATGGAGAACAGTTTGGATTTTGGATCCAACTGCCAGCATCATTTCGAGGTTGTTAGATTATTCAATGGTTGGCTTCGATAGAAAATAATACCGTGCTAACAGAGAGAAATAAAATTTTGCAAAGAGGATATTATGGCAGTATAGCTTGCATAAAAGAATTCCAAACTTAACATAGAGCTCATGGTGCTATTTTGCTTTGCACTGTCAATAGTTCTGTATTTTTTTTTGTTGCAATCGGATGGTGTTATAACCTAGTAAAACAAAAGGCAAGTAAATTATATATATGTGTATATATTTAGTTTCTCCATCTTCTCACAAATGTATGTCCCTTCGACTTTGCAAGGCCTCCAAGATGTGACTTTGGCAACTACCTTTTCTAATAGACTAAGTTAGCAAAGAAGTGAAATATTAGAAAATTACTTCGGGTGACAAATGCACAGGTTACGTTTTCTACAGGATCAAACTAGCAGTCATAGTTGGGATAATATGACAGTATGCATATATCAGCAGCGTGCATTTGTGAATGAAAGGAGTACTTATCCTCCCCTACATTCATTAATCAATTCATTTTCTGAGACAGCTACAAATACTAGATGGGTTGTTCACTTTCATCACGGTAAGTTTGCAATCAATCTAGGCTATCCAATCTAAAATCTAACAATAAAGCATGAGAACATACATACTCCGTAAACTGGAAAAATTGTAGTTTAATTGGTCCTAGGCACACAGCAATACAATAAAAAAGAATAATACAAATTACCTGATAAATACCAAGAATTTTTGCAATGCAAGTAGGACTGCCAGTGCCAATTGACTCAGATATATATTTGAAATAGTCTGGAGCGAATTTCATGAAGGACTCTAATTCGGTTTTGGTAACCTGCTTAATTATGAACCTATCATCCAGTGATTTTGCAAAGAATACATTGCTTTTGCCTCCTTGAGCACCCCATTTCTTGCAACGACTTAGTGACCTGACAAAATCACGCTCTGATGGACAGCATATTCTCCTCAGGGCATCAAATTGTTTTGCATAATAACAAATTACAGTGTACTTCACCTGTCCTAGAGGACCTTCATCCCCAAAGTTCACCTTAATGTGATTTACTTTTCTATATCCATGTGAATCTGAAGTGGATGTGTTCTTGCTTCCTGACATGGAGAGGATATTGTCCTCTGTAGAGACAACAATTCTTAGAAGTTCCGAAGTAGTTTCATCCAAGGATTCAGTTAATGAGGCACTTCTCACGTCACATAATGGGAGTGCAATGTCTATTGTATCTCGTTCCAGTTCATCTGACAGCTGAAGATGGTATTCATGAGAGGCAAGTGCATAAGAGATGATACTAGTAGGTTCATCGTCATAAACTCCAACAACAGTGTCATTGATGCCAATTGGAAAGAGAAATTTTGGCCAAATCTGACGCTCTACTGCCCTTAAGAAAGAAGTGTAAACAGGGCTATATTCAATGAGAGCATCAAATCTGTTTGAACGATTCCACTGCTTATTGAGAGAATGGTAAAACTGCAAGAAAGGCATACCTATCCAATTAGAATGGTCTTCTGCACTGTCCTCTAGCTTGTTCAGCAATACAGAGGCATATGAAGGTGTAACATCACCCATATGCTCTTCTGAGTCCTCAGAGGACGCTATGGGATCTGGCATGGTTAACTTGCTAGAAACAGGATCATCTTTACCGGTCCATTTCACCTCAAGAGCGTTAGTCACATCTAATAAACTGGGAAACTGCCCTTCTGAAAGGGTGCGCTGAGTGACAAGATCTGTCTCCAAGGGAACAGTCTCCCCGCTCACACTGACACTACTGTACAGAGGAGATTTGATGTCTCTCTGAAGAGAGTTGGGTTCACTTGTGAGCATTTGCTGGTAATGATTGGAATTGGTATTACTAGCATCAACTGCAGGGTAGTTCCCTGCATCAAAGCTCCCCTGAAGGCATTCAACAAATTTCACATCTTTATTGGCAGCCTCATTCCCATTTGTTATGCCATTTGGCTCAGCAACACTATCTACAGAATGAATCTTATTCTTGTCTCCTTGCCTGCAGTTATATAACTCATGACAACTCCTATCTGATTTTGCAGCAAATACAAGTCTTTTATCCCACAAGTATGAATGGAAGAGTAACTGTCTCCTCAGCCTATTGATCTCAAGAATGTCTGGTTGACCTTTCTGCACCTCCTTTTTCAAAACTTTATTCAGACATCCCTAATTAGTACAAATGGAAATCAATCAAGTAATCATAAACGATGCATACATCCAGATTAGAACCACGAAATGGCAAAGTTTGTGCATATGCTTCAGGTATACTTGATGAGGTCACACATCTATCGTAAACTACCCATTTAGTGATATCACGCTACGATCATATTGAGAACTACCTCCACATGTATTTTGGGAGTTTTTCTAGTCACTTTGATGCCAAACCAAACAGATGGTTTGCACTAGAATGTCCCCTACCTATAACATCCATAAGCTATATGATTAAGGCTAAAAATTAATGAGAGAGACACACACATAGGTCTAGTGGTGTGTAGACCTGGCCCACTTGGGCTGACAGGACGGCCCGGCTAGGCATGGCATGGTTAAGGCACGGCCCGTCAGGCATGGCTAACTAAACAGGCAGAGCCATGCCAGGCCGCGCGCCGGAGGCGTGGCTTACGGCACAGCCCGTAAGCGACCGTGTCGTGCCGGGCGGCCGGGGTGGGGCGGCCAAGGCGGGGGCGCGGTGGGGCACACAGCAGGGCAGGGCGTAGTTGGCCGGGCGGGGCGCACGGCAGGGCAGGGCGTAGCCGGCTGGACAGTGTTGGCATGTTGTGCCGAGGCTCGGCCCAGGCACATTATAACAACCCAAATTCTTAAAACCAAGACAATTAAAAAAATTTCAAAGAAAATAAAAGAGTTTTCCAAAACTAAATAAAATCTCTAAGTGTGTATGTGTGCTTTTATACATATATATACATGTATGAGAATATGTGTTATGTGTATAAATACATATATACATTGAGGGCTATTTTCTTATAAAAGAATATCTATATATACGTATGTATATATTAGTTGATTGCTTGATTGCTTCATTGATTATGTGAGCTAATACAATAATAGATATATAGTGTATATGCTGTATATATATATAAATACATGGTATATACAAGAGGTAATAGAAAAGGAAAAGGGGAAAAAGCTTTTGGTTTAACCAGGCCGAAGCCCATCTTCCTCTCCCTCTTTTCTCCCCCCCCCCCCATCCGGCCCACCCGATCATAGGCAGCCCAAGCTAGCCCCTCTCCTCCCTTCTCCCCGCCTGGGCTGGAGCTAGCCCAACGTTCCCTTTCTCTGGGCTGCTCGCGCGCCTCTGCCCAGCTGCAACCGTCTTTGCCCGCTGTTGGAAGCGCATCGTGCCATCCTGCCTTCCCTCCAAGCCGATGACCAGCCGGGCCCGCCTGTCATGCCCTTCTCCTACCTTGAGCCGGAGACCGCCTCCTTCATGAGATCGAGCCGACCGCAAATCCGCGCCAATTCAAACGGGAGATCCTCTAGAAGCTCTCCAATTCGAATCCTCGTGAGCCCCGAAACCCATACCAGCCTTATCTCTAAACCCCGTGTGTTTAAATAAGAGGTCGAGCTCGGATTTTAGCCGCCACTGCCTGGAAACCCTAGCCATGTCGACCATGGACTCCACCGCGCCCCGGGTATAAATAGTTAGCTTGAGACCCTCCCCAAAACACGCCGCACCTTTCCCCTAACTCGCTGACGCGAGGGTGACTCTGTAGAGCCCTGTCATGACGCCGAAGCCGCCATTGCCGCCCTTCGGTCAAGCTCGTCAATTTGCCGCCTCTGCGCCGCATTGCCATCTCCAAGCCACCTACAAGCTCCGCTATGGCCCCCTGAGCACGCCTTCGCCTTCGCACTCCGGCTGTTGGAGCGTCACCGCCGCCGAGCTCCGAGAGCTCTAGCCGCTCCTTGCCGTCGCTGCGCCGCCGTGGACCGTCTTGACGTCGATGTGTACCTTAGGTAAGTCCGCCATGCTGTCCTGTTGCTTCTCCACCACTCACCTACGAAATCCGAGGCCGGCAACGAGCTTTGCGCTTCGCTCCGGCGAGTCCGCCGCCACATCCCGAGGTCCCTCCATCGTGCTGCCGTTAGCTTCGGCTGCCTAACTCTTCTCATCCATCGGATCCGAAACCAATGGCCTAGATTAGAAGATCTTCTTACCCCTTCGTGAACCAATCAGAGACAGCCACGTGGCCTTCATAAATCCAATCAGCACTGCTGCGCCACCTCACCCTGCCATGTTAGCAAATTCGCTGATGTGCCAGGCCACCTCAGCAAGAAGCCCAGTCGGCGTTATTTTCTTTTTAATTGTTGTGATGATGTCATAATTGATATATATTGCGCGATAAATAGATTTTCTAGTGTAAAAATAATTCTAAAATAGTAATAAATAGGAAATTAATTTCTAATAATGATTAATAAAAATTTATAGGTTTATTTAATTATGTTTAATAGTTTTATAATTCTATAAAGTGTTTCCTTAGTAGAATAATTCCAACAAAAATGTTTTCTCCACAATAAACATAATTCTGAAATTAGGATAATATTTCGTAAAATAGTTTTCATGATGTTTATAGTGTTTTGTAATGTTATTTAATTCTGTTACATGTTCAAATAAATATTTGTTAATTTTGCTTAATGTTTTCTATGGTTTAAATTATGTTTGCTAGAATAAAAATAATTTCATAAATAGGATAGAAATCAGAAATGGTTCTTACATGTTTAATAATATTTTTATGATGTTAATTAGTTATGTTTAATGTTTTAATATAGCTTAATAATTAAAAGTAATGCTAATAAATACCAGAAAATCCTAAAAAATCATAGATGACTCTAGAAAAGTTCTATAAAATTGCTAGCAACATAATTTCATCTGTAAATAATCTTTTTTGTCCTATTTTAATCTTTATAAAATCGCAACTTGTTAAACGTTCTGTCTTGACCCATTTTTTCGCCGGGTTGTCCGGAAAAGCGTGATCTTATCTGTGATGATATTTGTTGTGTGATATTTGGTTCTTTTTGGATCTTGATGTTTATGTGTTGTCTTTTTTCTTATGTTGGCGAGTAGACGCCAATATTCTAGAGGAGCTACAAGAACTACAAGATCCAAACTTCGCTGAAGACCCAACTGAGACGAGTAAAGGCAAGCTGTGTTCTTGATCATATTTATCCCAGTTTTATAAATATTTTATTTTACAAAAATGCATGCTAATAATATGTTGGGAATCCCAAGTGCTACGCTTTACCCTTGTTTTCCCCTATCATCTTTGTTGCCATAGTATGATTTTTTGTTATAGATAGGTAGATGATGCTTAGCCTTGTTCTGGGATGGTGATCATGATAACTACTCTACGAAATTGATAATAGTCCTATACAACAATAATAAAATATGATGGAATAATTTTTATAGCAACATGGTATAGGGATTTGAGCAAGTGGTGTGATGAGGCTGGTGTGTGATGGGAAAGTGGTAGTCCTCCTTAAATCTAAGAACCGATTTATGCAGTGACCTTTCTGTGTTCATAGTACAACCATAAGCTTGATATGAGATAGGCCTAACCAATTAATTTGCTAATCTCAACATAGTGTAGATCAAGCAAAAGAGCGGTGAATGGATGTAATATCTTGGGATCCGAAAGGCGTAAGAGGGGGCTTTCGTTATTGAGGTGGAATCACAGGCGGTGAAACCTTAGCGGGTAGACATGTGCTGAGAGGGCATTGTAAGGGCTTTGTAGTGATCTCCTGTCAACACACCTTAGGTAGTGTGTAATGTGCTTGGCTGGCACTGCAAAATGTTGACTTAGTCACCTACTTGCGGGTGATGAAATCAGGACTTGTGGGTAAAGTACAATCTCTACAGAGTTAAAACTGAATATTCAACCGTGCTCACGGTCATGAGCGACACGAAAAACCTATCATGATTATAACTTAATGTTTTGGTTAGTGGGTCAACTGTGGTGGAGGGAACCATAGTTGAGGTGTGAATCAATTACGATGGTGGGAATCGTGGTTGAGGTGGTTTGTCAATGGTTCAACCTTGACAGTGGGAGCCATGGTTGAGGTGTTAGGTGTTCAACCTTGATAATTAGAACCTTGGTTGAGGTGGTCAGTTGGTCAGGTCAGGATGGATGAAATCTTGAGGTGGTTGGATTATAATCATTTATTTAATTACTATTTCTTTTCAATTGCTTTTGAAATAAATGTTGTTTCATGCAAAAGAGTCGTATCAACCCTATTTTTGTTAAAACCTTCATATACATATTATCTTCCTCATAACTTGTTGAGTACGATATGTGCTCACACTTGCTATAACCAAACACTTAGTTAGGAAAGAATTAGAAGACTTCGTGGAAGATGCATTCTAGGGAGATGTTCTCCGTCGAATTTTCCTGTGGAATTATCGGTGAAGATAAAGACTACGCTTAGGATTCGCTGCAGTTTTATTTGGTTCTTCGACCTTTGAAGGTCTTGTGTAAGACGTTTTATCGAATAAGGTATGGATATTATAATGATTATCATCAATAAAGTCACTATGTGTTAGGAATATTTTCTGAACTCAGCACATAGAAGAGATTGGTTTGTTCCTTGAACCGGTCTCGACACACGTTCCGCCTAACTCTCGGGCCATGCCATGCCTGGACCGTACCTACAATACCGGGCCGCGTGTTGGCCCATTAGGCACAGCCCATTTGGACAGCTTTCGTGGTGTGTATTTTCCATTAGTTGATGTAACAAGTTCAAACCCAATATTTAATGATTATGATGCAAAAAAATCCTGGATCAAAGGGCACTGCACCTCAAATTCTGACTTCTCCTTTCGAAACATGCTTTCTAGTTCAGCAACGTAATTGCTAGATTCCATGTTGAGAGAACTGCCATGAGCCTTTTTATCAGAGGTTGGGTGTAAAGTACGTAATACTTCATCAAAAAGATGCTCTGCCTGGTCAATGACCTATCAAAATTGGTTAGCTATTTAGGCGAAAGGATAAACAATTTTGAAGTAGAAACCTGAACATTGGAGGAAAGAATTTTGATATTATCAGCATCGGTGAATACATATGCAATTTTTATGAGAAAGCCTACTGATTGGATTACGCCACAAACCTCATTTGCTTCTTTTTGTATCCAACCCAAAGGCTGGTGACCAAAATCAAGTTTATGAGGCGGTAAAAGGACAGAATGAACACTAATAGGTGCATATCGGAAGCAAGCTACCATTTTGTCAAACCTGTATATGAAAAATAGAAGAATTTTAACAGCCAAGATACTCACTAATCAAATTTCAGATAAGGTTTGTAGCCATTCTTACATGGTGACTAAGAAAATCGACAGGTTGACCCAGTCTTAGAAGACAAAACATCTGAAGACTGCTTACCCATAGAACCGAAGGCAGTCCCTGTGGAGCGAATGACCGCAACTGGCAACCCGACTAGCAGCTGCATGGTTTGAAAAGCTAAGCTCCAAAAATTTACCTAGTGACAAACCCCAAGCAGCATCAGACATGACAATCCTTTGAGTTGCTGGAGGAAATCCGTTACTCCAGGGGCATTTCAGACACCTGTGCCACATCCAAATCTTGCCATCCCTTTCTCCTGATAAAACAGATTCCGTAAGTTTTCTAACTGATATTGTTAGACTTCCCTGGCGATGAGTATAGCAATGGACATGGGCTTCAGGTGGCTTATCGCAGGATCGGCACTGATAATCCTGTAAATGCATTGTAACTACAGTGAGAAATGAGAACAATGGAAAGCAATAAGTTCACAAGAAACATGGACATGGTGAGAGGAGCAAGAGGTACCTGATCAAACAGGTAGTCCCGCAAAAACCTTCCAAGGGGCTTGTCAAAGTTTCCATAATACTTGATGCGTAATAGCTGGGAACGTTCACAAATAGTCCCTTTCCAAACACATCGTGTGGACCATGAGACTAAGATGCTCTGATGGTCAGAAGCAAAAACTTCTTCCTTATTTGATGCGCTATCATGTTCTTGACTGGTTTCTTGATTCTGTACTGCAGGACTAGACACTGGTTGGACTACAACCACATTATTATTACTGGCAGTTTTCACATTACCGAAGTATTTGAACCTTCTAACGGCTCTTTCAGATTAGGACAACTCAGGATACTAGTGCTAGTCTCAAACATCGTTTGTTGATGATGACTCGATGTTTTGGTTGAATCAGCTGTCACCATGTGGCCATGTGATCTGGTTGAACCATTGTCATGATAATCACCAGAATGCATATGGTTTTTCTCCATAGTAGAATATATAGGTGAATGGTTTGTGAGTACACCATATGTAGCTGTAGAACATACTGAAACAGAAGCTGCAGTTGCAGTGACCTTTACTAGTCCACCACTCCCATGGTTAAAACTACCACTATTAGCACACCAAGGTCGAAAACAACGAGAATTGGTTGTTTGAGAAGTAAGGCGCTCACTAGATACTGGTGGTTCAATCACAGCGGTTTCACCTGGGTCAGATGTCTCCTGACTGTTAGAAACATTAATTGTGAAACCTGGCACTGTCGAAATGGAGCTGTCTGCAGCGGAACGCTTATCTGGCAAGGCTACAATCAATGGAGACTTCAAGGGAAGTTCTGGTAGGGTAGCACCTTCATCTGCAAGGAAAGATGTTTCTAAGGCCAGGTGATATGCTGCAAAAATGCCAGACTGGACCACATGCTTAATTTTCTTTAGCTCATCCAAGCTTCCACCCTTCAGCAGGACCTGCGGATCATATGGGCCAAAATAGTAAGTTCCCGAGATGCACAGATTGTTTGAAGGACAAAAGAAAATGTTACAGCCTTTTAGCTTTCTAAACAGAAAGAAAAACAAAACCTTGCCTTTTTCGCAACCAAGCTTCCCTTTTGCCATTTTTCATGGGTTTGCACGACTATGAGCACCAAGCAAGGGAGACAAGCAAGTTGTTCTCTACATGTCATTATTTGGTGTCCAATTATCCCAGAAGAAGAGTGAAATAGGTTACCACTTACAGTGCAACCCAATGGCTTTGGGCATCCTTCAAAAAACATCATGGTCTTCAGCATTTTCTTCGCCATATTACCCGAGCTAACAGAATGTTCATAGTATTTATCTACATGAAACAACTCACAATAACCAAGCTTCTGAGATGGTAGGAGATCAACAGAAGGAACTATCTGAGCACCTGTGCAACGAGCTATACGCTGCATGAGGGGCTGCTTGATATTTAAAACCAGTGATATGTTCTTTTCTAGAAGCAAATCTTGAGCATAGCGAGAGACTGAGTTCTCAACCAAAAGCAAGTTAGGTTTTTGAGCTACAATCTTTGCGACAGCCATTTTAAGATGATCTGTTTCCTGTATATCAGATTAAAAATGCATATAAGATCAATGAAAGCGTCAGGTTGCATACAAGAACATAGAAAGGTTCACAAACCTGCTGAAGCAAGGTGTCAATACTTGACAGCTGATTCGTGACTCGATGGTACTCAAGAGCTCCTGCAAGTAGGAGGAGCCGGGGGTTTTCTATTCTTGACTTCATGCGCCTATGCACAACATTTTTCTTACAGACTATCCCTTTTACAACAATGCTGAAATAAGTAGGACATAGCTATCAGATAATACATAAACTATTAAGGCTCAATGCAGTATGAAAGAAACAAGAGAAAGTTTAGTCGTCAAGCAAATAACTAGAAGGGAACGCTCAATACTATTTCAGGATAGTTGATGGTAAAAAAGTATGAACAGGATTTATATTAGTTGGATATAGATAGGGGAAAGGCGTTTACAGGAAAGGGCTTCATGCAAGGGCAGATTCACACCCAACGCTAGGGTGGCTGAAGCACTGGCCAGCCCACTTAACCCCATGTAGTATATATTACTTTGGGCCAACAATCTTCAAGCTATATGGGCTAAGAAATTCCCGCATCCATCCTAACGAACAGAAGGCAGCGGACTAGCCCAGCACATTCCTCTTGCGACTTGGAACTGCTTACCAACACTATGCCAAATAGGTTCTCTCTTGGCAAGCTTGACAAAACAAGTAGGATGGATACTCTTAAAGCTACAAGTGATCTCATGGGTTTTGCTCCACCCACCACAGATATGGAGAAATTCAGAAGTAACCAATGAACACTACTACACCAATTGTGATTTATTAAATCCTAGGAAATATTTGTGTACAATAAAATACTGTGATTACCCAGTGTAATGTTATTTCTCTTTATTTTCGTTAAATAGATGTTTGCAAGTAAGTGATGTCGCCATGTTCGGTGGATAAAATCTTCCTTGACAGGGTATTTTCCCTAGCTAGAATACATTGTTTTCATGTGTTTCGTCAATTGTATTTTATACCAGTTGTTATGTACTTTTGCTATGATTTAGTTCAATTTTATACCAGTTTTAGTCTGTCATAATTAGCACATGACATGCTCCATTTTTGGACCCGCCACTTGATTCATGATGAGTTAGTAAGCTTGTAATTGTAGGCTTATAGTTAGTTGACTATATTGTATGAACAAAAGGACCATTCACCTTTCACTGCGGTGCCCACATGCTAAGGACTTAACCTTGACATATCCACCAGGATCCATGCCACCACTTTGGCTTGTGTCTGGCCTGAGGAAATTTGCAGCTTCCCATGATACCGAAGTAACAATCTCCAACCAATCCATGTCGTCACCTTCATGTAATGAAATATTCTCCACCTGTAACAGCTGAGAGATCAAAGCCCTGAAATGTCCATCAACAACATTTTTCATTACTTTCTTATGTTCTTCACTTGACCGATCTCTACTTTGGAATTCTCCGCTACCAAAACTACTTGGGGACCGAGTACGACACTGTTCAAAATCATCTACAGGCTCATCGTCATTGTCTTCACCAAACAAGTCAGTTTCCATCTCATCTTCTGGTTCGGGAGGAAGCCAGAAAAGTTCATACTTTTCAAAATCAACTTGATTTGTATCAGTACTTTCCAGAACATAAATGGATGAAGCAGCCCTGCATTCAGAACTATTATCAGGTTCTGGTTTATCCTCCAGTTTGGCGACGGGCAATGTACTGGGGAATCCTTGATCAATCACATGAGGTAATACCTCTTTAGAAATTATATTTTCTTCAACTGTATGTAATATTGCGGAATTGCAGGATGGATCAAGCTCATCAAACTTATCTGGGCCATAGTATTGTTCATTGTGCTGTTGATGTTGTACCTGCCTATCAGAGAAGTAAGCAGCACATTCTTCATCTTCATCATCACTCCTGATTTAGAATGTCACATGACGAGATAGGCATTAGCCAAGTGTTATAACTTGTGAATTAGTCCAAAACAACATATGAGGACAAAAATAAATGGATATTCAGCGTCACTACAAATGACACTAACAGAGTAATCCCTTTAGGAAAAGAAAATAATAATATTTATAAAAAACATAACAAGATATATTAAAATATAACTATGGAGCATTATATCATTTGAGGTTTCAAACAGGATACCTGTTTGTGAAATAGCCAAACTGAATTGACGAAGAGTCATCTTTGTTTGAAACAGTGGACATACTTTTCTCAGGTGCATGGCTGTCTTGCATATTATGGGAAGTTCTGTCTTGGCAACATTTCGGAGGACTAATGCTGGAAGCACGAGCCACATGCTGATAATTTCCAGTAGAGTAAGAGCCAACTGTTGTGCTAACACTATTAATGGTGATATTTGACTTTGTACTGAACAAACTCGCCTCAGATAGGGACGGGCTGAGCACCGGCAGCACCTGTTTTAAAGCTGTGATTTTTTCTTGTTCCCATTGCTTGAAGCAGAAGTTGCAGACACGAATTTTGTCCCCCTCATCAGCATTTCTGTCAGGGTGACTTGAAACTGGGATGGAGTTCGCTGTGCACTTACCACAGAAAATGCGCCCGCAACGACGACAATGATGCCTGCGGTTGAATATGGTGAATTGTGTGTCACAATCATAACAGACTCGACAACTGTGGTCGGGCATCCAGAAGTCCCTCGAGACATTTTCTGGGTTGGACCCATGTGGCAGCCATGATGTCAAAAGCTTAACTACATCAGCAAAAGTTTTATCTGGGGCATCCATTGGTGGCTGCAGTGGTACACGTCAAAGAAACCCTCATACTTGCATCCTCACCTGTTGCCACAAAAATCTAGCGAGACATCAAGGCACTCGTTACAACTTACAACATAATAAAAAAAAAAGTTGTACGATATACCATATACAATTTACCAACAGAAAAAAATTGTGAACCTAAAAATGATTGTATTCTTTTGCAGCAAGATTTTCCTCAATGAGCAGATGCAAAGAGCATAACAGCATAACAGAACTACAACTGTGATTCATTTATACACTGTACAGTCTAACATGGTAATTACCTACAATCCTTCATTGATCGGATCAAGTTGTCTAAGTTATATAACTTTCTCAGCATAAAAGGAATCTATGGTACGGTTGATACCTAAACAACAACGAAATATCAAGTTTCCCACAAAATTCAGTACCTAATTATCTAATTCGGTCAAATGCTTCTACCAGACTAAAAAAGCATGCCTCTCTGTACGCAATTGTCTTAGAAACCACTCCGAATTTGGTCTCCATTGCAACGACAAGATAGAAGCAGTAATGTCGCCAAGGACTATACCCGGAAAGACGCCCGAGATCGATCACTATCAGACCAAGCGCCACCCGACCGAGTCCCACATTGCATCGGAATCCGCCAAAGAGCCTCTCAGAGAACCTAGATCGAGCAGGTGGCGCGCGCCGCCGCCACCAGCGCCACCGCCACGGAGGGGGCAAGAATTCCTCCGCGCCAAGGGCCAAGGTCTCTCCAATAAGCCAAATAAAGCCGGTCTCAGAGTCCTGTATCGTGCCCCGCGCCCGTGTCGCAGCGAGGCGGCGGGGGCGGGGCGGCAACTCTGAGCGAGCCGGGCATTGGCTGCAGCGGCGCCGGACGGCACGGGAAGTCGCGCCGCGCGGTTCAGTAGGGAGCTCGTGGAAGCGGCGGTGAAGGACGGAGGGACAGCGCAGGAATCCGATCGGGGGAGAGCCGGAAGATCGCAGCTTTGGGTCGCGAATCGGCGGAGGCGAACAGAGAGAGAGAGAGCGCGCGCGCGGCGGACTTGGAGAGAGAAACGGGGAGGAGGGGAGTTCGTTTCTATTTTTATTTGGCTGTTATAACTTTTATTCCACTTAGATTTATGTGGTTTTTGTTGCTGGGGTGGGGCGTGAGGTTGACAGGTGGGGCCGGGAGGCGAGGAAGTCACGGAGTGCCCACAGGAGGATCAGGGAAGGAGATTTTTTATTATTTTGACACTTTTCATCTTAAGATTTTAATACTAAACCCGCAAGACCATATTTCTAGGAATTAACATTATTTCTCACATCACCATAGATGGCATGACAAGGCAACGTTATCAGTCAGATAAAAGACTGATTTCTAAAATTATAGTCTGAAAGGGGTTAGTAATAAATTATTAGAACAGAAAAGGGTCAAAATAAAAATTCTCCTGCGAAGGCAGTAGGTCTGGTTAAACATGGCCAAATGGGCCGTTCGTACCGACCCGGCACGGGCCCGACTCGGCACGATCCGGCTACGGCACGACCCAAACGGCCCATCTACAGTAACAGGCCGTACCGTGCCGGCCCGCGTGCCTTCCCCTCGGCCCATGGCACGGCCCGTCGATAACCGTGTCGTGTCGGGCCGGCCCGGGCACGATTTCGGCCCGACAGTCCGGTCGGCCCGACGGGCCGAAATAGATAAAAAAAAATATAAAAAATGAAAAAATACATAAAATATATATAGAAAATAGATAAAAATATAAAAAATAGATAAAAAAAATATTTAAAAATAGCTAAAAAATAAAAATAAAAATAGAAAATAGAAAATAGTGCCGGGCCGGATCGTGCCGGGCCGGACCGTGCCGGGCCGTGCCGGCCCGGGCTGGGCCGTGCCCGTGCCGGTCCGACTTGACCGGGCCGTGCCGTGCCGGCCCGTCGTGCCGCGCGCTCGGCCCAGGCACGGCCCGTGGCGTCGTGCTGTGCCGGCCCGGCCCGTCGGTAATCGGATCGTGCCGTGCCTGGGTCATGCCTACAGTGCCGTGCCTCGGACCGGCCCAATAGGCACGACCCATTTAGACGTCTTTAGGTCTGGTTCCCATTTATGGTGTGTTCAACTCCAAAGGAACGTTAATTAAATTAAATTAATCAGATTGCTTCGCATCTGTCTAAGTACTTAAATAATGCTAGCATGTGCATGAGGGGAGAGCAATGTGCAAGAATCATGGAAAGTTGTTGGTTTTCAAAGAAAACACACGCCTCATCTCTTTTAACAGATTTTCTTTTATTGCAAACTTTCTGTGCAATGCAGTCTATGCATTTGCGTAAACAATCGTGTTGTTTTATTTAATAAGGATAGCGCAAAACAAGACAGGTAAAACAAAACTTTATTCCATGCATTTATCAACACGAGATGGAACCTAGCAACTAACGTGGGAGCATATTGAACCATGCATTTATGCTCAAGTTTTCTAGGCACAAGCCCGCTAATTGGAGTACGTTCGCACTAATAGCTACTACTTGCAGCACCGATCGAGGGGTGATGAAGAAAACACGCATCGAGTTGGCTAACTCCAGAGTCAAATCATGTTATTCCAAAAGCAGGAACATGCGTGCGTCGTGGACTGGCCTTTTTTTTTCTCCTAATGATAGAAAAACAGCTCTTCTGCTTTTCGGTTAAAAAAACCTCTCTCTTTTACTTTCTTCTCCTTCTTCTAAACAAACAAAATTCCATCACTATGTATTGGTTTGACAGGGAATCATTTCTCACGAACTTAATTTGTCCCTAGGTCTGATGGGTTAGTTTCCTTTAAAAAAAAATTCGAACAGGGGCATAGATTATATTAAAATAATGGTATCGGTAAAACTATGGTAATATCTAAAGGATCTTGGAGATTAACTATATCACACAAATATAAATGCCAATTCTCATCTTCTTATCCCACATGTATCTCCATCACCTTAAGGTCTCATTGGACCATCACAAGAGTACGTGGAGACGAAGAGCACCAAAGATGAGGCATAACAAATCTACCAAAACACCCAAGTAATAATCACAAAGCAATAAACCACAATCTCATAGTTATTTGTCTATAAAGGCAGCCAATTCAATAGAAATTGTTCGCGTGACATCAGCTCACCTCTTGCACCAAGGGCGGATCTATAGCGATTCAAGGATATTCAACTAAATACCTATTTTTGGAAAGAAAAATCATATATACTTTGTATATCCCCTAGTCCAATCAGCTGGTGAGTTGCTCAGCTGCAACACAACTAGACTAGACAACCAGTAGAATAGGATGACCGACAACGTTTCACGAGACGAGATTGACAAAGGCTGGATGACATTTCATATTACCTTTCCACTTGGGCCACACACAGTTGCACTCCAGTAAATTAATCAAGACTGATGTACTACCGATCAATCAATGCCTATCCATGGCCGGTTCGTATTCCAATACAACAATGATAATTCTTCTATAAATCAAGCCCATCTCTTTTAGTTGTGCCCCACATCTCATTTCATTTCCCAATATCTAGAAACCACTCCTGAGGTGTAGTGGCAGTCGAAGTGGTGCGGTGGTCACCATTGCCACTGCAATCGTCTCTACCCATTGTGCCTAGCTTCCACGTCCTCTGAGCTCCTCGCCGTCTCTCGAGCCCGAGCCACCTCGCTAACACCCTAGCCACATCGCCATCTCCGAGCCCATTGATGACCTCATCGTCTCCGAGCCTGTCACCAACTCCGAACCCATCTACAGAAAAGGTCATCACTGTCGGTTTAAAATTTGTATCACTGTCGATTTTTGAACTAGCATGAATTAGCAACAGTGATAATAATGGATTCTCACCACTCGTTTATGAACCGACAGTGATAGTAAGTATCACTGTCAGTTCAAATCGAGATCCGACAATGATAATCCAACTATCATTGCCTGTTCAAACCAATACTCTACCACGAACTCTTTAGTACGGGGATCTGCCTAAGTTTGATCTCAAATCAAGCTTAGATAGAGACATCATCTCGAAATATTTGTGGTAGAGTATTTTATATCTAAATCTACACTCGCAATGGCAAATAGGAACGAATATTGCAAAGTTATTGTACTAGGAGCTCTTCTGACGTTCCAAGTCTGATACAATAGCTCTGCACCATCCGTTTTACATCTTGCACTATCTGAGTGACAATAATAAGTATAAACGAATGGTGAAAACATAATTATCTTGAAGCGAATGTGTTTTCTGTCATTCGTTTAGATCTACCTATGGTCATAATCTTTAACACTCAAAGTTAGCCACTCGTTTAATTGGGGGAGATGGGAGATGGGAGATGGGAAGATGAGGAGATGGGGCTACGGGCTTAGGAGATGGGGAGAAGGGCTACGGGCTCGGGAGACGGGCTTGGGAGACGGCGAGGTTAGTGACAGGCTCAATAGACAGTGAGGTCGACGACAAGCTCGGAGACGACGAGGTCGGTGACAGACTCAGAGACGACGAGGTTCGGGAGGAAACGAGGGTGGCCGCGAGTTGGCTTGGGAGAGGTCGGGCCCAAGGGGTAAATGCAGCCATAGTGGCGACGGTGACCATCTCACCACTTCGACCGCCACTTTCCCTCAGGAGCAGCTTCTGGAGATTGGGAGCGTGAAGAGCTCGGTAGATGATGATCATGAGGTGGCTATGGGTTTAGAGATAGTGAGGTTGCTCGGGCGGTTGCGAGGTGTCTTAAGGAAACAAGATGGCTTGGGCTCGAGAGACAGAGAGGAGCTAGGAGGACGTAGAAGCCAAGCACATGGGGTAGAGGCGATCGCAGTGGCAACGTGACCACCGCACCACTTCGACCGCCAATACCCCTCGAGAGCGACTTTTGGAGATTGGGCATGAAGTGAGATGGGGAGTGGCTAAGGGAGAAAGGCTCAGGATTTATAGAAGAATTATCACTCCTGGATTGAAATACAAACCGATAGCGATAATAATTAACATTGCCGGTACGTATTCGCACAATTATTGCTTCGTCAATGAGCTTATGAACTAGCAGTGATAATCCTTATCTCTATTGGCTCGTATTCCAAACCGACGGTGATAAGGATTATCACTGTCAGTTTGTATTGGCTCAATTATGGATATGTCAGTGAGCTTTTTGAACTGGCAGTGATAGTTGATATCACTGCTTGTTCGTAGCGGCTCATGGTTAGTTCTACTAGTTTAGCTTATGAACTGATAGTGATACCTTATCACTGCCAGTTCAGAAATAACCAGTAATGAAAGAGGGCAGGGATGACCCTTTCTATAGTAGTGCAAGCTGGGGATCACAGAGTTATATTGTAAATTTATTATTATTTTGTAATCTTTCTAAATTATTTTGGAAATCATCACTATGTCAAACATTTTATATTTTGCCTCTTGTTGATATGATCCTTCATATTTTGCATTGCTGTTGAACAACTTTACTTTTTCAGAAACTTTGAATACCCGTCCTTAGAACCATGGCTGCACCATTATCTTGGATTTCCATATTCATACATAAACCCCGTACCCTTGCAAGAAAATTGATGTTCCATGATGACCTTATATTGTCATAGTATGTTCCAATTTTGTCATAAAACACTTTTTATGGCATATATTCGCCATCACAAGGTTCGTGACAATACCGGGGTCACAAAATGTACAAAGTTTCTCATACTGCCTTATCCTTTGGTTTGTGGCGAAATTGTCAGGATCGTCACTAACAATCCATCTTTCATAACGTTATGGATTTTTGTCACAGTATACGAAACTTCTTGTAGATCAGCTAGCTCCTGACCACCATGTGAAACTTCATAATGTTCAAATTGAAGCTGACCGAATCTCCCTCCCAAGCTTACATTTACGAGTTGTGGCTTGCCTAACCAATTTCAAAATCCACAAGACAACACGCTTACATTTCACATCCCAATCGAGAGCTTGCCTTATCCCTCAAAATGGAACCTTGCTGCAGGGCACAAATTGAACCAAAACAATCCCTCTCAATGGTCCCAAAATCCAGACTCACCGGGCTCAATCCACCTCCACACCCTCCTCTGCCCCAATGCTATGTATTTGCTTCATTGATCCTAGCATTGCCTAAGCCCTAGCTTAGGCCGTCAAATAGGAAGGAGAGTATAGAGTGGGAAATAAGATGCGAGGGATGCAAATAAAAAAAATGAGCCACACCGGAGCCAATCAATCCTGGAAGTCAAGCCGATGCCACGCAAGACGAGCATCTAGCTATATGCAAACATCATGAGAGTAACAAATGTGGATCACTCACTTGATCTAGCTCTAGTCTAATCTGTTATGAAATTAGACACGAGGTAAAAAACCACAGGAGACAAATCATATTGTGATGGTACATGGTACAAGTACAAGGGTTGGCCCATATTTATAGGTGTCTTATAAAGTTGTATCCGACTAGAACTCTGGCTTTCGAGGCATTATCCAACAAACCCTACTTGACTCAAAATCCCTATAAAGATATACATGAAGAAATTGTCTCTAAAACCCCAAAGGGCTATCACACACCATGAATACCAACTAAGTCCAAACAATACTTAAACTTAGTATTAGAGAGTAACTTGGTAAGTATATCTGCGGAATTATTAGCAATATATATCTTTCCCACAACAACTTGCCCTTGGGAAATAATATCACAAATAAAGTGGAGCTTGGCATCAATGTGCTCAGTCTTGGCATGGAGCATATCATTCTTGGTCAAACAAATAGTATTTTGACTATCACGATTGTAGTGAAAATAGCCATATTAGGTCATGATTGCCATTTTGGTGATTAATGATAATATCATCAATGGGACTAACATATTTGTTAAGAATATATGTTAGTAGGTCTCATAGATGCAATACATGAAGAAGCCACCACCGCTGGGACAAAGTCAGACTAAATTGAAGAAGTCCAAATAAAATTTGCCTCATCGGATGGTCCAGTACTCTGGGTGTTGAACTCACCGGAGCACATTTGACAAAGGGGAGAGAGGTCTGAAGACCTCACTGGAAGGTCCGGTGATCAGAGAAGATACGCATCGGAGTATTTTGTCCAGAGAAGGTTGCAGCCATTGAAGTTGAAGATCAAAGCACCAGATGGTCAGCTGATCAGTGTGTTGCACACACCGGACAATGAATAATGCAAAGAGGTAGAACGAAGTTCAACGCATCGGATGGTCCGGTGATGAAGGCTGTGCACACCAGAGCATTATTTCCAGAGAGGGTTGCATTGGCTTGGTTGGCTGAAGTCAACTCACCAGATAGTCCGGTGATGAAGTGATGTGCACCAGATGCTAACACCGGAACAATTTACACAGAGAAGAAGAAAATGCTCGGATGGCTCAGGATAACTCACCGGATAGTCCGCTGATTGAGATGAAGTATGCATCGGAGTATCCGGTGTTCACAGAGGCTTAAGTGGGGTTCTAACGGCTAGTTTATGAGAGTGTACTTACCAGATGATCCGGCGTTAGTACTATTGTTCTCATCAGATCATCCGATGTTAACAACTTTTCTGAGTCGTTGGGCTAACGGCTAGTGCGCGAGTTTGAGGCTATAAATGCTCCTCTACTCAGTCATTTGAAAGTGTGGTATACTGTTGGAGTCTAGAGAAAGCTCACACACACTTGAGATAGATTGTGTTTGATTGATTAGTTGATTTTTTCAATTGACCATAACCCTCTCATATTTAAAAGGTGGCAGGTCTTAGCCGTACAAAATCAAAACTCCTAATTCAAACCAAACATGACTTACATATATGATTCAGCTTGCCTTCCGATCTCCAAACTTTCTATAACTAACATATCTTTTCTAGTAAACTCCTATATATCTACCCAAGTATTCTTATTACAGTCCGGCTTTCAAGGTTCACCAGTCGTAAGTACAGTTCACTGGTCACATGTGCTATTCACTGGTCGAAGTACTGTTCATCTGGTCGGAGTTACTGTTCATTTGATCGGAGGTATTGTTCACTGGTCGAAGTATTGTTCATCGGTCAACTAGAAAACTTCCAGCACTAAAAGTCTTCACAATATGCCAATTTCGGTCGTCAACACTGCTGACACGTGATGGAGTTGGAGTCATTGACGATTTGCCAACGACAAACAAAAATTAGGAACAATGCGACAACATAGAAGGGTTTTGATAGGTTTTCTTTGAGAGAACTTTAAGAGAAAAAATAGGGTTTAGTAGAAACTTTTTAGGGATGTTTTGGAAATACATTTTGTGAACCTATTTTTCGTGTTCGTTGTTTCGTGTTGATTTTCGGTGTATCGTTTGATCGTTGCATTTGTGTTGGTTTGATCCATCCAAAATCATTCTAGAACATCAATGTAAAATTCTGAAAAGTTTGGTTGGTGAGATTTTCATAATTTTTGCATAATTACTAATTTAGGGTTTAATCTATTTTCATCACCATGTGTTATAGTTTGTTTGCAAAAACTATAACTCTAGATTCAGATGTCAGATTGACTTGATTCTTATTGTAATAGTTTCACGTTATTGTCTAGTTTCTACAATTATGTTATGAGGGCAATCGGACTGTTGGATATTTTTGTGCATTATTTTTAATGACGTGATAACAGTATGTTTCGAACTGATTTCGAGACTAAATTGAATATTTGATTAGGCTAAATTTAAATTTAAATTTAAATTTGGCTTCTGTAATTATTCATCTCTTTTGATTGGGTATTATACGTGTAATCATCCTATAAGATCGTACGAGTTGAATGAAACTAGTTGCGCTTTAAATTTTACTATCATGTAACTTTAAGTAGTCAATCATGCTTCGGTGACTCCATACTCAAAACCCTGACCCCGCAACTAAACAGCGACAACTTTTCAATACCAGAAGAAAAATGTGCAATTTCCTATCTAGACAATGAAACCGCATGCTTGTGAAGGAAGCTTCAGGTTGCAGGTGTGCTGCGCGTGGCATAATGACGTGCCTGTGTTTGCTCTTCATTGTGCTGATCACGATTGTTAACTCCATTGATCCATTCATACAAATAGTTCTGAGCTTCAGAGGGACTCTCTATTTCATATGTGATTGTCTTATAAGAAATTGATAACGATTAGCCCTGTCGTTTAAAGTCGATCCCTTTCCTATACATCATTCACACCCTCCAGATCTTTAAGAAACCACTAGTCCTGTCGGGCACGCTCACAAGCCCATATCTCCATCGTCGTGGGTTGGTTCTCCCATGCTCTTATGCACTTCTTCTTTTGTCTCCGACTCTCCGGCATCCTCGAACACGCCATGATCAATGTGGCAGTTTAAGGGGGTGCATGCTTGGTTCAAATTAAATAACAAGCAATTGAGAGTAGAGCTTAGAGTTGCCCACATCTCAACGAGTTACTCCCTCCGGTAAAAAAATAAATTGTGTTTTGGATATGCATGGTCTTCAATATATATCTTTAACAACTATTTTAAAACATATATATATAGAATTCAAGAAATTTATGAAATTATGATTTTTAAAGACAAATCTACACATATGATTTCTATGTTTCTAAACTAAATATTTTAAATTTAAAAGTTTGATTGGATATTGACCAAAACATCAAATATTTATGTCTGGAGGGAGTTGTGAAAAATGAATAAATTTCGCAAAAAAAAATAAAGTTGTGCAGTTTGTAGAATCTTAGGCCTGTTTGGTACAACTTCCTTGATCTAAATTCTCCGTGAGAAGTAATTTTGTAGTTAAAAGTGATTCTTTAGGATAAATTCTATGAAGAAAGTGATTCTATGAATAAAATAATTCTGTGAAAGAAGTGAATTAGGGGAAGCTGATTTTTTCAGCTTTCAACATCTAATTCATTTAAATGAATCACTTCATCGTAATCACTATGAGCTAAAAACTACAAACTATTGTTTGACAGAGCTCCTACTACTTATACTCTGAAAACTCTACCAAACAGACCCATATACTTCTATTAATACTGAGCCCAAAATACACAACAAGAGAGTGTGACATCAGCAAATATTTTCTCAGTCACCTAGAATCTGCCGTACATATTGATCCCCATCACAACAATGTTCTAACGCAACATTCAATTCGCACCACGTGTCAATCTAAAAAACCACAAAACAATCCTCCTTAACTTAACACACAAAAGTAAATGACCGCTCTCTCTCTCATTTAGACCTTTCTATATTATTTGGTAGACATTTTGAAAGTGCTCTTGACGTTCGATTCTTTAGACACATGCGAAAAAAAATCCAATATTTCAGTGCTATTTAAGGGACATAGGCTGCGGTTTGTTGATAATTTGCACCAGCAAATATACAGTTCTGTCAGACGAAAAAAGAACGGTGTGTTCATGTCAATAATCAGTGAGACGACAGGACGGGATAGGTGATTCCCAGGGTAGTAGTTAGGAAGCGCGGCTGCAAATTCAGATCCCGCCATTTGGTGGCTAGCTGAATTAGGTAGAAGGTCAAAGTCGTCACTGAATTTTTCTGTCGAACGAAGAGCAGAAATCCTCATAATTCTCTGGCAGGCAGAAGTAGCCGATGATGCACACATAAATAGGAGGACGTAATTTCAAAAAAAAAAAAACACAAGGAGGACGTGGACGCGTGGAGGGCACACATCCATCCATTCCAACTACTCTCCTGCTTCCATATATATAGAATTGAAGCTATCAACCTGATCAACTCAGCATTCTATTGGTGCCTTTGATCAGCGGCAGCGCAAGAGTTAACAAAATGGTCTCTCCCGGCCTCTTAGTCCAGCTCGTTCACTCTGATCGAGCCCCATATATGCTGTGCTATCTAGTCGCAGTTCCAGTACCGGAACATGCAACAAGCTCGTTTCGCTCATGGCGGGTTTGTGTACATGTGCAGAGCTCGGTGGTGAAGCTCGGAACGTGGGGCGGGGACGGTGGCAGCGCCTGCGACATCACGGTGGCGCCGCAGCGGCTCGAGAGCATAACCATCCGCTGGGGCAAGGTCCTCGACTCGATCGCCTTCACCTACAGGGACCGGGAGGGGCAGCTGCACACGGCCGGCCCCTGGGGCGGCAACGGAGGGGAAAAGGCCGACCCGGACACGGTGAGTGACCGAGCGAGGCACTCGCCATGGATTTGGCCATGCAGCGCATGCAGTATTACTAATTCCTTTGCTTGAACCTGCACTGCACGTACAGATAACCCTCGGTCCCTCGGAGTACGTAACGGAAGTTGCCTGGTCCGTCGGCCCGTTCAAGCTCAAGAACGTGGACCGTTGCATCAGCTCGATCAAGTTCGTGACCAACCACGCCACGTATGGGCCTTTCGGGTACGGGGTAGACAGCACGCACCACAGCATGCCCGTGCTCAACAACGGCAGCATCGTCGGCATGTTCGCCCGCGCCGGAGACTACCTCGACGCCATCGGCTTCTATGTCCTCCCGTTCTAATTCAAGTCAATCCGACCCATTGCTGCATTCCTGGTTTCTCTCGATTGTTGAGGATCATTTTCTGTAACAAATAGGGTATCCAGCCTTTTGGGCTGCATGCGCTTTGAAATTGAAATTCGAACGGCGAGGTGTGCGTTCTTGTTGTACACACATAGTGAAATTGGTAAAGTTGAGAGATTCTGAATTACGTATATTGTATATCTACCTCTGCCCTGTTTATTAGAAGCTAAATTATTGCTCTAACTACTAAACTTGCAAATTGTTGGCCCAGTCCAACCTGGAAAATATTTGTAGTAAGGAGCCAACTAGCCTGGCTATCGCGTTAAAATCATGGGACAATATGTTGTTTGAATCAGTTAGCAAATGGAATAAAAACTTTTTAAAAAAATGAACCGGCAGAAAAGCTGCCTATTATGTTAATAGGGAGAAAGCCCGATGGACAACAAAGGGGGTCTGGGTCCGAGAAAAGCCCGAACAAGAAAATAGAAAAGGAAGAACAGGAAAGACACAAAAGACTATTCTTGCGAAATCTGGCGGCCTAGGTAACACGCACCAGGAAAAGCCCACGGGACAGCTTCGTCCTTTATTCTTTGTAACACCACGCTTGTTGTATGCTCACTTCGATTGATCTCTCCTTCCAGATTTTTGCTTAAGTGCTTTGAGACCTCTTCTAGCTGTGTTTGGTGCAGAGGCCATTTGTGTCCACCATTGATGGACCGTCGAGGACATCACCCAGTAACTTGGCTGAATGGCCGGTTGTCCCACCCAACATGAAAGGCTCAGCCAGATGCATTTCGTAAATCTACATTCGGCGAAGAGATGCTGCTGACCGGTCTCGTCTGAGTTCCTACAAAGTATACTGTGGGTTGGAAGTCCATCCTCTATTATCTAGCATGTCTGAGGTCCACAGTCTATTTTGGTTCGTGAGCCAAGCAAATAATTTATATTTCAGGGGGATTGGAAATTCCCTTTGTCTATATGAGTGGGGAGAGGGGTAAATCCCCTTGGTGGTGTTGGGTTGAATCTTTACATGGGTCTATTTCTAGGTTATTGGGTTATTCCCTAATAGTACTCCCTCAGCTGCAGGCTCCTAAGGATGAGGGGCCTACAACTTACAACTAAGGATGGTCCTTAGAGCATCTCTAACCGAGCCCTCTTCTCACCCCCTATTCTATATTTGAGGAAAAAAACGATGAAAATCGGTCTCCAACCGACCCCCTTTATTTGAGGAGTCCTCAAATCTCCTCCCTCACCTCCTACATCTAGGGGCTCCTCATCCAACCCCTCATTTGGGAGAGAGGGGAGAGAGAGGAGAGAGAGGAGAGAGAGTTACTAGATATTAATAAAATAGAGGTGATTCGAATATAGGGGATCAAATATGAGGGGTCGGTTGGAACGCGTTGAGAAACAGGGGATGAAATCTGGATGAGGAGCCCCTAAATAAGAGGAATAGGGGGTCAAATATGAGTAGTCGGTTGGAGATGCTCTTAGCCTCTCCGGAGTAGGAGCATTTACTATAGGAACCCATGATACTGGAATGCCTCATTAAAACCCCAGCCAAAACCCAGTGGGGAAAAACCTAGAGAAAAGAGTGCGTAGGTGATTCCAAAGGGGCTTCAAGTGAAGCTTAATAGGGTCAAGGAAGCCACGGCACTTGAAGTGTTGCGACTGCTGCGAGACCGAAGACGGAGAACGGCAACGACAAAGCCTATCGTAGCCGAAGGCAACATACTCCCAAGGGTGTGCTTTGTGCCTCTAGGACTACTCAACGAGGCCTTTGACGAATTCCTTTGGTCCAAAGAAGTCAAAGGAGAGACGTGATAGTGAAACTCGGCAAAATTGTAGATGGAGAGCCGTGGGAGTCACACTCCGAAAGGCATACTTCTCCATGCATACTCCTTTGGCGACGAGGCTTAACGTAGTCGAAGGAGAGTCGCAGCAATAAAACCCAGAGTCGCACTCTCACAGGCCTATTTTGATGTCGATGAGGCCTATGGTAGAGGAAGTTGTTGACTTAGCTGAAGGAGTCGTCAACGGAGTTATGTGGCCTAGCGAAATCTGCAACGGCAGAGTCGGCGAGAACTGGCGAAGTTGGAGTCATCGACGTAGTCGATGTCGAAGACATAGAGCCACCTACTGTCTCGGGTACACTCTGATGGTGACGAAGCCTAGCGCCTTATGGAGTACTCGATGAAGCCTTATGAAGTCATAGATGAGCCAAAGCTATTGATGAAGTTCATCATCTAAAGCTTAGCGCACACTCCCCAATGCACACTCCCTTATCGGTGAAGCTTGGCGTAGTCGAAGGAGAGCCGCAACGATGAACCTGAAGTTGTACTCCTTAAGGCCTACTTTGGTTTTGGTCAATTCTGGCATAGTCAACGCTCTAAAGCTTTTTTTGAGGTCAATGCTGAGCCGAAGCTTTCGCCAAGGTCGAAGTAGAGAGAAAGCCTTTGTCAAGGTCATAGTAGAACCAAAGCTTTCATCAGAGCAGAAGTAGAACCAAAGTCTTTGTCAGTGACACTCGGTGAAGTGAGGGTAATGGATGAAATCTAAGTCAAAGGCATTACATTCCCTTAGGCTTACCTCACAAACCCACAAACCCTGGTGCGGTCGAAGGTGTGGACGAAATCTCATAGACTGACAAGGTTGCAGCACAAATCCGCTTGAAGTATGAGGTGTTGACAATGTGGTGGGCCAAAAGGTCATAGCTGATGGGGGAACTTGTTCAAAAGCAATGGTTAAATTTAAGTTACAAAGTTAGTTGCAATACAGTATTATCTCCTACTCCCTCTTTGATCGGTGTTGTAGAACATACTGCGCAGTCCCTTCGATACTTGAACAACGCTATGGTGTTGATGACTCTTGGCAGGGATGAAGTCGTCAAAACCGATGGAGTCATACTCCTAGGTTGATGAAGCCAAAGGAGTCATACTCTCTCCGGTGTACTCTGGTGGCAGCGAAGCCTAACACAGTTGAAGCCAATGATGAAACTGAGGGACTCATACTCCCTCTACCCTACTCCACTGATGGTGAAGCCTGGCACAGTCGAAGTTAATGATGAAGTTGAGGGACTCGTACTCCCTCCAGCGTACTCCGGTGGCAGTGAAGCCTAACACAGTCGAAGTTAATGATGAAGTTGAGGGACTCGTACTCCCTCCAGCGTACTCCGGTGGCAGTGAAGCCTAACACAGTCGAAGCCGACGACGAAGTCGAGGAACTCGTACTCCCTTTGGCGTACTCTGATGGTAGCAAGCTTGACACAATCGAAGTCGACGATGAAGCTGAGGGACTCGTACTTCCTCCGGCGTACTCTGGTTGTGGCAAAGCCAACAATGAAGTCGAAGGAGTCATACCTCGTCTGGTGCGCTCTAGAGGCGACAAGCCTAGTGATGCTGAAGTTGACAAAGCTAAAGAAGTCATACTCAGACGTGCTTGACGTCTCCTTGTCGGTTTATATAATAAAGGGGTCCCCTGTTCTGAGGGCCCACACCAACCAATACTAGTTGGCAAAAGATTCTTTCCCAGACCAGGTCCCACCGCACGACCAGTCTGCATCTTTGTGACTAGGATCCTTACCACATAAGGGATTCCAACGACCAGCCTTTGCTGGTCGCGGGACAGGTACTCATCAAACCAGTCTATTCTCATTAAATGCATTCCACTCAAGTATTTACCTTCCCTATGCACTCCTCCCCATCGGACAGGTCGTGGCTGGTGCAGTGGTGCCATGCCCTATCCCGTAGCATTAAATGTTCTAGGACGGGCTCGCATGCGTGTCAGGCTGCTTCACAGGCATGCGTGCGAGACCAGTGATGGGACGGGGCGCACCGACTGACCAGGGTGGCGTGGGTGTGGAGGTGTCCAGCGGATGGGATGGGCTCAGCTGCTTCATCAGAACAAAAGGGGGCACATGCACTGCCTATTTTAAATAGCCTAGGGGTGGAAGCTTTAGCTAAGGTACGGGTCAACGAAAAAGGGTCCACTTGTAAATTCTCCTTCTCTCTAGTATAAAAAGAGAGGAGGACCCAGTTTGCAAAGGGTCATTGATAACTAGTTCATAAAACTTCGATAACAAAATACACAAGACAAATGATTGTTATCCTTAGGGAGGCCTGAACGTAGATAATCCCTGTGTTCTTGAGTTCATCACAAACACACGCACACCACAAGCGTTGTTCACGCACCCATCAACCGGTACACCCCAAAATCATTATCAGGGATTAACCCTTGACAGTTGGCGTGCTAGGTAGGGGCGCGTTTCTATGTTTCGATAAGTGTTGGAGATCAGATTGGGCTACCCATGGCCAGATCCATGGCAAACGCTGAGTCCTGTTTCGAGGACCCTAGTCACCGCGAGGTGTTCATCATAGGGTACGACCTAGATGAGCCCGGTGAACTCCAGGTATGAGACACCGAATCAGAGTCTGAAGGTTTTGATGCTCAACGGGAAGTTTGCATGATAGTTCATGCAACAGGAGGGGGGCAGCGGAGGCTCCCGTGTTTCGGGTGTCGGCGATGATCGCCAGGCCACGCGTCCAAAGGGGAACCAGACCGGTGCCAGGCACGGGGATGCTCTAACACAGCCCCAACCACCACAGCGTCGCCCAGAGGAGCTGCCATAGAGGACGTAGTCTTTGGCAATATCGTCACTAAGGCCATTGCGCCACACAAATGTCGAGGGCCCCTCCCCCCTCACGACATGTCACCACTCTGCACCTGGCAGCTCAACTATGGGGCCATGATGCCTTCATAGAATCTGCGGGCCGTGCTAATATTTCCTAGCGGCCCATCAGTAGTAGTACCAGAGGGTTTGCCGTTAGTGCCATAGTTGTGTGACCTCGCCCTCCTGGTTGAGGCAGTCCAATGCCAAACTATGGTCTCAAGCACCACGTCCATCAATAGGACTGGTGATAGTCACGATCGCCAAGAATCGCTACAGGCCCACGGCAGGAAAGATCCTATCCTCCCTCGGTAATGGGGAGTGCTCGGAGACCCCCGCTGCACCAGGACAACCAACCCTATGACCTTCGTGACTGTCTACGCCAACGCAACCTCTATAGCATGATCCAAAGCCATCGGCCAAACAAAATCCCCAAACAGGTAAGAGGGTACCCTGAAACTAATCGTGTGTGTGGCCTTTTTGGGCAGGGTCATATCAAGGATAGAAAAAAGGGTCTTCCACTCTACAAGTTTCTAATAGAAAAACCACTTCCGATGGATACCAAGAATGAGGGCAGCCTTCCAGGATCTCAACAGGTAACCCTTTTTCTCCCCCTATAATGACCACTCCTCGACCAGACGAGGAGTCGTCGTGGGAGCGGTATTGGTCATCAAGCGATGAGGGTTTTCTACGACTAGAGACGAACAGTCACAGGACCACACATGTCGATAGGTCGTGCACATTGAATGGACTACCTAGAGCGATCTCGACCCCACATGCTAGCGACACATTCAGGTATACATTTCAATTCAATTTTTAGGCCACCAAACAATGTTGTAGAGTATGAGGACCTCTTATCTAGAATAATAGCAGCATGAACACGGGGGGTAAAATGCCCACTGGCAATGAGGGACTCACTCATGGCCATAAACTGGGTGCGGAGGGTTTCCTATACTCATACCAGACGATGGTGACATACCTCTCCAAAGTGAGAAAGCTAAAGCAACGCTCCTTTGATTTTGAAGTCTAGCACGTTCCTCTCAAGGACAACTTCTTAGTCGATGAGCTGGTCCGTCTAGCCTCTTCTTGTGCCCCTGGCCTGGTCAGAGTCTTTGAAAAAAGATTCACATGACCACCCACCGAGGTCTAGGCCAACGTGGAAGGGATGCTCCGTTTGGAAATGGAGCACCAAAGGCAACAGCTCCTTCAGTGTCATCGACCTCGGGTGGCCATCATGTGGTCGCCCTACTCGATTCAGGTACAACCTGGATAGATCAGATCTTGGACTATCTTTAGAATCAAGCAGCCCCTGACGATGATGGGTCAGCAGAAAGGGTCACGTGGTAGGACCACAAATACTCCTAGGTAGGGGGACGCCTCTACCGCCAAAGGAGCAATGACCTTTTACTGAAATAAATCACTCAGGAAGGGGGAAGCACAACATTCCCTGACATTCTTGGAGGCATATGTGGTAGCCGTGCTTCATACCGCACTCTGATCGGGAAAGTGTTCCAGTAAGGATTCTATTGGCCCACGACCCTCTAGGATGCTTGCGAGCTGGTGAAACGATGCGGGTCCTGTCAGAACCATAGCCGATATACCAAACTACTAGCCCAAGTATAGCAAACCGTACCACTCTCTTGTCCTTTCACTGTTTGGAGGCTCGTTATCATGGAACCGTTCCCTAAAAAGCCCTAGGTAGTTTTGAATTTCTGTTCGTAGCAGTAGGCAAATTCACTAAGGAGATCAAAGCTAAGCTTATAAGGAATTATCCACCACATCTTTGATTAAGTTCATACGAGCAATGGTAGTGTGATTTAGCTCTCCAAACTACATCATTACGAACAAACATGACTCAATTTGCCAGTCGGAGAACGCACATCACCTCGTACGACCACCTACTCGCGCGAAGACCAAGAGGCGCGGCGAGAGGATAATACAAACCTGAGCGAAGAGTCCCGCGAAGATGCTCAAAACTCAGGTAGCCCGATACCAACAAAGCCTCAAGTGCTACCACAACCATAGGGTACAGAAGTAGACACTGGTCGTAGACGACCTCGACCTCTGATGAGTCCAAGAATAGGGCAGATCATGACAAGCTCTTCTCCAAGGGGGAGGGGTCCTACAGAGTGGTCTGCTTTTCCTGGCCTAGCACGGTCGACGTGGCTAGAGGTCGGTCACAAATTACACAAACTGGCGGAACACAGTTTTTGTGTAAGGCTGCATGAAGATGAGCCTGTTTTTCTATTTTGCAGGATGTTCTGAACGAGTGTAGAACATGGTTTGTAAGTTTTTTCAAATTCAAAAATAGACTCTATTTTGTAAGATTACTCGGATATGAACGGTCTCACCAAATGGAAAGTTTTTCTGATTCATAGGCTTGACCACCTGGTCGGCAGTTTTTCAGCCGACCAGATGGTCGGGGGCTAGAGCTTTTAGGATATGTAGTTTGTTTTTGTGCAGCGTACATATTTTGTTTTACCCGATCGATCATATTGTTCGAGTGGGAGTCAAAATTGCTATGCGTGTAGTGTCGAAGGTATGGGCATCTGAGGGATGACGACCACGAGTCCTAAATCGGGTCGAGCGCTAGTTACCCCCGAAGGGCTCGTCGTACTAAGGGCCATCCTAAGCGCCATGAACCTTGCTAGTGAGCACCCTAAACCTACTCGCTACTCGAACACAGGAAAAAATTACATGAAGACTAGCCCTTTCATTACAAGGCGACCACCCAGACAGCTCCCGGGGGCTAGATCTAAATAGTCTATTCAGTACACGCGAGATCTAAAAATATATGGTTGTGGATCAAACAGGACATACCAAAGAAGGGAGCAAACATCAGGCAGATATGAGTCTGCAAGTTCATGGAGCTCCTCGGTGGTTTTTGGGGCACTGACAAAGCCTTCGAAGACTATCGGGATGAGGTCTGTATCCGAAAGGTACTCGTGGACATAGGCTAGGGCAAGATAGGCGCCGGTAGCTCCGACATCCAACAAGTGGTCACCCACCGTCACATGTAGCCTATCCTCAAGACCACTCGCCTCCTCAGAGGCCGCAAAAAACCAATCGACGTGACCAGTAACAGTGCCTCTAGTCATTGGCCAAACCTAAACACCGGCGGACCGCAGCAGCGAGTCAAAGGGTGTAAAAGCTTGGATGAGGAGATCATAGAAATATTTCCACCATTGGTCACTTTCTCTGGCCATCTGCTCCAGGTCTCTCCGCACCGCGAGCAGGTCCTCCCGACAAGCTGGTCAATGAAATAGGTTGCCAATCACACAGAAGCCAGCCGATCGGGTCTCACTCAGCTATCCTAGGACTAACGCGTGGCTAAGTGGTGGTAGGACCAACACACCTCGAAGATCTCCCTGTAGGTTCTCTCGCTTGACCACAAATCCTAGCTCACACTTGGCCACCGCTTCCCAGATATGACAGTCAATGGAATCTTTGATAAGCGTTGTTAGGGGTTCAGGGCGAGTAGGTTCGGTCCTTTCCTCTTGAAGTGTATGAGGCAGCCACCCGGCAACAATCTCTACGGGTTTTATGTTCTTACGTTCATGCATGCATTCAGCGTAGACGGAGACTCTGTCAGATACAATGATGTTGAGCTATGAAATTACATATAGATGCCTTCTTTTCAATTTCTATACATGTTGAAGGACTGATTCTTTCTATTCTTAAAAAGCAGCCCTCCAAACTTAGCACAGGTGCATTACAACCTGCAGAAATACATGCCCTTCAAGAACAGATCATCGGGTTCTTCTTGGAACATGTTATCGACCCAAATGACGAGTTTAATGAACCAATCGTGCCGTCGATGCGAGACAAACCTTCATATGACATCGTACCTTTTATTAGAGAATATGTGACAAGGAGGAAGTCTATCAGGGGGTTAGACTACTTATATATCGCCAAATGACACCATATTAATGAATGATATTAATTATTATGTATTAATGATGGACATGAATTACTATGTATTAACAATGTGTCTTTATTATTGATTTACATTAAATGTGTCTTATTGTATGCATGTATTAAGAAGGTGAGAGAGACAAAGAGATCGAGGAGAGAGAGAGAGAGAGGGAGGGTAGAGAGAAGAGAGATAGAGATATTGAGAGGGAGAGAGACATGGAGGATATAGAGGATAAGGATTGGTTAATCATGATCATAATTGCAATATATATGCATGCTTATGCAATCCCACAAATCAACAAACCAAAATAACTACCTTGTCAATCACTCATCACACATAAACCAAAGCATATTTTGACTTGGTTTCTCAATCTCGCCCTTGATGAGTGCATTGACAAATCTCGAAGCACAAAGGTTTTGGTTTGAGAATATTCACCAAGAAAAGCCCATCCAAGTGAACAAAAACTCAAAAAAATTGCAAAAGATGTCATTTGGCATAGGAAAAAATTGCATAAGCTCAAAAAGAACCAAATACAAGCCAAAGACAAAAGCTCCCTCTAGATGGATGCACATTTTTCATTACGCAAGATTGTTCTTTGAGATTTATTGCATATGTAGTGCATATGTTTTCCAAAAGCTTAGTGCATATTTTCTCCCTCTTTGGTAATGAAAATAAGGTTCTTCTCAAACTTGAGGTTGGGCAATCCTCAGATCAAGCCCAGGGCACTCAAACGAGAAAGCAAATCAAAGCTCATGTGCTCTAACCTCTTATGCCACATCCAAAGCTCAAAAGAAGCTTGAACAATCAAGCATCGAGAAGACCCAAAAGACTCAAAAAAATCATCTCCAAATACTCTCCCTACTCGAGAAATCCAACAAATCAAAGTGTCTGAGGAATCAATAACTCGTGAAGCATCACGCTTACAACGCACTTCTAAGTCATCATCCAGTAACTAAGATACAAAAAGCAAATTGTATCCTAGATGCTCTACCAAAGCTATATCTTTGAGAGTGAAACTCTCACTCACTCTTACCCTACCTTTGGCCTTCACTCTTCCTTTTCTATCAACCATGGACGTGATGTACTCGTGTCGCTTCATTGGGGTGAAGCTAAAGAACTATGATGCATCTCCGGTTATATGGAGTGAACAACCAAAGTCAATGAGCCACTTGTTCTTCAAGCCTTCGTCTACCATCTACATATGAGATGGATAGTAGGTGGGTGGCTCAGTACTGAGGTTAGACAAAAACCTCTTGAGAATCTAGTATTGGGTCATCCGCCATGAAGCAGTAAAAGTAGGTGCATGCAAATCAACACTAACTCGCTGAGGGCGAGTACCATGATGAAGAAAATATGGTCCGTCAAAGTATTGCAACTCAAAGCCTCTGACATGTGATCCAAGACCATTTGAGTCATGATAAGATCCATGTCGGGCACCACCTCTAGTAGGAACCTGAAGAGCGTCGGAACCTTATGAGTAAGAGTGAGGAAAAACTCATGTACACCAGAAGAGGGGCAGTACATGTTCCGAGTGCCTCATTCCTACTCATGTCACTCATCCCTCCTTCAGTGAAAGCAAAACCCAACTAGGTAACCCTCTCTCTAGCAGTAGGTGCAGCGGCAGCGTCTCTTTGGTGCTTGATGCTGGTCACTCTAGACTCTCTCACATGGGCTTTCATCTTAGGATGTGGAGCTCTCTTGAGTTACGGTGTGGATTTCTTCTTGGTCGGTTGTGGTGTGAGTTTTTTCTTGGTGGGTTGTGGTGTGAGTTTTTTCTTGGTGGGTTGTGGTGTGACATTGATCTTAGATTTCTCAGCCTCAAGGATAGTAGGTGTGATAAAAATAGTCTTACTATCCCCATTGAAACCACCCTCTCAAAAGCCAACCCTAAAGCTAAACCTATCTTATCTGCATATATTTTTATCTTTACCAAAATCATATTCCTTTTGCCCTTGCCTTCTGAGCACAGGTGAAATAATGGAATAATGGACTCGCGCCCGCGCTGCCATGTTATTGGGCCCTGGATTAGTCACGCCCACGGGCACAAAACCAGCTCTTTGAGTGCGGTACCCGTGGGTTCCAAACCCGTTGGTCAAAATGCCATCCCTTCATGCAATTTACTCTTAAGGCATTAACATTCAACTGTAGCCTCATTATGGGCTAAGGCAAGTCACTTGCCTTTTTGTTACTTATTCGCAATGTCTTTGTCAACTTTACCCCTCTCCAAGAACTCATATCTTCTGTAGAGATACAAACAAGTATAAATTAATGCCAAATAAAATTTAATGAACACCAAAATTCAAAAATTTGTCAGCTTTAAGGTATATCTCGATATTAGATCAGTTAAGAAAAATGTCAATGAACCTGACACACAATCTAAGCTGTCTCACTAACAAGTGGGCTATCATTTTCTTTTGCTTTTTAAACCAAAATTCCTTTCATGGAGTCACTGAAGCGTGAGCATGGATCCATAGTGTGGACTAATTCCCCTGTGTCTCTGGACTAGGCAGAGCCCAAATGCCAATCCTTGCCAACGAATTAAAGGGTTACTTTATTTTTCAATCCTAAAATGGTATCCATGTAGCCTTGAAACATTCCATTTAGATGCATTTTAAATCAGGAGCTTACCAAATGCTTCGAGCCGTCGAAGGAGTACCGAGGCAGAAGGGGAGAGTAGAGACTTTGAGGCCGTTTAGTTTCACGTAAAACGTGCTTCAATAAATGTATTGCAAAAAAATTGCCACTATTCTGGCAACTCTGATCTGGCTGAGATATCATTAAAAAATAAATTGAGGTTACAAGTGCCTGAGATATTTACCAACATTTAGCAGCACAATGAGGGCTCAACAAATCTTTGAATTTTTAGCAGCATAATGAATGCTCCCCAAATCTTGGAATTTTTTTAGTAGCATAATTGTTGATGATATATGAACCACCGATCTAACGAACTTGTTAAAAAATCAGAAAATATTTTAAGTAGACGAGACACGAGGAATATACATAAATTTTTAGACAGGCTCGGGTCTCTCTAAGGAATAATCCTAAATCATATTTGTCTTGTATTAATCTGAACTTATTACAAAAGGATGTAGCTAGCCTAGATGGATCTTAACCTAGTCGGTGGCTTCCTTCTTGACTTATGTTGCCTTCTCTCGACTTGTTTTGGCTTGTGTCTCTTCGGTTTGGCCTCCCCCTCCGTAGGCCCCCCAGGCTCCGTATATATATGGGGAATTGTATGTCCTCTGGAGTCTTCTTTCTCATTCTTGGAGATAAACTTCCCTATTTACGAGATACACTGGGTCCTACAGGTAATTTTCTTTCATCAGAGATCCCCTTTCTGGAGATAGAAATATGATTCGAAAATTACGAAAAACTCTAGAATGCCCAGATACGGTAATTATCCATTAGTTATCGTCAAGTCCACATCAGTACGTGAAATGAGATTATGACATATCAAGAAACTTAGCCCAGCCGAGGAAGACATCTCGACAGGTTGCCTCTCCGAGTTATAACTCGGGTTTCCGGGTAGGATGCACGTCTATCCGAGTTCCTAGTTGTCATTTGGTCATCTAGTTTGGATATTAGGTCTTCTCTGGGTAGTTACATGAGCCTTCGGGTAGGGACCTCACCTGAGTAGGAAATTCGGGTCAACCGATAAGTATTGTCCCAACTTTTTGGGATTCCGAGAAGGTTGGGAGAAATCTGGCTCTCCGTCTAGTGGGTTTCTCGAAAGTTGAACCGTCATGGCGGAGATTTCGCGTGGTGGTGAAAGAATTTTTCCTCCTTTTCTGACAAAAGATCAAGATAATATTTGGAAACTAAGCGATTTTGTCGATGTAGTGCGCTAGCTCTCCTAGTATTTTGTGCTAACAGCCGCTGCATGTGCCGGAAGAGATATCGAATAGGAAATGTGATGGGACCCTAGCACAGAAGATCATAGCTCCGAGTAGGACTCGAAAACACCACGTTGGCTAGTCGAATAATCATCGACTCCTCTTAGGCTTTCTTTTGTATACTGTGTATGGAAATAGAAACTTATTCTTTTGTTAGTAAAAAAACAAAAAATAATGTAAATAAAAATGGTGGGACTTCTTAGGAACTTGATATCAAGAAGATAACAACAACCTAACATACTCACTTCCTCTTTCGGCTAGGTTAGGATTACTTTGTCACTAATCAAGGAGCTTAATCGGGTCAGCTCTGGGTCCAGCATGAGTGTGAGGCATCATAGCCCCCGGGCACTTAGGGACGTGATAAGGAACCTTTATCACATCACGCGAGGTCATAACCTAGAACATCATCCCCACGCAAAGGAAGTTGCTTTGGCACATGCACAATATGTTGTCGTTAGCTCTTGGTATATTGTATTCATCCAGCCCCGACTAATTATCTGGAAAGAAAACTCATATAGGCAATTAAAGATGAAAAGATAAAATACTATTGACCAACCATTATGAATTAGCCAGCCGGGGTAAGAGAAAGGAATTGAATGCTCATATTTCCCCTTTGGTTGTAGAAATTCTTGTTTCAAGAAGTTGATTCCCATGTGCCCTTGTTCGGGCTTATCCAAGTGCGCGCGATAGGTAGACGTACCCGGATTGTGGCTTACCACTGGTGTACCCGTCTTACAGGTGCCAGCCATTTAGTTTAGGGAAGACAAAAAAGAAAACAAAGAGATTCAAGCGACCTTACGGGAAATATGAACCTTTATTAGTGTAAATTTACTCTTAGTATTACACATAAAACTTTTGGAGTTGGTTCCCTATCTTAAAACTTTTTCTTGTAGTTTGTAATAAATAACTTAGTAGATTTGCTAGACTTGTAGAAATTTAAATGCTTTTCATATTTGATGGGAATACTTCATGCTGGATGCATTTGACATCATATCATGATCTCCCTACTGACTTATTCTTTTGATTAGTTCCTTCAATACCATATATTCGGAAAAATGCATGCAATATGAGCGATAGGGAAATGAAGGCATGCTTGTTCCCTATCTACTTGTCTCTTTCTCGAGTGCATCACTCCCTACAAGAATTCATACATAATGACCATCAATCATCACCCTTCGCACGAGAAAGAAAAATGTTCGCGTGAACGGGGCTTGTGCAACTTGTCGCACAAGTGACGTTTCATACATTCTTGCCAATGTATTTATTTCCCGTACCATCGCCTTACGAGAGACCCCATATAATCGCCACATGGGTAGACAACCATAACTGCCATTGTATGGTGGATGTTCATACGTTATTACTAACGTATTCACTTCCTATACCATCACCATACGGGACACATCAGGCCCTTACCTCGCACTGGTTGAGCCCCCAATATTTACCGCCATCGGGATGTGTTCCTTACCATCTTACCTTTTTTGTTGATTACGTCGATGCAACATAAATCACAAAGACATCATAATATGGAACGAAAAAAACATAGGTGCAGGAACCAAAAATATTTTACACTTAAAGTCATAGTATAGCTAACTTAATCATCCAAATGTTCACGCAAGGAAGCTACACCCTATTACACTTTCTCATCTTCACCAACTTAGAACCACTCGCCCAAAGCGGTCGTCCTTAACCCCTTAAGAAGAGGACGAGTCACGGATCAAGATTAAACATGTTATCCACAAGAAGATGTAAGGCAACATCTAAGACAAGATGAGGAATAAAGGAGAGTAAACACTTAGAATAAAAAGATAACTTTTCTGGGTTGCCTTAGTGGGGTTGATATGTTTTATTAACCCATCTTCAGTTCTTTAAGCTACTTCATTAAACTAAGCTCTGATACACGCTATGAGGAATCGTCCAAATAGTATTCTAATTAATCATTAAGTCGGTCATTTCCATAATCACGACTGCAATGATTAACCAGAATACCATTCCAGTAGTCCCGACATGTGTTTTGTGCACAAGATAGGAACACATGCCTTTCCAACATATATCATCACAACAACACTTAAAAAATAGAGAAAATGAAATTATATCACAAGTCTTTAAGTATTTACAATTTCTAACAATTTACAGCAAAAGAGAGCTAGGAGACAAAAGGAACATATTCACCTCCTAGCCAAAAGAGAAACTACGCAGCAAAAGATGACATCTATAAACAACAAAAGATAGGTGGAGCCATATATACCTTTAGGCTCCAACCCCAAAATCGTGTCACTCTAATAGTTTGCACTACTCATGCTTGCCACCTAGATCGTCAGCGTGAAGTAGCTGAACACTAGCTCCTCCTCGCCTACAGAACCTGAAAGGGCAACATGAGTACGAAGGTACTCGCAAGACTTAATCCATAATGGGTACACATAAATAACTAAACTCCTAGGATTATAACAGCCACAAGGTTAAGTAGATTCACATGCAAAAGCAATTTTTGACATATATGTGTAAGCATCTACACATGACCACCTATACCATTCTATACTGCAATTAGCGACATAAACATATATATTACTAGAACCATCATAAATATATCTGAGAATAGAACCATCTCATCTACATCCCAATATACCATACCATATCATCCCACATTCGTGGCTCTACGATTGATACGGATGGATAAAAGCATGCTCATGACCAAGAGCATGATAATTCGAATTGATCTTACACCCTGTAGGGGGTGAAACTTTACCAACACGACTCGGTGATCATTCAGCTTGTGTTACCACACAGATCCACACAAGAGGGTACTCGTTTCAACCTTTCTCATACCCGAAACTACCCACTTGCACATGCCCTTATGGCACGGGGGGTTACCGCGAGCGCGTCCCGAACACCTCTGGCTCCCCACCACCTTGCTTCTCCTATTCTTTCTCTCTTACACGTCATAGGGACGCATGGCAACCGTTAGCACGGTGTATGATAATCAACTTATCTTACGATTAGATCAAGATGTGGTTAGTATGGAAAGTGCTAGAGCCAACGGCACCGATGGACGGTACTTAATCGATGAAAGCGATCTATGGCATCTGAGTTCCTCTTCCGACCTACCCCTAGTACTGCCCACATCTCGTCTCATCCTCACTCTCATACAATCCATATTCTTATCATCATTGTGAATAATAATTGACATTTAGCTCTTGAATGATAGAACATTCCACCGCTCGACATCTACCAAAGACCTATGTATTTCTAAGCATCTCTTACCAGTTTTAAGGAAGACATTCTCATTATTATACTCAGGCTATAGGATAAGGATCGTCAACAAGATCAAGGTAGAAGTAATACATCAACATAGATTCTACCCATGTAATTTGACATTGGAACCCTAACATGCATAACATGCATAAGCATAATTTATCAATTGAGACTTTACAAGATCCAAAATATGAGGTGCAATATGCTTAAATGTTTGCCTTGCTACTCAGGCTTCTGCAAGATGCTACCTGTGCAGCACTCACATAACTCTGGCGGTTTGGTGTCGCCTTCAATCACCCCTGTGCCACACTCTAGTCTTTTTGTTCTCTAAATAAAAGCTCATGCAATGATGAGCATGAAAGAAATACAAGGAAATATGCTACATGATGCATAACAATGGAGGATGCAACATAAAAACAAGCTACAAGTACACAACACACGAAAGAACACAACTCCTGAACTTCTGACAGAACTCGAAAGTTCCAGGTTAACCTCTAGACATGGTCCTCGGGTTGCCACTTTTTGATTGATCGGAGGTTCCGGGTTAAGGCCGGAATTTCCGGGTCGAGCCGGAACATCCAAGTTTGGCTCTAAACGGGGTTCTCGGTTAATCCTAACTTGGCTTAACTCGAAACTTCCGAGCTACACCTGGAACTTCCAGGTGGGGGTTCTCGTTTAGCTCCAACTAGGATCATCTGGAACTTCCGTGTTCAGGAAGAAAACACGTTCTCGTTGATTTCATTGCCAATTCACTTTGCATGCTAAATCTATCCCACATAAATATGTATATGCACTAGCCCAAGGGTTCTAGACTCAATTTACGCATTAAATCATGCAATTGTCCAAGTACAATTCAATTTGGTCTACCCAGAACTTCCAGGTTGAACTCGAAACTTCCGGGTTCGGGCAGAACACGGGTTTTGCAAGGAACTTTGGTCGATTTGATTTGCAAACCTTACCAATTTAAAGAGACAAGGGTTTTGCACTAGCACATAGGTTCTACACTTCATCCACCAACCAAACAACATGATTTCCTAGCTCATACCCATACAAATTCCTCTAATTAGCTCCAAACATCAAGAACACCAAAAGAGGCCAAGAACGGCTTGAATCCTTCATGTATGCGCAAAATACTTGGATGGATGGGAAGCATAGAAGCTAGGTATCACGAGGGTACCACACATATATCTCGATTTTGCTTCTTGAAGGAGAAATCCGAGGGATAATGAGAGAGGGCTTGAGAGAGGGGAGAGCAGCTCTCCTGCTCGGTTGGATAGGGAGAGAGCTAGGGAGAGGAGTGAGGGGATGGGGCTGCAGCTGAGGGAGGGGAAGGGAGTGGTTGCCAACTCTAGTGGGCCCAATTTGCTAGAGAAACAAGGCCGTTTCAATTGCCAAAATATTTCCTTCTCTCCTATTTTATATCTCTCTTTTTATTACCCAAACCGATGTGCTCGAGTGCTCCAAAAAATAAAATTGCTCAAAATTAAACATGATGCTAATGATGCATGATTATGCTTAAATACATGGTTACAGATTTGAGATGTGACAAACCTCCCCACTTAAAAGAATCTCATCCCGAGATTCGAGTGAGCTTATGGAAGAGTATGGTGACTCTAGGAACTTCATGAGTTGAACGGTAAAGAAATGATGCAAATGACATCAAAATGCCATGTTGTCAGAGATAGCACTAAGGTAACACTCACAGGTTGGAGAAGAACTCGGGATAATCAGCACTGAGTCGATCTTCACGTTCCCACGTCGCTTCATCTTCGAAGTGATTACTCCACTGAACTTGAATGAACTTGATAGAGTGACGTTGGGTTTTGTGTTCCATTTCATCCATAATCCGTATGGGTCACTCACAATAAGAGAGATCCAGCTGCAAATAATGGTTTGCAACTTCCATGATTTTAGTTGGGACTCGAAGGCATTTCTTCAATTGTGAGACATAGAAGACGTTGTGCACGACGGAGAAGGATGGAGGTAGCTCCAGCTGATATGCCATCTCTCCTCACCAAGCAATGATTTGGAAAAGCCCTACATAGCGAGGTGCCAACTTTCCTCTGACTTGAAAGCGTCGAATCCCCTTGAGATGAGACACCTTGAGATATACAAAATCTCCAATGGCGAACATGAGTTCTCTTCAGCGGCGATCCGCATAATTCTTCTGACGAGATTAAGCCGTGAGAAGACACTGGCGAATAGTCAGAACATGCTCTTCTGCCTCTTTGACCAAATCTAGGCCTAGAAAAGCTCTTTCGCTAGACTCAGACCAATTCAATGGCGTTCGGCATCTTTGGCCGTAGAGAGCTTTAAATGACGATATTTTAATGCTTGATTAATAGCTGTTGTTGTAGGCGAACTCGGCAAATGGTAAGTAAATCTCCCATTTCTTCTCATATGTGAGAGCACAAGCTTGCAATATGTCTTCCAGAATTTGATTTACCCTCTCAGTTTGACCATCGTTTTGGGGATGATAAGCGGTGCTATGGAAGAGCTCAGTTCCCATGGCTTCATAAAGGCTCTTCTAGAAATGAAAGGTGAACTGAGTGCCTCGATCGGAGATGAGTTTCATCGAAATTCCATTAAGGCAAACAATTTGAGTGAGGTATAACTCTGCATAGTCCTTGGCACTATATCGAGTCTTCACAGGGAGGAAGTGCACTGACTTTGTGAGTTGGTCCACAATGATCCAAATCGAGTCATACCCTTGATAGGTCTTAGGTAATTCGGTAATGAAATCCATACCGATCTCCTCCCATTTTCAAGAGGGAATAGGTAAGGGCTGGAGCGTACCGGCCGGCTTGAGGTGTTCGGCCTTCACTCTCCGACAAACATCACACTCAGCGACGCATCGAGCGATTTCATGCTTCATGTGGGTCCATCAAAATCTAGGCTTGAGGTCTTGGTACATCTTGGTACTCCCCAGGCGAATGGATAATAATGAATCATGAGCTTCATCCATAATTTTCTTTCTCAGCTCCGGAATCTTAGGGACCACTAGTCTCTTTCCAAACCACAAGACACCATGATCATCTTTAGAGAAATAGGTATCCTTTCCTTCCTTCATTTTGTCTCGAATTTGGGCCATGCCCTTATTCTCCTTTTGAGCTTCTTTGATTTGATCTAGGAGGGTGGATCTGATTACCAGGTTTGCAAGAAATCCCTCTGAAACCATCTCAAGTCAAAGCCTTCGGAAATCATCACAAAGTGTGGTGACTCTGGGCTGGAGCGAGAGATAATTGCATCGAGCCTATTGACTCGCTGCATCGGCGAAAACATTCGCCTTATCGGGATGATAATGAACTTCCAACTCATAGTCCTTGATCAGTTCAAGCCATTTTCCTTGTCTCATATTCAGATCAGCATGAGTGAAGATGTACTTAAGACTTTTGTGATCTGTATAGATGCGGCAAAGATTACCTAGCAGATAGTGACACCAAATCTTCAAAGCATGAATAACTGACGTAAGCTCTAAGTCATGAGTTAGGTAGTTCTCTTCATGCCGCTTCAATTGGCGTGAGGCGTATGCAACAACTCGGCTCTCTTGCCAGAGGACACCGAGGCCTATACGAGAAGTATCGCAATAGACATCGAAACCCTTGTCCACTTCAAGCTGAGCAAAAACGGGAGCGGTCATGAGCAGTTTCTTCAAGGTTTGGAAAGGTGACTCACATTCATTTGACCGCTCCAATACACTTCCTTGCTTCAAAAGTTCAGTCATGGGCTTAGAGATCTTGGATAAGTTCTCGATGAACCAGTGGTAATAACCCATGAGTCTGAGAAAACTCCGGATGTCGGTGACACTCTTGGGTTGAACCCAGTTGAGAACTTCTTGTACTTTGCTCGGGTCAACAGCAACTTTGTTCTCCGATAAAACATGACCCAGAAAAGTGACTTCTTTGAGCCAGAACTCGCATTTATTGAATTTGGCATAGAGATGGTGATCTCAAAGTCAGGCAAGAAAAACTCGGAGGTGCTCATAATGTTCTTCTTCAGTCTTGGAGTTGATGAAAATATCATCAATGAAAACCACGACAAACCTATCGAGTTCTTCCATGAAGAATGTATTCATCAAATACATGAAGAATGCCAGCACATTGGTTAGGTCAAAAGACATAATGGTAAACTCATAGAGCCTGTAATGGGTAGAGAAAGCTGTCTTTGGAATATCCTCCGGTCAGATCTTTATTTGGTGATAACCCAATCTCAAATAAATCCTGGAGAAAACCCGAGCACCAGTCAACTGATCGAACAGAATGTCAATCCAAGAAAGTGGATACTTATTCTTGACGGTGGCCTCATTCAACGAATGGTAATCAACATACATCTGCAAAGTTTGGTCCTTCTTCATCACAAAAAGTGACAGGCATCCCAAAGGTGGGGAGCTCAGACGAATAAAACCTTTTGAGAGAAAAACCTAAATCTGCTTCTTCATCTCTACCAATTCATTTGGAGACATCTGATAAGACCTCTTTAAAATCGAGGTTGTACCAAGTAAAAGCTCAATAGAGAATTCTACTTCTCGGTCGGGTGGTATTCGTAGCAATTCATCTAGGAAGATATCAGGAAACTCACAGACCATAGGAATATCCAGAAGACTCGTGGTTGTCACACTTATCAAGGCATATAAGTGGAGACCACCCTCTCCAAGGTGAAGAGAAACCCGCACGCCACTTGAATTTTTGAGAGAAACAACCCTCTTGGTGGAATCAATACGAGCACCATATCGGATTAGCTAATTCATTCCTAATATAATGTCCACTCCTCTAGTATCAAGCAGGATCAAATTTGCAAAGAACGAAACCCCTTCAATAAGAATCTTAACTAAAGGAATGAACCGATCGGCTTGTAACTTAGCACCAAGCGCATCGATATGGAATGAAGAAGGTAGGGTCTAGGTGACCATATTGTGACCCAAGAGATAACCTTCCTTGGTGAATGAATGAGATGCACCAGAATCGAAAAGTACAACTGCAGGGTGAGAATACACAAGTAGCATACCAACGAGCACCCTATCGTCCTCTCGAGCTTCCTCGGTGGTGATGTGGTTCACTCGTCCACACTTGGGAACGTGCACTGTCTTGGAAGCTTGTGGAGTGGGTTGAGCTGACAGTGAAGGCCTTGGAGCAGTCACCATGGCTCATAGCTTTGGAAAAGGGCAAACCCAAGCAAAGTGGCCGGCACGCCCACAGTTGTAACATGGCCGTTTAGGCCACCTGTCACGCTCCCTTCCAATCCCGTGGGTCTTAGAGGTTGCCCTTGCGAAGAGGACGACGTACATCAAACTACCCACATTGGTCATGGAGCAGCCGAAGTCGCCGTGAGAGATGGTGGAGGTTGACTCTTCGTTCATGGGCGTTGAGAGCTCCCGCCCATGGAAGGCAACGAAACTCTCTTGCGCTTCTTCTCCTCTTGGAGGTTCTTCATCTTGAACTCGGCCTTGAGAGAGTTGCTTACCAACTTATTTAAATCGGAGAACTCATGAGCCGACAAGCGGTCTTGCAGCTTGGATGAGAGGCCATTCATAAAACGATATTACTTCTTTCATCGGTGTTGGCCTCTTCCAACGCATATTGTGCAAGGTGGTTGAACACCTGTACATACTCCATAACAAACTTGCCTCTCTGCTGGAGGTCCAGGAATTCCCGCATCTTGATTTCCATTAACCCCTTGGGAATGTGATAGTCACGGAAGGCCTGGCGGAACTCCGCCGAAGACACCCGGTGATTGGCAGCGTGTATGGCGAGATAGTTGGTCCACCACGTGCCAGCGGCACCCTGAAGTTGATGGGCGACGAAGAGAGCCTTCTTGTGGTCCCCGCACCAAAGGAGAGCGAGCTTCTGCTCGATGGTGCGAAGCCAATGGTCAGTGTTGCGAGGATCGTCAACGCGCATGAAGGTGGGCGCCTGATTCCGAAGAAAATCTGAGAAGTCATCACGGCGTCTGACTCCACCTCTTCCTTGAGGGGCCATGTTACACACAAGAGCTTCTAGGAGATCCATCTCTGCTTGAAGGTTTTGCTCAATCTGCATTAGCACATCCGCCATGCTTGGCGGTGGAGGCGGCATTGGATTGCTCTCATTAGAACCCTCAGGAAGATCTCCAAGATTTTAGCGGATTCTCATCCTATTGTGACAATAAGATAAAAGAGAGATGAAAGGTCAAGCTCCAACATAGCAAAAGTAACATTAGTTGGATATCACTTTCTTGGACCCATAATACCATATATTGGGGAAAACGCAAGCAATATGAGCAATAGGGAAATGAAAGCATGCTCGATCCCTATCTACATGTCTCTTTCTCGAATTCATCGCTCCCCACAAGCATTCATACATAATGACCACCAATCATCACCCTTCACGCAAGAAAGAAAAGTGTTCGCTCAAGCGGTGCTGGTGCAACTTGCCTCACAAGTCATGTTTCATACGTTGTTGCTAACGTATTCACTTTCTGTACCATCGCCTTACGAGACACCCTATGTAATCGCCACAAAGGTAGAGACCATAACTACAATCGTATTGTAGACGTTCATATGTTATTGCTAATGTATTCACTTCCCGTACCATCGTCGTACAGGATATATCAGGCCTCTACCACGCACCGGTTGAGCCCCTTATATTTATCACCATCGGGATGCGTTCCTTACCTTCTTACCTTTTTCTCGATCACGTCAATGCAACAATCACAAAGACATCATAATATGGAACAACACGATGTGGAAACAAAAACAACATAGATGCAGCAACCAACAATATGTTATACTTAGGGGCATAGTATAGCTAACTTAATCGTCCAAACGTTCACACAAGGAAGCTACACCCTATTACACTTCTCTCATCTTCACCAACTTAGAACCACTTGTCCAAAGCGACCATCCTTAACCCCTTAAGAAAGAGACGAGTCAGGGATCAAGATTAAGCATGTTATCCACAAGAAGATGTACGGCAAAATCTAAAACAATGTGAGGAATAAAGGAGAGCAAACACTTAGGATGCAAAGATAACTTTTGTGGGTTGTCTTAGTGGGGTTGATATGTTTTATTAACCCATCTTAAGTTCTTTAGGATACTTTATTAAACCAAGCTCTGATACCATGCTATGAGAAACTATTCAAATAGTATTCTAATTAATCATTAAGTCAATTATTTTTATAATCATGACTGCAATGATTAATCAAAATACCATTCCGGTAGTTCTGGCATGTGTTCTGTGCCCAAGATCGGAACACACTACTTTCCAACATATATCATCTCTACAAAGCTCAGTAAAGAGATAATAATGAAATTATATCGTAAGTCTTTAAGTATTTACAATTTCTAACAATTTACAGCAAAAAAGAGATATGAGACAAAAGGAAAAATTCACCCCCTAGCCAAAAGAGAAACTACGCAGCAGAAGATGACATCTATAAACAACAAAAGATAGGTGGAGCCATATGTCCTTAGGCTCCACCCCAAAATCACATCACTCGAATAGTTTGCACTACTCATGCCTGCCACCTATATCGTCAGGCGTGAAGTAGCCAAACACTAGCTCCTCTTCGCCTGCAGAACCTGAAAGAGCAGTGTGAGTACGAAGGTACTCGCAAGACTTAATTCATAATGGGTACATATAAATAACTCAACTTCAAGGAATATGCATTTGGAGGATTAGCAAGGAACGACCACAAGGTTAAGTAGATTCACATGCGAAAGCAATTTTTGACATATATGTGTAAACATCTACACATGACCACATATATCGTTCTATACTGTAATCAGCGACATAAACATATATATAACTAGAACCATAATAAATATATCTGAGAATAGAACCATATCAACTACATCCCAACATTCCATACCATATCATCCTACATTCGTGACTCTACAACCGATGCGAATGGACAGAAGCAAGCTCATGACCAAGAGCACGGTAATTCGAATTGATCTTACACCCTGTAGGGGGTACAACTTTACCCACACAACTCGAGAACCATTCGGCTTGTGTTACTACATAGGCCCACACAAAGGGGTACTCGTGTCAACCTTTCTCATACCCGGAACTACCCACTTGCACATGCCCCTATGGCACCAGGGTTATCGCGAGCGCGTCTCAGACACCTCCGGCTCCCTGCCACCTTGCTCCTCCTATTCTTTTTCTCTTACGCATCATAGGGACGCACAACAAGCGTTAGCATGGTGTATGATAATCGGTTTATCTTATCATTAGATCAACATGTGGTTAGTATGGAAAGTCCTAGAGCCAACGGCACTGACAGACGGTACTTAATTGATACAAGCGATCTATGGCATCTGACTTCCTCTCCCAACCTATCCCTAGCACCGCCCACATCTCATCTCATCCTCACTCTCAAACAATCCATATTCTTATCATCATTGTGAACAATAATTGACCTTTAGCTCTCGAACGATAGAACATTCCACCGCTCAACTTCTACTAAAGACCTATGCATTGCTAAGCATCTCGTATCACTTTTAAGTAATACATTCTCATTATTATACCCAGGCTACAAGGATAAGGATCATCAACAAGATCAAGGTAGAAGTAATGCATCAACACAGGTTCTACCCATATAATCTGACATTGGAACTCTAACATGCATAACTTACATAAGCATAATTTATCAATTGAGACTTTACAAGATCCAAAATATGAAGTGCAATATGCATAAATGATTGCCTTGCTGCTCCAGCGCCTGCCTGATGCTACCCACGCAGCACTCACAGAACTTCGGTGGTTCGGTGTCGCCTTCGATCACCCCCGCGCCACACTCTGGTCCTTTGTTCTCTAAAGAAGAGCGCATGCAATGATGATCATGAAAGAAATGCAAGGAAATATGCTACATGATGCATAACAATGGAGGATGCAACATAACAACAAGCTAAAGGTACACGACATGTGAAAGAGCACAACTTCTGAACTTCTGATAGAACTCAAAACTTTCGGGTTAACCTCCAGACAGGGTCCTCAGGTTGCCACTTTTTGATTGACTCGGAGGTTCCGGGTTGAGGTCGAAACATCCAGGTTTGGCTCTGAACGGGGTTCTCGGTTAATCCTTACTTAGCTTAACTCAAAACTTCTGAGCTATACTTGGAACTTTCAGGTGGGAGTTCTCGGTTAGCTCTAACTAGGATCATCCGAAACTTCCGGGTTGCAAACCCAGAACTTCCAGGTTCTGGAAGAAAACACATTCTCGTAGATTTCCTTGTTGATTCACCTTGCATGCCAAATCTTTCCAACATAAATATGTATATGCACTAGCCTAAGGGTTCTAGACTCAATTTACACTCTAAATCACACAATTTTCTTAGTATAATTCAATTTGGTCTACCCGAAACTTCCGTGTTGAACCCGGACCTTCCAGGTTTGGGCAGAGCACGAGTTTTGCAAGGAACTTTGGTCGATTTGATTTGCAAACCTTACCAATTCAAAGAGACAAGGGTTTTGCACTAGCACATAGGTTCTACACTTCATCCACCAACCAAACAACATGATTTCCTAGCTCATACCCATATTCCTCTAATTAGCTCCAAACATCAAGAACACCAAAAGAGGCTAAGAACGGCTCGAATCCTTCGGGTATGCGCAAAATACTTGGATGGATTGGAAGCCTAGAAGCTAGGGATAGAAAGGGTACCACACACATACCTCGATTTTGCTTCTTGAAGGAGAAATCCGATGGGAGAATGAGAGAGAGCTTGAGGGAGAGGGGGAGAAGCTCTCCTGCTTTATTGGAGAGGGAGAGAGCGTGGGAGAGGAGTGAGGGGTGGGGCTGCAGCTGAGGGAGAGGAAGGGGGTGGTTGGACAACTCTAGTGGGCCCCATTTGCTAGAGAAAATAAGTCTGTTTCAACTGCAAAAATATTTCCTTCTCTCCTATTTTCTTTCTCTCTTTTTATTACCCAAACCAAGGTGCTCTAGTACTCCAAAAAATAAAATTACTCAAAATTAAACCTGACGCTAATGATGCATGATTATGATTAAATGCATGATTACGGGTTTGGGATGTGACAGCCGATAAGCTGTTACATGGGATCCGAACTAGCCGTGTTAGCCCTCGAGTTTCTGGATTTGCCTCTTGAGGCGATGTGGCAGTGGTTCCGACTAAGGCTTCTTGTTCACCTTGATCCTTGAGCTCTTAGGTTCGTTGGTTGGTTAGTGTTGACATGCTATGTCGAGACTTTGCTTGTCGCAACAGAGACCTACCTTGGGGCAACCCCGGATAGTGATGACCCCTTCGGGTTCTAGGATCTTCACACATTGGGAAGTGTAATATGTGGCTGCCATAAATTTGGCAAGAGTAGGTCTTCCCAAGATGGTGTTGTATGCCATCTCAAAGTCGACCATGTCGAACAGAATCTTTTTCGTTCGGAAGTTGCCATGCTTCTCGAAGGTAACGGGGAGCCATATTTGAGCGATTGGAGTGGCCAAAGATTCAGGTACTATGCCGTGAAAGGCTTGCATAACTAGCTTGATGGCAGATCCATCATGGATTTTTCAATGGATTACTCCGGATAGGTGTCTCGACAATCCATTTTTTCAGAAATTGCAGGGAAAATCTTGTCTTGTGATGAATAGGGCATTCACGACTATCTTGGTAGCCGAGTGGTTCAAACTCGATGCCGTAATACTTAGCACATTGATCCATAAATCGACTTACCTCATCGCTAGAATCGTCGCCAGAAAGTTCTTCGTCGAAGTTCACCCGATCGATCGCCAGTTTGTCGGTGGGATGAGTGAAGTTGTCGTAGAACCCCTCGTTTGAAAAACCGGTCCTCGACGTAGGCGTAGTCAACAGCATGTTTCGTGTAGAATTTTCAATGCCTATTGTCATGACCCCCATAGACGGTGCCAGCTGTCGACGATTTGTGAACTGTCGATCTAACAAACTTGTTGAAGAATTGAGGGATACTTTAAGTAGAAAAATCACAAAAGAAACACGCAGAGATTTTTAGACAGGTTTGAGTCTCCATTAGGATAATAACCTTACATCTAGTTTATCTTGTATTGAACTGAACTTGTTACAAGAGGGGTGTAGCTAGGCTAGATGCATCTAAACCTAGTCAGCAACTTCCTCCTTAACTTCTATTGGCTTCTCTCAACTTGTTTGGGCTTGTGTCTCTTCGGTTTGGCCTTCCCTTCCTTAGGGCCCTCAGACTCCGTATATATGGGGGACGTCGTACATCCTCTAGAGTCTTTCTTCCAGTTCCTAGAGATAAAATTCCCTATTTACAAGATATCTTAGGATCCTGCTAGTAGTTTTCTTTTATCCATGGATTCCTTTCCGGAGATAGAGATATACACTGAGAATTAAGTGAAACCCTGGAGGGTCTAGATATAATAATTATCCAGTAGTAATCGTCAATAATGAATGCTCCCTAAATCTTTGAAAAAAATTTAGCAGCATAATGAATGCTCACCAAACGATGGAGAGCAGGGACCTTGGAAGTTTTTAGCTGTTTGGTGTCGTGCCATGTTTTCCTTTATTACATCTTGCCAAAGCTTCGTGGCCAAATTTGGCAGCACTTGATGATCAGGCTACACATTGCCACTAAGGTTAGTGGTGATGACGCAGCCACTCCCAAAGGTGGGGAGGGATTCTTGCCAAAATTTGGCAACAAAATAAATTCTCACCAAATCAAAACAACTACTGAAGTTTGATAAGACAACCATCTATGGTATGGCTAGGGGAGAAGGGAGACGGGCTAAGCGATTTCAACACTTAGAAGATCTATCCAATCGAGCACATATGTTTTTGGGTTGCCATTGGACCTTTATCACTTCTGTACCCAAAACTATTTAAAAGTGGTACACACACAATTTCACGACGTTCACCCCGCAAGCAAATCCCATAAATGTGGTTCACACATATGTTGCCTCACTTAATCCTCTATGGGAGAAAAATTCCTAAAATGTAGCACACACATTCTAATCCTTGTAGATGTTGCTGGTTGTGCCGTTTGCTTGCTTAATCCAGCCTTTGAAGTAGAAAAATTGGCTGCAAAATTATAGAATGCACTGGCTGCGCCTGGAGAAGCACTAGTTTTGCTTGACTGAGATGTCTGTTGTTGTAGTACCTTTATATTCCTCCTTTGGTCATATAATGTTCTTTTCTGTTTGTCAGATAGCACAGTCCAGGCATCTTGGACCATGTGGAAAGCACCACCAGCATCCACTGACTTGTTCTTGTCGGGGTGGAGTTGAAGAACCAGCTTCCTATACTGTTTTTTCAGGGTCTCATGATCCAATGACATTGGCACGGATAGGTTAGAGTACCAATCCTTCTCACCATCAATCTTCACTGCCGAAGCAAGATATATATGCAAGGTAGTGATCAGCTGAACAATGCCCTCAAGTGTGGGAAACAGAGAGTGTACCTTGACGGCGAATTTCTTGGCCCCCTGCAGGTCCATCGATGCAAACTTCTTCTCTACAATGTCCTTTGCCCTGAGGGTCTCATCCTTGTTGCACTCCATGTCCAGCCCAAAAGGAAACAAATGTTACCTGAAAATCACGAGGGGAAGAGCCAATATCAGATACTAAACTTAGAATATATACCATCATACTTACCATATAGGAATTATGACAACAAAAGACTTAAAATACATTAGTAGCACACCATAGGCGAACTTGCCAAAACACAGTGTAGTTTGATTGTTGTTCTGTGGGGGACACTTGTATGGATTAACAAGTGTCCCCCACACAACAACAATCATAACTACACTGTGTCAGCTGCCACCCTTGTTCCGGTGTGCAGCTGGGATGCGACTATGGATAATTCGGCGCGCAGCCGGATCACACAAGCGTAGGAGGCCTGGAACGATCTCAAGCGAACATAGAGGACACCCAGAGGATTTGGTGCAGCGAACTGATTGCTGCTTTTCGGTTTTTACTTCTCATTATATAGAAACGAAGCACATGAAATGGTCAAACGTGGCCTTGCACGCCATGCCACCACTCGCCATGACATGACAGACTCGGACTCCACACGCACGATGTGGATGCGGCGTGCTCAACTACGCACACGACTCAAAAGGAGAAAAAATGGACTCCTAATAGACTACTGATGCTAACTTATCGAGCATGAAGTTTATTCAACAATTCACCCCCTAAACCTTGTGCTCATTGGAGATTGAGATGACACCAATCCGCATGTGAAGGTCTTCAAATTTCATGTGCCCAAGCGGCTTGGTCAGGATGTCCGCGAGTTGCCCCCCAATGTTGATGGGAACGATGTCAACCTTCCCATCTTCAACGCACTCCCGAATGAAATGGTATTTCATTGCAATGTGTTTTCTCCGATAATGGAACACAGGATTCTTGCTGAGGGCGATCACAGACTGGTTGCCGATGTTGAGCTTGAATGCGCTCGGCTACTCATCTGTTAACTCACGGAGGAGCTGAGCTAGCTAGACAGCCTGACAGGCCACCGTTGTTGCTGCGATGTATTCAGCCACACAGGATGACAATGCGATGACCCTTTTCTTCTGGGACTGCCAATTCGCTAGGCTTGAACCGAAGAAGAAGAGAATGCCATTGGTGCTCTTCCGTGTGTCCACATCGCTGACGAAGTCGCTATCGCTGAAGCCGATGAGACCCTCCTTGATCCCCTTCTTTGTGTAGTACCAGTCGAAATTGATTATTCTAGTGACGTAGCGCAGGATGCGCTTCATAGCTGCATGATGTCCAACCGTGGGGTTCTCCATGAACTGGCTCATGTACCTGACTGAGAATGCGAGATCAGGGCACGAATGCACCAGGTACCGCAAGCTCCCGATGATACTTCGGTATTCAGTGGCGTCAACCGGCAGTGCAAAGCTTGCCTTGCTGAGCTTGAGGCGCTGCTCCATCGGAGTTTGGTAGGGATTGCAGTCCACCATCCCGGCCTTGTCAAGGATGCGCCTAGTGTAGGTAGCTTGTGATAGCTTGATCCTGTTGATCCCCTGTGTGACTTCAAAACTGAGGTAGAAAGAGAGTAACCCGAGATCACTCATCTCAAATTTGGTTTTCATTTGTAGCTTGAAGTGCTCAATTTCCTATTCTTCACTGCCGGTGATAACCAGGTCATCAACATACACTGTGTTTTGGCAAGTTCGCCTATGGTGTGCTACTAATGTATTTTAAGTCTTTTGTTGTCATAATTCCTATATGGTAGGTATGATGGTATATATTCTAAGTTTAGTATCTGATATTGGCTCTTCCCCTCGTGATTTTCAGGTAACATTTGTTTCCTTTTGGGCTGGACATGGAGTGCAACAAGGATGAGACCCTCAGGGCAAAGGACATTGTAGAGAAGAAGTTTGCATCGATGGACCTGCAGGGGGCCAAGAAATTCGCCGTCAAGGTACACTCTCTGTTTCCCACACTTGAGGGCATTGTTCAGCTGATCACTACCTTGCATATATATCTTGCTTCGGCAGTGAAGATTGATGGTGAGAAGGATTGGTACTCTACCCTATCCGTGCCAATGTCATTGGATCATGAGACTCTGAAAAAACAGTATAGGAAGCTGGTTCTTCAGCTCCACCCTGACAAGAACAAGTCAGTGGGTGCTGGTGGTGCCTTCCACATGGTCCAAGATGCCTGGACTGTGCTATCTGACAAACAGAAAAGAGCATTATATGACCAAAGGAGGAATATAAAGGTACTACAACAACAGACATCTCAGTCAAGCAAAACTAGTGCTTCTCCAGGCGCAGCCAGTGCATTCTATAATTTTGCAGCCAATTCTTCTACTTCAATGGCTGGATTAAGCAAGCAAACGGCACAACCAGCAACATCTACAAGGATTAGAATGTGTGTGCTACATTTTAGGAATTTTTCTCCCATAGAGGATTAAGTGAGGCAACATATGTGTGAACCACATTTATGGGATTTGCTTGCGGGGTGAACGTCGTGAAATTGTGTGTGTACCACTTTTAAATAGTTTTGGGTACAGAAGTGATAAAGGTCCAATGGCAACCCAAAAACATATATGCTCGATTGGATAGATCTGTTAAGTGTTGAAATCGCTTAGCCCGGCTCCCTTCTCCCCTAGCCATACCATAGATGGTTGTCTTATCAAACTTCAGTAGTTATTTTGATTTGGTGAGAATTTATTTCGTTGCCAAATTTTGGCAAGAATGCCTCCCCACCTTTGGGAGTGGCTGCGTCATCACAACTAACCTTAGTGACAATGTGTAGCCTGATCATCAAGTGCTGCCAAATTTGGCCACGAAACTTTGGCAAGATGTAATAAAGGAAAACATGGCACGACACCAAACAGCTAAAAAATTCCAAGGTCCCTGCTCTCCATCGTTTGGCGAGCATTCATTATGCTGCTAAAAAAATTTCAAAGATTTAGGGAGCATTCATTATTGACAATTACTACTGGATAATTATTATATCTGGACCCTCCAGGGTTTCACTTAATTCTCAATGTATATCTCTATCTCCGGAAAGAGATCCATGGATAAACGAAAACTACCAGCAGGATCCTAGGGTATTTTGTAAATAGGGAATTTTATCTCTAGGAATTGAAAGAAAGACTCTAGAGGACGTACGACGTCCCCTATATATACGGAGTCTGAGGGCCCTGAGGAAGGGAAAGCCAAACTGAAGAGACACAAGCCCAAACAAGTTGAGAGAAGCCAACATAAGTCAAGGAGGAAGTCGCTGACTAGGTTTAGATGCATCTAGGCTAGCTAAACCCCTCTTGTAACAGGCTCAGATCAATACAAGATAAACTAGATATAAGGTTATTATCCTAATGGAGACTCGAACCTGTCTAAAAATCTCTGTGTGTTCCTTTTGTGATTCATCTACTTAAAGCATCCCTCAATTCTTCAACAAGTTTGTTAGATCGACAGTTCACAAATCGTCGACAGCTAGCACTGTCCATGGGGGTCATGACAATAGGCATTGAAAATTCTACACAAAACATGATGTTGACTATGCCTACATCGAGGACCAGTTTTTCAAACGAGGGGTTCTACGAAAACTTCACTCATCCCACCGACAAACTGGCGATCGATCGGGTGAACTTCAACGAAGAACTTTCTAGCGACGATTCTAGCGATGAGGTAAGTCGATTTATGGATCAATGTGCTAAGTATTACGGCATCGAGTTCGAACCACTCGGTTACCAAGACAGTCGTGAATGCCCTATTCACCACAAGACAAGATTTTCCTTGCAATTTCTGGAAAAATGGATTGTCGAGACACCTATCCGGAGCAATCCGTTGAAAAATCCATGATGGATCTGCCATCAAGCCAGTTACGCAAGCCTTTCACGGCATAGTACCTGAATCTTTGGCCACTCCAATCGCTCAGATATGGCTCCCCGTTACCTTCGAGAAGCATGGCAACTTCTGGACGAAAAAGATTCTGTTCGACATGGTTGACTTCGAGATGGCATACAACACCATCTTGGGAAGACCTACTCTTGCCAAGTTTATGGCAGCCACATATTACACTTACCAATGCGTGAAGATCCTAGAACCCGAAGGGGTCATCACTATCCGGGGTTGCCCCAAGGTAGGTCTCTGTTGCGACAAGCAAAGTCTCGACATAGCATGTCAACACTAACCAAGCAACGAACCTAAGAGCTCAAGGATCAAGGTGAACAAGAAGCCTTAGTCGGAACCACGGCCACATCACCTCAAGAGGTAAATCCAGAAACCCGAGGGCTAACACGGCTAGTTCGGATCCCATGTAACAGCTTATCGGTTGTCACATCCCAAACCCGTAATCATGTATTTAAGCATAATCATGCATCATTAGCGTCAGGTTTAATTTTGAGAAATTTTATTTTTTGGAGCACTAGAGCACCTCGGTTTGGGTAATAAAAAGAGAGAAAGAAAATGGGAGAGAAGGAAATGTTTTTGCAGTTGAAACAGACTTATTTCTCTAGCAAATGGGGCCCACTAGAGTTGTCCAACCACCCCCTTCCTCTCCCTCAGCTATAGCCCCACCCCTCACTCCTCTCCCATGCTCTCTCCCTCTCCAACAAAGCAGGAGAGCTGCTCTCCCTCAAGCTCTGTCTCATTCTCCCATCGGATTTCTCCTTCAAGAAGCAAAATCGAGGTATGTGTGTGGTACCCTCGCTATCTCTAGCTTCTAGGCTTCCAATCCATCCAAGTATTTTGCGCATACCCGAAGGATTCGAGCCGTTCTTAGCCTCTTTTGGTGTTCTTGATGTTTGGAGCTAATTAGAGGAATATGGGTATGAGCTAGGAAATCATGTTGTTTGGTTTGTGGATGAAGTGTAGAACCTATGTGCTAGTGCAAAACCCTTGTCTCATTGAATTGGTAAGGTTTGCAAATCAAATTGATCAAAGTTGCTTGCAAAACCCGTGCTCTGCCCAAACCTGGAAGATCCGGGTTCAAGACAGAAGTTTCGGGTAGACCAAATTGAATTATACTAAGAAAATTGTGTGATTTAGAGTGTAAATTGAGTCTAAAACCCTTAGGCTAGTGCATATGCATATTTATGTTGGAAAGATTTATCATGCAAGGTGAATCAGCAAGGAAATCTATGAGAATGTGTTTTCTTCTAGAACCTGGAAGTTCTGGGTTTGCAACCCGGAAGTTCCGGATGATCCCCACGTCTGAGTCCATGGCAGCGTGTGTACACAATCGACCACCCCACGTCTGAACCTGGGGAAGGCAAGTGTTCAGTCCAGTTTGGCGTACCACGCTTGTGGGGCTTGACGAAGCCGGCAGAGTGCCTTCTCCAATTTCAGCACCTTGTGCTCCTAGCTGGCGATGATGAACACCGGTGGCTGGCTTACATAAACCTCCTCCACAATCTCCCCATTGAGGAAAGTAGACTTGAAGTCCATGTGGTGGACGGTCTAGCCATTCTACGCTACCGGCGCTAGCATAACTCTGATGGAGTCAAGGCGTGCAACTAGGGCGAATGCATCTTCAAAGTCGATGCCGAGCTACTGAACATACCCCTTTGCCACCAGTCTTGCTTTGTGCTTCACAACCTAGTCATGCGTGTCCTTTTTTATCTTGAACACCCACTTGAGGTCAATTGGGCGATGGCCTGGTGGCAGGTCGACGAGCTACCAGGTCTTGTTGGCATTGATCGCACCCATCTCTGCCAAGATCGCCTTGCGCCATGGTGTGTGGTGCTCCACTTCGGCAAAAGTCCTTAGTTCCTCGATGAACTACAGAGACAACTCTTCCAGCTTGAACTCTCAGTGTGCGTGTCCTGGCACAGCGGCCTGGCCCAGTGCATTATCGACGGTGTGGAAACATTGGCATCATGATCAACATCAAGTTAGTTAGAGGTGTTCACCGGCAGAGAAGCAAATGCAGTGGTACCAGCTAACGTAGCAAAGCTTGGTACTGGTGTCGATGGCATTCTAGTCCCGTCAGCATGGGTCAGCATGCCATCCTCGTGGATCTCGATTTCCAAGTGTTCGATGATGAACTCGGGCGTGCATGGTGTCACTGATGTTGCTGCTCCCTTCATCCGGTCCACGCCACGCTCTCATTGAGCACGGTGTCCCGAGTGACATGAACACGTCCAGACTCAAGATTACAAACTATGTACGCCTTTGCCCTAGGTGTCACACCCGGTTTTAACGGCCAAAACCAGATGCGGCTTATGTGTGCCCAGGATGTTCAACACACATAAGGACATCACAGGTGAAGTAACAAAAGCAATACTTCTATTAAATAAACGTTAAACTCTTACAGCAATTGACATATATTGTCTTCTATGAATATATCTGCAGCGGAACAGAAGCACTGGTGCCCAACAACACCGCAGGCAACTGACCAGGAGATACGCGCCTAGAACGTCATAACCTCGTCTTGATAGTCTTCAACATCTTTACTCACTGAGCAGCAGCATACATGTCGTATGGTGTAGGGAAAATAGCAAGTGTGAGCACATAGAGTACTCAGCAAGTGGGAGAAAGTAATGATATGCAGGCTTATACCAAGAATAGGCTAACACATGGTATATTTGCGTAAATGCGAGTAATGAAAACACATTTAGACTCAAAAGCATTAAACAATTATTAAGTGAATGTAACCCATATAATCCAACACATAGCATACAAGGCTCCCCACCTTGCACACCATAACCTTCTAGTACTCCCTGTACTATAACTAAAACCATCTAGTACTCCCTGTACCAGAACCATAACCATAACCATCTAGTACTCCCTGTACCATAACCATAACCACAACTATCTAGTACTCCCTGTACCAGAACCATAACCACAACCATATCCATAACCAAACCTATAACCACAACTCACTAATCATGTGAGGATCCAAGTCTCTCATATCCGTGAGCACGGCTGTTATAACAGTTTTACACTCTGCAGAGGTTGTCCAGCTTTTCCCCACGAGTCAGTGAATTCCATGTTGCCGTGTTCGCAGAACACTTAAAACACGCCAGTGGTGTGCCGCCAAGAATCACTGTATGACATTTTCCACTAACCAGAGACTAATCCAGTATGTGTCTGCCCACTAGGTTTCACCGCCAGGCTTTACGCAAGCTAAGCTCCTACCCAGAAGCCTCCTTTTGTACTGACCCAACACACACTGGATAGACTCTAATCAGTATGTCACGTCTTACCCATATCAGCCTCGTGGTTGGTACGTTACTTCTTGATTTGTCGCTCCACGAACCGGTCCTTACTTAGGTTATTTGAGCAAACACTAAACCAACATCATAACCATGACCACTATCACCAACATCTCTATGCTCAAGGCCTAAGGTTCCATGTTGCTAGACCATTAACTAGTCACTATTGTTGCATATGTTCATTAGTCAAGTATATGACACTTCCCAATATCCGAAAAGCATGGCTAAGCAATCTACCCACAAAGACACCTAACCATAAACTATCTAGGTTCCAAGGGATAATAGGGGAAAATCTAGAGAAAACCCTAACATAGGTGACTACCCATCATATTGAACTGCATGCAATTTTGTAAAACAAAACATTTAAAAACATAGGTTCAATATGATCAAAGACACTTGCCTTTTTCCCAATGCTACTCAATGTTGTCGAAATCTTGGTCTTGAGGTCCCTCGAACTGCTCCGAAACGTTATCGACTAATCATGAGAACTACCGACAAACAACACAAAGCAAACACTAAGAACAACATACCAAATATCATCAAAACACTTTTAAAATACTATGGTTGGATAGAGATGATTTTAGAAATGTTTAGACACAAGAATCGTCTGAATCGGAGTTAAGATGAAAAGAGAACAGCTTTCGAGAGATGGATTAGACTGAAAAGGAAAAACTAGTTTACTGGAGTTATCTTCCTATGGGAAAAGAGTTTATAGCACAATCACTGTGTTAGGCTTGACAACATCATTGCGCAAGATTCAAGAAGTGTAGGGTAGACTAGACTTCACTGGCTAGGCTAAGGAGAATGATGTGGTGCTAACTTGGTATGATATGCAAGTACCGTCTTGGATTAAAGAAGGAATACGCGGAGATCTAGTATCGACCACCTATGATGGATCAAAAAGGCCGAAGGTGGCGCTTCTAGGTTTAGGATATTACTGGTGACTCTATGTAGCGGTGGTGGTTCGGGTTTCGTCGAAGATGTCGATCGGGCATATGGCCACAAACATCGATGTCAGCTTCAGTGGTGTTTCAGTGAAACGAGGGAAGACTAACTCAGTGGTATGGTTGGTTTTGGAAGGGGTCATTCGAGGTAGCGGCAAAACAGTGATTACTGTTTCTAGGTTTGGTGGTGACCGCGAACAGATGCAGGAACGAAGACGCTCACGTTCCAGGAGATTGGCTATGAATTTTGAGGAACCGTTTGAACAAGGATGTTCATATATCCCGGGAACACAATGCTATGGCATGGGTTTTGGTAGATCATCCATAGAGAGGAAGAATGATCAGCATAGATGAGACGGGTGATGGCTGCGACATGCTGTGGTTGGCAATGGTGTCCTGGTCATGTTGCTGCACAAACGGGGATGGGCTCCTAGGGTAACGTAGAAGACTCCATGGGACACGCCGTGACGCGGTTGGTGCATCCATACGGCTTTCGGATTGACGGGGGACGCGAATGCAAATCCGGTGCACGCACAGAACGCGTCCAGAAACCGGACAGCAGGTATGTCGACCTTGATTTCGATAGTTTGGCTAATCTACTGGCCAAACCGGTTGGTGAGGCTGTGGGGAACATCATGGGACATGCACTGGTGAAAGGGCTTGGTGATTTGACCTCTGGTCGGTTGGGAACGTCGATGCCAAACAGCTACAGCGCGGCTGTCTCGCGGCTGTCCGCAACGGTGACGATCGTGGCGGCGTTGATCGGGCTTTAGCCGAGGCTAGGGCTTGGCTAGGGACTTAGTATGATGCTAAAACAGTAGTAAGGGAGGAGAAGAAGGGGTCCTCATCTTGCTTTGATGGTAGAAGAAGGAGGATTCGGGGAGAAGACGACGTAGCGCATCACGGGCGGCGGCGGCGGCGGCGACGACTCCGGCGAATGGCGGCGCTCCGGCAACGCACGGGCAGGGCAGCAGCGACTTCTAGGGCTTGGGGACGTGGAATAGAGGTAGGAGAGGGTGTGCAACTCATATATATAGGGTTAGGGGCGGCTGGTTGAGCTGGAGTCTAAACTGAACACGATTCGGATTCGAGTTCGAGTCGGTTACGATTTTCTTTTTCGCAGCTCTGTATTCCGAGGATGATATCTCTGTCGTCCGAACTCCAAATTGGGCGTTTCTTGATTCTAAATTGTAGTACCCGAAAAGATCTACAACTTTTGTAGTCATTGTAACTTCTGAAAAACGCCATCTTGATTTCCAAAAATGCGTCACAAGATAAACTATTTGAACTCGAACTTCTCTGCGCAGCACTGATTTCGGGGGCCATAACTCCTAGATCCATTATCCAAAAGAGGACTTCCATAGGTTCAAATTGAAGCTCTCGACGAGACCTACAACTTTGGTATTATCAAGATTTGCATTTGAGGCCGTTTTGAACTCCAAAACGTCATGGAAAAATGAGGCTATCCAGGACTCCACGAAAATTTGCAGATTTCGTGGATTCTTTGTTGGCCATCTAGAAGACTTGGCTAAGGGTTTGAACTTGAGCAAGATTGAGCCCAAAGACACTTTAGGTATATTTAGGGTTTAGAAAAGAAACTTTTGCAGAGAAATTTGAATAGGATTTGAATTTGAATTGTGTTCGGAGTGACTTTAGAGAAACGAAAAAGATGAGGTTGAACAAGAATAGGAGTAGATAAGGAATTTGAATTTAGATTTTGGGTAGAATTTGAGAAAGAGAAGAGATTGACTTTAAACAAGAATTTGGATAAGATTTGAATTGAACTAGAGAAGGATCATGTATAATCAAGGATTGAATAGATGATGAATTCAAAAATTTTGAATTCCAACCATTAAGATCCTTAACTTATTCACTACTGAGTTCTGTAAAAACCTTTTCAAAATCTTTTTCACTCAAAACATCAAAGAGAAAGAAAAGAAAACGAACTCTAATGCATTTACCTGGCTCCTAGCAAAACTCAGCATGCAATGCACACAAAATAATAACCTATTTGATTGATTGATTAAGAAAATAGGTTTTAAACCTATACTACTGTTGAAGCTATTCAATAATCTTGGAAAATTTTAGAAATTTGAGAAATCTGAAAATCAGGGTGTTACACTAGGCTCATAGCCTAGGAACACCATGGGAGAGCTTCGATCGTCCAGCTTCTTTAATGGCAACCGGACATTCTTGATGTAGGCCACACACCCGAACGTACGCAGAAAGTGCACAGTGCACTTCCGGTTGTGCCATTCCTTGTATGGTGTGACACCGTCGAGACTCTTTGTGGGTGCCCTGCTGAGGAGAAAGACGGTTGTGGAGATTGCTTCACCCCAGAACACGGATGGGACGCCATAAGCCTTTAGCAAGTTGTGCACCATGGCCACCATGGTCCAGTTCCTGTGCTCGATGACACCATTTTGTTGCGGCGAGTAGGGTGCTAATAGATGACGCTGCACCCCACGATTGGCGCAAGACTCGACGAATTATGAAGACGTGAAGTCACCCCCGTGATTTGTGCGTAGGATCTTGAGCTTCCGCCTACTCTCTGTCTCCACTGTAGCTTGAAACTTGCGAATCGCCGTTGCGGCATCACTCTTCCCAGCCAACAAGATTAGCCACATGTAGCGACTTTAGTCGTCAACAAGCAACAAAAAATACTTTTTGTTGCCTAGAGTTGGTGGTGATATTGTGCCGCAGAGGTCTCCATGGACTAAGTCGAGCACTTCCTGTGCTCTGTAGTGCGCCTTCACTGGGAACGGGGCTCGCCGAAGTTTGGTGGTTGCGTAGCAGTCACAGAGTTGGTGCACGTGCTCAATTGCTAGGAGGCCACACACCATCTGTTGTTTCTCCAACAGCTTGAGCACATCAAAATGGAGATGGCCATACCGAGCATGTCAGGGCCATACCTCTTCCTGGCTACGGGTGGACAAGCACACCAGCGCCGCCACCTTTCGAAGAAGTATGTAGAGTCGGCTAGCAAAGCGCCTCCTCACTTAAGTACCAGGCAGCAGCCACGGTCATGGATCCGGAGGACACCATCCTTGATCAGGACCTCACACCCTCCTTCGTTGAGCGGGCCGACACGGATCAAATTGGTGGTGAGCCACGGGATGTAGTACACCCCCTCAATCACATGGTGCTCGCCAGTCTTGCACCTGAACAGAACGGCGGCGCGGCCCTTGATGGCGACCACGGAGCCGTCCCCGAAACGAACGGAGCCATGAACACCGGTGTCCAGCTTTGAGAAGGCGGAGCGCGAGCCAGTCATGTGGTTTGTGGCGCCGGTGTTGAGATACCACAGGCTATCATCGCGCGCCTCTATGCCGTTGAGCTGGACTAAGACTTTAGCCTCGTCGATGTAGACAAGTTCATGGTGAGGCACGGTGTCTGATGATTCAAGGACAAAGCTCACCAGGGCCATCAGCAATGTGGTCTCCTCATCCTCTTCACCGTGGACCAAATTCATCTTTCCAGCCCACTTGGGTTGCCAACAATCTTTGGCCCAGTGTCCAACCTTGCCACAATTGCGATAAGTATCACGGACTGGTTCTCACCTGCCTTCTTTCATCTCTTGGCCACCACCATCGCCTCTCCAGCATGGTGGCTTCCCGTGTTGCCGGTTCTTGCCACCGAAGTTCTGCTTGCTGAAGGAAGATTTGCCCTGGCAAGACTTCGTGCAAGAAATCCATTCTTCTTCCGTCAGAAGTAGCTTGCCGCCCTCGCTAGACACGTTCCCTCCATCAAGTCGATCCTCGGTGGCTTTTAGGTGACTAGTGATCTCCTCCATGGACAGTGCAGAGACATCCAACAGGGTCTCGATGGACAATGCTATCAGTGGGAACTTAGGGGGTACTACCCGAAGAAATTTCTTGAGTACCTTTGGTTCTTCGATGTTGTCACCGAGGAGAGACAAGTAGTTGATGAGGCTGGTTAAGCGCATGGCAAAATCATCAAATGCTTCACCCTCGTTGAAGCTAATTGCCTCGAATTACTTCCGAGGATAGTGTACCTTGGCCTTGCACACGCGGTCGATGCCCAGGCGCATGGTTTTGATGCAATCCCATGCCTTCTTTGCAGTCCTCTTCACAGCAAGTGAGGCAAGCATCTTGGGAGGTACCGCACACAGAATGGCCTATAGTCCCATGCAGTCCTCCTGGAATTCGACTCTGTCGGTGTTGTTAGCGTCCCACAACCCTCGCACTTGGAGCATCATGCACATCATCAGTGCCCAATCGCTATAATTGGTCCTTGTCAGCGTCGGTTAGCTCCCCAATTTGTCGACTCCATGCACCACCCACTGATGCAGGACGATTTCATGCCCACCATCATCGCAGAGGCGTGGTCAGAGCAGAGGTGGTGTTGGTGAGCATGGACAGTTCCGGCGCGGTGGTGTCTGCAACTATGCACCCACCAGAGTTTGTGACGACGACATAAAGGCACCCGGATCGACACTTGGGCTCTGATGCCAAATGTCAGTTGGCACCCTTGTTCTGGTGTGCAGCTGGGATACGACGACAGATAATCCGGCGTGCAGCCAGATCGCACAAGTGCAGGAGACCTGGAACGATCTCAAGCGAACAAAGAGGACACCCAGAGGATTTGGTGCAGTGAACTACTTGCTAGTTTTTGGTTTTTACTTCTCATTATATAGAAACGAAGAACATGAAACAACCAAACATGGCCTTGCGCGCCATGGCACGCTAGACTCAAACTCCACACGCACAACGCGGACGCGACATGCTCAACTACGCACATGACTCAAAAGGAGAAAAAATTGGACTCCTAACAGACTACTGATGCTAACTTATCGAGCACGATGTTTATTCAACACACTACACTCATAACACAACCCTAGTGACAAGCGCGCCATAGGCAGCTTTACAAAATTATAAATACCGCAAATAATAGCATATAAATTAACTTCTCAAAAATCCAAGCATCGTCTCCCCAGCTTCGGAGTTATAATTACACAGGCTCATAACAGCCCTAGCATGCCACAGGTGACTTTGCCAAGTTATCAATTATATATCTGGTTACAAATAATAAAGAGACTTGCTATAAATACAAACATCCCAAGCATGACTGTAATCGTATCTCTATATAACTCAAATAAATCTCTAGTGTGCGACAAGAGCAACATTATGAGAAGGAATGGAGAGGGTGTTTATTGTTTAGAGAGTACACAGAATTGGAGACAAAGGCTTAGTGGAGAGGGAGATTGAGGGACGGCGCCGGCAGGGTGGATCAGGTGTGCGGCTACTCGTTGGTTCTGAGGGAGATGAGTCTGAAGGTGATATGCCCTAAAGGCAATCATAGAGATGATTGTATTACATCTATATTTATGTACTTTTGAATAATATATTATTCTAAGAATGACTATCATTTACATTGATTAGCAAGTATGTGACTTATTCGTGAAACTCTTTGTTTGTATCATGATGTTATTCTAAACTGATCTCTGGTCACGTATCATTGTGATGATTCATAAGACCATCACATGTATTGATTGATGATCACGTTTCACAGATCATAGGTGTAGTGATATCATGTCAATAATGTGGACATTTATTGGAAAACATGATGTTGGATAGACCCACCTTGAGATACTATTGGGATTGTTATTTATGATGTGTCATCAGTTGTTATTTCAGATGGTGTACATGTAGGATCTTTAGATCTCAGATCGTCATTGATTCTCAGAATGTGTAGTGACATACTTTTGGACTGTCAAACGTTATTTCGTAACTAGGTAGTCATAAAGGTAGTTTTTGGGTTTGTAATGAAACATGTCGTGGGGTGTGAGTGATCAAGATGAATTTTGTCCCTCCTTGATAATGGGAGAGATATCTCTGGGGCCCTCAATATAGTTAGATTGAGAAAGTGCATAGCCATGCCACTATGATTAAAGAGTTAATCATGATGAATCCGCTACTTGATCGAGTGAATGGTCGAGCTATCACAAGGGTGGCGCATATCTCACCTTGAGCTTGACTGGTATCGTAAGGCGAAGGGATCGGTGCATGTGTATATCAAGGTTCAGCTTATATGATATTTGTGTACACTCGGGAGTCAACATGTCCTGCTAGGAACCGCTATTGATTTCGGTTTGGAAAGGGTTTTCATGTTGTAGTCGTTTGTACATGAACATAATGGGTCACACACTTAATGGGTTGGAACAAAACATACGAATTGGATTCGTATATGGGTTTGATTGGATTATAATTCATAAGGTGTTAGAGTTCTAAAGGGCTTCCAACAGAGAGCCTATTAGTGAGCTCTATATAAGGAGAGGCATGGGGTGTGGTATAGAGAGGTGAGCCACTCTGAAACCCTAGCGCAACCCTCCACACGATCTCCCAAAACCCTAACCGCGTGCGGTGCTAGCACATCGACCCTCGTCGATCCTATCCGGTATGTGTAGATATCGTAGAGGCGATGCTGCTATTGCAGTGCTAACCTCCTCAGCGTGAAGATTGCGACACTTCTGTCCGGCTGGTTGAGGACCTACTCGGCTGGTCGACATACCTGCTCTCCTAGTCGTGGAGCACGACACGACCACTCAGAGCTGGTCGAGGACGTGACAGACCTGCTCAAGGAACAGATCAAGGAATTGGTCGAGAAGCACGACCACCTGCTCGAACGTGGGGTTGGTCACGGATCTGATCGAGAAGCTACTCGAGTAATTTGACGCGCATAACGTTGGATCGGTCCACTCTAACTCTTCTTCTGTTGTACTGCGCGTCAAGTGGTAACGATCTATGATCTCCTACTTGCTTGATTTTCTGTGTGAATACGGTAGAAATATTTTGTTTATAAACTAGCGTAGCCAACCCGTTCCCCAACAGAGTCTACCCCGAGCTTTTGCAAATCAATAGAGTGGATGGCAGGACGAAATGGGGGGAAACGAGGGAGAGTAGAGACTTTGAGGCCGTTTGGTTTCATGTAAACGGGCTTCAATAAATGTATTGCAAAAAAATTGCCACTATTATGGAAACTCTTTGTTGGTTGAGATATCATCAAAATAAATAAATTAAGGTTACAAGCGCCTGAGATATTTACCAAGATCTATCCAATCGAGCATATATGTTTTTGGTTCCCATTGGACCTTTATCACTTATGTACCCAAAACCATTTAAAAGTGGTACACACACAATTTCACAACATCCACCCCGCAAGCAAAGCCCATAAATGTGGTTCGCACATATGTTGCCTCACTTAATCCTCTATGGGAGAAAAATACCTAAGATTTAGCACACACATTCTAATCCACTTGATGAGAGGACTCGCCCTGCGCATGTGCTTGTCGGATGATGTCTTTGACTTCACTAAGGCACTTCTTTCCCTCGGGGTATGTGAGATCTGTCATGGGAGGTCATCGGAGGAGCAGATCCTAGACACCCAAGAGTCTTTAAGTAGCTTCAAATCTAAAGCGTTCGACATCTTGCTGGTGGTATGGGGTAGTAGGATCTAGATTTGCAGCAGGGTGTTGGATCTAGTCGTGTGGCGTTGCCATCGGCGAGGTTGAGTCTTATCTCCCCAGCCGGATCAATGGGAGTTTGTGGGTCCATCGAGCTATCACCCTGGTTTGATCGATCACGCTTCCATCCCCGATGGTGAAAACTTCTCGAGGGTATGCTCTGCTAGTAGAGGAGTTTACATCCATCATGGACCTGTCATAGGAGGATGCCTCCAGATAGGATCTTTGGCAATCCATGTTGTCGGAAGCCGCGGGGGAGATCCCGACTTACGACGAACATCGCTTGCATGATCATCTTATTTGTCGAGTGGTTCAAGCTCAATACTGTAAGCCCTGGTACACTCATCCATGAAACAACTTACATCATCACTAAACTCGTCATCAGGGAAGTTGTCTCCAAATCCACCCATTCGATCATCGGATCTTTATCCGGCGAGAGGGCAAAGTTGTCGTAGAACCCTTCGTCCAAGTAGACAGTTGTTGACGCAATCTTGGGTGGAGTCGGTGACATGTTTCATGGCGAAGATTCCATGTCGTTGGTCATGATCTCCACAGACACCGTCAGCTGTCGATGATTAGTTACGTGATGAAAGTCGGGGATACTACCTCTTGCTAAATAAGCATAAGGGACAAAGATTTATACAGGTTCGGGGTCGTAACTAACCTAGATGGGATCTAAAACTAATCAAAAGCTCAACTAGATATCATCTCTACCATAATAAATACAAGTGTATTTAACATGATGTTTAGATCTAGAACAAGCAACATTTACACTCATTATAAAAAATAAAAAAACCAACAGATCAAAATTAATCTTATTAGGTTCAACAAGTGTTTCAAATTTACCACTACTAAGAGCTTTAACAATAATCGGTGCTTTTTTCTTAGACCGAGCATAAGAACAGAGCACAAATGAAGTGATGCAAGATGAATTCAATTCCCTTGGAAACCACATGGATCATGGATGCTACTGTTATTTCAGAAATGGCACCAAAGGCCGCTGTTTTTATTGACGAGTAACATCCAAGAAACAAGGGAGCACCGACTCGACTCGACTCGACTCACCCCCAACTAAACCAGACTAGCAGCAACACCCACCCACATCAATTCTTGGAAAGAGCAAACGCCTAGGAAAGGAAAAGCAGACTCCTTTTCATCTCTGAATCGAATCGTCAGAAAGAGAGAAGAAAACACGACTCCAAGTGCTCCCTGGTTTCAGGTTTCGGTCACATCACTTGTTCGAGGACTCTCCCTCCACAGCCAAAGGGACGGTGCTGGCCATCGTGCGGTACTTGAGGGCGTACAGCATCTCAAGGTAGCGCCGGGTCTCGCGCCTCTCCAGGTTAGAGACGTACTTCCAGAACCCGTAGACACCGGTGAGGGTCATCAGCCTCTCCGAGTAGAGCTTCCAGGTGTATCTGAATCAAGACAGGTACAAGGAGATTGTTAGCACAGCTAAAGAGAGCCCTCCCTGAAAAACAAAGGGCGTGCAGCAGCAGCTTACTTCTCCTCGATACGCTGAAGCCCGCCCTGGGAGATCTTGGTCCAGTGGCTGGAGTCTTCCTTGCACTTCTCGAAGAAGTCTACAAGCAGCGCCGAGGCCTTGTCACCTTGGTAAGGGTCAATGTGGTAGCCAGACACACCGTGCACGATGATCTCAGCTGGACCACCATAGGCCGTTGCGAATGTCGGCAGACCGCAGGTCATGGCTTCAACCACAGTAAGCCCGAAGGCCTCGTAGAAAGCAGGCTGCACAAAAACAGGCATGTGAGAACTTACAACTTAGCTATGAATCTTTCTGCACCATGACAACGCAGTGTTGGTAGTTACCTGCACAAAAGCACCCTGGGTGTCGCAAATGTAGCGGTAGAGCTCACCGTTGCGGACACGGTTCATCTGGGCAGAGATCCAACGGATGTGGCCATTCAAGTTGTACTGCTCAATATGATCAAACATTTTCTTGAACTCAGCCTGCTCCTCCTTGTCCTTTGAAGGATTGCCATGGTCACCGCACACAACCACAAGGTTAACCAACTCCTGCAGGCGCTTGTTCCGGCCATAAAGCTCAACCAGACCAGTCAAGTTCTTGACACGGTCAAGACGAGCCATAGAGAAAATTATTGGCTTGTTCCTGTCCTTTAGCACAAACCTGCAGAGAGGCATTATAGTCAGATAACCAGCAACAAATGTGTCACAGACAATGCAGCTTAGGCTAGGTATGAGTGAATTTTTACTTGTGCTCATTGTTCTCGGTATTGCTGTAGAGAAGCTCCTCAATCTCCGGGTGGAGGGACGTCAATCTCTTGTGTGACTCAGTGTAATTGAAGTAGATGGACATGTCCGCACCAGGCGAGACAATGTTGAACTTAGGGTCAAAGACATCGATACCGTGGACGACACGGTACAGACCAGGCATTGTGAATGCCATGTGCGACTCGTACTGACCAACGGTGTCCTTGCTGAAAATCCAGAAAATGTCATTAGATCAAGGATATTCAACTGCATGACCACAACTGGAATTTTATCAGCAAAGTTTGCTTGTAAATAAATATCACTTACTTTCCAGCGATCTCTTGGAAGGTACTGGTGATGATGAAGTCAGCGTGGTTCATAGCAATCAAGTCAGTGGTGAACTGGCACGAGAAGTGGTAGTGATCCTCAAACTTCTTCCAGTAGAGGTCAGAGTTGGGGTACTTGGTTTTCTCGAGCGCATGGGCAATGGTACACTGCATGTCAAGGAATAAGGCAACACATACACAATGAGCAGGTGGTGGCAAAACGATTTCTAATCAGAGGAGCTATAGTTCGTACATGAGTAACACCCATCTTGTGCGCAAGCAAGCATGCAACAAGGTTTCCATCACTATAGTTTCCAATGATCAGGTCGGGATTGGCCTGAAGCTCTCCAGCAATCTCATGTGCAACATCCTGGCAGCAATTGAAAAAAGAGTCAAAAAGAGTTCATATTTAGCAAACAAAATAGAAAGGAGTCAAGGTTAGGTATCTACATCAGTGAAAGTCTCCAGGTATGGCCAGACTTCAAAACGAGAGATCCATTTGCGAACAATTCCATTTTCAGTTCTGAATGGCACACGAAGGATTTGGCAGTGTTCGGTGCCAAGAACCTTCTCAAGACGCTGACCACAGGTGGTGCCAGTTGCATCAGGGAGCAATCTGGTGACCTGTGCAAAACCAAAGAAGCTTCACTATTGCATCATTTTAGCTTAAAAGATTTTTTTCTTAGCATGTCAGATATCACACTTACAATAAGGATCTTTGGTGTGATGTCAAGACCACACTGCTTGATCCTCAGCAGCATTTCATTCTCCATAGCCCGGACTTGATCCAAAATGTAGACAACCTATAGGTAATCATAAACAAAGATTGATGAGAACAAGTTTAGTGCTCTAAGTGTGTATCCATGTCAAAACTGGGTAAAGATTTTTACCTGGCCTCCAGTGTCAGGGTAACCCAAGACATTGGCTTGGGCGAAGTAACCATGGGGGGAGAGGATGACAACATTGAAAACCATGGGTATTGTTCCAAGGAACTTCTCCAGGGTCGACGGGTCTGGAGCCTCAAGAAGGTCCAAGAGGAGGTGAATAGTCTCCTGCGCACGCTTGGCACAATCGCCCCAGCCCTTCTCCAGACCAAGTTCCTGGAACCTGTTTTTTCAATCATAAGTACTTTGATCAGTCACAAGAATACTACCATATAACCTCATTGATTTAATGTTAGATTAAGTGATAATATAAGACATAGTCAGTACCTGTGGTGGAAGTCTGAGTATGGGGTGTCTGCTGGAAGACTAGACAGATGCTCCTCAGCCTTCCTCAGAGCGCCTTGAAGAGCACTGAGACTGCGGATTCTGTCATTCAACATCATGGTCTGCAGAAACCATAGAAAGTTACATTTCCAACCAGTTCAAAACCCATAACTATCATCAAGGAATATAGTTTATATGAAATACTGGCTCACCATCCCCTTGTAGTTGTGCGCACGAAGGAAGTTGAGCAAGGGGTACAAGCTCTCCTTGTCATGGAAGAGCTTAGACGACAGGTGCCTGTTGAGGAACTGCACACCATTGCCAATGGACTTCGACAGAGACGGACGGGGGAAGGACGCATTGAATGGCTCAAAGTCCAGTTCAAGCACAAAGTTGTTGTTGGTGCTGAAATATATAGATCAAAAGTATTACACAGCTATCATATATGAACCAAAAAAAAAGCATGATCAGTTAATATCTCAAATTCCCAATTCTCAAGTGCAAATTATACCCTTCTTCCACAAGCTGTTCCTTGAACTGCAGGTACTCAGGGACACTCAACTCCTCAACAGCAAGCTCGCTCACATTAACTCTAACATACTCCCAAACACCAGGCCTAGGGCGGATGGCGAGGGCAACCCATGGGGGAATAACAATCGCCTCCTGTATAATAAAACATTGCCAATGGTTAGGACCAGAGCAGAAGAGAAAAAGAACAATGTGGTCCAATGATATATGAATCTGATGCAAACCTGTGCTGCCCTCAGGACATCCTCAAAGGCGCCATCCTTCAGCTTCTCACGCTCAGCCTCAGGGATTGCATTGTTGTACTCAGCAATGATCTGGTGGGGCTGCAGCATTCCCTTTCCGAGGTTCTTCAGCCTGCACAAAACATTATCAAATAGCTTCAGACCATGCCAGATCTGTCAAGTCAACATATATCATTTCAAGAAATAATTTGGCACATAATCAGAATTCAGAAGCCACTGGTTACTCTATGGATATATGTAATGTAGCATGTTGGTGCAACAGAAAATTCCATTCGAAAAATGAAGACTTATTTCACTCTTGTGGCCAAACTCCACGAAATTTCCTTCATGCCTATACATCAGATCTAGTCTATGTTGAACGGATCATGTCAGATCTAGGCATACAAACTGATTAGCAATATCATATTCTAGAAGCCTTTGGTAACAAGCACTTGGATAATAAGTGCAGACTGCAAATCATTCCATTCAGCAACATCGCATTGAATATAAAAATTAAAAATACATATGCGGCCAGACCTAATAGCAGTTCACAATCAGTACTAAAAGACACGGTGCATGTAACCCGGCCAGATCTAATAGCAGTTCACAATCGGTACTAAAAGACACGGTGTATGTATCATCAGCATTCAGTCCAGGTTTCAACAAATTCTTGGATGTATTAAAATATTCATCTTAATCAAGAATATTAGTGCTACTACCTCTATTCTCTTTTACTTGTCGTTTAGGATATCGATACGATCTCCAACAAGCACGTTTGCTTATTACTTTTAACAACTACCTTTTGATAGAAGTTGATAAAAAATAGATGATATTAAAGTATTTTTCATGACAAATTCATTACTATTATTCTTATGTGTCAAATCCTAATCGTTTTGTGTATATTAGTGGTCGGTTTTTAAAGTTTGATTGCACGTATTCTAGAACGATATTTATTTTAGAACGGAGGTAGTACAATATTGATTTGGAATGAATGCATGCAGGTCAGTATCATGCTAGATCTAACATTATCTGACGGAGCTCTGGAAAAAAGCACGTATAGGCAACCATCACTCAGCGGGATCTACAGGCTACAGGATCACCTTCGCAAAACAATACTAATAACCAAGAAAATGAAAGACAGATTTTTTAAAGAGTGCGAAAAAGTAATTTGCAGAGTAGGAAAATCAGTGCGAACCTGGTGAAGACGGCGACGAGCTCATTGGGGTGAGCGGAGAGGGAATCGCCGATGCGCTCCCTGACGCTGTGGAGGCGGCTCAGGACACGGTCGCCGGCAGCTTCCCCCATTGATGACCTCTTCTTGGGTCCTCAAGACTGCACAGCACAACACAGATTGAAGCTTTAGTCTAGAAACAAAAACATTCAGATCCACCGACACAGACTGCAAAAGCATCCTAAAACCCCAAGAAGTCATAAACCGAACAGTCAACAACCAGCCTTGCCCCACCTTTGACATTCTACCAAGAAACTGCAAGAGAAAAAGGACGCAAGAAAGCAACACCACCTACGTCAGGGGGAAAATACAAACATGTGCAAGAAAAAAATCAAATAAAATCCTAGAAATAAGAAACAATCGATACAGTAGGCATCGGAGGCATACAAGAATAGATGGAGAAGGAAAACTTCAGAAGGCCAAGGGATGGTGAAGGGGGAAGGTGTCTATTTATACTGATCTGATGAGAGAAACCAACAAGAAAGTTCGTTGGTATCCAAGACGAAAAAGCTTGGCGTTTGGCACCAATGGCTTCCAGCGCAAAAAGAGCCGTTGAAACCAAAGCGGGCAAGGAGAAAGAGTGACGCGGCAGAGCATTCCAAATTGGTTCTATGCTCTTCTGAACGAGATTAGCATGGTGTCGGGGTTCCTTGCAGGCCATGACAAAGTATTTAAGATCATCAAAAGTAATGAGTAAATGCTAAACAAGACAGGATTAATCTAAGTTAACAATGGTCATTAGCACAAGAACACATAGCCGTCGGTCTGTCGCCGGTTCCCGAGACAGAAGCACATGCGGAGCCAGAGAAACGGATAAAGACAATAGCTTATCATGATAAAAAAAATCTATAAAAAATGTGGTGAAAGAGAAACAAGCATAGAACACTACCGGATCTAACGTTCTAAGAGCTTCGGTCTGGGAAAAGAAATTATGAAACCTTAAACCCAGAGCATGAGGCTCGCTAAACCCCAGATCCAGAAGGATCACCATCGTTCCTGCGCATACAAGCAAGGTCCTTTGCTAGATCTCGTCAAGTGGGCGTTGACCCAGGTTGTTAAACCCAAAGATTCACTAGATCTCACGCTCTGACGTTTTCCCTGGTGCAAGAATCATCGAAAAACTTATCAAAAAAGAATCATCGAAAAATCATCTTTTTTTTTCCTATCGGTGCAAGGCAAGAGTTGCAAGCAGAGGCAGCACCTCCCTCTGCACACTCGCGGCAGGTTCAGAGAACCCGGGAAAAAATTGGCATGACCTCCCCTGGATCATCGATCAGGGGTCCAAGAAGCGGAGCAGAGTGCAGTTCCTACTTGCTACCGGCACCATCGTCGCACTCGAACATGAGCATTACAGCACCGGCAGTCAGCATTTCGCCGGAACAGAGCATCTTTGAAGCGCACGCACGCACGCAGAAACAGAGGAAGAAAGCAAGAGCTCCATTACAGGAGGTCGATTCCTTTACCTTCCTCGGAGAGGAGAAGGAGCGACTGAATGGAAGGCAGGAAATCCGCCTTCCAAAGAAACCCAAGAAACACAACGCACCTACAAAACTAGGCAAACGCAAATAAAATGGACGGGGTGAACGGAGGTTGAATGAATTGGTGAGGGGAGAGGCGGCCCCAGGGTGCTATTTATACACGGATTGCAGGGGCGGTGTGGGCCTCTGCTCGCACCATCTTCGCCCTTGCCGATATACTTATTAAAATGGTGGGTCAGACAGAGGGAAATACTAGTAATTTTTGGTAGTGCATTTGCTTTGCTCTAATCTGCTCCCAGTTTTGGATTGATTTCTGTACATGTACGAGTATGATAGGATATGATTAGGCAATGCGATACCACTTACGGTGCAGAGCGGCCTGTATTTTTGGGGTTTCTGTTATTGTGTCCTTGCGGTGTACCTTTGCTGCACTGATTTGGATGCCGCAAGGGGATTTTTTAAAAAGGAAGGAGCTTTTCAGAAAAAATTTCTAGTATTATTAGAAAACTAAAATTTGTTGTGGTTATTATTAAAAATTGTAATGTATGCTCGAGCCTCAAAGGGATTAAGGAAGCACTCATGAAAGGTTGGGACATAAAGTTAGCCATAAGTCATTGTTCTAGTTGGTATCGACTTCTATGATCAGCATATCAAAATCTCAGCTGCTTGGACTATTTGGTAGTTGAGGGTGCCTCCCAAAGAAGCTGACGTGATACATCTCAAGTAGAAACTAACAAAAGCAATACGAGTACGACTTGTAAGTTCTTTGTATAAAACGTAGATGCTCCTGCAAAAACATCTTAGCGTACTTTGATTACGATTCCAAATTTTAGTTAAAGCTATAACGCTGTGGCTAAAATTTGCAGCAGGTTTTAATCTATAAATGGGATGGCAGAGAATAATAATACTACTGTGCCAAATTTAAACGTTGTGAAACTAACTATAGTCGCCTTCATACGTGGAAAACGGAGGGAGCACAAGATCTCATGAGCTACCGGGAAGTAAATTTTATAGATCATGCTTAGAAAGATTCTTGTAAAATTAATCTATATTATTCGTCATGTAATTCAATTACTAGACTGAAGATAAAAGAAAGGTTAAATATATATTAAAAGAATTATATAACCGAATCTTATACAACTTACTTCCGGGCCACCGAACGCATACAATACCCCATGGTTTGTGACGCAGGCCATTTTGCTATCTGCATTCCGGATTTTCAGGCAAGAAGCCCAGCCATCACGGCGGTAGCGTTCTCCATACTCGAAGAGACAAGGGCTCCAGCCACCCAAATGACGCGCAAACGAACATTGCGTGCTTATAGCAGTTTTATTTTTGGGGCTTGGCATGATGAGATATAATTGGGAGGTGGCCGTGAGGCTGTTGATCGGATCCGGGTTTTTGCTTGCGTTGGAAGCAAAGGTAAGGCCGCCTGCTTTTGCAGGTGGATCTACTCGGGATCCAACCCGGATTGCTGAAGTGGTTTTGCAGTTTCTTTTTTTACCATCGATCACTACGTAAAGAAGTGTTCAGATTTTTACCTTTTTACCCTCTTTCATCTTTGAGATGGTGTCAAGCTCAAATTGTGAACTTAAGATTCATGAGCAAGGCAAAGGCCAGCATTATATTTGATAAAATTAGATAGTCGTAAAAGTATTTATATTGAAAAATATCATCGGCTACGATGATAACATACGGAGCCGATATTATTTTTTAACTTTTACACATTTTACGATTATACCTAGCAAATTGCGCCATTACATTTTCACTGAAGAGCAAAACTACACTCAAGATTGTGTTGTAGCTTCATTCTGGCGAATCTTGCCAGGTGCCGGTATATCGTTTTGCTTTGTACTGTCTTTTGGAGAAATTCACACTTTTCCCTTGGAGAAACTGAACACATATGGCCTTTTTACTCCTTTTTCAGCAATGCAAAAAAAAAAAAGTCACTTACGAACCAGAAGACAAAACTCCAAACTGTATTTGATTCTTAGAAAAATTGCTTTTGTAGAAGCTGAAGCTCTTCCACGTAGGACCTTATTACATCTTTTCATTCACTATACTATGACGGGATATCTTTATCCATCATTTTCTTTAGCATAGTTGGAGTGGGATGCCCTATTAGATGCTACATTTTGTACAGAAAAGTATGCTGTTGAAATTTAAATATTCATAATAGGCATCGTTATATGTGTGTTAATTATGCCGTCCAATGTAATTGTTTTCACTGCAGTTTCTGTATGACAACCCCATAGGCTCCCCGTTGCATTTATATTGTAAACCACGCTACATAGGGTTGGTTTTTTATATCAAAGTAAATACAATTAATGACGCTGTTATGCTAGTAAACATTAGTGTTGTTTGTTACCATGCAATCATCAATTGCTCGGAAGTAAACAAACTTAAACATTTGTATTTAATAGTGACCAGTGCTTTACATTTTCTTACCAAAAAAAAATAAACTTGAGAAAATAAAAAATTGTGTCTGCATTGTATATTACTTCGGATTTAAATGCATGCTTCGAGGCTATAGATGAGGTTAGGTGATTGTAGCCCATATGATTAGTCATATATCATTATATGCATTGCAACAGAAATAAAAATATTGGGCGCTTTAAAATCAAGTATAAACTCAAAGGTATAGAGATGTAGATGCGTCATGAGAGCACTGTCGAACGAATATGTCAGGAGCGATACTGTAGTTTGATTTCAGATAGGATCCGAAAAGGGAGGATGAGATTATTTGCTAATTTTTCTCCTTATTTTTTTAATTATTTTTATTAGTAAAATATGTCTCATATAGTCGGTAACAAAACGGAGAAACTAGAGGACGAGTGTGGATGGTAAAAGTGGGTAAACTATTCAAATTTTATAGTTTTTATAGACGGAAGGAGAGTAGATGAATAGGTGATACGGGAACCAACTCGTATTTTATATAGTAGAGATTAATTATTGCTTAGATTTTGCGTATTGCATTGGTAAGATTTAGACTTACTCCCTCCCATGACAAATGAGTGCCATTCTTGATACTAATCTGGTATCCAAAATAAACTTTGACCATCGGGTTCTATTAGAGTACATTTTTAATGTATATGAAAAATAATAATGTGAATTATGTTTTAAAGATAAATCTACTTATATCATTTTGTATATGATCAGTCTAGATACTTGTACATATATTGTTGGCCGAACTAGCACTTTTCGTGTCCAGTTGGCCCAAATAACACTTCCAGTTTAATTCTTAGTTATCTGAAATGAAATTAATTTATATTACATCAGTATGCTACAGATGGCACATTCTTGCTCATGCAGACATGGTGCAAGTCTGTCTCCACAAGTAAAAGATCAATGACAATAGCATTGGATTAATATAATTTTGATGATTAGTATCAACATAATAAATAAAACTAATATGGTTTGCTAGTATGCAAATTTTAGTCTTATGGATGCTATATGATGAACTTATGGTTACAAACACCTATAAGGAATGAACATCAAGATCAAAGAAGAGATTTATAAAGATATAAGGACCTATTATTTAGACAAATAATTATGGTATTGAGAGATTACTTGTGCAAATAGGTTTGTTTTCTTTAGTCGTACTATAAAGAGTAGTTTGATTTAGTAGCTTAATCTAGTGTTTTTAGATTAGTTACATAATAGGTGATGCATACTAAATTTAGCTAGCTCTAATAGATCAGAGGAAGACCTAAGATATTAAGGAAGAGAAGCAACAAAAGACTTAGACTTCAGTTAAATTAAATTGGATAAGTCCCTCTGGAAAATATATCATCATACAATATGGTATGGTCGCCATATAATACGATGGGATCACCGTACAATGTGGTCAAAGGAGATACAAGAGAACATAGTTTTTCATATTCACCGTGCATTACGATGGGGCACCATATATTTATACAGATACCATGTCGACTAGTGCTTCAAAAGATCAGTCACCGTACAATATGGTGAGTACAGAGAAGGCTCCAATGGTCAGATTTTGAACCATTAGAAAGGGGTCACTGTACAATATGGTGAGGTAATCGTACAATATGGTAACAAGGAATATTATTGAACAGATTTCTTCTAACGGCTAGTTTTTTTTAAGGTAAGGCTATAAATACCCTTTGACCGGACATTTAAGGTTGCTTACCCCCACCATAAGATATACACACATATTGGAGAGAGTTTGAGTCACGTTGGAATTGGAGTTGAAGATCAAGGCAATTAGCATAAGATTAATGACTTGATTAGTGCAAGCTTAGGCCTAGTGTACATCTAGCTAGGTGATTAGGCTTAGAGTTAGATCAGATGAGTGATTCACACTTGTTAATTTTGGTATTTGCTTATACCTAGATAGCATGGCGATGATGAGTCTTGCGAGACCCTCCAATCGATTTTGTGGAACAGCCATAAGCATTATGAGTGGGAAGAGTGACATGTGCTAGAGAGTCAAAGTACTACTTAGTGAAGACGGCAGTGAGCATCCGAATGCGCTCAGTAGGAGACATACTGCTGTGTGAAAAGCTCTAATAGATAGAGCTACGGAGTTATTCAACCGAGAGAGGGGCTCTAAATGTAGACTAGTAGCAGAGGCAACTTACTAATACCATAGAAAAAGTCATTGTGCCGAGTTTATGCCATGCTTCCGCACTTATTTATTGCATCGATTAATTTTCGTATTTAACTTTCCTAGAATTACATGTATAGTTGTTAGGATTAAAACATTGGGTGTAAAATTTGTTATGTTAGGGTAGTCATATTAGATAAATTTAAAGTACATTTAAATATAAATTGATTTAAATTATATTGTTGTTTTAGAGTCAATTAGTTTTAGAATCTCTAATTCGCTCTCCTCTCAAGCATCACCAGTCCTTACAACAAACCTAAAATATTGAACCTTACGAGCTTAAGTACATGGCCTAATTGCTTATTAGGAACCGATCTCTACGAGGTAAAGTGTATAAGGCACCAAAAAATGGGTAATTATCCTCCAGTCTCCCATTTCTTGGCCATTGCAATTACGAAGGGGCCATTTTGCGCAGGGGAGCCCGGGTTAACATATTGGATCCTTGGCGCAGACAAGTCTAGTCTCCGATCGATGTGATCCGTGATGCGACCAGACGATATTTTGTTCTCATATTTGGAGATGTCATGCCGCTTGAGAATGACGTCAGTGTAAACTATAATTTAGTTTATTCATAAAATTTACGAATAACTATGTGTACCAAGAATTATCATCTTTTTGCGAGGGTCTTCAGTAATTATTATGCATGTGACAGCTTATTGTTGTTATGATTTGTTCCGAACCTAAACCTTCCGATTTGCTCACTGTCTTAATACATCTTTGTTTTTTCCTTTTGCGATTACAATTTTAGAGCCAATTCAAGCGTCAGTTTGAAATGAATACAAATTCAAAGTGAGCGCCGTAAAATGTAGAAGATGCAACCGGATACGGATCCAGTGCATCCAAACCGTTAGCTAACGGGTGGGGTGCAATGCTGAGCTGGCGCGCACGCCGGGTCCAGAGCCAGAGCTGTAATTGTTCATTTTCGCGGGGTCCACTAAACAGCCACGAGCTATGCCTCACAGTCTGACCTCATTGCCGGATCCTGTGCAGGAAGCTAGTCCTGTGGTCCTCAATGTGGCCGGCCAATTGCTTCTTGTTGCATTCTCATATTTTTAATTAAACTCCTAGAAATTTTAGTCAAATATATATATACGGATAGATCCATCAAATCATGAATATAAATTTCTTGGTTTAACTAAAACTAGAGGATGGTGACAATGCTATCGTTCGAGTATCGGTTAGTCTAATGCTTGTTCATTTATTGCACCATTCGCATATAAACTAACAATGTTGACTATAGACTTGCACACTTGAAAATATTGTCATGATCTTCAACCAATATTTGTTGATCGACCTGTCTCCCAAGTTTAAATCAGGTTCATGTTGTGACTTAAATTTTCTAGGTTGGCCTCAAATTTCTTGTGTGTATCTAATGATATTTCTCTATATCCAAAGAAAAAAGTAATTATTATTCCTCTTAATAACTGGAATGTATTACTTTCTCATTATTTTAAGAAATAAATGAAACAATAGAAAGAGACATAAAACCTCTAGCATTCGCAACGCCCTTTAGTGCTGACACCATCCCAAGTCACCTGCCTCCATCCGATCGCTACAACTTTTATTTTGTCATTGTTTGTCTTCGTCGTCTTTCTCCTATCTCCATAGGTGGTGGAACTATACTATCTTGATGCACCAATAACATATGTTATCCAAGAACTTCGACAGAAGAAAAATATAAAGCGTGTATGGTTCATTCAATCGGTCTTGCGTCACCTTGTTTAGGAGGGACATTATTTTAATAGAAATTAGGAAATTCAAAAGACTACCTCGGTCCTTTAAAGATTTTCTTGCCCATACAAAAGAGCCGTCCTTCTTACTTAGTTTTAGGCCAGCTTTAACAACAATCGTATACTTTCCTCAAATCACTGCACCGACACAAATCTGTCCTTTTTGCCAAGCCAAGCTCCCGTTTTGCACTTCAACCGCAACCGTATCGGTAGGAATAATGATGCTGGATCGGTATTTTTAGAGACACAAGCAGCAAAGTTGCCGCCGGATTTAAGGAACTAGAATACTATTGACAGAATATGTGTGTGGATTCGAGAGGAGAAAGGGAGTAATAGAAGTTAGAAAATAGGATAGCTGTTGAAGATAAAAAAATAAGTAATACTGTAATATTATTATAAAGAATAAATTTTTAAGTTTCTATTGAAGATAACCTCATCTAACAAGATCAAGCAATATTTGCCCAACTAGCCAGTCCGACAAATGAACCGAAATGTGCCCTTAGTAACTTTAACTTGTTTAGTTTTAGGAAAACCATCCTATTAATTTTTATAAATTCCGGTATTCAGACCGGGAAGTTGGGATACTCTCCACCGGTCTTGAAGCCACGTATCCGTGGAAAATGGACCATCTAGCCGTAGAAGATCGGGGTCTACCGAATCCCCCACATGGAGTCGAGTCCCATCCAGACTGCCACTTTTCTCCTCCATTTGTTTATTTGTTCCAGCCTTGGATCTTCTGCCATGGAGAATGGTGGAATACTGCTCCTCTCCTCTGCACACCGTCCCAGGAATCCAAGACTAATCCGTGGTTTTGCACAGCACCACGACCAAACGGCGTCGAATTTTATCCGGCGGTTCCCAAACCTGGAGCACACACGGATTTGTCCGGCAATCTCTGAAACAGCGGGTTTGATAAAAAAAAAATGGGTGTTTTTCCTGGGTGAGGCCTGACACACCAGTTCCTGTGTAGCTGTATTTCTGAATTTGTAAATCCAAGCTGGCCACCCATCCCATACTGGAATCCAAGTGCACTATTGTAGTAGTAAAACTGGAGAACTGTTTCTTGAGGAACAAGATGTAATCGTCGGCAAGAAAGGTGGCCGCATGTGTTGTGCCAGCTGTGCTGATGATTGAGCGCCAAGTCATCGTTGCTAGGGAGATCTAGGGTTTACAAATGCGTTGAAAAGCGTTTAAAATTTACGGTTTTTGATCGTATCGTTCTGGTTTCGTATTTAAAAACCGAGCAATTTTTGATCAAATTCAAATTCGAAAAAAGAAAAATTGATAAAATTTGGTTGAATTCGACCAAAATTTAATCAAATTTCTGATTTTCGAGGAATGTGCTGGGTCGGTTTTCGGTCCTTGGTCGCATTTGTAAACCCTGGGGAGAACAAATACACGAGCAGCTTTTGTTTCCTGAGGAGCATGGAGTGTTCAACTCGTTAATTACTTGGGAGAATGTATAGAGCATGGAGTGTTCAACTCGTTAACAATTTTTATTCAAGGTAAAAACACGAGCATTACTCAAATGGTTAAAGAGAGGAAATGTCAACTTAGTATTGTGAACTTCTACTTTTGTCTCCAAATTAACAAGCGATCACCGAATTTTTGTGCCGTACTTACTACTACGATTGATTTTAGTTTTGACAAATTCCCATTTGTGCTTTTAAAACTAGAGCCATTTACCCCCAAATTTCTGTGGTTGGCATCCCTCACTAGGGCTTCAGCGGTGGCTCCAGGTCTAGCACTGGATATGGATGTGTTCCACCGGCGGGGCAGCGAGGTGGCTGTGATCTCAATAGATGTATATCTTGGTAGAGAGCACGGCCAGATACTAAGAAAATACAAAAACAAATCAAAATTTCAAATATTGATTTCCAAAAATTAAAAAATATCCAAGAACCATTTACACAAATGAACAAATCGAACATACAGAACATGAAGGATTGAAACTTTTTCTGAGCTGATATAGATCAGTTATATGATTAGTTGTTCTTGTGTCAGAGTACCAGTTGGAGTCGACGGTGTACGAAGGGGTGGCAACATTTGTGATAGTACGACAGTTGTCTATATTGTAGGAGTGATCAAAACACTTAGCACTTTCACACCTCATGTCCCTCCTTGTGGCAGAACTGGCATACCGGCCGACCAGAAGCAGAGCTGGAGTTTCCACCATTGTTGCCGACTTTTCATCCACCACAGTTGCTGCCATTGCAACCACGGTTTCCACAGCCACCACCAAAAGGCTTGTCTCAACCACCCTTGGAAGCATATTGAGGCGAGTGTGTGTTCTCTCCTTGTTGTGGTCCATTACAGCTTGCAAGCCGCATCTCGAAGCTAAAGAGGTGGTTGTACACCTCTCTCAATGTTAGGGCATCGACTCTAGTGGTGACTGATGTCACTAATGGATCGTACTCTTCTTTTAGGCCAATGAGGAGATAGGAAATGACTTCATCATCCTGAAGTGGTGCTCCTGCAGAGGCAAGAACGTATATCGGCAAAATCTTTTATCTTGTTGTAGTACTCGGCAGCCAACATGTCCATCTTCTTTAGACTAGCCATCTGCATACGGATCTGCATGATCCTTGCTCGTGATTGAGCTGAGTAGAGGCACTCCAGGGTAGCCCAGACCCCCCGTGCAGTAGGGAGAAAGAGGACCTACCCAAGCACCTCAGTGGAGAGGGAAGACAGTAGTGCTCCAAGCACATACTGATCTTGTTGCAGCTATTGCAGATACACCGGATTGGGCACCTACGTCGCTCCTTCTTTGGTGGTTGAGGCCATCATCTCGTTGGGACGCACAGTCATGTCATCAACCAAGCCAAGAAGCTGTTGACTCCTCATGAACGGAAGAAATTGTGCCTTCCAGCACAAATACTTGTTACGAGTCAACTTTATACTGAGAAAATGGTTGAGACTTGGGGTTGGGACGGAGCTCATGGTGGATAAGATTGAGTTGAACATTGTTGATCCCATGGTGGAAGTGGTGAAGCTAGCAGAAGACATTTTAGATCGATTTAGACTATGATACTATGTAAAAACATGGTATCGCAACATGGCTATGGACTCATGCAGCCAAAACACTGTAGATATCTTTGCCTTTATAGATGTGTTGGATGGTGAACAGGGCCATCCGAAAAGCACGGGATAATCTCAACTTACAACTTCTTATCTCAGCTAGATTATAGGGGTAGTTAGCATTACAAGATGAGAAGAGATAGAGATATGAACAGAGGATATACATGATTGTATCAACTCGTTTAACAGATATGATTGGGTTTAGCAAGTTGAATTTGGATGTTCTAAACCGCCCAATGGTAACTGATCCAAACAAATAAAAAATACGCATGTTCATGTGTATTTTTTATACGTACCACCTCAATTTCGTTAGCGGCATCTAAAAACAGAACTCCTTTGTAGTGATTATATGTACTGTTCTGGATGTATCTAGAAGTACAACAAAAATATCATCACAGGCTTCATTTAAAAAATCATAACAGGCCATTCTATGATGACACACATGAGATTTTGGGCGACAGAAAAATTTAGAACGTGTTTCATGTTCATAAAAATGTTATCATCTACAATCCAGAGGACTCACTAAAATTTGAGGATCAAAAACCCTGGGCCATGCCACTTGTTAATTTGTACTGTAAAATTAATAAAAAGAGTAAGTTTCAAACTAGGCCCTACCTAAAACAGCATAAGTCAGGCCTGCATTGGGCATGGTTTGGGGTCTAGGTTCACGATCAGACTTGCCTTGGATAGGTAAACAATGTCATCTTAGAAAGAAATATTGGACCATATAAAAGTATGCTATAGTATCCAAATCCCTTGGATTTAATTAAAATGTGAATTAAATTCCAAAAATTCCTTGAACAAACCCTTTTGCTGGCAGACGAAGGATTTAGAAACCTATATGTGTTCACGATTGAGTTCTGCCTCTGGCAACCATACCATGTAGATTTCAGTAACGTAGATCCCTTGGTTGTGTGCATCTTCGTAATGCAGAGTACAGTGGTAAACTTTTGTCGGTTATATCATCTTGACATAACGATGAGAGTTGATAAAACTCTCTTTTTTTAAAAAAAACTATAACATGTAGATTGGTCTCTCCTTTTCATTTCCATCGAATTGTTGCATAGTTTTTTTCCCTTCACAATCATGTGCAGATCCCTTCCTTAGCTTTAATTTTAAGAAACCAACTGAGTAAAATATCATGTGCCGTCAATAAGGGGCCCAGCCATTATTGAATTATAGCTCCTTTGGATCTAGCATAAACCCCCACTGCACTGAAACCACCAACTAATTGACCTCTAGATCTAAAAAGGAGGGAGCAACTCAAGGCTCTCAATAGGAGTGAGAGTGGACCAGTTAGGACCCCATAAACCAATCTTGCTCCCAAAAGTGTGTTCTGGATGCCCAATACAAGTGAATGACGTAAAATACCGTCCCAAGGATCAGCTGAGAACTTAATTTCTTCTAAATTGTACCATTACTTACATATACATACAGTCCTTGCTAGATTTTATCAAGATGTAACTGATATTTTCATGAAAGCTAGATCGTACATCTCTTTCTGTTGACGAGCAGATGGTAGATCTGAACCACTAAGCAAGTAATGTTGTCCTGTCATCTTAGCTAGTGTAGTTTATGCAATGAAATGCATGGTTTTTCTTTGGGTGAGTATGACATAGAGTGCCTAGTGGACAACAACCAGAAGAGATTGGTCCACTTCACCAAGCGTTGGTCCTTTTTCTACCCTCTCCTTTGAAAAGCCAAACCAACTAGATCTGACATCAGCAGTTTTTTGTTTACTTGGATGTCGTATTTATGCATGCTGACTGTCCATCCTTATCCACTAGGCTCATTCAGTCATGCATGCATAGAAATGTAGCCTGTTGGCCTTGGAAATCAAGAAGGAAAATGTGAAAGGCTTGTTTTGGTCTTATTAGGTCCGTTGAAGCATCTGTATATTTGTCGAGCATTCGTCTATCCATGAGTTCTTGCATGAACGAAATGATGTTGGGTACCCTCTCTTTAACCAGGATAATAATCTAGTAATGCTTAAGTTTACAATCACAGAAGATACCGGGAAAGTTGGATGGCATCACACAATTCGAAGCTTGACGGAAAATTTAGTATGGTGGTATTTAGGTGAGCGCTATCTGATAGGATGGAAAAAAGCTATTGCCCCTACCCAGAGAGCTCTGATCCGATTCATTTTCTGCGAATGTTGTTGTGACCTGTGTACGCTAGCTGAGTGCAGCAGGGGAGAGAATTTCTTGGGAAGCAGGGAAGAAAGTATACCAGCAGAGGCAGAGCACGCACCGACACTTTGCCGTCCAATAAGATCCGGGGTTAGCGGTTGGCATTCGCCGCTAGCGTTTCACAATCGAATCAAATGAATGGCTGAACAGCACGGTAGGTGAGGTGACTGGATTGTTACATAGCCCAGATACTGTTGGAATTTGAAGGGTTTTCCTTTAAAATTTCGAATTAGAATAGAGGTCAATTTTGAATTTGAGCTGATCCCATAGAAGGAAGGAGAAGAAAAGGAGGAAAATTAGAAAGGAAAAAAGGTCGAGGCCCGAAGGCCGAGTAGCACATCCGGCGAGGATGAGTCGCCGGAACCGGGGAAGAAGTGGGTTTGCAGATGGATTTTTGGGGAGAAGGTGAAGAAAACCAAAATTGAAAATGTATCGAGGAGAAAATCCCCCTCTAATATAACCATCTCGGCCCGGGGACGAGGCACGACACCCTCCATCGGAGTCCCCCGCGCGCACACTTGCTAAGGCTAGGGCGAAGATGCCCCAGGTCATCGATCTTGGACAGGCTCTGTGGTGGCTGCTGTGATGCGTTTTCGTAGTCCCTAGGGTCTATGCCCGTTGTGCCTTGCCCGTGTGATCAGTTGCTTCGGCAAGTGTGTGCAGCTCGGCCTTGTGTTCATCGGTGCTTGTGTCACCGCTTTGTTGGCCGTCCTATCACGATGTTCTATGTTGTGGTGGTATGTGGTGTGCTTGTGCGCTTATGCAGGTGGAGTCTCGGTCGGTTCCTGTCGCGCGCTGTTGATTCGCAAGGGTTGTTGTGCGTGATGACTCCGTGCATCGGCCTTGTGCGTGTGTTCTTCTGTGTCTGTGAGGTTTGCGCGTCTGGTGCTCCACCCGTGCGCGTGCCTCAGCCCATGGCAGTGTCATCTGGTGCTCGGTCGGTCTGAGCAGTGCCTCTTGCCCGTCCGTGGTGATCACGCACCTGCACTGGTTGTCGTGAGCCTGACTTCGACGGTCTTCTCCCTGGCTCGGTGTTAGGCCTCTTGCTACTGTAGTTTCCTAGTGCTCCTCAGGTGTTAGTCATAGTGTGTCCTGCGCTGGGCATATAGACATTGTATCTCTGAAAACGTGCACCTTATCTTCCTCGGTATAAAGGGATGTCTCTGTTTTTGGTAGCGCTCTTGTGTGTCTTGCCTTCATCTACATCGAAAAGTAAGAATGTTTCCGTTGCCTAGTTTTATACTAGCTTGAAATTTTGCCATAGCACGTGCCTATGTATATTGTATACTGTTATTGGTAGTAAATTGCTTGATAGGTTAGCATGGTTATATCGGTCGATGATGAAAGTGGGCTAAGTGAGATTAGTGTGATAGTATAGGACAATTTCTAGATTGTAGCTGCGTTAATTACTATTTATAGTCTTGTTATACTTGTTGCTGTGAGCAATTGAACCTATTAAATCATGTTTAGCCATATTGATTTTAATATATTTATTGCTTGATAGGTTAATTTCTTAGTAGACAATACATTAAACTGGTTGATCACAATCTAGAACTTGTATTTGAGACTATCGCACTTATCGGTAATCTTAGTGTAGTGTTAGATGACCGTTAATTTGGTAACCCGCACTGAGAGCCCGTTATTTAATCTAACACTTGATGATATGTTTCATGTATTTTACTGTCATTTTTTTATTTGATATATATAATATGTTGATGAATATGAATTTTTTATGCTTTACATTATGATAAAATGCTCATGTTCATGTTTGTTATTTTATGTTATGGTAATCTGGCTATGTTTATAATGTTTAAATTTGGAATCAATCTAATTGGAATGTTTCTCAATAAACATTTGAAACAACAGATATTACTTCTATTCTTTTTAATTTATCGTTTAGAATATTGATTTGGTCTCTTATACATGTCTTTGACTATTACTTTTTATAAGTATTTATTATCTAAAGTTATTAAAAGCACAATCATTTTTTCATTACAAATCTACTAATACCATTCTTATATGAGAAAATCTTAGTGTTTTTATGTATATTAGTATTCAAACTTCCTAAAGTTTAAATGCACGCATCACTAAACATCATGTGGCAAATGCTAGCTAGGACCATGTTGAAGTGAAGAGTTGTTAGGACCATCTAGCATTCCGCAAGGGCTAGATTTTTAGGCCTGGCAACGGGGCGGATTGAGTGTAGCCAGAACGTACTCAACCAAAAATCCAACTCAAAAAACCCAACCCAGACCTGACACACTTAATGGGTGCAAAATTGCCCCGGCTCTGAACTCGGCAGAGACCCAAATCCCGCATGGGGATCCATGGGCGGAGGCAGGCGCGACGGTGGCCAAGAGGCGAGGTGGGTGCGATGGTCGGGAGGTAGGCGTGGGTAGGTGACGGCGGGCGAGCCTCGGTCGGGAGGCGAACACGAGCGTGCGATGGCCGGGCGGCAAGGTGATGGACGAGCGGTGGCTAAGAGGTAGGCGTGGGCGGGCGACGGTAGGCTAGCGCCAGCCTAGAGGCGAACATGAGCGGGCGAGTGGCGGCAAGGCGGCAGGCAAGCGGAGCCAAGGAGAGCGTGATGGGAGGCGACCTAGGGCAGGCCGGTGTGGCAGGAGGCGGGCTCGGGCAGGCAACAGTCGGGCGTAGTGGGTTTCTTGGCACCCACTGGGGGCCCGCGGGCGACAATCTGCCCCCGCCCCCCGACTCGACTCGCGTCCCCACGGATGAAAATTTGGCCCCACCCTGTCAAGTGTAAAACCCGCAGGGTTCTGACCTGACCTGACCTGTTCCTGGCCCTATAGATCGTGGTCTGCTAGTGCTTGCTCAACCTATGAATGCACAAACTACGTGCGGACGGTATCTATGAGAGAAGAAAGGGCCGGTAGGTAAGTGGTTTGAGTTGGTAACACGGGATTAAATACCAAAAGAAGAGGAGCACCGTATTTCTCAGCCATCCTCTCGTAATTCCAGATGTTCCAATGTTCTTCCTTTCTGTTATACATCACAACTTGCAAAGAGAAAAAAATCTTTTGTGGAGTTCCCCAGTCGGTCGGCTTAGATCCTATTTGACAAAGCTCCAACTTACAACTCTACGTCAAATTTTAAGATTGTAGGTTATAATAAAAACAGTTTAAGTTACTATTTTTAATTTAAAATAGAAACAAGATAGCTCACCAAAATACCCTCAATTTCTAAGCTAATAATACCTAAATTTAAAAAAATTGAAGGTAAAGCTCTGTCAAACAAACTTTTATAATAAGATTATTAATCGGAGGGATCACTAACGCCTCTATGCCACTGGCTCAACAAAAATATCGCCAGTCACACCATATTTGGACACCAATCCAAAAGGATTGTCCAGTTACTTATGTGCTACCTATAAGACCATTGCTAATGCTAGTTTTTTAGACATTAATTAGATATCTATCTAAGTAAAAAGATAATGTGACAAGTAATTTAAAGATAAAGAGAATAAATTTATTTATTATAAAAGAAATTAGCTTTTTAGTAAACCTATGTGATTGTGAGATAATAAATTGTTTTGAGATATTAAAAAATTAGCAAGACATTTACATCCACTGGAAACTTTTCTCTTAACATCAATTTTTTATCCTCTTTTCTCTTAGACATCAAAACATTGAGAGTAGCCGTAACTCAATTATCAATGCCACCGGGACTTACAGCCATTGCTTTTGCTCGGCACACTCCTAATTTACTGTCACTGCTTCAATGCAGTCCATGCATGCCAGGCATGTTCGGATGAAAAAATGGCACGTGATGTCAATAGTTTTTTTTAAAGAAAATGTAGCAAAAAGTACTACATGTTTAAGCATTAACGTACTCCAGTGACAGCTTTTAGGTACATTTTTTTTTATACTAGTTGGGTGCACTCGTCCCGGGCTTGAGAATCTGGAGCACAATGTTAAGTGGTATGCCGATCGTAAGATCACAAAACAGAGAAATTAAAGAAATTAAAGACTACTCCGAATTCTGTTGCACCTACAGAGAAATTAAAGACATATTTGGTAGGACTCTCTCTAATTTAAATTTTTTAAAAGTGATTTTTTAAGTGATTTTATAGTTGAAAGTGATTCTATAAAATAAATTATACGAAGTAAATGATTATGTGCCGTAAGTGAATCAGGGAAAGCTGTTTTTTTTAGCTCTATAACTTCTAGATTATTTTAGAGAATCATATCCACGAATTTCACTTAATGAATTAAAATCTGAAAGCTGCTGTTTGACTAAGCTATTTCTAATTTCAACTAAAAAGTTGCTTAAAAAACTTTACCAAACAGAAAAAAAAAACATGAGAGCCGGGACAAACATGTACATCTGCCGATCGTCACTTCGATATATACAGTAAAAAAACTTGTATCTGTCAGAGCTAGCCGTAGAAACGAACAGGGCAGAGAGGAATATGCTACTGGATCGGAATAGCACGGTATATTCCCAATGAGGCAAGGCTTGCTGCGTACTTACAGATCCAATGCAAGTTGACCCTTGCACGGTGCAGCGTTGCACGCAAGCGCCAAGCGGACCAGTATGCTCCCATGTCTGGCACGGCAAATTGGTCGTACGGAGTGAATGGTCACCACATGTAAATTTACCGATGTGGATAGAAATTAGATCGAATCAAAATTTAAAAAATAAACTAAAGATTCATATCATTTAATTAAATTAAGAAAAAAATAAACTAAATACCGACTTAGAACTACCTATTATATGCCAACTTATATTCCTATTTTCAAGGAAGCAAGTGCAACATTATCTTCCGAGTAGACGTAAGCTTTGTCTGAGAAATTAGGTCGAATCAAAACTTACAAAATAAACTAAAGATTTATATCATTTAATTAAGTTAAAAAAATAAACTAAGTACCAACTCAGAACTACGTATTATATGCCCACTTATATTCCTATTTTCAAGAAAACAAGTGCAACATTATCTTACCTACCTACCTATACTCAGTAGCATTTCATTTTTACGCGCACACCTAACTATGTTTATGAGTGTGATTTACAGAATTAGCACCGCAACTGTAATACCTGGCTAATTAGCAGTGTCCTAGCATGGTAGGATTAATCTCACATTGATAGTCTAGATAAGTTAAAACTAGCTTATAAGTCTGAACAATACAAATATAACATCTCCGGGTAACCTTTTTACACCAAATGTGTGCTATGCGTATATGAATCTACCTCTCATATGGGTTAGGCTATAAGTAGATTTTAGACGTGGGGTGCTCGGATAATACGAAGAACTAGTTACCTTAGCATGTTTGCAAAATGTAATATGAAACTTCCTTGCAGTGTCTGACTCATATGTGCCTGCAGCCACGTGTGAGACTGACTTGTGGATCTATGCTGAAGTGTGGTACTCTACTCCATGATCCAGTGAAACTGCATCAGATCGTCGCAAAAGTAGAACTTGTGTTTTCCCTACGCATATACTCGGTATGAGCATCTATTCACGTCTGATTGATACGCGCCTTGATCAATACGGCAAGCTTCGCTTCATAGCTCTCAGCTCCTCGCTCTCGACGCAGCATTAGATCTGAAGCTTCTTGGGATGATACATGCATTAGCATGACCATAACATGGCAGAAGTACCAATTGGGATACTTTGTACTAAACTAATTGGAACAAGAACAGAAGAATCGGAATGGACAATTTGAGTTCATGCATGGCACCAGAGGCTGTACCGGCCGGCCTCGGTTGCGCTAAACCTGAGCCTTTAATAATCAATCGCTTAGGTTGGGCCGAGGCCGAATCCATGGGTGGTTTGCCTGTTTCGTTAGGCCCGGCTAGTGCATGCATCGATTTTATTTTTATTTCTATATATTTTTAATTCTGGATTTTGCAAATATATGTATCCATTTTAAGAAATTGCAAATCTATACTCATATCGCTGGTTGTCCGAGCGACAAGAGAAGATACCACTCAAATTGCCCGATCAAAGGGATATGGTGGCATCTACGTCGAATACCACCAAAGTATCGCCCTTTCAACAAGTGACAATGGTCGCACAGTGTTGTGGGGCCTAGGGAAAAATTATCGCCTTTCTAATGGAGGACAACTTTTCTTATATAATGCCGCGCTTGGCCTCCCGCTGGCACACAATGCTCACTTGTTCCCACCAGTGCTAGAGGGGGGGAGGGGAGGAGGGGGAGAGGAGAGAGAGAGCAGCGAAACCCTGCCGAATTTCATCTGCGGTGGAGGTAATGATCCTAATCTTGATTTTTTTTATAAACTAGTTATGTTAGCCATCATATCTAGTTTCCAATATAGGCTAGCTATCAGATGTAGTTCGGACATATGTTAGGTATCAAATCTAGGATTTAGTGATATTAGAGAAATATTATCATATCTAATTTAGGAATAATTATACTGTTATTTGATCTATATTTTTAGGTTAAGGTAGAGTAACTATTAGACTAGATTCGATAGTCAAGCTTAATTGGCTAAGTATTTAGGGAGTACAACATTTAAACTATGTTTTGTTATTTTGGATGTAGCATATATAGTTGTTATAAGCCAAAATAATAATAGTTTTTTTCAATCATGGACAGGTATGTATGATAAGTGGTGTTTCAAAAAAAAAAATAGAGAAGAGAAGACTATTTATGGTCCGCAAGGGGTAGATCTGTCGGGGTTTAACTCAATGTACAAAGGTATAGCTAGATCAATGGAACATAATTTTGGGGCATTGTACAACTAGTTAATGTGTGGGTTTTAGACTAGATCATGAGTAACAGGAGCTAACCATTAACGTTGTAGTGAGCCGTGGAAGTGAAGATGTTCACTGAGATCTGTTCGTGATAGTTGCTACATACCTTGGGTTGGTGGAGGTACCTAAAGCAGACAATTGAGAATAGTTGGCTACTTAAGGCTGTAGGTACTGTAGAGATGACAAAATAGTGGTACATGAGGTGGAAGAACTGTATGTTGGGCAATCCTCAGGTGATCTGATGGTACCAACGCGTGATGCAGATGAAGAGGGACACATCCCTAGTTTAATTGAACAGATAAAGTGAGAGGATCGAGAGGATGAGGAAACTCTAAGATGACATCTCAGACGATGAGGATAATGTTCTTGTGCATACGGACTAAAACAATCTTGATTTTACGAATCTAGTGTTCAATGAAGGTTATCATGTGTCGTGAGAGTAAAGTCAATCAGTTGTGACAGAGGGCTATATACCCTAGTATCGAGGCTGTCAAGGATGTTGTGGTTCAATGGATGACATATTTTTGGTGGCAATTCATTGTTGTGAAGTCCAACAGGAAGGAGTATAATATTAGTGCATGAATGATGGTTGCCCGTAGTGGGTGCATGCATTCAAGGGAAAAGTGGGTTAATTATTGGGAGTGCTCGATAGTGGTGGATCACACTTGTTAGTTGGATGAACTAGAGAAGCACCGTATGAACTTATCATTAAGTTTTGTTACTAATATCATGTACGCTCAGATTATGAACAATCTAAATTTTGAACTCAGATCCATAATTAGAACAATTTCTACTCTTTCGAGTCAGTCAATTCCATATTTTGATCTACACTGCTAACATTATGTTTATCAACAACAACATTGTCGCTTCAAGCAATGGATCGACGTGGTGAGACCATCGTACAATGGGGGATGGATCCGAGAGGCCGAAACCAAATGGGAGTACAAGACCAGGATGGAGGAGGCACATCGGGAGCGGTAACAGGAATGTCAACGGTGAGAACAGAACACAGACGGCATGCTGAGCAACTTCAAAGGTGGGAGGAGGAACGCCGACTCCAGAAGGACATTTTAAGGAGCAAGAGGCTAAACTTCAGAGGTGACAAACTTTCCTATGTCGCCAAGAGGAATAGAAGCGCGAAGTAGCACATGAGAGAAGGTGAAATATCCCCACTCCACGTTGTATAATCCATGTTCTATCTCCGGTATTGCAATATTTAAAATCGTGTACCACAAACTTTCTATTAATAGTAGACATTTACTTTTGCGAATAAAAATACCGGCTTCTACTCTCCTCTTCATATAACTCAAATTTCTCAAAGTATTTTGTTTATTGTGTAAATATGCAGCAATACATGTCACTCGTTTAACGGATTGGTGACAAGACCTTTTCATTGAGCGACAGGTAATTGTCGCCCATTGGACAGGTAGGTGATAGGTACCAGTCCTATCCACATTGCTGGGCCACGTAGATATGTCGTCTATTTAACGGGTGGTAGATTATTGTCGCTATTGGAAGGACGATGGGAGCATATATTTGTTATTTTTCAAGAAGGGCATATATATTTACAAAATTCTAAAATAAAAAATATAGAAATAAAAGAAATTCTGCATGCCTGGACGTGGTGTCGGTGCCATCTCCAGCTCGAATCGGCCACAGCTCCCGTTAATCTGCACGTATGACATGATGCGCGAGACTCCTCCCACACCTCAACAACCACCGTGCATGCCCTGAAAAAAAACGCCATGCATGCATCATATCTTCTTCATTATTTGCGACTGTATATGCAGTGTGGAGCGTAGCCATCGACAAGTAGTATAGTATAATATAACATAATATAATGTAGGCATTCTTGCATCACATTCGCATCTTCTAAATTTTTTTGAGACGATATGCAGTGTAGAATAGTCATCGACTACTGTAATATAATGTAGGCATATAATCTGTACTAGTGCTGGAGTATATGTGCTGTCTGCATAAAAAGGTAGAGTAGCAACAGGCGAGCATCGCCAGAGCGACAGCCCGTTCCAGTTTCTATTTTCTTTCCTTCTTTTTTTAAACGAGATTTTGTGCTCTCCCCAATCTCAAGTGACTTGTTTAAGTATATCAGAAGGAAAGAAAAAAGTGGCATCTAGATAGCAAGATATGATGCTGATGTTTACCAGTATATTTATTTTGCCTCTCTTTTCTACGAGGATATGCATGTTTTCTCCGATTGATATAAAATAAAGTTGCCATTTTCTCCCCTTTTTATCCAAGAAGAACGAAGTACGTGTGTCTCTCCTCCACTTACGGCCTGAGTGAAGTACCTCCACTGTCAGATGGTGACATGCACATGTAGATTCCTAGCTATCTGCATTTCACGACCAACGGATCAGGTTTTCTCGTTGTGATCTGGGAATCGCATGTTCGATCGATGCTGCCTACCTCATAGCATCTCCAGGAGCTCTTCCATCCTACCTTCTATCTATTTTCTCTAAAAAAGTCTCCATCAAAACCTTTATCCAGTCCGTTATTTTGACAGACACACTATTCCTATCCTCAGAGATGCCAGATCTGACGTCTCTCTCCTCTCATGCCATCATCCAACCGTCGCTCGCCCCTGGGCGGTCCGATCACCATCCGGCCTTCATGTAAACAAATGCCTTGTCATAGGCGCAGTGCCAGCTTGTCGTCGGGTTGTTAGGTGAGCTTGCCGCAGATGAGGTCGGTGATCTGCAGTGCCTCATCCTCAAATCAGACCTTAGAGATGAGGCTGCAGATGATGGACAAAATACACTCGATGTCTACGTAAAAGGAGGAACAATGCTCAATTTAAGAATAAGCAAGTGTTTACTTGGAATCGAGGGAGGAAGAGAAATAGAGAGAGATGCCTTTGTTTGGGACGCACGACAGGGGGTGAAGAGGAGGTCAGCGGAGGCGAGCATGCATCTGCTCCTCCTCCATCATGTTCATGATCGTCACCATCTTGTTGTTCCTACACTTTGCGTGAGCCAGAGCTATTGCCACCGCTAGAGAGGGTAGGGAGGAGATCGTGTGCAGGGGATTGTGAAATGGCGGTGAGAGGAGAAAACCCTAAAACTTGGTGCGATTCCCAACACCTTAACCCCACAAGTCAGGCACCCAACCTCACACTGCAGCCGTCGAGTCAACAGTCAATGGTTGGCAGCAGATGGATACAAGATAGAGTGGTAGTTTAGATGGCAAGGGGAGATTTTGGTAGTTACATGATATCTATAATCTTATATAATTCAACAGTTATGATAAATTTACACGATCTTCACCGTTTAATCGAACTGATCGAACGATCATATACAAAATTGAACTCTATTTTCTTTCCAAAAATACTATCAATCACCTATTATTTACTTTGTATCCTAGATGGCTCCTTCTATATGATAATTCACATCCTTCTACTTCAATTGGCGTACTGTTCTCTCACGAAAAGGCTTTGAGATGTTGTACAGCGCCTCCGATCTTAACAGGCGACGAGGCAGACATGGTCGGGAGATCGACACCCCTACCGCCACCGCGCACCCCCGTCGAAGAAGAAGAGCAAATCGGATCAACCTCGTCGCACCGCTTGCTGCAGTTATCGCAGGAGCTCAAAGCGGAGGCCATGTCCATCGCGCACCGGTTCTCGCAGGACCTCACCAAGCGGTTCGACTGCACCCACAGCCGCGAGGATGGGCAGCGGCAGCAGCCGTCGGCGGGCATCGATGCCGCGCGCACCGCGTGCCGGCGGCGTGTAGCTCGACCGCACGCGCTCTGGCGCGCAAAAGGTGTTGCCTGGCCTCCGTTCATCAGCAGCAACAACGCCTGGATGGAGGTGCAGGCGAACTTTGACCACCTCAACTACGACGGTTTCATCAGCAGCATTGGATTGGGTGAGGACAAAGCATCTCCATTGTTTTTTCTGGAACTGGAAACGAGTACCCACCTTCTTATGGATTTTGTTTGCCGATTTGGTTTTTACAGGCAGAGCTGTTAGGAATCTGTGCGTTGGTGGCATTAGCCCATCGGTTTCAGAGGAAGAGCCAGAGGATATCTTATCACCATTAGATAGAGTAAAAGAAGCGCCAACAGACATCTTTGACATCAGTTCTATTTAATTTATTTGGCAAATTTAGGTCTTCTAAGACTTCCTCAATTCTTTGAACAATAAAGTCTTTTAGAAGAGATGACTCCCTTAGAACCCGTAGATGAATTCCTTAAGTATCAGAGCTCCGATTCCAAAGCTTCGATTCTATCTGCTTCTGTGTTCTGGTGATTTTTTCTACAAATAATCATTCCCTCATGTCTAATCTAATCTGGATTAGTACCACTATCAAATACGATTTGGTTGTTCTGTGGAGAAGGAGATTCCTTTGGTTTTGGTTGCTTGCCCCAGCGGTACGGTCTCATTAGAGCTAGTCTGGGCCGCAATTTTCACAGAGCCGGACAAAAAGTAGGCCCGGAGGGTGCATGGTTGCTGTGGGCTGTGCTGTCACTGACCAACTAGTCCGGCCCTCGTTACTTGATGGGTTTGCCCAAAATCGACTGAGACTTGCAGAATCATGTGTGAGGCGAGGTGAGTTCAGTACGTCTGGATCGTATTACTACTAGGAAAGAAGAGGAGAAATGGCATGTTATTTAATAAATTTTAATCATCAAAAGTTTGTAGCAGAAGTTCAAAGTGTAGTTTAGAATTTAGTATCCTTTTAGATGGTTTGGATTTTTGAATTGTTCACAAATAATTTCTTCAAAATATAACGTCATCTCTAGAAAAAGATACCTAATATTTTTTTTTGCCGGTTCCTTTTCTCCTTAAAACAATAACATGTTTCCTCCTGTTGCAGATTTAGCTTAGAAGCTAGCATTTGCGTCTGCAGCATATGCGCCAGCATGGTATGGATTCAATCACCTTTGGTGTATGTATAATTAAACTAACATTTTTATGTTTCTACATGCATTTGCTTCATTTTGCAAATGAAGCTCTCACAGGCTCTTACAAGTCAGGGAGTCAGACTCATATAGAATAAATGGTTATTTGACTTTAGTTATGTAATTGTAATAGATCGTAAACTTCTACGTTATAGTTTGTTTAAATAATATAATATATGATCGTAAATTTTTACATCATAGTTTACTTAAAATTCTTGACTCATGTTGCAATGTTACTAATTTTATGTGCATGTGCATGCTCTCGTCGCAAAATTATTAATACATATATGTTACATGTGTACACTTATAGTTATTAAAATATAATAAAATGGGATATAAAATGTGAAATATAACTATAATAAAATGGGATATAAAATGTGAAATATGGATAATCTGCTAAATATAAAGAGATATGAAAGTGAAATCATTTTGAATGGTACTACATATAAAGCTATAGAAGGTATAATATAAAATATTTTCTGTAAATGCTCTTACATCGAATTCCTATAAAGATGCCATACGCCCATGCCGCCGCGTGTACCTTCTTGTACATGAGAAAATTGATTTTTTACCACTGTAAGATTGGGCTTCAATAATTTACCATCTTAGCGTGCAACACTTCAAATTGCGTCAGGTCCAAGAGGATTTTATGCCCACGGGTATCTTGTCATGCAGCTCGGTGGTCTAGTCCTTATCTTACTTGCCTCTCTGAAATAATCTTCTCTTTTTCCCTTACCTGTGCACTGTGATGCACATGCGAAAAAAATATTATTATAGAATAAATCATAAGTAACACCTCAGCAGTATCGGTTCGAGCGTAACCAGTACTGTTGATGTATCAGTGTCGATTTTTAAACTCCCATGCACGAACCACGATTGAGACGTTAAGAACCGGTACTAATAGACACTATCAGTCTATCAGTGCCTGTTCCAGCCACGAATCGGCATTGATAATGTCTATCATTGTCGGTTCTTGGCGCCTCAATTATTGCTCACACGTAGGAGTTTAAAAACCGACACATCTGTGCAGGTAAGAACTACAATCGGCACCGATATCTCTGTTATATGTATATCCAGCACTTAGTCGCTCTTCTCGTTTGCTCCATTCAGCCTGACGCCGCTCCTCCTCCCCGATCGCCGCCTCCTCCACGTCTGCAGACTCCTTGTCGCGTGTCAGCTTGTTGCCTCCTCATCCTTGTCCTCAGCGTGCATCGGCTCGTCGCCTCCTTGTCCTTGTCCTCAGCGTGCATCGGCCCATCGCCTCCTCGTCCTCATCGTGCGTTAGCCCGTCATCGCCTCCTCGACGTCCCCATGGCAAGCAACAACGGCAGTGGAGGTGGAGGGCGTAGATCTAGGCAGCGTGGAAGTGGCAGCTCCATTCTATCCGGCCATCCGGATCCGTATGACCACCCTCGTACCCATGGCCTCCAGATCCTCAATGGCGTATCCCTTCATACCCGGAAGGGTCACGAAACATCTGGGTTAGTTCTCAAATTCAAGTTAGCAAATTGTATTTAGAAAATTATAGTTAGCAAATTGTAGTTAGCCAATTTAGGTCATGAAATTAGATATGTATTTTAGTTCAAACTATGTTGGCTTATTATTAGATGTATATGTCATGATATTAGATGTGTATCGTTATATGGGTGTTTTAGATCGTATCATCACTTCCCAGTGAGTAACTAGTTTGGTACTTTCTTGTTCTGCAATTGATGATTTGACATAATTGCGAGATTATCCACATGTGCCGATTGATATGATATTGACGTTTTTTTCTCTGGGCATGTAGACGTACATATGACTTATCCTAGGTACATATATATGCTCAGAGATGAAAATTTCTTTCCTATAAATTATAAGAAGGTCAGTTAATATTGTAGTTTGCAGTTAACAAATTCAGAAACTAACATGTCGATTGATATAGATGCTTCCTCATCTACAATAGCTACATGGCATTATTGCAGATCTTGGTGGCACACCACCTGTGGTGACGATTACATTGGCTGATAACAATAAAATGAAGATCACTATCTCTTTTAGCATTGCTTTTCCTAAAGAATGACATATTACTTTAACAGTATCAAGCTCCGAAACAGACAAAGATTTATGGCTGAAAGATCTATTGTCCATGCGCTTCTACAATCGGTTAACCTGCAACTTGGGTATATATTTTCGAACTACAGCTATTTCAAATTGAAAGCACTTGAAAATAATAGGGATGTGCTTACAATGACTCCTATGCTCTCGCGGTTACATACAAGTGAAACGGTTGGTGACATGAACATGTAGTTTGTAGCTAGTATTATTTCAATAATATTAAAATTTTCCTCTATATTGTTGCTCTTTATCTGTAGGATTTTTACTAAAACACTTAGATGTGGATGTATCGTAGCTTGACTTCAATCTTACGTTTTCTTGCCCTGTAGTGGGGTACACATTACTTGATCCTCAATGCAAGAAGGTCCGGGAAGAAAAATACCAGTCACACCTTAAGTTTTAGCATGATAGTAACCGTTTCATTATTTACAGAAGTCTAATAGAACTTCTGTTTGAAGCAACAGCTAGTGCGCTCATTTATTCACTAAATCATTGTGATTTAATATTTGGAGTTGAAATTTTAGATATGAACTATGCATGTAATGGTATTTGATGTAATTTTAGAAATATCTGTAGTTTGAATTAATGTATTACGCATGTGATGTATTTTGGATTGTGCAATTTTTTTTAGCTGTCGAATATCTATCAGTGCCAGTTCCTAACAGGGAATATGCACTGATAATGAACGTGGATGGAACCGACACTGATAATAATTTTCAGTGCTGAGTAATCAGTGTCGATTCAAAACCCGTCACTGATGATGATTTTGAACTGACACTGATGAGGTATTTTACACAAGGTGTCTACTTGAAGGTGCATCTAGGCTTCTTGTGGGTTTTGGCTTATTGATGATAAACGATTAAGGGACTAATGAGTTTATCGAGTTTATGAACATGTTTTAGTCCCATTGAAAAAGGCTAAAAGAAGTCGACATCCCTAAAAAAGAAAACAGAAACGGCATGAAGAAACTCATAGAGTTCAATTTATTTACTTTTGAATTTGAGTTTAGTAATGTTGTTCTATAAAGAGGGATACATTTTGGTAGTCTTGCTAGTGTCTTAGTGCTTAAAGTATCTTGTTAAAACCAAATTTTGAGAGACACAATCACGAACGGACACCAGGAAAAAGGACAGAGTTGTCTGAGCCCGGATACACCAGACTGTGTAAATGTTCCGGAGTCTCCAAGTGAGATTCCGTGAGAGAGTCTCTGTCTCACTTCAAAGCCTGAGCCCGGAGTCTCCGGGTTAGCCCGGATACTCTGGATGTTATTAGTGTCCCGAAATCTCCGAGTGAGACTCCGAGAAAGAGTCTCTATCTGTCAAGGGTGCTAAAGCCGGAGTCTCCGAGTCCTAATGCTTCCGGACCTTCCGGGCATCCTCCGAACTAGTGTTTTGGTCAGTTTTTCTGAACCCAGATACTCTGAGTTAGTGTAATGGCTAGTTCTGATAGGTTAGGTACTTGAGTTTCTGTTTTACCCGGAGACTCCGAGTGAACCCGGATACTCCGAGTCTGTCTGAAAAACACAGTAACGACTAATTTTAGGGGATGCTACTGAGCTACATGTGAACTAACTCTCTCATGAGCATCAATAGCCCTCCCGAACCCCTTTAGTGCTTGATCCTTGCAAGATTTGAGAGTTAGGGTTTGGGGAGTGAGATTTAGAGGAAGAGAGCAACAGGCAAACCTTTGAGCATTTTGAGTTCTTGCCAAGCTGCGATTTGTGGCCTTTACTCTTGAAGTTTCGTGCTTTTAGACGGCAAGAGGTTACCCGTAGAGCATCCAATCTTTGTGTAGTGCCATGGAAAATTTGCATTACCCGTGAATTAAGTAAGAACCCTAGCTCGATCTTTGTGGTCGCTTAGGTAAGGATAATGTTGAAAAAGACTCGGCTCTTTGTGAGCTCCTCAACAGAGACGTATGCACTTCTTTGTGACGTGTCCAAACTTCGGAAACAAATCTTGTCTCTATTTACTTTCTTGCACTTTACTCGTTCAAATTGTTATTTGAGGATTTACCTCAATATTATTACTTAGGAGTATTTGAGTGCAGATTATTGTTGAAATGATCATATATATCTTATAGAGACAGTGGTAATTCCTAGACAGCATTAGACTTACTTAAATTTACTTTGATTTCGAGTTCCTATATAGTCCGGATAATTTGGGTGAACTCGGATAATCCAGAACCCGGAGTATCCGGATTGAGCCGGAGTCTCCAGACACTGTCTGATCTGCTGCAAAGTTTTAATTTTTAGAAACGACTATTCACCCCCTCTAATCAACATAAAATACTTTCAATTATAAAACAATCTACGTTCATATTTGAGTGGAGTTTCCGTTGTTCAGGTCCTCTCAGCCAAACTTTTCGTGCTTTTCCAGCGAATTTGAATCCCAAACAGAGAAACGAGTTTGAATGGTGTTTATTGTATGGTTAAATAGATATATGTACATGTTTAACACACTTTATAGTAGCATGAGATTTGATGAGTTATCAACTGCAAAGTATCAAAAAACAATACACTTTGTAGACAAATACTCGAGGTTTAGATATATGGACCAATATACAAGTAAAAGATTATAGCGTAATATTGACAGAGAAAACGTTTTCAATTTCTCATTACCAGACCCTCTATACATCCCGTGCTACAAAATTAAACATTCAGGTGCGACTCACTGTGAAAAAAAATGTTCTAAATAATCATGACATATTCTGAAATTTTTGTAGCCTGATAAAATCAAGCAACCTGCAAACATAATGTTGTTTATTTTTCTTGAAAAGTACTTACTTTCTCTCTTCATTAAATATATACGACATTTTAGGATTTCATGGGCCAATAACTAGTATGTACAAAATTATTGAAATTCATGACATGTGAATGATACCATTAGATTGTTACGAGAAACAATTTGAAATATACTACTAATACTTCTACTTTTTACTCATTCTGTCTAAAAATATAGGACGTATTAGAATTTGAAAAAGTCTTTAAAAATATACTTTGATCATTAATTTATTTTACAATATATTATCAATTATTATAAAATCAATATCGTATTAAAAGATCTATGGAATATAGATCTATTGATATAACTTTTATACGTTAAAACATACATATAATTTAACTAATTGTTGATCAAAATTTTCAAAATTTAACTTTTTCAAATCCTAATACATCCTGTATTTTAGGACAGAGGAGTACTAAGTACATTTATTTGAAAATTCATAATCAAGATTGCTAATTGAGTACATTCTTGAAGATGGACGAGCAGCCAGTTTTTCTCTCTCTTTTTCACTTTTGAGAGGGATGAAGAACAGCTAACCACACATATTTTGTTTAACCAACAACACATATTTTTCAGAGGCAGAAAAATTAGCGTCACTAACACGAGACCTAGGGTTTTAGCAGCCCAAAAGGCCCACGGATATAAACCTCCCAGCTCCAACCCCTCTCCTTCCCATCGCGCCGCCACCTCCCCTGTTCTCCTCCTCTCTCCCATCCCGCACCCGAAATCCTACCTTCCGCACCCCCTCCCGGCGCGACTGCGACGATGGCGGCAGCGACGGCAGGTGGCGCCCCACGGGCGCTCTCCCAGCGGGAGCAGGACATCCAGATGATGCTGGCGGCCGACGTGCAGCTGGGCACCAAGAACTGCGACTTCCAGATGGAGCGCTACGTCTTCAAGCGCCGATCCGACGGTATATGCACAGCTCACTTGTCCCTTTTATCTGCGTGTTCTTGGCTTCACCGGGTGCGAACCGAAGTGCGGTCTTGGCTGGCGTGCGTGTTTAGGGTAGATCCGACTTTGCTGCTATGCGTGATGTTCCCCCGTTCATGTTTAGCTGTATTCGCTGTGTTATGGTCGGAGATCTGGTAGATTCGGCAATTGGAATTTGTAGAATTTCTCCTGCTGCGTTTGGATGCACTCATGCATGAGACAGTAAGAACATGTTACGGTGGAAGGCGATTCTTTTATCTGGTTCAGAAATAATGCTCATATGCTGGATGTAAACGGAGTCATTTATTTCTGTTGCGAGTGTTGGTTTACAGTCCTGCGCTTAGGTCAGGTCCATCGTGCGCATGAGGCTTAGATCTTTGATAATTCAGAGCCAACACAGGGAAATGAGTGTATTGTTTTGCACTTAACTGCTGCTCTCTCAGATGTAGTTAATATTAATGGTTGAAGCATCTATGTTATCATGGTTCTCTTGATTTGGACTGGTGGATTGTGACTTCAACATATGCTAGCTGCTGTTACAGTTTTTCAGAGTAGAGGTCAGAGGTGTAGAGCTTTGGTCAATGTTTTTCGTTGAAACATGACAACATATCTTGTGCATTAGGAAATACTGGATATGTTTACATGATTGCTTGATAGTGAAAAAGGAGAATCTCTGTAATCTTTGATTTATCTCGTTTAGATCTTGCAACTGATAAAATTCTCCTTTGTCAATTGATTACGGTGGCCAATGGCTTAAATGGCTATGTTTATATATTTTTCTTCCAGGCATTTTCATTATTAACCTTGGCAAGACCTGGGAGAAGCTTCAGCTGGCTGCCAGAGTGATTGTTGCGATTGAGAACCCACAGGACATCATCGTCCAGTCTGCTAGGCCTTATGGTCAGAGGGCTGTCCTCAAGTTTGCACAGTACACTGGCGCTCATGCCATCGCTGGCAGGCACACTCCTGGTACATTCACCAACCAGCTCCAAACCTCATTCAGCGAGCCACGTCTTCTCATCCTGACCGATCCTAGGACTGATCATCAGGTACTTTTCTTTTGAATTGCAAGCTTTTGTGAATTGGACATTGGGAAATGAGCCAACTTGTAAATGATTGCATAACTGTGTGCAGCCCATTAAGGAGTCTGCTCTTGGGAACATCCCCACCATTGCTTTCTGTGACACTGATTCTCCTATGCGCTATGTTGATATTGGCATTCCTGCCAACAACAAGGGGAAGCAGAGCATTGGTTGCCTCTTCTGGCTGCTTGCAAGAATGGTTCTACAGATGCGTGGCACAATTCTCCCAGGACATAAGTGGGACGTCATGGTAACCTTTGATATAAAGCTACTTCTTGATTGCTTATGTCTGATTTCATATGACTTGTTCCTGCATGGTCTAATCCCCTGGAGTGTTTCTCCTTTTCTAGGTTGACCTTTTCTTCTATAGGGATCCAGAGGAAGCAAAGGAGCTGGAAGAAGAGGAGGCTCCTATAGCTCCAGAGTATGCTGCAGTGGCTGATTATGGTGCTCCCACAGCTGATACCTGGGGAAATGACCAATGGGGCACCGCAGAGGTTCAACCTGCTGCCGTCCCTGCTGCACCTGTTGGCACTGAGTGGGGTACTGCTCCAGGTCAGCTTGTCTTGCTATATCTTATGTTAATTCAATTGTTACTGAATGATGCTTTCTCTTATTAAATTATTTTTCGCATTGACCTGCATATTTTGGCAGGTAAAGATATGATGTATGTTCAATTATAGGAGAATAGTTGTTTTATTTGAGTTGAATCATGGTAGTGTCATGATGAACGAATAGAAACCACAGTTGCAGTATGTGTTACTTGACCATTTTTTTCCAGAATTAACTATTTTGTTAATTCATTATAGTTAATATAGTTATCAATTGTGTACAAACTATGCTGTGAAAAGATCAATTTGGCCTTTAGTTAGCTTTTACCTAGTGCCTTTGGTCGCATCTGATCATAATTAATTGCGAGCAAAAGCTTGGTGGCTGTATAGTTGGGCCTGAAACACATATAAGCTCATCAGATGTTGTAACAAGGACTTATGTTCGTTTGAATTGCAGCTCCTGTGGCTGCTGAAGGCTGGGATCCAGCTGCTGTCCCTCCTCCGGCTGCTGCTCCTGCTCCTGCCCCCACTGGTTGGGAAGAAGGCAGTGCCCCAGCCCCAACCGGCTGGCAGTAAGGGGTTTCTGCATTCATCAACAACAGGAGGAAAGCCGAGTTCCTAAACTTCATGTCTGTTGGTAGATCTGTTTTAAGTAGCTCTATTGTGTAATGTTAAATGCGAATCAGTTTTGGAGGATGACATAGCTGGGCACAGCCAGTTTAACTTTTTTATTGCCACCTTGCATGGATAGCATTGCTGCAAGTGCATTTTGCTATTATATGCCTTGTAACATTCTGGCATGGTTGCTTGTTCTTTCGCTTAACAGTGCATATCAAGTCGAAGTTATCCAAGAGGTAACTGGAAACAGGGACGTGTAGGTTGACCTCACATTGTGCGTGTCTTTGAAGGTAGCTGCTGTTTTGCATTACCATATATAGTCACGAAATTGCTACCCCAACAAGGCGCATATCATTTTTCTGCAATACCAAGACGAGCTGGCCATTTTTCTATAATTCCTGTTCTACCTCTAATTAATCGCATGCTTAGTTAATCTATCCGTAGAATGCATGCAGCGCTCCATGTGTTAATAGTGCAGTTATTTTCAGCATGCATAACGAAGCAACACAGCTGCATGCTACGTCTTATTGCGTGGAACAGCATGTAAAATTTTGTACGCCTTGTTGAAGGGGACGGAGGGAGTATTAAGATTCGAATGCTACGGCAAAAGCAGTTTGTACGGCTGTTTTTTTTTTTGAGTCAGTTGTGTGTGCATATGCTGCAATACTGCCTTCATTAGCGAGCGAAGAAGCACTTGTGTCAGGTTTTTAGTTTCACTATTTCTAGCATTGCTTGAGCTTGAGGTAGTTCTTGTGACTCGACGGCCAGAGGAGAGGAGCGAAATGCAGCTAGCTTTCTCAACTGCTTTTCACGCTCATTAATTTTTGTGTGGTCGGCGCAATCTTGTCCGTTTGTCAAGTTCTTGCTACTTTCTCGGGCAGGTAAATGCAATTTAGTGCCTCGTCCGCCCCTATGTTTGGTAGTAGTCTTCATCTCCATTTAAATCCTGTACTCTGAAACAGAAATCGTTGTAGTAGTAAGAAGATTCAGATGAACATATGGATATTATTATCCTTCCCAATGACGGATCACAAAATTTTTGGAGCAATTACCGCTCATCCAAATTTTGCTCGTCAGAAGCATTGTAGAATGCAGATGTGAAGTATGAGCTGAGCTGATCAGAAGTGACACATGACTGACATGAGGTGGCCACAAAGGGACCAAAAGGTTCAGGTATTAGATAGGTGATACAAGTTGTTGGATTTGATGCGACAATGCAGCATTGTTGCGTCTGCAACTGGACTGGACTGGTTGGTTGGATTTAAACAACAATGAACTGCGTGACGTACAACAGCCCAAACCGAAGGAAGAGATGGAGCATTGATGCCGTAGCAAAAAGCGCTCAACGACTCATCAAATGTGCATGAGCCAAGAAATGCTGCAAGGTTTCAGCGCTGCTTCAGCAACAAATTTCAGCATAGGGAAACCAAACATGAATTCTTTTTTGCTGGCTGGGCAAAAGAGTTTAGCTATAACACTTGACATGAGGCACATATCTTGCTTTGCCATGGTTCTCATCTCTGCAACTCGCGAGAGAACCTTCCATTGAAGAAGAATACTAGTTTAGACTCTCACCTCGTCCAAAATTTGAATCATGGCTAGTAAATAAACTCCTGAATGAATCTGAGTCAATTATGCCACTGGTCATGGCATTTGAACCATGGTTGACCAGGAAAATCTTTCAAGGTCATTCGTTCGTACAGCGCCTGCAAGTTCGACTTGGATAGGATACCTATATCCTCAGATCAGTTTTCAGTCTTGCCGTGCTTTTCTCTCAACACGGAAGGGAAAACAACAGTGTTACCCCTATCTCTCTCTCTCTCTAAGTCCATGTGATTCTTTTTTTCTTCTGGCCATAGGGTGTAGGTGGTTTCCATTTTTTGTCAAACTTAATCACGTCTTCAAGGTAAAAGGCCAAAGTTCAGCGTGAACGGTGATTTTATATTGTTCATAGTATTAAAAAAAAACAATGCTGAAGTACAATGGAAGCCTTACAAAGGTGAAGAACCAATTCATGGGTCTGGGGATATTTCATTTGAACAGTAAAACCCAGATTAGATTTTGAGAAGGTAATGGCTTGGTACATCTACACTTGCAGAACAATACCCATAAATGTTTTTCATAATGTGAAAGAAGCAAGCCACAATGGCGTGTGCTCAAATCCCAGCCCTTGAATGTGTCCTTTCGGAGGGCTCTTGTGGGGAATAATGTAATAGAGTGGAATGAATTGATTGCTATAATAGTGTTTTGTGCAACTTAATTACCAACATGATTGCTTCAGATAGTCTCTACACAAATATAGACAATTCACTGTTCAGTCAATGTATATAGCCTTAATTAATTATGATATCATTCAAACAAACCGCTTCTTGTGGAAATTAAAGCTCCCTATAAAGGTAAAGATTTGCTTATAGTATTTGCAAACGAGGAGTAATACTGACAAAAGATAACTTAGTAAAATATAGATGGCATGATAGTGTTGTGTATTTTCTGGAAATTTCAATGTGTATTCCTTCCGTGGGCCGACGCAGAGCTGCTGGACCGGGCTGTTTTCTTTGCTTTCGGCCCAGGCCCGTGACTTGGCTGCTTATAAGTCGGCTGCTAGGGTTGGATGGGCGGAGCTTTTGGTGCGGGGGTTTCCTTCTCCTCCTGGGTGCTGGCGGCGGCTCAACTGCTGAGGCCGCATCCTCCGCACCTCGTGGGCGGATTGGGTTCTGGTGGCTTTGGCTGGCTACTTCGATTCTGGGAGCCGTCGGATGGCAGGAGGCTGCGGGAGATTCGGAGGTATGGCTTTGGCCGAGTGCCTGCCATGGGGCCGAACTCGCATCTATATATCTTCTCCTCTCCCTCACATGATTTCAGATGAGTTTTGATTCCTTTTGCTTGTCTCCCCTGTGATTTCCTCTCTGGTACATTGGTGAGATTGAGTTCGAGTTCATCTCGTGCTTGTGGGCCGGTGCTCAGTTCTGAGGAAACTCGATTGGTGCTCTGGAGCTGCACTGTCGAGGCTCACCCGTACTGCAGTGGCCGTGCGGTTGAGGTCTTGTATCTCCGACATCCCTCACACCGACAGAAAAGGCAGGTTGTTGGATTTCTGAGTCAGCGGCATTTGAGCCGTGCCTTACCTCGATCATCAGTCCTCTTCATCGAGTTGCACTGTGAGCCGTCCTTTCCCTTTCTGTTCTAACTGTATGGATCCCTGATATATACATGCTCTGTGATGATCTATTGTGTTGAAATTGAATTAGAATAATGAGTACAACAGAATTGATCTTGGTGCTCTGATTATTACTATAGGCAGTGCTCTGTTTTGTTCTCTGTTGAGTGGATTTTAGTGAGCTATTTGCTGAGGCTGAATCCTTCTTTTCAGTCACTGCCAATTGTTTGCAATGCCTGTACATGAGGTTTGCTCCTTGATCTCAGTACATTCAGATATCTTAGTTTGACAATCTGTCAGCCTTACTTGAGGTTCAGCTGTTATGCTGACCTCTGTACAAAGATCTCTATCTGTTCTGAGTTCATTTTCAATATAATTTTAATCTATAGCTCTGTCCAGGTATTTGTAGTTTCTAGAGCATTGTATATCAAGATCTTTTCTAGGTGTGATATCATATTCTAATTCAATTAGTGATAAATCTAACTGATCAGTTTGGGAGCAAATCTTCATAGATTTGGGGCCAACTGTTGTAAATGATCTGAGAGCCATTTCTTTTGTATCAACCTGGTCAGTACTGTTTCAGATACTTGTTTCATAATTTCTGCAATTATTTTTCTGCAGCCATCTAAATTATGATCATGTTTTTAATATATGGTTCTTGCTGTTTTTGTTATGCTGGAATATGTATATATATGCTCATATTATCGCACATACTACAACAGACAGTACATAATGTTGTTTAATAACAATGAAACTATCCAACACTTGTTTTTTATTGCCATTTTGTTGAGTTTATCTAGAGGTAGTACAAGTTGCATTTGGACTAGAACCACCTAGAAGCGTAGCCTAGTTTTTTAGAATTTGGTTGAAGAATTTTGACTAAAAAATGAGGCTCCCAATTTTGGTTGGGCTATATGGTTGCGAAGAAATGATGTTATTTTTGACAAAGCAAAATCACACTCTTACATATAGGTTATCTTCGGAAGAATCCATTGGACATGTTTTTGGTCTTTGTTGTGAAAGCAGGAGGCAACATAGGAGTGGGTGAAGTGGGCATGCCTCATCTTAGAGACGAAAATTATGAAGATTTTCGTCAAGTATGGTTGGATGTTTACTAGAAAATTTTGTCCTTAAGTTTTTTCATTCATGTATAAGACTTTTAAGTGTGTACAATTTAAACTTTGTAATAATGAATTGTGCGGTCCATGCTTTATGCAAAGGCCTCAATAAAGATATTTCTCATTAAAAAAATCGACATTATTTCCACTCCTTGGCCAACATCACATGTATGACTGAGTTTGATGTTGGGATTTACTGGGTTTGTTTAATTTTGCAAATCATGAGGTTTGAGAATGTATGGTCATGCTAGACTATAAATCTACAAATATACACGAACACATACTTATTAGAAAATATAGAGACTGCACGATTAATTCGACTCATTATATGCTTGCTCAAGTAGTTTCAGCCCGACAAAAACTGCTGGACTTCGATGTCGACAAGGACAAGAGATGTTGCTAGTAGCTTGAAATGCGGACTACATCAAGCTAGGTACATAAAGTGTGTACGAGACATGAAGTTCAAATTGGACTTCCAACCTTACGCACGCTCTTAGCATGGGTATGAACACTTGTTTCGCATGGATGCTACTACAACATGGTATCCCATTGTGAGCATATTCATAATGGGTCTTGGGTAAGTGTAGAATGCGTTTGATTATTTTCAGCTAAGCTTCAGTGAGACATCAAATAGGTGTCGCGAGTTTCACCTAATTTTGGGAACTGTGTTTAAAGTTTTTCAGTCGTTAACAAGTACTTCCTCCGATTGCAAATGTAGATCGTTTTAGACTTTACATAAAGATTAAGAAAGTAGATCAAATGACATTGTTACCCTTCATTTATTCTGTATTGGAAAAGATCACTTATTTATTTGTGAGAGTGGTAGCATTTATTAAACAAGGATAAGACGGGAAAAAAAGAAAAACATACATAGAAGTTTGAGAATGACTTATATTTAAAGAATAGTTGAGGAGACTAAAACAATCTACATTTACAACCAGAGAAAGTACTATCATAGAACGTGACCAATAAGCACTAAGGGCCTGCGCTCTAAAAGATAAGTTTGAGAATTTGTTTGTTTATATGGGAACAATCTAAAAGCTTGCAATGGACCAAAGCAATATTACCAACCGATGAAAGGAACAAAAAACACAATATTATTATAAAGGGAAAATGTAGTGCTTTCTCAATCGTTTGGCTTTTATTGCTGCATCTCCTTAAGTTACTTTCCTGCTACTAAGATGTTGTAATTTTGTTCCTTTGTGTTATTGCACAGCTCGACCGCTTAGTGAATTTGAGTTCCTTTCACCGGTTGTTCAGTTGCAAGTCGAAAAGGATGCTATAAAAAAATATTTTGGATTTTAATTTGCTTGAATAAAAGACTATAAGCTTTTGCTTCCAAGTAAATGCCTACCAACTTCTACTATGCCCTCTTCTTCACTCCACTATCCACTTTGTGCCTCTTAAGATTCACCATTTTATTGGGTCTCAAGTAAATCCGTTAGAATCCAATATAAACAGAGAAGCGTGGAACATACAGTAACCTTTGAAATTTGTCTTGTAAGTTGTATCTAGCTCGAGCTCAATAAGGTTTGATAAGGCTCGAGATAATAAGTATTATAATTTTTATTTAAATTTGCCAACCTATTAAGTATATATGATTTTAACTTTCCTTACGTATCTACAAAGTCTAAAGAGATGTTATAAGAATTAGAAAAAAGAGATCATCCTCAAACCTACCTAGGTGACCATATAGAAAACCAATTAAGACGGCAAGATCTACTCGAGTTTTCTTGAGATTTCTTTCGTTAATAAACTTGGGCGAGTCAAACTTGAACTTACTCGAGCTTGACTCGAGCCGAGCTCAAGCCCATCCTAAACTCACCTGTCATCATAGGCTCGCTCGAGCTTAGTTCGATTTTTTATCAAACTCAAACCTGACAGGACAAGCTTGCTTGAGCTCAGCTCGTTAACAACCCTACTCATCTAGTCGCAATATTACCACTCTCCAAACAATGGCATTGTTACCCATCCTTTTATTGTAAACCACTTTTTCTCCTATGTTTTTGTTACCCTTACACGTCAGCGCCACTATCGAAGCATACATACTAATAATTTTGCACTTTTCACTTGCCATTATAAACCCCATTTTCTTAATTCTGCCACTCGTCACACTTCATTGTAATCCTCCTTCTTAGTCCCCTTTTATCGTAGGCTCCTACCAGCCACCGTCAAAGCATCGAACATTTACGACCAGGGGTCAAGAGGTGGGAATAAAATTAATCATTACTTATGTCATGGTACAAGATGTGGACAAAATGGTCAAATACATCCTATATTATAAAAAAAAGTTCAGAATATCGATGAATGTAACTGTTGGATAAAATCTTACTGTTAAAAAAGTTATGAGGTAAAACAATCTTTTTCATTTTAAAAAGATAGTTTTATAGAATTCTTACGCACATGGAGTATACATCTTAAAACAATATTGCAAAAGTATATGCCTTATACTTTGAGACGTATGAAACAGCTACTATCACCAGCTACACAATTCCAGTCATATTCTCTGTCCTCATGTGCCCTCCTAATCTCTCTCCGCTTGTTCCAACCCATCAATCTCAAGGGAAATTTGGCGTCTCTCTCCTCCTGTTCCAAGTTCCAACCCATCAATCTCAAGGGAATTTTGGCTAGCATCCAAGAACCCTACCTGGCCTCATCAAAATCCCAAACAAACATCGCCTCTCTCTCTCTCTCTCTCGTTTCCACACACATAATACTACTACAGGCCAACCAAAAGTTCCGATGAAGAAGTCCAAATTCTTCTCAAAATAAAAAGAGTGAATTCTCACCCTTCAAAAAGGGTCAAACCCCCCTCAAAAAGGCCCAAAAAAAAGTTTTTGCCATCTGTGTTGGATTTCCTCCTGTATTAAACTCCGCCGCTTCCTCTCCCCCCCACCACGACCACACCTCGCGTCGAGCACCTGCCCGTCCCACCACCTCCCAGATGCGCCCAAGCCTCCTCCTTTCTTACTAGAGCCCACCCGCCGTCGCGTCCCCCCCCCTTCCCCCCCCCCCCCCCCCAACTCTCACGAACCCCCCTACCTGCCCTCATCGCTCGCTCCCAGTACGCATCTCACGCTCCTCGGTCCTTGGCGTCGCCGTTTCTTGCGCCGGCGGATGCGCTCGCGCCCCCGCCGCGAATCCAGGTGCCCCGCGTCCCCGTCGCACCGCCAGGATCTAGGCCGTGAGCAATGGCGGCTGTGGCACCACCGCTGTGCACCTGGCTCGTCGCGGCATGCTTGTCCGCGGCCTGCGGCGCTGACGACAAGGAGAAGCAGCGGAGGCACCGCGTAGGTGGCGTCGGGGGACTGTTCGGCTCACGCCGCCGCCTCGGTGCCTGTCGCCGCGGCGGGGCGCGTTCTGGTGAGGCCATTTTCCGTTTCTTCTTGTCAAAGGTTTCCTTCTTGCTTGATCGACTGTAAACTGTAAAAATTGCAATTGGGGGGGGGGGGGGTTACCGCATCGGTAGTTTCACCGCGGGGTAAAGGTGCGAGTTTTATACGTTTTCAGGTGTCACATCGATCGTGTGCGCATAAGGGGGGAGATGATTACACCATCTTCAACTATATTCCCTTGTTTCGTTCTCATGTACTTTATTTTCTCTCATATTTTTCCATTTAAAAGGATTCGTAAAAGGAAAGAAGAGAATCCTAGTGGAGGGAATGTAAGCTGTTGGAGCGCTGAAAGGAACTTGAATCTCTTTACGAAGGGAATGAGACTCGCGAAGGGAAACTGTTGAAGATGATCTTATACCATGTCCTGCTTTGTTCTGGCATCTTGGTCGTGATTTTTCTAATAGTTTCGGGCTCGCTGTATGTTGGTGTGATTAGCGATTACATATGCGTGGTGCATTTTCTTGGAATGAATTGGTAGGTCTGTAATCGATAGGTTTGGTTGCCTTAGCTTCTTTAAACTTCTGATAAAACCTAGGATTTTGATCGGCGAGAGGAAGTGTGCCTACAGGGAAGTTTCAGAACCAATTGGAAAATCTGGTGTTGTTCAAGACAACGAAACTGAAATCTTGTGGAGGAAATTGTCCATCCTGGAACTATCCCCAGCTTGCATAACTGTTGACATTTCAGCAGTCATGCCTGGTTTTGTCTATGGTGCCATTAGTTCATGACAAGCATACCAGATGAAATGTGTGAACAAACCAACCTATATTATTCATCAATCTTGGTGTTTTATTCCAATGCGTTGAAATCTTACATCATTTAGATGACCAATAAGTTGGTGCTTGAAGAAGTATCCAATTGATATAACATCGTTTGTGGGTGACACCGCCTTTACTTTTGTCTGCTTCTACTTGTCGTACGTGTTTAGTTGCGTTAGTTTTCTGTTGTCTGAATGAGTTTTTCGTGAACTGCAGGAATGGCCATGGCTATTGCTTTGCATCCTGAAAGGGGAGCTGTGGAAAACAAGAAAAATGATATCAAAAGGAGGGTGGTTGTCACTGGCATGGGTGTAGTGACGCCATTAGGCCATGATCCCGATGAATTCTACAATAACCTTCTACAGGGTCTCAGTGGAATAAGCGAGATAGAAGCATTCGACTGCTCTAACTATCCCACGGTATTCATCTTCTTCTTAAGGATAATTATTTGAGGTTCATTTTGCAATTTAGCCAAGGAATGTTTATTCTTCTTGACATGTTATCTTTCATATAGAGAATTGCGGGAGAAATCAAATCATTTTCGACAGATGGTTGGGTTGCACCAAAGCTAGCTAGGCGAATGGACAAGTTCATGCAATATTTGGTAACTGCTGGAAAGAAAGCATTGGAAAATGCTGGAATCACTGAAGAAATCATGAACGATTTGGAAAAATCAAGATGTGGGATTCTCATTGGGTCTGCTATGGGTGGCATGAAGGTAAAGATTCTTACTATACATTATATACTAACCGAAAAGGGTTTTTTCAACACCTTTTCTTTTTAATTTAGCTCAGCTTCTGATGCTATTTTGAGCAGGTTTTCAGTGATGCGATTGAAGCATTGAGAGTCTCCTACAAGAAAATGAACCCATTTTGCGTACCTTTTGCTACTACAAATATGGGTTCTGCAATACTTGCTATGGATCTGGTGTGCTATATTATTCTTTCTTTTATGCTATTTCAATACTTTTCTCAATTCTCATTTGTTACTAGAAATCATATTAAAATTCGTAACAGCTGAAATTAAATCTCATGTGCAGGGCTGGATGGGCCCAAACTACTCTATTTCTACGGCTTGTGCTACCAGTAACTTCTGCATTCTGAATGCAGCTAATCATATCAGAAAGGGGGAAACTGTAAGTAACTTTATTTTCTTGTGATCACTTCTGCAATATGAGGATTGTCTAATTGCAATTTTATCCTAAACATTCAGGATGTGATGCTCTGTGGTGGTTCTGATGCACCAATCATCCCAATTGGTAAGATGCACTCTGATTATTTGAGATATCTTCACTCCCAGTTGCTATTATTTCATTTTTACCTGGACCTCTATTTTTCTCATGCATATATGGAGTTTACTGTTTTGATCATTTGAACTTTTAAATTCAGGATTGGGAGGTTTTGTGGCCTGTAGAGCTCTTTCACAGAGAAACAGTGATCCAACAAAAGCTTCTCGGCCTTGGGATGTGGTTAGTAGTTTAAGAATACTTTTCACATAATTTCTACTTCTTAGCCAAATAATTTGATTTATATGCTAGTAAAACATTTGCTTGTACAGTTACTGGTTCGGTTCATGTATTTCTTTGACTGATAAATGTTTGAATCAGCAAAATTCCTCTTCATCTCATTATTCTTTTGTTTTGTGTCACAGGATCGTGATGGATTTGTCATGGGAGAAGGGGCTGGTGTGCTTGTTTTGGAAGAACTTGAGCATGCAAAGGTTTGATTCATCCATTTCCCTTCAGCTTATTTGTCTGGTTGATTATGCTGATTTTATTTGAACGTTACGAGTTTCTGATTTGGATTTATGCAGCAAAGAGGTGCGGAAATATATGCTGAATTTTTGGGAGGAAGCTTCACATGTGATGCATACCACATGACAGAGCCACATCCTGAAGGTGATTTTTTTTTTAAAATATTGTGGTGCATTTGTTATTCCATTCTCCTATTATCTTAATATTTTGGACTGTTTTCATGCTAATATTACATTTATGCAAATGCAATATCAGGGAAAGGGGTTATTCTTTGCATTGAAAAAGCATTAGAAGATGCAGGAGTAACGAAGGAAGAGATTAACTATATAAACGCCCATGCAACATCTACACAGATGGGTGATTTGAAGGAATTTGAAGCTCTCATCCGTTGTTTTGGCCAGAATCCTCAGGCAACTTCCGTATTTCAGAAATGTTCTATGTTTTTCAGACCTAGAATCCTTCTGTTCTCCTCAACTGAGTAAATGATTTGCTAATATATATTGCAGCTAAGAGTGAACTCAACAAAGTCAATGACAGGCCATTTGCTAGGAGCTGCAGGTGGAATAGAAGCTGTCGCTGCTATACAAGTAAGCAGGTTATTAGGGTTCGTTGTTTGTTTTTCTTATATTGTTACTTAAAAGTTGCTGTATTTGTTAGGGGACTGTAGTCTGTATCTTTATGGGTTCCAAAATTTAAACATCTTAGTGTGCTATCTGCTGATATATTGATCCACCATGCCATTTGTCAAGGGCAGTTAGTGCAAGATATTCAAACTACAGTGCTTGTTATTATTTGGAATGATTTGGCAATTCTGCACATGTAGTGGAGTCAAGTTAGATAAAGTGTCTGCACTAAAGCTGGGTACAAACCTAGGAAGCATGGATATGTCATAACTGGTATGGTGATATGCAGATGCCAAATTCCCCAAAATCACTAATACAACTATATGGTAACATAGATGCCAATTTTTCCAAAATCACTAATACAACTATATGGTAACATATATGTACTAAAAAACAAAAGGTAGCTGATAGTCTGATAGATAATGATAAGTGTCAAGCCGTGAACTCTCAAGTGCAACTTATACGTTTGGGCAACATAATAGAGTACATCATGATAGGATAACGTTGGCCATAAATTACACAAAGTGATGCAAGGTGGATGTCAAATTCTCGAGTTTCCCAGTTTCTGCACTCGTTTGGAGATTGACTTTTGCTGGGCATACTACCAAGAAGTTGCCATTTTTTTTCTTTTTTTTCTTTGTTATGGAAGATGACCTGATAGTCCCTCGATATGTAGCAGTCTACTATCGAAGGTTTATTGGTATATTATACGGTACCCAATACAGATAAGCTACCTCAGGGAAGTATCGATGCTGAAACTATGGCACTAAAGGGCATCACATTATCGCATTTTCTTAGTCATTCGATTTCTCGTCCATTGGACACTGATGCCCCTAAAAGGTTAGTAATTCACGAAGTATCTGGACACGGAGAAGGTTCCCCCGAGTCGTCTCTGAGAGGCGACTCTGGGGCGACACTGCGCCCTAGCCCCCTACACTGTGACTCGATGGCACCAAGCGGTCTGCGCGGCCTCATCTCCCCCTCGCCCCCTCCTCTCTCTCTCTCTCTCTCTCTCTCTCTCTCTCTCTCTCTCTCTCTCTCTCCACAGTTCGGGATCTTGTGGTGGTCGCGCTTTGTCGTGGCTTTGCCGGCTGGATCCGATTATGCTTGGCCTCGATCTCGCTTCTTCCACTAGTCTTGGTGGTCTCCATGGACGGATCCGTGGGGGGCGCCACAGTAGCGGCGACCACCAGATGCGCCTTGGGCACGCACGCGGATGACGGGCTCCTCTCTGTGGTGATGGTGGCCAGCGGGCTGCCTCCTGGTGAGGGTCGGTTTTGTGCGCCCGTGTCGTGGTGGTCGGTGCCATTCCTGTGGTGGTGCTCGCCGCCGTGTGCTGCTGTGCTGGTGGGGGCGCTCACTGTGTGCCGTGCTGTTGTGTGCTGGTGGTGGTGTTTGCCGTGCTGGTGCGTGTGCTGCACTGCTGTGTGTTGCCATGCTAGTGGTGGTGCGTGCCGTGTGCCGAGCTGCCTTGGTGCTGCACTCGCCGTGTGCCGCGCTGCCGCGAAGGGGGAGCTCGCGGGCGTGCTGGTGGTGGTGCTCGCTGGGTGCCGGGCTGTTGCGTGCTGCCGTGTGGGTGCAACTCGCTGCCGTGGGCTGCCGTGGGGCTGCGACGGGTCTTTGTGCTCGTTGTGCAGGTCTGGGTGTTGCGCCGCGCCGGTGCTCCGCAGGGCCGACCCTCTCCACCCTTCTGTGCTCACCTCCTAGCCCCCTATCGTTGTCTGTGCTCCTCACCTTGCCAGATCTGTCCCCTCTCCTCTAGATTTGGCCCGTGGGGAGCTCGATGACATGGTTGTAGCTCGGGGTCGCGCGTGTGTGATTTGCCGCAGGGTTTCTGCCTGTGACTTCTAGGTTGGGGTGCGGGGGCCATGGGGAGGCGTTGTCGGGTTGCCCCCCCTTCAGGTTGGGGACTCTCCTAGTGTACGGACATGTGATGGCGGTGTCTGTAGATGTCGTTTTCCTGCTTGGAGGCGTTGCAATGGAGGTTCCTTCCTGGGTTCGAGTGGCTGCAGGCTTAGGCACAGATGTGGATCTTTCGGCAGCGACTTCAACCACATCGAACCTTCAGTTCATTGGACATTCACTTTCGTCGGGTTGTTTGCCTCATTGGTGTTGCTCTCCGCATGGGGCTAGCCATGCAGTGGGGAAGTCAGAGCTGTTGCGTCGAGGGTACGACAGAGCTTGACAACGATGACGCGGTGCACGGCTTTCCCTCGCGGTGGAGTCGGTGGATTGAGGCAGTAGTTGCGGATCGCTGTAGGAAGTCGGCGCTATAGTTATGCTTGGCAAAGATAATCTACGTGGGTTTCCGTCAGTCGTAGTGTCCAAGTGGTCGTTGGTGCGCCCTGTTTCGAGCTTTTGTTCCCGGCAAAATTGTAATGGTTTTTGGGTCCGGTTTCTCTTATAAACTGAACCAACTCTCTTCTTCTAATGTAAAATCAGCAGAATTCATACTACCATTTCGAAAAAAACCGAAGTATCCAGATTCTTCCAGAAGAATATCTTGATTTCTAACTGGACTAGACATGCAAGAGAAAAAAATTTAGATTAGTGAAACAGTGTAAAAAGAAGAGTAGGAAATTTCATTTTCGGGATCCATTATTTTACACACAAATACTCTCTCCAGTAAAATGTAGGTGACATTTTGGGACATGTGCATTTAGTGTTTTAAATTTGGCATCCGGTGCCTCCAAATATTTAGACTCCACATACGAAAATGATGTGTATATTTTTTTGAAAAGTATTTTCCAAATGTTATAATTTACTAGGTTTTTATAAATGTAATGCAACAGAAATTAGTAGCTAAAGTCGTGTTTTGGAGACCTTGTTATGGTATATATTTTTCATATTACATATCTACAATAGTGTTCTAAATTTTTTATAATATATATCAGAAAATAGTATAATAAGAGTGCTTTCAGAAATCCACTGCATGAATGCAGTAGCTAATGCATGCTTCGCATCAGGCCATGGTTATTTTTCTAATGCAAAAGATTCAGAAGGATTAGTTGTCTTGGTGATCAGCAAATTTGCATGCTAAGTGTGTAAACTAGACCAACCTAGGAGGAACTAGGTGGCTTTTATATTAAGAATTAGGCACCCAAATTCACGACGAAGACAGAGTTGAACTTGGGTGGTCTAGGCGTATATCCACACCCTCAACCAACTGACCTAGCCTCAGTCTTTTTTGTACTGATGAATGATGATCATCACTTTATTGTACTGATGATCCTCATGTGGGCCCATGGCTGTTGCATTCATGTTCCATGAATCACATAGAACACTTCCATTTGTTGTTTGAAGTGAAGTCTCAATCCTATCAGCCAGTTTCCACACTTATGGGTGTCCAATTTTGCATGGCTATGAACAGATTTCAATTCAGTTTGTACCTAGAATTTTTGGGTAGAGCTGTTTACTACTAGTTACCTAGGTACCACGTGATGTGGGTACCCATTAATGGTAGAAAGTCTTTTTTGAGCTATATTGCCAACTTTTGCCTAAATATTCATGAATTCTGATCACTGATCAGACTTGTGTGTCAAATGTAGGACCACAATAATATCAGCAGTGTGACAGAGTTTACCACTAGTTACTGGGCATTTTTGTTTATGTAGAATGGACGGAAACAAAATAAAACACCATCACACAATTAACATTTGCAGCACCAGCATCAGATGTTTTTAGATGAAACGCTAACCTTATAAGGCCTTCATGTGGCATGATGTCCTTGCGAGTCATCTAGGCAAACATAATTCCAAAGTATAGGGAATTCGAGTTATGTTCTTGAATCTTGACAAGAAATTTGCGGTTTACTATTTTCCAAAGTACAAAGTTTACTTCCAGAGTCCATTTTTATAGTCTAGTTTCTTTTAGGGGATGGACGGGAAAAGTTTTTCCATGTGTAACTGAGCTTCCACCAGAAGTATAATCAAATGCCTTCGAATGCAGGCTTTGTAACTCTTATGGGTTAACTTCGTTAAGGGCATCTAACTCTGGGATATCATCATTCAGTTTCGGTATCAATTAGGAAAATTGGTATAGCGCATGCAGTTTTTCGATACTTTCTGTGTAACAACTATTTGATCCCAATCTAGACGGTCGCTAGACATGTTTTGCCAAGATGATGAGTCTGTCATCAGAAAATACTAAGTTCGCTGTTTCTCAAAGCTCTGGGAGTGTGTGATAGGCTGATAGCCAACAACCAGCATTTTGGTATTTGTTAGCATGGCAACATGGATATTGATAGCATGTTAGGCTGTTAGTTGTTTTATTATCAGTTGTATTATAAGTATGTACTAAGTGTCAACTTTGGTGAGAATATTTATCAGAAGTCTTGATGCAAATGATATTGATCTCCTCATGTTATCATCATGGTTTTCTATTACTCTAATTGCAGGCTATAAGAACAGGTTGGATCCATCCAAATATCAATCTGGATAACCCGGAGAAAAATGTGGTAAATTTTCTTTTTGATTCAGAATTTTCCACTCTTGAATGATGAACCCACTTTTGGACATATTTCACCAAATTTAGCATGTATTAGACCAATTGGTATACGGAATGGTAATGCCAGGTTGATGTGGTACAGTTGGGGCCTTCTTGTTTTTAGTGAAATTGAAAACGAAAGAACATACTTAGTGAAGATCTGCAGTGTTTCATTGAAGCGAATGGATCATAGTTGGTTTGCACGTAGTCAACTTCAATAAGCGTGTTTTCAATTCTATAGCTTTTGTCATAAGATATTGTTGATCGTTTTTTAATTTTATTGTTATAGTTTGGTCCAAACAACAAACTAGGCTTAGGTTATGGCAATCATGAATTCCTGTTTTAACTTGCAGTAAAAGCTAGGCTCCAATCCTGAGCCCGTCAACTTGCTCGATTAAGAACTAACATAAACCTAATTGTGCTATTATTTTATTCATCTATTTCAAGTCAATGTCCAATATGCCTTTTTTTCCATCTTGACTTAGGATGTCAGCATGCTAGTGGGTCCACAGAAGGAGAGATGTGATGTGAAGGTGGCGCTATCAAACTCATTTGGATTCGGCGGGCACAACTCATCGATTTTGTTTGCACCCTTCAAGTGATCTCTGTTGACGATTTGCTTTCTTGTGGTTGGTACACATCGTGGAATTGGGACCTTTTATAAGACTACCAAGCTCGGCAATTTTTCCTGTACTGTAAAACTACGAAGAAATCCAAGCTTTGTAGAATATATTGTCATACAACAGACGAAAGATAGCTGTTGGGGTTCATTTGTAATAGAAAAGCGAAACTATCCCAAGGGAGGGTGTGTCCGTTCAGATGTACCAGGTGCCATTTGACCCATTTTATTTTGTTTCGGATGCTTATTGTATTTGTCATATATGAACTTTATTGGGGGCGGTAATTTTTGGTGTAGCCGTTTGCCCGACAGATACAGTGATTTTCTTACAGATTCAGCACAAATTGCCTGGTTGATCTCTTTTTGCAGAGCACATAGGTGCTGCGATTTTACTTTTACTTTTTATTGATGTGCTAGTAACTGTAATGAATGAGCTGCTGTGACATGAGCACCGAGGGTATGCTTGATTTTCTTGCTCACTAGCTTTGCTTGGTAAGGTTTGGCAAGACAAACCTTCTTGAGGAGAACTAATTTGACTCTTCCTTAAAAGTAAGGAAATCCTAATTCATCTTGCTTAAATTCAAACCAACTAAAAAATCAAACGTGCTTGTTTGTACTTATAGGTTAGGGTGGGTCAGAAAACCAAACATACCTTGAGTTGCTGTTTTGATTTCTTTTCTTGGGATGATTGATGAGCAATGTAATTGAGAGAATTTTACAATATGCAAGCATAGCTTGTCAATTTTGCATTAGTTTCACAGGAGGATGTGCTTTAAGCTTGGTGACGATTTTGATGATGGATGCGATAGTCCGCATCAGGCACTACTAAACAATTTAGTAGCTCTAATTCATATCAAGTCGTCTTAACATAAGAACGGCAGAACTGCTCACACGTGATCTCGACAACCGTGATAAAGGAATTAAACATGCGAAACGATAACTAAACATGTGAAACAATAATGGATTGTACAATCTATGATACGAACATAAGACAATAGTATGACTGATTAAATGATGTAATCAAGATACAAGGGTGCTGTCTAGAGACTCAAAGTTCTGAAAAGACGAACTCAACGTGATGGTCTAATGGAGATCGACTCCGGCATGGAGGCGTGGAGATGGTGACCAGCGACATGATGCAGGCGTGGGGCAGCTAGGGTGGTGTGGAGGCAGCGTGATAGGTGTAGGAGACCTAGGGACATCCTCTGTGGAACGAGCTAAGACCGACTATCGCTTAGATGACAATCTAATTTAATAGTTATTACTTGGTGTTTTTTGAAAACTTCTTTAAATGACACTACATAGATATATTGTGGTTGAGATGAAAATCCAGTGTAATAGTTGTTGCTTGGTGTTTCTTGAAAACCTCCCAAAACAAATCACGTTTGAGTTGACTCTGGAATGGGTCGTTTGGAGCAATTCTCGTATGCCATCGGGGCTGATTACAGTCAGCTACACAGTCATTCCCAATCGTATCCCAGTGCATTGTTGGCTCTTTCTCATGTGCAAATCCCAGACCATCCTTGTTTTTTCGTCTACAGCGTGCAACAAATTTTGAAAATAGCTATTTTATATGGAGCTAGATATAACTATCATCTTAATATAACGTTGAGAGTTAACGCATACAGTCTAACAAGATAACAACTTTATAATTGAATACGTTTTCATTTGAAGTTGTTTAATGCCTAAAATAATATATCTATGGCGTTTGCTTGGTATCTTTATAGAGGAACGGGCACCAACGCCACTCACTCACGGCACGACATGGTGGTGGGATGGCACGAAATTTATGGTCGGCGGCACAGGGAGGGAGCACAGAGGGAGATGGCATCAGCGATTTGGGGGAAATGGATGGGGATGTGACGTTTTTAGTTTGTATAGCTTAGTACCAATCATGGGGCCACCTTGGCTGTTCATATATGATTGAAATAGAATCATGGACAGTAGCAAAACCCAAAAGAAAAACTTGGACGGTTTTGTGATTTTTGAAAACTGTGGTGAAAGAAAGGCAGTTGATTTTTTTGTCTGAATTATTGTTTTAGGAAAGTAAAAACTCAAAAGAAAACAATGCTGTTTGTGGCTCAAACCCATAACCCCAAATTGCAAGGCAACTATTCCTTGCCTCGACATTGCGTAGCAAGGCCTGCATTGTCGTGACTGCTGAAACAACTCTACTGACGCAAATCAAGCACAATTGTTTAAAAATCTTTAGAAGGGGGAGTAAAGGCGAGAAGAACCTCGTATGATAATTAGTTGAGGTCTTGCATAGCTGCATGCATGCTTACATTTCCGATCATGCATGTCAGGCTACAGCAGATTCTTCTGCCTGCCTCGAGCCTCCCTCCCTGACCCTGCCTGTTTTTACCTCTATGACTTGTCTGGTAGCCTCAGTTTCTCTAGGCTCTATGTACTTTAGTAACTTTACAGCCAGACTGAAATGGAATGCATGCTGTAATGGGGTGAAGTATATCAGCAGGAGTACGTGAAACACAAATGCGTGCATGCTACCCTCCCTCACTGCATGCAGTGTCAGCTAGGGTGGGACAGCAACAGCAGTGTCTGCATTGACATGCACGAGTCACCAGAGAGATGCATCGGCATCGCAGTGTGCCGACCTAGCTAGTTGTTTGATGACGAGATCCTATAGATGTATATATATTGAAGCAACACTGGTCAAGTTGTGCTAGAGTATATCCTACTGTTATAATAGGATATGATTTGGTTATAATTGATTGTAATATGTTAGATACGATGCCGTCTTACATCTAGGATTATCATGTGACCAAGTCATGTACTCTCATCTGTAGATCGCGAGTACAAAGCCTCTCACCATTGGGAATGAGGTTGTCGTTGCCGCGCTTCTCCAGGCTACCAACATAGTCACTTCAGGCCGTTGGTTCCGCCACACCTTCAGTCTTCGTCTACCACAATCTCATCACCAGAGTCACAATTTCTTCCCCGACTACACTTCATCTACACCGACAACCGTGGGTTGCACCAACACACCCCTCTTCTCCGCTCTGTGTGCCACAACCATCCTCGAGGCCTTCTATGCTAGTCCCTCCGACACTGGCACACAGTTCTTAATGGTCTCCTTTGCACGTCAGGTACTGGCAATACTGATGCGTGCGTTCCTCCCTGACGCATCCCCGGGCCTGACAAACTCGGTGGGGTGCCTCGCCTTTGACGGCTTTGACACCATCTCCTTTGGCATCGACCTCGTCCATCATAATTGCCTCGATCATGTTACTGTCTTCTTCCAAGGTACATCTTTGCGCCCCCCGGCTCCATGGCATTTCCTTGCGCTCGTGGCTTCATGTGCGGCTACCTCGCTCTTGGCTACCTCGGCAACAAAATGGCTATTGTCGGTGTAATAGGTAAGGGGGTGCCCCACCCAGAGGGCCCCACGTTGCTACATATCAACCAGCGGGCGAATACTCTCACCTTACGACCAGGACAAGGGCTCCTGCGACCAGTCCCTTGGTCGCAGAGCAGGCACTCACATAACTAATGGAATCACATTTAATGCCATTCAATCGAATGTTTTCCTTCCCCAGGCACTCCTTTTCAGTGAGCAAGGTCACGAGCATGCGCGTTGTGCAGTGACCTGTCTTGCATCATTTAATGTTGGATGACCTCGCAGGCGAGTGTGATTGTGTTTGGTGGATGGGACATGGTGTGTAGGACGACCAAAGAAGGACATGCGTGTCTATCCATCGCCATGATGGGCTAGCTTCGTCAGGTATAGGTTTACCACAGAGTTTGGTACGATCCGTCTATATGTACACTTTTGTGTTCTGTAACAAGTTCATCTAATCCATAAGAAAAGACACAGAACGTATGGCTATTATTTCACAAGAGGCCTGAACCTGAATAAAATCCTCGTGTTCTTGAGTCTATTATATCCAACCCCAAGAAATGTAGATCAACGCGCCCATCGACAGCTATACCCTAGATTCATTATCAGGGGTTATCCCTCGACAGTTGGCGCACCGGGTAGGGGGCTTTTTCGTGTTTTCTTCAGATTTGAAAACTATGGTTGGGCTACCCATGTCCGGATCCATGATGGCTATGAAGTCACGTTTCGAGGACTCTGGTCGTCGTGAGGTTTTCGTCATGGGGTACAACCCAGATGAGCCCGGTGTGCTCCAAGCATGGGACACCGAGATGAAATCTAAGGATTATGAGATCGAACGTGAAGTTTGTATGGCGGTTCATGTAACAGGGGACAACAGAGACACTCGTGTTGTGGGAACTGGAGGTGAGCCCTAGGTCGTAGGCTAAGAGGGAAGCTAGCCCGGCGCAAGGCATGGAGGTGGTCCTATATTGCCCTAGCAATTGCAACGCAACCCGGAGGAGCGCTCGCCTGAGGTTGAGACCATGTCAGCATCATCTTCAAGGCTGTTATGCCGCACGTGGAACACGAGTGCCAGTGGCTCCCCCCTCACAATGTCTCACCACTTCGTGGTCAGCGGCTCGATTATGAGGCCATGACCCCCACGCAGAACTTGTAGACTGCGCGAGTACTACTTAGCCACCTGTCGATGGTGGTACCAGAGAGTTCACCGGTAGCACCATGGCTACACAATCTCGCCCTATTGGTAGAGACCACCCGACACCAAATCGTGGCAGCCGCCACCCAGTTGACCACAAGGAATGGTCGATGTGGTGGTCGGTAGGGTTTGCAGGGGGCTCTGCAGCAACAGGGAACTCGTGCTCCCTCAGTAACAGGGAGTACTAGGAGACCTCCACCATGTCGGGACAGTCCACTCCCTGACCTGCATGACTTGCTTCACCACCGCGACCTCCGTGATGTAATACAGGGTTAGAGGGCCATCCAAAAATAGGAGGACCATGCCCAGTGAGAGAAAGAAAAGGGCAAGTGGCCCTGTCACTCGCCTTCCCCTCACAGGGAGATATCGGACTCCTCCGTCCCCTCGCCAGGGTTGCGAGACTATCAGCTCTCTCCCCGGTCGTGTGAAGCTGCCCATCGGCGAGTGGCTCCCATTATGAGATGGGGTGTAACGCTTGCTCTACTCGGCTATGAGAGGTGCGCTAGTCGGACAAGTTTCAACCAATCCTAGCCAAAAAATACGATGGCTCAACCAACATAGAGGAGTTTTTGCAGATCTACACCATAATGGTGCAGGCCGTAGGAGGCGACAGAAGATCATGGAAAACTATTTCCTGACTGCCTTGACCTGTTCGCCTCAGTCATGGCTCATGAACCTCCCCCGTGGGTCAATTCATTACTGGGAAGATTTATGCGACCAGTTCATCACTAACTTTCAGGGAACCTATGCCTGACTAGGAGTCGAGGATGACCTGTACCTGGTCAGGCAGCGACAAGGCGAGTCATTGCAAGACTACATCCGGTGTTTCACCGAATGCCAGAATACTATTCCAAGGATCACGGGCGAGTCCGTGGTTATCACGTTCCAGAGGAGGGTCAGAGACCAGAAGATGGTCAAAAAGCTAGCCACCAAGAAGATCCGGAGCACTATCGAGCTTGCAGATAAGTGCACGCAGGCTGTTGAGGCTTGAGAGCATCAGACCAGTGTGAAGTAGCAACTGGCTCCTAGAAAACCCACCTCTTCCAAAGAGACCAGTTGGAAGGAGAATAAGAAGAAGAAGCATAAGGCCAAGCCACCCGACGTCATGTCAGTCGAGCAGTCCGGCCAACCATGCCGACACTTTGAGAAGAAGGATGGCAAGAAGGGCAGAGGCTACTACCCGATCCACCGTAAAGACGCGCACGACCTGACCGAATACAAGGTCGCACGAGGCATCATCGACAAAGTTTGAGGGCCGTAAACTCGAGCGTGACTACAATGGTGAAGATGGGGCCAACCCTGACCAGTCAGCTCTGGGTTTTCAGCAGGCTAAGCACATGGTCCACCATATCTTTGGGGGTGCCACGACGTATTCCTTAAATAGGGAATACAAATCGGTGGTCCGCAAGGTATGTGTAACCATGCCGGGTTTGAGTCCGCGACTAAAGTGGTTAGAGGTACCCCTCACCTTCAGCAAGGCGGACCACCCTGCATGCGTGAAGCGCCTCGGATGTTACCTCATCATGGTTGAACCCACAATGCACAATATCCGCATGGGGTGTGCACTACGTGAAAAAAGTCATTAGTGATGGGTCCTGTACTCGTCACTCTTATCGCGTCACTAATGATAGGTTATTAGTGATGGGTGATGACCCGTCACTAATGACCTCAATAGGGATAGGTCATAACCATTACACGTTACTAATGTTCCATCATTAGTGACGGGTCATAACCGTGACTTGTCACTATTGACTGAACATTAGTGATGGGTTGTAATCTTGACCTGTCATTAATGATCGATGAACATTTTTCATATTTTTTGGACACAAAAAAGTCAAAAAAATATTTTTAACCTGAGCCATCCCAACGCAGGCCCATTGATCCCATATGCCTCACAAGTCACATTTTTTCACATTGTTTTCAAGTTTGCGTTCCATGGGAATTGAACCTGCGACCTCCTCCTCGCACGTGTTGCCACCTTACCACCTCTGCTATCACTTAGTTGTGATAGAAATCAGATATTTTATCCTTTTAACCTTCTTTGCCAAAGGTCATTAGTAACGCGTTATAACCATGACTCATCACTAATGACTAATTTTGTCAAATTTTATATTCTAGTGTTGCTGAGGTGAGAAAAAATAATAGAAAAATAAAATAAAAAATATTTGTGAATACCGTCCTTAGTGACTGGAGTTGGTCATTAGTAATGGATTGCAAGTTGACCTGTCACTAATGATTGGCATAGGATGACCCGTCATTGATGAGTGGAGCATTAATGATGGGTCAAGTTGTGACCCATCACTAATGACTAGTTTAGAATGGCCCATCACTGATGACCTAGTCATTAGTGATGGGTAACAACTTAACCTGTCACTAATGACTTGCCTAGGATGACCCATTACTGATGAACTTATCATTAGTGATGGGTTACAACTTGACCTGTCACTAATGACTGGCACAGGACGACCCGTCACTAATGAGTGGATCATTAGTGGCGGGTCAAGTTGTGACCCGTCAATAATGACTGGCTTAGGATGACCCGTCACTAATGATTGGCCTAGGACAATCAGTCACTGATGACCTTATCATTAGTGATGGGTCACAACTTGATCCGTCACTATTATCATCAGTGACGGGTCATGTTACGACCCATCACTAATGACCACTCATTAGTGACAGGTCTATATTTGGTCCTGGTCAGAAGACATATTAGTGATGTGTCCTTACTGGACCTGTCACTAATAGGATATTAGTGACACGTGTTGAGAAGCCATCACTAATGTGGTGTCTCATTTGCTGGAATCTTACATAGTGACGTACTGGTCGATAGAGGGAGCTCCATAAACCTCCTCTTTGCTGATGTGCTAGATGCCCTACAAATCTCGAGGAGTGTGTTGAAACCATCTCGTCCCTTCTTCGGGATCACCCTCGGCTCTTCAGCCAAGTCGTTGGGGCAGATTGAGTTACCCGTCACCTTCGGTTCGCCAAACAATTTCAGGACCAAGAGGGTTCTATTCAATGTGGTAGACTTTGAGACCACCTACAACGTGATAGGGCAACCAACATTTTCCCAGTTCATGGCCGTCACCCACTATACATGCCAGGCAATCAAGATCCCTGGTCCTAAGGGTGCCATCATCATTTTGGGCAATCAAAAGATGGCCTTGCACTATGACAAGAGAAGCCTAGACATGGTTGAGCTAACTCCCGGGTCGCAGTTCGAGAACATCGGGTCCAGTGATCGCCCAAAGAAGGTTCACTTTGTCACCAACCTCGATGATCGGCTCAAGGCAGTACGCCTAAACGACACCGATCCATCCATAATGATCCAAATCAGGGCCGGCGTGGACCCAAAATAGGAATTCACACTCATTACTTTCCTCGAGCAAAATGCGGATGTCTTTTATTGGACTCTATCTGATATGCCTGGAGTCCATAGGGACAAGGTCAAGCACAAGTTGTCAGTGCGACCTAATGCATGACCAGTAAAGCAAAAGGCATGTCGGTTCACACCCAACCGAAAGGAAGCACTTTGTGAGGAGATTAACAAGCTCCTAGAAGTAGGCTTCATCCGAGAGGTGTAGTACCCGGAGTGGCTGGCTAACCCCGTCATGGTCTGAAAATCTAATGGTAAGTGGAGGATGTGCGTCGACTTCACCGACCTCAACAAGGCATGCCCAAAAGATATGTTCCCTCTACCCCGAATTGACCAGCTCGTCAACTTGATCGCCGGTAGCGATCTACTAAGCTTCTTAGATGCCCGTTCGGGGTGCCATCAGATTAGCATGTATAGGGTAGATGAGGATAAAACTGCTTTTATAACACCCTTTGGGGTTTTTTGCTATGTAAAGATGCCTTTTGGTCTAAAAACACTGATGCCACTTACCATCGATGCATTCAGCTCATCCTTCGACCACAGTTCAGTAGAAATGTCGAGGCGTATGTTGATGACGTGGTCGTAAAGAGAAGGACCAAGGGCAATCTGGTCATGGACCTCAAGGAAACGTTCGACAATCTTCAGAAGTACCGCATGAAGCTGAACCTAGAGAAGTGCATGTTTGGAGTCCCATCAGGGAAGTTGCTTGGTTTCCTTATATCCAATTGGGGAATAGAAGCAAACCCTGACAAGATTAGAGCCATCGACCAGATGAGGTCCTCGACCAGGTTAAAGGAAGTTCAGAAACTAACAGGGTGTGTGACGACTTTGAGTAGGTTCATCTCAAGGATGGGAGAAAAGGGGCTACTGCCCTTCATGCTCCTAAAGAAAAGTGAGCACTTCCTATGGATGCCGGAAGTGGAGGCAGCCTTCCAAGATCTCAAAAGGTACATCTCTTCCCCTCTATTACTAACCGCTCCTTGACAATACGAGGAATTCCTACTCTATGTTGCAGCTACCCCACATGTCACAAGCGTGTTCCTGGTCATAGAGCGTGAAGGTCTTTAGTGACCAGTCTACTATGTCAGTGAAGTTCTACATGATGCGAAGGCTCGGTACCACATGCACAAAAGCTGCTGTACACCATGCTAAGGGTTTCTCGTAAGCTCATGCACTACTTTCAGGATCAGAAAAATCAAGGTAGTTTCCTCGCTCCCATTTTGGGATATCCTCCACAATAGGTATGCGACAAGGAGAACAACGAAGTGGGTAGTGGAGCTCAGGGAGTTTGATATTCAATTCGTCTCTTAGATGGCCATCAAGTCCCAAACACTGGTTGATTTTATGGCCGAGTGGTTGTCCATTGAGCCCGAGCAGGAACAATGACTAGAGGTAGAAGAGCACTGGACTATGCACTTCGATGGGTCGTTCACACTGAATGGAGCGGGGGTTGGAGTGGTCTTGACCTTACCAACTGGAGACATCCTCAGGTACATAGTTCAATTATGTTTTTTCTGCCACTAACAATGTTGCAGAATATGATGACCTCTTGTTCGGAATGAGAGCAGCCTCCACACTTGGTATAAAATGCCTATTAGCAAAAGGGGACTCGCTACTAGTCATAAACCAAATGCAAAAGGAGTTTTAGTGATCTGACCCAACAATGGTGGTGTATCTCATTGAAGTGAGAAGGCTGAAGTGACGCTTTATCAGTTTCGAGGTTAAGCATGTCCTGTACAACGAAAACTTCCTCGGTGATGAGTTGGCCTGTCTAGCTTCTTCTCGCGCACCTATCCTAGTTGGAGTCTTTGAAGAAAGACTCACATGACCATCCACCGCTGTCTCAGACCAAGGTGAAGGGGATGCTCTGCATGGAAATGGAGCACCCGAGGTAACACCTTTGGAATGCTTCCTTTGGTGTAGTCCTCGGATGGCCATCATGTGGTCACCCAGCTTGATTCGGTACGACCTGGATGGATCAGATCTTGGCATACCTTCATAATCGAGTGATCCCTAATGATGATGAGTTAGAAAAAAAGGTCACACGACAAGCATTTTACTGAAGTGCATCACTCAGGAAGAGGGGAGTGCTCTACTCTCTAATATCCACATAGGCATATGTGGTAGCCATGCTTCGTATCACACTCTAGTCAAAAAAGCATTCCAGCAAGGATTCTATTAGCCCACGGCTCTCCAGGATGCTTGCAAGCTGGTGAAATAGTGCGAGCCATATCAGTACCATGGCCGATAGACCAACCTACTAGCCCAAGCACTACAAACCATACCACTCTCTTGGCCTTCCGTTGTCTAGGGGATCAATATTGTAGGACAATTCCCTAAGGCCTCATGTGGTTTTGAATTCCTGTTCATGGTAGTCGATAAATTCACTAAGTGGATTGAGGTTGAGCCAATCAGGAAGATCACCGCCGCATCAGTGATCAAGTTCATACGAGCACTAGTAGTGCGGTTTGGCAGCTCAAACCGCATAATTATGGACAACAAGACTCAGTTTTTCAGTAGCGCTTTTAGAGACTACTACGAAGAGTTCAAGACCAAAATATGCTACCTGTTAATGGCACACCCCCAGAGTAACGGGTTGGTCGAAAGGGAAAATAGGATGGTACTGCAAGGAGTCAAAACCTGAGTCTTTGATCGGCTTCAGAGCTACTCAAGATGTTGGGTGGACGAACTCCCCACAATACTCTAGTCGCTGCGAATGACCCCCAGTAGAGCCACTACCAAAACTCCATTCTTCCTGGTCTTTGGCATTGAAGCAATGCTCTCCAATCTCTTCAAGTAACCAACTACTTGGATGACGATCAGGTGGCTCGATTGGAGGATGACATAAACCTGATCGAAGAGTTCCACAATCGCGCTCTAATTCAAGCAGCCTGATACCAACAGAGCCTCAAGCGCTACCTTGACTGCAAGGTGAGGGAGTGGACCCTGGATGGGTGACCTCGTCCTAACAAAAATCCAGAATAAGACATGTTGGAACAAGCTCTCCCCTAAGCAGGAAGGACCCTACACGGTGGTCAAGGTTACCCGACCTGGTGCAGTCAAACTAGCCATGGAGGACGGCTGTGAGCTGCACAATTTTTGGAACATAAACCAGTTGCGCAGGTTCTATGTGTAAGGTTGATTGAGTATGAGCCCATTTTTTTTTTCTTTTCTGTTTTGCATGATCTCACGAACAAAACCGAACTGCCCTCCGCTTGTAACTTTTTCCGATTCAAAGACCAGACACATTGTTTTGCAGGATCTCCCAAAGAAGAATGGTGTCTAGTCGGCTTGTAAGTTTTTCCAATTTGGGGGTTAGACCGCCTGGTCAGCAGCCTTTTTGCCGACGCTTACCAGGTGGTCGAGGGGATAGAACCATTTAGTATTTGTAGTCTTTGAATCCTGGGGATACTGAACAAAATTGTAGTAGAACGATCTCTCTCCCAAAATTGTAAAAAAATTGTAACAGTTTAGGTCTCTCTCCCACGTTCTCTCTCTCTCTATCTCTCTCTCCCTAGATGTTTAACCTTCCATCGAGATGCGGTTTCCTGAGTCCACCACTCCCTGGACGAACTTATGATCACCTGGGGCCCAAGTGGTGCGACTAGACCTGACCACAACCACATCACACAGTGACCACATGCTACTATGACAAATCACTCAGTCCACCACATTTGCGATGGAGCTTGGGGGCTACTGTCGGTGTAATAGGTAAGGGGGTACCCCACCCGACAGGCCCCACACTGCTACGTGTCAACTGGCGGACGAATACCCTCAAGACTATGGCCTCACATTGTGACTAGGACAAGGGCTCCTATGACCAGTCCCCTGGTCGCAGAGCAAAACCCTGCCACCAACCCCTGCCGGTCACAGAGCAAGTACTCACCTAACCAATCGAATCACATTTAATGCCATCCACTTGAGTGTTTTCCTTCCCTAGGCACTCCCTTTCAGTGAGCAAGGTCATGGGTAGGCGCGTTGTGTAGTGACCTGTCTCACAGCATTTGATGGATGGGACAGGGCGTGCAGGACGACCAGAGTAGGACATGCATGTCTATCCATCGGCATGATGGGCTAGGGGTAGTTGGTTCATCAGGTATAGGTCTGCCATAGAGTTTGGTACGGTCTGTTTGTATGTACACATTTTCCCTTAGTATATAAAGGAGGGAGGACTCGACTTGTAAGAACACATATTACATTCTATAACAAGGTCATCCAACCCATAAGAAAATACACATGATGTAGGTCTATTATCTCACGGAAGGCCTAAACTTGGATAAAATCCTCATGTCTTTGAGTCCATTAGATCCAACCGCAAGAAGCATAGATCAACACAGCCATCGAGAGGTATACCTTGGATTCATTGTCAGAGACGATGCTGGAGATGGGCAAGAGTAGTGCCATATACTCAGGTGATGTCATTTTGGGGTGGTGCCTTTGGGCAAAAGGCCCCACTTATCTTTTGTTGTACTAGACTTTATATTCTACTGCGATATCTCTAAGCGGCTAGGAGGTTAAGTTGTACTTTTGTCCTCCTGGCATACTGTAAATGGATGGGAATTTGTAATAACTCAAAGACTTGTAATATAATTTCATTACTTGCTCTTTATTATACCTTTATGTGATGAATCATGTTGTAAAGGCTTGTGTTCTGATCTTGGGTATAAACACTTGACAGGACTATCGGGATTGGATTTTGTTAATCATTGTGGTCGTAATTGTGTAAATAATCACCTTAATAATTAATTAGAATACAATTTAGATGGTTCTTTACAGTGTGGTATTAGAGCTTGGTTTAGTGAAGTAGCCTAAAGAGCTTAGGATATGGGCTAATAAAATTTGTCCACCTCATTTATACAACTCAGTAAAGTTTAAATTCTATATTCTAAGTATGTGTTTTACTTTTATTCCTCACCTTGTCTTAGATATTTTCATACCTTTTCTTGTTGATAACATGTTTAATCTTGATCTCTAACTCATCTCCTTCTTAATGGGTTAAGGATGGCCGCTTTTGCTATGGTGATGGCTACTCGTGCCGAGGGTGTGGAGGGTTTTCCTGCACTCCTCCTTGAGTTGCTGTGGCATGCAAATTTCAACTTCGCGCTGGAATATGAGGTATATGCTCGAGGAGTTGGGCCTGACTTGGTGGACTACTTGGTGACTATGGACATTCGAGCGCAAATCATCGAAGGCGCAACCCCCACTTCTTTGAGGCAATTGGAACTTCAGAAGAAATGTCAATTCAAATGGTGGTGTACAAGGCGATGGCTGCCCTTTGCGGCGAGTTACCAGTTCTACGTGGATGGCCATTCATCTATTTTCCCTCTTGGGGCAACAACATCAACAACTTTGAAGATGTTCCGGATGTGGCCCCACTGAATGAACTCTGCATGATAGAGTTGGTTCACTCCTTGGACCAATTCTACAGTTGCGTGGTGGCTGGGCTATGGCAGACGCGAAGGCGTTTCAACCGGCTGCAACACGAGATGGACTTGCAAGTGCACCATGGGCAGGTGAACCGCGAGTTGTTGTGTGGAGAGAGCCATATGACGTCGTATAGCATGGCACCTCGGTATCACCGTTTCCGGTGGTGCTAGGCACACGGGTACCTCGTCCCCGTGGCTGAGGCGCGAGGGCATCCAATGGGTTGCAAGTGCCTCAGTTCCTCAATTTGGGCGTCACGAGGGAAATGCTGTTAGGTGAATTGCATCAGCTCATGCACCCCGATGCCATTGATGATACGAGTTCTCCTTAATCTCATCTCTTGGATGAATTTTTGGGGGGCTTTGTTCAGGATCCGTATCACAAGTGGTTTTAAGTTGGTGGAGATGAGAATAATGTAATAGGGCATAGCTTCTTCGTGAACTTTTGGACAATTAAAATTAGCTGTACTATGCCCTACGTATGAGACTTGTTGGATATACGTTTATGTTTGTATGAGTGTCATGACTGTTTTCATGTGTCTTTCATTCTGATGGTTGCTACATATCTTGTAGGTGTCATCTGCAGGTTAGTGGTGCTTATTGTGTTATGCTTTATTAAGATGTTATTGTGAATCATGTTGCATCGACGCAATTGACAAAAAATGTAAGAAGGTAAGGGATGCATCCAGACTCTTTGCGTGAGAAGACCCTTGACTGAGGAGACTTGTTTGGCTTGGATGATGCCACTATGCTCCTATTCACTTTCAGAGACCACTTTGAATTTGCCGGCGGAATGCTATTAACGTTGGAAAAAAATACAGCTCTCAAACTCACCTGAAGGGTGATAGGTAGAAGGCGGTCAATATTAGGAGCTCAACCAGTGCGGATAGGAGCATGGTGTGTCTCGTACGGTGATTGTATGGGAAGTGAATACGTTAGCAATAATGTATGAACATCTACCATGCGATGGTGGTCATGGTCATCTACCATGCGATGGTGGTTATGATCGTCTACCCATGTGGCGATTACATGGGGTGTCTCCTAAGGCGATGGTACAAGAAGTGAATATGTTGGCAATAACGTATGAAACATCGCTTATGTGGCGAGTTGCACAAGCACCGTTCGCATGAACACTTTTTCTTTCTCACACGAAGGGTGATGATTGATGAGTTAATATATATGAATGCCTATGATGATTGTGATCTTGATGCTTGTTGGGGAGTGATGAACTCGAGAAAGAAACTTGTAGATAGGGATTGAGCATAATTTAATTTCCTATCTCTCATTTTGCACGTATTTACATATCATGGGCTTTAAGGAGTCCGACTGCATTCATATTGATTTATCCATTCCTTGTCGTCCTAAATTCCTATTCGTTGTCTCCCTTATCAAGATCTTGTCATCACTAATTTTGGATTTGATGACAAGATGAGGACCCGCCAAAACCTCAGGAATGATCTCCCTGAGGGTTCCCATGAGAATAATCCAGTACCGCCTCCACCGCCGAGCATTGCGGATGTGCTGATGCAAATTGAGCAGAATTGCCAGGCTCAAACCGCTCTTCTCGAAGCTCTTCTGTGCAACACGGCCCCTTACGGTGTAGGTGGAGCCGGACACCCTGATGATTTCGCGGACTTCCTTCGAACTCAGCCGTCTACCTTCACACATGCTGAGGATCCCCTTGATGCAGATCACTAGTTCCGTACCATTGAATAGAAGTTAGCGCTTCTCAGGTGCGAGGACCACAAGTGAGCTCTCTTTGCTACCTATCAGCTCTAGGGTGCTGCCGGCGCGTGGTGGATCAATTATATCTCCATGCACACCACCAACCATCGCGTATCTTGGGCAGAGTTCTGCGACTATCATATCCCAAGGAGATAATGGATATGAAAAGGTGGGAATTTCTGGACCTCAAGCAGAGAGGCAAATCTATCATGGAGTATGTTCAAGTGTTCAACCATTTGGCCCAATATGCGCTGGAAGAGATCAATACCGACGTGAAGAAGCAAGATCATTTTGTAAATGGTCTCTCCTCCAAGATGCAAGATCATCTATCAGCTCATGAGTTTGCCAACTTTAACAAGTTGGTGAGCACCTCCCTCACAGTCAAATTCAAGATGAAGAACCACCAGGAGGAGAAGAAGTGCAAGAGGGTTCCGTTACCTTTTGTGGGCGGGAACTCCCAACGTCCCCGTATAGAGAATCACCCTCCCCCATTTCATGTTTCGACGTTGGCTGCTCCACGGCTAATGTGGATGGTGCGACGCCCGCCTCTTTAATTGCAAGGATAGACTCCAAAACCTGTAGGATCACAAGGGAGAGTGATAGGTGGCAACAGAGGCCCATGCTACAACTTTGGGCATGTCGGTCACTTCACGCGGGATTGTTGTTTCCCGAAGTTGGGAGTTGTGGTGACTGCTCAAAGGCTGCCACTATTAGTGCAATCACTTCAGCAAGCCTCCTAGGCTACGCACGTTCCCAAGAGTGACTGAGTGAACCACATCACCATCGAAGAAGCTCGAGATGATGATAGCGTGCTCGTCGGTACGCTACTCGTGAATTCTCACCCTACAGTTGTACTTTTCAATTCAGGAGCATCTCATTCATTCATCAAGGAGGGTTACATCTTATGTCACAATATGGTCACCAAGACCCTACCCTATTCCTATCATATTGATGCACCTAGTACCCAGTTACAAGCCAATTGAGTCATCCCTTTGGCCACCATCCTCATTGAAGAAGTTCTATTCTCTACGAACTTGATCGTGATTGATACTAGAGGAGTCGATGTCATCTTGGAAATGAATTGGCTGACTAGCTATAGTGCCTTTATTGATTGCAGAAGGGTAGTTTCTCTCAAAAATTCAAGTGGTGTGCAGATTCCCCTTCACCTTGGAGACTGTGGTTTACTCCTTGACAATTGTTGCCACCACAGATATCCTAGATATTCTTGTGGTGTGCAAGTTTACTGATGTTTTTCTAGAAGAATTGCTGGGAATGCCACCTGACCGGGATATCGAGTTCGTTGTTGAGCTCATGCCCGGGACAACTCCAATATCTAAGCAACCTTATCGGATGCCTCCCCATGAATTAATGGAGTTGAAGAAAAAATTAAAGGAATTGCTTGAGAAGGGTTTCATTCATCCAAGCTCCTCACTTTGGAGATGCCCGGCTATCTTTGTCAAGAAGAAAGATAACACCTTGAGGATGTACGTTGATTATCGTCCTCTTAACGTGGTCACCATCAAAAATAAATATCCTCTTTCTTGCATTGACATCTTGTTTGATCAATTGACCAGTGCTCGTTTCTTTTGCAAGATTGATCTAAGGTTGGGTTATCACCAAATAAAAAAAATTCGATCGGAGGATGTTTCAAAAACGGTTTTCTCTACTTGCTATGGGCTCTATGAGTATACCGCCATGTCTTTTGGCCTAACCAATGCACCGACATACTTCATGTACTTAATGAACACCGTGTTCATGGAGGAGCTGGATTCCTTTGTCATAATCTTCATCGATGATATCTTTGTTTACTCCAAGATTGAAGATGAGTATGCCCAACATCTTCGAATCATTCTTGAAAGACTCCGTGAACATCATCTCTATGTCGAGTTTAGCAAATGTGAACTCTGACTCAAAGAAGTTGCCTTCCTCGACCATGTCCTTTCTGAAAATAGTGTCGCAGTTGACCCAAGCAAGGTTCAAGATACGCTCAATTGGGTGCAACCTCAAGGCGTCATCGATATCCAGAGTTTTCTTGGACTTGCAGGATACTACCGTTGGTTCATTAAGAACTTCTCCAAAATTGCCAAGCCTATTACTGAACTCTTGCAGATGGGCGTGAAATTTATATGGTCTGATGCTTGTGAGAAAGCTTTCTGAACCTTGAAGAATATTCTCACCACCGCTCCCATCCTTACTCGACCAGAGGTGAATAAGAGTTTTGACGTTTATTGTGATGCTTCCCGTATAGCCCTCAGTTGTGTTCTCATGCGAAAGGGCCGAGTTGTCGCCTATGCTTCTTGCTAATTAAATTGCCATGAAGAAAATTATCCTACTCACAATTTAGAGCTTACAGCCGTTGTGCATGCTCTAAAAATCTGGTGCCACTACCTTCTTGAAAATCTTTGCAATATCTATACCGATCACAAGAGTCTCAAATATATCTTCACTCAAGCTGACCTCAACACGAGGCAAAGGAGATGGTTTGAATTAATCAATGGCTATGAATTGGAGGTTCATTATCATCCTGGCAAAGCGAACGTCGTTGCCGATGCCTTGAGCCGAAAGGCTTAGTGTAATTGTCTTTTGGTCAAGCCCAAAAATGCCACACTTTTTTGTGATGATTTTCAAAGACTTGGACTCGAGATAGTCTCAGAGGAATTTCTTGCAAATCTAGAGATCAAATCCATCTCCTCGACCAAATTGAGGAAGCATAAAAAGAAGACACCGACATAAAGAAAATCCATGATAGGATTGGGAAAGTGCAAGCTAGATGTTTTTTCATGGATGATCAAGGTACTTTGTAGTTTGGAAGACGTCTAGTAGTTCCTAAGGTTCCTGAGCTAAGAAAGAAAATTTTGGATGAAGCTCATGGTTCTTTGTTATCCATTCACCTAGGGAGTACCAAGATGTAACAAGACCTCAAGCTAAGTTTTTGGTGGACCCTCATGAAGCGTGAAATTGCTCGATATGTCATCGAGTTTGATTTTTTCCAGAGAGTGAAGGCCGAACATCTTAAGCTAGCTGGTACACTCCAACCCTTACCTATTCACTCTTGGAAGTGGGAGGAAATCGGTATGGATTTCATTACCGGACCACCTAAGGCCTTTCGAGGGTATGACTCGATTTGGGTCATTGTGGACCGGTTGACCAAGTTAGCTCATTTATTTCGCGTCAAAACCACATACTCTATCAATCAATATGTGGAGCTATACCTCGCTCGAATTGTTTGTCTTCATGTTGTTCCTATGAAGATAGTCTCCGATCGTGGTTCCATCTTTGTCTCCTATTTCTGGAAGAACCTTCATGAAACTATGAGAACTGAGCTCTTCCATAGCACAACCTACCATCCCCAAACCGATGGTCAAACAAAGAGGATAAATCAAATACTTGAAGATATGTTGCGAGCTTGTGCTCTCACCTTTGGAAAGAAATGGGAGATTTGCTTGCCTTTTGCAGAGTTCTCATACAACAACAACAACTAATCCAATATTAAGATGTTGCCTTTTGAAGCTTTCTATGTAAGGAGATGCTGAACATCGTTGAATTGGTCCAAGTCTAGCGAAAGAGCTTTTCTGGACCCGGATTTGGTAAGAGAGGCAGAAGAACATGTCTTGGCCATTCACAAGTGTCTTCTCATAGCTCAATCTTGTAAGAAGAGCTATGCTGATCGTCATCGGTGTGAGCTTGTGTTAAAAATTGGAGACTTTGTCTATCTCAAGGTCTCTCCTCTCAAAGGAACACAATGTTTTCAAATAAAAGGAAAGTTGGTGCCACGTTATGTTGGCCCTTTCCGAATTATTGCCTGGCAGGGTGAGATGGCTTATCAACTGGAGCTACCTCCATCCCTCTCCGTAGTGCACACCATCTTCCATGTCTCGCAATTGAAGAAGTGTCTCCGTGTTCCAACCGAAGTTGTGACGATGGGTGACAAAGACCTTCAACCCGACCTTTCTTATTGTGAGCATCCTATTCGCATTCTTGATGAAGCCGAAAGGAAGACACAACACAATTCATTTAAATTTCTCAAGGTTCAATGGAGTAATCACTCTGAAGATGAACGTGGGAACGTGAAGATCAACTTGTGCTGATTATCCCGAGTTATTCTCCAACATGTGAGTGTTGCCTTAGTTTCCATTCCTTACATCACCTTGATGTCATCCACATCATTCCATTACCGCGCAAGTCTTGAAGCTCATCCGAATCTCGGGATGAGATTCTTTTAAGGGGGGGGGGGGGGAGGTTTGTCACATCCCAAATCTCTTAGACATGTCATTAAGCATAATCCTGCATCATGAGCATCATATTTAATTGTTGAGCATTTGTTGAGTGCTTGTTAATTCTAACAATGACTTAAAATTTTCTAAGAGTTATGAAAATACCCGACCTTAGAGTTTTCTTTTAGTTTAAGTTCCGCATAGGCGTTGTGGGTGAATCCAATTAAAATGGGTTCATCTTGTATTGTAATCGTTGCACAAAAGTTCGTAGAATTTTTTGAGCACTAGAGCACCTCGGTTTGGGTTAATAAAAAAGAGAGAAAGAAAATGAGGAGAGAAGGAAAGGAAATTGCAGCTGAAAGAGACATGAGACTCTAGCAAGTGGGGCCCACCTAGATTTCCACCTCCTCCTTCTCCTTCAGCTGCAGCAGCAGCAACTCCCTCCCCCACTCACACCCCCTCACTCTCTCTCACTCCCACTCAAACCAATATCTAAGAGCAGCAGCTCTTCTCCCTCTCAAACCCCCTCCCTTTGTCCCTAAAATCATCCCTTAAGAAGCAAAAATCAAGGTATGCATGTGGTACCATTGCATTTCATAGCTTCTAAGAATCCCTTCCAATCTTTTTGCGCATGCATGAAGGATTTGAGCTGTTCTTCATCTCCACAAATTCTTTTGGTTGAATATTATGGAGCAGCAGCTTGGCCTCTCTTCCCCAAGGTTTTTCCTCCATTTTTCTTCCTCAACCGATGGTCATTGGCCTCAACAAGGGCCTTGGGTAAGTCTACTAGGATCCCCATGGTGAGAATGCACGAATTGGTTTGGTTAAGTTTGAGGTTTTGGGCTGTGATCGAGTAGTTGCGAAGCACCACTTTGTTCTTGTTGCTTCGGAGCTCGTAAGGGAATGTTTGTATGAGCAAGAGCTAGTGAATCGTGCTTGTGGAGTGGGTAATTTAAGTCTAGAATCCATGCTTTAGTGCCAACACATGCTCATGTGGGATAAGTTTTAACATGCAAGTTGAATCGGCCAACGAATTATCGCGAACTCACGTCTGCCAGTTCACCTGGAAGTTCTGGATTCTAGACCAGAAGTTCCAGATAACCCGAGTTAAAACTACCCAAGAACCCTTGTCCAGAAGTTCTGACCTTCAATTCGGAAGTTCCGGATTAATCCGAGTTAAGCCAACCCAAGAACCCTTGTTCGGAATCACACCCGGAAGTTCCGACCACCCGGAAGTTTTGACCTTAATTTGAAAATTCTGATTAAATAGCTTTGCAACCCGAGAACCCTTGTTCGGAACCACACATGGAAGTTCTGACCACTCGAAAGTTATGATCTTAATCCAGAACTTCTGATTAAATAGCATTGCAACCCGAGAACTCAAGAACCCTTGTTCAGAACCACACCCGAAAGTTCCGACCTTAATCTGGAACTTTCGGTATGTAGTTAGAATTTCAGATGTTGCTTGGATCGGATGCTTGTTTGTTCTTTTGCATGTCTTTGTACTCTTATCTTGTTGTACGGCATCCTCACTCTTTATGCACCTTGTAACATACCTCTTTGCACCTCATTCTCATCACATTGCATGCGCTCTTCTTTAGAGAATGAAGGATCAGAGCGTGACGTGGGCGTGATCGGGGGCGATCCAGAGTTGTTGCCTTTGATTGTTAAGCTGAGCACCAAGACAAGCATCTAAGCATATTTCACCTTATAATTTGGATAATGTTGAGTCTAAATTGATAAGTTATTGCTCTATGTATGTTGTGCATCTTTAGCGAGTCTATGTCATGTTTCATGGATAGAACCGTTGTTGATGCATTACTTCTACCTTGTTTTGCTGATGATCCCTATCCTTGTAACCCGAGTATAACATGTCATTGTCTAATTCAAAAAGTTATCCAAGATGCTTAGAAATGCATAGGTCCTCGGTAAAAGTCGAGCGGTGGTTTGTCCATCGTTCTTGAGCTATAGGCTTAATTATTGATGACAAGGATAATGTTGATGATGGGATGCATGGGATGTGAGAATGAGGCGAGATGTGGACGACACTAGGGGTAGGTCGAGAGAGGAACCCGAATGCCATAGACCGATTGTATCGTTGAAGCACCTACAATTGTTGCTGTTGACTTTAGCACTTTCCATACTTTCCACATACCCGTATATGGGACGGGTGAGCCGAGTACCTTATGTTGATGTGGCCTTTTGGCATGCAAGTCTATGGTGTTGTGGGCTACGGGCTTGTAGAGGTATCTAGTTTGTTCGGAGAGTAGTTCTAGATGACCTCCACACCTATAGGTGCACGTTCAAACGGTTGGGGCTTATTTGGGAAAGGTTATCACGTGAATGGTCGCTTGCAACTGACGGGTTGTATGGAGGGTGGTCTCGTGTTGTGTGGATAAAGATGTACCTCCTGCAGGGGTAAGGACAATTCGAATTGCCGCACTCTCAGTTATGAGCATGCTTATGTACATTTGCATCAATCGTAGAGTCCTGATGTGGAATGATGTTATGATATGTTGGGAAGTAATTTTGATGGTTGATGATGAGTTGAGATGTTTCAAGTTACATATATGTTTATGTTGTTGATCTCAGGTTAGAAGAGTATAAGTGGTTAGGTGTAGCTACGCACACTTGAGTCAAATTTTGCTTTTGCATACAAATTCACTTAACCTTATGGCTGATTCCTTGTTAATTCATCCATATACATTATCCTTAGAATTGGGTTATTATATGTACTCATTATGAATTAAGTCTTACGAGTACCTTCGTACTCATGTTGCTTTGATGAGTTTTGCAGGTGAGGAAGAGGTAGTTTTTGGTTACTTCACGCCCGACGATGTTGGTGACGGGCGAGAGTAGTGCCATCTAGTCAGGTGATGTCGTTTTGGGGTGGTGCCTTTGGGAAAAAAACTCCACCTATCTTTTGTTGTACTAGTCTTTATATTTCACTATGTAGTATCTCTAAGCGGCTAGGAGGTTAAGTTGTGCTTTTGTCCTCCTGACATACATTTATGTAAATGGATGAAAATCTGTAATAACTTAAAGACCTGTAATATAATTTTATTACTCGCTCTTTATTATATCTTGATGTGATGAATCATGTTGTAAAGGCTTGTGTTCCGATCTTGGGTATAAAACACTTGCTGAGACTACTGAGATTTTTATGATTAATCATTGTGGTTGTGATTGTGATTGTGTAAATGATTGCCCTAATGATTAATTAGAATACAATTTGGACAGTTCCTTACAATATCTCCTGATAGCTATCATCCACTTGAGAAAACTCATTGGCTTCCAATCTAGTCTAAGCATCCACAATGCTCACACTACGACTGCGGGTGGATGTTAGAGTATATTCGACTGTTATGGTGGTATATGATTTGATTAGAGTTATTTGTAATATGTTTGATATGATTCGGTCGTATCTATAGGATGGCCATGCAATCTAAGTCATATACTCTACATAAATACGCATACGAGGCTCAATAACATATTGATAATTATCGTAGTATAAATGTTTTTCTTTTCCTTTTACTTCTGGTCCCAAGCAAGGGTTTCATGCACCTCTCAAATTCCTCAAGGATTCCGACTGGTTTCACTAAGGTTCTTACCAAAAAACAGACAGTAATAGCCCATTCGGCAAAAACTGGCAGTGATAATCAGGTGTAACACTAGTAGAAATGATTAAAACAGCCACACACATGGCCACAAAGTTGAAAACTATAACTTCAAAGATTTTTATCCCGAGTTTGGTATCTCGGATTGATGAAATATTTGTGTAGCACTGATTTTTAGATGTAGCACTACGTCTCCAAAAATTTACGTCTCCAAAAATTTTCAGGTAAATTGAAGAAGGTAAATTTTCGATCAAAAACTTTAGAGATCATGTTGATAGTCTCTAAGACTTTTTTGGGGCTAAGAAGGTACCAGTGTAAATATTTACCTAGTATTTTTTCAGATGTGCCTCCTTGTTAGTTTCAAAAGTAGAGATGGAACGTCGAAATTAGATTCCATATGCAAAAGTTATGGCTGATTTATCTAATAGTGTACGCAAAGTCATTTTGATGCCCAAATATTTATCAGATAAAGACAAACTTTATATGAAAATTGTAGCTCTTGATGAGATCTACAACTTTATAGTTGACAACTTTTCTATTTGATATCATTTTGATGTCCAAATAATTATCATAACTTTCAATTAACAAGGGTTAAAAGGAAAAGATATCATATTGCTATCAACAATTAGTGATAGGTGAGATGGAAAGAAGGCTACACACAAGGTGAGATATCCCGGGTTCGACTATCACGAACCACACACACGCATAATTCGTGCAAAAAAAAAAAACTTGTGACTTGTGTGATTTGAGTGGTGCGACTGTGTGTAGTCTAGAGGGGCTGGTTGGGGCTAATTTTTTTAAATTTTTAGTCCCAAAAATATCGGATTTAGGAATGACTATCATAAATTAGTAGTGATAACTCTATTACTGCTGGTTCTAAAATCAACAGTGATGCTGCTTTTGAACCGACAGTGATGACTTTTTTGCAGTGTTTATGTGTCCCTCTGACAAATTAAAATTCTACCCCTGAATCAGCAGGGGACTTTCATTTCAGGAACATCTAAAATCAAACTAGTTAATTCGGGAAATGTTATATATGTATTATACCTTGTGGAATTCTGCGAATAAGGAATTGCCATATTTTTTAGGCTAATTAACGACACCAGAGCATAGTATCCCTTGCCTTGATATAAAATGAAGAGCAGTTAACGAACATCATTCGTGCTTTTGTGACCATTATTTGTCCTTAATCCATAGTGGTGCTTAGGTGGTGTTTGAAAATGTGAAAAGAAAATATGAAACCTATTTCTTAGCAATGTGAAGATTGAATGTTGTGTAATAATAAACATATTTCTTAGCAATGTGAAAATTAGGGTTCTAAATAGTTAGATATAGCTTTTTCGAGGACTCTGCTGTGAAGCCGTGATTTATACCCTTGGTGAAAATTGAATGTCATGTAAGAAATGAAGTACATGTTATTTATAAAAAAACAAAAAGTTACTCCATTCGTTCCTTTACAGTTATATTATTAAGAATCCATCCATGCAGTCAAATTTCCTAATTTTGATAATATGATGTTCAAAACTATCCAGATAAACTACACTACTATACTTTTTGAAAGAATTTTATAGCATTATGATTTATTACTTTATAATAATAGTTAGTATCATCAATATATAACTGTTTTTCTTCTTGTGCTAAAATTATAAGTGCCAGCAACATGAAGTTAAATAATGTCCAAAACCACATATAGTAACTGTAAAAAATCAATCCCATCAAACAAAAAAGAAAGCAGAAATGTCATATGAAAAGGTAGTTTGTTCAACCAACCTTTTAAAAACGCTCTAGAATTCTAATTAGGACTAGTTACTTTTAAAAATTGTAAATAAATGAAAATACCAATAGCTCATAAAAATCAAAATATGTAGATGTACACATTTTAGACTTCAAATCCAGACTTAACTAAAGTTTATCCATAAAAAATACACATGGAGACATAAAAATCGAGACGTTGGACACATATTACAGTTTTTAAAAAGCATAGATAACATTGTACATTAATGCAGATAAATACTGAATCTCACAGAAGGCTCTGGGTTCCATCCAGATTCCAGAGATGTGTTCAGACTAGGATTATGCACCAACGATGCTCAACGCGCATTAGGTAAGACACAATCCTTGGGATCAAATCTTGTCGTTTCAATATACTACTACTAGTGCAGCCATTTATTATTCGAGGTACAGCGAAATGCACGTCAGCAAAAGGGAGCAATTTTGCTCAAAACTATGATAAATTGCTTTCCCTAGGTACTTTACAAATTGATGGCGGTCAAGAGAACCATTCCAAGTCCCATCCTTCGATTTCTCCTATATCCATCCTGCAAACAAGAGAAATGTTCATAATTAGCCAAATCAATGGCACATTACAATGCACGTGTCCCTCCCACTCTATATTCATCCATTCCAACAGATATAATTTTGCATATAAACCCCCTCCCATATAGTTTAATCTTGGGAAAATTAAGAATAAATATTTGGTTTGTATTTACATGGGAAAAGTTTCCCCTCTATACTGTTTTTAATGGAGAATGCTATATGAAATAACATGCAATTTACAGCACTACCAACTACAGTGGTAAATTTGGAGTAAATGTTAATATCTACCACAGAATATGTATGCTATCGTTCGCTACAAGGAACAGGCGATTTTACATGGTTCATTATTGCAAAATCCGCTTTATAATCGGGTCACAAAGTAAATGCTGAGAAACAATGTTGAATCATTTCTGGTATTACTTGTTACTACTTAACAATAACACTACTTAGCAGCATGGTCGTTTTTGATTAAATTTTAAACTAACTGAAACTTATAACATGAGAAATGAGAAAACGGCAGCATATATCTATCGATCTTTTACTTTTAGTTTCAACTTTATGCATTACTTACTGGGGCAAAGAGACATCTTCGTTGTGATGGTAGTAGTCATTCGAATGCATCCCGAGGACGTCAGAGTTGCTTTCTTTGTTAGCCTGATGGCCAAGGCTGTCGTTAAACCAACCGGGCATGTCCACCAACGGATCCTCCATCGTGTTTGCAGCGCCTCCGGCCTCCTGTTCGAATGTGCCGTTGCCTTTGCCTTCGATGCTCTCAAGCAGCTTGCTCCACCATGCCGATGTGACCAGGTTCATGGTGTCGCTCCACTCGATGTCGTGCTGCTCCCCGATCGAGTGGATTGCCGCCATCTCCTCGTCATCCAGCACTCGGTGCAGTGATGAATCTGCTGCCAGTGAAGTGTTCTCCGTGGTGACGGCTGACAGGCCGTGGCTCGTCATCGTCATCGACGGAGAGGAGTAGGCCGAGTAGGAGGAAGTAGGTGATGGTTGGAGTAATGGAGGATCGAAAGAACAAGTACTGTTGTTGGTATCATCACCAACAGCACTATTGAAACCCTGAAAGCTAAGGTTTAGCCCTAATGGATGTGCAGGAAGATGGACCAAGCTGTGATCTAAATCATGCTCAGAATCAACCATGGGCGCAACTGGTGTGTGGTAAGTAGTGACTGGGGATGAATAGCTACTAGGAGCAGTGAAATGTGCAAATGGGGAGTTGTACAAGTAATCTGAGTAGGAAGAAGCGTAGCTCATAGGCGCAGAAGCTCTAGTTGCTGCCTGGATTTGCTCTTGCACTACATGAACCTCTTGTCGTTGCTGCAGCTGCAGTTGCATCAATTGTTGTTGCTGTTGCTGCAGTTGCTCTTTGGATTGTCTCATGGAGGCCCTATGGATCTTGAGAGCTGTGACAATCTCTCTCCTGGCCTCTGCCATGTTGAGCAGCCTCTCCTGGTATGGTCTGCTTGTATGCAGCCTCCTCCTTACCTGCTTCTTGTGTGGCTGCTGCTGCTGTGGTGTTGTTGTTTGGGCTTGTGGCTGATCTTCTTGTTGTGGTTGGCTATTTGGTTTGGTGCCCATGGTGCTGCGGTCTTTGGATCTTGCTGTAGATGAGGAGCTCAGTTGCTTGACAAGGCTCCTAATGTAAGCTCCTGAGAGGTGTGGCTGTTCTTGTTTGTTGGTGTTCTTTGAAGAGGAGGAAGCGATAGGAGATAGCTTGTGGTTCCTCATCTCTCTCTCTCTCTCTAGTTATTCAGATTCTCTTTCTTGCTAAGGGAACAAGAGATATATGGGAAGGTAGGGTGTAAGCGAGGGTGATGGGGGTGATATATATAGGGTGGTACTAGGAAGCATATGTAGTTTGTTAGGATGCCATGTTATCCTTTTGGCAATGCATCATGCATGCCATATGGTCTTATGGTAGTAGGTTGGCATATAGTGTAGCTAGAAAAGGCAGCACACAATGGTGAGTCATCGTTTTGGGACTTGGGTATCATCAACTCCTGCTCAAGTCTGAAAGGTCTACCGGGCCCCCACATATCAGGGATATATGCACGAAATGCCTTGGATTTCCAAGGTCAAATTTTTGGATAGATTCCACACCGAAAGGTTGAAGATTCACATACTTTCGTTGACGAAAACTGAAATTTCATATATAATAACTAAGTAATAAAAATCTTATGTATTTAATTTAATCTTTCTTATAGAGGTTCAAACATGCTCAGCTTAAAAAAAAGTCTTCAAGTATGAATGTTCTTAATCTTGTTTTATGTGCGTTTGAGTCTGAGTTGTTTTAGTGGTGTGTATTAGTGGAGTGCAAGCTAAGCGAGTCAGTTGGCCGAAACGCACTACTAGAACTCAACAATTTTCCTAGTGCCATAAACGCTAGGAAGAACCAAAAAACCATAGGGAAAATGTTCCCCTAGTGCCAACCCTAAGGAACACCCGCTAGGGAGAGATTTGTGGGGAAAGAAAAGTTTCCCTAGGGTTCTTCCCTCAAACCCAAGGAAAACATTACTTTCCCTTGAGTTTGAAACCTTAGAGAACTTGCTCATGTGGCCCTTGGATTGCTCATGTGGCAAGAAAAGCCGGACGTGGAAAGTGTATATCCCTAGGGCTGCCCATATCATCATACATGATTATGCACTAGGAAAACCTTTGCTAATTTGCTTCATCAGAATTCTTTCCCTAGTGGTCTCATACACACCCTAGGGATCACACATATGTAGCTTTCCATTTAACATGCTAATAATGACATACATTACAGTACAATAAACCAAAAGCACATTCAAATAATTGCAACCAGACATCTCATTACAAATTCAGAGTATGTAGCTAGAAGCATTGTAGTTCAAACATCACTCAATCTCCATACAAGGTATCCATGCCAGTCAAAACCCAACAATTAAAAGAGCCACATGTACTGTATATAAGTTTATATCAGACCATGAACCTAGTGGTAACTAGTTAGGTAATATCTCCACATGAGACCAAAATGAGCATTGTACTACTTGAAATCCACATGTCAATTCCCAGTTAATGATTATATTAGAAGGGTCCAAGTTCACCATCGAAGTTTGCAGGTCCACCTCCCATTGCATTTAAGAAGCCCCCAAACATTCCTTTCATAACCGCATCTGTTGAAGCAAGATATCGTCTTGCCTCAGCAAGTACGGCGAGAGTTTCTTCTAAGGAGTAGACTCAAGCTTGAAGACAAAGTTTAAGAGGAAGGAACACCACAAATGTATTGATAGTAGAAAAATGGATCAGTCTGTGGGGGAGTATCACATCATGGTTTAGTGCTTGGGTACCTCAGTGTCCTGTGTGTTGTCTTGAGCGTTCTCCTTGTGACCTCCTCGTTCCCCAGATGACCACGACCCCCTATTTATAGGGTGGTACGTAGTGTAGTGTACAAGTTATCACAATACACAAATATCTAGGACCTGATCGAATTACTAGGCCTTATTCTGGATAACTAATTTTTACCCTGCATAGAGTATAAATATCTACCATAGTAACTATTGTGGTACTTGCATCCTGAGGGGTGAGCCAGTCGCCAATTGCGGGCCAGCGCCACGCTGTCAGGGGTGTCAGGATAACCTCCATTGTACTGGGGTGTCAGGACGGCATCCACTAACCTAGGTATTTAATGCCGGTCACTTCCTTACAGGCAAAGGATGACCGGTGTTCCCCTTCTGGCCGATCTTTCTTGAGGCTTGGCGACTCACCCTGTAGCCTTTGGTAAGCCTGCCTGAGCCCCGGAGATGGGGGCTCCAGGGGAGGCATGGCTCCAAGAGATGGAGGCTTCGGGAGGCATGGCTCTGGGAGATGAAGGCTCCGGGAGGCATGGCCCCATGAGCATGGGCTAGCTGAGCCATGGGGCCGTTGGGGGTCCTTAACAACGACCCCTAACAGTAGCCCCTCGTGAGGGCGGCCAGTGAAGCAGTCGGGCCCGCGATTCTTTCAGAGTAGGGCCTCCGGTGGTCACTGGCTTTGCTGTTGATGGATCATGGTCCATAATATCGTTTGGCTTATCTTGGAAGATTCGATCCACTTGATCTGGACTGTCCGTTTGACAACGTTGGTGATAAGGGGCATTGAATGCGCCCTGTGAAGAAAGGCATGATTATGTCCTATCATGCGGACATGGGATGTGTGGCGTCTTGTGGTTGGGGGGGTCATGGGGGCCAGTTCTGCCCCCCATGATCGTAGACTGGCAGGCGAACGGACAGGGCATGTGCCCGCTTTTCTATGGGAGGTAATCTCTCCCTTACCTTTATAAGGAGAGGGATTACCCTGAGCGGCCTTTTTGCTTGCGCCTCATTCTTGTCTGTCCTTTGCCTCCAGTTGTTCTTACTTTGCGCGTGCGTCCATCAGTTGCTGTTCTTCTTTCTTCCTTGCCGTCCAGCGCCCTTCGCCATCCTCCTGCGATCCGTATGGCTAGCTTGAGTGCCCCGGGCGGAGCTGGAGCTCAAGCGGCCAGCGAAGCCACCGGTGCAGCCACGGCGGGGGCCCCTCATGTGGCACTGGTTCCTCCATTGCCGATGGGGCCACCGCCAGGGTGGAGCTCCACTGTGCCAACAGAAGTCATCCCTAGTAGACCACCATGCTAGGGGTGTCTGCCATCAATGACGAGGAGCTTGACCGGATGGTTAGGAAAGGGAAGATTCCCTCTAGGGCCGTCGCTCAGTCAACGCTGGACGAGGAGTTTCCGGAGCCTCTAGCCCACGAGGTCGTGGTGTTTGAGGCTTTCTTCAAAGCGGGCATGGGATTTTTGTCTATGCTGCTGCTTGAGGAGGTGCTCCGCCACTACTACGTGGAGCTTCCACAGCTCCATGCCAATGCCATCGCCAGCCTGGCCACCTTCGAGTGGGCCATGCGGGTGGAGGGGTGTGAAGGTAGTGCAGATTTCTTTACAGCTCTCCACTTCGCCATCTGCCAACCGAAGATGATCAAAGACGATGGGACAAAGAGGCCCCTCAGCTTCGGCAGTGTTAACTTCCAGATACGGCGGCAGTACCGCGATGCCTTCCTAGTGAAGGCTATTAATGGTCGGTGGTATACTGGCTGCTTGCAGTGATGGTTTTACTACGATATAGGCTTCGCATCCCCCCTTCGCTCCACAAACCGGGATATCGCGTATGCCCTAGAGCTGGAGACAGGGATCACAGACGACCAGTTCGCTTCACGACTGGCCCTTCTTCGGAGGGTGGCTGAGAAGATGAGAATGCGTGACCTCGTGGAGGAGTTTACCATGTTGCGCATTTGGCCCCTTCAGATGGGCTGTGACTGCGCCTTGGAGCAAGGTGCAAAAGAGTGGCTGAAGGTGTACTCCGGCCCCCCTGTAAGCTCTGGTGATTCCTCTTTGTTTGTTTGATTTTTAACCCGTAGATGTGAGCCTCCTTTTTCTTTTAGCGAGCTGCCTTCTGCTGGAGCGTACAGCGGAGATCGTGGAGGTGATCTTGGGCCAACTTACTCAAGCAGAGCAGGAGTGGGGGGTGGCTCCAACACAGAGCTAGGAGCGGTACAACCGTGTCTGCTTTTATCTTGGAGTGGAGGCTTCGGCGTGGAGGGATCTACCAGAGCCCAAGGCTGTTGGGAAACGAGCGCACGCCACTCCCGCGATCCGCGCGAGGCCACTCCGGGCTCGACAGCCTTCTATCTCCAAAGGTTCACATACCGTCTCGATGGCTGAGTCATCCGAGGTGCCGCTGGTCCATAGGAAGCATCAGAGGTGGGTCAGGAGCGTGGGCGATCCGTCTGGAGGTGAGGGTCAACTTGGTGGTGGTGACTGGGGGGAGGACCTAGCCTCTCCGGATATTGCCGGCCATGGCCAGAGCCTAAGAGGAGGTATGGTCTCTGTGGAATACGATTTTGGGTTTGCTGGATCGGATGTTGAGGACGTTACGGGCCCTTCTATGAGAGGTTTTGAGGGACTTGGTGAGGTTGTTGATTTGTTAGCTATATCTTGTTTTTATCATGCACCAAGATCTCTATTTGTGTTTCTCGGTATCTTGCAGTGACCATCAAGGTGGATGTGTCTTCGAGACCTCGCCTAGAGGCTTTGGAGCCTCGGTAGGGGTCGGGGACTCCTCCGGATGTGCCCCTGAAGGCCACCTCGGGGGACGCGGCCTCGTTTCCATGGAGCCACGAGTTAGCTGGTTACTTGGCCCTGGCAGCCGGTGCTGGGGTCACTATGCCCTCCGCCGGGGCTCCCTTCGCAGTGGCCGAGGGGGCCCCTGGCCTCGGGGTCTTGACATTGGATGACTTTGCGCTGCGCCCAAATGCGTCAAGGACCTTCATTGTGGCATCCTCCCATCTCTAAAGTGGAGAGGTCGAGCGATCGTTGGCCCAACATCCTTTGGAGGAAGTGGAGATGTGTCTGGTAGTGGTGGCCCTGCAGGTCATTAGTTTGAGTCATGATTTGCTGAGTTCGGTGTTGGATTCTGAGTAGCTCATATGGTTCTTTTTCTTCTTCTGCTATGCTTTGTAGCAAGTAATTTTGACAAGGGCACTGGTAGATTGGGGGCGCCAGGCCTTGGCCGCGGCTCGTGATGAGGTTGAAGGCCTTCCTCAGGCCTTGGAGGAGGCCCGGAAGCAGTGGAGTCTTCGAAGGGTTGCCTTCAGGGGGAGACGGCGCTCCGCGAGCGTGAGGAGGGTCTCCGGTGGGAGGAGGTTTTTAAGTGGGAGCGCGCAGAGGCTGAGGCGCGGAAGGCTGCTGAAGATCTCTGGGAGGCGAGGGAGTTCCCCGATGCGACCAATGCAGCCCGTGTGTCAACTGAAGGTGATGTTGAGACCCTTCGGGCTGCGGAGAGTGAGGTGTGGAGAGAGCTAAAGGAGGCTCGGGTATCAGAGGTTGGACTGTGCTCGGAGTGCCAGCAGTTAGCTACTCTTGCGTCGGACGTTGCTCGGATCACCTCCGATGCTATGAGCGGCCTTGGGGCCAGGTGTCCGCCACTACCCTCTGACTCAGTGGCGTCCATTGTGCTGCTCTTCTGGCTTTGGTCTGTTGCGAAAGTCATGGTTAGGGCCGTGGAGACCTTCACGAGGTCAAGCGCGCGCGTGGCAGCGACACTCCAGCTAACCCCACTTTACCAAGCAGGGGTTAGTCCCTTCGAGGTACCGGAGCATCATGTGCCGAACTCTGCGATTGAGGGTTTTCGGCCAGAGGCACCTCCAGTGGAGATTCGCACGACTCTGGAGAACTTCTGCCATAACTTATGGGCGAGGCATGGCCGGAGCATGACGCTGCGCTATATGGCGGGTCAGGTGACTCCATGAGCCGAGGAGGGGGGGGGGTCTTCGCCCAGGTTCTTTGTTGGGAGGTCCAGTCCTTCATCCGGAGCCTATAGGCACACTGTGGCCCTCTGAAGGCCTTTCTCTTTGCGTCATTGCTCCGCGAGAGCGGTCTTCGCATGTGGATGCCCCGGAGGTGTAGCTCTTTCGTAGGCTATCTATTTCTTTCTTTCTTTTCTTTCCAAAGAAGGTCAAAGTCTTAGTATGTTGACTACCCTGTCTGCTTCATGTACTTGGGCTTTTCCTTATCTAATAGAACCATGTCTGCCTTCTTGCGGTTTGCTTATGTTGTTCTGAAATGTTCGTTCCTTTGAGGCTAACTAGAGTCCGATCTGTGTATATAGGTGCGGCGGCCCGAAGTCAGAGGGGGCCTTGCTCGTATCTGGGATGGTGCCTTCGGGGAGGGATCGAGTGCGTCCGAAGCATCTGGGGCTACTCCATCCATCCGACGATAGAGTCATTTCATTATGCCCCGCGATTTCGAGGGCATGTGGATCCGAAGGTGGCCCCCGATGTCTTGGTCAAGATCGAGCTGGAGGGCCCCCTTGCGTATGCTCCGGATTTCTATTTTTTTGCAAAGGACGATTGGTGTGCAGCCCAAATAGCCCAGGAGGTTGCTGGCTCATGCTTCTTTTGATGCCTTATCCTCCCTTGGGATTTTGACGGAAGGGTGCCTTCGGAAATCCTTGAGCCTATTTTGGCCAAGGTGAGCTGTGGAGTCCCCGCCGGAGGAGCAGGGGGAAGAGCTGGATTGCTTGGCCTTCGACTCGTATCCCTTACCAGTGGATCCTTCGTCTTTGCGAGGCCGAGGGGGCTTTGTTTTAGGCAGCAGCTCCCTCCGTGGAGGGGATTCATGTCGACCCCCTGTGCGTAGTTACTAGGGTCAATTCTCTAGGTCCTGCGGTATTTCTAGGAGGCATGGTCAAGCGCCCTCGTCCTCTAGTAGTACTTCAGGGAGGCATAACAGGCTAGCGAGTTTGTTAGGCATAGATTCGATGTACAGTGGTTAGTTGAATGCAAACTCTTTGTATGTCATGTATGAATAAACTTGCGTTTGTGTTAGATTTGTTTTTTGGCATGTATATATCAATGCTCTTGTGCCCTCTATCCCAGCCCCTTCGCATTCTGCAGCTGTTAGTGGCCGTGGGGTGTGAGATTCGAGGGGTAGTGCATTGCGTTGGGCATGAGTAGGGAAGAACATATCATTTGATAACATTTCGATGTGCGACGCCTTGCAGTATGGAGGCTAGGCCTTCAAGATACTGGAGGGGTCAGATGATTTTGGCACGGAGACTTTTAGTCTTCAAGGTGCCAGAGGATCCTTACTTTAGATGAATCCTTTTTGGCACAGAGGCTAGGCCTTCAAGATGCCGGGGAGGTTATCCTTTGCTACGTAGGTCAGCCATGCCTTAAAGATGACAGAGGGTCTTATGCTTGTTCGGCACAGAGGCAATGCCTTCAAGATGCTGGAGCGGTCTTTGCCTCTCCACCACGTAGGTTAGCTAGACCTTAAAGATGACGGAGGGATATATGCCTGTCTAGCACGGAGGCTAAGCCTTCAAGATGCCGGAACGGTCTTTGCCTCTCCGCCATGTAGGTTAGCCAGGCATTAAAGATGGCGGAGGGATAAACTTCTCCGGCACAGAGGCACTGCCTTCAAGATGCTAGATGTTTTTACCTCTTCGGCATGGAGGCAATGCCTTCAAGGTGACAGAGGGTCTTCATAGGTTTTGTGTGAGGTTGTTTTGTGGGGTAAGAGATTTTTTTTGGGAGGTAACACCTCTAGGTTTGGTGGCTATTTGTGGGTGTGTAAACCTATGGTTTTTTATTGTTCTGGATCTTTGGAGAGAACTGAGGCTAGGGTTGTCTATACATGGTATTTGTGGAGGGTCTCCGCGTTCCACCTGTGTTCGAGGGGGGTCCCTTCTGTATCGACCAGGCGATAGGAGATGTGCCTGTTAGACCTGAGGACCAGGTATGGGCCCTCCCATTTGTTGCGTAGTTTTCCTAGAACTAGGGCACGTCGAAGTACTAGGTTGCCAGGCTTGAAGCTTCATGGCGCAACCTTAGGATTGTACCAGGCCTTGGTTTTAGCGATTGAGATTCTGGATGGCATGGAGCAGCGTGCCTTCGGTGAGATCGAGGGAGAGCTCTCTTTCTCCAATAGTTTGTGGAAGTTGCACCCTGAGTGAGCATCCCTTGATCTCGGTCGGGGTCATGGCCTCGTCGCCGTATAGGAGGTGAAAGGGGGTGAACCGGGTGGCTTGTTTGACAGTGGTGCGGAGGGACCATAAAACCTTAGGAATCTCTTCGACCCATAGGCCTCGAGCTAGGCCAACGAGTCAATGATTTAAGCCATAGAGGATGTTGCTGTTGGCCCGTTCGACGAACCCGTTGGACTGAGGATGTTGAAGTGCGGTGAAGCATAATTCGATGCCGAGGTCGTTGCAGAATTGTCTGAAAGGCCCGGAGTCAAATTGCGTGCTGTTGTCGACTGTGAACTATCGTGGAACGCCAAAGTGGCAAATTGTGTTCTTCAAGAAGAATTTCTGGACATTCTTTGATTGGATTGCCGTGAGGGGCTCGGCCTCGACCCATTCGAAGAAGTATTCCAATGCTACCACTGCATACTGAAGGTTGCCTTTGGCGCGGGGAATGGTCCGATGAGGTCCATACCCCAACGAGCCAGGGGCCAGATGGGAGTGATTGGTTGTAGGGGATCCAGGGGCCGGTGGCCTCGACTTCCCATCCACTGGCATCCTTGGTAGGTGCGGACGAGGTCTTCTGCATCGGACATGATTGTAGGCCAATGGAGCCCCTGGAGAAGTGCCTTGTTGGCTAGGGCGTGAGGCACCAAATGATTGCCGCAAAGGCCTTCATGTATCTCCCGGAGGAGGTTGGCCCCTTCTTGTTTGGTAATGAAGCGAAGGAGGGGAGCACAGACACCAGTCTTGTAAACAACACCTTCTATGAGACGGTAGTCCTTGGCGCGATGCTGAATGCGGTGGAGCACGATCAGGTCTTCTGACTCTTTTGTTCCAGTGAGGAAGGATAAGAAGGGAGCTCTCCAGTCGGTGGTTTCGATGGGGAGATGGTGGCGGCCATCTCGTTAAGGGCTTTAGCAGTCGGCTGGTGTAGAGTTTCGAGGAAGGTGACCAATGGTGGGTCTTTGCCTGTGGCGGCAACTTTTGCTATTGCCTGTTCCGGTATGCTCCATATTGATATGTCGCAGAAGTGTACTTCGGCGTTGCAAATGGCTTCAAGGTATCTTGACATGTATGGATGTCAAACTTGGAAGCTCTTATCGACTTAGCTGGTGATGATCTGGGAGTCGGTCAGAATGATGACTCTAGATGTCCCTAAGGCTCAGGCCTTTCGAAGGTCTAAGAGGACGGCTTCGTATTCGACTATGTTGTTGGTCGTCTTGAAATCCAGGCGAGCAGTGAGTTGGACTTGCTAGCCTATGAGGGCGATAAGCACCGCACTGGCTTCGGCTCCCATGGAGCCATATGCTCCTTCGATGTAGATAGTCCAGATGTCTTGGGGAGGGGTAGCGGCGGGTTCGACGGGCGCTGGAGTCCATTCGTCGATGAAGTCTGCCAAGATTTGGGATTTGATGGCGGTGCGGGCCACAAGCCTTACCACGAAGGGGGCTAGTTCTACTGCCCATTTTCTGATGCGTCCCATTTCCTTCCGGTTGCGAAACATGTCTCCAAGTGGGTAAGAGGTTGGCATAGTGATGTCGTAGGAGAGGAAGTAGTGCTGGAGCTTGCGTGAGGCCATCAGCAGGGCGTATGCTATCTTTTCAAGCTCGATGTAGTGTGTGTTGGCTCTGGCTAAGGCCTCTGAGATATAGTATATAGCCCTTTGGGTAGACCAACTGTCACTTTTCTCCTCCCTTACTAGGGTGGCGCTGATTGCAGAGGCAGAGACGAACAAGTATAAGAGCAGCCACCCCCTTTGGGGCGGCGCTGATAGCAGAGGCAGGGCAGTTGCTGATGTTGTTGATTTTTCGGCATTGTTGGTGCCACCCCCTTTGGGACCCGAAGGTATGAGCCTCCTCGAAGCCCCACTTTGCTGGGAGGGAGGGGGCGTGTGAAGATCCCGCCTGTGAGTGTGACTTCTCGGGGTTGACACGGGAAGTCTCGGTAGCTTGCGAGCACTTTCAGCGGAGCTTTTCCTCCTCTGCCCGCGCGTATTCCTTGAACTTGCTCATGAGAACTTCCACTGTGCGTATGGGACGCCGGTTCAACCGATCGTATAGGGGGCCTTCGATCAGGCCTTGGGTTACGGCATCGATGACCGAAGAGTTCGATATGCCCCTAATCTAGGCCTTGGTCTGGGAGAACCTTCAAAAGTAATCCCAAAGGGTTTTGTCTAGCTCCTACCTGATAGTAAACAGGCTTCCGGAGGTTACTGGCTCGACGAAGGTGCCCTGGAAATTGCTACGGAAGAGATCTCAGAGTTGGGACTAGGCGTGAATGGCGCCAGGGTCCAGTACCCAGAACCAGCATATGGCCACACCTTTTAAGGTGAGAGGGAAGCATTTAGCCATGGTGGCCGGTCCACCCCCGCTGGCCTCTATGGCGAGGGTGTAGGAACATACGAACTTATCGGGGTCCGAATCGCCCTTGAACTTAGGTAGCTTTGGGGTCGAAAAGCCCTCCGGGAAGGGTGTAGCCTGCAGGTCGGCCTGTAGGGGAGAGTCATAGTCTTGCAGGGGATCCTCGCGACACGTGCCCCGAGACTCCAAAGGCCGAACAGGCAGGGTCCTGGTGTCGAAGAGTTCATCACCTTGTAGGGCTTGGGTCGGAATAGCACCGGTTGTCATGAGGGTGGCGGTGGTCATGCAGATAGCTTACTGCTCGACCCGCAGGGCCATTTGCAGTTCCTCCATATGGGTCAAGAGTGCCGCCAAGTCTGATTGACGCTCAGTTGGAATGGTGTTTACGGCGGTGGCACTGGCCGCAGCCCCTAGGGGCGCAGTGGGGGCCTCGCCTTTGTACTGGATCTTTGGGGTAGAGGGCCCTTCAATGCTGGCCGCAGGTATGGTCATGGCTGGGTCGGCAGTGGCCGTAAGGCCCTTGTTTCCCCTGGTTGGGGGCCCATCATCCGCACGACCCGTGTTTAGTCGCTCGGACTGTCGCACAGGCGTGACCGGGGGGTCGACCACCGTTGCTGCGGCCTTGGTGGTCTTCTTCTTGGGTGGCATCCTACCTCTCTTAGCACTTCTGTGTTTGAGTCCCCATGGATGGCACGCTGTTTGAGCAAGAGATCGTCTTGCCCCAGCAAGTACGATGAGAATTTCTTCTAAGAAGGAGGCTCAAGCTTGGAGACGAAGTTTGAGAGGAAGAAACACCACAAATGTATTGATAGTAGAAAAATGGATCGGTCTGGGGGGAGTGGGGAGTATCACAGCGTGGTTTAGTGCTTGGGCACCTCTGTGTCCTCTGTTGCCTTGAGCATTCTCCTTGTGACCTCCTTCTTCCCCAGATGACCATGACCCCCTATTTATAGGGTGGTATGGAGCTTAGTGTACAAGTTATCACGATATACAAATATCTAGGACCTGACCAAATTACTGGACCTTATCCTGGATAAGTACTTTTACCCTTCATAGAGGATAAATATCTACCATAGTAACTATTGTTGTGCCTGCACCCTGAGGGGTGAGTCGGTCACCAATTGCGGGCCAGCGCCACGCTGTCAGGGGTGTCAGGATAACCTCCATTGTACTGGGGTGTCAGGACGGCATCCACTAACCTAGGTATTTAATGCCGGTCACTTCCTTTCAGGCAAAGGATGATCGGTGTTCCCCTTCTGGCCGATCTTTCTTGAGGCTTGGTGACTCACCCTGTAGCATTTGGCAAGCCTGCCCGAGCCCTAGAAATGGGGGCTCCAGGGGAGGCATGGCTCCAAGAGATAGAGGTTTCGAGAGGCATGGTTCTGGGAGATGGAGGTTTCGGGAGGCATGGCTCCATGGGCATGGGCTAGCTGAGCCATGGGGCCATCGGAGGTCCTTAACAACGACCCCCAACAACATCCAATGCATGGTCTTGGTTGTGCAGTCCAACAGTTGATTAATTCCATCAAACATCAGTAATTTCTATGCCATGTGCCAACCAAATAATTAAGAGATTCATAGTATAGTCCACAAATTGTAGGTGCAATCAATGTATGGTTAATTTTTCCATCTTTAGCTGATGTAGTAGCAACTCAAACAAAGCATATGAAAATGGAGGTAGCAAAGATCAGAACATACATAGTCAGGTGACTGATCAGGATAGACTGAAACTGGAGATGGTGGAGGTGGAGGTGCCGGAATTGGGGGTGGAATTTCACAGGAAGGCACTCCTTGGTTCGTTGCCACAATCTGCAAGCAACAGTTGGAAAGCAAAAAATTAAGATATAATTATTTCAGTTTTGTAAACACAAGAAAACGATGTTGAGTTGGAATACTACACCACAAGAAGCTTTTGCATCCCACTACATGTGTTATACAATCCTAAAGCCCATGAAAACACACTATGGGCATGAGCCTATACTTTCTGAGTCTTCTCCAACTGCTTTCTTCGCTCAAGTTTCACTCCTCCACGTTGATGCTTGGATATTGCTGAGGAAACACCACTAGCTTTCACCTCAGCAAGGACCTCTTTATCATCAACGACCTCATTGAAGAGAGCCCATTTACCATGACGCTTCCCAGAAGAACAATGATAAAGGGCCCTTGCATCTACATGGCTAGTCTTCCGATCAAAGCCTTCCTCATCCTCAGTTAGCTCTACAACTTTCCTTTTGTACTTTTCCTGTGCAAGCAGAACAAAAGGTGTATGAAATGTTGAAATATATATAAGATTTGAATTAATAGAATTATGTTCACAAAAAATGTGTACCAAACACTTAGTAGCCTCTTTAGTGTTCAACATAGAGGGATTATTTGGATCTGGCCCCCTATGTATGTGAACCCAAGTCTCAATCTTAGTTACATCCCACCCTTCTTTTTGAGACTACAATCAAAAGAAGCATCAGGTTAGTTCCAAAGACTCACGAGTTTGTACCAAAAAAGGAATTTTAGTTAAGAGCATCACCAGTTTTTAACTTATTGTTGCAGTGGAGTTGGAACCACCTTTGTGAGGCTTGTATCTTGAGTTGACATGATTGTCTCGATTTGTCTTTGATTTTGCTATCCACTCATGATTAGACCATTCAGTAGCCAAAGCTTCCCAAGCCTGTGCATTGCATCACCTAGGCCTTTGATTGATGTACTCTTATCTCTCCAAATAATATTGGCCAACCAACTTGTCATAGACTCTTCTGTTTTTAACTTTTTGACAATGATCCATTATGGCTTGGATTCTTGCATAATACATGAAGCTTGTTAGCAACAGTTTACAACACGTCCCAACATGTTGCTTTGCATCACCTGCCATTTCTGCTTCATATCTGTACCTTAGCTGAAAAAAAACTTACATGTTAGTTTCACAATACTGAAACAAACAACACAACTTATCTAAAGAGAGAAAAGTCACCAATTTGACTCTATAATTCCTATTCTGAGTTATAACACACAAGGATTTTTTTTAACCAAGAATTCATCTTCTATTGTGTCGGCGACAGAATGACCACTTGCGTCAGCTTCTGCTCTATAATGCTCCCAGCATGTGGCTACCACATATTTACCTTCATATGTGACAAGACCATGATGATGGGTCCTTTGAAGACACGCTAGTACACTTGATGGTTTCCTGCACTTGGTTACCATGGAGAGTTCAAGCCAATGCCTACATGAAAGGAATTGTGCAAATTAAACAATGTATCTAGTAAAAAGCAGTTTTAAAAGATTGAGAAACTCATGTGTTCTCATCAGGTCAAAGCAATGGACGATCTTGCTCATTTGGAATAGCAAGTGGAAGTTCTGAAATACCTTGCAGGTAACCCTCATCAGTCGCATTCTCACCATTCTCACTAGCCCCGTTCCCAACACCAGTAGAGTTTTCATGCTATTGTGATGGTCATCATCAAATTGCCATCTACAAATTACAAACATATATAAGTAACTATGATGCATAGACCATGTTAAGTCACAATGTACAAAGCAACTTCAAACACTGACTGTAATGTACTCACAATATATTTATTTACAAAATAAATACCAAAAATACAATGTCAGAAGTCATCAATATCTTCATGGTAGTGTTTAGTGTTCACTTAAGGACATGATTCCACATCCGACGCATATTCTTCATCTTGGGGCAAATACTGATCATTCTCTTCACTCCTAGCACTCCGATGTTTGTATATGATCGATATTTCTTCTAGATCAACAACCTCATCCGAACCACTAATTGTAATGCTATCAAGACCTTCCCCGAGTTCTACAAATAGATCACCCTCGAGACTATCTTCTTGGAAAACATCACTATTAGATGGTAGTGCATAATTGTAGTCATCCATTGTGGGAATGGACAAGCTACCTTGTGTGCAACCCACCATGCATTAAGACTTGGGTTAGAAGTACAGGCATAGGGAATATTGGGTCACTTGGCCAGTAAGAACAAAAGGTTCATTAGCTGGATTAGAAGATTGGTGTGCTATCTCAACTAAGCCAAATCTTTCTAAATGTCGCACTCCTTGAGTTGGGTGACACCAATGATAGTGAAGTAACACAAGACTAAATTCATCATCACCATCAAACCTCAACTCTATGATGTCTTTGATATAACCATAGTACTTAAGTTGCTTGTTAGTAACATCATCAATTCCAATAGCAAGCACCCCTGTATTAACAATAGTAAGCTTCTCTTTAGATTTTTCATACTTCTTGGAGCAAAGTCTATACCCATTAACTTCATACATATCATATGACTTATTTTTCAAGCTACATCCTCGTGAAAGACGACACAATTCACTATGTATGCTTGCATCTTTGATGCACTGTAGAAATATAAAGTATTATTAGACACAAATTGTTTCAAGGAAAGAATATTTGGAGCTATGTTGGTTATTAGTAAATATGATTTTACCAAGGTTTTGAATCAATCTAGAAAGTCAGTTTTTCCATTGCCGCCTCCATTCAGCCTTAGTTTTTCTAGTTCTTTTTGATTTGGTGGTCGAGGATGCCTCCATTGAACAGAGAAATGGTATGCCACTCTCATATTGAAATTTCGCTTCAAGGAACTATCATAGGCGAGTACTCTCTACCATGCCTCCTTCAGCTCATCAACTAGAGGTCGCATGAAAACATTCATATTCTTACTAGGATTCTTTGGTCCAGGGATGATTAGAATAGGAAAAATATTTTCTTCCTTCAAGCAAAGAGCTGGGGGTATGTTTAAAGGTGCTGCAAAAACTGGCCAGCAAGAGTACTATGTTGCACCAAAACTAAATAGGTTGAACCCATATGTAGCTAATACAACACGAACATTTCGAGCATCTATATCAAAGTCTAGGAAAATAGAGTTAAAGTGTTTCCAAGCTTGGCCATCAGATGGGTGCACCATAAGCTCTGGATGAGCATGGATTCCCTCCTTGTGGTACCGCATATGCTTTGTAGTTTTTGGCTCCATGTACAACCTTTGCAATTTGGGTATTAATGGGAGGTAACACAAAACCTTGCGTGGAATGGGTTTACACTTTCTTCCTAGGCTTTCCTCACAGAAATCACACTTCTTTTTATGGTCATCCGCTTTGTAGTATAACATGCAATTATTAATGCAAATATCTATCTTAACATATGGCATTTTTAGACCAATTTAAAGACACTTGCATTGGTACATGTTAGATGGCATTTTGTGGCCCTCTGGTAGAACATCTCCTATTAAGCTAAGTAAACTATTTACACATTCTGCAGATAGATTGTGGTGTGACTTAATGCCCATCAAACGTGTGACTGCAGTTAGACGTGAAACTTGGGTGAAGTTGTGTACTAGCTCTTGGAAAGCTGATAACATGGCATAAAAAGCCTTGGCATCTAGTGTTGGCTCATCTTCTACATCATCACCATGCATGGTATCTCCAAAGTCAGCCAACATGTCATCTAAATGGTCACCACTGCTAGAAGTCTCTTCCATTCTACAAACCCTGACATTACGCTCCTCATGTTCAAACCATCTAAAGTAGTCTGGCATGAATCCCCACTGACAAAGATTGCTGGTCATTAGATTTTTTGTTCATCTAATTCCATTGTGACATTTTGAGCAAGGACAAGCAACTCCAAATTTAGAATTACAGCCTTCAAAAGCATGATCCAAAAAACTGTTTGTTTTGCGTATCCACTCCTCAGAGTGTCATTCATCATTAGTCCACCCATTGTACATCCAACTATGTTCTTCCTCCAATGACATGATTAGATTTTCAGTTTTAATCTGAAATAAAATGCTTAAGTTAATGCATGGTTTATATTATTATAAGTATCATAAAGACAAATGGTTTGAATACTTTAAATAGCCAAATACTATAACGAATTGCTATTGGAAACATATCTGAGCAAGAGGCAAAAAAATATGGTATGGCTAAGCATATCATAAAAAATTGCACGCCATGAAAAACAAGTCCGACAAAAACATATAATCAATTTGACAAAGAAAAAAATAAACAAACTACAAAGAGAGCTACTAACAATACTTCTACAGGCGAGAATCCTTGGGTTAGCACCGTTCTTCAATAGGTGGAGGCAGCCGACTGAGCCCCTCTATATGCCATGGACGATGAGCCCACCTGATGTTGCGGTTAGCACGACTCTCCCCCCTGAAAATGGTGGCCGTCCATCCTTAGCATGAAGTGACAGCAAGCCGACGACCAGATGCGACGAGAAGGAGATGGAGGGGTTCAGCAGGAAACCACGGCATTGGGAGGGGCGACATCATAGGACCATGTGGTGATGGCGGTCAAAGAGGCTGCCGTGGCTTCATTTGGTGAGGGTAGTGATTTTTTATTGCAGCGGGTGGAAATTGGGAGTGGATTTAGGTGAGGCATGGTGGATTTGGGGGCAATGGCGATTGGAAGTGGATTCAGCTAAGGTGCGATGGATTTGGGGGCGGCGGCGAATGCAGGAGAATATGCTCATTTCTGGAAGAAAAGGGAAGAAATCGATTGGGGAAGAAGCTCTCCATGGTGGGCTTTAGAACTTGGAAAATAATTGGGTTCACAGGCTAGGCAGGGCTTTGCACCAAAACTTGGCACCTGTGCCTGAAAAAGTTGGGGAACAAAACAATTTTTGCACATCTCTCACTGTTCAGCGTGTGCAGCTGCCACTTAGGCATTGACATTGCCCAGTTTTGTTGGTTTTTCACCTGTTGCTCCCTTCTGACCAAGGTAAAGTGTCTTTCCCTTGGGTTGTAACACAAGCACCCTAGGGATCTTTTATTTCCCTTGGGTCCTAACGCAAGCCCTAGGGAGCACTTCTAGCACTAGGGGAACTATTGAGTTCTAGTAGTGACGTGCAGCACAACGTGGCCACTGTTAGCTATCGTGTGGGCTACGTGAGCGGTTTGGTTGAGACATGCGGCCAGATGGCATGGCTGTGTGAACTGTGTGTGCGTGCCTATTTAACCAGTGTAATTAGCATGTGAATAAAAATGAGAAGTGAGAAAAGGCCTGGAGTGCAAAGCTGGAAAAACTTCCTATGTTCATGTTGAGTTCTTGCTAGCTTTGAGTTCTCACGTTGAGTTCTAGTGCCTGTGCGCTCGTGCATGTGTTAAGTTCAGGAGCTGGGCAAACTTTTGGTATACAGAGTTGATGGAGTGAATGCCCAAGATGATGCCTCATGATGGGTCACCGAAGTTGCCGGAAAGTAGTTATTATAAGGCCCTTTTCCTCCTCAAGTGATTGAAATCTAGAATTTTTTTCGGTCGCTGATATAGACCATTGGATCTTCATCCAGTAGCTGAGCTCAACTACACCAATCAACACTTTTTTCTCTCCCATCAACCCTAAAACGACCTGACCAGGGCCTCACTTAACATTGCTACCCACTTGGCTGCCTCACCATCGCCTCGTCGGCACCACCCTTGACACTGGCATGTCCCACCAATGACCTCCTCCGCCCTTGCACCTTCCCTAATCTCTCTCTCTCTCTCTCTCTCTCTCTCTCTCTCTCTCTCTCTCTCTCTCTCTCTCGGCAACAACTCCCTTGCCTACCCATCTTCCATATCTCCGGTGACAACCATCGTTGGATCCACTGCCCCTAGCTAATCTCATAGCATCTTCTACCCCACCGCCATCCCCATCCACTGCCAGTCCTCTGCTACCGTAGCCAGGGTGCCTCGTTGCCCTGCCCATTGCCAGCCATCACCGTTGGGTCGGCCTACCTCTATGGTCTTTTCTCTAAGCCTCAGGGCACCGGTGAACCCTGGCCTAAACCCCAACCTCCAACCTAACCCGATGGTGCGACGGAGAGCCATGACATGATGATCCAGAGACGAGAACAATGACATGGCAGAGCATGAATCTCGGTGTCTTGATCCAGTGGTAAAAGCAATCGGTTGAGATTTCTAGAGTTTCCGGTCACCTAAAGTCTAGACATTTTGTTATTATAAGCATAATGATATTTCATCGGTTTGTTGTGCTCTGGCGATCAAACGATGTATTTTTGTTGGCCTAGTCTAGCTACTATGAATGCATGATTAATGTGCATGAATGATATATTGTGTTCATCCTGGAGTCTTGAGCTTGAATGATTAGTAAGCGTGCACGTGTAACACACATGCAATTAATAATGTTGCGACAAAGAGTATACACATGAAATAAGTAAGATGGCAACAGGAGTCAAAATTTTAAGCAAATTACAGCGTAGAAGTTTACGATCACCTATCATATTATTTAGGCAAACTACGGTGTTGAAGTTTACAATCACCTATTACAATTGTAGAAAACTAAAGTCAAATAGCCGATATGATTATGTATTTTTGGGTAAGCTAACATAAGCTTAGATGATTTTAAAATATGTAAAGGAGAAAAATAAATGATACAATAGTCACGAGCAAAAATAATAGCACAACTAATCTCTCATTCCAAACCATGTACTATTTGATGTGTTTAACAAATTCTCATACAATTTCAGGGCTGTTGTCTGTAGAATCAATTCCATTGTAGTTCAACAGGTCAACCAAGAACTACTTTCTTAGTTTCTATCCATCCTGTAAGTGCATTATGTATTATTGTAATTGTCACAAAAAAATGCACAACCAGATGACCAATTTGAACCTATAGAAGAATAAATTGTTACATCATGTGGATAATCTAATTGATTGAACCGATGTTCTAAGGAATTTACCAATCTTTTAATCTTTGGAACACAAATTGGTACTATACGACACTAATCACATATATTGTCAATCCACGTGGGATTTGCTACTTCTAGAGCTAGAATCAATTTATTAAATTTTTTTAGAGTTGTCAACAGATACTGTGCCATGGCTTCATTTCCTTTAAAGCAATTCGGTATAGGTAGTGGGTCCAGTACTGATACACTTCTAGCCAACATATCGGAATGCAAATAGCATGAAATACCTAAGGGAACATATCGGCAATAGAATTTGCAAACAATAGTCCCTATCATTAGGAAAAAAATAAACCATGATACAAAGAAACAATAAAACAAAACATATCAACTTGCATTGTTAAATGTTGTACTCCATCTCAAGTCATGTATTAACATTTGCATTGTTAAATGTTGTACTTGCATTGCTTGCAGAAGTCAAGCCTGCAGATTTAACAAAGGGATTCGTAATTAGCATGGCTAAAAATATAAAGAAAAAAACTAGGCCATTTCCAGAGGCAGCTGATTTTCCTTTTTTCCCCTTGCTGATAGAGACGCTCAAAACAAAATAGCTAGTGATAATATGCTGATGCAGGAACAGCCGAACAGACAGTAACAAATGTTTTCTTTTTTATTTAGGAGATCAATCTTTAAATTTTGAAGGAGTGTGCACCAACCCTTTCATCTTTGGTTGACCATATGTATTATATGTATGTGACTATGTGAATATCAGAACTATAGTGCATATGGGTAAGCATAGTTAGCAGTTGTGTAAATATCATTAGCACAAGAAAGCTGGACTCCAAATCTTGTGTGTGCACTCAACAAACAGATGTCATGAATATAAGAAAAACTGAACCAGATTAATGCTAAGGAGAGCATGCTTTACCTAAGATAATCAACATACTATGCATATAGTCTATACCATCTTTCCTACTGACTCAAAATGGACATCGGGATTTGAAAAACAGAACCTGATATTCTCTAACTACACTGTTGATAGCAGATTGCAATGGAAATACAGGGGTACTTTCATGAAAGTTGTTGTATAGATATGAATTTGTCTATCTTTATTTTTTTTCATGTTTTCAAGGAAATAATAGCTGATATGGTTAAATAGAGATTTGTCGCTTCACTGAGATTGAAAAACAATATGAAAATTTCTTCAGACACACCCAGGAACCATGAAATGTTATTTAGTAGAGAAAACATCTTATATATTCCCATAAAAGAACATAAGCATGCACATCTTTGTTGGAATTTGAGGGGTTTCCTGTTTCAAATTTGAATTTGAAAAGATAGTCAAGTTTGAATTTGAATGAAATTTGAAAAAGGAAAGAATAAAAAAGGGGAGTGGATGCATGCTTCCACTTGGCCGGTGAGCCACTTCAAGGCCCAAAGGCCGAGTAGCATAGTCCCTTCCTTTCTCCTAAGGGTTTCTAGATTAGGTGGCGGCAGCTGAGAGTACCGGCCACCCGCCCTAACTAGGCATGCCCGAGGGGCGTGGAGGCGGTGGTCGCTGGCTTGGTCCTAGTACATCTCTGTTACACACGAGAAAGTCGGCCCTCTCTCTCTTTCTCTCGAGAGCATATCCGAATGGCTTCCTTTTTCCCCATCTACTCAACCACCTTTTGACCTCTGGCAATTTTGATCTTCGACAAACTCTTGGCCTTCCGGTGGCTTGGACCTAGTGAGGTGGTGCCCGTGATGTGCTTGTCCTAACTCTTCGGGTGGGGCCCTGTCATGCCATGCACCGCCACGTCCAGGGTTACTAACTCTGTGTAGCCGATGCTTGGCCTTATTCTCCAGTGAGCACAATCCGGTGTGCGCCTTGTGGTGCACTTTAGTCTATGCATGAAACATTCTCCAGTGGTCTGTGTTTTGTGTCTTTGAGCACAAGCTGCAGGAGGTCTTCCCATGCGCACTCGCGTCGCTCGGTCTGTGGCTCCTCACCGTCAGCCGCTCCTGTGTCGTGCACCTATCTGTACTAGTGCTGCTATCACACTACTGTTCTGGTGCTGCTATCACGCATGGTGCTGACCTTGGTGATTTCCCCTGGCCTAGTATTGGGGCTCATGTTGTTGTTGTTGTTGTTGTTGTACTGCTTCTCGATTGCTGATTGCAGTGTGCTCTGTGGTCAACACATAGGCATGGTATTGCCAAAAACACTCACCCCTTAACCTCGGTATATAGGGGGATGTCTCTATTTTCTAAGACAACACATTCGCTTGCCTTGCCTTCGGCTTCTTCATCGGAAAGTAAGCTCGTTTCTATTGCCTTTACCTTAAGGGTGCAATTTTTCTATATCATGCACCCGTTCATACTATGTGCTAATATTGGTAGAAATTGCATGCCCTGTTGGTGGGTTCTTATGCTCGATGATGATAACGGGCTAAGAGAGATTAGTGTGACAATATAGGACAAGCTCTAGATTGTAGTTGTGTTAATTTCAGTTAGTAATCTTGTTTTTAATTTTTGTCATAGTGAGCAATTGATCCTGATAATTCTATTCAATTATATCGCTTTGAATATCTTATTTTTTTGATAGGTTAATTACTTAGTAAATAAGACATTAAATTGGTGGGACTCAATTTAGAATTTGTGCTTGAGAATATCACACTGATCATTGATCTTAGTGTAACGTTGGATATCCGTTAAATCGGTAACCCGCATTGATAGCCCATTAATTAATGTAACACTTTGTTGATATGTTTCATGTGTTATTTTGCCATGTTATGATGATTGCAATATATGATAAGCTAGTGAATATGAGTAGCATTTTTCATGCTTTATATTATGATAAAATGCTTATGTTCAAGTTTGCTATTTTATATTATGGCAGTTTAGCTATATTTAAATTTCGAATCAATTAATTAGACAGTTGATAAAACATACATTGAAACAACAATCTTTTCTTACATATGGTTCCATGAATTTGAACAAATCAACAAGCAATCTCTAGTAAATGACCATCCTTTTATGAATTGCACATCAATAACTTTAGCATGAAGCATCTATGGCTCACTAGCTCAAGCCAAGCAAAATTATAGGGAGAAATGTAGATAGTTAACAAGCAATTGACCAATACATTGATGTAGTTATAGACACCCATTGCATGGTTGCCTCGCTATTGTTCATGAGCAAAAGAAAGCATGCCACATCTAAGCAAGTGGCACTACTAAAGAAATCCCCTTCACGACTGGTTTTCTAGTCGGTAGTGGGAAACAGATAGTGATAATCCCTGACTAACACTGCCGGCCCAGGGCGCCAGTAGTGAAGGTGGTTACCACTACCAGCTTAAGAATTCAGCCGGCAGTGATGCCTACGGAGTCACTACTAGCTGATGGTTTTGGCCAGCAGTGATCTTTGGGGAATCACTGCGAGTTGAAGCCTTGAGCCGGCAGTGTTCTCCCTTCTCTCCTCTCTCTGTCTCTTTCTCTCCCTCTCAATACATGCATACAATGAGACACATATTTAATGTAAGTCAATAATAAATACACCTTCATTAATGCATAGTAATTCATGTCCTTCATTAATATGCAAATAAAGCTACTTAATCTGGCTTAATGGTTCACCCTTCATTATTATCATGGCATACATAGGAAGGTTCGTCAGTGTCTTCGATGAAACCTTGGTTGATGTCCTCTCCGAAAGGAGGTAGCGCTTCGAATTGAGAAATATGGTGTCATTCGAACATATATACGCTATCAAACCCTTTGATAGATTTGTTCTTTATCGCAAACTCTCTACTAGAAGATATGGTGTCATCTGAAGGTCTCTCACATGGCGAAAGCATAGTCAGTTCATGAAACTTGCCATTTGGGTTGATAATATGTTCGATGAAGAACCCGACGATCTGTTCTTGAATGGCATGTATTTCCATAGGGAGTATAACACTTGTGCGGTGTTTGAAGCGTTAAATTTTAAGAATAATTAGTCCTTGTACACGTATAGAAATTGAAAAGAAGGAATCGATATGTAATTCCATACCTCAACATCATTAAACATGACAACATCTCTGTCTTCATCTCCATCTCCGCTGAATGTGTGCATGAAACTAAGGACATAGAACCCACAGAGATTGTTTCCTGGTGGCTGCCTTATACACTTCAAGAGGAAATGATTCATCAGTGGAATGAATTGAACCTTTTTATTTAGTAGGAAATGAAAGACATGAATATTCCTTATGTATCGGAAAGTCGGTTTTTACATCATAATGCTTCTTGTATGGAAAGTAGAAAATGCTCTTTTTACAGTATCTTGTGTACGCCCTGTACGTGAATATGCCGATTAAACTTAGATGCAATCAATGTGAAGATTAAATGATCGAGTTTACCTATTTTGCATATTGATGAGGTATTGGTAAGTTGACTGAGCTCTCTTTTGTGAGTCCAAGACAATAATATTTCTCAAGTCTGGGTGAATACAAGGAAGATCCAATGAAAACCGCAGAAATATGTCACCATAGAAAATTAGTACTAGAATCGAGTTGCCCATAAAAGTAGAACACCCTAGCATGAAAACACGTACTCAAAGCTGTAGGGTAAGAGTACGAAGGTCTTGTGTTGGTGGTGAAGCAGACACTTCAATAAGTAGTCCTCGGTGAAGTTTGGATTTGTCTGTACAAGTTCCTCGTTGACAAGCCCAGGATCGATGAATCCTACTTTATTATCTAATTCTTATCTACATGTGTGGAGCTCTATTCTACGAAATAGAGAAGTTAGCCATGCATTTTCAAGATACAAGATCATATATCGTGAATTATATACATAAGTCACTTACAGAGTCCATGCTCTGATTATGGACACATTGAGGGTATCTTCCTGGTACAATTTATACAAGCACTTAAATTTCACCCAGAAGGAGGTGTCCTTATTGAGGAAATATTCATCTCTGTATCTTACAGGGAATGCCTGTATACCCTGCCTAGACTGCTGCAAGTACCACAGATGTAATCGACGCATTTGAGTTGTAAGATTATTTTCTATATCTGGTTTGACCAAAGGTTTGCCGAACTCAAATGTCCATCTAACATTCAACTTTGAGGTTTTCACTCTAGCAACAAGCCATGCTAGTTGCTCTGCTGTTAATCCAGAAGTAGCCAGAAAAGGCCCCAATGCTTGTAGCATCATCAACGATTGGACTTGATTTGCTCTTGGCCTGCTTCTTGCTGATGCATTCCTAGTCAGTTGGTGGCATACTTGAAGCTGTCCTCGTCTATTTAACTTTGGATATATTCATAAAAAATTTCATGTAATCTTCAGGCACAATAGGCTTTAGTGGAGGTGCTAGATGATGGAAAAATCCGTTACACTGGTATCCACAATCTTTTTGGTTTGCTCAGCATTGAGTGAATGGACGTCCATGGGTTCCACCAACTTCTTAGATGGCACCGACTTCTTAGATAATGTCGTCTTCTTGGATGCTACGGAACCTGATCATGTTTTCTGAGATGATGGCTGACTTCTTGATGGTGCTGACTTCTTGAGTGGTGGACTTCTTCAAGGCGATGGCTAAGGAGATGGACTTCTTCTAGGAGATGGTAGAGGAGAGGGAGATCTACGAGAGGATGACAGCCTGGGGTGTCAGGGAGAGTAGAGGTTCTCGGGAGATGTCCCTGGTGGAAATACTATGTATGCCTTCTCGCACACGATGAATGTGTGGTTGTTCTCTCCTATAGTGTTCGCCCCCTCCTCTGCGGGGTAGTATACCTCAACATGACGGGGTAGTTCTTCAGCAACAAGCTCTCTGTTTCATCCAAGCAATGCATGCAAGCAAAGTAGTATTTGACAGTGTGGCCTGATAGGCTACCAAGGGTTAGCCAATCTTGGATTGTTATGAACATCATTGCACGTAGGGTGAAGTACTCTTGTTTGTATTCATCCCATACCCGTACACCATCGTTCCACAATGTTACAAGATCTTCCATTAATGATTTCAGGTAGACATCAATGTTGTTGCCAAGTTGCCTCGGCCCTTGTATCAGCACCGACATCATAAGGTACTTTCACTTCATACAAAACCATGGAGGAAGGTTGTAGATACACAGAATCACAGGCCAAGTGCCATTACTACAATTCATGTTGCCGAATGGACTCATCCCGTCCGTATTCAACCCAAATTTTTTATTCCTCACATCTTCTGCAAAGGGCTTCTTGTATTTCCTATCGATGTTTCTCCACTGCATAGAATCAGCAAGGTGTCTCAGCATTCCATCATCCTTGCATTCCTTGGTGTGCCATTGCATCAATTTGGCTTGCCTTTTGTTCTCGAATAAACAGTTCAAATGGGGGACTATAGGAAAATACCACACTACCTTGACGGGAGGCCTTTTCTTCTTACCTTGACCATCGATATCATCACCGTCGCATTTGTATCATGACGCACCACAGATGAGACACGCTTCCAAGTTTGCATGCTCATACAATCATTTGGACATGCATGTATTTTTTGTACTTCCAACCCCAATGGGCACACAATCTGGTTGGCCTAGTATGTGTTTTCTGGCATCATATTCTCCTTTGAAAGTAATTTTTGCAAGAATAGTAACAACTCTGTGAAGCTCGTATAAGACCACTCCTTGTTTTGCTCCAATTGTAGTAGTGAAAGCACGGTATACAACTTTGTGTGCTCCTTCTCATAGCCCGGGAACAATGATGTTTTAGAGTCATCTACTATATGCTAAACTTTTGAAACTCTCTTTCATTGGTGAAGTTCCCCTCCCCATTGCGCAACATCTTCTCCAGATCATCATTGTCTGTGGCGGCCAACATCTGATCTGGATCATCATTGGCCAACATATCTCTGACTAACGGAATATCAGTGTATTCATTAGCCAGCATATCGGTGCACAAGTCTTCATCTTATTTGCCAATGTGTTGCCATTCCTATACGATGTAAGTTTCACCATGCTTGGTCCAACAGATATAGCCAGGCATAAAGCCCCTTAGCATCAAGTGGGAATGTATCTGCTGGGTGGTGGAAAACTGATTCTTGTTCTTGCAATCGACGCATGGACATCACATCTATTGGGATTATGTATTTGACTTGTGCGCTGCGACTGCTACCAGGAAATACTCCACGCTGTTTTTATACTCTACGCTCACACAACTCGTATTGTATATCCATCTTCTATCCATCTACAATTATATCATTATTGTAAATCCATATTCAAAATATCTAGAAGGTTTTGCAATCACCAACAAATAAATTACCTCGCCAACTTCTACCGGCAATTGACCTGGGCTAGAGGAGCGCCTTTTGTTTGCTTTCGCGTCCACTTCCTATGAGTATTTGTTGGTTCCATCCCTAGAATTTTTTATTATTATTCAACCCTTATGTAGTACTAATTAACTAAAAATGGAAAATAAATATGCTCATACATAAAGTTTCTATATTGGAGCTTACTAATTAAATAAAATATAAAAAATATAATTGGATCTTGCTACATACCTAAATATCATGGCTAAATTTTCTAATTCATTAAAAAAATACAATCATAACTAAAGTTTCCATATTGGAGCATGCTAATTAATTAAAATATAAAAAATATAATTAGAGCTTGCTACATACCTAATATCATGGAGCTTGCTAATTATAAAAAATATAATTGGAGCTTGCTATATATCTTAATTTTATGGCTCATTTTTCTAATTCATTAAAAATAAAAAATAAATATGCTCATACATATAGCTAATGTAAATAAATAATAACTACACTTTCCACAATAAGCTACTAATTGAATCTTCCATATCATAAATGAGGTATAATTGCATCTACATTGTTTGAAAACATCATCGTCATAGGTTCATTTCTATTATTTCAAAATCTAGAGAAATTTAGAAAATAAGTTCAACTATAAATGGATTAGATATGAAGTTACATACCTTGGAACATCTAGGTATGAGGATTCCTCAAAATTTAGAAGCCCCCAAGAACTAGGTGGCCAAAAATAGCCGCCATCGAGCAAGAATTGAGCTGCACTCTGTTGTGTTCTGACTTAGGGAAGGAGAGGGACACTGTTATATAGCCAAGCCATCACTGCCTCTCACACCACACTAGCCGACAATGATGTCTTGCTATCACTGTCAGTCGGTGGTTTTAGCCAGCAATGATAAAGGATCTGGGCATCATTGCCATCTCAAGCCATTGGCCGGCAGTGATGCCCCTTATCACTATTGGTTCGTAAGCCACGATGACTGAATCATCTAGCGTGGTTTATGAACCAAGCCATGGGCCGGCAATGATGGGCCGGTATATAGGGCCGATTCTGTAGTAGTGTGGGAAATCACAAAGAATTCATAAAATTGCAAAGTGAAGTAAAAAAGACATTACAAACCTCCAAGCAGGAGCTCTCAAGGGTTGTAGGACATGGAATGTATTTGCAAATGCAGTAAAAAAAAGTACATACAAGCAACATATACATGTGTACCTAAAAATTAGCACTGTGGTGGTGAAGGTCAGAAGTAGTAAGTTCACTTAGTCAATTTATAAAGAAACAAAAATGCAGCCGAGGCATAACTGAAGCTCTTCCTTTATCATCTTTCTAAACGATCTTGACTGTTATAGAGAGAATATGCACAAAACAATGAAGGCATCAACGATTTGTGAACTGCCGATCTAACGAACTTGGTGAAAAAATATGAGATGCTTTGAGTAGACGAATTGTAGGAGAACACACATGGGTTTTTATACAGGTTTAGGCCTCCTTGAGGAAAATAACCCTACGTCCTGTTTGTCTTGTACTGATCTAAGCCTGTTACAAGGGGGTATGTGGCTAGCCTAGATGGATCTGAACCTAGTTGGCAACTTTCTTGCTCGGCTTCGGATGTCTTCTGGTTTGTCAAAAGGTTTGAGCGACTTTTTTTCACTTTTGTTGGCTTTGGTTCGACCTGTGTTCCCCCCTCTTCATATGGCCCCTAGCTCTGTATATATATGGAGGTGTTGTATATCCTCTAGAGTCCTCCTTCCTGTTCTTGGAGATAAACCTTCCCATTTACAGGATGCCTTAGGTACCTACAAGTAGTTTCCTTTTATATATGGATTCCCTTCCTGGAGATAGAGATATACCCCGAGAATTGTGAGAAACCCTAGGATGCCCGGATATGGTAACTATCATGTATTCATCGTCAAGCTCCCCATCAGTACATGAAATGAGACTTTGACGGATCAAGTATATAGCTAGCAAAAATAAGCTTTTTGTCCATCCATGCCATCGAGTAGGACTCGGGTCCCTGATAAGGATGAAGCGTCTAGCCAGGTTTTTTGGACCCTTAGATCACCTACTCGGGATTCGGGATGCCTCCAAGTTCTATAGCAAGTTAAGACTCATCGCTGGCCAAGCTCGAAAATTGAACTATTGTAGCGGAAATTTTGCATAGTGGTGAAATAATCTTTCTTCCTTTTTTGGCAAAATATCAAGATGACATTTGGAAACTGAGTGCCTTTGTTGGTGTAGTGTGCTAGCTCTCCTGGTATTTTGTGCCAACAACCTCCACATGCACCGAAAGATATCTTGAACAGGAAATGTGATGGAACCCTAGAATAAAATATCATAGCTCCGAGTAGGACTCAGAAGCGCCATGGTGACTAGTCGAAGAATCATCAAATAATCTTCTGTTTTGTGTGCTTGGAAATATAAACTTATTCTTTTGTTAGTAAAAAAAGAATATAAATGAAAACGGTAGGACTTCCTGAGATCTCGATACCGAGGAGATATTGACAATTTAATATGCTTAGTGCTACTCGCTTCCTCCTCCGGCTAGGGTAGGATGACTTTGTTACTAATCGAGGAGCTCAATTGGGTTAGCCATAGGTTCAACGTGAGTGGGAGGCGTCATAGCCCTTGGGCACTTGAGGACATGATAGGAACTTTTGTCACATCCTGCGAGGTCGTAACTTAGAACATCGTATGCATGCAAAGAAGTCACTTTGGCACATGCACAATATGTTGTTGTTACCTCTTGTTATATTGTATTCATCCAATCCCAACTGGTTATCTGGGAAAAAAACTCAGATATGCAGTCAAAGATAAAAAAACTGCCGACCGACCATTATGAATTAGTCGACCAGCGTAAGAAAAAAGAATTGAACACTCATACTTCCCCTTTGGTCATAGAAACTCTTGTTTCCTGAAGTCAATTCCCGTGTGACTTTGTCCAGTCTTATCCGAGTGCGCACGATAGGTAAATGTATCCGAATTGTGGTTTACCGCCGGTGTACCCATCTCACTGGTGGCAAACGCTTAGTTTAGGGAAGACAAAAAAAGAACACAAAGAGATTCAAGTGACCTGACGGGAAATATGAACATTTACTAGTGTAAACCTACTCTTAGTACTTACACATAAAACTTTTGGAGTTTGTTCCCTCCCTTAAAACTTTTCCCTGCAGTTTATAATAAATAACTTGGTAGATTTGTTAGACTTGTAGAAATTTAAACACTTTTCGCATTTGACTGGAATTGTTTGGGTTGGATGCATTTGACATCATATCGTGATCTCCTTACTGACTTCTTTCTTCAATTAGATCAGGACGCATTAATCACTAGTCAAAGTGCTTATTATGACCAGCCTTAGGTTCGCTAGAGTGAGAGGCATCATAGCCCCCCCGGTTACTAGTGGAACGCGATAAGGAGACTTTTTGTAACCCGAATTCACAATATAACAATCCTTTCCTTCTCGTTGTAATTTGCTTTCAGATGGTACACAATATGTTGTTTTTTTATTTCTACCACCTAGTACTTGTTAAGTCCTTGACTATCTGTCTGGAAGAATTTTTCGGGTAGGCAGTCTAAATAGAAAACACAATAAAAAGAAAAAAAGCTCATATTACCTTTAAATCAAGAAAAGCTTTTCGCCGCCCTGGGTACGTGTTTGGGAGGAGGAACCTGAGAAGCGGCTTATCACATTGTTGGGCATGAGGATGCACAAAAATATAAGTAAGACAGGAAAAGAATTCGATCGACCTCCAAGGCAATATGATCTTTACTATTATGAAGGTACTCTTAGTACTTACGCTTGGGGCTTACATAGCTATTGTAGACCTAAAATCTTAAACCTAAACAAGACAAAATAGATTAAGCCAATAAGAAGTGACCCTTATTACTTTGGGGGTAGCGTATGCGCTGGTACATGGGTTCCAAACTAGTCGTGGAACCCAGCCCCCAGGTTTCTAGGTTTGCGTCTCGAGACACTGTGGTCGCAGTTACGACTGAGGCTTCTTGTTCACCTTGATCCTTGAGCTCTTAGGTTTCTTGCTTGGTTGGTGTTAAGATGCCCTGTAGAGACTCCACTTGTCGCAACGGAGACCTTCCTTGTGGCAACCTCGGATAGTGATGACCCCTTCGAATTCCAGGATCTTCATGCATTGGTAAACGTAATGCGAGGTTGCATTGAATTTGGCAAGAGTATGTCTTCCTAAGATGACATTGTATGCCATCTCGAAGTCAACCATGTCGAACATAATTTTTTTTTTGTCTAAAAGTTGTCATGCTTCCTGAAGGTAATGGGGAGCAATATATGGCCAATGGGAGTGGTCGAAGATTTTGGTACTACACTGTGGAAGGCTTGCATAATTGGCTTGATGGCAAATCCATCATGGACTTTTCATCGGATTGCTCTGAATAGGTGTCCGAACAATTCATGTTTCCAGAAATTATGGTGGAAGATCCCGGCTTGTATTGAATAGGGCATTCACGACTGTCTTGGTAGCCGAGTGGTGTGAACTCGATGCTGCAATCCTTGGCGCATTGATCCATAAAGTGACTTACCTCATCGTTAGAATCATCGCCGGAAAGTTCATCATCGAAATTCACCCAATCGATCACCGGCTTGTTCGGAAGAGGGGTAAAGTTGTCGTAGAAACCTTCATCCGAAAACCGGTCTTGGCAAAGGCTTGGGTGACATCGATGGCATGTTGTGTTTAGATTCTTCAACGCATATTGTCATGATCCCCATGGACGACATCGGTTGTCGACGATTTGTGAACCGCCGATCTAACAAACTTGCTAAAGAAATAGTGGATGCTTTGAGTAGGACGACATCGGTTGTCGACGATTTGTGAACCGCCGATCTAACAAACTTGCTAAAGAAATAGTGGATGCTTTGAGTAGACGAATAACAGGAGAACTCACTGGATACAGGTTCGGGCCTCGCTAAGGATAATAACCCTATATCATGTTTGTCTTGTATTGATTTGAGTCTATTACAAGAGGGTATGTGGCTAGCCTAGATGGATCTGAACCTAGTCGGTGACTTCCTTGCATGGCTCTAGGTGTCTTCTGGTTTGTCGAAAGGTTTGAGTGACTTCTTCGATTTCTATTGGCTTTGGTTTGACTTGTCTCCCCTCCCTTTGCAGGGTCCCCTGGATCCATATATATATATGGGGGTGTCGTTTCCGTTTTTGGAGATAAATCTTCCTATTTACGGAATGCCTTGGGCACCTACGGGTAGTTTCCTTTCATCCAGAGATCCCCTTCCTAGAGATAAAGATATACCATGAGAATTGTTGAAAATCCTATGGTACCCGCATATGGTAACTATCATGTATTTATCATCAGAAGGAAACCCTTTATGCAAATACCAAATTGAAATTCTTGAGGAGCAACCTTAATTTGTGTAGGCACCGAGCTTAGGAAGAATGTTCCCTCAATTTAGTCCTAAATCTGTCGAATGTTGCCCAGGACGAGAACAATGATAGCCAACGCTCAGACACCTAAGATCATTGGATGGGAGTGGTAGAAGTGTACCTGTAAGATGGAATCACATTCACATACCTTGCTGTGCAGATCATGGGCAAGGAACACGACAGGTTGGTGGTGCTGGGCAAATATAGAGATGCATTACAAATGGCTTAATGACGGCTTGAACTGGCAGCCAGGTAGATCCCAATGATGCCCTGACCTAGGCGCAGAAGCCCTCATGGCGACACGGAATCAAAATTGATCAGGCTTCCCAAGCGGCAGCGATGGGAGAAGTGGATCCTGGTCACACGATAGGCAAATATGGGGGCAACGGAGCCACTGGTGGGGCATGGTGTTGGTTTGGAGGTTCAGTGGGGCAGCGAGGGCATAAGGGGGAACATAATAGTTCATCGTCGATTACGTGCATGGATATGTCACAGAGTGAGGTGTCGTGTCATGTGGGTGGGGCATGGCATCATCATGGGTTCATGGCACAACGTCGAGGGAGGAGCAGGGACCTTCAATAGCGGAGCAGGGATGACAGAAGAAAGAAAAGGAAATGGTGTCCATGATGAGGGTAGGGTAAATAAAATCTACCGGAGGTCACCAGTAAATCCGTTTTCTCAGAGATATCGCATTTATTGGAGATTTATCGGACAAATTAAAAAATTATTTTTTTGGGCATGATTTCCCTAGAAATTGGTTCCAATACATTTAACATAAAAAATTACACATAACAACAAAGAAATAAGATAATATCTTAAGAAATAGGAGCACCTTCTATGTAAGCCAACATTTCTTAAGAAAATAGTTGAATATTCTTTGTTTCTCTGTTTTTTGGCAAGAAATCAAGGAGGAAGCAAATACAGAAACAATCACATGTACCTATTATCTCTTGTATCTCAAAACTGAGCAGAACATGGCACTTTTCTTGATTTCCACGATAACAACTTACAGCATACCTTAAAAATAGAGAAGTTGAGATGTGAAAGTAGTAAATAAATACATCAACCGATTTGACAAATATTAGACCCTTTTGAATGATTCAGTGCAACAAAAATTAATCTATTGTGTTTGACCAGTTTAAAAGAAAGATACTTTGCCCGAAGAAAGAAGAGTGATCGTTGTAGGAGTCTTCATCATAGCATAGATAGTATTAGCATGACAACCTGAACGGCGAAAACGATAAACTACTAAGGTGAAAATATTCCAGAATTGCAGGTGTCTGTGCTATAAACTCTGCTATTGTCCACTCAATTCTCTGCATTATTGCTGTGTTCATGTAATTGATATCCGAATTAATATACGCAGCAATACAGATTACAGACTTCCTTGAGTCAGTCTGTTGACCTTGTTGTCCATCATCTTTACAAAATCAGACCAAATATTTCTATATAGTTACCGACAAAATCAGACCTTGTTGTCCATCATCTTTACAGAATTTGCAGGTAGAATTTTATGTTCATCAAACTGTGCTCAGATCGATGTCTGCAGTTAAATAAATTGCACAACCTGCCCTGCAGCCCTATGAGGGTGCCGGCTCGGTGCAGCGGCGAGCTGCACCGAGGTGATCTGGCCAGGGACGGTTGGCTCTGCAGCTCGCTGGCACGGAAGCACACACGTGCGTTGCACGCACGATAGGCAGCAGCGCCACTCCCAGCGGCAGCGGTGGAAGGGGGCTCCGGCCATGGCAGCTTGATAGTGAGAAACCAAAGCGAGAAGGGCGCTCGGCAGGGGACGCTGGACCGCTGGAGGGTTGGAGTCTCGGAGACGGCGGGCGGTGCCGCTGCCACGTATGAGGGGCAGAGGGGGGCGAGGAGAGGAGTGGACTGCTCGACTGCTAAACCTAGCCAGCTAGGCGTGTTTTGGATTGGGCCGTGGGAGGATTTAGAATTTTGGATTGGACTTGCCATAAAACTAAATTTGACCATTTTTTGTTTGTTTTTTTTACCGTGCTCTGCTGGTAAATTCGGTAAACCGGGTTTACTTTCGGTAAGTTTTTTCCTGGATGAGGGGAGGTAATCACCTTAATAAGGTTATCTTTTTTCATAGGATTTGCGATGTTTATAGCTTTGATTTGATGGCCCCTGTGGAAAAAAATGGATTGAGGGGTTTGTGGTAAGGACTGAATTCAGCATTGCATTCTTAAGGGCCAAGCTGGTACTGAGATTAACTAAAACATGAATTAGTTTGCGATTTGCACCTATACTGACATGATGCTCATCTCCTTAGGCATTTGAAAGGAGCCACGGCAAGGGAAAGAGAAAGGAACTTTTGCCACAAGATGCTGCATTGCTGAGCCAGATGAGCTACAGGGCGCACTTGGCACATCTCTCACAGGTGCTCCGTTGTTTTCGTGATCTCGTTGTGGCGAAAGCTAAACTGAAGGGGATTAGGTCCCTGTTCTACAACATCTCGTACCGCCGCCGAGTTGCTTCACATGATTCTGAAGAGCGCCAGTGGTTCGCTAAGAAAACCATTGTCCTGCTCTTGACTGTTGATGCCCTTGAGGTAACTTCACGTCCCATTTGATCCTGCTTCACGAATGACTGACAATATATAAAACTTGCGTTACGGATATGCGCAGCATGCACTGGTGTTAATTTATTGATTCCAGTAATAGTTGGTAACTATTGTAGTATTTATTATGATTGTTTACACAAGAATTTGTCCGCAATATGCACTGTTGGTTTGGAGCGCAAGAAGTTATCTTTTTACTGATGTCATCAAGGGCACTAAAGTTGAAAGCGATTTTAATATGCTTTGCTAATTTGTTGTTACGACCTCTTATATGAAACACGTACACTACCTAGAAAATGTGAAACATGTACAAGAATTAACTTCTTGCTTGCCGAAATTGATTATATGCTACGATGGACACATAACATATTTTCTTCGGCATAAACAACTATAGTTCTCGTATGATTGTATTTGCTATCTTGGTACCCCTAGTAATTTATTCAGGATTAGCAGTAAGAGTATTAAGCCTTTATGGCTTTTAGTTAGAATCTTTTGTCAGTACATTTTTCACATTATCAAATGTTTATTTTTGTAGCCCCCCTATTTTGGCCAATTCACAATTCCATGCGCCTTTATGCTCACGACTTATGTGGCTAATCACAATCTAAAACAGCTGCAAAGCAATTCCACTGTAAGTTCATAGTTAAGGGCTTGTTTTGAAAATATGAAACATGATTATTGTCTGAAACTGCATGGCCCTCAATGTGTCTTTTAAGGTTTTCTTTAGATTAATGGAAAGCAGAGAATATATATGAAAGTCAAATAATGAGATTAATCCTATGAGTAACGGTGGGGTTAATCCTTTGATTTGTGAGTGGGAAGATTGAAAATATTTTTGAAAGAAGGAACGATGTCCAACTTTATAAATTGACTATTTGATCAACTCGGGTAGACGGTGGAGATCGTTTGAATCATCCATATCTCGTGTATTTTATAGGAGTATAGATACATATCATCATGCATGCACAAATTATGGACATGGACAGATTCAACTGAACCGAATAAGCTTATCTACACGGTCATTTGTAATTACGTTAACATATACTAGATGTTGCAGCAATTTAGACGAATGGTGGACGCAACAAGTTGAGCATGCAAGCACCCCAGTCCGTCATCACTCTCGGCGCTGGCTCTGCTGCATGCGCCACCGGCCGGCGGCTCACCTTCCTGCACCACCCAAAAGGGCTGCCCTCAGCCCTTCATATCTAGCAGTATCTGCTTCCCCACTATTCTTGAACTCATCGCCTTCGATCCAGCGATAGCCGTCGCCCCGTCGAGCACGTACCTGTCTGGATCTGAAGCACCTCTGCATCCGTTGTCTGCCCTCCTTGTGCTGCCTTCACCTTTGCCAAGCCGACATCGCTGGTGGTTTTGCCGATATTAGCCAAGTGGAAAGCGTTCAATTTCTAAGCTGCTTTCGAGTAGTAGAGATTGTCAGGATCATTACCTATATATGTAGGATACTTCTTTAATTTCCTTACTATGGTTTTCGGAAGAAATATCATTCTAATAGGGATGCTTAAGTTTGTAGCAGATGCTGGAGTTGCATAGTATAAACAGATTGTCCAACCACTCTTGTTGTCACTCATTGTTATATTACAAACAATATAGTACATATCATCTACTGCTGCTATGCAGCTTACAAGTTTATGTCTATCACTCTTTGCTAATGAACCGTTGAACACCAACATTTTTAGTTCCTTCTTACAAATAAATGGACGATTCTTCTGCTTCATTGTAAAACAATTACATCTAGCTGTATGTCTACTCCTGTTAGACTGTTTACCACCGCAATATCTGCAACACGTATGTACTGCATTGCCACAGGATCTAAAGAGGAGACGACAAGCCTCCAAACCCTATACAGTCCAGAGGATGGTCCTATGACCATGTGTAAGTGCATATATAGTAGTATGTACGAAGGAACTTAAAGCAGGCAAGCACGCATTTATTTTGCTGCCATGCATGGCCATCTTTAGCAGGGATGGACGTAACATACTAACACCCCATCTTAGCTGACCAAGCGTCTGTATCTCCTAGCTAGGTTGACATACATCATATTTGCTGCAGGAGTATAAAGCTAGTTAACATATATTCATCAATGTTGGCCTCATATGCTTGTGTGTATATTGGGAACGCATACATATAATGTACCTCATGAATATGATTTGTAATCTTAATTAAAAAAATTACTGAAAGATTAATCGTGCCAATAATTTTTCATTAAAAAATCTTGTCAATAATTTGTAATCTTAATTTTATCTTTGTTAAAAGAAAATGATTTAATTAACTTGTGAGATAGTTCAATTATCTTCATGTCATGCATGCTTCACAGGGTCACATCAGTATATTATAGGGTTACACTAGAAAACGGCTCACCTTTGGCGCGCGATGTGGCCCATTGCTGTGTGTTATGCTGAGTTGTTTATTTAAGCAGAAGTATCATTACAACTGACTGATGAGTGGTGATGCTTTTGAACCGGAGTTCTCGTAGAAAACAATCTTGATATCTTTTAAGACGGTGCAAATATATATTGAAACAAAATTTTGTCAGTGATACCTAAATCGGCGTAATAATAATCTAGATAGATACAACTATATTTAACTTTGGATTTTACATTATTTAGAAGAAGTATACAATCTCGGTGAGACAGAAAGATAACATTGCACCGTCAGGGATATCCTTTGCCCGTTGCCGCCACTACATTTGTTCTTAACCACTGAGAATACATGGGGAGATGTGATCTAAAGAACTATGTAGTAAGAAATTCGTTGACTTGTCTTTAACTAAGACTATATATTTTTAATCAATATAAATAATCTGAAATGCAAAAGTAGAGATACTACAGATAACAGGTTGCAGAAACTAAACTTATCTAGATCCCTTAATGAGTTGACTACTATTGATGGACTACAATGTCTGCCATATCCAATGAAGTCAAATCACCAAAGTAAAAGCAGAAAAGTTTGGCTTGTTTACACAGAAATAATACATGCCATATAACAGACTTGTGAAATTTTAGGAGGAAATTCTCGAAGTACTCCAGGTTTACTTGATCAGGTAATAAGAGTACATACAAAAAGGTGTTACGAGGCAGGGTATGGTATTGAATTATAAATCTACACTAAAATTATAAAGAAATATTGGAGTTGAAAAGGTAAGAAGGTGGATTGTTACAATACCTTATTGTTGTTTAGGCTTCTTGGTGTGGCCTTGTGAGGAATCGTTCAAATAATATTTTAATTAATCATCAGGAGGATCATTATTTATAATCACAACCTCGATGATTAACCAGAATATTATCCCGGTAGTCCCAGCACGTGTTTTGTGCCCAAAATCGAAACACATGCCTTTCCAACATATACATCACAACAAAACTTAAGAAAGAGCGAGTAATTAATATTATATTATAAGTCTTGCCATGCAACCATCTACACCAATTTACAACAAAAGACAACAACATCTACGTAGCGGAAACATAAACCTATACAACAAAAGAGAGTGGAGCCACATGCTCTTAGGCTCCACTCCAAAAGTACGACCTTTGAGAGTAGGATCAACTACTCTTGCCCGTCGGTAGGCATGAAGTAGCCAAACACCGGCTCTTCCTCACCAGCAGCTCCTGAAAACGCAGGCATGAGTTCGAAGGTACTCGCGAGACTTAAACCATAAAGATCACATATACATAGTTCGACTCCAAGGATTATGCAGTGAGCCATTAGCAAGGAAAAAGCCACAAGCAACCTAGACACATAGATATGAGCAATTAACTTAACCAACAACAACATAACTCTACCCTGCTATAACCAACTGAACATAAATAACTGGAACCATTATGAACATACATATAACAAAGACAAACTCAACCATCTCCCACATATCCAACCATCAACCACAAGAGAAAACTCTACAACCAATGCAGATGAACAGAAGTATGCTCACGACCGAGAGCGCGGTATTTTAAAATATTTTTACACCCTGCAGGGGATACTCCTGGACCCACACGATATGAGGACCATACGGCTTGCATGACCACACAGGTCCATACAAGGGGGTACTCATGTCAACCTTTCCCAATAAGCTCCAGCCATTTGGATCATGCATCGCTCAACGTGGAGGTACTAGAACTACTCCCAGAGCAAACTAGAACCTCTTACAAGCCCGTCCGCTCACACCGTCGATGTTTACGCCCAAATGATCATAGCTACAGAGGTATTCAGCTCGCCTTACCATTAGATCGACATATGGTGAGTAAGGTAAGTGCTAAAGCTGACTACACCGACGATCAGTGCTTAAACGACGCAAGCGGTCTACGGTGTTCGGGTTTCTCTCCCAGCCTACCCCAAGGACTTTCCTCCAGAGCAAATAACACCCCTAGCACCGCCCACATCTCGTCTCATACTCACCACTCATACAACCATCATCAACCCATATCCAATATTGTGATCATTATTAAAGTAAATATCACCTATGCTCGCGAACGATGAAGCAATTCACCTATGCATTGCTAAGCATTTCGATTTGACTTGTAACTTAGACATCAGCAACATACTCAAGGCAACAAAGAAAGAATGAACAATAAATCAAGGTAGAAGTAATGCATTCAACATAGGATCTACCCATTTGTACCCGATCTCAACTCGACACATACAAACATACATAAGCATAGTTCATCAATTTTAGGCTTCATTCAATAGAACAAAGGTGCAATATGCTTAGTTGTTTGCCTTGCTGTTCTTGGGTTTGCCTGACACTCCCCACACATAATTCATAGAAATGCAGGAGCCCGCTACCACCTTCCCTCACACCCACGTCATGCTTCGATTTTTTGTTCACTAAAGAAGAACACATGCAATGATGAGTATGAATGAAGTGCAAATATATATGCCACAAAAATGCATATGATGAAATGCCATAAAATTATGCCATATAAAGTATAAAAACATTATTTCTAGATAGAACAAGTCATAAGAAGACTATAAAAATTAGTTCCACCCATTTTGAGCTTGCGATGAATTAACGGTGAATTAATGAAGCTTTAACCTAATTAATAAATCTCAGAAATTTAATTACTAATTTAATGTCTGGGGCATTTTTAATAGGTAGATTAGGTTATGATGAAACCAACAAAATTAGTTTCATAATTTTTGAAGCTACAAAGAATTTATTATGAATTTTACAAGTTTCAGCTAATAGTAAACTGTACTGAAAACGGTTTTGCTGAGTTGACCGTGGTCAGACCGTCAACATGGGCGGTCAGACCATCGGGAGTCATGGTCAGACCATTAGAAATTGCGGTCAGACCGCCAGCGAATAGAGAGGTTTGGGTTCTAGCGGTCAGACCGGCCCAAAGGGCGGTTAGACTCCTAGAACGGCGGTCAGACCGCCAAGAAACGCGATCAGATGGTGGTGGGAACTTGGTGAGCTCGCTGGTGACCATGCCAGCGATTCTGGTGGCTTTTGGGGTGGGGATTTGGACCTAGAGCATCATCTTGACCCCCTCTATCACATAGGACCACACGCATAAGCCGAAATCGATCAAAACTTGGCTATTGCTACCAAAACATCAAGAACTCATGAACTTTAACCCTAGCTCGAAATTCTTAGATTTCGACCAACCAAATCATACACTCATGCCATGGGAGCCTAGGAGACTCACTCAAGACGTTTTGCCGAGGTTGGGGACCACTGGGTGAAGGAGGAAACGGAGGGAAATAAAAAAAAAACTCCAGTGTTCCATGTGCTTCAACCATGAACACCAAAAGATATCAAATTCGGCTCGAATCTTTCGGGAAAGAGCAAATGAATTGGAGAGATAGGAAGCTTATGAGCTAAGGATCGCGATGGTACCACACACTCACCTCGAATCCAAGTTCTTGTGGGCGGATTTGAGGGAGGAATAGAGAGAGTGTTTGAGAGGGAGAAAGGGGGCAGCAGCAGCTACTGCACGGGTGGGGGGTGTGGGGAGTGAGGGAGGGTGAGAGTGAGTGAGCTGCCCACTTGGAGAGAGGTGTGGGTGGTTGACCCACATGTGGGCCCCATTTGCTAGAGAAAGGAGGTATTTCCAATGCGATTTCTATTATTTTCTCTCTTAGATTAGTTTCTCTCATCCAAATGACTTTAAACGAATTGCTTTATAGTTAAAAAATAAAATCACACAAAATTAAATATAATGCTTAAGAAGTATAATTATGCTTAATTATGTGATTTCGGATTTGGGACGTGACAGGCCTGAGCCTTTTTTTTGTTGATTTTATCTCTTGCATCATCTTCATTTTCCTGATTTTAGTTAACATAATGCAACATGTGAGTACAATGTGTGTTATAGGGAATGCATAATTTTGATGCAGAAATTAGAGAGAGTAAATTTCCTGTATCTCGGTTGTTATAGATGCATGAGATCTTTTAACTGTAAGTGAAGTTGATAAAGATGGATTCCTTTCCTTGCATAATATAAAATAAAAGATTAGTGTTCATGCAAATTAAATTTTGAGTTATGTTGTGCATTGTTGCAGGATCTTACGATGTCTCTTCTATTTCCATTATGTCATCATCAATATACAAATTCGAGAAGCTCTGGGAACTTTCCTGTACATGATTTGAGTTGTGTAAATACTAATTGTATTTTATAAATTAAAAGGATAAAACTGAAAATGAAAGAAAAATGTACCTATATCTTAGGTTGTTTTGATTTTACTGGTATCACTGGAAGTTGATTTTTTCTGTATAGAAGAAGATGATCCTGACGATAGTGGTAAATTCTGTATATTTTCAGCTTGTCAGAATATTGGTACTGTTGCTTGTTTTCCAAACTGTTGTTTGATATGTATAACTTCAAAATATGGTTGGTCACTGTCGATGCTTTTTTTGCTGAAATCTTCACAATGATACTGCAATGCCCTTTTTACCTGAAGTTTATCTTATGCTCTTACAGTAGCGGCATTTAATACTGCAGTGATCACTACAATGCCGCTACTGTAAGAGCATACGATAAACTACAATGGTGAGAGTAAGGTTAGGAAACGATATGAACATAATGTTGTGTGTAACCTATCCAGTGAAGGTGGTTAGTGTGGCAGATAACAAATGAAGAAGAATGGTAGGATGTAGGAAGTAGTAAATGATCTACAAAAGAATTTATATACAAGTTTAAATTAGCTCTCAAGTCAGATTTACTATAATATATCAATGTTTGAGTATATGGCCAGACAGAAATGATGAACAAAACTTAGTTTCACATAAGTAAGATGGAACAATAATATATTGTGCGTAATTGCCTTCAAACACCCGTTCAAGTAATCATTTGAACATAACCAGCCAAAAACACCCATATGACAGGCCACATGCGCAAATTGGTCAACATGGACATGTTTTTTTACCTCAGTGATGTTTCTATGACACTTGGTGTGTAGCCCAAAGTTTTTCAGACTTCAGCGTAATATTGCAGACTCTGCAGATGGGCTGATCATATTCATTATACCTGCATGAATTATGCAATTTTTAGATGTCATATTTTAATTGTTTCGTAATGGTTCATACTTATATTGCTTGATTAAGATCCTGGTGCTTTCAGACCTCCAGATTAAGGGGTAAAACACAAATGTCGTTTCTAATTATAACTTACAAATAGTTATAATTAGAAACGACAACTCGCCTGCCCGTCCTGTCCCGTCCAAGCCCCTGTTACCAACAACTCGCCCTACGGTATCTACGCCAAGCACGCCGCCACCTTGGCCGCGGTTGCACCGCAACCGGCTACTGTGGAGGCGCTCAGGCTAGGGACAACCGGGGACAAAGCTGCACATCTCCAACTGGGGAAAAAGTCAGTATTGGTTCAGTCTTATGTGCTACATGAAGGACAGGTGCTGATGGTCGTGTCCTCCTTCCTGCTTTCATGAATCCTTGATTAACTGACGAGGCCACTGACGTTCCTTTTAGCTGGAAATTTGATGAAAAACCAGACGATGAGACCGAATTAGATTAGTATTTCATGCTAATTTGCTCTAACCAGTAGACAGTTGTTTCAAATTACAGTCCGACTCTATGAATTAATAATTTACACTGTCATGGTATGGCCCCTTACACATTGCGAAGCTATATTATCATATAATTTTTTTTATTTGAGTGGATTCCAGTATCTTGCATTATTATTCTTCTATTCTATAAAGGTTGTGCCGAGGGAAGTGGCATAGGGGAGGTGGAGCCAGAGGACCAGATCCAGGTCAGTCGGATCACGATTGAGGAAGAGGACCTGTCCGACGGCATGAGCTGCTGCAGCGTAATCCGACGGTTGGCTTTTTTTTTTCTGACGTGGATAGCCTAGGAAACTTCAAATGCGACCACATTTAGATAAGATAAGATTATATCCATGTACTTTGAAGCCACGACGATACTATTGACATAACTTGCAAGCAAGATCATGCTCCGGCTAAAGCTTCTTCCTCTCTTTTCTTCTGTTTGTTAGGGGATGGTCAATTTTCAATAAGGGCTGTTCATTGGCACAATCATGCATCAGACAAGGGAATAATTTGACAATGACCGGTTGAAAAACTAGCCAGCCTAACCTAACAACTTTATATACAAGATAAGAGAATCTTCACATTTTTTCCTTAAATATAAAACAATCTCTCTCTCTCTCTCTCTCTCTCTCTCTCTCTCTCTCTCTCTCTCTCTCTCTCTTGATGATTTTATTTTCCTTCTTAATTTATTATGCAAATGAAACTAAATTCTTGACTACAATCATAATATGTCGATATGTTTCAGTAGTTTAAATCATGTTATAATATTATTTTTCCTCAACAAACCTGTTTGTCATACGTACTCAACTTGGTATTGGAACAGCACAATAGCACATATTTAAAGTTTGAGATGTTCAAACAGTTCTAGGGAGAGGTACTCTCACAAATGACAAATCTTGTGAGCCAACGCGGTGTTGATCTCAAACATGACGACCTGCATGTGGAGAATAAACTACTCCAGTATATATCCAAGTCAAACAATGAGCTGGCAACCTGAAATAGTTGTCCTCGTGTCAACAATACTCTTTTTGAATTCTCAGGCTCCTGCATGCAGCCTCATCGATCTCAAAGCATATCTGACATCCATTAGTTGCATGCATGCATATATCACAGACCATAGATCCATAAAGAGTCCTCTCCATATATAGGCTGAAACCGGCCTACATATAGAGCCGATCTATAGATGACATGTATGTGCCAGAGTGAGAAGAGATCGATGGAGGAAATGAGCAAATGGCACACTACCACTACCTCAACTACTACACAGCACGGCGATCGACATGCAGACGCACCTCTCTCTCTCTCTCTCTCTCTCTCTCTCTCTCTCTCTCCTCTCAAATGAGAGCCTGGGAAGCTATTTAGAGAGAGAAAGCTACGTGATTGGCTGCATGGACGGTGGCTACGCTAGAAGCATCCATCCACCAAAAGTCTACGCCCTACGTACGTGCGCTAGATTGGGGCTTACACTACAACTCTACATGGAAGGAAAGAGAGAGAAGACGAGTGACGATCTACGGGCTAGCTTGCTAGCTACACTCAGCATGATGTATATCCTGAAAAATGTATTTACTCACCGAGACGATGGCTGAAGCTGCAATCAATCCCCTTGCCGTGCCGTTCACCGTCGCATTCACGGTGGCGTGCCTATCGAGCCAATGTTGGTGGTGATCGGCGGGTGCACGTCGAGCTCCTGAGCCATGAGACCTTGACCACAGGCGAGAACGATGACCGGAGGCCACTCTCGGGAGAGAAAAGGGGGCCTAAGATTGTGGCCTGTCGAAGTGTTTGGTGTGTGTTTTGCTGGAAGAAGGAAAGAATATGCGCATGAAGGACTAGCAAGCACTAGCACAGTAGCACTTATGGCTATGTGAAATGGCAATCTTCAATCCATGAAATATATCCAGTGCTCTGTCCCTTCACTTCTCAAAATACTAAGAGCATGTCAAGAAACAAATAATTGCTCTAGGAAAGTTAGGATTCACTACATCAAAACACATCATCAGTGCCGATTCAAAATCATCATCAGTGACGGATTTTAAACCGACACTGATTACTCGGCACTGATAGTCACTGACTATCAGTGCCGGGTATGAAACCGGTACTAAAAATCACTATCAGTGCCGGTTGGTGGCTTCAACCGGCACTGATAGTTGATCTCGATTCAATATTTTTTGAGCCGAAAAAAGTTTTAATTTTTTTTTACCTATACACCTGACCAGAGGCTACCCACCCAACCACGCCTAATATTCGTAAAGTCACATGATATTCGCTCGTATACAGTAACAAAGACTCGAACACAGGATCTCACAGCCTGTGTGTACATATGACTCCTCTAACCATCTCAGCTATCGTCCGTTCGTGAGTATAGTAGCAAATTATTTTGACATCTTCTGACCGAACATTTGAATAGCTATTTGGATATCTAAATGATCTCAAATAAAAAAAAGTGATCAACTACAAAGTTGTAGATCTCGTCGAGAGCTACAATTTTCATATAATGTTTTTCCCTATCTGACTTCGTGTCAAAAAGTTATGAATTTTTTAATGTGAGCTAGCATCAACAACTACTGCAACTTTATTATAATTATTTGGGCATTTAAATGACCTCAAATTAAAAAGTTTTCAACTACAAAGTTGTATATCTCATCGATAGCTATAATTTTTATACAAATTTTTCCCGATCCAACTTTGTATGAAAAAGTTATGAATTTTTTAAGATGAACTGTTACAGTAACAATTATCAGTGCCGGTTTGTAACTAGAACCGGCACTGATACTGATTATCAGTGCCGATTCGTGGTTAGAACTGGTACTGATACAATCACTATCAGTACCGATTTGTATGCCGATATATCAGTACTGGTTCTAACCAAGAACCGACAATGATAATAACTATTAGTGCCAGTTCTTATCTTCTTAACTGTTTTTCACGCGCGAGAGTTTAAGAACCGGCACCAATACGTCTTTAGTACCGATTACTGTCGAATCGACACTGATATTACGCTACATATACGGTGTTCTGTAGTATTAGTTAATTTTCGACCAAATCCTATCGACTTAGACCAATATACCGTATCCAAACAGGCCTTAAGAGAACGTTTAGGCTTTCAATGATAAATAACTAAATCCTAACTGTTCAGAAATTTCATCATTTTCAATTGCATCTCTACTTGCCACTATTAGTGCAGTGCTATCACCAGTTTATGAAACGAGACTTTCAGATGGTTTTTCATCGTCATATCATATGAAATCTTTAGTTTACCCCATCAGCACCGCATCCCTCCGCTACTGTTACATGCTATTTCACACTATGTGAAAAAATTTATGGGTGACAGGTAAAAATATCCCTCTTAGGTGACGGGTACGGGAGTTTATGGGTGACGGGTAATAATAACCCTCTTGGGTGATGGGATCTGTCACCCAAAATGCGTCACTGATGACTAGTCATTGGTAACGGGTAAGGACTCGTCACCAATGATATCATCAGTGACGGATAATCACCTATGAGCGTTTCTCATAAGCTGGGTAACTAGGTTACCCGTTACTTATGTGTATGTTACCCTATGGAAATATTCTGTTTTCAGGCTACATCCTGGAGTGTAGCTAGGATTTAGCAGTCATCTTCTCCCTGCAAACAACAGCAACACACCCAAATTTATATCGACAAACATGCATATAAAAACTCGCTTCATCACATAATCGCAAAGTTTACAAAGTTCCAATCAATTTATTACAGAATCACAAATGTTATAAGGTTCCAATAAACTCATATTACATATATAAGACCTCATAACCTAGGGATTCTATAGTGGAACTCGCCGTGTGGGCTTATGACTTCAGCCACCAAGAACTCTGCGATCCGTCGTCGAATCTCCGGAATTGCACTGTCGTTGAAAAAAAGAACATCAAGTTCCTGAATAATTTGACGCGTAACCAATATCATGTTATCATAGAATTAAACTAATTACTGAAATTAGTTATGAATAATCTCATATTGAACTTACATCGGAGGATTTAATATCCTTCATGTTGAGCGTGCGGAGCATGCTCTACGCAACATAGAATCCGCAGGTGTTGCTCGGTGATTGTTGGTAGTACTGCTGGAAAGAAAATTTAGTGTTAGATAAAAAGGAAAAAAAACAGCAACGAAGAGCATTTGGTATTCTATTATGTAGCATTTACCACGAACCTGATCTTGTGTGTTAGTCTGTGGTTGGCTTTCGCGTCATAGTCAGGCTGAACTCGAATGTACTTGTCAAAAGTCCTGCATAATGATGGATCGATTAGGGAGCATTTAAATGTTAGAAAAGTTAAATATGTAAACTAAGTCAGGCAGAACTTATGCGTCGAGCATTCCTTTTACAGCACTGTAATCACGCTCTCCAGGTTTGCCTTTTCGTCCTACTGGTCTAACGAGTTGAGGTAGAACACCAAGTCCCACTTGAGGTGAATGACCAGTAAGATTCAATGGCCATCGGTGTTGTGGGCGCCCATCAGGTACTGCATTTTGGAATATTGTTACATTGCCCTGACAACATGGTCCATAGTGTAATCAGTGTGAAGTTGGATGATCGATACTGTAATGGCCTCAAGGTCAAGGCATGCGATGGAATCCTTATTCTTATTTGTTTCTTTCATCAAGTGTCTACAGATAACAACATAGATAGATTCAAAATTTAGTGGTATTAATTAATGAATATTCAATTTCAAGGGACTTACAATGTGAAGATCCGTAATAACGAAACGTCTAGGCCATCAAGATTGAAGAGGTCGTATAAGTCATTGAAACCCACAATGAAGTAGTCATCATCATTACTTAAGAGGTGTCGTTGTTTGTACTGTACGACTATGGATGTGGCATTGCTGTCGCTAGAAGCCTGCATGTAGTAATTATGCAGGTCGACACATGCTTGTCCCGCCCTTGCTAGGCCATCTACCGTCATCATGGGCTTCCTATATTGAAATTTAATGTTGGCACTAGTCCACACTGCTCCAATGTCTGTGGACTTCTTCGTCAGTACAATGGCCTTTGACATCTTCGGCAGGTTCTTCTTAGAGCCTTTCTTCTCAGCTCCCTTTTTCTTCTTCTTTGGGCTCTTTGGGGCGATGGAATTGGTTGTGGAAGCGAGACTGCCAGATGCGGAGGAGAAGGTAGTGAAGCTTCCTTCTTTGGAAGTGAGGGGCGTGGTAGCGGTGTACTTGGAGCTCGTCCAGACTAGGATACACTGGAGACAACAATGTTGCCCCTCTTCTACTGGATCCTTTGACGAAGAGTTTCTCCCAGAGTTATGACTTGATCTTTGGAGGGGGGGGGGGCTCCAACACGTGATCGGTGGCATTGCTATGTACCATGTCCACCGTAACCACGACATAGCCTGCACGTATCGAGACCGTATGTAAGATGAGGACGCCTGGAAGCACTTGACCCCTTGCAACCTCGATGTGATACCCGCTAGGCCTGATTACAAGGCTACAGGGTGTGAGCCCTTCTAGCAGGTCAATAGTATCTGGCTCAGTCATGGTAGCAACTACTTGTTGATCGACCTCCTTGGAGGCGTAGCTACTCTTCCCTGCAGCTCTAGGACTAGCTTCTGCTGGGATGAAAATATCTATTCCCTTTGCTACAAGTTGGTCTATGATGTTTGCGTAAACTTTCTAGGTGATATCCTGTGTCAATGTCTGTGTCAATGCATCCACATCCATTGAAGGCCACTTTGTCTTCTCGTACATCCTGAGGTCTTCGGGAAAGCCGTATTTCCAGCCTTGAGAACTTGACATGCCTCGCACTCAACCTGGGTGCTTCGGGTTTCCCAGCGCTGTTGAGAGAACATCATGTTCCCTAACCCCGGTGAAAGAACCTTGGCTGGTATAGCTTTTTTGGACAAATATTTGAAAATGAGTGTTTGATAGGGTAAGATCTTGACTTGAACTAGTCCAAACATTTGTTTTTGTTGTGTGTTTATTTGAAGTTTGGACTCGGTGAGATATTTTAGTTCATAAGAATGTTTCTCTTCTCACCGGATGGTCTGGTGTTCCCTGCTTTCTTCTAAGCGGATCATCCGGTGCTCAGTACTCTATCAGATCTGCAGTATCCCTGGAAAAAGGTTTGACATTTGCTCAAAGTTCTTCACCGAACCTTCCAGCGTTTGAATATCGATTTTGGTTTAGTTTGGAAAGTGTTCTGGAAATATTTGTCTGGCGTAACTAAAGGGATCGGTGACATCCTAAGAGGGGGTGAATTAGGACACTTAGAACTATTTTGGCTCTGAAAACAACACAAGGTAAACCTATATCAAGTTCTATCTAAATGTGCTCTAGGTTTATCTAGTGTGTCTACTCTACTAATCAAAGCATTTGCAACCTATCTAAGAAGGTAAATTGCAAGATTGTAAATGCGGAAATATAAATAAGGTAGAGAGAGCAAACTCGGCATAAGGATTTTTCTCGGGGTATCGATGGCATGAATGCCACCCCTAGTCCACGTTGGAGCTCCACCAAGGATATGCCCCCGGTCGGCACCCGATCACAACTCTTGAGCCATAAAATCACAAAGAAAAAGCCTCCACACAGATGAGCCACCATGCCACCAAGGCAAGGTCTCACCACTAGCCTCTCTTCCAGTTTCTTGCCAACGTGATCACTTCGGAGCTTGAGCCAGCAAGCCAAGGGTCTCCATATCCCCGCACAATCGCCTTGCTGCCGCTCCACAACAAGTTGGAGGGTCAACAAGCTTGCCAGCGAATCACAAGACTCCAAGGTGCCAGCGAATCACAAGACTCCAAGGTGCCAGCGTACCACTTGGTACAGGGTTGGATCACTACTTGATCCACTCTCTAAGCATCAATCACCTAGCAACACTCTCTCTAGGCCTATAAGCACTAATCACTCACTACTATTGTGCTTAATTATCTTGGACAATCACTTTAAGCACTTTGGTGGCTTGAATGTCTTCTCAAGTGTACATGAACTTCTCTGAACTCCAGCAGCACGCCACTACTTCAAATGACTGAGTGGAGGGGTATTTATAGTCTCAAACCCACTAGCCGTTAACCCAACGGCTCAGAAAAGTTGTTAACACCGGATGATCCGATGAGAACAATAGTACTAACACCGGATCATTTGGTGAGTACACTCTCACAAACTAGCTGTTGGAACCCCACTCTAGCCTCTATGAACACCAGATACATCGGTGTATACTTCATCTCCATCACCAGACTATTCGGTGAGTTATCCTGAGCCATCCGAGCCTTTCCTTCTTCTCGGTGTAAATTGCTCCGGTGTAAGCATCCAGTGCACATCACTTTATCACCGGACTATCTGGTGAGTTTACTTTAGCCAACCAAGCCAATGCAACCCTCTCTGGAAATAATGATCCGGTGTGCAGAACCTTCATTACCGGACCATCCGATACGTTGAACTTCTTTCTGCCTCTTTGCATTGTTCATTGTCCGGTGTGTGCGGCACTTTGATCACTGGACTAACATGTTTGTCAAGAATATATGTTAGCATGTCTCATGGATACAATACATGAAGAAGCCACTATAGTCAGGACAAAGTTGGACTGAATTGGAGAAATCCTAGGAAGATTAGATCACCGGACCATCTGGTGCTTTGATCTTTAACTTCAATGGCTGCAACCTTCTCTGGATAAAATACTCTGGTTTTATCTTCTCTGATCACTGGACATTCCGGTGAGGTCTTTAGGCCTCTCTCTCCTTTGCCAAATATGTTCCGATGAGTTCAACACCCAGAGCACTGGACCATCTGGTGAGGCAAATCTTCTAGGATTTCTCCAATTCGGTCCAACTTTGTCCCGGCTTCGATGGCTTCTTTATGTATTGTATCCATGAGACCTACTAATATGTATTCTTGACAAACATGTTAGTCCCATTGACTATGTTTTCATTAATCACCAAAATCACAATCATGGACTAATAGATGATACCAAATGTAAAGATCATAACCAATTCACCAAAATCTCCATTTCATCTTCTTTATGTTGGCCATTTTCGCTACAATCTCCCTATTTTTGGTGATTGATGACAACATAACCAAAGCAAGTGGAAAATAATAAATGATACCAAATATAAATATCATAAGTGAGCACAAAGTCTTACCACATTTCTTGAATGCATGTTCTTACCACTTAGTCCCCCTTTGTTGTGGCTCTCCCTTTCTCCATTACCACTATCTCTCTTAAACGACCTATGCAAGAGCTTCTCTTTTGTCAATCTAGACGCCTAGCATCTTTTCTTCTCTCCCTTTGTCAACTTTGGTATTCCTAGATGTCTTTGCTTATTGCTACAATCTCCTCGCATTGTTCATCTTGCTTTGGTCATCAAACTTCTCCCCCTTTCTCAACAATCTTCTAAAAAGGACTATAAACACATGTTGAACTCAAGGAAAAAATATTAGAGCGCATGGGAGAGAGCTTCACAAATCATGATCCAATAAAAGGACTCCAATTGTATAGATATCACTACAAATGAAAGATTTCAATTGCAGTCTATGAAAGCACATAAATCATAATTTATGAAACTCATATTATATAGTCTAAACTCCCCCTATATGTGTGTATATATATGATGAGAAAGAAACATATACACAACTAGATAATATATCAAGATAGGAAGTTTAAGCTATATTATGCATAGAGGTACCTTAAATGAATAAAATATTTGACAATGATGCCAATTGAAGCATTTCATCATTGCATACCTCCGATGACATGTTGATTGTTCCATGAGACTACAGAAGATGTCACTAGAAACACATGTTAGTCTCAAAATCACAACCTATAGGATATACTCCCCCTAAATGTGTGCGTACAAGTATTGAATACTTGTGAGATATATGTGCACTTATTATTGATAACAATGAGGATTTATCCTATAGATTGGATCATGGCACATTAAAGATACCAATTGTAAAAACTAGTGTCATGTAAAGAACCTACAACTAATAAACCATGTAGGTTGCTCATGGGTTATAGATAAACACAAGCAACCTACTATATGAAAATGTACACTAGGCATTGCAATAAATTGAAAAAAGTATATGCAATCCTAGAAGGCAAATGATCTAGATGCAAAACAAAAACGTATGAACATAAGTCTAGCTACCATTTACCTCTTTTATCTTTGGATGGGGATTTGAGTATGTGATTATCAAGATCTTCATCAATGCGCCCATCTTGTATACTTGGCTTCTTTGCTTGAATCTTCACTTCCTTTTGTAAGCCAAACCTCCAAATCCCCAAGTCGACTTGTGCTTCAAGTCTTCTTTGGAACCCAAACCGATTGGGGCCCCTTCATGTTAGTGATGACTTCCTTGGGCACCCAAATAGGTTGTTTCCACCTCCAATCCTTTCTTCCAACTATGTGTGCAACCACCATGCCATTTTCCTTTTTCTTGAGCTTGTAGTGGTTGCTCTTGATCTTGATCTTGTAGTTGGGCTTGGTGTAGAGGTTGGAGGTCTTGTTGGAGAGGTTCGCCATCTTCTTATTCTCCTTGGTATCCTTCTTGTCTTGCTTGCATTGGAAGGACTTGCGGCCTTCTTAATGGCATTTGAAGCATATCACGGTTGACCCCTCCGCAAGCTTCTTCACTATGGTAGCACGGTTATCTTAAGAAGGTTGGACACGCTCTTTTCCCTTTAATCTTGCCAAGTCCTTCTTGAGCTTCTCCACTTCTTGCTTAAACTCATCATTCTCTTGTGTATTGAGATTATTAGATGATTCTACAACCACATTCTCGATGAATTTCTCATTACAAAGGGGTGAGCATGATATATCAATTAAATCATTGCAAGAAGTAGACGCATCTACCTTAGGATTGAAATGAAATAGAGACGTAGATTGCTTCAAAGGGACCTTAGTTTGAGATTCAATGCACTCAAATTTAGATTTAAGCTCTTCATGCTCCTTATTTAGCAAATTGAATTTTCACAATAATTGTTCATAATTATAAACAAAGGTAGTATGAATGTCATTAAGTGCATTGAATTTCTTAAGCTCTTTTGATTGTTTTTAAGGACTCTTTGTTGCTCATTGATCAAATGAAGGAGTTCATCATAGGAGGGAGAATCCTCAGTAGATTCATCATCACTTACATCGCTATCCATACGTTTGGCCAGAAGGCACTTGTGATATGACTTGTGCGATGACGACTTATGTGATGACGACCTTGATGAAGAGCTTTTCTTGGAGGAGAGGATGGTGAAGCTTTCATCACTTGAGCTTGACTCTTCATCGTCGCTCACCCATCTCTCTATGTTTGTGAATGCCTTGGCTCTTTCCTTTGTCTCCCTATTCTTGAACCTGATCTTCTTCTCCTTCTTGATGTGATCAATTGTGTTGAGCAAGTCTTTAATGGAGATAGGATGATCAACCTTGGTATTAATCATCTTCATGTTCTTATCTAACTTTGAGATGAGCTGGCGACTTTGGGATCCATCTCTTCATTGCTTGAGGTGCTTTGCTCATCTTCTTCATAGCTCTCTTTATCTTGATCACCATTATCTTCACTTGAGCTTGACTCTTGCTATTGTCTTCTCATCCTTGCCTTCATGTGTTGGCACTGATCTTGTTTGCTTGTGAGAGCAAGGTTCTTAGTGTCGGATGAGGAAGAAGCTTCCACTCCCATGCTCATTATCATCTCATGGGAGGTGATCTTGCCGAGCACTTGACTTAGAGTCATCTTTTTGATGTCATTGTTGTCGTAGATGATGGAGACTATCAACTTGTACTTAGGAAGAAGAACTTGAAGTATTCTTGTCACCACTTGATCATCTTCAATTGGTGTCAAACCTAACCCATTGATCTCATTAACAAGAATGTTCAAATGAGAATTCATTTCATTAGCACTTTCATGGGATAGTTGCTTGATGCCATTGAGCTTAGTAACAAGAACATGATATTTCTCATTGCGCACATCCTTTGTGCCTTCATGTATTTCAATGAGACTAATCCAAACATCATGTGCATTGGTGAGAGAATGAACATGATTAAAAGCATCAACACATATAGATGATAAAAGGATACTCTTGGCCAATGCATCTAATTGTCTCTCCTTGTTGGTGATGCGAGGTCTCATCCCATCCTCGGTGACTCTCCAAACATGCAACCCTTGGATTGCAAATAACAAGTCATTAGAATTTTTCATCAGGGAAAACTTGTGCCATCGAAAAATGGAGCACTATAGGAATCCATTCCAACCCCGAACATCACAACTCACTAGGCAGTGAAGCCTAACCGATCACAATGAGACTAAGGCTCAAATGCCACTTGAATTGGTGAAATCTTGTGCAAGGTGTGAAGCTCTAACAGAAATTGTATAGCTAGATGTGAGCTCTAGATCTGATACCAATTGAAGTGATCGGTGACGTCCTAATAGCCCTAGCTCTAATACCAATTGAAGTTCAGCAGCCTAAAAAAAGAAGACAAAGGCACATAAGGAATAGGATCGAGTGATAGCTATTGCAGATGCATCTGATACTCAGCGAGGTTTTCAAATCAGAGATAGTTCTCAGCCGTGTCAGTCCACCCACACTCAATCTGTCATGGGTGTGGGCTCGACGCCTTTCGGCCAGTGAGCAGCCGGAAGTGGGCTCGTGAAGAGCTAGCGACAAAGGAGGAGGAGTAGACAGAGTAGCCTCAGGCATAGTCAGATGTTCGTTTGCGTAACTTGACGTCTTTCAAGTGACCAAATATCAAGAAACTGAGGTTTGTGCTAGTTCAAGAGTGGTTTACCCTGCAGAGTGATGAGGGGGTGAATCCCAGGTTCTGGGCTCTTCTACAGGACAGCTTTCACATGTTTTACTTGAGGAGTAGGGTCAGTTTGAGCAAGCACAAGACGCTCAATTGGCATTACATGCAGTTGGCTGCAGGAGGAGTGAACATGAGATAACACTTTGATGCCTTCCCTTGATTATCAGCTCTGCTCACGGATGTGAATAGATATGTTAAGGAGTGGGTCAAAGTTTTCTATGACATAGTTTGGATCTCATAGGAGAGGGATTTTATTCAGTTGATGTTTCAAGGAGAGCAGTTCAGACTCTATAGGACCAACATCTTGGTAGTGTTAGAGGTTCAGGTGAGTTCCAGGAACCTTCACGAGGTTGTTTACCCAGACGCCACTCCCCCATGTTGTGCTCTTCTTGGACAAATCTTTTCGGCAGATGATGAGATCGGTCCTTTGTTCCAATAGCCCATCGTCCTAGGTTCACCTTGTTTGCTAGACATGCTCACACCTGAGGTGAAGACTATTCATAAGGCCATTAGACGGAATTTGCTGCCTAGGATTAGATATGCAGAGTCAATCACCAGTTTACAGCAGTGGCTGATCGTTTCCATTCTCACTCACCAGTAGTTTGACATTGTAGATCTTCTTCTTTGTCAGATAGAGGATGTGATAGCTGATGGGATGACCATTGTTCAGTAGTCGTTTGAACATTTCATTTCGCATATGCTTGCTCACTCGATCAGGTTTCCTGAGTTTCTTTAGACCTACGAGCAGCCTCCCACTCACTTCGGGCAGTACTCACCTAGTGCACCTTCAGACAGACGTCGTGGTCAGCGTGCCATGCTTCACACTCAGGAGCAGATTCTAGTTGATGAGAGAGAGAAGGTAGCTATTGAGGATCAGGTCCTAGCTGAGGCCAAGGCAGAGTTATCACATGCCTTCTTTTATGTGGACAATGTCTCGGATTCTGATAACGTTGAGTTCTTCCAGCTAGTCGCTAGGTCACACAACGCCGAGGCAGGATGATCTTTTCATGTAGTACCACAGCCTTCAATACCTAAGACGACACCTCCAGTAGCTCCTGCTACATCACTTTTAGAGTTGATAGCTATACTCCAGCAGTTGCAGCAGCAGCAGGCCATTCAGGCACAGACACTGGCCATTCAGGCCGAGACGCAGAGACGTCATGAGGAGGCTTAGGCAAAGCTTCAGGCAGATCTTGTGCGCCAGTAGGAGAAACAGATGGTGCTCACGCAGTCTCTTCAGCAGCAACAGGCTATGTTTGCAATACTTTATTCCAATAGAGAGAACAACGATAGGATGTTCAGTTTCATCTTAGGTTGTTTGGGATCTCTGTTTCAGGCTTCAGGCCTTTAGATGTCGGCTACACCTCGAGCACCTAATCCAGCCCCAAATCCTCTCCCATGAACTGTCAGTGTTCTTTTGGTACTCCGGTGTCAGGCTTCCCGCTCTCAGCACTCTTCTCCACCAAAGTATTCTCTCAGCTTGTCGGGACTTTTGAGAGACCAGTGTTTACTCCTTTGACCACTGGGCCTCTCAGTTTCAGGGACTCATCGCAGCTGACCATCCCTGTTTAGCAATTGCCAGTTGTGCCTCCCACTATCTCACAGTCTATGTTTGATGAGATAGATCATACGCTTCGAGCAGTGCAGAGCCAGATCATTTAGGAGATGGTAGCTCAGGGTCACAGTACATCTAGCTCTAACCCTCGTCTTGATGCAGTGTCATCAGACATTCCTACTCCGTCCGTCTCTGTTCATCCTTCAGCATGATCCCTCTCTCATGCCATTGGCGCTGCTGCTATCAAGCTCGATTCTTCCGCATCCAACTCTGAGTCAGATTTTAGCTCTCAGTTCATGGCGTAGCCTTCTTCAGCAGTGTCTTCTCCTCCATCTCCTCCGACCACAGGTGTTTAGTTGTGCTCTCTTTTTTGTGCTTAGATGCCAAAGGGGGGGAGTGTTTAAGAGTCCTAGGGGAGAGAGTGTTATAGTTAGGGGGAGTCCTAGTTTCAAGGGGAGCTTGGGTAGTTAGGTTTGGTATATTGGATCTTATTGGATTTTGATGTAATGACATGCTATTTGGCTCTCTCTATTGATGTTTTTTGCTTGTCATCACATTGTGTTCCCTTTCATGCTTGTTAATTCATTTTCACCTAGCATGATAGGTTGTTGTAGTGCTAGGCTTTCTCTTGCTTAATAGTTATATGCCGTTAATTTCCTAGTATGATAGGGTGTACTTCAATTCATATCTTTATCTTCTTATTTGTGTTGTCATTAATCACCAAAAGGTGGAGATTGTAGCACCTAGGCCCTTAGGTAAGTGGTAAGTGTTTCGGTGATTAATGACAACCATATCATTGTGACTAACAAGTTTATTTTGAAGGGTATCAAAAATTTAGTTCACAATGATGCTTGGGCAATCTTGGTCCCTAAAATTAATTTCATGGATGATCAAAGGATATGAGCATCAAGATTAAGGATCTTCTAGTTCTAAGTATCACAAGGAGATAAAGAACACTTAGAGTAGAATAAATTCTCATTTTAGTTCTTTGATTGTTCTATAAAGAAGGGCTAAGAGTAGTGTAGGAACGAGAATGACGACTAGAGGGGAGTGAATAGGTGTCTCACCAATTTCTTTCGAAACGGATGGCCTTCTTCTATTTTTTCACCCAACACACCTCAAAACAAAGCAGATGGAAAAACCAGAGAGAATCAAGTTGCTATGGAAATCTCCCATGAAACACATGGCTCTCATGGATGTATATGAACCCTAGGTTCCATTGACACTCATCCCAGGAGTTATCGAAACAAAAAGATAGCAACTTATAGAAGAAACCTTTGCTCCAAAGTGAAGACAACCGGAAGAAGAAGTTCTCAGAGTTGATAATCTAGAGACAAGTGAATTCAAGACCCACTTGTATATGTTTGTATGTGTTGGAGCAAGAGTTCATCTTGCCCCAGCAAGTACGGCAAGAGTTTCTTCTAAGGAGGAGACTCAAGCTTGGAGATGAAGTTTAAGAGGAAGGAACACCACGAATGTATTGATGGTAGAAAAAATAGATCGCTCTAAGAGGAGCATCACAGCGAGACTTGGTGTGTTTTCACCTTTGTGTCTCTTTTGCTATCTTGCCCCTTCCCTGCCCAGAGGACCATGGCCTCCTATTTATAGGGTCGTGTGTAGCTTGACGTACAAGTTATCATAATGTACAAATATCTGGGATATGACCGAATTACTGGGCCTTATCCCGGATAACTACTTTCTACCCGATCGATGGAGATAAATATCCACTATAGTAACTATCGTGGTGCCTGCCCCCTGGAGTGCGGCAAGCTGGTCGCCGATTGCGGCCCGGTGCTGCACTGTCAGGGGTATCAGGATAGCCTTCATCACGCCGGGGTGTCAGAGCGGCGTCCATTAGCCTAGGCCTTTAATGCCGGTCACTTCCTTGTAGGCAAAGCACGACCGGTGCTCCCCTTCCAGCAGATCTTTCCTAAGGCCTGCTGACTCACCTTGCTGTCTTCGGGAAGGCAGCCCGAGCAGCCAGAGGCGGGGGCCTCGGGCGGGAAGCAGGACTTCGGAAGGCCGGGGCTTTAGAAGGCCGAAGCTTCAGGGGACCGAGGCTTCGGGAGGTCGTATTTTTGGGAGGCTTCGGGAGACCGAGCCAACTGAGCCAAGGGAAGGCTTCGCAGATACGAAGGGGTACCATGAAGGGAGCTGATTACTTCGGAGGTCGAGCCTTTTAACTGAGGGTCCGGAGATCAAGGCTCTGGAGGGACTTGGATGGTAATCTTCAACCATTATCCTTAGGCTGGTTTATTTTTCCCCCAACAGTATGGTAATTTTATGCCTCTAGCAGCAAGAAGAACAACTTCAGAAGGTAGGAAAATCTCAGCTCACCAACCAAAACGAAAATCACAATTAAAAAGGAAAAACTCGTAACAAAGCAAGAGAGCCAATAGAAGGAAACTAGAAGTAGATGAACACAAGCATCCGAGGAAACATGCACTTCATTTTTGGCAAAGGCCAGTCCTCTTTTAAGCAGATTACAAGGTATTTTTCTCACAAAAAGCTCTCACCTATTACAAAGACTAAGCTCTCCTCTCTCCTTTCCTCTAAAACCTAGCACTCAAAGCTCAAATGGCTGGCTCATCCTTCCCACACAGCCCTACCCCTCTATTTATAGAACGTAGCTTAGCCCTTAAGCTTCCTTATTCCCAAAATACCCCTCTCTTCAAATGGCCTCCTACCTACCATTTGGGCATTTTGGTCTATTTTTTGCTCCATCCATCAAACGGCCACGATGCCTTCACGACTTAGCTTTGCCACGACAAAAGCTTCACGATGATGCCTCGTGCCCTCCATCATTCCACGGTTTTGAGGTCAAACCGTGAAACGGCCTCACACACTTCTCAAAGAGTGACTTGCTGCCACTTGCTTTCACCTCAGGCACGTATCCCAATATCGACATGTATACTACATCTTATGATCTTGACCTCTGGCAAATTTCTCCTACTCCCGATCCCTCATGCCGCCTTGTCACTTGCATTGACATCTCCTTCACTTGACTTCGTCAACACGCCATATTCATCCTTCTTTCTATGCTTTTCTTGACCTCAAAGTGCACACCTAGGATCACCCTAGACTCCACCGAGCCCCCTAGATCATCCGGCACCAAGCATCCCGCTTGGCCCCGATCATTACGGTCTTGCAACCTCTCTGCAAGAAAAGCTCCGGCAAAGCATCCGACGTTAATCCCTTTGAACACTGGACCATCTGGCAAGTACAAGTTCACCACAGCCTATCTGCAACCTCTCTGCAAGAGAATCACGGGCATTCACTTGACTCTATCGCTGGACCATCCGGTGTACACTACAATCTTTGCCTCTGGGATGAAATACACTAGCGTGTAGATTTGCCTATCATCAGTGTGTACATTCTTGCCAAAACTCATTTTGCAGTCTCTTTGCAATACATAGTCCGGTGTTCTATTCACTTTATTGCCGGATCATCCGGCGTGTACTTCAACTTTTGCTTCTGATCTGAAAAGCTCCAGCGTGTTCGTCGTTGAGTCCAAGAAAATTGTACACGTTCAATGATCTGACGCTTGGGATTTTGTACATGCCAGAGGGTCAGATGAGGTTCACGCTGGAGCTTTTCAAGGTACATTTTAACTTGGTTTCTCAAGTAGTAGCTTGAGGTAGTTGAGTCTAGACTTGTTAGATGCACACTTGTTAAATTCTAGCACTAGGTAGCTCAGAGAAGCCCAAGGATAAGTTGTCGAGAAGATAGAACTCAAGAACGTTTGAATTGGACCAGTTTAGAAAAGATTACAAACGTCGAATGGTCTGGCACTCTGCAAATTGTACTCGCCAGAGTGTTTTGACTCAGTAGAGATGGTTCAAGTCTACACGCTGGATGGTCTAGCATTGAGGTTGAAACACGCGGGAGCATTCGTACAAAATTTAAATTTCTACATAAGAAGTGGTTGTACACGCCGGATGGTCCAGCATGTGACTTCAACGAAGAAATTTTTCCCGAGAAGATGTAATCAGTCGGTTTGGCGTGGTTGTGCATGCCAGATGGTCTGGCGTATGAACAGGAGGCTTCGCCGGAGTATTTCAAAACAGTAACGGCTTGTGACAAGCTGGTATTGCCTAGCTTTTCGAATAAGTACACGCTAGATGGTTCGGTGTATGTGAGAAGGTGCAAGCCTGATCATCCAGCATTCATAGGAAACATGGGTGGTTAGGTAGTAGCTAGATTTCGACCTCTAGCCTATAAATAGCCCCTCACTTCATCTCACTTCTATCTCTTATGAACCCAAAGGAGCCTATACACTGTGTGTCATCAAGAAGCAAGAGAATGCACTAGAGTGAATTCCAAAGTTCTTAATTGAAGATTAAGGACATTATTAATGCATAGAGAGAAGCAAGTGTGCATCTAGCTGTAGTTTAGGCTTGATCATGGTCAAGTGAAGCTATTAGTTTGTTACTCTTGGTGGTTGAGATTATACACTGTATGTCATCAAGAAGCAAGAGAAGGGACTAGAGTGAATTCCAAAGTTCTTAATTGAAGATTAAGGACATCATTAGTGCATAGAGAATAGCAAGTGTGCATCTAGCTGTAGTTTAGGCTTGATCATGGTCAAGTGAAGCTATTGATTTGTTACTCTTGGTGGTTGGCCACACCTAGCTTGTCTTTGGTGATTGGAGGTGTCTTGGTAAGCTTTTGGAGTTCTTGTAGGAGCCCTGAGAAGATCATTGTACATGGTCTGATACCCGCCAATCCAGAGATGGAGAAGTGGCAATCATGATGGTGCACTTGAGTCTTAGTGGCTCAAGGGGGAGCTATATCCTTGGTGGATGCTCCAACGAAGACTAGGGGGGAGTGTCAACTCCTCGATAGCTTGGGAAAAAATCGGTGTCTTCTTGCCCATCTCATTTATATTCCCACATTTACTTCAAACATTTACATTCATGCAAGTTTTCAATTTCGCATTTACTTAGTTTATTCGCTTGCATGTTTTGTTTGTCTTGTTCTATCTTGTTCGTATAATCGCATTATCTTTCTTCTAGGATAAGGTTGATTTGGTAGAAGTAAGTTTTAAATTAAAGCCCAATTCACCCCCCCCCCCTCTTGGGGCATTTGATCCTTTCAGCTGTCCAAAAAACCAAGTGTGTGCGTGGGTATAAGTTCCTAAATTGCGGTTTATCTCAGTTTTTTAAGGTATTTGAGGATATGCGAAAAGATGTATATTAATAATATGATAATGAATATTACAAAATATACTCTAAGTACTTACACATAGAACTTACGAAGCTGGTCGATATTCTAAGAAATTCTAAGGACTTGACCATCTTCCATAGCTAACATATACGACACGGGTCGATTGGATTCAACCACTCTATAGGGACCTTCTCACTTTGGAGATAGCTTGTTGCTATTTTCTGGCTTTGTACGAGTCTTATAACCAGATCTCTAGGTTTGAAATGTATTTTGCGGATGTTCTGGTTGTGGTAGCGTTGGAGAGCTTGCTGGTATTGCTGATCTTATCAACACTTGTGTCCTTTTTTCCTCGAGAACATTGAGGTCATCCTATCTTCTCGGGATTTCATCTTTATCGGCATAAAGTTTGACTCGGGGAGATTCGATCTTTAGTTCACAGGACAACATCGCTATGGTCACATAGACTAGGAACAGAGGCATTTCACTCGTCACCCTACTGGACATCGTTCGAAGTGCCCAGGACATTAGGCAACTTAGAAGCCCAGGATTTAGCGTAGGCGGATAAGTAGTTGAAGGCTTGGGTTTTGATTCCCTAAAATACTAGGCTGTTTGCCCGCTCGACCTATCCATTGCTTTGTGGGTGTGCCACAGATGCAAAGCAAACAACAGAGCCGAGTTCCTTGCAGTAATCAATGAACATCGTGCTAGAGAACTGAGTACCATTGTCGATGATGATCCTACTCAGAACATCGAATCTTGTCATGATACTTTTCGTGATGAATTTCTTGTCAGTCACCGACGTGATTTTTCCAACTAGCTCAGATTCAATCCACTTGGTGAAGGTGTCAATTGCAATGAATTGGAACTTGAAGTCCCTAGGTGCTACTGGGAAGGGCCCCATAATATCCAGCCCCCAAGTCACGAATGGCCACGACAAAGGAATCATTTGTAAGGCTTGAGTGGGTCGATGTACTCCTCTGTTGTGAAATTGATAACTTGTACACTTTTTTACCAACTCGCTCGCATCATGAAGAACCATAGGCCAATAGAAACCTTGTCTACATACCTTTTCGACCACGGTTCGAAAGCAAGCGTGAGCTTCACACACCCCTCTATAGATTTCTCTGAGTAGTTCTCTACCCTGCTTTTGAGATATGCATTTCATGAGTACTTCATGAATGCCTTTTCGATAAAGAGCACCATCCACCAAGGTATACATCTTGATTGAAGGGAAATTTGGTCGGTCAGTGCATCATCCTCTGGCACAACTCGATCTTGAAGGTACTTGCAGATTGTGATCATCCATGAAACTTTGCTTTCCAGCTAAGCCACGAGTTCCCCCATGACTCCTTTTGGGGCATCAATCCCTAGCGAGCCCCCGAGCTGGTTACAGGTTTCGTAGACCACCACTCCTTTGGTTGCGTCCTCTGATGATTTCACAGACGGCTTCAAGAGATTTTCTATGAAAATACCAGGTTGTCCTGGAGATGTGAGGATGTCGTGTAGGTAAGACTATCGGTGAGGCAATTATCGATATACTTGAGCTCGAGTTTGACAAATTTCTTTTCCAGCTTCCTCACCTCCGCGAGGTAGTCTGTCGCAGTCTTATCCGAGGTTTGATACTCCTTGCTAACTATTTCACCACCAATTATGAATCCCCTTTCACAATCAAGCGGAGGATGCTAAGAGCAGAAGCTACTCAGAGTCCGACGAGCAGACCCTATATTCGGATACATTATTGGTGGCTAGAAAATTGATCTCAAAGCATATTGCAGGCTTCCTCCTATCGGAGAGTCAGTATAATCCTAGCCCCCGTGCCTTGAAGTGTGAGTGATCCGTCAAAGAATAAAGTCCATACGTCCGATAGGTTTTTGCGATCATCCTAGGGTTGATCTGGTTCTGTCCATTCGGCCATGAAGTCAGCAAGTACTTGCGACTTGATTGTTGTTTGTGGCACAAAACGGATATCAAATTCTACAAGTTCAACTGACCACTTGGCAATTTGACCAATTGCATCTTTGTTGTGCAGGATCTCACCCAGTGAGAATATTAATGGTATGGTGATCTTGTGAGCCTGGAAGTAATATCGTAACTTAAGAGAGGCCATCAGTACCGCATATAACAGCTTCTGCACCTGCAGACACCACTCACTGCTTTTTCTCTCGTTTGTCTTATGCTTCTCTTTCCACCACCAATACCCCACTTACAGCTCGTGGTCCAGCCCCGATGTACTAGAGTAAATCTTCATTAGGGTTGGGAGCGACTAACATAGGGGGGAGAAAGGTACCTCTTCAAATTGTTGAATGTCTCATCTGCTTTCTTTGACCACTCAAACTTGTCATATTGGCTTAACAACTTGAAGAAGGGAAGTCCTCGATCTCCGAGCCAGGAAATAAACCGACTAAGGGCTACCATGCATCTAGTTAGTCTATGAACTTCTCACACTGACTTGGGAGTTTGCATCTCTTCAATAGCTTTGATCTTCTTGGGATTTACTTCTATTGCCCGGTAAGACACTAGATATCCGAGTAATTTCCACTCCTTAACTCCAAAAGCGCACTTCTTCGGGTTCAACATGACTTGATTCTTGCGAAAGTTGTTGAATATTTCTTGTAGGTCGGAGATGAGACTGTCCTTCTTTCTGGTTTTGATGACGAGATCATCAATGTAGGCCTCTATGTTTGGGCTGATATGATCATGGAGTGTTATTTGCATTCCTCATTGGTATGTGGCACTGGCATTCTTCAATTCGAAGGGCATTTTAACATAGTAATAAACCAAAAATAGAGTAATAAAGGAGGTCTTCTCCTCATCTTCTGAATGCATGCTAATCTGGTGATAACCAGAATAGGCATCAAGAAGGCTTAGATAGTCGCAACCAGAGGTGGAGGCAACTATCAGATCTATCCGTGGCAGAGGAAAAGTGTCCTTAGGGCATGCTTTGTTGAGATCCTTGAAGTCGACACACATTCGTCATTTGTCGTTCGACTTTTTGACCATAACAGGGTTCGCAAGCCATTCGGGTGATCCACCTATTGAATAAAACATGTCTTAGTGAGCCTTTTGATTTCCTCTTTAATGGCTTATTTCCTATCGGGTGCAAACCGTTGAAGTTTCTATTTGATCGGCTTCGCGTCAAGCCGGATAGCTAGTTTATGCTCAATCACCTCCCTGGAGATCCCGGGCATGTTTGATGGTTCCCAGGAGAACATGTCGGTATTTGCCCGGAGGAAGGTGATGTGCGCAAGTTTCTATTTAGGATCCAGTTTAGAGCCGATCCAAATGGTCTTGGATGGCTCTAATGGATCCAAAGGAACTATTTTGACTTTGTTGTGAGACTTCACGACGGCCTTAGGCCTCGAGTTTTTCATCTCCTTTTCAGGTTGATGCTGTGTAGCCATCTCTAGACTCTGCTTGTCATATCGTAAGCCTGCTTTCGTGCAGCCCCGGATGGTGATGACTCCCTAGGGTCCTAGGATCTTCACACACTGCTAAGCGTAATGCATGACTGCCATGAATTTGGTAAGAGTAGGTCTTCCTAAGATGGCATTGTATGCTGTCTCAAAATCAACCACGTCAAACAGAATTTTTTCTGTCTGAAAGGTGTCATGCTTCCCGAAGGTAACGAGTAGCGATTTTTGACTAATGGGAGTAGCTAAAGATCCAGGTACTATACTGTGAAAGGCCTGAGTGACCAACTTAATCGTAAACTGGGAGATCTACATTCCTTTTAGTGCGTTAGTGAAGAGGATATTCAGGGAACTCCCTCCATCAATAAGGACTCGGGGAACTTTGCAATTGTTTATCGTAGGCTCGACCACTATCGGGAAGTGGCCTGGACATATGAAGTTATCAGGGCAATCATCTTGGCTGAAGGTGATTTTGGTGTCTAACCACTTCACGGCCTGATGACCCTTAGGGATAGCAGCTAGGACTTCTTGAGCCACCGTCTTGTTCTACCGCGCGGACTTGTAGGACGTGGAACCACCGAACATGTAGTCGATCGTCCTCTCAACCGACTGGAAAGATATTGTGTCTGTATCATCCTCACTATCATCCGAGTCGGAGTCCCTGCTTTGGGTCGCGACCTGGATCATCTTTCCCATAGCCACTGTTTTGACCAACTTTTTTCCAAAGGTGGCACTCGTAAATGTTGTGATTATTAGTTTTGTGGAAGTCGCATCAAGGCTTCTCGTCTCGTTTGCAGGAGCCTAGTGTAAATGTATACCCTGAGAAGGACCGGAGCATTGGTCGAGACGGACATCGGGCATATCTGCCAAAACTTCATCAGATTTAGCTTTATTGCCCTTACCTCCCTTAGTGTTTTTCTTACGCTAGCTCTGGACCTTGTCTCCGCTGAGCCTGGGTTGTAGACCCTTGATGCCCTAAGTCTTTTCCTCAATGTAGAGGAGCACATCCTTGGCCCGAGTAGACTTATCGAAAATCTGCATGAGCTCCTTAACCGTTGTGGGCTCCTTTCTGGCGATGTCTTCAACACAACGCTGGCTCTTCACCCCTTGAGTGAACACCTAGATGACATCATAGTTGCTAATCTTAGGGATGGTATTCCGGGTATTGCTGAAGTGGCGCACGAACTCACGCAAGGTTTCGTTCTCCATCTACTCGCAATGGTGGATATCGTTTTTCGTGACAGGGTGAACATAGGTACCCTGGAAGTTTTCTCAGAACACGTCGCAAAGTTATTCCCACGAGTAGATTGTCCCTAGCGCTAGATTGGTCAACCATGTCTTAGCAGCCCCTTCAAGGGCTATAGTGAGGTAATTCTACATTACCTTCTCATCCCCAAAAGCTAGTTGGATGGTCATGATATAGATCTTGAGAAACTCAATGGGATTTGTGCTTCCATTATATTTCTCGATCATCCCAGGACGGAACCTTGCCGACCAGCTTACATTCCGTAGATCTGTAGCGAAGGCCGGGCATCCGTTGATGACACCTTGCTTAGTTTCAGCACCCCCAAGAGTCTTTCCCGCGAAAATCAGATATTAGTTGATTTGACCGATGTCGGGCATTTCCGGATTGGATCGATGAGGGGTAGAAGAAACCTCCTCATAAACCCCCAGGAGTCTTCGCAAGTCATCGATGACCTAGCACAAGTCATTGGTCGGATGACCTTTGACTAGTGAGGTCCGACGGCGGTTGTTTGCCCGATTGTCATCCCGGAAAGCCTTGTTTCTAGGGTTACACATCTCTGATCCGATGTGTCTCCCGACATGGGATGGCCTGGTCAGCCCCAATTAGCACTATTTCCGGGTAGGGCTGATGAGAGTTCTCGACCTGGATGATGATCTCCTTTGTTAAGTTGATCGTCGAGTTCACCCAATTCTTATCGGCTTGGGTAGCCATATCCGTAGTCAGAGGGCGCATGAGGGCCTCTATTAGAAAGAGGATCCTCTTTGATGTTGCGGATTTAAAGTGGTCAGCCCCCTATTGATGTTTAGGAGATGGTAAGATCAGGGCCCCGATAAGGACCGGAGGTGGTCTGCCCGCCTGAGGCTGACCATTACCTGCCTCTGGGACTGGAGGCCCCGACTATTTGCAGGGTCATCGTTATGATGACCCAGATCATCACCCCTGTCTCCAATAGCAAAAACTTCTCGGGGGTAATCTCTGCTAGAGGAGGCGTCTAGATCCATCATAGATACTTCATCGGATTGCTCCAGGTAGGTATCTTGACAATCCATGTTGTCAGAAACTGCAAGGATTGATCTTGACTTGTTGTGAATTAGACATTCACAGTTATCTTGCCAGCCAAGTGGTTTGAACTCGATGCCGTAATCTTTGGCGCATTGATCCATGAATCGACTTACCTCGTCGATTAAATCATCACCATAAAGTTTGTAGCTGAAATCCACCCGATCGATCACCGGTTCATCAGAAAGAGAGGCAAAGTTGTTATAGAACCCCTCATTCAAAAAACTAGTTTTTGGTGAAGCCTTGGGCGATGTTGACGGCATGTCGTGTTTAGACTCTTCAACGCATTTTTTAATGATCCCCACGGACAACGCTAGCTATCAATGATTGGTGAACCGCTGATCTAATAAATTTGTTGAAGAATTAGGGGGTGCTTGGAGTAGATGAATCACAAGGAGAACACACAGGGATTTTTAGATAGGTTCGAGTCTCCTTGAGGATAATAACCCTACATCATGTTTGTCTTATATTGATCTGATCTTGTTACAAGGGAGATGTGCCTAGCATAGATGAATCTAAACCTAGTCAGTGACTTCCTCCTTGGCTTCTGTTGGCTTGTCATGCTTGTGGTGCTCTCTCCTCTCCTGAAGGACCCCTTGGCTCCATGATGTGAGTTTGCCCAATCTTCCGAAGGTAATATGATAATTTAATTGGTAGAGTTTCAACTTTGATGATCCAAAGGATCCAACCAGAACAGATCGAAAGCACTCACAACCACTACTTCGTAGTTATCAACCGTGCCAAGATGCGGTTGACCTCACCAAGAAGGCTTTTCCTTTAAGCGAATCAAGAACACAAGTAACAACAGGTGGATGCAATCTGAATATTGCTAATTACTAACGAAGTACTCAAGTTTGGGATTCCATAAACCGATATACGGTGAAACTGTGTAAAATAGAATAATATAAGTAAAACCTAAGCCTAAATTATGAAGGCTACTGTATATATATATAGGGGGGACATGATCGGGTAAACCTAAGGTTGTATAGCCGTGGAGAGAGACCTACATAATCCGGACTCTGACCCCGGCACGCTTACAAGACTTGATAAGGCCCACAATAGTGACGCCACACCTTATTTCATCAACTCTAACTAAACTATAAAAAATCTATGGTCAAGACTAGATCCATTAGAAAAGCCTCGTCATAAGCTTTCTAGCAAGTCTAAGAACGCCTCAATTGGACTCTATATGTGAAAATTATACCCGTTTTATTGACGTACTGTCCTAGAACTCGACCTCGAGCTCGAGTTCGACTAGACTTCGAGTAAACTTGGGAGTTCCACTAGGACTCGATTTGAGGTCCAAGTAGACTTGGCCTTCGAGTGATGACGTCCAGGTGAGTTGGTGATGCTTCTCCCATATTCCTATAAGCAACAAAACATCACTAGAATTTAGTAGGAACTCATCCAAGAAAGTGTGAACAACGAGGAACGAGTTCACCTGGTGGTTTAATTATCATGCACGTGCTCTTGTAATTGGTCCTTGTATCTCTTGAGGAGTAGTGTTGCACGTATCCGAAGGAGTGATGTCCTCATCACTCCGTATATATATATGGGGATGTCGTACGTCCTCTTGACTCCTCCTCTAATTCTTTTAGATAAACCTTCCCAGTTATAGGAAGCCTTGGGTATCTATGGGTGATTTCCTTTCTTCCAAGGATCACCTTCCTAGAGATAAAGATATACCCTGAGAATTACAGGAAACCCTGGGGTACCTAGATATGGTAACTATCCATTATTCATCGTCAGCAGCACACTATTTGGGATATGACCCAATCGTGTCCTCCCACTTCATAGTGTATGTGATGTTTCATGATAACTACAGCTGCCAAATCACAGGAGCGGAGATCTACTCATCGAAAACTAGAGGTTGCAGTTACAGCTGTAGTGAGTGGTGTGATAACACTCTTGTGGATGATGATTCACAAAAAGGTCTTCTTAAGGGAGTGTTTGGCAAGACTCCAGATTTATGATCCACATTGGATCTGGGTGAAGCCCTGCCAAACAGGGTGATTTCACGAATTCTGGAGCAGCCTGATTTATGGATCAGCCTGTGGAGTAGCTAAAATGTTGCTCTAAATGTGGATCCACCCTCTAGAAACCATCCAGCCCAGCAAGTTGAGAGAATATTATCCGCTTTTATCATTGGGTACCCCAACCAGCGCTAGACCTCTCCATGACTCGCCATCGTGCAGCGTCATCTCGCCATGCCTATTTGCAGCCCTAGTCAGGGCGCGTAGGTAGAATGCGAGGGTGCATGAGGACAAGGAGATGACTAGGAGGGAAATGACCTTGTGGACCCTCGCACAAGCGGCAAGGTGGATTCCTGGAGGAACCACCCCATGGGAGTGCTACAATAGCGTGAGCGTCCTTTGTGCGGGTTTGGCAACCGATCTCAAATGTCGACATCTTTTGAGGTGGAGACTTTTGGTAGGAGGTTCTTCATGGGTCCAGACCTTGATGACAATTTTATGGTGTGTCCCTCTTTTGCACTTTGTTCACACCTCCCAACTATATATTGCGCACAACACTACTAACTCCACGTTTATCTTCCTCAGCCTTGTCATTTCAAGGATTGGATCGACCTAGTCAGGCGGCCTTACAATAGGGGCTACATCGAAGAGGTTGAAACCAAACATGAGTACGAGATCAGGATGGAGGAAGCATGCTAGCAGCAGGAGGAACGTCATGAGCGCCAATAGGAATGTTAGCGCAAACCCTAGAGGGAACCACAACATATCAAACCCTAGAAATATGTCACCCGTTGGTTGGGTGATGAAGACCTGTCACCCTTCCAACAGTCAATAGGAAGATGTCATTGTAGCGAAAATGGCCCTATTAGGTTATGATTGTGATTTTGGTGATTAATGACAACATTGTCATTAGGACTAACTTGTTCATCAAGAATATATGTTAGTAAGTCTCATAGATGCAATACATCAAGAAGTCTCAATGATGGTCCGATGCTGGAAGAATTGTGTCTAGTGTCAAATGGGCAAAAGTAGCAAAGCATTATTGACAAAGGGGAGAATGCAGATGGCTTCACCAGATGGTCTAGTGATCATCGGAGGATCACGTTGGACTAATTCTTGCATAGAAGAATCCAAGCACAAAAGAATAAAGATCAACTCACCGAAAGGTCCAGTGCATGTGTTGTACACACCAGATGCTTAACACCGGAGTATTTCCTGCAGAAGCGTTTCCAAGAGTTGAAGATTGAAGAATACCTCACCGGATGGTCTGGTGATAGGTGTTGTGTACACCGGAAGCTTACACCGGAGCAATGTACACAGAGAGGCTGTAGAGGCTCAGATGGCTCAAATGTACTGACCATATAGTCTGGTGATGGAGATGATGTATACACCAGAGTGTTCGATGTTCAGGATGACTTTGAGTGGAATCCAATGGCTAATTTCTGATGGTGTCCTCACCGAACCGTCAGATGATTGTACTAGTATTGTCACAAGACTATCTGGTGTTAATAGCTTTTTTGAGTCGTTAGGTTAATGGCTAATGTGCAAGTTTGAGCCTATAAATACCCCCTCCCCCCACACTTAGTTATTTGAAGGTATGGCTGTCCAGAGAAACCCATATACACTTGAGAAGACATCCAAGTCACCAAAATATTTAAAGGGATCATCCAAGATCCAAGATGATTAAGTACAAGATTAGTGAGTGATTAGTGCTTATATGCCTAGAGAGTGTTGCTAGGTGATTGCTGTCTAGAGAGTGGATCAAGGAGTGATCCTAGCTTGTACCAAATGGTACACCAGCACCTTGGAGTCTTGATGACTCGCCGGCAACTTGAGCCGGAGTTGCTCAAGCTTGTTGACCCTCCGACTTGGTATGGAGTGGCGGCAAGACATGTATACGGGGATACGGAGACCTATGCCTTGGTGGCTCAAGCTCTGAAATAATCACGGCGGCAAGTGACCAGAAGAGAGGCTAGTGGTGAGATCTTGCCTTTGTGGCTTCGCGGCTCATCTGGTTTGAGGCCTTGCCTTGGTGTTTTAGTGGCTCAAGAGCCATGATCAGGTACTGATCGAGAGCATATCTTTGGTGAAGCTCCAATGTGGACTAGAGATGACATTTATGTCATCGATACCACGGGATAAAAATCCCTTATGCCGAGTTTATCTCTCTATCTTATTATATTTCTGTATTTACATTCTTGCAATTTACCTTGCTAAAGTTGGTTGCAATCCCCTTGAGCGGTAGAGTAGACACACTAGATAAAACTAGAGCATATTTATATAGAAATTAAGATAGATTTATCTTGTGAGGTTTTTAAAGCTAATTTGGTTTAATTTGTTAAGTATCCTAATTGATCCCCTTAAGACGTCACCGATACTTATAGTCACCCTCTAACAGAGTGATACCACATGTTGCCCATCCAACAAGCGACAGGTGTTATGCCACATCAGGCAGCCGCCATACTGGCGTGCCACCTCAACATGTCGTTGTTGGATCGGTATCACCCTTTCAATGAGCGACAGAAGGCTCTCTCTATAATATTTTGAAATGGGTGTCTAAATTGCTAAATTTAAATTTTGAAAATAAAAAAATAAAATAACAAATCTGAGGTTGTGTAGGTGTGCACGCCAAAGAGTCAGTTGTAGATTGGTTGGCCCAAGTGACCGGCTTGACTTGGCAGTGGCCTAGTGTGCGTGGAGGAGCCGTGGCCCAGTCAGCCAGCTGTTGGCCGACATGAGCAGGCATGTAGGCGTGTCAGTTGGGCCAGTCATGACCATATTGGACCGGTATTGTGCGCTATAAAATGTTGTCATTTGGTACAGCGACTATTGACCGTGTACAGTAGCCACCAGAAGAGATAAAAAAATATATTAAAAGAGAGAAACTAATATGGTTTTGGGATTTCGAAGGAATCCTTTTAGGGATGCTTGGATGAGCATCTTGTGAACATATCTATACAGTAAAGATTAAATTTTAGTAAGTTTCTCCATGTTCTTCGTGTTCGTCATTTTGCGGTTATTTTTAGTGGATCGATTAATCGTTGCAATTTGTCTCAGTCTGACCCATCCAAAATCATCCTAGAACATCAAGGTAACTCTCTAAAAAATTTCGTTGGTCAAATATTAGTGCAATATTTTTGTTTGATCTATTTTCATCATAGTGTGTCACAGTCTACTTGCAAATTTTTAGATCCAGAGATCTGATTAGCTTAATTCCTATTGGAATAGTTTCACATAATTGTCTAGTTTCTACAGTAGCAATTTGAGGGCAATCCAATAGTTTGATCTTTTCAGACATTGCTATTAGCGACGTGATAGCAGTTTGTCCAGAACGTATTATGAGATTAAATTAAATATTTGATCAGGGTGTTTCAAAATTTGAATTTAGCTTCTGCAATCATTCAACCTCCTCCTTCTGATTGGGTATTTTGCGTGTAATCGATCCTACACATACAAAGCCAAGTAGTAAGGTTGTAGATACAAATAGTCACGGACCATGTGCTATGACGACTACTCATGTTATAGAAAGGATTCATCCTATTTGTACTCAACTCAAACATTATATTCCCCACATCATATGAAATGTGATTCCTGTATCTTCTATCGATGGTTCTCCAATGAAACCCAACAATAAGGTATCTTAGCATTCCATCAGTTTTACACTCTTTAGCATGCCATCACATCAATTGGACATGTTTTTGGTTCGCAAATAAACACTTCAATCAGTGTATTATAAGAAAATACCACACCATCTTAGCGGGTGTCTTTTCTTCTTATGCTTCACCCTGATATCATTGTTGTGCTTGTTCTATGATGCTTCGTACACCGAACACACATCCAAGTCTGCATACTCTTTCCGATGCAGGATACAATCGTTTGGATATACATGTATTTTTTGTACTTATAATCTAAATGGGCAGACAACATGTTTGCCTTGGTACGTGGTTTCAGGAAACGCATTCCTATCTGGAAGCACGTCTAGTAAGAGACGTAACAAACCTTTGAATCTCTTATTACACCAACAGTTGCTTTCCTTCAATCGTAGCAGTGAAAGCATGGTATGCAACTTTGTGTGCTCCTTCTTACAGTCCGGGAACAATGATGTTTTAGAGTCCTTTACCATATGCTAGAACATTTGAAAGGATATACACTGGTGAAGTCCCCATCCCCATCACACAACATCTGATCTAGATCATCTTTATCGCCATCGCCAATGTTGACAAACCAGTCTACATCAGAAGCATATTCGGAGTCAACCAGCATATCATTATCTTCATCTTCTTCAACAATGTTTCACCCTACCTGTATACTCTCATCTTCATCATGCTTGATTCAGCAAGTATAGCCAAGCTTAAAACCCCTACAAATCAAGTGTGAACGGATCTACTTTGTGCTAAAAGAATTATTTCTCATTCTTGCAATAATCATATGGACAACATTTGTACCTTGACATGTACTCCATGACCATTCTCAGAACAACAGGCATGCCATTAATGAACTCTAAGGAGCGATAGTCCACATCATACATCCATCTTCTCTATATCTACAAATAAATTGTACATCAAGTTAATAACCTAGAGCAATCTAGTAGGTAAACTAACTACAAATGAAATGTACATCAAGTTACCAACCTTGGAGAACCTAGAGCACATTGATTCCTCAAAATTTTGAAGCCTCCAAGCAACAAGTTGCCACAAATGGCACCGAGCAAAAGCAGAACTCCTCTCTATTCTGCTCGAGCATGGGGCAGGGGCGATCATGTCCAATATATACTACACATATCAATATCAGTTGGGGAAACAAAACCGGTAGTGATAAAGAGCATATAGCTTAGAGTTCATTACACAAACTGGTAGTGATGATTCACTGCCAGTTCATATCTTGAATCAACGGTGATATGATCTTTATCACTGCCAGTTCATGCTAGGAACCAGCAGTGAAGCATGGCTGCTAGTTTATAACATAAACAAATATTGATAATTGGTATCATTGCTGGTTCCAACAGACCTAATGATTGATTTGGCAGTTGAAGGTTATGAACCGGTAGTGATACCTTATTAGTACCGGCTCTAGGCAGACTAACATGGATAGTCGATTGTCAATTGCTAGTTGTGTAGTAGTGTTGCTGGGAGACACTTGCCTTGGTTTTATAAGGACTGGTTTGTTGTTTCATCCTACCCAGTGATAACCGTACAACCACATGTCATGTATGTAGCAAGACTTGATCCAACCCATCTAGGTTAGCTCGGTAACTACTCGGAGGCTGGTAGTGGCGACTAGAGTGAGGAGAAGACTTGGACAACATACATGTAGTCCTGTGATCTGGCTAGAGACTCTAAGTGAGCCATGTTTACATGAGAACCTAGTTGAGTGTCCTGTCGTTGGATATCGTCGCGATGTTGGGAGGGTGTGGTGTCTCTTTACGCCAACTTCATTAGTTGCTAAGGTTGGATTCTATGTATATCTTGTGTGTAAAGTATGCAATCTCTGTAAAGTGTAAACCTATCTGGATAGTCGTGTCCATGGTAAAGGACACGCTGTGTTCGGTCACAATGATTAGCTTCGTGGTGTGCGTCCCTCCTTGATGTGTGAGTGGGATGTGTGCCTGTGTTTTGGAAATACCGGCTATGTGCCGTGAGTTGGAGAGGACTGGGTGTCCGTCGACTATATAACTTGGGAACTGTCAGGATGGATATATCTCCCTTAGGGACAACAATCTCTAATATTGATTTAACCTTGTTTTTCCCAACATGCTTTAAACCTTGTTTTGTAACTAGCTCTTGTGTAAAAACTGGCTTTCCGCTAAAACTAAGCTCTATGACCTTATGCTTGGTTTACCCCTTTAAGCATCTGTCTATCCCTTGTAGTAAGACTTATTGGCACTACTACAGAACAGGCTGTCACTGCCGGTTCCAAATTGTCGTAATTGCCGGTTTTGGAACTGGCAGTGAATTAGCGATAGATTATCACTGTTGGCTCTGGAATTGACAGTGATAATCTATCCACATGTGTAAAAATACTCTACCAAGAACTCTTCAACATGAGGATCTGTCTCAAGTTTGATCTCAAACCTGGGACATAGACCCCATACCAAAATATTCATGATAGAGTATTTTAAAACTAAATGAATGGCAAAATATTCCCGATAGAGTACTTTAAATCTAAATTCATGATAGAAACTCCTTAGCATGAGGATCAATGTGCCTATGGTGCAAAACTGCTCAGAGCTCCTGGTAGTGCGGTTTTGCACCATAAGGCACATTGGTCCCCATGCTCAAGTTTGATCCTAATTTAAAAACACAATCATCTTGAAACAACGATGACAATAGTAAATCTAAGCGAATGGCGAAAACACAATTATCTTGAAACGAATGTGTTTTCTGCCACTTGTTTAGATCATATTATTACCACAATCTTGAACACTCAACTTATTGCCACTCATTTAGATGGGGAGATGGAGACGGGGAGATGGGGCGGTGTGGCCGTGGTTGGCGACAGACTCGAGAGATGGGGAGACTAAGTGACGGGCTCAGGAGATGGGGAGACAGGGTGATAGACCCGGGAGATGGGGAGACGTTGCGATGGGCTCGGGAGATGGGGAGACAGGGTGGTACGGCCTCGATCGATGATGGGCTCAGGATATGGGGAGATCGGATGGCGTGACGGTGGTTGGTGCAGCCGTGAGGTCGACGATGGGCTCGGTAGATAGGGTGATGGGGTGACGGGGCGGAGCGGCAGCGATGTCAACGATGGGCTTGGGAGATGGGGAGATAGCACGATAGGGAAGTGGGCAGCACGGTTGTTGTTAGCGTGGCCTCGAGGTTGGCAATGGGCTTAGGTAATGGGGCAACAGGGCAACAAGGAAGCGGTGCGGCGCGGCTGCTGTCTGGCACGATCGCGATCGGTGCGGCCTCGAGGTCGGTGACGGGCTTAGGAGATAGGGAGACAGAGCGATAGGGAGATGGGGTGGCGTGGCCGCGAGGTCGGTGATGGGCTCGGGAGATAGGGCGACAGGGAGACAGGGTGGCACAACCGCGATCAGCACGGTCGTGAGATCAGCTTCAGGCTTAGGAGATGGGGAGACTGGGTGACTTGGTCGCGGTCAGCACGGCCATAAGATCGGCGATGGTCTCCGAAAGGACATGGGGCGACGGGGAAGATGGGCTTGAGGGATATCAATAGTCGAAGTGCCGATAGTGACCATGGCACCACTTCAACTGCCACTACCCGTCAGGATCGATATTCTGGAGAGTGAATGAGATAGGGAGTGGAGTGAGGATATTTATAGAAGGATTACCATTGTTGGTTCGTATTCCAAACTTGTAGTGATAAGCCGGTTTGGAATACGAACCGGCACTGATAAAGTTATCACTATCGGTTGATAACAACTCAATTATTGATATGTCGATAAGCTTATGAACTGGCAATGATAATCCTTATCACTGTCAGTTCGTATTCCAAACCGACAGTGAAGTATCACAGCCAGTTTGTAGCTAGTGATACTTTATTACTATCAGTTATTACCAAACCAACAGTGAAAGGAGGGCAAAGATGACCCTTTCTGTAGTAGTATGGGTATATTATGTACTCACTCTTGCCACTTGTTGAATTCAAATAGAGAACCGGAGAACAACTACACCGATGATGGTGACGAAGAGTAAAAGAATAAGGCTACGTCTACATCCAAATTTCCTACAGGCATTGGGCATACCTGTTTTTCTGCTCTTGTTTGTGTTGAACTTTTTTATTTCAGCTTGTTGACCTTTATTGTAATGAATTCTATAATGTATGTATTATGTGAGACTATATTTATGTTTTTATAATTTAATCGATGTGTGTGTGATGCTATTTGTTAGAAATGTGCATATCAACTATTGGTTCATGTATTGATAAGAGATACATAGTGGAACCTAAAATGGGGTCTCATAGCCGGGATGCTTGCGTGAATAGGGACCAAAGAAGAGTCTAGAGTGCAGGCTATATAAAAAAGGGCCAAAATTACCATGAGAAAAAGAGAAGGGTGTGTGACGGTGGACAGAGGAAAATAACAAAGATCCCGGAGAGGCATTTTGTAAATACATCCAGCCAATAAAAATCAAATCGTGCAAGTTGATGTATTGGTAATATCGTTCCTCTTTCTTGGCCCGATTTTGGTTGTCGGTGGATTTGATATTTCAACCAGTTTAGTCTTAATCCGATCTATCTAAAACCTTGCTAGGACAACAAGCAAGTGATCTGCAAAGTAACAACAAGCAAGTGACAAAGCCATCCAGCCTACACAGGACATTAGGGTTGCGGTGACGGATCCATGATAAAACCCACATCGAGTACACAGATCGCGCAGCTGATCCGTTAAAATAAACTAGTTGACAAATATATAGCAAACCATTGAGTAATATGTAGGACTTGATAGTTGGAGGCCCAGAGCTAGCAAATCAGTTCTCCAACAGAGCGAGCCCATCTAACATTCGGCCCAATCTAATATTCGGCCCATGGGAGAAGTTCTGAAAAGAAAAGTTAGAAAGAAGCAATGGCTTGATTGGATACTAACAGTAAGAGGCGAACAGCATGAGAAAGAAGCACCGGTTTTGATCCAGAGTCCTGACAGCATGACAAAGGAATGGTTTTCTACAGATTCAAGATCACTCATAACTGCCATCCCCCTCAAAAAAAAAAATTAATCACTATTGCAACACTATTTGGTACTAATAAGTTCACCTTTTTCTTGTTCCAATTTGATGCAAGTTTAGGTGATCATTGTGCCCTTGTTTTTCTTGTTCCACACACAAGCTATTTAAATTAGAAAAAGAAATCAAAGTGCACACAAGTTTGTGCAGTTCAGTTGAATCTACAGTACATTTAACATGAGTATATAGTTTATGTTTTCCCAACAACTTAACGTTTAAGTGAGTCGGTTGGTAGGTACATAACCTCAACATGGTATCAAAACCAAGAGTCATGGATTTGAGAGCTAATTGACATAAATTTGAAAGAGAACCAACTACAAGTCATGGAAATCGTTATTTTGCTAAGGGAATTGCTAAATCTCACGTGAGTTCACATTTCCCCCAACAGGTTAAGTTTATTAGGAAAATGATTGTATGTGAAACAATACTAGCATTTGTTGTTCGCATCTAGTATTTATTTCTTTTCCCTGAAAGTCCACATTTCCAACGGTTTTTTTTTTCTCTCTCCTGTCTTTTCAGGTTGGGGTACATAAGTATATATACTCTGAGTTCGTTGGTCAATATATAGAATGGCTTATGTTTGCCAACAAATAAAGGTCTCGACGATGTGCAGGGAAGCATCAAGGTAAGTGCCAAACAAGCTTAGCTAGTACTAAATCATTCAAAACGAGTACATGAATTTGTAAAAACTAGTTAAGACTTAACTTTATTGCCCAATGCTCGATGTAAGGCGAACTAGCAAAGGAGTGCACGTCGCTCGAGCTGAAGTGCTGAAATTATGCGTAATTCGCCTAGCACGGTGATGGCATAGATGCGCGAGTGCAGCAATGCTTTCCGACACGGTGGATGGATCCGATGCACATTTCACCATGAAAGATGTGCAAGCACAACAAACACATGGAGAGGTGGATGTGCTAAACTTTACCTGCCCTGGTAGTGGTAGTGTAATGTGTTCGCAAGTTCCGAACAGGAGAAAGCAGATGGACAAGCTTCTACGATCGCCACAAAGCTTTGCAGTTTAGAGATTCTCGAAGGGAAAATAGGTAGCAACAGACCTAACTTCTTAGAGATGGGCTATCAGGCTATGGCTGATCACTGGGGAAAACTGCAAGATAGAGACGTTCAGACTGCTGTTGCCCAGGAAAATTGGAAATTAAGACCTCAGGACGTTCCGAAACTAATTCTATCCTGATCATAGATGGTTGGGGAATAAATTGGTTACGCTAACATAAATCAAAAATTTTAGTCGCGTTCAACCAGAAAATCATGCGGGTAGGAATTATGGATCGTTACAACTAGACATGTAGCGTAGCAGAAGAAGAGTTGGAGTATACTGATCCAACATCGTACGTGTCCTTGATCAGCTCCGACCACGTGCTCCATGTCCTCGAAGAGGAAGTAGTTGATCACCTTCTAGTGTTCTTATCATCGATCATCACTGCAGTAACGACAGCAGCGCCTCTATAGTATCCACACGTACAGGAATAGAACGTCGTATGCAGGTGTGCTAGCACCGCGCGCCCAACTAAGGTTTCACAGGGAGTTCGGAAAGAGATGACGGCCAAGGTTTTTGTGGTCGAATCATCTATGCCCACAGCTCTTGTCTCCTCTTATATAGAGCACGCTAATAGGCCTTTAATCATATTAAAGCCTATCATCACTCTAAACTCTAATCGACCTTTAATCATATTAAATCTCACTTGCAGATTCAATCTACATACATGATCGCCTCTAGAACATATGACCAACAATCTCCCACTTGCACTAGAGTCAAGCATGCAAGTTTTAAATTCCATCACTTTAAGTATGTGACCCGTTAGGTTCATGTGTAAATGACCACTATTCGGAAACCCTTTCTGAATTGCAAGTCAATAGTGGTACCTAGCAGGACATATTGACTCTCAAATGCACACAAAGATCATATCGGCTGAACCTTGATATACTCATTCACCAATTCCTTTGCCACACGATACCAGTCAAGCTCAAGACGAGATTCGTGCCACCCTTGTGATAGCTCGACCATTCACTCGATCAAGTAGTAGATCCATCATGATTAACGCTTTAATCATATTAGCATGTCCATATACTTTTCTCAATACAACAACCTCAATAGGCCCAGAGATATCTCTCCCGTAATCAAAAGGGGCAAATTCTATCTTGACCACTCACATTCCATGACATGTTTTATAACATACCCGAAAGCAATCTTTATAACTACCCAGTTACGGAGTAGCGTTTAGAATCCCCTAAGAGTGTTACATACATTTTGGAATCAATGACGATCTCAAGTTAAAGGATTTTGTAGGTACACTATTCGAGACTACAACTAATAGCACAAAAATAACATCTCAGCAGTGTCTCAAGGTGGGTCAATCCAACACCATGTTCTCTAACATATGTCTACATTATTGATTTGATATCTCTATATCTATGATCCGTGAAACATGATCATCAATCAATCAATGTGATAATCTATAGACCCACATAATGATATGAGATTATGGATCATTTAGAATAACATCATAATAAAACAAAGAATTTCACAAACAAGTCACATACTTGCTTATTCAAAGTAAATGATAATTATTTAAGGAACCAAATAAACGATTATTCAAAAGCACATTAACATAGACATGATACAATCTCTCATATGCACTAGACTCAATCATGCAAGTATCTAATATCCATAGAGCTCATGTGTGTCTCATGCTTGGGCTGTGAGAGAGGCTTCGTCAACAAATCAGCAATATTCAAATCCGTGTGCACCTTGCATATCTTTACATCACCTCTATCTATAATTTCTCGAATAAGTTGATAGTGCTATAGTATGTGTTTGGACTTTTGGTGTGACCTAGGTTCCTTGGTTTGTGCAATGACTTCACTATTATCACAACAGGGATCCATTGGACTAGACGCACTAGAGACAACTCCCAACTCAAAAACAAATTTTTTGATCCAAACAGCCTCTTTTGTAGCTTCAGAAGATGCTATGTACTTGGCATTCGTCGTTGAATCTGCAACCGTTTCTTGTTTGGAACTCTTCTAACTCACTGCATCTCTATTAAGGCAAAACACAAAATCAGACTATGATCTGAAATCGTTCTTGTCGGTTTGGAAGCTAACATCACTGTAACCATTTACAATGAGCTCCTCTTCATCTCCATAGACCAGGAATATATCCTTAGTTCTTCTAAAGTACTTGAGGATATTCTTTACTGTTACCCAATGACTTTCACCAGGGTTTGAGTGGTATCTACTCGTAATACTTAGAGCATAGAAGACATCTGAGCGTGTACAAAGTATGGCATACATGATGGATCCGATAGCGAAAGCATACAGGATCGTACTCATCCTCTTTAACTCATCAGGTGTCGTGGGATACTGACTCTTGCTGAGAGTGATGCCATATGATATTGGTAAGAAACCTTTCTTGAAGTCCTGCATATTGAATATTTTTAATATCTTGTCGATGTACATACTCTAGCTTAATCCGATCAGTCTTCTCGATCTATCGATCTGTATGCCCAATATGTATGCTGGCTCTCCTAAATATTTCATTAAGAAACTCTTTTTCAATGAAGATTTGACAGCATCAAGCATTGGAATATCATTTCCGATCAACAATATATCATCTACATATAAGATCATAAACACAAGTGTGCTCCCACTAGCCTTTTTGTAAACACAAGGTTCTTCTTCATTCTTGATAAAGCCAAACCCTTTGACTACTTCATCAAAATGAAGGTTCCAACTCCAAGATACTTGCTTCAGCCTATAGATGAACTTTTGCAGCTTGCATATCTTCCCAGCATTTTTCAGATCGATAAAACCTTCAATTGTGTCATTACGTATCCTCACTTAGGTTTCCATTGAGGAAAGCCGTTTTGATATCTATTTGCCATATCTCATAGTCATAATATGCAGCAATCGCTAGGAGGATCCGAATAGACTTTAGCATTGCGACGGACGAAAACGTTTCATCATAATCAACACCTTGAATTTTCTTGAAATATTTTACCACCAATCAAGCCTAATAGATGTGAACATTTCCATCAACATCTATATTTTCTTTAAAACCCATTTACACTCAATGGTTTTTACACCATCAGGTGGATCAACCAAGTTCCAAACCTAATTCTCTCGCATAGATTATAATTCGGATCTCATAGCTCCAAGCCATTTCTCATAGCCCGATACCACCATCGCTTCTGAAGGGATCGGTGACGTACTAAGAGCGGGGATGAATTAGGACACTTAGAACTATTTCGACTCCAAAAACAACACAAGATCAACCTATATCAATTTTTATCTAAATATGCTATAGGTTTATCTAGTGTGTCTACTCTACCGATCAAAGCACTCGCAACATATCTAAGAAGGTAAATTGCAAGAATGTAAATGTGGAAACGTAAATAAGGTAGAGAATGCTACCCCTAGTCCACGCTGGAGCTCCACAAAAGATATGCTGTCGGTCGGCACCCGGTCATGGCTCTTGAGCCACCAAGTCACAAAGACAAGCCATCCACCCGGATGAGCCACCAAGACAAGGTATCACCACTAGCCTCTATTCCGATTCCTTGCCGCTGTGATCACTTTGGAGCCTGAGTCAACAAGGAAAGGGTCTCCGTGTCCCTGCACAATCGCCTTACCGCCGCTCCACACCAAGTCAGAGGGTCCACAAGCTTGTCAGCGAGCCACCAAGACTTCAAGGTATCGGCGTACCACTTGGTACAAGGTTGGATCACTTATTGATCTACTCTCTAGGCAGCAATCACCTAGCAACACTCTCTCTAAGTGTATAAGCACTAAACACTCTCTAATATTGTGCTTAATCGCCTTAGATAATCACTTTAAGCAATTTGGTGGCTTGGATGTCTTCTTAAATGTACATGAACTTCTCTGGACTCTAACAGCATGCCACTGGCTGAGTGGGGGGGTATTTATAGCATCAAACCCATGCACTAGCTATTAACCCAACAGCTCAGAAAAGTTATTAACATCGGATGATCCGGTGAGAACACTAGTACTGAAAGTGCATCTAGCCCCTATGTGTGGTTTTGGTAATTAATGACAATACCTATGGACTAACAATGGTGTTGAGTTTGTTAGTAGGTTGTTCCATAGGTGATGCATGGATGAGAGATATGCATGAGCTCTAAGTGAATGGAGAGAATGAAAATGCATCAAGATTAATGAGCTCTAGGTGATGCTCGGGTAAGTGATGACAATGCCCATGGACTAACAATCATATTGAGAATTGCTATTAGGTTATTCCATAGGAGATGCATAAATGATGAAGCATGGATTCTTTGAGAAATGCCATGAGTTCAAAGAATTGCATCAAAAGTCATTGAGATTTTGGTGATGCTCATAAGAAGAAGAAGAAGCTCAATAAGATTAGCAATAAGCTTGAAGGCTAAGTTACTTGTAGAGATCAAGTAACTAAATGTATGCTTATCAATAGAGTTTTATGGATTAACCCGTGTGTTATGTGTTTAAGAATGAGTGGGGTTAGGTTCTATATGAAGATTGACAATATGCATGAAGGCTAATAAGTTACTTGTGGAGATCAAGTAACTTAAGGTATAAATGTTGTCATTTAGGTTTTATGGACTAACTCATGTGCTTTGTGCTTGAGAGTGAGTTGGGGTTAGGATCCATAAGAAGGCATAAGTTGAATTGAAATCATATATGCCAAGAGTGAAGAATAAGAGTGGACTCCATATGTGATAAAATAAATTCCTTGAAGATGTCGAATATAAAGTGGTTTTCTATGGTAAGACGGTGAAGGGCAAGCAAAACTCGGCTGCGATGGACCATCCGTGGTGAAGGGCGAGCAAATGGCTTGGCGCTGAAGGACCAAGGCGGTGGTAAAGAGCGAGTGAAGGCTTTGCGCTGATGGACTGTACGAGGCCATGGGAAGCTATGGATGATTCACATCAATCATATGAAGAATCAAGAAGAGATGGAGTGAAGAATATATGGAAGTTGGCAACCCTCAAGATTTGAAAGAAAAAGAAGCGGTACTTGAAAGTTTTCAAATGCTCAAAGTGGTTCAAATGTGTTTTATCTTTGAATTTGAGTATAGGTATGTCACACTATTAAGAGGGATGCAACGTGAGCTAATTGTCGCGTCTCAGTGCTCAAGGGTTCCCAACCAAACCCAAAGTGAGAGTTTGTTGTTAAGAGTCCGGAGCGGAAAGTGCGGAAGTGTCCAAAATAGGTTTTGGAGTGTCCAAAATAGGTTTTGGAGTATCCAAAATAGGTTTTGGAGTGTTCCTAATTTGATCCTATGTGTTTTAGGTCATGAATTCAGTTGGGATGTGTATCCCTCTGAATAAGCTTTCCATAGAGTCCAAAATCGTCGAAATCGGACTCCGGGATCAAAAGTTATCGCCGTTTTTCGGAGGTCAGCTATGCTGTGGCCGGAGACTCTGGTGTAGGCCGGATACTCCGGTACCTGGAGGCCGGAGACTCCGGTGAAGTCCGGATACTCCGGTACCTGGAGTGGCCGGAGACTCCGGGAAGTCTCCGGGGCTGTTTTCTGTGTTAATTACCGACCGGAGACTCCGGTGTAGGCCGGATACTCCGGTAAAAGTCCAGAAAAGGCATAACGTTTAGTTCTGACACATTCTGAGACCGTTCTGACGCCGTTTTTGGAATTGGGACCAGATACTCCAGTGTTCACCGGATACTCCGGGGTAGACATGTCAGAACAGTAACAGCTAGTTCTTTGGAGTGGGTTATTTATACCCCACTCACCCCATCCTTTGGGGCTGCTGCAAGGGGCACGAAAGAACACATTTTTAGAACCAAAAGAACTCCATCCCACTCCATTCTAGTGTGTGATTTGAGAAGAAAAGTGAGTTGGGTTGAGAGATTAGAAGATTGAGTGCAAGTGAGCTAAAATCCAATCTTGAGCACTTGAGTTCTCGGCAAGAAGTTCGTCGTCGTGTTTGTTACTCTTGGAGGTGAAGCCTCCTAGGCGGCTAGGCGTCGCCGACGAGCACCCAAGGTTGTGGGTTGCCGTGAAAGTTTGTGAAGAGCTCGATTTTGCCTCCGCAAGGGAAGAAATCAAGAGTGGATCGAGGAAAGTGGTTGAAAGAGACCTAGCTCGTTGGAGCTCCCTCAACGGAGACGTAGGATTCACGGTGGTGAATCCGAACTTCGGGAAACAAATCTTTGTGTCTCCTCTCTTGTTTCCTTACTTCTAAGTTCTTGCTCAAATCTTTGTCCATATTGCTCGATCTACTTGTTTGTGTGTATTTGAGTGTAGGTTCTCTGTGAATCTACGTGGAATCATCTCCGGAAACACACGACATCACTTGGTTTGAGCTAGAACTCTTTACTCATTAATTTTATTCAGTTTCGGGCTCTGTTCTGTACAGAATCCGGACTTCACCGGAGTATCCGGACCTGTACAACCCGGAGACTCCTGTCTTCACCGGAGTATCCGGTGAACAGTAATTTCAGCTATATAAACAGTGTTTTCAGCATTTTTCAATTTAAGTTTTATTGCATATCTCTTGCTATAATTGAATAATTTTAGTCACATTAGGATTGTAATTTCCACACTTATTTAGGGTGATTGTGCACTAGTTGAGCCTAGCATATTTAGGTTTTTCTCTTGTGAAAAACCCGTTAGTTTATATTCCGCTGCAAGTTTAGGCCAACGGTAAAAGGGGACGAATTTTTGTAAAATCGCCTATTCATCCCCCCCCCCCTCTAGGCGACATCATTGTCCTTTCAAGTACTAACACCGGATCATCCAGTAAGTACACTCTCACAAACTAGCCGTTGGAACCCCACTCAAGACTCTGTGAACACCGGACACTCCGGTGTATACTTCATCTCTATCACCGGACTATCCGGTGAGTTATCCTAAGCCATCCAAGCCTTTCCTTCTTCTCTGTGTAAAGTGCTTTGGTGTATGTATCCGATGTACATCACTCCATCACCGGATTATTCAGTGAGTTGACTTCAGCCAACCAAGCTAATGTAACCCTCTCTGGGAATAATGCTCCGGTGTGCACAATCTTCATCACCAGACCATCTGTTGCGTTGAACTTCGTTCTACCTCTTTGCACTGTTCATTGTCCTGTATATTGTCCGGTGTTCATTCCATTCAAACTGAGCCATCCGATGGGTTGAACCTTCGATCTTCAGTGGCTGCATCCTTCTCTGGTAATAATGCTCTAGTGCATTCATCCTTCTCAACACCGGACCATCCGGTGGGTTGATTCTTCTCTTCTTTTCTTTAGAAATGCTCTAATGCAACTCCCACTGATCACCGAACTATCCAGTGAGGTTTAACCTTTATTCTTCAGTACAGCACCTTCTTTGGAAGAATTGCTCCGATGAGCATTATGCTCAAACACCAGACCTTTCAGTGAGGTCTTCAGGCTTCTCTCCCATTTGATAAATATAGTCCGATGAGTTGAAACACCTAGAGCACTAGACCATCCGGTGTAACACTTATAACAATTTTGGCCACGTGTCACCCAAGAATTCATCTGGTGATTTCATCAACTTATACATCGGAGCATCTGGTGAACTTATCCTCTTTTTGTCTTGATAAGCAATCAAAGCTTCAGTGAGTTCAACACCCAGAGCACTGGATCATCCGGTGAGGCAAATCTTCCTGAGACTTCTCCAATTCAGTCTAACTTTATCCCGACTGCGGTGGCTTTTTCATGTATTGTATCCATGAGACCTACTAACATATATTATTAATAAACATGTTAGTCTCATTGACTATGTTGTTATTAATCACCAAAATCACAATCATGGCCTAATGGGGCTATTTTCACCACAATCTCCCCTTTTTTGGTGATTGATGACAACACAACCAAAGCAAGTGGCAAATAATAAATGATACCAATTGTAAAGATCGTAAGTGAGCATAAAGTTTTACCATATTTCTTGGATGCATGTTCTTACCACTTAGTCCCTCTTTGTTGTGGCCTTTGTTGTGGCTCTCCCTTTCTCTATTGCCACTATCTCCCTTGAACAACCTATGCAAGAGCTTCTCTTTTGTCAATCTAGGCGCCTAGCATCTTTTCTTCTCTCCCTTTGTCAACTTCGGCATTCTTAGATGTCTTGCTTGTTACTACAATCCCCTCGTATTGTTCATCTTGCTTTAATCGTCAAACTTCTCTCCCTTTATTAACACATGTTGAACTCAAGGGAAAAACATTAGAGCACATATGAGAGAGCTTCACAAATCATGCTCCAATAAAATGATACCAATTATATAGATATCACTACAAATGAATAATACCAAATATAGGCTATGAAAGCACATAGATCATAATTTATGAAACTCACATATAGTCTAAACTCCCCTATATGTGTGCATACATATGATGAGAAAGAAATATATGCACAACTAGACAATATGTCAAGATAGAAAATTTAAGCTATATTATGTATGGAGGTAGTTTAAATAAATAAAATATTTGACAATGATATCAATTGAAGCATTTAAACATTGCATACATCTGGGAATATGTTGATTGCTCCATGAGACTACAAAAGATGTCTCTAGAAATATATGTTAGTCTCAAAATCACAACCTATAGGATATACTCCCCCTAAATGTGTACATACAAGTGTTGAATAATTATGAAATATATATTAACTTGTTATTAATAACAATGAGAATTTATCCTATAGATTGAATCATGGTACATAAAAGATACCATTTATAAAAACTAATACCATGAAATAAACCTACAACTAATAAACCATGTAGGTTGCTCATGAGTTAGACATAAACACAAGTAACCTACCATATGAAAACCTACACTAGGCATTGCAATAAAATAAAATAAGCATATGCAATTCTAGATAAGGCAAATAATCTACAATAATTAAAAGATTTTACATCTAGCTCCATTACCTCTTTTACCTTTAGAAGGGGATTTGGGTATATGATGATCATGATCTTCATCAATACGTCCATCTTGTATATTTGGTTTCTTTATTTGAACCTTCACTTCATCTTGTGAGCCAAGTCTCCAAATCTCCATAGCTGCTTCGGGCTTCAAGTCTTCTTTAGAAACCAAATAGATTGGGGTCCCTTCATGTTGGTCATGACTTTCTTAGGCACCCAAATGGGTTGGTTCCACCTTCGGTCCTTTCTCCTAACCATGTGTGCAACCACCTTGTCATTGTCCTTATTCTTGAGTTTGTAGTGGTTGCTCTTGGTCTTTCCCTTGTAGTTGAGCTTGGTGTAGAGGTTGAAGGTCTTTTTAGAGAGGTTCGCCATCTTCTTTTTCTTCTTGGTCTCCTTCTTCACTTGTTTGCATTGGAAGGACTTGTAGCCTTTTTGATAGAATTCGAAGCATGGCACGGTAGAACCCTCCGCAAGCTTCTTTACCATGAAAGCACGGTTATCTTGAGGAGGTTGGACATATCCTTTGCCCTTTAAACTCGCCAAGTCCTTCCTGAGCTTATCCACTTCTTGCTTAAGCTCATCATTCTCCTGTGCAATAAGGTCATTAGATGGTTCTATAAAGACATTCTCAATGCATTTTTCATTGCAAAGGGGTGAGCATGATATATGAATTAAATCATCACAAGAAGTAGAAGCATCTACTTTAAGATTGAAATTAAATAGAGAGGTAGATTGCATCAAATGGACCGTAGTTTGAGATTCAATGCACTCAAATTTAGCCTCAAGCTCATCATGCTCCTTGTTTAGCAAATTGAATTTTTCTCAATAATTGTTCATAATTAGAAACAAAGGTAGCATGAATGTCATTAAGTGCATTTCTTAAGTTCTTTTGATTGTTTCTTATGGGCCATTTGTTGCTTATTGATCAAATAAAGGAGTTCATCATAGGAAGGAGAATCCTCATCGGATTCATTATCGCTTATATTGTTATCCATACCTTTATCAATAAGGCACTTGTGAGATGACTTGCACGATGACAACTTGTGTGATAACGACCTTAAGAAAGAGTTTCTCTTGGAGGAAAGGATGGTGATGCTCTCATCACTTAAGCTTGAATCTTTATCATCACTCACCCATCTTCCTATACTAGCAAGTGCCTTGGCTCTTCTCCTTGTCTCCCTCTTCTTAATCTTGGTCTTCTTCTTCTTCTTGATGTGATCAATTGTGTTAACCAAGTCTTCAATAGACATAAGATGATCAACCTTGGAATTGATCTTCTTCATGTTCTTCTCTAATTTTGAGAAGAGCTTAGCCATCTTAGGATCAATTTTTTCATCACTTGATATTCTTTGATCATCCTCTTCATAGCTCTCTTCATCTTGATCACTATCATCTTTGCTTGAGCTTGACTCTTGCTCGTCTCCTCATCCTTGCCTTCATGTGTTGGTATTGAGCTTGCTTGCTTGTGAGAGAAAGGTTCTTGGTGTCGGATGAGGAAGAAGCTTCCACCCCATGTTCATTGTCATCTTATGGGAGGTGATCTTGCCGAGCACTTGATTTGGAGTCATCTTCTTGATGTCATTGTTGTCGTAAATGATAGAGACTATCAATTTGTACTTTGGAAGAAGAACTTGAAGTATTCTTCTCACCACTTGATCATCTTCAATTGATATCAAACCTAACCCATTGATCTTATTGACAAAATATTCAAATGAGAATACATATCATTAGCACTTTTATGAGGTAGTTGTTTAATGCCATTGAGATTATTAACAAGCATATGATATTTCTCATTGCGCACATCCTTTGTGCCTTCATGTATTTCAATGAGAATAGTCTAAATATCATGTGCATAAGTAAGAAAATAAACACAATTAAATACATCAACACATATAGATGATAAAAGGAAACTCTTGGCCAATGCATCTAATTGTCTCTCCTTGTTGGTGATGCGTTGTCTCATCTCTTCATTGGTGACTCTCTAAACATCTAACCCTCGGGCTTACAAATAACAAGTCATTAGAATTTTTCACCAGGAAAAATTTGTGCATCGAAAAGTGGAGCACTATGAGAATCCATCCCAACCTCGAACGTCACAACTCACTAGGCGGTAAAGCATAACCGATCATAATGAGACTAAGGCTAAAATGCCACTTGAATTGGTAGAACCTTTTGAAAGGTGTGAAGCTCTAACACAAATTATAGAGTTAGATGTAAGCCCTAGCTCTGATACCAATTAAAGAGATCGGTGATATCCTAAGAGGGGGGTGAATTAGGACACTTAGAACTATTTTGGATCCAAAAATAACACAAGATAAAACGATATCAATTTATATCTAAATGTATTTTAGATTTATCTAGTGTGTCTACTCTACCGATCAAAGAACTTGCAACCTATCTAAGAAGATAAATTGCAAGAATATAAATGTGGAAACGTAAATTAGGTAGAGAGAGCAAATTCGGCACAAGGATTATTTCTTGTGGTATCGATGGAATGAATGCCACTCCTAGTCCTGTTAGAGCTCCACAAAAGATATGCTCCCGGTCGGCACCGGTCACAGCTCTTGAGCCACCAAGTCATAAACACAAGGTCTCCACCCGAATGAACCACCAAGCCACCAAGGCAAGGTCTCACCACTAGCCTCTCTTCTGGTTTCTTGCCACTGTGATCACTTCCGAGCTTGAGGCATCAAGACAAGGGCCTCCGTCTCCCCCCATAATCGCCTTATCGCTGCTCCACACCAAGCCGGAGGGTCAACAAGCTTGTCGACGAGTCACCAAGACTCCAAGGTGCCAGCGTACCACTTAGTACAAGGTTGGATCACTCCTTGATCCACTCTCTAGGCAGCGCAGCAATCACCTAGCAACACTCTCTCTAGGCCTATAAGCATTAAACACTCTCTAATCTTGTGCTTAATCATCTTAGATAATCACTTTAAGCACTTTGATGGTTTGGATGTCTTCTCAGGTGTACATGAACTTCTCTGGACTCCAGCAGCACGCCACTGGCCGGGAGATATTTATAGCCTCAAACCCGCGCACTAGCTATTAACCCGTCATCCGGTGAGTACACTCTCACAAACTAGCCGTTGGAACATCACTCAAGCCTCTGTGAATACCAGACACTTCGGTGTATACTTCATCTCCGTCACCGAACTATCTGGTGAGTTATCTTGAGCCATCCGAGCCTTTCCTTCTTCTCTATGTAAATTGCTCCAATGTATGCATCCGGTGCACATCACTCTATCATCGGACTATCCGGTGAGTTGACTTTAGCCAACCGAGCTAATGTAACCCTCTCTAGAAATAATGCTCCAGTGTGCACAATCTTCATCATCAGACCATCCGTTGCGTTGAACTTCGTTCTGCCTCTTTGCACTGTTCATTGTCTGGTGTATTGTTTGGTGTTCATTCCATTCACACTGGACCATCCGATGGGTTGAACCATCGATCTTCAGCGACTGCATCCTTCTCTGGTAATAATGCTCCAGTGCATTCATCCTTCTCAACACCGAACCATCTAGTGGGTTGAGCCTTCTCTTATTTTCTCTGGAAATGCTCTAGTGCAACTCTCACTGATCACCGGACTATCCGATGAGGCTTAACCTTCATTCTTCAGCACACCACCTTCTCTGGAAGAATTGCTCCGGTGAGCACTCTCCTCAAACACCGAACCTTGTGGTGAGGTCTTTAAGCCTCTATCCCATTTGACAAATATACTCTGGTGAGTTCAAACACCCAGAGCATCGGACCATCCGGTGTAACACTTCTAATAATTTTGGCCACATGTCACCCAAGAATTCATCCGGTGATTTCATAAACTTATACATCGAAGCATATGGTGAACTTATCCTCTTTCTGTCTTGATAAACAATCAAAACTCTGGTAAGTTCAACACCCAAAGCACTGGACCATTCGGTGAGGCAAATCTTCCTGTGACTTCTCCAATTTAGTTCAACTTTGTCCCGGCTGTAGTGGCATCTTCATGTATTGCATCCAAGAGACCTACTAATATATATTCTTGACAAACATGTTAGTCCCATTGACTAGGTTGTCATTAATCACCAAAATCACAATCATGGCCTAATAGGGCTATTTTCGCTACAGTTTTCGTGTAGGTTTTAGGTTCATCATTGTCCAACAATAATATGTTGTGCTGCTCCGTGGTTAGAAATATAAACCTCTCAGGTGCACGATTGACCATTTCTGACCGTCGTGGGGCTGGTGTCTCTACAATAGGTTTTGCAATATTTTGCATATCCTGTTGTGGCTCAGTAGGAGCCCCAAATTTCTTCGAGTTGCACCATTCTTCCACTGACTTTCCTTGAGAGTAACTCATTTTCCAGAAAGACATTATTACGAGCGACAAACAATTTGCCTTCTTCCCGGTTATAGAAATAATATCCTTTGGTTTCCCTAGGATACCCCCACAAAGAAGCATTTATCTGATTTGGAAGTGAGCTTATCTGATATCAAATATTTTACATAGGCCACAACCCCAGATCTTAAGAAAAGACAAACCAGGACGCTTCCCAATCCATATCTCATATGGTGTCTTCTCTACAACTTTAGATGGAACCCTATTTAAAGTAAACATAGCAATTTCTAGAACGTATCCCCATAAGGACAATGGAAGATCAGATTAGTTCGTCATGGACCGGACCATGTCTAACAAGGTTCAATTCCTTCATTTGGACACCCCATTCCATTGAGGCATACCCGGCGGAGTCAACTATGGAACAATTCCACATTACTTTAGATGATCACCAAACTCATGGCTCAAATATTCACCTCCACGATCTGATCGTAGAAATTTAATTGTCTTGCCTATTTGATTTTGTACCTCATTCTGAAACTCCTTGAACTTTTCAAATGATTCAGACTTGTGTCTTATTAGGTAGATGTAATCATATCTACTAAAATCATCGGTAAAAGTAGTGAAGTTCTGAAAACCAACTCTGGCGATAGAACTCATTAGTCCACATACATCTGAATGTACAAGGTTCAACAATTCATTCGCCCTCTCACTATGACTAGTGAAAGGCGTCTTAGCCATCTTGCCAAGTAAACAAGACTCGCATGTATCAAATGATTCTAAATCAAATGAATCTAGAAGACCGTCTTTATGGAGCCTCTGCATACGCTTCTCATTTATATGACCTAAGCAACAATGCCAAATAAAAGTGGGATTCAAATCATTAAGACGAGGCTTCTTCGTATTAATGTTATAAACATGTACATCTTGAAGATCCAGAATATATAATCCATTCATCAATGGACAAATACCATAGAGCATACCATTCAAATAAATTGAACAACACTTGTTCTTTATTATGAATTCATAACCATCTTGTTCTAAACATGAAGAAGAGATTTGGTATCACTGCCAAAAACCTAGTGAGCTTTGGTATCACTGCCAAAAACCTAGTGACATAGGTAAGCAATAATTTGCTAATCACATCCCTATGTGACTCTTGTTTGCTAGGTGGCATCGAATGTCCGATGCCTAACACCATGCCCTAGAGCGCAAAACCATTTTGATAGCTTTCTTAACTAAACCAACAATATGTATGTGAATGTTTGACATCCACCGTATCTGATTAAGATAAATGATGGCACCCTGCTTTGGCAGATCTACCAAACAATGATCAAAACTATATAGGTCCAGCTATTGGAAGGGCATCAAATACTCTTAATTTTTCTGAGAAAAACTACTCTATCACGATAATCATATCCACTGCATATAAAATATGAAAGAATAGTATGACAGAAACATAAAAAGCATCATAGATAATTATATTGACTGTGACATAGTATAGCCCCTTCACATGGTGATCTCCATCGCCACTGTTCCTATCCTCCGAATCATCATGCTTCGAGTATCCATGATCATGTACTAGTCTACTACACCTAATAGCATTCGACGAGCTATATGAGAAAATGAAACATCACAAGTTGGCATGCAAGCCGTTATCCAATAACATGACAACCCTTGGCTGGAATTAACCATGACATGCAGGCTATGAAAATTACACACATGCATCATATACACATAAAGGCCATACCAGTCACATCATTCTCTACAAAAACAAGTTAAGCGTAGAAACGAGTTCTAATGTCACGATGTGAGCATGTTATTATAACAATCTATGTGCACACGTAGCGCCCTGAAAACCTCTCAGAAATACATAGATCATATCTATTAAATCGCTATGAAAATCTCATCAAATTGATTATATCAAGCCGATTCTGAGTCATTCACAATGCCTCAATTTCTACTAGATCAATCATATTGATCATCGCGTGAGGTTTTCCAGAAACGACGACAACACACACAACCTCGATCTGTTGTTCTAGCAACCATGCAGCAGCACGCGCTGTTAACCCCGATGGTGATTACAGCCGGTAGGGGCAAGTCACACACGCGGCCAGGTGGGAGAGAGAGCTAATCTTTTGGTCATATGGTTCCATCGACTCGCACCTCATCCGATCTTAATTACACTAAACCGTGCATCGACCGATCTGATCACAAGAATAATAATAGATCCAATCTATTACTACCACATATCATATATATCTGACCAATCTAGATCAAAAACTATACATGTAGCCTTTGATACCACTGTTAGGGAACGGGTAGGCTACACTAGCATAAATCAAAATTTGTCTACCGCGTTCAACCAGGAAACTATGCAAGTAGGGGATCATAGATCATTACTACTAGACACGCAACGCAGCGGAAGATGAGTTGGAGTAGACCGATCCAATATCATGCACATCCTTGTCTAGCTCCAACCACCTACATCGCGTCCTCGAAAAGGAAGTAGTCGATCACCTCCTAGTGTTCTTATTGCTGATCACCACCGCAGCAGCGGTAGCAGCGCCTCTAGGGAATCCACACATATAGGGATGGAACGCCATACGCCGTTGTGCTAGCACCATGCGCCCGACTAGGGTTTCGCAGAGAGTTCGGGAAGAGGTAGCGGGTAGGATTTTGGTGGTTGAATCATCTGCGATCACGGCTCCTGCCTCCTCTTATATAGAACACGCTAATAGACATGTAATCACATTAAAGTCTATCATTACTCTAAATCCTAATGAATTATTAATTATATTAAATCTCACTTACAGATCTAATCTATATATACATCGTCTCTATGATATATCGCCAACATAGATTAGCTTTAGTTAAAATGTGTGTCTCATTCTAGTTTCGATCAGATGTTGTTCAAAGGTCAGGACCCTTATAAACAACCATACTTAGAGCTTGTGGCCTTATAACCTGCTCCCCAGCTGCGTATAAACAATAGTACTACAGCTTCTACGTACTCCAGTGAACTCATCAGAGCTTTAGTTAATATATCATGACTATGGTGCACAAGGCAGGATAAAATAAGGCATGTTGTATGAAAGCAAGACAGCCCATTATGCAAACCGCCAGCTCCCCTTGAGCCATCATGGGACCTGAATTATTTATTAGTGTCGAGCTGATCTGATGACCATGTTAGTGATCCTCTCTACAAAATATATTAGTGCCCTGTTCTATCCTATTGTACTACTGCTAGTACATGAGATCTTTTGGCGGTACAGATGGAATTCAGAATATAAAACTAACGAAATACTCAGTAAAGTTATGCAAGTGGGAATCTTAAACCATCGGCATCACAAACAAATGATATACTTTGGGCTCATTTGACGCTTCAAATCCAAGACCCATATATGATTAGAATTTATATAATAAAATAAAATAGTTTAAATTTTTATTTTTATTTAAAATAAAAATTAGATGATTCAACTAAATACTCTGAATTTACCCTGCAGTTCCAAATCTTGGATTTTTTAAACTGGATATAACCAGCTTAAAAAATTCAGGATCTGGATGCGTACAAACAACCCTTTTATTGCCCGAGAAGGGCATGACCATTTGTTTTTCAACGCTATATCTGCAGATTTGCTCCGCTAAGGAGATCTGGAGCTGAGTCAACAATCACGGAGTTTATTCCCCTTCACTAGTTGGATTCCAACATTAAATAATTATACCATCTCAAGTGATGCTTATGTAACTGAAAGCATTAGCTGATTTTGTTTGCTACGTTGCAACAGACACTACTTAAAAAACTATTTTTTAAGACATTTAAGATACCTTTTTACAGACGGTTTATTTAAAAAACCGTCTGAACAGTTGACGAGGGCCTCCTGCAGTTATGAACCACCTAAATTTTTACAGACAGTTTCTTATATGAACCACCTATGATAATAAATGATTATCACAGACGGTTCCTTACGTGATTCATTAAAAAAATTATAATTTTTTCATATTAAGATAGATGAGGAAAAACTCTATATGAAAATTATAACCCTCGACGAGATCTATAATCCTGTAGTTGAAATTTTTTTATTTGAAGTTATTTAGAGGTCCAAATAATCGTTTTAAGTTTCAAACAATTTTTTGGACATCTAAATGACTTTAAATGAAAAATATTTCAACTACAACGTTGTAGATCTCATCGAGAGCTACAATTTTCATATATATTTTGTCCTCGTCCAATTTTATATAAAAAAATTATGAATATTTTAAAATAAATTATCACTTATTTCTACAGCCGGTTCCTTACGTGAACCGCTGTAATAATTGATGGTCATTTCATGGTTGATAGCTTATTTTAAAAAATTTATAACGTTTTCATACGAAATTAGATGAGGACAAACTTTATATAAAAATTATAGCCCTCGACGAGATCTACAACTTTGTAGTTGAAATATTTTTCATTTGGAGTCATTTAGATGACTAAATAATCATTTGAAGTTTCGAATAGAAGATATCGAAAGAATTACATATGCTAATATGGTCAGTAGTAGTTCTGTGGTGGGATGGTGAGGAAGGTTCGCACGAGTTGAGAGATTTCGAATTTGAGTGCCAAAAACCGCATAGCGCGCGTATTTCGTACGAAAAAACGTGTGACTTGTAACTTCGATGTCGCGGGGTGCTTGGTCGGTAAAAAAAATTGCTTTTTTTGGTTCAAAAAATATCGATTCGGGGACCGATTATCACAGGCAGTTCATTTAAAGAACCGCATGTAGAAATAAATTTTTTACAAACGGTCCGCTTAAGGAACTGCCTGTGGAAACCTATTTTTAAAGATGGTTTCTTTAGTGAATCGTATGTGGTAATAGATTTTCACAGACGGTCTCTTTTGCGTCTGTGAAAATCGTTCATTTCTACAGACCTTCGATCACAGACGGATGCACTAAACACCTGTAAAAATAAGTTACCACGTATCTCTAGAAATAATTTTAGTAATAGTGAGATCGATCCATGTCTAGCATATAATATAGAAAAAAAAAGCTTAGCACAATAATAAAGATTGTTGGGATAGAAAGAGGATAAAAAGAGGAAAGGAAAATATCTCACCCACTACAATGAGTGCCATCATTACGAGCTGAACTCTCCAATCGCTATCTCCACTTTGTGCTAACTAAACCAAAGGAACCATATCATCAGCGATACTGTCCGAAAAAGCTGAGAGCATGCATATCAATTAAAATGGGTAAATAATTCGTGGAGTGGCCGTGCCACTAGCAAGTGGTTTAGTTGCCCCTTTTTAAAAAAGATAGAAAGAAGTGGGCGGTGAAATTCATTTCATCTTGTAACGATCACGATTTCATCAGCTAAATATTGAAAATTGATGCTTTCAATTCAAGAGGGTTCCTCACAAAATTAACCAGTGACGAGATAGTTTCGATGTACATGCATGTTACTTCGTCGTGACATGCATTTGCATGTACGCTTCATTTTCAGCAACCTCTTTTATCGTTTGCTCTTGGAAACATCTTGGATTCCTTTGTCACTGTGCTCGTAATAACTTCACTGAATTGCACTAATCGCTCACTGTACACTGGTAGCTCTTGCCGTACAGACTGAACCATTTGTTTATTACACGGTGCAGCTCTTTAATTTATTTGCCTCACGTCACTTTCTAACCACTGTCAATGGTTTAATGCACAAACACAGATATAGACCGCTACTTAGGCAAAAACAATACCACAAAATGTAAGCTTTTCTACTAATCCTTGAAAGAGAAGTCATTAGAGGGCTTCAACGAATTGCAGAGAGTTCTGTACCACGGCTAAGTGCATTCTGGGGGCGTAGGTGTGTAGCATGACATCCATCTTCCTAACGGATCCGGATCCCCTGACTTCAGCGTGATGAAGTCACGAGTGAACAGTAATTCGTGAGTAGATGAACAGTTCTCTGACGTTGATTACTGTAGCATAAATACTGTAGCAACAGTTCCGTTAATTTACTGTACAGATTTTACTGTTCCGTTATACTGTAGCAGTACATCTGATCCATCCATCTGTAATCCAACGGTCTACAGACGTTCGAAGTCACCTGACTTCACCAGTGGGTGAAGTCAGTGGATCCGATTCCTCTTCCTAACATGCTTCTAATCTTTAAGCATAGTTATTAGGATCGACGGACCGGTTCAACTGAAAAAGTTAGAACCGACGTCCAATTCGATATAGTTTGATTAAAAGATCGCCTACGCATTGAACTAGACAAAACCGGCTGAACCGATGGTTTCGTCATAAACCAATGATTTTCCTGGATAAACTGGCGGTTTCATCATAAATCGCCGATTTTTCATCTAAAACCCGAGAAGGGACGCATGTGAACAGGCGGGAGCAGGGATCTAACTCTGGCCATGGGGCGCAAACCTCCGCACTTGAATAGTTTGTAGCTTGGAATAGGGTCAGAGATCAGCAAAGCTGATGCTCAGATTTTGCTCGAAATTCAAATGGTTTTTCGGATTACAGCTAAAGCTCGACATTCACCCCAGCTGCTGCACATGAGCCGATAGAAGCCGGCTCGGACCCGGCAGCGTCCCTGTCCAAAGCGGGACCCACCTGGGCCTTCATAGTCCATCACACGGCTAAAATCTAAAACTAGATAACATATGCGATTGTATTTATCGAAATAGATAATATATTATAGTATTTATAATTTTAGCATCCGTATTCGGTACCTCATATAACGAAAACTAACTTTCGATACACCGTACGCTAAAAAACGCGGATCCGACCATATTCGACACCTCATATACCAAAAATCAGGTATTTCGGCATACGAGGTACCAAATATGACACTATAGCCCATATTCGATATCTCATATGCTGAAAATCAGATGTATTCGGTACACAGGGTGTCAAATATGGCCTGTAACAGTACATGAGGTTCTAACATAAAATGAAAACATCAAGTGCCCGCAGCAGGTGCAGACCATATTCGACACCTTATATGCTGAATACATCTGATTTTCAACATATGAGGTACCGAATATACCATATTCGGCACCTTGTATGCTGAATATGGTCAAACTCGTGTTTTTTTAATATACGGTACATCAAAAGTCAATTTTCGGTAAATAAGATGTCTAATACAGATACTTAACTTATAAATACAATAATATATTATCTATTTCGATAAATACAGCCAAATACGTTACCTAATTTTGGATTTTGTCCTCCATACGGATAACGATTCGTATACGCATAGGTTCGAGGTCGGTGGGCCCACCATCTTGTGGGATCTGCTGGGAAAGGGTCCAACTGAGCGTAAGGACATGTCAGGGAAAATTATTGAATACAGTGAACGTACCCTCACCTACTCCTGTCGCTTTCCTGCCCTTTCACCGCCACACGGGCGCCGCAGGTACTCGCTACTTTTACGGTCACAACCCTGAGGTTACCGTCTTTTTGACTAAGTTCTCCAGTTTCCATACTGCAAGGGCGTCCCGCGAAACTAGGATGTTAAGAGGGACGTTTTCGAAGAATTATTTCCCTCCGGTGGGCCCCAGGCCCATTAGTGGGAGGCATGCGTCAACGTCAGGGGGTCCCCGCCTGGCGTGGAGCGTCCCTGTCGTGTAGCGGCCCTTGCGCGGCAGCGAATGGCGGCCGCACACGTGGGCGAGGACCACGTGAGCGGAGGGTGGACTTTCCGGGGGCCAGGGCCCAGGGCCCAGGGCCCGTCCCTCTTCGGCCCAGAAGACACAAATAACCCTCCAGGACAAATACTCTTGTTAAGAGAAGAAAAAAAGAGTCTCTGCAGTAGAATTCAGAGAAAAGTGGAAAGAAAAGAAAAAGGTGAAAGGGATGTGAAGAAAGAAAGTGACAGGAATTGATGGAAGCAACTGGTAGTCCACGCAAGATTCCAAGGTGGGGGCTTCATTGCACGTATGCACTTTGTCTATTTGCAAAAGTTATGAGATGATGGATATGGGTGAAGTTTATTGTTTCTGAACGAAGAATTCAGAGGGAGAAGCAGGGATCGGAACGATACGAATAGAATAGTCTATTTTTTATATTAATATCCATATTTTAATACAAATAGGGATCTAAATGTTCTGGAATGCAAATACGACATTGCTACATGCCAGAGTGGTGTGAACCTCTCTGATGTATTTTTATGTCGGGGTGACACGGCCTCTCTGACATTACTACATGCTCAAAGAGAAGCGGACCCCTTCCGGTATTGCTACATGCGAATTATTCAAATACGAATCTGCATCCAAATACATACTAGATTTAGTTGTATGCGAATATCCTACAGTTTTAACGATAAATTGTGAAATAATAAATTTATATGACACGAGTATGACAATAATTCAATGTAAGAAACTTTATTTTTATGGATTGATTATCAACCTTATGGCAAACAGCCACTTTTAATATAATACAATGGCTTTAGATGATTTTGGACCATTGGATAGGAGATGAAAGAGTCAGATTTACAACTATAGTATAAGTTGTACGATACAAAATAATTAAATAATAGATAGGGTAGAAAGAATTAAGTAAATAATATAATTTTATGTTAGTCATATTTATATTTTATAGTAGTATTTCTACATATTCGGATACAGATATTATTTATATCTATTTCGGGAAAAATGAACTTAGATATATCTATATTCATATTAGAAAACAAATTCGAATATATCTATATTTGTATCCATCTGTTAATCAGATAAGATTTTTTTATCACAGTTATATTTTGCTAAATATAAATATTAAATAATACAAATATCTACTATTTATTTTTCACCTAAAGAGAAGAGCAAGGTGACGGAGAAATAGAAGAATCTGTACTTTGTAGCCGATGCGCAGTCAAGCAATGGCGCCTACGGATTCCAGTGAGCGTGTATTTGTGTTTAAAGATGAATACTACTGCACCTAACTGGCTCTGTACATCAAGGATGCAAATGGAATATGTATTGAAATATTTGAAAGGTCAGTCGTTTGAGTGTCGATTGAACGACAAATATTGACAGTTGTGCTAATTCCTTCATGTAACATCACAAAATGAAACAGCAGCAAAAAGCGTGTTCTGCCGATGGGAGAACTCTATGCCGCGTCCACCCCCGCCGCTGAAGCATCTAAACCCATAATATATATTTTGGTAATTAATGATAACTTTTACTTGTGTGCTAACTTGGATATTTGGGATGTAAAAATGTTACTCCACGTGAAAATTGACTAATTAGATGAAGCACATGTAATGCATTAGATGATGATTAGTTGAAGGAAAAGGTATAAAGTAGGGTATTTTTCTTTTGTTGGTCATAAGATGATTAGAGAAGAAAATGACTGGATTTGATAATATTAGATGACATACTATTAAGAGAGATTGATATTCGTTTGCTACGATCTGACCATCAGTGACTCAGATGTGTCAAACTTTGTGTAATGGTTATATTTTGACATATAATCTATATATAGTCCCCTTACTGGTTCAAAGAGACACTCTTGCTCATTTGGATTGCATACTCTTGAACCTTGAGTCTCCTCTTCTCTATTTTGCTCCTTTGTGCATCTTTGTGAAGAGGGAGAGCATTCTAGTGCATTGAGTTAATTGTTTGAGCTTTATGGCACTAGTGATTTTTCAATCAAGCGTCATCGATTTGTTACTGTTGGAATTTGCCGACACCTAGATGGCTTGAAGGTGATGAAATCGGTGAGCTCTTCAAAGAAGATTGTGAAGAAGCCCCAATGGTGATTGCGAAAGGTATTGCGCACACCTTGCCGTAGAGGTAAAGTACAACTCTAGCAAAAAGAGGTATTGAGTAGTTCATTATATTAATCTGGTTCAAAATCAAGTTCATCTCGGTGTGATAATCGATGACTTGATACATGAGTGGTTAGTAACTTGAACTCACATCAACGTACATTATGGGTCACCAGCAAGTCATTGATACCACGGGATAAAAATTCTTGTCTCTTTTGTACTATCCGTTAAAGGTATTTACTTTCTTATAAATTGAATTGTTCCATGTCAACTTAGGATTGCAAATCTTCTCTTTATTTAGACATAGTTGTGATTGTTTTATCTTTCTTTAGTGATCTCTAGTATTTTTGCATGTTTTATTGATCGCTTAGCAATTAGTTTTTCAAATCGTATATTTACCTCCTTTTAGTTGGGATCCTAGATCTTACAAATAGTATCAGAGTCAATGACTCATTTTATAGCAGATTTAACCATCCTGAGTAGGATTATGGCTAGTGATTCTCATGTCAATATAGGGGAAGTCACCGTTCTTTGAAGGTTCAATATACCTATTGGAAGACTAGAATGACTTTTTATCTTAATACTATGGGCGGTAAGATATGGGACATCGTAGATAAAGGACTTGATATGAATATACCCGATGTTGATTTTTCTCATAAATTTCTTAGAGCATAACCTAGCAAATATGACACTATTGTGACTTTGCTTGTGAGGTCAAATTTGAAGAATACAACTCCAATAGAGATCTTAAGTGAAATCCTCACTCATGGTATTTTCAAGAAGTCACAAGAAGATCTTCATGATGATGCTACCGAAGCAAAGAAGAAAACTATTGCATTCAAAGATCAAGAATCAAGAGATAAAAAGTGATCATGAAGAGAGTGATGATGAAGATAATTATGAATACATGACTCTAATTGTGAAGAGATTCAAGAAATTCTCGAAGAAAAAAAGATATCAAGGTGGATATAGTAAAATATAGACAATCATCCAAAAGAACCCCTTTGGAGAAAGAATGTGTTTTGAGTGTGGTGAAAAGGGACATATTACGAATTGCAAGAATAAAGAAGAAGAGAAATACACAGAAAAAACAAGGAAAGCGATGGCAAGAAAGTCTTCAAGAAATTCTATAAGAAGAAAAAAGGTTGACAAGCATGATATATAGAATGGGATTCGGATGCAAGCTCAAATTCCAGCTCTGATGAAGAAAAACCATCTCAAAATGGTCTTGCTAGTGTAGCCATCAAAGAGGCTCCTTCGCTCTTCTCCACATCTTTTTATCTCGTGGAAAAAAGTGACTCTATGGTATCGTGTGACGAAGATGAATATTTATATGATGATCTTGTTGAATTGATAAATGGTTTTGATGACTACATGAGCAAAGAGAGATCAAAGTTTAAGGAGTTGAAGAGAAAATACAATTCTCTTCAAGAATCCTATGAGGAGTTGAAGACATCTCATGAGGGTCTAAAAGAAACACATAAGATGCTTAAGGAAACTTATGACTCTCTCATTGCTCGTGAAGCCACCAAAACCAAGATAGATATAAGTATTTCTTGCAATATTATTGATGACATATATAATTCATCTCTTATGAGTACATGTACCTCTCATGATGATTTACTTAGTTTTTCATCTTATCGTAAAGTTATTTCTTGCAATGATTCTTTGCTAGCTACAGGCCTGTCGCACAACCGCAATGCTGCCAGCAACCCCTTCATCTCCTTCACAAACGCGCGGTCTTGCCTCCTACCAACAGGCACGTCGAGCGGCAAGTGCGGGTCGCAGCATCGTGGGCTCGCGATGAAGCTGTGAGTGATTGATCCAGTGCTGCTGTCTAGGGATGGAGAATTAGGGATTAAAAATTTAGGGTTAGATAGGGAGGAGATGGGGAGTTGAGGATCAGGAGGTGAGAGGTCAATCTGGGAGTCTGGCGGAGTCACGTACGTTGATGTGCAGATGTGCAACGGCCGAGCGGCAACGACGTGTGACCAGGCCAGGAGTTGATGGAGTTTAGGCCTTTTCTTGGTTGCTAGGTGGGCCGTGGACTAGCTACTAATAAAAAATGCTAAAATTGTAGAGTAATCCTGGGCTTATCTGGACTACCCTATAGTTCTGCTCGTGCCTAAACACTCTTCTATGGCGGGTTTGGGTTTATCAAAAATGCAAATTTTTTGCATGGTTGACGGTCTAAAACCATATATGGACAGCTGACAGACTAGCAACTCATGGCTAGCCCCATAAATGCACTTGTCATTTGTGCCGCTTTGCTTAGGAGTTTACGGTTCACCTCTTTGCCCATTGTAGATACACCCAATGCATCTGGGAAGACTTTTATAATTGGTTGTCGATCATCTTCCCCATGCCAACCGTCTGGAACAACTTCCAGTCGGTTTTGGAATGGTGCTGGATAGTGGGGATGATGGTAAATGTTCCTGTGAAAGCTGTTCGCACAATTTTAATACTCATCTTTTGGGAAATTTGGAAAGAGTGCAAAATATAAGTCTTCTAACATACAAATCACTCGCACCCGAACTGTTGGCAAAAATCAAAGAGGAACCTCGGACACCGTGTTTGTCAGGTGCAAATGCTTTAAACCTCATCATGCCGAGTTTTTAGAGTTTTGGCCTTCTTTCCCTCTGTGTTCAGCCTGTTGGCTTGTTTCTTTTCTTTTTGGTTTTCCGCATATATATGTGTGTGTATATATATATATATATATGGCAGATCTCTATCAGTTAAAAAAATGAAACATGTCGTACTGCTGACTTGGAACTTGCAAAGATTAGAAAAGTGCGTGAAAACCTCTACCTGTTTTTTCATGTTCTTATGGTGATTCAGAATGTCTCTTGACCAAGTCTAAACGATCGGTAGGACACACAGCACTGCTGCTTGCAATGTACCATATTTTAGAGTATCAATTCGAAAGGAAATTATCAAAATGTGTTAGAACGACGAAATTTGTATTTCCTTGGAAAAATCTTGCACATAGAGACCTTCAATTGAATCGAACCACTACTGCTACGAGAAAAGAAGTACCGTATCTGAAATTGCAACACAGTTTGCTTCAAATCGTTCCTGAAGCGAAGTTCCTCAAAAAATGAAAACAAGCAAATGTAACACACACGAACAGAGAGATCAGGCTCGCAAGCAACTCCATCGATCTCGTTCGTTAATTTAGTGACTGAGGGCTCGGATTCAGTGCTACAACACCCTACCATTGCAGATGTAACAGTATTACTCCCTCCGTTTCGTAATATTTGCTCATGACCTCGGGAGTATCTGTCTCAAATTGTTTGTTTATTGTGGTAACCAAGGATATTTTATGATCTATTTTACTGCTATGCCCTTGAGTGCATGTATGCATTTACTCCAACACTGGTAAGTTATTTGTTTTCATCCTTACATTGATTAGGGGTAGTATGGTTATCTCAGTGTATTTTTTTACTCGATTTTAGTATTTTTTGTTTTGTATATAATGGTGGGCGTGAATAAATATTACGAAACGAAGAGAGTATTTTTGGTATTTCCAGCTACAGTACATATATTGGACTTGCTCGAGTGCATCCAAACAAATCTGTTAGATCCAACGGTTGTTAGACTAGTACGACCCAGAACAGGGTCCACGCTCCACACGGACAGTGGCCGGCCGGAAGGGGAGGGCATTCTCGTCCATTCCCCCCCAGCCCACACCATCATGAGCACACCAGGCACCGAAGGAATCCATCACCGAGGGGAATAAAACGAGCTGGCCCCACCTCTGCCGCATGTGGGCCCAGGCCGCGGAGCAGCGTACGTGTGCCACCGCGGCTTGGCACGCCGTCCCAGTCAGGCCAGATCCGTGCATGCGATGCCCGGAGGGGACACGAGTCGGCGTCGCCTCCGCATGCCGGGGTGGGCCCCACCGCTCGCGCCGTGGCATGGCGGGGCTCCAACTTCCAGGCGAGTCCCATCGATCGCTTTGTTGGTTGCGAGGAGTGCTCCGGGATCCAGCTGCCAGTCGCCCACTGCTACTGCGCTGCGTCACTCCCAGGTCCCCTCCCCTGTCTCTCCTTTATCACTCTAGAAGGTTCAATGGTGACATAAGATCTGTTTGTTTCCCTTTACATATTGTGAAATTTATAAACTGAAATAAATAAATACAGTGTGCGATATAGCTTTTAATAATATAGTCTCTAAATTATAACAATTTAGTTATCTATCTTTCACTAACTTACATAGATGATACAACTTAATTTTTATCACTCAATTTCTTATAATTCACGATCTATAAATTATTTTTCATTGTCTTAAAAACAAACTAACGCTAATTACAAGAATGAAGTGACTAGTGCAGACCAAATTCTCCATTTTCAAATGTCCAATCAAAGAGTATATTCACCGAAACCACTCAGCCCCCGCCTCTCTTAGAGCATCTCTAACTAAACCCTCATATTTGATCCTCTATTTCTCTTATTTAGGGGTTCCTCATCCAGATTTTATCCCCTATTTCTCAACGTGTTCCAACCGATTCCTCATATTTAACCCTTTATATTCGAATCACCTCTATTTTATTAATATCCGGTAACTCTCTCTCCTCTCTCCCACCTCTCTTCCTCTCTCTCTCCCCTCTCTCCCAAATGAGGGGTTAGATGAGGAGCTCCTAAATGTAGGAGGTGAGGAAGGAGATTTGAGGGGTCCTCAAATAAAGGGGGTCGGATAGGGAGTCGGTTGGAGATCAATTTTTATCGTTTTTTTCTCAAATATAGGATAGGGGGTGAGAAGAGGGTTTGATTGGAGATGCTCTTAGACCATTCTAACCATATTTATTTTATTTCACTCTCTTTCTGATTTCTCTTCCTATTCTTATTTTTTTATTTTTCTCTTATCTCCGATAACTTCTTTTTAAAAAGATTATGAAGGGGAATAGAAGAGAATCTTGTTCTATAAAGAATGACATTAAGAATTTTTTAAAAAATCGTAAAAAAATAAAAATCTCAATAGAAAGATATTCTCATTGATGAATATAATACCTTTAGATGCTCTTATCCCCATTCGTCAGGCCTCCATGTGTAGTGTAGGGCTCGGAACCACATGATCAGTGGTGAAAAAGAAAATTTATACTGTACTAACTTTTCAATAAGAAAACGATCAGCCAAATTAAAATGGAAATACCTACACCAGGTACTAAAGTCACATCTGCTCTGCTGCTCGACCTGTAATATGAACAGATGACATTATGGAGCTAGAGTAGACGTACCACTGTTCACTGAGGAGTAGTTCACGAACATGAAGGAAAGATCTACCCTTGGAGGCCGGGGAGTTTGGAATGTTCCCCAATCTCCTCCTCAGAGTTAGCGCACTCTAATTAACAACACCCGATAATTCGATTTCATTCACCAAATACTGCAACAGCATCCAAGTGGCAGGAACTGAAGGAAAAAAAAGAAAGAAAAGGACGATGTGATGTGATGTACTGGCACAACGTTTTCCAGGTCCATGATTTTCAGCAAACAGATCTTCGCCCTTCATGATTCTCTCTCGCCACTTACTACTGCACCTGCTACATGCACGTCAATATCCTAGACCCATATGCATGAGATAATAGTACTACTTGACGCATTTTAGAGCATTTTCAACCGCTTTTTTTTTATTTCATCACTATATCTTTATATAGGGATTTTTTTTCCTATTTAGATGGATCTCTGTTTTTCAATTGGCTCTTTAAATTTAACCTTCATATTTGATCCTCTAACTATCAAATTAATTCTAACGACTATATTTGTAAAATACGCGGTTAACCAAATTCTTAGTATTACAAAATTTCTAGTATTAAAATGATGTTGTTAGCCGGCCCTCCTTCTTTTTCTCTTCCAGCCGACCTCCCTTTTCTTCTCTCCCAACCGACCTCCCTCTTTGCCAGCCCTCCCTCTTCTTCTCTCCCAGCCGGTCTCCCTCTGTGCCGGCCTCCTCTCTCTCTCTCACAGTCGACATCCCTCTTCTTCTCTCACAGCCGACCTCCGTCTGTGCCGGCCCTCTCTCTCCCAATCAGCCTTCCTCTCCCCGACCTCCCTCTCTATGGGGCACTGGAGGACTAGAGGCGGCAAACGCGGGTGACCAAGGGGGCCAGCGACGTGGGCAAGCGGAGGAGCCGACTGCATGGGGCAAATGGAGGAGCTGGCGACGCGGCCAAGCAGAGGAGTTGGCGGTGTGGGGCAAGCGGAGGAGCTGATGATGTGGTCGGCGGTGGGACTAGGGCCGGGGTAGAAGGCGTACCTAGTGTGGTCGGTGAAGGAGATGTTCGTGGCAAGAAGGAGTGGTCGTTGAGGGATAGGGAGCCAGCAGCCGCTTGCTACATCTAACGATCGAGGGGGTGCAATGTATGGATCTAAAAAATAAGAAGCTGGATCAGGGATCGGTTGGAGAGCTGTTTGAATGTTCTTTTGCTAAAAAATAGGGTAAGGGGGTGAAATGAGAGTTCGGTTGGAGATGCTCTTATAAATCTGTATATTTTTATTTAATTGCGCTTATCAAAGCTCGAACTCAAAACTTTTAGCTCTAATATCATATTAAGTTGAGTGCATCGATCAACTCACCGGAAAACCTAAACCGACAAAGAAATATATGCAATTTATTTATACTTAATCATAACCATAAAAGGGCTAACAGAGAATTTATCACAAATGGTGTTTCGTTTTATTGGTTTGTCACAACAGAAGCGCTAATGAAATATAAAAAAACAAGATGGATCGACATTTTATACATATCACGCGACTGGTTTATCAAATTAACCCATATATTCTGAGTTTTGCTTTACTTATCTATGAGTTGGTTGACACATATGAATGTCCATAAAATAAATTTTAGTTAAAGTTTTATCGAAACTTGTACAATGTTTTATGATGGTATATCATAAATCCTTCTCAATTTAAAATCGTGATCAAAATAGAGCACAGCTTATTAGTGGCGGTTTATCACGTTTGTGTGCAAAATTTTGCAACCACTCCGTGTTCCGCTAACCGCACACTGAAACCAACAAAACTGCTTTTCAAAAAGAAATAGCAAAAATAACGCAGAAAAATAAAACCCACAACCAAGAAACCGCCCTGGTAGAGGCTACAAATACAAGAAACCACTCCTCCTCTCTCCCACTTCCCCATCCTCTTCCCCTCAACAGCTCTTCTCCCTCCACTGGGGAGGACAAAGCCAGAGAGGAGCAACCAACCAGGACACCGGAGCAAGCCAAAAACCTCCTCCCCTCGTCTTGCGCGTCCAACGGCGTGGCATGGTGGAGAAGGCGAGGAGCATGGCGAGCAAGATCGACATCCCCGCACCGGCCCCCGGCCAGTCGTCGTGGAGGTCTGACGGACTCCCGTCGCCGACGAGCCCGTTGGACCGCGCGGCCGCGCCCTCGCCCCGCGGATGGCGCCACCGCGACGCCGGAGGGGTCGGGCTCGGGATCCTCGCGGCGCTCGAGGCGCAGCCCGCCACCACGACTGCAGCGGCCAGGGTGTCCATCGCGCGCCGCGCCGCGCGGCTGGAGGTGTCGGAGCTCGGATGCAGCGGCCGGTGCGCCACCAGCCTCTGCGGCGGCCGCGGAGGAGGACCGTCGTCCACCCAGTCTGGCGCCGGCGCGGCGTTCCGTGTGGCCGAGTTTTTGGCGTGCTGCGACATGTGCCGGCGGCCGTTGGACGGGAAGGACATCTTCATGTACCGCGGGGAGCGCGCCTTCTGCAGCATGGAGTGCCGGTACCACGCCATCGTGAGCGACGAGTTCCAGGAAGAGGATGAGCTGAAGCGCCGCGCCGGCGCCGCGTCCTCCGAGGTCCCCAAGAAGGCCACGGCGGATATGGCCGGGTCGCCCTGCAACGGCGGTGGCCAGATCTTCTTCACCGGCATCGTTGCCGCCTGACGATGGAAGTTACTAGAGGAACCGCCGGCTGTAACATAAACGAAAAAAGAAGGGAAATAAGGAAGGGCGTGTCTGTAGAGAGAAAGGGTGGGGAATTTTTCGTTTTCCTCTTTGGAGGCGGCGGCATCGGTTTTGTTATTTGATCTTGTTTTTTTTTTTTGTATTACTACCATATTATTAGTATTATTATGGGGGTGATGTTTTTTAGCAGGAGGGAAGGGAAGGGATGGTAACAAGTTTTCAAGGATTGTTGCTTCCTTTCTGTTTCTCTACTGTCAAGGAATAACATATGTCCCCCTTTGTTCATTCCATTCCATGGTGTGTGTCCACATATTTCTATTGACGAATCACCTTCATCTTGCACTTCTTACATAGTATATTTGGATGAACTCAACCTTGTCACTATTATTATGTAGTTTATAAATCAAAGAACTGTAAGAACCTTGACGTAAATAAACCTTTTGTGATTCTTGGTGATTTCAGTTCCTGCTCAAGCAGAGTGGCTTGCTTAATCGAGCATGCTGGTCCTACTGCTATACTGACGTATCGATGGTAGTGCTTTTGGCTGCGCTGGCAGCTGAAGCTACTCCGGTCATCGTCAATCTAATAGGCGGCCGAAGACGGACAAGTTTGGCTGTTTCACTGTGGTGGAATGGAAATGGAGATGGAAATGGGGGATTCACATTCACCCTCACCGCCGGTCCAAGCTGAATGACGACGTTGGAAGCACTAGGATCTTTCTCGATGTTTCCCACTCTTTCAGTGACGCGCGCAACTATACCAGTACCGGACTTTACTCATTTTGCACTCACAGTACCAGTACCCTGCAGATGGAAGTCAGAAAATGCTTGCTGTGATCTGTGATCAGCAACCCATTGCACACTAATAAATAACAACTGTTGTTAGCATAATGAGTTCTAATACAGATTTTCGTAACTTTCTACGAGTCAAATTTTCATTACCTTTGGCTACTGTTCAGAGCTGAGCTTCTTTGCTTCCAGGCTACGATAGTTATCAGACTAGCTATCAAGGTATCTGTGGAAGAAAAAGTGCAACTTTCAGGATCATAAAAGAGAGCCTGGGTTATCACCAAAAGGAAACGATGACTGAAAAGGATTAATTCCTGCTTCCTCCACTACAGCTTGACACTTTAAAGTTCAATGGGTATGCCCCTTTATCTTGTCTCATCATGTTATTTCTCTATCGTTGAAACGAAAAAATTCAGTATGTGTCGTGTTCACCGTGGCGATTTTGCAGTACTGATGCAAGCCATGAGAGCAACCGGCTTATCTGATCGACTCCGTTGAAGTGTTCCAAACGCCATGCACACTTGGACAGTGACTCTGCTCGAAATTAGGTTAATTTTACTGTAATTTCGTGTAGCACTATGTTAGATTATATATACGCAGAACTGGACAGACATGAAGGGAACTGATTGACTGGCCGTTAAGTCTGCTAATGCAGCCAAATCTAACAAGTATATCAAACTAAGACTTGCGGCCCCGACCTACCCTGCAGAACTAGAAAGAACGGGTTTGTCCGCAGTTCTGCGTATATATAATCTAACTTGTTTGTTCTTGAGACTGGCATCCCTAACGAGGGGGGGGGGGGGGGGGAGCTGGCGTTCTTCCTTTAGGCTGGCATTCTGTCACGTACCCGCTCGATCAAGCGCACCGATCAACACTTATACACCCAATTCCACCAGCAACAGACAGTAGCGGACTCAGGATTTGACAATTGAAAAAAACTGTTCAATCCAACTGGTTTTCTTCATTTAACAAAGCTGAACACTCTACTGTTTACAATAAAAATGTACACAGACAACCTTAAAAGCCAAAACTAAATAAATGTACAAAAATGTGCAAGGAAATCAGCCTCACTTAATCACAGTGCTGACTGGTGAGGCCTGAGGTGTGGTGGTGTGCGCGGTGGGTGTGGCCAGTCTCGACTCCCTGCTCTTGTAGTTCTTTCTCCGGCGACCGACACGACGGGGCTCCCTCGTTGGCCGCTCGCCGTACACCGTTCTCACGTGCTGCTCTAGTGCTCCTGCGTGCTAGGGTTTTGTCGATTTGGGGGATTGGGAAGAGAGCCAGAGAGCGAGATAGAGAAAGGCGAGAGATCGAGCAAGAGAGGTGCTGACTGCCAAACTAGGTAGTCACGGTATGGAGATCATGGGCTCCTGATGCTTGCTGCTATGGTATGAGAAGGTGGGCTCTTTCCAGTTAATGAGCTGAGTGGAGGATGGATGATAGCTTGGGCTCACATTTTTCTAGATGGTCTAATGGATGGAAGCAATAACCAAGCAAGTTGGTCAAACTAGAGATATATATACGTATTATAGCTACTATATACTCATTTTTTTGCTAAAAAAGTTAAATATTGAGCTAAATACCCTTCCATCGTGGTGGGTCCGCCCCTGGCAATAGAGGTACGTATTGCTCAAGAGTTCAATTACACTAATACGGGTACAACTTGAGAAGGTGAAACGCAGATGAGGGAAGCACTCAAGACCGGGTACAAGAGGAGGGATTGAGGAGAGAGAGAGAGAGAGAGAGAGAGAGAGAGAGAGAGAGAGAGAGAGAGAGAGAGAGCTGACAACACTAGGAAGGAATCAGATAGGAGCTCGGTGTTGGGGGAAAGGTGTAGACTGGCAAAGAAGCCCACATAGAAAAGCAGCTCATATAAAGACCTGAAGTTCTCTTTGTAATATTTGTACTCCATCAAGGATTCAAAAGAAAGTTTCACTTCTCTCCCTCACCTATATAAAGGACCTAAGGATAGGGACTGATTCCTCCCACCTTCACTCTTCTCTCTTTAGATGGAATGAACCCTTCGATTTTGTAGCGTAAAATGATCACCACAATTGGGACCGTTTGTAAAGATCCGGTTCCAAAGAGTAGGCCTTCGAACCAAACCTTAGGCCTTCGGACCGAGCCTTCGGATCCGATAGATTTCACAACGCGAGGGCGCATGGGCCTTTGGATCAGGCTAGGCCTTCGCAACGTGCATGTGGGCCTTCGCATCAACTGGCCTTCGGCCAGAGTGGTCCTTCGTTTAGGCCTTCGGACCGAGCTCGCGGCTGGCGAGGCCTAGCTGGGCTTCAGCTTGCGAAGTGGGTCTTCGACCGGCGAGGCCATTCTGCTGGACGCCCGGGCTTCGGTGTGCGAGGCGAGCCAGCCTTCAGGCTGGCGAAGGCCCAGTCGGGCTTTAGCTGGCTCGGCATAGGCCTTCGGCGTGGGCTTCGGCTGGGAATCGAACTTGGGTCATTACCGTGCGGGGGATGTCCTACAGCTACACCACAATTGCTTATGTGTCTTGCAATGCGAATTTTATCCTTTTGACTCTATCTTCAATGCATGTCAACGTGCCTGCACAATACTTTGTGCCAGGAAGTAGTGCCTTCACGTTTTGATCTCACGCGCTGGCCCTTAGGTGCAGGCCAGCTCAGAAGCTAATTTAATCGTGTTATGTGCTTGTTATAATGGCTAGTTTAGCCGGGATAGCTAGGCAAGCATGCGCCTGCACGAGTAGACTTGCCCGTATGATTGTTTATGTTGTTATTAATTCGTTCGTGTGAGTTATTTACTTGTCAATCAGATAATGTAAAAAGCTGTCTGAGCGATTAGCGGTCTTGATTTTCTATACATATGGCTGCTCTGCTGCTAATTGGCCAGGGAGTGTCATCATTTGCTCGCATGTGGCAATTTGCACTGTTTTTGCTATGTAAACCCTGCATGCGGTAACCTACGAGCGGGGCACAGCTAGCTCCAGTTTCTCGGCGCTATCCAGCTTCGTGCACATTTAATTTTCGCATGCGTGCATTATGTTTGTAGGACAAGGTATTTAATTTTTTAGCACTTGCCTTGCATACACGCCAAATTATTAACACTTCGTGTGCTCGCAGTGCACTCAGACTTCATAACATTTATTCCATACACTTGTTATCTTTGCAGTGAACGATTCGCATGCAAACACTATATGAACCGTCGAAGCACTTCTTTGCATATGCATGCATGTCATTCACGCATTGAAGCGCTAAATTTTTGTGGGTCTGCATTATGTGTGCATTGCATTAGTATAACAAAGTGTATCTTCGCTCGTTTGCGTTCCCGCCTGTCAAATTACTCGCTTTGCTCACTGTTTGCGTCGAGAACTCCTTTTTGTATTTGAGTGTTTTCATAACATGCACGAATTTAATTCTTCACCAAAGTGTTTGCTCTTTGCATTTTTTTTACCGTGAATGTACCGAACCTCTTACGCTTTGCTCATTCCCGAAGCGGTCTTTTTCATTCGTGAAAATTGCATATGCGCCGAAGCCATCACTATCGTGGATTGCATTGATGTGCAGGTTCCTACCCTTCGCTTGAGGGACTTCATTCCTCGCTTGCAGTTTTTGACCCCTCGTATAGGGTTTTACCCTTTGCTTAGGAGTTTGTTCCTTTCACGTAGGTCTTTATCCCTTGTATAAGGGAGTTTTCATGCTTCAATGTGGCGAAGCGTCTACTCTTCCTATGTGTTTTATTTTCTATATGACAAAGAATATCTCGAGGAGTACCAAAGTACTTGTCCCTCGCATGAATGCCAAAGAGTTTATGCATACATCTCTGCACACATAAACTGCGTCATTACACTGGAGCATTTATGCATAATACATCGCGTTTACATGTCGAAGTATTTATTTTTTTTGCATTTGCATGAAGGCATACTTCGCGCATATATACGCTTCAAATGCGTGAATATTTTCATTACTCATTTGCGATGAAACCCATACTTTTCATATGTACATAGCATCATCACTCGGGAATGCAGACGCTTTGCACATTTTGCATAAGTGCATCCAGATATTTATTCTTCGCGTATGTTTAATTTTTGGAATGCTCGCATAACATATGCATTGAAGCATTTATCCCTTCCACAATAGGTGAAGTACTTATTTTCTTTACGCATGGATTACTCATGTGCATCAAAGCAAATATTCTTACCCTCCGCACGTGCGAAGCAATTGTTCTTCATACGCTTGCATTACATATGCATCAAAATGTTTACCCTTCGCTCATATGGCGAAGCTTTTATTTTTCACGTGCTCTCGTTACATTTGCGCCGAAGTACATATTCTTCACATGAATGTCGAAGCATTATCTTCTATATACTTATTACATAAATGCATTGAAGCGTTTGTTTTACACATATGCAGATTCTTACCCTTTGCTCGAGGGAATATTTATTCCTCATACACAGGTTTTAACCTTCACATAGTTGTCGAGGTGCTAATATTTATGGCTCTTGCGTTATTTACATGCATCGAAGCACCTCTTCGTTATGTATACAGGTCCTCACCTTTCGTGCGACGGAATATTTATTCATCATGCACAGGTTTAAGCCTTCGCATGAGAAAGCTGTTATTTCTCATATATACACGATTTTTTAATCTTCGTAGGATGTGGCTTATCCATCATATACCAAAGGTTTTATCCTTCACTGCTACATTTATCATTATGCCAAAACATTTACTCTTCGATTGTACTTTTTCTGCATCTATTTAACACATGCATAAAATACGAGGGCTAAGAGTATCTACCCCCACGCCGAAGGCAAAAGAAATGATTGGGAACAAAAAGCCGAAGTGCTGCTTGACTTTAAAATAAAGGCAACGCATCTCTCGATTTAAAACATAAGACGGGGGCTAAAAGTGTCTGCCCTTGCACCGAAGGCAAAAGAGACCTTAGGGAACAAAAAATTGAAGTGCTGATTGACCTTAAAACAAAGGCAGCGCAACTCTCGACTTAAAAAAAAGACAGGGGTTAAGAGTGTCTGCCCCCATACCGAAGGAAAAAGATACCTTCAGGAACAAAAATCCAAAGTGCTTCTTGACCTTAAAACAAAGGTAGCGCACCTCTCGACTTAAAACAAAAGACGTGGGCTAAGAGTGTCTGCCCCCGCATCGAAGGCAAATGAGACATTCGGGAACAAAAAGCTGAAGTGATGCTTGACCTTAAACAAAGGAAGCACACCTCTCAACTTAAAACAAAAGAAAGGGGCTAAGGGTGTCTACCCCCACACTGAAGGCAAAAGAGACCTTCGGATTACATTAATGTATTTAAGTATTTATTCTTCATGTCCACATACTGAACATACATTGATTGTAATGTGTATTTCATCTCTAGAAAGGTGTGCGAAGCACCTATTGTCCTACATGACAGGAAGTTGAAGTGCCGCTAGTCCTTAGGTAAAGACGGCACACCAATCGACTTAAAAGGTGGGAAAAGGCCCAACAAAGAGGACTGAGATACTGCTCAGCTTCAGGTAAAGGCAACACTCCACTCGGATCTCAGATAGAAAGTCTTGAAGACACAACCCTTTACGTTCCAAGAAACCGAAGATCCTTTTGTACATGGTGCATTGCCGATCACCTTCATCGATAGTGGCTACTACTTGGGCCATGTTGGCACCTTCGACATCGACTCGTCATCACCTTCGGCATCGGCATTGACTCAGAGTGACACCCTCACCTTGGGCTTTGACAACGTCAATGAGACTTCGGATGGAGTCCTCTATGGCCTCACCCCCATCTACTTCGACTAGAGGGGCCTTTGGCCACGTCCACTTTGGCCACATCGACAACTACGTCGTCCAAGGGGACTTCAGCGGACGACTACAGCCGCAACGACTACGCCTTCATCGACTTCGACTACGTCGATCAGGGGGGCTTCGGTAAATGTCTATGGCCGCAATGACTACACCTTTGTTGACTCCAACTATGTTGACCAAGGGGGCTTCGGCCGACGACTACGGCAGAAACAATTATGCCTCTGTTGACTACGAGTGTCGACGGAGGGGCTTCGACAAACGACTCCATCCTCATCGACTTCAATGATGATGGGGGGCCTTTTCAGATGGCTCCATCTTCTTTGACTATGTTGGCACCTTCGACATCGACTCAAGATATAGTCATCATCAACTTCAGCATCGGCAGCGACTTGGACGGAGTCATTCCTCACCTTTAGCTTTAGCATCGACCCAAAGAGGGTCGCTGTCGCCTTCACCTTCGATGACGATCCAGACGAGGTTGTCATCACCTTCAACTTTGACGTCATCTAGAGGAGCTTTGGCCACGTCGACTTCGCCTCCATCGAATTCGACTACGTCGACCAGGGGAGCTTTGGCCACGACGCCTACACCTCCGTCGACTCTGACTACGTCGACCAGAGAGACTTCAGCCACATCGACTACACCTCTGTCGACTTCGACTACATTGGCCAGAGGGGCTTTGGCCACGTTGACTTCACCTCCGTTGACTTTGACTATGTCGAAGGCGAAGGCGACAACGACCCTCGACCAGGGATGCTTCGGCCGCATCAACTACATTGAACAGAGGGGCTTTGGCCACATCGAATACACCTCCGTCAACTTCAACTACGTCGGCCAGAGGGGCTTCGGCTACGTCGACTTTGCCTATGTCGACCAGAGAGGCTTCGACCGCATCGACTACGACGGTCAGAGGGGATACAGCCACGTCGACTTCGCCTCTGTCAACCAGAGGAGCTTTAGCTGCGACGCTTACGCCTCCGCCGACTCCAACTACGTCGACCAGAGGAGCTTCGGCTCCGACGCTTACGCCTCCGCTGACTCCAACTACATCGACCAGAGAGGCTTTGGTCACGACGAATACATCGACTTCGACTACGTTGACCATGTGACATCCTTCACCACTCACGAACACCGGTCAAGAGGGGCTACGGGGGTACCCGGGTTACAGTCATGTCCTAGGTCCCAAGAGTTTGGCCAGAGCACGTGAGCGGAGTCGCGTGAACATCATCGACTTCGGTGAGCTGCGACAGCAGCCCTCGACCTCCATGCCACAGCAGCAGCCGTTGACCTCCGCTTCATCGGCTACGTCGAAGCCGTGCCTACCGAAGCCTCGTAGATAGCCTTCGCTAAGACCTCCTTCGTCGAGGTCGGAGATCTACCTTTGACTTGGGTTGTTATAAGAGTATCTAGCTATAGCAATCATGTAAAGAAAGAACATGCGACATGTATGCGGTTTTTCCCCATACCTTTTTTCCTACTGGGTTTTTGGGATAGAGTTTTAGCAAGGCATACTTGTCGGCAATAAACCTAGACCCTTTCCTAGTTATAGCTATTCGCTATGTTATCCCATCGGAACTTACAGTTGATGAGTTACTGTTGAGGGAAAGGCTAAGAATGACAAAGAAGTCCACGTAGAAAAACAACTCATGTAAAGACCCAAAAATCTCTTTGTAATATTTGTAACTTACTAAAAGTTAGAGCGGAAATTTCATATCCCGTCCTTACCTCCATTCTTCTCTCTTTTTACTTGAATGAACCCACTAAAGGAGACTGTTCTGGTAGTATTCTTGGATGCCCCTGTTGGCGATGCCTCACGCATATATGCCCACACCAGCCAGCTGGGCCACACGACCCGCTGCAGCCCAGTCCACAGTGTCCGTGACACATTCTTCCTTGCCGTTGGACTCCAATCTCCCACTTGTTGCTCCGTTGCTCCAACATAGAATCTCCCACAGTCCCACTATGCATCATAGCCCATCCCGATCCGAAGCTGTCCATGAGCAGCACTTGATGGGCCTGTTAGCCCAACAATATCAGGCCTAGCTTAAGTAAAATCTGTGGCTCAGGGCTCAGCTCAGTGCCTAGAAATCACAACCCAAATCACGGGCAGCAGCAATTCCTATCCGTGAATGCAAACGGTCGTCCAAATCATAGCATGCTGTGAAATGGATGTGCAAGATTCCGTGGGTGAGCTGCTTTTGCGTGCCCGGCCATGATCCACAACGGGGACATTTTCCTTTCTTTTCCCACTCTTCCTTTTTTCTTAAAAAATAAAATCAATAGAATGGCGAGTCTTTTCTTAACATGTCATTATAACAAAAAATGAACCGATTCCACGGCTCATCTCAAACCGCCCATGGATTCGTCTGCTTTGGATCTGATGTGGATCTGATCCGAATATCTGCTTTGGAGAACACAGCGCAAGGGAAATGAAAAACATGCAGGTTTTTCATGGAACACAGTAATGCAGTTGCGTGCGTTGTAGTTGCAGCAGTCAAGCAATCGCGCCTCTCGCAGCGAACGCGTTTTGCTTTGTTTGGGCCAGTGTGCGTCTGGTGTTCAGACATTCCCTTTCCTCCCTGTTTGCGGCGCAAGAGATTCTTGTTAAAAATTCATAACAAAAAAGTATAGTTCTCAGACGAACAGCACATAGAATTTCTGCATCCCAAACAGGGGCGTTAAGCATTGAAGGGTAGTAGGTGTATTCGAGCCAAACATCTCCTAAATGCTAAATAAAGCGAATATGGGTGCGACAACAATATGCTTTGTTGGCCTAACTTCACCTTCAGAATATGGCTAAACAGAGGCTTTCTTTGCATTCAATCCCTCTTCCGCTAGAACCTCAGGTGAGCTTAAGTCGGTCTGGCCCACCTTTTCTTTTGTGGTTTTATCTTTCCTTTGTCTATGAATCACCAGGATAGCAGAAACGAAATAATTGTACGGCCTGTATCTGTTACAACAACTAGCTTTGTACACAGCAATGCCAAAGCCAAACGACACCAAAGTTTCCGAAAATACGAACGAGTTCTGGCAACTACTACAGTTTTTCTCCTTTCTACCACGGCAGTTTGGGGCAAGCTGCCATGGGTTAATCAGCCAAGCCTGTCCCAACACTAGTAATCATGTTCGACATCAGCTACTTCCTTTACATCCAAACCTATGTATCCAAGCGAAAAGCATCACATAATGGAATCATGGGAGTAACACAAAACACTTGGTACATGACTAGTAAGAATATCTATAATCCAGTCCTCTGACCACAGGTGTATCGCAGATTTGAAGATGGCAATACTGAATTGCTGATCTGATCATTGGTTGCATTCCTGGCGTAAGCTCAGGTCAGGATTGGCGATCTGAGGTCCTAAACCGAGCCATGGCTGACTCTCCGGAGTCTCCTTCTTAACAGGTGTAGCATCTGAAGGGGAACCTTGATATGGTGCTGTTGCACTAAGGCTGAAACAGGGAATAGCACAAATTAGATCATCCAAGAGTTGTACAATTTGACCACATTAGTGTCATCCTGACAGCAAGAGCTAAGAGTGACCTACCGATCCTTTCTCTTCTCGAGGAACCGGCGAAGAGACGCCTTCGGAGCCTGGGGAATATCTGCAGCACATACATTTTAGGACCAATGAGCAAGACAGAAATTAATCTTTCAGGTGTTACATGCATATTAACATGGGGTGGGCTAGTTACCTGCTGCATTCTTCTGGGAATTGATCACAGCATTAGGTTGGGCTGGCAGGGATGTGACCTTAGTGCTGTCAGTAACGGTTGCAGTTGTGGAGGATGGCAGCAAGCCAGAGTTCTGAGCTGCCGATGTACCCTTGCTGGCCAGCTGCATCAGGTCCTTTGCCTTCTCAGCAGGGAAGTCATTGAACACGAGGACCTTCCCGCCGTAGAAGATAGTCAGCTGGCGCTTCTCTTGCTCCCTGAGAATCATGAGGCGACAAAGCATTGAGTCCAAGTTCATGCAACCCACAAATTTTGTTTGACAGTCATTTACCATCTTCAGTCTAAAAGGTAGCCAACTTATACAGAAGAACAACTTCTATGAATTAAATTTTTAAGTTTCAGATCATCCAGTTCAAGAACTAGCCTGGTCCATATTTATCAACAATGAATTTCTAGGTACGGTGCTCTACATCTACTTCATAACAAGGAAGTTTGGTATAGAAACTGTGGCCTGCCACACTTTTGCCATAAACTGTTTGGCTAAGTGTGGCTTGCAAACCTAGCATGCCCAAAGAACAATACTCTTAAAACATTCAGTTTCAGATCATAAGTTCAAAAACAAGCATGACACATATTTATCATCGATTTTTTTTTCTGTAGACACAGATCTCCACACTGCAATAAATGATTCATCCACATCATACAAATAATTAGAGCCATGAACCGAAATCACAGCTCCTTGGAATAAGATCTGGTCAGCCAAGAGCTCCTCCTCCTTACAATAGTTTGTCTATTTTGTTTGCTAAGTCAACTAAGTAGCTACAACAGTACTATGTATGAACAAGAACTGCTCTTAAAAGAAATCTAATGGAATCGAGAGGTCTTTGTTTCGTCCAGTACCTTGCATCAGGGCCCTCCTGGACGGCGGCCTCGGAGCCGAACCCGGCGTTCTGGGGGAAAAGATCCATGGCCTCCTTCCTCGCCGCTCCCTTGTCCCCGTCTGCCGGCGTCCTCTGCACATCGGCTTCAGCTGAAACCAGAAGAGTGCACTTCTTGAGCAACCATTCACCACATCAAAATTTTCAGGTTGGCTGTCCGGAAACGGACAAGAAGCTGTCAGATTCGAGACGTTAGAACTGACGCCAGGATTCTTAATCGATATCACACGAAAGTGGGTTTTTTGCTTCCAAAATGAAATCTTTGGGCCCAGATCTAACACAAGCCGACTACGGGAGCACCTCAAAATCATCGAGCCCAGATTTACAACTTTTCCCCAGCAGACAGTTCTAAACTCCCAACAGAAATATAAAACAGACCCAGCTCCTCAAGATCCCAACTTTCCCTTAGGATTCAGGAAAACAGGGCTCACCTCTGATGCCGAGGCCGAGCTCGCCGGCGGCGGCGCCGTTCTCCCTGACGTAGCGGCTGAGGAGGCTGCAGGCCATGGCGAAGCTGCTCGCCCTTTCCCCGGATTTCGCAGGAGCCATCTTCCCCGCACACCTCAAATCTCCACCGGAAACAGAAGAGAAATTTGCTTGAATTCGCTTTGCCTCCTGCTGTTTTTGCTCTCCTTTACCTTTCCCCTTCCTGTGGTCTTCGCTTCCGTGGCTGGGCGTGTATAAATGCAGAGGGCTGAACTTATTTCGGTTCTGCAACTGCAAGTTGGACTCCATCCATTTCTTGCTTTGTTTATGTTTTGAGCACGTTGTTCCCGTGGAGACTGGGCGGGCGTGGAGATGCCCCAGGTGGCAAATTTCTGACGGGTTGGAACGATTGGTGTTTCATGTTTCGTCTTGTGATCGGATCACCGTCGCCATCATACCAGCAGAATAGCTGTCAGGAATATGGTAGCAGATGAAAAATATGTACACCCACAGCAAATATCGTGGTTAGGGTTACATCACTAACCAAAAGCAAAACAACGGCAACGAATTGAATTATTGAAGACAGGAAGAACCTGGAGGAGGGGAAAAAAGGGTCAGAGAGGACTATATCAAGAAGGACTCATTTTCACGGTGAAGTAGCTTTCGAAGGAATCCATTACTGTTCTGCAACATGTGTGGTTTTCTCCTCAGAAAACATTGCTGATGTGCTCTTCCACCAAAACCATAACTCGAGTATTTTAGGTGATTTAACCCCTTCACGTTCCACCTTGCATGAATCCACTTCATAGGTTGTGCGCTGGTCCCTAAAGATGAGAATTCAGGAAATGTGCTTGAAATTTACGAATCAACACTCAAAAGCTCTAGATTCTTGTACAACACAAGGCAAAAGTATTTTTTGATTACCCATAAAGTTGCAGCATTGAGGCGGTTCAATAGGGTGTCCAACCCTCTCAAACTATGGCGCAGAGTGAAGTTGCATTGAAGCCCAAGACTTGCGTGCAACAAGCAAAGCGTGAGGTACATGGGGGACAGCTATAGAGCGCGCCTGCGCTAGGAGCGTTCTGAGCGAACATTCGGATATAAGGGGTCGTTTTCCTGACATAGGTAACCTTGTTGCAAGCATAATCTATTCACAAGCTGGGCAGTCAGTCAGTCAGTCAGTCAAGCTTGATTGTTAGTGATGGTATTCCTTATACATTGAGCGCTCGACGGGAAGAGACTGTATCATGTGGACATGGTGGTGCCTTGTGGTTGGCTGGGGTTGGATGGATGGGTGAGAAGATGAGTTTGAATTTGAAATTTAAATGTATTTTCTCCGAAACCGTGCATCTGTTTTGAAAATTGTTTGAACCATGATGTGCTTACGATTATTGCAACAAAAGATCTACACTGAATATTTTTTTGATATCTTTGAAAAATTACTCTCAATACATTATTTCAACAGTTCACTATAAATATTCCAAATTATTGCACTAGGTTTTACAAATTATTAAATCAAGTCTTTTAAATTGTTAAATGCATATAAAAGGCACAAAATGATAGATATAAAAGAAATGAATTAATCAAGAAAAAAGAAAAAAAGTACTTGTGCTCATGGGCCACACCCACTCAGTGATGGGTCGCCTGGCCAGTGTTAGGCTGATCTATTTGATGCCGAGTTTCAGCCGCCCGAAATACATGAAGTCCAGTTAGCGGCGGTTGGAATGGTCTCATGTCATGCATTGCCGATTGTCTCTTGCAGCTGGTTCAGTAGGTTCACGACCCGTCGCCTCCCCGCAGATGACAGAGCGGGCTACCCGTGTCATTCGCCAATGGCTCTGCTCCATCCACGCAAAGTGCCACTGGCTGCGGGTGCGTCGACGCACATGAGGCTGACGCTCGAGTGGCTATCTCCGACGGTGTTCAGGCAACCCACGCAGGTTCAATCCCTAGGAACGTTCCTTGCGTGTCTCACCAGGGATTTATTCCCCAGAGGGGGACCAAATGTCTACTCGGTTGGCAGAGGTAGCCAACGAGCTGCACGCCTGTCCAGGTTTGAACTTGGGCGCTTGTCTCATTCTTAGTCAAATATCCAGGGTAGCTGGCCCCGTGTAATTAAAAAAAAAGGAACTACGGCTCATGAAACTTATTACCTCCCACACCAAAAACGACCCAAATAAATATGTATCGAACATAGTGGAAGACCTTCGAATGCACAACTAAGAAATATTCAGCAAGTTGTAGCTATTTATGAATTACGAAGCTAGGATAATTAGTGTCTAAATAATACACCAAACTCTAGAAAGTTATTTATGAAGGACCAAATGAGCAAAGCTTAATGATCAACAAATAATACACATCTCAACAATGGAAGAAAAAGATGTGTTTTTTCTTTTCTAATCCACAAAACAAGATGTTCCACATATATCTAGAGACAAACATTCAGATTACATGGGACATAAAGAATCAGAAACTCTCTATCTTTTATTGCTTGCTCATTCTTCACTCCTTCCGACTTCTCTCTCCTTGTGATTGGTGCCATGTGTGATCTCCCCTCCTTGTAGACTTAGTCCATTTTGCTACCTTGTGATTATACTTGGCTATATAAGACCTACGTTTAAGTAAGCTTCTCCTTACGGGTAAGACCCAGCAAGTACTTGGACAAGTTTGAGAAAAGTTCACAGTAACCTAAAAAATTGAAAGTTACGTCATGATGTCTTAGAAAGAAACTATCCCAAATCACCATGAGCGTCAAATAATAAAACTCTAGAGCATATTAGCTACATAGTATGCCACCATATTTCAGAAGACACCCTAGTCAAGGAAAAGAAAACCTAATATAACAGCATCATCAGTCAGAAACATAACCTCTTTTCTTTATATTCAAGGAACATAGAGTCATACAACATTCTACATGGACACATTAGGAGTATTAGAGTCCTTTTCCTATTCTCCAGAGTCCTTTTCATATTCCTAGTGTCCTCCTCGTGTACTCTTATATATTGCAGGGCACACTTCTATCAGCACGCTATAATTCAGTAAATACAAATAGTTGAAACTTCTATAGCTGTAGCCTTGTTTTCATTTGGCGCCCCTCTATAATGTTCAGCCAAATGCTTATCTACCAGCCTGACATAGCCAATTGCAGCCGACAGCAACTTGTTGAAGGAATTTGTAACTCAACAACTTCCTTCATAAAAAAAAAGATTTACCAAACTATGTAATAGCTCTAAGAAAAAAGTCCACACTTCAACCCTCAATTTAGGCCTTGGTTTGGAAAACAACCCTTAACCATGAAATCGTCTGAAACAGGACCCTGAACTATTAACTCTGTCCACTTTACCCCTTATTTTAAAACCAGGTGGTTTTGCACTAACATGGCATCTACATGTGCATCATTTGACTCACATGGATGCCATGTCACCCAATAAGTCACCTATGGAGTAACAGATCTACACTTCTTCTTCTACAGTGCACCCGATGCAACCTTACCCTTGTTCATTTCTCCGCCTAGCTCTCAACATCATCCTTGGGGACATGAGCTCACCTAGCCTTTCTGTTACTTACCACGAGGCTCGAACAAGCCTATCACTTTGTTCTCTTTTATCCATCCTCCACTACTCTGTTCTCTTTTATCCATGGCTCTAAATCTGGTTTTCGGTGGAGAGAGGAGGGGAGAGAGGTGGACTACTACAAAAACCAAAATTGCAGTCGGTTCAAAATCAGCAACCATAGTCGGTTTCCAAGAACTGCATGTGAAAAGAATTATCCCAATCATTTATTATAGTTGGTTGAAAATGTATTATCCCAATCGATTGATAACGATAATTGATTGGGATAATATGGTGCATTATCCCAGTCGGTTATCGTCATCGACTGATTGGGATAATAAAGTCTCAATGAAGGATTTGAAACTAAATAGCATGAATTCCCACAATTGCCATGTGTTGATGACAGAACTCCTTCCTATTGCAATAAGAAGTATTAAGACAGAAAAGGCATAGGCGCAGTACTCATACTGGAACTTACAAGCAAGAATTGTTCTATCAATCACCGTCTACTTTAGACATATCTTCTGAAACTTTTTTCAAATCCAAAAGTCGAGTATCTTCCTACAAATTAGTGAATTAGGAAGGGCTTTTTTGTGCAGAAAAAGAAAGAGCAGGGCACGAAGCGTTGTAGTTGGTTATGCCACAATTTCCAAAATATCTTTCAATACAGTAATGCATTCTATTAATACTAGAATCTAATAATTCCCGTTATCTCAATATATACTTCAACGACAGCCTCCTGTTGCACACTGCATTCAGACTAGTATTTCCCATACAATGGGTTCCTTTTCCCAAATTTTCCTTTTAGCAATCCTGACATTAGAAGTAGCACGTTTCGTGATTAAATCGCGAATTACAAATAGCTGAAAAAGCTTTATTGCTATCTCTAGAGGTAATCCACATTGATGTAATGAAAGTGAAGGACCCACAACAATGACAGAACGCCCCTGCTATACCCAAAAGAAACCACTCTTGTATTCGTAAGGATGCAGGTAAAGAAGCTCTTTCCATTCTTGCCTAGTGACTAAAGATTTTCACACTTGTTGTGTCTAGGCTGCAAAGACGCAGCCGTTTTCTTGTTGGGGCGGACACGGATTTTTCCCTAAAGGCGAAGACTCTGAAGTGGGCGAACACTCGGCCCAGCAGGCGAACATGCCGGCTCTGGCTTCACGCACCTGCTGACACCTTTTGAAGCACTTTCACGTGTGAACCGAAGGCAACAATAGTTCTGCCTGACCCTACAAAAGCATGCATATGTTGTCAGTGAAGATTTTGTGTGAAGCCTTGGAGACGACGTACCCGGGGCTAGGGTGAGCTGTCCTATCCCTTCTGAAAGGTTCTAGAAAGCTGGATGATTTTTAGTGCGGGGATCTGGCTATCGAGAAGAAGAATGGTTCAAAAAAAGGGAAGATAAACAAACAATTTCTCTCCCTTGGATCGTAGTAAGTGAGTAGCCCTTTTGTAATAAGCAGCTTAGTGTGTAACTCACACTGACCTGAAATCTTTACTAGTGGGGGGGGGGGGAAGCAATATAGGATCTAGATGCCTCGCCCCCCCCCCCCCCCGGTCGATGACCGAATCACTGTGCATGTTCATGCGTAGAAATGACATCATGGTAATTATTGCCATCGGGGTTAGCTGGATATACAATTCAAACATGACATGTATCAATCTGTTTACTCTCTTAAAATTGAAGCTTGCTCCAACTTTTTCTAGAGGGCCTAGCTGGTGAGCGATCCCATTCTGCGGTAGAGAACAAGACAGCAAGCGAGCGTACCTTTGTTCGCTTCTTTTTCACCAAGCTCAACTAACCCAACTGCTCTTTGAAAAAGAACCACTTATTGAATTGGTAATTGACGAGTAGACTAGCTAGTCGCTATGGTTTGCAGGAAAACTCTTCTCTCTCTGGTCTCACTTTGAGTCCTTCTAGAAGTAAATAGATTATTTTGGGTGCTGCTAAGTCTTTTTTTTGTGTGGTGAGTCGGCAATGGCTCAGCCGACAGGGGAAATTGCAATGGCTCATACCGTCTAGCTGTTGGTACTCCGCATCTTCACGGAGAATTCAATTTCACCAGGTCCATGTCGGAGACAGCGGGGCAGTCGTTACACCATTCGTGCAGGTCGCTACTTATGCGACAAGGAATTTCGCTTCCTACGGGCTTGTCAAATTCTGACTTGATTCAAGTATGCAAAGCTTTCTATTATATGATTTTATAGGAAATGTTCTTTGGCTTGGACGGGACATTTAGTTCATGTCGCTATTTTCGGATCCAGGGGGAGTACGTTTGATGGAATAATTTCTTAAATGTATTACCCTATACCCAACCACTCCCTGGCAAGACAAGGCTAAAGACTTGAGCTTCAAAGGACAAAAAGGCACTAGTTGTGGAACATCTTCTTTTGCTAGCAGGAAGAACCCACTGGATGGCTCCCATGGGGAGACCATCCTGCAAAAGTGGCCAACGCGACGCTATATCGGAAGGCCCCTTTGGGGGTTAGCTTTGGGATTAGCTAAGAGTTTTGCTTACAGCTTTCATTTAACGAAAGGAATTTCTAGAATAACCAGTGGGTTACTCTTTCTAGGGGACTCTAGTTTAACATATTGAGGGACTTCCCAGACTTAGTGCATTCCCCGACACGAGGCTAAGATGAGTTCATTCCACTAAAATACCTTTGAATAGCACGGGGGATATCATTGCTAGAATTGAAAGACTAGAGCATATTGTCGTCTAACGTGTGTGACTCTACTTACGAATTATCATGGCTACACAACACTCTTAGCTCATTCAAAGTCTTCCATTCACTCTCACTCTTCGGACTTTTTAGTGCCATAGGTTTTCCTAATGGGAGTGAGGAAGAATTCCACTCGATTCCACTGATCGAAAGGTTCGAGATCTCATCCGACTATCTATTTATCACTGATTGGGAGATTGGATTGGAATCCGAGGAGAACTGATTGGATGTCATGGAATGAATGGGGCACTACGTTGGTTACCCACTGCTAGCCTAGCGGAGATTTCTCTATTTGTTGAAAGTGGAAAGGAGTCATATTTGAATCGGAAAGTTAGAATGGGGAGTTAGGGCTTCAGTTTCCTCTATGGCCAATTCCAATTCCAAATCATTTTCTGACATGCGGACTCACTTCTCTTTTATGGGATGAAAGCCCTTATCCCAGTTGTCTATTTACATGTGCCTTGCTTGAGGAAGAGTATCACTAAAACGAAGGGAGTTTCTTGGATTTGCGGTGCCTGAAAGCCTTTCGCCATCTTTTTGGTGATGTCGGATGCTCGCCTTTGGCCCTCAGAAGTGGATTCTCCTTCAAAGAGGGTAGGACGGTTTGCCCTTGGTGGCTCAATTTTCCTTGAATCAATAAGGTCTTGGATGTCATGTTTAAGCCTTAAACACTTTTGGCCTTTTGTCTGATGGTACTTCCAGTAGGCATTGGCTTTGTACCTAGGAGGAAGAGGATCTGGTGGTGGAGATGGGGGAAAAAGTGTCGGTCTCTGATGCTCTGTAACTGGATTAGGCAGTTTGCTTAACAGTAGTTTAAATGTTGACCCTGGAGCATCTCCTCCTTCATCCGATGCCAAGGCATCTACCTATAATTCTAAAGTTGGAGAAGGCGCATCAACAGTTCAGTGTTACCATTAAGAGTGTTATAAAAGCCATATATTAAGTAAATCTTCAATACAAGGATGGGCATCAATGATGCTTTTAATGCTTTCAGAGTATCGTTCGTTGCCGGCTCTGACATCTACCACCTGTGATACCAACTCAAGTATATCGAGAGTTTATGGTTGACCGTCTCTTGTCCTGTCTTGCTCACCTCTTTCTTGTTCGGTCATCCTGTGTGCTTGGCAAGTGGAACGAAGAGAAAGCTTCCTCTAAATAAGCCGTATCAAAGTGGAATGATCAAGAGATAGGAGTCCTCGATGGTGCGGTAGAGACAGACATCCATCTCGACTCTTCTTTTACCCTTTCCCGGTCCTTTTCTTTTAGTGCTTTGACTCGAAGCGATAGCTTGATGCATTTTCCGTGGATAAGATGGCACCGCTCCAGCTCACTAAAGAATGGGACGGTAGTGGTCCGCTGGCAAGCTCGTTCTGATCTTGGACACAATACATTGGAATCCTGAAGCACCACCATGAACGCTACCGCGCGTACGCCTGCGATGCGGTAAGGCACCACCCTGCAGGTCCTAGACGTGAGCGCTTCAGGCATTACTTTCCTTTTTTACTATTCTCATACCAGGATTCTTCCTGTCGACTTGAAACCTTATGTTCCTTCGATACCTTGGCTTCTTTGATTTAGTGATTAAGCTACCTCTACCTATATGTTTGCTTCAACAACGTTCTAACTTGCGTATTCTGATCACACAATGGGACAGGGATTCCCTCTATTGAGGTCGGGATTCCCCAGAGGGATTCCCTTGATCCAAGGTTGGAGGGCTTTCCTCTATTGGCACGAGAGCTTTCCCCCCTAAAGGAGGGACCTGGCGGGCTTATATTTACTTGATTTTTCCAGTTCAGCATTTATAGCTCTCCGTTCTTATTTGTTTGCTTTTTCTTAATTTTTTTTCTTGAGACTGAGTACGAGGAGCAATTCTTTGACCACGAGCTAGCAAGCAGAACGAGTGATCCGACCAATAGATAGAAAGCATTTGAACCTGCATAACCTTTCAATTTCCAAAAAGCTCGATTAGTACATAAAAAAAGGAAACCTTCCCTCCCCGGGGTGGAGGAAATGGCGCACGGGAGAGAAATTGCTTGTTGCTTTATTATCACATTAGAGAAGCGGAACCTCCAAGCTCAGACATCTCAAACTCAGAAACTACCCTTCTATCCCACCCTGCTCGTAGATAGCTGTACTAGTACTAGTGGCAGTTCGGTACTCCTTACTCTAATATTCTAGAATGGGTTGCGTGAGCTTATCAACTTCGTTACATAGTGAATTGAATAAAAGAAATACATTATTTAAGAAATTGGGGTATCTACTCCCTGACCAAGTTAGCATACTCGCCAGGATTGAGTTGAGGGGGCAGCCCGTGCGCTAATTGGGTTTCGGGTTCCTGTGCAGCCAATGAGATTAGCGGAGTAGTTCATAGTTCCCCTCTAGCCAATCCTAAAAGTTCTTCTGCCTTCGATCCAATGGTAAGCCTTTCAAGTTTCCAGTCGCCTCACTATGCTATCCCAGTTGGATCGTACAGTCGGTAACCCTGATCCCATTGCGAATGGGCCCGGTGCAAGTATCGATGTGCTAGCTCTAGGACAATTGAAATACCAGGATGTCACCCACATATTTTCTATACAATCTATAGCAGAATGCCAACACTGAATCCTTTGACCAGCGGCTTTTTTCTTACTATACTATGTATGAGAATGTAAAGAGTTTATCTGTTAAAGCCCTATGCGAAAGAAAGTAAGGTGTCCGTGCCAAAGCTTCTTCTCAAGCATCAACACATCAGACGAATAGGAATTGAAAGCCAGGAAAGCAACATCAAAGACTAGGCATCTTCTTTTGCTAGCAGGAAGAACCCACTGGATGGCTCCCATGGGGAGACCATCCTGCAAAAGTGGCCGATGCAACGCTATACCGGAAGGCTCCTTCGGGGTTCATCTATATCCCTAAAAGTGGATTTTGATTCCCATTTTTTCTTTTAATGACAGCTTCAACTAAGCTCCACCTTAGAGAGGGTTTTCGGTTTTTCGAAGTAGGCTAGGCTAGAGCGAGGGAATTGACCAATGCTAAGTGATCTCCTCACCCAAGGGGGGTGTCTCGGGTGGGGAAGAAGGATACAATAATGTGGCATCAACAATGTTCAGGTTCGCTACATCTGGGAATTTCACTTCCCATTTGGCTGGTGAGAATGCTGGCGTAATTTCCAGGGCTAGATCCTCTTTTATTTTAAAGGAAGAATCCAACCAGTCAAGAGGATCTAGGCAGGGATGCAAGCAAGTACGAAGCCCGGTACCCCTATCCTGCCTGTAGCATAGCGTCCTCCCTGTTTGGAGTGGGTGTTCGCAAGGTTAAAGTAGAAAATTCAATTCTTTCATTAATACAGGGGTAGGGTAAAGAGTGGAACTTTGCATCATTTAGTGTAAAACGCAGCCTCTCCACAGAATTCTGCTGCATGCTGGGCCCTGATGGTGGAACTGTCATTTTGGGGAAGAAGAAAGCCGCCCCCTTTTGCGGCAGAGTGGGGTAGCATAGCTTTCCCTCGCGTAGCTTTGATGCCATGAAAAAGCAGAAAAAAGACAAGTACTGGAAAATATCTGTTCGTTTCGGTGGGCGCTGTCTATAGGGCGACTTCTGGGTCGAATTAGAAAGGGAGGTTGCCTTATGTCTAATATAAAACCACGCTTGGATGGGCTCCTCTTCCTTAGGAGTCGCAATGTCAATTCCCTTGATCAACGGCCTTCTTTTTAGCACACTGGACTTACCGGCCTTATGCCTCCGAAAATTGAAATCGGCTAACCAAACTCACAGCATAACTAATGTCGGGTCTAGTACACATCATAGTGTGCATCAACCTTCCTTTTTTTCTGTGAATAATAGGAAGAGGCAGCCAAGGTGCGAAGCGATGAGTATAGCCCATTAGGAGAACCTATTAAGAAAGCTGGAGCAGAAATCCAAACTTTTGGTAATTTATTCAATTACTTGAACTATTTTTTCTGTTCTGCGCTGTACATATTCTCAAGTTATGAGAAAGAATGGATTTGAATGCAATTTTTCATGTATAGGGCTCTTCTTCTATAGCTCTGGTACCCATCGAGTTGCTTATGATGGTACCCTAACGTGTTGTATTGTCTTGTTTTTGAGGTTCCTTTTTCCAATTATTTCCCATAATGATGACTTCAATAAGAAAAATGGACATTGAAGACAACATCACACCGATTTCAGAGGTCATCAATCCTAAAGGACTAGTTGCTATGCAGGATTGCGTGGTGGAGACACTATGTCTATTGAAGATGTATTTTCCTCCATCATTCTTTAATATCATGGTGCATCTCATTGTTCACTTTGTACACGAGATAAAGTTACTTGGTTTCGTGTTCCTACATCAGATATACTCATTCGAGAGGTACATGGGCATTCTCAAGTCCTATGTACAAAATCGTTCTCGGCTAGAGGGAACCATCAAGGAAGGTTATCACACTGAAGAAGTTGTTAAGTGGTGCATTGGCTACATAAAAGGCATAAAACTAATTGGTACCCGGAGTCTCGACATGAGGGGAGGTTCGCTGGAAAAGGAACCAGAGGGAATACATTATTCATTGACAATGATAACCTTTTGTTAGAACAAACTCATTTCACAGTCTTGCAACAACTTCAAGAAGTACAACCATATATCAAAAGGTACGTGAATGAGCTATGCACAAGTAATCCAGGGTGCTCGGATAGTTGGATCATGAAAGTGCACAACCGTTGATTCACCCAATGGTTTAAGGAGCAAAGACCAAAAGATGAAATATTTTTATGGTTGGCACAGGGCCCATCAAGTACAATTGCATCATGGCAAACATACGACGTCAATGGGTACACGTTTTATACTAAAGCCCAGGATGATAAGAGAACGGTCCAAAATAGCGGCGTACGCATATATGCATATGACACCGAAGGGAACAAGAACTCTTACTATGGGTACATAGAATAAATTTAGGAGCTCAACTACAATCGTTCATCTATGAAGATCTCGGTATTCTAGTGCAAATGGGTTAAACTCACAAGGGGTGTCCATGTGGACAAGTACGGATTCACTATAGTGGATCTCAATCATGTCGGCTACAAAGACGACTCCTTCATATATGCTAATAATAAAGTTGTCCAAGTCTTCTAAGTAATCGACCCGACAGATAAGAAGAAGCACATAGTTCTTCCTAGAAAAAGAAGGGTTGTTGAACAAGTTGAGAATGTAGAGGATGAGGAAGAGTATAACCAATTCGATGACATATCACCTTTTGGAGAGCCCGAAAAATTGAAGTTTATAGAAGTAGGGCTTGAGGAAGCTGTCTATCTACACACTTATAATGACACAGGGCATATGTATGGTTGATTACATGCAAAACATACAATCAGAAGGGGAGAGGGTGAATGATTACAAAGCTAAATTCAAGTTTTAATTCAACATAACAAAATATTTAATTTAATCTCAAAATAAGTTCGGGATAGATTGCTACCATGTTAATAGAAATTGAAACATTTGTTAGTTCAATTACCCTTATATTTTTACTGTAGAAACTAGACAATAATAAGGAACTATTTCAATAAGAATCAAGTCAAATGGATCTCTGGATCTATAGTTGTGAATTTCGCAAGAAGACCATGACAAATGGTGAAGAAAATACATTAAACGCTAAATTAGTGATTATGCAAGAATTACGAAAATTCGATCAATCAAACTTTTCAAAACTCTACCTTGATGATATAGGATGATTTTGACTAAATCAAACCAAGACAAATTGCAACGATAAAAAATCAATACGAAATGATGATCACGAAGAATACAAAGAAAAACTTATGAAACTTGATTTCATTGCTTATATGGGTTTACAAGATGTATCTCAAAATATCTTTAAAAGTTTCCTCTATAAAACCCTAGATTACTTCTCTAATCTCTCTAATATATTTTCTCTAGGTTTCATATGTTCAATCACCTATGATCTTTTACTATCGACGGGCTAATAAGAACCAAAATCTATTCTAAGATCATCTCCAGCGGAGAAAGCATTTTTCAGATCCGACTGCTACAGTGTTTGCGGGGCACTGGTCAGGTACTGTAGCAACCGTAGCAGAATCAGCACCGGTGCTACAGTGTTGCTACAGTACTGCGAAGGGAGAAAATGGTCCTGCAGTACTGTAGCATATTGGTCGCAGAGGCTGACGGTGGGCCCGGAGGTAGAAAACAACGCCTGTTGCTGTAGCAATATTGTAGCTGTACTGTTTACAAAGGCTGACAGCGGACCCGGAGAGAGAAAAAGAGGAGTAGAAGTTAGAAAATAGGGTAGTTACTAGAGATGAAAAAATAAAGGATGCTGTAATAGTGATACGGGATATTGTAATAGTAATTTTAAAGATAAAAATTTAAGATAGCTGCTGGAGATGACCAAACACCAGCATATGCATCACCGGGACAATCCTCCGCGTGCCACCTGGGCCACGGTGGCACCTGCCAGAAGGCAGCCCACTAGGCCCTTGCACGCTCTCTAGGCGATGGGCCACGGCACGGGCCACCACCAGCCCAACCTGGCCGGCCGCACCTGGTCCACGTCTCCGTGCATGAGCCACGCTCGCCCACCTCGGCCTGGGTGTCCACGTGCGCGCTGCGCCGCTAGAGCACTCTCGGCCCACTCGGCTGCAATCTTCACCAAGCCGCACTAATCCGCACGTGGAGCAAACCAACAAAGCTAAAGGAGGCCGCACCTCAGCACCAAACCAGTCGCACCTGTTGCCAGTTGCTGCATAGTGCCATACCACGACACTGTAGCAGCTTTTTTTTATGCCACCTTATATAACAATCCCAATAATATTTTATGATGGATCTATCTAACCCTATATTCTCTAATATATATCCACATTATTGATTTTATATCTTTATATCTCTGATCTGTAAAATATGATTATCAATCAATACATATGCTAGTCTGTGAATTATTATTATCTCACATAATGATATAAGACTAGAGATCATTTAGAATAACATAACAATAAAATAAAGAGCTTCAAAAAAATCACATACATGCTAATCAATATAAATGACAATTAACCATAGAACAGAATAACACATTATTTAAAAGTACATAAATATAGACGTGATACAATCATCTCTATGATTACTTCTATGGTATATCACGAACAAGGGCATCTGCACATACCTTCCGGGTGGGTGAGTAGTGAGCATGCGTTGCAGTCGCAAGCAAGGCATGCTGCGGATCTGTATCCAAAAAATGAATCTGATATAAAAACTGGACACGCTGCATGATTTGGGTGAGAGAGGGGCATCTGCACAAACCTTCTGGGATGGTGAGCAGTGAGCGTGCATCGCAATTATACACATGGCACACCGTAGCTCTGTATCCAAAAAATAAATCCGATATATGAACTGGTCACGACGAGAGATCTAGGTGGGGTAGGGGCACCTGCATGTACCTTCTAGGAGGGTGAGCAGCAATTGCGTGTCGCACATATGGAACACTGCAAAGGAGTGATAGAAGACTCAATGGCCATCTGGAGAGGAGGGCGCATATCACAATCATACATAGGGCACACCATAGAGGAGGAGTGAGGTGTGACAAGAGGAAGAGAAGAGGAATCAGGGGAGGTAGAGGCGACTGGTCGTTAAGTGTGGGGATCAAACTCTCGGTCTGGACTATATACTATGGTTTAGAGGATGTGGGCCTCTTTGGGTCATAAAATTGGACTGAATACTAATCGGCCCCTGAATCCCAAAATTTTGGCGCTGAAAAATATTTATGATTTATTATTTTTTGCTGTCGTGCTTTACAACTCACACAAATTTTCACATGAAATACACACGTGTGTGATTTATCGGAGTCGATTCCGTGACATCTTAACTTGTGCAAAGCCTCCTTAGCTTCTCACCTATCACTGATTGCAGAGAGCAATAGCAATTGCAGAGAGGAAGTGTCAAACTCGGTAAATCAAGGCTTGTCCTCTAAGATCTACCCATTGGATTAATTGATTCTTAAGTAGGTGACGCCACTAGAAGGAGGGACATGCTTGGTGTTCAGATGTTCTAATTCCCCGTCCTTATGATCACCTGGATGATCGTCTTGACCAGCCAAATCAGGAATATGTTGGTCACATTTTGTCTTTAGAGGTAGATTAATCTTTGGAAACTCAGGAATATGTTCAGACTTCCTGGAGGATAACAACTTTATGTCCTGTATTGCCTTGCTTATATCAAGAATAGATGTTACAAACAATATGGGGTGTGTGTATCTAGTCCCAAGGATCTAGGCGGATTCATCATTGTTCTTGGTTCTAAGTACTAGTTGGATGATGATGGTTTTCTGCTATGGATCTTTGGTGGGTATATCATTTCTACTCGACTAGGCTTGATCTAGGTTTTTGTGACTTCATAGATCATGAAGGCGCGAGTTGCTCTACTGTCGAAAGGCTTGTGTTGGCGCGGAATTGGTCAACACCTCGCCAACACGGATCCGTCAAGGATACTTGTCGCTTTTTGCAGTGACGCACAACTTGTTTACAAGCAAACAAGCAAAGGTTTCAACCAACAACCTTGGGGATCGCCGCCCGGACGATTTACGAGCAAATCGACAAAGAACTACCACCCGAACCACATGGATTCGAAGTAGCAGCGAAGAACTAATCCTAAATTGCAGGAAAGTAAAGACAAAAAGAAAAGTAGATGCAATAGATGCGATTGATTGATGGATATGCAATCGGCCTCCACCTCTCAACTATTTATAGGGGGGGGGGGTATGGTCTTGACCCTAGGGAATCGAAATAGGACTCTATTCCAACTCTAAACACAGCTTATTTGGCCAAAATCGCAAAAGAGATCTGAACAAATTCACGAATCTACTTAGATTTGGTTTTAGACTAAACACCGGATGGTCCGGTGAGAACAAACTCTAAAGAAACGGACCATCTGGCAAGTTCACTCGGCCGAAACTCTAAGACTCGATCTGACACACACCATATATTCTGACGTCACATTTATATTCACTAGAGTATGTCATCGGACCAATATTTCCAGAGAGCAACTTTTTACAAGAGAGCACACCGGCCTTCACTGGATGTTCCGGTGTACACCAGACACACTCACCGGACTAATATTTGCAGAGAACAATTTTTTTTTGCAAAGTTTTCCTTTTGAACGCACCGGATGATCCGGCGATCATCAAAGACCTCACCGGATAATTTTCACCAGAGAACATTTTTTGGCTAAAAACCTTCTTCTCACCGGATAGTCCAGTGATACCCCGGAATCTCCACCAGACTATTTCTTTCATAGAGCAAGTTTTCGGCGTTGACCTTCTACGTACCTGATAGTTTGGCGTTTTCACCGGATCATTTACCAGACTATTTTATACAGAGAGAATGTTTTACTGCACCAAATTCAAACTATAAGCACAGGATAGTCCGGCGATGATATGACATTGATCACCGAACTATCCGGTGTATAAAAAAAATTCTGGTCATGCCATTTTGTCATCAACACATGCCCCCCTATTTTTTGGTAAAGCTTGCGTACCAAAAAATATTTTTACACAGGATAATCACGAATACCTCATCTTCTACTCTAAGTTATGACTTAGGATGATACAACAATATATCGGCCATATGTGCATGTTCTAAGGGCGATGATAATAACACCAGCCACATACAATGATATATCTTAGGATGATAATAAATTACATCAGCCATGTATAGTTACCTTCTCAAGCATCTTGCCAAATGCTCGGATAATATTTCTTCAAGTATTTCCCATTGATAGCACGAGGCATCTTATCTCCTCGTACATATAGCAGCATGTATGAATTCCCAGGCACAATTCCTACAACTTTAAAAGGACCTTCCCAACTAGGAGACTACTTCTCGAATTTATTATCTTTAGACCCAATAGGTAAAATCATCTTCCAAATTAAATCCCCTATTTGAAACGATTTTGCCTTTACTTTCTTATTGTAGGCTCTAGCTACTCTCAACTTATACTTTTCAATCTCTCTCAAAGTTTTAAGCCTTTCATCATTGAGGTTATCTACTCTATCTATCATTGTATTATAATAATCAACGGCTGACAAGTCATTTTGCCGTACCATTCTCAATGCGCTAAGATTTACCTCAACGGGCAAAATGGCCTCTTGTCCATACACTAACTCATAAGGAGTAACCTTAGTAGCACCATGCTTAGATATACGATGAGCCCACAATGCTTCACTCAAAACCTCATGCCACCTTTTTGGATGTTCTTCTATCTTCTTCTTTATAAGCTTAATCAAAATTTTATTGCTAGACTCGGTTTGTCCATTAGCCTGAGCATAATATGGAGAGGAATTGAGAAGCTTAATTCTAAGTGATTCGGCAAACTCACACACTTGATGAGAAATAAAAGAAGAACCTTGATCTGTAGTTAAAGTTTGCGGAATACTGAATCTATGAATAATATGTTCCAAAATAAATTGATCACCCCTTTGTGTATCATGTTCTTCAAGGGAACAACCTCGGTCCACTTTGTGAAGTAATCTGTAGCAACCAAAACAAAGTGATAACTTTTGAAAGATGAAGGATGAATTTGGCCGATGAAATCCAAAGCCCATCCTCGGAATGACCATGATTTGATGATAGGATTCAACATAGAAGCAGGAGCTAACTGTATATCACCAAACTTTTGACATGCTTCACATCCTTTGTAATATCTAGAGCAATCATCAAACATAATCGGCCAATAAAATCCAGCTCTCCTTAACGATCACACCATTTTATGAGCCGACTGATGTGTTCCACAAATACCTTCATGTACTTCACCCATATTAATTTTACTTTGCTCCGAACCTAGACATTTTAGAAGCAACCCATCTATGGTTTGGTGATATAATTCACCTTCCAACATCACATATTTTAAAGCTTGTCGCCTAGTCTTTCTATCTATCGATGAACTAGGATTTTCTAAATATTCGATCTTCGGCTTTCTCCAATCATTAGACATATGCAAATATGATTTCTTTTTGAGTAAAACTGAACCTTCTTCCTATTTTTCGGCCAAAAGGACATTAGCACAAGCTAACAACGGTTTTTCTAACACAAAGAAAATCCCTCTATTCACTCGATAACTGGATGCTTGCTGGCTAAATCATTGCCCTCATATTCTCTTCTCTAGATATATGAACGATGGTGAAATCATCCAAATTTACTATGATATCTAAGCATCTATCTAAATAGCTATTTAGTGACCCATCAAAGCATTGATAAACTCTAGAAACTTACTGCACCACTAATAATGAATCACCAAACATTTCTACATGTGTCACGCCCATGGATCTTAAAATTTGCAAACCTAACAAAAGAGCTTCGTACTCGGCTTGATTGTTGTTATAAAAGTATTCTAAGCGAACCGATGTTTAAAACACAACACCTCTAGGTGAAATTAAAACAATGCCAACACCTTGACCTTCTCTATAAACTGAGCCATCAAAGTATAATTTTCATGGACACACACTTATCAAACTAACCAATACATCACTATCAATACGATGATCAATAATAAAATCAGCAACGATTTGGTCTTTCATAGATCTTAACGGTTCATAAGCCAAATCATATTCAATCAAAGCATATGCCCACTTTCCGATTCTACCACTCAAAATCGGCTTTTGCAACATGTACTTAATAACATCGGTTTGACATGCAACCACACAAGTACTAGAAAGCAAATAATGTCTCAACTTGGTGCATGCATAATATAAAGATAAACATAATTTTTTAATAAACACATACCTTGTTTCCGCATCCAAAAGATTCCAGCACAAATAAGTGATCACGTATTCTTTTCCTTATTTTTCTTGTGTAAGAACAACACCTACTACCATCTCTTGTGCAGCAATATATAGCTGAAACGGAATCCCGGCCTTGGGCGTCATTAACGCGGGAGCTGATGACAAATATTTTTTGATGTCATCAAAATCTCGTTGTTGTTCTGCCCCCAAGTAAAATCGGTTTCTTTCTTTAACCGAAGTATGAGATTAAAAACACTAATCTTGCCGGATAAGATAGATATGAAACACCTCAAATAATGACTTTTACCAGCAATTTTTAGACATCTCTCTTTGATTGTGGTGCTCCCAACTTATCAGTAGCTACTATTTTGTTAGGATCTATGTCTATGCCTCTTTCATGTATTATGAAACCTAAAAATTTGCCCGTCGATACACCAAAAACACACTTAAGTGGGTTCATCTTTAAACTATACCGACGTATTCTTTCAAAAGCCAAACGCAAATCTGCTAAATGGCTATCCATAGCATCCTATTTGATAACAATATCATCGATATAAATCTCCAAGATGACCCCAAGCAAATCATAAAAGATGAAATTTATAGCTCTTTGATAAGTAGCACCGGCATTCTTTGAACCAAATGTCATAACAACCCATTCAAATAAACCAACAAAACCTGAGCAACGAAAAGTCGTTTTAGACATATATATTTCGGCCATAAAAATTTGATTATAGACCGCATTACCACCCAAAAAACTAATAACTCTATGACCCGAAGCATCATTAATCAACATATCGGCGATAGGCATATGATATTCACCTTTAGGAGTAGCTTTATTTAAATCTCTAAAATCAATGCATACTCTCAACTTATCACTATTTTTTTTCTCAACCGGTACAATATTTGATATCCTTTCAGCATATCTACAAGAACGAATAAATCCTGCAGCGAGCAACCGGCTTATTTCTTCTTTGATTCGCCCATACATATTAGGATTAAACTTTCTAGCCGGTTGTTTGTGAGGTCTAAAACCTGACTTTATGGGAAGCCGATGCTCTACAAGCTCACGGCTAAGTCCCGGCATCTCATGATACTCCCAAGCGAAACAATCGTTATATTCTTTAAGTATTGCAATCATTTCGTCTTTTTGGACATCATGCATGTTTTTTTAACAAATGTTGGCCTAGGAACAGTACCATCTCCTATATCTACCTCTTCTAATGGATCGACTGATGAAAAACCTTGTCCTAGCTTTTCTATCTCATCAAAATCATTAATAATCTCACTAATATCGTTCTTTTTAGACCGATATTGCTCTACACGCTATTGCAACCATTCTAAATTACTTTGTTTATTCATTTATAAAATTACATTGCTAAGCCAACATGAAGAGATTGGCTGTACAGACACATGTACAAAACCATCTCTAGTAACACTACGAAAATCATATCTCGAAAGGTCTTGATTAGAGAGACATTGTACATTACCATTGCCCATCTACTGAAGCATCGGCCAAAGCAACAAAAGCTGATGTATCCGCATATACAATCTCTATTTTATAGTCTACCCATTGAATCAATAATTGGTGCAAACTAGAAGGTACAAAACAATTTGCATGAATCCAATCATGGCCTAATAAAATGTTGTAGTTACATTGCACGTCGGTGACGAAGAATACCATAGGGACCGTCTTGCTCCCAACGGTGAGCTCCACGAAAATTACGCCCTTTGCATCCGTAGGCTCGCCGGTGAACCCATTAAGTACTAAGTTTGTCTTTACAACCTCTTTGTCTTCTTTTCGTAGCTTCTTGAAAACTGAATATGGCATTAGATTCACGGTGGCTCCACCATCCACTAGCATTCTTGAAATGGCTTTCCATCAATATGCCCATTGACATACAATGATATCAAATGTTGGCTCGATTCTTTGGGTTTTTCAAATATAGCTTCCTTCAGACCAAGATTTAGTTGAGCAACTTCTTCATCAATAATCCGAAACTGCAAAGGTAAAATAAAAACCATATTGATATCCATATTAAAAACTCATAATAAGCTATATGACTTGCTTTACTCTCCATTCTTGCCGAATAGGCACCATCGGCTTGATTTCATTGAATACTTGATCTCTCACCTTTGCAGCTTGTGCTTTTTCCAACTCTTGCTTGCGTAACCTTTGTAGCCCTACTCTTTTGAGAATGTGAGAGACCCCTAGGACACCATGATGATCACGGCTTAGTCTCGGACAGTAAGAACTTCTCCTTTTCAACCTCGATCGTCTAACCTAGCGATTGGCTTTGTAGAGTCTAGAGTTGATTCAATTAGGGTTTTGAGGCGACGCTAGCTTATGTCGACCCCGGCTTGGACTTTGAATCCTACCAGATTGGAGATAGAATTGGTTGCGGAGATGAAATCTGGGAGCTTCCAGATGTTTTTCCTTTTTGACCCGAGCCGAATTCTCGTGGATTTTGTCGTGGCCGGTTCGGACTTGATAGCAAACTTATCCCAAATCAATATGCCATTTGATTTTGCCTCGGTTGCAAATAGGGTCCAAGTCGGTTGAAGAGTTCACTCCAGCTCCACCGATACTTTCTGGAGGCTTTCCCCCTTTGAAACCAAGTCAGATCGGCGAGACCCCGGCAATTTCTAGTCTGCTGGAGCAACAGAGACGGGTGACGGAGGTGGACGACGACACTGTGCCGCAATTGAGAGAGGAGGGCTCGACTTCGTCCTGGCACTTTCAGCCCATCCGCGCGTGGGAGAGAGAAGAAGAACGGGCTAGAAAAAGGGCTTGGCCCAGAGAGGATATTTGCTGGGCTGTGCTCGGTGAGATAAAGAAACAGGTCGAGTGAAGAAAAGAAGATGCAGTACGGTTTGAGAGGAAGAAAGAGATTTAGCCCGAGAAAGCTATTGGGGTTTTCTTTTATCCAACTTTTTTCCATTTTCTCTCTTTTTCTATTCTCTGTTTCCATGATAATATTTAAACAACACACCAAAAAAATAATTAGAAATATAATTTTTAGAATCTTTTAATATTATAAATCCTTATTTGATTTATTTAATTATTTTCCTTTACATTTATTATTTTGAAAGGTTTAAAATTTGGGCTTTTACAGTGGCCTTGGTGGATGGAGGCGGGTGGACCGAGGGGAGAAAATGCGAGCTTAGCCTAGGAAGAGAAGGGGAAGAGATTTCTATCCAAGGAGTTTTTCGGAAGGTTTTTCTTTTATTCTTTCCTTTTTATTTTTAGTTTCTAATTTCTATTTTATCCTTTATTCTTCTCTAAGGATTATTTAATTATAAAATACACAAAAACCGAGGAAAGGCCAAAACACCAAAGAAAACTAACGAGCACACACAGGAGAACCTAAATGAATTAAATTCTGAACAAATTTAAAATTTGGATTGTTACATAAACCATACAGACGGGCCATATAACAAATCTTGATGCTACGTCATACCCCATAATTATGCATGAAACCATCCTCACAAGTGTCCTATGCTCGCCTTAGCCCATATAACGACAAAAGGAACTATGCAGACCGGTCCATATAACAACTCTCGATGCTGACGTCATACCCTCTAATTAGGCATGAACCCACCCCACACGCGTGACTTGCCTTAGGCCAACTTCAGCAGTTCCACTATCCAGTGCTATAAGTACCCCGTAAAATACTGTAGCACCAAAAATCGGTCTCTAGCAGATATTCTATCAGGTGCTACAGTGCCATACAATACTGCTACAGTGTTACGGATGTAGGAAACATGCCCTTAGGTTGATTGCCTAAATTACATAAGGGTATGTATGTGATTTTGGTGATTAATGACAACATAGTCAATAAGACTAACATGTTTGTCAAGTATATGCTTTAGTAGGTCTCATGGATGCAACAAAAGAAAAGTCACCGAAGCCGGAACAAAGAAAGGAATGAATTGGACTTGTTCCATGAATTTTGATGTGATCAAATGGGTTGGATTTCTGTATAATTTTTTAGAGTTCTTCACAAGCTTTCAATAGAGCCCAAGATCATCAAAATCGGAGTTCGGAGCGAAAAGTTATGCCCAAAATACAAAACGCAGTTGTGCTGAAATTTACCTCACCGGATTATCTGGTGCTCACAATGAAATTTGATGTGATCAAATGGGATGGATTTTTTTGTATAATCTTGTAGATCTATTCACAAGCTTTCAATAGAGCCCAAGATCATCAAAATCGGAGTTCGGAGCGAAAAGTTATGCCCAAAGTACAGTTGTGCTGAAATTTGCCTCACAGGATAATCCGGTGCTCAAAATCAACATAACTCTGGTGCTTCAGAGGAATATCCGGTGCTCAAATCAACATAACTCCGGTGCTCAAATCAACATAAGTCCGGTGCCTCACAAAATGAACTCACCGGACTAATTTTTGCAGAGAGCTCCAAAATGAACTTATGGGCATAGGATAATTCGGTGCTTTTGTCCGGTGTTAACTAACTCATCACAGGATAATCCTGTGCTCACAGTTGAGTTTGAGTGGATTCCAATGGCTAGTTTCTCTGATGTACTCACAGGATAATCCGGTGCTTGTGCTACTATCATCACAGGATTATCCGGTGCTCACAATTTTCTGAGCCGTTGGGGCAACGACTAGTTGGTGGGTTTGAGGCTATAAATACTCCTCCACTCAGTCATTTGAAGGTGCTGGAGTCCAGAGAAGTTCATGTACACTTGAGAAGACATCCAAGCCACCAAAGTGCTTAAGTGATCAAATCCAAGGCGATTAAGCACACCATTAGAGAGTGATTAGTGCTTGTAGGCCTAGAGAGAGTGTAGCTAGTTGATAGCTGCATAGAGAGTGGATCAAGGAGTGATCCTAACTTGTACCAAGTGGTACGTCAGCACCTTGGAGTCTTGGTGACTCACCGGTAAGCTTGTTGACCCTCCGACTTGGTGTGGAGAGGCGGCAAGGTATTTGTGCGGGGACGCGGAGACCCTTGCCTTTGTGGCTCAAGCTCCGAAGTGATCACGGCGGTGAGGAACCGGAAGAGAGGCTAGTGGTGAGACCTTGCCTTGGTGGTTTGGTGGCTCATCCGGTTAGAGGTCTTATCTTTGTGACTTGGTGGCTCAAAGGCCGTGACCGGGTGCCGACCGGGAGCATATCCTTTGTGGAGCTCCAACGTGGACTAGGGGTGGCTTTCATGCCATCGAAACCACGGGATAAAAATCCTTGTGCCGAGTTTGTTCTCTCTACCCTCTTTACACTTCCGCATTTACATTCTTGCAATTTACCTTACTAGATAGGTTGCAAGTTTCCTTAATCGGTAGAGTAGACACGCTAGATAAACCTAGAGCACATTTAGATAGAAATTGATATAGGTTTATCTTGTGTTATTTTTTGAGCCAGTTTAGTTCTAAATGTCCTAATTCACCCCACCTCTTAGGACGTCACCGATCCTTACAAGTGGTATCAGAGCCTCGTGCTCTTAAATTGGGCTTAACCGCCTAGAGTTGTGACGTCTGGGGTTGGGATGGATTTCCATAGCGCTCCACTTTTCGATGGCACAAATTTTCCCCGTTGGAAGGTTCTAATGTCTTGTTATTTGCAAGCCCGGGGATTAGATATTTGGAGAGTCACTGAGGAAGGGATGAGGCAACGCATCACCAACAAGGAGAGACAATTAAATGCATTGGCGAAGAGTATCCTTTTATCATCTTTATGCACCGATGCATTTAATCGTGTTTATTCTCTCACCAATGCGCATGATATTTGGACTAGTCTCAATGAAATACATGAGGGCACAAAGGATGTGCGCAATGAGAAATATCATGTGCTTGTTACTAAGCTCAATGGCCTCAAGCAACTATCCTATGAAAGTGCTAATGATATGTATTCTCGTTTGAATATTCTTGTGAATGAGATCAATGGGTTAGGTTTGACGCCAATTGAAGATGATCAAGTGGTGAGAAGAATATTTCAAGCTCTTCTTCCAAAGTACAAGTTGATAGTCTCCATCATCTATGACAACAATGACATCAAGATGATGACTCCAAGTCAAGTGCTAGGCAAGATCACCGTCCATGAGATGACCATGAACATGGAGGTGGAAGCCCCTACCTCATCCAACACCAAGAATCTTGCTCTCACAAGCAAGCAAGCTCAATGTCAACACATGAAGGCAAGGATGAGGAGGTAAGAGCAAGAGTCAAGCTCAAGCGAAGATGATGGTGATCAAGATGAAGAGAGCGAAGAAGAGGATGATCAAAGCACATCAAGTGATGAAGAATTGGATCCCAAGATGGCTAAGCTCTTCTCGCAAATAGAGAAGAACATGAAGAGGATCAACGCCAAGATTGATCATCCAATCTCCATTCAAGACATGATCAAAACAATGGATCATATCAAGAAAGAGAAAGAGAAGAAGATCAAGAAGAGGGAGACAAGGAGTAGAGCCAAAACTTTTGCAAGCATGGGAAGATGGGTGAGTGAAGATGAAGATTCAAGCTCAAATGATGAGAGCCTCACCATCCTCTACCCCAAGAGAAGCTCTTCCTCAAAGTCATCATCACGCAAGTCTTCACACAAGTGCCTCATGGCCAAAAGTATGGATAGCGATGTAAGTGATAATGAATCCGATGAGGATTCCCCCTCCTATGATGAACTCCTTCAATTGATAAATGAGCAACAAAGGGCCATTAAGAAACAATCAAAAGAGCTTAAGAAATTCAATGCACTTAATGACATCCATGCTACACTTGTTTCTAATTATGATCAATTATTGTGCAAATTCAATTTGCTAAACAAGGAGCATGAAGAGCTTAAGGCTAAGTGCATTGAATCTCAAACTAAGACCCCTTTGAAGCAATCTACCTCTCTCTTTAATTACAATCCTAAGGTAGATGTTTTCACTTCTTGTAATGATTTAATTGCTTTATCATGCTCACCCCTTTGCAATGAGATATGTGTTGAGAATTTTGTTATAGAATCATCTAACAACCTCATTGCAAAAGAAAATGTTAAGCTCAAGCAAGAAGTGGAAAAGCTCAAGGAAGACTTGCCAAGATTGAAGGGCAAAGGACATGTCCAACCTCCTCAAGATAACCATGCATTCATGGTGAAGAAGCTTGCGGAGGGGTCAACCGTGACATGCTTCAAATGCCATTTGGAAGGCCACAAGTCCTTCAAATGCAAGCAAGTGAAGAAGGAGACCAAGTAGAAGAAGAAGATGGCTAACCTCTTAAATAAAGCCTCCAACTTCTACACCAAGCCCAACTATAAGCTAAAGTCTAAGAACAACCACTACAAGCTTAAGAAGAAGGAAAATGGTAAGGTGGTTGCACACAAGGTTGGGAGAAGAGATTGGGGGAGGAACCAATCCATTTGGGTACCCAAAGAAGTCATCATCAACATGAAGGGGCCCCAATCGGTTTGGGTTCCAAAGAAGACTTGAAGTCCGAAGCGGCTACGGGGATTTGGAGACTTGGCTCACAAGATGAAGATGAAGCTCAAGCAATGAAGCCAAGTGTACAAGATGGGCACATTGATGAAGATCATAATCATCATATACCCAAATCCCCATCCAAAGTGAAAGGTACCATATGTTAATTTCTTTCAATTTGTACCTTTGCCTTGTCTAGGATTGCATGTGCTTAATTCAATTTGTTGCAATGCCTAGTGTAAGTTTTCATATGGTAGGTTGCTTGTGTTTATCTTTAATCTATGAGCAACCTACATAGTTTATTAGTTGTAGGTTTAATCAATAGCACTAGTTTTCATTTGGTATCTTTTTATGTGCCATAAGTCCAATCTATAGGATAAATCCTCATTGTTATCAATAACAAGTGCATATATCCCTCACAAGTATTCAACACTTGTATACACACATTTAGGGGGAGTATATCCTATGGGTTGTGATTTTGAGACTAATATGTGTTGCAAGTTGTATCTTTTGTAGTCTCATGGAGAAGTCAATAAGTCCCCGGAGGTATGTTATGCACATACTTTTCAATTGGTATAATTGCCAATCCGGTTGTTCATTTAAGCTACCTCCATACATAATATGGTTTAAACTTTTCATCTTCTATATTGTCTAGTTTTGCATATGTCTTTCTCTTATCATATGTATGCACACATATAGGGAGAGTTTAAATCATATTACGTGAGTTTCATGAATTGTGATCCATATGCTTTCTTTGCATTGAATTGGTACCATCTCCTTGATTTGATTTCCTTCAATTGGTATCATTTTCTTTTATTGGATCATGATTTGTGAAACTCTCTCCCATGTGTTCTAATGTTTTTCCTTGAGTTCAACATGTGCATATAGCCTTTTTGGGAGATTGTTGACAAAGGGGGAGAATTATGGTGACCAAAGCAAGAGACAAATCAAGTTCAAGTTACAAGTGTTGACAAAGGGGGAGAAGAAGGAACAAGAAACAACTTGAGGCATCTAGGTTGACAAAGGGAAGAAGCTCTTGCATGGGCCATCCAAGGGAGATAGTGGCGATGGAAAAAGGGGGAGCCACAACAAAGGGGGACTTAATGGTAAGAATATGTATCCAAGCAATGTGGTAAGGCATTTTGCCTTTTACAATTGGTTTACATTTATTATCTTTTATTATTTGCCACTTGTTTTGGTTGTGTTGTCATCAATCACCAAAAAGGGGGAGATTGTAGGAAACATGCCCTTAGGTTGATTGCCTAAATTACATAAGGGCATGTATGTGATTTTGGTGATTAATGACAATATAGTCAATAAGACTAACATGTTTGTCAAGTATATGTTTTAGTAGGTCTCATGGATGCAACAAAAGAGAAGTCACCGAAGCCGGAACAAAGAAATGAATGAATTGGACTTGTTCCATGAATTTTGATGTGATCAAATAGGTTGGATTTCTGTATAATTTTGTAGAGTTCTTCACAAGCTTTCAATAGAGCCCAAGATTATCAAAATCGGAGTTCGGAGCGAAAAGTTATGCCCAAAATACAAAACGCAGTTGTGCTGAAATTTGCCTCACCGGATTATCCGGTGCTCACAATGAAATTTGATGTGATCAAATGGGATGGATTTTTGTATAATCTTGTAGATCTATTCACAAGCTTTAAATAGAGCCCAAGATCATCAAAATCGGAGTTCGGAGCGAAAAGTTATGCCCAAAATACAGTTGTGCTGAAATTTGCCTCACAGGATAATCCGGTGCTCAAAATCAACATAACTCTGGTGCTTCAGAGGAATATCCGGTGCTCAAATCAACATAACTCCGGTGCTCAAATCAACATAAGTCCGGTGTCTCACAGGATAATCCGGTGCTCACAAAATGAACTCACCGGACTAATTTTTGCAGAGAGCTCCAAAATGAACTTATGGGCATAGGATAATCTGGTGCTTTTGTCCGGTGTTAACTAACTCATCACAGGATAATCCGGTGCTCACAGTTGAGTTTGAGTGGGTTCCAACGGCTAGTTTCTCTGATGTACTCACAGGATAATCCGGTGCTTGTACTACTATCATCACAGGATTATCCGGTGCTCACAATTTTCTGAGCCGTTGGGGCAACGACTAGTTGGCGGGTTTGAGGCTATAAATACTCCTCCACTCAGTCATTTGAAGGTGCTGGAGTCCAGAGAAGTTCATGTACACTTGAGAAGACATCCAAGCCACGAAAGTGCTTAAGTGATCAAATCCAAGGCGATTAAGCACACCATTAGAGAGTGATTAGTGCTTGTAGGCCTAGAGAGAGTGTAGCTAGTTGATAGCTGCATAGAGAGTGGATCAAGGAGTGATCCTAACTTGTACCAAGTGGTACGCCGGCACCTTGGAGTCTTGGTGACTCGCCGGTAAGCTTGTTGACCCTCCGACTTGGTGTGGAGAGGCGGCAAGGTATTTGTGCGGGGACGCGGAGACCCTTGCCTTTGTGGTTGAAGCTCTGAAGTGATCACGGCGGCGAGGAACCGGAAGAGAGGCTAGTGGTGAGACCTTGCCTTGGTGGTTTGGTGGCTCATCCGGGTAGAGGCCTTGTCTTTGTGACTTGGTGGCTCAAAGGCCGTGACCGGGTGCCGACCGGGAGCATATCCTTTGTGGAGCTCCAACGTGGACTAGGGGTGACTTTCATGCCATCAAAACCACGGGATAAAAATCCTTGTGCCGAGTTTGTTCTCTCTACCCTCTTTACACTTCCGCATTTACATTCTTGTAATTTACCTTACTAGATAGGTTGCAAGTTTTCTTAATCAGTAGAGTAGACACGCTAGATAAACCTAGAGCACATTTAGATAGAAATTGATATAGGTTTATCTTGTGTTATTTTTTGAGCCAGTTTAGTTCTAAATGTCCTAATTCACCCCCCCCCTCTTAGGACGTCACCGATCCTTACAACGGAGAGAGTATGGACCTGTAGCAGTACTTTTTACAGAGGATGACAGTGGGACCAGAGAGAGGAAAAGAGTAGTAGAAGGTAAGAAATATGGTAGCTGCTGTAGATGAAAAAATAAGGAATGCTGTAATAGTGATAGTAGATGCTGTAATAGTATTTTTGAGGATGAAAATTTGAGGTAGCTGCTGGAGATGGCCTTAGCCCATATAACGACAAAAGAAACCGAATTTTTTTTATTTCTATATTTTTTATTTTCAAAATTTACAAATATATGCACCCATTTTACAAATTTGCAAATCTACCTATGTCGCACTTCCAACAGACGATACGAATCTATCATCATATTTAAAAAAAATAAAAATGAAGCATTCAAATGCTCTCAAAATTCAAAAAAACCATTTGTCGAATATCTAACTATGGGGTATATGCGCATAAGAGTATATCATATACAGACAAGATATATACGACGCATATTCGGCAACTCAAGATATTACGGAACCAAATCAGCGGTACCTGATACACCCAAAATCAAGAAAGTGCATACAAAAAAGGTTTAGATCGGTTACCCAACCGATACGGCCTGTAATCAAAACAGATCTATCTGCTTGGACGTCAAGGAAGACAACTCGCTATCGACTACAACTGGATAGGAGTCAGTATTTCACCTCTATATAAGACGTAAAGGCTGGGGGGAGAACAAGAAAAAATGAGCAACACGAAAGACAACAACAGAGGAGTTACCCGACGACTTTAGCCCTAGAATACAAGGTAGCAACACCCCTACAGGATGTAGGGTATTACTCCAATCGGAGGCCCGAACCTATATACTTCATTTTGTCTCGCTTCGTGATTAATCCCTACCCTCGAACGTACCCAGTCAATTTATGGACATATTGTCGAGAACTAATCTTTGACAGTTAGCATGCCAGGTAGGGGCCTTCTTTTGTTTTGTAGGATTAATCATGTCTCAAGCTCACTCTTGCGTCGTATTTTTCAACACCAGCTTCTATGACTGCTTCGAGTCGACAGCGAACATCTTCGAGTCCCCTTCCGTCGACTCGGAAATCATCTTTGGAACTATAGTTTTCCGTTAGGATGATCAAGGTTGACTGATCCACACTGGTACCCTCGAGTCCAGACCCTTGGATGCGTACTGTGAGGTGGGACATCTTGAGTGGGATCCCACAGAGCCTAATGTTCTCTACTACATGGACACCGACGAGGGTGGCGACTCTGACTCTAACGCAAGCCAGAGCGGCCAAACAGATAGATTAATGTGATGGTGAGAGGCGACGACTCCCATTGGTTGACCCAATGGCAGTAGATCCAAACACCGTAGTCGATAATGAAGCGAAAATTCTTGGAGATCCAGCGATAGCAGTCGCTGCTGATGGTACTGGCGCTGAGTTACCACTCGAAACATCTACATCTAGAGCCATACGTGCACCCGACATGGCCTTCCACCGGTGGACCACGGGAAGGCAGATGCCTCCTGGCCTCTCCCGATGACTTCCGGTGGGTGTACCTACACCTGCGATAGCCCACGGTTTAAGGGACAAGCTCCCTCCAAACAGTCATCGTGAGGCTTCATCGGCTCAACCGCAACAGAGTCTCGGTAGTGACATATTCAGTACTCCGAATGCTAACGTGCAAGGAGCTCATATGATTCACATATCCCTTCCAGAATTGGATCCGGCGAATCCACTAACTCCCATAGTCAATCAAGTCAAGATCCTACTCGATACGGCGCAGAACCAAGTTGCTGCAGCAAACAATCCCCGCAACTCCAGCCCCCCCAGTCGGAACTGTCCCGGCTCGAGGAGCCACGGGCGAGAACGCTCTCGAGTAGAGGAATCCCAGACTGGAAGCTCAGGTGGTCGAGCTCAAAAATGATATTATGGGCCAAATTGTAGCTGCCCTGTCCACAGGCGCGGGCATCAGGAAGATCTGAAGAACCGTATTCCTCACAACCGTGTGATCTAAGTATGGTGATCAAACACCGCCATGAGGAACTTTGTGAAGACGATCGCCACTACTATGACCGCAGATCTACAGGATGAGATGGACGATATGACTCCCCTGCTTGGAGAGAAATGCGTGATAGTCCTCCACCACCTCCTCCTGAAGAGTTTGATGGGGGCTGCGAGGCTTTCATACGCAAACTCCGGTCGATTCGGTGGCCCAAGAATTTCAAAGCGGGCCCAATTCAGAAATACGAGTGGAAGATCAATCCCAACGAGTGGTTGCAGATCTACATCACCGTAATTCGAGCAACCGGTGGTGACAATCGAGTAATGGCCAATTACCTGTAACCGCCCTTGATGGACCTGCAAGGTCCTGGTTGCTAAACTTGCTGCCCAACTTGATTCGTTCATGGGTAGAACTCAAGGCTCAATTCATAGCCAACTTCCAAGGCACATTCAAGCACCCCGGAATAGAGAACGACCTCCACCAGCTGCACCAAGGCGACAATGAATCTCTTTGAGATTTCATCCGTAGGTTCAGCGATAGGCGTAACATGATCCCGAACATCTTAGACAAATTGGTAATTATCGCCTTCAAATGAGGTGTTCAGGACATGGACTTGCGTGGAAAGATGGCTACTCGGAAGATCCGCATGATCAAAGAGCTTTTCGAGTTGGCCGACAAGTGCGCAAAACAAGCGAAAGCGCAGGTGCGTGCTAAAAACCTCTAATCTGGCGAGGACAAACCCGAGTCCTCGAAGAACGGAGGAAAGAAGAACAAACCCGGTGACAAGCGCAAGGGTCCCGATACGACTGTAGTCGCGGTCGACAGGAGCAAATCGCGCAACACTAGGGACAACAAATATCTCAATCGAGGTGGTGGAAAGTGGTGCCCCATCCATCGGAGCAACCAGCATGACTTGGACGAGTGCTTTGTGTTCAAGAAGAAACTTGATAAGAAGATCAAGGAAAATGCTGAGCGTGGTAGTAAGTAGGTTAAGCCTAATGTTGAGGGTGATGAGCCCTAGTTCCACGAGGCTGACCACAGCTTGGTGCACATCTTTGGAGGATCCACCACGTATGAGTCCAAGAGACAGTATGAGGTAGTCAAGCGAGAAGTCAACCTGGCCCTAATTGGGCCCACTCGGTATCTCAAGTGGCTGGAATAGCCGATCACCTTTGATCAAACCGACCATCTGGCTATGGTACCACATCCTGATCGATACCCGGTCGTAGTTCAGTCGACCATACTTTACATCAAGGTTTCTAGAACTCTGGTTGATGGAGTTAGTTCACCCAACCTCATTTTCTCCAAAACCTTGGACAAGATGGGAATCCAGAGGTTAGAGCTTAAGACTGGAGTCAAGCCTTTCCACGGCATAACTCCCAACTCATCGACCATGCCTCTCGGCCAGATCGAGCTGCCGATCACGTTTGGCACGCTCGACAACTTCTGCACAGAAAAGCTAACTTTTGATGTCGTGATTTTGAGACGATGTACAATATGATCCTAGGCCGCCCAATGCTGGGCAAGTTTCATAGCGGTGGTTCACTATGACTACCAAGTGCTTAAGATCCTGGGTCCCAATGGGGCCATTATGGTTAAAGGAGATCAGCGCACAATGGTTAGATGCGATAAGTAAAGCTTGGATATGGTCGAATACTTCAATCAAGTGGCCATTGCTCCTAAGGACACAAATTCTAAGCACCAAAGGTAGCAAGGTGTTGTCGAGGCCAAAGACTCCAGGCTCATAAGTCTTGCTGGCGCTACCAAATTCGACGACGCAAAAGGCAAGGCCCACGATGGCGTCGGCAACAAAAAGACCGATTGTTGCGTCAAGGAAGTGCCCCTCGACCCGTCTGAACCATCCAAGACGGTTAAGGTTGGGGCGAACCTCGACCCCAAATAGGAACTCGAGCTCGTCACCTTCCTCCATGCAAACTAAGACGTGTTCGCATGGGCATGGCAACCGTTTGATATGCCTGGGCCCCCCAGGGAGGTGATCGAGCATACACTAACTATTAAACTCGATGCCAAACCTATGGTGCAGAAGCAACGAAGATTTGTGGAAGATAGAAAAGAATCCATTCAGGAGGGGGTCGATAAGCTCCTAAAGGCGGGCTTCATTCGAGAAGTGTGTCATCCTGCATGGCTCGCAAATCCCATTCTCATCAAGAAGGCCAATGGTAGATGGGGAATGTGCGTCGACTTCACCGACCTCAACAAGGCTTTCCCTAAGGATCCTTTTCCTCTCCCGCGCATCGACCAGATCATCGACTCTACGGCAGACTGCGAGTTATTATGTTTTCTAGATGCCTATTCGGGGCATCATCAAATTAGCATGGGATTAGAGGATGAGGAGAAAATTGCTTTACTACTCCTTTCAGTGTATTTTGTTATGTAAAGATGCCTTTCGGTTTAAAAAATGCTGGTGCTACGTATCAAAGGTGTATTCTAAACTATCTGCAGTCCCAAATCAAGCGCAATGTAGAAGCGTACGTTGATGATGTTGTAGTCAAATCAAAAACTAGAAACACATTGGTTGACAATCTCAAAGAAACGTTCGAAAACCTCAGGAAGTATCGCATGTGCTCAACCCCAAAAATTGCACGTTTGGCGTGCCGTTCGGCAAGCTTCTCGTCTTCCTAGTGTCGAGTCAAAGTTTGAGGCCAACCCGTGCAAAATTGAGGCTCTCAACTGGATGCGGTCACCTCAAACACTGAAAGAGGTCCAAAAACTGATAGGTTGCATTGCTGCTCTTAGTCGATTCATTTCCAAGATGGGCGAGCGAGGGATGCCTTTCTTCAAACTATTGAAGAAACAAGATTGGTTCGAGTGGATGAAAGAAGCGGAGCGCGCCTTCCAAGACTTAGAAAGGTACTTATGGTCTCCATAAATCATTACACTGCCTAACAAAAAAGAGGAGCTCTTTTTGTCTATTGCAGCCACCCCACAAGTTGTAAGCACGATACTGGTGGTCAAACAGGAATGTCCTGAGAAAAAGGCCAAGGTCCAGAAACCTGTTTACTACGTGAGCAAGGTTCTACATGATGCTAAGCTATGGTACCCGTAAGTACAGAAGCTGATATATGTAGTCTTAATGTCTTCCCAGAAATTACGACACTACTTTCAATAGCACAGGATCACCTTCATGACGACGTACCCATTGAAGGACGTAATACACAATCGGGAAGCTACTGGATGAATCGTGCAATGGGCAGTAGAACTAAATGAGTTTGATGTAAGCTACACACCATGCACAAGAGTGAAATTCAGAGTATTAGCGGACTTCATCGCCGAATGGACAAGCGTTGAAGAAGTAAGGCCAAACATGGTCGAAGATCACTGGACTCTCTTATTTGATGGATCGCTCACGCTCCAGGGCACGAGGGTTGGCATTATACTCAAATCTCCAACGGGCGACGAACTCAGGTACGTTGTTCAATTAGATTTTAAAGCCTCTAAAAATGTTGCATAATATGAAGGACTGGTAAATGAGCTATGCATAGCTGCGTCGCTTGGAATTAAATGACTTCTTGTGAAAGGGGACTCACAACTAGTCGTGAACCAAGTTCAAAAGGAGTACCAGTGCTCAGACGACAACATGGCGACTTATTTACTCGATGTACGAAAGCTTGAGCAAAAGTTCGAAGGCCTAGAAGTGACGCACATCAGAAGGAGTGATAACTCTGGTGCGGATGAACTTGCTAAACTCGCTTTTCCTTGAGCACCGGTACCCATAGGGGTCTTCGTTGAGAAACTCCTTAAACTATTTGTCCTGATAGTTTGGCGAATGGATGCTGCCAAACTCGACCAGCAGTCTGACAAGGTCTGCGAGGCAGAACCCGTATACACGGATGCTGCACTACTCAATCACCACCCGACTTGTATGACTCCGTACCAAGCCTATCTCGAGGGTCGAGACATCCTTGATGCTGATGCGTTTGTAAAGAAAATTGCTCGTAAATTCAAGCTCTACGTTTTGGTAAATAGCAAGATCTACTGAAAGGGGAGTAACAAAATCTTGATGAAGTCCATCACTCAGGAAGAGGACAGTAAAATACTGCTCGATATCCATGGAGGCATGTGTGTTTTAATCATGCGTCTTCTCACACCTTGGTTGGAAAAGTTTTCTGCTAGGGATTATATTGGCCGACTACCCTCCATGATGCTTCTGAGCTGGTCAAAAAATATGAAAGCTGCCAATTGTTTGGAAGGCAGACCACTCGACCAGCCCTCTGCAAATAATTCCATTTTAATGGCCTCTCTCCTTCTAGGGCTTGGATATCCTGGGACTGTTCTAGGGAGCCCAAGGTGTTTACAAGTTCCTATTTGTGACTATCAACACGTTGACCAAGTGGATAGAGGCTGAACCCGTAGAAAAATAACCGCAGAAGCGGCCAAGAAGTTCATGAGGAGCATAATTACTCGATTCGGCATTCAGCATCAGATAATTATAGATAATGGTAGCCAGTTTAGAAGTGGGACCTTTATTGCGTTCTGTGAAGAATTCGGTATCAAAACTCGTGAAACCCCAGCCTCATCTCTCCCACCCGTGAAACCCTAGCCGAATATTCTCAATTCCAAGCGGAATATACGCTTCGGTAGCGCTCCGATCTACCCCACTGCGTGAGCTGGGTGCGTGCGTACACCGAGGATTGCTCTCATGTGTGGCCACCTCTCTTGTTGTTGCTATTGTCTCAAGTCGATGTGAAGCAGGTGCTCCTGCGGGAGGAGCAGCAGGCTTCCAAGGTGGCAAACCCTAGCATCAGGAGGAACTCAAGTGGAGGTGGCAGAAGTGGTGGCGATGGGGATGCTGGTGGTGTTCGGACGAAGAAGATCTTTGTGGGCGGGCTGCCCTCCACTTTGACAGAGGATGGGTTCCGGTAGTACTTGCAGACCTACGGGATTGTCATCAATGTTTTCATCATGTATGACCAAAACACATAGCGCCTGCGGGGGTTTGAGCTCATCACCTTTGACTCGTAGGACGCAGTTGACCGCGTGCTGCATAAGACCTTCTACGACCTGGGTGGGAAGATGGTGGAGGTGAAGCACGCGCTGCCTAGGGAGACAAACCCTGGCTCTGTCGGCAGACGTTCCATGGGAGGTGGGGTTATAAAAGCAACAATGGTCATAACTCTAACTCTGGCAGCTATGACGGTAGAAGTGATGCTAGCAAAGACGGGCAGGCGGAACAGGGGAGCGGTGATTATCCGGGCTATGTTGTGGGAGGTTATGGTGCTGGTGCAACTAGTTACGGATATGGCGCTAACCCTGGACTAGATATGGAAATTACAGGGCTGGAGGATACTGAGGTGTTCCTGCTGGGTATGGTGGACCTTACGGAAATCCAAGTGCTGCTGGTTTTGGTTACCAAGGTGGTCCTCCAGGCTCAAATAGAGGTCCCTAGGGCAGTCAAGCTCCATCTGCTTATGGCGCTGGAAATTATGGTGGCAATGCATGCTATGGTGCTTGGAACAACTCTTCTGGTGGTGGCATGTCAAATCTTTTAAATTGCCGAGGACAACTCTTCTGTTGCACCAAAGCTTTTAAATTGCGGAGGGCAGCCATGTGTCAGTAAATAATTTTATGTTATTCTCCTTTTGGAAATGGTGCTTAGTCAAGCTAAGTAAACAACATCCTTATAGTTGCATTGCATCTACAATTCTAGACTGTTTTATGCTTGCAATATTGCTCTGAGTTAACTTGGAACTCATAGCTGCATCTCATAGTAATGTACAATTCTTCTGCCCTACATGCCAGTATGACACACTTGTTCTTAATTGGTCTTCTTGTTCATTTCTTCTGTATGTGTATTTCCATCTTTATTTGCATGTAGCAAAATAAAAATTCATGGACACTGTATTATTGTTATGAAAACATGTTGTATCCTGCAGCATAGTACTATCAATTGGTAGCCTTCTTAGCTCTTTTACTTCTTTATTGCCTATATTGCCTAACTTATATTGTGTGATGCCACCATATGTGTTTAATTACCGGTGATGATCGTGCTTACTTCCCCTGCTTTTTTGCATAACATATTTTATCTTTTCTACTTTATGGTTGACAGATCGTCTCCTTCCCTGTATCAGTGGCAGATCACCTGATATTGGCTGATTGGCTCATATGTTTAACCTTTTCGGTTTCAGGTTTTACAACCTGGCTGTCCTTTGCACACCAGCTTTCTCATTTGAGAATTATTTCTGGATCATCCCCAAAACTAATGTCCTGCCCGAATGTTATCCTTGCAAGACACATCTTTTTTCCATCAGGGTAATTCACCATCGTTTGACATCTGTGTGCTCACCGTTATGTTCCTTTTCCTATGTAATGCATTACATACAAAGTCTGTATCATATTTTCCTATTTGCTTACTAAAATTTGCTTGTAAACTACAGTAAGACTGTAATAATGAGCTATGCTGTGTGCACTTTAAAATGCACAGGCCAGAAAGTTGTTTTCCATTATCTAAACTGCAGTAAGGCTGTGTGCACTTCGAAGGCTTCCGTATATATGTTCCCACTTGGCATTTCAAGATTTAATTTGGCCCTTATCCTACAATGTGGGTTTGTTGTTTTATGCTAACAAAATAGATCGTGATGTGCAATATCAAAGTATTGATGCTTGCGTTTGCAGGCACACTTCACGGTTTGATTGCCTGTCGCGGACACCGACCACACAGCATGGGTGAGACGATGTGCTAGAAGGACACCTCCGCCGCCGGCCTACCACAAACGCCTTGCAATTTGCACAACAAGATATGTGATTAGGCATTAAAATTCCTTTGGTGATTTCGTTCATACAAGGTTGCTTGATTAAATAACAATATAACGCTTACTCATTTGTTTGGCGGATTAACATGTAAAACTAAAAGTTGGCTACTTTCGGTCTTAATTTAGTGTTACCAAATTTCATATATAATGCCACTCACCATTCAATATTTATCTTTCGAATAGGCTGATGATGTTCAGATCAATTTACTGGTAGCGTCGATGATGTTCAGTTCAACAAATAGCATGTTTGTAAAATTTATTACAGTTTTCAGCTTGAGCGGAGCAGTCGGGCACTACCTGCTTTTTAGCTTGTGATTTGTTGACTTTAAATTTAACATGGTTTGTCAATGGATATTAGCAATATCACATCCCTATAACCAAAGATATGATCCTAGATCCATCATCGCAGGTACCTCACATCTCGCGTCATCGTAGGTACCCGCCCTCCTCCACTAAAGTACTCTCTCCAAATTACGTCTCGGTTTCCTTGTTGATCAAGACTTGCAATCAGGGCATCTCCAATCTGATCTAACTCTCCATCCAGCCGCAGCGATCCGTGCACAACCGACATTCCTCCTCTACCGCACCGTACACCCCGTCAATTTCCTTTCCGATCGAGACCTGCAGTCAAGGAAATTCTTTGATCCAATCAAACTCTCTATCCAGCTGCGGTGATCTGTGCTCCACTGACATTCCTCCTCTGCCGCTTGTTCATACATCTCACCACCATTTGCTCGCATCGCTCCCGCCTGGGTTACTGCTTCATTCACTCGCGTGCTCCGAACCTTTGTCACCCGCGCTAAGCCCCCGTCTCATCGTCTCCCTATCACGTGCGCCCACTGGTCTGCATACGCCTCGGGAGCAATGCAATGTTATCGTACAAATTTTTGGCTCCCATTGCAACGTACGGGTATTCAACTAGTTATACATAAATCATCTTACAAAAATGAACTTTCACTACTACAGAAATAGACTTATATACCGGTTCATCACTGTCAGTTTCTTACGAGCCGATAGTGATAGAATATCACTACCGATTCGTATCATGGACTGGTACTAAAAGACCATTCAAAAAGAACCAGCAGTGAAAATCCACTATCATGGTAGTGACAGTGGATGATAGTTTATTTTAAAAAAAAATCATAATATTTTCATACAATGTCGGATGGGGACAAACTTTATATCAAAACCGTAGCCCTCGACGAGATCTACAACTTTGTAGTTGAACTTTTTTTCATTTGATGTCATTTAGATATCCAAATAATCATTTGAAGTTTCGGACAGAAGATGTCAAATAGATTGCATATGCTAATGGTATGACTAGTACTTCTGTGGTGGGATGGTAAGGACATATTGCACGTGCTGAGAGGCCCCGAGTTCAAGTACCATGAACCGCATGCGCGCGTATTTCGCGTGAAAAATTACGTGACTTGTGACTTGTGATGATGCGGGCGTAGGGGTTCCTTGAGTGCAAATATATATATATATATATATATATATATATATATATATATATATATATAATTTTTTCAGTCCCAAAAAGATCGATTCGACACCCGACTATTACTACCGACTGAAGCCTTCAACCGGTAGTGATAGTCGACTATTACTGCCGGCTGAAGCCTTCAGCCAGCAGTGATAACCCTTTCACTGCAAATCCTCGGACTGATAGTGATAGTCAGGGACTATCACTGCCTGTTGCCCACTGCTGGCTCCAAAACCGTTAGTGAAACCACTTTATGGGTCGGCAGTGAAGGGGTTTTTTTAGTAGTTTTTTAGGGTCTAAGAAATAAATAAAACTGCAGCAGATCTAAATGTAGTCTTTATTACTCTTGATGACTCCACAGGAAAATCGACTAAGAACCACCTTAGAATGCACCATCGTCCATAGACCTCAAAGTTTTCTCCAACTAAGTGTTTTTGGTTATGGTAAATGTGAGTACATGTCGTACTCAACAAGTTGTGAGGAAAAGTATGCATATAAAAGCTTGAACAATAAGTAAGCTCAAGATTTTCCACATCTTCACTTAACCATTCATCTAACATCCCAACCATGGCTCCCAAGACCAAAGTTGACCAAAAACCCACATCCTCTATGGATCCCACACCACTGTTGATGAAACCAACCAAACCATCATATTCTAATCATGTGACGGTTTCTTGCCACTCTTGACTGTAAATACGGCTGAATATTTAGTTTTACACTCCGTAGAGGTTGTACACTTTACTTACAGGTCATGATTACCTGTTTTTCCTATGTCTGCCAATACTTACACACTTCCGAGGTGTACTGCAGCAATCATTACAAAGCCTTTACAAATCCACTCTCAACATGTGCCCCACAACAACGGAAGCCCCCTCTTGCACCATACATGATCCAGAGAATCACACCATTCCGTTCCCTATACCACCATCTAGTCTACACCACATAAGACTATTAGCCGGTGTAATTGAACAATTATCATTATCACCATCCTAAGCAGGGCTAAGCATGATCAATCCTTCCATAACTCAAAACCATAACCATGGCGGCAACGACATTGAAGGAAAACTAGGGTATAGACTAACTTGGGATTCCCTACAATATTATTAGCATGCATGTTTGTAAAACAAAACATTTAAAAACTGGGAATAATATATGGTCAAGGATATAACTTGCCTTCATGATACTGAGTTGGGTCTTCAACGAAGTCTAGGTCTTGAAATCCTTCTTGCTCCTCCAGAACATTGGCATCTACTCGCGAAAGCAAGCGAAAAGAACACAAAAAAAAAACACCAAGAATGAAAAACAACCAAATAGCGCACAACAAACATCATCACTAGATAGATTAGGATTTATGAGAATTTTGTTGAAAGAACCAATCAAATCGGAGCCACGATTGATAAGTTAGGGTTTCCAGAAGATTAAGACATGTCTAAAAGATTAATTATAGATGAAACTAAGTGATTAGGAATTTTTTTTGGAGTAATCTTGGATTTTCTATGATTTTCTGGCATTTATTAGAATTTAATAGAATTATTTAATTAAAACAAAAATAGTAAACATAATTATTAACTATTTGTTTATTAAATAAAAACATTATTAAAATTATTATAAATTAAAAATAATTAACATAATTATTTTATATAGAAAACTATTTTTATTGCATCATTAAACCCTATTATGACGTCAGCATAGAAAACAAATCAAAAGAAAAAGAAAAGGCTGACTAGGCTGTTAACTGTGCTTACACGTGGCTGCCAACTAGGACCTAGGGCTGATGTGGCCCTTGTGTGGCTACTGCGGTGGTTGATGACGTGGATGGCTGACTGGGTCATCGGTTCCTTAAATCAAACATGTTGATCTAAGAACAAACGACTCATGTTATCCTAACCAAACTGGTATGACGGATCTAATATCGACCCCATAGGACAAATCTGACAGCTAGGGTTTATGCATCAAAGGGGTACCTGATATTCTAATCGTGGTTGTTGGCTCAAGATTGGATGGCTCAGACGTGATCGTGTTCGTCTGTGGCATCAGACGCGGTGGCGACAGACTCGAGACGGCGGCGTGCAATAAGAAAACTCGTCGGAATGACGCTGGAGGCTTCGGTTTGCGATGGCGAGCAGTGGAACACGACTAGAGGCACATGATGAGCTCACTTGGCCTACACGTCGTCATTGGCGAAGCTCGATGAGGTCTGGCGATGGTGAGCATCGGATTTTTCTCTTGGAAGCTCGTTGGCGAGGATGTTTTGGTGGCTATCTTGCTTCGGTGAGTTGGGCAAAAGGCTCAAGATGATCGGGGTAGGGTCATAGGGTCACATATTTATACCCCTGGGTGAGGAGAGTCTGAGTTCGATTCGATTAGGGTTCAGCGGCAGCCGACCTTATCTCCAACTCGATTTCCTTGTTTGAAGTGAGCTTCGGCTGGAGATAGTGCAGGCAAAATGTCACGTAGGTCACATGGAAGCTACATGACGCATCTCTAGAAGAATATTGCTATGAATTTGGTTGGATTTAATCGAATTCAACACAACTGGTGGAATCATCCCTAATTCGGACTCCTAATTTGAATTGGGCTTCATTGAAGATAAGACAGGCCAAAGACGGAGGCAAAAATGCGGAATCCATCTAACAAGATCTCGGCTGGAGTCCATCTCGAGTTCAGTCAGATTGGCACAACGATGTGGTGTTGGTTTCGAATGAGGCACAAGAGAAGCTGGCTGGGGGTGGATGAGGACAGGTGATGCGGAGAACTAGGCCAGTGCATGGCCTTCGGCCAACTTGCGCTTGCGAAGAGAGAGTTAGAGGGATGGGAGAGGAGTGGGCCGACTGGGCTCATGGCGATGGCCTGTGCGAGAAAGATAAAGGAGTGGGAAGGGAGTGTAGGCTGGGCCGGAAGAGAAAAGAAGAGAGAGAGAGAGAGAGAGAGAGAGAGAGAGAGAGAGAGAGAGAAGAGGTTGGGCTGAGAAGATGGATTCGACACGAGAGAGATGGAGATTCCTCCTTCTTCTTTATCCTTTTCCTTTTCTATTTCTTTTCTTCCTTTTCTTATTTATTTATTTTTGATTATTATTTACTTATATAACCTTTATTAATCACCACAAATCAACCAATCATAATAACAAACAATTGGCAAACAAATTTAGGAAATTTTTAATATTGTAAATTACTATTTGATTTATTCACTTATTTTTACATAAATTATTTCTAGGATTTTTTTAGAATTGGGCTGCTACAGTAATCACGTTGTTCAAAGGGGCTTTCAAATGCTGTTTTTTTTATTCTACAGCCGAGTTTCAATGGAGTTTTCGGGGACATGAGGCTGAATCAGCTCTGGGCATAATACAAAAGGTTGTAGAGTATTTTTTAAACTTGCAGGCACCAAGATAGCTTGTGGAACGTTTGCAAGCTTTGTGAATGGTTATGAAAGGAACGGTAATGTCTTAAAAGGGGAAGGGGGTGAATTAAGACAACTAAAACTAATCGACTTCAAAAACTTCACAAGATAAACATATATCAATTTTTATCTAAATGTGCTCTAGGTTCATCTAGTGTGTCTACTCTACCGTTTAAAAGGTTTGCAACATATAACCAATCCTAACAAACTACTCTATGTAGGTAAATATGCAAGGAAAGATTGCAAGAAGTAAATGCAGAAATATAAAGATGGTAGAGATAGAAAACTCGGCACAAGAGATTTTTATCCTGTAGTATCGATGGCATAAATGCCACCCCTAGTCCATGTTGGAGCAGCCTCCAAGGCTATAGCTCCCAGACGGCACCCGGTCACGACCCTTGAGCCACCTAGGCCTCAAGTAGGTTGAGCCACTAAGACAATGCCTCACCACAAGCCTCTCTTCTAGTCATTTGCTACCGTCTTCACTTCGAAGCTTGAGCCACTAACGCAAGGGTCTCCGCGTCCCTGTACAAGCGTCTTGTCGTTGCTTCACACAAAGTAGGAGGGTCAACAAGCATAAGCCACCAAGGCTCATAGTGCCAGCGAGTCACCAAGACTCCAAGGTGCTGACGTACCACTTGGTACAATGTAGGATTACTCCTTGATCCCCTCTTGGCAGCAACACCTAGAAAACACTCTCTTTAGGTCTATTAGCATAAATCACTCCCTAATCATGTGCGTAATTGCCTTGGATGATCACATTAAGCACTTTGGTGATTTAGATGTCTTCTCAAGTATCTATGAGCTTCCCAGGACTTCAGCACCTTCAAATAACCGAGTTGGGGGGTATTTATAGCCTCAACCCCGCAAACTAGCCATTGCTCCAATGGCTCAAACAGACTGTAAACACCGGATGATCCAGCGTTAACAGTAGCACAAGCACCGGGCCATCTGGTGTATATAGTAGTACAAACTAGCTGTTGGAACTCCACTCAAACACATTTGTGAACACCGGATATTCTGGTGTAACCTTCAACTCCATCTCTGTACCATCCTTGAGCCTCACTGAGCTATTTCTCACTGTGCATTAGTTCGATGTGTATAGCCCCTTTGATCACCGGACCATCCTGTGTGTACAACTTCTCACATTTCTGAAAACCTTTTGGAAAATCCTCCGGTGAAGCCTCTGGTGTATTGTTCTCTTCATCGGCAGACTATCCGGTGAGTTCAAAGCTCTTCTGCACCGAAAAACTTGCTCCTTGAAAATGCTCTGGTATGCACTTCTCCTTAGCAAAATATCTAGGGACACTAATGCAGAACCCTTTCTGAGATAAAATGCTCTGGTGTGTGCACCAATTAGAGCACTGGACCATTCGGTGAATTAATTTTTTTTAGGATTTCTCCAATTCAATAAATCTTTGTCCCGACTGTGGTGGCTTCTTCATGTATTGCAGCTATGAGACCTACTAATGCATATACTTGACAAACATGTTAGTTCTATTGACTATGTTGTCATTAATCACCAAAATCACATACATGCCTTAAGAGGGCCATGATTGCTACAATCTCCCCCTTTTTGGTGATTGATGATAACACAACCAAAGTAAGAGGCAAATACTTAAAATATACCAATTGAAAACCAAAAACCAAATGTAAATGGCACAAGGCCTTACCTACTTGCTTGGATGCATGGTAAGAACAAACAATGATAGCAGTTGTAAAGGAAAGATCCTATCTTTGTTATACCTTGTTCTTACCTTCATTTTGTCCCTCTTTTGTTATGGCCGCCATGGAGAAAATTATCCCCCTATCGCCACTATATCCCTTGATCGACCCATGCAAGAGCTTTCATTTTGTCCCCCTTTTGTCAACATTAGTGTCCCTAGATATTTTGCTTCCTTGCTTGTTCTTCCCTTAGGTATGCCATCTTGCTATGGTCGCTAAAATTTCCATGACTGCTACAATCTCCCCCTTGTTCGTACCTTCATTTTGTCCTCCTTTTGTTGTGTCCGTCATGGAGATAATTCTCCCCCTATCGCCACTATCTCCCTTGATCAACCCATGCAAGAGATTTCATTTTGTCCCCATTTGGTCAACCTTGGCATCCCTACACATTTTACTTCCTCGCTTGTTCTTCCCTTAGGCATGTCATCTTACTTTGGTTGCTAAAATTCTCCCCTTTTGTCAACAATCTCAAAAAGGTTACAAACACATGTTGATTTCAAGGAAAAATGTTAGAGCAAATGGAAGAGAGTTTCATAAATCATGATCTAATAAGATGATACTACTTATAGGAATGGATATAGATCACAAGTCATGAAATTCACATAATATGGTCTAAAATCCCCATATGTGTGTGCGTATGATTAGACCCACTTGTGATGAACCACTTATAGGTATGTGACGATACTTGCACACTAAACAATATATCAAGATAGGAAGTTTAAGCCATATTATGCATAGCGGTAGCTTAAATATACAAATGATTTGACAATGATACCAATTGAAACCTTTAAACGTTGCATAGGTCTGGGGCCTTGTAGATTATTCTATTAAACTACAAAAGATACGACTTGCAACACATGTTAGTGTTGAATACTTGTGAGAGATATGCACTTGTCATTGATAACAATGGAGAATTTATCCTATAGATTGGACTCATGGCACATAAATAAAAGACTTCAAAACAAGTGCTATGAAAAGAACCTACAACTAATAAACTATGTAGGTTACTCATAGGTTAGAGAGAATACAAGCAACCTACAATATGAAAGACTTATACTAGGCATTACAAAGAAATAAAATATGCACATGCAATCCTAGACAAGGCAAATGTACTAAATGCAAAACAAAATATATGAACAAAAATCTAGTTATCATTACCTCTTAACATTTAGATAGGAGATTTGGGTATATGATGATCAATGTCTTCATCAATGCGGCCAATCTTGTATATTTGACTTCTTTGCTTCAACGTTTACTTCATCTTAAGAGTGAAGTCTCCAAATCCCCTGAGCTGACCTATGGACTTCAAGTCTTCTTTGGAACCCAAACCGATTGGGCCCCCAACATTTTGGTGATGGCTTTCTTGGGCACTCAAATGGGTTGGTTCCACCTTCAATTTTTTCTCCCAACCATGTGTGCAACCACTTTGCCATTGTCCTTCTTCTTGAGTTTGTAGTGGTTGCTCTTGGTCTTGATCTTGTAGTTGGGCTTGGTGTAGAAGTTGAAGGTCTTGTTTGAGAGGTTCATCATCATCTTCTTCTCCTTGGTCTCCTTCTTGACTTTCTTGTATTGGAATGACTTGTGGCCTTCTTGATGACACTTGAAACATGTCACGGTGGACCCCTCCGAATGCTTGTTCATCATGTTGTCACGATTATCTCGAGGAGGTTGGACATGATTCTTGCCCTTTAATCTTGCTAAGTCCTTCTTGAGCTTCTCCACTTCTTGCTTGAGCTCATCATTTTCTTGTGCAATGAGGTTATTACAAGAGTCTACAATAACATTCTCAACACATGTCTCATTGCAAAGGGGTGAGCTAGATAGATCAATCAAATCATCACAAGAAGTAGAAGCATCTACCTTAGGATTAAAATCAAAGAGAGAGAGATAAATTACTTCAAAGGGACCTTGGGATGAGATTCAATGCCCTCAAGTTTTACCTTAAGCTCTTCATGCTCCTTATTTAGCAATTCAAATTTTCTCAACAATTGTTCATAATTGGAAACAAAAGAAGCATGAATATCTTTAAGAGCATTGAATTTCTTAAGTTTGTTAGCGTGTTTCTTTAAGGCCCTTTGTTGCTCATTGATTAATTCAAGAAGTTTTTCTTGAGAGGGTGAATCCTCATTGGATTTATCATCACTTACATCGTTTTCTATACGTTTGGACATAAGGCACTTGTGTGATGATGACTTGAGTGATGACGACCTGTGTGAGGATGACCTTGAGAAAGAGTTTCTCTTAGAGGAGTGGATGGTGAAGCTCTCATCACTTAAGTTTAAATCTTCATCTTCACTAACCCATCTTCCTATACTTCCAAATGATTTGCCTCTTCCCCTTGTCTCCCTCTTGTTCTTGGTCTTCTTCTCCTTCTTAATATGATCAATTGTGTTGATCAAGTTTTTCATGGAGATTAGATGATCAATCTTAGTGTTGATCCTCTTGAGGTCCTTCTCCAATCTTGAGATGGGCTTGGCGATCTTGGGATCCACTTCTTATTCACTTGAGATGCTTTTCTCATCTTTTTTCATCACTCTCTTCATCTTCATCACCATCATCTTCACTTAAGCTTGACTCTTGCTCTTGCCTTATCATCTTATCTTTCACGTGCGGGTAAGGAGCTTTCTTGCTTATGAGAGCAAAGTTCTTGGCAACGGATGAGGATGAGCCTTCAACCTTCATGTTCATGGTCATCTCATGGGCGATGATCTTGCCAAGAACTTGGCTTGGAGTCATCTTGATAATATTGTTGTTGTCGTAGATAATGGAGACTATCAACTTGTACTTTGTAAGAAGAGCTTGGAGTATTCTTCTCACCACTTGAGCATCTCTAATTGGCGTTAAACCTAGCTCATTGATCTCTTTTACAAGAATGTTCAAACGTGAGTACATTTTATTAGCACTTTCATGTGAAAGTTGTTTAATGTCATTGAGCTGAGAGACTAGCACATGATATTTCTCATTTCACACATCCTTTGTACCTTCATGTATTTCAATGAGGCTAGTCCAAATATTATGAGCATTGGTGAGAAAATATACTTTATTACATGCATCAATTCTTACAGATGATAAAAGGATACTCTTTCCTAAAGCATCGAATTGTTTCTCCTTTTTTGTGACATGTTGTTTCATCCCTTCTTCGGTGACTCTCCAAACATCTAAACCTTTGGATTGCAAATAACAAGTCATTAGAATTTTTCAATGGGGAAATGAGTGCCGCCAAAATATAGAGTACTATCATATCCATCCCTATCTCGGACGTCACAACTCACTAGGCGGTGAAGCCTAACCGATTAGCACTATCGATGAAGCCTAACTCCATCTGACAAGATATCGGCTAGAGTCCATCTTGAGTTCAGCCAGATTGGCACAACAGTGCGATGTTGGTATGGAATGAGGCCCAGGAGAAGCCAGCTGGGGGTGGAAGGAGCTGATGACGAGCGGACAAAGACATGCGACGCGGAGAACTGGACTAGTGTACGGCCTTTGGCCCACTCGCGCACGCGGAGAGAGAGTTAGAGGGAGGGGAGAGGAGTGGGCCAACTGGGCTCGGGGCAATGGTCTGCACAAGAAAGATAAAGGAGAGGGAAGGGAGTGCAGGCCGGGCCAGATGAGAAAAGAAGAAAGAGAGAGAGACGAGAGGCTGGGCTGAGACGATGGATTCAGCGAGAGAGAGAGAGAGAGAGAGAGAGAGAGAGAGAGAGAGAGAGAGAGAGAGATGGAGATTTCTCCTTTTCCTTATTTATTTCTTTGATTATTATTTACTTATATAACCTTTATTAATTTCCACAAATCAACCAATCATAATAGCAAACAATTGGCAAACAAATTTAGGAAATTTTTAATATTGTAAGTTACTATTTGATTGATTTATTTATTTTTACATAAATTATTTCTAGGATAACCCCCTGAACTATTCCTGGTGTCCAGATTACTCCCCTAAACTATTCCTGGTGTCCAGATAACCCCTGAACTATTCCTGGTGCCCAAATTACTCCCCTGAACTATTCTTGGTGTCCAGATAACCCCCTGGACTTTAAAACCATTTATTTAACCCCCCCCCTAAAATTTAAATACCAGATCACATAACCCCATGGAGTGTTTTGCGACAGCGGTTTTGATGATGTGGCTGCCATGTCACCTGTTCTTGCCATGTGGCTACCAGGTTATCTCTCTCTCTCTCTCTCTCTCTCTATCTCTCTCTCTCTCTCCCTCTCTCTCTCTCCAGCCAAAGGAGAGGGCTCGGCGGTGGCATGACAGAGCGCGCCATGATGGAGCACAGCATGACGGAGGGTTGTGCGCACAGCGCGGGATGGTGGCGCAGCGACGCGGCATTATCTCGGCTAGCGTAGGTGTCCACAGCGATAGAAGGGAGACCAGAGAGGGGAAGCGATGCCAGAGAGGAAGGAGGCCAGTCGAGACGGCTCGGCAGCATAGGTCGGGTCAGCGCACGCAAGCATCACCTGCTGCCTGGGCAGTGCAGAGGGACGACGTGGAATAGCTGGGTGCGCAGGCGAGCATTGGAGCACGGCAGTGGGGGGGTTCGGTCGTAGGTGTGGCCGAGATAGGAAGGGAGTGGGAGCTCGAGAAGCTATGCGTGGAGTTGTAGCGCACGATGGTGAACTCACACAGAAGCTCGACAGCCGGTGGCACGACCGGAACCTGGCTGGCGGCAAGCCGAATGGCGTGGCGGCACTCGGTTGTGGTGGAAGTCAAGGCTAGCGACGGGCCAGAGCCAAGGGAGCTTGTGCTCTAGCTTCTTGGGGTCATGGTGAAACTCTTCACAGTTTTGGATGAGGAAGGTGGTGGGCGAGCTCGGCTTGCTTCTGCTATTGCTCTGGCCCAATGGGGGAAAATGGTAGCTGAGAGAGAGGGAGCAGAGGGAGCCGAGGGCGAGGGGATAAGGCGAAGCGGGCAGTGGAGATGTGGACGGGGTGGGGCTCCTCTGCGTAAGAGGGCGAGCCTGATCTCGTCGGCGGCGCAGAGCAGCATCGGCGAGAGAGGAGTAGAGAGAGATGAGAAGAGAGAGGATCCGAGAGAGAGGAGCGGCGAAAGAGACGACCCAATCAGTAAAACCACCACCACGTTAGCAAAACCGATGTTACAAACCACTCCAGTGGGTTATGTGATCCATGTTCGGGGGTTTAAATAAACGGTTTTAAAGTTCAGGGGGTTGTTTGAACACTAGGAATAGTTCAAGGGAGTAATATGGACCTTTTCCTTTAGTTTATAAGACTAGAATCTAAGGTGCAAAACTTTGTTGCAGTAGACTAGAAACACTAGAAAAGTCAGGAACATGTTTAGATATAATTTGTTGAGGGTTTAATTATTTGTTGAGCCAAATAGTTTTTAGAAACCCTAATTCACTCCCTCTTATAACATATCTATCCTTACACCACTCCATTTCCTCCTCTGCATCTTGCATGTTGTTGGCAATCATGCTAGCCAATCTATTCATTACACGTGCCTTGTTTCCAATCCTATTGTTCTTTACCATTGCCTCTTAACAATGTTCCAGTTTCTCCCACTCTCATAGAAAATTTGATTTCAGTTCATGCTTTCACCAAGGACACTTATGCTAGCGCTCAGCTTAGTCTCCACACCAATCACAAGCAAATAACAAACAGACCAGATCGCCACAGAAATTTCTTTGCAAGGGCTCGTGCATGCCATAGGCTCTCAAATTGAAATAGTTGGAGCAAACCTACAAATTAGGGCCCTTGTTTTTCGATCTCATTCATTTTGTTTTGTTTTGTTTAAAACTATGTTCTAAATGTGATGCATAAAATTCAGACCATGTTGGAGACAAATACCACATTGTCCCAAATATTTAGCATAGTAGTGTGCATGTGCAAGGATATCACATAATACTTCATTATGGGAAGCCTTTTAGCCAAAGTCATTTGCTCTTGCAAAGCAGTAGTAGTATCTGAGCAAAAATATTGGTGATATCTCGGTTGTTGAGCATAAACTTGCAAGGTCCCTTCGAAAATATTAGTCATAGTTTGAAAATATTCTGCCCTGCATCTCTTTGCTGGTCCCTTTGGCAAACAATGAATTGTATGGTGTTTGAGAATAAACTTGCTTCTGAACCTGTGGTGGTACGACAAAATAGATGCTTATTATGTTCATTCAGAAATACGGGATTTTGTTGCAGCCCAGAAGATCGTGTGCGTGAAGATGGAGGAGCTCCGAGGGCTGCTAGACATTTTTTTAGAAACACCCGTATAGCTCATAGACGTACGCAGACACTCACACCATTACATGCACACACTCACATAATGCCTACTGAAGACCGAAGATATGGAGCTTAGAGACTAACCAAGTCACCAAAGGCGTCTTGCTATCGACGGGTATGTTGCCTACCGCATAAACAAAATTCCACCTACCACTGAAAGGAGGACTGCTGGACGCTAGTCCAAGTAGACTGTCACACCCGTTCCTCCTCTCTGATCATCATCTCTCTCTCTTTATCTTTGACCTCTCTCTCTGCCATGTGGACCTTGCCTCTCACCTTCTTCCTCCCATCTCATGACGTCCCCTTTCCTTGTATAGCCCCCCTCCCACGGTTTGAACCGTCATCCCCGAACTCAAGTTATGGAAGGGAATCCCAATAGATGGAAACCGACGCCGTGTTGAAGACCGCAATCAAGGTAGGACCTATTGGAAGGTGGACGGGAGAAAAGGAAACCGAAGCCCTAATAGCCACCGCCACATTAAGACCCGACCCACCAAATCGAATCCTCCCCTCCCAACGATAAAATTCGCGATTGACCCTCGGTTGAGCTCCTCTTTGCATCACCGCACCCGCACCCAAGCACCTCGTCGCCCAAGCGCCACCGCTTCGAGCTTTTATCGCCGCCGAAGTCCAACATTGGAGCTCACCATCACTGCACTTTCCCGAGCTGTTCTGCCGCTGATGAGGCGTCAAACAGGTTTGCCTGCTGCAGCTCGTGCTTCCCTACCACTCATCATCGTTGTCCAGCCACCGTAGTGACGATCTGAGCTCCTCCTGCCATCCTCCGTCGTTGAAGAGCCACCACTGTTCTCCCTGACGCACAATACCTCATCAATCGTGCTCACCAGCAACATCTTGTCGTGCTCCACTGTAGCAAACATGACCCTCTTGGGCATGTATGTGATTTTGGTGATAATGACAACATAGTCAATAGGACTAACATGTTCGTCAAGTATATGCTTTAGTAGGTCTCACGGATGCAACAAAAGAGAAGTCATCGAAACCGGAACAATGAGTGTTATGAGTTGGACTTGTCCCATGAATTTTTATGTCATCAAATGGGATGGATTTCTGTACAATCTTGTAGAGCTCTTCACAAGCTTTCCATAGAGTCCAAGTTCATCAAAATCAAAGTTCGGAGCGGAAAATTATGCCCAAAATACGAATTACTAGTCGGCTAAAAATATGCACGTCGAATAATCTGGTATTCACAAAAAAAAAAAATACTCCGGCATTCAAAAAAAATTGCAGCAAAGTCTAATACACGCCGGATGTTCCGGCGTTCACAAATGAACATGCCAGACCATTTTTTGCAGAAAAGTTGCAAATGGCTCGGTTGGCATCGTATGCATGCCAGATGTTCCGGCGTTCATATGAGGACATCACGTTGGACCTTCCGGCATTCATAATGAGTTTGAGTGGGTTTCCAACAGCTAGTTCATAGATGATATACACACCGGATGGTCCGGTGAGTACAATATGTTTACACCAGATCATCTGACGTTTACAAAAAATTTGAGTCGTTGGAGCAACGACTAGTTCGCAGGTTTGAGGATATAAATACCCCCACCACTCAATCATTTGAAGGTGTTGGAGTCCAGATAAGCTCAAATATACTGAGAAGACATCCAAGCCACCAAAGTGCTTAAAGTGATCATCCAAGGTAATTAAGTACATGATTAGAGAGTGATTAGTGCTAATAGGCCTAGAGAGAGTTGTGTCTAGGTATTGCTTCATAGAGAGGGGATCAAGGAGTGATCCTAGCTTGTACCAAGTGGTACGTCGACACCTTCACTACTACAGAACCAGCTATAAGTAGCGCCTCATCACTGCTAGTTATACAAGAAAACCGATAGTGAAAGTGTATCACTGCCAGTTCTTAACCTCCCGTGCTCGAATCATGGTAAAATTGCTAACAACCGACACTGATACGGACTATCAATGCCGGTTTGTAATAAAAACCGGCACTGATGCCTAGCCTAGACACAAAATTTCAATGGAATACGATTTTGGCTCACCCCTCTCGCGTCCGCTCGGATCGGTCTCTACCTTATCCTCACACGCATGCGCTCAGTCTCTCCCCTCACGTGCTCAGTCTCTCCCCCATCTCTCCCTCTTCTCTCTGACCACCCTCCCGATCCAAATCTCCCCGTGTCCGTTGGGTTCCAGAGCCGGGGATGCCAAGGCCTTGGAGATCCTATCCCCAGACCACGCCTCCTACACCCGTCTCCTGGTGTCGCGTCCAGCGGGATCCAAATCCAGGACCTTGTCCACGCTAAAGCGCGTAGCGTCGCCGTCATCGGCATCCCACCAATCGGCTTCGTCCTCTCACAGCACACCTTAACAGGCGGCCTCGAGCTTAGATGCTCTCGATCTGGCCCCTCGCCGACACAATCGACCTGATTGTTGCCCAGGTTAGTTGATCATCTTGATCTGCTCAAGTTCTGGCTCTCCATGCGCAACTTGTGCCCTCGAGCACCTCTCTCTCCGGAGTTGATGGGTGTGATTTTGTTCGGTGTGGGGTTTTGCAGGGATCTTCGCATCGCCGGCGGCGCTCATGTTCAACTGCGTCAACAAGGATGGCGGAAGGATCCATGGTGGAGTGGTGTGATTGAATCGATTCATTGGGCTAATGTTGAATCAGTTTGTGTGATGTTGAATCATTTTTTGTGATGTTCAATCAGTTTGTGTGATTAAATCTATTCATTATGTGATGTTGAATCAGGCAACGACGATGGGAGCGGCATCTGAGCCGGCTCAGATTCCGCTCCCGCCACCGCCAATTCTCTTTTTTTTATTATCTGGAAATGGTAATAGTGTCAAGTGGGCAACCAGCACTGATAGTCTCCGACTACCAGTGCCACTTATAGAGTGCTGGTTCTAAAACCAGCACTGATGAGGTTTTGGAACAGGCACTGATGAGGTGTATTGGTGTATTGCTTGGAGTCTTGGTGACTCGCAGACATCTTGGGCTTTGATGGCTCAAGCATGTTAATCCTCCAACTTCGTGCGGAGCGGCGATAAGACTCTTGTACAGGGACACGGAGACCCTTGCCATGTAGGCTCAAGCTCCGAAGTGAAGACAGCGGTAAGTGACTGGAAGAGATGCTTGTGGTGAGGTCTTACCTTGGTGGCTTGGTGGCTCTACCCACTTGAGGCCTTGGTGGCTCAAGGGTCATGACCGGGTGCCGTCTAGGAGCTATAGCTTAGGTGACGTTTATGCCATCGATACCACGGGATAAAATTCCTTGTGCTGAGTTTGCTCTCTCTACCATATTTACTTTTCGCATTTACTTCTTACAATCTATCATTGCATATTTACCTTCATAGAATAGTTTGATAGGATTGGCTATAGGTTGCAAACCTTTCAACGGTAGAGTAGACACACTAGATAAACCTAGAGCACATTTAGATAGAAATTGATATATGTTTATCTTGTGAAGTTTTTGGAGTTGAATAGTTTTTAAGTTTCCTAATTCACCCACCCTCTTAGGACATCACCAATCCCTTCAATTGGTATAAGAGTCTCGTGCTCTTGATAGGTTTAACCACCTAGAGTTGTGACGCCTGGAGTTGGGATGGATATCAGTAGGGCTCCACTTTTTGATGCACTAACTTCCCCCGTTGAAAAACTCTAATGATTTATCATTTGCAAGCTCAAGATTTAGTTCTTTGGAGGGTTACCGAAGATGGGATGAGATAGCATCTCATCAAACAAGGAGAGGCAATTCGATGCTATGACGAAGAGTATCCTTTTATCATTTTTATGCACTGATGCTTTTAATCGTGTTTATTCTCTCACCAATGCACATGATATTTGGACTAATCTCATTAAAATACATGAAGGATGTGTGCAATGAAAAATAGCATGTGCCAATCTCTAAGCTCACTAGTATAAAACAACTTGCCCATAAAAGTGCTAATGACATGTACTCACGTTTGAATATTCTTGTCAATGAGATAAATAGGCTAGGTTTGACACAAATTGGAGACGATTAAGTGGTGAGAAGGATACTTCAAGCTCTTCTTCTAAAGTACAAGTTGATAGTCTCCATCATCTACAACAAGAATGACATCAAGAAGATGACTCCAAGCCAAGTAATCGGTAAGATCAACGCCCATGAGATGACAATAAACATGGGGGGTGGAAGCTTCTTCCTCATCCGATACTAAAAACATTGCGCTCACAAGCAAGCAAGCACCATGCTCACACATGAAAGCGAAGATGATACAAGAGCAAGAGTAAAGCTCCAGCTAAAATGATGGTGGTGAAAATGAAGAGAGCGATGAAGAAGATGAGCAAAGATCCTCAAGTAATGAAGAGATTGATCCTAAGGTTGACAAGCTCATCTCACAAGTGGAGAAGAATATCAAGAGGATTTATGCCAAGATTGATCATCGAATCTCCATAAAAGACTTGGTCAACACAATTGATCATATCAAGAAGGAGAAGAAGATCAAGAACAAAAGGGAGACAAGGGAAAGAGGCAAAGCATTTGTAAGCATAGAAAGATGGCTGAGTGAAGATGAAGATTCAAGATCAAGTGATGAGAGCTTCACCATCCACTCCTCCAAGGGAAGCGCTTCCTCAAAGTCATCATCACGTAAGGGCCTTATGGCCAAAGGTATGGAAAGCGATGTAAGTGATGATGAGTTCGATGAGGATTCACGCTCTCAAGAAGAACTTCTTGAATTGATCAATGAGCAACAAAGGGTCTTAAAGAAACAATCGAAAGAACTTAAGAAATTCAATTCCCTTAATGATATTCATGCTACCTTTGTGTCTAAATATAAATAATTATTAAGAAATTCAATTCCCTTAATGATATTCATGCTACCTTTGTGTCTAAATATAAATAATTATTGAGAAAATTCAAATTGATAAACAAGGAGCATGAAGAGCTTAAGGCAAAATTTGAGTGCATTGAATCTCAACCTAAGGCCCCTTTGAAGCAATCTACCTCTCTCTTTAATTTCAATCCTAAGGTAGATGCTTCCACTTCTTGTGATGAGTTAATCAATTTATCTAGCTCACCCCTTTGCAATGAGACATATGTTGAAAATATTATTGTAGAATCATCTAATGATCTCATTACACAAGAAAATGATGAGCTCAAGCAAGAACCAGAGAGGCTCAAAAAGGACTTGGCAAGATTAAATGGCAAGGGACATGTCCAACCTACTCAAGATAACCGTGATACCATAGTGAAGAAGCTTGCGAAGGGGTCAACCGTGACACAAGAAAATGATGAGCTCAAGCAAGAACCAGAGAAGACTTGGCGTACAAGATGAAGTGAAAGTTCAACCAAAGAAACCAAGTATATAAGATTGGGCACATTGATGAGGACCTAGATCATCATATACCCAAATCCTCTATCCAAAGGTAAAATAGGTAATGGTAGCTAGATTTTTTTCATGAATTTTGTTTTGCATCTAGTACCTTTGCTGTGTCTAGGATTGCATATGCATATTTCAATTTATTGCAATGCTTTGTGTAAGTTTTTCTTATGGTAAGTTGTTTGTGTTTCTCTCTAATCTATGAGCAACCTATATGGTTTATTAGTTGTAGGTTCTTTACATATCATATTTTTTCAATTGATATTCTTTATATGCCATGAGTCAAATCTATAAGATAAATTTCTCATTATTATCAATGACAAGTGCATATCTCTCACAGGTATTCAACATTTGTATACACTCATTTAGTGGGAGTATATCTTATTGGTTATGATTTTGAGACTAACATGTGTTGCAAGTGATATCTTTTATAGTCTCATGGAGTAATCTACAAGTCTCCGGAGGTATGCAATACTTATTTGTAAATTGGTATCATTAACAACTCAATTGTTCATTTAAGCTACCTCCATACATAATATGGCTTAAACTTCCTATCTTATTATATTGTCTAGTTATGCATATATTTCTCTCTTATCATATATATGCACATATATAGGAAAGTTTAAATTATATTATGTGAGTTTCATGAATTGTGATCCATATTGTTTCATTTCAATTGATATCCAGATTGCTACAAGTGGTACCATCTTGTTGGATCATGGTTTATGAAGCTCTCTCCCATGTGTTCTAATATTTTCCCTTGAGTGCAACATGTGTTTATAGTTTATTTGAATATTGTTGATAAAAGGGGAGAATTTTTTTTAACCAAAGTAAGATGCAAGTTGCAAGATGACATGTCTAGGGGAGAATAAGTAAGGAAGCAACAGGCCTAGGGATGCCAAGGCACTACTACAGAAAACCTTATCACTACCGGCTCTAAAGTGGCCATCACTGCCAATTTTAAAGTCGGCAGTGGCAACGGATAGTGATGGTCGGCGGCCTAGACACCGGCAGTAAAAGGGTTATCACTGTCGACTGAAAACTTCAGCCAGTAGTAATAGTCGGTTATCATCCCACTACATAAGCACCTGTGATAACTAAAAAACTAAAGTACTTGTTTTTCTGCCCCCGATTGATTTTTTGGGCCAGAAAAACTAATAAATAAATAAATTTTGCACCCGAGGAACCCCCATGCCAGCGCAAGTCACAAGTCACGCGAAATACGCGTGCATTCGGTTCGTAGCACTCGAACCTGAGACCTCTCAGCTCGCGCGATACATCCTTACCATCCCACTACATAAGTATATGTGATAATAGTAGCATATGTAATCCTTTGATCTCTTCTGTCTGAAACTTTAAACGATTATTTAGATATCTAAATGACTTCAAATGAAAAGGTTTTCAACTACAAAGTTGTAGATCTCGTCGAGGGCTACAATTGTCATATAAATTTTGTCCTCATCTGACTTTGTATGAAAAAATTATGAATTTTTAAAGATAAGCTATCATCCATTATCGCTGCCGGCTTGTGTTACGAACCGGCAGTGATACCCCCATCACTACCGGTTCATAACACAAGTCGGCAGTGATACCCGACAAGGCACTATTCACCCAACCAGTCACTACTCACCCGTTATCACTGCCGGTGCTTCTTATGAGCCGGCAGTGATACCCATTATCACTGTCGGCTCATAATACGAGTTGGCAGTGATACTTAACGAACTATCACTGTCAGTTCATAAGCCACATTCGCTGATTCTTCCTTCGTGACTTTTGAACCGGTAGTGATGCCTCATCACTGCCGACCCATTAGCAACCAGCAGTGATGGGCTGGCATATACGCCTGGCTTTCTAGTAGTGAGGGTGACAAAGGAAGAACTCTTGCATGGGTAGATCAAGGGAGATAGTGGCGATGGAGAAAGGAGGGGCCACAACAAAAGGTGGACTAAGTGGTAATAACATGCATCCAAGGAAAGTGGTAAGGCTATATGCATTTTAAAATTAATATCATTTATTAATGACAACATAGTCAATGGGACTAACATGTTTGGCAAGTATATGCTTTAGTAGGTCTCACGGATGCAACAAAAGAGAAGTCACCAAAGCCGGGACAATGGAAGGAATGAATTGGACTTGTCCCATGAATTTTTAGGTGATCAAATGGGATGTATTTATGTAAAATCTTGTAGATCTCTTCACAAGCTTTATATAGAGTCTGAGTTCATCAAAATTGGAGTTCGGAGTGAAAAGTTATGCTCAAAATATGAATTGCTAGTCGGCTAAAAATATGCACACTGGATATTCCGATGTTCACAAAGAAAATACTCCGGCGTTCACAAAGAATTGTAGCGAAGTCTAATACGCACCGGATGTTCCGGCATTCACAAAATGAACACGCCAGACCATTTTTTACAGAGAGGTTGCAAATGGCTCAGTTGGCATCGTATGCATGCCAAATGTTCCGATATTCATATGAGGACATCACGCTGGACCTTCCGGTGTTCATAATAAGTCTGAGTGGGTTTCCAACGGCTAGTTCATAGATGATATACACCCCAGATTGTCCAGTGAGTACAATTTGTTTACACCGGATCATCCGACGTTTACGAAAAATTTGAGCTGTTGGAGCAATGACTAGTTCACGGGGTTGAGGCTATAAATACCCTCCCACTCGATCATTTAAAGGTGCTGGAGTCCAGAGAATCTTACATACACTTAAGAAGGCATCTAAGCCACCAAAGTACTTAAAGTGATCATCTAAAAAAATTAAGCATATGATTAGAGAGTGATTAGTGCTAATAGGCATAGAGAGAGTTGTGTTTAGGTGTTACTGCCTAGAGAGGGAATCAAAGAGTAATCCTAGCTTGCACCAAGTGGTACTTTGGCACCTTAGAGTCTTGGTGACTCGCCGGCACCTTAGGTCTTGGTGGCTCAAGCTTGTTGATTCTCTGACTTGGTGTGGAGCGGCGGCAAAGCTCTTGTATGAGGACGTTGAGACCCTTGCCTTGTTGGCTCAAGCTCCGAAGTAAAGACGACGGTAAGTGACTGGAAGAGAGGCTTGTGGTGAGGCCATACCTTGGTGGCTTGGTGGCTCTACCTACTTGAGACCTTGGTGGCTCTACCCACTTGAAGCCTTGATGGCTCAAGGGTCATGACCGGGTGCCGTCCGGGAGCTATAGGTGGCTGCTCCAACGTGGACTAGGTGTGGCGTTTATGCTATCGATAGCACGGGATAAAAATTCATTGTGCCAAGTTTGCTCTCTCTACCATCTTTACATTTTCGCATTTACTTCTTGCAATCTATCCTTACATATTTACCTTTCTAGAGTAGTTTGCTAGGATTGACTATAGGTTGCAAACCTTTCAACGGTAGAGTAGACACACTAGATAAACCTAGAGCATATTTAGAGAGAAATTGATATAGGTTTATCTTGTGAAATTTTGGAGCAGAATAGTTTTTAAGTGTCCTAATTCACCCCCTCTTAGGACGTCACTGATCCCTTCATCCGCCATTCATCGTCGCCTCCCGAGCATCGCTGCCATTCCAAGCTATCTCTGACAATCTTCTACCGCCCTCGAGCTCGCTGTTGACTTGTTCTCGCTCGAGCCGAGGTAGCACCTCTATCCACCGTCCAATCGTGTCTATAGGGGTAGGATTAGATTAGATAGCGTACCTATTCGTTTTGCGATCTCGGCCATCCGTTTGTTATCGCGCGGCTTTGATTTAAATAGGTTTAGTCCGCGTCATCATTGCCTAGTTAGCAGCCACGTAGGCATAGTTGTCCGACGTGGTGTCTAGTTAGTGCAAACCGAGCCTAGTCAATGTCCCGGTCAGCTCGATGATGTCATCGTTTCGCAATAAAATCTTTTCCTTTAGAAAAATAATTTGCAAAAATAGATTAATTCTAAAAAATAGGTTTTCTATTTAGAAAAAATTCCATAAATTAGTAAATGTTTTAAAATGTTTTTAGTTCTATTTAATTTTTGTAATTAGTTTTTATTGTTAGAATAAAAGTTTTTATTTAGGAAAATAGTTTTTGAAAATCTAGATTAATTCAAATAATGTTTTAAAACTGTTTTCATAGCTAAAATAAATGCTTTCAATATATTTTGTTGCATATAAAATTATTTTTAATTCTAGAAAAATATAAATAAATTTATAAATTGTTTGAACTAGTTGTATATTGAAAACTAATTATAGAAAATCGTAAATAAATATTTAGGCCTTTTAAAAATTAGGTTTTATCCAGAAAAATAGTTTTCATCATTTTTAGCTATTTAAAAATTTGTTAACCGTAGTTTTCATATTGTGGCTGCGGTTTGGATGGTTCTTACACCTAAATATTTCTAAAATCGTGCTCTAGCTTGTTCTAGCATTTGTTTAGTGTGTTAGCTTTGTCGAATGTGTGTTCTTAGTGTTGCTTGTGTTATTTACGTGTAGAGGAGTTTGTCCCAGAGATGTTCAACAACAGCCAAGATCAAGACTTTGGTGATTTGGAGCAGCACTTGGGAGTCCTTGAACATCTTGCGTCTACTTTTATAAAGTTTTGTTTTACAAATTGCATGCGGGCCAAATGTGATATCCTATGGTAGGGTTTACTAATTTTCTCCAACATTCCTTGTAGCCGTAGTATGGTTATCATGTTTTGGGTAGATTGTGTTTAGTGTTGCTTACTCATGGGTAGCATAGGCAAATGGTGATTTTTGATTGATAATGTGAATCATGATAATAACTTTTGTAAAAATGTGAATCATGGGTCTGGGCAAGTTTGGCATGTTAATTGGCGTGTGGATGTGTTCTAGGAAAAATTGTTAGCTTTATCGGCTAATTGGTTATTACCCTATTTTAGATGATGGCGGTCTTGCCCAGACCATGATAAAGACCGGTTCGTGGAGCGATCACCCATAAAAATAGTACAATCACAAGCCTGGTATAGGATAGTCTAGCTAAGTAATTCGTTATTCTCTTAGCACGGTGAAGATCATTTGGTGATATGGGGATGGAAGGGTGTACTTCTTGGATCCGAAAGGTGCAAGAGGAGGTTTCTAGAGTGGAGGGTGTACTCCCACTGCAGTAAAACCTCAGCGGGTCGTGATGAGAGAGGCGATGGAAAAGCTTTTACAGTGGATTCCTAGCACACATCTCAGAAGTGTGTAGGATTTAACCGTCGGCCAACAGGTACTCGACAAAATAGGAAGACATGCCTTGTGGGTAAAATATACGACATCTGCAGAGTGAAAACTGATATATAAATTGTGCTCACGGTCATAAGCGGCATAGACTCCTCGCATGATTAGTTGGGTGAATTTCGGGTTGGTTTTGGGTTGGATATGGTGGATCACAGTGGTGGGAACTATGATTTGAGTTCAGCCTGGTTTATAGATGGTTGAAACCATGGTTTTGGAGCAAAGTGGTTGGAACCTTAGCTCAAGTCTTAAAAAAACTTTCACCTAATAAATAGGTTGTATTTATAAAAATTTGACTTTAAAATGACATTTATGCAAATAAATCCTTGAGTTAAGTCTATCTTGACTTTGACCACATGTTATATTTTCCCACATTTGTTGAATATTTCATATACTCATGCTTGCTCTCTCCCATCATCTTGTTGCTGCTCAGAATGTGAAAAATTCGAGGATTTCCCAAAAGATGGAGCTGAGTTCGAGGCGGATGACTTTTTAGTCGATTGCTTGTGGAGCTGGGCGCCACGCTGAGTTTTCGCTGCTTTGTAATTTTCTTTTAGAACCTTGGATCTTTGATATAATAAATTAATGTCGTAATAATGAATATTATATCTGCTACTCACTTATTATGTCACTGTATGTGTAACTTGATCATGATATATATGTAATTTATATTTGGTTTAATCTTAAAACGTAGACCAAAACTGGGATCCGCATTGAAGCGCAAGAAGTTACAATGCATTGGAGCTCTAAAAGAGGGGTCCAACAGTTTACCTACTCGCATCCTGGATTCCTGGGTTTAATTTCCGTTATGGATGTATATATGAATTTTGCTCAGTGCTCGCAAACAACGCAGGGTGACCTCCTTTCGTCTTAAAAAAAGGGGAAAACTGCAAAAAAAAACCCCCCAAAAGTCACTTGGATTTTGACTTCCCCCCACCAAAAGTTGTTTTGTTGCAAAAAGCCCCCCAAAAGTTTGCCTTTGTTGCAAAAAACCCCCTAAAAATTCAAAAAAATAAAAAAATCATTAAAAAATTCTAAAAAAAACTAGAGACAATTCTCAGACCTTCTGTGAAATTTGTTTTTAAAAATAATATTCTTTGCATCATATTTCATGGAGAGGAAGTTTGGAAAAATAAGAAAAATGTGCAGCTCATTTATTATATCACCCTGCGTTTGGGGGGTTTTTGCATTTATCCCTAAAAAAAGACTTTGGGGGGGTTGCATTTATCCCTAAAAAAAGAGGCATGACAGCGTTTCAGTCGTTCCAGCACATGCAAAATCTTCAATGCTGGTCGCCCTTCGAACTATATTAATTACTAGCTTGTTATTAATGTTGGTCCAATTAGTTAGGAATTTATTCGTACTGTCGGGAGTAAATTGGCAACTACCATGGGGATGGTCCTGCTATCGATGCAAGAGAACAGTTTATAGAGCTTGGATCACAGAAACTTGCGCGCTGTGATCTCACTCGTCACACAAGTATTGTGTAGTTTTGGACACTCGCATACACGGAAACTCAATTCTGAGCACTAGTTTATGTTGCAAGACCATTCTTCTACGAGGAGCACTGCGACATATTTGTACAACCTAATAAAGTTAGAATAATACTGTCTTGTGAATATATCCAAGATAGCAGTTTCTGCTTTCTTTCTTTTTTCTTTCGCTCGATCCAGTGACACGCGCCGCACGTGATTGACATAAAGTGGACTGATGCATCTTCACATGGGAATGAGTTGGTTCCGGGTCACTATCGCTTTAGGCGTCCACTATTAGGAATCAATTGCTCTCAACAGTAGAGCGGAGATGGCTGTCTGGGTACCTTTCTTCACTCAGTGAGTGTTGCCGGAGGGCATCCTGGAGGAGGCGGCAACGAGCTCGATGATCGAGTAATGTTGCCTTACGTCTTAGTAGGTTCCATGTCACTGTTGTTTTGGACGTCCGCTAGTAGGAATCAATTGCTCTCAATAGCAGAGTGGCGATGGCGGTTTGGTTCAACTTTCATCAATCAACGAGTCTCGCCGGAAGGCAGGCTGGAGGAGGCGACGACGAGCTCGATAATCGAGTAATGCCATCTTATGTATCAGCAGGTTCCATATCACTATTACTTTGGGTGTCCGCTATTATGAGTATATTGCTCTCAAGCAGCAATGGCAGTTTGGTGTAACTTTCATCAATCAGCGAGTGTCGCCAGAGGGCAGGCTAGAAGAGGCGGCAACGAGCTCGATAATCGAGTAATTGGAATTATTTGTATTCTAGGGCCATTCCTAGTCTCGCATCGATCTCACTCTCTGTATAAATCCTATTTACCCTTCCTAACCCTACTGTAATTGCATCTCTCTAGCCAAACCATCATCCCTCTTTTCGCGTGTAATACCCTGAAATTTAATGAAATAAAATGTTGGCCGTAGATAGTAGGGTGGACAAAATTTTGACTTTTAGATCTGTAGCTTGGTGGGACGACCAGAGACGCTAGATGCGTAGAGCTCGTCGAGACATTTTCGTTTGATTACTCACTTCTTTTATTTGGAAATCGGATCACATAGATACATGGTAACGGTGATGCGGCGGTCTGCCTTCTGGCGTCCATCCCCTCCAGTGGCCACCTTCTCGTTGGTAATCGTGTCTCCTTCCTCTTCCTTCCCCTCTGCTCAAGTTCCCCCTGGCTACATGATATTCTTGATATTTTTCCCCCAAGCAGTACCATGCATACAGATTGAGCAATTGTTTTATATTCTATAAACTGATTTTACTCATATACATTGTGTCTACTTTATAGATTGTCCCTGCACCTATGTCACATCCAAATTTTTAGATTTCGCAAATTTCTAAAAAATTTCAAGATTAGATTATAGATTAAATAATTAGATTAGGAAAAATCATATTTTCTAAATTCAAATTTGAATTTGAATTAAGGTTATTAATTGTTTATATGCATTCATGTTGGAAATAGGTATTTAGGTTTTTTTTTGGAGTTGTTGAGTTTCTCTGGTTTTCTTGGATTTTATTCTAGCTCATTTGGATTTTTATTTGAATTCATATGAGTTAAAATTTCTTTTCCAAAATACCAAAACAAAAAGCCTAAACCCTAATATATTCCAACCTTAACCTAACTCCGGCCCACCTTTTCTCCTTGGCCAGCTCGCGTTCCCTCTTCCCTTGGGCGCGGCCCGTTCTTTGCAACCCCGGCCTACCAACCCAGTAGGCCTGCCTCCCTTCCCTCTCGCAGCTGGGCTGAATCAGATCCAACCCAATCCAGCCCGGGCCACCCTAGCTCAACTCACCCCGCCGCTCTCTCCCTTCCCTCCTGGGCCGCCAGCAGGCTGATCTGTGCACCACTATGTGAGCAACGTTTGCCCGCACCCGATGGCGCCTTGGCTCTTTCCGCCTTCGCTGTGTGTCGCTGCCATGTGGGCCCACATCCTGTCGTCATCTCCCTTCTGGACTCCAACTCAGAGCCTAGCTGCACCGCCACCCTTCATTGGCGTGGGCACCACGAACTCCTAGAGCCGCGGCCTTTATATAGCAACCAAGCATGCTGTCGCATCCCGGTTCCATCCCACCGCAAACCCGCCGCCCTCGTGCCCTAATTCGCTGAATCGCTGAAACCCTAGCCGCCGTCGCCGCCGCCACCCACCATTGTTGCACCTCGGTCCACCCCACTGACTCGCTGCCTCCGCGCCAAATTTGCTATCACTGAACCATCTAGAAGCTTTGTCGTCGCCTCCAGAGTCCATCCGTGCCCTCGCACTCGCTTCCTGACCACCGGAGCGTCGCCGCCGATGAGTTTCGAGAGCCGCCACCGCCTTCTCTCGTTGCCAGCTTGTCCCATCGCTTCTCCAAGCCCCCTGACGCCCTAGGTAAGCTTGCCGAACGCATCTCTTACTCTTTCGCTGCTCGTCATCGAAATCCGAGGCCGGCGACAAGCTATTCGTTCCGCTCCAGCGGGCCTCCACCGCATCCTGAGCCCCTCCGCCGTCCAGCCTCATGTCGCTGGCCAAAATCCCGTTGGATCCAACCTTAGCCATTCGATCTGAAATCAAAAATCGAGATTAGATCTATTCTTACCTTTTCACCAACCAGTTAGAAGTTACCACTTGTCACACATAATCCCATCACCCAACCTTGCCACCCCATCCTTCCACGTCATCATATTCGCTGATGTGTCATCATTGTCAGCCTTCCACATCATCAAAAGTCAGCCCAGTCAGTAATTCATCCTTTTCCAGTGCAAAAATAATTCCAAGAATTCCAAAAATTGCATCTTTTGTAGAAAAGCTCCTGAGACTTCAAAGTCTCATATCTTCTTCATTTTTGCTCCGATTTGAGTGATTCTTGCGCTCAAATTTTTCTAAAATCATAATCTATCCCACCATGCTAGTTTCAAATAGCCATCCTCATATCTTTACAGTAGTTATTCCTTATTAACATCTAGATCCCTATAACATGAAGATATTATTTTGATTAGTAAAATTATGGTTGTCACAATGACATATAGATCTGGGACTACATGTCACTGTACCACAAACATAAGTTTATGATATTAAAATAATATATTAATTTGTAGGTCTCTCATATTAATGCTTCAGCTAGTCTTTTTTATCACTTCATGTGAAACTCTAGATCCTATCGTTTCATCTTTCCTCAAAAGAAGTCCAATCAATTATGTTCTCTTTGCCTAGCTCAGCCAAGATCCCAGTCTATTGTTCTGTTTCTTTTATGTTTGCCATTTGGAGTTTATTTGGTGTTTATTTGCTATTACTTTTATTTGTCAGTAGAATTCGTGATTAGTTGATAACGCTTAGGATCTGTTCAAGGGACTTCAAGATCAAGGTTTCGACAACACTAAGCAACATTTGGGTAAAAGGCAAGTGTACTTCTTGGTCATCTTGAACCTAGGTTTTTAAATGTTTTGTTTTACAAAATTGCATGCAATGTCCGTCAACTTGATGGGTAGTCACCTATGTTAGGGTTTACCTAATTTTCCCTTATCATTCCTTGAAGTCTAAGTGGTTTATGGTTAGGTGTCCTTTGGGTAGAATTGCTTAGTCATACCGTTGAAAATGTTGGGAAGTGTCATATACTTGACTAATGAATATATAACAATGATGGTTCATATGATGATGGTTTTGGAATAGCAACATGGAACCTTAGGCATTGAGCAAATAGGTGGTTGTGAAGGTGATCATAGATATGTTGTTGGTTTAGTCTTTGCTCAAGTAAACTATGTAAGGACCGGTTCGTAGAGCGACAACCCAAGAAGTAACATACCAACCATGATCCTTTATAGGAGAGTCTGGCTTATTAATTAGTGGATTCCAGTTTGTGTGTGCCAAACGGTAGGAGTGGATGTGTGGGGAAGGCTTTTAAGCCATAACCATTTGTCTAGTGAAAGTGGACGTGTGGGGAATGGATCTAAGATCCTGAGAACCATATGGCGTAAGAGGGGGCTTCTAGGTACGACAATTGTGTCTGTTCCGTAAAACCTGGTGGTGAAACCTTAGCGTGCATGTACATACTGGAAGAAACTTTGTAACAGCTTTGTATGATCTCTTGGCCACACACCTCAGAAGTGTGTAAGCGTCTAGCTAATGCGAGCAAAATGGAGAATTTAGTCATTTGCTTGCAGGTGATGAAATCACGTCCCGTGGGGAAAGCTGGATAATCTCTGCAGAGTGTAAAAATCTGATATATCAGCCGTGCTCACGGTCATGAGAGACTTAGATCCTCACATGATTAGAAGGTTTGGTTATGGCTCTGGTTTTGGATATGTGGTGGAATGGTTATGGTTATGCTATGGTAGTACTGGTGGTACAAGGTGGTTATGGGTTACAGGATAGTCAACCTTGGCTATTGATTTATAGTTTGTTTAATTGGGTTATATTCACTTAATAATTGCTCAATGCTTTTAAAGTTCAATTGTTTACTTTACTCATATCTATGCAAATAAACCCTTGTGTTAGCATGTCATTGTTATAAGCCTGCATATCATTATTCTCATGTATACTTGTTGAGCGCGTCATGTACTCACACTTGCTATTTTTCCTATGCCATGCGACATATCTGGTGCTGCTCAGTGAGTGAAGATGTTGAAGGTTATTAAGACGAGGTTGTGACATTTTAGGCGCGTATCTCCCGGTCAGTTGCCTACAATGTTGTTGGGCACCAATGCTTATGTTCTGCTCCGGATATCTTCATAGAAGACAATATATGCCAATTGCTGTAAAAGTTTAACGTTTATTCTATAAAAGTATTACTTTTTTATTTCATTTGTGATGTTATTATGTGTGTTGAACATCTTGGGCACATATAAGCCGTATCTGATTTTATCCGTTAAAACTGGGTCTGACAACTAGTTAGAGTTGGAGAAGACCAACCCCCACCGTCTTGGGACTCTGTACCCTCTCCAAACGGTACTTGATCTGTTCTATTTCCTTTTCTTGAAGTTGTTTATCTATATTGTTAGACTTGCATTAGTATCTATATTGTTTATTGCTGAAATGAAGTTTTTTATTTTATGGACCTCTGTGAATCCTTTGCTGAAATGAAGTTATGTTTTTATTGTTGGGTGTTCACTTTTGTTTTATATGACTTTCTTTTTAGTTTTGGAATGAATATGAGAATAAGAGATCGCATTAGGAAGAGGAGGGAGGATGATGATGATGATATGATGCTGTTTATTTTTCCTGCACTATATCTGTTGGGTTCTAGTGGAGGAGGGGAAAAGGGGTGGTGGCATCCATCAGTGCTAACAGGTGAGGAACGTGTCCGGGAGCTGCTTGAAGGGCATGTCAAGAACTATCGGGTAGCATTCAGGATGGAACCTGAAATATTCAGATCCTTAGTCAATTACCTTAGAAGGGAAAGGTTTATCCGTGATACTAGGATTAAGGTTGAGAAGTTGGGGTTCTTCTTATACATGCTTAGTCATAATTCTTCATATGAGGATCTCTAAGAAAAATTTGGGCATATTAGTGATACCTATCATCATCACATGAGGCATTTTTTCGACAAGGTTGACCCTACACTCTCCAAGCGATTTCTGAAGCCTCCCAATCCTAATCAAGTAGGATTGAAAATTGAAAGAAATCCTAGATTTTATCCCTACTTCAAGGTGCTTACTTCAACACTTCCATCCTGATCAATATCTGTTTTTTCAAATTTTAGAAAATCACATGTAGTTTTTTTTTGGGTGCATAATTGCATCGGTGCAATTGATGGCACTCATATACCCATATCCATATCATCTGACAAAGCCGCTCCATTTAGAAATAGGAAGGGCACTCTTTGCCAAAATGTGATGACAGCTTGTGATTTTGATCTGAATGCCACTTTCATATCTACTGGATGGGAGGGGTCAGCTACGGACGCTAGAGTTCTTAGATTTGTAATGAACAGCGGTTTTTAAGTACCTCTAGGGAAGTTCTATTTGGTTGATGGTGGGTATGCCAACACCCCTTCTTTCCTTGCACCATATCGTGGAGTCAAATACCATCTGAAGGAGTACGGGGCAGGTCACCGTAGACCTCGGAACTACAATATTTAACTACCGCCATACGGTATTGATGAATCATGTTGAATGGGCTTTGGGGTTGTGAAGAAGCTCTTCCCCATCCTCAAAGTTGCCACATTTCACAAAATAAAGAACCAAGTGAAGATACCCGTAGCTGCTGTTGTGTTGCACAATATTATCCGATCACTCAAGGGAGATGAGCAATGGTTAGATGACCAGTCAGATAATATTTTTCCACAAAATTTTGTCGATCTACCAGATGGTGATCAAGGCAACGATCAAGGCAACAATCTAAGAGACATGATAGCACAACAAATGTGGAATGATTACCAACGGCATAGAAATTAGTGGGTTGTAATAAGTGGTATATTTGAATATGTTTTGATGTTTTGTGGATTGTAATAACTTGAACATGTTATGAATATTGTGTTATAAATAAGTTATGATGGTTGCATCTTACATATATTTGCTCCAATACTTCTATTATGAATATTGTGTTATGCATATTTTCACAGTTAATATGCTTGGAAGAGGTTCTCCAAGGTTGACCATGCTCTTGTCTAAAGCTGCACAAAAGAAAATTTCTCCTAAAGGCCATCCTACAAAGAAGCATGGAGATTCTACAAGAGGTATGGAACTAGAGAATATAGTACTAGTTGTTTTACACATCAAATTCTATAGTTTTACAACTCTGAAATTCTACAATTGATGTTTGATCCTTGTTTTAGGTAGAAAAATCAAGAGCCTCTTGGAATCTAGTCCTAGAGAAGACTCTTGTTGAGTTGCTACAAGAGCACAACACCTCTGATTATAGGGGTCAAAATGGATGGTCGTCAGAAGCTTAGAACAAGATCGTGAAGAAATTCCATGATAGGGATAACTATGTGACTTTCACAAAGGATCAAATCCAAGAGAAGGAAAAGGAGTTGAAAAAAGAATATAGGATGCCGAAAGAGGCCAGAAAGCAAAGTGGAGCTTCATGGAACGATCAGAGGTGTGTGATTAAGGCTGAACCAGCTATATGGAACAACATAATCAATGTAAGATTATTTATTAAACATTACTTAATTTTGTTGTTAGTTATATTATGCATCCATTCAGTGTTTTACATTTATTGTGCAGTCATTTCCTAAAGCTAAGAAGTTTCACAGCAAGTCTTTTCCTCTATTTGATGCCTTGAGAGAACTTTATGATTGTTAGTTTTGCCACAAGTTATAATCTTTGTTATCAATATTCATGCTTTGCAAGAACTGTATGTTGCTTACTCTTTCTTGTACTATAACTTCCTTGTGTAGATCATACTGTTGAAGGAACCTACAACTCCACCTCTACTCAACCGCTATAGTATCCAGTTTTTACACAAGTTGAGACTGCAGATGAACTTGGTAACACCGAGGTTATGTTTCCAGACTTGAAAGAGAATTTAGCTTATCATGGACAAGATGATGCAGATGCAAGAGTGCAAACAATTGAAGATGAAGATGTAAGTGTTGAAAGGAATGAACAGAGGCCGCAAAGAAGGGTTGTTGCTGTAACAAGAAACAAAGAAGAAAAAGAACCAAAAAGGCAGAAGAAGAGTGGTAACATAGAAGGACTAATAGAGAGATACCTTGATATGAGAACCAAACAGGCTAAGGATGAAGCTACACAGTTAGCAAGAGAAAAGGAGGTTGCTCAAGGTAATGATTTTTCAATCAAGAGGTGCATATCTGTTCTCAACTCAATAGAAGTGACAAAAGAGGAAAAGGCCAAAGCATATGGTGTCATCAAGAATCCAGATAATAGAGAATTTTTTCTGAGTGCTTGTGATGAGGATCCAGAATGTGCCTTGATTTGGTTAAGAATGAAATGGAACTTGCTGTTTAGCTGACTTAATTTTATGGCCAACGCTGAAGAATATATACTTTTTCGACAATTGATGTTTTCAAACAATGCCATGTTATCTGAATGTTATTAACGTTTTTCTGAATGTTTATCTAGCTCAAGCCACTGACATCTGAGTGAACCGTATGTCATCTGCTATATACATATATGTTGTCCACCTTGTATCCTGCTACTGTGCATGAAAACGTCAGCTAAAATCCTAGCCAAAAACGAACATATTCTTCAAGAGAGGGATTAGTGGGAAGCAAGGGATTCATCCCCCACAGGGTTTGGGTGAGATAGGAGGGATCCACTCAATCCCTCCCTGGATAGCTTCCTGTTAGGGATTAAATCCCAAAGAACCGAACAAGCCCTTAGGATGGAAGAATCCCGAGCAACCTGATTGAAGAGAATATTGAAATATTAGCATACATATGTACATTAGACCCAATATCAATCCACCAATTGGTAGACTAGCTCACAAAAAAATAATAAGTAAATTACCATACTCGGTAGCTCCATCTGCAGTGTTGCCAATGATCACATTGACATACTTTGAGTTATGTCCTCTATTAACCTTTTTTCCTTTGCGGTGTTGATATTTTTTAGCCTAATGTCAAACCTCACCACACAAGAAGCAATGTTTATCATTTGTGTTCATCTTTTTTTTTCTCGAAGTTGCTGGTTTGTTTTATCTTGCCATTTTTCCCTTTAAACTTACCGTTCGAAAACTGTTACATCACATTAGCGCTGGACTATCTCTCACCTCCTTTTAGAATGTGTCGAGGAAAATATGAATTTTAATATTTTTCTTGAGCCTTTTTCCTTGCTGGACTGGCTGGCCAATTTGTTTGTTGATCCTATGCTCATGCACTAATGCATACAAGACTTGGGACTTGGTTCAGCTAGGGTAAACAATGGGGAAAAAGGAGAGAGCAGGGAGAGAGAGGTGGCAGCGGCCATTTTTGTGGCGGTGGTGGTGTGACCGCATGCCCGATCCCTTCGGGGGTTCGTGGGGTGCTGGACGACGCGGCTACATCTATTAGTAGGCCGCCTCCTTCTTCTGTGGGGGAATTTTTTTGGAAAAACTCTCCATCCTCTTGATTCTCACTGGTTTTCTCTTCCGGTTCTAGGAATCTCCTCTTGTGCTTGAGCCGAGTGAAGCTCGGGCTTTGGCTTGGTGATTTTGAGCTGATAGGGATTGGGTGGAGGAACCCTTGTGTTGGTGTTGTTCGGAGCTGCGTAAGGCTCGCCCGTACTTACAGTGGCTGTGCAGTTGAGGCGTTGTATCTCCATCTTCTCTCTCGCCGGCGGCAACTAGCAGGTGATTGGATTTCTGAGACAATAGCTGTAGAGCCGTGCCTTGCCTCGATCATTTGTGCTTTTCAGCAAGTCACGTTGTGAGTTTTCCCCTTTTTTCTGTTCTAGACAATACTGTTACATATTCATACTGAGACTGAACAATTTACTGAGTACAATTGTCTAGACCTGTGTTTATCTAGTTCTTTGATACTTGTGATAGCCCCTAGTGATTCTCATTATGTTTCTCACTATTCTGTATTTCTGTACCGAGACACGTCTCTTGTGTTGAATTTCCAGGGGCTACATGTTATTATTTTGATCACTGGATAATGTGCTGCTGTTAATTCAGAGATTGCTAACTATAGTTGATTCTGGACATAGAAATTGATTCAGCTTGTTTGCTATTGTCGGTACTCCTTTTGAATCTTGCTGTCCATTTTGTTTATATCAGTCTCGGCAGCATATTGCTAGCTCTGTTCAGTAAATGTGCTTGCTCTGATTCAGTACAACAACATAGTCTAGGATGATGTTGTTTGATTTTTAAGAACTTTGTTCAGGTTCTAATAACTAGTTCAGAATTTAGTAAATTGTCCCATCAATGATGTTTTCAATAGAATAATTAAGGTGCAGGACCTTGTTTATCCTGGGACCAATTGTCATGCATTTCCTGAGAGCACTCTTTTACATGAAAAGAACATGCTGTCCAGTTCTTATTGTTCACATGATGTCAGAAATTGTAACTTTTGAACTGCTGTAATCTCTTTTAGAGATCATGTGCAATTGCTTCTTACTGTTTTACATTTGTGTTGTTATACATAGGATGATATTCATGCTCATATTATCACTGTATTATATACAACAGTATGTACATTCTTAACGTGAGGTTTCTCCTTAATATCAAGAGAAACCATCAGATTCTCAACAGAAACCGATTTTATCCCAAAACCTGACTGCATGGGGGCAACGTCTCTGAGTTCGATCAGAGTTGGCCTTGTCTTTATTTTTTTTATTTTTTGAGCCGGCCCTTGCATAGCTTGACCTTGTCGCGTATGGGCCGGTCATTTGGCTGATGTGATCTACTAACTAATAGTTAATATACGAGAAATTAATTTTAAGTCAAGCGTCAGGCTATAAATAAATTTGCAAGGGCTCAGGCCTACTGTGCGCATACAACTGGAGCGTGCGCGTATTGCAGCCACTGTGTTTCTCTCGATGGGGTCACAGCCTAATGACAGTGTTGGCCGCCCGGTTGAGGCGAGATGGTGCGCGGTGACCGGCAGCCGGGGGTTCATGGCCAGGCACCTGGTGGCCGCGCTGCTCCGCTCCGGCGAGTGGTGTGTGCGGGTCACCGACCTTGCCCCCACCGTCATGCTCGGCTCCGGCGAGATAGAGGGGCTCCTCGGCGATGCCCTCCGTGACGGCCGCGCCGTCTATTCCTCAGCGAATGTCTGCAATCTGGACCAGCTTACCAAAGGTGCATATATACTCGGCTCTTGTCGGTGAGAGTAATTGTCATTTTAGCCAATGGCATGGCCTTATACTAACAACATAACAACAAGGAGGCAACTAAACTTGAGGCTCTACCATCTTTCATCTTCCTCGGGTCGACCCTGTACTACTCTTCTTTTCTGCCACTCCGGCAGTCTGGCCGAAGTTTTGCACATTACATTTAGAGGTGCAAGTTGAGCCGTGCTATTTTGGGGTAGCCCATGGCACGGTAGGTACAACTCAACTAACTCAACTAAAGGGTCAGTTTAACAGAGTTTTTAAACTAATTCTCAAAGTGGAATTAATAAAATTTCTACCAAATGATATTTTATTATTTTCAGCTTTCAGAGTGATTTCGTGAAAATAATTTTTTAAAATAAACTAAATACTGAAAGTTAAATAAATCAGTTTCTGCTGATTCACTTCTCCACACAGAATCACATCTTTCATAGAACTTATCTTAGAGAATCTTTTTTAGTCACGTAATCACTTTTATCAAAGAATCACTTCCTCAGAGAATTTAAATAAAAAAACTGTACTAAACATGCCCAAAATATAGCAACATGAGGACAAAAAGACCGAGCTAGCTTAGCACGAATCATGAGCCGGGCTGGGCCATGACACGAGGGGCGGCCTAACATGGAAATGTCATACGACAGGAACAGTGTGAGTTGTATAGCAAATAATTATATCATATAAAATAAAAAGAGAGCTTTAGTTGTTAATTAAGAGCAGGATTTCACTATCACAAATTCAATGATTTCTAAGATTGAAAGCTCACATTTATGGTAAACAGTGTAGATGTAGAACAATGATTCACAAGAGACTGTTTCTTATGGCCTATGATTGAATCATGCTCCGCCGGTTCTCCCTAACGAAGCAACTAGAGACGATATGTGACGACAATAACACTAGCAGTGGACTGGACCCAGGTCTCCAAAAGCATGGGCATTGCGGTCGAGTTTTTGATGAATGATCATGCGTACCTCATCGAAGGAGGTGACCGGCTGCATGAGCGCGTCAGCGAACAGGTCGGGCGAGTAGGCGGCGCTGAGCATCGGGTTCACGCAGCAGTTCTGCACGTAGTCACGGGTGCCAGCGCTCACCACGTAAATAGATGCTAAGGTGGTTTGGGCCATTAGATGCCTCCATGAATATGCCAGAAACAGGAACACGAATGCCATTAGAATTTTTTTATATATTTTTTTAAAAAAAAATTGCAAATATATGCATCTCTTCGGAAAAGTTTTAATTAATTCTAGACTCCTATCGTCTGTTGGTGTTAGGTTATATCAGACCTGTTCAAATTACATTTGGCTTAATTAATAGCGCCTATTGTCTATAAAGATAAGAACTAGCACACACTTGTTATTTGACGTGTCAAATGCTAACACTTATCTGAAAATATCTATCGCAGCTACTATTCAATTAAAACGAGAGTAATTCCGACAATCCCGATATATGCTTAACAAAACCCAAGATTACATAATATATTGTTTACAATATAGTTTAATCACAAGATATAATACAGTGCAAAGATTTACACTACTATAGAAAATACATTCACTGTCGGCTCCAAAACCACCATCATTGCCGGTTTTGGAGCCGGCAGAGGGTAATAAGTAGTGATAGTCCCCGACAATCACTGTCAGCTCAGGGATCAGCAATGAAGGGGGTTATCACTGCCGGTTGAAGTCTTTAGTCGGCAGTGATAGTCGGTCTTCGATAGACATTTTTTGGCCTGAAATTTTTTTTTCTCGACCAGACACCCCCGCGCCTACGCCGTCGCAAGTCACAAGCCATGCGTTTTTTCACGTGAAATACATGTGTTTGCACTTCATAGCACTGGAACCCGAGATCTCTCAGCTCGCACGATACCTCATTACCATCTCACCACATAAGTAATAGTGGATAACAATAACATATGCAATCATTTTGATCTCTTCTATCTAAAACTTCAAATGATTATTTAGATATCTAAATGATTCAAATAAAAAAAAATTCAACTACAAAGTTGTAGATTTCATCAAAGAATATAATTTTCATATAAAATTTGTCCCCATCCGAATTCTTATGAAAAAATTATGAATTTTTTAAAATAAGCTGTCATCCATTATCACCGGCAGTGATACTTCACAAACTATCATTGTTGACTCTAACCACAAACCAACAGTGATAATCAAGTTATTATTACTAGTCGTTGGCTTCAGCCGGTAGTGATGATGGAACCAGACATCACTGTCGGCTCAAGCCATCAACAGTATGCTCCATCACTGCTGGCCCATAAGGAACTGGTAGTGATGGACCAGTATATAAGACCAGTTTTATAGCAATGTTACCTTATACTACATACCTTATTCATCATACCAGTTTTGACTTAATATCAGGATTTTCATATGCATCGGATACTATTAACAACAAAAGATCGGTGGCGCTATTGCCCAAAAAGGCACCATCGGAATTAACTTGATTAGACCTCCTCTACTCTTGCCCATCACAACCATCGGCAAGATAGAAATATCCATACACTAATTCATCATTACATACAACAACTTAAGAGCAGCACACTGAGTACGAAGGTACTCGTAAGACTTACACAATATAGATATATACTATCCCAACTTTAAGGATAATACATTTAGTTGAATAGCAAGGAATAAGATCACAATTTAAATTAATTCAGTGAAGAATCAACATAATAACCTAAACAACTAGCATTAATCATCAATGATCCTAATCAAAAAAATAAACTTGCTCAACTCTAGATAAACATCAGCAGATACTTCACCTAAAAGCCCACATACTTTCCATCTCCCCAAACTAAACGAAATTCTACAATTGATGTCCAATGGACATTAAGTGTGCTCATGATCAAGAGCGCGACAATTCAAATAGATCTTACACCCTACAATAGAATACTTCTTTACCCACACGACACGAGATTATTCGGCTTGTACAACAAATCATGTTGCACAAGGGATACCCGTAACAACCTTTTCCAAATAATCTTTAACCCTTTGAAGCATGCGCCTAATACTACGGAGGTTACCTAGGTCTACTCCAAACAGTCTAGATATCTCTACAAGCGCGTATCGCTCACACCTTAGACGTCCGGGCCAAAGAGTCACTGCTACAAAGATTATTCGGCTCATCTTTACATATTTGGATACGTGGTAGTATAGAAAAGTGTTTAAACCAACGGCACCAACGATCCATGCTTAAATGATGCAAGCAGTCTATAGCACCCGGATCTCCTCTCCCAGACTGCCCATAACACCGCCCACATCTCGTCTCAAATTCTATGGCACCCGAATCTCCTCTCCCGAACTACGCCAAACACTGCCCACATCTCGTCTTAACCAACTTATCATCCCTTTAAAACATTAATTGAAGTCCGATAGCTCGCGAACGATGGACGTTCCACCACTCGACTTCTACCGGTGACATATACATTGCTAAGCATTCTGAACTTCTTTTAAGTTGGACACTAACATGAGTATACCCAGGTTATAAGGATAGATATCATCAATATATCAAGGTAGGGGCACATATATCAAATAGGTTCTACCCGATTCCTGACATCGACTTATTAAAATATGTATATACGACTCATAGTAATATCTAGCAAATTGACCAACAATTCATCAAAATATAGGAGAAATATGATAGATGCTAGTTTAATGCTTCCTGGTCTTCACTCACGAATTCCACTGGTTTGTTTTCGGGTTCAAACACACGACTCTCCGAAACATCAGCTTCTAAATAAAAGAACGGTACATCGCAAATGAGTATGGATGCCATGAGATAAAAGATGCTCTACAATGCATGAAAAACGTGGAGATACAATGCATCATACCATGAGTCTATAGCATCAATGTTTTCTTAATTTAGTTACCATTAATTGTTTAATATTTTTCTAAATTAACTAAGCTTAAACCAGAGCTTAATCCTAAACAAAAAATAATTATATATACACCATGAGGGTGAGTATTTTTAATGAATAAGAAAAATATATCAAGAATAAAAAAATGTTTTCACCAATTTTAGACTTACCAATAATTAATTATGAATTATTAAAGCTTCAACACACTTCATTAATTATATGGATTTCATTAAGTATTTAATGGTTGCTAATATTTTTAATATGTATATCATGATAATAAAAATCTAGAAAATTAGTTTCACTATTTGTGGATCAATACACTATTTATGGTGCATTTCACAAGTTTTCAGACAATTTTACATGAAATAATAAAGCCTTTCTCCCTTTTCTTCTTTATTCCGAATTAAATAAAGCTGCCCCCTTTTTTCCACCCACACTGCGCTAGCTACAGGCACTAAAAAGTGGGGCCACTTTATTGACCCCTGTGCAAGCTTGACCCCGGTCAAGCTTCACACAGGAAGCCATGGCCATGGTGGCGCACGGGAGCCACGGCGACCTCGCCGCCGGCGAATGGCAGCGGGTTTCGGCCGGCCTAGGACATCCATAACGAGAGCACGAGATGGGGAACCGTTCTGGGTAGTTGGCAACCGAAGGGCCCGGCCGGAGCATGGCCGGCGACGAGCGCCATGGCGCGGCGGCGCTCGATCCGCGCGGACGGCCGCGCCGGCGACGGGCCAACGATAAACTAGCGCGGGAAAAAGTGTGAGGAGGGATGTGGGAAGCTCACCGTGTGCTCGTTTATCCGGAAAGAGCTCTGCAGTGGCGGCTCGACGTGCGGCCGGATCGGCTCGCCGGAGTTGGGGAAGACGACGCGTGAAGGCTCGATTTGGCCGGGGAAGATGGGGATTCGCGCGGGAGCTACAGGGGCCAGCTGCGCACGACCCTCCTCCAAGCTGCTGGGACCTCAGCCTGGGCGGATTGGGCTCAGTGGCGTCGGATTAGAGCTCGGTCTAGGCTTCAATGGAGGTGCGCTGCTCTATCTGGTGGTCGAGAGAGAGAGCAGCGAGAGAGAAAAGTGAGGGAGAGAGAGGGTGAGTGAGGGGAGGGAGAGATAAGGCGGCGGCCGACTTGCTTATGATCAAGGAAAACGGCGTCGGTGGCCGGCCTCACTTCGTCAACAAAAACGGCGGCCGACACCCGAGCAGCTCCGTGGCAACGCGTGATCGGTCCGAAGGTGGAAGAAAGTCAAATGAACAGTGCAGTGGCGATATGAACAGTATCCGAGCTAATTTAGCTCTCTCCACCTCCCTCTACTAAAAAAATCTTACTGTACACCGAAATCTACTAACTTTTGTGAGCTCTATAATTATGTGACCTGTTTGTACTGGTTTGATCCAAAATTAAATGAAAATTCTTAAAATTTGTAATTTTTCTAACTTGCTCTACTTTTGAATGCCTCAAATAAAATCTAAAAAATCTAAAAAAAATTCACTAATATTTTTCACATGCCATACACTAATTTTAAAATTATTTCAAGCCCTAAGTTACATAGTAATTTTGTGAGTTCCTTAACAATGCATCATTTCCTATTAAACTTAACAATTTATATTTAATTTTTAATTGCATGCAAAATTTGCTCAAACAGATAAAAATGATTCTAATGATGCTCATGAATGTTTAATGACATGTTTAAGAATTTTGGGATGTTACAGGTTAAAAAATAAAAAACAATGTTGCATTCTAATACTCTCAAAATTAAAAACACTATCGAAATTATCATGAAAAATTATGATGCCATTCCGTGGTCTAGAGGATACTATCATTCTGATAAAAATATGACTTGTACAATGAAAAACAAAAAAGGCAAATTTTAGAGATCATTGCACAAGTAATTGTTTAAGTTGAAATTTTTTAAGAGGTAGGCTATAGCATCTTATACACCACATAATTTTATTAGTATTTTTCATGATAATTTTAATAGTGTTTTGAATTTTGAGAGTATGAGAATGTAATTTTTTTTATTTCTTTCCATTGGCAACATGTAGCAAAATGAGTCTAGATTTCTAATTTTTCAAAATAGACATATATATATATATATTATTTTAAAAGATATAAAAAATTCAATGCCGTTACGTACTTGGGATGTGCGTGAGCCAGTCTGGCAAACCAGTCCAACGTGCCTGTGAGCCATTCCTAGGCCTTGTTGAAAATAAGCCATGCTAGCCCAACACAACCTGCTCTGTCATTCGTGTCTTATGGGCACGATTCAAGTCCCACATTTAATTACAAGACTATGTATGATCACAATAAATCTGTATATAACTCTATTTATTTTTTATTTTGATTATAGATTCTAGCTCTAAAAGTAAAAACAAAATATCTCAATCTAAAAACTGATTCTTACAATCCATAAACCAAACTATAATACAAAATTTCACGATCCATAAAACGGTGGGAAAGAACTTGTCCACATAATCCAAATTATAACAAACCACGGCAAAAACAAACAAGATCTCAGAGATTCTGCACATAATCCAGAAGACACAATCCACTGCACATGTTGGCTATAACTCACAGTACAACCAAATATCCGAATAGAAACATTGAGACAGTTTTTGTATTACATAGACGTAACACTGCTAGTATTTCTGTTACTAACATCCAAGTATTAACAAGGGAGAAGCTTTTGGTCATTTATAATAACTTTTTGGGGGCAGACGTGGGACTAAACCAGTGCTCAACAAATTAGCCAACGATGGCACAACTTGTGATCGTGTTTGCATCTATTTTAATTGCATAAGCTAAATGATTAATAGATTTTCTTGTATCCAGCTTTTGAGGGGGTAGATGTCGTTTTCCACACAGCTGCTGCGGATCCTAGCAAGAATGACTTGCAACTTCATTACAAGGTCAACGTCGAGGGTGAGTAGAAGAACCATGCATGTTTGTCTTTCAGAGTACTCTGTTCAGTCCTAAATAGATCATATCGATGATATTTCACAAAGTTTTTTTTGTGTGTATAAATGTTGTTGAGGGTATGTGCGCTGACATGTTCCTCATTAGATGCCCTTATTAGTTGTTTACTGCTGGAGTTGGTAAAAGATGAATATGCAGTCAATAAGGGATATACTACTTCGTCGGAACATAAATTACCAGTATCCATCCTTTTCCATGTGTATAAAGCTAAGACTATCAGTAAATTCAACCCTAAGAAAGTGCTATAGTACTACTAGGATAGCTAACTGGACAATGCATCTAATCTGAAATTCATATGACTCAACTTGTTATCAATTATTAAAGTAACATGATGGGGGTTAATTTAACTCACTAATTAGCTCTTGATTTATATGTCACATGCACAGGGACGAAGAATGTGATTGATGCTTGTAAGATCTGCAAGGTTAAAAGGCTTATATACACCAGTTCCAGTGCCGTTGTATTCAATGGAGTTCATGGACTTTTCAATGTAAATGAATCAATGCCGTACCCAGATAAGGTTGAATCACAAAATTAATTGAAAACATCATTTTATACATCTTAGTGTTGACTGCTCAATTAAGACGTACTTAAAATAATCACCGAAGGATATCCCTTGCTCCTTCATACTACCTCCTGCATCTCTTTTCTTCTAGCAAATTAAAGGTTCACAAGATGAAAAAATGACAATTGATGGAGCAGTTTTTGGCATGCTAGTCTATACTAATTTTCTTTGGAAATTTATTCGACTACACAAATTTTTAAGGTATAGTCCAAATGAATTTTTCTAAACATATGTTTTGTTAATGGCAGTTTCCTGATGCTTATGCACAAACCAAGGCAGAAGCAGAGAAGTTAGTCCTGAAGGCCAATGGCACAAATGAGCTCCTAACATGTTCCATACGTCCTGCTAGCATTTTTGGCCCTGGTGACATCCTGGTGCCAACTTTGGATTGCTATGGAAGAAAGATGGTAAGGAAGTACATTTCATGTTTAATATTATAGCACTAACTGAAAAAATATTGTAATAAACATGATCACCAAATTGTTCTGCAATTTGTATACATGCTCAACATATATAGCTATGATATATTAAAAACAATTAATATTACTAAATCAATAATACATAATATGGTTATAATATTTGATATACTATATTAAAAACAATATTACTTAAAAACAATGTAGTAATATGGTTATAATATTTGACATATATCTTCAATGACGCCTACGCATCATTGTATGAATGTGCATGAAACAAGAAGTACATCCAACACTACTGAAACAAAATATTAGACCTTTCTACTTTGCAGTTTGTCCATCTTCCCTCCCATACATTAAAACCGGATATTTTACCCCCTCTGCTTTCAAAACCAGTGCAACTTTAACCCCGAGTATGTTTCTTCCTAGCGGTTTTGCCATCGTGGTGCTGATAAAAGGTGGTTTTGTCATGCCACATTGGTGAGTCAGGAAATTTGATAACGTGGGATCCCTCCCCCCTCTCTCTTCTTCCTGGATGATTTTGATGGATCCAAACAAGATAAATTATGCCAAACCAAAAGATCTACCAAAAACTAAAAACAAGAAGATAAGAACGACGAACACAGAGAGAAGAACCAAATCACCAACTCAGCAATTTACAAAACTTGATCTATATTGCATTAATGAGTTGACAAGATGTCTGTCAAAAGCATCCTACAAAAATTCCCCACAAATACCTAAAGTCCTATATGAGTTCTCTATTTTTCTCTTTTTTTTCTTTCGCCGAGGTGTCTCCAAAACACAACTGCCGAGCAGGGTTCGAAAATTCGTTGAGAATCGGTCGATATTCATGAAAATCGGCCTATTCGGTCCGCACCGAATTCAGAAGTCTACTGGTTTTCGAATTTAAATTCAAAAAATTCAAATCGAATTTGAAAAATTAAAAAAAACTCCAAAAAAAATCTAAAAAACTATAGACAATTCTAAGAACTTTTGTTAATTTTTTTTAAAAAAAATGTCATTTTCATCCTCAAATGCGAGCTGCAAGTTTGAAATTGTGTTAATAGGCCGAAAAAAGAAAAAGCCAGTGCAATAAGCCCAGATGCGATGACCTTATCCTCGGAAGTGTTATCACCATTCGGCTTTCCCCTCCCGCTGGGCACCCCGCGATCAGGATCGGTCTTGATATTTCAATGATTCGAGATGAGATTAAAAATAGGATTCCATTAAATATAAATTTTGAAATATTTATATGGTACAGTGGCTCAAAATAATAGTGTTATATTTTTTATATAAAATAAATAGCAGTTGCATGTATCATATAGAAAAAATAGTATACTTCAGTACACTTCGGAGTTCGGACGTCGCCTGCCGCAAGATGTCCCACCTCTTGGGTGTATGTACTCCTGGGTGTATGTACTCCCACCTCTCATATACCACTTTTACACGTGTGTTATACTTTTTTATCACTTTAAATATACTTCATTAGTAATTATAAGATACTATAATGCAAATCCCACGAATTTTTTTATGAAATTCCATGATTTTTTTATCATAATTTGTGTATATACTTCTTTTATGTATAAAAAAGAGTATATAGCAAAAATGAAAGGCTAATATTGAATTTTTTTTCATACAACTCATATTGAAGTATCTTAGAATTAGTATTAGAGTATACTAAAAATGATAAAAGAGTATAAATATATTTTGGGGGCCAGGGCGACCGCCCCGCTCGCCTCCTCCAGAGCCGGCCCTGCCCGCGACGCCGAAGTGCTGCGGATCCGCCGGCGCTGGCGCCGGCGCCGGAATCGAGCGAGAGACGCAAAAACCGAGCGGATCTGCCGATATGCGACCGCACCGGGGCGCATTCCGACTGAATCGGGCTGGCGTCGTCGGAGTCCGACAGCATCTGCCGCTCGTCGCTCCCGCTCTGCCGCGAGGACAACGACGACTTGTGGAAGCTCGGCGTGCCCGGCCTTGACGACGCCAACGACTTCATGCCGCTGCCACCGCCGCTGCCGCCCATGGACAGCGTCCTCGTCACATTACTGATGTTCTTCGGCGGTGGCCTAGCCACCGGCGACGCGTCCCGCTTTGCTGCCGCACCCTGCAGCCTTCCCTGGTCCTGCAAATAAAAGAAAAAACACAATGCGTTTGAGTCGCCGGAAACACGCACGCGCAGGTGTGTTGCGTGTGCACTGCATCATGCAAAGATTTGCTTCTGGGCAGCTGGTATGGTACCCGTTGCCTCTTTCTCTCATGCTCCTTCTCCTTCCTCGTGTTACTGTACTCCTCCAGCATGTCCAACAGCCCGTCCTGCATGTGCCAGTGAATATTCGAACAATTTTTTCACAATTTTTACCGAACTATTTTCGCTCAAATGCGGACGCATTTTGCCTGATTCGACCGAATTTTGCTTCTCTTGGTTTTCGGATTATGAGGTCGCATTTCGCCCCGATTTGGTCGGTAATTAGGTCGAAATTTGTTCGGCCAATTCGGTGGCATTTTGCCCGGGTCAGATTGGTTTGACCGTGCAAATTCGTCCGAATTCTCGCAGAATTATGATCGATTTTTCTGCATTTCATAAATTTTGCTAATTCGCTAGATCCCGGTTTTTGACCTCAAACGATTTTTCAAACTCTGCTGGCAGAGCCCTCTACCGAACTGTATCAATCTCTAACAAGACAAGGCCTCGCTTTTTATAATCGACTGCCCCACGAACCATGGAACAACTGACTAGGCTTCACAGCACCGTAAGATCATCTCTAACAAATATTTTAAAAATTTATTCTCTATAACACTATTATAATATTATCAAACACTATTATAATATTATCTATTTTTTCATTCCAAACAATTATTCTATTTTCTACATTTTATCATTTTTATCTCTGTTTAGATTCACGATCATCTTTTATGAATAATGCCATACAGTGATACGGCCCTCTCTCCTCCCGCATCTTTGCCGTGGCTCTCGTCTCTCCCGCTTCCTGTAACATCCAAATCGGTCTCTATTGGAGTCTGGAGCAAGGTTCCATTTACCGACCGGAGCTCGGTTACCGAGCTCCGGCGGTAACCGAAAATGCGCGATAACCGCGGTTACCGGTTAAAAATTCAAAAAAATTCGGAGAAAATTCATTCGGCAAATTTTAAATTTTTGCGAAAAAATCATGTTTTTGCCCTCTCGGTAACCGAGTGGTTTGGGTCGGTTACCGAGCGGTTTGGGTCGGTTACCGAGCGATTTTCTCGCATTTTTTATTCGGTCGGTTACCGAGCGGTTTGGGTCGGTAACCGCTCGGTTTTCTCGATTTATCGAGCGGTTTTATCGAATTTCAGCGCAGTTCAACAAAAAACCTAAAAAAAGGTTCAATCTTGTAAAATCAATAACTAATTCATCCGAGCTTCAAATCAAGTGAAACAAATTTTGTTGGCTTCCTTGTAACATGATCTACATGATAAAAGTATTTATACTCATAAAAAAGTTCAAATTTTTCTGTGAGAAATTTTATTTGTTAAACCAAGGTAAATGCATAGTTTACTCTTTGCTAATCCAAAAATCATGAAACTAATTTTGTTAGTCTTCTTACATGATCCTATATCTTTTAAAAATATATGAACTCATGAATTAGTTATTGTAACATGCATGATTGTGTAAATGTGTTGCGACTAGATTAATTCATAACTGACCCATCACACCTTAAAAATTAGTGAAACCACTTTCATTAGCTTATTTATATTATGATTTACGTATAAAAAATAATAGTAGACATGAAAAAATTAATTACAGTGATGTTTCTTAACATATTCACTTTATGCTTGTGAACTTTGTAAAAATCATAGAGAATTTAATAAAACTCTAAATAAAGTGAAATTAATTTTAAAGATTCTCTTAAAATACGTTTTATACAAGAAAATATGTGTTTGCATGTTACACTTTTCCTTAACGTGAGTTAATAATTGAGCCGCGTGCTTCAATTTTTTTCATTTTTTTCAAACTTTCTCTCTATAGAATATGATGCAAACGACATTATTTTTGAAAATTTTTTTCACAGAAGTTCTTAGAATTATGTCTAGTTTTTTTTAAGATTTGTTTTGAATTTTTTTTGAATTTTTTTATTTTTTCGAATTTTTTGAATTCAAATTTCGGTTACCGAGCGGTTTTTGAAACCGGACCGGACCGAGAAGGTCGGTAACCGCGATTTTTGAGCGGTTACCGACGGTTTTTTGAACCCTGGTCTGGAGAGCTATACGGACAGGTGGAGAAGACAAAAGAATAGCACAGTAATCGACACAACTGGATAAGGATGCTGCTGGAGACGGCCTAACCAATCATCTGATGCACTCGGCACCAAGCCAACCGCCGGGACACAAGACCCAAACAGGGCAACCGCTTGGGACTTACCTTTTTTAAATCAGCATCATTAATTCACCACATGCAAGTTGATTTGTTTATCCAAACACCTGCATTAATTGTCTTGTCCTCTTGCCATGCATGTGACCTCCACCATGCGTCACGCAAGCTCAAAGCAGCCATGCATTGCCCGAATCCGAATGCCACAACGCCTCGTGAGATGATCCTATCGTACATCTCTCATATATTTCTCATTGTACAATCTATTTACACATCACTATAGTTTGCACATCTCCTATATATATTTTAAGATATAATCATCTTCACGTATATTTTTTTCTAGCTCGAATGTCTTACGTGACATTTTAACCATATTAACCTTAGTTCTTCTATAAACTTAATCCTAATACTATCATCAACCACGTTCACCCTTAGAACACCTTCATATAAAGAAAACAACTAATTTTGAGCGAGTCTTGTCTCATATTAACCCATTGAACATATGATCCTACCGTCATTGTACTAAACACTTTGCTTTTGCATTTCACCACAAAAACCAATATGTCATCATTCATGATCCCATATTAAGCTTGAGATCTAGGACCACGATTGCAGTCGAGCTCAAGGGCTATGGTGCTGGTTGGCTATGGTCGAGGATGGGTCCCGGGTTGCGGTTGACAAAGTGGTTTATGTCGGCTGTAGTAGAGGGGACTGAGCAGGTCGGGTAGATGGGAATAATGCATAGGGAGAGAGGATGACGAGCGAGACCCGCATGGAAGTGAGAAAGAAGAGAGAGGAATGGAGTCTTTGTCAGTGAACCAATGCCACATTTGAGTACACATCATCTCAATACGGCCTTGTATGTGGTTCAGACCTACTGTGAAGTGTGAACTGGTATTCGAAGTACTAGTGGTTATTTATCCGGTTTTAAAGTACAGGGTTAAAAATAGAGCAACTGCAAAGTAAAGCGACCTGCTATGAACTTTTTTCTAAAAACATATGAAGTAAGAAACCAAAACACAGACAATCGATGAATTTTTGAAACACTATAAATAAATGCTCGACAAAATGTTATTTACTATAATTGGTATTATAGCAATATGAAATTGTGCAAGAGTAGCATTTTTATTCTGAAGCTTAAGTTATTAATCCTATATCAATCTACTCTGAAAGCAAACCATATTTCTCCTGAGGAAAAGTGGCCTATAAAAGAAAGTTTTAGGATCTATTTGTATGTGTATATAACCTACAGTATACTACTGCATGCAGTTTATTATTGGTGATGGACAGAATTGTGATGATTTTGTATATGTTGAAAATGTGGTGCATGGTCATCTCTGTGCTGAGAAGACTCTTTCTACTCAAGATGGTGCAAAGACCAGTGGAGGGAAAGTAAGTTTTTACTGTTGTATATCAAAATGTGATTTCTACGGTAAACTGTCATGACATATTTAAACTTTTTTAGGCCTACTTTATAACTAATATGGAGCCAATAAATATGTGGGACTTTCTATATATGGTTCAGGAAGAACTTGGATACAAAAGGTGCCCTTTCTCATGATGCACACTTATATCTCAGAGTATATTTACCAATTTTGTATATTTACTAGTTTTCATAGTAGTTATCCGACGTGCACCGTAATTATTGCGTTAGAAATTTGAATTAACTGCAATGGGAGTTCAAATTTGCTGCATCGCATTACATATACTTGTGTTCCTATTAAGGGTTCCTAGGCATTCGTGTAGTCAACATACTTCATAGAACATGACATTAACACTACTACAGAAACTGCCTTCAGTGTCAATTTAGAACTGCCATCAGTGCTGGTGTTTGAACTGGTATTGTGCAATTGGCAGTGATAGTTTAGGATTATCCACGCTGGTTTGCAGAACCAGCAGTGGTGATCGAGTTATCAATGTTGGTTAGTGGCTCAAACTGGCAGTGGTAGGACAATTATTAGTGTCGGTTCATGTATGAAACCGACAGTGGTAGGGTAGTTGTCAATGTCGGTTTGTGGTTGAAACCGACAGTGATGGTTAAGCTATCACTGCTGGTTCGTGGCTCAAACCGTTAGTGGTATCTGTGTTATTACTGTTGGTGCGTGGCTCTGACTGGTAGTGATAGATCCCCACCCAAAAAAGCTATATTTCCATTTCTGGCTAGTCACACCCTCTGAAATAAAATACAACACATACGATTCAACAAATAGTTTATCATTCACATATGGTTCACAACACACAATTCATCATTAATTCAAGCAACACATTTTTGGAACAAGTTCATTGTTCTGCAAGTCTTTGAAATAGTTCAAGTTACATACAAATTTATACTTATAAGAAGGTGTCGTTTGAGGAGACAGCCAATCAATATATGTATGGTATTCTGCATCAAAGCTCAAAGGGTCATGGATGGCACCCCTGTCCGAGATGACACGGCTATTGATGAGCACAGTGACCTGTTCCCGAATGGCTGAAATCTCGTGCGGTGGTAGTAGAGTTGAACTTAGCTTCAAGTGTTGTTATTAACGAAAAGAGAAAAATTAATCCGTGATTAGGTTTAGAAATTGATAAGTACACAAATAAATTGAAAATTGGTATGTAAAATTACAAACCTGAGCATCACGTAGCTCAATATTGTTTCCATCACAATAGAATTGGTGCATGTTCTTACATACATAGTACACACATATATTAGTGCCCTAGTCCTGTCTTGGACATGACAAGTTCATTCGAACGTAGAAATCCTTTTTGAATGGCATCTGTAGAGTACTTTTTTTACAATATCGCATGAATGCCCTGTGCGTGATTATAAATAGTAATTAAACTTAGATGCAATTGAATGTAACATTACTAGAGCAGTAATAAAATGACCGAGTTTACATATTTAGCAAGTCTATTATGACTTTGAATTTTTCCTTAGCGAGTCAAAGACAACGATCTTACTAATGTCCAGCTGGATGACAAGGAGGATCTAATGTAAACTGCACATATTTATAACCATAGCTGGTTAGTTGTAACACAATGTTGCACATAATGAGTAAAACGAGTAGGTAGGGAAACACATACTCAAAGTTATAGGGTAAAAGTATGAATGTCTTCAATCTTTGGTGGGCTTTGTTTGACAAGTTTCTCATTGATATGTCTCGAGTTGAGGAATGCTACTATATCAATGGCATTTTCTCTGCATGTATGTATCTCCATTCTTCATAAGAAATAAGTTAGGCACGCAATTTAATGGTGCAAGAATGTATTCCATGAATTAAACATAAGACACTTACAGAGTCTATATCCTGAGTAAAGAAACATCGAGGGCATCTTGGTGGTACAATTGGTAGAATTTCCTGATGTCTAGCAAGATTACATAGTCCGGCAAGTGGAAATGTTCCTATTTGAATCTGACGCTGAGCATCTTTTGTAGTATATCCTGGTTGGACCGCTTCATATATCAGTCATGTAAGCGCTACAATTGACATGATAGATGGCCTACCTGATTTGGGTCAAACAATGTGTTCTCCATCATGAACAACCATCTAAAAGAATGCATCACACTATTACAAAAAAGGTTATTCGTGCTCCCTTTTCACTGCCGATTCAAAAATAACTGGCAGTGATAAAGTATCACTGCCGGTTCTTAAAAAACCCGGCAGTAATAACCCATCCGACAAAAACTGGCAGTGATAATCAAGTATCACTTCTGATTCAATTAAAAACCGGTAGTGATACTTGATTATCACTGCTAGTTCTAGCTATAAATTGACAGTGATAATGGAGGCATTATTACTGTCGGTTCGTTATATTAACCAGCAATAACAATAAAATGCATCCTATATTAAGAAATTCATAATTTTTTCATACGGAGTCGGATGGAGACAAACTTTATATGAAAATTGTAGCTCTGACGAGATATACAACTTTGTAGTGATAATTTTTTTTATTTGAATCAATATAGATGCCAAAATAATAATCTAAAGACTATCAATGGAAAACCACACACTGGACCACAAAGTAAATTACCGGATGTAGTGTAACATTAGTAGGAATGATTGAAAAAGCCACACATAGGGCCATAATGTTGAATACTGCAACTTTAAAGATTTTTATCGCGGGTTTGGTAACTTGGATTGATGAAATATCTATGCAACATTGACTTTCAGATGTAGCACTATGTCTTCAAAAAAATTCTAACAAATTGGAGAAGGTCAATTTTCGAACAAAAACTTCAGAAGTCATGTCATGGGTCTTTTGAGCTTTTCGGGGGTGTGGGGGGGGGGGTCAAGAAAAGGTACAAGTGTAAACATGAGTATTTTTTTTAGGTGCGCCTCCTCGTTAGCTTAGAAAGTAGAGGTCGAATGTCAAAATCAGACTTCGTATGCAAAATTTATGGCTATTTTACCGAATAGTGCACGCACTGGAGACAAACTTTTTCATACGGACTCGGACGGAGATAAACTTTTTATGAAAATTGTAGCCTCGACGAGATGTACAACTTGTAGTTGATAACTTTTTCATTTAAAATCATCTATATGCTCAAATAATCTTCTAAATATTTGAGCAGGAAAGATCAAAAGAATAAATTACTACATAGCTATCAGGTAAGATTGTGAGGTGAGATGCTAAGGAAGTTTTGTGCGAGGGGGAGGTTGCTGGTTCGGATCCCACAAGCTGGTCGAGGGCGTAAATTTCTATATTCGCGGGTTCGACTCTCACAGAAGCCGCAGGGGGGTCGTCACAAGTCAGAAAAGCATGCGAGGGGTCGCGGGGGTTTGTTCGTCGAGTGCAAACATTTTTTTTGGTCTACAAAAAATCAAATCTGGGATCAAATATCACTGCCAGTTTGTGTTACAAATCGGTAGTGATAACTCTATTATTGTTGATTCCAAAACTGGTAGTGATACTACCGAGTATCACTGCCGGTTCCAAAACTGGCAGTGATGCTATTTTTAAACCGGCAGTGATGACCTTTTCTGTAGTAGTGTCACCATCTCCTTGTTCTTTTTACCATCTTTGGAAGATTGTGCCTGTAATGGTTCCACAGTGGCCCACTTTATGCCCTATATTGTCACACACGCGTAGTCAAACACTACCTTAGGATTAGTCTGTTTTGCTTGGTGAATGGAAAATTGCTGCTCGTCAAGTGAGATTACACTACTATCAAGACTGCCATCTAGACAACTAAAAAACAGTGCTACAGTACCAGTCACTTCCTTAGTAGACTTCTGAGGTGATGCTGGCTTTTGGGATGGTTGTGGCGCTTGATTCTCATATGGTGCTTGCTTTTGAGATGGTGTTTTCTTCGGAGATGGTGGTGGTGCAGACTTCTGAGGTGGTGTTGAGTTTTTAGATGGCGGTGTTGCTATCTTCAGACATGTTGTTTGCTTATGAGATGGTGGTGGTATAGACTTCGGAGGTGGTGCAGAGTTTTCAAATGGTGGTGTTGCTTTCTTCTGAGATGGTGGTGGGAGTGCATTCTTTTTAGTTACTGGAGGAGAAGGTGGACTTGTTCTAGGTGCATACTAAGGAGGTGCACATCTTGTAGGTGGTGGCGATAGCCGTCTAAGTGGAGAGGGTGACTTGTCAAATATTATGAGATGCTTGGACCACGTGATGAAACATGGACAACATCTCCTGGAGTTTGTACCCCTCCTCCCTAGGGATGTGCAACACTAAGCCCATGTATTTGCGATGTATCTTGTCCACTTTCACCTTGGCGTAGCCCCACGATATCGGATGGTTGTGCAAAACCTGCCCTTCCTTGCATAGCAAGCCACCTTGAGTGTGAGGTTCTTGACGACAATGTGTAGCTTGCACGGTGTCTGTTTGGTGATGTGGTCCAGAGGATAATGGCCTACACCCTCTTCCACCAATATTGCTCTGGACGTACTGCTACTTTAATGACATCAAGGCTGGTGATTGTAGCATTATTATTGGCTTGGACTCTGCTTAGGATGAGTGCCATCGCTCCTACCTTTTTCGCCCAGGGTTCTATGTGGGCATCCACTTCTCTCATCGTTTCTTCTTGTTCAACCTTCCTTCTCTTTTGACTCCTATAAGAGTCAGCATACTCTACGAATCCGGCTTTCCATGGAACCACACCAACACCTCACATGCAACCAGGGTGCTCTTTCATTCCCAGGACAGTGGTTAGTTCATCATTTTCCTTATTTGGTTGGAAAGAGCCTTGGGAAGACTGGATGTGGAGCTTTACAATCCTTTGGATCACCTCCTCTTCTCAGGGGCTTGCTAAGTGTAATGCGCCATATGACAAGAGAGTAGCCCCCTTCCCAAACAACCAGTTCTTTGATCGTTTGGTCCATGTGGCCGTCATGGGTGTGACACCACTTCTATCGAGTTATTCTTCTTGCCTCTCCCATAGTGGTATCTTCTTCAAGTACCCACTTGTGCTGAGTTTGTGTGGGTAAATGTTCTTCTCTGAGTTGGCCTTGTTTACCTGACTTGACTTCAGAGCTTCCTCCAATGTCTTGTACTGTACAAAGTCTTCCCAATGCGTTTGCAGTTTCAGGAACTTGTCAAAGTTTGGCATTAGCCCCTTCTTCACAAACACTTTTTTCAGCTTCATCTTCCAATTCTTAAACGAGACACCCATGGCTGATATCATAGCCTTCTTCACCATGGATTCGGTGTCCTTCAGGAATTCAAATGATAGTTTCAACTTTCCCCACATGATATCCTTCAGCTCCTAGGGGACCACGGTTGGGTCTCCTCGATTACCAGTCCAACTCTTATAGGAGATGGCCACTCGATCTCTAGCAATATAGCTACAACATATCTTGTACTTAGTCACATCTGCCAAAGATGCACAAGGAGCCTCGATAGATGAGAGCTTCATGATGATATGTTGACCTGTAGGCTTCTTGTTTGATCCTTGGTTAGCCACCCACCTTTGTTCGATCGTTGGACCTTTTGAAGGATCATAGTCATCAGGTTGGTTCATGTTTAGGTAGCTACTTAGGCTATGGCTTTGGCTAGAGGTCCTATCTCCATCTACCACCGTGCCCTAGTCAGAGTCGCCTTCAGGATGCTGTCGAGTCCACTGACAATGAGGAGTTAGTGTTCTCATTGTTAGCAATTTCCAATTAAGAAGAGTAAGTAGTTTTGTAGAGAAGAATGTAGTTTGATATAGATTCAGAGGCTAGTTGAAAATGGGACTAACCATCGAGGCGCTGTGAGGAAAGGGTGTAGTGATCCAAATTATGATGCCTCCAAGCAACAAGTCACCACAAATGGATGCCGCTGAGAAAAATAAAGTTCCTCTCTACTGCTTGGGCTTGGAGTAGAGGCATTCGTGTCCAATATATACAACACATATCAATGCAAGTTGGGGAAACAAACAGGTAGTGATAAAGAGCATATAACTGATGGTTTGTAGCACAAACATGCAATGATTATTCACTATCGGTTCATATCATGAACCGACAATGATATGCTCTTTGTCAATGCCAATTCCTGCCATGAACCAGTAGTGAAACATCGCTACCAAATCGTATAATATGAAATGACATTGATAATGGGTATCACTGCCAGTTTCAATAGACCCAATGATTAATTTGGCGATAGGAGGTTATGAATTGCCAGTGATACCTTATTATAGACTGACACTAATAGCTGGTCATTGATTGCTATTTTTGTAGTAGTGTAAGTATTTTATCTAATTACTAACATGAGAGCAAAGTCTAAGATGAGTGTTCATTTTCTAGGTTTATGCTCCTTGTCACCCATGCTTATATGCCACAATAGTGACTAAATACATGAAGGATTTAATGAAACCCGAGCTACAATCGTAAGTGGTGGTATTTTGTGACTCCCACACATCAATGATCTAGGAAGTCAAAGCATAGCTTGTCATTTGTCTACTTCTCATCCCATCCCACCTTGTGGTCAACTCCCTCCATGGTTCTACCCAAGATACAACTACTCACACATGGCACTAAGAGAATCAATCTATCTAAACAACAATTAAGAACCCTAGTTCATATCAAGAAGAATGACACAACTACTCACACATGGTGTGGACATCCATGATAAGATGAATAAAAATACAATACAATCATATAGATTACACAAATGAGTTATGCAAACCTAATAGATGAACACAAGATAGAATTACACAAATCATTAAATGTCAAAACACAAGATACAAGGTGAACTCGAACTCACCTGAAAATTCAAACCATGCATTTAAATTGATTATATTCATTTCTGGTTTATTGGAGTTATTGGTTCTTTGTGTGTCAATTTGAATTTGAATCTATTTCAAATTCAAATGAAATCCCTAATCTAAATGCTAAATCAATTCTAAATTCTATTCTTAAATCTACTCCCAGTCCATATTCCTCTTCGGGCTGAATCCCCGTTTTAATTTGACCCAGCCCATCTCTATCTCTCTCCCTCTCTCACACCATTTGGTTGCGGTCCAATCTGATTAGGCCACTAGCCTTCGATAGCCAACTCAATCCAATCCACCACATCCCAGCTCACTCCTCGCCAGATCTAGCGCGCATTGGCCCAAGCAAGCTTAACCCTATAAAATAGTGGCGAGGCCTATCCTTGAAGCTGGCCGCATCCCTTGACCCCACGTGCAAGAGCTCATGCCTGTGAGCACCTCGGGTTGTCATCCGCTCTAGTTTGAGTCTGAGCACCCAAAACCCTAGCTTGCTCCCTTGCCCCTATAAATGGTGCCCCATTTCCCATATCTTCTTCGCCTCCATCATTTTCTCCACTAGCCGCCACATCCCTCCACCTTGATCCTATTCTTCTTCTTCTTCTTTGCCCCTGTGACCTCACCCGTTGCTCACCGGTGCAAACCGCGGCAATTGACCATGACTGGTAGGCAGTAGAATAAGAGTAAGCTGCCAGTTGAGGAGGTCGACAGCCGAGCCTCTAGTCCGCCTCCCTCCATCTCTCTAGTGAGCTTCTTCGGCAACTAGTTGACCCATGTGCTTCACTATGCCACCCTCTAACATGGAAGCAACTTCATGCAGCTCGGTGATGGCCGCAATCCTCTCAGAGCTAGAGCCCAGGAAGATCCATGGCCATTGCTCATCTTCTTCGCTATTGACATCCCTCCTTTCCCTTCTGAATGCCAGTACAATGTTTCCAAACTCCCTTCCATCTCTCTAGAGCACTAGCTCTCTCTCTCTCTCTCTCTCTCTCTCTCTCTCTCTCTCTCTCTCTCTATTTCCTTTTAGTGCTCACGCACGTGCTCGATTCACTGCTACCACTGAACTTCACTATCGGCCATCTTCAAGTAGCCTCACGCAGCCATATCTAACATAGCAAGGCCCAGCACGGTGCGGGACCACTTAGAACCACAACTTAGGCTAGAGTAGCGCTCGCACATGCATCCTTTCCTCACCACAATGGAGCCACCTCCGGTGATGATCTGGCGCTGCTTCAATGAGCCGATGATGACATGGACCCATCAAACAAGGTCATCTTCTCTCGTAGATCATTGACACGTACATCTAGTTGAGCCCCATCATCGTTTGCACCGTTATGGTGAAATTCTAGTGTAGCACCGTTATGATAACCCTAGCTTACTTTCGTCATTAATTATAATAATGCTAGATAATGCCTTGCCATCTAGTATGCTTAGGATGGTTACTTCTCTCTTTGGAGATGGACACACGCGACCAATATTTGTTAACTTTCATGAAATTGCAATGTGTGGAATGAGGTATGATACTTCTTGGCATGTGTTTGGGAAAGGTGGGATGGTGTGATGAAAATTATGAAAACCTATTTTGGCAGCGGGGGGGGGGGGGGGGTTGGGAGCACATCTACTTGTGTGGTTTTCGTTACTATTGAAGATGCTTGCCCCGAACATGTAAGGACTGAATCATTGTACCATCATGCAAAGCCACCTTTGTACAACCACATGCCCCTGATTATGGTAAAGGACTTGGATCATACCTTCCCAACCTAACCAGAGAACCACCTGGAGGGCTAGGAGCAATGGGAGAACAAGAGAGGACTCAAGTGACCTATGTGGTGCTTGAGGTCCGATTATAGACTATTATGAGATGAAATGAAAGTCATAAGCCCCTAGGGTGTTCCATAGGTGGGAATCTGATGAAGAAATTTAGGTGTCGAGACTCGTTATGTCCGCTCCACCACTTGCAACAGTTGGAGGCTGAGCATCTCACATGGGTAAAGTTGTAGACCTTTGCAGAGTGTTAATCCATTCGGATAGCCATATCCACGGTCATGGACATGCAAAGTTGTGGCCACACCTTGGTTAGACATGGAGTGTGAATAATTCTTGATTCATGAGTGTGTGGCCCGTGTGCCCATGTTTTGGTGAAGGGCGGCTATGAGTTGTAATCTGGTTGGTATTGTGTGTCCACCAGACTAAAAGATGGGAACTGTGGAGAATGGAATAGCTTCTCCTAGGGCCCAAAACCCTTAATTTTAACTAGATATCACACTTAACAACTGCATCAAAATCTACTTTAGGTTCAAATCTATGCCTTGTAGCCTTAATCCTTGTTATTCCATTAAGCATACATCAACTCCTTAAGTAGAATTAGGACCTTCCATACTCATTCTTGCTTGCTGATCAGATGAGGAGCCAGAGTTCGACTTCACTGAAGATAGAGATGATGAGTAATAGACTATGGTTGTGTTGGCACTCAATTTGCATATGGCATTGGACCGTTATTTTAGGTTCCACTGTTGTTTGCTTGGCCGGTTGGCTATGGATGTAATGAATCTTATGGATTAAGACCTTTGTCTCTGGATCAGTAGCTGATACAAGAAGCATAGCGGAACCCAAGATCGGGGTCCGACACATATTCTACATATGTTAGAAGAGTAGTATTTCTATTTTATATTTATACATTGATTTATAAGTGTAGTACATTTGTTTGTTCATATGTTTTAATGATATCTACTTCTTGTTCATCAATTATTCATTAGAACAATCATTTTTCTATGAAATTTACCTTTTATATATATACATTGTGGACGTGGGTCTAATTGCGACCTATTGTTATATTTCTTCATTAATTTCTACTTTTGTGGTAAAAACACAATAGATTTATATTTATTTTCTGTTTATTATGGAAATTTAGTACAATAACTTATCTTAGTTACGATAAATAGTCTCGTTCATTAGCTCATGTAGTTAACAGTACTCATCCTATAACCAAATTGTATTGCTAATTAGTTGTAAGTTTATTGCAGGTCATTCAAGATAAGAATACCTTTACTTGTTATCGTGCCTGTGAGCTATGTGGTAGAGTGGGGATACAAGGTACTATACCACTTCGGAATGCGTCAACCTCAAATGATAACAGCGGCAAGGATCAAGTATTCGACACTCAATAGAACATTTAGTTGTAACAAAGCTGTTGAAGAGCTTGGTTACAGACCTGTTGTGTCACTTAAGGTTCTTAACTTCAACTCTTTTTGTGTTATCTTCATGATATTTTTTTATTGATGCAACTCATTTTTATATTAAAGGCTCACACGATTTCCTAACTTATGGTCTAGGATGGTATGAAGATAGCAGTTTACTGGTATATTCGCTTGAGAGATGCAGATTACCTTGAACAGAAAAGGTACGCATTTCAACAACTTCCACCCTTTAGCACATTATGCACCTTGAAGTAAATACTGCTCTTGACCGTACTTGATCTACACACTATAATATCATTCTCAATATTTCTAACTAATAATATAAATATTAAAATGCAACAACATAATATGATAAACCATTGAATACCAGGAAAAAACTTTTAATGATTGGAAACTTTTAATGATAAACCAAAAGAAATTTCCCAGTTTCAGTTTTGTATACAAAATTTTAATTGGAAACTTTAATGAATAATAGCCTCTCAACACCCATTCCAGCTAGTGATCAAGATATATACCTCTATCATTCAACTTTGCTATACATTGACTTAAAAAAATGCTATACACTTAAGTAGTATAAATAATTTATGAATATATATAATAACATTCACGCCTACTCCTCCTTGCACTTGCATTTGCTAAATATATTCATATACAGTAAATATAACTAAAACATTTCATTAAAGTTAACCATTTCACTAGCCTGAACATTGCTACATCACAACTATGTACTATAAAATTTTCAGATTTGTTTTTTTGGAAAAATCAAAACCTAGCTGGCTGGGTACATCGTGGAAATACTATACTTATTATACTCCGAATCTTATCATAGATGTGCAATATTAGAACTTTTGTATTGTGAGTGTACTGATTCTCATCCTTCATGTGTTAGGTTATCATGAAGACAATATTTTGTTTTGGAGATTTAAAATAATTCTTCAGAAAATTTCATGAGCAAAGGTCAAAAGTGATGATGTCTCCATAAATAAAATGCTAGTGTTTACATTCACCAAATCTCTTGAAGCAAGATCAACTGTAATGGAGTGTAATTTAGTTATGGGGAAGGATGGATTGGAAGTCCCAAATGATTCGGAATGTGCTTAAATTATATTACCTAAATGATATTATATTTTCCTTTATGTGGCTTTTATTGTATGGAATGTGAATTTGCATGTATATGAGTCTGATGTCTAGTTTTTTTATATTATAACTAGTACTAATGTCATTAATATACCAAGTAATAAAATGATGTGTCCATTTTGCATACATATTTATTTAATGCTTTGTTATATTTAGTATTACATTTACCTATTATTATTTGATAAACTAGTAAGGTGCCTCTACAATGCAATAGTTTCTCAAATCTCAAATGGTACACTCAATATAGAGATTTTGTGCCCCCTAAATTATGTTGCTCGCAAAGTTTGCTCATAAATGATTGTAGCATTTAAAAAAAAGATGAGATACGTTATTGCAAATTTGTAAGGAGATTGTAGAGAATATTATGCTCATAGATACACATGTGAATACACCTTTTTCCGGTATCTTACAACACCATTCAGTTAAAATATGTCTGTCCTTCACAAAAGAAAACCATCTATATATATGTTTGCTTTATAGTATCCATCAGACGTTTCATCAATATTGGCAATCTTGCAGTCATGTATTGGATGAAAATAGCTTGTTTAACTGCAACACCGTCAGAGCTAGCGGTAGAGGTGTGGGATATCAATCCAGCGGCGGATTCAAGTGCGTGGTCGGCTTGGCAGAAGATTGAAGCATATCAAGAATACTTAAATGCATGTATCCATGCACAGAATGGCGCAAAAGCAAAATGATATTTTTAATGTTCATCAGATTAAACTATGAATACAATGCTCACATAAACTAGAACAGAAGTAAAACTCTAGAAGACCAAGAAAAGTGACTAATGCACGAACTGTCTGCTTACTACAAATGTGATACATTCATCAAGAGTTACAACAAAGACCGACTCCACAAATGAATGGTGTACTTTTTTAATTTCATTACAGTCCGAATACCTCCTTATGATTGGAATGGTTAATACAGTTTTAAAATTAATAAAAACCAAACTATCTCTCACGGAAAAAGTAAAACCCAATCTATGAAGGGAAAAATGCAAAACCCCCTAATAGTCACTTGGATTTTGACTCCCCCCCCCTCCCCAGAAGTTATTTTATTGCAAACCCCCCCCCCCCCAAAGTAAGGCTTTGTTGCAACCCCCCCCCTCAAAAAAAATTCGAAAAAATAAAAATCTAAAAAAAACTAGAGGCAATTCTAAGACCTTCTGTGAATTTGTTTTTCAAAAATAATATCCTTTGCATCATATTTCATGGAAAGGAAGTTTGGAAAAAAAAGAAAAACGTGTAGCTCATTTATTAACTCATGTTATTTTTACTTTGTCATGTCTACCATTATTTTTCCTACACAAATCATTGTTTAAGTAAACTAATAAAAGTGGTTTCACTAATTTTGAGGGTGTTATAGATTAGTTATGAATTAATCTATCTGCAACACATTTACTTAATCCTGCACGTTACAATAACTATTTCAAGATTTCATGTATTTTTAGAAGATAGAGGATCATGTAAGAAGACTAAAAAATTAGTTTCATAATTTTTAGATTAGTAAATAATTAACTATGCATTTAACTCGAATTAATAAATGAGCTGCACATTTTTTCTCTTTTTTTTCAAACTTCCTCTCCATGAAATATGATGCAAAGGATGTTATTTTCGAAAAAAAAAAATTCACAGAAGGTCTTAGAATTGTCTCTAATTTTTTTTAGAATTTTTTGTAATTTTTTATATTTTATTTGAATTTTTGGGGAGGGGGGTTTGAAACAAAGCCAAACTTGGGGGGGGGGGGGTTGCAACAAAATAACTTTTGGAGGTGAAAGTCAAAATCCAAGTGACTTTTGGGGAGGGGGGTTTTGCATTTTTCCCATCTATGAATCCCCATGCGATGTTAAGATGTTTATCATGCATACACAATCTTTTTTCACATCCAACACTTGATAAACATCTCAGAAGGAAGATATATGTTCCATCCAGATGAGTTAATAACTCTAGATTCCATAATCTGTTACTGATATCATTCATACAGGCCCATCCTTTTCATTCACCTCTGCTGGTCCATTTGGTAAATCCAATCACTCAGATAATCAAGGAAAACAATTTTACTTGCTCATCTAAGGATTCAGAAAAATAATAAAGCATCCACCATTCACTAGAAATTTCAATGAACCTGGTTGCCGTACAATTTGCATTCACCATATCGCCCAGATATGTTGTACGAACTTGTATATCCTCAAAATTCTTTAAATTCAAAATGCTCGTTAAATGATAAGGAATTGAAGGCCCCAAATTTTATCGCTTCCTTACACATCTATGTCCCAGGTCACCAATGCATCACAAAAGCCCACCATACTAGCACATTTTAGAGGATGGCATTACCAGGACATAAAGCTTTGTGTGAAAAGGATCATGATTTTTTCACAATTGCACTTTAGTCACACTTGACCAATTGGTGTAAAAATGGAAAAAAAAGAAAAGATCTTATTACATATCTCACTGCTAAAAAACTCCTTCACTACCGACCCATAAAGGGGTTTTACTGCCGGTTTTGAAGCCGGCAGTAGGCAACGGGCAGTGCTAGTCCCCGACTATCACTGTCGGCCTGGGGACCGACAGTGAAGGGGTTATCACTACCGGCTGAAGGCTTCTGCTGGCAGTGATAGTCGACTATCACTGTCTGTTGAAGGCTTCAGCCGGCAGTGATAGTCGGGCACCGAATTAATCTTTTTGGGACTAGAAAAATTGAAAAAAAAATATTTTTTTCACTCGAGGAATCCCTATGCCCCCACGCAAGTCACAAGTCACGCGATTTTTCGTGCGAAATACGCGCGCGTGCGATTCGTGGCACTCGAACCCGGAACCTCTCAGCTCGCGCAATACATCCTTAATATCCCACCATAGAAGTACTAGTGATAACATTAGCATATGCAATCCTTTTGACATATTCTGTCTGAAACTTAAAATGATTATTTGATATCTAAATGACATCAAATGAAAAAAATTTCAACTACAAAGTTGTAGATCTCGACAAGGGCTACAATTTTGTTATAATGTTTGTCCCCATCCAACTTTGTGTAAAAAAGTTATGAATTTTTTAAAATAAACTGTCATCTACTATCACTACTGGCTCTAGCCACGAGCCGACAATGATAGTAGATTTTTACTACCGGTTCTTTTCGAATAGCCTTTTAGTACCAGTCCTTAATACGAATCGACAGTGATATTACATCACTACCGGCTTGTAAGAAATCGATAATAATGGATCGATATACAAACTTATTTCTATAGTAGTGTCTGCTCCTTCGTATCACAATCCTTGTAGTCTTCGTAGAAGCATGGAAGCATAATAAAGAATTGGCCTAGTCATTAAATCAATGTGTTAATTGGAATCCCAATCTTGATATTCGTATTGTACCTAGTACTATTCCAACAAATTCAAACGAATAAAATTAGCTGCTTATACTTTACTATTCCACCAAATGTGAAGCTGAGACTGCTTTGTCAAATTGCATCCCACATACTTGCACTGCTCTTGTGACAAGAAAGCCGTCGATGGCATATCATAAGTTCGCGCGGTCACCAGTTCTTTTCTCTGAACTATCGTCTTCCACAAGCTTCTATCTTGCCGATGAGAACCTTACAACGGTCATGTGTTTTAGAGTGCCAAAAAAGAATAAAAAGGAAACTACTATGTTTCCATACCACTTATGTATGATCATGATGGCTATCATGGATGGTGAAGACAGGCAAGGCAAGCCAACGTTGAGGTTTGGGTATTTAGAATATAAGATAATCTATTGGTGGACTAAAACTGAATGTGTTAATCTGTGAATAACTAGGATTAGTTTTTTTCTTAGGTGTTTTGACAGTCAGTACGTGCATTGCAACAAAGTCTAGCTAGTACGACAAAGAATAAATATTCAGAATCTGACATGAAGTGATCAATTGATGCACCAATTCTGTAGTCTGACTGCACGAGGATCACATGATTTGCGTGCACTCCAATCGCTTTGTAATCAATCGCAACACATTTCATCACTCTGTTTAGCTACTGCTCCCTGTTTTTATTCTGATGAAGTATTGCAATAATCAGTGATCATCCAGTGGTGCCCCAACTACGGCAGCTAGTTTCTCCCAATTTTTATTTGCAAGTACAAAATAAGTAGTTCATATTATACTTCCGAATTTATTACCAGGTTAGCAACCAGAAGTTTTTTGGATGGAACTTAGTAAACGAGAATTGGTCAGGTTTTCGATGGTTAAGCAATCAAAAGGCTAAGGTTACAGAAATAAGAAATTAGCTCAAGTTTGATCAGTCTCAGTTCGTGCCCTCAAGCGATCGGAGATATCAGTATCATGTCCCCTCCTCGTTGATTTAGGAAGTACGTGTGGGGGAAGAAGCAATACGCCCTTCCGCTTCGAATTAGGGTGGTTTATTCTTACTACTTAAAAAAAGTCATCCATACTCTCTTTCACTGCTGTAATAAAGTATCATTGTTGGTTCTTAAAAAAACCGACAGTAATAGATTATCTAGCAAAAATCGGCAGTGATAATCAAATATCACTACCAGTTCATATAATGATAATCAAGTATAACTGCGTAGTTTTTCATTATATGAACTGGTGGTGGTACTTTATTATCACTGCTGGTTGTAGCCATGAACACACAGTAATAATGGAGGTATTATCATTGCCGGTTCATTATATTAACTGATAATGATAATAAAATGCAGTTCATCTTCGAAAATTCATAACTTTTTTATACGGAGGCGGATGGAGACAAAATTTACATGAAAATTGTAGCTCTTGACGAGATCTATAACTTCGTAGTAAGGACTTTTTATTTGAAGCAATAGATACCCAAATAATTGTCTAAAGACTGTCAAAGAAAAATCAAGCACCGGACCACAAAGTAAATTGTTGGATTTGGTGTAACACTAGTAGGAATGATTGAAAATGCCACACACAGGCACAATGTTGAATACTGCAACTTCAAATATTTTTATCGTGAATTTGGTAACTTGGATTGTTGAATGCTGCATGGGTTTGTTTGTCGAGTGCAAAAATAAAATGGTCCAAAAAACATCGGATTTGAGATCGAATATTACTACCGGTTTGTAACACCAACCGACCATGATAACTATATTACTGTTGATTCTCAAATCGGCAGTGATACTATTGAGTATCACTATCACTTAATCACTGCCGGTTCCAAAACCAGCAGTGATGTCGTTTTTGAACCAGTAGTGATGACCTTTTCTATAGTAGTGTTTGAGAAGGATTCCACGACCGTGTTTAAGACGTGTGGACCAAAACAAACAAAGGACAGACATCAATTTAAATGTGGAACAACAAAATCAGCTCCGTGAGACGTCAGCTCACACTACTACAGAATAGTACATCACTGTCGGCTCCAAAACCCCCTTCACTGCCGGTTTTGTAGTCGGCAGTGGGTAACGGGCAGTGATAGTCAGGGACTATCACTACCGGCTATGTGGAACGGCAGTGAAAGTGGTTATCATTGCCGGCTGAAGGATCCGACTGGCGGTGATTCCCTGGGTATCACTGCCGGTTGGTGGTTTTAGTTGGTAGTGATTCCCAAGGCATCGCTGCCGGCTGAAAGCTTCAGCTAACAGTGTTGTGCCTCCCCCCTTCTACTCTGACCCTGTCCTCCCTCTCTGTCCTCGATATCTCTATCTTTCTCTCACTCAATACATGCATACAATGAGACATATAATGTAAATCAATAATAAAGATACCTTTATTAATACATAGTAATTCATGTCACACATATATACATAATATATCTCACAGGTCACCTCCCGAAAAGTCGGTAGAGTTGAGCCACTCCAGTATCCCTCTACCTCTCCCGCGATGAGGACCGCGTCTCCGCACGGACAATTGACGGCGTGTGTACGTGCAGGGACGCGCGGGGGGGGGGGGGTGATGGTGGTGGAGCGGAGGACCCGACTAGGCTTGATCGACCGCAGCGTTGCCTAAGCTCCAGGCTCGCCGGTGTGTCAAAGACATCGAAGTCTGACTCCTGAACGCTAGTATGTTTTGAGCATTAGGACTCCTCCGCAGTGCACTGATGGGCCACCCTCTCATCCTAGTCCTCCTAGGCACGCTTATGGGACGCTGCTTCTTGCTCCTTTGCAGCGCACAACTGATGGGCCAGCCTCTCATCCTCCTCTTGGGCGCATTGATGGGCCACGGCTTCTAGCTCCTCCTTCGCATCATCGTTGGAAGGCCATTCTGTCAAAGAGTCGTTCGGCGGTACGAACTCCAAAATACACCTTCATTAATACATAGTAATTCATGTCCTATATTAATACATAGTAATTAATTTCCTTCATTGGTGTCATTTGGCGATATATAAGCTGTTTAACCCTCTGGTAGACTTCCTCCTTATCGCATACTCTGTACTAGAAGGTACGGTGTAATATGAAGGTTTGTCACTAGTCGATGGCACGATCGGTTCATGAAACTTGCTGTTTTGGTTGATACCATGTTCCATGAATAACCCGATGATCTGTTCTTGAAGGACATTTATTTCTACAGGTTGTAACTCATTTGTGCGTAGTTTAGAGCGCCGTGTTTGAAGAATCAAAAGAATTAGTCCTTGAACACGTGTAGAAATTGAAAAGAAGACATCGATATGTTATTTCGTACATCAAGATCATTGAACCTGACAGCGTCTCCATTCGGGCTTAATCCGTGCATGAAAGTTAGAACATAAAACATGCAGAGAATTTTGCCGGGTGGCTGCCTCCTACACTTCAAGAGGAAATGATTCGCCAGTGGAATGAATTGAACCTTTTTATTCAGTAGGAAATGTAAGACATGAATATTCTGTGCGTACCGGAAAGTCAGTTTTTACATTATACTCCCTCCTGAATAAGTGAATAACATTCTTTTTGCGGTATCTTGTGTACGCCCTGTACATGAATATGAATACCAATTAAACTTAGATGTAATTGTCGGGATGATGAATGATCGAGTTTACCTGTTTAGCATGTGGATGAGGTTTGGTAAGTCGTCTGAGCTCTCTTTTGTGAGTCTAAGACAATGATCTTGCTTAAGTCTGGCTAGATGACAAGGAGGATCTAATGAAAGCTGCAAGAATATTATGTCACCACAGCAAATTAGTACTAGAATCGAGTTGGCCATAAAAGTAGAATGCCCAGGCGTGCAAGCATGTACTCATATATGTAGGGTAAGAGTATGAATTTCTTCTATTGGTGGTGAAGCAGATACTTCAATATGTAGTTCTCGGTGAAGTCTGTACTATCCCTTACAAGCGTCTCCTTCACAAGCCCATGATCGATGAATCCTACTTTATGATCAAATTGTTGTCTACATGCGCGGTTCTCCATTCTACGAAATAGAGAAGTTAGCTATGCAATTTCAAGGTACAAGATCATATAACGTGATTTATATGCATAAGTCACTTACAGAGTCCATGCTCTGACTATAGCCACGTCGAGGGCATCTTCCTTGTACAGTTTATACAAGTCCTTGAAATACACTTAGAAGGAGTCGTCCCTGTTGAGGAAATATTCATCTGTGTATCTTACGTGGAACGCCTGCAAACCCTGCTTGGATTGCTCCAAGTACCACTGATGTAATCGGCGTATTTGATTTGTAAGGTTTCTTTCTATATCTGGCTTGACCAAAGGTTTGGTCAACTCAAACGGCCATGTAACATCCAACTTTGCAATATCCGCTCCCACAGTAAGCCGTGCTAGTTCTTCTGCTGATAGTCCAGAAGTAGCCAGGAATTCCCCAATGCTTGGTGCATCCTGAACGATTGGAGCTGATTTGCTCTTGACCTGTTTCTTACTGATACGTTCATAGTCACTCGGCGGCTTAATTGAAGCTACCCCCGTCTGTTTAGATTTGGCCATATTCATGAAAAATTTCATGGTATCTTCAGGCATAACAGGCTTCGGTGGAGGTGGTGGAGGATGGAAATGAGCCGTGACACTGGCGTCCACAATCTTTTTGGTTTCCTCAGCAGTGAGTGAATAGACATCCTTGGGTTCTGCCAACTTCTTAGATGCCACTGACTTTTTAGATGATGTCGTCTGCTTGGATCTTGCAGAACCTGATCTTATTTTCCAAGCTGATGGTTGGCTTATTGATGGTGTTGGCCTCTTGAGCGGTGGACTTCTTCGAGGCAATGGCTGAGGAGGTGGACTTCTTTTGGGATATGGCTGAGGAGAGAGAGATCTTCGAGGCGACAGCGGCCCAGGGCGTAATGGAGAGTAGAGATTCTCGATAGCTGTCCCTGGTGAAAACACTATGTAGGCCTTCTCCCACGCGATGAATGTGTGCTCGTTCTCTCCTATAGTGTTCGTCCCCTCCTCTGCGGGGTAGTTCAGCTTAGCATGAAGGTACTAGTCAACTGCCTCGTCTACTTCAACCACGGTGTAGCCCTCCGGTATCGGACGTCCGTACAAATGTTCATGGGAGCCGCAGGGATAAGCCACGCCAGAAGCTACCTTGATGGTAATATTCCTAGCACCAATGTGCAGTTCACAAGGTGTTCGTGCTGTGATGAGGTCCATGGGATAAGTGATGGGGTCAGCTCCTGGTACTCCCATGGACGCAGAGCTACTCCGACGAGCATCGGGGCTGGAGCGTGCAACATTAGGAGATGTTGCAGGCCGTTCCCAATTGCTCACAATTGCCCCCCGTTCATGCATGAGAGCTTGTTGCACTGCTTGTGCTATCTTTTTGTCTGTATGTTCCCTCTCATGGTGTAGCGCTTGTTCAAGCATTTGCATCATCCTAGCTTGTTCTGCCTCTCGTTCAGCTTGGGATCTCTTTCGACTCTTGTAACTGTCGATGTCACCTGGGAATCCATACTTCCATCCCATCACCCCAACGCCTCAAGTGCGACCACCGTGCTCCATGTTTCCCAGGTCCAAGATGAGCTCATCCCTATCCCTATCTGGCTTCAAAGGATGGGCATCAAGTACAACCGGAGCTTACAAACAACAAAAGAAAATTCTCCTAAAAACAATAGATGATCTGGACAAAATTGCTGTGACAAGAGGACTATCTGACTTCGAGATTGACTTAAAGAATCAATCGAACAATCAGTTAGTTAAACTCCATGAGAAGGAACTAAATGGTACCAAAGAGCCAAAACGAAACACGTCCACCTGGGAGGAAATAATACAAAATACTTCCTTTCTTGGGCCAATGGCAAAAATTGAAAGCATCGTATCTATAGCCTTGACCAAGATGAGGGCTTAATCGAGTGTGATGAAGCCTTAAAAACATTTATAACAAAATATTATAAAGAATTATTCGGCTCACCAGAGGGCAATCACTTCACAACGTTGGAATCATGTAGAGATTTCATACCCCAGTGTCGGATGCCAAAAACGATCTCCTCATCACTCCTTTTACAGAAAAGGAAGTATGAGAGGCGGTGTTCCAAATGAAAAAAACAAAGCTTGAGGGCCTGACAGGTTCCCGGCTAAATTCTACCAGGTATTCTGGCACGTCATAAAAGATGACCTTACGATGCTTTTCCAAGATTTACATTATGGTAAACTACCCCTACGTAGACTTAATTTCGGTATAATCACGCTACCACCAAAAAACAAAGGAGCAAACAGAATCCAATTGAGAAACCAAGTTGAAATGTGCCTTGGTTTATATATGATGAGTAATTGACAAGGTTGTGAATTTGGTTTGATGATTGTTGGACATGAGTATTTATATGTACTGTAATTATGATCATGACTAACTAAAGTTGCAGAGGAAATGAAGTTGGCATATTTTTCTCAAAGTCTAGGAAAATTATACACGCCAGATGGTTTGGCGCTTGTGATTTTGAACTCACTGGATGGTCCAGTGTTCTGATGGTGTACACGTCAGAGCATTTCAACTTAGAAGAAAAAGTTGAAGTACTCGCTGGATAGTCTGGTGATGGGCACTGTGAACGCCGGAGCATTTCTTGCAGAGAGGGTGCAAGTTGGCTCTGGCGGACTTACATGAGCCAGATGGTCCGGCGATGTTGAATATGAACGCTGAAGAGATCGCCGGAGCTTTTCCTGCAGAGAGGCTACAGAATGGCTCTGGGGTGAATGCTACTCGCCGGATGGTCCGGCGATCATGTGAAGAGGACGCCAGACTATTTCTTGCAGAGAGGATCGAAAGTTGGCCGGTCTGATGGTTTGCACAAGCTGGATGGTCTGGCGGTCAGGAGTGGTACACGTCGGAACATCCGCGTTCACGTTTTCTCTGAGATGTACTTTGAATTGAGAATTATGTTTTTAATCTAACTGGAGATGGAGTTAGGATATGTGTTTGCTAGTCTAAGGTTGTGCAGGTGATGGATGCAACTTGGCAGCTGACAGTGGGATGATCAGGGCCAAGCAGGGTGCTTGGTGTTGAACAATCAAGGAAGCTGGGTGGAGTCAAGGGTGATCCTAGCTGTGTACGCGGAGGTCAAGCAATACGTAGAGGTCAAGCATTGCATGAGAAGATGGATGAAGATGGCGTGTTGTCAAAGTCAAGCGAAGGGGATGCCGGTACAAGTGACAAGGTGGCCCGAGGGATCGGGAGCGGGAGAGACATGCCAGCGGTCAAGATCGCAAGATGGAGTACATGCGTCAACATCAGGATGCTTGCTTGGGGCCGGAGCAAGCAACAATGAGTCACTTGTTGAGGAGCATGCGAGGCGGTTTCGTGGTTTGGCCTCAAAATTATGGAAGGATGAAGGGCACGTGACGTCATCGTGAAGCTTGCATCGAGGCGAAGCTAATTCGTGAAGGTGCCACGACCGTTTGATGAATGGAGGGAAAAATAGACCCAAATGCCCTGGTGATAGGTGGGAGGCCATTGAAAGAGAGGGGTATTTTGGGAACAATGAAGGTTAAGGGCTAAGCTACCTCCCTAAGCCTATAAATAGAGGGGTAGGGCTGTGTGAGAGGCTTGAGCCAGCCATTTGAGCCTTGAGAGATAGGTTTTAACGGAGAGGAAAAGAGAGCTTAGCCTTTGTAATAGGTGAGAGCATTTTATGAGGAAAATATCTTGTAATCTGTCGAAAAGAGGGATGTCCTCCGCAAGAAATGAAGAGATTGTTTCTTCCAATTCTCTTGTGCATCACCTTCTAGTCTCTTTCTATTACCTCCCTTGCTTTGTTGCGAGTTTTTCTTTTTTGGTTGTGATTTTCGTTTTTGGTTGGAGGCTGAAATTTTCCCACCTTGAGAAGTTGTTCTTTTTGTTGCTAGAGGCATAAAATTCACATTGGAATGTATACAAGAGGGTCTTAAATTCCCTTTCCTCTAAATCATCAACTCAGAGAGTTTCTTCTTCCAGTATTCTTTTATTTGGTTCTAAGTTTTTCTTCCAAAGTTGCTATCTTTTGTGGCGATGATCTATGGGATGAGTGCAAATGGGAACCTAGTGTTCATCTACACCCATGAGTGCCATGTTCTTTCTTGGAAACTTCCATAGCAACTAAGTTTCTCTCCATTTTGCTTCCGCTTGAATTTTGAGGTGCGTTGGATGATCTAAATAGGAGAAAGTCATCAATTTTGAAAGAAAATTGTGAGGCACCTATTCACCCCCTCTCTAGTCGCCATTCTCGGTCCTACAATTGGTATCAAAGATGGTTTGATCACTTGTTGACCTTAACCAGCTTTGTGGTCCATAGACGGCATGGAGAGACATGGAAAGATTCTGCTCTTGGAAGGTTGTGATTTCTCGTACTGGAATGTGCACATGGAGGTTTATCTCTTAAGCCAAGGAAGTGCAATATGGGAGATTGTGGACTCCAATTATGAGATCCCTGCTGCTCGTACTTCTTAGGTTCAAATTGAACAATATGAAGCCAACAACAAGGCTAGGAATATATTGTTCACCAGCTTAAGTCGGAATGAGTTTAATAGGGTTCAGCACCTCCGTACTGCTCAGGAGATCTGGTCGACTCTGAGTGTCTTTCATGAGGACACTAATCAGATTAATGCTAGATGCCAAAGTACATACAATCAAGAATATCAAATGTTTGTGCAAGAACCCGAAGAATCTTTAGATGCTATGTTTGCTAGATTTGATGAAATTGTTAGCAACCTTAGATCCACCGGTGTTTTGCCTTACTCTGGTCATGAGAGAGCAATCAAGCTTCCCTATGCTCTTGATCGTGGAGTATGGGAAGTGAAGATCTCGAGTATTGAAGAGTCATCCAGTTATGACACATTGACTTGTGATGAACTCTTCAGCAAGATCAAATCCACTAAGATAGCCAATGTAGCAAGAATAGGCTTAGGAAACCCCCGTCTCAGAACATGGCATTGGTTTTAAGACCTAGTGGTGGTAGTTCTGCTGGAGTTGGCTTTTCTTGTGCTAACCCTTCACCCAGTGGCTTTGCATTGTCTTCCTTGATTTCTATCACAGAGGAGCAGATGGACACACTTGCTGATGAGGATCTTGCTTTGATCGTGAAAAAGTTCACCCACTTCTACAACAATAGAAGATATTAGAGGAGAGGTAGCTCTCGGGCTTGTTATGAGTGTAGTGATACCATTCATTTTAAGGCTGATTGCCCAAATCTCAAGGAGAAGGAAGATCGCGGCCACAACCACGACAAGCACAAGAATAACAATAAGCCCTTCTTCAAGAACCATGAAAAGCTTGTCAAGAAGGCAACCAAGGTGACTTCTCAAGCTTTTGTGGTGGCAATCAGTGATGTCGACACTTCCTCAAACTCAGAGGAGAGCTCGGAGGAGGAGGAGCAGCCCATGAAGAGCAAGAGGAACAACAAGTACTTCACCGACCTCTGCTTCATGGAGGATGACAACAACAGTGCTCCTGAGCTTGACCCCTCTGAGTTATCACCTACATATGACCAGCTTTCTATTCAGGTTAATACCTTGAATGACGCTCTTGTTAGTCAGGATAGATTGCTTAAGAGAGCGGTTCGAGAAGTAAAGGAACTCAAGTCTAGGCTAAAATGTTCATCTTCTGAGCTTGAGTTGCTTAGGTCTAGGGCCAGGGATGAGGAGTGTGATAGTTGTCTTGTGGTCATGAGTAAGTTTGTCAAGCTTTAGACTTTGCATGCTCAAGTTACCAGTCGGCTTGATACTGCCGAGAAGAAGCTCTTTGAGGAGGAGTCTAGACCTACTCTCTTAGGTGCTTGCAAGAATTACCCTTTGCTCTCAAAGGATATTGATGTGAAAGTCAAGCGTATAAAGGAGCTAGAGTCTAGATTGGAAAGTGTTGAGAGTTCTAAGGATGTGCAGTCAAATTGTTCCACATGCATCGTCCTTAAGGACAAGCTCAGCTGGGTTAGAGAGCAAGTTGAGAAGCTCATGGTCGAGAATGAGTATCTCCTTTCTCTTGTGGAGAAATGTTCAGAAGGCAAGGGCAAAATGAACTTGATTTTGGCCAAGACCAAAATATGCACAAATAAGGCGAGTTTAGCTTTGGGGTTGGGTTTTGAGATGGTTGCTTACAATGAGGATGGTAAGACTGTTTTCACCACACCTACTATCCTTGAGGCCGAGAAATCCAAGATCAATACCCCACCGCAACCCACAAAGAAGAAACCTACACCACAACTTACAAAGAGAAAGAAACTCACACCACAACCCAAGAGAGCTCCACAGCCAAAGAAGAAAGTCCTTATGAGAGAGCCTAGAGTGATCGGCAGTCCAGCTTCTGAGAGACACTACCACTACACCTATTGCCACAGAGAGGGTTACCTAGTTGGATTTTGCTTTTGCTGTAGGAGGGATGAGCGACATGAGTGGAAGTGGAATCCTCGGGACATGTGCCACCCTCCTTTTGATGTACATGAGCCTTTTTCTCGCTCTTACTAACAAGGTTTTGGTGCTTCCCAGTTTCCTCCTAGAGGTAATGCCCGACATGGATCTTACCATGATTCATATGGTTTTGGTTCACGTGTAAGAGGCTTTGAGTTGTAGCGCTTTGGCGGATCACGTTTTTCCTATCGTGACACTCGCCCTCAGTGCACTAGTGTTGATTTGCATGCACTTGCTTCTACTACTTCAGGGCGAATGACCCAGTACTGGATTCCCAAGTGGTTTTTGTCCAACCCTAGTACTGAATCATCCGCCTATTATTCTTCTCATATGTAGGTGGCAGGCGGAGGCCTAGAGAACAAGTGGCTCATCGACTTCGGTTGTTCACATCATATGACCGGAGATGTATCATGGTTCTCCAGCCTCACCCCAACAAAGCGACATGAGTACTCACTTTCGGGGATGATTGGAAAGGAAGAGTGAAAGCTAAAGGTATGGTAGAGGTGAATGAGAGTTTCACTCTCAAAGATGTGGCTTTGGTGGAGCATCTGGGATACAATTTGCTTTCTGTATCTCAGTTGTTGGATGGGGACTTGGAAGTGTGTTTCAAACATGATACTTCTCGAGTTCTTGATTCTTCGGGGGCTTTGATTTGTCAGATTTCCAGAGTTAGGAGAGTTTTTGGAGCTGATTTCTCTGAGTCTCTTGGTTGTTCTCATTGTTTGATTGCTTAATCCTCTTCTGAGATTTGTATGTGACATAGGAGACTAGAGCACATGAGTTTTGATTTGCTTTCTTGTTTGAGTGCCCTAGGCTTGATTCGAGGATTACCCAAGCTCAAGTTTGAGAAGAGTTTTGTTTGTGCTCCTTGTCAGCATGACAACATGGTTGCCACCTCTCACCCACCAGTCAATCTAGTGATGACTGAATGACCGAGAGAACTTCTCAGTATGGGCACTATTGGTCCTTCCCAGATTCGTTTGGCGTGTGGGAAGTGGTATGTACTTGTCATTGTTGATGACTACCCTCGCTACTCTTGGGTGTTCTTTCTTGTGAGCAAGGATGAAGTATTCTCACACTATCGAAGCTTAGCTTTGAGATTATTCAAGGAACTCCCTGGTGCGTTGAAAGCTATTCGCAGTGATAGTGGCACCGAGTTCAAGAACTATCTCTTTGATGCTTTCTGCCTTGAACATGGCATTGAGCATCAATTTTCTGCCCCACGTGTTCGTCAACAGAATGGAGTGGTTGAAAAGAAGAATCGCACTTTGGTGGAGATGGCTAGGATGATGCTCGATGAGCATAGGACTCCTAGAAAGTTTTGGGTTGAGCCCATTAGCACTGCTTGATAAATCTCCAATCGAATTTTCTTGTGCTCGATCTTAAATTTGACTTCTTATGAGTTGCGATTTGGGAGGAAGTCGAATGTTTCTCACTTGAGAGTTTTTGGCTGTTGGTGCTTCATCCTAAAGCGTTGCAATCTTGACAAGTTCGATTTGCACTCTTCCGATGGGATTTTCTTGGGATATTCTCTGCATGGTCATTCTTGCAGGGTTTATAATCTTGACACTAACACCATCATGGAATCTTGTGATGTGACTTTTGATGAATCAACCCCGTGTGCTAGTTCTGCTTTCAAGTGTGTAGGTGAATAAGAGATTGGCAAAAGCATCTTTGTAGATGGCTACCTTCCAGCTCTCGGTGATGATGAAGATGATCCACTACTTCCTTCCATCGCACATGCTCCCGAGCCGACTTCTGCTTCTTCTACATCGGTAGAGGGTCCTGCACGCTCTACTTCCACTTCAGCTGCTTTCGAGACTGCACCAGCTACGTTTGATCGGGAGGTCTCACAACGCGAGGCCCCTCGACACATTCAACGGATACATCTACCTCAATAGATGATCGGAACCTTGGTGAGAGGGTAACAAGATCCAAATCTGCTCATCATGCTCATTTTACTGATTCTTTATTCATTGCTTCTTTTGAGCCCCATGATGTTGGACGCACTCTTTCTAATTCAAATTGGGTCAATGCCATGCATGAAGAACTAGAAAACTTTGAGAGAAACCAAGTTTGGGTACTTGTAGACCCCCCCCCCCCCAATGTTCACACCATATGCACCAAATGGGTTTTCAAAAACAAACAGGGGGAGGATGGGTCTGTAGTGAGAAACAAGGCTAGACTTGTGGCTCAAGGTTTCACTCAAATAAAGGGGATAGACTTTGGAGAGACCTTTGCACCGGTAGCTAGACTAGAAGCTATTAGGATCCTCCTTGCATTTTCGGCATCCCAAGGTTTCAAGTTGTACCAAATGGATGTCAAAAGTGCATTCCTAAATAGGTTAAGAGAGTAAGAGGTCTATGTCAAGTAACCCCCCGGCTTTGAGCACCCTAAATACCCACATAGATTATAAAAGCTTCAGAAAGCTTTGTATGGGCTTAAGCAGGCACCTAGGGCTTGGTATCATAGGCTTAAGTCCTTTTTGTTAGAGCATGAGTATGTGATGGGTTCGATTAATAATACATTGTTCACTCTCCTACATGACAATGATTTCTTACTTGTTCAGATATACGTGGATGATATTATTTTTTGTAGCTCTTTTCATGCTCTTGTGGCTAAGTTTGCAGAAACTATGAGTGAGGAATTTAAGATGTCAATGCTGGGCGAGCTCAACTTCTTCCTTGGACTGCAAATCAAGCAATGCAAGCAAGGTACATTCGTCCACCAAACGAAGTACACCAAGGATTTGCTGAAGAAATTTGACATGAGCGATGCGAAGCCCTTGGCGACACTGATGGCTACCTCAACTGTGGTTGATCAGGATGAAGATGGAGAGGAGGTAGACCATCACGAGCACTAGAGCATGATTGGCTCCCTCCTGTACCTGACGGCGACAAGACCCAACATCCACTTCGCCATCTGCGTGTGTGCCTACTTTCAAGCGTCACCAAGGACATCTCATCGCCAAGTGGTGAAGCGCATATTGAGGTATCTCAAACACACCCTTGAGTATGGTCTTTGGTTTGCTGCATCTTCTTCTCTCTCTCTTCGTGGTTTTTCGGATGCGGATTTTGCTGATTGTAGAATTGACAGGAAAAGTACCTTCAGTACTTGTAATTTCTTGGGTACTTCTCTTGTGTATTAATCTTCTCGCAAATAGTCTAGTGTTGCGCAGTCAACAGCTGAAGCTGAATATGTTGCTACCGCTAGCTGTTGTTCTCAGATTTTGTGGATGGTTGCAACCTTGAGGGATTTTGGGTTAGACTTCAAGAATGTGCCACTTTTGTGTGACAAGACTAGTGCCATCAGCTTAGCCAATAACCCAATCCAATACTTCAGAACCAAACACATAGATGTAAGATTCCACTTCTTACGAGATCAAAATGAGAAGGGATATATTGACTTTAGATACATAGAAACCCAACACCACCTTGCTGACATCTTTACCAAGCCTCTTGATGCAACCAGATTTGCTTATTTGAGGGGATAGCTTGGTGTGTACCATCCCTATGGCATTGTGTGAAGGGGGGGGGGGGGGGTTGCAGCTGTACTCTATCTTAATTTTATTGCATTTGCATTGCATCTCATCTTGTAAGATAATTATAGTATTTGAGCTTTGACTTGTATTTCTTTAGTATTTTTAGTTGCTAGACTTGAATTTGGACTAAGTTGAGTAGTTGTGTGGAGAAATCCTTTAAACTTAAACTCCTCTTGATGCTTTGACATGAATCATTCCAAGAAAGCTAGATTTCCTAAAGATGAAACTTGGCAATTCTTGATCACCATGTTCGTAATTGCTTTGGCTTAGTCAATGCTTGTGTTAAGACTAGATTGATGAATATCTTGCTCTAGGCTTCCTAGTTCAAGATAGTGGATTGGGGAACATTGCACTATATTTTCTATTTTTGTTAGATGTTTAGCTCATGATAGAACCTTAGGAGAACATGTGTTCCTTGTGTCATAAAGACATTATTTGACTTGATCTAAGTGAAAACTTGATAACTTGTGCAATTTGAATACTTTTGAGCAAGCAAGTTTCTTGTGCTAAAATATGATCCAATACAGTTGTCTTGATGCTTCATGTGGTTTGCCAAAGAAGTAAGCCCATGATTTCTAAAGTCAACTTGAGAATAACATGAATCACAAAGAAATATGTCAAAATGATCAATTTTGTTTTAACCACTTGATCTAACTAAGTCTTGGTTTCATACATGAGCGTTTGCAAAGCCTACTGTCGTGAATACTTGCTTGCCTAGTTCAAGATTGAAGTTTGCTAGTTCTTAATGCTTGTATTGCCTCGGCATGAGTGGATGCTTATATGGTGGTCACCTTTAACATGATTCGGCTACTTGAACTTAAATGCGCCAACAATTCTTCAGGATTAGCTTGTAAAGCTTCATGCTCTTATGTCAATGTCTCATTTTGAGCTTTTATGCGATTGTGAGCTCCACATTCTATTCTCCATAGCCCTTTGATATTTCCAGCTTGTGCAAATGCTTTGTGGTATACTTGTGAAAGCTCATTAGTTTTCATATTCATGCACTTCATGGTGTTTTGTCCTTGATGTTTGCATTGTCAAAGCAGGAGAAAAATATGCACTAAGCTATAAAGAATATTCTTGCATGATGAAAGGAGAAAATACGAAACATGTGCATTCATCAAGACGGAGTATTTGTGCTTTTATTGGGATTTTGAGGTTTTTGTCTTGTCTTTGCCTCTCTTGAGGTTTCTGCAATCCTTCTAATGCCAAGTGATTTTTTTTGTTCTTTCTTGAGTTTTTGGTCACTTGGATGAACTTCTGTTGTTTGATTTCTTCAAACCAAAATCTTTGTGCTTTAAGGGTTGTCAATGACTCATCAATGTGGAGATTGAGAAACCAAGTTGAAATATACCTTGGTTTATAAGTGATGAGTGATTAACAAGGTTATGGATTTGGTTTGATGATTGTTGGATTGCATGATTATGTATATGTACCTTTAACATGATTGTTTGATGATTGTTGGATTGCAGAGGAAATGGAGTTAGCATGTTTTTCTCTTAATCCACGAAAATTGTACATGCCGGATGGTCCGACACTTGGGATTTTGAACTCACCAGATGGTCCGGTGTTCAGATGGTGTAAATGCCTGAGCTTTTCAACTCTGAAAAAAAAGTTGAAGTACACGCCAGATAGTCCGACGATGGGCACTGTGAACACCGGATCATTTCTTGCGGCGAGGGTGCAAGTTGGCTCTAGTGGACTTACATGCGCCGGATGGTCCGGCGATGTTGAGTATGAACGCCGGAGAGATCGCCGAGCTTTTCTTGCAGAGAGGCTGCAGAATGGCTCTTGGGTGAATGCTACTCGTCGGATGGTTCGGCGATCGTGTGAAGAAAACACCAGACTGTTTCTTGCAGAGAGGATCGAAAGTTGGCCGGTCTGATGGCTTGCACAAGATGGATGGTCCGGCGCTCAGGAGGGGTACACGGTGGAACATTCGGGGATCACGTTTTCTCTGAGATGTGCTTTGAACTGAGAATTCTGTTTTTGAGCTAACTGGAGATGGAGTTGGATATGTTGCTTGTCTAAGGTTGTGCAGGTGATGGATACAACTTGGCAACCAATGCCAGGATGATTGGGGCCAAGCGGAGTGCTTGGTGTCGGACGATCAAAGAAGCTGGGCGAAGTCAAGGATGATCCTAGCTATGCACATGAAGGTCAAGCAATGCATGAGAAGATGGATGAAGATGGCATGTTAACAAAGTCAAGCGAAGGGGATACCGATGTAAGTGACAAGGTGACCCGAGGGATCGGGAGTGGGAGAGACTTGCTGGTTGTCAAGATTGCAAGATGGAATACACGCATCGATATCAAGATGCTTGCTTTAGGGTTGGAGCAAGTGCCAGTGAGTCACACTTTTAGGAGCGTGCGAGGTGGTTTCGTGGTTTGGCCTTAAAACTGTGGAAGGATGGAGGGCACGTGGCATCATCACGAAGCTTGCGTTGAGGTGAAGCTAAGTCGTGAAAGCGCCACTGCCGTTCGATGGATGGAGGGAACAATGGACCAAAATGCCCTGGTGGTAGGTAGGAGGTCATTAAAAGAGAGAGATATTTTGGGAACAAGAAAGCTTAAGGGCTAAACTACCTCCCTAGGCCTATAAATAGAGGGGTAGAGCTGTGTGGGAGGCTTGATCCAACCATTTGAGCCTTGAGAGATAGGTTTTATAGGAGAGGAAAGGACATCTTAGCCTTTGTAATAGGTGAGAGCTTTTTGTGAGGAAAACATCTTGTAATCTGCCGAAAAGAGGGTTGTCCTCCGCAAGAAATGAAGAGATTGTTTCTTTCGATGCTTGTGTTCATCTCCTTCTAGGCTCTTTCTATTAGCTTCCTTGCTTTGTTGCGAGTTTTTCCTTTTTGGTTGTGATTTTCGTTTTTGATTGGAGGCTAAAATTCCCCACCTTGGGAAGTTGTTTTTCTTGTTGCTGGAAGCATAAAATTCACATTGGAATGTATACAAGAGGGTCTTGAATTACTTTGCCTCTAAATCATCAACTCAGAGAGTTTCTTCTTCCGGTACTCTCTTATTTGGTTCTAAGTTTTTCTTCTTTCAAAGTTGCTACCTTTTGTGGCGATGACGTATGGGATGAGTGCAAATGGAACCTAGTGTTCATCTACACCCATGAGTGCCATGTTCTTTCTTGGAAACTTCCATAGCAACTAAGTTTCTCTCCATTTTGCTTTCGCTTGAGTTTTGAGGTATGTTGGGTGATCTAAATAGGAGAAGGTCATCAATTTTAAAAGAAATTTGTGAAGCGCCTATTCACTCCCTCTAATCGCCATTTTAAGTCCTACACCAATAGGTTAGGCCAATTTACCTGTTGAATGTCAGCTTCAAGATTTTCACAAAAGCAACAATAAATTGCTTAAATAGTGCGGCGGATAAAATAATCCAACCTATGCAAACAACTTTCTTGAAGGGAAGGAATATCTTAGAAGGAGTGGTCATCCTTCATGAAACAATTCATGAACTTCATCGCAAAAAAAAAAAAAAAATGGCGGAGTCATCTTTAAAATCAACTTTGAGAAAGTTTATAATAAAGTAAAATGGCATTTCCTCATGTAGACCCTCCGAACGAAGGGCTTCTCACGAAAGTGGTGCTCCTGGGTTAAGACCTTCATTTCGAGGGGTAGTGTTGCCATTAAGGTGAATGACGACACATGACCATACTTTCAAACAAAAAAAGGCATTCGCAAAGGTGATCCTCTATCTACACTACTATTTAACATCATCGCTGATATGTTAGTAGATTGATCGAGAGAGCCAAAGCTGATGATCAGATTAGAGTGGTTGTTCCGCACCTAATTGATGAAGGACTTTCCATCTTCAATATACGGATGACAAGATTCTGTTTGTGGATCATGACTTGGAAAAGGCAAAAAAATATGAAGCTATTGCTCTGCGCTTTTGAACAATTATCCGGCCTGAAGATCAATTTTTACAAGAGTGAGTTGTTCTGTTTTGGGTCGGCTAAAGACGCAGAGGAGCAATGCGCCCAACTTTTTGGATGTGCATTGGGAGTGTTACCGTTATGATATTTGGGCATTCCAATCCACTATCGTAGGATGAAAAACGCAGAGTGGAAAAGAGTATAAGAAAGATTTGATAAGAACCTGAGTAGTTGGATAGGCAAGCACCTATCGTCGGGTGATAGGCTAGTCCTCCTAAACTTGGATCTTTCAAGTCTGCTGGCATATATGATGTCTCCCTTCCGAATTCTGCGAGGGGTCATTCAAAGACTAAACTATTTTAGATCTAGATTTTACTCGCAAAGTGATAGTCATAAAAAGAAATACTGACTAGTGAAATGGAAGATACTCTGTCAGCCCATAGAATAGGGCGGACTAGGGATCCAAGACCTAGATGCCCAGAATATCTCTCTCCTATGTAAATGATTATTCAAACTTTTAAATGAAAATGGAGTATGGAAAAACTTATTAAGAAATAAATATTTGGGGTCAAAACAGTTATCCCGAGTTCACTGGAAACGAGGAGATTCACACTTTTGAGCCAGCTTGATGAATGTGAAGCAACACTTGTTCCGCTTTGGATCATTCAACGTCAAAGATGGCAAACAAACTAGCCTCTGGGAGGACACGTGGTTAAAAAATTCACCACTTAGAGAACAATACCCCAGTCTATACTACATAGTGCGACATAAATAGGAGACCGTTGCACAAGTTTTGCAAGACTTTTCACCAAATACCTCTTTCTGTCAAAATTTGAATGGCCAAAGGCTGATTAGTAGCTTCTCATTTACTTAAGAGCGGGATGTATTCAACTAGAATTTTATCCGAAATGGCAAATTCTTAGTAAATTCCCTATGTCGCGCATTAAAACATAGTGACACCCCAGATATAAACAAAAAATTGTGGAAATTGAAGTTACCCACAAAAATCAAAATATTCATGTTGTACCTCCAACAAGGAGTACTCCTAAATAAAGAAAACTTGAAAAAGAAAATAGCAAGGCAGTCAGAAGTATTGTTTCTCTCACAAAAATGAAATAATTAAACATCTTTTCTTCGATTGTCGTTTTGCACGTTTCGCTTGGTTTATTATCCAGGTGGCTTTGACCCATAGCGTAATGCACATGATGGGAAACTAGCTATGTGGTCTAAGTAAAATACTGAAACCTTATATATTGGTTGCAGCAGCGGCCCTGTGTTGGTCGTTATAGCTATGCAGAAATAAAATTGTTTTTAACAGAAAGAAAGAATTTAATTATGTTCAGGATATATATATATATATGTGTGTGTGTGTACATGCTGGCTTTGTACTTGGTCTGCGCTCTAGCAGCCGGAGGCTCGAGAGTTGACTACGGCGACATGTACGTGTTTGGAGCTGGTGGTCTAGGTTCAGTTTACCCGGCATGGATGGGGTTTTAGATGGCGGATTTTAAACTCACCACCATATTCTGTATCAGGCTTTGTTTATACATTTTGTTTCTAGTATTTCTAGTGCTTTAGGCTATGTGCGTTTGAGTTGCGTAGAGACCAGGAGTGTACTCTCATGCAGTTCTATCATCTTAATGTAACGATGAGAGTTAATAAAAACTTCCTTTATAAAAAATGTTTGAGATGTTATGCTAAGCTACATGAGTAGATAGCCAAAGAAAATGGAAATTTACTCAAATGCTAAACTACATTCATGATTTGCAGAGCAGTACGCTTGATAGAACAAGAATTCCCCTCAATATTCATGTGGTAAAATTGATGCAACTTGATGAATTATCCATAACTATTGGGGATGATCTCTCGCCCCCCTTCATATGGCAAGTCGAAATCTATCGGTGGCTAAACACTCATGGGTGTTGCAGTGGTGTTTCAGGAAATACAGACGAAGACCATGGCGTACCTTCGGTCGAAGCCCGAAGGTTGGACCATAACCCCCATCCGTGCGGGCGAAGGCCACGATGGACCTTCGGTCAAAGCCTGAAGGCACGTCTGCAATTCCTGCCGCCCACGTAGGCGAAGGCTGCGGCAGACCTTCTATCGAAAGCCGAAGGTTGACCGGCGATTCCACTTACCGAAGGGTGTGAAGGTACTGGCGTACCTTCGGCCAGAGGCTGAAAGTCGACTCACGGCGCCGGAAGATAGGAGCGAAGGTCGTGGCGAACCTTCGGTTGGAAGCTGGAGAGGGGCCCTCAGCGCAGCCATGAGACTGGCCGAAGACCACAAATGGACGTCGAGGCCCACTTAACTGCCCAGGGCACAGTTGTGATTATGCAAATGTACTTGATTGTACCATAATGCCCCCGAATATGCCGGGAATGTGGCAGTTGAGGGGATTAAACTGTAAATCCAAGCGCTGGGTAGTTAGGTATGAGCTATAAATAGGGCCATACTGTACATAAAGTGAGAGAGAAATCAAGATCATTTACTCATAACACGTGTCACACTTAGGAGCATTTGGTCTTCCCTTAGAACGAAGTCCATCTTTGGTTGGGTTTAGCGGTTCCAACAGTTGGCGCTGTCTGTGGGGATCGAACGGACCAAAACTATGCCACCCAAAAAGAAGACGAAACTTGGTACATCGGAGACATTGCCAGAGCCTTCGGCTACAGCCGAAGCTTCGGCAGAATGGCCCCCTTCGGCACTACCAGGCTCAAGCAACGCTTCGGCTGGAGGAGCTTCCGGTGGGCATGAACAGCACTACGGTGTTGATGTTGCGCCACCAGGAGACAACGAAGATAGGCATGGAGCAGTCATCCAGGAAAATGCAGCAGCAGTGCGGATCATAGAAACTAGCGATCGCGCCTGCCTGGAGGAAGAGTGGGAAGACCTGGATGACTTCGCAGAATACGAATATGAAGATGAGACACAGGAGGAAAGAACAGCCAGGTTGGAAGCCGAAGAACTGGAGAGGCAGATTGCACAGAAAAAGCGCATGTTGGATAGCCTGGCGGCAAGTCGAAAAGCCGCAGAATATCACAAGCGAGTGGAGGAAGGCAGGAAAACATTGGAGAAAATGCAAGAAGAGATTGATATGCTACATCGCACGAAGGAAACAGCTCACCACGTGACGCCGTCGGAAATCGCAGCACGACCGGCGCAGAACCTTCGGCGACGGTCATCCGCAGGCAACCCAGAGTCTCCGCTATCCATTGGCTTGCAGAACCAGCCGTGGCCTTCTGGCTTCAAGATGCCTAGAGTAGTAATGTTCGACGGAGAGTCAGATCCAAGAGAATTTGTAATGAGTTTCGAGGCGGCAGTCGAATCCACTGGAGGAGACGACGCAACACTGGCGAAGGCCTTTGTATTGGCTGTAAAAGGGATAGCAAGGTCGTGGTACTTCGCGTTGCCTCTGGGATCCATCTATTCCTGGGAGTAACTGCGCAACACCCTTTACAGCAATTTCCAGGGAAATCAAGCGGATAATATTACCGCAAGCAACCTCTTCGCACTGAAGCAGCAGCTAACACAGACATTATAGAGCTATATGTGTCGCTTTGTACACATCCACTGTCAGGAGAAGGGGCTGAGCGAGGACACAATCATCGATGCCCCCATACAGGGCATCAGATGGGGACTTCTGGCAGGAAAGCTTACAAGAAAGAGGCCAGGGAGTGTACAAGAGCTGCTCAACAAGATGGAAGAATATGCAAGGTCCGAGCTCGACCACCTTCGGAGGAAGAATGAAATGGTAGCCTCAAAAGCACTAAAAACAAATACGTCGGTCAGGGAGGCAGGCACTGGCCACTCCAGAGACTGATTGAGGCATGTGAGAAAAGCCGAAGCATCTGAATACACAACAAAGCAAAAAGAGGTCAATCAGATAGACTCTGGCCGAGGTCGAGGAGGTCAAGGTGGATGGGCTTTGCAGGATCTGGCCATGTTCTACTATGAGTTAAATGGCGAAGGAGCCGGTCAAAGGATCAAGCAGTGCCCATAGGCCATGGCCATGAAAGAAAGCTTAGCGAAGCAATCCTTCGATCAAGCAAGAACCGTACACCACGCCACACAGTTCAGGCAAGGTGAAGCATGGGAAAACCGCAATCCAGGCACGACATTCACTAACTAGTGATGACCAATGCTCGCACCAGCACAACAATATGCCCCCATAGCCTCTGCTCAGCTGGATCAGACGTCTGGACAATTGGCCTTCCAAGGGGAGCTACCTCTGCCTCCACCGAGACCAGCGATCGAAGCACCACCGGAGACCAGCAGGTCGGTGAACACAGTGGATCGTGGATACAACGTGGTGTTGGCAATCTCAGGAGGATGCAATCAGGAGACAGAGTCGAAGAGGCAGCGAAAAGAATATGTGCGAAGGGTTAACCATGTTGACGTAGGGCCAACTTACGTTCACTCAAGGTGGTCCAATGTGCCCATTACATTCTCAAAAGATGACATGAGGGTTCTAGATTACCCACACACGAACGCCTTCGTGGTTACAGCAAACATTTTGGGAAATGAAGTGCATAGAATCCTGATAGATGGCGGAAGCTCGACAGATATCATCTTTGCGGATGCCTTTGACAAAATAGGTTTACAGCGAAGCGACCTGGACCAGGCTGGGTCTCCATTACTAGGCTTCGACGGAAATGCAATCAACACTTTGGGAAAGATAACAATCCCGGTGTCATTTGGTGAAGGGTCAAATTTCCGGACGGAGGACATTACCTTCTATGTGGTCGATAACAACTATCCCTATAATGCGATATTCGGGTAGGGAGTCCTTAACACATTCGGAGCAATACCGCACCATGCATATTTGTGTATGAAGATGTCGGGTCCCGGAGGCGTCATAACAGTGCTCGGAGATCAGCAAGTGGCCTGTAGGATCGAAGTAGGAATCACTCCAGGTCAGCGAAATGTCCATGTGGTGACGGGGCCTTCGATGGATCTCAGGGAATGTGAGGTCCAGCCGAAGGTAAAGAAGGTGGCGAAGGCTACACCAGAAGGGGAGACCAAAATAGTGCCGCTACATCCATATAAGCCAGATAAAAAAATCATCATCGGGGCGGAGGTCCCAGAGGAAGACCAGCGAGAATTGATAATGTTCCTTCGCAGCAATGAGGATGTCTTCGCCTGGTCTCCAAAGGACCTGCAAGGAGTTAGTAGGAAAATCATTCAGCACACTTTAAATGAAGACCCCAGCGCGAGGCCAAAGAAGCAAAAGCTTCGGAAAGCTTCGAATGAAAGGGAAGAAGCAGCGAAGGCTGAAGTAAAGAAACTGCTCGACGCTGGCGTGATACGTGAAGTGTTGCACTCAGAGTGGCTGGCAAACCCAGTGCTAGTTAGGAAAAGTAATGGCAAGTGGAGAATGTGCGTAGACTTCACGGGCCTAAACAGGGCCTGTCCGAAGGATGATTTCCCACTACCTAGAATTGATCAGCTGGTGGACTCTGCTACTGGTTGTGAAATGTTGAGTTTCCTAGATGCATACTCTGGGTACCACCAAGTTTGGATGGCGAAGGAGGATGAGTAGAAGACAAGTTTCAGAACCTCCTTCGGCATATACTGCTTTGTGAGGATGCCCTTTGGCCTTCGAAATGCTGGCGCTACCTTCATCAGGTTGGTGCAAATAGTGTTAAGTTTACAAATAGGGCGAAATGTCCTGGCATACGTCGACGACATAGTGGTCAAGAGTGCCAGAAAGAACCAACATCTCGAAGACCTAGGGGAAACCTTCGGAAACTTGCGAAGGGCGGGCCTAAAGCTAAACCCTGAAAAATGTGCCTTTGGAGTACAATCCGGGAGGCTAATGGGGTTCTTGGTGTCAAAGAAGGGCATCGAAGTAGAACCCCAAAAAATTCAGGCAATAATCGATATGAATCCACCGCAGAGCAGGAAACAAGCACAGCGCCTGGCAGGTAGGTAGACAGTGCTGAATTGGTTCATTGCAAAATCCGCAGAGCGAAGCCTACCTTTCTTCAAGACGTTAAAAGGCTCCGACCCATTCAAATGGGACACAGAGCAGCAAGAAGCCTTTGATGAACTCAAGAACTATCTAACGAAGCTCACAGCCCTATCCAGTCCCGATCCCGAGGCTGATTTGTTGTTGTACATAGCGGCATCCGCTTCGGCAGTAAGTGTCGTACTTGTGCAGGAGAGGCAAGTAAATAACAAGCTACAACAGTTTCCAATATATTACGTGTCGGAGGCTCTTGCGGGCCCGAAGATATTCTACACCGAAATGGAAAGGTGGCATACGCACTAGTAATGGCATCGCGCAAGCTTCGCCATTACTTCACGGCTCACAAGATTACAGTGCCGACCTCCCTACCCCTTTTCGATATGTTTGAAAATCGGGAAGCTACAGGAAGGATGGCAAAATGGGCTTCAGAGATCGCTCCACTCATGATAGTTTTCGTGGCAAGAACAGCGATGAAGTCCCAGGCGTTAGCAAACTTCGTAGTAGAATGGACGCCGCTTGCCGAAGCCCCAGCAGAAGAACCGTCAGACCCGATCTGGATTGCATATTATGACGGGGCCTGGGGGGCCACAGGAGCAAGTGCAGCGGTGGTACTATCTTTGCCTTCGGGGGTAAAATTAAGATATGCTGCCAGACTAGAATTTTGATCAACAAACAATGTCACAGAGTACGAAGCCGTCCTCCTTGGCCTTTGCAAAGCGAAAGCTTTGGGCGCCCGAAGGGTGCTGGTTAAGACGGACTCTAAAGTAATAGCAAGCCAGATTGACAAGATATTTCAGACAAAAGAACCAGAGCTTGTTAGGTACATGGCAGCAGTCTGAAGCATGGAAAAGCACTTCCTGGGGTTCATGGTCAAGAGTATATCAAGGAATGACAACTTTGAAGTAGATGACCTCACAAAGGCCACAACACAAAATCTGCCAATACCGCCAGATGTATTCTACCAAAAGTTGAGTATGCCAGCTGTAGAGGACTCTTCGCGGAGGACACGTTCGGTTGCTATAATTGAAAGAACAGATTGATGCTCTCCCATAATGGCTTACCTTCATGGCTATTATGAGCCCGAAGATAATGTTGAAGCGAAGCGCATGGCCCAAAGAGCCAGGAACTACAAAATTGTGGGAAATGATTTGTACAAGGTCGGAGTCTCTGCACCTTTGCTGTAATGCATATCTCAGGAAGAAGGGCAAAGTTTGCTGAGAGAAATACATGGGGGACTGTGTGGCTCACATGTAGGCACTCGAGCCCTAGTTGGAAAGGTATACAAACAAGGATTCTTTTGGCCGAAGGCGCTCAGTGATGCGGATTACATAGTCCGAAGTTGTACGCAGTGCCAGTACTGGGCGAAGGGGTCAAACAGGCCTTCAACGAAGACACAGCTCATTCCATCAATTTGGCTATTAACGCGGTGGGGAATTGACATTGTCAGCCAGCTGCCGGCTGCTCCAGGAAACTTGCGCTATGCTGTCATTGCAGTTGAATACTTCTCCAAATGGGTGGAGGCAATGCCGCTCGTGAATATAACATCAAAAAATATCCACAAATTCTTGTGGCAGAACATCATCTGCTGCTTCGGAGTCCCACACGAAGTAACTGTGGAGAATGGCACCCAATTTGATAGTGCAGGATTCAGGCATTTCTGCGAAGGCTTGGGAATCAAAGTCCATTTCGCATCCGTGTATCACCCACAGTCGAATGGAGCCGTGGAAAGGGCGAACGGCATCATCTTTGCTGGTGTTGCGAGGTGTCTGCAAGGCCTGGCGAAAGGAAAATAGGTCGAAGAGCTGCCGAAGGTCTTATGGTCTATAAGAACAACAGTAACAAGGCCGACCAATTTCACACCATTTCATCTACTCTTTGGCAAAGAAGCGATGACTCTAGAAGAATGTAAGAACAAATCATTTAGGGTCATAAATGAATTGGCACAAAGCGAAGAATTAACATCAAAAGATGCGCTCAAGGAAGTGAGGTTGCAGGCTACCGAAACTTGAACAAATACTAGGAGGAGACTAGAAGGTGGAGAGACAAGAAAATATCCTTAAAGAACTTCGCTCCTGGGGACTCTTTTCCTCATAGGGGGAACCCTTCGTTAGGGCGTGAGCTTTTTAATGAGGCAGGGACCTTTGTAAACATCAAAATATATGGAAATACCCCCAAGAAAGAATGCACTTTGGTTTGAGTACGAATAACTCATCGTCGAAGTGTGGTAGCCCTTTAGAACAAGGGGGCACACCAATCGACGAGGAGCACGCTGAAAATCCGCTGCAAAACTTGAGGTGCGAAGTGTCAAGAAAAGACACCATACCCTTCGACCTAAAATAAATATATATATATATAAAAGCCGAAGTAACGCTCGACCTAAAAGAAGGCGGTGCACCTCTCGGCCAAGTCAGGGGCTAAGAGTGCCTGCCCCCGCACCGAAGGAGATACAAACCTTCGGAAGAAAAAAGCCGAAGTGCTGCTCAACCTAAAAGAAGGTGGCGCACCTCTCGGCCAAGTCGGGTGCTAAGAGTGCTTACCCCCGCACTGAAGGAGGAGCAAACCTTCGGAAGAAAAAGCCGAAGTGCTGCTCGACCTAAAAGAAGGTGGCGCACCTCTCGGCCAAGTCGGGGGCAAAGAGTGCCTGCCCCCGCACCGAAGGAGAAGCAAACCTTCGGAGAAAATAAAAATCTGAAGTATTACTCGACCTAAGATCAGGCGACGTATCTCTCGGCAAAGTCAGGGGCTAAGAGTGCCTACCCCTGCACCGAAGAAAAAGCAAAGCTTCGAAGAAAAAGCAAAGCTTCGAAAAAAACAAAAGAGATAAGAATAAATAGGAATTACAACGCGAGATAATGCCACATGCTACCGGACCATTAGGAATAAGGTTCCATCTACCGAAGGTACCTACGACAAAAGGTCGGGGGGGGGGGGGCGGCGTTCTCGGAACAGTACTTAACTTTCATCGCTGCCGAAGGTACCTACAGCCAAAAAGTCGAGGGGGGGGGGACGGCGTTCTCAGAGCAGTGCTTAACTTTCATTGCCGCCGAAGTGTCCCCCCAACTAAAATGTCGGGGATGACGACACTCAAGAAAACGCTTCGCGGGCGGCGCTGTCAAAGTTCCCTACGGCCCTAGATTCGGGTGAACGGCGTTCGCCGAGGGAGGCTTCGTTTGCGTCATTATGAAATGTTCCTAAGCCTCGACAGCATCACAAAACGGCTTTGTTGAGATCACACTTCAAGCGTGGTGCCGCTGAAGGAACAACTCAATCGGCAAAAATGAAGTAACATCAATTGTATAAAACATTCTTTTATTCCGCAAAGTGATCAATATCAGGATCAACAAAATCCTTATAACATCGGCTAAAGCCAAATTGAAAGGCTATTCCTTGACTAGCATGAAAAGGCATCGTTAGGTCCAATGGGGACCCAACATAAGAAGATGAAGGGGATGGAGAAACATGAGGGGCGCTCCCGCCTTCGGTATGTTGCACTAGTTGCGAAGAGGGTCCCCGGCGGTAACAAAGCTAAGGCTGGTGAGGCAAGAGTCCGTCGTTATCGTCCTCTGGCTTGGGCTTCGGATCGATGAGAGTATGTGGAGGTTCGACGTCTCCGCGCGCAATCCAACGTGAATTGCGCTCAGCCCTACAGGTAACCAAAGCCGAAGGGCTAAAAGATCTCCAAAATGCTTTGGTTCTGTTATTCATCGCATCATATGCCCTACACTTCGCCCCCCAGTACCTCTCGAATTCAATATCTGGATGGCAGCGGCGGAAGGAGTCCCAACAAGACCATGATACAAAAAATTGATCCGCATCATAGTAATGGGAACAGCGTCTTCTGCTACCTACGTAGTGTCCGAGGGGAGGACCTGCGCAGGGAGCGCAAATAGTCAAGAACATTTGGCAAACAAGTAAAAATAGTATATATTACACTGCTAATATATATTACACTGCCTCAGTTTATAACAAAATTTCAAGAGTCAATATGAAGCTTCGCGCTATTTCGTCACACCTTCCCTATCTCTTCGGCCGTCGTGATCATGGCTTTAGCCAAAGGGTCGTCCCTCGCCTTCGCCTGCAACAGAAAGATTTGTTCAATGCGCACACGACTGAACCAATTAAGTAAAAATAATAAGAAGAAATAATGTACTTGCTGGCGGTTGATCTCCGCCTCCCGGAGGGCGATATTGCAGCCATGTCTACACCAATAATTAGTGGTGAATGATCGCGCGGTGGCCTTCGACACCCTTGACACGGCCGAAGTAGACATATCTGTTGGATAACTGAAGGTGTGCTTCTGAAGTGCAACGTGATGGTCGCAGCCAGTCATTTTAATTGACTGTACTAGGCTCCAGGCTGAGACCATTGCGTAGAAGTCACCGTACAATTGAGCCACGGGGAGAAGGCTTCCGTTGGTTTCATTAATCCATCCTATGAGACCACCCAGCCCAACAATATCAAGTGTTGGAGGCGTGGAAGCACCAATCCCTTCAAAGGTGCTGCTGATGGCTTCGCAGGCGGCGACGACCTTCGGCTCTAGCTCTCCAAGTACATTCAGGGCATCTTCAGAGAAAGCCTTCGCCTCGCCCATCTCTTCATACAACTGCTGCGCTTTAGCGGTTTCAGCGGTGCAGAGCGCCTGTAGGTTCGAGACTTGCGCTTCGGATGATTGTAGATTTTGCCACAAGCATTTGACCTCTTCTTCGGCGCTCTGTTTATCCAAGCGGAGGGAGCTTAGTTCCTTTTCAAGTTGTTGCAGGCGCGCCTCGGCTTCCCTCACTCAGCGCGAGAATTCGCGCTTCTGGGCTTCAGCTTTTTTCGCCTGATTCTGTAACATGTCCCTTTGTGCCTCCGCATTCCTAGCGCAGGCTTCATAATTTTTAGCTTATTTGCGCTGAGCACGCGAGATAAGCATAGCCTGCGATGTCGCACGAGTATGAGAACAAGTAACAAAATAATGCAACAAGGCAAAAAATAAACATAATAAAACATAGGAAGATACCTTCGCAATTGCCATGTTGGAAGCGTCAAGGAGCTCGGTGGCAGGCTTCCGGGCGAGGGATATCTCAAGCTCTGGTAGGACGAAGGTGCTGAAGATTTTCTTAGCATCGCTGACCTCCCTAGAAATTGGTTCAAATGATGACATCTTAAATGCCTCAGGCTCGATAGCCTTCGCGTTGATCAACCCACCGTGACTCATCAGTCCTTTCCCTCCACGGTGGGGCATGGTGGGTGTAGACTCCTCCGTCTCAATGGCTATATGGCCACTAGATGACTTGTCGGAGGACGAGCTCGAGGACGAAGAGTCGGCTACTGCCTCGATATTTTCAGCCCCTTCGACTTTGGTGTCCCTTGCCACAGTCTCGACGATGGTGCGTGTATCCGACGGATCCTCCTTGTCATCGCTAGATCAGCGTGGGAAGATCCACGCGAGAGAAAAATGACGACTTCGGTGAGGAGCGGAGACCCTGAGTACCCTCGGGTAGCTCTTGCCAGAGGGGCACAGCGCGCAGTGCCACTGAACCCTCGGGAGTTACTTCCTCGCGAATGTCGTCGAAGGCAACCTCACGAGGCCTCTTCCTAAGGACGAGAGCCTTCTTCTTCCTGCCTCCTTGTGGTGAACGATCCAGATGTCTTTGTTTTCTCGGGCTGCCAACAGGGAGTTCTTCGCTGATGTCGTCGGCCGGGGAACCATCTCCAGGACCTTGCAGGGGCGCGCTGGTCTTCGGCCTATCTCTATAGGAAAGGCCCCTATACTCCAAGATTCGGTTCAGCCTTCGGCCAAGACCCTGCTCAGCACACAACTGGGCTTCGCCCGGCGTGAACTTCCCAAGCAGCATCGTAGCCCTCGCTTCGACTTCGGCCACCGATAGGTCTGGCGAAAATCAAGAAACATAAGCAAATGACAGCGAGGGTGCATCCAGAAACATTAATAATAAATGTATATGTGTACCCGTGAAGCCTTGAACGACAGGGTGGGGACGGCAGAGCCCCTCCGGCCCCTTTTCTCTAAACTTCAAGATGCTCCAATCCCGGCTGAGGGGCCATACTTCAGCATCTATGAATTCTTCTACGAGGTCCCAGGTGGACAAATACTTCGCGCGTCTGGCGAAGGCTTCAAGAGCAGGCCGCTGAGATGCCTTCAATTGCACGTTGGGGGTGCGGTTCCCTTTCACCTCTTCGCATTTTGAAACAAGAAATTCCTGTTGGTCCACCTTGTGGTAGAACCACCATTGTGTCTAGTCCTTCGGCCACTTATTTTTGTATAGAATGGCGGGCATGGACAAGCCAGCGCAATAAGCGAAGTTTAAACACATGTAGTGTGCTTCGCTCTGCACGCTGCGGGCAAAAATGGGCTTCAGCTGGGGGTGAAGCCGGTGGGCGGCGGCGAAGGCCCTGGCTGACGCTTTCGCCCCTTCGGATCGAGCAGCCCAAGCGAATAGACCTAGCCTCACAATGGCATTGGGCATGAGCTGGTGTAAGTACACTTCAAATAATTTCAATACCTTGGTCACCATATCATCGCAAGGGAAGCGGAGGCCTGCGCGGAAGTAGTCAATGAAGCGACAACTTCGTCATCAGCAAGCTCCAGCGTCTCATGGCTCCCTGGGAGCCTAACCTTCAAAATGTCGCTGATCAGTCCTAACTTCACAAGGCTGACTAACACTTCGTCATCTACTTTCGACTGCTCAATCCAGTATGTCTTCGGGAGGTTCGATCTAGCCTTCGGCGCCATCACGCTGCGTTGAGAAAGCTGAGATGGCGAAAACCTTGTAAGCAAGAGAATGTGACACTTCGTACGAGAGTCGCAGCTTGAGCAATGGCACGCGGTAAAAAGAAATCACCTCGCAGCTGTATTTATAGCAGTGAAAAGGAGAGGTGGTTAAAACGAGACACGTCGAAATTCAAAACGAAGCCTGAAAAGACGTTTCGGTGTCCAGCGAAGACATTTAATGCCCATTGACGTAACAGTTGTTGAGGGGCAAGATGGTCATACCAAAAACAAAATAAAATAATAATAATAAAATTTAAAATTGTTACCGCAACCAACAGTTCAGACGGGAATCTGCAAAAATGCAACCTGCCCCCCCCCCCTGCAAGCCTTCGATGGGCCGAAGGGGACGGCGTTAAGACACATCTTTCGGTTTACAGGCTCGGCCCATCGAAGATGAACCTTACTCGTAGGGGGCTACTGTTGGGGATGATCTCTCGCCCCCCTTCGAATGGCAAGTCGAAGTCTACCAGTGGCTAAACACTCATGGGTGTTGCAGTGGTGTTTCAGGAAATGCAGGCGAAGACCATGGCGTACCTTCGGTCGAAGCCCGAAGGTTGGCCCATAACCCCCATCCGTGCGGGCAAAGGCCACGACGGAACTTCGGTCGAAGCCCGAAGGCACGTCTGCCCTGCCGCCCGCGTAGGCGAAGGCTGCGGCAGACCTTCGGTCGGAAGCTGAAGGTTGATCGGCGATTCCGCTTACCGAAGGGTGCAAAGGTACTGGCGTACCTTCGGCCTCCGGCGTCAGAAGACAGGAGTGAAGGTCGTGGTGAACCTTCGGTTGGAAGCTGGAGAGGGGCCCTCAGCGTAGCGATGAGACTGGCCGAAGACCACAAATGGACGTCGAGGCCCACTTAACTGCCCAGACCACAGTTGTAATTATGCAAATGTACTTGATTGTACCATAATGCCCTCGAATATGCCGGGAATGTGGCAGTTGAGGGGGTTAAACTGTAAATCCAAGCGCTAGATAGTTGGGTACGGGCTATAAATAGGGTCATACTGTACATGAAGTGAGAGAGAAATCAAGATCATTTACTCATAACACGTGTCACACTCAGGAGCCTTCGGTCTTCCCCTAGAACGAAGGTCGTCTTTGGTTGGGTTTAGCGGTCATTAAAACATAGTGGCACCCTAGATATAAACAAAAAATTGTGGAAATTGAAGTTACCCACAAAAATCAAAATATTCACGTTGTACCTCCAACAAGGAGTACTCCTAACTAAAGATAACTTGAAAAAGAAAATAGCAAGGCACTCAGAAGTATTGTTTCTCTCACAAAAATGAAATAATTAAGCATCTTTTCTTTGATTGTTATTTTGCACGTTTCGTTTGTTTTATTATCCAGGTGGCTTTGACCCATAGCGTAACGCATATGATGGGAAACTGGCTATGTGGTCTAAGTAAAATACTGAAACCTTATATATTGGTTACAGCAGTAGCCCTGTGTTAGTCGTTATAGCTATGCAGAAATAAAATTGTTTTTAACAAAAAGAAAGATTTTAATTATGTTCAGGATATATATGTGTGTGTACGTGCTGGCTCTGTACTTGGTCTGTGCTCTAGCAGCCGGAGGCTCGAGAGTTGACTACGACGACATGTACGTGTTTGGAGCTGGTGGTCTAGGTTCAGTTTACCCGGCATGAATGGGGTTTTAGATGGCGGATTTTAAACTCACCACCATATTCTGTATCAGGCTTTGTTTAGACATTTTGTTTCTAGTATTTCTAGTGCTTTAGGCTATGAGCATTTGAGTTGCGCAGAGGCCAAAAATGTACTCTCATGCAGTTGTATCATTTTAATATAACGATGAGAGTTAATAAAAGCTTCCGTTATAAAAAAAAAGTTTGAGATGTTATGCTAAGCTACATGAGTAGATAGCCAAAGAAAATGGAAATGTACTCAAATGCTAAACTACATTCATGATTTGCAGAGCAGTAGGCTTGATAGAACAAGAATTCCCCTCAATATTCATGTGGTAAAATCGATGCAACTTGATAAATTATCCATAACTATATGGTTGCTATCGCTCGTAATCAGGAATTGTAAGTTCATCCGAATCAGCACCTCAAGTCATGTAAGGGACTGCAGTGGCGAGAGGTGCATGTGGTCCCCATGCATGCGGGCCCTGAGCACCTGCGTGTCGATTCTCACGAACCCGTGCTCCACCGCGGTGGTCACATCCACCGGTAGCTGCCCCTCATGCTGGAATTTCCTGGCCTGTGACCCAATACCCATGCGCGACCATGCGCACCCCTTGGTGACAACCTGGTAGAACTATCCATCTTCTCCAGCCTCCCACCTTGCCACCTTCCCCCAAGCCCCGCACACCATATCTTTTCACACTACTACAAAAACCATTTTTCAGTCAGTGTTCAAACCGATAGCATAACGTGGACTGTAAAAATGAGCAACTACTCTAATTGGCTATAAGAATCGACTGTAATAATCTTTATTACAGTCAGTTTCTGTCACAAACCGACTGAGCTAATCAAAGTATTGTAATCGGTTCCTTACTGAAACTGACTAAGATAGGGTCTGTGGTGCAGTCAGTTTGTTATCGGAACCGGTTGTAATATTTTCTGTATTGTGGTCGGTTGTTCATATCAACCGATTGTACTATTTTGAGTAGTAAAGTTGGTTCATTACCGGAATCGGTTGTAATATTGTCAGTATTACAGTTGGTTGTTTATATCAATTGATTGTACTATGCTGAGTAGTAAAGTCAATTTGTTACCGAAACCGGCTGTAATATTGTCTTTATTGTACTCGGTTGTTCATATCAATCGACTATGCTATGTTGAGTACTACAGTTGGTTTGTTACCGAAACTGGTTGTAATATTTTGAGCAGCCGGTTAGACCACCGCCATCTTGGTCTAACCAACCGGTTTAACCAGCGTGGTCCATATTGTTTGTTACCAAAACCGGCTGCAATATTTTGAGCAGTCAGTTAGACAGTCCCCCACTTGGTCTAACTGTCTGATCCCCAAACGTGGTTGTTAGACCGAGAGTGGAGGTTAGTTTAACCAGCACCTACACTTTTTTTAGGTTTTTCAATTGTTAGCTAAATCATGAACAAGAACCTTTAAAACTAGCATAGTAATGTAGCAGGAATATATTTTAGACTTGTATGCAATAGGGGTACATATCTCTCTAATGTACACAATGACAAAAACATCTAAATACTAACCATGACAGACATGAGGGAATAATTAATTAGCTAAACACAACCATGGTAGTGATGCAAAGTAGCCACTCTATAATAGCCCACCCTTTGACTCATCATCATAGGCCAACAAAATAATCAATATCTATCACTGAAAATGGACAAAAACAACAAAGTAGCAAAATAATTCATTTGCCAATATGTGGCCTCTTATCATTAGCCAATGTACTGAAAATGGAAAGTTGTGATGACAAGTATAGTGTCGACAAAAATCCGAATACTATGAATTCAATTTAAATTTATGAAAAAAGACAAGCATCTATCACTTTGAATTATAAATTCAACTTAATTTTCCCTAGGCCTCTGATTAGGGAACAAAACATCATAACTATATGCATATGTGGATTCATAAGTGGTACAAGCGTAATAACCTCCCTATCATCACTCTACATATTTTTTTGTTATCTCAATTAATTTATATATGATGATTAAAAAAGAATATTCACAGTGATAATATTGATGCAAGAATAGCCACTTCATCTTAGCCCACCATTTATCTCATCATCATAGGCCAACAATATAATCGCCATCTATCACTAAAAAAGGACAAAAGTAGAAAAACAATTCATTTGCCAATATTTGGCCTCCTATCATGTTAATACCGGTTCAAAAAACTGACCAATCTTATCTATATGCTGAGCCCAAGAATCAATCTCAACACATAATAACTTCATTGATGATAATCATTACAATATCCAACTTAACCGTACTAAAATTTATCTTACAAAAGTATAATTTGAGGGCCAAAAAATAAATAAAACTGCAACGGAACTACGTAGACTTTATCCTTCACGATGAATCCACAAACAAACCGACTAACAAAACACCTTAGAATGCTCCACCTTCTTTAAACTCTCAATGTCATCTCAAACTGAGTATGTTTAGTTATAGCATGTGTGAGCACATGTCGTACTCAGCAAGTTGTGAGAAATATATGCATATGAAGGCCTGAACAATAATATAATAATATGGTTGTTTTGCATAAAACATCATTTACTTTAAAAAGAGTTGAAAGCGGGTAATAATTAAGTGAACAACAATAAATAAATAACTATCTTAAGATTCTAACCATCTTGACTTAACCAACCTCCCAACACCTCAACCATGGTTCTCACCACCATGGTTGACCATAACCAGCATCTCAATCATAGTTCCCACCACCTTAATTGATCAAACCAACCAAACCATCAAGTTCTAATAATGTGAGGTTTTCCTCACCACTCTTGACCACGAGCACAGTTGATTAATAAGTTTTACACTCTGCAGAGGTTGTACACTTTATCTACAAGATATGTCATCCATTTATGCCGAGTATCCATCGACCGACAAAAACTCTTACACACTTCCGAGGAGTGCACTACGAATCCATAGCAAAGCCTTTATAAAGCCCCTCTCAACATGTGCATACCCATTAAGGTTTTACCATCACGTGAATAGACCGCAACCATGAAAGCCCCCTCTTATGCCTTACGAAAACCCAAGAAGTACACATTTCCATTCCATATCACCAAATGGTCTACACTATGTTAAGAGTAAAGAAAATTAATCATCTAGGCTCATCCATACTAGGCATGTGGTTGTACTGTTAATTCGGAATGATCGCTCCATGAACCGGTCCATAGATTTGAGCGAAGCTACCACAAATCCAACCGGACACACATGTACCGGTCTGATCCAAACCACTTGCTCAAATCTTAATCCCATGTTGCTACAAAAAATGTTTCATCATCTTTTATCATAGTTGCATAGAATCATTATCATATTCAGTTGAGCCATTATTATTATCCTCATCCCAAAGGAAGACTAAGCATGATCTACCCTTTCATAACCAAGACTATAAACATAACCATAACAATAAGGATGTTAAAGAAAAACTAGGTTATTAGTATGCATATTTGTAAAACAAAATATTTCAAAAACTAGAATCAATATAGTCAATGACACAACTTGCGTTCACCATACTCAGTTGGGTCTTCAAATTCTTGATCCTGAAGGCCTTCTAGCTCCTCCAGAACGTTGATGTCTACTTACAAAAATAAGTGAAAAGGCAACCAATAAACACCAAGATCAAAAAAAGAATCAAATAGCACATAACAAACAACATCACTCAAAAGTTTAGGCTTTTTTTGAAATTTTGGCAAAAAAATAGATCAAATCGGAGCTACGGTTGATAAGTTACGGCTTTTGGAAAATTAAAACATGAAAAAAAAGATTAACTATAGATGAAACTCTGTGATTAGGAGTTTTCTCAAATTTTTGGGAGCAATATATGATTTATTTGGAATTTTTTTGAATTTATTGGAATTATACTACTAAAGAAAAAATTAAAAATTATTAACTATTTATTTATTAAAGAAAAATTATTTAAAACATTAAAAGATTAATTACAATTTAATAGAATTAACTTAATTATTTTCCCATTGGAAAGCCTATTTATTGCATCATAAAGATTTAATATGACATCAGCAAAAAAGTTTAATACAAAAAGGAAAAGAAGGGCTGACTGGGCTGTCTACTGGGTTGACATTTGGGTGAAGGAGTATATGTGGCACTGAGCTGGCAACGCGTGGCTACTGACTCGCCGATTTGAACTGCCACGTGGGCTACGTTTGCTGATATGGTGCTGAGCTGTCATGGTGAGGTCGAAGGTGATTGGGCTGCCAAATGTGCTGAGGTGCTGAGTTGTCGCTGATGCGGCACATGAGGTGGCTGCTGACCTGTCAAACTAACTGGGTTGAAGTTCATTAAATCTCACACGTCAGTTGTAGATCCAGCGGCCAAGACCTATCCCCATCGAAGAGGTATTCTTCTTCTAATCCGGACCGCAAGGAGTAGATCGGACGGTGGATACTCTTACCTTTCTCTTCTTCGGCGACTGAACAGTCGGCGCAGCCACAGGTGCGGCGTTGCTTCGCCGGAATATGGCCGAAAACACGCTACCGTGGGCAAAATTCTCCGACAAGAGGCGGAAAAGGGGCAGCGTACTACGACAGACTTGTCCGCGCGAAGGATTGACGGTGAAGAGGTTCGATGAAGGCTGGCGACATGCGATGGTGGCTTTGACCTCAGAGCTCTGAGCAGGGGCGTTTTGGCGGTGGTTTAGTGCAGAGATCATGGGGGAAAATCTCGGTGTGGACTATTGAGTTCAATGGCCATCCTTCTATAGCTCGGGGAAGGCTAGGAGTTAAGAAAGAGTTCGGTTAAGGGTTTGATAACCTCACGGCAGTGGCGGCTCGTATCTGACTAGGTTTCCTCATTTGAAAAGGCTTCGGCTAAAGATAGGGCACTATTTCGGCCGAAGAGATCTTCTTCTGTACCTCTGCAAGCTTCTAAATGTCTTCCCTTTTTAGATCGAGTTGGATTTGGGCGCGGATTTGTTGTTGTGCTTGCGTCAGACGGGGAACAGTAAGGCACGAGCTCCCCCGATGTGATTCGGGGTCGGTTTGCGCAGGATCTTTGAACTATCCGTTGCCGAGATGGATGCGGGCCTGTTGGCGACCTTCTGGAAGAACCTCCTGTCGCGCTAGACGTGGATTTGGTGCTGGAAAAACTCGGCGGCGCCGAGGTCTCACAGCCAGAGGTCAGGGATGAACGATGGCCAGAGAGAGACAGAGAGAGAGAGAGCGGGTGTGCGTTTTGGGCTATGAGCGGCCGGAGAAAGGAGCAGGCCGAGGGGAAGGAAGGAAAAGGCTGTGGATTTGGGCGCGGTCCAGAAGGAAAGGCAGGCCGAGGGGAAGAAAAGGGTTTTTCTTCTATTTCTATGTCTTGTACTCCTACATACATATATGTATATGCAGTGTATATATTATTTAATTTACTATCAAGCAAGAAATATATATATATATATATTCAATCAATTCAAACAATGTAAATCAAACAATTACAAATTAAATTAAAACCTTTTGTATATACACATATATGCATATATACTATTTAGGGTTTTAATTATTCTATTCATTTATTTTATTTTATATAAAAATAAATTTTATTTATGATAAAATTGGGTTGTTACATATCATCAGCCAATGTACTGTAATTGGGAAGTCGTGGTGAGAAGTACAGTGCCGAGATAGATCCATAAACTTTAAATTGAACTTAAATTCCCTTAAAAAGACAAGTATCTATCACTTTTTACTGTAAATTCAATTTAAATTCGTCTAGTGCCTAAGATTAGGGCACAAAACATCATAGCTATCATGTATATGTGAACTCATAATCTCTCTATCACCACTGTGCACCTTATTTTTGTTATCTCAATGAATATATCATCTGATGATTACAGAAAGAAGATTCACATCGGTAATATTTGTGGAAGAATAGCCATTTCATCCGAGCACTCCCTTTGCTTATCATCATAGACCAATAACATAATCATCATTTGTTACTGAAAATTGACAAAAGCAACAAAGTAGAAAAATAATTTATTTGCCAATATTGGAACTACTACCTAAAGCAGGGAGAAAAAGAATATGAAAATAAGTGGAAAAGGGCCTCAGCTCAGGGGCACAAGTCGTAAAATTGCGATAGTCAAGCTACTGACCCAAAATCATATAAGTGTATAATCATCACCCTCAACTATATGAGTGCATAATCATTACCCTCAACCATATAACTGCATAATCATCACAGGCCCTTGTGTCCTATTGTTTACTTTAGTCAAAAAAAATGAGGAAGCTAATTTAACCCCTCTTCTTCTCTCAAATGTAATCCGTCTCTTCTCAACTAAGTACAATTAATATCTAAGGATATACTCATACTATTTGATTATTATAGTGTATGAGTTCGTGTTCATGATTTATCCAACAATGCAACAAAGGTAACAAGTTAAAATTAGCAAAAATAACAAAGGTAACAGGTTCACAATTAGCAAAAATAACAAAGGTAACATATTCATAATTAGCAAAGATAGCAGATTCACAATTAGGATAGGCAACAAGTTCACAATTACCAAAATTGAAACACAAAGTTGCAAGTGCACAAGTAACAAAAATGACAAGTTCACAATAACAATGATAACAAGTTGACAATTAGGAAAAGTAACACGTTCATGTGTAATAAAACTCACCAACCTCGCTGCAGAACTGACTGTGCATGAACAAAATCAACTCTCCTTGGATTTTTGAGAGCGTAGACTTGGGAACTACGCTTCTTTCAATTTGCTTATATTGTGAGAAGGAAACATGAAACAATTAATACAAACACATTAAGAAGTGAAAATTTAATCATAATTGCTAGATTGACAAACCTGCATGGAGATGGGTCCATCCGTAATGAGTTCTGCATATAGTGGCACACATAGCAACCACATAGCACGGTGTTTGTTGGCTATTTGTGGCACTACCAAAACATAACAACATAACATCAATTCAATAGTCATCATCAGGACAAATTAGTATGGTGAAGCAATGTGGTCTTACGTTTCATGTATAGTCCACACATTTGTTTATAATAAAAAAATCAGGAAAAATCAAAGACATAATATTAATTTACCAAAAAATTAGTACATTGAAGCAATGTGGTCTTGCGTTTCATGTATAGTCCACACTTTTGTTTATAATCCTCGAACACGCTATATTTTAGATGATTTGAAAAAGTTATCAAATATAATTTATTTCAGTAAAATATGATAGCACAATTTATATATGACTTGTTTTACTTATCGATTACGTCTACCAGTTCACATTGTATGTGGCTAGATCTCTATCCAAGGAGTCCAAGAACCACACCCTGCCACTGCACGACATATGTGTATCAATAAGGCCAATAAGCTGTAGGTTTCCTAGTCTATCAAGTGAGAATTGCAATCAACGAGTATATATATCAAAGAAATCACTTAAAGCAGTAGGCTCCAAGGAGGTAATTCTTATGTTGGCTCGTAAACATAGCATTTGATATTTATCCCTTGGCAACTTATGGATTCCCTTTGATGGATATCTGACATATCAATGATGGGTCAAGGAATTCTACTAGTGGCTTTTTCCAACTTTGGCTTCTTGATACATGTATCTATAAATAAGAAAGTAGCCAGGCTTGACATTTGTTTTCCCTCGGATAATAGATTGAGGTTGTAGAAACTTACAATGTCTAGCATGCCATAAGTTCAACATCGAGACACTCGAAGTGGTATAGCCCGCGCAAGTCAGCAAAATCAATCTTCATATAACCAGAACCATGAAGAAAATGCGTATGCCTGAAAAGGCCTGAGAGAAAATAATAGGGGCCATTGTTGGTATTCCCCATATACCATTGGTGTAAGTTCTAGCATGCAAGTGCCATCTCATTTAACATTTGCAACGAGCATAACAGGGAGCCTTGCTCGTATCTACGTGGTACTCACTACAAGAAAAAGGCCTTCTAGGCACACTTCTGTAGTGTCGTCTTTATAAGCGTCTCTATATCGGCACGTAAAGATGCTTTTTGACACGATGCTGAGAACATCTCACAGTGACACCATATTAGACATGCTTTGAGTGTTAGTAGCCACATAGACATGCTATGTAACATGATATTGAGAATGTCTCAAAGCAACACAATATTAGACACGCTTCGAGCGTTAGTATGATGTAGAGGCATCATAAAATGTGTCAAAAAGCGTTAGTAGCTATATAAGGATGCTTTTGGCATGATATTGAGAGCGCCTCTAATGTGACATGATATTAGACATGCTTTGACCATTAATAGCATCTAGAGACGCTTTAAAACATATCTAGGGACACAACATTTAGATGTTTGATGCATATTATAAACTACCGATAAGAATAATACTATAAATGTACGCAAATAGTGATGTGAGGGTGAGTTGGTTAGTAGGGTGTGTCTAGTGATTGTTTGCCCATGAGGTCATGAATTCAAGGATCAATTCTTCCAAATCCACAATATTTTTAGCGCTCAACATTTTTCAACATGAAACAATGTGTCACTATACAACGTGCCTATATTAGTAGACACATAATGTAAATGTATCTATGAAACTATTTCTATATTATTTAACACGCAATGAAGTGTCACTATACAATGTATCTAAGCTAAAAGACATGTAATGTAAAAATATCTATGAATTGTCTTTATTTCTCATAGACACACTTACATAATTCATCTCTACACGTCTTGACATGGTCCATGGGGAGACACTCCTAACACGCTTTATAAAAATGCCTCTACATTCCGCTTGAGATCTAATATAAAGTGTATCTAACCTATAAATAAAGCGTATCTATAGGCTTCTCTTTGATGCGGCCCCAGGTTTTCGCCACTTTGTGGCTCCGTGGCAATGGATATCTGTCTGCTTTAGACCGCAATGAGGACCTCTTTCCTTTCCTTGACCTAGTTGCTGACCCTTCTTGGTAGAGGTTATGGTGTTGTCCCGTATCTCCTATGTAGTCCCCACGCTAGACACTTGTGCCCAAGTAATGGTGCAAGACATACTTTCCATGGAGGGGACTACAGTATAGGATTTTCTGGCCACAGAGGAGATTGCGGTATAGGAATTTTTGGCTGTAGAGAACAGTGTGCACTCATTTGTCCCATAGTAGCTGACACTTCTTTCTGAACTAGGACAATATATTTCTTGTGCTACATAGCAAAGTTCCCAATGGCTTCCCCTTAAGTTGTGATCTCATCATTTGGGGGGAGTTCCAGCCCACCTCCAACATACACGGGATGTACCACATCCACCTGGACCTTTAGAAGACTATCTGGTATAGGGACGATGTGAAACATCATCACTTTCGTCCATGGATAGGCCAGTCCCATGTTAACTCAGAGCATAACACTCATAAATGAATGGAATATTCTGCACAATGTGACCTCCTCAATCTCGTGGATAGGATATGTATATGTTCTATCATCTGGATCGAGACCTATCATGGATGCGCAACTACTGAGATTTAATTAAACAAAGGGGTATCTACCTCATGATCTTGACCGCAGGGCACAGATCGAATAGCTCGATGCATTCCTGCATTGCTTCGACATAGCCGACGGTGGTAGCCCTCTGTTCTTTGGTGGCACATGGCCATATCTCATCAAAATGTTGTCATGTTTGTCCCCCTTCTTTAGCAAGTGATAGAATAGGAGCAGTGGGACATGGCAAACCTGTTGGAGCAGCGTGTGGTCATCGGTGATGAATGGTGAGGGCAAGCTGCGGTGCGAGGAGGTGGTGGCTTTTGGAGCTCGACGATGGTGGTCTCTGGGGTTAGATTGATCTCGGTGCATTGGGGAAAATGTTGTGGATGCTGAGACGAGGATTATGGTCTAATATATGTAGTCGAGAGGTGAGAGGGGAGGAGATAACCTCGATTAGGGTTTGAACTAGAGTACGGTCGCTCCACATCAAACTCCTGATCTCGACCTACCTCTTTAAACCTGATTCCGCTACATATAGAGCTCCAAAAGGTGGTGACGTCCAACTTGATCCCGTAGGTGGCCTTCTAGACGATCAAGCTATCGTATCCAAGATGTGGATTCGTCCGAATTTTCGTGCGTGTTTCAGTTGATGAGTAGGGCATCATGAGGAGGATGAAGGAGAGAGGAGGAGATCAGTTGGGCTAGCATTTTCGCGAAGTGGGCTGGCTCGGTGTTCTTGGCTCAAACAGAAAAGAAAGAGGGGCGGGAGAGAAAGGGAAGGATGGGCCAGGCTTGAGAAGGCCAATTGGGCTGGTGGAGATAGAGGAGAGGAGGGGAAGGGAGGAAGGTGGGTTGGAGGTTGGTCGGTCTGATTTGTCTTTTTCTCCTTTTCTTTCTCCTTTCTCTTTCTCTTTATCATTCTTTTATACTTATACATACATGTACATAGGTATATATACAGCTTGTATATCAATTAGTATATACTTATAAACAAACATAGATATATATCTATTCAAACAATTTCAATATATATATATATATATATATATATTCAACAAACAATTACAAGCAAAAATTAAAACCTTTTTTGCCTATGCACATATATGTATATATATGCTTTGATTAGGTTATTTTATTATCTTATTCTTTTATTTTCTTTTTTAGGATCGAGAAAGTTGACTAGAGAGGGGGGTTGAATAGGAGCCTCACAAAATTCTTGGATGGCCTATCCTAATCTTTCATCCAATGCGTCTCAAATAAAAAACGGAAGTTAGAAACCAAGAGAAACAAGAATAAATCACACCGGACATATCTAAAAAGATTGTTTTGATTCATAGCTCCGATGGATGGATCTGAACTCTAGGTTCCATAGAAAACCATTCCAAGTGTCATAGCTCAAAAAAATTTGCAACTCGATGAAGAAGCACTCAAATCTAAAGAACTAGACACCGGGTGAAGAAACTCTCCAAGTTGATGAATCTAGAGATAAGAGATGGTTCATGAATAACTTATAGATGATTCTTATCCCTCTAGCAACAAGAAAAATAACTTCAACACAATGCAAAAATTTAGCTCTTCAACAAAAACGACAAACACAACAAAACAAAAAATCTTGCAGCTATGCAAGGGAGCCAACAGAGAGAAACTAGAAGGAGATGAACACACGGGTAAGAGCAAACACAATATTCATTACTTGCAGAAAAAGCCCTGTTTTCGAGTGATTACAAAATGGTTTTGGATACACAGCTCTCACGTAAACTATAGGCTAAGCATTCCTCTCTTTCTCTACTAAAACCCCAGAACTCAACTCTCAAATGGATAGCTCAAGGAGGCTCTAACAGCCCTCCACTCATATTTATAGGCCTTGGGAGCTTTCTTGCATCCCAAGTTTTCTAGATTTCTTGCGTCCCAAGTGTCATAGATTTCTTGCATCCCAAGTTTCCTAGATTTATTGCATCCCAAGTAGCCTTCCTGATGATGACGTGTGTACTCTGTCTTGCAATCTCGAACGATGTCAAGTCTCTCCTGCTCCTGATCCCTCAGGTCTCCTTGTCACATGCACTGGCATCCCTTTCGCTTCACTTTATCAACACACCGTCTTCATCCATCTTCTCAGGTCGTTGTTCTCACCTGCCTTGAAGCATAGGGCGGTTAAATCCTTGTTCTTCTTCTTGTTCTTCACGAGCTACTCCTCCTCTTTTGAGCTCTCATCTTGGCCCGAGGAAGTGTCGATGTCGCTGAGCACCTACACAAAGGCTGGTGAAGCCGCTTTAGCCACTTTCTTACCCATCTTGTCGCGGTTCTTGTAGAATGGTTTTTTGTTCTTCAAGTACTTGTCATAGTCGTGGCTGAGGTCTCCCTTCTTCTTGAGCTTGGGACAGTCTGCTTTGAAATGAGTGATGTCACCACACTCATAGAAAGCACGAGGACTACCTCTCCTCTAGTCTCATCGGTTGTTGTAGAAGCAGGTAAATTTCTTCATGATCAACGCCAGATCTTCATCATCAAGTCCATCCACCTACTCTTTTGTAATAGAGACCAAAGAAGGTGAATCAAAACCACCAAGTGAAGAGTTAGCACAAGAAAAAATATCTCCCACTTGACTGCCACTACTAGGTCCTGAAACCAAAACTTCAAAAATAGAAAATAGATGACAACCGCACATGAATTACAAGAATGCGGTTAGTGCACCATGTTTTGGGACATGGGATTTCCTAGACCTATTCTAGCCACCTTTGTTATCTTTGTGGACTTAAGCTTGCTAAATAGCTCATCACAAGTTATGATAACGTAGCTAGTGGACTCCTCAATACTAGAGATCTTCATCTCCCAAATTCTAGGGTCAATAGCATAGAGAAGGTTAATCGTCCTCTCATGATCACAATAAGGCAGAACCCTGATGGCTCTAAGATTGCTCACAATACCATCGAACCTCGCAAGCATGGCATCTAAAGACTCTTCAAGACCCTGCATAAACATCTGATACTCCTGATTGCAAGTGCTCTGATGCCTAGCCTTAATATGGTTTGTGCCCTCATGAAAAACACTAAGTGAGGACCAAATCTCTCTTGTAGTGTGAAGGTGTTGAACCCTATCAAACTTGCTACAACTCAAACTGGTGAACAAGATATTCCTAGCCTTATTGTTGGCCTCATATTGATCAGTCTAGTCCTGAGAAGTACGAGCAGTAGGAATTTCATAGTTGGAGTTAACAATTTCCCATATAGCACTTCGTTTGCTTAATCAATAAGCCTCCACACACACCTTCCAATACGAATAGTCATGACCCTCAACGAATGGTATTTTTTTATTTCTCTCCATTGTCGCCTACGGATCACAAAGCCAGTTAAGGTCAACTCGTAATCAAACTCAGCTCTGATATCAATTGTAGGACCGAGGAAGGTGACTAGAGGGGGGTGAATATGAGCCTCACCAAATTCTTGGATGGCCTGTCCTAATCATTCACCCAACACGCCTCAAATAAAAAACAGAAGCCAGAAACTGAGAGAAACAAGAATAAATCACACTGGATATCTCAGAAAAGATTGTTTTGATCATAGCTCCAATGGATCGATCTGAATTCTAGGTTCCATAGAAAACCATTCCAAGTGTCAAAACTCACAAAAACATGCAACTCGATGAACAAACACTCAAATTTAATGAACTAGGCACCGGGTGAAGAAACTCTCCAAGTTGATGAATCTAGAGGTAAGGAATGGTTCACGACCAAATTATAGATGATTCTTATCCCTCTAGAACCAAGAAAAATAACTTCAACACAATGCAAAAATTCAGCTCTTCAACAAAAATGAAAAATACAACAAAACCGAAAAACTTGCAATTATGCAAGGGAGCTAAGAAAGGGAAACTAGAAGGAGATGAACACACGGGTAAGGGGAACATAATATTCATTACTTGCAGAGGAAGTCCTTATTTTTAGATAATTAGAAAGTGTTTTTGGATACACAGCTCTCATGTAAACCATAGGCTAAGCATTCCTCTCTTTCTCATCTAAAACCCTAAAACTCAACTCTCAAATGGATGGCTCAAGAAGGTTCTCACAGCCCTCCCCTCATATTTATAGGCCTTAGGAGATTTCTTGCATCCCAAGTTTTCTATATTTCTTGCATCCCAAGTGTCCTAGATTTCTTGCATCCTAAATTTCGTAGATTTCTTGCATCCCAAGTAACCTTCCTGATGATGATGTGTGTACTCTGTCTTGCGATCTCGAACGCTGGCAAGTCTCTCATGCTCCCGATCCCTTAGGTCGCCTTGTCACTGCACTGGCATCCTGTTTGCTTAACCTTGTCAACATGCCATCTTCATCCATCTTCTCAAGCTTTGCTTGCTCTTCAGTGTACAGCTAGAATCACCTTTCATTCCATCCGGCGTCCCTGATCATCCTGCACCAAGCACCCAGCTTAGCCCCGATAATCCCATCGTCGACCGCGAAGTTCCATCCGTCAACTACACATCATAAGATAAGCACACAAATTTCTCCAACTTCATTTATCTCTATCTCTAGTTACTTATAATCATAATATAACACCCGAGAAGTCGAACCGTCACTCTAGTAGGTTGTCGCCGTCATGTCCCGGGGTTTTCGTTTTAGTGGTGCGTAGCGAAGTTTAGTTAATTAAAAAAAACAGATTGGCAGGCCAGCTGGCCCAGCCCATGGGCTGGCCAAGGCCCAGCCGCCCCCATCTCACCCTTAACCCTAAGTCTCTCCTGTTGGCTACCTGCTGCTCCCTGCTGGATGCCCCTGCAGCTCCCTTGTGTGGCCACCCCTGCTGCTCCCTCCTATGGCCGCCCCCCATGCTGCTCCATAACCCCATTGTGTGGTCATCCCTGCTGCTCCCTCGTGTGGCCGCCCCTTGCTGCTCCCTCCTGCCCTCACACCAAGGTCAAGGAGAGAAGGGAGAGAGAGGGGAGGAGAAGGAGAAATCAGCCAATCTGCCTTCCCCGGTGTGTTGTTGCAGCAAGGAGAGAAGGCCAGGAGGTGCTGTGTTAAAGGAAGTGGGAGGGGTCCATCGATCGGGTCGCTGTTCCATTGGTTGCCTCTGTGATTTGTTGGTTTCCAATGAGCCCCCTGTGAAACTGAGGTTAGGGTTAAGCCCCTTGCTGTTCTTGAAGTTTTTTTGATGATTCTCGTCGATAATTCTTGGTTTGCGAGGTTTTAGTGAGTGTTTGAGGCTTGGTTTCGAATTGTTTGTTCTGCGCGTAGGCAGACTGGGCAGTGCTGCTGTCGTTAAGGTTTTGGCGACCTAGATGATTTTTCCTGCAGAAACCATCAATTAGAAAGTTTTAGCTAACTATGAAATCTAGCTGCTACACAAATTTCAGAAGTTTTGCTCATGTGGTTTAGTTGATAACGCAGCTTAATCATGGCTGTTCTTTCTCTGGTGAAATCTTGACAGTAGTAGATCAGAGCAGTTTTTGGGCATCTTAGAAGCTGAACTGGTCTCTCCTGCTATGGAGAAAGTTGTAGAGGGATTAAAGACCTTTACTCTGGTAAAGTTTCAGAATTGTTGGCCAAATGGTTTAGTATATATCGTCATTTAAGTTTGACTGTCTGAAAATTTAGGCAGATTCTGATGTCAGTTTTCAACCGCATATTAGCCCCATTTAACTTCAGAATAAAAATAGCATGTCTTTTTGAAAGTTGTAGGACTCGATCTGTAGTTTCCAGAAATGTATTTGTTTCCTATCATAGCCTTTGTAAATTAAAAGATAAAAAAAAGACAAGCAGCGCATCTGCTGTTAACCGGGTGTATATGCTTGCTGTTTTTGCCATTCATCGGGTTGTGGCGTGTGACCACTTCACTTATTGTTTATATATGCTTGTATGAATGTATGTGCTGATGTGAAAGTTGCTAGCAGGTTGTAGTGCCCCGGATCGTGCCTAGTGCAATTTTCACCTTCGACGGAGGCAAGTAAACGTAGCGGTGGTTGCTATGATTTTATCTTGTTATTTATTCCGCCTAAACATTAAATTTCAGCGCAAACACCAAACTTATATAACCTATCTAAATGATGTTTCATTCATGTTGTGATATGATTCAGGTTGAGGTATGCCCTAAATGTCTTATATGTTGAAATTCTTGCTTTATGTTGCTCATGGGGATTTATGCCTTCATGTTGTTTATGTGAGTAGGATGATAGTATGATGGTTGTGTTTTTAGCAGGAATGAGTTGTTCACCTGGTTATACTTTATGGGTAATTTTGAAATGCTCAAATGACTTATGCTTCATAAATTAATTGTGCTAGGGTCTGCCAATGATTCATTTTTTTTAATTCCTCATTGATTACATATATGAGGAATGTAGTGCGGTAGAAAGGAACCGATGATGGGATTTAGTCGTTTGTAGCAAACCCATATCTTATGTTTTCCAATGGTTGGAATCCTTAGGGATATGTAGATGATGATAGAGCCGTCATGCTATGGTCTTTATTGGGTTAGAGAAGTGAGATTTGGTAAATCATGCTAAATGGAAGGTAAAAAGTTTGACCTTTAGTTTCTCTCATTTATGGGTGCAGGTTCTACCTATGCCTTTGTAGCATTTGTGTAGTTGTCTAAAGGAAGTTCCTATCTTGGCTATTTTAAATACCATAAGAAGATTTGTTAATGCAATCTTGTTATCATACATATAATGTGATAGATGGAAGAAGTGAAATCAGGAGCTAATATAAGTGTAGCACCTAACTTGTTTGATGGATTGCATGGGAATAGTTATCCATGCGAGTGTCTCTTAGTCTAATAGCAGTATGTTATATATGCTGTCATACGAAAGATCATGACCCATATTATTTATCTTTGAGGTTTTACTTATATGTTGATATTAGTGGCACATGTTTATATGCTGCCATATGTGATAGATCATATTTATGTTATGCGTCTTGAAGTGTGTGGTATATGTGAATTCTAGATGGCATTTGAAGTGCATAATTTGCACTGTATTGCTTTTACATATGCATTGGAAGTTATGTCGTAAAGATCATGATCGTACCGGTACGCATCGTACATTGCCCGATGAGGGGTGCGATGTAAAAGAAGACATGTCATTGCATAGATATCTGGATTTATGAAGATATTTATTTTGTGGTATTGCATTGCATTTACATATGCATTGGAAGTTATATCGTAAAGATCACGACCGTACTGGTACGCATCGTACGTTGCCCGAGAAGGGGTGCGATGTAAAAGAAGACATATCCTTGCATCCATATGCATTGATGTATGGAATTGAATGTTTTGATATATTGAAAGATGCATTTGGAAGTTGATATGAGAAGCGATGCTTCTTCGTATATGTCTATTGTGGTATGCCTTGTGGATTTATGAAGATACTGACATCTTATGTGGATTTGCATTGCACATTATTCATGCGCATCATATTGCATTGCAATAATATCCCATATACAATTTGATTATAGTGAATTGTATGCAGATATTTGAGTAATCTTATTAACTGTAGAAGGTATGTTGTTATGAGTGGTTCATTCTTGTAAAACGGTCATTTATTTTAATGTGGCTTGATCTCTATTCGTGATGACTTGAATTTTGATATTTCACTACAAGTTCTATTTATCTCTTAGAAGTTGAAGTCATTCATGCTGTTGATATCTTGTCATATGGGATAAATAGTTTATTTATCTGGCTTATGTTACATTTAAGTTCGTTGTGGACATGTGATTATTGATTTTTTTAGAAGTAATTATTTGTCTTGCTTAAAAAAATACGTTTGGTAATGTTAATATCTTTTATACCTGTTAACGTATAAAATTGATGCTTTAAATACTGTGGTTTAATTAGCTTGGTAAAACCAGTTTACTTGCTGAGATTTTTCAATCTCACCCTTGCATTTCTCCCTCCCCAGGTTATACTTCTGGAAGCTAGTATGGAAGGGATGGGTTAGCAACACGTCATCCACTTTTGCACCATCACAAATAATTTAGAGTTGTGTTGTAATAATAAAGTAATAGTTGCTGGTGTCGTTGCTTGACAGTTTTAATAATGCTCTAGAGCGGTTAAGCTCTTGTTCTTTTATTGTTAGGATGTTTTAAATTGTTAGTGTGCTGGTCTATTCATAATATATATATATATATATATATATATATATATATATATATATATATATATATATATATATATATATATATATATATATATATATATATGTTTGTCGGTTGCTTCCGCGTAGCCTCTATTTTTAGGAGATGTTGCTGAATTTTTTTTTGTTAGTTTGGCGTATTTGTGGAGTAGTTTAGTAGCATCCTAGGCTTGTGTGGTTGCTAGGGTGTTACACATAATCATACATTGTAATACATAGATATGCTAATGCAAACTGTCACACCCGGTTTTAACGAATAAAATCAAGTGTGGCTCATGTGTGTCTAGGAAGTTTAACACACATAAGGACATCATAGGTGAAGTAACAAAAGCAATACTTTAACTTATAACCATTTAACTCTCACACAAAGACTTCACCTAAACAACTCTACTAACCAAACTATAGCTCCTAAACGACGGCAGTGGAATAGAAGCATTGGCGACCACACGACTCTACAAGCACCAACCGGAAGACACACTCCTAAAACACCAGGTCGTCGTTATTGAAATCTTCAAAGTCTTCCGCTAAGCAGCATATGTATTGTGAGAGATAGCAAGGGTGAGCACATGGAGTATTCAGCAAGTGTTGAAAAGATAATGATATGTAGACTTACAACAAGAATAGGCTAACACATGGTATATTTGTATAAATATGATTAAAGTAAATAGTAATATAATTCAAAAGCATCAAACAATTATTAAGTGAATATAACCCAACAACTAGGCATTACCCAAGGCTAACCACCTTACAAACCATAACCATCCAACCATCACTTGTATCACCAACCTATAGTTAAACCTTTACCATGACCAACTAATCATGTGAGGATCCAAGTCTCCTATAACCGTGGGCACGGCTGTTATAACAGTTTTACACTCTGCAGAGGTTATTCAACTTTTAGCCACGAGTCGCGATACCCATGTTGCCGTGTTTGCAAGACATTTAACACACGCTAGTGGTGTGTCGCTAGGAGAATCACTATAAAGCATGGTCCATCAATTAGGCCATGATACTCCAACGAATGCCAGCTAGGTGTCTAATCGATATGCTAAGCCTTACCCATATCAACCTCATATTTGGTATGGTATTTCTTGGGTTGTCACTCCACGAACCGATCCTTATATGTGACACTTGGGTAAAGACTATTCAACAGGAAAATAATCAATAAAACCTAACACCTTTTCTTGGAATGTATCCATAAGCCCACCATATGAACCACCATTATCAAACCAACTCCTTGCCCAAGTCCTAGGGTTCCATGTTACTAAAACAAGTTTATCATCACCATTGCATATATCCACTAAACATGTATATGACACTTCACCAACATCCCAAAAGTATGGCTAAACAATTCTACCCAAGAGACTCATGTCAACTACCACTTAGGATTCAAGGAATGTAAAGGAAGAACTAGGTAAACCCTAACACAGGTGAGTTCCCATCAAGTTGACAGATATTGCAAGCAATTTTGTAAAACAAAATATTTAAAGCATAGGTTCAAGATGATCAAAGATACTTGCCTTCTCCTTGCAGCTACTCAGTGTACTGTAGCTCTTGGTCTTAACGTTCCTCAAACTAATCCGGGATGTTATCGTCTAATCGCACAATTATCAGCAAAGAACATAAACAAAACACACAAAGAACAGTACACAAAACAAAATAACAACAAGAAAAGAACCTATCTAGAAAGATAGAGCTCTGAAAAACAAATCTAACGGCGCAAGAATCGCTTAAAACGGAGCTACGACAAAAACGTTATGATGGTTTTACTAAACGAGGGCTTTTCTGCAAAATTACATGAATTTCAGAGTTAATCGAATTATTTTTACTACTGAAAACCTAGAATTATTTCATCAGTAGAGAGTTTATTATGCAATAAAGATTAAAGATTGTTTTAAAAGAAAGAAAAACAATTTAATAATCCTTGGATTCATCTGGACCATTGGATCTAGATCTAACGGTCTCGGCTCATGGACTGGTTGCACGAGCGCGTAGACAGAGGAGGGGTGGGCTCGGCTCATGGGCTCACCATGGACCAGAGAGCAGCATCGGTTTGGTTGCGATGGAGGGCGGCTGTACTCTCGTCGGAATCGGGATCTGACAGGTGAGGGGCTCCAGCGAGCGGCAAAACAGGGGCACAGGGGCTCGACAACTTGGCTACGGTATCGGCAGAGGAGGAGGAACACCGGAGTAGCTTGGCGATGGTTGGCGGCAACCTCGGACAGCGGAGCTTCGCGGAGAAGGCACTACGGCTTCGAAAACTCACCGAAAAGTTGGGGAAAAGTGGTGTGGTGCTTCGGGGAGGGCAAAAAGGTGCACATATATAGGCGGGGTGGCTCGGGGAGGCTGGGATGAGTTCGACTAAGATTCGATAGTGGCGGATAGAGTTCGAGCTCGATTTTCCTCGTTTAAACATGATTCCGTTGGGGATAAGGCGGCAAGAGATAAAGGGGATCACGGGGATTTGATTGGGCAAGTTTCTAGGTCTTTTGTTCGGGTTAGACTCAGATTTCGATGAGATGCGGCGGTCGGCGTGTGTTCGAGCTTGAGTCGGAATCCAACTGGAGGTAGGAGATGGTCCTGACATGTGTGCTCCACATGTCGGCGATTCGGGGTGAAAGCGGCATGGGGAAGGTGCGTTCGGGAGGGAGAGGTGGTAGGTGGGCAGGGTGCAGGTTGCGGCTTGGCCGGCTGGGCTGAGCGGCATTGGTTGGGCCGAGGTCCAAGAGGAGAGGAGGGGAGGGATGGGGCAGACCAGGAGGCAGTTAGGCCGAAGGGAGAAAAGGGCAGCCTAGGTAGAGTTTTTGGTTTTCCTTTTCTATTCTATGCTTCTCCAAATCAAACTAAGGCAAAACAAACCAAGCCAAATGAAACCCAACAAAAACCAAATAAACCCTAGAATTCTTTTTTCTGCATGAATGCATTCAAACAAAATATAACCTAAGTCAAATTTTGAATTTGGTTTTAGAAATTAGGTTTTATCCTATTATATTTGTTTGGACCTTAATTAATTCTAGGAAAAATTTAAGAACTTGAGAAATTTAAAACCAGGGTGTTACACAAACCAAATTCAACTCAACTCAATATTTATCAATAACTCATCATATATAAACTAATGCACATATCCACTTGGTTTCTCACTTTTATAATTTATATCAAAGTGCAACGATGAGCAATCTTGTAAAGAAGAAGTGTGAAAATGCATATTTTCTTGATCTTTTGCCTATCAACTATTTTTCCAGCATTTAGCACATAACTTTGATAATTCACATTTAGCACTTTTAGAAAAGATCAAAGTAGTCAATAAAGTTTGACTATGACAAGATTTAATTCAAGTTTTCATTCTGATTAAAAAGTTGTGACTAAAACTACACAATTACAGGCATATATATGAAAGTGCAATAGCCTTATAGCATAAACATGGCTTCAAATGTTATACATATATAAAGTGCAATGCTCATTATATTTTCATTGTTTTCAATATTCAAGAACTCCCCCTCGAACCAATAAAAAAATCATTTTTTAAAAAGATGATTGAAAGAGAATTTTTCCCTCTAAGCAAAATAAAAGAATTTTCAAATTTTGCTTCCCCCTTAAACAATACCATAGAGATAACACACTCCAAGTTCTCCCCTCAGGAAAACAAATCTAGATGCATTTAGAGGTTTGGTAAGGATATTTGCAAGCTGGTGATTGAGTATCTGATGAGCCCATGGCTCCTTCAGATATGATCAATACCGTCAATAATCCTCAAATCATACAAGGTCCAATTACAAGGGCACGTGCACGATAATTAGACCACCAGGTGAACTCATTTATCGTTGTTCATATTTATTTGGATGGATTACTACTAAATTCTTGTGATATTTTATTGCTTAGGAATGTGGGAGAAGCACTACAACCTTACCTAGACGTCACCCCTCGAAGGACAAGTCTACTCGGACTCGAGCCTGAGCTCTAGTCGAAGTCGTGGACGTGGTCGAAGTCGTGGTCATGGTCGTAGTCGAGTCTCAAGACAACACGTCAGTAAAATGGGTATAACTCTTTCATACGAAGTCCGTTTTAGGCGTTCTTGGACTTGCTGGAAAGCTTATGTCGAGTTCTTTCCAATGGATCTATGCTCGACTAAATATTCCTTATAGTTTAGTCAGAGTCGAAGGAATAAGGTGTTGTGTCACCGTTTTAGACCCTGTCAGGTCTTGTAATTGTGTCGAGGTCGGAGTCCAGGTTGTGCACACCTCTTTCCACGGCTGCACAACCCTAAGTTGACCCCCTCATGTCCCCTATAAGTATACGGTAGCCATCATAGTTTAGGCTCGGGTTTAGCTTGGATTATTCTGTTTTAGACAGTTTCATTGTTTTATCGGTTTGTTGAGCCCCAAACTCGAGTACTTCATTGGTAATTAGTAATATTCAAATTGCATCTACTTGTTCTTGCTTGTGTTCTCGATTTGCTTGCAGGAAAAGCCTTCTTGGCGAGGTCAACCGCGTCTTGGCACAGTTGATAACTATGGAGTAGTGGTGTAGTGGTTGCGAGGGTTCTCGATCTGTTCTGGTTGGAGCCTTTGGATCATCAACATTGAAACTCCACCAATCGACTTATCATATTACCTTCGAAAAATTGGTCAAACACGCATCAAGTGGTATCAGAGCCTCAGTTACCCGTTAGGTAATCTCAGTTATCCCCTTTGTTTACTTTCGTTCTATTACCTAGAGTCTAGAAAAATTACCCCACAAAAATATTTAGATTATAGTTTTTCCACTGTCCAAACCACTTTGATCTTTTCGTAATTTTGTTTTCAGTTTTCGTATTGTTAAGTTTGAGTCCATTGTCGGTGTCTTTGTTACTAGTCGAGTCATCGTGTTCTAATTTCTAGTGTCGAGTCTTTACTGTCTTAGTCATTGTGTATCTCAATTTGCCCTTGTCTGCTTTAGTCGAGATTGTGTCACAGGCTGTGTCGACCACTAGTCAAGTTCGACCATCAACTCGGGTTCAACTACTAGTCGTGTTCGACCACCTACTCCACTTCGACCACTAGTCGGGTTCGACCATCAACTCAAGTTCGACAACTAGTTGTGTTCGATCACCTACTCGAATTCGACAATCTATTCGGGTTCAACCACTAATCATGTTCGACCATCTACTCGAGTTCAACCACTAGTCGAGTCGACCATCTACTCGGGTTCGACCACTAGTCACTTTAACCATCTACTCGAGTTCGACCACTAGTCGAGTCAACCATCTACTCGGGTTTGACCACTAGTCACTCCGACCACCCACTCGGGATTCCGACCAGTCACTCCAACCACCCACTCGGGGTCCGACCAGGTACTCCGACCACCCACTCGGGTTCGACCACCTAGTCGGATTCGCCCACCTTCTCGAATCCGACCACTTAGTCAGAGTCACCCACCTTCTAGGATCCGACCACCATTGCCTTTATACCCCTGCTCTCTGAAAAAAATTTGTGACCCATATACCTCTTTCGACTTAGAAAAGTCAGTAGAAGAGTTTTGAGTTTGTGTCACATTCGAAAAAAAAGAGCAAGCAGGAAGCAAAGAGTGCCAAAAAAGAAAACAAAGAATGCAAAAGGAGACAGAAAAAAGAGAATAAAAAAAGGAAAACAATTTGCATTGCAAATTTTGTTTCATTGTGCTTATGTCTGATATAGTCTTCGGCTTGCTTGAGCGAGTTCTAGGAACGTGATCGGGCCAGCAACTGTGACGAGTATTGTGGACTTTTATTCAGCTTTGCTAATATGATTTTATTAATTGCTATTCCTTGCTACTAAATATTGCCTGTCGAAGCTACACCTTCTCTCGATCAGAACGGTATCTTCCCTTGCAACTACCTTACTCGCACCCGATAAGGTATCACGAACAAGCCACCGGTTGTGCCAACTGTGGTGATTGGTAAGAACATTTGCAAGAGCGTGATAAGATATTTGAGAGTGTGTGACGCCACCTCCACCACCTAGTAGTTGATAGGGATAATTTATCTTTCGTTATTTTCTATCTTCGACTAACCATGGCAGGAGAAGCATCGAATGCACATGAGTGTATTTTGAGGGAAGAACTCACAATATTGTTGGATGATCATCGACAAACTATTAATGACGACATTGACAAGAAGCTTGCGGAAACCAATACCGCATTGCAGCGACTCAATAAAAGTATTGCAATTCTCAATACACACTTTGATCGATTGGTTAATCCGCCACCGAACAATGGTCGAGTGGATCCTCATGGTGCAGCCTATGAACAAGAGGAGTCCGTCGCAGATGATGAAATGTTGAGACAAGAACATAACGCATTTGATGAATGACAAAGGAACCGATTGAACTTCAACCCTCAAGATATGAGAGGTAATAATCTTCAGCAACATAACCCACGTATTAATGATGATCCATTTGCTAACGTTAAGTTTACTATACTATCTTTTGAGGGTGCTTATGATGCTGAAAGGTATTTAGATTGGGAGATGATGATAGAACAGAAGTTTAATACTCATTTAGTTCCTAAAATGCATAGATTTAGGCAAGCCACTAGTGAAATTAAAAATTTTGTAATCATCTGGTGGAATAGGGTATGCATTGACAGATTAGTGCCTACTACATGGAATGCTTTGAAGGTTGTTATGCGTAACAGATTTGTTCCACCCTCTTTTAAACGTGATTTGCGTAAGAAATTGCAGTGCTTAAACCATGGTGATAGATCCGTGGAAGAATATTATCAGGAGCTTCAAATTGGTATGTTATGTTGTCATATTATTGAGAATGAAGAGGCTGCAATGACACGTTTTTATGGAGGGTTAAGGCGTGAAATTCAGGACATAGTTGGTTACAAAGAATACGATAGTATTCGTAGATTGTTCCAACTTGCGTGTTTGGCAGAAAAAGAATTACAGGGACGACAACAGAGGCCAAGGAGCAATTTTGGAAGCACAACTACTTCCAAATCAACACCGAGACAAGTCAAAATAGTCCCATGTTCAGCTACACGGTCTGCTACCCCCTTCTCGAGTAGGACACATTCAGCAGTACCTTCGACATCATCACACGCTCCCGAGGTAAGCAAATCCGTAAGTGTGCAGGGTCCAGCAAAGAGCTCTTCTTTGGTTACCTCGACTGGTCGCACGACTGGGATTATTTGCCACCGATGTAAGGGAATGGGCCATGTCATGAAGGATTGCCCAAATTGACGCGTGTACATTGTAATAGAAGACGGTGGATATGTAAGTGCTAGTAATGTTGAGGATGAATATGCTATTGCAGCTAACCATGTAGGTGACGAGGATGGACATGAGATGGATATCGACAATGAGGAAGTGTTCGATGCCACTGCCACGGAGGATAATCGAACCATCATTGTGTAGCAAGTGTTAAGCACTCAAATGGAGCAAGCGGAACAGCTACAATGCCACAATTTGTTTCAGATGTTCCTCATTATCAAGGATTATCATGTTCGAGTCATTATTGATGGAGGAAGCTGCAACAACTTAGTAAGTTCAGATATGATCAAAAAGCTTGCCTTGCCGACAAGAAACCATCCTCACCCTTATCATATTCAATAGTTCAACAATAGTGGTAAGGTGAAGGCAATGCAAACATCTAGGGTACATTTTTGTATTGGTTCATACCATGATTATTCTGATTTTGATGTAGTTCCCATAGATGAAAGCATGTTCACTTTTGTTAGGACGACCATGGGAGTTTGATACTGATGCAACACATCATGGTAGAAGTAATAAGTACACCTGTTGGACCAAGAGTGCATCTTGCCCCAGCAAGTACGGCGAGAGTTTCTTCTAAGGAGGAGAGTCAAGCTTGGAGACGAAGTTTAAGAGGAAGGAACACCACGAATGTATTGATGGTAGGAAAAATAGATCGCTCTGGGAGGAGTATCATACCGTGACTTGGTATATTCTCACCGTTGTGTCTTTTCCGCTATCTTGCCCGTTCTTTAGCTCAGGCGACCATGGCTCCTATTTATAGGGCCGTGCATAGCTTGGTGTACAAGTTATCATAAGGTACAAATATCTGGGATCTAACCGATTTACTAGATCTTATTCTGGATAACTACATTCTACCCTATCTGGGAGATAAATATCTATCGTGATAATTATCGTGGTGCCTGCCCCCTAAAGAGGGTGAGCCGGTCGCCAACTGCGGCCCAGCGCTGCACCGTCAAGGGTGTCAGGACAGCCTCCATCATACCGGGGTGTCATAGCACCGTCCACTAGCCTAGGTATTTAATGCCGGTCACCTCCTTCCAGGCAAAGTACGACCGGTGCTTCCCCTCTGGCAGATCTTTCCTAAGGCCTGATGACTCACCCAGTAGCCTTCGGGAAGCCGGCCCAAGCAGCGGGAGGCCGAGGCCTCGGGAGACCGAGCCTTTGGGAGGCTGAGCCTTCGGGAGGCAAGACTTCGGAAGGCCGGGGCTTCGGGAGGCCGAGGCTTCGTGAGACCGAGCCTTTGGGAGGCTGAGCCTTCGGGAGGCAGGACTCCAGAAGGCCGAAGCTTCAGGAGACCGAATCTTTGGGAGTCTGAGCCTTCGGGAGGCAGGACTCCGGAAGGCCGGGGCTTCAGGAGGCCGAGACTTCGGGAGACCGAGTCTTTGGGAGGCAGAGCCTTCGGGAGACCGAGCCTTTGGGAGGCTGAGCCTTCGGGAGGTCGGGATAGTTAAGCCAAGAGGCTGTCGGAGGTCCTTAACAATAACACCCTTATGCATAAAGGAAAGAAAATAACTTTTCTACCTTTAAGAGAAAAGAATTTGAGAATGAATATGAAAATCAGCAAGTAGCGGAAAAAAGTTTTTGCACCCAAAAAGGAGAAAGCAACAACAACTTCTATGTCCGATGGAATTAGATTAAAAGGGTGTGTTATGCTTGCTATTAAATCTGATCTTGCTAAAATTTATGCTAATAAGCTGCCATGCTATGCTTTGATATGCAAAGATGCCTTAGTTTCACTCGAGAATATATCTAGCTCTTTTCCTCCTGCTGTTGCTAACCTTTTGCAGGAGTTTTTGGATGTATTTCCAGTTGAAGTTCCCTCGGGATTACCACCAATTCGAGAGATAGAACATCAAATTGATTTGAATCTGGGAGCAACTTTGCCAAACCGTGCTGAATATAGGACCAACCCAGAAGATACTAAGGAAATTCAGTGACAAGTCCAAGACCTTTTGGATCGCAAGTACGTACGAGAAAGTCTTAATCCTTGTGTTGTTCTTGTTCTTTTGGTTCCTAAGAAAGACGGTAGCTGGTGTATATGTGTTGATTGTAGAGCCATTAATAATATTACTATAAGATATCGTCACCTTATCACTAGGTTAGATGATATGCTTGATGAGTTTAGTCGTTCTATAATTTTCATTAAAATTGACTTGCGAAGTCGATACCACCACATTAGGATGAAACTTGGAGATGAATGAAAAACTATGTTTAAAACTAAGTTTCGATTGTATGAGTGGTTAGTAATGCCTTTTGGGTTAACTAATGTACCTAGTACTTTTATGAGATTGATGAACGAAAGTTTACGTGCTTTTATTGGAAGATTTGTGGTGGTATACTTTGATGATATCTTGATTTATAGCCAGTCACACTTTGATCATCTACATATTGTTTTTAATGCTTTGAGAGATGCACATTTGTTCGGTAACCTCGAAAAGTGCATTTTTTGCATGGATCGAGTCTCTTTTCTTGGCTATGTTGTTACTCCACAGGGAATAGAAGTGGATGAGCAAGGTACTGGCCCAAAACCTTGCAGCAGAGCACTAGTGTTTGAAATGGTTAGGAGCATCAAGGTTGTTTTTGGGAAACCGCCGAAGGGTAAAAAGAGGAAGAAAAGTGAGACACCGACTAGCATGTTATGGAAGAAGATGCCGATTTTCTTTAAATATTTGCCCTACTGGAAGGACTTAGACGTTCACCACGACATCAATGTCATGCACATTGAGAAGAATATGTGTGATAGTATCCTTGACCTCTTACTGGACATACAGGGCAAGACAAATGATGCAATCAAGTCATGTAAGGACTTGGTGCATTTTGGAATCAGGACAGAGCTACACCTTGAAGATAGACCAAATGGGGAACATTATCTTCCCCCAGCTAGCTACTCTCTGACACCAGAGGAGAAAAAAGCACTGTGCAAGTACTTACATGGGGTGAGAGTCCCGACTGGTTACTCATCCAACATCAAGAAACTAGTCTTGATAAAAGATTTGAAGCTAATCGGCATGAAGCCTCATGATTTTCATGTGATGATGACACAGATGCTCCCTATTACAATCAGGGGTATCAAACCAGGATACATGAAGGTGGTCATCACACGGTTGTGTCACTTCTTTAACGTAATTACTTAGAAGGTGATCGATGCTGAAAAACTAGATACTCTACATAGTTACTTGGTAGAGACTCTGTGCCAACTTGAGATGTGCTTTCCTTCATCCTTTTTCGATGTCATGGTACACCTCTTAGTTCACATCGTGAATGAGGTAATTGCACTGGGCCCTATATTCTTACATCAGATGTATGCGTTTGAGCGGTACATGGGCATTTTCAAGGGCTATGTACAGAATCGTGCTCACCCAAAGGGTTCCATGATCGAGGGCTATAGTACCGAGGAAGTCGTTGAGTGTTGCATCGATTACATAAAAGATGCTAAACCGATTGGTGTTCCTGTATCTCGACATGAGGGGAGGTTGTCTGGGAGAGGGACCAAATGAAAGAAAAGATTCGTCGATCATAATTACAAAGCAGTGGAAGAAGTACATTTCACCATCGTGCAACAGCTCCAGATAGTGGGGTCGTACGTCGAGCAACACTTGGATGAGCTTCAAACAGAAAATCAAGGCCGCTCACATCATTGGATTTTGAAATAGCACAAGCGTCACTTCGCTACATGGTTCAAGAACCAAAACCTTCCAGATGGTGAATTAGTAGATAAAAAAATATGAAAATGTTGGCTTGTGGCCCATCAAGTTTAGTAACTTCATGGCAAGCGTATGACATTAATGGGTACACGTTTTATACCAAAGCAAAGAACAAGAAGACACGGCCCAAAAAAGCAGCATTCAGATAGAAGCCTATGACACAGTAGAGAGAAAAAGATCACCTACTATGGGTTCATAAATGAAATCTAGGAACTCGACTATGGAGTGAATCTGCAGATCCCCGTCTTTTGGTGTAAATGAGTCAAACACCCAAATGGCGTGGCGGTGGACAAGTACGGGTTCACAACTGTCGACCTCAATATTGTACGCCACAAAGATGACCCGTGGGTACTCGCTGATCACATCACACAGGTTTTCTATACAATTGACCCCGCAAATGAAAAGAAGCACGTAGTTGTTGCTGGAAAATAAAGAATTGTCAGAGTTGAGAATGTGGAGGATGATGAAGAATATAATCAGTTGATGACGTGCCGCCTTTCAGAGATCCAGAAAAGATCAAACTTGTAAAAGCAACCCTCGATAGATCGGTGATGCCTTACATGCGTCTTGATGGTGTAGGGAAAACAGTTCAAGGCAAATAGTGCTATGTTATGTAAATTATTTTTTAATGTGACAGAACCTGAAATTTGTATAAATTTAGGATAAGCTTTAATTTGTATTGAGGACTTGTATGCATGATGTAAGAATATGCTTTAATTTATATCGAGGGCATGTAGAGTAATGATATGTTTTAATTTATATTTAGGGCATGTATTAACTAAGAAGATTAATATGTAAAAGAAGAATATTTCCCCGGCAATTAAAAAAATAATCAGTGCCGGTTCTAGGTAAAAATCAGTACTAATACGTTTCCACATGCATTGATCTAAGAAACCGCCTGTGAAAATGAATTATATTTATACCTATGTGAGGCCCTGAAAACCCTAGCCTAGACGAAATTTGCCCGCACCGTCAGGATACCCAAGTTAATCGCGCCCTCTCCTTCGTCCGCCATGCCCTCTCCCTTCGGCATTTGTTCCGCCGACGTCCGCCACCAAGCGCTCTCCCTCCCAGACAGGGAGGGCCACCTCGCGAAGCTGCCACCCCCGACAACGTGGGGCCACCCCGTGCCCCGTCCCCCCATGGAGGAGGACTACGCCGCGCCGCCGCCTCCCCTGACTCCAGAACCATCCTCCCCGGCCAACGCTCCTCCCGACACCAGCTGCCTCCTCCCCGGCCCGCGCTCCTCCCCGACTCCAGCCGCGCGCCTCCTCCCCGATGACGATCGTCGAAGCCATGGTGAGTAGCCATCCCCTTCCCAGCCGAGCCGTCATAGCCGGTGCTCCAGCCGAGCCATGTGATGCCCCTCCCTTCTTTTCTGTGTGATGCCGGCCATCGTGCTGCTGTGATGCTGGCCATTGTGCCGCTGTGATGCTGGCCATCGTGCCGCTGTGATGCTGTGATGCCGGTCATCGTGCCGCTGTGATGCTTGTTGATCGTGCCGCTATGATGCTTGTTGATTAGCCACATTCAAAGAAACATAACTCTATATGTTCTCTTATTATCAGCTTATTATTGGCCAAAATTAAGACTTCATCAAACCATGGAACACAGGATAATGTCCAGCTTGAAATGAAAGCACAAAGCCAAACAACCGGGAATCATGTTATTTTAAGAGGTATTGAACTACCTACCAAAAAGCCCCACATTTTTGGAGTGGTCTTTATCTAAATCAAGTGCAATGATGGAAGAAAATGATGCTATTTAAGTGAACCTTTTTTGTTTTTTATCCCTTAAAGCATTTTCCAGGAGTTCCTCCAGTTTCTCTAGTTCATTGGCATCTGACTCGTCAGCATTGTTTTGGCATTGTATTATCCGGGGCATTGAGTTTTGCTGGTGTTTTATGCTCAGAACACATTGCTCAGTTTGTTTCCTAGTCATAATGATATTGTTATATGAACTTTTTTTACCTGTTCTATGTGGTCTTTTTCGACTAGTGACATGTTATTGTTCCACATCTCAAATGATAATCTGTCTGTGCTCCCTGCTATTTTGCTATATTTTGCCATCCTTTACAATACTCTGGCTTTTTTGTAATTTTTCCCATGAACTGATGATTTCTTTCTGTATGTGCCTAATTCTCTGTGAAATCGTTTAGTTCATTGTCTAATTTGTATATCATTACGCATTTCAAATATTGTGCTATACTTTGATTATTGTTTTGACATTAAACATGGGTTAGTTCCATTTCCATCTGGTCAACTGCAGATGCTTTGCTTATGTGTACTAGGCTCTTTACTGACTACCTATTATTCATACCTAACTTTAGACCATGAAATTTCCTCATTGATTTGATTATCGAATGGATTAATTTCTATTCTTTGCCTCCTTCACAAATTTGGAAGTTCTCTAAATATTGGCTCATTTTTCCTACCTATGTAAAAAGCCATGTGTTATGAACTTAAGATTGTGCACCACATGGTGTATCTACCTTCCTGTTTTAGTATGAGTTTGTTGTTTCATACAATTGGTGGTTGGACTTTTCGTTAAAAAATAATCTATATATAAACTCTCATTTTCTTTTTTGGAACCGACAGCATAGAAGAGAAAAAAATCTTCATAAATTAAAGGAAGGAAAGGGTAATCTGTAATCCACTTATCTTCTAATTTCCATCATCCTTAAAATGACCTATATATACTCCTATTGAAGGTTTTGAGAGTTGAGTTCAATATTTTGAAACTTTTGGCTAGTTGGAAACTGACTCTACCAATTCAAAAGATAAAATTCCGAAGGTTGAGAGTTGATCTTTATTGCATCTTGCTTCACAATGGCATAGTGGAACGAGAAATTTCATTGATGAATCATTGCATACTTGTCAGTTTTTTCTAGGCAACAATAATCCAGCGGTCGATTAAGTACCATGGGGCAGAAGAGGATAGTTACCCCTAAGAAATCAGAAAGAAGCAGGAGGTCGGATAGGAGTTCAAGCCGGCTCGCAATAGAGGGCGCCCCGGTATAGAGGACGCTCACAATAGAGACCTTCCAGGCACAAAGGCCGCTCACGATAGAGGGTGCCCCGGTACAGAGGACGCTCGTAAAGAGGCCTTCCCGACACAGAGCTCGCTCCCAATAGAGGGTGCCCTGGCACAAGATAGGGCGGATGCAAGCAGGAGGTCGGATAGGAGCCCAAGCCTGCATCAGCCGTCCTCCTCCGATAGCAGCGAAAGCTTGGGCTCGTATCACAGCTCGAGCCCTCTTCCGTGCAAGCGGGAGAGATGATGTCAGGAAAGTGACAATGACTATGATCCCGCCGAAGAGGTATTTAGCTGATTTAATGCATTTTATACTTCTTAATTAAATGGAAGAATATTTTTTGTTTATGTCAACTCCTTTTTTCTCTCTAGATAGTGAGGGTGCAAAGATCTTTGCGTTGATCATCTGCGCCACAACCTTCCGCTCCCTTTGTGCTCAAAACTTCGGGTCCCTCTAGGGGTACTCTGAAATGAAGACAAGGAGAGCGAAGCAGAAACAAGTTGTCGTCTGGCACTTATACAATAACGCAAGTTGGTATTGAAGGGGAGCCTGTTGCACCTCATGAGGCATGCGCCAAATTCCGCAACAGTTACGGATTTCTTGTGAAGGAGTACGTCCCAATCACAATAACTGATTGGCGGTTGCTGCCGAATGAGACGAAGGAGTTCCTATAGGCACATTGCAGAGAACCATCCGATTCCCCTCGGGAACAGAGGAAGTCTCCAAATAAAATGCATTGAAAACTATGGGAAAGAGCTTCTGGGGCTGAAAGAGTGATCTGAATAAGAACTTCGTGAAGAAGAACTTGGTACCCTTTAATAAATACGGAAAGATTACGCTAGACCAACGGACAGAGTTTGTTAGGCAGAAGACCACACCTGAGGCATCAAACTGGGTGAATCGTTCAAGCACCTTGCGAAGAAGAACAAGTACCACCATCACCTGGGCTCATCTGGGTACACCCCCAAAATTTTTGAATGGAGGAGACAAGAAGAAGAGGCTGCCCGGGCTGGGAAACCCAACCCTTTGAAAAATTATGATGAGCGAAGCAGGAACTGGGTCTACGCTCGGTCAAAACGAATCGAGTCTGAGGACTTAGCCTTCAAAAGCCCTGAGACTATGGAAGTGACCCAGACCATTCAAGGGATTACTAACGAATGGTCTCTAGATCCCAACAGGGAGAATGATCTGCTTACTAAAGCCCTAGGGAACAAGGAACACCCGGGTTGCACTCAAGGCATCGGATAAAAAGTGGGCTGGAAACATGGGTTTCCAGACGCCGAGGACCAGTATAAGACCCATAATAGATATAAGAAGACCCTGGCGGAAGAGATACAAGAACAGGTTAAGGTTCAGATCATGAAAATGTGGAATAAAAAGGAGAAGGAAAGGGCGACATTAGTGATGATAGAGCAACCAACTAGCCCAGGCTTTCGGAGCAGCGTCGGATCCACGTAGGTCGATAACCAGAGATATCCTATGGATGATATCATAGAGGCTAGCCCTTGCATGCTACATGTTCCAGTCAACAAGGGAGACTTCACTATCGAGGCTGCCACGGGCCAGGCCATTCCAGGCCGTGTGTTTCACACTCAAGACATTCCGGCCGGTTACGTCAAGGTACAAGTGGACTCGGTACAACCATTTTTCATGAAGTACAAGCAAGACATCAGCACACCTAAGAGTATCGAGATTCTTAATGAGGTTGTTGGCAACTTTATTCTGTGGCCCAAATGGGACATCATCTTTAGTCGTCAGAAGTCACAATCGCCAGCGTCACGGCCGTCCCCGCGCCCAGCATCTCTGCCTCAGGCACCTCCGCCCCAGAGCCAAGCCTCTCCACCTCAGGCACCTCCACCCGAGAGCAAAGCCTCTCCACCTCAGGCACCTTCTCCCCCGCACCCATTATCTCCGCCTCAGGCATTTTCGCATTGTGCTTCACCGTCAGCGACTCCGGCACCTCTGCCTCCAGCGTCTGCGCCTTCGGATCCTTCACCTGAGCATCAGAGACTCCCTATCTTGGTTACCCCATATGAAAAGACTCTAACATCTCCGGTGAAGAGGTGGCTTCTTCCCTCCAAAGCAAAGGCATCATCTGCTCCGGAATCTCCAGTGAAGGGCAATCTCGCGAAAGAGATCGGCAAAACATTAAGTACTTGTCAGTTGGATTTCTTGCCTACACTGGATGTTCCTGAGAAATATGAGAATGGCAAGACATTTATGCCATTGTTTCAACTCCAAGAAGGTCCATGGGAGATGAGGAGATTCCACGAATGGTACATGAGGGCATGTCGCGCAGGGTTCTCCATAATCACTGCTTCTGTCCCCGCTAACGTTTTTCTAAGCGGAGACTCCTATCTCATGGTGGATTTTAAGGGCATGCATGCTTTGTTCCGCCTCGAGAAACTATACATCAATCTCATAAGCGTGTGGTGCTTGTAAGTGTATACAATCTATCCCTATGTTCATATATCTACCAATATATGCTATGGAAGCTAATGAAGAGTGACTTATTCTATAGAATGCAATTTAACGATGCGAAAAAGTTGAATGCACTGATCGGATTCATTGATCTGCAACGAATTTCTTAACCCAACTTGGTCATGAAGTTGAGGACAGATGACCCCCGGATTAAGGGGAAGAGTAACAAGGAGAAAGCAAAGGTCATAAGAGAAATGACCAAATCACGCAGGCTTGACATGTCAACCTTCGTAGAAAGAGCTATGCTAGAAATGCAAGACAAGGACTACATCATGACTCCTTACAACTTTAAGTAAGTGTGATATGTCCAGAACCTAACATAAGTATTCAATTTAATTGGTCGATCAAGAACCTAACATAAAGATTCATGTAGCGATCACTTTATTTGTATAATGCTGATGCCGAAGTCGAGCAGACTCGTGGTCCTTGACTCAACCAATCTCACCCAAAAATCGTACAAAGATCTCATCAATGTTATACAGAGGTAAAGAAAATCTCATACATAAAATTCTTATAAATCATTTATAAATTGATAATTACTTATTGGCATTCAAATAGGGCCTACAAGTGGCACGTAACGCAAGGTGGGATACACGATGTGGCCAAGCCGGATGCGATGGCGGTTCGTACACATTTTCTGGTAATTACACACCTCTAATGCTTGCATCTCACTATTTATGACAAAGAGTTTTATTGAACTAACAAATACGTTGCATTTTTTTTAAGTGTCACAAGCAAGGTTTCGATACTGTTCTTTGTGGATATTATGTTTACTAGTTTCTTAGGGTAAACGGGAGGTACACAATGAACCCTGAGGATGTAAGTCATCATTCCACTTGCACATTCTTATTTGATTCTGTTTTCGTTGTTAGTAGTGTTTTAACTCTTTAAGTTGTGTTTTCATTTCAGGCACGGATGATCGAACCTACCCACACCTCTCTCAAAGACGAAGATATCCAAAACGTCCAACGTGATATGTGCCGGTTCATCATGCACGAAGTCATCCACAAGAGTGGCAGTGTCTTCGATCTTAGAGGTGAATTGGCTAGCCATCCGAGGTTTTGTGAGTAGGAGATGAAATAATAGTTGTGTTGAATATTTAGCTTGTGATGTAAAAATATTGTACTTGTGAATAATTTTGTATTTATGTTAAATATTAGACTTGTATTGATTCAAATGCTGTTGAAATCTGTCTTGAAAATGTGTTGAAATCTGGAGAGAATAAAATATATGCTTTTTATTATTTTTTTAATGAAATACATACCATAGGCGGGTCCTTATGCCACCCGCCTATGGAAATCTACTTATCTACAGGAGGTTGCAAAAGAGACTGCCTATGAAAATTTATTATCACAGGCGGTTCACTTAAGAAACCACCTATGATAATCGATTTACACAGGCGGTTACTTAAGAGAACCACCTATGATAATCGATTTACACAGACGTTTACTTAAGAGAACCGCATATGATAATAGGTTTTCACAGGCGGCCTCTTTTGCGCCTGTGGAAATCGTCCATTTCCACAAGCCTTCGATCGCTGGCGGGTTGGCTAAACAACTGTGTAAATGGGTTATGACCCGCCTCTAAAAGTAGTTTTTGTAGTAGTGCTAGTCGAGTTGACCATCTACTCGGGTTTGATCACTAATCGTTCTGACCACCCACTCAGGGTCCCGACCAGCCACTCCGACCACCTGCTTGGGGTCCGACCATTCACTCTGACCACCAACTCGGGGTCCCAACCAGTCATTCCAACCACCCCCTCGGGGTCTGACCAGGCACTCTGACCACCCACTCGGGGTCCCGACCAGTCACTCCGACCACCTAGTCGGAATCGCCCACCTTCTCAGATCCGACCACCATAGCCGAAACAGAGGTAACCAAAGTTCAGAGAGAGAAAGAGTATCTTTTTATTACCTTTGTACCCCTGCTCTTCGGAAAAAGTTTGTGACCCACGTACCTCACTGGTCTTAGAAAAGGCAGCAAAAGAGTTTTTGAGTTTGTGTCACATTCGAAAAAAAAAGCAAGAAGCAAAGAGTGAAAAAAAAGAAGCAACGAGTACAAAGAGAGAGAGAATTAAAAAAAGGAGAATCAGTTTGCATTGCGAATTTATTCCGTTGTGCTTGTGTCTGTTATAGTTTTTGACTTACTTGAGCTAGTTTTAGGAACGTGTTCGGGCCAGCAACTATGATGAGTAATGTGTACTTTTATTCAGCTTTGCTAATCTGATTTCAATTATTGCCATTCCTTGCTATTAAATATTGCTTATCCAAGCTGCACATTCTCTCAACCAGAACAGTTTCTCCCCTTACAACTACCTCACTCGCACCCGATAAAGTATCACGAACCAGCCACCGGTTATGCCAACTACGGTGATTGGTAAGAACACTTGCAAGAAACGTGGTAAGACGCTTGAGAGTGTGTGACTCTACCTACACCACTTACTAGTTGATCAGGATAATTTATCTCTCGTTGTTTTCTATCTTCGACTAACCATAGTAGGAGAAGCATCAGATGTACAATAGTGTGTTTTGAGGGAAAAACTCACAATGGTGTTGAATGATCATCGACAAGCAATCAATGACAACATCGATAAGAAGCTTGCGGAGACAAACACTACATTGCAACGACTTAATGATAGTATTGTCATGCTCAATACACGCTTTGATCGAGTGATTAATCAGCCACCAAAACATGGGCGTGTGGATCCTCATGGCACAGCCCATGAGTAAGAGGAGTCCGTCGTAGATGATGAAATTTTAAGGGAAGAACAAGACGTCTTTGACGCACGACAACGGGACCGATTAAACTTCAACCGTCAAGGTATGAGAGGTAATAATTTTCAGCAACATAACCTACGTGTTAATGATGATCCATTTGCTAAGGTTAAGTTTACCATACCATCTTTTGTGGGTGCTTATGATGCTGAAAAGTATTTAGATTGGGAGATGACAGTTGAATAAAAGTTTAATGCTCATTTAGTTCCTAAAGTGCATAGAGTAAGGCAAGCCACTAGTGAATCTAAAGAATTTGCAATTATCTGGTGGAATAGAGTATGCATCGATGGATTAGCGCCTACCACAAGTAATGCTTTAAAGGTTGCTATGCATAACAGATTTGTTCCACCCTCTTTTAAACGTGATTTGCATAAGAAATTACAGCGCTTAAACCAAGGTGATAGATCCGTAGAAGAATATTATCACGAGCTACAAATTAGTATGTTATGTTGTGATGTTATTGAGGATGAAGAGATTGTAACGGCACGCTTTTATAGAGGGTTAAGACGTGAAATTCAGGACATAGTTGATTACAAAGAATACAATAGTGTTCCTAGATTATTTCAACTTGTATGTCTGGCAGAAAAAGAATTGCAGGGATGACAACAGAGGCTAAGGAGCAATTTTAGAAGCACGACCACTTCAAAATCGACACCGACAAGTCAAAATAGCCCCATGTTCAGCTACACGGTCTGTTGCCCCCTTCTTGAGTAGGGTGCGTTCAGCAGTACCTTCGACACCGTCATACGCTCCCGAGGTAAGAAAATCTGTAAGTGTGCATGGTCCAGCCAAGAGCTCTTCTTCGGTTGCTTCTACAGGCCGATCGACCGGGATTGTATGCCATCGATGCAATGGAATGGGTCACGTCACGAAGGATTGCCTAAGTCAGTGAGCGTACATTGTAACAGAAGATGGTGGATATGTAAGTCCTAGTGATGTTGAGGATGAATATGCTCTTGCAGCTAACTATGTTGGTGATGAGGATGGTCATGAGATGGATATCGAACATGAGGAAGTGTTCGATGCCACTGCCACGGAGGATTATCGGACCCTCATTGTGCAACGAGTGTTAATCACTCAAATGGAGCAAGTGGAACAACTACAACGCCACAATCTGTTTCAGATGTTCCTCATAGTAAATGATTATCATGTTTGAGTCATTGTTGATGGAGGAAGCTGCAACAACTTGGTAATTTCAGATATGATCATGAAGCTTGCTTTACTGACAAGAAACCATCCTCATCCTTATTATATTCAATGGTTCCACAACAATGGTAAGGTGAAGGTAATGCAAACAACTAGGGTGCATTTTTCTATTGGTTCATACCATAATTGCGCTGATTTCGATGTAATACCCATGCAAGCATGTTCACTTTTGTTAGAACGATCATGAGAGTTTGATACTGATGCAACACATTATGGTAGAAGTAATAAGTACACACTTATGCATAAAGGAAAGAAAATAACTTTTGTACCTTTAACCCTTACTGAAATTGTGAAATGTGAACAAGATATAGTTAAAAATAAGATAAAAGAGTTTGAGAATGAATCTAAAAATCAACAAATAGCAAAAAAAGTTTTTCCACCCGAAAAGGAGAAGGCAACAACAACTTCTAAGTCCAATGGAATTAGACTAAAAGGGTGTGTTATGCTTGCTACTAAATCTGATCTTGTTGAAATTTATGATAATGAGCTGCCATGCTATGCTTTGATATGCAAAGATGCTTTAGTTTCACTTGAGAATATATCTAGCTCTTTGTCTCTTGCTGTTGCTAACTATTTTCAGGAGTTTGTAGATGTATTTCCAGTTGATGTACCCCCGGAATTACCACCTATTTGAGGGATTGAACATCAAATTGATTTGATTATAGGAGCAACTTTGCCAAACCATGCTACATATAGGACTAACTCGGAAGAGACTATGTAAATTCAGCGGCAAGTTCAAGACCTTTTGGATCGCGGGTATGTATGAGAAAGTCTTAGCCCTTGTGTTGATCCCGTTCTTTTAGTTCCTAAAAAAGATGGTAGTTGGCGTATGGGTGTTGATTGTAGAGCCATAAATAGTATTACTATAAGATATCGTCTCTCTATCCCTAGGTTAGATGATATGTTTGATGCGTTGAGTGGTTCTATAATTTTCATTAAAATTGACTTGCGAAGTGGATACCACCAGATTAGAATGAAATTTGGAGATAAATGGAAGTCTGTATTTAAAACTAAGTTTGGTTTGTATGAGTGGTTAGTAATGCTTTTTGAGTTAACTAATGCCTCAAGTACTTTTATGCGATTGATGAACGAAGTTTTACGTGCTTTTATTAAGAGATTTGTGGTGGTTTACTTTGATGACATCTTGATTTACAGCAAGTCATATGAACTACACTTTGATCACTTACGTGTTGTTTTTAACGTTTTGAGAGATGCACGTTTGTTTAGTAACCTCGAAAAGTGCATCTTTTGTACGGATCGAGTCTCTTTTCTTGGCTATGTTGTTATTCTACAGGGAATAGAGGTGGATGAAGCAAAAATCAAAGTCATAAAGAGCTGGCCATCTCTTGAGACTGTTACACAAGTGAGAAGTTTTCATGATCTTGTAGGTTTCTATCAGCGATTTATGCAGGATTTCAGCATCATTGCTACTCTATTAAATGAGTTGATAAAGAAAATAGTAGTTTTTAAATGGAGATCTGCACAAGAACAAACATTCAAGTTGTTGAAAGAGAAGCTTACCCATGCTCCATTGCTCCAACTCCTTGATTTTGGTAAGACCTTTGAACTGAAATGTGATGCTAGTAGGATTGGAATTAGATGTGTGCTAATTCAATAAGATAAACATGTTGCTTATTTCAGCGAGAAATTAAGTGGGCCAGGTCTGAATTATTCCACTTATGATAAAGAATTTTATGCTTTAGTTTGTATGCTTGAAACTTAGCAACATTATCTATGACTTAAAAAATTTGTTATACATTCTGATCATGAATCGCTGAAACATATTAGAAAATAAGCTAAACTGAATAAATGACATACTAAATGGATAGAATTTATTGAGTCTTTTCCATATTTATAAAACATAAGAAATGAAAGGACAATATGATTGCTGATGCACTTTCTAGGTATTATACCATGTTATCTCAACTTGATCATAAGATTTTTGGTTTAGAGACCATTAAGGACTTGTATGCTGCTGATTTAGACTTTAAAAAAGTGCTTGAACCTTGTAAAGAAGGAAAAATATAGAATAAATATGTGTTGAATGACAAATTGCTCTATCGTGCTAATAAGATATACATTCCAGCTAGCTCCGTTCGTCTTTTGTTGTTGCAGGAGGCGCATAGAGGAGGATTGATGACACATTTTGGAGCAAAGAAGACTGAAGATATGCTGACCGCTCATTTCTTTTAGCCAAAGATGAGATGTGACGTCGAGCGCTACATGTCACATTGCACCACTTGCAATAAAACTAAGTCTCGTTTAAATCTATATGGTCTTTACATGCATTTTCCTGTTCCTAGTGCATCTTAGGAGGATATTTTCATGGATTTTATTTTAGGATTGCCTAGGACAAACAGGGAGAGGGATAACATATTTGTAGTTGTGGATAGATTTTCTAAAATGACATATTTTATACCTTGTCATAAGAGCGATGATGCTACAAACATAGCTGATTTGTTTTTCAAGGAAATCGTTCGACTATATAGAGTGCATAATATTATTGTCTCAGATCATGATACAAAGTTTTTGAGTCACTTTTGGAGATCACTTTGGAATAAATTGGGAACGAAGCTGTTGTTTTCTACTACGTGTTATCCCCAAACTAATGGTCAAACAGAGGTTCTCAACTGTACATTATCGACCATATTACGGGCAGTTCTAAAGAAGAACTTGAGGATGTGGGAAGAGTGTTTACCACATATTGAATTTGCTTACAATAGGTCGGTACACTCCACCACCAAGGTAAGTCTGTTCCAGGTAGTGTATGGATTTAATCACCATGCTCCTATTAATTTACTATTTTTGTCTACTTTTGAAAGACTTACTTTAGATGCTAAGAAACATGTTGAATTTATTCTTAAGTTATATGAAACCACTGAAAAGAATGTAGAGAGCATGACTGAAATGTATAGGATTGCTGAAAGTAAAGATAGGAAGGAAATAAAATTTGAACCAGGTGATTTAATTTAGTTGTATTTGAGGAAGGATAGATTTCTAAAACTAAGAAAATCAAAATTGATGTCTAGAACTGATGGACTATTTAGGATAATTGAGAAAATCAATGACAATGCATACACATTAGACCTAACTGTAGATTTTATGGTTAGTCCCACATTTAACATTTCAGATCTGAAGTCCTACTTGGGAGAAGAAGAAGGAGAGCTTGAGTCGAGGATGACTCCAATTTAAGAGGGGGAGAATGATGAGCTCATAGCTCCTTCGGATACGATCAGTACTGCTAATAATCCTCAAATTATATAATATCCAATTACAAGAGCATGTGCACGATAATTAGACTATCATGTGAACTTGTTTCTCGCTGTTCATGCTTCCTTTGATGGATTCCTACTAAATTCTTATAATATTGTATTACTTAGGAACATGGGAGAAGCATCACAATCTTACCCGAAAGTCACCCATCGAAGAAAAAGTCTACTCTTACTCGAGGCTGAGCTCTAGTCGTGTTTGTGGTCAAAGTCATGGTTGTAGTCGAGTCGCAGGATAACACATCAGTAAAACGGATATAACTCTCTCATACAAAGTCTGTTTTAGGCAATCTTGGATATTTTGGAAAGCTTACGATGAGCTATTTCCAATGGATATGAGCTCGACTAAATATTCTTTATAGTTTAGTCAGAGTCAAAGAAATAAGGTGTTGCGCCACCGTTTTGGACCTAGTTGGGTCTTGTAATCGTGTCGGGGTCGAAATCCAGGTTGTGTACGCCTCTTTCTATGGCTGCACAACCCTAAGTTGACCTCCTCACGTCATCCCTATATATACACAATAGCCGTCGTAGTTTATGCTCGAGTTTAACTTAGATTATTCTGTTTTAGACAGTTTCGTTGTTTATCGGTTTGTTGAACTTCAACTCGAGTGCTTCATTGGTAATTAGCAATATTCAGATTGCATCTACATGTTCTTGCTTGTGTTCTCGATTCGCTTGCAGGAAAAACCTTGTTGGCGAGGTCAAACACGTCTTGGCACAGTTGATAACACGGAGTAGTGGTGTAGTGGTTGCGAAGGTTCTCAATCTGTATTGATCGGAGCTTTTGGACCATTAACGTCAAAACTCCACTAATCAACTTATCATAATACCTTCGGAATATTGGACAAACGCACATCACCCTCCCCTTTAAACGTCATCGGTCCTTAAAAAATATAGGATTATTAGGACATAACTCGTTCAACTACTGTGGCACAGATGAATGTCGTAGGTTAATGGATATTTGTCTATGTAATTTACTCCATCCATTTGTTGATCAAAACTTACTAAGTTTGACTATTTTCAAATCAAAATACATCAAATAAAGTGGAAAGAGGGAGTATTTATTTTTCTGGGTCTCTATGTATGGGAATACATTTTTTCCATGTTTAATATAGTTGCAGCAAAAAGAAAAAAATGCTCTCGAGGGGAGTCGTCCCTCCTTTGGGTTCACACAAATGGGTGGACTGGGAGAACAGAGAAATATGCAGCCGCCGCTGACAAACTGGGCCCACCAGACTGGAAGGCTCGCACGCCGGAAACGCGGCAGATCGGATCGCAGGTCACCCACCCACGGCGGGCTCGGCAGATAGCTGCGCAGCGTCTGTCTGTGTGTCTCGTTTTATCCGCCTCGAATCCTCCTCCGACGATGGAGGCGACTGGAGGCGGCGGGAGGTTGTGCGTTGTGACGGGCGGGCGCGGCTTCGCGGCGAGGCACCTGGTGACGATGCTGCTCCGCTCCGGCGAGTGGCGGGTGCGCGTGGCCGACCTGCCCCCCGCCATCACACTCGACCGCGAGGAGGAGGAGGGGATCCTCGGCGCCGCGCTCCGCGAAGGACAGGCCGCCTACGCCTCCGCCGACCTCCGCGACAAGGCCCAGGTCGCCAGAGGTGTGTGGTGTCTCCCGTTTCCCTTCCCAGATCGTTAGGTGGGGTAGGATTAGAGGCGATGCGGTTGCGGTGCTCGACCTATCCGTCGTGTGGGTGTGGGATACGGAGATCCCTCCAATTCGAGAAGCGGATCGGTCGGTGTCAGATTATCAGGGTTGCTTTATAAATTGAATGAACTAGTGGCGGGCAACATGATTTAGTTTGCAATGGCGTTGTTTGCCTCATGCCATCTTCGTTTAGTTTGATACTTCCGTATTCTTTGACTAATCTTTGATAAACACCTATGTACATCGTTACATTGATAGATGTAGTGTTGATCCCACTGTTGCCAAACACTTTTAGCTTCACCTTGTGTATGTCGCTGGATGTGTGGTCTGTTTAGTTGTATGATGGCTTAGTGCTTGGTTTAGTATCGGATAATTCTCCACCCTTTGATAATGTGGAACTTATGAGTTGTTCCCGGGGTCACCTGTGTGATACTGTGATATGGATTTAAGTTGTGGTACAAACTAGGAATCTATTTCTGACATTTGGGCCACGAACTTGATGTTTTCTAGTTTTGTGAATCCTGGTTAGCCTAAAGGATATAATTGGACGGATATGCTGATGTGGGAAGGGCATTGAATTGTTTCCTTTTTTTTCTGTTCCACAAATGGAACATCTCATACTGCTAGTGAGGGGAATTTTTGCACTGGCTCAGTATGATATTGAAGTATGCAAACAAGAACCAGTTAATTAATGTTGTAAGTGTAAATTTATCATGTTACTGCTTTATTGCCTACACTTTTAAAAAGTTCACATGTGATGCTGAGCATCCCATGGATAAAATTTAATATGCGCTGGATGTCCCTTCATTTTTGTCAATTGTTTAACTTTCAGATGGCTCCCTGTTAGTTGTGGTTGTCTGGGTACTTCTTGCATGATTATGAAACCACACGATGCCATCCTGATGCTTCTCTGCTTTAACTATAAGTTGATTCTTGTATGGAAAAGTTTGATCCCATTAATGAATTCGATTAATTAGTGTGTACAGCCTTTGTTTTTATGTCTATTGCATGTGTTCTTTGTCTGCAGCTTTTGAGGGGGCAGAAGTAGTTTTCCATATGGCTGCTCCAGATTCATCCATCAACAACTTCCAGCTTCATTATTCAGTCAATGTTGAGGGTTAGTACTGCTAACTAGTGTGCCAGCCAGCTTTGGTTCCTACTTCCTAAGCATTCGTGTTCGAGAAAAAAAAAACTTCCTAAGTACTCACCACACTGACTTTTGTTTATGAGATGAGAACAAATTGATGCATGTTCTTGTTGTCGATATGTGTTAGTAACAATGGAAGATTTGTCAAATTATTTTTATTATTTTGGTTGCTTACTATGGTAAACTTTGTTCATGTAATGATTTGTATTATACACTTCACAGGAACGAAGAATGTCATTGATGCTTGTATCCGTTGCAAGGTGAAGAGACTCATTTACACTAGTTCACCGAGTGTAGTGTTTGATGGAGTTCATGAAATTTTTAATGCTGATGAATCAATGCCTTACCCAGATAAGGTCTGTTTTCATTTGTATTACAGTCTTTTGGTTTGTCATTGGCTCACATTTATTGCCATCTTTCCTGACACGATGTTTTCTTACTCCAGTTTAATGATTCATATTCAGAAACGAAGGCAGATGCGGAAAAACTGGTTATCAGGGCTAATAATAGGGAAGGGCTTCTTACTTGTTGTATACGCCCAAGCAGCATTTTTGGCCCTGGTGATAAGCTACTGGTTCCTTCTTTGGTTGCTGCTGCAAGGGCAGGAAAGTCCAAAGTAAGAATACATGTCTGTGCACTTCAGTATGCTAAGTTTAGAATTCATGAGTTTAATCTCCATGTTGATGATCACTTGTTGATATTGACAACTCCCATATGATAGATTTGTTATGAATAGCACTTGATTGTATTGAATAGCCCCTTGGACAATATATAGAGTACATGAGTGCAATCTAGGAATAGGAAAAGGACTCTAATACTGTATAGGAAAAGGATTCCTTAACAAGTCAGAATGCCATTTGTGTTAATTAGTCGCAGAAACCATGAGAAAATAACTTTATGGATGGTGAATTACTTTTTTTACCCTTATTTATATTTCAGAGAAGCTTCATGCGGAACTTTTTATTTTTAATACTTCCTAGAAAAACATGATCTGCTTGTACTTTCCTATGCAGTACATTATTGGTGATGGGAGCAACTACTATGATTTCACCTATGTGGAAAATGTGGCATATGGCCATGTGTGTGCAGAGAAAACTCTATCATCTGAAGATGGTGCAAAGATTGCCGCTGGAAAAGTAAGGATATTTCTTAACATCTCAGCTACTGGGAAACTAAGGATCTTGCTTAACATCTTACTTTTAAGATTCATTGATACTATTTTGTGTTTCTTTTCCAGACCTATTTCATAACAAATATGGAGCCTATAAAATTCTGGGAGTTCATGTCATTGATTCTAGAAGGTCTTGGATATGAAAGGTATTCATGTTTCCAATACAAACTGCCTTCCATTTTGTTAAATTTACATTACGTGAATTGTGAAACATTGTGGAATGTTCAGTGACTGTTCTTCAGCAGACTATATCTTAATATTTTAGGTTGTCACTTCTCATTGGCCCCATGTAGAATGTTCATTTAGTACTTGCCAAATATGTGATAAATGACTTCTCGCATAACTAGAAAGCTCATCCAATCATATCTTTACCTCAAAGGTTCAAACCATGGTGTTTGATAATATTTCTCCCCACTAAATGTATCCTGCTTCATGTTCATTGGATGACTCCTGTAGGTTTAGAAATGATTATGTAGTAATCTCTATTTGAATTTCATATTAAGCTCTTGGCTGCTAACTTATGAGCGTGTCAAGTCGAGATGATTTCCGTCACTTTCGTCCTTAGTTTAATATCGAGTGTTATCTTTTGAATTCAGAGAATTTATCTGTTAAGAGATACTGAGAGAAATCATTTCAGCTGTTCTCTGACATCTCCTGAATATTTGTGCTACCGAAGTCAGCTTAGCTGTTATCTCAGATGTTTACTTGATGGACTTACCTTTACTGCGCCCTTCCATGTTACATATATGGTACAATCTATGAAAAAGTTTGAGGATGAGGAGTGAGGAGTCAAGGTTCTGTTTTATGTCTATTTGAGCAGGTCAGTAACCAACATACTAATGTGCTAGAACTTGGTTGCAGGCCTTCGATAAAAATACCTGTCTCTGTTATGATGCCGGTGGCTCATGTCGTAGAATGGACTTATAAGAAATTTGCTCAGTATGGAATGAAAGTTCCTCAGCTGACACCTTCAAGGATCAGGCTGCTCTCATGTAACAGGACATTCAGGTGCTCAAGAGCAAAAGATCAGCTTGGTTATGAACCCATTGTGTCACTTAAGGTATTTATCTATATCCTTTAGTGTCATTGTGCTGCCTACTTCCACAATAAGTAATTGATCACCTATTTTAAAATTCAGGATGGACTGAAGAGAACAATAGAGTCATATCCCCATCTACAAGCTCGGAACCAAAGGAGTATATCGAAGGCTTCAATTTTCCTTGGGAACGGAAATCGTATGAATTTCTCTTTTTCTATCTCATCAATTCGTCCACTGTTGAAATGCTTATCAATTCATCTATTTATATGCAGTTGCAAAAACAGTACTTTGGGAAGATAAGAAGCAAACGGTGACAGTGCTACTACTATTGGCCATCATCTACTACCACTTATTTACATGTGGTTACACCTTCATCACTGCAATGGCCAAGCTTTTCTCATTGACTGCACTGTTCTTATTCATTCATGGCATGATACCGGCGAATGTGTACGGTCGTCTATTATCCTCTCTTTTGTTGAATGTATCTGCTATCAGATGGCTGACCACCATTTTGGTCTTATGTTCATCGAGCATTTCGTTGAGGATTCTAATCTACTAGATCATGATTTTTGGATAATACTTTTCCAGCTTCGGCCACAAGGTTGAGAAACTTGAGGCCTCAAATTTTCACATCACACAGGTGGAGGCCCATAATATTGCTCATTCCATCAGCTCGTGGTGGAACTCTTTAGGTGGCATGCTACGATCTCTTTGCAGAGGAAATGATTGGCCACTGTTTTTCAAGGCATGCCTAGCCCTGCTTCTGTGTGATACGTAGAGTTTTTTTTATTACATGCTTTATGGTTCACGTTCTAAATGCTTTGATGCATATTGATTCTTGTCATAGTTTTATTTGTTAAAATGTCATTGACATTCCTTCGCTTCTGCCAGGTGGTATTCTTCCTACTGGTTGCCAGCATCCTTAGTTCTATGTCTTCACAGGCTGCATTTAAAATAGGTAACGGAAAAATGTCACGCTTCCCTTAAATCCTACCATACAAGCGACATGAACACATGACTGATGGTGTGAGAAATTTCCCATGTCAACAATAGGTATTGCTCTGATTTTCATAGGCTTTAAAGCATATGAGAAATGGGAAGACACCATCGACAGCCTGGTGGGTGACGCTTGCTCAATTGTTCTGCACTTTGGTTCTACCACGAAATCATCTAGCCAGAAACAAATGTAGATTTAGAGCTTGCAGACAACCAATTGCTTCATTTAGTGATAGTGTCTTCAGTTTCAGCTATTTCTGGTTTTCCTTCACCTGAACGTTCTCTGTATTATTTTATTGATGTAGAATTGGCTAAATGCTCATATGGAAGTTTTTAGACTTTTTCCAGCGGGCAGTTGATGTACTGTATGAAATTTGTACAATTTCGCTGTTTTTTGAGAGGTTCTTTTCCCTTTACATTGTTTGGCAGATGAATGTGTATCGCTATAGGTTGGACGGGTGGGTGCATACTGCAATGAGTTTGGTGACAGACTAGGTTTTTATTCTGCTAAAACTTACACCATGCTGAATTAGACCATCCTTAATCGATTCTCGTGATGAAAGGGGTTTTTATTCCTTTCGACGTTTTAATAGTTTTCTTTTACGGTTTTCGTTACGAAAAGATATTTAAGGTTATTTTTTTTAGGATAAGATTCTAATTTCTTCGAAGAGAAGTTGTTAGAGTTGAAAGAAAATAAAGGAAATAGGAATAGAGAGAGAAATCAGAAAAAGAACGAAATAAAAAAAATATAGTTGGATGGTCTTACTCATTTCTTTTATGGTTGGCTGTCTGGGTTACAGCAGTGCGGCATGAATGTCCGTGTGATTGTGATCCGTGCTCCAATCGCGAACGGGCAAATGCTGCTCGGGAGCGTGCGAGTTCAGATCCTAATGTTTGCTCAACCGATGCTGGCAGACCGATGACAACGTAATATGCAAGTCTTATACAGAATACTTGCAGTGAATTTTACGAAAGAAATGAAAGAAGGTAAGTGTGGTCCGATTCAAATTCAGAGCGTTAGTAAATGGTTAACCAGTTCTTGAGCTTGTCTCCAATACTCGACAGCTTAATCGAACAAAGCTTTTGCAAGATCCGAATCACCCTGTAGACTGGCATGTAGCAGAACATGGGAGTGTCACTTAGAATCGTTGATCTGGTCTTGTTGGTAGAGAATTTCTTTTCTTTTCTTTCTTTTTTGATTTTTGAAAAAAAAAACGGTGAAGCATGGAACGACCTCCGCCGATTTCGTCTTACACGTCGAGCAAGCGCTCAGAAAGCCACGTGTTCCCGCGGTACGTGGCATGCCTGGGAGCGGCTCAGCGGCAGACGGACCACCTCTGCCGTCCGTTGGCCAGCGTGCGGCGGAAGATCCTGCTGCCCTCCCCTCCCCTCACCAGTTGACATCCCACGCTCGCCGCCGAACACCTCGCGTGTCGCCCCCAATGGCCTCCTCCCTCGCCGCTCGCCGCCTCCTTGCCCGCGCCGCCGCCGCGCGCCGCGCCCTACCCTTCGCCTCCCCGCAACCCCCTGTCCCCGCGGTGACTGCCCGCCGTTTCTCCGCGGGCGCCTCGCCCCCACCGCCACCGCCGCCGAAGCCCGTCGCCGAGCCACCCAAGTCGGAGGGCGAGGGTGCCTCCTCTACCACTGGTGCAAGAGGGGACCATCGCTCTTCTCCGGGAGCCGCGGCGGGGGCGCGCCGCCAGGGGGGTGCCGGCTACGAGGAGGAGCAGGAGAAGGTCCTCCGCGCGTCGCTACTCCACGTGGTTGCGTTTCGAATCCCCTCCTCCAAACCTGCTTCCATTTTTCTGTGCGTTCTATTATCAAAATTTTTATTTGGGAGGTCTTTTGTTTTTCCTGTAGCCGCGGATGGGGTGGAGCGAGTCTGCCATGATCGCGGGGGCGAGGGACGTCGGCGTCTCGCCGGCCATCGTCGGCGCGTTCCCAAGGAAGGAGGCTGCCCTCGTTGAGGTAGCATTACTTTAAATCGACAGTCGTTGTGTTGTCAGATTCTTGTCTCACTTTCGATGGGGTGATCGCAGTGTTCGTCCCAAGAAAAGAATCTTTTAGAATGTTAGATTTTTTAGGAGAGACATAGTAAAATGGTGCATGGTTCACTAAAGGTAGGCCGCACATTGGTTGGGTTGGAAGCTGATGCGGCCATTATTGTTATTTGGAGGGGTGATTGTATTTGCACGCTCAAATGTATGGTCTGTTATTGTGCTGCCATTTTGTATGCCTGCACTGATAGGAATTGTACATTTACACACCCAAGATGTCGTTATACAGGAGTGTTTCAAAAAGTGGCGGCAGGGTAGCGCCTAGCGTGTAACACTGATTCACCGATAGGTGGGCTAGACGGTGATTAAATGCTAGGCAGGAGGGTGGCACCTAGGCGAGCTAGGAAGCCAACTTTTGAAACAGTGTCAGATCCGGAGTGTTTTAGTTCTAAAACAGGATATCGTGTCATTGTTGTTGTTTGGAATCTAGCGAAAGGGGCCTTACATTAACTAAGGCCCATCTGATACAGTTCTTTTGTACTTAAATTGGCCACACTTGGGGCTCAGTGTGTTCGGATTACATGTGTTATTAGAATTTAGTACAGATTGAGTTTCTTTACTTTGTTATTGTGTTGTCTAGTATCCCATGCTTACTTGAACATTTTCGTTTTATGTGATGAGCTCAATATTTTGAGTAGCGAATATTAGTCAACTGATTATGGAAGCATGAGTCATGGTCATTCTAGTTGGGGTGGTTTTGTTATTGTGCTCGAAGCATAGGTAGTAAGGCGTCGCCTAATGGTCGCCGATGGTCACTGCAGCCTTCAACTCACCTAATTGTCTTGTGACGTCCGCATTGTCAAGCATGGCGTCACCAAAGTGTCACCTTATCACGTCGCAACGCCGTATTGTGCAAGGCGGGCGCTGCGAGGTCAAAGGAGCGCACGTAGGGAAAAAACAGAGAGCGCGTGCTGAAAAAGAAAAAAGAGAGGCAGAGTGCGCGAGGGAACACCAGAAGACCAAATCACGCGCCGCCATCACTCTATAAGATCAAATCCGCCGTCACCATCTCCCACTGCCTCCACTGCTCCAGTCCAGCATGTCGCCGCCGTCGCCTCCCCAGTCCCCACCTCTGCTCCACGCTCCAGTCCAGCACACCTCCTGCCCTTCTCTGCCTTCCGCCGGTCCACCGCTGTCATCTCCTACCCTCCTATGCTCAGTCCACCGGTCCACTGTCTCCTCCCCAGTCCACTGACTACTCTTGTCGCACCCTCCTCTGCTCAGTCCGTGGCCTACCGGATCTGTGCTCTACTCCCCTACTTGCCTGCTTTTCCCTCGTGGACTCCTCCACAACTCCTCCATCTGTTGCAGCCGTCCTCTTTGACAATCGACCGGGGACTCCTCCGTAGACTGCAGCGGCGCAGCTCCTCTTCCACTGTTGACTGGTACTTGCTCCTCCATTCCTTCTGGTACTGCTTGTGTGCTTTGCTCTACTGCCTGTACTGCTTGCATGCTTCTGTTTGCCTACAGTTTTCTTGTACATTCATGTCATGTGAGTATGATGTCACCTTGCCTCACGCCATACTCGCCTAAAAGGTGTGAAGGTAGTCAGGCGCCTCGCCTCGCCTTACCACCATAATAACTATGGCTGGAAGGCTACACACTGTCATTTTGGATTTGATTCACAATGGCACTAGCTGGTTCTATTGTTATTCACGATTTCTCGTCGATATTAGTCATGTTTCATCCAAAACATTTCTAGGCGGATTTTTCCTGTATGCCTTATGTGAGCTGGGGCATTATCTTTGAGGATGTGTCAACCCACAGATAGGGCAATAGTCCTGACTAACTTTTATTTTTGTTGCATCTGGAATTGTGTATTTTCTGTACCCAGAATATCTCCATTTCATTTTTAATTTAAAATCTTAGTCCCAACAATCTAGCTGTTGGCTTTGTCCTTGATACCGTGAGGACGAGATGTCTGCTTATTATAGTGAATTCTGAAACTTCTGCAGTTCGCTTTTAGTATGATATTTGTGTACTAACAAAATGGCTGTTGGCTTTATCCATGATATCTGATATTGTAAGTTGGCGAGGTTACAATTGCTTGGTTTGTATGGAACTACAGAAGGATTCTTTTCATTGTACAGTTGGATTTGGCAAAACTCACTGATCTTCTGTTGAACAGCTGTATGGTTTCAAATTCGTTCATCTTTTAGGTCAGGATCTGGGAAATAACTTGTGGAGTTTAGCTGATGATTATTGAAAACCATCAGTTAGCAGTCATCTGAAAATACATGGCAATGCATACATGTGTGTGGATATGCCTCTAGTGGATTACTGAAGAGCATTGGGGCAACTACAAAATATAATCTAAGTGGAGGGAGGGAGACTCTCTTCGTAAACAGTTTTACTGGTGGGGCAGAAAAATGTTGAAACCAACTTAAGAAATGAGGTGTTAAGTGGACAGCAACACACTTACTCTTTTTTAGGAGCATTTGAAGGGAAACTAGAAAATAAAATTGAAGCCTGCATCTTTTAGAAAATCGGATGACACCTTGCGCAAATTTATGCTTCGACACCCTTCCTGCCTAACCATTGCAAACAGCTCAATTTTCACCTTCTAGGATGTGCCATCAGCTCCTCTTATATAATTGCCTCTGCCTCCAACTTGTTAAGGTCCTCTCTGTTGGAACTTCGATAACATTGAGCGAACTTGTGTCACTGGAATCCCTGGATACTACTACTGCCATAGGAACCCTGCTTGTTATCGTCCCTGCAACTTTAGACTTGCTTCAGAGCATACCCTTTTTTTTATTCCTGTTTTGATTCCGGTCAATCCATTTCAGCCACACAGTATTCACATGTGGTGTCAGCTATGGATTTCATACACAATATCCTGACTCTTTATTGGCAATAATGTTCATACTGGCGTGAGCTACTTTCTTGTGTTCAAGTTGTGTATAGATAACAAACACTGTGTAGTTTGTTCATTGACCTGAAAAGGGGCTGCAGGTGAAGACAAGTATCTTTAGGGTGTACCTTGGAAGAGAACAACAAAGGGGAAGAAATAGAGGCAAACAAACAGATGAGAGCCATAGAGTAGGAGGAATAAGAAAAGATAAAAGAGGAATGAAAAGACAAACATAAAATTGAATAGGGGGAAGTTCACATTTCAGCCTATTTGTGGATCACTAGTTTCCCATAAAGAAAGGGGGACTAATTGTTGATCCCTCTGATTGATCAATAAATTGGATGACAGATGTATCAGGGGATGGACTAATTACTACTACAAATACCTCTTCGTACAATATTACTGAAAACAAGTTTGTTGGTGAATTTGAAACTGTCCTATTTGTGATAGGTGAATGTGTAGAAACTCAACCTCCTCAACCCAGTCGATGAGTAAATCCTTGCTCTCTTTAGGTGACCCCTTTCTATAGCCTTGTGCAGAGTACATTTTTCGCAATCAAACTAGACTTCTTATTGTACTCCATTGAAATGCATAAATGGCATTGATATCGCTCGAGTAAAATATATTAGAAAAACCTTGGGATGTCTGAAGTGAAATGCGTGCTTCTCTACTAAAATGTGCCCATGCTGATTAGCTTTCATATTACTATGTAGTTTTTCATGGATAACTGCCTTCAACAACTGATGGATCACATTGATGCTGGAGAGGGAGAGCAGTTGAAGAACTTGATACTGAGTGAGAGGCTCTCGAAACTTGTCCGGATGAGGCTGGAAATGCAGGCACCATATATATCAAAGTGGCCTCAGGCACTGAGTATCCAGGTGCTCCATTGTCTTCTCCTTTTTGCTTATTTAAATCGCATATTTTTACATATCTAGCTATATTCTGTTTGACAGTCTCAACCAGCAAACGTCTCAACAAGCTTAAAGCAGCGAGCTATCCTGGTTGACGAGATTTGGCATGCTGCTGGAGATGCTGGATCTGATATTGATTGGTATGTGAAACGTACTGTTCTTGGTGGTATCTACTCAACATCGGAGGTGTATATGTTGACAGACAATTCTCCAGGTTTGCACTTTTCTTAAGCACTCTATAATACTTTCCGGTTCATGTTATAGTAGAAATTGTTGACCAACTTTACCAATGAAAACAATTGTCCAGGTTTTTAAAGCACTCAAGTTTAAAAGGTTATAGAACTCTCAAGCTGCGACTATCAGAGTCAAATTACTCTGATTTTGTTTTAAACAAAAAATATGATAAACCATCTGCATTCTTAAGCTCTATATTAGTTTCCGATTCATACTACTTCTGACTACAATTTGACAGGAAGCATTGAATTGAAAATGTTTCCATGGTAGGCTAAGTAAGCAAGCAACAAGTGGTTAAGAATGCAGATAACAGAAAGTATATTGTATGTTGACTACGTTGTACTTAAGTAATTAGCTTCCATTTACTGCTTTCTGAATTCCGAGTGCATTGATACTCTGGAAGTGTCCATGCTGTAGTAGTGTTTGGATAGTCGATTTGGGTCTAGACTTCTGTTACTGTTTCTCATTTACTTTGTTACTTAGCAGAGTTTCGTGATACATGGACATTTGTGAACCGCCGTATCAAGGATGCTCTTGATCTTCAGAAAACGTTTCAAGAGGTAGCATATTACATGCGCAAATTGCACTATTCAAACTGTGAACTCCCATCTCCTCTGTAGTGGTATTAACCTGCTGAATTGAAACAATTTCTCCACAGGCCGCATATCTAGCTGAAGCCGTGGGAGCAGGCATGGGTGGCTCCGTGCAGGGTGTCCTGAATAGAATTTTTCAGAAAGGACGGGCATGAACTAGTTCTTTGCAGGTTGCATTGGATACTTTTCATTCTCAATGGCTCCATCATCACTTTCTGTTTACCAGTTGTCAATTTGGCATGTTCGAGGCAAATAAAGGAAATTGTGTTCCTGGTTACGTTAGGATTTGGTGGCTATGTATATAACTGCTTTTTCAAATGAACGTTGTCAGATCGCTTAGTCCAATCCACATGCTTGCAGGGGCGTGAACTTATCTATTTGATCAGCTGAGTGAATAGTACCGCGTGATTCCAAAGCATACGTATTCTAACAACCTGGTTAAAAATTATACTTTGATTATGTGTGATCCGAGTTTGCTACTGGCATTTTCTTGTATAGTACGATTTCCGTCAATAAAGAAAAACTAAAAGATCACAACTCCTTAATGGGAGACATAATGCCAGTATATTATTGGAGTGATTACTAATAATTTGCATCGCGTGTTTCAGTCAACACTCAACAATCATCATTCTACTCCTCATTCCTTGCATATTACTCCGACCAAATTACAATTGCCTCACCTTCGTCCCTGGCGTTAGGGCTTCAGCTTCGTCCATAACGCTAGGGCTTGGGTGAACACCGTTCCCTGAACTCACGCCAAACCTTGACATTGTCTCGTGCCACTGGTGATCGTCGCCAAAGTTGACATTCGGAGCATGAATACCAACGGGATATATATGATATGATGGGAAGGCTTTTCTCTTTCTCCTCTGCGAGAAATAACTAAATAACTGAATTTTTTTCTCTCGCTCCCTCTTCACCCTCTTCCCTGACTCCGACTAGACCGTATCCATCTTCTCATCTCTAGTGAGGTAAGGGTTCCGGGTTAGGGTTAGAGCCCAGGGTTCATCATGCCCCCTGGCTTAGAGGGAAGTGGGGCAGCGGTTAGACTTGCGGTGGACGATAGTTTTTCCCTGAAAACGTTTATCTAATGAATCAGAATCATTTTTAAAATCATTTGGCTAGTGACCAGATTATGATTCCTGAAATAGAGAATGATGATCCAATTGACGAATATACCCCTATCTGTATGTGCTGATTTTTTGCAAAATAAAATATGAAATTGTAATGCAATAATAACATCCATTAATTCGATCATAATAGATTAGAAACATCATCCAAGTATTCTGATATCCAAAATATTAATGCATGAGTTGGGCTATACGGTTGGAATTTTTGGTCCAGTGGCAAAACAAGTAATTACTTTGGAATGGTAGGGGAGATAGGAAAGGAGGAGTTGATTCTTGTGTGAAAACACTTTTATCCCGTTTCTCCCCGGTAGTGTAAAAACAAGAAACAATTTTACCGTTTGCCAGGGATTCTCATGTTTTAGGATAGAAACACCCTCAAGAATCCATGCCAAACACCGCCTTAGCATGTTAAAGCGATTATTTATTGTTGTATCAGTTTCGCTGCTATAATATAAGGGTTTTGGATGTAATTGGAATTCATTTTCGTTGGCTATTGGAACGCAGGATTTTCGTAAGAAACTGTTCAATTCCTTATTAGGCACCTGATGAATTCGTTAGGGCAGCTCCAACGTCAGCTAGCGAAACTGATACCACGTCCAATGTTCCATTTCCAGCTGGAGGATAAGATAGGGTGCAGTTATGTGTATAATCGGATCGAATGCAGATGGATATAGTTTAATCTAGTCGGAGTTAGAGTCGGACACGTATAATACCGGATAATTATTTCTTCATCCTGTATCCTATCATATATTTTTTTCTCGGAGTCGGAATCAGAACGGATAATACCGCAAGCATTCGGTTAGTCAGATAAAAGGAAAATTTTTCATTTCATTTGCATTCCCACACAACACATTAAAAAGTATATGAGTGTAGTTAAAATGAGCACAGAGAGAATAATAGGTGAGATAAAAAACAAGAGCATTCAGTATTATCTGTCTACGGATGTGTGATAATCTAACTATATATTATCATATTTTTAAGTAAAATTATAATAACATATAACATTCGGATACTTTAGACGAATATCAGTCATCTATATCCTATCATTTTTTTTCAAATTTAAAATAGAATATAGATAGTATCAAATAGTATCGAATAACTATTATTTCAAATAATATCAAATAGTATTATTACATCCCATATCTATCCTGTTTTCAACTCTAGTACAGTAATCGTAAAAGGGCAAGTAACATCGCTTGAGACGTCGATAGCCGGTACGCGATTCCCTACGCCCTCAACCCCATCACGTGACGTTTCTTGTGGTCGGAGCTGCACTACGAAGAGAATTGAAGGAGTAGTTGGGGCACGCGTTTGTTTGTTTGCTCGTTCGTTCGTTTATTTGCTTGCATGCAGCCAGGACTCGACTTTGACGTCGATCAACGTTGCGCGATTTTATCATGCGAGCTAGTAGTAATTCGTAAACTGTGCTATATTATCAACTAACTAATTATCAATCACTAGAACAAAATTGTTTGATTGATCAGTTCAAAACACTCCGTGCTTGGATTCGATAGATCTGAGCTAGCTATCAGGGATTTTCGCCTTTCTTTCACCAAGGCTTATATCTTGGCATTGACTTGACCTGCCCAAGCTTTTGTTAAGTCGTGGCAGACAAACTTTCACGTCAGCCGGCCCCAATTGCACGGTGATGACTAGGACCTTTGCATAGATGCAAACAGGGTTAAAAAATGCGACAGTAACCGCCCAAAAATCGCGGTTACCGACCTTCCCGCTGCGACTCGGTTTCAAAAATCGTCCGGTTACCGAATTTGAATTCAAAAAATTCAAACCGAATTTGAAAAAAATAAAAAAAATCCAAAAAAATCTGATAAAAAACTAGAGGTAATTTCAAGAGTATTTGTGAAAACGAAACTTGAAACAAATATCGTTTCGACATCCAAATTGATGGGCAAACTTCGGACATATTTGTAATGGGCTCGTTTCTGTTCTGAGCCGAATGAACAGTAGACTTTGGCCCATTTGCAGCCCACGGCGAATGGATAAGCTGACGTCGGTAACCGCATCCTGGAAGCATTTCACTTTCCCCACCGCGAATGCAGGAGCTCCTAGAGCGGCGCCGGTGACATCCCGATCAATTCCGTGGAAGGACTGCGCGATTCCGGTGGTCAAGCTTCGGTAACCGATAGTTTCAACTCGGTTACCGACCGAATTAATTCGGTAACCGACAGCTTCAACAGCTCGGCCGCGGAGTTTTGGTGCAAGGTTGGTAACCGTTTCTCCCCCGTCGGTAACCCTTAATTTGTACGCGATTTTTGCAGAGTAGAGGTCGGTAACCGCTGTAGTTAGCGCGATTTTAGCAATTTAACGGTCAGTATCGTGTTATTTTGACAATGCATTGCGTTATTAGTTCGGTTGTGAACTGTGTAGTAGTTTTTTCATGTAAAATGCATTGTTTGGTGATGAGTTCGGGTGAATCGTTGAGTTATAGACCTTATTACATTGAATTGTCCATGTACATGTGAATGATGGTAATATTTGTGCTACATAATCGGTTATGTAGGTGTATATGATGCTAATATGCGGTCAAATAAGTTTATTAGTTGGGTAAGCATTGATAATTTTTGTTCAATTGAGTTGGGTAACGATTTGAACACATGTGGGCATATGTATTAGTAGGCTAACCTTCGAGATTTCTTCTTCGTACAGAGAAATTGCAAACTAATCGATGACAGATAAAGACGTGGTGTGGCAGCATGGGGACAATTTGGCTTCGGAGGCAAGAATCAGCTAGAGTTCAAGTAGATTTGACAAGCGACAATGAGGACATGGAAGAAGAACAGGTGCAGCGTGCCATAGGTCAATCGAGGGATGAGGAAGAGTTTAGGAGGAGGGCAGGCGAGTCCTATGAGCATGGAGGTGGTAGTGGTACTGACAGAGGGGGCTCTGTGTTAAAGAAGATGCTTAGGAGAGCATCGTCAACAAAGGAGCCACCATCAAGTGTCCGTGATTACCATGTTGCTTTAGCAAAATCCCCTGTGCAACCGAGGATTGACACCGGGTCATGGAGTGCCAAGGGAAAGAAAGCAAAGGAAACTATTGGTGTGGCATGGTCTAAATTTTTTCACACTTCAGGCATTCCTGCCAGAAGGGCGGACGATGCATTCTTTATCGCTGCAGTTAAAGAAACACAAAAATAGGGTGAGTGATTTAGTTTGCAATGAATTTATTATTGTCATACTTCTTTCTTTTTGAGGTCTGATCATTTGTTATGTAACAGGCGAGGGTGTACCATCTCCAACAGGGCGGGATATAGATGGTAAGTATCTGGACAAGTAGTTCTGGATCGTATCCGTACCACTATCCTGCCCCCGATGCTCATAACGAGCCTCCTATTCAGTGGGTCTATGAGTGGCAAGATCCTGAGTTTTATGCCACTTTGCAAGGACAATGGTCAACCACTTCTGCATGGACAGGACAAACATGGGCTGAGTTTAAAGCAGAGTTACTATCGACACGACGGCTAATGCTAATGTCCACCGATGAGTACACTATGGCCGAATGTAATCGGCCCCGAAGCTGGTGGTTCTAAAGGTGATGCAAATTTACTTTCGAAGGTCATGATAATTCCATATATATTTGTAATTTCAGGCACTGCATATGTAATATATTCGAAACAATAATTATGTTCGTGCTTGAATTGCTATTTGTCAGAGGATTAACTCCTGCCGCAGGGATCCCGAGAGACCCCTTTTTAAAGATTCGGCCAGGGGGATGATCCTGAATAAGTTCATCGGAGAAATAAATGGAAGTGGAAATAAATGCAACGGCCGGTGGTGGGGGATGATCGACCTAGTGCAAAGGGAAGTAAATGCACCGGACTTTAGACAGGTTCGGGCCGCACGGGGGCGTAATACCCTACTCCTGTATGGATGCAATAACCTTCCCTGAGGGGGATCCCTCAGGGATATGTCTGGTTACAAGAATATATTGTCTAACTAAGAGCTTGAGGCTCCTTGTTCTAGCTCTGCTCAGGCTTGCTTGCAGTGTTCTTCGTCTAAGTGTGGCACGGTCGATTGCTTGGGCTTGTTCTCTCCTCCGATGTTTCAATGTTTCGATCGTTGTCTGATTTTTCGATGTCCGATGTTTCTCGCAATCTCTATTCGATGATCTCTTCTCTCTGTATGCCCATCCTTTTATGCACTCGCCGGCCACGACATACCCCGAACGGGAAGGAAGGGGCACAAGTTTCAAGATGCCACGACTGAGAAAGGCGTCATCATTTCCTCTAGGTGAAGTGACAGGGGTGGTGGAAAAACGCGGCGCGCGTCCGGTCACTCGTCACTGTGGATGCCCTGGCGACGGGCGCCATTGAGAGGGTCCACCGAGCAGCCACAGAGGCACCCGGCGCGCCCGCCCTGTCTTGCTCCTCTACCACGGCAGGGCGGCAGGCGGAACGTCTTGATCCTGGCAACGTTATCCCGAGATACACCGGATGATACGGGACGGGACCCGTGCAATTAATGGCCCCACGCCTCTCTGCCAAAGCATGGCAGGGACTGACATTGCGGTGGGAGTAGTTGGGGATGTCAGGATGTCAGGCCACACACGCCCATTAAATGCGGTCTCGGACCTCTGACTGGCTGACACCTCATCGGCGGGCCCCTCAGGGGCCCTTCTGGGTCGTCGGGGCACCGAGTGCTCGGGGGTACTGTTCACCGCCCTGAGCACTCTCTCCCGAGCACTCTCGCACGAACCTTCGGGGAACCGAGTGCTCGGAGGCTACCACGTGCAACCCCGAGCACTCTCTCCCGAGCACTTTTGCACTGACCCTCGGGGAACCGGGCACTCGGGGGCTGCCGCACGCAGCCCCCCGAGCGCTCTCTCCCGGAACTTAGCTCTTCTGATCATCGGGGGACTAGGGTGCTCGGGGGCGAGTGGGCACCTCCTCGAGCACTTTCTTCCCGGTACTTGGACTCTGCGGGTCATCGAGGAACTGGGGTGCTCGGGGACCAGAGGCTGTGGCCCCGAGCACCTTCTCCCGGAACTTAGGTTTCTGCGGGTCATCGGGGAACTGGGGTGCTCGGGGACCAGAGGCTGTGGCCCCGAGCACCTTCTCCCGGAACTTAGATTTTGCGGGTCATCGGGGAACTGGGGTGCTCGGGGACCAGAGGCTGTGGCCTCGAGCACCTTCTCCCGGAAGTTAGATTTTCCTCATCCCGCAGGAGGGACCTCGTGGGATGGTGACACGTGGCGGACGGCTGGCCTGGCCTCGGGACTCAGGGATCCCCGGTTCCTGATACACCGACAGTAGCCCCCGGGCTCATTGGCAAGTGATGGCACGGAGACTGCGGATGAGCCCTTCGTCGCGGATGAGGCCGAGGCTGGCGTGGACGCCACATGGCAGGCTTTCAAGAGGTTGCCATTTAGACCCGGGCCTCGGGTACGGCCCAGCGGGGAGACAAGAGGACGCGTGGCCACACAACTCCTGAAGGGCATGACAATGGTACGGGCGGCACGCGCGGCTGCCACGCAGATCGAGGAAAATACACCTGGCAGATCGAGGAAAATTCGTCTGGTAGTTGCGTCGACTGAGGAAGCCGTCCCGCCGAGTGAACCGTTGGCCGGTAACATTTGAACTCTGAAATATAAAAGGGGGGAGGGGATCGATTCGCCCCCCTCTTTACGCCTTCTTGCAATCTTGCTCTTGTCTCCTTCGTGCTCCGGAGCCCTTAGAAACCTTTCAGGCGATCGGAGCGCTTCTCCTCCTTTCTCTCCACCACCAGACAACCTCCGCTCCCGTCGAGATGCCGAGAGCCAGAGGAGGCCGTCGTGACAGGACTCCGGACGGCGTGCTGCCGGAGTCTCGTCTGAAGAATGAAGAGGCGGCGGCCAAAATCAGGAAGCTGCTGGTCCCCGAGGGGCAGGAGGGAGCCGTGGTGGTGACGCCGGCGAACTTCCCGCCGGCGACGACCATTCCCGGGCGGATCGTTTTGTTCACTTCTTTTGTGGCAGCGGGGTTGGTGCCGCCATTTTCAACCTTCTTCCTCCAAGTTCTCAACACATACGGCATCCAACTGGTGCACTTGAGCCCCAACTCCGTCGTGGTGCTGGCGGTCTTCGCGCACCTCTGCGAGATGTTCGTGGGGGTGGTGCCTTCGGCGACGCTTCTCTGGCATTTCTTCGTCTTGCGGCCGGCAGGGAAGAAGAGGGGGTACTCCACGGCGGACGTCGCCGGGTGCTGCAACCTTCGGCTACGAGACGGCTTGGGGGAGCAGTACATCCCCCAGGTGCTGCGCAGCAAGTGGGAGGAGTGGCGACGGGACTGGTTCTTCGTCGACGTCGATCCCCATGATCGTCTCGCTCTACCGGAAGCGGCGGCGGAGCCCCGGAGGTCGACGTGGGAGGTGCCGCCGCTGGAGGACGCGAGGTTGGAGCCGGTGTTCGAGCGCATCAGGCTCCTGCGCGACTCCGGGCTGACTTCGGTAATGGTGGTGGCGGACTTCTTGCGTCGCCGCCTGGCGCCCCTGCGGGAGCGGGCCCGGTCGTGCTGGCTCTACACCGGGCCAGAGGATATCACCCGGACCCAAATCAGCGCAAGCTGGGACCTGGGCCCAGTGGAGCTGAGGGGCATGACCCGAGTGGTGACCGGAGTAGAAGACATGAGCCGGGCGGAGCTCCCGTGGCCGAAGATGGCGCTCTGCGCCAACCCCGAGCGCGCGGCGATCATGGTGATGCTGCCAGAGTTTGATGCCCAGGGGCTCGTGGACCGTCCGAGGAGCCGGAGCCCCGAGGCCCCCGAGCTCCCTGGGTTGGATGAGTTGGCCAGCGAGGAGGTCACGAACAGCCCGGCGCGGGCTGGTGGCGGGGCTGCTGCGGGCAGCAGCCGCCGCGCCAGAGAAGAGGGCACCGCCGACAGCGTAGTAGCGGCAGCGCCGGGGGATCGGGGGAAGCGTCCCCGAGTCTACATCCCAGTGCCGGATTCCCCGCCATCGCCATCGGCAGCGGCGGCATTCCCGGTCCTGGAACCGCGCCTTGTGAGGATGGGGCCTGACCCGGCGCCTGGGAACTGCGCGGCGGCCCCACCGAGCCCCCGGCGGAAGAGGAGACGGGAGGATTCCGGGCCGGCACCGCCGGACCCGGACTTCAGGCTCCTGGCGACCAAATGGCAGTACCAGGGGACGACGACCGAGTAAGTTTCATTCTTCGCCCTTTCTTGGGCGCTCTTTGCCCGAACTAGGCTTCGATTTTAACCTTCGTCTATCTCCCGCAGGCCGCCCATGGGAGCCGCTGCGATCGAAGGAGCGCCGGCGCCGGCGCCAGAGCCAAGCCCACGGGACGAGCCGAGGCAGGTGGACGCAGCGATGGCGGGGGGTCCAGCGGACGCGGCGGCCGAGGGGAGGACGACGGAAGCGGCGGTCGAGGCGAGGACGGAGCCGTCGCCCGAACCTTCGGCGCCGGTGGAACCTTCCCCGGGCATGCAGAGCCTGGGGCGGATGGTGGTGGAAGCAGCGGCCTTGCCGGGGCCGGCGAATGCGGCGGCCGAGGCAGGAATGCAGCTGTCGCCCGAGCGCCCGGCGGCGGTCCAACCTACCTCGGGCGTGCTGAGCCCGGGGCGGATGATCGTGTGGCGTCCCTTGGGGACCTCGAACCCCCCGGAGGTGGATCGCGGGGAAACCGGTGCTCCACCGGCCCCTGGCCGGCCTGCCGACCCCTTTCTGGCCGCGATCGAGGGCGTCCAGGTGGCGGTCGGGCGGCTGGGCGCGGCGGTGGACGCGAAGGAGGGGCAGCTCAAAGCAGAGCGCGCCCGGCTGGTCTTGGAGAGGGCGCAGCTTGCGAGCGCCCAGGATGAGGCCCGCACGGTGGCTGCGTGGGAGCAGAAACTCCTGGAAGATACCCGCGCGGAGGTCACGCGGGAGCGGGAGATTTTGAAGGCCGCCCGCGCCGAAGCCGCGGGGGAGCGAGAAGACGCCGCCCGCCTGGTTGAGGCGTTGCGGCAGCAGGCTGCTGAGGCCCTTGCCATGGCGGGGCAGGCGCAGGAGAGGGAGGAGGCGGTCGCGGTCCACGAGAAGGCGGTGGAGGAGCTCCGGGCCGAGTTGACTCGCCGAGAGGGCGAGGCCGATCAGACGCGCGCCGGCCTCCAACGCTGGGAAGAAGACCTCCGGAAAATTGAAGAAGATATCCGCCGGTGGGAGGAGGACATCTCCCTCCGGGAGGTCGACAATGAGATCACGGCGGCGGATCTGGGCGCCCGGGAGGACTCGTTGGCCCACCAGGAGGACGTGCTGACCCACCGGGAGGGGGAGCTGACCCGTCGAGAGGGGGAGGCTGCCGTGGCAGCAGCGGCTGTCGCCACCAGGGAGGAGGAGAACGCTAAACACGAGGCGGAGCTGACCGCCCGTGAGCGTGCCTTGTCCGAACTGGTGGCGCAGACAAAGCAAGCCGCCGGCTCCGCAACCGACGGCGGTTCTTCTGGCGCGGCCAGGGGCTAGGGACTTGAGGTGCAGCTGCGGGCCGCAAAGGAGAAGCTCCAGACTGCCTTTGTCTCGCGGGTCAACTTGCAGCAAATGTTGGAGGACATACTCCAGCGGATGCGGCGGGCCGTGGAGAGGGCCGGCCTTGGGCGACTCGTCGCGGACGAGAAGAGTGATAGCCCCGCACGACAAGTCCTAGGGCTTCAACAAGTCTGCGAGCACCTCGAGGCACTGCCCTGGGCTGTCCAGGAACTCGTCACCCGGGAAGGACGCGGCTTGACCCACGCGGTGGCCGAGCACGTCCTGGCCTGCTACCGGAGCAGAGACCCGAACTTCCCGCTGGAGCCGGCGCGGGAAGGAGTGGTCAAAGCCGAGGGAGAGGCCGCCCGGGAAGCGGTTCGGAGCACCGCTGCCGAGGTGGCGGCCGGCTTCAGGCAGGAAGTGCCGCCGCCGCCAGCCCCCGGGGATGGCCTAGATGACTCCGATGCCGACTCTGCCGCCGATTAGGCTTTTGTAGTAGTTTCCTTTTCTTTTGTTTTTGTCTTGGATGGATGTAAATATGGGAGCGATCCCGCAGAAATGCTTGTATTTTCCTTGTGAATATAATGGGAGCTTTTCTTTGGGCTTGCAACTCCAGTGCTTTTGAGTACTTAGTGTTTCTTCCGATGTTTTGCCTTGAAGCCCCGGGGAGTACTCAGTCGGACCGTTCCTGACCTTTCCGTCCTCGAGAACGAAATCATCCAGATCGTCATTCTTGGCGCGTTCAGCCCCCGAGCCCTCGCGAGTCCGCATCGTCTAAGTCAAAAGACAAAGACACGAACTTCCTTGCTCGGGAGATGGATCGATCCAGCATGGAACACACCATGACCGGTGAATACTTTTTCACCTCGCGACCACTCAGTCAGTAGACCGGGGACGCGCGTGGGCGGAAATGTGACCAAGAGTCCCCATGGTTCGGTGGTGCCCGGGCTTAAGACGGACCGAACCGAGCACCGACAGCCCGCCCCTGAGGCATAGGCTCCGGACTACTCGAGTGGCTCGAGTGATAGGATTACCCAGGGCACCCAGGGACTCGGTAGTGCTCAGGGTCCTTAAAAGCGGACCGAACACCACGACCACCAAGAAGGACTTCGGTCGGACATTACCGCGTGTGCGGTACACCTTTCTACGAACCGTTCTGTCGTTCTAGGAAAAAGTAGACACACGGTAGGGTTTTGTGCGCGAGGAGATCATCTTACCGGGCAGATTAGAATACGAGGGCCCCGAGGATGACTCGGGAACAGAATACTATTGAACGTAAATTTGTCTGAATTTAACCACTGACCGGACAGCTGTCGGCCTTCCGGCCAACCAATCCAGGAGGGGCGTGTGCTTCCGAGCTTGGGGTGCCCAGGGGCTTGGTTCCTTCAGCCGGAGCGCCCGAGCGTCAAGGGGCACGCGAGGATCCCGGGGTCGGGTGATCTCGACCACTCATGCCTAAGCAGTAGGACCACCCGAGGACCCTTGGGGCCGATCAGCGACCTGGGCATCGAGGCCCTCGCGGTCGAGCTGCTCTTGATTGTTGACCTGTGACTTAAGAGAGAATAGGGAATTTCTGCCAGTGCGGTACTTGTTATAGACTGCTCTCGTTTAAGACCTGAGACCTCTCGAATACCCAGACCGGCGGACAAGAGCAGACAGAGGCATAACCCAGAGGTCCTATGGTCCGGTGGTGCCCGGGTATGACAGGCCAGACCGAGCACCGACAGCCCGCTCCTGGGGCCTGGGCTCCGGACTACTCGAGCAGCTCGAGCGATAGGATTACCCAGAGCACCCAGGAACTCGGTAGTGCCCGGGAGCCTGGCACGACACCGAACACCACAGCCTACCACATCGAACGTAAGTCAGCGGCAACTGCCCGCGTGCATACCGATTGGGATTCTTTTATCAGCGGGGAAAATGAGAGAGCGAACTTTTTCTCGCACAATCGAGCATCTCACCTGACAGATTAAACATATGGAATCCAGAAAAACGAAATTGACATACGACTGCACATTGAGATTTACATTGAATTGACAAATTTTACAAGGTTGGGCGACTTACCTACCCAGCTAGTGGCAGCCCCCGGTCAACTTGGGCGGGGGAGAAGCCCCCGGCCTGGTTGACCTGAGCCGCAAGCATGGCTGTCTACGGGTAGAACCTGCGCAGGTGCTCGATGTTCCATGGGTTGGGAAGCGGTCGCCCGTCTTCTGCCGCCAACATGAAAGAACCTTCTCGCGGGACCCCGATCACGGTGAAGGGACCCTCCCACATAGGGGATAGCTTATTCTTTCCTTCGCGCAACTGGACGCGTCGGAGAACTAGGTCCCCCACCTCGAGAGACCGGGCCAGGACATGGCGCTGATGGTAGCGCCGCAAACTTTGCTGGTACCGAGCCGCCCAGACGGCGGCACGCCGCCAGCGCTCTTCCAGGTAGTCGATGTCGTCGCGCCTTTGCTGCTCTTGCTCACCCTCAGAATATGCATGCACCCGAGGGGAGCCTAGAGTGAGCTCGGAGGGGAGGACCGCCTCAGCGCCGTACACGAGGAAGAATGGAGTCTCCCCGGTGGCGCGGCTTGGCGTGGTCCGATTAGCCCATAGCACGGCGGGCAGCTCGTCCACCCATCCCTTCCTGTGCTTTACGAGCACGTCATAGGTCCGGGTTTTGAAGCCCTTCAGTATCTCCGCGTTGGCGCGCTCGACTTGCCCGTTACTCCGAGGATGAGCGACGGAGGCGAAGCATAGCTTGATGCCGAGGTCTTCACAGTAGTCCCCGAACAGGGCACTCGTGAACTGGGTGCCATTGTTGGTGATGATCCGGTTCGGGACACCGAAGCGACTGGTGATGCCACGGATAAACTGGAGCGCTGTGTTTTTGGTCACCTTGATGACTGGGACCGCCTCCGGCCACTTGGTGAACTTATCGATGGCGACGTAGAGGTACTCATAGCCCCCGATTGCTCGGGGGAATGGACCCAGAATGACCAACCTCCAGACCGCGAAAGGCCATGAAAGGGGGATGGTGTGAAGAGCCTGAGCTGGCTGGTGAATCTGCTTTGCGTGGAACTGGCACGCCCTGCAGCGCCGAACCAGCTCAGAAGCATCTTGGAGAGCTGTAGGCCAGTAGAAACCTTGCCAGAAGGCCTTCCCGACCAGCGTGCGGAACAATGAATGGCCACCGCACTCGCCCTTGTGGATCTCAGCGAGAAGCTCGCCGCCTTCTGCCCGGGAGATGCATTTCAGGAGGACACCTCCTGCGCTACACCGATAGAGATCCCCATCTACTATGGCATAGCGTCTGGACTGCCGAGCAACTCTTTCGGCAGACACCTCATCCCCGGGAAGGGACTTTTCCTTCAAGTACCCTCGGATGTCGGACATCCACGAGGCATCTTGAGAACATTCAGTGAGTGCAGCACACTCGCCGAATGGCGGCACCCTGACGGGGCTTCCCACTGAGGGCACCGCCGGGGTCCCCTGAATTGAGTTTGAGGTTTCCCCTTCATCCTGTTCGGCAGGCAGGACGAAAGGCCGTGCGAGTCTTTCTTCAAAGACTCCGGCAGGGACACGCGCACGGGAGGAGGCCAGGCGGGAGAGCTCGTCGGCCAGAGTGTTGTCGCGGCGAGGGATGTACCGCAACTCCAGGCCATAGAAGCACCTCTCCAGCTTCCTGACCGCTGCCACGTACGCCGCCATTTGAGGATCCGTGCACTGGTATTCCTTGGATACCTGGTTGACCACCAGTTGGGAGTCCCCTTTGACCAGGAGGCGACGAATCCCGAGCCCCACTGCAGCTCGGAGGCCGGCGATGAGACCTTCATATTCCGCCATGTTGTTGGATGCGCGGAACTACAACTGCACAACGTACCGGAGCTCTTCACCCGTTGGGGAGGTGAGAACCACTCCGGCCCCCGCGCCTTTCAGCGAGAGGGAACCGTCGAAGTGCATGACCCAGTACCCAGGCGCGTCGTGCCCGGGATACGCAGAAATATCTTCTGGGACGACCTCGGGGACGGGTGTCCACTCTGCCACGAAGTCGGAGAGCGCCTGGCTTTTGATCGCCTGGTGATTGACAAAGTGCAGGTCGAATTCCGCCAGCTCCACCGCCCACTTGACAACACGCCCGGTGCCTTCTCGGTTCCGGAGAATGGGTCCCAGTGGATACGTGGTAACCACCGAGACCTTGTGCGCTTGAAAGTAGTGGCGCAGCTTCCGGGAAGTGATGAGCACGGCGTAGAGCAGCTTCTGAGCCTGGGGATACCTTGCTTTGGCCTCCCGGAGGACTTCACTGACGAAGTACACCGGTCGCTGTACCCGGCGGGCCCAGACGACGGCTTTACCCTAGGGGCTGCTGCAGCCCCTAGGCTCAGCGGCATGGTCGGGGCTGGCCGAATGCTCGGGCTCGACTGCCTGGTCGGGAGGAGCAGAGTGCTCGGACTCGACCCCTTGCTCAGGGGGAGCCAAGTGCTCAGGCTCGACCCCTTGCTCGGGGGGAGCCAAGTGCTCAGGCTCGACCCCTTGCTTGGGGGAAGCCGCGAGGACGGGTGAGTGCTCGGGGGTCACTGGGAGCTGGGACCCAGCACCTGGCCCCGCGCACTCATAACGCTCCACCACCAGCACCATGCTCACGACCTGAGGAGTGGCCGAGACGTAGAGCAGTAGGGGCTCGCCTTCGGAGGGAGCCACTAGCACGGGTGGTGAGGTGAGGTACTTCTTCAGATTGTGCTCGGCCTCCGGCGTCCAGTCGAAACGATCGGTCTTCTTCAGAAGCTTGAAGAGGGGGAGCCCTCGCTCCCCGAGCTTGGAGATGAAGCGCCCGAGTGCCGCCATGCAGCCGGCGAGGCGCCAGACCTCTTTGAGTCGAGCCAGGGGTCGCATCTGCTCGATGGCCCGGATCTTCTCTGGATTGGCCTTGATTCCTCGGCCGGAAACCAAGAAACCGAGGAGCTTGCCCGCCGGCACCCCGAAGACACACTTCTCGGGGTTGAGCTTGAGGCGGGTGGTGCGGAGACTGTTGAAAGTCTCAGCAAGGTCCTCGAGCAGGGTGGCACGGTCTCGGGACTTGACCACGAGATCGTCGATGTAGGCCTCGACGTTGCGACCAACCTGTGAATCAAGGGTAATGCGAATGGCACGCTGGAAAGAAGACCCAGCATTGCGCAAACCAAAAGGAATTGACATATAACAGTAAGTCCCCACCGGAGTGGTAAAAGCAGTTTTTTCTTCGTCCTCTACGGCCATGCGGATCTGGTGATACCCAGAGTTTGCATCTAAAAAACATAAAAGATCGCATCCCGCGGTTGCATCTACAATTTGATCAATGCGAGGCAAGAGAAAAGGATCTTTAGGGTAAGCCTTATTTAGGTCGGTGTAGTCCACACACATGCGGAGCTTGCCGTTGGCCTTCGGGACGATGACTGGGTTTGCCAGCCAGTCGGGGTGGAGGACCTCTCGGATAAATCCGGCGTCAAGGAGCTTGCTGACCTGCTCCCGGATGTACTCCTGGCGCTCAGGCGCCTGCCGCCGGACCTTCTGCTTCACCGGGTGGGCGTCCGGGCGCACCGCCAAGTGATGCTCGATCACCTCCCTAGGGATCCCGGGCATGTCAGACGGTTGCCATGCAAACACGTTTGCGTTGGCCCGGAGGAAGGTGATGAGCGCGCTTTCTTATTTGTTGCCCAGGTCACCGCCGATCCGGACGACCTGGGTAGCGCCTTCGCCCATCACGACCTCCTTCATAGGAACAGAGGCGTCGGCGGCGAGTCGGGGTTTGGATGAAGAGGGTCCCGGGCCCCCTGTGCAGCCTTCGACTTCGGCCCGTGCCGAAACTAGAGCCATGTACGACTGCTCGGCGCAGGAGACGGCGTCACCGGAGTCGGCAATCACGGAGATGGGGCCTGCTGGGCCCGGCATCTTAACCGTGATATACGCATAATGCGTGGCCATCATGAACTTGGCGAGCGCCGGACGCCCGAGGATGGCGTTGTAGGGGAGGGGGAGCTCCGCGACATCAAAGAGGACGTTCTCCGTGCGGAAGTTGTCCCGATTCCCAAAGGTCACGGGTAGCTCGACCTGCCCGAGGGGCAGGGAGTGCCCGGGTGTCACTCCGCAGAATGGGAGTGACGGCCTTAGGCGCCTGGAGGACACCTGCAGCTTTTCGAAGGCCTCCTTGGATAGGAGGTTGAGGCCCACAACCCCATCGATCAGCACTCTGCCGACCTTGACGTTGCAGACGGTGGGGGACACCACCAGGGGTAGTCGCCCCACGACTGCAGTACTTGCGGGGTGATCGGCCATGCTGAACGTGGTCGGGGCGTCCGACCACCTCAGGGGCCTGGCGGCCTCCTCGCTCGGGGTTGCCGAGCACACCTCACGCCGCATGTCCTTGATGCCACGGCGCGAGGAAGGCGTGTAGACGCCTCCGTCGATGAAGGCGACGGCATGCTCGGGCTTCTGGAAGCTGAGCTCGGGCTTCTGGAAGCTGAGCTCAGCATCGCCTCCCCCGCGGGACTCGTCGCACTCCCTCTGGCGCTGCTCAACGAGGCCTTTGACCGTACGACACTCTGTGAGATCGTGCCATCTGGTCTGGTGTATGGGGCACCATTTGCCTGGCTCGGGCCCCGCGGGAGCGGGGACCCTCGCTGGAGCAGGAGCCCGGCTGGGTGCCGGGGCTCTTGCGGGAGCCGGTGCCCTAGCTGGTGCCGGGGCCCTCGCGGGGGCCGGGGCCTGAGGAGGGGCCCTGGCTGGGGCCCTTGCGGGCGTGGGCCGTCTGTCGGTGGCCGCCCGGCGTTCTTGCCGGCGGTCGGGCTCTTGGGCCGGCCTATGGGCGGGGCCCTGGGCCGGTTCGACAGGAGAGGCTTCGCGCTTTCTTCTCTTCTTCTTTTCCCGCCTATCAGAATGGGAAGAACTTGGCTGGTCGGCGGTGGGGCACGGAGCATGCCACGCCTGGGCCTCCGCCGCCTTGGCACACTTATCGGCCAATGCGAAGAGCTCCACAGTGGTCTCGATTTCGTGCGTACCTAGCTTTTCGAGCATCCGCTCGTCACGGATGCCCTGCCGGAAGGGGACGATGACAGCGTGGGGAGCTACCCGCGAGATGGTATTGCGGACCTGGCTGAAGCGCTGAATAAAGCGCCGCAGCGTCTCCCCCTCCTGTTGCTTGATGGCGTGGAGGTCGCACTCCAAACCGGGGCGCGTGAATGTGCCCTAAAAATTAGCCACAAACTGGTGGCAGAGGTCATCCCAGGAGCTAATAGACCCTGGGGGTAAGTTCATGAGCCAAGAACGGGCAGAGCCCCTCAAGGCAACATGGAAATAATTCGCCATCACCTTTTCGCTGCCTCCGGCCGCTTGGACGGCCGTAGTGTAGATCTGGAGGAACTCGACGGGGTCGATGGACCCGTCGTACTTCTCCGGCAGCCTGGGGCGGAACTTGGAGGGCCACTTGACCCGACGTAGCTCAGTGGTAAAGGCACGGCAACCGGTGCCGTACCCCGAGGCGCGGGCGGTGTTTCTCGGCGGCGAATGCCGACGGGCCGCGGATTCCTGGCGATCATGGGCCGGAACAGAGGAGGCCTGGTCCTCAGCCTCGGCCTCCTGCCGGGTTTCCCACTGGCGCTCGAGATTGACGCGCGCATCCTCGCGGCCCCTCCGCTCGTTGAGACGCAAGCGGAGGTCTTGGGCTTCGGACGCGGCCAGGGGGGTGGCGCTCCGCCTGGAGGTCCCCCGGCCCGTGCGAACGTTGCCCATTGATGAGCCGGTTCTGGCAGCGCCACGCTGGGTGGTGGCACGAGAACTCCCGGCCAGCACCTGGCGGCGAGCAGTGCGACCAGGGCGATGACGTCTTGGATCCACTGGCCTTCCGGAGTGTTCGGCGTTGCCTGGACGGGCGGGTGCCTGAGGAGAGCATGCGCCGCAAGCAGCACGCTCCCCGGGCCGGCCTCGCTAAAGGCGAGTCTACGCCGAAGTGGCACCCAGCGCTGTCCAGAGGCGGACCTGGCGGCTGGAGTTTCGACCACCTACTGGGGATCGGATGGTGCATCGGCGGCGGTGGCGGCGGCCCTGCTGGGCCCAGCACCCTGGCCCCCTTGGGAGGGAAAGGCCACGCGCGCAGATAGCGGCTGCTGCTGGAACGCAGCAGCGACTGGGGCCTCCTGGACGTCGGGCAGCACTCCGTCACTGGAAGTGGAGCCGGAACGCTGGAGACGGTGTCCACCGGCCATTTTTTCCTGTGGAAGAAAACAAACGAACAGATTCAGGGATGTTCCCCCCTACCTGGCGCGCCAGCTGTCGGAGGATTAACTCCTGTCGCAGGGATCCCGAGAGACCCCTTTTTAAAGATTCGACCGGGGGGATGATCCTGAATAAGTTCATCGGAGAAATAAATGGAAGTGGAAATAAATGCAACGGCCGGTGCTGGGGGATGATCGACCTAGTGCAAAGGGAAGTAAATGCACCGGACTTTAGACAGGTTCGGGCCACACGGGGGCGTAATACCCTACTCCTGTATGGATGCAATAACCTTCCCTGAGGGGGATCCCTCAGGGATATGTCTGGTTACAAGAATATATTGTCTAACTAAGAGCTTGAGGCTCCTTGTTCTAGCTCTGCTCAGGCTTGCTTGCAGTGTTCTTCGTCTAAGTGTGGCACGATCGATTGCTTGGGCTTGTTCTCTCCTCTGATGTTTCGATGTTTCGATCGTTGTCTGATTTTTCGATGTCCGATGTTTCTCGCAATCTCTATTCGATGATCTCTTCTCTCTGTATGCCCATCCTTTTATGCACTCGCCAGCCACGACATACCCCGAACGGGAAGGAAGGGGCACAAGTTCCAAGACGCCACGACTGAGAAAGGCGTCATCATTTCCTCTGGGTGAAGTGACAGGGGCGGTGGAAAAACGCGGCGCGCGTCCGGTCACTCGTCACTGTGGACGCCCTGGCGACGGGCACCATTGAGAGGGTCCACCGAGCAGCCACAGAGGCACCAGGCGCGCCCGCCCTGTCTTGCTCCTCTGCCACGGCAGGGCGGCAGGCGGAACGCCTTGATCCTGGCAACGTTATCCCGAGATACACCGGATGATACGGGATGGGACCCGTGCAATTAATGGCCCCACGCCTCTCTGCCAAAGCATGGCAGGGACTGACACTGCGGTGGGAGCAGTTGGGGATGTCAGGATGTTAGGCCGCGCACGCCCATTAAATGCGGCCTCGGACCTCTAACTGGCTGACACCTCATCGGCGGGCCCCTCGGGGGCCCTTCTGGGTCGTCGGGGCACTGAGTGCTCGGGGGTACTGTTCACCTCCCGGAGCACTCTCTCCCGAGCACTCTTGCACGAACCTTCGGGGAACCGAGTGCTCGGGGGCTGCCACGTGCAACCCCGAGCACTCTCTCCCGAGAACTTTTGCACTGACCCTCGGGGAACCGGGCGCTCGGGGGCTGCCGCACGCAGCCCCCCGAGCGCTCTCTCCCGGAACTTAGCTCTTCTGATCATCGGGGGACTAGGGTGCTCGGGGGCGAGTGGGCACCTCCCCGAGCACTTTCTTCCCGGTACTTGGACTCTGCGGGTCATCGGGGAACTGGGGTGCTCGGGGACCAGAGGCTGTGGCCCCGAGCACCTTCTCCCGGAACTTAGGTTTCTGCGGGTCATCGGGGAACTGGGGTGCTCGGGGACCAGAGGCTGTGGCCCCGAGCACTTTCTCCCGGAACTTAGATTCTGCGGGTCATCGAGGAACTGGGGTGCTCGGGGACCAGAGGCTGTGGCCCCGAGCACCTTCTCCCGGAACTTAGATTTTCCTCATCCCGCAGGAGGGACCTCGCAGGATGGTGACACGTGGCGGACGGCTGGCCTGGCCTCGAGACTCAGGGATCCCCGGTTCCTGATACACCAACACTATTACTATCTATTTGTTGCCTTCGAAACATAAAAAATTAGCAAAGGTCATGCCAAAATTTTATATGATATTAGAAAACATATCATGGTTATATACTATTTTTCCTCATGATTTAGTGGGCAATTATTTGTTTATTATGATTTTTCAACTTAATTATTGATAATGCATCCACACATGTCGGTAATCGCTAAAAATCGATCGGTAATCGCATCAATTCGGTCGGTTTTCGACCTGTCGGTAACCGCCCAAACCGCTCGATTTATTGAGAAAACCGCTCGGTAACCGGTCCAAACCGACCGGTTACCGAGAGGAAAAAAACACGATTTTTTCGCAAAAATTCAAAATTTATCGAATGAATTTTCTCCGATTTTTTTTGAATTTTTGACCGATAACCGCGGTTACCGTGGTTTTTCGGTTACCGCCGGAGGTCGGTAACCGACCTCCGGTCGGTAACGTGAACCTTGGATGCAAAGCGACCGACCAACAGCCTTGCATTGCCAACTTGTTTTTCCTTTTTTTTTTTTGTTTGTTCCACCAAAGGATACGAGCTGAGCAATGCACGTTTGGCGTGTCGCAACGATCCTGCCATGCCGCAATTAGCCAGCCGTTTAGCAAATAGTATTACTTTCTAAGTATGGTACTCATTCCATCTCAAAATATATGAAGTTGAACCACTGTAGCTGCAGTAAAAATAATTAATTCATGTAGAGTATTATAGCACAAGACTTATTTTACTGTATAAACATTGTTTCTCTGCCTTAAACCTGCCTTAATGCAGAGGATTTGGATCCTTTTGTCACCTCCCGTTAGCTGCAATCACCGTTATTAGTGCGTAGGACTTCATCAGTTTTTCGTTGTAATGGCCATATTGTTCTGGTTCTTTTGATGATTTGAGCACTGATGTGCCTTCGCGTTTGTATTATCCATTCAAGCTGAGTTATGCAGTGATTTCTACTGTGATTTGCATGCATTGGATTCTGTGCTACCCTTGGATTTGATCGGAAAAAAGTGACAAGAAAGATATGAGAATGACAACCAAACAATCTTCGTGAGCTGGTGTGCTAAACGTCGGTTGCGGCGTGCGCCGCACAGGCCGCCGCCGCTCGTCTAGTTGCCACAACTGCCCGGCACGTGAGAGAAGTAAAAGGAAAGGTGGGATGAGGTGAGATGGAAGGAGCAAAGAGAAGGATAACAGATGGGTTCAGCGAGTAAAGAAAGGGAGAAAGAGAGAGGTCTGACATGAGGGTGAGGGAAAAAGCGTATTTCCAGAGCACTTAACATCTTTTCAGATCCAACCGACGAGAGTGGCAAGGAAGTGAGCAAAAATTTAAACTAGTAGCGGTGGAGGGAAGACAAGTTTATGATGATAAATAGAGAATTTTATTATTTTTCAGTGGTATATGAGAAATACTTGTTATGGTTGTGATCATAATATAGTAAACAATGTCATAACTATAAGTATAATAATTGTTTCTTTCTTATTATTACATCAAGTGAGTGAGGGTATTTATAGACATATCTCAACTACTTCTGTCGTCGTTACATTTTTACCTCTTATCCATATGAATATTTCAACTAACACTTGAGAATATCCTATAATATCCTAGGAGTATTATGATCATTGTCAACCCATATTGCCCCTAAGCAACCAAATCTCGACATATGTCCTGAGGGACTCGCACTAGACCCTCCATATGGGCTACTAGCGATCTCCCTTCAACTATTTTCTCATTAGGTTCTAGCTAACTTACGGGTTCCTTTTTAGGCTAGCCTTCGCTCTGTCACCGAAGGTTCTCACGTTGCATTCCTTTGGCTTCATGGCATCTCTACACCCTTCATCCTTTAGGCTTCATCGTACCCCTTCAGCCTTTTAGCTTCACCTCTTAGCTTCGTTCATTAGGTTTTACTACCCCTTCTTGAGCCTAACTCCTTCAAAGCATAAATAGAATTATCCTTACCTTTACGTTACCTTCACTGTTTCGGTTTTTGGAATTTGCCCATTCTAGCCGAAGTCAACGAATGGAGGCCCACAAGGTATTATTCCCACAACAGTGGCCCCTTCGCGGTTTTGGTCCTAACTTTGGAGGGCCGAGGCTGAGAATCTTTAGATAGTGTGTTGGTACCCTCATCTTGGTACCTCCTTTTTGGCCGGCCGAAGTCAATTCCCAAAAATGGCGAAGTTAACCTGTGTTACAGAACAGAGGGCATGAAATATGTATATATTAAATAAGTGTGTGGCCCTCTGCTATCATGCAGTAAAAACAAAACAAAATACATTCTTCGCACGATGGTGTCAGCCCTTCGATTACTTGCTAATAGTGTTCAAAATATAACCCATGCGTGTCGTATACAAAATATATATGCGTTGCGCGAAAGATAAATGCTTCTCCTCCTTACGCGAGGCACCTTACTCCAGACTTGGCATGAACCAAGTGCCTGGCACTCCTGATGTACAGCGGGGATGGCTTGGCCGATGGTCAGGACATTCGCCACAATGTCCCACTGCCAGATGTAGTACTGGGCTTCGCGGTGGCCATTGAGCTAGCTGAGGAAGTGGATGTAGCCTTTGCAAATGCTTGCAAGATCCGTATCCCCTGCGAGAATGTACCATGTGTCATCCTAGCTCTGCAATATGATCTTCTCATGGAGCTCTGGGGTCGCAATCTAGTTTACGCGACCTGTGAGGTTCCAGCATCCATCATTAAGCACATTATGGTCTTTGAAGCTATGCGGCGCCCTCAGGGGTGAAGTCCACTGGATGATGTCTAGTGATGGAACCTATAGCGTGTCTCTTAAGAGGAGAATTACATGGCCTCCTACCCAAATGATATGCGTAGGTTCTCCCCCTTCAAGCCATATGCATGCCCATAGCTCCTCCACCGACTCTAATATCTAGCAATCTATGCTACCGACTCACCACCATGATGCTTCCTTAAGGCATTCTCTATATGTGAGATAGCGGTTGCCGTATGCATAGATGACAATGATTTTTTTTCTGCTTTGGCCTCTAGCTATAGGCGTATGAAGAAGCCCTTCGAGTTCTAATGGCAAGCCCATTCTAGGAGCTGGGGCAGCACGAAGACATGTCCGGTTAGTGGACTTGTGACTCTCATGGAGCTGTTGTCTCAGTCAAACCCTATCAAGTAGCTCCCCTCGAAGGTCATGATCTATGTTCTGCGCCCACAAATGAAGGGATGTGCACGATGAGAGTATGCTCCTTGGTCAGTGAATACAATGACACCTTGCCAGACTCATGGACCTCGTCTGTCTAGGGGACCCAGGGGACGAATTGGGAGTGCTCTTTGCGATAGACGTTGTTGCGCTACTCGGAGCAAACCTCTCTGAAGGATACAGAGTCCTTCAACTCGTCGAGGTAGTCAATGATGGTGTGAAGGGCTGGCCATGGGAGTTCTCGGCCCACGCCATGACTATCGTTTTGGGACTTCATTGAGTTTTTGTGTTGCTGGCTAGATGGCGGGCGGGAATGCTGGTTGAGCGTGAATATTGTGTGAGATTCACAACGGTGAGTTCCATATTTATATGCGGCGGAATGGGCCGGTCTTAGGGAGTGAATAGTCGAACGTCGCTTAGGGTTGAGTTGCGATGATTGCAATTTCCCATGGGAACCTAGGCATCTCAGCGCATGCGCCATACACTATTATGACACCATACAATGGCGCTGGTACTCTTGAGGCCATTAGGGCGACCTATTTTGGCAATTCCACATCGGTTCGCCACGTGTCGCCCCCATGTCCTGCAGTTTTCTCATAACGTAGATGTGACATGGGCTTTATGGGTCCCTTGTGTCAGGATGCTTACCACGTTCTGATATGTCATATGTGCGGTGATGTGCTATAACATGCCCTGGATTTTCTGGGATGTGCCCTGAGTGCCGAGTGTATATATATATGGGTTACCCCTCCCCCTTTTGGTAATTATTTTCCTTCACCTCATTGTGTTCTTGCTCATCTGTTAGCCCTCTCCTTGCTGCTATGCACACCCTTTCGGATAAGGCGTTCCTTGTCTCTTCTTGTACCTCGTTTCTTGTCACCTTTGGGAGATGACGAAATCTAAGCTTCAACGCGCTAATGCCATGGCTCCATTAACGACATACTTTGGCGTTATCCGGTGCACCAAAGGGCATATTAAGTCTTTGGTGGAGAAGCATTGGATCCGCGATATGGGCGATGCCCAGTTGCCTTTGCCTGAGGAGATGATGCCATAGCCAAGCGAAGGCGAGGTCATCCTTTTCTCGAGTTTTTCTTCACCGGCCTCCACTTCCCCTAGATCTCCAAGATGGCTGGTGTCTTGAATCAGTATGAGCTGGAGATCCAGTAGCTGACGCCAAATGCTATCGTTTGGCTCTCGGTGTTCACATGGATTTGGCATACATAGGGCCAAAAGCCTAGCACTCTGGCTTTTGCATTCTTACACTACACGCACTGCTAGCCAAAGAAGCTGGTGCTAAATGGGGAGGAGTATGTTGTGTCATATGGCATCGTTGTCTTCTGCCCTTTCTCAGGGTTATTGGTGCCTACAAAGGATCAACGGAATCGATGGGGTAATGACTTGACAGATTTCTAGTTCTATCATAAGGTTCCTCACGGTTTGAAGTTGGATTCGGATTAGAAGATCAAATTCCGAAGGAGGCCATCTGTGGACATGACAGATGACATCAACGCGAAGCTCAAGACCATCACACTGGCTGTGAAGCATCTTGGCTTTCATGACATTGTTGAGGAGTATTGCGCAATTGGAGTTAGCCCGCTCTCCTTCGGTTGGAAGTTCAAAGTGCCACTTATGGAATCTTTGAACGAGCTTCAAGCTTTTAAAATACGTCTCAAAGGGGCACCAGGTAAGTGTCCTCATGTGTTCGATACCCCCTTTTGGAAAGATGCTAAGATTACTTATCTTTTATTGTAGAGAGTGTTGAGGACGTCGAGGCAGAAGCGGAGGCCCTGCTCGAGCTGTATACACGGCCCGAGCATGAAGAGCTAATCACGAGGGTGAAGGTGCATAGATCAACTGCATCATGGATAGCATACCTTTCCCCTACGGGCCTCACACTCCACCTCCCGAGGTCATACGAAGGTGGAAAGTAGCGGATGCCACCACTGACGATGCATCTGCTTCTGCTGTTGCCACGAAGCCCCCTCCCCCCGACGATGCTTTGGATCACACAATGATCCTAGACCAAAGAAGTGGTGGGTTGTACCAGTCATTGAAGTACATGGTGATAGTCGTGGTTGCATGCCTTTGAAGCTGGCCAGTGCTGGGGATACGACAATGACCTTGTCTGCTCCTAGAGCTTGCAAGAAGTCTCCTATCACCATAACGCCTCTTACTTCTATGTCTCCCCCTTCTCACAAGGGTGCCCGTGTGACCGACGATGTGTATAAGGTCTTTGATTTGGATTCGGGTGGTGATGATGAAGAGGATATTGGGGAGGAAGCTACTGTTAACTCACCCCCCGCTGGGGCCCCTAAGGGTTCTACCGTGGTCCCAATAGGCTCTACTTCAGATCCCGGATGTTCTGCCATGAGTCCTAAAGGATCTTCTGATCGTGGTGATGATGCCCAATCGGACGCAAGTGAAGAAAATACTTCGGGTACCTTCTTTACATATTCATTTGATATGTGTATTGTGTCTTATGTTCTATTCTATTTATTCATCAGAGAGTGCCTCCCTCCACGTCGTACCTCTCAACCAAAGTTAGGCTTGGGGAAGGGTAAACCATTGATGGAGACAATGAGGATCCCTTAGCCGAGCAGAAGCACCTTCACCTCTGAAGGATTTGATTGCAATGGACTCTTTGTGAGGCCATCTAGCCGACATGCTCTTATCGCGCTGGGTGAGTCACTAGACAAAACCGCGATCGAGACAATGGAGACACACTATGCCTCTAGTGACTTGATCGACCACCTTTTAATGAAGCAAACAAAGGTGTGACTTTGCATGTTCTTGTGTTTTAGTGCCATTTCTCCAATGCTAACCTGCTTATGAATTTACGATAGGGTTTGGTTTTGGTGGGAGGCGCTCGAATGATCATCAGCCACATGGGAGCCCAGCTTGATGAAGCTAGGTCCAAGCGTTATCATGCTGAGGAGGAGGTTAGGGACCTCCGAGCTAAGCTCGAGGAAGTGTGTCAGCCTGGCTTGCCTCAGAGGGTACCCTTGAGGAAGAAAAGAAAAAGCAACATGCTTCTAACGATGCCCTCGAATGCTAGAAGAAACAACAGTGTGCTTTAGACTTTGCTTAGGAAGAGGAGAGGGAGAAGAGGCTTGACTTTGAGGCCACCCTTGAAAAGGAGCAAGGATAGGTGCTTGAATCTGTTGCTACTCTCGAGCACGAGAAGGCAGTGTGAGAAGACCTCACCACCACCTTTGAGTAGGAGAAGGTGATGCTTGAGCATAAGAAGGCGAGTTGGCCAACCATACAAAGAATTCATGTGCCATTTCGGAAGTAGTGTCCAAGCTGTTCGGTGAGCTAGGATTGGTTGACACCCCCCCTTGTAGTCGGGTCTGACCTCCGAGGTTCTCTTGAGTGGATTGGTTAGGTTACATCTCTCTTGCAGACTGGCGCATACAACTTTGGTGACTTTTGTGCCGAGGTGTCCATTAAGGCAACCCTAGCTGCTATAAGGGCTAGTGGCTACTCTCATTTCAAGACCCTTGGTGCACCAGACTATGAGCTCCCTACGAGAGCCATCTTGAAGTCTGTGGGACGCGAGGTAAAAACAACTTCTCGTGCTCTCTTCGACAAGTATTGGTGTATCCGTGGCCAGGCTGAAGCCCTCGCTAGTGCATGGGGTGTTGGTACCAGCGCCTCAGCCTCGGCGGTGACTGGACCCGATGGGTCACGCGGTGGGGATGTAACTGAGGGAGGACAAGGTGAAGGAGTAAATATTGGCAGGGCCCAGGTGTGATTTTCTAACCCTAGTTTTGCCAATATGTTTCATTAGGTCATATGATAGGTCATAGGCCAGGGCCTCTGCTTTGATTTTTTAAACACTAGGGGTTTTGTCATTCTTTTGTAAGGCAAACTTTTAGTAATGGAACAATTCTTTGTTAGCTTTGTTTCTTAATCTTTCTCTTCGCATTAGTGTGTCAAACACACTTCCAAACAAGATCCTTGTCCCATTCATAGGTGGGAGAAGACGCTGTAATCCTCGTCCCATTCTAGATGAAATGCCTCTGGCGATAGAATACGAAGGTCTTTACATGCGCTACACGACACGGTGAACATTTTTGCATCAGTATCCCCTAGGGGAATTTGAACACTATTATAGCTGGCGAAGGGCCATTAAAGATGCCTCTGATGCCAAGGCTCAGGCGTTTTGGAGAACCTTTGATAGCTTAGTTTTAGAGGCCCGACGAAAGCACAGAGGAGCTCAGCCTTTATCGGTAGTTGAGCTCCTCATACCAAAAGAGGAACCTATTGAAGAAGGTGACTCTGCGACGACTGAAGCCTTTATTGTGACTTCATCTTTGGAGTCCTTTTGTTCTGGGAGCCAATATGACCGGGAAATAGATCTGGAAGCTCCATTTGATGCGAGGCACGGCCTCTCCTTTCAGCTGGCGCCTAGCCATAGGTATAAGGAGATTTTCTCATGTGATTCTTTGGGATCTTCAACCAGCTCCTCGACCTCTTCGTGATGTTGTAACATTTTCTATTAAATAATGTGTTAGCAACTAGTTGGCAACCATGGCATAATTCTATGTTCTTATGTGCATTTCGAGTTATTAAGCATTTGTAATACTTGGGTCTGATCGGTGTTTAGTAAGAGTCGACCCCATGTGCGAACATTGACCCTTCGTTTATTATGGGAGAGTCCTTAGACTTTGTCCATTCAAAATGCTTGGGTTTGTTCTAGTTATCGGAGGAGTCAACCACATATGTGGGTGCCGACCCTACATTTATTATAGACAAGACCTTAGGCTTTAGCCCCTCGGGACCCTTAGGCCCGACCGGCTTATCAGAGGAATCAAGCCTCCATTCATTATAGGTGAGTCCTTATACCTCAGCCCCTTGGAACCCTTAGGTCTGGTCGGCTTATCGGAGGAGTCAACCCCATACATGAGTATTGACCCTCCATTTGTTATGGGCAAGTCCTTGGACTTTAGCCCTTTAGAACCCTTAGGTATAGCCAACTTATCGGAGGAGTCGACCCCATATGTGGGTGTCGACCCTCCGTTTGTCATGGGCGAGTCCTTAGACTTTAGCCCTTCAGAACCCTTAGGTCCGGCTGGCTTATTGTAGGAGTCAACCCCATACGTGGGTGCCGGCCCTCCATTTGTTACGTGCAACTACTTGGACTTCAGCCCTTCAGAACCCTTAGGTCCGGTCAGCTTATCAGAGGAGTTGACCCCTTACATGGGTATTAATCCTCCGTTTGTTATGGGCAAGCCCTTGGACTTCAGCCCTAGGGGAGCCCTTAGACTGCTACCCTCTTTTGTTATAGGTGAGCCCCTTAGGCATCAACTCTCCGAGGCCCTTGGGCTCATCCGGTTTTTTAAATGGCTCGTCCTTGGACTTTGGCCATATGTGAGTCCTTGGATTATCACCTTTTATTACCCAAAGCCAAAATGTAGATTCTTTGGGGAATTAATTTTTATTCCTCTAGGGATTACATAAGGAGGCTGCCTCGTTAAAAACTGTAACCCTGTATTTTAGGAATTAGAAAATAACCAAAAATCACTCCTTTTAAAAAAAAAACTTGAATAGTTAAGCCAACATAAAATCCAAGAAATATATATGTTTGTGTATGTATATATTAGTATGTGCATATATACATGTATATTATTATTGGACTATGCATTCCAAAATTCATCGGACTCAATTTCTAAATTTGAAACATGCATCAACTCGAGAAATTGCATTGATTTCTTGGTGTTCTTGATTCTTGTGTGGCGATTCAAATTTGAATGTCTCTCAAATTCAAATTTGTCTTAGTTCATTTCGACTGAATCTTAATCCAATTCAAATCGTAGAAATTCAATCAAACAAATCATCATCTAAATCTAACCTAGATGAATCGTTATATCTTTTGTTTAAACCCAAATCTCAGCCAGTTCCAGATTCATTCAAATCCACGTTGGATTCATTTTCGGATGCAAGTTAAATATTTCAGTCTTGGATTTGAACAAGTTCATTTCAATTCGATTCAATCTTGGTTCATGATCAAATCTCATAATTTAATTCCTTGTTCCAAAACAATGTTAATTCTAATTCAAAGTCAATTTGAATTACCCCAAGCCAATTCAAATTCAAGTTATTCAATTTGAATTAAAATCTGGTTTTAAATTCAAATAAATTTATTTCAATTTGTCATTCAAATTCTTCTTCTCTCTCTCTCCCCTTAGATCTTTCTCTCTATCTCATATCTTCCCTCTCTGTCAGTACTGTTCATCAAGCAATGAAAGTCTTAATTACAGGTCCGGAGTCTCCGGGAAAATCCGGAATCTCCGGATTCTGTACAGAATAGAGCTCAAAACTGAAATAAAAGGATGTCTAAAGAGTTCTAGCTCAAAACAAGTGATGTCGTGTATTCCAAGAGATGATTCCAAGTAGATCCACGGAGAACCTACACTCAAATACACACAAACAAGTAAATCGAGCAATATGCACAAAGATTTGAACAAGAACTTAAAAATAATGGAGTAAGAGATGAGACACAAAGATTTGTTTCCTGAAGTTCAGAGTCACCACCATAAATCCTACATCTTTGTCGGTGAATCAGGAACCAGGGGTCCCCGAATCCCGAGGCCAGACCAGCAGGTTGCCACATGGCGACCTCCCACGGGGATGATCTCCCCGAAGTGCGAGACGACTAAGTCACGGGAGAGGGCGCTCGGGGCCATGAACAGTAGTCCCCGAGTACCCGGGTTCCCCGATGATCTACGAAGATCAAGTGCCGGGGAGACAGTGTTCGAGGTCATGAACAGTGGCCCCCAAGCACCCAAGTCCCCTGACGACCAGAAAAACCGAGTACCGGGATGGGTGTGCTCGGGGCTGCGAACAACGGCTCCCGAGCACACAAGTACCCTGAGGACCCAAGGAAGGTAGTTCCAGGAGAGAGTGCTTGGAGCTGTGAACAGTGGCCCCCGAGCACTCAGTTCCCCGAGGATCTGAGCAGTCAATTCCGGGAGAGAGTGCTCGGGGCCGTGAACAGTGGCCCCCGAGCACTCGGTTCCCCGAGGACCAAGAAAGGGCGTTCCCAAGAGAGAGTGCTCGGGGATGTGAACAGTGACCCCCGAGCACTCGGTTCCTCGGCGGCCCAAGAAGTCCTTCACCGGTGGCCCCCATAGGGGTCCAGCGGTGAAGTGTCAGCCAATGAAAGGCCCGATGCCGTATTTAAGAGGGCGCGTGGCCTGTCACTTCCAACTGCTCCTGCCACGCTCGGTGTCAGTCCCTGCCACATCCTGGCGGAAGGGTGTGGGGACATTTAATGCACGGGTCCCATCCCGCGTCATCCGGCGCGCCTCAGGATAGCATCGCAAGACCCAAGGTGCCCCGCCTGCCACCCTGCTGTGTCAGGCGAACAAGACCGGGCGGGCACGCAGGGCTGCTCTGTGGCTGCCCGGTGGGCCCTCTCCGCGGCGCCCATTGCCAACGCCATCATGACGACCGAGACCGGGCGGGGGGGGCGCATTTTCAACCCCGCCATCACTTCACGCAGCAGCCCATAATGACTGCTTTTCCATTTATGGCGTCTTGGAACTCATGCCCTCCCTTTTGGGGCACGCTACCACCGGCGGGTATTTAAAGAGGAGCCGGTGGACACAGAGGAAGAGAGCGCTCAGTACAAGATGAAAGAGGTCGAATCCAGCTCTCCAACTCTCGGACAAAAACCGAAGACAGAAGAACACTCAGTACAAGCACAGAAGCTGAGACCACCGAAGAACAAGGAGCCCGAAGCTCTAGGATAGACAAACATTCTTGTAACCAGCAACATCCCTGAGAGACATTCTCAGTGCATTTATAGCATCCACACAGGAGTAGGGTATTACGCGCAGTGCGGCCTGAACTTGTCTAAAAATCCCTCCCAGTGCATTTACTGCATCCTGCATCCGATCATTCCACCTGCCATCGCATTTACGCCCATTTATTTCTCCCACAAACATATTCAGAATCATCCCCCCGGCCGAATCTCAAAAAGGCGTCCCCCCGGATCCCTGCAATAGGAGTTCACCCTCCGACAGCTGGCACGCCAGGTAGGGGGGTTGCATCCCTGAATTTGTTTGTCTTTTCCTACAGAAAAAATGGTAGGTGGCCATCGCCTCCGACGCACCGGCTCCAGCTCCAGCGAGAAAATGGAGCACCTCGCGTAGGAGGCCCCAGTCGTTGCTGCTCCTCAGCAGCAACCACGATCCGCACGCACGGTGCTTCCCGCTCATGGGGAACATGGCGCTGGGCCCAGCAGGGCCGCCGCCGCTGTCGCTAGCGCATCGCCTAACCCTCAGCAGGCGGCAGAAACTCCTGGCGCCAGATCCACATCTGGACTGCGCCGGGCGCCGTTGCGGCGTAGGCTCGCATTGGCGAGGCCAATCATGGGAGTGCGCTGCTTGCGGCGCAAGCTCTCCTCAAGCACCCGTCAGTCCAGGAGGCGGGGGAAACCCCAGAAGGCCGCTGGCTCCAGGAGGTGGCTGCCTTGGTCGGCACGGCTCACCGTCAGGTGCTGGCCGAGAGCTCTCGCGCTACCTCCCACTGTGGTGCAGCCAAGACCGGCCCATCATCAGGTGGCGGTCGCACCGGCCCCGCCGCCCCCCAAGCCACTATCGGAGCTCAGGACCTCCGCTTGCACCTCAATGAGCGGAGGGCCGTCGAAGACGCATGGGTTACCCTCGAGCGCCAACGGGAGTCCCGGCATGAGGCCGAAGCCGAGGACCAGGCCTCCTCCTTGCCGGCCCATGACCGCCGGGGCTCCCTGGCTCGCCGGCGTTCACCACCCAAGGGCGTTGCCCGCGCAGCAGGGTACGGCACAGGCTACCATGCCTTCACCAGCGAGCTCCGTCGGGTCAAATGGCCCACCAAGTTCCGGCCAGAACTGCCGGAGAAGTACGACAGGTCCATCGACCCCGTTGAGTTCCTCCAAATCTACACCACCGCTGTCCAAGCGGCTGGCGGCAGTGAGAAGGTGATGGCCAATTATTTTCATGTTGCCTTGAGGGGCTCTGCCCGCTCTTAGCTTGTGAACTTACCCCCGGGATCCATCGGCTCCTGGGATGACCTCTGCCACCAATTTGTGGCAAACTTTCAGGGCACGTTTACACGCCCCCGCCTGGAGTGCGACCTCCACGCCGTCAAACAGCAGGAGGGGGAGACGCTGCGGTTCTTCATACAGCGCTTCAGCCAGGTTCGCAACACCATCCCGCGGATAACCCCCCACGCTATCATTGTCGTGTTCCAGCAGGGTGTCCGCGATGAGCGGATGCTCGAGAAGCTGGGCACGCACGAAGTCGAAACCACCGCGGAACTCTTTGCGCTGGCCGACAAGTGCGCTAAGGCAGCGGAGGCTCGGGCGTGGCATGTTCCGTGCCCTGATCATCCCGCCACCAATCAACCAGGTCCTTCCTGTTCTGACAGGCGGGAAAAGAAGAAAAGAAGGAGGCGCGAGGCAGTCCCTGTCATGCTGGCCCAGGGCCCTATCCCTGAGCCAGCCCAGGAGCCGACCGCCGGCCAGCTCACCGGCGGTCGCCGACAGAAGGCCCGTGCCCGCAAGGGCTCCGGCCCGAGCCCCTCTGAGGACTCAGGCTCCCGCCAGGGCTCCCGCTCCCACGAGGCCCGAGCTGGGGAAGTGGTGCCGAATCCACCAGACAAAGTGGCATGACCTCACGGAGTGCCGCACGGTCAAAGATCTCATCGAGCAGCGCCAGAGGGACCACGAGGATCCCCGCAAGGGCGGCAACGACAGAGCCGCCCCTGACAACCAAGAGCTCGGCTTTCAAGAGCCTGAGCACACCATCGCTTTCATCGACAGAGGCATGTACATGCCCTCTTCCCATCGCAGCGTCAAGACCATGTGGCGCCAGGTGTGCTCGGTGACCCCGAGCGGTGAGGCCGCGAGGCCCCTGAAGTGGTCGGACTCCCCGATCACGTTCAGCCTGGCCGACCACCCTGTAAGTATTGCAGGCGTGGGGCGACTACCCTTGGTAGTGTCCCCCACCATTTGCAACGTAAAGGTCAGCAGAGTGCTGATCGATGGGGGTGCAGGCCTAAACCTCCTTTCCCGGGAGGCCTTCGAGAAGCTGCAGGTGCCTTCGAGGCGCCTAAAGCCGTCGCTCCCCTTTTACGGGGTGACGCCTGGGCACTCCCTGTCCCTCGGGCAGGTCGAGCTGCCCATGACATTCGGGAGCCGGGATAACTTCTGGATGGAGAACGTCATCTTCGACATCGTGGAGCTTCCCCTCCCCTACAACACCACCATCGGGCACCCGGCGCTCACTCGGTTCATGGTGGTCACCCACTATGCTTACCTCACGGTCAAGATGTCGGGCCCTGCGGCCCCATCTCCGTGTTCGCCGAGATTGGTAGCACCGTCTCCTGCGCCGAGCAGTTATACTCGGCCTTGGTCTCAGCTTGGGCCGAGGTTGAAGGTCATCCAGGGGGCCCAGGACTCTCTTCATCCAAACCCCGACTCGCTGCCGATGCCTCCGTTCCTACGAAGGAGGTCATGGTGGGTGAAGACGCTTCCCAGGTTGTCTGAATCGGCGGTGACCTAGGCAGCAAATAGGAAAGCGCGCTCGTCGCCTTCCTCTGGGCTAACGTCGATGTATTTGCATGGCAGCCGTTCGATATGCCCGGGATCCCTAGGGAGGTGATTGAGCACCACCTGGCTGTGCGCCCAGACGCACGACCGGTGAAGCAAAAAATCCGGCGGCAGACGCACGAGCGCCAGGAGTTCATCCGGGAGCAAGTAAGTAATCTCCTTGACACCAGATTCATCTGAGACGTCCTCCACCCCGAGTGGCTGGCAAACCCAGTCATCGTCCTGAAGGCCAACAGCAAACTCTGCATGTGCGTTGACTACACCGACTTAAACAAGGTTTGCCCAAAAGATCCTTTTCCTTTGCCCTGCATAGATCAGATTGTAGATGCAACTGCGGGGTGCGATCTTTTATGTTTTCTAGATGCAAACTCTGGTTATCACCAAATTCGCATGGCCGTAAGGGATGAAGAAAAAACTTCTTTTACCACTCCGGTGGGGACTTA